>NC_134237.1:67285645-69785645 GCF_965152275.1 Natator depressus | reverse complement strand
GGTTTTGTCGGAAGATAGGATACTGGACGAGATAGATCATTGGTCTGACCCAGTATGGTGGTTCTTGTGTTTTTATGATAAAACCAATAATGGCAACATTAATGTGACATGCCTTTTGCTTTTCCAGTTTAGATGATTGCTTAGGATTAGTTTGTATGTAGAATCTTCAGACTAAAACTGCAACTGCAGCTACAGCTAAATTGCTGCTACATGTCCAGGTGATAAATCCTCCTCCTACACTTGCCATTTTTAACATGTATGCATATTTTTCCAATAAGAATGGGGATGGTGATAACATTAGCATTTAGGCAAGACACTAAAATGATGTGTGTCACATGCATTCATGGGTATCTCATTTTAAAAAACTTTTGTAATGAAATATTTGTCTTATTTTTAAAAATTTATTTATTTTATAGGATTTTTTTCTTAAATGTAAATCTTCGTGGATCAAGGTAAAACTTTCCTGTGATTTGCTCAGCTTAGAAGGCTGCATTCAACAGACAATTCCCTATCCCAGCTGTCTTCTGAGCAGCCTACTGAAGAAAGATGAACATGCTGAACAACCACTACTTTTTGAACTTCTTGCCTACCACACTTTTTCCCTACCTTTTCATCTTGTTAGCAGCTTTGACAGCTGCTGAGGATGTGACTAGTAGCATTTTAAATCACACTGACATGAACCTGGGATCTGTACCTGTGATTATCTCCATAGTTGATCATATTACAGTCAAGGAAGGGAAGAGTGCCTTGATTGACTGCAATGTCCAAGGAAATCCTGCTCCACGGTACAAATGGTACAATTCCAATGGTTGTTTGCTGAAGGAAGAAGAGAACAGTGGTAAGGCTTTTATGCTCTGATTAATTTCTTACAACCTAACAAGGATCTTGGCATCCACACTTTGTTTATAATGGACTGTATTATATATATATTGAGTGTGTGTGTGTGTGTGTATAAACATAACAATCTTATTATGTTATGCTTACCTGTGAGGAAGTACGGAAAAATGGCTGTCTCCTGGGGTCATGGCAGCTGTAAATTCATTTGTATACACTCTGTGAGAAAACAATTAAAGATTTTAATATTTTTTGTGGCCACACACAGCAGGAGAGGACAAAAATGCTGAAGAGATAATATAGAAACAAAAAGGAAAGGCTTCTTTTCATCAGCAAATTTGGGTTTGGACCCCAGTCACCACCCTGTTCCCTTTGCTCTGCTCTGGTGGCAAAGAGGATACAAAATTGGCTTAAGAGCTACGTAGGGATTCCCTTTCCATATGGGAATCCCTGGGTGGCATGAAAGTACAGAAACATAGCCACCTCTCTGCCACCTTTGCCTGACCTCACTCCTGCCACAGTGGGAGTATCAGGGGACAGGAGAAGGTATGGCCAGAGCACACATCATTCCAGTGATCCTGGGACAACAGAAAAGCCCTGGGGGACATAGGGAGGGGTGGGTCTTTCCAATCAGTGCAAGTTGCAATAGGACTTCTCATATGCTTAATGATAAGTAAGGCTCTGTGTTTGTCACGGAGGTCACGGATTCCATGATCTCCATGACTTCTGCAGCAGTCCATGCAGATGGCCTAGGAGCCTCCTGAGCAGCTCAGACAGCTCCTGGGCCAGTTACACCAGCCACTGCTGGGGCAGTTTCAGGGCCCCCGCCAGCAGCAGGAGTTTGGGTGTGGCGGCGGGGGGGACTCAGGGCTGTGGTGTGGGATGGTGCTTACCGGGGGGGAGGGGGGGGCTCCCCAGAAGGGCGACAGGAACTCCCCTCCCTCAGCTCCATGTGCTGCCTCCGCCCGCAGGCACCACCCCCGCAGCTCCCATTGGCTGCGGTTCCCAGCCAATGGGAGCGCAGAAACGGGGCTTGGAGTGGAGCGGAAGCAGCACATGGAGCTAAGTGCCGGAGGACGCCACTTCCCAGGAGTCAGATAGGGAGTCTGCCCTAGCCCGCCACCCCTCCAACACCCGTGGCGCCCCCTTGGGCTGCACCCCTCCCTCGCAACCATGCCCCCCTCGGGCCACACACCCCACCCCAAGCATCCACGGCGCCCGCCTCCCCGGGTGACCCCCCAAGCCACCCCCGCCTTCCCTAAGTTTTAGTCTGGGGTATATAGTAAAAGTCATGGACAGGTCATGGGCCGTGAATTTTTGTTTACTACCCATTACCTGTCCATGACCTTTACTAAAAATATCCATGACTAAAACATAGCCTTAATGATCAGTACCTGCTTAAGTCCTTTGCCAGCCTGGGACCTTAGTATTATATAAACTTATTTTTATAAAATTTAAATCTGGGGAAAAATGTATGTGTACGTTATTCCTTTAAGCTACAAGTAAGGTTATTGTAGTTTTATGAAGCAGCCATATTGTCCATGTAATAGTTTCATGCTGACCACTTTAAACACAGCATAATGAAATTAGGTTTTGAGTTATTCACATTAAATGCAGGATGTCTTGTCTTATTAATAGCTGACCTGAGAGAAAACCCTGATATGATGCAATGATTGACCCAGCTGTGTGCACCACAGCATAATGTTTCTGTAACAGCTTTCTGTACTGTGTCTTGTACTAACATATTTATCCATACAGGTACAGAAAGGAACTGACTGAGCTTCAAGCATAGCGTGTAGGAGATAAGGCAGCGTATTGTAATTAGTGCTTTGGAGAGCTTCTACTGGAGCTCTCTCAGCAATAGTACTGAACAAAGCAAGGTATATTACAGGGGTAATTTTAAGGCATTATATCACTTCAGCTTAGATTTCCAGCATTACAAGTTGTTTGTCCAGGAGGAAACTTACCATCTCCTCCTATAGTGGATGTTTCCTAGCACAAGCTTTTTCCCTAGTGTGTGTATTACTATGTTTAAAATGTAGTGCTGAATTGTTCTCATGCAACAGGAAAAGCTCTACACAACAGTGTGGGCAATGATAAACAACTGAAAAATACTGTATTATGGACAATTTGTGCTTGGAATCCACATGATTTGGCTTAACTGCCATTAGTACTTCCCAAGGTTAAAAGAAGTGGTTGCTGAAGGGAGCAAAATGAATGTTCACGTGGGTGTAACTCAGCCAATGCAGAGAATTCATGCAGGACCCTGAGCACCACTTAAGACCCATTTAAGCCTTTAAATATGAGACTTAAGTGGTACATAGGGCCAAGTGTAGGCTCTCTGCACTGTCAGTCTGTGTGCCCAACTGAGAACTTTGAAGGTTGCGTAATTTTCCAGTTTGTCAACGGCAGCAAAAACCTGTGAGCCAACACTAGTATCGTCTCTACACCCAGAATAGTCTTTGTTTCTCAGCAGGTTTGTGCTTTCTGCCAGAATCTTTTGGCACAAAACCATACACTGAGTCACAGTCTAAATGTCATATGTCATTTGTAGCAGCTGCAGCAGGAATACATCAGCAAGCCATTTTGTGATTTTTACAATGAATAAAAGATCCTACCGATTAAGAAGAGGTTTAGCAATACCAATGATTTATATATTACACTATATTATAAGTGGGGCTGGTCATGCCGCCTATTATAAAGGTTGCCTGACATTTCCTTTTATAAAGACCCTATTTTTAGTTGCTTATAACTTTGCCAAACTATTACCATTTGGGCTGAAATTTTCCAAGCTGGGTGTCTGCCTCAGACTGAAATTTTCTTTAAAAAAAAACAAAAAAAACCCAGCAAAACCAGTTTAGCTGTTTCCAAGGATGATGTTAAAGAAAGATGTGTTGTCTTGTCCGTGTTAAATTTGGCCTCATTCTAAGCTATTGGAAAAAACGTTGCAGTTCACACATGCTAGGTAGAGACTTGCTAGCACTTCGGAGCTAAATTCCCCCAAAGATTGTGTTCTCATTAGGCATGCTCTAGCTCACAATTGAGCCAGACTTTCCCTACAATTGTAGCTCTGGGTTGCTATGGGTAGGATCAGGACCAGGCATCGGAACTGCAAGTGAGACTGTCTCTCCTAGGCTCTCAGTGATCCTTGTGATGTCCAGGAGAAGGAAGTTGCCTGATTCAAATGTACAGGGGACAAGAGTTGGATGAGGGGATTGAAAGAGGAACAGGCTGTAATGGAGGGGTACATGTCACTGCTGTCTTATCATGCATTTGGCAAGTGACACAGGATTTTATGACAGGTTTCAGAGTAGCAGCCATGTTAGTCTGTATCCGCAAAAAGAAAAGGAGTACTTGTGGCACCTTAGAGACTAATGAATTTATTTGAACATAAAGCTTTTGTGAGTATCCGATGAAGAGAGCTGTAGCTCACAAAAGCTTATGCTCAAATAAATTTGTTAGTCTCTAAGGTGCCACAAGTACTCCTTAGGATTTTATGAGTGTTTCAGTTTGAGAGTCCATCCCTGGCCACCAATACAGATCCCGTAGTCATTGTTTGGTTCTGACAATTCCTTGATGAGTATCGTGTGCCAGGTGTATGAGTTTTGACTGTAATTCTTCTGGCACAAATAGCCGGTGTGTACCTCGTAGCACACAGCCATCAAGCAAAGAAAGTTCATCCCGAACGCTAAAATAAGGCAGCAAAACTGGGTCAATGTTTTTAGGGTTACTGGGCCATCTCTTTGTCAGAAATTCCCATAGTTTTTGTTGAATTGGACACGCTGAACAAGCAGCTTGAAATTGTTCTCTTGTAACGGCAGTAGGAGTGCTTGTAATAAGCGCAACTACCACATCCTCATCCTCCGGTGGACCATCTGGTGAAGCAAAGGCAGGCAAGAAAAGCAATCAGCTACCACATATTGGTTTCCAGGTTTATATTCTAGTTAATAATTGAAAGAGAATAGTCTTGCAGATCATCTAGCAATACGATATCCTGCTCTTCCCAGTCCTTTCGTGGTGAGCATCGTCATCAAAGGGCTGTGGTCTGTGCGTAACTTGAACGTGCGGCCCCACAGGTAAGTTCTCCATTTTTCAGTAGCCCAGACACAAGCAAGTGCTTCTTTTTCGACTGTAGAATATTTCCTCTCAGCATTACTTAGTGTCCTTGAAGCAAATGCAACAGTCCTCTCTGTGATGTCCTCATGAAGTTGTGTGAGAACAACCCCAAGTCCATAATCAGAAGCATCAGTAGTTACAATTGTGGGCAATGCAGGACTGAATAGTGCAAGTACTGGGCTATGTACAATCAAGTCTTTCACCGTTTCGAAACTAGCTTGTGCATCTGTTGTCCACACTAAGGTTGAACTTCTTCGTAGTAATTCTCGTAACAGTTCAATGACAGAAGCATAATTGGGAATGAATTTTGCATATCAGGAGGTAAGACCCAAGAAGGAACATAAGGTTTGCAAATCTGTTGGAGGAAGAGCATTTGAAATTGCCAGGATATGATCTGAATCAGGTTTTAGTCTAGCCTGTGAAATTGTATGCCCCAGAAAGGAGAGTTCAGTTTGTCTAAATTTGCATTTGGACCTATTGAGCTTGAGGCCTGCTTTGCTGATGAGGTTTAGTACAGACTGCAGGTTATTGTCATGCTCCTCAGAAGTATTTCCAAACACGATAATATCATCCAGATAGCACTGAACTCCATGTTGATTCTTCAGAATCAATTACATCATTTTTTGGAAGGCACTTGGGGCAAATGCAATACCATATGGAACACATTTAAAACAAAATAGTCCCTCATATGTTATAAATGCTGTGAGGTCTCTGCTATCTTCATGCAACATAACCTGGTAGTATGCACTCTGCAGATCAAGAGTAGAAAACATCTTTGCTCCACGGAGTTCTGCAAATACTTCTTCTTCTATGTGAGGAAGAGGATGGCTGTCAATCACAATAGCTTTATTTGGCTCCCTTAAGTCCACACAAAGGTGAATGCCTCCACCCTTCTTCTGTGCCACTACTATAGGTGAAATCCATTCCGAGGAGTTGATCTCTTCAATAATGTCCTTTTGAACAGGTTTTCTAAGTTCCTCTGAAACAGCTTCCCTGACTGAAAATGGTAGGCGCCGTAACTTCTGTCGTACAGGCATCACATTATTCCGCATTTTAACTTTATGCAGAAACCCATAAGCACAGCCAAGTTTCTCCTCAACTTGGTGTTGAGTCCCAGCTGAAACCAGTGTGTACCGCAAGAGTGCTTTGCTGAGGAAGATCAATTAGTCCATTAACTACCCTGAGATTTAAAGCAGCCAATAAATCTCTGCCAAGGATAGGAGTGCCTTTGTGGACAACGTAGAACTCTGCAGTTACACAGCAATCACCAAAAGTAACTATTGCTAGCAAGAATCCATGTACTGATGGTTTTTCAAATAGCACACCAAGTGAAGCTTGGGTTCAGTAAGAGGCACATCTTTAAAGTAATGCAAATAGATGGAATCAGGTAGTATAGATACTGCTGAGCCAGTGTCCAACATTAGCTGAATAGAGTGTAATTTGCCTGAGGGTATGGCGGAAACCTTTACCGTGCACTTTATTTGTTCTGGAATATGCGCAGTAGTGATTTTGTCCACGCTCAGCACAGTAATATCTGTTATTGTAACTTCATGCACCTGTTGATTGAACTGGCTGCTGTGACACACTTTAGCAAAATGCCCAATCTTTTTGCAATGATTGCACTGAGCTACTTTTGCCGGACATCCTGTGTAGCTTGCAAGGTGTTGTGGGGATTAACAGCGAAAGCATGCTTTTACTGTATTTTGAATTTGCTGATTCGGTGGTTTTCCATTAGTTTTCCTCTTGGAATCATTTGTCTGCAGCAATAATGAACTTTTCTGCAAAGGAGTCACAGCCTGGATTGTGCCTCCTGTATCCATGCTCATTATTTTGGCTTCAGCTGTAGCTGACTCAGTCTGAGTAGCAATGGTTATTGCTTTTTCTAGTGTAAGTTGTGGTTCTAGAAGTAAGAGTTCTTTTACACAAAGCATGGTTGTTTTCTCAATGAGCTAGTCTCTAATCATCTCATCTGCCATATTCCCAAAGTCACAAGTTACAATCAGACTCCTCAGGTAAGCAATATATTGCATTATAGTCTCCCCTGTTTTCTGCTCACACTGGTGGAATCTGTAGCGATTAGCTACTACATTCACTTTTGGCACAAAAAAGTTCTTTAATGTAGTCTCATATTTATCATCTGCAAGGGGAAAAAAGTGTAAAATATATGCTGCCCTTCTGCTCCAAGGCAGTGGATTAGCAGAGCACACTTTCTTACTTCAGAAATCTCTGTAGCACTGATTGCAAGCAGATAAGTCTCAAACATGTGGAGGCTCTCAAACACATAAAAGCAATTGGAGGCTGTCAAGTTTCCTTCCCCACTCTGAACTCTAGGGTACAGATGTGGGGACCTGCATGAAAAGCCCCTAAACTTACGTTTACCAGCTTAGGTTAAAACTTCCCCGAGGTACAAACTATTTTACCTTTTGCCCTTGGACTTTTTTGCTGCCACCACCAAGCGTCTAACAAATATATAATCGGGAAAGAGCCCTCTTGGAAACGTCTTTCCCCCAAAAATCCTCCCCAAACCCTACACCCCCTTTCCTGGGGAAGGCTTGATAAAAATCCTCACCAATTTGCATAGGTGAACACAGACCCAAACCCTTGGATCTTAAGAACAATGAAAAAAGCAATCAGGTTCTTAAAAGAAGAATTTTAATAAAAGAAAAAGTAAAAGAATCACCTCTGTAAAATCAGGATGGTAAATACCTTACAGGATAATGAGAGAATCCCTCTAGGCAAAACCTTAAGTTACAAAAAGACACAAAAACAGGAATTTACATTCCATTCAGCACAGTTTATTTTCTCAGCCATTTAAACAAAACAGAATCTAACGCATATCTAGCTAGAGTACTTACTAAGTTCTAAGACTCCATTCCTCCTCTGTTCCCGGCAAAAGCATCACACAGACAGAGAGAGCCTTTGTTTCTCCCCCCCCTCCCCCAGCTTTGAAAGTATCTTGTCTCCTCATTGGTCATTTTGGTCAGGTGCCAGCGAGGTTATCCTAGCTTCTTAACCCTTTATAGGTGAAAGGGTTTTTCCTCTGGCCAGGAGGGATTTTAAAGGTGTTTACCTTTCCCTTTATATTTATGACAGAAGCTCACTTGGGCTTTGCAGAAAGGGTGCAGGTGGGTTCAGAGGCAGAAGATCCTTCCTCGTCACCAAAATGTTGTAACACCCAGGCAAGGTACTAACAAACTTCAACAGGACTTTATTTTTAAATGGAAACCTCTTTACCAAGCTGCTGTTGCACCCTCGGTAGCTCTCACTCAGCCTCCTCAACCCCTCCCCCTCCGCCCCCGCTTCCTGTTTCCCGTCCTTTCAGACTCCCAACAGCCAGTGCTCCCAGTTCTAATAATTACAGCATCTAAACACCACAGGGGTGGGGTGGTGGTGGAAATAGATTGTGACAAGGAGCTTGGAGAGTGTTTGGGAAAAGGGCTTAGAAGCTGATAAGGGGAGGGGGTAGAAGAAAAAAGAAAATGGGAGTTGGGATAGGCAAGGAGATTGGGTGCCAAGGAGACTGGAGCCAAGAAGCTTGGGAGCCAGGGAGGAGGAAACTGAGATCACATCAGGAATAGAGGGTAGATGGGGACCAGCTGGGCAAGTAGACTGTGACTGGGAATGAGCAGGGGCAGTTGGGCTGTGGGGGGAGGGAAACAGATGTGTTGAGGAGCCAGGATGCGGGGGAAGAACTGGAAGTGGCTGGGAAAGGAGACAGATTTGGGATTAGAAGCCTGAAGAGCAGAGACTGGGACTGGTAGGGTAAGACGATGGGACTGGGATAAGGATCCCGGGGTAGGGAAGAGACTGGACTGAGACATGGACAGGTTAGAGACAGGACAGAAGGAGTCAAGCTTAGGGGGAATGGGTCGATGAGTCTGTGACCACTAGTACACACTGCGCTCCAGAACAAGTCACCATTCCTCACCATCTCGCAATTCCTGCATCTGATCTTTCCTTTGCTGTCAGCAAAAATCCACTGGCAGAGTTTGTGTCCCATCTCCCTTTCGTGCTAGCGCATATAGAGACTGAAAACCTACAACTGCTATCAGTTGCTCCGTTAGTTCAAGAGGCAGAGGTCTGTGCAGTGAATCTACAGGTTTCAACCCTGATGATGACCAAGCAGTATAATGGGTCAGTATATATGGGGGTCAGTATAATGCCACACGATGGAATTTCTGTTTTAGAAATGAGACACATGCAAAAAAACAAACAAACAAACAAAAAACCCCTGAGTTCAAAGAATATTAAAGTTGCAAAGCCAGACACTCAAAAGTTAGGAAATGCCAGAATTAAAATTGCCTGTGCAAACTTAATGTGTAATGTGTATGCATTATGATACAGTCTTTAATTACATGGCCACATGCTGTTTTTTTTCAACAGGATCTCAGTTCCCAAGCTTCAAAATGGGATAATAATACCATCTATTCTTGCTTGACTTCACAATCTTAGCATTCTTTTAATGTAGTGTTTTTGGATATAATAGTATGGAGAATTCCACACCCCAGCCTAAAATATTCTATGTGGTTAGACAAGAAAACTTTAGGGCTCAGTTCTGACACCCTTACTCACGTTGAGTAGTGCCTTACTCTGTAAGTTGTCTCCTTGTAATCAACTGGGCTATTTACATAGTAAGGTACTCAATGTAAATAAAGGTGGCAGAATCAGACCATAGTTAAGATTATTTAACAAAATACGCATTATAATATTGTTAGAATACTAAATTAATCTAAAAAGTACATTAACTACAAAGTTCCACACTTCTTATTACTGATAACTATCTAATGTACTAGAGAATTTATATATACATTCGCTATGAACATAACTGTACTTTAAAATAATAGGGAAACAAAACAAAAATGTTAATCTGCCATAGTGTATTTTATTATTTATACTGTGGCTTAGTATACGGCATGTCTAGAACAGTCACTACAGAACTTCTTCATTCCATAATGTTATGTACAAAGTAACACCTGCAGACATGGAAAATTCTGACTAGCTTACAATGTTTGGAGGGTGAGGTCCTGATAATGCAAAAAGACGTACTCACCTGCTCATCATTAGACACTTTGATTAGTATTGGGAGTTTTCAGACATTGAAAACTCCATAAGAGTGCAGAACTAATAATGTTGGTGAAAAAATAATTAGGAACTCCAAAAAGGTTAAGTAGGCTTATGCATAGATTTTCGCTGAGGATGAATGTGCAAACTAATTATGAAACCTTTAGGATGAGCCATATTTTGAGTTAGAATAATTTTTGAAAAGAGGAAAGCCACTAATTATTCCAAATTGAAGCTGGCTTGTCTGATTAATTTCAAATGGCACATAATATGCTTCCAAAGCATAAGACTAAGAATCCAAGAACTAAAAGCTTTTAAACAAACTAACAAATCTCCATGGAGAGAGAAGATGAAATCAGAGGGGGAGAGAATTAAATACACACACAGACACACACAACCCACATCAAGAGGTGAGGTTGCCAGTGTAGGCGTTTCCACTGCTGTTGTGTCTGTGCCACTTTATCTCTGTAATTGCAGATCCTGTGCCCCTGCCTTTAACCACCTGCTGTTGTACAGAGGATCAGCATGCAGATCCACTGTGTGGTATTCAGAGAAACACAGAAACACCCAGTATTTGTAAAGCTACACTGTCCATGTGTGCTCTACTCTCTGTCCATCTGGAATTTACTGCAGAATTTAAGTGATGCAGGACCTTAAACCAGCCCTCCACACCCATGGTGAACATCATCTTTTAAGCCAGTCTTGCAATTTATCAAACCCACACTACAAACCGACTGAATAGGGCATAAATGTCTCCCTAGTGTCTAAATAGTGGTGTTTGTCACTTAAAGATGAAACCTAGCTATTTAATTGGGGGGTGGGGGAGAAAAGAGGAGCTAAACCAATATCCTTATAATATAAGGATGGGCGGAAATGGGAGCAGATTCAGAATTTTAAACTAAGTTATTTGAGCTCAATTTGATTGATAATCAATCAGTCAGCCATGCTAGGTGTCAAAGGATGAAAAATTTGCGCTTCTAACTCTTGCAGTAGAATGTAATGATCAAATGTATCAATAACATTGCATAAATCAGTAAAGATTGTTTCCAATAAGCCTCTTCAGATAAAAAGAAATATCCACCAACATGTGCACAAGATTTTACTGAGCAACAGTGTGATCTTATTGGTGTGGCCCTTCTCTTTCCTCTGTTGTCATACCCCTGCTATCTTGTCACTCCCCTTTGTCAAGTCATATTTAAAATTAGATTGTAAGCTCCTTGCATATTTTTTCTGCACTGTAAGATCCCTAGCATACTTTTGGGTTTGTTGTAAAGTTAACAGTAACAAGATGATAGAAGATGCTATAACAAAACACCAGAAAATTTACAATCTTCACTGGAACAGCAATGGACTTGGTGACTTATCAGGTCTTCATAGAATCATAAACTTTAAGGTCAGAAGGGACCGTTATGATCATCTAGTCTGATCTCCTGCACAACTCAGGCCACAGAATCTCACCCACCCACTCCTGTAACAAACCGCTAACTTATGTCTGAGCTATTGAAGTCCTCAAATCATGGTTTAAAGACTTCAAGGTGCAGAGAATCCTCCAGCAAGTGACCCGTGCCCCATGCTGCAGAGGAAGGCGAAAAACCCCCAAGGCCTCTGCCAATCTGCCCTGGAAGAAAATTCCTTCCTGACCCCAAATATGGCAATCAGCTAAACCCTGAGCATGTGGGTACGACTCACCAGCCAGACACCCAGGAAAGAATTCTCTGTAGTAACTCAGATTCCACCCCGCCTAACATCCCATCACAGGCCATTGGTTATATCTACGCTAATAGTCGAAGATCAATTAATTGCCAAAATTAGGCTATCCCATCATATCATCTCCTCCATAAACTTATCAGGCTTAGTCTTGAAGCCAGATATGTCTTTTGCCCCCACTGCTTCCCTTGGAAGGCTGTTCCAGAACTTCACTCCTCTGGTGGTTAGAAACCTTCGCCTAATTTCAAGTCTAAACTTCCTGATGGCCAGTTTATATCCATTTG
Organism: Natator depressus; assembly: GCF_965152275.1. Taxonomy (NCBI): domain Eukaryota; kingdom Metazoa; phylum Chordata; order Testudines; family Cheloniidae; genus Natator; species Natator depressus. The sequence goes on along the minus strand of NC_134237.1, from coordinate 69,773,643 downwards.
TTCTTGTGTCCACATTGGTACTGAGCTTAAATAATTCTTCTTCCTCCATGGTATTTATCCCTCTGATATATTTATAGATAGCAATCATATCTCCCCTCAACCTTCTCTTGGTTAGGCTAAACAAGCCAAGCTCTTTGAGTCTCATAGAATATCAGGGTTGGAAGGGACCTCAGGAGGTCATCTAGTCCAATCCCCTGCTCCAAGCAGGACCAATCCCCAACTAAATCATCCCAGCCAGGGCTTTGTCAAGCCTGATCTTAAAAACTTCAAAGGAAGGAGATTCCACCACCTCCCTAGGTAACGCATTCCAGTAGCTTCACCACCCTCCTAGTGAAAAAGTTTTTCCTAATATCCAACTTAAACCTCCCGCACTGCAACTTGAGACCATTACTCCTCGTTCTGTCATCTACTACCACTGAGAACAGTCTAGATCCATCCTCTTTGGAACCCCCTTTCAGGCAGTTGAAAGCAGCTATCAAATCCCCCCTCATTCTTCTCTTCTGCAGACTAAACAATCCCAGTTCCCTCAGCCTCTCCTCGTAAGTCATATGTTCCAGTCCCCTAATCATTTTTGTTGCCCTCCGCTGGACGTTTTCCACATTTTTCCACATCCTTTTTGTAGTGTGGGGCCCAAAACTGGACACAGTACTCCAGATGAGGCCTCACCAATGTCGAATAGAGAGGAACGATCACGTCCCTCCATCTGCTGGCAATGCCCCTACTTATACATCCCAAAATGCCATTGGCCTTCTTGGCAACAAGGGCACACTGTTGACTCATATCCAGCTTCTCGTCCACTGTAACCCCTAGGTCCTTTTCTGCAGAACTGCTGCCTAGCCATTCGATCCTAGTCTGTAGTGGTGCATGGGAGTCTTCTGTCCTAAGTGCAGGACTCTGCACTTGTCCTTGTTGAACCTCATCAGATTCTAACTTCTATCTCAAACTTCTATTATTCATTCAAATTCAGCATTTTATGAAGTATAGCATGTGTTTAGGATGCTGTCCGCAGTAGGTAATTAGGTTTTTAACTTGTTTGACTATGATAGATATAAAATACAGTTTATTGTGGATAGTGAGACATTTTTAAAATGCGACCTGAGTATAATCAGTGATCTTCACAGTGCCTGAGATTGTATTCTGGTGGGATCCTAAAAGCAGGCATGTTTTTGTGATGACAAATGATTCACTCTAGTATAGTCTACGTTATTGCCATTTTTCTAAATTCTGGAGCCAGTATGACAAAAATGATGATTAAAACGTTATACTGACCATGTAAACAAATGTTTTGGACTGAATTCTTCTATATCTTTCCTGCAGGAAAATGGTGGTTTCTTGACAATGGGCTACTGAACATTACCAGCGTGTCTTTTGACGACAGAGGTAAATACACATGTGTTGCTTCTAACATCTATGGCACTGTGAATAATACTGTGACTCTGAGGGTCGTCTTTACCTCCGGAGATATGGGGATCTATTACATGATTGTCTGCCTTGTAGCTTTTACCATTGTTATGATCTTGAACATTACCAGGCTGTGTATGATGAGCAGCCATCTGAAGAAAACTGAGAAAGCAATCAATGAGTTTTTCAGAACAGAAGGAGCAGAGAAACTACAAAAAGCCTTTGAGATTGCTAAGCGTATCCCAATCATCACCTCAGCCAAAACGCTTGAGCTTGCCAAAGTAACCCAGTTCAAGACCATGGAATTTGCTCGCTACATTGAGGAACTTGCCCGAAGTGTTCCTCTGCCACCTCTCATCATGAACTGCAGGACTATAATGGAAGAAATCATGGAGGTGGTTGGCTTGGAAGAACAGGGACAGAACTTTGTACAGCAAGCAGCAGAAGGCCAGGAGTCTACTGATGGAGAGGATATGTTTATGATCCCTAATGCACTAAAGCGCAGCGACTCTCTCACAGCTGACTCTGAGGCATCATCACTGCATGAACAACCACAGCAGATTGCGATAAAAGTGTCAGTTCATCAACTGTCCAAAAAGGACTGTATAGATGACCAGTCACAAGACTGTGTGCAATCAGAAATTAAGGAAGAAGAGATTCCTCAAACACCAGCATCTCCTACTGATCCAGTTCCTGAGCCTTCTACTGAACTAAACTCCAATGATATAGCATTGGCAACTGACAAAAATACGTGTTTTATTTATGAAAGCCATGTATGATAATTACTCTGTTAATCTATGCATAGTAAGAAGAATCAGGTGGAGCGCCTTTAAAAATAGATATTGTACTTGCCGCTAAGCCTTACCTGGAGACTATCATAGAAAAAGCATGCATGTGGATTATTTGATATTTTCTTCTCTGAGTTAATTTTTCTATGATGTATGACAGAGTAATTACTATTATATTAATACTAATTGCTCTTTTTGGTTTAGGATTTTTTTTCAGAAACATTTACCTCAGCAATTTCTAGGTTGTTGTCATCTTCAGTGACCTCCTGGAAGTCATTTGTAGTGCTAAAGACACTTAGACTTACTAAACATAAAGCTGTTCTTCATTTTTCTCCTTCTGCTTCCTCCCTTCCATCTGCTGCATTTTTGTGAAACTGTTCCCAAGAATTTGAGACATTGCCCAGGAGGCAGGATTTCAGTTGCCAAATAAAATCCTAGTTAGATCCCATTTACCAAGCATCTTTGCCAAGCTGCATTGTGAATTAAAGAAGGTTAAATGTGTCTTTTTCATTTGAGACCATTTTATTTATGTTTAGACAGTGGGGAAATAGGTTCCCCTACCCCTTAGGCTGAAGAAGCCAATAAGTGTTCATTCACACGGATGATATACAGTGTATTTGTTTCTACAGAAGAGAAAGCACTTTATTTGTCAGAAGGCTACAGTACAAATACTGAGTAGATTTTTTTCATATATTTAAACATCTGTTGATTTTACCAGAAGTTTATATTGAGAAGGACTGTGGGTGTCCAAAATGTATTGTCTTGTTTTTCTTACATGGTAGAAGTAAATGGAACCAGGTGATTTTATATAACCTGTCAGGAGTGTAGATTCAGTAAAAGTATTGTAACCTCCAGTATTTTGTTGCAGGTGAGGCTGAAGTGGTAAAAGATCCTTGTTTATCAGGATTTCCTTTTTAGCAATGTAGTTTCCTGATGAACAAACACAAGTGCATCCATAATCATAATCTTTTTAATCTGGCTATGAGTCAAAAAATTAGTCAAATACTTGCTATTAAGTCATAATGGTCGCCTCAGTGCATAAAAATGGACAGTGATCACAAACTATATTACGATAGTACAATTGATTTGCTATTTTAAAAAATCCTCATGAAATTGAGATCTCCTGGGGTGAGGGGGTTAACTGATCTAAGCAAATATTACTCCATCTTTATATAGCTTTCATAATCATGGCAAGTGGGGCATATGTCTGTCATTGGAGATTTTCAAGAGCAGGTTAGCCAAACACCTGTCCAGGATGGTCTAGATAAGACTTAGTCCTTCCTTAGTGCTGAGGACTGGACTAGTAGACCTCTTGAGGTCTCTTCCAGTCCTACGATTCTATAATATTAGGATCATGGAGTTATGCTAGGATATTAATGAACTGCAGAGGTGGGGGAGGGAAGGGGGATAGTGTCTATTTCAGAAGTACTGTAATATTATGCACTACTGGATGAGCATGGAAAGAGATCACTTACAAGAAGGAATTTGTGCATGATGAACAGTAGGTTATTTAATCATCTGATACACATTTCACTTGGAACTGCTGAGCAGACCATGGTCTTTTCACTTTGGAGAAGGACTACCATGCATTAGATCAAGTGTTAGAAATAACCTGGAGTCTCTTAATCCAGAGTGTTGTGGAGAGAGAATTCATTTAGACTGCTGAGAAACTGGTGAGCACAGGCCACCCAGACATTTCTCAACAGCTGTCACAGCTAGTACAACTTTGAGCAGTGCTGATGTTTGGCTTGGAGAAGATCAGATATGTTCATTGCATAAATAGTTGGGGGCAAACAAGGTCACTGAAACTGCAGCTATCAGAAATGGGTAACAATGGTGGTGGTGGCCCTGAATGGAGTGTGGAGTTTCCTCAGGATCCAGTTCAGTTACAAATTGACTGAGATACACTGAGCTAGCTAAGATATGCACCCACCCCCACCTGGAAAATGTCCCTTTCCTTACGTTTCTACGGCCAATGAGTATGAAACAAAAAAAGAGAGGCCCAATTGCACTAATTTTTTTTAGGGTGCAATCATCTGTATGTGCAAGTTATAGCCATTTAGATGCCTAGCTACTTGATTGCACCCAGCAGTCAGAAAATTTGACATCTAAATGTGCACTTTCACAAACAGAAATATGCCGGGGTAAGGCCTCTTTAAAATTTAGCCCCAAATATATAAGTAGTTGCAGTTATGTGAAACAAATCTAGACCACACTGTGCAGAAGAGGAGACAGGAGCGTGTTAGAAAGATGTTTATCATGACCTGTGAGAGTGAAAGTGCTCAGCTGTTCAGTCTGAAGTACATTTTTGTTTTATGTTCTTATCCCTTTTGCTTTAAATCACTTATTTGCTCTTGGTTAACAAAAAGGAGATTTAACATAAAGCAAGGCTGGAAGTGTGCACTGAGTTCTTTTAATTTGTTTTAATTATTTATACTAAAGAGACATATTGATATTCCTAATTGTTTAATGTTTAGCAAAAAATGGTTTCATACTATAAAGTGACTTGCCTGTTGCTCAGTGAAAGTAATTTTCTCATGAAGAGCCACACTGTTCTTCAAAGCAGAATGCTATAAATTTAGGAAGAGATTACTCCTCGAGTTTGTGAGCAACTCTGGACTGCGAGTATGTCATCTCTTGAGTTCATACGGGCCCCACAAAGCGGCTTAGGTTCCTAAGCCCCCAGTTTTAAGCACCACTGCCATCTACAAAATCCCCTCTCAGCTGCCACCTAACCCTGGAGGCAAAGAGATTAAAAAAAAAATCAATATTTTGAAACCAAAAAAATCAAACTTATTTAAATTAGATATTTTGTATTTAAATTAAATGCCGATTTATTTTTTTAAACTAAACCTATTTAAAAATAAATTTGAAAGTGACAACCTATGTTGAGGGCTAAAATTATTATAAGCTATTAAAACCATTTAAATATAAAAATATTAAGCATTACATGTTTGCTGCCAAGTTTTCAAGAAAAGCATAGCCAGTAACTTCCACCAGTTGGTGGGTAAAAGCCCCTGCAACCAAAGTTTGTTGAAATACGAAACCAGCTTCTGACAGCAGTAGCCTCTTCGGCAGTTGCAGAGAGAATATTTTCCTCATTTCAGTTTATTCAGCTAGTTAAATTCAATGACTAGTTCATTCAAAGTTAAGAAACCAATTGGGAGTTGAAAAAGCTGGAAGGCTTGTTTACCCTCTCCTACTCGAAGAATAAAAACTAGGTGTGAGAGAATGAGATCTACTAGTTCTAAAATTTCAAAGGGCATGGTGACTAGAAACAATCAGTTCAGTTCATTAACTACAGATCATATTTCCTTTCTTTAATAAATCAGTTTTAAATGCAAAACATGTTTTGATAAACTTTTTTCTTGTGTATTCAGCACTCTTAAGGTAGTTTTATTTAATAAAAAAGTTAAAATGCTGTTTTAGTGCATTTTTAGTTAAATTTCAATTTCCATCCAAAGAGAGCTTGATACACATCACAAGTAAAAAAAAAAATTAATCTGGTAAATAAGAGCTGCATCTTTCACCATTTTCTAACATGATAAAATATTTAAAAATTAAGAATCTGAATAAATGTAAACTAAACTATATACTTGTTTAAATAAATATGTATAGATATAGTACATCCTACTGGTTAGTAAAAAGAAGCAAAGATTATATTTAGTTACAAATAACGTGTTTTAATAGTACTAACTAACGAGAATCACCCTTTCTTTAGGAAAATAATTAAACAGTACAAATGCAAAACACGATTTACATTAATTATTTAAATCAAGGTTTTCTGCTTGGTGATTTAAACCATGATTAAAATTGGTGCTATAAATCACTGTGATTTAAATCAATCCACCTTGCCTGTAGACTCCTAAAGTCCTAATGTAAAAGTTCCTTAAGAGCCTGAGGGCTTGTGTATACTGCATGGTAAATCGGCACTGCTGTGATCAATGCAGCGGCATCAATTTAGTGGGTCTGGTGAAGATGCGATGAGTTGCTGGCAGAGCGCTCTCCTGTTGACTTCAATACTCTACCCTCCCCGAGAAGCGCAATGTAACTTACATTGACTTCAGCAGCAGTGTAGACCAGTGTAGAGGCCTAAATTTCTGCCTCTGGGCATGTGCACTGCTGCTCTAGCAGGCATCCAGACACCCGTCTCACTCCTAAGCCGCAGTGCAATCCTCAAACCAGGTGGCGATGGGCAGAGCAATGCCTATTCCATTTCAATTCCCCCCTGTGTCTGATGAGGAGAGGGGGGTTTGAACAGGGGTTTCCCATCTCAGTGGGCTATGGGATATTCCAGTGTGAGTCTCAATCTCTTGTTGAAGCTGTTCCACTTTGTATTAAATATTAATTAGGCCACCGGGGAAGGAAATGACTGTGTAGCCCAGTTATCAGGGCATTCATGACAGAGGTAGGAGACCCCTATTCAAATCCCTTTTCCTTCTCGGAGAGCAGTGGGAATTGACCCTGGTCTCCCACATCTTACCCTAACCACTGCTGGCCTAACGGTTATGGTGGAGGCCACCTCCTCCTCTCCCCCGCCCCCCCAGTTGTTTTGTTTGGAGCTAAGCAGCAGACATTCTTGAAAGAAACAGTTTAGGCACCTAAGCCACCTTCCTCTAAGAGAGGTTCCCAGTTGTGGATTGTTAGCTGAGATAGGCGCCTCTCTCCAGTCCAGGCTTAAGCTATGCCCAACTCATGAAGTTCAACATCTAAGACACCCATTAGAGGGGTGTCTCTCCCATTGGCTATCTTAGGCAGCTCACACCAAGCATGCCGGCTTTTGTGGATCCCATTCTCAAGCACCTATATCCCCCATGCATTATATAGGGAGCCAAGGCCCTGACTCCTGCTTTGTGGATTCCAGTGATTTTTTTAGGCACCTTAATGTTAGGCATTGTGATACCTAAGTCCCTTGAGGATCCAGGCCACAGTGTCTAGCACAGTGGAGCTCTGATCCTGATTAAGGCCCCTATTCTCTCCTGCAATCTGTTCAATAATAATTATTACTAAATTATAATAGTATGAGGCCAAATAACCCCATGGTTTCCAGCAAAATTTCAAAATAAAATCTATACTTCAAGGAAATTTATATTTTTTTCAAAGGGCTGGACCATGCAAAGTGAATAATGAAGCACAGCCTTTAAAGTGCACAGTGAACCAATTCTTATCTAAATTGCTTGGATCTGATGCTAAGACAGGCAAAATAAGTGAATTTCTGGCCCATTTACATCAATAGGAGTTTTGACATTGGAGCTAGGATTTCACCTAATTAAACCTTAAAGTTCAGAGATGATGCTGGTTCAATCAATGTAATCTGAAGGCTCTCTTTCCCTATGCATAAAAGTGTTTAAAAAGTAAATGTAACTTTTTGGGGCATCTAATAGTTTGGTCATAGTTAATGCGTTACTTGGTTGAATGAAAAAATAGTTTTATGTGGGAAAAAATGTAGGTTTGTAATAGTTCTGTTTTAAATATTTTCTCTCTATTTTCATATAGGTGGAGTAATCTTCAGTATCTTTTTGGATCTATTGCGTTACACCTATAAGCATAATGTTTAGTAAATGCTTTTAAGCACTCATTTTGCAGTAGTGATGTGCCAAACAAGGTCTGAAGATCTCATTCTACCTCTTCCTCCTAGCCTATTTAATCATAATCTATCTCAAATAAACTGTTTCATAATATGATGAAAGAATAACATTTGGAAATAGCTAGTGTAAATGTTTCGATGGAACCATAATTATATTTCTAGTATTTACATAACTTTAATTTATATCCAGGATAGGTTTCATCACACACCTTAGGCACCTAAGGGGAATAGGAGTGATACATTACCTATAATTTGGCCTAGGCACACCTTTTTACACTATTATTATTTGTTAAGCATCCGTGTGTTTAGTACCATACAACACTCAAAATGCGGAAAGTCCCTGTTCAGACAAAATTATGTTCTAAACATATCATGCAGAGTAATCCAATTTTAGAATGAAATAAGGGGATCTTGTGTTCTTAATGCAGCTACACCCTTCATGGTCATCCCTATGTGTCAAGAACTGAAAATATTGTAACATATAATCAGGGTTTCCTGACCAGCTTTGCAAAAGTAAGTTACCTACATACTGATTTAGAATAACTCGTTTTTAAAAAAAGCAGTAATACCCAGTGGCGAATTCAGAGAGAGTTGGAAGTTGTTATCAAGAATATACTGGCAAATCACTATTTAAAGTGTTGGTCTCCTTGGTATCGATCATACTTTGTGGGACTGCTGAAACTTTCTTAGATGCAAAGAAAATGCTTGCTCTAAATTACAAGTTATATTTCAGTAATTCTGGAAGTTTTCTTTTTTTAGTGTTACAACACATGTAAAAGACCTGTGAATGTGCTCTGCTGATCAGAAGCATAGTTACTGTATTTTGCTTTTAAGAACTGTCAATTCTAAGATTTTCACAGCCGTAAATCACAAAGAGAAACCAGTTCATGCTAAAGTGGCAAAAAAATGTGATCTAGCTTGTAAATTGATCATTGTTTCAATAAAGAATTTTCACAGAGTATATTGAGTGTGTTTCCTGATGTGAAAATAGCAGTGATTACTCAGAAAAATTATGGTGTTGTTACAAAACAGCAGTATCTGAAGTTTGAAGTGACGCTGTTATGGGGTGAACCCCCATCATAGGCAAGAAAGAGTTCAAGGCCTATTAGGCACATTCACTCCACCTGGCCTGAGCCACAATTTGATAGTTTCTTCTCAGCCAAAGAGGCAAGACTAAAGAAGGATCAGGTGATAGCAGAAACCTGGACCTTACAAATTGGCCAAAAGAGTTCAGTCTGGGGGAGAAGTGCTGAGCTGGACTAGACTCGACTTGACTCCTGTGCAGGTCCATAGCTTCAGAAGCTGTTGGACTCTAGAAACTTCAGAAAGACTTAGGTTGGGTCGGAAAAAGTGTTTGATACCAGAGCTGGGCACATCAGTGGAACCCCAAGAAAGGGTTGAGCTCAGGACTCAGAAGATAGGCCGATTCTTTGGGACTTTGGACTATACAGTACTTGGACATTTTGTTATCCTGGAAGGGATTTGGTGCTAGTTGCTTCTCAGATGGAGAACTGAGTGTTGAGTAGAGACAGAAGGCCAGCTCGAGATGAAAACCCCTGCAACATTGCACCCTACCACAAGGGGAAATCTTGAGGTGAGGACTTACCATTACAGACCTGTAAAAGCGGCAAAGAGTCCTGTGGCACCTTATAGACTAACAGACGTATTGGAGCATAAGCTTTTGTGGGTGAATACCCACTTCGTCGGATGCATGTAGTGGAAATTTCCAGAGGCAGGTATAAATATGCAAGCAAGAATCAGGCTAGGGATAACGAGATTAGTTCAATCAGGGAGGATGAGGCCCTCTTCCAGCCGTTGAGGTGTGAACACCAAGGGAGGAGAAACTGCTTTTGTAGTTGGCTAGCCATTCACAGTCTTTGTTTAATCCTGAGCTGATGGTATCAAATTTGCAAATGAACTGAAGCTCAGCAGTTTCTCTCTGAAGTCTGGACCTGAAGTTTTTTTGCTGCAGGATGGCTACCTTTAAACCCTGCTATTGTAGTTTTGAGAAGGCTTGGTGAAGATCTTGTAGGTGTTGGTCTCTCTCTGAGAGGTCGGAGCAAATGCGGTTGCACCTCAGCACTTGGCTGTAGACAATGGATCGTGTGGTGTGTCCAGGATGGAAGCTGGAGGCATGAAGGTAGGCATAGCGGTTGGTGAGTTTTCAGTTTAGGGTGTTGTTAACGTGACCATCACTTATTTGCACCGTGGTGTCTAGGAAGTGGACATCCCGTGTAGATTGGTCCAGGCTGAGGCTGATGGTGGGTTGGAAGCTATTGAAATCGTGGTGGAATTCTTCCAGGGTTTCCTTCCCATGGGTCCTCAGACAGAGACCAACACCTACAAGATCTTCACCAAGCCTTCTCAAAACTACAATACTCACATGAGGAAATAAGGAAACAGATCAACAGAGCCAGACATGGACCCAGAAGCCTCCTGCTGCAAGACAAGCCCAAGAAAGAAACCAACAGAACTCCACTGGCCATCACATACAGTCCTCAGCTAAAACCTCGCCAATGTATCATCAGTGATCTACAACCCATCCTGGACAACAATCCCTCACTTTCACAGGCTTTTGGAGGCAGGCCAGTCCTCGCCCACAGACAACCCACCAACCTGAAGCATATTCTCACCAGCAACTACACACCACACCATAGTAACTCTAACTCAGGAACCAATCCATGCAACAAACCTTGATGCCAACTCTGCCCACATATCTACACCAGCGACACCATCACAGGACCTAACCAGATCAGCCACACCATCACTGGTTCATTCACTTGCACGTCCACCAATGTAATCTACGCCATCATGTGCCAGCAATGCCGCTCTGCTATGTACATTGGCCAAACTGGGCAGTCCCTACATAAAAGGATAAATTGACACAAATCAGATATTAGGAATGGCAATATACAAAAACCTGTAGGAGAACACTTCAACCTCGCTGGACACACAATAGCAGGGTTTAAAGGTAGCCATCCTGCAGCAAAAAAACTTCAGGTCCAGACTTCAAAGAGAAGCTGCTGAGCTTCAGTTCATTTGCAAATTTGACACCATCAGCTCAGGATAAAACAAAGACTGTGAATGGCTAGCCAACTACAAAAGCAGTTTCTCCTCCCTTGGTGTTCACACCTCAAGAGGGCTTCATCCTCCTTGATTGAACTAACCTCATTATCCCTAGCCTGATTCTTGCTTGCATATTTATACCTGCCTATGGAAATTTCCACTACATGCATCTGACAAAGTGGGTATTCACCCACAAAAGCTTATGCTCCAATACGTCTGTTAGTCTATAAGGTGCCACAAGACTCTTTGCCGCTTTTACAGATCCAGACTAACACGGCTACCCTTCTGATGCATTACAGACCTGTATCTTTAACCGTATACCTGCTAACACTCAAAAAACATCTGAAACCCATAAACTGGGATAGTAGGTATTGTAGACCAGCTGTTCATCTGAAGGGAAGAAAAAGTTTGTTTTTCCTTAATAAAACTTCAGGGTGCAATTTGCAAAAGCACCCAGTACTCGCCTAACTGCACCCCCTACTGAAGCCAACAGTTAAACTCTAATTGACATCAGCATAAGCAGAGTTGAGCCAATGCTGAGTGTTTTTTAAAAACTACCTTCAAGTAGTGCCTTGATGAGATCTGTGCCACTGAAATATTTGTAAGGCTTGTATTAACCAAAGAGGAAGCACATCATTTTTTTACAGCCTGCATGACACAAAATAGCTATGAGCAAGATTTGCAGAATAATTTGTAAATTACCTTATTAGGCAGTGTCACTCTGTCTGTAGTGGCACATGACCATGAGTGCCTACCTCAGACCAGACTCTAACACAGGGCAGACACCACCAACTGGCAGTGTATTCTATAATTAGGTTTCACCAGTAATAAATGTGAACTCCTGGATCACTATTACAGTCTTCCTATGGAGTCACAGAAAGTCCCCTTAGACTCTCCAGTGTATCACATGGACAAACTGGACTTAGTGATAAATGGTTGCTTATACCAAAAATCACACCACATTTAGGTTGCTTCCAGACCCAAGAAACCAGTTACTTACCCCAGATCAATTGGTACCATAGATGTTAAACCACAAGCAATGACTATAGCCAACCCTATAATAAACTATCTAAAGGCTTTTTAACTTGGGAAAAGAAACGAGACTTATTTACAGGTTTAAGCAAGCAAACATACACACGTCTAAATCCTAAGAGTGATAGAGTTGTAGTGATCAGTCAATTCAAAGTGTCTTTCAGAGCAGACCCTGAAGGAAGCCCCTTGGAATCTCTGGCTTTAGCCTAGGCAGAGTTCCAACAATGAAGAGATGGAAAATTTTCCTGTGACTTTGTTTTATTTCCTTCATTCAGCTTCCAGGTCCACAGGACTAGCTTCCTTGCATGTAGCACTTCTAGGGTGCAATAGGGCAATTCAACATCCTTTGTATTGCAAAGTTTCTTCTCAGCCCATCTAATTTTGATAGTCCTTCTGGATGAGCGGGGGGAGGAGGGAATTCCCGTGCCTGGGTTCACAAGTTCAGAGCAAACATTTTCAAAGTTATAAACCAAACGTACATATTTTCTTTTAGCACGGAATACAAGTGAGATTAATGCATGTAGCCACTTACAAGCATTTCATAGAATATAAACACTAAATACATTCTTATATGCCTAATACCTATTTTGAGCAAAACTAGAATACAGGTGAACTGGTCTGGTCTCCAACTATGAGTTTGTTAGTTCTTAGCTAATGCCTGCATTCTTGGCAAGAGCTGGCACCTCCTTTGCCAGCATCACAGGCTGATTCTCCAAATGGAAGGGAGTGGTACATTCTCTCGATAAGGCCTTCTATTGTCTGCATGTGAAGTAGAAGCATACATCAGTGTAGCTAGCTTTCTGAACATTTATCTTTACTTGATATTTGCACTGTTGCTTATGGGCCTGATTTTTCCAAGCTGACCTTTCTTCATGAGTAGTGCTCTTGAAGTTGGGGCTCCATGATTATGGATATACCCATAAATAACTAACTACATAACAAATCAAAATGTGAAAATCCTGTTTTAAATTCCCAGTTGCATTGTAGTACATACTAATTGAATTACAGTAAATAGGCTGAGACACTATTCCCAATATCCATACCTTTAAACATAATTGCCATGCCCTTTCCACTGAATTTATAAAGTTTGGGGTATACTTTGATGAAAAGCAAGTAAGTATTGCTGGTTGAAACAGGCAAAATGTACAAGAATTTTGTGATATGTTAATTCCTGGGCAATGGAATGTGTTGTAGATATTCAAAACTTTGACTAACAATAGTCCGACTCTAAAGTTAAGCATTCTAGGGGGTTTTATTTCGTTTCTTCACTGAGCGTTTGACAGCACTTTGTGTACAGTCAGATTCACTCCCTGTCTCAGCTTTTGTTTACCATGGAGCTCTCCTGTGCATGCTATCCCCAAGGTCCTGCAAGAAAGCTGATGCTGTTTCCATGGAAGGCTTCCTTTCCCTAAGACCCCTGTAGACAGCCAGGGAGAAACAGAAGCTGGAGGACAGACAGTAATACCCTTTTTCTTCATTCCTCAGATGCATGCCTAGGCTAGGAAATAAGAAAGGACTGCTTCACTCCATAACATTCCTCTGCAGGACTCAGAAAGGAGTTTAGAAGATAGACCTAACCCTAAAGCTGCTACTGAAGAGGCAGTGTTCCCAGGGGGAAGTGGCAGAACCAAACATATAAGGTGGTGCTGCTCTTGAGCTTCCCCATTCTCCCTCATTGATAATGATGCAAAACAAACAGCTAAAGACACAAAAACTAACAGTAAGAATTTTGTTAAGGACATTAGACGCAGGAAGCCTGCCAAACAGGCAGTAGAGCCACTAGATGACCAAAGTGTTAAAGGAGCGCTCAAGGAAGATAAGGCCGTCGCAGAGAAGCTAAGTGAATTCTCTGAATCAGTTTTCTCTGCAGATGATGTGAAGGATATACCCACATCAGAACTATCCTTCCGGGGTGACAAAACTGAACTACTGTCCCACGCTGATATATCCTAGAAGAGGATCTAGAGCAAATGGATAAATTAAACAGTAATATGTTACCCAGACCAGATGGTTTCACACAAGAGTTCTGAAGGAACATAAATATGAAAATGAAGAACTGTAGTATGTAACCTACTCCTGAAACAAGCCTCTCTGCCAGATGACTGGAAGGTGGCTAATGTAATGCCAATTTTTAAGAGTGTTCTAGAGGTGACCCTGGCAATTAGAGGCCAGTGAGCCTTACTTCAGTATTGGGAAAATTGATAGAAACTATAGTAAAGAACAGAATTATCAGACACATAGATGAACACAATTTGTTGGGGAAGAATCAGCACAGCTTTTATAAAGAGAAGTCATTCCTCACCAAGCATATAGATCAGTAACTGCTTAAAACTAAGGGTAGGAATAAATGGTCAGTTTTCACAATGGAGAGAGGTAACCAACAAAGTCCCACAAGGATAATACTGGGACCTGTGCTGTACCATATATTCATAAATTATCTGGAAAAGGGAGTGAAAAATAAAGTTGCAAAGTTTGCAGATGATACAAAATTGTTCAAGGTAGTAAAGTCCAAAAACTGACTGAAGAGTTACAAAGGAATCTCACAAAACTGAGTGACTGGGCAACAAAATGGCAGATGAAATTCAACATTGATAAGTGCAAAGTAAAACGCATTAGAAAAAATAATCCCAACTACACATATAAACTGTGCTTTAAATTAGCTGTTACTACTCAAAAAAGAGATCTTGGAGTCCCCATGGATAGTTCTCTGAAAACTTCAGCTCAACGTACAGTAGTGGGCAAAAAGGCTAATTGAATGTTAGGAACTATCAGGAAAGAGATAGAAAATAAGACAGAAAAGATCCTAATGCCACTATATAAATCCATGGTCAACCCAAACCTTGAATACTGAGTCCAGGTCTGGTCACCCCATTTTAAAAAGGACATGGTGGAACGAGAAAAGGTTCAGAAACGTGCAGCAAAGTTGATCAAGGGCATAGAACAGCTTCCATATGATGAGAACCTAAAAAGATTAGGGCTGTTCATCTTAGAAAGGAGATGACTAATGGGAGATATGGTAGAGGTCTATATGGGAGATATGGTAGAGGACTGGTGTGGAGAAAGTGAATAGGAAAATGTTATTTACCCCTTCACATAACAAGAACTAAGGGGTCACCCAATGAAATTAATAGGCAGCAGGTTTAATACAAACAAGAGGAAATACTTTTTCACACAATGCATAATTAACCTGTGGAACTCTTTGCCATGGGATGTTGTGAAGGCCAAAAGTACAAAAGGGTTGAAAAAAGAACTGGATAAGTTCATGAAGGATAGGTCCATCAATGGCTATTAGCCAGAATTGTCAGGGATGCAATTCTGTGCACAGGATGACTATAAATCGCTGACTATCAGAACCCAGGAGGGGCAGACAAGGGATGGGTCACTCCAACTACCCCATTCTGTATACTCCCCTTGAAGCTCTGGTACTGGCCACTATCAGAGACAGGATACAAGGCTAAATGTACCATTGGTCTGACCAAGTATGGCAGTTCTTACGTCCTCATACATCAGCAGGGAAGCAGAAAAACATTTTGAAGTATTTTGAAATAGAATGTTTTAAATATTAAACTTTATTTATAGGGTGCTCAATCAGAAAATTTCTCATGCTTTTTTTTTTTTAAGTTAACTTTCAGTCTCAGTTGGGTTTGGAGTGCCGGCAGGTAAAAACCCACATTTGATCTGTATAGTGAGAAAAATGCACATGGAAGTCCCAGACTGACTATGAATGTGGAATATGGAAAACCCTAATGCCATTTTTACACTCTCTCTGCAGACTAGAACCATATTTTGTTTTCCTATCACACTAGAGGACATTGGATATTCTTATATCTCTACCTCCTCTAATGTCTATAATAATCTGCTCTATATTTAAGTCAGCTAAAAATACTGATTCCTCTTTGGTTTCATTTCTTCTGCACTCTTGTCTTTTTCTTCTTCTCTGTCTTCCACCAGATCTCTCCACTTTCTTTAGGCATTTACCTCTGTTAATTCTTGGATGATGAGCCCTGGGAAGAAATGAGCTTTAATGACTATAGTGAACCTTATGTTCAAAACACTCAGTCCTGAGTCTGCCTTTCACAAGCTCACAAAGTGAACTGTCTTTCATAAATACAAGGCTTGAGTGCCTGTATGCTGTATTTAACAGTATGGTTCCAGGATTCAGACCAAGCCAGACTGCTGCGCTAGAAGCTGACCCATGAATCCATTAGATAATGCAAGAGTCAGTAGATTGGAGAAAGAAGTGGTTCGGGACTATTTAGAAAAGCTGGACGAGCACAAGTCCATGGGGCCGGATGCGCTGCATCCGAGAGTGCTAAAGGAGTTGGCGGATGTGATTGCAGAGCCATTGGCCATTACCTTTGAAAACTCATGGCGATCAGGGGAAGTTTCGGACGACTGGAAAAAGGCTAATGTAGTGCCCACCTTTAAAAAAGGGAAGGAGGATCCTGGGAACTACAGGCCAGTCAGCCTCACCTCAGTCCATGGAAAAATCATGGAGCAGGTCCTCAAGGAATCAATTCTGAAGCACTTAGAGGAGAGGAAAGTGATCAGGAACAGTCAGCATGGATTCATCAAGGGCAAGTCATGCTTGACTAATCTAATTGCCTTCTATGATGAGATAACTGGCTCTGTGGATGAGGGGAAAGTGGTGGACATGTTGTTCCTTGACTTTAGCAAAGCTTTTGACATGGTCTCCCACAGTGTTCTTGCCAGCAAATTAAAGAAGTATGGGCTGGATGAATGGATGATAAGGTGGATAGAAAGCTGGCTAGATTGTCGGGCTCAACGGGTAGTGATCAATGGCTCCATGTCTAGTTGGCAGCTGGTATGAAGTGGAGTGCCCCAAGGGTCGGTCCTCAGGCTGGTTTTGTTCAATATCTTCATTAATGATCTGGAGGATGGTGTGGATTGCACCCTCAGCAAGTTTGCAGATGACACTAAACTGGGAGGAGAGGTAGATACGCTGAAGGGTAGGGATAGGATACAGAGGGCCCTAGACAAATTAGAGAATTGGGCCAAAAGAAATCTGACGAGGTTCAACAAGGACAAGTGCAGAGTCCTGCACTTAGGACGGAAGACTCCCATGCACCGCTACAGACTAGGGACCGAATGGCTCGGCAGCAGTTCTGCAGAAAAGGACCTAGGAGTTACAGTGGACGAGAAGCTGGATATGAGTCAACAGTGTGCCCTTGTTGCCAAGAAGGCCAATGGCATTTTGGGATGTATATGTAGGGGCATTGCCAGCAGATCGAGGGACGTGATCGTTCCCCTCTATTCGACATTGGTGAGGCCTCATCTGGAGTACTGTGTCCAGTTTTGGGCCCCACACTACAAGAAGGATGTGGAAAAATTGGAAAGAGTCCAGCGGAGGGCAACAAAAATGATTAGGGGACTGGAACACATGACTTATGAGGAGAGGCTGAGGAAACTGGGATTGTTTAGTCTGCAGAAGAGAAGAATGAGGGGGGATTTGATAGCTGCTTTCAACTACCTGAAAGGGGGTTCCAAAGAGGATGCATCTAGACTGTTCTCAGTGTTAGCTGATGACAGAACAAGGAGTAATGGTCTCAAGTTGCAGTGGGGGAAGTTTAGGTTGGATATTAGGAAAAACTTTTTCACTAGGTGGGTGGTGAAGCACTGGAATGCGTTACCTAGGGAGGTGGTGGAATCTCCTTCCTTAGATATTTTTAAGGTCAGGCTTGACAAAGCCCTGGCTAGGATGATTTAGTTGGGGACTGGTCCTGCTTTGAGCAGGGGGTTGGACTAGATGACCTCCTGAGGTCCCTTCCAACCCTGATATTCTATGATTCTATGATTGTCATTAGACTTTAATCAATCTTTAAAACAAAAAAAAAATGAAGTTAATTTACCAAATTACCAGTTAATTTACCATTTACCAAAACAAAATGTATGACAATAAAATGTAATATCAAATTTAGTACATGCAAACTGAATAAATAGAAAAAAATTACTTTTTCTGACCACAGAAAAGGAAAATACTCAAACTCATTAGTCATCCCTTATAAATTGGACGGTATCTCTTTAAACACTTGATCATCACTCTAATCAAAATTTATCCTTTCAAGATTAAGCACGTTTGTCAAATCAATGTGCCATTCTGTAACATTTCTCCACCTTGGAAATAATAGCTTAAAGACTTCTAAGTTTTGTCTACACAAAACTCTTTCCTAAAAGGACTACAAACACTACAGGCAAAGAAATATTACTAAAAATAATCAGCTACAACCTTGTCTATTTCACTCATAATTTAAGAAACTGGTAATGACTTTTCTTGTTCTTTTTGTCATTCCAGCCCTTATTTCTGGTAAAGACTTGTGAGAGAGCAGGTCAACATAAAGCTCCCAACCCTGCCAACACTTAGGCTATGTCTACACGTTCAACGGTGCAGCTGTACCAATACAACTGTGCCACTGCAGTGCATCTGGTGAAGACAGTGGAGTTTACACGTTCTGTGACAGTCTGGGCTGTTGTTCAATGTGTTAACACAATTTGAGGATTAGCTTGCTTGAGACAGACCTATCACTTCACTGGTAGGTCAGCCATATGTCACAGTATAGCACAGAAACTCTCACATTTAGTAGAAAATATTTGTCTTGTGTGATGTTGGAATATGATGCTGTAACTCTGTTGAGTGGTATGTAACCTATTGCTGGCTGAACCTTCTCCATTGCACAGGTTACTGTCATTCCTTCATCCATGAATGACGTTGTACAGTATTTGGATGAGAGATGCGGGCATGTTTATATCTGTCCCAGATGTAAAATAGTAATTGGCAGATACCCAGGAGCAGAAATCCAGCAGAGAATTTGATATAGTCAAATGATTTTTAGTACTGTAGTACTATTTTAGGCTTATGAATCTCTGACTGACATTCCCAGCTATGGAGCCACACAAATCTCTACATATTTAGAAGCACTCATATGCATAAATAAGATAATATTAATCAATGTGTGTGTCTGAAATACAGCTGAGATTCTTTTCTTTAAGGGAGTAATGTGTCCATTTTCTCACTTAGTCATGCCCCTTTTTAAAAATGTGCATCTTCACATGTGATGTGAATAACCCATAACTCTCAGGAATGACCAGAAGGCTGGTGGATCTTAGGGCCCAATTACTACACAGCACTGACACCCCTTTGGGAAGTACTGCACACCATTAATATCCTTAGACTTTAATGGGGAGATACAATGCACTTTCTAGTCAAGGACGTGTTCAGTATCTTCTAGAACAGTGGTTTTCAACCTGTGGTCCGCAGACCCCTGGAAGTCCTCAGATTATGTCTAAGATTTAAAAAGGGGTCCACACCATCATTTGAAAATTTTTAGGGGTCTGCAAATGAAAAAAGATTGAAAACCACTGTTCTAGAATCAGACCCTTGGAATGCATAAATGGAGATATGCCATGTCAAGATATGTGTCAAGTATTGTTTTCTCAGGGATGCATTTAGTAGATCTGTTGACAAAACACAGCTTTCCATGAAATACCAATAAGACTAAAAGCAATGAAATGTTGCAAGAGCCTAGACAGCTACTGAGAAAATCTTTAGCTAACTAATACCATGTAAGGCAAGCAACAGAGTTAATTTTGCATTGTTTACTCAGGCCATTGATTTCAGTGGGGAATTTTGCCTAAGCAAGGCATACAGGAGCAAGGACAAAAGGTTGATCCTACTAAAAAAGTTTATTAAATGTTGATGTCCTGGTAAAATTAGTTATGAGTTGCTGAAAACAAAGTAAGAAATCTCAAATAATCAATCCAATTTTTTAAAATTCTAAATATGCGCAAAATTAAACCAATCTTAAACGAGACCAGGCTGCAGTGCTGACATCCTACTAAATGTTTCCAGGCAACAGCAAGAAAACACTTAAACTAAACAATTGCAGAATGCTAATTATGAGCAAACCTGACACCAAACTAAAGTCTGATCCATTATGGGGCTCAGTGCCTCCTGAGAGATGCTGAACATCTTCAACTTTCATTCTCTTCACTGGAAGTAGAAAACAGTCAGCACCTCACAGAATAGCACCCAGGGCATCTTATGGAGTGTTGATTTGTGTTGTTTTAACAAAGGATTCTCTTCTAAATGGATTTTCTAAATTCTTTTAAATGCTTTGGTAGATAATTGATTCCCATTTCAGTCGGCCAAGACCACCATCATGGAATCTCCAGACAGCTCATCTGTGAATGGACTAAAATTTCCATTTTTGGTTGAAATTTATTAAATTTTTTTTAAAAATTGTTGAACATTTTGAAATTTCAAACAGGAAAAAAAAAAGATTTTCACAAAACTTTTTTTTTAAAAAGAAGAAACAAGCTCTACCTAGGGGTGCTTTTCTCACCTGGGTGACAAGTAAAATAGTGTCTCTAAACCTATGCTGCCAGAAGCTGGAACTGGACGACAGGGGATGGAGCATTCAAAATTGCCTTGTTCTGTTCATTCCCTCTGAATCAGCTGACATTGGCCACTCTCAGATGACAGAATACTGGGCTAGATGAACCATAGGTCTGACCCAGTATGAGCTAACATGGTATTTTTAAGAATCCAAGACTGCAAGCTGACTGATAGAAGGGTACTATGATGGGGGCAGCATGTCACATCCCCACTTCTTCCATGACCACAGACCACTCAGAGACCATTTCTTGCTTGTAAACGCCACAGTGACTTTTATTTACAGTTCCTCCACCAACACATATCAGTGTCTCCACACCTTTACACTGTATCTCAACTTTCTAACCCCTTCTTCAAAAAAAAAAAAAAAAAGAGGTTGTGGGGGTAGGGGGAAGAGATAAATTGTGTTCACTCAGAGGTCTCCCTTTGTCACACTCTCTAGCCAGTCCCTCCCTTCCTGTGCCCTTTTATACAGCTTCCCTGTTAATGAGCTAATTTGACTCATTGACTCACTAGCCCCAAGCTGGCCTGGTAATCAGGTACCACAGTGTCCAATCAGGCCTTCTCTGGGAAACCTAATTAGTACTAAAAGTGACCAGAGTTTTGGCTCAAGTGCTACTGTTCAGCACTCTGTTACATGTGCCCAATGTATAATATTTTGATATGTTATTTGGTTGGGAATCAAAGCAGTCCAGAGAACTTAGGTGCACATAATTCTTTACAGGGTAACATATTATGTACCAGGCCTCTAATAATTTCAATTCTCTGATGGCAAGGGATCATTGTATAAATAGCCTGTCCCACATTTTGAATTCACATACCACAGTTTTTGGAAGACAGTGAAGGCAGAAGCTGTTATATTTTTTAAGCTAAAGGATGGAGAAAGGTAATGGGGGAACAAAGAAACAGAGGAAATAAGAACAATGGTAAACACTGGGAAAGCATATGCAGTATAGCAAAATGGGACTACTCACATATTTAAACCTAAATTCTTTGTTTAACTGCTCTGTTATCAGGGCTTATCCATCCAGCCTGATCTCTCTCAAGTGGAAAGTAAATGTAAGAAAAGGGAAAAAAGACAAAACTTTTTCTCAGAGTTCTTTGGGGGCAGGGGATTTTTCAGGCCCCAGTATCACAAAGTCATTAGCACTAGAGTTGGGAAGGAACCTAGAGCATTCAGGCTGGAAGAGACACTTTGTTCAAGTAGGCTTTAGGTAATATTTCCATGTCATGTGTTGTAAGTTAGAGTTTTTGCCCACCTTGCATTGCTTATGGCTAGTACTAACAATGTAAGGATTGGTTTCAGAGTAGCAGCCGTGTTAGTCTGTATTCGCAAAAAGAAAAGGAGTACTTGTGGCACCTTAGAGACTAACCAATTTATTTGAGCATAAGCTTTCGTGAGCTTTATGTAAGGATTAAAAGTTGTTTATTTGGTGATTTCCACCTTATTTTCTGTCTTCTGCTAATAACCTTTGCTTTTACTTTAAAAAAATGGAACTGGATGTGATGACTAAAGCTGGGTTAGCTTCTTTTTGGCGCTGCTGAGATAGAAAAATAAACTAAACTCTGATCTCAGAGGAAATGAGTCCTGACTCTGGAGTGAAGTAATATTGTGAATGCTTGGATCAGGAGGAAGTGGGACAGGGATCCCCTCCCAAAATGGTGCTGCTAGAAAGCTGGCTGGTCACTTTGTACACAGGGACTGTCAAAAGACATCAAGGCCACAAGGCCTGGTTACAGATATCCAAACAACCTGACTACCCAGCAGTAGAGAGCTGAAGCTTATTGGCTGTGATGGTGTCTCTGAATTATGATACAATGCAGGAAGTAGAACACAGCAAAGTTCATCCACAGGATGGAGACCCTGCTACCTTGTTTAGTTTGCTCTATTGTCAGGCTGCCAGTTGGTAGACTGAACACTGCACAACGCATTTGTTTATTTTTAATGTTTTCTCATGTAACAACGAGGGGTCGGAAAGAGGAAGAAAATCTCTTTATGATCCATTTCAAGTAGAAAATCCATAGCTTTTTTATGTATGAACTTTCCTCTTTCAAACACTCAGAAGCAGAAATGGCATATATCAATCACTGCTACATGAGAGTTATCTAAGAATATGATGAAACAGAAAGACTATTCGATTAATATGTTTTAAAAGAGATTGATACCAACTAGTTTAATAAATGTGACACTGTCTAATATACCAGGATGCTTCTTTAAATGAGTGTAAATAAAACCTCACAAGAAGCATTAGAGAATGCAGTGCTTTGTACTGCAGAACCTACATTCCTATTCTAACCACACATCCATAATTGTAAGCCATTCATGATAAAAATCAATTATCTTAGTTTTCTGATAGCAGTTCCTGGGAACAGTGAACAAAAGCTATCTCCTCTCAAGAGAGTATTTAGATTTTTAAGCTCCCTCACTTTGCTTGTTTATTACATACAGTACCATTCATTTGAAGAGCAACCACAGTGCCAAGATCCAGCTTGGCATTTGTGGAGCATTTTCCTTTCAGTCTCTTGAGAATATGTACTTTACTGTCTCGTGACTCTCGGAATGCTCAACAATCCAGTGCAGCAGTGATGATCCAGGCTGAAGTGGGCAAAGATGTTGTTGGCATCTGTCTCTGTTGCAATGGCTGCAGTATTCCACTGAAAAAAAGCATTCTATACTTTTTCAAAGAAACGAAATAAAAAAAATTTCTTGTTTTCTTTTCCTCCATTTGAACAGAAACTACTTAATATTGTAGCTAGAATGAATCATATGTCTTATTTATTTAATAGCTCACAGGGCATGGTTTTTAAGCTTCCTTCCTACAAAATAATTTCTTCTTTTTGGACTCACAAAAAACAAAAACCCACCCAAGCAAAAAAGAAGTTTGCCCCAACCCTGAAATGAGAACCACCTGGGTAGAGGAAGACCCCTGTGCCCATAAGGAGCTCACTGACTTCCTGCATTTACCCAAATCTCAATGCAAGATCAAGGCTAAGGACCTTAAGTAATTTAGAGGAGTTGCTGTACATAGAAAAGATGAACGGCCGGTGCTCTGTTTAATATTCACTATGTGTATAGAAGTTCTGATAGACTGCATTCTGGTCACATGCATGGCTAAGGTCCTAACAATATATCAGAAACCACTAGAATGATATATGATCTATCTGTAATGAAACAGAGATACAACTATTCTAAACCCAAGCTGATAAAAACTTTATATTTACCCCATCTTGTGTTCTATCATTTCAATTATAAATATATGAAAGGTTCAAAACATTTCAAAGGTGATCATATGTATTTTTGTACCCTTTTCTTCATAGACTCAATCTCTACAGTCAGAAAGGATCAGCTAGTCTGACTTCCTGTACAAGACAGGGGATGGAATTTCAGTATGTGTATGTGAGCATCCATATGCATATAGGAGCAGGTCCAAACTATAGTGGGTTGGAAATTTTATTTACTTATATCACTAACTCAGAATTAATTGTCACTGCACATCAGTCTACGGTTCTTGTGTGGCTCTGAAGCTAAAAGTAAATCACCAAATCTAGAAAAATACTTTACTATGTATGACATTGTACAGCAAACTTTTAATCCTGCACATTTTTCTTCTGTGATAGTCTTTCATGAAACTGGCATTAAGTAAGGTTATTCTGCACCCCCAAAATTAACTTTTTGCAATTTACTACAGTAGGGTACATCAATATCAAGATAACAGGTATCTTCCACAAAGTGGAAATATTTGTCGTTCAAACAAAGCTATTTAGCTGATCAATGGCACTTAACAATGTTAATTGACAGAGATCAAAACAATTTACACCATTCTCTGGAGACAAGCTTTACTGGAGACCAAACATTGATTTTCAAAGGTGTTAGTTTTTTTGCAAACAGCAAATAAAAGACAAGTACATATTTTCTTTTTAATTGCTGCTTGGAGACAATGTTGTGATCAAGTTTGAGAGTTTTGTTCTCTTAGCCCCTCACTCCTCAAATTTCACAATTAAAAACCCAACCAAATAACATTTAAGATAAAAAATGGTTTTATACTAACCCAGTGTGTCAAAGCCCAGTAGCCCTGGTCACAAAATTCACTGTGCAAAGGCCCAACCTCAGGATCTCTTTGTTCTGCAGCACACCACTATGCTCTAGCATGTGGACCCACTACAGGAAGTGAGAACCAGAACACATGCCATCACTGATTAAATAATACAAACCCTTTAGCAATCCGAGATGATAACTGAACATACCTTTACTGGTCACAGTATGGTCATCAGGCCCCTGCAGAGTTTATATTCTACATTCAGCACCACGGTATTTAGGAATACTGGCCCTTATTCTCAGCTATGGCCAAGGAGAACATACAACAGCTCTGGAGTGCTTATTCAGACATGTCCTTTGCACACTTGTAATTCTGGCCAGCTGCGTGCTGGGCTAGTCCATGGCATAACAGAGCAACTAGACCCTGCTTTAATTCACTCCTGCTGCCCCATGAGAACAAAATGGCAGCTGGGGAGCACTAGGTCATAAGAAAGCCCTAGCCACACTTCCTACACTGGCAGCAGAGAGATAGCGTTGGATGGCTGCCAGTGTGGCTCTCCTGCACTGAAGAATCTCTGTATGCTGAGATCCTCCTGTGACTGGATATGGCATTTTTAGGGCCTTTTGTGTGGTGCTGCCAACATAGAATCTGGATAGCACATTGCAACTTAGTGCAGCACTGACATAATGTTTCTGCACGTATTTCAGTTTTGCAAGGGACAAGGTCCATGAGTTGTAGGTTACACTTTTATTAGTAATATGGGTTATTAACATCAGCTAAGTAAGGCCTACTGACACCAGCTGATATCAGAATCCAGATCTCTACTATGGTAGACCCAAGGCTCATCCATTTAGCAACACTGTCTCTCAAAAAGAACCTCCCAAATCTGTGTAATTGGTTATGCTGTCTGTAAAATAGGTCAAGTCCTGCTGTATTTCCTCTATTGTATATGCTCTATTGGAAGTCCATATAGAATAATAGCCTACTCCTGCTGCCAGATATTGTAATTAATCCTTTAGCTCACATAGCAAAGATCTGCTCGTGTGCTTTAACACAGTGCTGTCTGAAACATTATTACATTAAAACACACTAGAGAACTGTTAGTGTGCATCCGCAGGGTCTACATGGACCGATTAATGTGCACACATTACTGTGCTTTAGAAATCACACCCTGTACAGCACATTACCCCAACCCCTAAGTTTCTGCCTCTGAGCATGTGCCTCACTCTAGGTATCCGGGTGTCTTTATCCACAGTGAAGCAGTCACTGAGGCAAAGCAAAAGAGCAGGAATGACTCTGTAGCCTGGTGGCTAGGGCACTCACATGGGAGACCCAGGTACAGTCCCCTGGCTCCAATCGCAAGCTTAAGCAATTCCCTGCATAGCATGCTGGCTTTTGTGGATTGCATTCTAAGGTGCCTTTTTCTCCTCTTTCACTGTATAGGGAGCCTAGGAACCTAATTCAGGCTTTGTGTAATCGCAGTGTTGTTCTGGTGATTTTCTAGACAACTAAAAGTTAGGCACCATGACACTCGGGGTTGGCAACCCCGAAGTCCCTTTGAGGGTTCAGGTCATAGTAATTATATAGATTGAATAGACAGATACAATCAAAATAATTTTAGCCCGAAGGACAGTTGCTTCTGTTGTATCTTTTGCTAGTTTTAGGAACTAACTCCTTCATCTAATAACTATTCCTTCCAGGACAGTGTTGGCTCTGCATCATTGTCCCCTCACTTTCGTGACCTTGCAGAAGATCTGTATAAGTGTGTGACCCCATGCTTATAACTGCAGTGTTTGATGTTTTTATATCCAAAGCAAAGGAGAGAAGCAGTGGGGAGGATATATGGATTTTAGTCAGACCCTGTGTGCTTCTGCACACATGCGGACAGCAGGGCAGGGCAGCTTAATTGGATGGTCCAAGAGCCATCTGAAGGAGTGGTGTGGTAGTTACTAGAAGACATGATAAGTTGCTGTTTCTGTAGCTGTACTGAAAGTTTCCATTAAGGGCATGCAGTGTTGCAGGGTCCACACATTCAACCCCTAAGAACTGAGTCAATCAGAACCTAAGACAAAAAGATTATAAATACAGGGGTTGGAAACAGGCACACAGACTGAAAAATGCAGGACCAAGAGATGTATCTCTTGTGAATGCTGCATCCCAATGCCTGTACCACTTCAGATATAGCTACAGAATCCGTATCTTGCTAGAAACCAAGGAGACAGTCATCTATTAGTTCAGGCACTGGAATTGTGGCTGAATACAAGAATCTTTTGGATTGTTGTTTTGCTGAGGAGATTCTGAAGTGTTTAGAGGGCAACTGAAAAACCTCATGTCAGAGGCATAGTCAATCAGTGGGTTTTGAAGAGATCTTCAAGGATCTCAAAATAGAGTTAAGAAAAGCAGCCAGGATCCCACAATATTTAAAGGCAAGTGTCCTAAGAGGAAGATTCAATGTTAAAAAGGCTATACTAGTAACCCAGAGCAGTGTTGAAGAAGGTGTGTGACCAGGAAGGGGCATGCCATGACATATACATGTACATTATGAGGCCACACTATAGAGACTGAGAAATTGTATCTGTGGGAAATTCAGAGGGGATGTGTGTGTGTATTAAAGTATAAAATGCATATATTCTACTGAAACCTTGCACTGAAATATATGTAATAGCAACAAGTGGGGATGCCTGTATAAGGAATATCAACAGATTTACTGCCTACTAGTATTGTTTAAGATGATATTCCCAATACTGTTTGCAAATATTTGTGCATTTATTAAAACTTTGTTCACTAGGCAATTATATGATACTCTCTCTTTGAGGCTGACTGGCAGCTGTTAATTAACACCTGCATTCAGAGTTTTTTATACCATAGCTTGAAGGTTTACCTCTGTGTAGAATCACAGAATTGTATGGCTAGAAGGGACTTTGAGAGGTCATCAAGTGCAGCTCTCTGTGCTGAGACAGGACCAAGTAAACCTAGACCATCCCTGACAGGTGTTTGTCCAACCTGTTCTTAAAAACCTCCAGTGACAGTGATTCCACAACCTCCTTTGGAAACCTATTCCAGAGCTTAACTAATAATAATACTTTTCTGAAAAGTCCTGAAAAGACAGAACTCTGGCCTGTGCTTCAGCAGAAAGGTAAACTGAGGTGCAGAAAAAAAGGGGAGTTTCATAGAATTATACATATTACCTTCTGCATCCCCCTTGCCAATTACAGGTGCACAGTAGGGATTGGGCTTCATGGGAGTTCAGGGCAGATCAGTAGGGGCCTGCTAGTCTCCACAGCATTGTCCCCCTCTGGTCCTGCTGACCTCTCTTTGGGAATTAATGATACTTCAAGCAGCATTAAGTGTTGTAGAGTCCTCTCCACTGCTTCCATTGTGCAGCCATAGGGGAGTCACCCACTAGCCCCGTGGCTCCTGTGCAAGCTATGCTATTAGAGGAAGAAGGCTTTGCAGCAGAAGCCCAGAGATGCAGCCATTCTAGGGGGCCACCTTCCTGCTTCTGCACATAAGGGGATTCTGTTAACCATAGATCCAGGATCCACAGCATTTACTGTTCTCCCTGCCTGCTCCATCTCCCCCCAAACCCTGAAGGGACAACAGCTAGGTGACCCTTCTGAAATTCCTTGTTTTCTCTGCCTCCCCTTCTGTGTGTATGTTTTGGGAGAAGGGAAGAAGAGAAGAGGGGTTCAGAGGAGGGATGGTTTAAATCTCTGTGTTCATGTTTAATTGGGTATAGATTGATTTTGTTGGCAACGTGTTAGGCCTGTCAGAATCTGTGGGTGGGAAGACCTTGTTGCAAGAAAGGAAGCACTTAATCTCCTCTAATTATACACTACGTTAAACTTTTATGAGAGAAATCACACAAACATGATGTGCCTTTACTGAGTGTAGTTTCAAAGCAGCTAATTGAGCAGGGTCAGCCTAATTGGTCCTGCAAACTAAAGCTTAATCTAATAAAGTCAAAATATTCATACAAGACCAGAATCCCATATTTATCTTGAAGCAAAAAACTAACACTAATTACCAGCTCCCAGGGGTAATAAAAAAAATTGTGTTGTCTCATAAAAAAATATCTCCCAGTTCCAAGAGCAGCTACAGCAAGTGTGTTAGTCACTGCTGTTCTAAGCCACTAAACAATTTTCAAGTGTGGCTGTATCTCTTTTAGCTTTTGTACTTAATCTTTAGCAATTAGTCAAAAGCAATTATTTATATCATATTAGCATGTAGAGAGTCCAACCTAGATCAAGGCCAGCAGTGTACAGTACAAACGTAGCAAATAATAAGAAGTGGTCCCTGCTCCAAAGAGTTTACAATCTAAATTGGCACGGCAAGAGAATGGATCGGGGAAAGGAAGTATTATTATCCTCATTTTACAGAGGTGATCCTACACTATGTCGTATTGTGCTTAAAATGAAAGTTGTTGTCTCCTTACTGCAAATTTTAGGTGCATGCATAGCTCCACTGCAAACAATGGAATTGTGCTATTTGAAGATTCTTCTGTACAAGGACTATCAAGTAGTTTTGGCATGTCTGGGGCTAGAGCCTGCTAGCAATGCACCATCTGAGAAAGCAAGCTGTTTACTTGAGTCATACCTTGCAGACAAGGTTCTGCCAGCCTCGCCTGTATGTTCAATGCTCTGAGGCTTTAGTATTTATTTCTAGAGAAATGTAGTATTTTATAAATATCCTCTCTGTTAGTTAGCTCACCTGCAATTACAATTTCAGTTTTACATTTGATATATACTAACTTACTCGGGAGGAAGGCTACAGATTTCCATCCACCGTGAGATTCCTCAATACATCTTAATTCCTGACCCAGGGATTTCTAGTGTTTGTTGAACACATGTAAACACTGAAATAAAATCTCATCCTTGTCAGAGAGGAGGTATCATGGCTACAGCACTCGGCTATGACTCAGGAGACCTGAATTCTATTTATGACTCAGCCACTGCCCTGTGGGATGACCTCACCTCTCCGTGACTCACTTTCCTCCATCTGTACAATGGGGATAAATAAATTTATCCATCCTTTGTAAAGCACTTTGTGATGTACTGATGAGAAACACTACATAAGAGCTAGGTATTATTAATATTAGTGCTTTGAAATACTAGTAATAGCTAAAGATAATTCTAAACAACAAAGTTTGGATCCAAATGCTCAGTTTGCAGGTGACATTTTACCAAGTTACCTTTGGGGTGTGAAACATTGGCTGGAGTTCTGTACGTGTAAGTGTGTGTAACTTCACAAACATAATATTCCACATAATGATTTCTTCAGGCTTTGGGTGTGTGTCTCTTCAAAGGCATAATAATCCTTTATATTTATTGTGGTAGAACCCAAAGGTCCCAATGAGGCTCAGGGCCCCATTATCGTAGGCACTTATACAAACACTTAGGAAAATGTAATCCCTGCACCAATGACCTTAAAAAGACAAAATAGACGAAGGGTAGTGGGAACACATACAGCTTTCAGGAAAACTGATGTGGGTGATGGCAAGCACATGGCATGCTGGCTCTATTGTTTGGTTTGCTTTGGGGTGGTTGATATATTTGTTTTATTCATATTACAGAAAACTTGGTTTTCAAAGGCACTTGGGTGGAACCACCAAGGGATTGCTGGAGTAAGAAAAGGCACTGGGCAAAGAGAAATGGCTAGGGGAAGGAGGCAAGCAGAATAATGATCAGGAAGAAAGAAGCTGAGGGTTTGCAATGGTTGAAAAGGGGTGAGGTGAAGGGAGACTAATAACCGATGGCAATACAGAAACTAAAGGTAAGGTGTGGGGAATCCAGACTAAATCTTAAATTGGAGTAGGGGATGTTGTCAGCAAACTATGAAAGCCCCTTCCAGCTGTTGCTGTTCCCCATATGGGAGAGGAAGTAATTGAGATTGGTGCCCTAGGCAGGTCCCTCTGGGTCTGATGGGTTGGGCATTAGGAATCAAAGGCTCTGAATTACTGCCTGAACTCTTTGCAGTGCAGTACTGATATTATTTCTAAGTTAAATTTCCCCCAATATATCAAAGGCACATGCCCTCCTGTGACTCGAGGCCCAATGGCGGTTCACTACTCTGCACCAGCAACTCATCAGGACTGACAAACTCACTACACCTAATGCATTGCTGTCATAGTATTTATCTGTGAAGATATCAAATCAAATGAAAGCAAGTGACAGACTGGTCATTATATCACTGTGAAATATAGGTATTAATACTATATGAGGAATTATGTATACCTATTGATATTATGCTTTCAAGTCTATAACAAGGCAGAGTGGACAAACAGGTCTTATGGCAGACAAAAGCACCTCTATTCAGCTATCCCTGTCTCTAATGTAAATTAAGTATTGTGAGCCAAATAGAATAGGAGTTACATCTGCAAGTGACGTAAACAGGAAGAACAAATTAACCAGGGGAGGGGAAAACGTGAAGGTAGCATGGGGGTGGGGGGGAAGGGTCTTATCCAGGAGTACACGTCAAAAGAATAGATTTCAAAGGTTTACTGACCTATAAGAAGGGGGAAAGAAACCCTTTGTTATCCATTTCTGAGAAATCCCCTTGCAGGGTGTAGGGGAATCATGAAAAATCTGGATCATGGTATGAGTGAAAACCTGCAAGCACCACATAAAAGGCTTCAAATGAGAAACTACTTTAGATAAGAGTAACTTGCTAGCATTAAGACCTAGTTTTGTAGAACGATGTTATCTTTTGTTTCTCATTATCCTTGCTCACTACATCTTTGAATCTCTGTTCTTTGTTAATAAATTTACTCTTTATTATGAATTTATCTCAGTGCCTTTATGTTAAGTAAGTGTGCATCCTCAATTGAATCAAGCAAGTGTGTACGCTGGGTCTTTAGAAATAGCTGACTTGATAATCACTGTGAGTGTCCAGTGACAGGGACTGGACACTACAGGGAGGTGCTTCTGAGGTGCTTGGGAACTGAGGTACACCAAGTGTTACCCGCAAAGCAGAGTAAAGGCTGGCAGAACTTCTGAGGAGATTGTTTGGGTGGCTAATAGACTTGGGTGACAGGGAGCTGACACCCAGTTTAGCACCAGAAAGTTACCCTCCTGCCTCAGCGAAAGAGAAACAAGGTCTCTCACAGTCCTGGAAGCCATGAGAAAGTGTCACACCTCCATCATGAAAAGTCTGAAATCTAAAGACTTAGTTAAGCTATTGTTGTGTTAATGGGCTTTAAGGATTTACTTTTATTCCATGCTCACATAGCCCAAGATGTTAAACAGCAACATGGCCAGCTCCCCCAAAAGTCATCTTTCAGTTCTGAATGAGAAAATTCTGCTCAAAGGGCAAATTTCTGAAATATCGAATACCAAAAAATAAAGGTGTAGAACATCAATAGTGCCTCCTCAACTTTACTACAGTGCTGCTAGTAAAACCTCAGACCAAAATATACTAGCTAAATAATTTTATGGCCTGAAGTACTGTTGTATACATTTAGGGCTAGCTTCCTGCTAGATAGTCTTGTTCAGCAATGGTGGATAGAATCAGCAATCACAAATGTGTGCCATGCCCTTATGTGCAAGACATCCCAGGTGTTAATATATGTTATGTCTGGATAATGGAAGTGAATGTTAATCCCACACTTATGCACCATCCTAAATACATAGTTAGGAAAGGCTTGATTCAGACAAGAGTCCAGTCCAACACATACAATATTAATTACAGCCAACAGCATTAAACTAAGCTTCTGTTAGCTATTGCCAGAAAACTAATGTTTATCAGTTTTATAGTTAGCGTTCCAAACCAACAAAAATCCATCTTTAGATATGCAATATAGTTAGAAATATAATCAGTACTGTTGAAGGAATGTATGTGGCAATTTCAGCATTTGTTCAATTGTGGATGGTTCTAACCTAACCCTGTGGAGGCTATCATTGCCAGGAAGTAAGAGCAACTAGGCTAGGACGGGTCTGTCACAGGCTACGCTCACGGCTAGCAATGCCTCCTGTTGGCTATCCTGGAAATTCACTCCACCAGGCTTGTGCTCTGCCTCCCCCATCCAGTCTCACTCTGCAGCCACACTCACTCTCAGATCTTAAGTCTCCTCTTCATGACTCAGCCCTCTAGCCTTTCAGGGGAACTCAAAATCCTTCTAGACCTGCTATCTAGCTGGTATTTCTAACACCCTTGCCATTTCCCAGTGGCTAGTAGGGGAACCCAGGCCCATACTCCACACTGGGATCCAGCCTAGGGACTCTATAACAAGCAGTCAAAGTCTCTACATGGTCTGACTCCTTTACTGCTGTTGCCTGGGCTTCTTCCTTCTCATCTGATTCTCCCCCGTTACCAGCCTCTCTACTCAGGGAATTATTGAAGCCTGCTTTTCTGTTACTACTGCTCGTGGGCTTTACATTGGTCCCGCCTGTTCCTGCCCAGTTTAAACCTAGTCCTAATTAGTGGCATGCTCCCCGCTGCTCCTCTAGGTACACCCAGTGGAATTAATTGGCCTGCCTGGCCACCTTAACCCCTTTCAATCCTGTGTGGGGCAGATGCTGCATTACAGGGTCAAAACTCACTCTCTATAGATGTCAGTGGGAAAAGTAGGCAACCTTATTCTGAGGTAAGTTTCAACACTGTATTTGTTAAAAATGACACATCCTACCTCTCAGAACCTCAGGGACTTACGGCTGAGGGGAAGAAGATGCAAATTAGCTTAGACTGGGGCTTTCCTGTGTCAGCAAGGTGTCATTGGAGCCTAACAGCCAGATACAAGGAAATGAGTGGGTGTTCAGATAAAGGAATGCTTACCTCAGTTTGTGCTCTTGTTCGTCTATCTCCCCTCTAGCTGGGGACTCCTCCCAAATGTGTGGAATTACATCTGGGACAGCATTATTTTTTCCATATAACCCCCTCAGGTGTGAGGAGCTCTTTAAGGGGGTTACCTAAGGCTAAGGGAAATCCTTGTTAGCAGGGCTTCATTCAGCTGGGGTGTGGATGGCTGGGTCCAGAGCTGTTGTGGTAATACAAGGCCTCTGAACTTTCACTGATCCCTTGGGAAAACCATGACTTGCTCTTTCTGCAGAGGGGCAGCCATCCCCTCTCTCAAAGAAATGATGTGGGAGAATCTCTGCAAAGGCAATCTCAGATTTCCCATGGGAAGGGGCTATCTGTCCCATTTATAGTATAAACACAGTGTTTGGCTTCTGTGATTTGAAAAAGTAGTGGGGGCACTATCCTCACTTTATATATTTTTGGCAACATTTGCCTGTTGATTTTATTTTTCATTCCAAAAGCAAAAAAACTTGTTTTTCAGGGATCTTACTGCATAGATAAATCAGTCCCTGGCAGGTTTATTTGGCAATAGTCAGAGATTGATTTAACTCCCGTAGAGGTAAAGCAATCAACCCTCAATCAATTTGATGGCATAGTTTTAGCAAGCAGCTCCCACAGGACCAAGAAACCATCTCCTGCATGGAATCCAAATTGACTGTGGTGTTATCCCTGCCACCATGAGAAACACAGGGGCAGTTTCAAACTGATGCTCAGCTTGAAGCCCAGGGCTGAGCTTCTTTCAACCAAAAATTTCTTTTTCCTGCTGAAGAAGTCATGAATCCCTTGTACCGTGTGGGGAATCTTTGCTTGCAGGGCTAATAGAGAGTTTATTACATCATCAGTATTAGCCATGCTTTCTGAATTTCCATTGGTTTTAAGGCATACTAACTAATTTTAAAAAAGGGAGGGGGGAAGAATACCAAGAATCTCTGCAAGAACTGACTCCCCTGAGTGAAGTTAATGGTGGAGATTCACTGAATTTCAATAATTCTCTCAAAGCAGTGGTTGAACTAGACTGTGCCTCAGGACAGTGGCGCTCAGAAATAAAGAATATTCTTCAACAGTTGACAAATTCACTCAGCATCTCTGTCCTCATTTAGAGCTTAGTCATTTACTCAAGATGCTTTTAAATCACACTTAGAAGTGAGTAATAGGTTGCAGCAAACATCTGAGTAGAGGCTATGAATTAATCACAAAACCTAAAAAAAATTACTAATTTACCTGGAACTTACATTGATTTTCACAAACTGAGCATTTTTTTTCACTTCAACTCAAAATACAGACAAATGGAAGAGGTGTAGTGCAATGAAGTTTGGATTTTGCTCCACACTAAATTACTCAAGTGGACTCAACCCAAAGCTCCTAATGGATGTTTTACAAACAACAAAACCACAATGCAATTTGGCAGAAGCAATGTTTTTTCTAGAAATGGGTTTAAATGCTTCTGCAATCAGGGGAGTTGCTAGTGAAGCCTTAAGTGATAGTCTCAGATGTTTGAGGGACTCCGCTATTATTATTTATAATGTGGAAGTGCTTGGGAGCCTCAGTCATGGACCAGGACCCAATTGTGCTTGGTGCTGTACAAAGACAGAACAAAAAGACAGTCCCTGCCTGCAAAGAGCTTACAATTTAAGTATAATTACACTCTGGGCCAAATCAAGAGAGATAAACAAGCAAAATCCCATGGACGTTTGTGGGTGTTACACTCAGGTGCACCCCAGAACAATAATCTCAAAAAACAAAACGTGCACACACACCACTGGGAACTGGAACACTGAGTTCAGGGAGCAGGAAACAAACAGGAACAGGAAGCAATAAGCAGGAAGGCAGCAAGCTCACACACCAGTCATCACAGGGGCCAAATTCAGCAGTGGCCATAAAACAGATATAAGTTGTGTAACTGCCAATGATTTGGCATTGGGTGGGTGTGCAAAGTAGGCCCTCTTCTTAAAATGTACCTTTTTGCTCATTGCTTTTCCAGTTTTGTACATCCCTTGACTTCAGTATGTAAGTTAACCATCTTGCACCTTTAATAAACAGCAAATCAGTGCAAGTTTCCTGCTTTAACACTGGTGCTCACATGCATTTTCTGAGTAACATATAGTGTATGCTTAACTTGCACCTCATCGCTGCTGAACTTAGCCCCCTGTAAGCATAAGCACTAAAAATGAATGAGGTGCATCGGCTGAACTGTGTGTTAATCCCTATGACTCTTTCACTTTTATAACCACTCAGTTTCACTATTTTTTTTTAATATCTGGGCTTATATATATGCAACATTATATTTTACAGTCACAAATAGGAAAAATAGGGTGTGGATTTATATACAAACAACCTTTGAACATTACAACAAAATTTTACAATCCTATAACAATGGAAAAAAGAGTTCATAGTTTTCTCTGTATCAAGATGTCCTTATTATGAAGTAAGTGATGAATTTGGAAACATGGGGTATAGATAATTTCAGAATAATAGAACTGCTCCCTAAACGGTAGCACAGCATATAAATTGTCTTTTTTAATCTAGTAGCTAGATTAGTAGGAGAATAGCTACACTATTGAACTGACGTGAGACAACAGTGCGGGAGAGCTTTTAATGTTCAGCTGAGCACTCTGTCGGATAAAACCTGTAGTAGCTTTCAAGAGGGCAGCTGCTTCAAGAAAAGGTGGCAGTAAACTGACCATTTTAAGCAGCCCCCAAAATGGAATAAGGGTAGTCCCTGGAACTGTGGGTCCAGACCACATGCAATGTTTCCACCAGCTGTTGTAATGCAATTATGTTTGGATCAGCATAAGCCTATAATGATCAAGACTATCACTTGAAACTAGTGGGAAACATGGCTTGTAGATCAACAAAAGGTTTTAGGGCCAAATTCAGGACACTTCTTCCATGTATGCAGGATAAGAGGCAGCTCATGCAAAGGAAAACATTTATGCCCTATTTGGGGCTCACCCCAAATAACTAGGAGGCATTTTCATCAGTAGTGTAGCTCCAGTGAAGTTAATGGAATTACAGGAAGGATTCATTTGGCCATGGAGTTAACGTGCCACAGGCTCTCTGTGGCATGGAGTCAAAAAGGGAGGTCTTGGGTCTGAAAGACTTATCCAGAGTGTCTTAGTCCAGGCATTTCCTGACCAGATGGCCGCACATGATGCCTGAATTGCTTCCACTTATGGCAGGCATAATCTTTGATAGAGATGTAATGACACCCTTAAATAAAAATAAAAACCTGTTTCTAATCAAAATTAAAGTAAACAAACAGTATTGCCAGCCCCTAGTGCTCAAAACTTATGAGTCAGACTCCAAAAAACATGGTATTTAAAAAATTGGGGTTCTTTTCATTTGCCTTCTAGTGCTGGCTTATTTAGGGTTCATGTTTTCAAGCTGCTCTCCACAGCCATGAGAGCTAGAAATGAGTTTTTTTAAAAAAGCCGGGATCTGAGGTAATAACCTGATTCCAGTAGCTAAGACTTTAACATCAAATATTATGAGACTCATGATAAAAAATTATGAATAGGCAACACTGAATGTATTTTTTTTTGTAGTTTGCAATCATGAAGCAGTGATTATGCTGCATGTCTGCAGTAAGGAGCAAGGTGTAAATTATATTTCCCGTCACCCTGCAGAGTGACTCCAGATATACAGCGATATAACAGAGCAGAAGTTGGCCAATTGACTCCACTTTATTAATAAAGCTGTAAAGCAAGAAACACTGGCTGTTACTAGATCTGGCTGTTTATGTTGTGCCCTTCTTTTCTCCTTTACTGCTTAGCATTGCTGAGGGCAGGTTACAATTTATTAAGTGTCTAGATTATTTATTAAGTGTCTAGATCTTTAGAATGGATCAGTTAGGGCCCAGTCCTCCATGCCATACTCAAGCATAACTCCCATTCGTTTCAGTGAGAATTTCCCTGAGAAAGGAGGACAGGAATTGGCCCATGATGTAGATGTAATTTTCATTTTGCAGCCTCCCACAGAGATTTTCAATATCAGAAGTCAACATGAAATGACCTTTCCATTGCTCTTGCCATGTTAGTTGATTTATAATATTGAACTGAAAAAACAAACAAAGTCATTCTCATTTTGCTGCCTATGGGTAATTTTTTATTTCCCATTTGTTAATATAAATCTCTGATCCCTAAGCACCTTCTGTATAATGGCATGGCACAGCATTAAAGCTGGTACCATGCAGCATTTTATTTTGGTAGTGAATGAGGCTGATCTAGCAGGTCACACAGGTACTGTAAGATGGGGAAATTCTGTCCTTTCAAAAATTCAGTCTATTGACTCCATGGGCATTGCCTGGAGATAAATGAGAGCCTAATTTGATCCAGATTCTGAAATACTCCTGTAGCAGTGCCAATTAAAATGTCCCTCCCTCTGCTCCACACTAATCTTTGAGACACTATTTCAGTGCTTGACAATGACATTTGCAATAGCAACCCAACTTGCTCTGTCACCAAACCAGTTTCTTGTTTCCTAATTTATAGTGTTAATGTTCTGTGATTGTCTTCTTTTCCTTTTAGTATGTGAAGATAAATTGCATTATATTGCAAACAGATTATCCTGACAAAAAATATGCTCATTTCTTACCACATGTTCTGTGGTTATTTAGAATATCCTACACTCCTGCTTCAACTCCTTGTCCTGATGGTATCAAGAAATTAACCAGTTGTAGTGGGTTAGAAAAACTTCCACTTTATTGGCACAAATTCACTTAGGCTATTCAGAACCTGAATGAACTCCAAATGGCAGCTGGAGTTGCACCAAGTACTACCTTATTAGTATTCAGCACCACTACCACTTGAGGAAAAAAAGAAACATGAGAAGAGGAGATAAAAGGAAGGAGAGAAATATTGTAATATTATTGATTACCTTCCCCAACTTCCCTTATGTGAAGCTGCTGCCATGTACTGCAGCTGGCTCCTAGTCTGGATCAATGACAGCACCCCACATGTATCTGGTATGCAGGTATCTTGTTTTGTGCTTGCCAAGAGAGGAAAAGTGGTTGAAGGATCACACAAAGATGTTACACAGCAAATGTAGTCCAATAATCTTACTCCACCTGTGTATCTGTGTATGTATCGTATGTAGGTCTGATTATGTTCTCACTAGTTTTACACCTATCTACATCTATTAATTTAAATGGTGTTACTCCTGATTTAAACCAGTGTAATGAGATCAGAATCAGGCTCTGTGTTAGATGTACACCCATGCAAAATATGCACATATATGTGGCAAACAGTAGCATGGGATCTTTAATTATGAGACTCATTCAGGACCTCAGTTGATGTTAAAGCCCCAAAAATGACCAGTTCAAAAGCTATAACACTTTAAATCTGCTTGGTAGAGAAACAGCAGCTGATATACATTAGAGAAGGAACAGTATGTTTACTTTCTGTAGCATGTACTAGTAACACATCAGCGGTGCTATTGAACAAATTACACTAAGCCTGAACATTGGGCAGCCTAGCATAAAACAATCAGAGAAACATTAAAGGCCAAGCCCAACTCTCACTGAAGGAATGGAAATTTTCCATGGAAGCTGGATCAGGCCCTTAAACAAGCGTTATTCTTGCCAAGTTGGTGAGCGCCAAAAGCAAATAGTGGCAGAGATGGAGTTCTCGTGACATTTCCTTCTTACTCTGGCTTTGATTCTTTCTGAAGGAGAATGGGACACTTGATGAAAGTGAAAGCCCCTAGATATTAGTGGTGGGGAGAGCTTTAGCATCCACACATGTACTTAAGGAATAGCATTCAATATTACTTGTATTATTTTTATTCAGATAGTAATGCCATGATGGGCAGGCTAGTATGAACAAATTTACTTGGCACTATGACACTGTCAGACTGCTGTGTGACCAAGCCAAAGTCTACTCTAGCTTTGTTGTCATGACTGGTGTTTTATCTGGTACGTTTCTTTATCTCCAAAAACTGGCCCTTCCTCAGGGCTTCATGCTGCTGCCTCTCATGTTCTCATTATTTATTGACAATCTGCCTGAAGCCGCCACTCACATACATGACAGTTGTGCTCTTACTTGCTGCTTCTCTTCTTCGTTTTAGAAAGCCCAGCACTGGCGCAAACTGATACTATTTTTGTAAAACAGGTTGAGAATCGCAATTAATCCAATTCTTACCCACATGAATATTTACCTGACTAAAGACTCCTGGTCCACGTGGCTCGTGACACACAAAATGAATTGACCAGTGTGTATGCATGCACCACTACCCTCTACTGAATGGAGTCAGAACTGTTCAATTAGGCGTCTGTCGGCCCAGAAACAGCCAAGACACATCAACTATAAAAGGCAGTCAGGGCTTTTGGACTGCACATTTTTCAGACTCTTCCCACTGTGCTTAGTGTCAGAACCTTACCAACAATTCCCCAAAGTACCACAAAGCATGAGACCACACTACTCCGTGACAATATACAGAAGGTGCTCACACATAGTAACAAAAGATGGACTCAAGTGAGCATGCTCAGAGTTCACTAACAGGAAAATAGCTTTTGGAGAGTGGCTCTTGGGTCTGCCAGTGGATTGCTGGACAGTAGAGTGGATATAGCCATTTGGGCATGGGAGATGCTGCTATGTGGTGACTAGGATTATAGTGTATTCTATACCTTCATCTTTCTGATATACCAGCAGTGGGTCTCAAACTGTGCGTCAGGACCCCAAAGTGGTTTGTGACCCAATTTTAATGGGGTCGCCATGGCCAGCATTAGACTTGCTGGGACCTGGGGCTGAAGCTGAAGCCCGAGCTCCACCCCCACCCAGGGTGGTGGAGCTCAGGGTCCGGCACCCTCTCCTCCTACCCAGGGTGGTGCGGTTCGGGCTCTGACCCCTTCTCCCCCCATCTGGGGCAGCTGGGGCTCTGTCCCCTCCTCCCCTCCAGGGTCATGTAGTAACTTTGTTGCCAGAAGGAGGTTGCAGTGCAATGAAGTTTGAGACTCCTGCAACACAGCATACCATAGAGGTACATAGGACTGCACCCCCACATGGAGAATCCTTTCCTGTATTGCCTGGTCTGTTACAGTTACAACTGTTTCTGGATTACATCTGTTTTTCCACCATTTTCCCCCTGGAGTTCCTCTCCATAGGTGTGATTAGGGATATAAAGCTTTCAGAACATTCAGGATTCCCCCTTGCCTTTGTATATCCTTTTCCCTTCACCTTCAAACATGGTAATTTTAATCAGATGTGAAAATAATCAATTCTTGTCAACACATCTCAGACAGGGCTTTCTCTTAGGGCCTAAGCAGCCTCCAACTCCCTCAACTAAATAAAGCTAGTAATCTTTCTCTTAAATGAGAGTCTGCATGGACCATTCTTCCTAGGTAGGCTTTTGTAAATGCTGTACATTGTTCCCTGTTTATGTTGTGCCCTTCTTTTCTCCTTTACTGCTCAGCATTGCTGAGGGCAGGTTAGAATTTATTAAGTGTCTAGATATTTTTGGTAACCAGTCAGCACCTTTGCCATTTCATTAAACAGTCACTTACCTATGCCTATTACTGAAATCACAGAAAGATATGGGGAGGGGGAACAATAACAATGAATAACCTACATAATCCCAAATGGGAATGGAAATTTCTGCATTCACATTTTTTAAAAGCCTCTCAAAATGTAGCAATGATTGTTTCCCTGTGTTTCTATTGTGTGTACAAGTTAACTTTAACTCTGCTCTCTATAAAAAAGAAAATCCTTCACACAGCTTTGGATTTCTCCTAAGGGGCATAATTTAAGCACAAGAAGGCACAAGGGACACAACAAGGGAGAGTGGGTAAAGTGCTATTTTTACAAAGCTTCAGTATTTAGTTTCTGCAGACTGATGCCTTTCAGGTGCTCACTCACTTCAAGGCAGAAGTAGAGACGGCTCTCGGCAAAGTTCAGATCTTGATCCAAACCCAGACCTGAACATCCCCAGAATTCAGCAGAATCCGGGGTTTTCATTCAGGCCCATCCCTAGCAGAAGAATGTGTACATACTGCACTGCTTTTGTGAGCAACTGCAAGCAAGCAACACATATTTTAAAATGGCAAAGCATTTTAAAAACCAACTTTTTACTGCATATTAAGCCTGAGGGATGTTTGCCAAAGGACAACAGAAAACGGCTGTAAAATGACTGAAGTTTCAACAAGCCATACTGGTTAAGTGTTTCTGATGCACTGCTCTGGCCAGCAATGCCTTTCCTATTTTCTGATTGCAGCCACACCTCCTTCAACATTTTCTGTACTCCCAGATAATCATTAATTCTACTGGCTTTGTACTTTTGATAGCAGGCCCAGTCTCTGGTATTTCATATGCAAATTAGTACAGGTACAACAACAGCAACACAATGCAAAAAGAAAATAAAGTTTAGTACTTCCAAGAGCTTTTGTATAATAGTAATAGTCCTCCAGATGTACATTTTCTCTTACAGTAGCTAAGTTTTCTTGTCAGGAGCTTTCTGGGATTTGCGGTCGACCAACAGAAGCAGGACTTTAATGCATAAAAATAGATCATAATAAAACAGACTGTATTTATATCTAGGACATATACAGTGTACATATACAATTCTATATATCTTCCACTATACATGGTTAGTGGGACTCAAGTCAGCTGACCCTGGATTAGAGAACTCAGGACCTGAGCATCTGCACTGACTATTAAAACTTTCTAACCCAGGCTCAAACCCGCATCCACATCGCAGTACACAGACCTGAGTCAAGCCAATCATATCTCAGGCTCCCTAGCACCTTCCTGAATGCTGCTGCTCTAGTCCTTTGACTATGGTACACTGTGGGAAAATCTGACTGTCCACCCTGCACGTTACAGGAAGTTTGAACAGCTCACCAACATAGACAGCCAAGCTGTCATTTTGGTCTGCTTGCTCCCAGTTACTGGAGCCAGCAACACGGAGGAGGCACCATTTGAAGAACTTCTCGTTTTCACTTTCACTCCTGTGTCAGTAAATGGGCAGAGCTTCTGTGTGACGCTGGTGGACATTTCAGTGGCATTTTTTGACCAATTGAAGGCACCTAACTGAGCTTATGCTAGAGGAGGAGGAGGAGGCAGTGGAGGAAGAGGAGCAGGAGGACACAGACATGGCTGACTCTGCTTATGACACTTGCTACAGCTATGGATTCCCCCTACATAGACTGCAGGTTGCCACCCCAGCTGACCAGGTCACCATGCACCACTGTTGGCTCCATGCTCAGCATAGTACCCAGCACCAGGTTAAACTCCTTC
Organism: Natator depressus; assembly: GCF_965152275.1. NCBI lineage: Eukaryota > Metazoa > Chordata > Testudines > Cheloniidae > Natator > Natator depressus. Next base: position 69,731,302 of record NC_134237.1, on the reverse strand, counting down.
TAAAACAGATACGATATCAGCTAGTTGCCTGAGGTGCGGTTCTGATCCCTGAAGCTGCTTAAACTGCTCCCTGCACTGGTCACCAGTTTCAACTTAGTCACTATTCACTTAGTCACTATTTACTGGTATGCGTGATCATTCCTGGTGCTCTTACTAAAATCTACTATTTTGCTGGCTTCGTACCAGAAATTTACCATAATCTGGGTGCTCCTGCAACCATGAACCGACATGCTTTGCAAAAGACTTCTTCTGGTCAGTCTCCATCGTAAACACAGAAGGCTCTCTGGTGGTACGTTTGCAGCTTGGGAGTCAGAAGGCAATGGAAGGGGTCACAGTGACTCACTGAGCTGCTGCACTACACCAAAGGGTGTTGCTTCCATTTCCCTGAAGTTGGTTGCAATTCTTGGGAAAGAGGACACAGGAAGTTGGCCCATGGGCCCACTTTTGGCAGACCCCCTGTACCTGAGCCAGGGAGGCTGCAACTGTACTGCAAAGCTATAGGGCTCCAACCCCGGGTCCCAGCTTGAATCAGGTTTGAACCCTCCACACCTGCAGGGTCCTAGGACCCTAAGTCTGAGCCTGAGAGATTTATGTGTAGACAGAAGGGGGAGTTGGGCTCAAGCCTGACTCTGAGTCCAGCCTTACATTGCAGTGTAGACATTCTCATAGAGTCTAGAAAATGAAAGATGTTATTCAAAGGGGGAAGAAAAAATGCCCAGCTTTTAAAATAGCAAAGATTCTGTTTTTTCATTATTTTCTACTTTTTTTCTTATATTATCTCAAGTGCCGCAACTTCCCTCATGAAAAGGAATCTCTCTCATCACCTGATCTGCATGCTGTGAGTAGAGATCCTATCAGAGCCATTGGATGCAGTAAACCAGCCATTGCTTGGTTCATTGTTAGATACACCTTACAGAGTATATTTCAAAAGTGGTACAAGAGGAGTTGCATTCAGAACACCACATTAATAATAACATGATTTGTGGGTATTACCATCCATGCACCTCTTTGAGAATTATCCCTAACTTGTTTATGAGTGAACAAATACTTGCCATTCCCATCTTTCCATCTCAGAAAATGCAGCTGTGTCTTTATGCCTTAGCATCACATTTGCCAGTAACCACATGGGCTTTTGTGAAGACATAAGGGGTTCCATTCCTCTGGGGTCAGAGGCCTGCAGCTAGCTGGCTGGCTGGCTGGCTATTTAGCCCCACCTGCTGCTCCTGGGAAAAGACCTGCAAACTTAATTGGCTTATCCTCATAAAAGGAGAAGCAGGAAATAGAAGGGGATGGAAATACCTACCAGTGGCTTGAGCAACTGATGGGAGGAGTGGCTTCAAAAAACAGATGGCCAGAAGGGAGACTGGGGGGAAAGTCTTGTTATCACAAAGGCTAGGAGGGAAGGCAGGAACTTTTGGGTTGATGAACTTGTGGGGTAAGGGACAGAATCAGGGAAAGGAATGTAACCTGGACAAACTTTGAGGGGAGAAGCTATGAAGCTTTGGTCCTGATTTCATTAAGAAGGTTTGAAATAAAACCTACAGCAATTAGTATGGCTAGAAACTACCTTGGATTCTGTGAGAGGGCTCCAGGCAGAATTTCCCCGGGGAGGGAGCCGGCTCAATGGTCAGAAGCCCAGGCCTAGCTGGAAGAGGGTGTAGAGTTGCCAGGTGTCCAGTTTTTGACCAAAAGATAGGCCCCAATCCTTTACAGGTTTAAACTTTACAGGTTTAAGGAGAATCATACTGATATAGTGTCCTACAGTATGCTATATTGTAATATTTGTGAGTATAGTGCACTCTTCATGATGAGAAGCTGAGCAAAGCTGGTGTAAGTGTATGCTATTTTGGTAGCGTTCTCTGAAAGACTTCCATTTCTATGAGCAGGGCCTGTTAGACTGGCAGAACTGCTGGGGCTCAATGCATGAATGAGACAATGGTATTTGTAGGAGGGGCTGAGGTTTTTTAGGAACTGGGGAACCTTTTGGGAAAGGAGCAGCCCATGCAGGAAGGATGGCTCCATCTAAACCAAAATGGAACCAGATGGCTGGCATGTAAAATGAAAAAGGTGATAGAGGAGGCTTTAAACTAAGGACTGGGGGAAAGCTGACCAGTGCAGAGGAGCATACCATTCAGACAGAAACATCCCTTATGGGAAGATTTATTAAAGGGGAGTCTCAATATCCTAGTGAAGTGAAGAGGACAGAAGTTGATAAAGTACAGGTAGGAACTGAAGAGAAACAATCTAATGAAAGAGTCCTATTCAATTAGATCACATGAAGGCACACAACCGCATATCGACAGCATGCACAAGTGTTTATACACAAATGTTGTTAGCTTAAATACTAAGATGGGTGAACTTGGATGCCTCGTACTAAATGAGGATATTGATATAATAAATATGACAGAAACTTGGTGGAACAATGATAATCAATGGGACATGATAATACCAGGGTACAAAATATATAGGAGTAACAGTGGGTTGTGCTACAAGTAAAAGAAAGCATAGTCAAATATAGTAAAAATCTTAAATGAATCAAACTGTATCATAATCTCTATGAATAGAAATTCCATGCTTGAACAATAAGCGTATAGCACTAGGAACATGCTATGGACCACGTGACCAGGATGTTGATGGTGACTGTGAAATGCTCCGTGAGAGTACAGAGGCTACAAAAACAGAGCTCAATAATGGCGATTTCAAATATCCCACATTGACTGGGAACATATTACCTCAAGATGGGATGCAGAGGTAAAATTTCTGGACTCCCATTAATGACTACTTCTTGGAGTAGCTAGTCCTAGAACCCACAAGGGAAGAGGCAATTCTTGATTTAGTCCTAAGTGAAGCACAGGATCTGGTCCAAGAGTTGAATATAGCTAAGCACTTCATAATAGTGACGATAATGTAATTAAATTTAGCAGCCAGATTGTGGGGAGGGGTGAAATACCAAAGAGACCCACCACTGTATTGTTTAACTTCAAAAATGGAAACTACTCAAAAATGAGGAAGCTAGTTAAATGGAAATTAAAAGGAACAGTCACAACATGAAAAGTCTGCAAGCTGCACGGAAACGTTTTTAAAAACACCATAACAGAGGCTCAAACTAAACACATACCCCAAACTTTAAAAAAAAATCCATTTCAAAACATAATTTCCAGTCTTAAGGGCTTTTAGAATCACATTCAAGATTTTTCTCCATTTGACAGTGAGAAGCAATGTGGTGACCAGATGAATGTCTTAGGAGTGGGTGATCTTTACAGCCTTGTTTACATCTGTGACTTTCAGGAAATCTCTCCTTGTTGCATGACTTCTGGAGATAGAAATGGTGGGTGCATTAATATAGACTATCCATTGTTTGGGGGGGGAGGGGCACAGTTTACCACCATTTTATCTAGTCCTGCTCATCCCCTTTGTGGAATCATTTCTTTCCTGTTGACAATTTTGCTAAATTGAGTTTGGGAGGCTCCCTCAAATCAAAAATTTCATTGAAAAACCTGTTTGACTACTTCTATTTAAATATGCTTCATTTTATATGTTCAAAAGCAAAGGGCAACACCTATATAAACAGAGGCACAGATATTATCAGAAAATCCAGCAGCAGTGCCTGATGCAAATGGTATTCCTTCATGTTGTATGTCAGCCTAGTGAGCTAACACAGCACCAATACACTACATCGGTTTAAGTGTGAGTCCTGGGTCCACTGATTTACTCCAATGTATCTTAATTATAAGAATCACCCAGGTGCCAAATACCTTTGTGCTGATTCAGTGATTTTTCTGGTAACACAGATGAGATATTCTGAGACTGAGGTGTCAGAAGAGGTGCCGAAACAAATTAATCATTTAAAAAACCATAAGTCAACAGGCCCAGACGGTACATTCAAAAGTTCTGAAGGAGCTTAAGTAAGAAGAAGCTGGCTTCTAAGAAAAATATACAATCTCTCATTAAAAACAGCCACTGTTCCAGATGATGGGAAGGTAGCAAGTGCTGTATCTATATTTAACAAAGACTGTAGCCTTACATCCACACCTGGCAAACTGGTTGAAAGAATAAATAAGAACAAAATAAACAAAACACCAAGAAGATCATAATACGAAAGTTTTTCAGTTTCTGCAAAAGAAATCTGTGTGTCACTGATCTCTTAGAATTCTTTAAACATGGCTGACCATGTATTTAATTCAATAAAATAGTGGCTAAAGGAAAACTGGCTGACCTAACTTACTGGCAAAAAGAAAAGGAGGACTTGTGGCACCTTAGAGACTAACCAATTTATTTGAGCATGAGCTTTCGTGAGCTACAGCTCACTTCATCGGATGCATACTGTGGAAATTGCAGAAGACATTATATACACAGACACCATGAAACAATACCTCCTCCCACCCCACTCTCCTGCTGGTAATAGCTTATCTAAAGTGATCATCAAGTTGGGCCATTTCCAGCACAAATCCAGGTTTTCTCACCCTCCGCCCCCCCACAGACAAACTCACTCTCTTGCTGGTAATAGCCCATCCAAAGTGACCACTCACTTTGGATGGGCTATTACCAGCAAGAGAGTATTGTTTCATGGTGTCTGTGTATATAATGTCTTCTGCAATTTCCACAGTATGCATCCGATGAAGTGAGCTGTAGCTCACGAAAGCTCATGCTCAAATAAATTGGTTAGTCTCTAAGGTGCCACAAGTCCTCCTTTTCTTTTTGCGAATACAGACTAACACGGCTGTTACTCTGAAACCTAACTTATTGGGTGTTCCAAAAGGCCTTTGACAAGTTCCCACATAAGAGGCTACTAAAGAAGCTAAGCAGTCAGGGGGTGAAGAGAGAAAGTAGTGTCACCAATCAAAAACTGACTAGACAGAAAACAAAGAATTAAGTGGTCAGTTTTCAAAATGGCAAAATATTAACAGCAGGGTGCATCAAGATTCTGTACTACATCTCATGTTTAACATGTTAATTATGTGGAAAGGCATGTGAGTGAAATGCCAAAATCTGCAGATGACACAATTATTTAGGTTAGTCAGGATCAGAGTACACTGTGGGGAACTTCAGAAAAGACCTAAACTAGCTAGGTAAATAGGCAAAAAATGCCAAATGAAGTTCTATATTGATAAATGCAAAGTAATGCACACTGGAGGGAAAACTGTAAACCAAACTTGGTTCCCAAACTTGTTCTGCTGCTTGTGCAGGGAAAGCCCCTGGTGAGCCGGGCCGGTTTGTTTACCTGCCGCATCCGCAGGTTCGGCCAATCGCGGCTCCCAGTGGCCACGGTTCACTGCTCCAGGCCAATGGGAGACTCTGGAAGTGGCGCATGCCGAGAGACGTACTGGCCGCCTCTTCCAGCAGCTCCCATTGGCCTGGAGCAGTGAACCGTGGCCACTGGGAGCCGCGATCGGCCGAACCTGCGGACGCGGCAGGTAAACAAACTGGCCCGGCCCGCCAGGGGCTTTCCGTGCACAAGCGGCGGAACAAGTTTGGGAACCACTTCTGTAAACCAATCATACACTTCACAGGGTTCTAAATTAACCATGATATTGTAGGCAGGTCAATACATTGCAATCAAAAACAGAAAACTATGTCAAGTTACATAAGGAATGGTCTGGAGAATAATACAGAGAATGTTATGCCTTTATAAATCAATAGTGCAGCCTCATCTGAAATATCATGTGCAATACAAGTGACCCCATCTTAAAAAGGATATTGCAGAATTAAAGGTGGTTTGGAGAAGGGCAATGATGATCAAGGGCCTACAAAACCCATGTGAAGAGAAGTTGAAAAGATTGGAATTGTTTACCTCCAAGTAATAATAATACCTAATTCCTACATAGCACTTTTCATCAGTAGATGAAGAAGAGGAGATATCATAATTTTTATATCTATAAAAAAGAAAATAAATGGATTGTCTAGAGAAGCTATATAAGGAACATAGAAGTTCCCTATCTCATAATACAAAAGTGTATATTCAATGAAGTTAAAAGATGACAAAGTCAAAAGTGATGAAAGGAATTACTTTCACATGATGTATAATTAGACTGGGGAACTCATTACCACAAGATGTCACTGAGGCCAAAAACTTATCAAGATTCAAAGAGCAATTGAACATTTATATCAGAGGGGTAGCCGTGTTAGTCTGTATCCACAAAAACAAAAAGAAATCTGGTGGCACCTTAAAGACTAACAGATTTGGGCATAAGCTTTCGTGGGTAAAAAATCCCAATTCTTCAGATGCATGGAGTGAAAATTACAGATGGAGGCATAAATATACTGACACATGACGAGAAGGGAGTTACCTACAGGTGGAGAACCAGTGTTAACAAGACCAGTTCAGTCAGGTGGATGTGGTTCACTCCCAATAATTGATGAGGAGGTGTCAATACCAAGACAGGGAAAATTGCTTTTGTAGTGAGCCAGCCATTCCCAGTCCCTATTCAAGCCCAAATTAATGGTGTTACATTTGCAAATGAATTCTAGCTCTGCAGTTTCTCTTTGAAGTCTGTTTTTGAAGTTTTTTTGTTGAAGGATGGCTACTTTTAAACCTGTTATTGAATGTCCAGGGAGATTGAAGTGTTCTCCTACTGGCTTTTGTATGTTACCATTCCTGATGTCTGATTTGTGTCCATTTATTCTTTTATGTAGAGACTGTCCGGTTTGGCCAATGCACCTGGCAGAGGGGCACTGCTGGCACATTATGGCATATATCACATTAGTAGATGTGCAGGTGAATGAGCCCCTGATGGTGTGGCTCATGTGGTTGGGTCCTCTGATGGTGTTGCTAGAGTAGATATGGGGACAGAGTAGGCAACGGGGTTTGTTACAGGGATGGGTTCCAGGGTTAGTGTTTCTGTGATGTGGTATGTAGTTGCTGGTGAGTACTTTCTTCAGGTTGGGGGGGACTGTCTTTAAGCGAGGACTGGCCTGCCTCCCAAGGTCTGTGAGAGTGAAGGATCGTTTTCCAGGATAGGCTGTAGATCGTTGATGATGTGCTGGAGAGGTTTTAGCTGGGGGCTGTACATGATGGCCAGTGGTGTTCTGTTGTTTTCCTTGTTGGGCCTGTCCTGTGGTAGGTGACTTCTGGGTACCTGTCTCATTCTGTCAATCTGTTTCCTCACTTCCCCAGGTGGGTTTTGTAGTTTTAGGAATGCTTGATAAAGATCTTGTAGGTGTTTGTCTGAGGGATTGGAGTAAATTTGGTTGTATCTTAGGCCTTGGCTGAAGATAATTGATCGTGTGATGTGTCCTAGATGGAAGCTGGAGGCATGTAGATAAGTATAGCGGTCCGTAGGTTTGTGGTATAGGGTGGTGTTTATGTGACCATCACTTATGTGCACTGTAGTGTCCAGGAAGTGGATCCCTTGTGTGGACTGGTCCAGGCTGAGGTTGATGGGGTGGAAATTGTTGAAATCATGGTGGAATTCCTCAAGGGCCTCCTTCCCGTGGGTTCATATTGAAGATGTCATCAATGTAGCGTAAGTAGAGGAGGGGCGCTAGGGGATCAGAGCTGAGGAAGCGTTGTTCTAAGTCAGCCATAAAAATGTTGGCATACTGTGTGGCCATGCGGGTACCCATAGCAGTGTTGCTGACTTGAAAGTATAAGTTATCCTCAAATCTGAAATGGTTGTGGGTGAGGACAAAGTCACAAAGCTCAGCCACCCGGTGTGCCGTGGCCTCATCAGGGATACTGTTCCTGATGGCTTGTAGTCTCCTCGTGTGGCATATTGGTATAAAGAGCTTCTACATCCATGGTAGCCAGGACGGTGTTTCCAGGAAGATCACCAATGCATTGTAGTTTCCTCAGGAAGTTGGTGGTGTCTCAAAGATAGCTCGGAGTGCTGGTAGCATAGGGTCTGAGGAGAGAGTCCAAATAGCCAGGGGAGGAGGGTTAGCTCAGTGGTTTGAGCATTGGCCTGCTAAACCCAAGGTTGTGAGTTCAATCCTTGAGGGGGTCATTTAGGGATCTGGGGCAAAAATTGGGAAATGGTCCTGCTTTGAGCAGGGGGTTGGACTAGATGACCTCCTGAGGTCCAACCCTGATATTCTATGATAATCCTGCTGTACAAGTGCCAATGCCTGAGACGATGGGGCATCCAGGATTTCCAGTTTTATGGATCTTGGGTAGCAGATAGAATACCCCTGGTTGAGGCTCTAAAGGAGTGTCTGTGTAGGTTTGGTCCTGTGATATAGCAGGTTGTTTCTTGAGCAGATGGTCATGATGAACAGGTCAGATTATGAACAGGAGGCTGCCAGGCAACTCTCCAACACCACATTCTACAGGCCACTATCCTCCAATCCCACTGAGGAGTACCAAAAGAAACTATACCATTTGTTAAAGATTCTTGGGGCAGGGAATTTATATTTCTATGTACAGCACCTAGTGCCATGGGGCCCTGATTCTGATTCGTGCTTTTGGGTACTACCACAATATAAAAAAGAATAGGGTCAGATTGAATAGCCATTGTAAATCAGTGTGACTCCATTGACTTCATCAAAGAAAATAATGTAGCCTTAGATCGGAGGAGTATTTCATGAGAAAGTGATGTTTCAAACCAGCGGTGGAGTTAACAATTTTTTTTTAAAAGCAGACAAATGTGACTGTAAAACAAAAAATTGGGAGGAAGAGAGAGGGCCAGGTGCACTATCTGAAACTACTTTTCTTTTCTAAACTGACAAGATTTCAAGTTGACAGTGCCCCTTGTATAAAACCCATAACTGACTGTTTTGAGCGGTGGATGCTGGTGACCAATATACTTTACTGATTGCTGAGACGAATCATGAAGAACTGTCTCTTGTCTGACCATGAATTGTTGGTCTTAGAGGTTATCTGCAGAGCTTAATTTGTAATGAAAGAGGTGCTGGGGTTTAAGCAATTTTTAAAATTTCATAACTGACATGCCATGCCCAGAGGTGCCAGGGCTATGAACTGCCAAGCCTAGAGGCTCTGGGGCTCAGCCCTCGCAAGCATTGGAACAAAATAAGCACTCATGATCTGCTGTCCTAAATTGAACCCAGCAATCACTTTAACTAAAGAGATAAGAGGAGACTATCCTCAGGCTAGTCTTAACAAATAAGCAGTTCTTGGTAAGAGGGGAAACTCTTATTTACAGACCCTTCAAGACTACTTTTGAGCTATTTCGGTTACAGCTTGTGAAGCAAACTCAGAAACAACTTAGGTCCAGAACTGTTTCTTGGCCCACTGCTTTGCCTTTACCGTGTAAAAGAAACGTGCACTATAAGTACCTTCACGCGCAGAAAATACTGGATACAAACAGGATCTTAGCTAGTGGAGACAGGCTTAACAAAAACCAATGCCTGGAAGCTGAAACCAGACAAATTCAAACTAGAAATAAGGCACACATTTTTAACAGCGAAAATGATTAACCACTGGAACAAACTACCATGGGAATGAGTGGATATTTTTTTTCATATCTCATGTCTCCAAATCAAGACTGGATGCCTTTCTGGATGATATACTTTTGTCAGACAAATTGGGCTCATTAAAAAGGTAACCAGCTGAAATTTAATGGCCTGTCATAGTCAGAAGATCAGACTAGATGATCTAATGGTCCCCTCTGGTCTTAAAAATCTTTCTCTTGCAAATTCATAGGAATAGATGAGGCCACCAATCTCTGAATCCCTTTGCACTGTTTATGTAAATAAATGGGGATGTAAGAAGTTGATGATCTTTAGATCTGGAGGACCAGTCCTTGTCACCAAGGCCCAAAACAAGAGACTAGAACTGTGAATCAGCTAAGAAATCAGCTCTACATTGTTTTTCCACATCTGTAGGTTCTCTTTTGTTGTTCCCATTGTACTAGATTTGGTGGGTTTTGTATATCCATGTAACATTATTTGGTGTTGGTGATTATTTATAAGAACTGGATCATGAGACTAGAAACAATGGCCCAGATCCTCAAAGGTATTTAGGCCCTGAAATTCCATTTATTTCCATGGAAGTTAGGAGCCTAAGTACCTTTGAGGATCTGGGTCAATTTCCCACCAGAAAACTAAGCAAAAGGAGAAGATTAGTTACACAAATATTCAGCTATCAAATCTTCAGATTTGCCCAGCGTTCTGTTTTATTAGTCTGTTAATGCCTACCTTCTCTCATTGCTGTTTGTGCAATTGTGCTTGCAAATCTGAACCATTTAATTTCTCTTTGAGTGAATCAAGCATAAATGGCTTTAGAAAATCAGCAGGCTTTTAAGCCCCCTCTCTCACCCCCCCCCAAAAGCTCCTTTCAAAGATGATGGACCTGATTCTCCACTCTCCAGCAACATTTACTTCAGCAGAGTTACTCTTGATTTACACCAGTATGAGAAGAAAATCAATTCTTTTAATTCCAAAACATAGCTAATAACACTTAGTTAATAGCAATTGATTCAACTACCAGTTTGAGTTGTTAGTGTATAGTCAGCAACTCCTATCTTCAGGGAGTTTGTAACTTGCACTATAAAATCTGCTCTTAGAAGCAAATTGGTGTGCAAGCTCCAGCCATGGGGATTATTTTCAATTTGCTTTTAAATTATCAGTTTGGCCATTTTAAAAATAGAATGTCAAATACATTCTCGTTTAGATGAGCTAAACGTATGTGCTGAATGCCCAAACAACAAAAAGATTAATTACATAACTAATTTTAAGCTAGTTTTTACTGTTTTCATTCCAGCTCCACTGAAATTCTGCCAGCCACTTTCTGCTCTTCTGTGACAACAGCATATAGCCTGCCATAATATCACAGCTACCCTGGCACCCTGCCAGGCTAAGGAGTCAGTGTATTATGGCTCAGCTCACTGCCATATTTTTATCATACAGAATGATCTTGAATGCTTTTTAAAAAATAAAATTTCTATTAGCCTGAGTGAGCAAACTACCACAAGCTGCACATCAGGTATCATTAAATTATCCCTAAATGGTGAGGCTGGTCACCCATGCGCTTATTTTAGGCATGTAGTTCACTTTGAAAATTTGAGTCTAAGGCTTACATGGTGTTATGGAGTCTCAGGCCAGTAGTACATCAATTAATATGGATGGTAGTAATTTTGTGGGTTTTTTGTAAAAACATAACACTGAATGCTAATTGTCCTTAAGTGTTACTATTTATGATTTAAGTACTACCAATGTGCTGAGCACTATGCAAGATACATGAGACAGCTCCTGCCCCAAAGAGCTTATATTTTAAAACCCACTTCTTTGGGTTGGTTCCTTGATATGCAAGGGCTTGGTGATCTTTAGTCAGAGTGAACCTATTTTCCAATAACTACTTTTCAATGGTTATTCAGGCACTTGTGAATCACTGGGGATGTTAACGTAGGGTGGTAAGAGAAGGTGCATGACACTTGCAGGAAACAAGAGAGAGTCTAAAAGGGTGTGATATTTTTAGCTAGTACAAACAGACCTATAATCTATTAAACATTAACTTCTTTCAGTTGTGGTCTTAAAAGACCACAAACTCAGTTGTGCAAAACAGAGTATTTTCCATTCCAAAGGCCTCTGCCAAACTCATCAAAATCATGAAAAACTACGAGTCTATAAATCTCTCACCAGCACCTGAAACTTACCCAAAGCATGACACAGGGTAAATTGAAACTCAGCCCAGACATACCAACATGTTCCATTACAAAAGTTTTATATACAGCTCTTTTCCCATTTAATTACTTGTTCTGAGGATCCCTTCCTAGTATGTGCAGAGTCTGGGACAAAGCAGTCCTACCCTCATAATACAGCGGTAAACCAGAGCGTATAAATAATTATATTTGTGTTAGTGTAGTCCCTAGGAGCCCTAGTCATAGACCAGGACCCTATTTTACAGTGCTAGACACAAAACAAAAAGATGGTCTCTATCCCTGCATTGCATTAGCTTCATATTTATGGTGCTAGCTGGTGACTGCTCAAAGTAACAATGCTGTACATTATTTACATTAAGAAAGAGCCTTAGAGGACCTGCACAGGATTAGGTCCCCATTGTGCTAAGTGCTGTACAAACACAAGTTAGAGACAGTCCCTGAAGAGCTTACAGTCTAAGAAGAGATGTAGCATGTGAGTGTAAAACAATCAGAATGGAGAGGGGGAAACAGGAAAACACTCATGTAACATTCTTACTGCTATCACTATACCAAAGGATAGCCACAGCATAGCTAATGGAAAAGATTGAGAATGAGGAGCAAGGGATGAGACAGGTGAAGAAAGGAGAACAGAACAGATGTAAAGAGTAAGGGAAAACAGTGCAGGAGAGAGCAAAAGGAGCAGTTGAGATAGGAAAAATAGGTGAACCTACTGTGGTGGGGAAGGCAAGGGAAGTATGGAGAGCAGGAGGGACACAGAAAGAGACAGTAAAAGTGTTTGCTGGGAGATTATGGAGGACAAGAGGAAAAAGTGACTGACTAGGAAAGTCAACAGGGATCAAAGGGACAGAAAATGGGATGGGAACAGAAACACAGAGGGAAGAGGGAGGGCAGGGGAAAGTAAAAGGTGCATTGTAGTAAGAGAACTGACAGTAACAGGGCACACATGAAGTGGGGAAAAGAGATAGACTGGGGAAGGAGGGGGGGTAGAGTGGGGAGAAAACTGAAGAAAACAGAATGGAGGCAGAAGGGAGAGGGGTTAAAAAAAAGCATGGGGAGAGGTAGAGACAGAGAGAAGTACATAGAGAAAAGCATTGTGCCAGCGTGAGAACATCTTACTGGTCAGAAGGAAACATCTGAATACCCAGGAGCATCAGCTACAGTTGATTCACCTGGCCTAAAATGGGAATATATATAACTCTTTTAAAAATTACAGGAAAATAGAGAGAATGGCAGGAATCAGTTGTGCTATGGTGCTGCTGATGTTTTCAGAGGAGCCGGATGGACAGGGCTGTAAATGTGGGGATTATGAAGGAATGCTATGAATATGCATCTTTCAATTTAACCATGCAACAGGCAGAACCACTGCACTCTACAATGCATTTTCAAAGCATCTTTTTAGCCTCCTCCCTGAAAGAGTAAACCAGTCTGTCCTGCTCCTTTGAATTGTTCCCATAACCATCGCTAATTAACAGAAGAGGATGTCAGGATGTGTGTCCTGCCAGGTTGGTTGTTTTTAATCTGCACGACTTCCCTGCCAACAAAATTCACCACCAGATTTCTTGCTAGCCCCACCCACTGCCCTAGCATTAGAGATTCAGAGGAGAGGAAACACATGACCCAATTCCATGCTCACACCCAGCAACAGGTTGGAGTCCTGCCCTTGCTTGGCTTCCCATAGGTCCTAAGGCAGGCCTTGGTACAATGCTGAGTTAATACATGGTTTTATGTCTGTGTCCAGTGAAGATGCTGTTTCTATGGGTACATCTACACTACAAATGATAGTGTGATTGAAGTACAGGTATGCATAACATGGGTAACTATGGCAGTGAAGATGCAGCAACACAGACCCCAAGTCTGTATGCAGAGTCACCTGTGGGCTTGTACTGGGGCAGCTAAGCCATGCTGCTTTGTCCCCACTACCACTGTTATCTGTGCCAGCTAGATTAACACTAGCACAGATATGCCTAACCATACTACAATCTCACCTTCATTCGCAATGTAGACATAACCTGTGTCTAACCTCTTTGTGGTAGCGAGTGTCCTTTCGTTGTGTGTACAGTGCCTAGCACAATGTGGCCTTCATTCCCAACTAGGACCTCTAGAGGTTACCACAATAATAAATAAGGAGAAAGTGCTTGTGTTTGGCATGTCTATACAACAGGTTAGTGTGTGTGATTTGATTGGGCTAATTAGTTGATCTCTTCAGAGCATCTTAAAAATCTCTCTCCATTCTCTGGTTTGAGCTTGGCGCTCTGTACAGGTGGAGGTTTGCATGTCCCCCTACTGTTTGACACTGTTAACTTTCAGGGTTATGTGTTAGCATGTTAAGGATTTGCTCAATCACCAGAATCCTAGTATTATTCCCTGTGTGGAGCACAGCCTCAAGGGATAAACTAGAGTGGATGTGCCAATACCTGAAAGAGGAGTTAAGGCCAAAATCCTTCTGCTGGGCAGCGTAAAGCCTCTTTGTCTAAATCTTGGTGTTTCTGTGTAAACTCCTCACACTGGATTATAGCACTACCTGAAATGATGCAGATTAAGTCTCTTGCTGCCCTAAAGTCACACATGTTGAATTTAAAATACCAACAGAGAAGTCCAGATCTGAAAAGTGGTTTATTTCAATTACTTTACACCCTTTGGAATATAGGCCTGATTCGGCAAACTGCTTAACTTAAACCCATGCTTAAATCCTGTTGATTTCAATTACAAATGTATTGACTTGTACTTTACTCCCAACATGTTCCTTAAGGTCAAAGGCCGCTATGCTCAAACTATTTCCGTAATTCATTCTTTCCACAGAAGCAGCTTCCCAGTCTGGTTCTGCAGCTCCTCCCACCAGCATTCCTTTCCTTCTCCCTCACACCTGCCAACCAGCACACCACTCCTCTGCTATGCACAGGTAGCTTTCCTACCTTGGCCAGCACAGCTGCAGCTCCAAAAGGTATGTCTATACAGCAAGTAGACACTCATGCTAAGGGGCTATTTAATTGCAATGTAGACATTCAAGCTCTGGCTGGAACCCTGGCTCTAGGAGCCTGTGAGCTCGGGCTGCAGCCCCAGCCTGAATGTCTACACTGCAATTAAACAGCCCTTTGGCCCAAGCCCCATGACTGAGCCTGAGCCAGCAGGCATGGGCCAGCCATGGGTGTCTAATTGCACTGTAAACATACCCTAAGGGTGCATTAGCCAGACAGTTCTGAAGGTGCAACTATCATATTTGGATAGTGGGCCTAGGGGCTCATTCACTTGGTATCTTCATATTCTAAAATAAGAAAAATCTACTTCCATTGCAAACTATAGAGTAACTGGTGCAGAAGATCACTATGTTCTACCAATTACTCTGTTGCTAAAACTGTGAAAGGATCACCAAAAACAAAAAAACTGGACTTGCAGTGGAGCCCCACCCATCTATTAAGGGCTTGTCTCCCAAACAGTCTGGGCTTTTGCTGACTCCCCTCCCAAGGTCTGGTCATCCCTTTTGGGAGGGCAGATCCAGCTGCCAAGCTAGTTCCATCTCCAGGCTGCAACCAGGCCTCTCTGCCATCAAGAGAAGCAGTGCTCTACCTTTCTTCCTGGTCAATCTCAAACTGAGCTAGTTCTTCTTCTTTTAGCTCTCCTCCCCACACCTGACATTGGCTGCAGGTGTAGCAGGGAGGGGATCACTGGGGTAGACAGGCTTTCCTTAACCCTCTTGTTGCCAGTGTGGGGCCTCACTTCCCCTCCACCCTGAGAAAAAATAATCTGCAGTTTTGGGAACACTTCCAGCCCTGTGCTGGACACAGAATGAGAAGGACAGGAGAGTCAGGTACTACCTCATGATTTGGGGCTTGGCATCCTTCATAGCATAGCACCATCAATGTGGGGCATGATCTGTAACCAGGGTTAATTTATTACCAAGGAAGTAACATCTGAATTCCTCCATGGCCCATTATACTGGCTAAGTCCTTTTTTTTCTTTCAATCACAGAAAGGTCCTTTTCACTTGGGAACAATTTTTGACTGAGGTAGAGGACAGCATGTTCCTCGCCATTGATCATCTGCAACAAGCTGGTCCCTACTCCTATATCAGAGGCATCAGTCTGCAGGAGACATTTCTTGGAGAAATCAGGCTCTCTGCCAATGAGAGCCTTCAGAATCTGAAAGGTTTTCTCACAGGCTTCCGTCCAGTGAATCATTTTGGGCTACTGTCTTTGAGCAGATCAGTGAGAGGGACTGCAATAGATGAGTATCCCAGTACAAACAAATGTAGTATCCCACCAGTCCCAGAAACCTCCACATCTGCTTCTGTGAAGTGGCAGTGGGGCAGTCCTTCAAGCCTGGACTTTGTCCACTAGAGGTTGCACCTGGCTCTTCCCCAAGGTATACCCCAGGTAGGTCATCTCATCTTTGCTTATGCAGCATTTGGTGAGGTTTGTTGTTAGTTTGGCCTCTTCAAGCAACCAAAGTATAGCAGCTCCCTGCTTCAGCTGGTCCTCCCAGCTCTGGCTATAGATCTTGACATGACATGCTATAAGTGGAGGCATAACTACTATTGGTCCGTTGGAGCTTGAAATGTTGCTGGAGCCCTGTGTAATCCAAATAACTGATAGAGGATGAAACAGGTGGCAAAGGCCATTTTTTCTCTAGACTCTGGCATGAGTGGAATTTGCCTGTACCCTTTGGTGGTAATATATTTGGCCATGCCCAGCTGATCCAGTAGCTTGTCAATGTGCAGCCTGGAATGCACATCAAATTTTGATGAGGCATTGACTTTTCTGAAGCAGATGCAAAATCAGGTGGTCTTATCCAGTTTAGGGACCAACACAATTGGACTTCACCAGTCACTATAGGATTCCTCAATTACCCCAGTGTCCAGCATAGATTGTAATTCTTGCTTCATAGCCTTCGTCATCTTCAGGGGAGTACCCACTGGTTTTCCCAGAGTCCAGGCTCAGTCTGGATATTGTGGGAAGTAAGATGGCTACCCAGGCTGGGTAGAAAATAGTGTTTAGAAGGCAACAATCAGCTGTTGGTCTTGGAACCTCTGCTCTGGCTTGAAACTGTCCCCAACACAGACCCTCCTGGGGACTAAGACGTTGGACATCTGTGGCCCTAACTCCAGTTCCAAAGGCCAGAGAGCAATAAATAGACCCTCCAGCCCCTACCACAGCTTTAAAAAATTGACATGGTAAACTTGTTTGTCTTTCCTTTTGTCTGGCTGCCTGATTTCATGATTCACTGGCGCCACCTGGCAGATAATCTCATAAGGACTCTGCCAGTGGTCCAATGATTTTGACTATGAGCTAGGAAGCAACAAGAATACTTAATTCCAGACTTGAAACACTTAAGGCGGGCCCCTTTATTATACATCATTTCTTAGGTGTTCTGTGCATTTAGGAGATTCTACCTGTCAAAGGTGCATAAAGCCTCTTCTCTCCTGAAGGGTAAGGATGTACTGCACCACACTGTCAGTTCCTCCATATTTTTTGTATTAAGACCAGAATCCCCCATTGTTGTCTCCCATACAGCACTTCGGGGAGAAGCTTGTAGATAACTTCAGCACCTCCTGCACCGAAGATGGGAAGTAGTTGGTCCCAGTGACAGGTATGTGTGACAACTATTGTTTTTAACAAGACTTTTAGAGTCCGATCGAAATGTTCTACCAACCTGTTCAGCTTGGGGATGGTAGACAGAGATTCAGAGGGACTTAATCTCAGTAGTCAACACAGTTCTCATAGCTCAGTTGCAGTAGCTTTGGCTTTCATGGAACATAATGATACAGCCTCGGGATATCTGGTAGTGTAATCCACGATTACCAAGATATATCAATACCTGGCCATATACTTCTTGAGTGGCCTGACCACATCCATTCCAACCCTCAAGTGGTATGTCACCCCATGGGAGATGAACCAGTGGTGCCTTCAACACTCTTCAGGGTGCTGTTAGTTGAGGCTCCAAGAGGCACAGAAGTTCAAAACCTCCTTCAATCACATCCAGAAAAAATGGTCAGAATCCAAGCTAGGGTTTTGTTCCTTGCCCAGGTGCCCAGCAAATGGTATGGCATGGGCCAAACACAATATTTCTCTATGGTAAGGTCAGGGAACCAGGAGTTGGGTTTGGACCTCCCCTGTTTGGCAGTCTTTCTCTAAATAGTACCACCACTTGCCCTGAATTTCAAAATAGGGGAGTACCTCAGCTTGATGGCTGTCCACTCTCTCCCCATTAACAACATTGCACAGGCCCAGCTCAAGGTCTCATCTTTCTTTTGCTCTTCAGTTGGAGAACCTAGCCAAGATTTTCAATTAGGGCATGGGGGTGATCCTCAACAATGGATGGGACTGGGGTTCTAAAGATGCATCTAGCTGCTTAGAACTCCATTCTTCCAGCTTGGCAATGTCTCCTACACTTGAAACTTCCCAAGCAGTCAGCTGAGAGAACCCAGGTGGTGGGGCTTCATGTTCTAGGAGAATCACAAGAACTCTCTCAGAAGGTCCCCAAAATATTCCTAGCCTCAGCCAATGATGACTCGGTAGGCAAGAGATGCAGCCAGGCTGACCATAAGGGGTCTCGTATGTTCCCCCACAGTGAGCTGAATTTGGGTGTGAGAATATGGCTTTACATCCCTTTGCCCACACTTTAAGTAGATGGTGCCCCAGGGTGGTCCTGGAGTTGGTACCATGGAGTCTCTTACATGGGTTTGGCTACACCTTGAGTCCACAAGGCCCATTACTTCTATCCCATTTACTTTGACTAGAGTGGTTAGTTTAATTGCTCCAGGCCATCATGCTCGAGCATTGGCAGTCCAGACTTGCCCATAACTGCATTCCACAAATGGGTTCATAAAAAGAAAACATCCTGTACCTGGTTGTTGGTATTGGAACCTCCCCTCAACCTCTGGATAGACCCTTCTCCATGGGTCCTCCTTGTTCCTGACCCCAGGGCTGCCCCTTTTTGAGACCAGGGTGAGTCGGAGGATTATCAACCAGGGACCCAGCCAAGCTGCTCCAGTTCTTTGGTCCAAGTTGTCCATGATCTTCCTGGATCTCAAAAATCCTGGTGAGGAAGGACCCAGGTGGGGCTCCTCAGAGCACTAGTTATTCAGGCACTTGTGAATCCCTGGGGATGTTAATGTAGGGTGGTAAGAGAAGGTGCACGACACTTGCATCTTTAGGAATACTGGACTCTTTGAAAAGATGCAAGCAGGAAATTTTCCCCAGACCTGCACAGTCGCATAGGTGGGGATGATTCTCAGAGACCTCATCTAGCCTCTGCTTCATTGGCTCATGAAGCCATACACTGGGCAACTGGACAGCAACAGGGAAAGATTTAGGTTTAGTCTACACTACAAAGTTTTGCTGGTATAGCTATGAGAAGTGTGAAAAAAATCAACCCTCTTAACTGACATAGCTGTCTCCCAACCCCCCCCCCCCCTTTCCCTACGTAGCCACAACTATGCTGACTGAAAAGTGCTTCTGTCATCTTAGCTAATAACTTTTGGGGAGGTGGTATGTTACTATGTTGCCAGAAGAACTCCTTCTGTCAGCATATGCTGTCTCCATTAGGAGGGATTGCCAGTATAGCTACACCAGCAAACCCTTCCTAGTGTAGGTAAGGCCATAGTCTGATGCAGTGGGGTGTGCAGAAGGGATTTAACACAGGCTGACACAGCCTTTGGATAAACTTTAATATTTGCAGTTTGTGATGCTTTTTGCAAGCTTGGCTTTCTGCTCTAATAGGAACTGCAGATCAGTATGGCAATGATTTTCTCAAGCGAAAACTACCCTGGAAACTTTTGCCAGTATCTATTTGGGGTGTGATTTCTTGCTTTTTTGTAACATTTCATTACTGGCAAATGCCCTAGTGTAGATGGTTATACCAGCATAAAAGTGCTTTTGCCAACAGAGTTTATTTCCCTTGGGGAAGCAGAATAAACTATCCTGGCAAAAGCACTTTGCATTTACACAGGGAGGCTTTTCCAGTATAGCTATAGCAGGAAAACTTTCAAGTATAGCCTATGCCTCAGATGCAAAGGGAAGATGAACATGGGCAATGAGTGAACCCCTGCTTTGGGGAAGCTAGCCCACTGACTGCATCCATTCCACCTGAGCCACCGCCCACCCCTGCATGCCAGAGCCCCAACCCTGCCCCCCGTAACAGGAGGAGCCCCCATGCCCCTTTGCTGCCAAAACTTTGAAAGGCCTCAATTCTGCCTTCTTCCTGTTCTACTCCTCTCATGGTACTGCTCTGCTACCTACCCCAATAAAGGAGAACTAACAACTTAAAATGCCTTGTTCAAAAATTTTAAGTAACACTTAACTTTCAAATGCTTGAACAGCAAATGTAACTTTTCTTGTCTGCATAGTAAACACTGGCATTTTTATCTGCTTGAATAATCAAAGTGGTACTTTCCATGCCTTCTTGGCTGCAAAGATTTGAACTGATTCCTGAAGGTCCACAGACTGGGCCAGCTCATACTCTATTGAGATGGTTGCAAGGCCTACCAGCCTCTCCTGTGTCATTGTGGAGTGTAGATGAGTTTTTATTAACTTCAGCTTGGAGAAATTGCGTTCTCCACTGGCAACTGTTACAGGAAGTGTTAGAAGTATGCGCAGAGCAACAAAAGCATTTGGAAAGAGGGTGGTCATCTTATTTGTGCACATATATTCCAAAACAGCCTTTGGAGTTGATCCTGCTGAAATGTATCTTGAAAGGGCTTTCAGTTCATCACCTAAATCACTCGCATCAATATCGCACATGTCATCATGTGTCAACACTGTCTCTAGTGCCCTGCATTGCTGGTGTAGGTCTTCTTCAGCTATAGTGAAGGAGTTTGGGAATATCATAAAACATCCCAAATATACTGCTGTGTTCCTTGAGCTGCATGAAACGTTCTTCAACTGACTGTATTGCACAGTCTAGCACCTGGTTAAATAATTCAATTTTGAATTGTTGTTTGGGGTCTCTTATGGGATTATCCCATGCCTCGTAATCAAAATGTCTTCTTCTTCAGTGACTCTTGTGTTCCTGAATGGGTGGGAAAATAGCTTCAGTGTGAAGTTCGTCTGCCAACTTCTGTGCACTCTTCAGAACGTTTTGAAATCCCTCATCTGACCAGTCAGACTGTAGGTATGACTTTGCTTTGCCCAGTTGTTCCATTGCTCCAGATATATCAAGGTCAACACCTTGGAGTCCCTTGCTTACAACACTTATTTCAAACAGTATGTCATGCCACAACACTAAGCCGCACAGAAATTTGAAGTTATGTATGTTTCTGGTGATTCCATTTCCCTCTGCCACTGTTCTCCCACGAACAGTTCCTGTCATAGCATTATCCTCCATAATGGCAACTATGGCATCATCTATCTTCCCAATTTGGTGTTTGATAGGCTTTATGGCCTCCACTCGATTTTCCCATCATATGGCACTAAGTGGTTTCAGTGTCAGAGAGGATGTTCCCAGATGTTGCTTCAAAATTTGCCATCAATGAGTTGATGAAGAGAAAAATACATAGATGCTTTGAATTACATTAAAAAATTCAGCAGCTTCACTAGAAGCTAATGCTGCATCACTGACCACGAAGCTCAATGAATGAGAACTGCATGGGACAAAAAAAGCTCGAGGGTTGAAGTCTCGGGTCCGTATCTGCACTCCTATGTTCTTTCCTCTCATCTTGGCACCATTATCATAGCCCTGACCTCTCATATCAGCTATCGCAATTCCCGTATCTTCCAGCTTTTTAAGAAGCACATTTGTCATACCAGCTCCTGTAGTATCATCAATGTCAATACATTCTAGAAAATGTTCTCTGACAGTCACCATTGCAGGGACATTTTCATTAGGTTCTGTTGTTGGTACAAAATGCACCATTAAAGTCATTTGTGCAGTATGGCTGATGTCAGGTGTGCCATCCAGAATAACAGAGTAATATCTTGCTGACTTCAGATCTGCCACAAACTTCTGTTTGACTTTTGTTGCCAGTAACTGTATGATCTCATTTTGAATGGTTTTTCCAAGGTAGTGGTGTGTGTACATTTCTTGCGTGGTGACTCTTCTTAGATGCTCCTGGAGAACAGCATCAAACTCAGCCATCAGCTCCACAATTTTAAGGAAGTTTCCATTGTTTGGCACATACAACTGATCTGAAGTGCCACACAGTGCTAGGTTTTGGGTAGCAAGCATTCTCACAATGGCAATGAGCCTTTTCAGAACATTTTGCCAGTAAAGAGACTCAGTTGCAATCTTCTCTTATGCTGATCATCTATGGTGGCCTTTAACCTTAGTCTCATCTCAAGCTCTTTCCACCTATGGAATGCTCTCTGGTGATTTGCTGCCTTCTCATGGCATGCCAGATTTCTAGCCAGATTTTTCCAGTCCTTTGTTCCTGTAGAACCCAATGTGGCTGGAACATTAGACTGGAAGAGTTTGCACCAAAAACAGTGTGCAGCATTCTGGGTTTTTGAGTACACAAGCTATGGCTTCTCCACTTAGTCACCATTGGGGATTTCATGCCAGTAATGTGTTGGATGGAAACTTCTATTTTCATTGTCTTTGGGGAACATGAAGTTTTTCACTTGCTGTGGCCCATGCAGTACAAGGAAGTCCCTCAGGCTACTGCTCAAGTGGGTCCACAGTCCTGGATCATCTAGACTTAAGGAACTAAACTCAGCAGCAGCTGTTTCTTGCGCCTCCACCACATTCTTCACTGATCTACACTTTTCTTCAGGAATGTGCATAATTACATCCATTTGAGATGGAGATATGGATGTTGCAGTAGCTGCCAGGTCACCTGCACTCTAACTGGAAGATCAGGCATCTCCTCACCACTCACATCCTCACTGGGGCTGGAAGGCTCACCGTGAACATTTGTGTCTATGTATCTCAGGAGAGCTCCTTCCTGCTTACATAGAAAAGCTTCCTTTGCTTTCTTTCTTTTTCTGAATGCTGCCCCAGAGGGGCGTTTTCTTCTCTCACTCATGACTGCTGTTCTGTGCCAGCTATAGTGGCTCTCAACACTTTCAATTGAAGGGGACAAATTAGCAGGCTGGTAGCAGGGCCTGAGTGAGGGAAGATATCAGTGTCTTAAAGGGCCTAACTAGCTCCTACTACTTCAGTTGACTGCCTGTTCTCCTCAAGTGGGTTCAGGGAAGCAGCAGGAAACCGGAAGCTCCCTGAGAAGCTGGTGGTAATCAGTCCAGGCTTCTGGGGGTGCTAGAGAGGTACATAAGAGGCTCCTCCTCCTCCTCTCTCTCCCTGCAACTCCTGCTGCTTTCTGTTATTCCCTCTCACCTTTTCTCCTCCCTGCCTGTTATGTCTCTTGTGCCCTCCTTCCTCCAGCACAGCACTCCACCATCTCTGTGCATCTAGAGCAGAGAGAATACATATGGACCAGCAGCAGACACAATTTTCTGCACTCTGGGTCCTAGTGGCGTCCCCTCACAGTCTGGCATCTGAAGCGGCCACCTCAGTTCGCCTCATGGTAAGGCCAGCCCTGTCTGCCCCCCAGACAGGTTGAGCGCCGGGCTGAGCCACCTCCCGGACACGCCGAGCTGCCCCCTGGATGGGCTGAGCTGGGCCAAGTCGCTGGCCACGCCAAGCCGAGCCACCTCCCAGACATTTCCAATAAGGCCAGGCCAAGCCGCTGCCCACCTCGTCCCTCCCCCTGAGCGCTGGGCCAAGCCACACTGTGCTGGGCCGAGCTACTGGTCAGGTGTGCCCAGCCAGCCTCCCCCCACGTCTGGCCAGCCCCAACACATGGCCGAGCGAGCCACCAGGCCTCACTCCCACACCAGATCCTCCTGCCCACTGCTGGTTCACCACATTCCTTTCTCACTCCCCCACCCCTGAGGAGGAGGGACGCAGCTAGACGCAGGAGACAGACAACAGCAGACGGTGGGGGCTTCAGAGAAGGGGCAGGGCCACCGCGTCCCAGGTGTCTGGTGGCGCGGCGGCGGCAGCTGCGCCAGGGAAGGCTTAGCCCCTGGCCTATTATACCTGCCGCCCATGAAGATGAAGCTTGCATCACCACCAAACAGATCTTCCAAAGAGAATAGGGAGCACTGGTATGATTCCTGGAATGCCTTATGCAGCCTTGCCAGCTGCAAGATATTGCTGTGGTGTGCAGCTATGTATGAGAGGACTAGCAATGTTCCTGCTGGAGGGATGCTCATGCATTCTCTTTGGTGCAGCACAAGAAAAAGAAAAATACAATCTGATTAGAAATTTAAGACCCAGCCAGAACAAAGGCTCTGATGACTCAGAGCAGTGTGGGCTCATATCCTGAGTCACTAGCCGTGGGAGATAACAACCTGGTGTCTGGGATCTGGAACTGGGAGTGGAGAAACGAAGACATTTTAACGTAACATAGTGCACCATGTATTTTCAATCTAAGAATATAGTTTCTTTAAACAAATCACATACCAGGTAGCTGCATTAAACTTCAGCATGGTATTAGAGGAGGGAAGTTTGTTGTTTCTGGCTGAACAAATGAAAGTAGTGTTTCTGATCTGAATCCTCTGCGGTACTGTTTATAGCAGAGGTGGGCAAACTACGACCCAGGGGACGGTCCTGTCCGGCCCCTGAGCTCCCGGCCAGGGAGGCTAGCCCCTGGCCCCTCCCCTGCTGTCCTTCTCCCCGACCCCCCCCGGCAGCCTCAGCTCGCCGTGCCGCCAGCTGCCTGGACCTCCGCTCCTGCTGGGCAGCGCGCAGCGGCGTGGCTGCAAGCTCCTGCCGCTCTGAGCGGCATGGTGAGTGCGGGGAGTTGGATAAGGGGCAGGGGGCTCCGGGGGACAGTCAGGGGATGGGGAGCAGGGGGGTTTGGATAGGGGGTGGGAGGGGGCGGATAGGGGGCATGGGGACAGGCTCTTTGGGGAGGCACAGCCTTCCCTACCCGGCCTTCCATACAGTTTCACAACCCCAATGTGGCCCTCGGGCCAAAAAGTTTGCCCACCCCTGGTTTATAGCCTTCTGCTGAAAGACTGACTTACTGTTGCATTTACTAATATTAATCCAATTTCAAGTGAAACTAAGTCCAAAAATATCTTCCCAACAGTAACAGTACAGCAGGATGACTAGATTACAGCATTGCTCATGTAAATTCAGCAACAGAATTTCTTTCCCACTTTCTTAGAAATTTAGGGAAATAAGAATACTTAGCAGATGGGAAGGAGATTCTGAAGTATAATAAAAAGAAGGAAGCACAGAAGTAGATGAACAACCAGAAGAGAAAGATGGGAGATGGAAAATGAGTGAAGAATAGCAGAAAAATAGAAGAGAGAGAGAGGGGTGGTGAAGATTTTTGAGAAGAGGAGATTAAGAAAGATAAAGGAAAGCAATAGGATAGAGATTAGTTCATTAACTGCCGTATTGAAGGCAGAGTTTTATGGTTGCTTGAGTTGATCAGCTCTTTGGATAATGCTGTGAAATTCTTTCCATGGCATTGCTAATAATAAAGCTGTTTCAAAATCGATTACCTTTAAAATGTGAACTGAATAACTCATATTTTCCATTCAGGATAAATGGAAAACTGATTTGCATTCTCTTTCTCTGGAAATTAATACTATGTCCATTGTTCAAGTACAAAAGAATCTTTCTAGTGTCAGGATATAGTTCATACATAGGACCCAGACTATTTAACAGAGTGAGGTATGTGTCCAAAGAGTGAGTAGGTTGGTCATCTCTGTCCACAGAGCTATATGGGTTCTTGTTCCTGGATGTGAAGACATTTATTTCAGGTGTTGAAACCATGTACATATTCTAGGTTCATGCCCATGTAAGTAGGGTCTGGATGAAGGCTTCCCTGACAATTAGTTGGGAGGGGGAGAGACTTTGGGTGTGTTTATGTAAATACAGTTTGCTCCTGCTCTGCTTAGATATTGAGCATATAGATCAGTGTCAAAGTAATCAATTTTGGCTGGTGCTGGACCAAATCCACAGCCCAGCACATGCAGTGGGCCCAGTGGGGCTAATCCACCCTTATTTAGCACATCTGAGAGTGAATCTGAAGACGAGGACACTACTATGGAGTATCCTAGAATGGAGAGCAGATACCAGACTCCATCAGCTGAGCTTGGGGAGAGCTCCACTTCTTCAGCTCTAAACCCCATGGCTGAAGCATTTAGGCCTGTTACTGGCAAGCCCCAGTCAACAATGAGACCAGCCTGGGATAATGAACTTGTCCCACCAACATTCCCAAAACTCCTGGAAGAAAAACAGGCCTGTGCTGACATATCTAGGTTGTTGGACAGAGGGGACATAGAAGTGGAAGGTGTCCCTGCCACCTTGGACATCCCAGTACCAGAGCAAGAGATGCAGGGGCCTGTGCCAATAGAGGGGGTACTCTCAAGGGAACTGTCACCACCCCGAGCACCAGAAGAAGTCCTCACTGCCCACTCTCAATAGGTGTGACAGGGTTATAAGGCCAGTAAACAGGCTAACCGATGATGCACCTGGAGTGGTTAGTGAGGAAGTGATACACTTAGCTCACAGGCTTGTGGCAGCCAGAGTGGGTTTCCTCAGACACTTTGAGGAGAACTCATGTAGTTGGTATAATCTGGAGCGTGATTTGCTGGGTCGACAAATTCTCGGCTCGGAGGAGGATGTAAATAAGGTCTGAATGAAGGCTTCCCTGACCACTAACTAGGAGGGGGAGAGACTTTGGGTATGTTTATGTAAATACAGTTTTCTCCTGCTCTGCTTAGATATTCCGCACATAGAGCAGCATCAAAGTAATCAATTTTGGTTGGTGTTGGGTACAAATCACTTTAGTACTGAATGCAGGGGTAGTGAAATGCTGTTACTAAAATGTTGTAATTCGACTGTGCTTAACCTGTCCCAAAGGAGGGGGCTCATCTTCAGCTGAAAGGACCTCATTAAGCCAGGGCCCTGTGAAAGTAAGAGGGATGGGGACAGGTGTCCCAGCTAGGAGGCCGTACACCCTCACCAAGGGTCCTCCCTGGACTGGTTTAACCAGTTCCTCCCCACTGTTTAAAGAAAGAGCTAAATAGGCTTCATTAGGAACTTCTTCTTTGTTATTTTAAATGCTCAATCAGAGCTAAAAGTCAGTTCTGTGTGGGACTGTGTTCTGCCCAGAGCAGACAATCACTGAGAGCTGAAATCACTTGAGATGGGGAAGTGTTTCTGCCCAGTCTGCAAAGAGCTGAAAATCACTAACAGACTGATGTGCAGAGGTCACAGCAGAGAGGCAGATGGCTGCAGAAGGTGATTGACAGTCGGTTGGCAAATGAGCGCTGGTGAGGTGGCGAGCAGGATGAGCGGCTGGCGAGGCAGCCAGGCGGCACAGTGAGCAAGCAGCTGGCAGAGAGACATAGTGAACAGTCGGTGGGGCGGTTGGCGGAGAGGGGCTACGGAGCGAGTAAGGTGCCTCCTTATCTCCACCCAGGGTGGGAGATGCACCTCTGAACTCTGGGTCTGCACTGACCAAGGACAGCAACTGTGAGTGGGGTGCAGAGAAGGGATGAGCACGTTAAAGAGACTTTTGGGTTGATGCACCTTAGAACCTGAAGGGAAAAGGACACTGCCCAACTTACCTGGGTGGTGGGTCTTTTGCTCATGGTTTGTGTTTATGAATCCTGTTTGCAGTATTTTCCCAAATTAACACCAAGTTACTTCCCTCCTTGTATTCACTTTGTGCTTGCGACTGGGGAAGTATTGCCTCTCAGAGGCGCCCAGGGGTTGTGTATAATTTTCCCAGGTTACTGGGTGGGGGCTCAAGCTGGTTCTGTGTTGTATTAATGGAAAGGAACCCCTAGATATTGAACCTGCCCCTGGTTGCTGCTGGCTTTGCCTGGCAGAAGGGTTACACTCAGAAGTTGCTTAAATAATAAATAATGGAAATTGGAGATCTTTTTTAAGAAGTTGTGTTGAGGTATACAGAATTATGGCTTGGTGATAGTAGCTTTATACCATATGGTTGCAATTCAGATTCCATTATAAACTCAATTATTCTGCACCCTTTCCTTCCACTACTTCCCAACACCTCCCTAAAACGCACATTAAAGTTCCATTGGCCTTGAAATTGGTAGGTGAGGTCTAGAGTTGAGGGAGAATTTTTCCAGCCCTGTAATTTGAAGTAAATCAAATGAAGGAATTAATGAATTGTGCATCATAAAAATAGAGGCATTCACCAAAGTCACAAAATATCTAGCTTTTTTACCACTTTGTAGCATACAAATGGAAAGGAGAGAGAGAAAAAGCGCATGCACTTAGTGGACAAACCTAGCTGAGTCTAGTACCCAGGATAAAACTTGCATCAATTCAAGTCTCATTTCAAAAATATTAGCCTCCGGAACAGTAATGTTGCTGTCTCATTGGTTCTTAAAGGCTATTTGTGTTTACAGGACAGGATAGGCCAGGCCAGGGAGGAGCAGAAGGCTGCTGGGGAGGGCAGGTGTAATAAAGTCCTCTGAGAACCAGGTGGTCTAATAGGTAGCTATAGTGAAGCAGAGCGGCCTCACTCCAAGCCTAATTGGAAGGAACCACCTCATGGCCCTAGGTGGGTGGAGCCATGCCTGCTCACCCCCTAAACCAGAAGTCAGATATCTCTGCCTCACTGAGGAATTCTGGACCAGGGACCAAGCTGTGCAGCACCTTGCCCCCAGCAGAGACTGACTGCAGTGAAGAGTTGCTCGGACTGCCATCTGTTGTTTACCCCAATGAGACTGAGGACCCACAGACTACAGAGCCATGCTAAGGAGGGGTGGTAGGAAGTAGCCCAGGGGAACTAGACATTAGTCCATTTATGTTGCTGACAGATGAGTCACCATGTTTCGGTAGGATCCCTGCTGACCCAGTGGCGGGACTACCCACCACTGTCAGGGCCCTGCCCGGGACTGGTGGAATAGGGTGGGTCCGGGTCCCCCTGCTGTGAACTCTATCCCTGGGATGGCAGCCTACTCACCATAGACAGGAAGAACTGCTCCTTACCTGTGGCTTGCCCCAGCCAGAGGGCTGTGGGCCCTAGACTGTATTGAGAGCAGTCTGCCTTAGCCAAGAGGTTTGGGCTAAAAGCTGCTCCTTGTTCTGCCCCGCCCGGCGGGCCAGAGCACCTGACTATATTTGCTATCTGCCCTAGCCAGCAGGCTTTGGACTAAAGACTGCTCCTT
This sequence comes from Natator depressus, assembly GCF_965152275.1. NCBI lineage: Eukaryota > Metazoa > Chordata > Testudines > Cheloniidae > Natator > Natator depressus. The sequence goes on along the minus strand of NC_134237.1, from coordinate 69,702,649 downwards.
GCTCTGCCCTGCCCAGGGGGTTAGAACACTAGACTGTGGTCTTGTCTGCACTACACACTTTTGTCGACAAAAGACAGCTTTCATCGCCAAACAATGGAGGTGTACATACTGCAATGTTCCTCACACCGATTTAACTCTCCTGCTATGCCAGCATAATAAAACCACCTCAATGAGAGGCATAGAGCTTTTTTGCGACAAAGTTAGAGCAACACAGTGTCAGTGTAGACGCTGTGTTTGCTTATGTTGCCCTAAGTGGCCTCCAGAAGTTGTCCCACAATGCCCATCATGACCGCTCTGGTCAGCAGTTTCAACTCCACTGCCCTGCAGCCAGGTACACAGGCATGTGCCCCTCCCCCTTTAAAGCTCCAGGAATTTTTGCCATTCCACTCCCTGTTTGCTAGACAGGGAGAGTTCATATAGCATCTTCCCAGCTGACCATGCCGGCTTTCCACAGCAAATTGCTCCTGCCTGGAGTACAGCAGAATTGTTGGGTCTGTGGGGAGAGGAGGCTGTGCAGTCGCAGCTCCGATCCAGCCATAGGAACCTTGATATCTATGAGCAGACTGCTCGCGGCATGGAGGAGAAGGGGTATGGAAGGGACATGCAACAGAGCCGTACTAAGATCAAGGAGCTGAAGCAGGCATACTGAAGCCCTGCACTCAAGGGCCACTGAATGGACTCTGGCCGCTGCCACGCGGCCCTGCACTCGAGGGCAGCCACTTTGATTCTGGCCATTGACCTGCACTGTCTTGAGTCCCAGGAGACAGTCTGGTAAACTGTAACCATGGTGTCACCACATCCACGATCCACTCCAAAGGGGAATGGGGTGTGCATACACCACCACAAGGACCAAACAGAGATGCTGAGGTCCCTGGTTGTGCTACAGTCAGAACACGTCCATGCTCGACTCTCTCTGCTGCAGTCCATACAGAATTACATTCCATGCCTTCCCCAAATTCCCCACACACATTCCTCTCATGTTCCTGGCCCATCGCAGTACCCCTTGCACTCCACCCCTAGTGACATGTTCCATAATGACAGCTGGACTTACACACAGCTATGAGAGCCTCATTTGAGAGAGTGCTCCTCAGTGTCGTGTCCCTTATAAGAAACGGAAATCTGTGTACTGCTGTTTAATAAAAATTTACTCTTAGAAATACGATTCTTTATTTGTGTCCTAAACGGAGTGGTTGCTGCAAAAATTCATTCACCGTGGCAGTCGGCACATTTGCAGACTACAATTAATGTTCAGGCAGCAATCATTACAAGGGTCATTCAAGGTGGCATGTAAACAATGCCTGCCTGAATGCATTACAGAAACACATTACTGGAGCTCATTGTCAAAATGCTGCTTCAAAGCCTCCCTGATTCAACTAGCCCCCGCATTGAGCCCCTCCAATAACCCTGGTATCTGGCTGCTCAAAAATCAGCTGCCAGGTGATCCACCTCAACACTCCACCCCGGGGAAACTTTTCCCCCTTAAAAAGAACAGGAGTACTTGTGGCACCTTAGAGACTAACAAATTTATTGGAGCATAAGCTTTCATGAGCTACAGCTCACTTCATCGGATGCATAGAATGGAACATATAGTAAGATATATATATATATATATATATATATATATATATAGATATAGATATAGATATATATACAGATAAGTTGGAAGTTACCATACAAACTGTGAGAGGCTAATTAGTTAAGATGAGCTATTATCAGCAGGAGGGAAAAAAAAACTTTTGTGGTGATAATCAAGATGGCTCATTTAGACAGTTGACAAGAAGGTGTGAGGATACTTAACTTAAGGAAATAGATTCAATATGTGTAATGACCCAGCCACTCCCAGTCTCTATTCAAACCCAAGTTAATGGTATCTAGTTTGCATATTAATTCAGGCTCCGCAGTTTCTCCTTGGAGTCTGTTTTTGAAGCTTTTCTTTCGCAAAATTGCCACCCCTTAGCTTCACAAATGCTATGCAGCACACAGCAGGTTGCTATGACCCTGGGAATATTTTCCTCATTGAAGTCTAACCTGCCAAAACAGCAATGGCAATGACCCTTTAATCTGTCAAACACACATTCAACAGTCATTCTGCCCCTTCTGAGCCTGTTGTTGAAGCGCTCCTTGCTCCTGTCAAGATTTCTGGTATATGGCTGCATGAGCCACAGGAATAAGGGGTAGGCTGGGTCTCCTAGGATCACTTTGAGCATTTCCACATCTTCTATTGGAATCTTCTGGTCTGGAAAGAAAGTCCCTGCTTGCAGCTTTCTATTCAGGCCAGTATTCCTGAAGACGCTCACCTCATGCACCTTCCCTGACTACCCCATGTTCATGTCAATGAAATCACCTTGGTGATCCACCAGCACCTGCAATACCATAGAGAAGTAGCCCTTTTTGTTGATGTACTCACAAAATGATCTGGGATCAAAATTGGGATATGCATGCCATCTATCTCCCTCCTGCAGTTAGGGAATCCCATTGCTGCAAAGCCATCCACTATTTCCCGCACATTGCCCACAATCACAGTCCTTTGTACTAGGAGGCGATTGATGGCCCTGCACACTTGCATCACTGCAACCCTCACAGTTGATTTCCCGACTTCAAAATGATTTGCGACTGACTGGTAGTAGTCTGGATTTGCCAGCTTCCACAAAGCAATTGCCACTTGCTTTTCCACTGTGAGGGCAGCTCTCATTTTGCTGTCCTTGTGCTGCAGAGCAGGAGTGAGCTCCGTGTACAGCTCCAGGAAAGTAGTTTTCCACATCCAAAAGTTCTGCAACCACTGCTCATCCTCCTATACCTGCATGATGATCCAATCCCACCACTCAGTCCTTGTTTTCCAAGCCCAATAGCAATGGTCCACCGTATGTAGCTGCTGTGTGAATGCCAGCAACAATCTTGAATTGTCTTTTTCATGGCACACAGCAAGGCAGGCACCACAGATTCATTTTCAGATTCGCAGCTCATTAAATACTGCAGGGTCAGCTGTGTTGTGTTCATAATGCTCATCACAAGATTGGAGAGCAGTGCAGGATCCATGCTTTCAGGCAGAGATGGCGGGCGCACAGTTTACAGGGGCAGTTGGAAAACTGTGCGAAACGTAGTTGGAAGCCCATGGAATGATGGGACAGAGAAAACTGCTTCATGGAAGGGTGAGCCCACCCCTGTGATGCACTGTGATCCATTCCCAGAACTCCTAGCTGCAGAAGGTGACAATTTGCACAGTAGGATAGCAACCCACAGTACACTGCTCTCTCTGTCAGTGCTAGATCACCAACTGTGGATGTGCTTCGCTGACACAAGGAGCATTGTGTGAACATGGACAAGCAATGTAATTACAGCTTTATGATAGTCGACGTAACTTAAGTCGACTTAATTCTGTAGCGTAGACATGGCCTGTGTTTGCTGTCTGCCCTAGCCAGGAGATTAGGCTAAAACTGATTGTTGCTTGGGCCCACACAAAGGTCCAGGACTATAGACTGGCGATTGTAGCTAGGAGCTGCTAGTTCCCCAGGTAACTGACTTTTGATCGCTGTACTGTAGCGAGACAGAGTGACCTCCCTCCAATTCTGATGGGGAGGGATGACCACCAGCCAACTACACTAGCACACCCAGTATCTTTACTTGCACCCCAGCGGAATGGCTTTTCAGTCCAATTCCTTATCCATGTATGAGCTTAGCTCCACCTCATGTTTTCAATGTCCTTGCCCTCTCCTTTCCATCAGGGGAGTGGGTTGGGAATGAGGCTTATGCCCCTCCTGTAGCAAGGATAATTTGTAGGGAGCCTGGGCCCTCCCATTCCACTGGGCTCCAGCCCGGGGCCCTATGAGAGCCAATCAGAGTCCTGCATACTGGATGCCCTTGGCGTTATCCTCCCTTCCTACCAGAGTCACTTCCTACCATCCGTCGCTCCCCACAGCTCCAAGTCCAATATAAGCTTTTAAGCTTCCTCTCCAGTTAGAACATGCTCTGTAGGTCTGGAAGGACAGAGCTACCTGGGCCTGATATTGTCCTTTAGTCTCTGGGCCCAGTGTGTGGTTTGTATACCCCATCACGAGAAGGGTACTTCACTCTCTATATTTCCTTCATGGATCCAGATGAGCTAGAGGAGGAAAGAAGGGGGAAAGGTGACTCCTCCCTAAATATTCTGCTAATTTGGCACTGCAGAGCCTATGAATCTCCTCAATGGGGCAGCAGTCCAGAGGCTGAAGACCACAGTCAGGCTCACAGGTAGTGAGGGTTAGGAGAGCTAAAAAGGAAACCTTCACTTCTTTTTGCTTTGTTTTCAGTAAAACATATGCAGCTGTTACATAAAGGACTTGTCATTGGGGTTTTTTCAGCATCTGTGCAAATGGTTGTGCAAAGCCACTCCACAAGACCACTCTAGCTATTAATTATTTGGCCACCACATCTTTTTCAATCTTTACAAACAGTAACATATGGCTATTTTCAAAATCCTAACGAGTAAGAAGGGAAAAGAGGATAGAATTACTCAGAGTCAATTTCCCATACAGAACCATTTGCCAACCTGCTGTAACATTGTTACAAAAGAACGTCAAACAGATATAACCATTTCAGTTATGTGAGAAAGAGTGTGTGTGTGTGTGTGTGTGTGTGTGTGTGTGTGTAGTTATGTTACACTCACACACAGAGCATAATGTTTTTATAGATATGAGACTGGTTTGGTCTAATTACACACCAGCTATATTGGTGCTATTTTTGGTATATTGCTGCCTTGGTACTATGAGTCCATGTGTCCAGACCTTAGAGGGAGAGAGAAACATCTAAAAAAAGACCTAAAATCTCTTTTCCATTCATTATGTTGCAATTTTAAGGTCTTATCTCAGAACATTCCAGGTCTAGAAGCAATTGTTATGTAATCCCATTGGAAAGCTGGAAATATGCTCATTCCAGTGGTATAAATCTTTCATTTCTAGCCCTTATGGGTCATGAGAGATTCAACCCTAAACCTGTCACTTGTCCAGGATTTAATGCCTATCCTGGGCCTTAGACCCACCTAGCCTGGGGAGAATTTCTATACTGGGGGGACAACAAAAACACTTCTTTGCTTTATTTTAAAGAAAATGACTCTTGGATCCTTGCTGGGAAGTATCATTAAAATGACAACTCTCTCTGAGTGATACAAGAACCCCATTCACTAATTAGAGAGAGTGCACAGTGATAGGAATTGCTAAAAACTACATTATGTTGCTGATCTAACAAGAAGGAAGTAAATTTAGAGAACTTTCTCATTGCTATGTTGGCTCTGCGAGGCTAAGAGCAATAACAAGGAATGCAAACATTTTTGTCACAGAACTAAACAGACATAATGGAATGCACATCGAGAGCAGGTCTGGTGAGAAAGGTGTCACTTCTCAGAGTGGAGCTGTGCTTTAAGTAGATACAGCAATAAGGTGAAGGTCTAGAAAGGGTGCTTTTCATGATGAACATGGCTTATAGCCTGCTCTGGCAGTTGGTAATGAAAGTGTATGTTGGGAATCTAAATTGAGCACTTGAACTGTATAAACACAGAGGTACTGGACACTAGCCATATCATGCAATAACAACAAGCTACAGCTATATCTTTCCATATTGAGAACAGGGAGCGTTTATGAAAAATCTATTTGTACCATGGCTGATATTGAAAGGATAAACAGGTGAGCTAGGATTTGAAAGGGAAGTAGAAGACAGAGGAAGAACACGAGTCCTAATTCCTATCAAGCTAACAAATCACTCAATCCTACAGCCAGATGCAAATATTGCTTAAGCCAGAAAAGGTGACTTTACCTATTATTGTCATTATAACCATATAGCTTCCCATCACATTCATTTCCCAGATGAAAAATGCAACAGGTTCACAGTAAGAGCAGATAAGTTCCCATTGAGAAGAGAATTTGACTGCTAGAGTATGATACAGAGGTCAGGCACGACCATTTCATGGGGACAGGAGCTGACCAGTTATTTGTACAATTTGGAATAGTGAAGAATTAATGCAGAGTAGTAGAAAACAGAATAGAGGGACATATTTACTTCTGTCATTTTACCTTTGGGGAACAATTTAGGTCAACAATTAATGGGCCTTCTTTAAGGCTTTTGATCACAGCTGTTCCCCAGAATATTGATGTCCTGTCTCAGAATAGTAGTTAAAAGTCTGTTAGCATTTCCATTACAAATGTCTATTTCCAGGCTTACCTTAAAGTTAATAGTGTAACTCATAATTTTAAGATTTTATCAATGCATTGTTCAAGGAGTTGGTGAAGGAATACTGTGCCTTTCGCCTGTAGGCCATTGACTCAAATCCAGACCAGTAGTACAAATGCCGATTAGTAACAACTAGCAGAAAGTCATCACAAAAATTGCCATCAGTTGGCCCTAATTAGCGTCACTATTTATAAAGAAGCTAAGGACTTAAATGGACATAGAAAGTAAGCTATGCTCTCTCATTCCTTGAAAAGTGGTCCCTCCAAGATGAACTTGCAGAACATTGGCAATGCAGTGCAGGGAAGCCTAAGCTACTGCTATCTTTGTTGTACTTACCTTTGTGGATCAACAGGAGACATCTTTCTCTAGGACTGTCAGTCCAGAAGGAAACACGTTCCAAACCTTAAAAAAAGAATTAAAAAATGAAGACATTAACAATTATTTTAACTATAATAGTGTTTAGATCTATTGAAATACTATTAATACTCTTATGGCACCACTGACATACATGACACTTTACAAACTGATAAAAATGAATCCGCAGTCAAAAAGAGATTCAATTTTCCTGAATAATGACATAAAGGACATTTTGGGATTTTTTTTAACCCTCCCCTCAAGGTGTTCTGATACATAGTTTATCCAGGAATGTCACAAGGTTAAAATCTAATAAGTGCTGTCAATGTAGAGACTTTCTTCTTATCAGTAACAAGGTTTAGAAGTCATTCTAGTCCAGTCTGCTAATTGATGTGAAATTATATCTCGCTCATCTTTTTGTATGGTGGTTACTGAGAGTCAAATTGAAATATCCAACACATCCCTGGTCATTCTTTGAACAGGTTAACAACAACAACAACTGTAGAGCTTGAACAGTCATAGTCCAATTACTAAATGCTGCTGTTGTACAGTCATCCACTAACTGCATCTGTTTACTGGAAATATCTGCACCTACCCCAGCACTTAGCACAGTTTATATAACACAGATACATATTTTGTCCTCATTTGAATAGCACTGCAATCTGTTAAATAGTTTTATTAATCTAATTATTTAACAAAAGCTTTCATTCTCAAACGCCACTCCTTTGTATTCAAAAGAAAAGCTGAAATTGATAGAATTATATTTTAGTGACTAGAGGAGCAATAAGCTACTATCACAAAGTCTGGCAACTGCTTTGCTTACTTTTGAGTATGCATTCTTCTTCTTTTTTGTGGAAACAACAACATTTACAAATTAACAGAAAGATCTGGGATCCATCCATGGGCTTCACGGGAGACAGAGGACACCTTTGTTATACCTCCTGGAAATGAAATATGGGGCATTTGTTTACCATGTGTTCAACCATTTGGCGGTCTCCACATTTACACTCTGGCAAATCCTTGATTCTCCATTTGTACATCCATTTGTACAAATCCTTGATTCTCCATTTGTCCACTCATTTGCCAGATAGCATCTTAATGTGGTTGATGGTCATCCACTGTCTTTGGTGAAGCAAGAAACCATGTAGCATCAGACAGAATAGGAACTTCCTCTTCCTTATAATTTAAGGACAAAAGGGACAGATGCCCAATCCAGCTCCTGGTGAAGTCAAAGCAATACTTCCATCAGATTCCATAGCTACACAGGGATCTTACAGATAAATTTACTTTAGGTGGCTCCACCATAGATAGGTACAGTTATACCCCTGTGGTCTGCACACAGAAGAATTTGTCCACATAGAGATCACACTTTCCTCAAAAGAAAGGAGGGACAGCTGACTTTGTGGTAGCATCCCCACCTTTGACCAGCATCCATGCTGGGAGCTTCACAGGTCAGTTACAGCCCCCATGCTACCTCCTGCATGACTCCCTAGGAAGGTTAAAATAGTTCCCTTCTTCACTCTGCTCAAATGCTTGTGTTGGGGGATGCTGAGCTCCACCCTTCCACAAAATTTACACCTGCATAAATGAAAGGCAGGCACAAGTCAGAGTATTTCACTTCCAGTTACTGACTTCCTGCTCCCGACAAATAGAGGTTCAAGTATCCTAATATATCCCCCCAGTTGAGTAGTAGGCACTTACTAGGCAGACACAAAAGGTAAGCTGTCCATTTGAAAATCTGACTCTCTATAAAGCTACACTTGCATTTTTTCAGTGTTTCACCTCCAAAAACCTGTGAACTGTGTCATAAATGGAAAATAACATGAAAATGGATTGGTTTGAACTTCCAAAGCAAGAGCCAGCGATTTTGAAGCTCACCAGGAGATAGGGTAACTTGCCATTTACCAACCCTAGTGATCCAATCTAGTGTCTGATTCACCAGTATCTTGCACCTTGTGTAGTCATTTATGTCTGTGCAATGTGGGTGTAAAACATAACCAGCAGTGTAAATCAGTGGAGAATTCTACATAGTTAGTGATTTACTTTCCACAGGTGTGAAGAACTACACAAGGTGTGAAGCTGTGGAGAATCAGACCCCCCCCAATGTCCAGTTAGCAAAGATCATCAACATTCATTTCTTCTTTATCACCATCTGGTGTCTGCTGAGAGAACAACATGGAAACATGCAGAAATTAGCCAACTGCTCTAAAATTTACATCAAGTTTTAACATCTTTGCATAACCAAAATAATCTTTGACTCAGAGGACCGTACAAAATCTCAAAACAACACAGAAAGCATTGATATAACATATTAAACATTTTTAGCCACAGTCACTTGGTTATTTCAGCACTTTGTACTTGAACTGTGAAATACTCAAATTAAGCAGGGTCACTTATCATACAACCTACATACAATTTGATGTCTAAATTACTGTGATGTCAGGTAATGGAATGGAAATTATATGATAGAGAGGGAGAACTTATAGCAAGAATACAATACAGAACAAAGCTTTCTCTAACTTTTATAATAGAGCTCCTCTAAAAAGCTTTAGAACAGAGCTGCAATCTTCACAAAGGAATAATCCAGTGTATTAAACTGCCAATTCCCTCTGACTGCAAGAAAAAAAAAATTATAGCTCATCATAATATCCCCCTAGAGCAGCCTTTCTTTAATCAAGTAATTCTTCACTTTTTTCACCACAAAGAAAACCAAGTCCTCCTAGGTTAAGCCTAAATGGCCACCTGATTGCACAATCCCCTAGGTATTGTTACTCAGATTGGATACTAATTATCCAGCTGAGGTTTCCATGACAACTTCCTTTGCTCAGGATAGACCCCAAGTAGAGCAGGCCATTTAAAGTGAGGGGATACATTTCAGCCCAATTTCAAAACTAGGTTTGTGTATCTTTCAGTACACATTCTACATTTCCTAACTACTCTGACTGTTGATTCCACTGAAGAGGGACCCAAACTTCTTTGCCACATGTAGTAGCCCCCAGTGAGTTAAGATGTTAAGAAATTCTAACTAATTTTCCTTTCACATGTAGAGCAACAAAATGAAAGGCAATTCTATGTTCAAAAAGCTATGGACTAATAAATGAAAGCAAAAAATAAATTTTATTTGTAGAAATAAAATTTAATTAATTGACTATCTCTATAACAAGTACCAGATACCAATGCCCCACACACAATCAGCTAAATTACATCCCATTGGAAACCTATTATTGTTAGTAATATTGCCATTATGCCCAGGAGCCCTAGTCATGGACCAGGCACTGTACAGAGAACAGAAAGATGATCACTGCCCCCCCAAACAATCTATTCTAAGGCAAGAAACAACAGATGGATAGAGACAGACAGATGGGGGCTACAAGGAAACAATGAGACAACATTGGTCAGTGTGCTAGGCTCTGTTATTGATCCATACGGCATTAAAAGCGATTTCAGAGAATAATTTCTGAGAAATACATTGCGTTAACAATAAGCTAAAAACTGCAAATAGTATTACCAAAGAATAAAGCACTTCTGTGGAGGAAAGCAATTAATCCCAGGGTAATTGACTGATGGAGGAATCACTGTTAGATATTCATTTACCAAACTTTTCTAGACCAGTTTATTTAATCCAAAACATTGCCAGATAGTGCACTAACAGCCTTGACTGTTCTGCTCCCCAAGAAGACAAGATTAGAATATAAGGGGTTAATACTCAGTTCATACTCAGGGGTTAATACCACAAAGACTTTTCTGCTTAGCTCCTATTAACATTAATAGGAGTCATATGGTTAAATCCCTGTGTTCCATGCTGAAAAAAAAATCCACTCTTTAACCACTTCACCTCTGAGTTATTTGATCTCACATGCAAAACTCTCCATTTCATGTGACTTATATACTCATATAAAGACAAGGTGGATGAGGTAAAAGACAAAAAGAAAAGAAGTACTTGTGGCACCTTAGAGACTAACCAATTTATTTGAGCATAAGCTTTCGTGAGCTACAGCTCACTTCATCGGATGCATTCAGTGGATTTCCACTGAATGCAACCGATGAAGTGAGCTGTAGCTCACGAAAGCTTATGCTCAAATAAATTGGTTAGTCTCTAAGGTGCCAAAAGTACTCCTTTTCTTTTTGCGAATACAGACTAACACGGCTGCTACTCTGAAACCTGAGGTAAAAGACAGTTACCTTTTTCTGTAACTGGTGTTCTTCGAGATGTGTTGCTTATGTCCATTCAACTTAGGTGCGTGTGCTCTCCACATGCACCAGTGCCGGACATTTTTTCCCTCAGCAGTATCCATGGGGGACCGGCTCTGGTGCCCCCTGGAGTGGTGCGCACATGCCATAGTATATAGGACGCTTCCGGCTCCCCCCACACTCAGTTCCTTCTTGCCAGAAACTTGTCTGAATATTGCTGAGATGCGACCTCCAGCCGAGGTCCGAGGCATCCGAAACCAACTCGACTGAATGAGGAGTGCTGTCGAAGGGGACTCCTTCCAGGGGTCGGTCCACCATCGCAGTGAGATAAATATCATCACGGGGATGGTAATGACCTTTTCCAGGTGGTCCCTGGACTGGGAGTAGACCGTCACCACCCATTGCTGCAGGTGTCGTATCCGGAGCCTGGCACTGTGCACCACTTATGTACACGCTGCCATGTGACCTAGGACGTGCAGGCAAACCCTGGCCGTGGTCAGGGGAAACGTGGAGACTTCTGCAATGAGGTCTGCCAATGCCCTGAATCTCTCCAGCGGCAGAAACTCCCTAGTGCAGGTCGAGTCAAGCACCACTCCAATTAACCCTATCCTCTGTACCAGAATTAACGTAGATTTTTTTGTCATTTACCAATAGGCTGAGGCAACGGCATGTGGCTAACAGCACCACGACATCCCTTTGGACCCGAGACCTAGAGCTGCCTTTGACTAGCCAGTCATCGAGGTACGGATAGATCTGGACACCCCTACATTTGAGGTAACCAGCCACCACTGACAAGCACTTGGTAAATACCTGCGGTGCTGTTGCTACACCAAATGGGAGGACCACAAACTGACAGTGGTTGGGACCTATCGTAAACCGGAGGAAGCATCTGTGTCCCTCGAATATGGCGATGTGAAAGTACGCATCTTTCAGATTGAGGGTGGTGTACCAGTCTCCCAGATCCAGGGAAGGGATGATGTAGGGAAGGGATGATGTAGGCCAGGGAGACCATACGGAACTTCAGCTTTGCTAGGAAGCAGTTCAAGTCTCTCAGGTCCAGGATAGGTCGCAGACCACCCTTGGCCTTTGGGATTAAAAAGTAATGGGAATAGAAACTCTTGTTCCTGTACTCTAGAGGAATGACCTCCACTACACCTACCTGCAGTAACTCCTTTACCTCCTGCATGAGGATACTTTCGTAAGAAGGGTCTCTGAAGAGAGATGGGGAAGGGGAGTAGGAAGGAGGGGTAGAAAGCAACTAAAGGGTGTAACCCAGTGCCACCATATTTCTATACAGGCCAGTGTTCCTGGGAGGAAGGGAGAAAGGTGGTTGGCAAAAATAGGGGAGGAAAGATCTTGGGAAGAGTCTGGTAGGTCACCCTCGGGCATACCCTCAAAATGAGCTCTTGCCCGCCTGCTTATTAGGGGTTGAGCTAGACTGAGAAGCCTGATGAGGCTGGTAGCTAGGATGCCACTTGTAGCCTCTGGATTTCTTATGGAGAGGCTCCTGGCAAGGGTGGCTCCCCTGGTCCTGAGGCTGCTGTGGTTTGAACTGCTCATGGGCAGGGCCGGGAACATACACGCCCAACGTTTTCAGGGTCGTGCAGGCGTCTTTGAGGCCATGGAGCTTATTGTCTGTCTGTTCTATGAACAGGGCTTGCCAATCAAAGGGGAGATCTTGCATTGACTGTTGAGCCTCCATGGACAAACCAGAGAGGAGCAGCCAGGATACCCGGCGCATAGCATCGGCTGAGGCCATGGTTCGGGCGGCAGTGTCCGCCGCATCCGACACTGCCTGGGAGGTCGCCCTGGCCGCAGTCTTGCCCTCCTCTATGATCTCCTAGAACTCCTTCCTAGAAGTCTCAGGAAGGGAGCCCTCAAACTTGGCCATGGCTTGCCACATGTTAAAGTCATAGCATCCCAGGAGGGCCCGATGGTTGGCCACCCTCAACTGGAGACTAGAGGACAAATAAACTTTATGCCCAAACAAGTCTAGTCTCTTGGAATCTTTATTCTTAGGGGTAGCTCTGGGTTGACCCTGTTACTCCCTGTGGTTAAACGCCTCTACCAACAGGGAATTGGGGGCAGAGTGGGTGTATTCGTACTCGTTGCCCTTGGATGGGACAAAGTACTTGCGCTCAGCCCTCTTGGAGATCGTGGGCAAGGAGGAAGGAGTTTGCCACAGGGCACTGGTGATCTTTAAGACCCCTTCATGAAGGGGCAGAGCCACCCTGGTAGGTGCTGAGGAGCAGAGAATATTGAAGAGAGAGTTTGAGGGCTCCTCTAACTCCTCCACCTGAAGGCCCAGGTTGGCAGTGACCATCTTCAGTAATTCCTCGTGCACCCTAGCGTCATCCTGAGGAACCGGGGGAGGGTGCCCCCTTATAGCCTCATCTGGTGATGATGAGGAAGATGCCAGTGCTGTAGGGTCCTCCACAACCACTGGTGGCCCAGTGCCTTGCTCCCCTACTCCCTCCTGGACCTGCAGGGTCCTTGCCCCCAAGACTTCACACACCAGAAGAGGGTGGGAGAGAGAGAGGCAGCGGGTCTCTCTGAGGCTCCAGACACCAAGCCGGTGACATGGGAGAACCCCCACGGATTCCATGGGTACCATGGCACCAGCCATGAGTCTGAGGCCACGGGGCTGGTTTCAATGCTGACGACGTAGCTGGCACTGCTGGTACCAAAGCTTGCCCTGCTGTCAGGTAACCTTGCTCCAAACCAGAGCTGGAGCCTGAGCGGCCGCTCCCAGATGACCAAGACAGGGTGGAGCAGTGGCTCTGTCCTGACCGGTGCTGGTCACTCCACCTGGGGTTTGATCTGGAATGGGGCTGTGGGGACCAGTGGCACTTGGCAGATTCGCGACGGCCTGGAGCCAGCGATCTATGTCTCGTTCTTCACGAACAGTACCAAGATGTGGAGAGGGACCAGGAATCAGAGCGGGCCCAGTGCCAGGAAGGTGCACCCACACGTGGTGATGCCCTTCTAGGGGATCTGTGATGGTCCGAGGAATGGTAGCATTGATCCCTTGACTGGTCTCTGGAGCAGTACCGGGGTCTCAGAGATACCGGGTGCTGAGACCAGTACTTCTGCCAGGGGCCATGTGCCTCCAGAGGTCTGCACCCAGTCACTGCCAAGCTGCGCCTCGAGCTTCTCTGCCTCTGCCCAAGGTCCGGGACGACGAGCGCTAGCAGGACGTCCCCTGTGACAGGGAACAGTGCCACTGAGGTTTACCTGCGCCAGCTGCAGGGCCTCCAGCGTGGACGGTACCCAGAGCTGTCATAGTCCTCTGCCACTGTCTGGGGTGGCCATCAGGGAGCAGGCTGGGCTACACCGCTCAACCGGAGCTGGGGCCTGAGTTCCCAATGGAGGTGAAGAGCTGCCTGGCATGGGACCTTGCTTGCACCCAGTCTTATCCTTTCCCTTGTGGGAGGTTGGAGACCATCCTCACACCGTCTTCTTGGGCTTCTTGGTAGGGGACCAGTGCCGGCCAGTGGATGGTCCCGGTGGGGCACTGCACACCGAGATCACGGTGCTCAGCACCAAGTCGGAGCATTGCTCCAATGCCAGGGTAAGGTCAGACTCCATAAGGAGCACCCTTAAGCGAATGTCACATGCCTTCTTAGTCCTGGGCTTGAAGGGCTTGCAAATTTTGCACTTATTAATGTGCCCTTCTCCCAAGCAATGTAGACAGCTGCTGTGTGGATCGCTAATGGGCATGGGCCTTTTGCAGTGATCACAGGACTTAAAGCCTGGGGACAGGGGCATGCCCTGTCCCGAGACAAAGTCCCATAAGGGACCTATAAAGTCTCTAACTATTAGCTAAGGGATACTAACACTAACAAGAAAACTATATACACTATAATACAAAGAATCAATGAGTTCATATGAACAAGAAAGCAACAGTGCTAGCTGAAGCAACAATAGTTCCAGCATCATCACTGGCAGCAAGAAGGAACTGAGGATGGGGGGAGCTGGCGGCACCTTATTTACTGTGGCTTGTGCGCACTGCTCCAGGAGGTGCCAGAGCCGGTCCCCTACGTATACTGCTGAGGGAAAAAACTTCTGGCACCGGTGCATGTGGCAAGCACACACACCTAAGTTGATTGGACATGAGCAAGCACTCAAAGAAGAATATCTTTTATTGGACCAACTTCTGCTGGAGAGAGAGACAAGCTTTGAAGCTTACATACAACTCTTCTTCAGGTCTGGGAAACTTATTCAGCATGTCACAGCTAAATACAAGGTGGAACAGATTGTTTAGCATAAGTAGTTAACATATATTTCAAGGGACCAGTCAAGGTGAAGTGGCTCGTTAACACCCCTCCAGCCACAGCCCTTGTCTACACTACAAACTTATGTCAGTATAACTACCTCATTCAGGGCTATGTGTGGTGCAGTTATACTTACCTAACTCCCAGTGTAGACAGTTATGTCAACAGGAGGGATTCTCCTGTCAACATAGCTACCGCCTCTCGGGGAGGTGGAGTACCTACACTGATGGGAGAAGCTCTCCCATCAGCATAGGTAGTGTCTTCATTAAGCACTACAGTGGCCCAGCTGCACCAGTGCAGCTGTGCCACTACTGCGCTGTAAGTGTAGATAGTCCCATAGACTCATGTTCTATAAGCCATAAGGACCATCATGATTCTTAGGGGTTACGTCTCTGCACTAAAAGAAACTCTCCAATCTTACAATGTCCTTGATTTTAGTACACAATCCCAGTAAGATGAATGTGAGTTCTGTCACTGATTGAGGGCAACACGTGCCCTTACTATGAACTATACTAAGTATTGTTTTTAATATGTATCTACAGGTCTTGATATTAGAGGGTATAATGTCTTGGCCGTTTAAAAATGCATCATGTTGAAATGTGGCTCAGTCAGTCAGCTCAGATCATGCACATTTTTAGAAAAATTATGCCACCCGGGACAGCTATTTTATATAGATTAAATATTTACTGAGTCACTGTAAAGTAATGCAATAAAAAGGGAAAGAAAGGAGCAATAGTCAAGCAACAAGGGAAAAACAAGTTAATGGTCAATCCCAGACAGGGAATTTATTATTTAATCAATGGCATAACACAAAAACTAATAGGCTTGTGCAAATGCCTCTTATTTCCACAAAGTAAACGCCATACTGACCTGGTTGAGCGAGGGATGGGAGGAGTCTGGCACAACACAAAGTGACTCCCCACTTGCTCCATGGTCTTACAATCAGAGAGTTTAAGGCCAGAAGGGACAACCAGATCATCTAGTCTGACCTCCTGTCTGTTGCTGCCCACCAATGCCACCCAGCACCCACATGCTAAACCCAACAACCAAAATTGGAGCAAAGTATTGCAGCTCACAGGAGACTAAACTATTATATTCAACAGGGAGAGAATTGATGATCCTAGCATGTGACCCATACTCGATGCTGCAGAGGAAGGTAAAAAACTCCCAAGGTTACTGCCAATCTGACCTGGGGTAAATTCTTTCTGGACCCCACATGTGGGAATCAGACATTGAGCATATGAACAAGAACCAGCCAGCTAAGAACCTCAGAGAAGGAAAGCTGGGTGCCACCGCAGAGTACTGGCCCACCCCATCCAGGATCCCTGATGTCATCACTGATTTGGTCATCACTGATGCGTTAGAGGAAGGAGATAAAAAAAAAAACTTGGAGGGGGGAGATCCCTTCTTCACTGGTTGAAGCCCTGAAGCATGAGATTTTAGGAACATAAGACATAAACTGGAAGGGCCTCCCAGGGCTGCTGAGCCCTGCCCCCTACAATCATAAGCAACCCTGTCATACAGTAGCACTCATAAATTTGTCCAGTTCTCTCCTAAAACTAATTGTTTGCCCTCACAACTCCCATTGGGAGGTTGTTCTAGCACCTCTCCCCTGATGGTCAGAAACCTCCTTCTAATTTCCGGCCTGAATTTGTTCACAGCCAGTTTATCCCTATTTGTTCTTGTGCCAATGTTGTCCTTTACCTTTAAAAACTCTTCACCCTCCCCGGACTGTTTGGCTCTGTGCCCCCTTGGTGTTTGTGTCAGAATTTGGGCCCTTATAAAAAGTAAGTATGAGTCAAATACACCATAGTCAAAAGTCCTTATAACATTAGAAGGACTAATCTGTGAGATCTACTAGAAGCAATTCTTTCTGAGGCAGCCAGTACACTCATCCCAATGGCTTATGATTCCATTCGAGGGAATAGGATAGACTTCCAAATCTGCAGGGTCATTTTTTCTGCAACAAGAACTATACAGATGAGCCATTGCCGTTTATTGGTGTCTTTCACTATGTGTTACTCCCATAGAAATACAGCATGCAAGAACTGACCACACCCCAGAAGAGATGACAGTTAAGACTGTTGTAGGCACTTCTACAATACTTCTACATACTGCTTTGTGCGATATTTGTCAGCCCTCACAGAATAAGTAGGTAATGCCAGGGCAGCATTTGTATGGAAGACCTCGCAGGAAAACCTATTCTACATCCTGCAGGAAGTGGCGAGTCAGTAGAAGGCACTTTTCTCTTTACTTCATGATGGAACCAATGTCTAGAATGGTGCTAGGGAGCACTGTGCTGCTGGATGGGCTATTTTGGGGATGAATCATAAAACTAAAGTTCTGTCTACACTGCACACCAGGCTCTGACTCAGGTTGAGCCCCAACCCCCCTTCCAGTCACACGAAAATCAGCCTGACTCATGTCAGGAAGCGCTCAGGACTCAGGTCCTAGGACCCACCCGGGGGATGGGTCAGAGCCTGAGTCCCACTGTGACTTGGGGCTAAGCCCTGTTATTTTGTAGTGTGAATGCACGTCAAGCTGCAGATCCTAGTCAGAAAGTCTACGTAGTGCATTATGGACATGTTAGCACATCTGAAAGTCTCAGGTCTGTTTGGAATTATCAGCCATTTTTGTTTGCCATCCTCCATATTGTCTCACCTTCTTGTTGCTTGGTTTGGCACTCTTTCTTCATTCCTTATTTTTGATTGAGTACGCTTAAAAGAGTTCTGCCTAGTAACAGAGACAGAGGCTGGAAAACTTGGGAAAGACAGGAAAGGTCATCTGACCATGAAAGAAAATCCGCCCAGCAACAGTAGATTATATATGGGTTCAGCACAATATACTTGTTGCTGTCTGCCCAAGAGGCAGCCAGTGTTCATTTACAGTAACATTGGAAGAAGACATCTACCTGTTCCTGTCATCGAGAGGTTCCAGAACCAATGCCACTGTTACCTGATCCAGTGATGGCGTGTTCTCCTGAGGCTCCTCGTTCCTGAAAGGTTTCTGGGTTCGCTGACCTTGTCTGGTCTTTGGTTGTCTCCTGCAACAGATTGAGTAATGTAGAAAATGTTACGATATCTGAAACCCACTTATCTTTGGTTGGGATCTGGGCTGAGTGCCTATTTGTATGTATCAAACCACTGAGCTATTTTGTTAATAAACCTCTGTTTTATTCCTTAAAATGACTAGTGTAATTCTTGGTATGACCATAAGTGACGGATACTAATGCAGGATAAATGGGCCTGTCTGGGAGGGGGTCCTTTATAAAGATATCTCCTGTCCTAAGTTTTCTGGTAACAGGTCCAGTAATTGTAAGGTTTACAGTGTGGATGCTCAAGCACAGGCTTGGAAACACCAGGTCCACAAGTCCAGGTCCCAGAGACCCAGGCTTAGTGTGCAGTTTAGACAGACCATAATGTGCTCAGTCCTGATCTCATTGAAGCAAATGAGAACTTCCACTGAAGATAGTAAGAGGAGAACCAAGCCCAAGCTTCAGACTATCTGTGGTTCATTGCATTTTTTGCAAGAAGAAGAGTGTTCTGGCCAAATTTAACTTCTGTGAGTGCTATACTTGATAAAATAGTAAAAAGATATGAGCATGGGCAAGTATTACACTTTCCAAGTACACACAGTATTTTTGTGTGTATTTTGCTGTGTGTGGAGTGTTTAGTTTTATTTTCAATGTACTTCACATACAGAAGATTGTTGGTACTATAAAAAAGTGCTGGAGGTCCTGTAAGGGTACCAGTTTGTTCACAAAGAGCCTGATCCTGAAAGGTACTGGGTACTTGGAATTCCTAATGAAGTAATTTGTTTTAAGAGCTCTCCACACCTTACAGTATCAGGCTCAAAATGTATTAGAAGCTGAAATATATGCATCTTGGAAGAAGTGTTCTGCATTTTGTAGAATTGAGCCCTTAGTGCTTAGGGATTCCAAATAAAAATAGAAAATTTTAGAATATATTTGAAATATATCAGATTACTTTCATAAGGCATATTATCTATTTAAACAGTGAAATCCAGGTATATTAGTTCATAAGCACTTAGCATATGTCATTCAATAACAGAGTTTCTATGACTCCTACATCCTAGCCACATCCTATGTTTGTTGTGCTCAATGCTTCCTTCACTTTATTTTCCTTAATTCATTCTGCGGAGCTAGCTGGAATCACCTCAGCCAGAATCACAGAATCAATAAGAGCAGTGTGTCCAACCTCTGTTAGGCCAGCATTGCCTCTTTTTAGTCAGAAAGTAAAGACTTTCTAGCTCTCCAGCCACAATAGATTTTCTATGACTATTATTGTTACACTAGCCCTCTAGTCTGGGAAGGAACCTATCCATAATTGAAGAAATCTCTGCAGAAGCAGTTAAATTACCTTTCTCTCCTTACTTACAGACAGCATGAAAGAGAACAAGAAAGTGAGAGAGAAAAGAAGAGAGTAAGGGAAAGAGGTGAAAGTTGGAGAAGGAAAAAAGTGGCCTTGATGGGGTATACTGTCTATCTGGGTCCTGGGAAGTCTGTGGGAAGTGGCCTCTCAAGTGGATCCAAGTTCCCAAATCTCATTTTTCCCATCACATCTGCTGGGGTTGTGAACCTGACATGAGGGGGTTAGATTACGAGGGAGCAGGTGCAGCTGGGACTCATTAATCTCCCAGCTGCATCTGACACCCATAACATAGGGAAAACATGAGGCTAAGTTGCATTTAGCTCCATCTCTGATGGGGGAAAGATGTTGTTGTTCTTCTGAGACTGCTAGACAAGGAGGACTTTTTAAGCAGAAGAATGGTGAGATCTTTAAGGTGGAGTTGGTTTGTATCTAGGAGATGGGGACGTTTCATTTAGAGTTTATGCCTAGAAAGGGGATGAACCTTCTTGGGCTCTGTTTGAAGGGAGTGGCGCTACTTGCACAAAAAGTGAAATTCACTCCTGTGACAGGAATTAACATAGAGAACTTTATTTTCCTGTTTCTGGGAAAGCAGTATCTAAAAAGCCATGGAAGGAGATGATGTTTTGGTTATTTTCAGGTCAAATGTTGGGGCCTGAACATTTGATGAACTTCCCAGTTATCGTTCCTATCTGAGAGAGAACTAATATTTGGGGAATAAAGGGAGGTGAGGACCAGGACAGGCAAAACTAGGAGGAAAATGGGTCTGGTTTACATAACCAAAACCAGAGGCAGTCTGGATCTATGTCTCAGTGTTACCCAACCAGACAAAGCATAAAAGTTTCTGATAAATGGGTTCTAGCTTTGGTCCATCTCTCGTAAGAATATCTTGTTTTGAGCTCTGACTCTTCCATGTCCACACTGAAAAATTCTGCCCTCTAATTCTCCATTGGTACAGTTCAGGTGTTTTTATCCCCATGCGATTGCCTATCTTTGTTCAGAGTAGTTAGTGACAAACTGATGATAACACCTAAACGCTGTCTAAACTACAGCTTCCACTGCGTTCTAGTGTAGACAAACCCATAGTGTGCATCTATATTGGCAGATTGTAATCTCTCTGGGGCAAGGTTGTGTTTGTACAATACCTAGCAAAATAGGGCCCAACCTTGCCTTCAGGTGCTACTGCAATATAAATGTTGATGATTTATTATTATCATTGGTATTTCAAAAACTGCTAGCACCGGTGCATAAGCACAGGTGCTGACACCCACAACGATCTGGAAAAGCTTGTGTCTTGTTTTACCATCAGGTCACGCAAACCTGCTCGGAATCTGTGCCTCGTCTACGTTAGCATTTACAAAGCTGCTACCCCTGCTGGCAGTTGCTGCGGAACAGTTACTGGGCACTTACAAATCCCACTGACTCCAGTAAGAGCTGTGCATTCTCGGCACTTCTAAAAAAACAGGTGATATTGGCACAGACAGCAAAGTTTACTTAATAAGACCATGCTGGTGAAATGTGGAGTCCTTCTTCATTGTCTCGAAGAAGTAATACTAGTAAGAGAAGGAAACATTTGTTTTGAAATCTGTAACATTTTTAAAACAAATGTAGAAGAGTGTAAGTAATCTATGTGTGTTTTAAAACTTCTATTTTTTAGATTTCTGCATGTAGAAAATTGTGGATTAGGGGAGTTATACCAGGGATAAATTTGGCCTTGGAAGTCTAGCAGACATGTCCTTACTTCCAGCTTCTAAGGGTGTGACTTTCAAAAATGTTCACTGACTTCAGTGGGTCCAGAGATAAGTCAGCGTAGGTGTGTTTGTTACTCTGTTGGAAACAATTTAGGGTGGAACTTTGAAAGCATTGTTTCCGTCATCACTTTGCATTTCTGTTCATGTGTAAAGGTAAGATTACACTTTAGTGCTGCCGATGAGACTTAGTCAAAATCCAGCTTACCATTTCTTTTCCTTGTTACTTTCAAATCACTTTTCACTCATGGGGGCAGGTAAGAAATCTTGGAAGGAATGTGATTCTTATGGAGGCTGCTAAAAGTATTTGGATTGCTTACACTAAACTAGATAGTAAATGTGTTGGAATTTAGGGAGCCTTTCAGACAATAAGTACATTGACAATTATTACTGCGAGTGGTTTAACTAAAATTGTAAACTTGCTGAATCTCGAAGTTCAGTAAATTCACGTGTGTATTTAAAGAAGCTCTTGAATAAGTACAAGGTGACAGAAAATCTCTGGAGCAGTGGATGGCTCAGGGGATTGGTAATGGGGTTCAGACCCATTCCTGCTTCATTTAGTCACTTGACTAGACCCCTGGACTACAGTAGAATTACTTGACTGAATAAAATTAGTGGAAATAGATGCATTAGTGGAAATAGATGCATTTGACCTTTAGGTCACTGGTTCAATCCAGCCCAGGTTGGAAATGACAGTCATAGCCCTTCAATGGGTGTTGGGTGATCGCATCTGTGTGAAACAAATCGGCATTCTCAATTTGGTTCCTAGTGGATAGGTGTCTCTCTCTAAATGGGCATGAACTTTCACCCTAACGGGATGTGCCAGCAGAGAGTCCAATGATCTACCATGCACAGAAACTGAATTATCTGCTCACTCTACAGGTGGTCCTTCCAGAACAGGGTTGAGCCAGGGGTATGAAAATGAGAGGAAGCATGCATTGTTCCTGCCCATACTACACCTGTTTTATGCAGAGGATTTCAGACTCTAAAGCTGTTAATCTGGCACCAATTGTGCTGGTTTTTGAGGTGAAAGTACTATCAAGTGTCTGAAACATGCTACCTGACAATCCATGAAGTTACGAGAACAAACCATTAATGGTAAAAATACTCTAGTCAGACGAACTTCTGTGTAAGATGTAGGTTCAATATCTTTGGTTTTGTCACTTGCTTTCTTGGTTTGCACCTATGCCTGAGTTCTGGTTTATGCATGGAACCACAAAGGCTACATTTCAGTTTGTGCATATATAAAGTGCTTTGCCCAATCTAGCTTTTAAAAGCTGTCATGATGGAGTGCCCATTGCTTGAATTGGAGAAACTATTCAACAATCTAAAATCTCACTGTTAGGTCACTTTACTACTTTGATGAAAAGAAGAGTAATTTCAATCCATCATTTTGTGATGGGTTTGGAAACAAACTCCCTCAAGACTGTCACTAGATGTGCTGAGATACCACTGAGAACAAACACCCGGGCCAGAGAAGGCTTCCCTGCACTCCTGTCTTGCTGAGTTAAACAGTCAAGTCAGCTACAGCACAGACCAAGAGGTTGGGCCACGCCCCCCTGCAGTGCACAGAAACTAAGATTTACTTAGTCCAGGCATTTTTCAGTTAACAGGGACTTTCCCAGCACCCAGTATTCAGTCTTTCTGGGAGCCTAAACCCCTACTAAATCAGTTTTACTCTGTGTAAAGCTTATACAAGGTAAACTCAAATTGTCTGCCCTCTAGAACACTGAAGGAGAGATGTACAGCTGTTTTGCTCCCCCAGGTAGTAATAACTTATTAAACAAAATGATTTTATTAAGTATAAAAAGTAGGATTTAAGTGGTTCCAAGTAATAACAGACAGAACAAAGTAAGTTACCAAGCAAAATAAAACAAAACACGCAAGTCAAAGCCTAATACAGTAGGAAACTGAATACAGGTAAATCTCACCCTTAGAGATGTCCCAATAAGCTTCTTTCACAAACTAGACTTCTTCCTAGTCTGGGTCCAATCTTTTTCAGACCAACATTGTGGCTTATGGCCTGGGTTCACTCACACCCCCATAGCGTCAGTCCTTTGTTTCAGTTTCTTTCAGGCATCTCTTGAGCGGGCTGAAGACAAAATGGAGAGGCTTCCATGGCCTTCTATTTTCTCTCCCCTGTGGGCGGAAATCCCTCTATTCCTCTGTGCAAAATCACAGCAACAAGATGGAGTTTGTAGCCTCCTGGGCAAGTCACATGTCCATGAATGATTCAGCTTTTTGCAGGCTGATGCCATACCCAGGAAAGCTCAGATATGGATTAGCGTCTCCCAAAGTCCATTGTTAGTTAAGTGTTTCTTGATTGGGCACTTACTCAGAATAGTCCTTTCTCAAGAAGCTGACCAAATGCTTCACTGATGCTACTTAGAATCAAACACATTGAAATACAAGTACATAGCCAATATTTGTAACTTCAAATACAAAAATGATACACACATACAGACAGCATAATCATAACCAGCAAATTACAACCTTTCCATAGACCCCTTACTTGACCTCCTTTGTAGGAGATTTGGTGGAACTATAGGATCTTGGCTGCAACAATGATCTATACGATCACAGTTCATGTCAATAACATCACACATTTCTAGTTAATGCATTTGTATCACTCTATATAAGTACTTGATTGTCTTGCATGAAGAGAAGAGTGTAGGTTGGGAAGAAGCTAAGGATGAAAGAGGTACAATGCACACAAATGAGCAAAGAACCATTCATGAATGAAAAATGCATCCTGTGCCAAATTGCCAGGCACAGAAATTTCTAATGATCTCATTAGAAATAAAGATGGGTGAGACTTGCATGTAATTTTTCAAGTGTTACTTTTCTCAAGGGGAGGAGAATGCAGCCTCTGCTTCCATGCCAAAAAACTGGCTACATAAGAGAAAACTGTCTCTCAGGAGCAGAATCTTACACACAGACCTTGAGATCCTTCATGGGAGATCTAGGTCTTGTCTAAACCACGAGAGTAAGTTGACCTAAGTTAAACTACTCCAGCTAGGTGAACGTAGCTGAAGTTGACATAGCTTAGGTCGACTTACTGCAGTATCTACACAGCGCTGCGTCGACAGACGCTCTCCCGTTGACTTACCTTACTCCTCTCATTCCGGTGGAATACCGGAGTTGACCAGAGAGCGCTCTGCAGTCAATTTAGTGGGTCTTCATTAGATCTGCTAAATCAACCCCAAGCACATCGATTGCAGCAGCTGATCCCCGGTAAGTGCAGATATGGCCCTGGACACATGGCTGAACTGGTTTTGACTAGTGCCTTTAGTGTATTGTATACACGCCTGCTTTCTAGTAACGTTAGTCATATGCATGGTGTTGTGCTGTGTATTAGCATTTGTAACCATCTCCCCTAGCAGCAACTGGTAAATGGCTTCGCTTAATGGCAATTCTCCAAGCATCAGGAGTCAAAGATCCTTTTAAACAGAGTCATGAATTTATAAGAACAAAGTAGCTGTAGGAGTAGGCTATTCAGAGAGACTTTTTTTTTTTTTGGTGTGATCAAAATATGTTTCTCTATTTATTTGGATCAGAGCAGAGGCAAGACTTTGGTTTGGGAGTGAACTTATGACTTTCTCCCTTCAAAATCCTAAAATAATAGGACTTCAGACCACACTTTCCCATATGATTTGGCTTTGCTCCAGGTCCTTGATTTAAATGACAGTGTAGATCTTTTGGATCAGAATGCTGTGCCTATAGGAAATATACAAGTAATTCTGAGCTGTGAGTTAACTGCTCTTGAGTAATACGCTTGGTGCAGACTAGTAATTACAGGTGTCGCCAAAGTGGATGCTAAACTTATACCAACCAGTATACATAACTCAGAACAAAGTGTGCATATGAACATGCAAACCTTCACAATGAAAGATAAACATATTTCCTCTCATCTCTATTTGAGTTCTTCTATTTAAATATTTAAAATAAGGCAATCTGAAATGTCAGCTTCAATCTTAAATTTTTCCATGGGCAGATGTCTTACAGTATCCTGATGAGTCTTCTTTCGGGATGACATCATTTTTTATTTTTTTTTTCCTCCTCCTCTGTGCTTGCTTTCTTTATTCAGATGGAATTATACAGTCTGCTGCAGAGGAGGATTGGCAGAGTTCCAAAATGATAGGTCAGTGTGAGGAACAGTGATGTGGTGACTCAGCAGAAGCACTGTTCCTTTGGATCAGAGCTGTTCACTCATAATCTTCCTGGAGACCAGTCTAGTCTCTGACAATGACTATCTCCAAGTCCCTCCCTTATTCTTATACTGATATCAGACCAGGGCAGTGGAAGGGAGAGGAAGAACTCCATTGAAACTGAAAATGTGAAATTGCCCTGCAAAGATAAAAATTCTTTTGCTAAATAACAATCCTAGTAGCAGAATTTGCCTACTTTGTACAGTTTTTGATTACCAGGCAGGTCTTCATTAAAAAACCGTATTATCTTTCAAGACGCCTTATTTCATTTTGCGTGTTTGTAAATACATATTCTGACAGTACAATGAAAGCTAACTAAACAAATTGAGGTTGGTGGTTTTTTTTTTTTTTTTTTTTTTTTTTAAATAGCTTTAGTTCTTCTAGTGGCACTTTTTAAAATCTAAGCATATGACTATGAAATTAGATTAAATTGCCTATTTTTGTTTAAAGGCAATAGGAAACCTTCTGAATGTGTCAGATGGAAACCCATCTGCCTGTCTTAAACACCTGTCAAAATATCTTTTTGTATTCAGGTCTTTAAACTTTTTTGATTTGCTAATCCCTTACAAGAATTGAAATGGCTCCCTCTTGTGGCAAAAGAAAAGCAGCAGATATTTCTTTGAACAGATGCATTCCGTAGCCATAAAAATCTGATTCAAATCTGGATACTTGACCCCCACCCCTTCTCCAAGATTCAAGGGGTTTGGGTTTGGCAATGGCAGAGGGACAGGTCACACTCCCTATACCCATGTGCAGAGGGAAGTTCCCTGTTTGGTTCTGTCACTCCTCACATGGAATGTGGGAAGGTTATACTCCTCCATGTCCCTGTCCCCCATGGTCCTCAGTAAGTCTGGAGGCCTGCATATTGGGAGGAAGAGGTATAGAGGATACATATAACAAAATCCAAACACTTTTGGTAAATCCACCCAACAGCTAATGAAGCTCTGGTTTTACTACATCTTACAGAGCCCTCTCCACATTGGGAGCCCCCTCTTAAATGTGTGTCCCTGGGACAGCCACCAGTACAGAACTTCCTGGCAATATAACTACAATTTAGTTGCTATGTCAGGGAGCCATGTGATTTGGTGCTTCTTCCAAGGTTGCACAAACTCAAACATCATGGCAGAAATGTTAAGAGGAAACTTGGATCATCCACCACCTCAGATTTCTTTCACCAAGTCAAAGATCCTATTGGGATCCAGGAAGTGCTAAAGGATTCCCCCCTGCCCCCCTCCAGCCTAAGAGGGGGATCTACAGGACCTGGAAACCAAATAAGTATGGGGGACAACTAATGAAATAGCATGCAGATACACAATTCAGATCAGAGTTTGGATTACGACCCCAGATCTACCAAATTCAGTAACAGTCATAGGCAAAGGTTTGATTCAGGCCCTTCTCAACTCTTGAAAGGTTTCTCCAGAGAACCTGCTGTAATGATCTTTAGGGAAAGACACAATTGTAGCATAGAATTGTGTTAACTCGCATCCAAAGTTATCAAACCCCAATGCTGTGTACTATGCAAATTCTCTCTCTTTTTTTTTTTTTTCTTTCCCCCTTCTCGGCACATATCACTGATCTCAGCCAAGATGATACAGTGAAAAACAGATTCCTAGTTAAATGTTTTTAATAAGAATGACTTCCTAAAGGCTATTTTGGAACAATGTAGTAGTTTCTAATAGAAACTCCTCCTTTTGGTTTCAGTATCTTCACATCTCCTGTGAATGTGAATTGTCCCTCACTGGAATCTGTTACTGTACTGATACTTAATAGCAAAAGCTCCAGACTGGCCAGGCAGAGTAGGATTCAGTACAAATGTTTTCAATATTGCTATAAGATCAATTATCTTGCCAATAATCATTTCTGAATTAGTATAAATAAAAAAATACAAATTTCATTCCCTTAAATCTTGCGCTACATCATCAGATTATTATGAATGGCATTTTCTTAGATTGTGAATTATTCTTTAACTGTACTTGCATTTAAAATGTTTTTGTGACTTATCCTCATGAACAAGATATAATAATTAGACTTTACAACCGATTCATCTTTAATAATCTCTCCTCAGCCTCAGTGAGTAAAAGCCATAATCGCATTGTTACTCCTCCCCAGATTCTATCCATATAAAATCGATATTCTTCTTTGAATCTGGGATTCTAGAGATGAGAGCATTTTGATTGATACAGATGGCACTAACACTTGTTGTTGACTGGCTGCCCCAAAAACAAGCTGCTTTCCAGAGATGGTGCTGAATGATCATTCAGTACAGCCCATTCAATCTATTTTAGATACTTTTGGTACTTATTACCTCTCACAATGTCTTTTAATGTATTTATCCTGGCCTCAGTCCTGTGAGGTAGGGGAAGTACTATCTCTAGTTGACAGATGGGAAGCTGAGGCACAGAGACCCTAAGTGACTCACCTAAAGTAACTAGTCAGACAAGAGGCCTTTAGCAAAGCAGGGAAATGAACCTGGATCTCCCAAGTTCTAGACTAGACTTTAAGAACATAAGAACAGCCATGCTGGGTCAGACCAAAGGTCCATCTAGCCCAGTATCCTGTCTTCCGACAGTGGCCAATGCCAGGTGCTTCAGAGGGAAGGCTGGTCTTTGTCTCACACTCTCCTCCTGTTGTCATACACTGATTGGAAAATGTAATGCAGAGGAATTGTACTCCTCCACTTTTTTTTCTTTATAATGAGGCAGTGTGCTACAGTGGACATGGGCCTGGCCTTGGAGGCAGGAGATGGGGATTCTATTCCTGGCTCAGCCACTGAACACTTTGGGTAAATCCACCCAAGAGCTAATGAAGTTCTGGTTCTACTACATCTCCTTGAGCAATTCACTTCATTTCCCCACTTAGACAATGGGGACAATGACCCTATGGAAAGCATTTTGAGGCTTAACACTTATATGGTACATATATATGCAAATACACAAGACTTAAGGCCCAAGTGCTTTTTTAACTACCCTAACAAAAACAGAGGCATTAGCTAACCGAAGAGGGCTTTTGTGAAGACCAAAACTTTGAATTTTCTGATATCTGTGGAACTAAAATCTCTCAGCTTTATAATATGGTAGGAAAATACATTTTAGAATGTATTGGACCGCTTGTGGACCGTGCCTAAGCTATCCACGGCACAACTCTCAGGA
Organism: Natator depressus; assembly: GCF_965152275.1. Classification (NCBI taxonomy): domain Eukaryota; kingdom Metazoa; phylum Chordata; order Testudines; family Cheloniidae; genus Natator; species Natator depressus. The sequence continues at coordinate 69,674,139 of NC_134237.1, read as the reverse complement.
AGGTGCGAAGATGGCCACGTTTTCCTAAAACTAGCCATGCAGAATTGGCGGGGGCTCAGAGAAGTGCAGTGAGCACATGCTAATGTAAATAATCCCACTCTTTCCCTTTGAAAGTGGAATAAGAGGGGACATGACCAAAACTGAATTAAATTATAGGTGGAAAATCAAAACGGGCAAAGAAATAATGTTTTCAAACCTGTACCTGGGGTGTGGGACTCCCAGACCCCTAAAGCTGCAGAGGGGGAAGGGACCGCGAGCGACAATCCAGCCCAGCCTCTGCCCTGAACCCCGCAGCGCCGCCTGGCGGAGACCAAAGGCAGGGCCGGACTTCCCCGGACTCCGCAAGGCAGGGGAGGTGCCCTCGCGTTCCGACGCGGTGACGTCACCCGGCCATGACCTCGGAAGTGCCCGGCGGGGGCGGGGCGGGATGCTGCCGGCAGAAACATGACAGGAGGCGGGAAGCGGAGACCCCGCGCCGGGGAGCAGGTACCGGCCGAGGGCGGCGAGCTGCGGCAGCCCTGCCCCGGGGCGGCTGGGAGCCGGGCCTGCTCCGCGCGGGGACAGCCCAGGGGGAGCGGCCCGCGGGCGCCGCGCTGTGAGGAGGCGGCGGCGGTCACTGGCCGGCCACAGACCGGGCTCCTGGGTCCTCGCCCTGGCGCGGTCGCTGCTCAGAGCAGTCTCGGTGACGCGCCCCGCCGGCGCCTTGTCACGGGCCGCGCTGCCGCCGGCGGGGCGGGGAAACGGGGCGCGGCGGCGGCGGGGCGGGCTAACCGGCCAGGCCTCGGCTCCAGGCTGGGCCAGGCGGGGAGCCCCCGCCTGCTGGCCGCTTCGCCAAGGGCTGGCCGGTGTTCCCGGTGTCTCCCGCGCCCCTCGGGGGCAGGCGCCCTGCCAGGGGCTGTGACGAGGTTACAGAGGCGCGACGAGGATTTCCCGGAGTCATTAGACCTATTCTTGCAGGTCCTCTGCAGCCATTACCGTCAGCGTGGCCTTGACCCCCTCTGTATGCGTCTGGAAACGTGCACCCAACCTAAAACCTGTCACAATCAGCATGTGACCCTCCGTGCCAGTGTGTAAAACTCCTTTTTAATCCCCAAAGAGCTCCCTCTCCTGCGCTTCAGATTCGTAGGACCTAAGCCCTTTGTTCCAGTACAACAGAGGGTCTTCCCCTGAATTAACATGAAAATGTGCATTTCGTTGCTGTTTACTTGCAGTGTGAAAAAACTAAAGAAGTCAAGAAGAGACGGTCCAACCAGGCAGATGTTCCTGATCAGCTGCGTCAAGAAGTAGAAAGTTGCTATCAGCTCAGGATGCCTGAAGACTTTTATCAGTTCTGGAAGTTCTGTGAGGAGCTGAAGCCTGACAAGCCAAGTGGTGGGTTCAAAAAAAAAAGGACTTCTGCATGCTGTATGGCTTAACTTGAGTTTTCAGAAGCAATCTGAAGGCAGTTTTTAGTGGCAAAGGCAAGTGGGAAGCTTTTAGAATGATTTTTACAGTTTAGAGACAGGCTAGTGTTTCCCCAACTTTGGTATAAATTTAGGCTGGACAAAAAGTGTATCATAGACTACAAAATACATCTCTGTTTAAAGTTGTGTGTGTGTGCATGCGTTTGTCCACTTCAGTTTGCGGATAGTTAAGTAACGGACCTGTTTGAGAGTGAAGAAGTTAAGATTAATTCAGGAACACTCTTAAGAATCTGACCTTGAAAACAATGAGTAAATTTATTTTTAATGTTTAGGATTTACTTGTTAGCTTTCAGACATGCCGCTTTTTCATAAATATTTTTTCAGGTCAGCTAGGGGATGTTTGGGGCATGGGGAAAAATCTGTCTCCTAAAACAGACTGTTTCTAGATGTTTTGGTCTAGAAACAACAGCTTAAAATAAATCAGCAGAGATTGGTAGAGGCAGATAAAAACAGGTTATTTTGGGGGGGGGAAAAAGTATTAGGGCAATATATCTTTGTGGAAAGAAAGCTGTCTGAATTGGAGTACTAAAAGCTTTAAATGCACAGGTTAGAGTACCTTGTATGAGGGAGAATAAACATGAGTTTGAGGTCTGATTGTTTGGCTTTTAGACTTGCTGTGTGATACCTAAGCAATGTGAATTTGAAATGTGCTATAATAAGCACAGCTTCAGTTTTGTTCATGTCAACTTTCCATTTAGAAATGGAAATGCCTTATGGCTGAGATCTTGCTTTCTGCATGCACAAGAAAATGTCAGATAGTTGATCATTTTGTTTTTCAGAAGCACTCATATCAAGTATTGGCCTTCAGCTAGTTGGACCATATGATATTCTTGCTGGAAAACACAAAAAACCAAAATCAGCAGATCTGAACTTCAACCTTCACTGGAGGTTTTTTTATGACCCTCCTGAATTTCAGACTATAATTGCTGGGGATAGCAAAACTCAATATCACATGGGATATTTCAGGTATTACATTTTATATATGGTCCTCCTATAATAAATGTGTGTATCTTTCTTTTTCTCCATTTCCATTTATGTGTGTAGTGTAAGAACTCTGCGCTGTTGTCAAATGATAGAACCTCTACCTCTTACCCCCTTCCATCAGATAGATGACACTTTAGTTGTCATTTTTAGTAGTTAACATTATAGGGCAAAATGTATTGAAAGGACTGGTGATGAGTGTTAAAGACTATCTAAAACCCAAACAAACCCTGTTTTAATTGTAATGATTTTAATTATTGCCATGATGTTCTGGTGCAAATGGTTATCTGCTGCTGGGGTTGGATAACGGGGAAAAGAACTGTGTGTTTTTGTTTTTCCTTTTCTATACTTGTGTACCCTTCAACTCTGGAAATATATGCTTCTGCCTTATTTCTTCTGCACAGAGCCACTTCTTGTCAAGATCTCTCTGCTGCTCCAGCTAAAGAAGTGGCTCTGGTATAATTATTCTGTATTCAAATACTTAAAGTTGTGCATGTGAATCTAGTGTGATTCAATACTGAATTTATGCTCTTGGTGGTCTCTGCTGTTTGCAGTGACTAATTAATCGTTATTCTAAGTGGCATTCTCTGAGAGGCAAAGATTGGAGACTGAAGAGTGTGTGTGTGTGTGGTGGGGGGAGGCTACAAAGGCGCATGGAAGTAAGGGGAGGTTCACGTTGTTGTTGCCTGTGCTTTTAACTGTCCAGTGATAAACGTAAGACTTCAGGCTCCAGTACTCCATTCAGCATCTCTTGTGCATGCTAACTTCACTTTAAAGAGAAAAACCCTAGTGTCTGTATACATTTTGTTTTATAGGGATGTGCCAGACGAACTTCCAGCGTGGGTTGGTGCAAATGAAGCAAAGAAAAGCTGTGTAATTTCTCAAATTGGTGACAATGTATTTGCTGCAGTCAAGTAAGGTTTACAACTTCTGTTTCATAACCAAATGCAACTAGTTTTCCTCTAAGCTACAAAAAAGTACTAATGTGAAATACCTTTACTTCTGTTCTTCTTTGTCTCTCACACACACCCACCCACCTCTGTAGGTTTTTGACTTTGAAAATAATACCCATCTTTATAGATGTTTCTCTAGTATCTTTCATAAGATTACTAGACCCAGAGTAAATTGGCGGATCAGCCTTGAACTTTGTGATTGTACTAAAATAGCTGGGGTTGCTTTTCTTTTTAAAATCCAGTGTGGTGTTTCTGTAGGAACAGAGCATTTCAGTAGAAAATGATGATAGAGGCATTAACAGAAGCCATGATTTAAAAAAAAATAAAAATTGCTTGTCAGAGTGACTGCAGGTTGCATTTTGAAATGAACTTTTGAAGGGGGATGAAACACAATGGTGAAAGGAATTCATATGCAGAACATTTTACTAAACCAAGAGTGTCTATCTCTACCTTATGTAATGGCAGGTTCATTGAAAATAGCCTTCTCCTGCTTTCAGCTAATAAAGTCCCATAGCTCAAGTTGTAGAAGTCTGTGCCGCAGTGCTGAACATCCATGGTTCAAACCTTAGTGGCAATGCATAATGGCAGAATTTTTACAGTTGTGCATGACAGAATTTGCATTTCATTTCCTTTTAAAGGAAGCTACATTCAAAAACTACATTTTAAAAAAAAAAAAAATTCTTTTAGGTTGCACAATCAAGCACTCAGGGGAGATAATGCCAAAATGAAGGTTGCATTCACAACCTTAATTCGGCCCCTTTGTGAGCATCATGATACTGTCTCTACATGATCATGTATTATCTATATTTTTCCCCCCACACACATTCTGCCTTACTAAGTGCACAGGATAACTGGAGCTCAGGGACTGAATCTCGGTTATGTACTGAATGAGGCTGTCTGTCTCCTGCCTTATTTACTCTAGAAGTTAGAACAAGTACAGAGGATGAGGTAGAGGACTGCAGGAAGAGACAGGATAGTTTTGTTGGCTGAGCAAAATGAGAGCTCAGTGGCTTTTGGCTGTAGTGTGTTAACTTTTGAATGTCACATCTGGTCAATTCTGAAATTTCAGAATTGAATGTTTTATGTATTGATGAGCAGAACCCTACTAAAGTGGGAAGCTGAAAGGGAAAATGGGGGACATGTGGTGCCCTGACATCTGGTTATCAGACCCAGCAGCTTCAACCACCTCTGCGTCTACAGATAAAACAAACCAGTTGGTGGCATCCATTAACACCTTCCAGCATAAGAATACCCTATCTCAGCTTGCCTTTCCTGCCAATGCAGTTATAAAATAGTGACACCTTGAATGACTTGTCTGTTGGACAAAGAATAATAATGGCGGTGGGAGGGGAATGGATGGTGCAGCCAGAACCCCTGACATGGAGGGAGAAAGGGGACACAGCCCCTAGCATGTGGCAGAGAGGGGAATGGGGAAGGATCCTAGTATGAGGGGAGGAGGAGAACGGGGAACAGAACTGCTGGTGTGTGGGGAAGGATGAGGGGGGTTACAGTGAAGAGGGAGATGGGAGTTGGAGGAACGGAAGGAGCCTCTGGGGTGTACGATGTGCTCAGCCTCCAGAAGCAACAAAAGCTGCCACTCTCCGGTGGCTAAGGCAGGTGAGTGCAGTATAAGAAAATTCAGTTCTGGCCTTGAATCTGCTATCAACGTCATATGATGAGCAAGTCACTTAAATAAAAATTTTGTCAGGTTACACACCAGTTGTGTGTTCTTCATTTTTCTGGATAATCAGCCTGAGACACTTAGGGCCTCATTTTCAGGAGCACTCACAACTGCAAGGGCTGTCAACACCTCTGGGAGAGAAGGGAAAAAAAGTTAATGTTTGTGAGGCACTCTGAGCCAGCAGTGATAAGCATCGTAGAAAAGACCAGAAGAAAATGAATAACTTTGCATTCAAGTCAGGGTTTGGATGATGTGTAGCAAATAAGGCATGAAGCCACTCACTGAATGATTACAATTAAAAAAAATCACAGCTGCCTCAGTTGATACGCACTCTCTGGCCCCTATGCACGTTATAGGAGCAGGTCCTGTAGAAATAGTATGAGCATATAATTTGAAGACTGCATCATAATACATGTGCTCAAGACAATACAGGCAACCTTAATTCTAGCATTTCCTAATTTTTGAGTGCTTGACTATAACCTAATAGCTTTAACATGCTATCTTTTGTATGAAATGGTCATACACATACACAATCTTTGATTAGCCAATTTTTTGGTTAAGAGATTAGGGGACTAGAATATATATTATATATAAATTTAAAAAAACCCAAAACTTTCTAGATCCTGAGAAAGGTGACCTCTGTGTAATGAGTCTTCCTTTGTGTTTCAGATTGTTTTTGTCAAAAAAGCTTAAGGAAGTGACAGATAAAAAGAAAAGTGGTATTTTGAAAGACATAGATGAAAACCTTACAAGAACAGCAAAAGAATTGGGTTATTCGCTGGAACAGAAAACCATGAAGATGAAACAAAGAGATAAGAAAGTACGGGTTTTTTGGTTTTTTCCTGACCAACTAGATAGAAAAGTTGCTCTCCCTAAACTAATGCACTTTAGCTTTCTCTGTCCTATTCAGCTAAGAAACTTAGATGAAGCAATCTTCTGGGCATTGACTAAGGGGTGATATTGTCTAAAAAGTCTGAAGAGTTGCTCCCCTAGTTCCTTCCTGTGCCTGAAAGGTGGAGTCTGTTGGCTACAGTTTTCAGCTGTACAGGAAATCAATTCAATCCACTTCTAATACTACATATAGTGGCTCACTGCTACCAGATTGCCAAGACAGCATGTAAATGTCCTCTTGTGGACATTTATATGATGTCACCATTATTCTAAAATGGTTGTTTGGTATACACTTATTTTGGAGGAGAGCTCTAGCATGCCTGTATGGCTGGTTTGGTCACTGAGTCTTAACTCAGCGATTTATTAATCATAGATGGCAACCGTTCCTATGAAATGTTATGCCATGTAGTGTTGCAGGAAACCTCTCTGTATCATGGTGGCTGCTTATTGCCTCCTAAGCACCCCATCCTGGCCAAGTGTGCTACTGCAGCCCCCACCCCAGTTTTCTCCTTCACAGCGTGCCTTAAACTCTACACAGTCCAAAGATTAAACTGGATCCCAACTGGGGAATGTTTTATTCAGTCCTCCAGTACACACTGGCCCTTCAGGCCGCAACTCCAGTTAAGGGGGTTCCCAGCCCTGTTTCCTAGAGCTGGCTCACAGTTCTCTGCAGGAGCCAGTCTTGCTCTCTGCAGCTCCTTCAGCCAGCTACAGGCTTTTTCAGGCTTCTGTCTTCTGAGCATCCCCCAGCTCACTGTCATGCCTGTTGGCTCCAGCAGTCTCAGCTACTTCTCTCACACACATTTCCTGTTGCATTTTAAGTTGAAATCATCCGATTCCTCTCAGATGAGCCTCATCTTTAGAGCCCTGCAAATCTGCGAATATTGCTTTATCTCTGTGGACCATGTTTGTGGTTTGGATGCGGATACAAATTTTGTATCCGCGCAGGGCTCTGCTCATGTTGTAATTAGCACTGGTTTAACCCCAGGCTCTCCAGCCCAAAGGCAAGCCAGCCTGTTACATATTCCAACCTCCACACTACCAAAAAACCAAACCCAAATACCCTGTGCAATCTTCCACTAGCTCAAGGAGAAGTAGTGCTGAGGTCATTCTTCATCTGATGGCTACTGGATGGCAGGATCTGACCCATCTAAATAAGCCAGCCAACTGTCCACCTTTTTTTGTTCTTTAAGAGCTATATAAACTTCCAGTGTTGGGAAATAATGCTTTTTCCTTTTGAGAGAGTACCTGCTGCTTAAACAGCCATGTGTAGTTCCTCTGTCAGTGAAGGGAGGATCATATTACAATTAAATTTACCATTTTTAAAAGCAAACATTAACTTTTAACAGGCATTTACTGAAGGTTGCACAAAGGAAATAAATTGTAGAATTACTGAAGTACAACATAGTAATTTTTAATGTGTATATCTTCAGTAGGCCAATGAAGAAAAGCTACCAACATGATTAGAGAACTTCTAGCTGGATACCTGCTATGGGGGAAGGGATAATCTCAAATTTGATCAATTTTCCAAGTACTACAGATTAAGTAATATAAAACTATGTCTGTTACATGTGTAAACTTGAAATAAAAGTATATCCACCAGTGTCTTAACTGAAAAAAAGAGAAAATAGGTGAACACTATAAAGCCACTGGTGAGCGCTCCCTCAGCTTTTAGACAAGGTCAAATCAACCTCCATTATTTAACAAGGAAACTCTTAGACCTCTTTTTATTTTGAGGCAAACTGTCTTAGGGCACATGCTCTGAGAATTCTTGGAAAAGTCAGTTTGACTAAGGGTGTTTAGGGGCAGAAATTAGATTAAAAACTCTTAATAGAATCATAGAATATCAGGGTTGGAAGGGACCTCAGGAGGTCATCTCGTCTAGCCCCCTGCTCAAAGCAGGACCAATCCCCAACTAAATCATCGCAGCCAGGGCTTTGTCAAGCCTGACCTTAAAAACTTCTAAGGAAGGAGATTCCACCACATCCTTAGGTTATGCATTCCAGTGCTTCACCACCCTCCTAGTGAAAAAGTTTTTCCTAATATCCAACCTAAACCTCCCCCACTGCAACTTGAGACCATTACTCCTTGTTCTGTCATCTGCTACCACTGAGAACAGTCTAGATCCATCCTCTTTGGAACCCCCTTTCAGGTAGTTGAAAGCAGCTATCAAATCCCCTCTCATTCTTCTCTTCTGCAGACTAAACAATCCCAGCTCCCTCAGCCTCTCCTCGTAAGTCATGTGCTCCAGCCCCCTAATCATTTTTGTTACCCTCTGCTGGACGCTTTCCAATTTTTCCATATCCTTCTTGTAGTGTGGGGCCCAAAACTGGACACAGTACTCCAGATGAGGCCTCACCAATGTCGAATAAAGGGCAATGATCACGTCCCTCGATCTGCTGGCAATGCCCCTACTTATACAGCCCAAAATGCTGTTAGCCTTCTTGGCAACAAGGGCACACTAATGACTCATATCCAGCTTCTCATCCACTATAGCCCCTAGGTCCTTTTCTGCAGAACTGCTGCCTAGCCACTTGGTCGCTAGTCTGTAGCAGTGCATGGGATTCTTCCATCCTAAGTGCAGGACTCTGCACTTGTCCTTGTTGAACCTCATCAACAGATTTCTTTTGGCCCAATCCTCTAATTTGTCTAGGTCCCTCTGTATCCTATCCCTACCCTCCAGCGTATCTACCACTCCTCCCAGTTTAGTGTCATCTGCAAACTTGCTCAGGGTGCAGTCCACGCCATCCTCCAGATCATTAATGAAGATATTGAACAAAACTGGCCCCAGGACTGACCCTTGGGGCACTCCACGTGATACCAGCTGCCAACTAGACATGGAGCCATTGATCACTACCCTTTGAAGCGGACGATCTAGCCAGCTTTCTATCCACCTTATAATCCATTCATCCAGCCCATACTACTTTAACTTGCCTGCAAGAATGCTGTGGGAGACAGTATCAAAAGCTTTGCTAAAGTCATGGAATAACACATCCACTGCTTTCCCGTCATCCACAGAGCCAGTTATCTCGTCATAGAAGGCAATTAGATTAGTCAGGCGTGACTTGCCCTTGGTGAATTCCTGCTGACTGTTCCTGATCATTTTCCTCTAAGTGCTTCCGAATTGATTCCTTGAGGACCTGCTCCATGATTTTTCCAGGAACTGAGGTGAGGCTGACTGACCAAGCTGGAAACAAGCTAAAATTAGCATACCTGATGGTTCAGTTTTTGGACCAAGGGGATGGTAGTAATTTGAGGATACTGCAAGTGAGATTTCAAGTTTGCAAAAGACACGACAAGTGGAGGCAGACCAATGAGAAAAAATGCACGTGGATTTTGATTATTTAGACTGAGTCAGCACAGTATGGCAATGCAAATGTGGAATGATGTAAAACAGCCTGGTTTCTTGCTCTAGCTCAATTTAGAACTTGTCTCCATTAGACTAAAGAGCACACTGAAAAGAAAAGGCGAGGGAGTCAGGATGTTTGTACATGGTGATGGGGGTAACTGATAGTCACCCATAGCTGCAGAAAAAAGGGGCAAATTGAATACGCTGTACTTAGGAGAGAACATACAAAACAAGTGGTATTACCTAAAGAACTAGCTAAGCCTTCTGGAATAGCATGAAGTACTGGTCTCTCTTTACCCAGGGTCAGATATTATTCCCTTAAAGCAGTGGTTCTCAAACTTTTTTTTTCATGGACCACTTGCAAATTGCTGAGAGTCTTGGTGGACCACTTAATGATCTTTCCAAATGTTGTTTGTACCACTAGCTAACTATTGTAAAGTGCTTTGGATAAAAGCACTATATTAAAAAAACTCTTAATAATAATTGTTTTTTTGTTCTACAAATAAAAGCACACAACTCATATTTTAATATCGGTAGTCTTACCTTTTCTAATGCGATGGATGTGCTCTCTCTCCTCTGCCACAGCAGCCCCCGAGCTGGATCTGGGAAAGGGGAGGGGTGTGTGTCTCTCCCTCTCTCCCCCACCGCAGCAGCCCCTGAGCTGGAGCTGGGAAAGGGGTGGGGGTCTCTCCCCGGCCGCAGCAGCCCCCGAGCTGGGAAGGAGAGCCGTCTCTCCCCAGCAGCTGCAGCCCTGGAGCTGGGGAAAGTCACCTCTTTCTCTGGCCACCGCAGCCCTGCATGTCCCAAATTCTCGCCCACCCTCTTCTCACCCCACTGCCCCCTCCAACCTACGCCTTATTTTTCCCCCCAGTTTACCACCTCACCTTACATGTGTGTCTTTTCTCCAGGGTCCAGGCACCTACATAGTGGAGCCACGCCTGTGTGGCTGCACTAATTAGGTGGATGGCCCTTCATTGTCGTGTGTGCGGGCACCCAGGTGCGCACCTTAGAGGGAACTAGCCATGAACCACCTAAATGGAGCTCAGTTTGAGAACCTCTGCTTTAGAGCATAGAAGTGAACAAGAATACCACTGTCTATAGAGATTCAAGTATTAAGGTTTTTTATCTTCCAAATGATAGGCTTCATAAAGTCAGTACTGCTCAGTCTTTCTACTGACACACCCCTCCTGACCTAATAAAGGTTTAAGAGCTCTGGGGCTGCTGCGGCGGGGGAGAGAGGGCACAGCCATCGCATTAGAAAGGTAAGACTACTGATATTAAAAGTAAATTGAGATACTGGAAAAAACTTAAATATGCTATAGCGCCATACATAGACCTGGTGGTCATTTTTCTTTTAACAAAACTGAAAATGCCTATAAGGGGATAAGAGCCAGTAGCAGTGTGGCTTGTTGTATAGTCTGTCAAAAGGAACAAATTGTTGTAGCATGCATTTAGATTAGCATTGCCTTCCATCAGTGATTGTAAGAATCCCTCTCTGCTCTCCCCACCCTAGTCCACCAATTAGAATGCCCCATCACTGTGGGGTTTACAGTTAGTTGGGTAGGTGTAAAATGCTGCAGGGGTTGTAATTTATTAAATTTGGAGGCAAGAGTGAACACTGTGTGACTTAGTACCTGGAAATTCAGGCTCCAGGACCCAAAGTTAGTTTGCTATATTCTGGTTGACCATTGGGGGTGATGTGCCAATGGTATAGCGGGAGCAAGGTGGTATCTTATGTAGCTGATGTTACTGTGTTCTTACCGTGATACACCATTTTTCTTTCCTTTATTCAGGTAGTGACTAAGACATTTCATGGAGCAGGTCTGGTTGTGCCTGTAGATAAAAATGATGTTGGATACAGAGAGCTTCCTGAAACAAATGGTAAACTGTTTTTTAGTTATATATGTGTTTTTAAAAGGATCCTTGTTCAGATCCTTCCTCTGTTTTAGTCAAGTTGCACTCAAATACTTTTGCTGGCTGATGCAAAATCTAGACTGCATTTATACAAGGTAAGAGTATTAACAATATTGTGCGGAACAGAAGACAGCTTATCTTTTATTGTCATAACACTTCAATATGTAATTTTGGTTTGCATCAACATTTTGTTTTAATTGGATGAAAACCACAGTCCAGTGAAATACTGAAAACTATCCTGAAAAAAGCAATTGAAGCTGATTGCATTATAAACATATTGCTGAGGAAACAATTTACTTTTCATCTTATAATAAACAAGAGCAGATTTAAGTGCCATAAGACTTCACTCAACATGTATACTGAATCTTCAGGAGGCAGCACCTTGCGGTATTGCTCTAAGTTCTGAGAATAACTGAAGTAACCCTGTTCCAGAGTCAGTGAGTTCTCAGCTGGTTCCACCTACAACTTCAAAACCACAGACACTTTTCCTGTAACCCCATATTCTAGGGTTCTTTATGCTGCTTGAGTGAAAAAGATCATTTTGCTTCCTATGGCCGAAGTTGGTACATACTTAATTCAGATGCAGTGAATGAGTTTACATTTTTAATAACATCAGTGTGTAATTTACCTTTCTTTCGTTCTTTCTTAATACAGCTAATCTTAAAAGAATTTGTAAGGCCATTGTGGATGCTCCTAGCGATGACCAGAGACTGAAAGCCTTTGCGCCCATTCAGGAAATGATCACTTTTGTTCAGTTTGCTAATGATGAATGTGATTATGGAATGGGGTATGAACTGGGAATGGACCTCTTTTGCTATGGGTCACATGTAAGTACTAAAACATACACTTAAAGTTGTGTTTAGGAGTAGAACAGGAATTAATTTGGGGGGCTTTATTCTTGCCAAAAACCCTCAAGTTGACATTGGTTGCTATGTTACAGAACAAAGATACAATAGGCCCTCAGTTTGTAGTTGCCTAATGGCTTATTCATATTCAATGAGGCCATCTGGTGTTTAAAGTTGCTTGAAAGAGTGTTCTTGCTGTCCAATATCACTAACTTAGCAAATATAGTACACACGACTTGGCAATATATAAAGTCATTGGCCAGTTCGGCACCTAAAGATGCAGATAGGTGGGATTTACAAAAGCATCTATATCTTTAGGCACCTGAATACCTTTGTAAATCTAGCCCATTTATTAACATCAAAATTAGTATCTCTTCTAAATTATTTGACTTTTTTCTAGCCCTAAGGCAGTGGTGCCCACATTTGTGTGTGTGTGTGTGTGTGTGTGTGTGTGTGTGTGTCACACCCTCTTACCAGTAATGGAATTGGGGTGGGGGAGGAGCTGGCCTGGGGATGGAGAAAGAATGAGGGTAGAGTTGCGCTGGGGCCAGAGCTGGGTTGGGAGGAACTCCCTCCCTGCCCCCATGGAGGCTGGCCCTGCTGTGCACCTTTTTCTCTCCTGCTCTCCCCCCCCCCCGCCCAAACATTCCTTCCTGCCCCACAGTTTGGGGACCACTTCCCTAAGGGCTAGACTCTTATTTTTAAAAAAAAAAAAAAAAAAAGTAGTTCCTTTGTTCTGCATAATCTGCTGCCGTCTGTTTCATAGACGGGCACTGAGAATTAGTAATAAGTCAAAAATTAAACTTCAGAAGAAAGAAGCTTCAGCTTAGGTATAAGCATGAAAGGGTGATGCATGACACACCTGGTTTTATTAACCACATAACGTATTTTGCCTACCAGATAGAATTTTCCTTAATAAAATGCAGAAAGCTACAGTTTAAGGGACACTACCCAGTTCCATTTTATTTCCAAGATACAAGCTTTGTAAAATAAAATGCTACAAACTAAGCTCAGAAGTTGTCCAGTTTAAAAGCTTCCTATTAGATTTTTTTAAAAAACCATCTGCTGCAGTGGGATTTTTTGCATCCAAATACTGATGGTACTGTGCTAATTGATTTGAAAGAAGTGAGAGTTACTAGTCTGTGCTTTGTCCAGAGAGATGCAGCAGTTAAACATCAATTGTAGGGGGAAAACAAAGTATTAAACATTAATATTAAATCAAATAGTGTTCTGACACTTTTTGACACCTTCATTTAACAAAATAACTTGACCCTGGGTGTGTTCATCCTTTTAATCTGCAGTTCATTTGAGCCAGTCCAGGTGAAGCAGTACAGCCACAGCAGGAGTGTTTTGTTTTGTTTTTTTTAAACAATATCTGGAAGGAGCAATAGGGTGCCAGTCACCTCAACCAAGCTAGCGTGTAAAATAAAAACCCATGCACTACTTGGTATCTGATAAGACACCGAAAGCACTAGAGCCATTCAAAGTACATATTCATTTCCCAGACTCTGAAATGTTAAACTGATTAGTATTGAGAGAAAAATCCACTTTCTACTATTTTATAAGGACTGATATTGCAGAACCTCATTCTCTCACTTGTGAAACAAATTTGTTAGGAGTGGGCAGAGAAATTTGAGTGAAAGCAGACTTCCCCCCCCTAACCTCTTTCTTAAGTAAAGGACACTTTTTCCAGTTCAAACCTCAGTGATTATGAGAACTTGGCTTTAACTATTGATCTATTGAATGTCTCTACATGGTTGTAAATGTTTTCACTTACTCTGTACCCAGTTATTCAAATATTATGTCCCTAGTTTCTAGTAGCTGTCACTATTGCATCAAGAGACAGGACAAGCACCAACACTGAACTCTCCATCCAGGGCTAACGAACATTGTTTTCTTGAAAATATATTTTCATTACTACTAAGACAAAGTCAGGTATCTTTGTAACCAGTGCATGTTTACATACACATTTTAGTACAGTACCTTCATACATTGTTTAATTGTAAAACAGCTAATTGCTGTTGCTGCAGCCTTTACTGGACTCAGCAATTTTGTCTTCAGCTATATGCAATGGCAACAATTTTGCTGGTACAAGGTGAGCAACTGTGTTTTAGTCAGGTAGTGTAGCACTTGCACATTACTTACATAAACTGAGTAATAAATTGCTACTTTAGTTAGATCTTTGTGATTTGCAAGTATTTCATAACTTGCAATATCTCTTGGAGGTAAGGGAAGGAAAGAAACTAACCAAAAAAACACTTTCCAGTCTAGTATACTAGTTAACATGTCTTGAAAGACGAGTGCTGTTCTGCTACAGAATTATATTAGCTTGACTTTCAGATTCTGCATATACTTACACAGGTACTAACAGTGTTCTAGCATAAACATTGCTAGAGAATATCTAAAGTGTTCTTAAAATAGTGAACAGTTTTTCAGTCTTTCCATAATTTAACTTGCACATTCTTGCAGAGACAGGGCTTCACATTATTTGTCTGTCAAGTGAATGTGTGTATGGCATTTAATAAAACTATAGTTTGCCAGTGCAACTGTTACTCCTGGGGGAATTCTGCACCACTGCACAATTTTGCAGAAATTGACATTTCATGCGCAGAATTTCCTTCCCTGCATAGAAATGGGCTGCAGTGCTGCTAGCTGCCACTAGGGTCCACTGGACCCAGTAGAGCCCAGCTTGCACATAAAGACATGGCTGGGGGGAGGGGGAAGGAGCTAGAGGGATCCTGGCAATTCCAGTTCCCAGCATGCCCTGAGGAAAGAGGACAGGGTACAGGAAACTCTGTGCAACCCTGGGACCGAGGATCAGGCTGTTTCTCCCTCTGGATCCCTGGGCTGTTTTTGTCTGGGAAAGGAGGGGGCCCCCACAGCTAGGCTCTGGGAGAAAGGGGGTGCAGGTATCTAGGCTGGAAGCCTCTTGGGGGGAGGGGTTGTGGGTGTCTGGCCCCCTGGCTGGGCTGGTGAGGCGAGAAAGCGGACAGAGAAACAGGAACTGGGTAGTCATAGGAATTTTTGTCTCAGCTTCTAGGGGAATTTTTGTCTCTCTATATAGTTACAGACTTATTTGTTGACAGGTATTTTGAAATGAATTACCAAAATAATTGAAACTGGCATGATTATATATAGTGTGTGTGTGTGTGTGTATAGAATTTTTAGGGCAGAATGCCCCAAGGAGTAAATTGTGTTGAATTTGCTTTGTCCTTGCTAATGGGAAATATCTGTTCTTAATATAGGTGTGACAAAACAAGTGCTGCTAAGTAAAAACTCAGATACCCCCTTTACTAGAGTGAAGTTACAACTGGATGGCCAGAAATAACAATGCTTGTATACAATAGTGTGAAAAGCCATAGTTTGGATTTTGCCACTTCAATTATCCTCATGTACTTCAAATATCACTTTGAACAGGGGTGGGGGTAGACAGGAGCAACCTTATCCATAGTTCCTTAGCTTCTATTAAATCCTGCCAGATCCAGAGGAAAGGTAGATGGCTCTCATTGTGTATGATGTTAATAGTTCTTGAAGATAATAAATTAGGGGCTGTGTTCATAGTCAGAGATGATGATGATGATTTGTTCGGTCTGCCAAACTACTCACTCACTTTCCCCCCATCATTTGCAGTATTTTCACAAGGTTGTTGGTCAGCTGTTACCTCTTGCATACAACCTGTTGAGGAGGAACCTCTTTGCTGAGATTGTTGAATCACATTTAGCTAACAGAAGTGAAGAGAATGTGGACCAACTAGCAGCATGATCTAAAGAGAAGAGGGCTTAAGTATAATATTTCAAGTATTAGTGATGTTAAATTTGTTTTTTGGCATTAAACTGATGTAGGGGTTTTTCAATAGTAATATAAATAATGTTTGTGTGGGGTTAATAAAACTTTTTTTAAAATAAACTAAGCTAGCTTTCTTTATGTATCCAAAGTTAGAAATGCTGTTTTTCTATGCCAGAGCTAGAACAGCAGTTCCTAAACTTCACTCTAGCTTGCGCCATGCTATGGGGAGCAAAAAAGGTACCTGTGTCCAACCTAACTTGCCCATTAGATGGTGGTATAATCTACATCTCATAATAGGGGGCTGTTTTTCATCATGTAACAAATGTTTTAATTGTTTCTTTCAAAACCATCTTGAATGTTTTGTGATGGTCTAAGAACACTATCTACAGCTTGTAACACACTTTTTTTGCTATACTTTAGTATTCATTTATTACCACCATCAGCAAGGGAGCTGGGTTTGTCCACTCAGTAGTAGTGTCATGCTATCCAAGAAGGAGCTACTGCTGTAAGTTTGTGTACAAAAGCAATTTGATTCTTCAGTCTGTGCAAAATTCCAGTATGAATGGATAGTTGCCCTAGTTACTGCACAGCCCAGAAAACAGTATACTCTTCTTCAAAGATCCAGACCCTTTCCCACCTTGGATGTCTGAATGTTCCCCTATGCTGTCATTGATCCCTGGTTTCATCTCCTTCGCTCCTCCTTCAACTGAGGGTGGTTTTAGGAAACAAGACTCAGGGGAGACCTATTGGAGATTTGCCATGGCACTGTGCTGGCTGTTATTGCCTCTTCCGAACACAGCACCCTTACCGCTCTAAAGTTAGGAAAACTTTAACACCGTGCCTCACTAAAGGGGTAGGTTAGCTGGCACTCAGTTAAGAAAGCTTGCTTTCTGATGGACTTGCCACAGCGTGAGGGAGGAGTTGTTTCCCTTTGTAGAGCTGTGCCTGATGGTGACTCTGCCCTGGTGACACTCAGCAGGGAAGGTGCTGAACTCACTCTAAACCCCACCTTGTGAAACTCATTTTAGTAGCAAGACTTAGAGCTATTTTATTTTGCACCTTTTCTACTCCTGCATAAAGTTAGACATTCATCCAGTATCTAGTGTTGAACCATCCATTTCAACAGAAATTCTGTTAGTGATGGTTTAGAACACCATTTCTCAAATACAGCCACCAAGGGGTTTCCCTACACTGGGGGGGGGGGGGGGGAGGAGGAGCGTCATCCCCTCCCCGTTGTTCCTGTATGCACCACCTCTCTGGAGACACAAGTGGGACACAACACTTAAGGAGCAAGGTGAGGAGCAAGGAGGTGAGCAGCGAGCCAGCAGCAGGATGAGGCAGGAGAGGAGCTGGCTGTGAGTGAGGAGGAGAGTGGTGGGGGAGCCCTGGCAGTGGAGTAAGGAGGTGAGCGAGCAGCAAGATGAGGTGGGCAGGGGAGGGTCCCTGGCCGAGGAGTAAGGGAGCAGGCAGTGTGAGGGGTTGGGGGTCTAGCTGCAAGCAGGGGAACAAGGTGGTGAGCCACCAGCAAGCAGGAGTTACCCTGCTGCCTGCCATGAGATCTATGGCAGGGGAGTGAGGAGACAAATGAGCAGCAGGTGGAGGACTGTAGAGGGACCCAAGAGACAAGTGAGGAGGTGAGTGGCAGGCACATGGGCAGAACCCCTCTTTGGGGAGGCTAGCCCCCACCTCCATTCCCCCCCTGAGATCCCCTGCACCTGGAGCCACAAGGCCCCTGCTGAGAGAACCCCCAAATGCCCCCCCTGCCAGAGGAGCCCCAGGCTGGCTGAAGCCCAGAGTGCTGCCCCCCCCCCCACCCCCAATCCAGAGGAGCCACAGGCCTCCCTTCCATAGACCCAAGCCACCCAGATGTTTTTCATTATTATCTGAACTTCTATTATGTCAAAGCATTTTTAAATTTACTTCAGAACTGTTATACAGGCAACCCTTTTTACCAAAAAAGCAAAATAAAAAATGAAGACGAGAACATGCAAAGCACCTTATTTGTGTTTCTATGCTGTTAGGTCCAGTCAAGAACAGAGATAACTGTGCATAATTTTTATTGAGTCTGCAAAAAAAAGAACCCCATACACCTCACATACATAAATTACAATGATTTGTATGCATATATGTGCATATTACTTTAACTTTAGGAAAAAGTGTCAGTGGAAAAAGAGAGTGGGTAGCTGCACTCTGAAGCCACCAAAAAATTTATTGTAAGAACCCCTGCTTTAGAACCAACATTTTTACAATTCTAAGGAATTGTATTTATCAGTAATATTTCTTTTCCTTTGAAATATCCAAGGCAAATGTCTAGCCCTTTCTTCTGTGAAATACATAGTTCCACCCACTCATTTCTTCCAAAAGCCTGTGATCTGCTAACAGCACATGTACAGTATGGTGACTAGAGTACAAATGCAAGGTGGTCTTCTGTTCCCAGTAATTGGACTGGGTAACCCTAGAGAGAGACAAGTACCAATCAGTGATGAGCTGCCAGAAGCTGAAGAACCAGTTCCTTTGGTGGCACGTCCTTCACTCACTCCGGATCTTCAGCGGCACTGAAGGACGTGCCGCCGAAGACACACTGGGTGAGTAAAAAAGGGGAACCTCCCAAGTCAAGAGCTCATGCAGGATGGGAGCTCAGGGGGGACAGCCATCCCTTTAACAACCGGTTCTAAACCCGCTTCAAAATTTAACAACTGGTTCATGCGAACCGGCTCTAGCTCACCACTGGTACCAATCTAGCAATCAGAGCCACTTCTGTGGATCCTCACTTAATTGACTCTGCATGTGCACAAATGTGATTAGAATCTTCTAAACTGATGCTTATATGGTAGCGTTCCACTACTGTGAATAAGCTGAAACCTTTTAAAAACAAACACAAGTACAAGAATAATTATTTGTTTGAATCTACAGTATTTGGCCATGGCACCAGAGAAAGCACTAGTTTACCAGTAAACTCTATTTCAAACACACTGCTGGGGTCAATGCTGAAGCCACATTACAACTTTAGTAAAGAAATAGACCCAGTTTTCCAAAACCTATTATAATGCTCTACTTAGTTAAGTTAGAGAATTAACTTAACTACCTTGTCATTTTCAAATAAGCTTTGACAAAAGATCAGTCACATTTCAGACTATTGCAATGGATACTTGGAATCTTCCTCCAGTTTATATATTTTCCCCAGTTTAAAATCTCACAAGCAAATGCTATTTCTACAAGTCTATTCTGAACTCTGTGCCATCACAGGGTGAATGAAGGCTCGGACAGTGCTACCTTACTGAATTAAACAAAGACTGACAACTCTTCTGAAAAAAAAAAAATCTTTTGTTTTTACATCATTTTGTTTCCTCTTTTAGAAACATTATTTAAGGCATTCATTCATTATGCTCCGCTCAGCTGCCACCAGCTTACTGTCTACCTTACATAAATTACATTAGGGCTATCTGAACATGCATAGTCTCCTCTCTAAAAGTGACAATTCTTCAACAAAAAAACTTCAAAAACAGACTCCAATGAGAAACTGCTGAATTGGAATTAATTTGAAAACTGGACACCATTAGATTAGGCTTGAATAAAGACTGGGAGTGGATGTGTCATTTCCCCATGTTGATCCCGCCCCCAGTCCTCACATGTTCTTGTCAACTGCTGGAAATGGCCCACTTTTATTATCACTACAAAAGGGTGTTTTTGTTTTTTCTTCTCTCCTGCTAGTAACAGCTCACCTTACCTGATCGCTCTTGTTACAGTGTGTATGGTAACACCCATCGTTTCATGTTCTCTGTGTATATAAAATCTCCCCACTGTATTTTCCACTGCATGCATCCGATGAAGTGAGCTGTAGCTCACGAAAGCTTATGCTCAAATAAATTTGTTAGTCTTTAAGGTGCCACAAGTCCTCCTCCTCCCTGTCATGGTAACTAATTGACATTTCACTTGAACTGTACTGCATGTGTCCCACTGGATTTCTTGCCTTTGAAAAAGTCATACACACAGGAAAGAGTGACCACCAAATTTCAATAGCTTTTAATTTTGCTTTAGTAGGAAGGTGTAGCTTGCTTTAGTAGCAAGGTGTAGCCTTCTTCTGGGCAAGGTGGAATAGCACTAAAATCACTGAGGGACATAACAAGATATCAGCGTACTTATGTACTTGGCCACAAATACGTTGTTGTGCAGCTAACCTGTCTGCTGTTCTGCATTCACTTTAGGGGTGCACTAACTATTATACTGTTAAATTAGTTAAAACAAACAACTAACAGCACCTTCTTACTCAACGGACCTACTCTCCATACAGAGTCAGTGTCATACAACGACTTGTGACTAAAATAAGTTTGTACTCTTCTTACCTGTGTCAAGCCAATGCAGCTATGAGGGAGTGAGCAGGATCCTAGAGCACATCATTGATAGAATCTGTAATTAGAAAATTACTTATTACCATGATAATGTGCAAGCCAGCAAAAGCATCTCAACTTTCAGACTGCAAGATGAGTTTTCTGCACTAGGAAATGTAAACTGCTTCCTTCCTAAAAGTGAGAGAATTTTATATAGAAATCATTAAGAGTGAACATGGATCATCAATTTTTTACGGTCACTTGTCAACATATAAATATACATTTTAAATATTCATGTGTATGCAAATGTTCAGGGCTTCTGCAAGGGGTCAGAATTGTTCATTTTGTGCACACACAGTAGATGTAAGACAGGAAGACTTTGACTGACTTTTCAGAAAGGTACATTTCAGGCTCCAATTCTGAAAGAGATTTACTCAGATGCTTAACTTTACATGCTGTTCAGTGGGACTACACAGTGTGTAAAATTAAGCATGTGCTTAAGTCTTTGCAGGAGTGGACCTTAATACACATTTTCCTGTTTTCTTTATGGTAAAATTCATTAATAGCCCTAAATGTTTGCTCTACAATAAAGTATACTAACAAAAGCTTTGCTCTCAAGAGGAATAAGAAACATCTATAAAGTTGAACTGATAAATTAAAATTTGAAGAAAAGTAATAGTTGGTTAGCATGGCTGAATAGCAGATGCCCCAGTTTCCGCCACATGATGAATACTGTAACTAATGTGGTTTAAAAGTGAAGTATTGAAGCTGCAGTTATTTAAATACAGAATTGTGGCTTTGTTGCTTTACAATGCAACCATCTAATTTTAACTGATAGCTTAATCGGGAACCAAAACATTCCACCACTTAAAAGCAAAAATTACTTTTAAAAATGGAAATTTTCAAAGAAAATCCATTCATATTGAATTGTTTGCTCGCTGAATCATAAGCAATTGCAAAGCTGCAACAAGCTCAGATGAACTGTGCTGCTGAAATCTTATTTTTGTGGCCTTTTTGTTTACAAAATTAGTTGATGCTTGTCTACAGGTAAAATTGCTTGCTGCTAATTTTCCTTTGGTGCACAGGTAGACTCCCTACATGGGCCCGTGAATTTCAGAGGGGAAAAGCAACGTGAATAATATTTGATAGCACATGAATTAAAAGTCAAACAAAAAATGGTCATACATAAATTTTTAATATGTTTATGACTGAATCATCACAGTAATCAGTTTTTACTGTAATGATATGCAACTCTACCACACTATTATAAATAAAAACATTAAGATCAATATTAAATACAGCTCTAAGCAACATCACAGATTAACAAACTATGCATTCTCATGAACCAGTAACTGAACAGTTTAAAAACAAAAAGATGCTGACACCCTCACCCCATCTGCTCAAATTAGTAACCGTCATAAGGCGATGGAAATTTTACATTAGAAAACAAACCATTTTGTTGAACAGCACAGGCACATTTACTCAATATCAGAATTTCTAATGGAGGATGACTAGATAAGAATGTCAAATCTCAATGAAGAAAGCATAGCAGGTAAGAACAGTGAACAGAGGTGCACGAGATCAGCACAATATAAATGTTGCACTTGGATCTACAGTTAAAACAAGAAGACACAGCAGGGGCATGAATTGTATTGTTTCAGTTCATGCAGTGTGAAAGTATAACTAGGTCTGAATTTACACAAGACACACACTGGTGCATCTTATCGTAAAGGTAGCAGCAGGGGTGGGAGTGGGGTTTCAGAGTGATTAGAAAACTTCGGGGTTTGGTTTGGTTTTTTTAATAAAAGCATGTTATGTTTATATCCTTCAGCTATAAGAAAGATCAACGAGTTTTAGCTGGATGATGAAAGGCAGCATCTCAGGCAACCTTCTGAACTGCCTCCCACAGGGAAGCCAAATTCTGCGCTCAGATCAGTTGATATCAGGACTAGCCAGAGAAAACTAGTACGCTGCTTCAGGCTCATGTAAATGGTTTGACAGCTGCAATACTGCATAATTTGGCCCATTACATATTTGCTTCAATTAGAAAATTAAAGTTAGTTAGTTGCAAAACTGCAGTTTTAATAGTAGCTTGGTTTCAAACCAACTTTTTAAAAGGGGCTGACCATAATGAGCACAATAGGCACTGCAGAAAAGTATTCTGTTTTCTACTGGGACCAGAGGTCAGAGACAGCAGAATTTAAACATTCATTAGCTTTATATTCAGTCCTGATTCAGAGAAGCATGTAAACATATGCATTACTTTTAAGCATGTTATTAGTCCTATAGGCTTCAGTGCTAAAATTAAGCACTTATTTAGTGCTTTTCTGAATCAGTGCCCTCAAGACAAGAAGTGCTAAAAGTAGCTAAGATTGATAGACATTTTTTTAACCTGTTATATTTCGTAGTTTTAGGGGAATATTAACATTAGCAGGTCATTGTCTCTAATTTCAAGTTATACGTGAAATGAACATACCAAGACATGAATTTAATCTACCCACCAGATTTTAACCGCCCCATCCCTACTTTATAGTTTTCCTTTTTGGGACAATACTTTCTTGGGATGTTGCCTTTTCTTTGTGTGTGGTATTTTTTTTAAACCTGATAGATGAACATGTTCAGCGAATAATTAAGATAGGTTTTCTGAAAAGAAAACAAACAAAAAAAGATGTTCTGAATCTGTCAGCCTGCTAAAGTGTACGTTGCTGCTGGAGTTTAAAACCCGTTCAACATTTCAAGTAAGTTTTTGTTTTCTTTTCTAAAAGGCTACATTTCACCCGAAGTTTCAGCCAGTACATTTCAAGATTCTTAAAACAAAAGTCAGTCACAATAGGTCTAACAATTAATTATTTCTAAAACCCTGCAGGGCTTAAAATGAGTATTTGTAGTTTTATTCTGTTTTGTAACAATAAACAGATGGACACCTCAAGGTTATGGCAGTGAAAGTGAGGCTTGAAAATGCTATTATGTGCATGTTGGATTATAAAGAAATCATTACTTTTTTTAAACCCTTCATCAAGTTGTAAACTTCTTCCCAACCCTCCGTTATGTGTAGAGGATTCTGAATTACTCTATAAAAATCAATGGAAAGGTAGAATTAGTTATGTAAGATATTAACTGATTTGTATTTCATATATTTTAATCCATAAAAATATAAATAAAGAATGGTAAAATTTCAAGAAAAAATATACATTTAGTGCAAGTTATGAATTACATTTCCTTCTTCAGTGTCAGCAGTGGAACATCTTTTTATGGAAAAAGAAAACTAGAGATGATTAATTCTAATTTAATGTAAAAATATGTCCAGTGTTTCCGCATGCAATTACCATCACATGGTACAGAATTGTTCCTGTTCTTAGTTATCAGCGTAGCAGTACTTTTTCCTTATACTGCACAACATTGGTATATGTCAGTGTTTTCAATAATACAAAAATTGCATAAGACCAGGTCACATTATTGATATATTCTGCAGCAAAACTTTCCTCGAAACTCAAGTTTCATCTATTTTTAATTTTTCTGAAATCACAGCACTTAAGGCTGCAAAATTCACACATGCTTCATACAAGGTATTACCTGTTCAGTCTGCTTTTGCTGAAGCAGATCCATACTGCCCCAAGCATTTCATGATGTACAAACTACACGTTTAATGGCACACAAAAACTCCCTTCTTGTGATCAAACCTTGGTAAGTCACAGTACATCTCAATATGAGAACTACTGCTTCAGAAGGGCACACCAATTTTAAAGAGGCTTTGTTACAGCTCAGGAGAGAGAGAGAGAGAGAAATAAAAGCTCTTCTGGAATGTAGAAAGGTGATGTGTAATAACTATATATTTCATGAGTTAACACAACAGTTTTCAATGGTAAAAAGGGCAAGACCTTGCAGTCTTCAAAAGATGGCTCAATTCAAGTGATCCCTCTGGAAACAGGGACTAACAATGCATCTCTTCAATGCTAGGCTAGGGACTGGAGAATTCTGTCTTCTGACCCAGCTTTCGTACTGCACTATCATGGCAGATCTGTCATCATGGAACGCATCCAGTGCAGGATAGCAGAGGTTCACTCTCCCCATGTTACAGTGAGGAACATCACTCTTCCTCCTCTCCAAGCTCCCCCAGACCAACTCTTGAATGCCAGCAGCACTGTTATGCAAAAATCCAGCTCTCATTCCCAACCACAGAAGAATCCCTCAGGCTAAAGCATTGTACTGGTCAACAAATGAACCTCCTCTTCAGTTTCCTCTCTCTCCTCAGCTATGGGTTTCAGTTGAACATTATTGATGCGGGGTCTTGGTTTGCCGTCTGGGCCATATGACGGAGGATATCTTTTTTTGTTATAATGCCAAGGAGGCGCCTGAAAAGGATAAACAGAAAATGGCTATTACTCTACAAGAGAAAAGAAATGAACTAAATCTGTAGCCAAGTCCTTTTTGTTGACAGGAATAGAGCAAATAGCCTGATTTTCTTGTTTAAATGAAAACATTTTATGAATAAAAATATCAAGTAACCATCATTTTGTTAAAAGAGAGCAGCGTGGAAGCACCAAATAGGATGGTCACTAAGCTGTAATCCATTTTTCATGATATGCAAGTAATGCAAGCAGAGTCCAAGCCCATTTATATTTAATTTTTGTTTGTTTGTTTCTACAAAATGAAATTTTGATTAACATATGCCAACAAAAAAGTAACAAAGAACAAAGAACGAAAGAGGTATGAATAGGAAGTGATATTGATCCCATTTCAAAAGGAATATATGCTCCAAACTAGCCACCAAAAGTCACAAATTGCTTGATGGCCAAAAACCTTGACACCAAATCAAACTTTTTTCAAAAATTAAATTTAGGGATCTTTCCAGGCTAACATACTGGCTTAGTCTGGTATCTTCATAAGAGCACAAACAGTTGAGAGCAGAATTTAAGCAAAATAATCAATAGATGTTCTGTTTTCAAGTTTAGAAAACTTAAAAAGTAAACCGATAAAGAAACTACTAATTTTAAAAAAAACTGTACAAATTTTAAAATTTAAATGTTGTGCTCTTATGAAAAGTTCTTAATAGCGATTAAAAATATAACTGTGTGTTATTTCAAAAAGAGTGAGGCTTCCCTAAAGGATAATATCACAGGAGAAGCAGAAAGCAGAAAGAATGAGCTGCTAATCTTGTTAATCTGTTAGTACTTTTTGTTTTGTTGTTTTAAAGGAGGCATGAAATACTTGTGAAATATTAAAATAAAATGTGAAAACAATTAACATGTTTTGCACATAAGCAGCTACATTTGGAGGGCAGGTTTAGTACAGATGCAACAACTGCAGAGCAACTAACATCCAAATTAAGATAATTTCTAAATTATAACTAACGTTAGATCACAACATCTTAGTGTAATACTGTATTTAGGTTAGGAAGCCACTAGTAAAAATGTTAACAAGCCATTCAGCGGCTTAGGACATAACTAGACATCTTATGAAGAGACACTGATTGCTATAGATAACAGCAGCAAGACATACATTGCATAACAAAAATAACTGACTGCTCTTTAGAAGCATGCAGACACATGGGGCACAGCAGAGGAAGGTCTAATGCTGCACTAAGTACAAATTATTTTCTGGTTTGGTTGTCAGAAAACTAAACTGAGTTTTTTTTGGCTTGATCAACTACTTAAAACTGCCAAGATCTGACCAAGGAATATTTTAGTTTTAATACAAAAGCATCTTAATATGCATTAACAAAAAGGAAAAGGAAAGAGTTTCCGAGCTCAGCCTTTTCCCATCTGGCATAATATAATCACTTGCCATCCTTTCAAGAACATCAAATAAAGTTTCTGATATTTGATCTCTATAACTTTCTTTTAATGTTGTGATTAACAGCAAATTTTTAGCTGGTGTAGCAGTATGTCTGTATTAACAGCTTAGTTTTTACAAATGTTCTACATTAAAATCTCCTTAATACAAATTATTGTATTTGTTGCACAGGAAGATTTTTGTTGTTCAGCTGATGTCATTGTAAGAGAACACTGAACAGTTCACAAGTTTCATGCTTCCTGACTTCTAACATGTCTAATTAGGAGATCTGATATATCTAATCACCAAGGGTTCGACGTGCTGCTTTAGTTGCTCGAGATGCTCTAATATGTTCTTCTTTGTGATGATCCCCAAGACAATCCTGAAACAGATCATGTTATGCTAATAACTGTGTGAATCAAATGAAAAAAAACTTCCAATCATAATGAGAAAGGTTTAGACTCGAGTAAAATGAAAAAACATGGACTGTACGAATGCAAATAATGAAGTAGTTAAATGAAGAGTGATTTGAGAATCAGTATCCTTTCACAGAAATTGTTAGCTCATTTTCTACATGGCTCAAAAATGCATCTTTCACCTTAGAGTAATATATTCAAATATTGAAAATGGATGGATGTAAGTTTACCATTATCACATTCACCTGCCTGAATATCCATATATCTAAAAATTATAAAAAATATTGGAACTGAAATTTAATTTAACTTCCTTCTTTCAGCAGTTACTTCTAAGCTTGTATAAACATTAGGAGCTAAAATTTTAGCCCGCCACAGTAGATGACCAAGACTAAAATCAAACTATGGATTTTAGAAAGTCAAAGAAAGAGAGTGTGTTTAAGCTACCCAATACAGCAAAATCATTCTGAGCTGCAGCCCAGGCCATAGTGTGCCTAATTCTCCACTCACATCAATTTTTAATCAGGAGTGGCTCCACTGAATCAATACATTAGTGTAAATCAACGAGTTAAACCTACTCTCTATGTACTTCCCAATAGGCCTTAATTTACTATCACAACTATCAATTAATGCAAACTTCCTAGTCCAAACTGTAACATGTTATTGTTGCACAAACTAGTTTTAATAAAATGGGAGGTTGCCTTTTGAGACCCTATTTGATTTACAGATTCTGTTACCAGTTTTGCCATAATTTAGAGTACATTAGCCCTTTCTTTCTACCTGGCAGTTTGCTACTCCCATTACCCGAAGCATCACAAACCAGGTTTAAAATTTGACCAGTAGGGAATACTGAGTTCACAAAGTTTACAAGCTGAAGCAGGAGAACAAAAATGGTTATTGTTATAACGCAGCTGATTAATGAAGCATTCCATATTTTCCACTAATTTATGCTGAAAGCAACTGTTTAAAATTCATAATAGAGTTTGACTTGAATTTTGCGTGGTTAACCTTTCTTTATATTTAACAACTATACCAAAACAATTATTAGGTTCCTGTATTTGAGCTCTAAGCTGCAGTAGAAGCTACTTACAGTACTGAACAGCGCAACATAAAGATTCCTCAGAGAACTTTTAGTATTGCAGATTTCTTTCCCCAAATTGGGTTCCAGGAATGTAATTAGACACATACACGGACTTAAAATTGATAGTGTATGAGTCCCTTGCCCTGAACTAGAAAGGCTTTTAAGAAGCTATTTAAGTTTCAGAAAGTTCCCACTATTCTTTCAGTACATGCATGTGTTAAAGAACAAATTTGAAGCAAATGCATTTTAATCACGCTTCCAAGATGGTATCATCTGAATAACGCAATTTAAAAATAAATGTGTTATACTTTAATTCATAGCAGCAGTCCATTTGCCAACCACAAAACAAATAAACAAACCCGCCATCCAAATATTTTAGTTTTCTAGTTTATCCTCCCATAGTCATTCATGCTAAACATGAAATTAGTAAGGAATACTCTCCACTCCTTAGGCATCTTGTAAATGTATACTAAAGGGAAAGCATGAGATCGCTACATTTAATTATATTTCATATATTTCACACAGAAGGTACGTGAAAGCAAAGTGTTCAGTAAATGAGCAGTCCCTCAGAGAGAGGAGCAAGTTTATTTTAGAAAGTAGGCAATTATAAAAAGCCTTTAAACAGTGCAAAAGGCAGAGTTTATTAATTATTTATTTAGCTGGCAGATCATTATAGGATGACAAGCCCTCATAGTTCCACTCATATATACACTCTCATTCTTAAAATTATATTTTTAAAGTATGTTTTGAAAAATCAGAAAAACAAAAGTGGTTCTGGCTTGAACTTTTAGAACTAAGCAATAGCTACCTGGCTCCTAATATGCCAGAACCAAAACTCTGAGGATATTTTAAACCACAGGCTTTTAATCTCCACTGCTGAAACATGTTCTCTTAAGAGTTTGAGAGCCTTTTTTTCCATGCATTTGCAGATGACATATCGACAGCTGAAGCATTGAGCACAGTGTGAACACAAAAATACAAAACTGAAAATCTGGGCCTCCTACTGTGCCTCACAGAAGACTGAATTTGTTCTAGACAAATTCTGCCTCTTGCACTGCAACTGAATTAACTGCGTGTGCAGAACTGGGGGCACTGACTGAGAGACTATTTAAAAAATGTGTCTATTAATGCCTGGTATGTCAACACTGTAATTAAAAATCCATGGCTGGCCCATGCCAGATGACTGGGGCTTGGGTTAAGTGGCTATCTAATTGCAATGTAGACACTGGGGCTCTGGATGGAGTGCAGGACACTGCGAGATGGGAGGGTCCCAGAGCTTGTGTTGCAGCCCGAGCCTGAATGGCTACACTGCAATTAAACAGCCCCTTATCCTGAGTCAGCTGGCCTGTCTAATTGCAGCGTAGACATAGGTTTGGGGCATGGGGAGGAGAAAAACCTGTAAGGAAGGTGACAGAGCTCAGACCCTCGGTGGCTTATGGGTGTTGCCTTTATTTGCAGCGCCAGAGGGATCAGTTCTTATCCCATGGAAGCCCTGGTCCTGGGAAATATTCCAAGGCCTGTGTTATGCAGGAAGTCAGACTAGATTATCATAATGCTTCCTTTTTCACCTTAAAATCTGAAAAAATATCCTATAACCATTTTGTATTTTCTTTAAAACAAAGCATACTGGATTTGGATTTATACTGTTTATGGAACAGAATATAGATATTTTTACATGGATGGAAATGGAGAATTACTTTTTACTTATTGGTTCACAGTAGAAAGAGGAAGATGCTGTAGCTCATTACAAGCTTTCAGTGTAGTAAATTAGGTATTCCCACCCCCTGCCTCATGAGGAAACCAGTGGGAATAAAAGAAAACATCCCATCATCATGCATTTTATACCTGTTACTTCAAAATGGAAAAAATAAGGCTGTATAAAGGTAAAATAAAACAGTTCGATTTTTTTTTTAAACTACGATTTTGCTCACCACAGCCCAATTTTGACTGGCCGCATGTGGACAATATCAGAACAGGGGTACAGAGAACAGAAGGGGAGGGAAGAGAGATGGAATGAGGTTTCCCCTTGTATTACATGCAATTTTAGTTTTTAAATGGTTATTTGTCAAACTATTTCATTCTGATAGAATTTTTTGTTTCAAAGTTGTTCCTGTTGGAACAGCTGTAGTGAGGTGCAGCTTTTTAACTGGCATTTCCAGTCTCCCACCAGCAACTGAAATTGACCAGAAAAGTTCAACTTCTGGCTCAGCTACGGGCTGTTCACTGTTGAGGTCAGACTCCAACGAGGTCATTAAATGTGATAGTCCGGAATCACATAGGAATTAAATTTAAGTTGTCAGCATGTTACACTAGTCACCAGTATTACATCTGACCAAATGAACAGTGTGTCTGCTGCTGTACTCACCCATTGTGTGTTACAAGGCATTGCCTCAGACCCAGCTTGCGGAAAATATCCACCACTATCTCCATTGGTGTGTGATCTGTCACGGTGAAAGGGCTCATATCAAGAATGCTTCTAAGTTTCAAAGGCCGAGGACTTTCTGCTGGAAGTGATGGAGTATGCTGGGCAAAACAGACTCTGGAACTGCCAACAATACCTTCCTGCTTCTTTCTAGCACTTTCTATAATAAAAAGAGGGGGAAAAAAATCAGGGAGAAAGAAATCATTCTTGGATTTAAAGGATTTAGTGCAACTTGCAAGTTCAGTGAATGGCATCAGACTCCAACTAGATTTCATCCTGTTTACTATTCTGAAGTTTTGTTTTCACAATCAGCTCTTTTGTCTCCAATACATGCACTTCACAGAGACCAGCAGAAGAGACATCAGACTATACAACTTTCAGTCATACTCTGCCTTTAATAATATAGTGAATATCTCAAATATGCATGCTGGCATGCAGTGGAACAAATCTTTACCACCATTTGGGCAATATACATGCTATTTAATAATGTCATAGGCAGTAGACAGCCACTATCTGTGTAGTGCACAGAAACAGATGGGTTTCATAAGAGTGGGAGCACTGTCTCAATAGGGTGCACTCACATTGATTGTCCTATTGTTACCACACCCTTCCGCTGCTGAAGCCAAAGCACATTCCTATGAGGGTGCTAATGGAGATTGAATATGACACATGAGGAAAGTTCATTTCAGTATTTCAAGGAACCAACTATTCATATGGAAAGTCACAAAAAACATCAACTGAGCTTCAAATCTGGAGTAGCGAGCGCGCATCGAAAGTTTAGAACATCTTCCTTGCCTGTCACTCCCTGAGATAGCTTTTGGAAGCCTAAGGGGACTTAATATACAGTAACTGCCATTAAAAAAAAGTACACAAATATGACTATGTTATTTCCTACTGCTTGTTTACTACACTGATATATTTGTGCCATACCATGGGAATATTTTTTTTTTTAAATAGTGGCTGCTGTATACATTGTGTGGGATTTCCCTCAGTACAATAAATAACTTTCATTTAAAATAAAAGGGAGGAGGAGAAGATCTGATGTGGAAGAAGCACATCTGACCACTGCACTGAAGAAATTGCACTCGAGGTAACACTGCCAAGGTTTGTCATGTAATGTTGGGTATAACAGGTGTAACCCCTTTGGGGCTTTAGAGAGCATGTCCCCTTTAAATATTTTTCCAGAGGGAGGAAGTGCTGATTGTTCCAGAAGGAGGAAGTGCTATTGGTGGGAGGCGGGGGCAGAGCAACAGGGTGTGCGTGTCTGGCGCTTCAGACAGAAGGGCTGCAGCAAGCAGGCCCTCACAGAGGGAAGCAGCCAAGAACCTTCCGAAGCCTGATAGGGACAGAGCAGCTGATCGGGGCTGAACCCAGTATCACTGCTGCCCAGAACTGCATGGGGCTGTGAATACTGGGGCTTGTGACTTTGAATTGGGAATGGAGGAAGGCTGTTAGCTAGTTAAGCAGGGAGGTTGTTGCTCTGTGTGGGTTTTCAAAGAGTGGCAGAAGAGGGCACTGAAGGGGTTTGTTGGGGGAAGTTTACTGGTGCCAAAGACGACCAGGAGCACCTAAGACTCACCATGGAACTGGAACTTTGCCAAGGACTCCTGAACTCGGTGTCTGCCCTTTCAGACTGTGGTACCACTGGGCCTGTGGGGCCTTGAGTTGAATGCAACCCTGTTTTACCCTTTACATTTCCCCCTGTTTTTCTCCTTTCATCCCTCTGTAAATAAATATTTCCCTTTCCTATATTCATTGTACTCTTCCGGTGCATGTGTGCTCACTCTGGGGGGTATGGAACAGGTGCCCCTAGGGTGGAAGGGACTTTCCCTGCATTCCTGCACGTGCCTTCTCTTAGCCAGAGCTGCCTGCAGAGCAGACTCCATCTTGGCCACGAGGGCAATAAAGTTACACATGTTAAAACTGATCAAACGTTCTCTATTTGTTTCTATGAATCTCTGCAATTTGCTTATTTGTGCCAGATCTTGCTTCCCTTTTCAGTCTTCCCTCATTTTTGGACATAAGCTTCCCTACTCCCATCATTTCCAAGAGTGGTTCTTTTGATATACAAATTTAAGGATGATTAATTTCCACTGTGTAATTTAGGTGGTAAAATGAATCTTGCCTGAAAAAAAGATTCTTATAAAGATAAATCTCTTTGCCCGTAATCTAGTATTAGGTACTCCAAACGAAAATGAAAGACAACATAGTTTGAAATTAAACTATTTTGACTTTCATTTACATTTTGAGGTACCTAGTCCTAGATTACCGGCATCTTGATAAGAATCATATATATTATACATAGAATGTGTATTCTGCCCCCTGCACAGGTGAATTTCACTTAAAGTGAACAAGTTGAAAAAATTGTTTAAAATAACTTATTTTCCTCTAGTCTTTCAGTTATAGGGAATATTAGGTGTTGACTATAATAAAATAATAAATAATAAATAATAATAATAATAATAGGTACAACATTTTCCGGCGTAAGCGTTATGTCTCCTGAAATGAATAATTTTGCTATGTTCCAATTTATGGCATGTACATTCCAAAATACAACACATCAAATCACCGTATTTAAGAGGGTTCAAGCAGACTGTGGTGTTCTGACATGAAACGGACTAGAAAAATCAATTACAGTATTAGACATTTACTAACAGTACACCTTGTTATTGTAAGAAAACCACCTGTTTGACATGGCTGTAATGCCAAAACTGGTCTAACCTTTGTAACTTTTGACTCAAAATTCATAAAACAGCCCAAGGGTTTATAGCAACATATAACATTTTATATTAAAGTTTGAAGTCAGATTCAGGTGGCCACAGAGGGGTGACTCAGGCAATATTTCCCTGAGAACTCTGCAGTACGAAAGTGATAATAATGAGGCTGTGATGAAGCAGAGAAACTGCCAGCTGGCACAGCAGGGGTTCAAGAAAGCCTTTGGACCCAGTTAGCCCCACCCCACTATACCTGCGGCCAATACCAGGCCTGAGGGGATAAAAGAAAGAAGCCTGGCTCAGTTGGGGGCTGACTGGTGAAGTGGCAAGAGCTAGCTATCTCCCTGCCTGAAGGGATGGAGCACTGGTTTCCTGGCCAAGGGAGACTGCAGAGGAATCCCCAGTATGGGAAGTAACTGACTGAGTGAACCCCAGAGATAATTGTGGGGCTTGCCCTCACTACCTTGCGGCTGCTCCACCGAAGGAGCCTGGGACCACAGCAAGGTACCATCCGGACCCCAGAGGGAATCCTGGGAGATGCAAGCCACCCAGTAGACAGACTAGAGAGGCCACACCCCAAACTGAACAGACTTGTAGGAAGTAGCCCAGGGGAGAGGATTCTGACTCCCTTCCAGGAGGGACACCAACCCTGCTGTTCAAGGGCTGAAATACACAGGGCCCTCCCTGGGCTGGGACCTGGGGTGGCGGTGGGAGAAGGTCCCCTGCCCCCCACCCCAGCCTTAAAGACTGAGGCCATTCAGCCAGCAGAGGGCTGAGAGCCAGGCGATCTCACCACTAG
Organism: Natator depressus; assembly: GCF_965152275.1. Taxonomy (NCBI): domain Eukaryota; kingdom Metazoa; phylum Chordata; order Testudines; family Cheloniidae; genus Natator; species Natator depressus. Next base: position 69,640,747 of record NC_134237.1, on the reverse strand, counting down.
GTCCCCCAGCCACCGAAGCCCCTGTTACAAGGGTACTGAAGACACAAGTTATAACAGTTTCATCTCAGATGAGGCAGTATTGGCACAAAGCCACAAAAACTATGGGATTGGCAATGAATGACATCTTTTTTCCATCCATGGTACTATATTGCACAATTGGGTCCATTGTTTCATAATTTCTTCTGAAGCATCCAGCACTGGCCACTGCTGAAGATAGAGTATTGAACTAGATGGTTTACTGGTCTGTTCCAATGTGGCAACTCCCATGGTTTTTATGGAAGTGTGCCATGTTTCAGAACCTATTATTGCAAGACACCACTGTAAAAAGAAGTTCTAAGCATCCTGATCAAGGTGATGGGAGAGGAATAAACAGCCTATGCTACATATCTGGACTATAAAACACATGAAACATTCAGGTACAAAATTAAGACATACATACTAAATTCTGTTTTAAAGTATTAATGCATTTGAGTGAGAACATATGATTTGTAAAATACAGAATTGTAAAATAATTACCTATTGCAATAGTTAAGTCTCTCCTTAAAGCAAATCCCACTAGTCTCTGAGACTCTTTTGACATTATAACAGGGAAACCATTATAGCTGGTTTCATTGATCAGGTTTTCTATATCTTCCACCGTCATGTTATCTTGTGTCAGCACTGCCAAGGGTGGATCACTTCTTCGAGGTCTCATAACGTCAGCAGCCAGTGTTGTGTGAGTGAATTCTTCTTTAGCATCCAAGAAAGGATAGCCATTCAGCCGGATGTGCGCTTCATAGATGCCTTCCCTACCAAAGGCGTCACCCACCCACTTACTGGTCATTACTGCAGCCATGAGAGGTACAATGTACTCCAGCCCACCTGTGAGCTCAAATACAATGACCACTAGGGAGACCGTCATCCTTGTCACACCACCTGCAAGAAAAAATAAGCCTATCAGCATGTTAGTATGAGAGAATATCCCAGCTAAGGAATTTCCTGATCTCCTGTCAACTGCCAAGTACCAACCTGTCAATAAAGACATCAACAAATGATTAGTCTGTGAATAGCACTAGGCATAGCGATCAATGCATGCTAAATCTCTAGAAGTAACAGAGGACATTTGAGAGACCCCTGAAAAGCTGAATATAGATTGTCCTAAGAGAGAAAACACATGCCTGATTTTGTCATATAAATTAACTAATAACCCAATATCTTAAAATAATCCTTATAATGATGGATTTATTTTTGCCAAGACACTTTACTGAGATTTTTAAAGAAAATAATTAAGGAGAAGGTTAAGGAAGCCCACAAAGTTCAACATTTGGCAAAAACACTAAAACTGTTTGTAAAGGCAACCCCTGGGAAGCAATATAAGAGCTACACATTTAAAGGGATTACTAACTGAATTTTTTTTTTCCAAGTGAAAACTCTAGAGAGAGCCCTGAACTGACTAAAATTACCTCCTCTCTGAACAACTGGAGAAGATGCAGTAAATACCAATTTTTCCTCTCTTGTAAATCATGAGGGTCCTGCTGGATAACAGCATCAACAGTGTATAAGTTTATGAGAACATCTGAAATATTCCCTTCCACCTAAAAATTAACTGATAAGATTTTTGCTTCCGCAACCTTGTGGTAGCTAATATATCTTCATTTGATAGAACATATTCAGAAAGAACTGGAATTATATCAGATTCTTTCTACAGATACAAGTAAAGAGGGTCAAATTAAATTTTGGATTTTTTAAAATAAGATTATGAGGAGGTTGTTGTCAGCCTGTCAGTTTTGTCCCACCCTGCTCATCCCATTATTTACTGGTATTTTTTTGTTTGTTTTTTTGTTTTTAAAGAAACTGTACAAATGGCTTTTCAAAAGTTTAATTAAAGCCAATTTGTTCAAAGTGTGTACTTATTTTGGGTGCCCAATTCGAGGTATCATCAAAGGGCCTTATTTTCAGAAGGTGGTTGATCAGCATTTTCTGAAAATGAGCTCCTTAACAGCATCTCAAGTTGGACCCTTCAAATCACTTGACCCTCTTGAAACTCTTTGCCTACATCATTATGTACTCTCAAGAAAACATTTTAGCAATGAATATGGAAACAGCAGCAGGTACAAATCAAATAATTCCAACACCTCTTAATTTACAAACCCTTAACTATGGGGAAAATTACATATCATATGTTTCAAAGAAGCTTTCCATTCTGACTACGGGCTCAGTAACATCTCAATGCCCCCCCAAAAAAGTGGACTGCAGTAATTAAAGTCTTATATTTCATAGCATATAATTTATATATTGAAAGCGATTTAAACTTTGCATTTAAGTCCAAATCAGACTGCAAAGAGTTACAAAGGGATCTCACAAAACTGAGTAACAAAATTCCAGATGAAATTCCATGTTGATAAATGCCAAGTAATGCCTGTGGGAAAGCATAATTCCAATTATACATACAAAATGACGAAGTGAAAGCTGTTGCCACTCAAGAAAGAGATCTTGGAGTCACTGTGGATAGTTCTCTGAAAACATCCACTCAGTGTGCAAAGGCAGTCAAAAAAAGTGAACAGAATGTTAGGGATTGATAATAAGATAGAAAATATTATAGTGCCACTATATAAATCCACGGTATGCCCACACCTTGAATACTGCTTGCAATTATGGTCACTCCATTTCAAAAAAGATATATTAGAATTGAAAAAGGTAAAGACAATGGCAACAAAAACAGGGGTATGAAACAGCTTCCATATGAATAGAGATTAATAGAACTGGGACTGTTCAGTTGAGAAAAGAGACGACGAAGGGAAGATATGACAGAGGTCTGTAAAATCATGAATGGTGCACAGAAAGTGAATACGGAGTGTTATTTACCCCTTCAAACAACACAAGAACCAGGGGTCACCCAATGAAATTAACACGCAGCTGCAAATGCTTTTTCACACAATGCACAATCAACAGGGTCATGATTCAGGTTCAGGTAAGGGCTTTAATCTCTGAGACTTGCCTTGCTGAAGTGATAGCCACAAGGAAAGCAACCTTCCACAGCAGATGCAAAAGAGAACAAGAGGCTAGAGGCTCAAAGGGAGGTCCAGTGAGCCTTGAGAGGACTAAGTTGAGGTACCATTGGGGCACTGGGTCCTGGACCGGTGGAAAAAGTCTTTCAAGGCCCCTAAGAAACCTGACAGTCATTTCATGTGAGAATACCGACCTGCCCTGGACGCAGGGATGGAAGGCCAAAATGGCTGCCAGGTGCATCTTGATTGAGGAGAAGGCAAGGCCTTGATGTTTTAAGTGAAGCAGGTAGTCCAGAATGGACTGCAGAGAAGACTGGGTCAAAGAGATCCTCCTTGTCCCTGTAGAGCCTCCAGATGCCGGGCACCTCTGTCACTACCTGGGTGGTTGGCGGGTCCCTAAGATTGCTGGATAGCCTAGCCAGCAATGCAGGTGCCTAGCTGATCTCTGGAGACGTGCTGCCCTGCGTGGGCCTATGCTCCTCTCCTGACTTTCCCTTTCCAGGCCCTTAAGAAACCTGATGGTTTGGGAGCACCCTCTCCTGGTGTGCTTTCTCTGCTTTTTAGCAGATACTGGGGACAGGGACCGGCATCGGGGGCCAGTGCTGGCGGTGCACTTTGCACCAATGCCACGGTGCTGGGTGCGGAGTCTGATCTCAGTGGCTCGGAGGGCAGCGTGAGGGCCGACTCCATGAGGAGTGCTCTTAGTCTTACGTCCCGCTCCTTTTTAGTTCGTGGCTTAAAGCTTTTGCAGATGTGACACTTATTGCTAACGCAGGTTTCCCTAAAACACTTCAACAGCTTTGATGAGGGTCGCTGACCGGTATAGGCTTTTTGCAGTGATCACAAAGCTTGAAGCCCAGGGACCGGGGCATGCCCCACCCCTGGGCTAAATCCCTGAGGGGACTATCTAACTTTTCTACAGTACTATTAAGCTAACTATTAAGAGAACAATGAAATCTAAGAATTACTTACACAATGAGCGATAAGAAAAAACCCCAAAACACTGGGTAGAGAATGCTTGCCGAAGCAAGGTGGTGTTCCAGCACCATCACTGGCGGTAAGAAGAAACTGAGGGAGGGGAGAAGCTGGCAGCACCCCTTATACCAGCCTATATGTGTGCCACTCCAGAGAGTGCCAGAGCTGGTCCCCCTACGGATATCACTAAGGGAAAAACTTCCAGCACTGATGCATGTGGCAAGCACACCCCCCTAACATGGAAGAGACATGAGCAAGCACTCAAAAGAAGAACTAGAGAAGTTCATGGAGGATAGGTCTACCCATGGCTATTAGCCAAGATGGTCAGGGATGCAACCCATGCTCTGGGTGTCCCTAAGCTTCTGACTACCAGATGCTGGGGCAGGACATAGGATGGATCGATTGATGATTGCCCTATTCTGTTCATTTCCTTTGAAGCATTTGGCGTTGGCCACCGTTGGAAGACACAATGCTGGGCTAGATGAACCATTGGTCTGACCCAATATGGCTGTTCTTATGTTCTTTTTTTAGTATTCAGCTCATAATGATTTCCTTTAAATATATGCATAGTTTCCTATTAATATAAAACAGTTCTCTGTAAGAAGCTTCTCTAATATTGTACTTGGGCTTTAATAAGTACAACTTTTTTCCTTCACCCCTAAACTTATCTAGTTCAATAACAGAAAAGAAATCAGGCTCTTATTTGTTGTGTTACAATTTAGTTACCTAAGCATGCAGCAGCACCAACCATGGCATATAGCCCTGGCGTGATACAGTCAGCTCCAACTTCACACCACTCCTTGAAGATAAACCAGTCATGGTGATAATAAGCCAACTGCTCCACTGCAATTCCCACAATCCTTCCTGCTATTGCTCCAATTGCCATACTAGGTATGAACAAACCTGATGGAACCTACAACAGAAACAAAAGAACTGCTAGCATGGTAAAGAATTAAAATACATGGGACCTGTTAAAGTCTTATTATTGGAGAGCTACTTCACACAAGGCGAGCACATGGAAAAAGAACTTATATATGTTCAGAAAAGTAAAGTTGACCAGAAGTTTGAAAATGAAACGGACAGAAACACTCCAGTTGCCACCTACAAGGTAGTTGATACATGAACTCCCATTGTAAAGCTAGTAGAATTTAACACAAAAAGATATTGACCCCTCAATTATATGAGTATTTGGGTATGTTTATCTTTCCTTTACATTTTATGTATTTTTAATTTAAGGCTCAATCTGTCATTAAGGTAGAACCATGAACTTGGTTCTCCAGGCAAACATCACAGTCCATCCCCTACATGTGCCCAAATCACAGCTGTTTAACCAATATTGAGAGATCTCCATTACTTTCATACATTGTATTAGCTCAAGTTCCCAAGAGCCAATATCCACAACTCAAACAGGCTTCATGCATGAAACATCCAGCTCCCCAATTCCCTTCCCAATTCAGTGGATGCTTAACATGTATCTTTTTTTAAATAGTTTTTTTTTTTAATACAGGGATCAAAAGCCCCTTAAAATCCTTGGCAAATTCTTACTAAATACCAAAAAAATCAAAGAAGGCCATCCTTTTTAGTAACAGGTCAGGTAAGCCATATACATGGCTGGACCACCATGTCCACAAATGACAGTTACAGTCACAACCTATTGTGATTTTTGTTACTTTCTTCATTTAAGCTCCAATTTTCCTATTTGTCACCAGGACCCAGAAATGCAGCTTTGTCTGGCACTGTGTGATTGATAAAAGAAGCATAGAAAAACCTTACTTATGCCAGCAGCATTAAGAACTGTCACGATTCAGCAGCGTAATTGCTGCTGTTCATCTTTTCTCCTCTCGGAGGAGCAAATGTTCTCTCTGAAAAAACATACTTGTGTCTAAATGTCTCATTAAACTCTGGAAATGCACTGCCACTGCTCTTTAAGGCAGTCAGCAATGCTGGAAATGTCACACATACTGGCTAAACTACAAATCTTACTATACATATATCCCTCCCTTCTTGGCTAAAATATAATATATTCATTTAATTGAATCCTCCTAATGCGCTGGGGTCTATCTGACTCCAAAGCACACAATTACAAATTACAAATTTTCGTGCCAAACCTGTACATTATGTACAAATGTGCCTCTTTGTACATTAAGTAGTCTCAAAGATAGTTGAGTTGAGTTGATACTCAAGATAGTTAAGTCTCAGGCAGACTGCAAAGAGCGACAAAAGGATCTCTCAAAACTGGGTGACTGGGCAACAAAATGGCAGATTAAATTAAATGTTGATAAATGAAAAGTAATACACATTGGAAAACATAATCCCAACTATACATATAAAATGATGGGGTCTAATTTAGCTGTTACCACTCAAAAAAGATCTTGGAGTCATTGTGGATAGTTCTTTGAAAACATCCACTCAATGTGCAACGGCAGTCAAAAAAGCAAACAGAATATTGGGAATCATTAAGAAAGGGATAGATAATAAGACAGAAAATATCATATTGCTTCTATATAAATCCATGGTACGCCCACATCTTGAATACTGCGTGTATATGTGGTCACCCCATCTCAGAAAAGATGTATTGGAATTGGAAAAGGTTCAGAAAAGGGCAACAAAAATGATTCGGAGTAGGGAACAGCTGCCATATGAGGAGAGATTAATAAAATGGGACTTTTCAGCTTGGAAAAGAGACAACTAAGGGGGGATATGATAGAAGTCTATAAAATCATGTCTGGTGTGGAGAAAGTAAATAAGAAGTGTTATTTACTCCTTCTCATAGCACAAGAACTAGGGGTCACCAAATGAAATTAATAGGCAGCAGATTTAAAACAAACAAAAGGAAGTATTTTTTCACACAACGCACAGTCAACCTGTGGAACTCCTTGCCAGAGGACGTTGTGAAGGCCAAAACTATAACAAGGTTCAAAAAAGAACTAGATAAATTCATGGAGGGTAGGTCAATCAATGGCTATTAGCCAGGATGGACAGGGATGGTGTTCCTAGCCTCTGTTTGCCAGAAGCTGGAAATGGGTGACAAGGAATGGATCACTTGATGTTCTGTTCATTCCCTCTGGGACACCTGGCATTGGCCATTGTCAGAAGACAGGATACTGAGGTAGATGGACCTTCGTTCTGACCCAGTATGGCTGTTCTTATGTTCAAACTAGGATGAGGTCAATCTTTCCCCAGTGGTTTTATCATGCCACTGGTTGTGGTTTTTGTGTAGCAGAAGAGTCACTAAAAAGGTTATGGGGTCACAGTTAGACCCCTCAATGTTACTCAATGAAGAAAATGAAAGGTACTTCTCTTCCAAGGTAGGGTCTCTTGGACGCCAAACACGTACAAAAAAATTAAATAAAAAACATGATAGGCAAACCACCACTGCTTCTTTCTTTAAGTATTCTCATGTTATGATGCAAACAACCTGATATTGCCTGGCTAAAGGAGAGAAGATATTTCATATGGTTTTAATCAGGCCACAGCTTTATTATTAGATGTGTGGGACTAGCCAACAGATAGAAGTGTACATCACAGGTAACTCCATGTTCATTCAAAATGTACCTGGGGGCTGGGATCTTACCATCACCCCTCTCTAGCAAGAGTTAAGGTGGACTATAAGGAAGGGGGGTTGGCTCGCTACTATGCCAGTCGAGGAGCCCCAAGCCTCCCCAACCCCCATTCCACTCCTTTAACAAACACCTCCTTTTTAAGTCCTTCACCAAGCCATTTATCTAGTCACTGTATCCCTTCCCTATGGAGTACCTGCACTGGACATCCACCCCACACTTATATCATGAGTTGTGACATCATAGCTTAACTTCCTTCCCTATTCATCATAGCAAAGCCCCCTCTGAGAAGAAGGCGGGGGGGGGGGAGGGAACCACTCTACCTTGGCCAATCTGGTGGGCAGGGAAAAATTCGTTCTCAGTCCCTATAGAAAGGAAAGACTAGTGTGATGCCGACAATAGGTCCTGACTAAACCTGGCAATTTGCCACCTCAAGGGGAGGGAGGGTGGGTCCTATTTCGCCTGGTCTGAGGAAAAGAGGCTTCTCCTGCTAGGCTTGACCCTTTTCAACTCCCCATCCCTTCTGGTCCCTGGGGATGAGTCAGCATTGCCATGCTGACCCACACCCCCTTTTGCAGCAGCCTCTGCCTGAGCCTCTCTTCCCACACTGCCCATAAAGCACTACTGCCCTTCCCTGGAAAGTTGCATTGCACGAGCACATTGCATGTCTGAATGCAGGTATCTGGAGCTTGTTGAATCCCCCATGTCATAATAAATCTTTGAGTAAGAGATGGATGTTTCTCAGTGATCTAGGTACAGAAATGGTGAAACCACTGATGCAGGAAAGAAACACTGCAGTCTTGCCTCAGGCCTGTAGGGAAGCAGCGTCTAGTGTGCCGGATATTGATCCGGAGCCTAAGAAAGTAGAACTATGTAATATCTTTCCTCAGAACGAGAAAAACACATAAAAAAATGTGTGAAGTCTAAACACTTTGTACGTTCAGAACATATATCACCTATTTCCTCCATTTGTCCAAAGTAGTAGGCCATTTACCGCCACTTTGCTGCATCTGTGCCTTTTACTTTGTTATTGTTGCCCTGTTTCTATCTATTTTCATTGTATAAACCTAGGGTCAGTTAGACCCCAACACAAGCACTATGTAGTGTGCTTCTGAATCTCGGAAAATTTTAACTTGTTCATAGTTTTAGAGTTCACTGGTGACAAAGTCAGTTTAAAATGCATTCAATGTGTTTTTTCCCCCAATTCTGACATACTCCAAAAACAGATAGGTGATTTTTGGTCCAATACAAGGTTTAAAAGAAATAAGTAACATGACTCATATATAACAAAACGTATCACTTGATTTTTTACCCTGGCATCCTGAGAGCTCTGTGTATCATACGATTGAACAGCCATTAACTTCGCTGTGAAATCTAATTCCTGCTACAGAACTGTGCCTTAGAAATTTATTTATTTTTTCATTATTATTTTTCATTATTATTTACATTTCCAACATTTATAGTTGCAAATATAACTTTTGAAAATGTAAACCAAAGGCAAATCAATTCATCAAGCTCTGTCTGAGTCTGCAAATGGCCAGAAACCAAAGCTTTTAGAGAGGTGTTTATTGTTCCATTCATCTCAAAGTATTATCAACTTTGAAACCTACTGCAATGATTTATCTGCTGTTATCTATTCACTTCTTATCATTTTTGCAGCAGCATCCAGTTAAAGTGCTTGTCCCACAATACAAACTGTCTCCCATCACCCTCATGAGTCCCCAGCCTAGCCGTTAAAACCTCTAGCTTCCCCCTTCACACAATTCTTTCCAAGACATAGCTATGGATTGTTATTAAAAACTGGCAGCATATTGAAAAAATTGAGAATCAAATATAATAAAGAAAATCCTTTGAAGCTGCCTCAATTTCCAGTCTGCTGCACCAGTGTGCTGCCGAAATCCTGGGGTCTTGCCACTGAAGATGGGAAACTGATTTAGAAAAAAAGCTGAAAAAGATGTTTTTTGGTGATTGTAGATGGAACATTTTACACACACAGCACACTTCCTATTTGTATTTCAGTATAGAAAACGCCGGAAAAGCTAACAGCTTGAAAAATCACTGACTGCTCCCTACTGATTTAATTTTTTAGCTTCTAGTTGTTACACATATTTGGTAAATTAATCTAAGATTTTTGATTCATTTAGAAGGACGAGGCAGGGAACGGGGGGAGCAGATGCAGGTAGGGTGACCAGAAGTCCCGATTTTATAGGGACAGTCCTGATATTTAAGGCTTTTTCTTATGTAGAAGCCTATTACGCCCCACCCCGTCCTGATTTTTCACACTTGCTGTCTGGTCACCTGAGGTGCAGGAGTGCATAAAGGCAGACCTTTAGCATCACATAGTGTAGTTGGTGGACATGATTAGTTTCATTTTCCTGAAATAGGCAGAGCTCAGTACTTTGGGAACACCACCTTAGTTTGTATGGGCCTGATTTGGCGCACACAAAGATCAACCTCTGGTTTTTGCACTGCATAAAACTCGATATACATGTCAACATACCCCTCAGCTGTATGAGCAAAATGGTAGTATAAAGCAGTGTTTTAAGAGGTCTGTTTCAATAATCCTCACTAAAGAGAAATACAAAAAATATTACTTTTGAAATAGTATATTTATAAATAAAAGAAATTGTTTTATGGGGGGGAAGACGGAAAGGCAGAAGAGCAGTAAATAAACTACCACAACTAGAAATCCATTACATTAAAACTTACCTTGATACCAAAAGTGAAGACTGTCATAATTATTTTAAATATAAGTGCTAAACACAGCTGCCATATAGCTGAATAAACTCCAGTGCCTGCTGGACGATCAGGAATATCATCTACTATCTTACTGGCATTCATGTCATTTCTGTAGTCACAAAGAGAGGAAGATTCTAATGGCCCACAGTCTGTAAAGAGCTCTTTAATAAGCTCACTGGTGTTGAGCCTTGTGTATGGATTAGGAAAGGCAATGACAGCTGTTATTGCTGCAACAATGATGACCTCCAGGACAGGATATTTCCCAAATTTTGTTGATTTGCGTCGGCGACACCAGGCGATGTTTGCACGGATGAAAAATGCTCCCCACAGCCCGCCAAACACCCCCAGAAGAATGAATGGAAACAGTTCAAAAAGGTACCAAGGGGTATGGTATTCCACATAAAAAAGGACAAGACGGCTGTTACCAAAAGGATTGATGGACCTCAAAACGAATGCAGCCACTAAAGCAGCAAAAAAGGACCTCCATAAAGTTTTCAGTGGGAAATAATAACTGACCTGCAATGGGGACAAGTTAGAATTACTGGCAATTCATTTTAAAAACATTTCAAACTATTCTAAAATGAACTGAAAATACTAGCATATTCCATTGTTGCTCACGGTGTTTATGCTAAATATGTGCACACTGTTATCAATCAATTGTAATAATCGCATTTATGTTCATCACTTTACATTAAAGTGCTTTAAAATATTTCATACTCCTATTGTGTCACCCACACCGAACATTGTGAAAGCAACAGAGAAACCACCAGCATTTTAAGACTGAGTTGGGCAAAATTTCCAGTAACTGTTACATTAAAATAGTTTTAAAGTTGCTGTGTTTTAAAGTATTTTAACAACCAGAACAATGGTCTCTATGCGCTCAGCTTTGGTCTTGGGAATGCCGAATACTAGACTATGCATCCACTCGTCTTTCGTCTCTAAAATGTACTGCTATTGCTAACACTGGTGCCTCACTAGAAGTAGCAAGAGTGGAAACGCTAATGTAGAGAGGTCTTCAGGTATCTACTCACATTTTGAGCACTGTGGCCAAGATTTTCAAAAATGGATACCTAACCTTTGACTTGTAAACCCATATTTAGGCATTTAAATAAGTAGCCTGATTTTCAAAAACGTTCATTACCCAAAACCTGCCAACTTGACATTTTTTTCTTTTTTAAGACTAGAGAAGTTCTTTGGATCTTTCAGCAACAAGACAGAAAGATCTCTTGGCTTCTTCTGTCCTTCAGGTCAAAGGTTCTCAGAGCTTTCAGCAAAATACTACAGCAGCATTCAGACTCTGGCTATGTCTTCACTTGAAATGCTACAGCGGCACAGCTGCAGTGAACTGGGCTACTGTAGCACTTTAGTGTAGATACTCACTACAGTGACAGGGAGGGGGCTTGCTTGTCGGCATAGTTAATCCACCTCCCTGAGCTATTCTTTCATCATCCTCGCACTGTCTACACCAGGGGTTAGGTCGGTTTAACTATGTCACTCATGGGAATGGATTTTTCACATGCCTGAGTGACGTAGCTGAGTTGAGCTAACTTTTGAGTGAAGACCTGGCCACAGGTTCTTTAAATTAGATGTAAGGAGATAATCAGAAAGATGATAATGATCTAAATAATGCTCCTGCATCTCCCAAATACATATTTCTAGATTGGTATTCATGGTTTGTATTCTTGAGAGGATTTCATTGGCTTGGCAGTCAGTTTTATAGCATACTTGGTTTGTGATTATAATGTACTCCACTGTATGGAGGCTTTAAATCAAATTGAACATTTAAAGTTTGTTTTAACTTAACTGGCAAATGAGTTTTTAAATGGTCTGTTGGCCCAAGGTAAGCAAAATAAATAGTAGGAACCAACCCTTTGTTCCCCCCTCCTTTTTCTTTTAAATTAAACATGATATGTTCCTAGTGTCAGGAAACAAGAACATTAGAAAGAAGTTAACAGGAAAGGCATAATTGATGCTAATCTGCACTATCTACAACAGACTAAATCAAAAAGGCTCTCACATCAGCAGATTTTTTAAATGTAAACTGTAAGGGGGGGGGGGGGAAGTAGGCAAGAAAGCAATTGCACAAAAAATGTAGTCAATTTCAAGTCCATATAGGTACTTATTTTCTTTCTTCCTTGGGGAGAGGGGGAAGGAGGAACCTGACTTATGAATTGTCAACAACATTTAGTTTAACTCCATCAATTTGTGAGCTATAAAGCTGCAATAAAGGAATCTGCCTTTCTCCAGAAAAAATAAAACAGTAACGAAGAAATGTCGGCCTACAACAGTCACCTGAAACAAAATGCTTTGAGGGGTTTGCCCATGCCAGAACTCATAATACTGAACTGACTTAATCGAGGCAATACATTAGATGAAGAAAAATTTCTAGAATGACCAATGCAGATTAGTAACCACACCATAGTGTGAAAAATTATTTATCAAACTGTGGGCCAAGAAGCTCTCCTTAAGGTGTTCAGAAAGTGGCTTCATGAAAAGCTCACTGCAGGATCAGGGCCCACAAGAGGAGGTTCTGTTACAAAAGACTCCACAAAAGAAAAAGTTTGAGACGACAGGTGTTAAAACATTCATTTTTAAATATTTCCTTCCGTGCTGTCTCTTTACATACCTCCTCCAAACTAAAAAGGACACCACCAATTGGGGCACCAAAGGCTACTGATACTCCTGCTGCTGAAGCAGCTGATAACACCTAGAAAAGAAGAATGATGTGGTTTTATTTTTGTGTTTGTGATGCATTTTAAAAACAAAAATAGAAATTTATTCTTATGATATACCACTAACTATGGTCAACAGATTTATATGACACTAAAGACCTAATAAGTCTAAAATATGGACTGATTACCTTCTTTCCCATCTTCCTCTAAAGGACCCAAATGCTTACTCTGCCCACTTATTCCCACATTGCCATTTCAGCTTCTCCTGCCCATATGCTACTTCTCTCTTCTTCACAGTTGTACTTCCTCCCAACTTCTCATGTGACCACAGCTATCTGTATTGCCCAACTGTCTATCCGCACTGCCTGTGGGATTGGAACCAGAGATGAAAGAAACCACAGAGAGTTGCAATCATATAAGCAACTGTGAAAGGTAGGTAGGTTCTGAATGCAATAAATGATCAGCTAGGAAATCTAGCCAGTAGTATAGCCATGATTATGAAAGTACAACTATTTTAATTAATAACCAATTATTCTGTCAAGAGCTAACCAAAATTAACAAACACCCATGATGGAGGAAGTTGACTGCTCAGGTCTCATTGGATTCCAGCAGCAAAATTCAGGAATGGAGCAATGAGAAAGCCCTAGCATAAAAATAAATTCAGAATAAAATGTGGGAGGGAGAGAGACATAAATAGTAGTAACAGAATTTACTGGTAGTAAATCTAGATGAGATTTTGGAGAGGAGGAGGTTCTCTGATACATTTGAAACATTAATGCAACCTACAAGATACCCTCCCTTCTCTTTCAATTTGGTCAGACCAGTTAGCCCTCTTCCATCAATCCTGCACTTCTGGATGCCTGAATATTTTGCCCCTTCAATCTGCCAGACAACATGCTGATAAAATACAGTGTATTTCCTTCATTTTTCTTTCTTCTGTCTACTTTTTTCCCTGACTTCTGTTTTCTCTCCTTTTTCTTCTTATGCAGTTTCTCTTCTCTGTTTCACTTCATCTATCTTCTTTCCCCTGCCTCTCCAGCCCCACCACAATCTCCTCCAACCTATTTCCACTCTTCCCGCTATTGCCCATTCTCTCAACCTAACCCTCTCTCTGACAAACTGGTTCCCCTCCCCCACACTTCACTGAGATCTCCCTCATTGTGTCCCCCAAAACTCAAGTCAATCAACCCAGCCTGTTATCCCTCCACATCTCTGCCCCTTCCCTATTCCCAATCCTGATTCTACTTCTACTTTTCCAATTCTTGTACATTACCAGGTCTGCTTTGAAGGTTCTGTAGTACTTAAAATATAATTAGACAAAACAGACAAAGAGCAGGAAAATTATGCCCGTTTTTACAGATGAACTGAGCCACAGAGAGATTAAGTGACTTGCCCAGGGTACAGAGGCACTCTGGGTTAGAGCTGGGAATTGAAGCCAGATCTCCTGAGTTCCAGACCAGTGCCTACTCCACAAGACTAACCTCCTCCAGTAGTATGGGAGTTAAACATACAGAACTGCAGCATGGGTGGGCAGAACTCAGAGAATTTTTTCCTGTTAAAAATATGAGAGATGCTATTGAAAAGTAGGATTATGCTGCAAAAAAATCAGGATATCTGGCTACCTTCTGACACTGAACTTGCTTCTGTTAATATGGCATTAGATGCAATGCAAACTGCTTTCTGTCATTTGTGCCATGGCCAGCAGGGACTGGAAGGGCTGCACAGGACTGTGGTCACCAGAGCAAAGGGGACACACGTCTAGAGTAACGTCATCTACTCCTCTGCCTCAGCAGTTTGTTAGCGAGTTCAGAGATAAATCCATTGTGCTCCTCATTGTCAAGAACAGTTGTTATAACGTGGGGTCTAGAAGATGGAGTGTAAAGCAACACTAAATGTGGATGAGAGAGAAGGGAAGGATTTTTCAGGGCTCTGACAAGAATGTAGGTAACCTTTGGTGGAGTACGGTGATCCCTGACCTGAGAATATAATGATTAATAATCCAAACCTATACAATAGCTAAAAGAACACATGACATGTTTTAGAATTTGTTTTAATCAAAGGATTTTCATGGTTTACCAATCTTTTGATTATGGGAATTTATTCTAAAACTGTATCCTTTTTTATGCAATAGGTAAAGGTTTTAAGAGGAACTTACCTCCCTTTTTTTAGCTTCATTTGTACTGTACTTTGGAAAGAGGTAGGAAAAAATATTCCCACAGCAACAGGCAACATGTACCAGAGGACCCTCCTTTCCTAAGCTCAAACCTGATGCTACAGCCAAGACTAAAGTGATGGTTTTTATCATCAAGGTCCATTTGCCCAAGTAACCTCGGATGATGAAGCCACTCAAAATAGTTTTAATCTAGAAGGAAAAAATACTCCATGTTAGACTTCATTTTTCTTAGAACAAATGCTACTTTTATGTTTATAAGCTATTACCTATAATTGTAGAATCACAACTTAAAAATTACTTGATTGGAAAGAAGACTTACCTGCAGAACTATAAAAACACTTTTTTGAGTGCTATTTGCACTCAGTTTGTTT
Organism: Natator depressus; assembly: GCF_965152275.1. Classification (NCBI taxonomy): domain Eukaryota; kingdom Metazoa; phylum Chordata; order Testudines; family Cheloniidae; genus Natator; species Natator depressus. Next base: position 69,625,270 of record NC_134237.1, on the reverse strand, counting down.
GCCAGAAGCGTAACATTCACATTGAATATAGTACAATTACACTATACTTTAAGGAGATATATCTATACCTAAATCAGCAAAATATGGCAACTCTATTCATTATATTGAACAGAAAATAAACCTGCAGTAAATTACAAGACTGTATTAAAGAGTTTTGCAATGTAACCTGACAAATGACGATCATAAATTCCTGCAGCACAACCAAACTCACTGTGAAAACTACACTCGGCTATGCCAGTTAATTTACAGATGTTTTAATTACAATAATATACTGTTTTTGCCAATGTCACCCTTCCCTATATTCTCCTCTATGTTTTATGATAACTGCACCCAATATCTAAGAGCAATGGCTTGACATACTAATGATGAGGAAGATCGGCTGTTTTTCACTAGAAAAGAGTTTATATTTTTATATATTTTTTATATTTTTCTAATATATTACTTTGCCTAATAATTGCTTTGTCATCATACCTGAAAAAAAAAAAACTATACCATCTATTCATCACACTAAAGACTGAGCACTGCAAAAAATTTTGGTCAATTGTGCACATAAAGTAAAGGTTTGTCGAGTAAATTTAGAAACTGATTTGGAATTTGGCTTTGGGACCTCAGATCCCTACATATTTGAGGAAATACAGAACACTTAGAAATAAAAACATACAAATTCTCCTAGAATTATTAGAAGAGTCATGCTACTGACCAATTCTGAAATTAGAATGGCAAAGAATAGATGTAAAAAGAACAAGATTTCACTATTTTTGACCAAACATTTTTACCTTATGAAATGACTGTGTCGGTTTATGTTACTAAAGAAGATTATGGCCATGTAACAAAAGATGAACTACTACATCAAAGGACCTCATACTGTTACAATTAGTTACTGTTCTATCATTGCTAAACTGACAAATGGGAAAAACAATCACTCTTTGGAGGTTTTCAAAAGAAACCAAAGGTTTCCTGTAAAACTAGGCCAACCAGAAACTGATGGCAAAACCTGAGAACTCAGGCAATATTCTGAAACCTTTTAATATCTATTTCAGTAGTGCTTAATAATGTCAACATTATTTCAATTTTAATTCTTATATTAACATAATCCATCACAGATACAGTATTCATTCTTGGCTTCCCTTTTGCCCAGGATTATAAGGCAACAGGATCTTTTATATTAGCCTTAAATTTCCATTATGATACAAAGTCTTCAGACCCTACCTCTGGAATCCCAGAGCCACAGGCATAGGGAGCAAACACCTTCACCAGAGAAACTGCTAGGAAGGCAAAGCTCAAGGCCCAGAAAATGTACATGATGTAGTTCATAATGTATGATCCTGGACCCTAAAAGTAAACAAATAAAAAAAAAACACAATATAATTTGATTAATGTATAAACTAAATGTATTCAACATTTCTAAACAAAAGCGATCTGGAAATACTCTTGCTGCAAAAAAACTTTTACACATATATCCCCACACTAACAAAAGCAAAATGTTACTACAGCAAGAAAATTATTAATTTTGTTTGAAACACCTTGAAGTCATTACATTAAGTAAACTGCAGTAAAGCCTGAGCTATACAAGTTTTGGCTGTTAAGAGTCTGTATCAAAATCAAACTATGAGTGCAACAAATAAATCTAGAAGTCATAGCATACGAGGTTTTTGCAACTCAGATGCTAAAATCTAATGAATACAGTGTATAAAAATCTATTTTATAAGGTGTATGCTGCTAGAAAAGATTAATAAAACCAACTTGTTTTTAGCTTTATTAATACAAGTCTTATTTTTGTTTATTTTCAATAAAAAGAAAATACTGCTAAAAATTTAGCTTTTATATATACCCACAATCAGAAATACAAATTCTCATGCTCTCATTTAGAAGATGAGCCTTTTAGGCATTTCTATTGTGCTTACCACTGTAGCATCCAAGCCGTTCACAAGTATTAATTAAGCATCATAACTTCCCTGTCAGTTGATTAAGTATTATCCCAATTTTACTGATAAAGAAAATGAGACAGAGGGAGGTTGAGACCTTGATCCTGTAAGCTGCTCTGCACAGGAAGACTCCTACTCCCATGTGCAGCCCCACTGAAGAATCCTTGCATACAGCAGCTTGCAGGATTAGGGCATATGGCCCTGCTTAGACTAAAGAGATTTTGCTGGTACAGCTAGGTCAGCAAAAAATCACCTAGTGCAGATACAGTTACACTGACATAAAAGTGATTTTGCCAAAATAGCTTATTCTGGTTTGGTGAGTAAAATACTCTGTACTGGCAAAAGCACTTTTATGCCAGTATAACTACATTGGGGCTTTTGTCAGCACTATGCTGCAAACAAACATCACAACTCTACCCAACACATAAAAACTTCAGTGTAGATCTGGTCTAAGTGATTTGCCCAAGTTTACACAGGAAGATTGTGACAGAGCCAATAAAAGATTCCCAGTTTAGTGCCTTACCTTAAGACCATCCTTCCTCCCTGTCTATTAATTCTCACCAAAACAACTAAACAATGCCTTCACTAAAGGGTTATACTTACTTCTGCTTGACCAATTATTAGTTCTGCCCATGTTTTCCACTGTGGACATTTGTCTCTTTCTTCAAATGTGGCCTCATTTGATCCCCAACAACACTGTTCATGGTTAAACCACAAAGCACTAAGGCAAATGCCTTCCTTTAAGTCAGTCATCCAATCAGCAGCAATGTCTATCAAACCTGCCAATGCCCCTGTTTAACAAACAGTTATGTATTAGCTTCTGGAAATTAAAAAAATTGAACAAAAACAGTGACATCCATTGACGTACCCTAAAAGAGCAGACAAACCTAAAGTAACAGATATGAGGAACAATGGAAATATAGAAAAGTTGCGATCAAATACTGTTAACTGAGTTTGTGTACGGATCCAGTTTGCAATGAGGATAAGCTAGCTTTGGTCTTTTGCTCTAGAATCCAGTAGCAGATAAATTACAAATACTCAGATTAAACAAATAATTTCTGATGATTTAAGGCACAGTTCAACAGTCCAAAAAGTTAAGGATATAAAGAGACAGATGGGACTGCTGTATTTTTATGATCAAATGAATATTTTTATCTTGTAAACTGAAGCATTTTGTATCTCCACTGAATCATAACAGCAACCATAAACAGCGGTAACATAATTCATTCTTATCTTACCAAAAATACATTAAAACACAAATGATACACCAAATAAAGCGAAGTATTTCAAATACACTGCTTGAAACAATCAACATGAAAAAACACAGCATGATCTTGGGAAGTGCTGAGTACCCACAATTCCCACTGAAGTTAATGAGAGATATAGATGGTCAGCACCTCTCAAGCTCAAGCCTTTAGAGCCAGGAATATCTGTTGCAAGTGCAAGTTGAAAATTCCAGTCAAAACAAGCTCTTGAAAAGCAGGCATTATCTAGTTTCAGGAAACTGCTTAAAAGAAAGAGTTATAAAGGCAATTTTACAAAAGAAGGATGGCTTCTCACATTAGCAGTTTAGTTAGAAGTTGCAGATGAACCCAACAGTTCACTGATCACTAATCTCTCGTAACAAAACTATTTTATTTTTAAAAATCCATACAGTTCACAACTGGAAGTAGTGAATTTTGATCTGAAGTGGAAAAGAGCTTCAACCAGTGTCTCTAGAGAGACACAGACAGACCCACATGGGTAAAGCTGTTTTAGGGAAATACTAGTAATATTTACTAGCACTCTGGTCCTAATGAAGTCAACTGCAAAACTTTCACTGACTCCAGCAGGCCCAGATTTCATCCTATACGAAGATTCAAAACATACGAACATAAAATCAGTAAACATGGTTGGAATTAAAACTGCACACTGGTTGTTCAGGATAAGGATGGAGATTTGTTCAGGATAAGGATGGAGATTTGTGGGATGTAGGTGGCAGAAGGTGGTAGCTGAGATTGAGAAAAGGAACTGACAAGGAGCATAGACAGAGTGGAAAATACTTAAACTTCTAATTTGCTTGCTTTTTTAGGATTTATGTTGGTGAGACATCCAGTGTAGCAATTTTAACCACACCGTCAAGTTTTTTGTATAGATAATGACTTAATTTAGACTTTGTGGCATTTTTGACCCAAAAGATCCCAAATGCTTTATACTAATTATACACACACATTTTATCTATATATACACACACATGCGTATACACACACACACACACACACACACACACACACTATATATATTATGAAGATTACTCATTTACATGTGATTATGCACACATACATGGTGATTATTGCCATTACATTTGCCATGCCTCTCTGACCACCTCATCTACACTCCGCACACTAATTCAACCCTCCTGGGATTTATTCTCCTCCTGGAATTTATTCTAGTATTTATGTAAAACTTGTTAGGATAATTGGGCATGAAGGTGGTCATGGCTTCACATTCATAAGCACTGCAGCCTTTTCAAATTATGCTAATAAAAGCCTAATAAGTCCCATAGCATCTGCAGGTGACCACACATGGTCAGGAGGACTTTAATTTTGTGTGTCTTATCCTAAAAATATATGAAAAACAAAAAATGAAATTGAGGCCAAAGGACAAGAGAGTTTACTTGTTACAGCTAATATCTTGTATTAGGAACTTAGATTTCATTCATGGATGTCAAACAGAAATGTTAGTTAGACTAGTCACAACTGAATGCAGCTCATGGCCTATGAGAGTGGATCTATCAAAACTGGAAAGTTCTAATGGCTACTCATTGGTCTATCTGAAATGTGCTGATGGAGTCAATCAAGTTCCTAGTGAGACATGCATCCACAGCAGAAATCCCACCATCATAGGGTACACCTACACAGCAAAAAAATAATTAAATCCCAGTGGCAGCAAGTCTCAGAACCCAGGTCAACTGACTAGGGTCCACGCTGTGCGGCTAAAAATAGCAGTGTAGCTGTTCAGGCTTGGGCTGGAGACTGAAACCCTGTGAGGGTCTTGGAGCAACCAGAGTGAGAATGTCTACACTATTATTTTTAGCCATCCAGTTCAAGCCCCATGCGCCCACATTACTTGACTCAGCTGAGGCTCACTGCCACGGGTTTTTTTGTTTGTTTTTTGCTATGCAGGTGAACCCATTGTGAATACTGACACTTTGTTGGGAATCTCAAGGAAGGGAGCTAGAACTGAATGGAAAGGAATAATGAACTACCACATCACCTCAAAAAGTAAGGCTCTTCCAGGCCAGGACTGAGGTATGTAGTTCACTGTGAAGAATTTTCACCCTGGATGAAATCCTGAACCCACTGAAATCAATGAGAAAACCCCACACTCACTTCACTGGGCCCAGGATTACCTGCTGTGTGGACATAAACCGTCTCTAAATCTCTTAAAGCCTGGAACTTTTCACAAGACTTATATTACTTACTTGATTTTTAATCTTGCTCCACTAAAATGAGATTACACTATTAGCCTGATCCTGTTCAACTGTTATATGAAAATATTTTCGCCTCATTTATGCATTTACAATAATGGGGTTCTGGACAGATATCAGAACAATATAATGATAATTGTTAGTACAGGGACACATAAAAACACATGTACTATGGAAACTCATGAATGATCAGAAAAGTTTGGAAAAGTTATGAAATTGTATTCTATTGTCTTTACCTGATGCCAAACCAGTTAGTGTGACTACTAGCCATCCTGACCATGCATCATACAAACTTTTTGTCATCTCCCAGGCTGATTCTTTCTTCTTGCTGTTAATCTGCAAATAGAAATCATCAGGTCTGTATCATTTTCTTCCCCTGTTCTTGTGGGATTTTCACATTACAAAAGGAGTGAGAAAATTGTGTAACAAACAGAAAATATAATTGTAAAAGCACAAAAATGTAACAGCCGTAAAATTATTGCTATATTTTTAAACAGATTTCAAATTAACAAGATTTCTTTAAAATAAAAGAAATAGCATACATTTTGGCAGTCTCATAATAGACATTCAAAGTGTCCTTTAAATGTCTCTATAAAACTAGCCTTCACAAGTTCCCCCCCACCCCCCTTCTAAACACTGTGGCTACAAAGGCTTATACAATTTACAGTAGCTATATGAATTCCACAGTTGTTCAGTGACTATAAACTCAGTACCCTCTGCTCTAGCTTCTCAAGTCCCGACCACTGAAGCTAAAGAAACAACTTTTAGTTATCAGTAATATTAGTTTCAATCCTCTAGACCGGGGTGGGCGAACTATGGCAAACTACAGCCCCCCATAGTGCCACAGGCCCCGTGCTGCTCTCAGAAGTGGCCGGCACTACGTCCCTGCAGCCCAGGGGGGGCGGGGCGGGGCAGAGGGCTCTGTGCATTGCCCTTGCCTCCAGGCACCGCCCCCCACAGCTCCCATTGGCTGGGAACGGGGAACAGCGGCCAATGGGAGCTTCGGGGGAGGTACCTGGAGGCGCAGCAAGGGCAGTGCATGGAGCCCTGTGCGCCCCCACAGCGGCCGCGCAGGGACGTGGTGCCGGACGCTTCCCGGAGCGGCGTGGCATGGGGCCAGGGCAGGCAGGAAGGGAGCCTGCCCTGGCCCCGGTGAGTGCTGCGGCCAACCCGGAGCTGCTTTAAGTAAGCAGCGCCAGGCCGGAGCCCACCCCCCACAACTCCCTCCCTGCACCTCGCACCCCAACTCCCTGCCCTGAGCCCCCTGCTGCACCCTGCCCCCCCCGTGCACCCTAACCCCCTGCCCCACCTCACACCCCTCCTGCACCCCAGCTCCCTGCCTTGAGACCCCTGTTGCACCCCGCACTGCTCCTGCACCCCAACCCCCTGCCCTGAGCTCCCTCCCGCAGTCCGCACCCCTCCTGCACTCCGCACCCCGACCCCTCCTCTGCCTCAATCTTTCTCTGAGCCCGTCCCTGCACATCCAACCCCCTCCCACACACCGCACTCCCTCCTGCACCCCCTCCCGCACCCCAACCCCCTGCCCACGCCCTACATACAATTTCCCCACCCAGATGTGGCCCTCGGCCCAAAAAGTTAGCCCACCCCTGCTCTAGACCAACTACTACTGTGTGATCATCTTGCCTGCAGTTGAGCAGGTCTGGCATTCCATCGAATGGCACATACTCACCAGTACATCTTCAGTAAAAAGGTGAAGCTGTGTTAACTATCACTTATTTACAACTAAGTTATGGAACAAAGAATTATTTAAAAATCAAAAATGCTTCACAGAAACAGATAACCCCACGCAACTCACATGATTAGATTGCACACATGTTCTCAGATCCATTGCACACAGACCTGTTTATCTGAGAGGGGCACTAAATGCTACAGTTATGGTTTGGTTGGGTTTTTTTAAAGCAATGTAGGATTTGCAGAAGCGGATCAGATCAGTCTACACAGTCTATCTTGTTTCCAAAACCAACAAATATGTGGTGCTTCAGAGAAAGGACTAGCCGACTGTTCAGTGTTGAACATAAAAGGAATTTCTTCCTGACTCCTCCAAGCAGACAGGTTAGCAGACTGATGTTTGCGATTTAGTTACCCTTAGTTTTTAACTATTTCTTTAGATCAGTTTAAAAAAAAAAAAAATATTTCACATCTTCAAAATGCTTCCTTTTACAGGTACATTAATGGGAGTCTCTCAAAAGCACGACAATGACCTTTAAAACAGCTTACTTTCTTTTAAAGGATATAGTTTTGCCTTATTTAGAATAAACTGAGATCCCAATTCATGAAAGCATCTGTATGCAGCAAAAAAACTTAAGTCCCAGGGTCTATGTAGGTGCTTATGTGCTTTCCTGATTAGGAGCCTGAAGGGTTAAGATTTTCAGAAGAGCCCAGTATGAAAAGAGAGAAGATAGGTTTGTGGGATGGGGCAGATTTGGGAGAGAGACTTTCCATTTAAACTAAGGCCTGGTCTATGCAATTTTTGTACTGATAACTATTTTGGTTCAGTGTGAGATTTTTTTTTAAATCAAAATAAGTATACCACTATAGCAGTGCCTTATACAAGTATAGTTTATTTCCCTTAGTGAATGGGAAGGAGCTATACTAGTACAAAAATGTATACTGGTACAAATGCATCCACATTTGGGGGCTGAAGGAGGGGTTGTTGTGGACATGGCCTCTGTTTTCAATGCCTTAAATTACTGTTTGCCTTCCTAAACTATAATGCTATCTCATTGACTGAGACTCCAATCCAGCAATAGATGTAAGCACGTGGGTGAGATTTAAGCATGTGACTGAAGCCAATGGAACTATTCACATGTTTAAAGTTATGCACATGGTTATGTGTTGCTGGATCAGACCTTAATCCAAATACACAACATTAAGTTATTTCTAATTATTCTTATTGATCTCAAGTACCCGTCTGTGCCTTTCTCTGTCTTTGCACTTCTCTCGCACCCAGTCAATGGTGTGGAAGTCATCGTATGTTCCAACTCCAGGAATGGGTTCATCCAAGAGGTCCAGTAAGTGTGTTGAACTATTAATGCTTCCTCCATTTGTCATTGTATAATGAGTTCCTGTAGCAGAGAAAGGATGAGAAATTATTACACTCTGCAATAGAATAATTGTTTGTATAAACCTTTCCCTGTAAGTGCTTTAATTTTCAAAAAATGTATGTATATACAATCTCCATTTGGAAAATTTCTATATATTAAAGGTTTTTGATTGTAGGGGGGAGGTTGTATTTTTTTTTTTCCAAATCACCACCATCTTTCTAGACATTTTTTCAAATTAGTAGCTTGTTCAAATGTATTAGTGTAAAAGACTAAGGAAACAGAAAATAATCAATAACTCCAGTAAGAATTCAGCTGGTTTATCATTCCAATTTATTTGTGCTGAAACAGCACCCAAGGCTCTAGCTCCAAATCAAGCCTCACTGTGCTAGGAACAGTATGAACACATAGTATGAAACAGTGTCTGTGCCAAAAGCGCTATACTTGGCCTTAGCCAAAAGACCAAAAAGTTTATTATTTTAAATGTGCACATTATACATCAATATCTTAAGCAGGTAAAAAAGGACAGCTGTTGGAATATTCAGTATTTACTGAATTTTCTCCTCCAACGGTCTTTGCTTATGCCCATGGCTGTTGCTGTCGGTATTTTATTTCTTGTGTTCAGCTGCAATCTGAATTTTAGCAGTGCTGACTTAGTATTTCCATTGGTTAAATATTCATCAACACAGTCTGCAAGCTACTTGATTACTCTCTGTGTGGATTCTTGAGCAAGTTCGGTAGCATATTGTGAAAAATGAGTAGCTCTCATTATTGTTTTACTACACATAATGGACTACTTGACTGTAAAAAACAAAAAACAAAACAAAAAAAAAATCACAAAAACTGGCAGAGGTGAGGTGTGTTGTCTAAAACTACTTTAAACTCACTGTTGAAACTAACTAGATTTCAAGTAGATGATGTCCCTTTAAGATTACCATTATTACTTGCCTAGATCCTTGATTACAAATGTCTCATAGCCGATGGTTATTGTAAAACAAGCATAAGCAGCAATAAAAGTGATTAAAACAGAGAGCTGACCTAGCAGCTATATAGCAACACAGAACTCAGAAAGCAGTGTATCCAAGTTTGAGTGCCCCATGCCTGGTCCTTACTCCCCAGTCAGGCAGAGGCTGGGAGTGCTGTCATGAGACTGGCTCTTTAACCACTCTTTCACTCTGCTCCTTTGTAGCTGGCACATTTGGCAGCACCAGCATTCTCCCAAGACAGATGCTTCCAATGAATAGGTTCAAGGAGCACAGGAGGAGCATGGAAAAAATAAATCAACCTTTTCTCAAACACATAACACTGACTATATAAGGGAACAGCAATCACAGCAGCAATTATTTTTTCGCTCTTGACCTGTGAATTATGCTTTGCATAATTTGCACAATCTTAATGTGGAGGTTAAACATAGGATCCACTGTGCCAGTGTATCCTTTGGAAAGTTGCTCTGTCGTGTCACAGAATCATAGAATATCAGGGTTGGAAAGGATCTCAGGAGATCATCTAGTCCAACCCTCTGCTCAAAGCAAGACCAATCCCCAATTTTTGCCCCAGATCCCTAAATGGCCCCCTCAAAGGTTGAACTCACAACCCTGGGTTTAGCAGGCCAATGCTCAAACCACTTCACAAAGCTAGTGAAGACATGCCCTTACCATGCAAACACTAATATTACCACCTTACAACATGGGACACACACATTGTAAGTGAGATTAACACATGTAGCAATTTACAAGCATTCAATAATATCTAAACACTAAGCACATTTTTACAACTCTAATACCCATTTTAACAGTGCTAACACTCAAAAGTGACGTGGACACTTAGGCTTCTAAACACCAAGGAAAGCCAATGAGACTTAGGCTCCCAAGTCAGATGTTGAAACATCTGGATACCTTTAAGGAGCAACACGTAAATACTTTTTAAAAAATCTGGGCCCACGTCTCTTTTGAAAATGGGACTTTGGCTTTTTTGAAAATTTTACCCTCTAGCCTTAACTGAAGTTGAGATTTCAAAAACTAGGAACCTAAAATTAGGCTCCAAAATCCATATTTACGGACATGATTGACTTTTAATAATGAAGAGCACTTCACAGTTCCCATTGACTACAGTGGGAGGAGATGCATGCTCAGCACTTTTGAAAAATCACACAGGTGTCAAAATATGGATTTTGGAGCCTAATGTTAGCCTGACACTTTTGGAAATCTCGGCCTAAGCCAAAAAGCTGTTACAGCTACGGGTTTGGAACAGCTACGGGTTTGGGACAACTACAGATTCTGTTCTAACAAATCACATGTCCTCTTGAGATAATTCACCAGTATGGCTCCTCTCCCTTGACACAAATGGATTCATGGTGATTGAGATCAAAGGATGCTTTGCACATTTTCATTTGATATTTCTGGAGTCTGAACTGTTAATTTTGCTAAGCACGCAGCACTGTTGTGACTTCACCAGAGACCACCATAAAACCGTCAAGTTACATTACTTAGGGCTTTGTTTTCAAACAGGTATTTGGTAACTGTTTTCCCTACCCCTCTTCTCAACATCGGCATTTGAAGCATGGTCCCAAAAACTTCAACTCCCCATTGCACATGGCCTCAGTCACAACAGAACTTGGGTTACTCTGGCACCTCTGAGACCAGAGGTCACATCAAGACAGGTTCCACCGCTGATTACAGTGCATATCACTGAAGCAGAGGGAGGCACCAGTGGTCACTGGTAACTGACAGAGTGACTCATCATGAAGGTAAGAAGCAGGAACCAAGGTTAATAGTCATAAAAGCATAACACATCAGCAACCACCCACTCAGGACCTGTTCTCCACATAAGCAAAGTACAAGAGAGGGCTGTGATGAAAACAGGACTGGAAACCCAGGACTCCAGAGTTCTAAGCAAAGAGGTTTGTGTCTTTAGAGATCAGCAGATAGAAACTAAGATCCTGGTCTACAATGCAGTAGTCAGCCCCACTCTTCCTTATGGGTGCGAGACCTGGGTGACATACTGAAGAGATCTTAAGTGTCTGGAGTGGTACCAACCTCTATGCCTTAGGAAGAGTCTCCATATCAGGTGGGAATACCATTGCACCAGTGCCAGTGTTCTCTCTGCTGCTAACATCACCAGTGTTGAGGCGAAGATTATGAAACATCAACTTCACTGGGCTAGTCATTGAGTGCCGAAGGCTGATACTTATCTTCCAAAACAAGTCCTATTTTCTCAACTTAGCCATGGTAAGAGGACTCGTGGGGGACATAGGAAACACTACAAGGACACCCTGAATGTCTGTCTTAAGAAGGGAGGCATTGACTCCACAAATTGGGAAGAGCTGGCTGGTAATAAACTGCAATGGTGTTGCATCATACATCAAGACTCAGCCTATTTCGAAGAGAATCGCCTTGCTCAAGAGGCTGAGAAATGGCAGAGGAGGCAGGAAAGGGTACAGCATCCTGGCCAGCAGCTGTGCTTTCTTTATGCAACCGCCTGTCACATATGTGGAAAAACCTGTAAAGCATGACTTGGACTCCTCAAGTCATTTTAAGTCTCATCAATGACTTTTTCCCCCGGCAGACATCATCCTCATATCGAGGGATAGCCGACGATGACTATGCTTTGCAGTACTTGCAAACTATGCTTTGTTGCCTGAGAGGAAGTAAAAAAGGGAAAATGGGCCCAAATGGCAGTGATCTCTTATTGCATATTTATATTGTAGTAGTGCCTTACAGCAATCTACCACATGGATTGTGTGAGAGAAAACGCAAGCCAGAGCTAGCAGAACAGCTGCAGAAAGCAGTTCAAGACTAGCCTAGCCTGCGCCTCTCCTCTCCTCTCCCCTCCCTCTCTAGACCCAAAACTATGTAAGGAAACCCCACCTCTGGGGGCATTAGAATCTATATGGAGTTACTCTTCCCCATTGTCACGTGACGTTTGAGAAAGAAGCTGCAAGGAGGAGCTGGTCAAAGATTGAGGGCTTCTCTGCACTTGAAAGTTACTTTGGATTGAGTTTTGGGGGCATAAACTGCCTTGCCTCCACACAAGAGATTTTTTCCTCAAATTATCTGTCATTTCATTTCATATTGCAGTTAACGCGGCATTATCTGCCACTTTCCCAACCGGAAAGTTCTAGAAATCGGCATTTCTGATATCTCCCAATACAAATCTTCAGTAGGGTTGCCAGGTGTCCAGTTGCCCCTGCTGCTTCTAGGCAGAGGAATGGCCATGGGGGCTCGGTGTGCTGCCCCCACCCCAAGCGCTGGCTCTGCAGCTCCCACTGGCCCTAGGAGCCGAGGGACACGTCGCTGCTTGTGGGGAGCTGCCCAAGGTGAGCACTGCCCAGAGCTGGCATCCCAAAACCCCTCCTGCGCCCCAACCCCCAGCCCTGAGCCCCCTCCCACACCCAAACTCCCTCCCTCCATTGGTCAGTATAACTCTTAGTTAACCGGAATTTTTGACTAACCAGCACCCCCAATCCCCCCAACATGCCGGATAACAAAGGTTTTACTGTAATTAATCCACTTTAGAAGCAGATTTACTCAAATATGGAATGAGTTACCCCACAATAAGTTGTGTGTGACCGCATCCCCATTTTGAACTAATTGTTTTGCTTCTGGCAGTCCTCCCACTGCTATCCCACACTGCACTGCTGCTCTCCTGGACTGCAGTGTCTGTTTACTTACATGCCCTTGTGCTCTAATTCTCTAGGGTAATCTTCACTGGATGTCATCTCCCTGATTAAACGCTGGAGTACAGCCAGATGTACCCCCTTGTGATTCTAGCTCATGGTGAGTTCACAAACCCAAAGTAACATCATGATTATAGAAGCCATGCTCCAGGTACAGATATGCACTTCCTTGGCCTTTGGGAAGAGGAGCAGGTCCAGTCCCATCTAAGAGCAGTCACCAGAATGCCAAGAGGTACGAGAGGATATCCAATCAAAGGCAGGAGAGAGGGCACTCCCAGGTGCAGTACAGTACCACAACAAATGAAAGCCATTCTAGCAGTTATAAAAATGCCAAGCACAACAACAAAACCTTGGGAGATATGCGCCTATTAGGAACTAGACTGGATTCTCGCAAGGGAGGCCACCACTGAATCCTGGTACATTCTGCACAGCAACAAATAAACCCAAGCAGGCCCTGAAAAGCATCGTGAATAGGTGGGGATTGCCATGGATAGCCAGGATCTCTTCAACTTGAAAAACCTCAGAGGCAGGCTCAGCACTGAAGACCAGGGAGAGCCCCAAACCCAGACAGAAAATAAGTCTGACAATGCCTGGGAGGGGACCTCTTCCTCTAAGTATTGTGTGTTTTAAACACCGTGTTTTGGGTACCATCATGGTGCCACCAAGTTGGGCAGATATGAGCTAGGAGCTTCTCTCCACTTGCTTGGCTTTTATCTGCCCACCCTCCCCTGGGGTGCTCAAAATAGAATCCATGCCAGAGAATTTAAGCTCCAAAGTGTTTATTTCTCTGAAACATTAAATCCCCCAAACATGTGCCCCACTACCACCACCTTCCTGTGCTGCTTAATGCTCCCTCTCACTCCTGGTCAACTGCCTTGTCCCTGCTCAAGATGGCCACACAGTGGGGGGTGGGTTAAAAAGAATCAAACACATTGCATGGCAAGCATGTTTACTGTAGCATCAGATACAGAATAAGAAAAGACAGTAAGAGAAGTACTTGAATTCACAATTTGACAAATGCTGTGAGCTTTTAGCTACCTTTACGTTTTATGAGATAAACTGGGCAACAGCCATATTTCAAAATACATATGATTGTAAGACACTCATGGTTATTTTTAATCACACTCTCAGCATTGCTAATCCCTTGAGTTCAGAACAATTATTCATGGCAGGCCAGGGCAAGCCCATGAGAATAGAATTCCAAACCTGAAGAAAAAGCAACATTTTATCATTGCTGGCACAGAGGCTAGAATTGGGACAGTAGCTACTGTGCTATTTCTTTGCCCCTCTGGCACCTGATACATCGTTATCCCCATGGAAAGGACCATTATCCGTGGCTGAATGCCTGACAAGTCTTTTGGGGATGAGAAAGAGGACACAAGAGGGCACGTTTAGTGGCCTTGTGGCTGCATCCCAGAGAAGAGAGAAGAATACAGAAGAGTGGAGGGATGGTTTCCTTCAACATGATACCAAGAAGAGAGAGAAGATGCTCTCACAGATTCTGGGGATGATGAACAGGCAGACAGCTCTGCTTGAGAAAATGGTGACACTATGTTCACGGCCATCACCCTAACCTAGCCATGTCCTGCAGCCCCTTGAAAACACTGTATATGCTGGAAGTACTTCATCCTTTCCCCAGCTACAAGGAACTGACCTTTCCTCACTACTGCAGATCCCAAGACAAAGAACAGTGAAATTCCTACAACTATATTGCTTGCCATGCCACATCCCAAGACATGGAGAACTGTTTCAGCCCCACCTACACATTTGTGACCTCATCAGCACAATCATGTGTGCACTCAGCACTTGCGTGTCTTGCCACAATTCCATTGGTTTTAAATTTGCACTGTACGATGATCAGTAAAATTCTTTATTACTCTTTCAACTGAGTTGTAAATAATAAAATCCTTGCACAAAGCATAATTAAATTCTTACCCAAGGAACAATAAAATCAACCTAGCCTTAAAGTAGGAACACAATGCATCCTTGACCTTGTGTCCGTGACCAATGGTAACCTTTAGCAATCTATCTGGCTGTTCAGAAAGTCTCACAACCTTTGCCTCCCACCCATCTATGAAGCTGTCTCCCTTTCTCTCATAAATGTGCAAAACACAGCAAGCACCTATCTCATGAGGCAGCTATTCCTCAGCAGCCTTCAGTCATGAGCTACCCCTACCTTCCCTCCAGTCTTCCAAATGTACACACCACTGTCATTCTGCAGCTAGTTAAACAGGTCCTTTTTCCTAACCAAGTGTCAGTAAAAGGCTTCACAGATCAGGGAAGCAGAGGATAAGGTGAGTCTCCAGAATGACAGTAGAAATCACAACACAATTTATGTCCACAGTGGTCCTGGGAGCAAAAGTTCTATTTCTCATTGCAGAAAACAGGTTTGAGTTTCTAAAGATACTAGCACCACAGTCTTTTCCAGGCCACCCCACATTAATATTAATGAATCTGCCATGGTGACCAGCCAGGCCTTGCAGCACTATGGAGAAATACCCTTTTCTGTTGATGAACGCTGAGGCTTTGTATAGGGGGCAAAGATATGCACATGGGTCCCACCAATGGTGACAATACAATTTGGGAACCCCAACAATACAAATCCCTCAATAATCTCCTGTCCATTACCAAGCTTTATGATCAGGAGCAGCGGCACCCTCTTGATAGAAGCACAAACCTCCATGACAAAAGCCCTGACAATTGATCTACCAAAACTGGTAGCAATCAGGTGTGTAAACCTCCTAGGCAGTGATTGTCATGTGCTTCACCCTGTTGAGGGGAGCTCTTATGTAGGTTTTCTGGCCTTGCAGCTCCACGATGAGCTCTGCACAGCAGCCTGTTTTATAATCCTTCTTATATTGTATTTCCATTACACGTTTTTAATGCTTATTGTCTCACTTCCTCCTGAATATCTCCCCAGGGCTGTTTCATTCCCTCCTCAGGAGCTCAACTGTCATCCTCTGTTGTCCTTTCACAGCTCAGTACCGTTAAAAATTGCCATCAGGAGGTTTGGAAAGCATCCGTGGCCCACCTCTAGATTATGGAAATAGGTTATTTAAAAAAAAAAAAAAAAAAAAAAGGTGAGCTAATAAGTTTTAACTTATGGGATAAGCCCTCAGTGGAGGTGTCAAGGTTCCTTCCCCACTCTGAACTCTAGGGTACAGATGTGGGGACCTGCATGAAAGACCCCCTAAGCGTATTCTTACCAGCTTAGGTTAAAAACTTCCCCAAGGTACAAACTTTTCCTTGTCCTTGAACAGTATGCTGCCACCACCAAGCGTTTTAAACAAAGAACAGGGAAAGAGACCACTTGAAGACATCTTCCCCCAAAATATCCCCCCTCCCTCCCCAAGCCCTATACTCCCTTTCCTGGGGAAGGGTTGATAATAATCCTCACCAATTGGTACAGGTGAACACAGACCCAAACCCTTGGATCTTAAGAACAATGAAAAATCAATCAGGTTCTTAAAAAGAAAAGAAAAGGTAAAAGAATCACCTCTGTAAAATCAGGATGGTAAATACCTTACAGGGTAATCAGATTCAAAACATAGAGAATCCCTCTAGGCAAAACCTTAAGTTACAAAGGGACACAAAAACAGGAATACACATTCCCTCCAGCACAGCTTATTTTATAAGCCATTAATCTAAAGAAAAATCGAATGCATTTTCTAGCTAGATTATTTACTAACTTTACAGGAGTTGGAAGGCTTGCATTCCTGATCTGTTCCCAGCAAAAGCATCACACAGACAGCCCAACCCCTTCCCCCCCCCCCCCCCAGATTTGAAAGAATCTTGTCCCCTCATTGGCCATTTTGGGTCAGGGTGCCAGCAGGGTTACCTCAGCTTCTTAACCCTTTACAGGATTTTGCCTCTGGCCAGGAGGGATTTTATAGCACTGTATACAGTAAGGTGGTTCTGGTGGGCTCCTGCCCATGAATGCCAGGGTGTGAAGGCTTCAGGAGAACTGCTGTCCAGTGTCTTGGGTTGGGGGGGGGGGGGGAGGACACAGCAGGTTCCTGCCCCCATATTCCATGACATGAAATCCCACAGAAGGCACCAATGCATTCTGTTTAAATTGATTTACAAGTATGAGCCGGCGGGGGAAAGGTTTGCACACATTTCAGTAAATATTATTTCAAGCAGAAGAAAAGTATTTTTATGACATACTTGCCACTCCCAATCGCCACACCACAAGCATTGCAACACTCCTTGCTTGCCATACTCTTTCTTGGCTCAGATAACAATGATGGGCAGCAGGAGGCTAACACTTAGGACACATGCAGTATTCTCTTTATAATCAATGGAAACTACAGGTATCTATTTGTCTAGGTGTTTGTAACATTACCCATCACTGTTGCATCTGCACAGCTACCCAAATATGTCACTTATGTGCATCACTTACAGGTACTGAAAGATACCCCTCTTATTACCCAATGAGGTTCAGTAAAAAAAAAACTACAGACAAAACTGAAGGCTGGTCTACACAGGAAAGTTAGGTGGACCCAGCAACATCGCTCATGGGTCTGAAAAATTCATACTCCTGGGAGACATAACCCAACCTAAACTCCAGCATAGACAGCACTAGGTCAACTAAAGAATTCTTCTGTTGACCTAGCTACGGCCTCTTGGAAAGCTGGATTTACTACAGCAATGGATTTACCACACAGTGGAAGAAGCCACCGTAGTGTCTATGCTACGGTGGCACAGCTGTAGCTGTGCAGAGTTTCTAGCGTAGACATAACCTCAGGCAAGTGTGGCCTGTGGAGTAAACAAGGTCCAGGGAATTCAATAATGAAGCCCAAGGTCACCTCATTTTTAAAACTTATGTATAACCTCTGATGATCACACATACCAGAATGACATGCTCCATCTCAGTCTGAGAATAAGGCACAACCTACTCTTAACTTATGCAAACTGGATGTATCACTCAAACTGTCAATGCATCCCTCAGCTGGACAAAGTTTGGACATATCTATGCCTGTCACAGGCACAGTTAGACAGGAATGATACTAATAATGTTTAGCACTTATATATTCACAGATCTCAAGTTCATTCACAGATCTCTGAACTTTCAAGAAGTGGATGTGTTGCATCCACATAGAGATGGGGAAACTAAAGGATGGACAATGTCACACAGTGAGTCAATGGTAGAGCAAGGAAAAGACCCCGGGTCTCTTAAGCAAAAGTCCAGTTACTGCACACTATCTCTTATAGTAAGGACATGTTTTAAGAGCCTACCATACTACATCTGATGAAGTGAGCTATAGCTCACGAAAGCTTATGTTCAAATAAATCTGTTAGTCTCTAAGGTGCCACAAGTCCTCCTTTTCTTTTTGTGGATACAGACTAACACGGCTGCTACTCTGAAACCTACCATACTACAGTTATCACTGCTCAGCCATCCCTATTTTCCAGGGACAATCTCTAATGGGAGTACTCTGTCCTGCAAAATGGCTAGTTACTACTGTTCCAGCTGTTAGCACTGGGTGGTCAAGAATGCTGGCCCTCTCCTAGTGAAAAAGGAAAATATTTCAACTGCGTAACTGGCCGGTCACTGAAAATCAAGCTAGTAAGTCTACACTGGAGGTGGGGATTAGCCTACCTCCCTAACATCATCATCAAAACCTGCTGAGTGCTAAAATCAGAAAGAAGAGGGGCTTTTCAGAGGCAGTATACTAACCCCTGGCCTTACTTCACCTCTGTCACTTGCTGACAAGGGACACAGAGGGGGGTCTCCTGAAGTGCAGTGCACATGGTTCTGGGTCATTTAAAGTAGAAACAAAGTCTGCAAAAAATAGCTATACATTTGTGCCCATATATATGTGTATTTCTATACCAATCCAACGAGATAGCATTAAGCTTCTGATTAAACCAGACAAAAGTTTATTTAAAATTTTTATCTGTCTTCTGTCAAAGAAATAGCAGTAATGAAGCGCTTAAAAACAAAATCTTTGTGGTGTGTACATAGGTTGTCATTCTACTTGAGAAAGAGTACCTAGTAAGCCTGATTCCCTGTGACAAGGCTTAGAGAACAGGAAAAGCCAGAAGTACACAGCAATGTGTGACAAACACCCATACCCACCAGGACAAAACAAAAACAAAAAACCTAGAGTAAAAAAAAAAAAAATTCAAGGGTAGTAGGACTAAAAAGAGGGGTGAATGGCAGCATAACAAACCAAAAGCCTTTTGGAGAATTACTTCCTCTGTCTATAAGACTGCAACTACACACCCAGAGGCTGTGTCCTCCATTTACTTCCAGTGAGTCCATACAACCTACTTCTATGGGGTACCTGTAGGTGAACATAAGGAGGTGAGGAAAGAAGAAGGAGTCAATACTGGAAAGGTTAGTCAAAAAAGCTGCTGTACATGGTAGAGCACAAAAATGTAAATCAGGATTATTCAGTGTTTGATATTTAGGTGAGGGAAAACACTCGCTTATTCTGTCATTTTGATGCACTAGAAAAGAATTGTTTGTTTTATTTTTCAAACATGGGGGGAAATGTTTATCTGAAGGGTAAATACATGATTAGGAAGGAAATAATAACTTAATACTATTCATCTAGTTCTCACACTGTGCTCAGCACCTCACACACACATATGAGAAGCCATATATGGGTCACCACCCTGAAAAGTTCATGGTCTAAATAGACAACATGCAGACTATGGATTGGGAAAAACAAAGAAAGATGTAAATAGTACGGTAAAGATTTCACAGATACATATATTCCAAGGCCAGAAAGGATCACTGTGATCATCTACTCTTCCCGCCAATATAACACCACCCGTGGAACTTCCCCAGAATAATTCCTACAGCGTATCTTTTAGAAACACATCCAATAAATTTAAAAATTGTCAGTGATGGGGAACCAACAATGACCAAGTTTCAAAGCGTCACATGCAAGATATATATAGCCTACTACACAGTACTTATTTATTAACTGTCTTGCAGGGCCAAAGGCAGGATCCAACGGAGGAGATCTACAAGTGAGCTTATGGCAGTCATGACATTTGGCTACATGTCCAGGCCAGACATACCTTCTGAGTCTGGGGATACCTATTATAAACTGCCAAACATAAAACATTACCAATCACACAGGGCAAAGCATCCAGATAAACTGTAACTAGACACTAAAAGAATTCTGGCTAATGGATTCTGTCAATTTGATGAACTCATAGCATAAGAGCCTCACACCCATTTTGTATCCTGGCAAAGGAGGGGGCATGTTGGGGCTGAGGCCAAGGCCATAGCACACACAGTTCTTGGGTTCGGCGGGCAGCCCAAGAAACCTGGCTATTCAAAATCTAAGCCAGACAAGTTCCCCCAAGATCTGTAAATTACACTGGAGACCTCTTCAGTCACAGCCTCTCCCTACTCATCCTGGCTCTGAATTTGTCATCTCATCCATGTTCAGCCTAAACAACTCTTTTTATGACTCTTCTTCCTTTATAGATAAAATCACCCAGGAACAAATTCTAGCTTTGGATGGGTGTGTGCACACATCTCCCACACACATGAATATGGAAAGTCACAGTGTGGCCTTAAAGCTCTATGGTAGCTAGCTTCCAGACCACCCACCCCGCACCAGACATTAGATGTGTCTATAATCAAGAGCCCCATGCAAGGACTAGCACACACAAGTAGATATTATTCTGTTCTGAGGTTTTGTACGTATGTATGAAGAATGTGACTCAAGTTCTTCTTAGATAATTATATCTCTATCTGATATCTACACGCAATAGAGCAGAGATTCTCAAACTGGGGGACGGGACCCCTCAGGAGGTCACAAGGTTATTACATGGGGGGTTGCAAGCTGTCAGCCTCCACCCCAAACCCGCTTTGTCTCCAGCATTTTTAATGGTGTTAAATAGATACAAAAGTGTTTTTAATTTAGAAGGGGCGTCGCACTCAGAGGCTTGCTATGTGAAAGGGATCACCAGTACAAAAGTTTGAGAACCACTGCAATAGAGGGAATTTGTTGGTTTTGCTCCCTTAATGTGAATGCTGATCATGCAATTAAAGCCATGTAAAATATACTTAGGTACCATGGTGAAGGGTGCCTCAAATATACCATAGTAATTAATAATGTTGTCAGTTACTGTGCTGTCTCACATTGGAAAAAACATTTCTCTAGATTTATAAAAACACTGACATCATAGATCAAATTTCAGACCTTACAGTAAGACGGACACTTTTATCATACGCAGTATTCAAGTAAGTACCATAGCTAGTAAATAAGTCACACAAGTCAAATGCTAGATCTCTTAAATAGTTTTGTTTAAGAACTTCAAAACACATTTTAAATAAGTTGCTGCACATGTGTTATGTGCAGCCTGATCCAATGCTTACTTAAGTCAATCTGAGTTTTTCACTGATTTCAGCGATCAGGCCCATTACGTGCATTGTCTTTGTTTTTTAAAATTGGGAATCTGAGTAAATGGTAAAGATGCACACTCCCCTTCAGGACAACCAGGAAACATCAAACTTGGTGAGCATATCTGCGACAAGCTGGCAGGCAAGAGAACTCCTGATACTTTGGAAATATCTAAAGAGTCTGACTGTCAAAAATGGTGCAAAATTGAGCTCAAGAGAAAAAAGTTATGTAAATTACCAATAAAAATCTTCATGTTGGACAGACTCAGTATCATCTTATAATTCAGTACTGTAGTACTTCAAGTAAAACTCCTTCCATTATTAATTACACATGACATCTAAGGGAAAAATTAACAGTAGTCAAGTACTTAAAGCCATAGTTTTCCTAAGAAATAAAACAAACACACTGTATAGTCTGAATTTTTTTAAAAACATATTACAGATGAAAGTAACACCTAAGATTATTAAAATTGAAAGATTAGATAAAAGAAAGATTTTTACTTATGCACTTGACAGTACTTTGCATAGTCAGTTGGCCACGATCCATCGAACACACATGCACTTTACTTCACACACAGGAGCAGTCCCATTTCAGCATCTAAAACCCATTTTCCTGACTGTGCAGTATTTCTAACACTTTTTTTGGCATTGGCTGGATTTCAAATTGACAATGTCTCTTTAATTTTACATTAGTACAACAGGGAGCATAAGAAGAATTGAGGATGAGTCGAGTATAGCGTAAGAAGAGTACAGCCTACAGCCAAATTAAAGGAAGTTCAGACCATATATTCACTTTAACATTTATATTTACTGTACTATAAAGCACATTTGGGTGCGTTGGAGAGGTTTTAGTTGGGGACTGAAGGTGACAGCTAGTGGCATTCTGTTTTCTTCTTTGTTGGGCCTGTCCTGTAGTAGGTGACTTCTGGGTACTCTTCTGGCTCTGTCAATCTGTTTCTTCACTTTAGCAGGTGGGTACTGTAGTTTTAAGGACGCTTGACAAAGATCCTGTAGATGTTTGTCTCTCTCTGAGGGATTCGAGCAAATGCAGTTGTATCTTAGAGCTTGGCTATAGACAATGGATCATGTGGTGTGTCCTGGATGGAAGCTGGGAGGCGTGTAGGTAAGTACAGCGGTCAGTAGGTTTCCGGTAGAGGGTGGTGTTTATGTGACCATCGCTTATTAGCACAGTAGTGTCCAGGAAATGGACCGCTTGTGTGGACTGGTCTAGGCTGAGGTTGATGGTGGGATGGAAATTGTTGAAATCATGGTGGAATTCCTCAAGAGCTTCTTTTCCATGGGTCCAGATGATGAAGATGTCATCAATGTAGCGCAAGTAGAGTAGGGACGTTAGGGGACGAGAGCTAAGGAAGTGTTGTTCTAAGTCAACCATAAAAATGTTGGCATACTGTGGGGCCATGTGGGTACCCATAGCAGTGCCGCTGACTTGAAGGTATATATTGTCCCCAAATGTGAAATAGTTGTGGTTGAAGACAAAGTCGCAAAGGTTAGCCACCAGGTTTGCCGTGACATTATCAGGGATACTGTTCCTGATAGCTTGTAGTCCATCTTTGTGTGGAATGTTGGTGTAGAGGGCTTCCATAGTGGCCAGGAGGGTGTTTTCTGGAAGATCAACGATGGATTGTAGTTTCCTCAGGAAGTCAGCGGTGTCTCGAAGATAGCTGGGAGTGCTGGTAGCGTAGGGCCTGAGGAGAGACTCCACATAGCCAGACAATCCTGCTGTCAGGGTGCCAATGCCTGAGATGATGGGGCGTCCAGGATTTCCAGGTTTATGGATCTTGGATAGCAAACAGACAGACCAGTCCTCACTTACAGACAGCTCCTCAACCTGACGCAAATACTCTCCAGCAACCACACACCACACAAGAAAAACACTAACCCAGGAACCTATCCTTGCAACAAAGCCCAATGCCAACTCTGTCCACATATTTATTCAAGTGACATTATCATAATTTGTTAGTCTCTAAGGTGCCACAAGTACTCCTGTTTTTTTTTCCCCCCAATCTCAAGTTACTCCAAACTGAAGTATCATGAATATTGATCAAAAGTTATAAAATGGCTTGAATCACACTTGGAGCTTTCTGGTTGGCTGCAAGTGATGTCACCATCTTATCAATACTCAGTACAGCCCGGAATGGTTTTCTTTAGAGGGTGAGTAAATTGTGTTTTGTAAGAGCAATAAAGACACGCCAGACAGAGCATTTTACAGGATTACTTCCCCCGTGGGTGTTGCAAGTTCCTCTGCCTTTGGCTTTATGACCTATATCATCACCCTAAATGTGTAATAATTGCCTAGAAAACTACAGCCTATTCTGTTAAAATGCTTAATTAAAATGCACAAAGGTAAAACATGACAAATTATATGGAGTGTCTTGAAGATTTCATCTTTATTTCTTCTTGACAGAATTATTGCAAAACTACATTCTGTGATGTCAGGCAATCAAAAAAGCCAAACAATCTGCTGTAGAACAACAAAATATTGTCAGCAAATCTTCACAATTGATTTCTATAAACCAGCCTGCAAAATTATCCAGCACAAAGGCAATCTGGTCAGAGAACACTCATGTTCAAAAAGTAATAGTTAAGACAAGCACATTTTAATGTCTTCAGACACACACTGTACAAGAGGAAAGGCAACTAGTTCTAATGTAGCTTATTGCACATTATCTAAGGAATCACAAAAGCTGCTCATAACAAGCACTGAAATCCAAGCTGCAAATGCTGAATAAGCAAATGCACGGCCTAATTACTTCTTTGTAGAAATAAAAGCTTAAGTGGAAAGATTAAAGAATAACTTAGAATTTCCATACCATCCAGAACAAAAATTCATTTTATGTAAATCAAGCTATTATTCTCAAGCTATCTGTTCTCAAATACTAACACAAAACACAGTTTTCTAAAGCAACAAATACTGATAACATTTCAATTTTACGTTAACCAACTTCAAGAAGAAACTAAATTGAGAAAGGCCTACAGTACTTAATTAGCAGAGATCCCTTTTTGAGCAGAAAAGTTCAACCTGACAGACCTGAGAGAACCAATCAAAGGAGACTTTTTTCCTGACTTTGAAGGTATGATTTCATTCTACTTCCACTGTAATAGAATCTACTTATCTCATCAATACTACACCAAATCTTTACACATATTTTGCTTTAACACCTATAATGTATTGTAAGAAATAAAAGGCTGTGCCCATGCAAATAAAGAGAGATTTTTTATCAACACTGGGAATGACATTACATTAATTTTAAAATCCTAATATCCTGTGAGCAAGAGAATCAGAGAAATGTAGGACTAGAAGGGACCTCAATAGACTTAGTCTAGTCCCCTGCACTGAGGCAGGACTAAGAATTATCTAGACCATCCCTGACAGGTGTATGTCTAACCTAGTCTTAAAAACCTCCAATGACAGAGATTCTACAACTCCCATAGGTTATTTGTTCCAATGTTTAATTACTCTTATAGTTAGGAATTTTTTCCTAGTGTCTAACCTAAATCTCCCTTCTACAATTTAAGCCCATTACTTCTTATCCTGTCCTCAGTGGATAAGAGGAACAATTCACCACCATCCTCTTTATAAAAACCTTTTACGTACTTGAAGTGGAAATATTGAAAGTATCAACTGCACAACCAGGTATCTCTTAAAAAAACCCACTGATGTTGTTTTAATTAATATATTGTACTTTGATACTGTTTCTTTTAAATCTCAGACATGCCAGGAAGGAGTTAACTCTGAAAGCATGTACAGAAACTTCCAAGCCCAAGGTAATCGGTAGTCCCTTTAAGTTATCTAAAAGAAATTGCTTCCTTTATAAATTTCTACCAGTTTGGTCATGGTAAGCTACAAAAAAATTGATACGTTTATTTTCTTGGTGAAACGGAGGAGAAGTTTAAAAAGGCTATCGCACACTGAAAATGGAGTCACTAGCTAATGTGATGTGAAGCAGGACTAATCCGCCCACAGAGAAAACAATCAAGGACAGTACAAGGATCAGTAAGGGCTGGATTCTTTTCTAAAAAAACAAGCTAAACAAAGTGATGCAGCGATTAAAAGCTCTGCTTCAAATTTGGAAACAACCTACCACACAGACATGCAAACACACAAGAAACTGAATCATAACGTAAATTCGTTATACCTCTTTTATGCAATTCTCTTAGTGGAATGTTGTCTCCTCCCCCATCGTATGGTAAATAAGGATCAGAAGATACATCCATGAGCGTAACAAACAAAAAGAGTGTTTGTTAGTTCAGAACAACGGAACCATTTCTTACACAACAGCAGCAGGCTGGGAAGCTGCCATATTTGATCAGGATTTGGACTGTGTGCTGGCTTGTTGCAGCAACTGGGTTCTTCCACAGTCGATGATGTCATCAAAGGGAAATTATTGCAGCCTGGTTGCTAGTGGCTACAATCTAGCAGTGCTTAAAGGCGGAACAGCAGACTTAATCAACGCAGCCTGCTGTGCCTGAAGGTGACTAAGCTTGAAGTAAAACAGAATGAACTGGTTTTAAGAATATAAAATGCACCAGGCCACGTAAGTTAACACTGAAGTTACACTGCAACGCTACAGAAAAGGCAGCCATTTTGCCCTGGTGCTTGCTTTATACAGTAAAATCCAAACAATAGCCCCTAATTGCTTAGAATAAAGAAATGCTTACAGTTCATTTAAGTTATAAGAAAGATATACACAGTGACAGAGAAATCCAACTTCACTCCTAGTTCATCAAATGTGTCTTTTGAATACTAGGATTTAAATATAAACACTGATATGAACTGTAATAATGGCACGAATGTCTGAATGGCAACTCAAAGGCACTTCCAAATTTTAAGACTCAAAAAATGTGAGCTTTTCTCACAAAGACAAGTTTACATTTTGAAGTATAAAACACAGGACAAAACAGATACTGTCCTGCAGTTTTTGTACTTGTTTCATCCACATTTCTACTGACATCCCAGGGAAGGTGTTTAAATAATCAGACATTTAAAAAATATTATTTAAGAGGAGATACAAACCAAGGATCTGGAGCCTAGCTATTCAAAGGTTTTTAGCCACCTAACTCCCTTTGATTTCAGTGGAAGTTAGGTGCCTAAAAACCCTTGAAGATCTGGGCCTAAATCAATAAATTGTAGTAGAAAACAGAAACTGAGGTCCTGCCCTCCACTATTTTATTATTTATTATTGTTGTTATTATTTTGTGGCACCCAAATTTAATTCTTTGGCCAAGTTGTTTCAGGAAGAACAGTGTAGCTTAGTAGAAAATGGAGAAACAGTTCTGTCCCAAGATCCAATGAATCATCTTTTCAGTCTTAATCCACATTTGCCCCTTAGAGCTTGTTTACACAAAAAAGTTGCACCAGTGTAACTTAAATTGTTAAATTCGTGCAAAACATGATGTAGACACCATTATTATGGTTTTATTTAAACAGGTAATGACGTAAGTTAAACTTAAGCGAAAGTCAGTATCTGCATGGGCCAGGTCTAAATGACAAAGTTTTCTCAGAATAGCTACAGTGGTCAGAGATGTGAAAAACCTGTACCCCTACCCAACACAACTATGCCAGTAAAACCCTGGACAGCTTTTCCTCAGTGGCTACTCATAGATTGGTTGCCAAACAGAGTCCTTTTTTTGAATAGCCTTAGAAACCCGTATGCTCATTTTTCTTCTCAATTATGAGTGATTTTTGCATTCCCATTGTTCATAATTGCTCTGTACATTCCCTTCCCTGCCCTCCAACATGATGAAAGTGTTTTTTAAAGAGTGAGATACAATGCATGCCAACCTAACATAACTATGGACAGGCATATTACATTTTTTACGTTACATATTACAGGCATTTTTTTTCTTTTCCCATAAGAGTATATGTGCACAGGATGAAGTGCACCACATGTGATAGGCATGTGTAGGACCTATGGATCGTGAAAGTTGTTTTGTGGGAAGTATTTATCATCATAACAGTGGACATAAGTCTGTAGATTTTGCATCTGTTATTGCAGGTTGTTGTGCCACTTTGATCTGTGGGTAGCTTGCTTCTGATGACGAGCTTGGTGAATTGTGTGTGTGTGGGCGGGGGGTGTTTAAAGGTCAGAAGAGTGGGTGCAGGAAAGATTTCTTTTAGGATGTGATCCTCATCAATTTTCGATTGTAATTGTTTAATGATACCTAAGGGTATCATTTAGTCAGGGGTATTTTTAGTAAAAATCATGGACAGGTCACAGGCAATAAACAAAACTTCATGGCCCCTGACCCGTCCATGACTTATAATATAAATACCCCTGACTAAATCTTGCGGGGGGGGAGGGAGGTGCACTGCTGGGGAGAGACGGGGGAGATAGACAGGGGGGCGCTGCTGGGAGGGGGTGCCGGGGGCAGCCCAAGTAGCGGCTGTTCCGGCCGGCCACCCTGGGACCGCTGCCAGGGGCCACCCGAACAGCAGCTGGTGTGGCAGTCCCCAGGGCCTCTCCAGCAGCGATTGGTGTGGCTGCCCCACCTGAGCAGCTGGCCCTGGAGTCATCCACACTGGCTGCTTCAGAAGTCACAGAGCCTTAATGATGCCCCATATGGGTTCCAGTGTGGTTGGTAGGTGACAACCGGGGGTGTGTCCTCAGAAAAGGGTTTTTCCCAGATTGAAGCAGGTTCTCTCAGGGTATTCAGATGGCACATTCCAAGAAGGGTGTTTACATTATTTCTAAGGCATCTATGCAATTTTGGGGCAAATTCAGAATTAGGAATCTGTATTGTTAATTACCTAGCTATTTCAGAAATTTTGAAGTCAGTATGTAATATTAAGAACTGCACGTGTTACAGTTAATAAGCGAAGAATCGATTTTTAGAATTTCCTTCATTTCATAGGATATACTAAGGCCTTCTTTTTAAGGTAGTAATTTGTGCATCCATACATCTGGCACTTTGATGAAAAATGGCTTAAAAACAACTCACAAGTGGCTAGCAGGCTCAAAGGGTAACTTGTTTCTGAAGAAATTTCATCATTATTACATACTGAGACCTCAGTCCTGGAAACATGAATAACTTTACAAATCTGAGTAGTCCCATTGTGCTCAAGGGGACCGCTCAATTCTATAACGTTTCTCAGAGTATGTCTACAGTATATTGGCACAACTGCAGCAGTGCTGCTGTACTGTAGACACTTGCTACAGTGATGGAAAGAGTGTCCCTTCCCCTCTCTAGAGGCGGTTAGTTAGGTTGGTGGAAGAATTCTTCCATAGATCTAGCAGCATCAACAGTCGAGGTTAGGCTGACCTAACTACATCTCACAGGACCTGAAATTTTTCACAGTCCTGAGAAATGTAGGTAGGTTAACATAGGTGTTGACCAGGTTTCAGGTGAATAAAACTGCAGGACTGGACCCTTAAATTCCATGTTTTGGAACTCTCACGACATATACCATTTAATCTTATGCATACGTTACATTTGAAGAATTATTTCTAAAGGCTCAACAGTCATTTTCCTCCCTGTTGTTCTTCAAAAATGAAAAGTTTCTCCTCCTTGTTCTACACAGAATTCCACAAAGAACAGAAGTCTTTCAAAATGACTGCCAGCTCAATTGTTGTCATTGGGACTGAAGTCACATCTGTCCTCATCTGATGGTCATTTCAGGAATGAGAATGGACATGAGTATATTCACTTCCGGACATATTGGGGCAGCCACCATCCTGTGAACAGCTTCACTTCATTGTCATTGACAACAATGAAAGACGGTGACCATTTTGAAAGAATTCAAACCTTATGAGTTTCTCTAAAAATTTAATATACTAGTATGACCGAAAGCACCCCTGTATTCACACCCTATACACTATTGTAATAATCTTTGTATAAAATATGCCTTCTGAGGTACCATTTGAAAACTAATAACCCACTGGTCAATAATGTGATGAAATGTGTGTAGCAACATTAGATGAAAAGTTATAAACATAAGCTGAAATTAGCTGAAATGAATTTTATATAGGGGCAAACCTCAGGAAAATGCATTTTCAAAGGATGACTGAACTATAAAAATGAGGGGCAAACACACTCCAATTTATCTCTCCCTAGACATCTCTCTCTTTTTTACCCATGAAGACAAAAGAAACTGCCTTTGGGAGCAGATCCTGGCCTGAGAATTTGGTCAGCCATGTTACTGGGAACACACGGTGAGAGATTTCACCTTGATCCAAGTCTAGTTTGTTAAGTTTTAATACTAGGAAGCATTTTATCTTTATTTCTCTTGTAACCATTTCTGATTTTACTGCCTTATACTTGTACTGACTTAAGATCTCTCTCTCTCTCTCGCTGTTTGTAGTTAAATAAACTTGTTTTATTCTTTAATTAAAGCTAATCCAGTGTTTTCTTTAAACTGAACTGAGCAGGTAACTCCATTTAAAACAGCAAACTGTTGTACACTGACCCCTTACAGGGGCAACAGACCTCCAACAGCTAGACTGTTCAGGAGGGGGCTGGGCAGTGCAGAACACATTTTGGGGGGAAACCCAGAACTGGGAGTGAGGTAGGGTCATTCTGCACGTGATAACCAAGACAGATGGAAGCCAGAGTGTGAATGGAGTATGCCGACAGACTGCTGGGGTCGGCATTGTTGGACCAAGGCTGTGGCTACACACAGACATTCGGGGTGTGACCTGCATGCTGGCAGGCTGATTGCAACTGACCCAAGTTGGAAGCTACAACAGCAAAGCACAGTGAGGTATCCAAGGTTGCAGTGCAGGGGTGACAGTCACTCACTGGTCTGGATTGCATCACAGAATGTTATAAACAGCCTCTTTCAGCTATGAAAAATTATAACAAGAAATGACTCAATTCTATATATTTCTTTTCAGAACTGATCTGTTTCACCAGAACTACTCAACAGTGAGGGCAGGAAGGAGAGGAAAACTAGACTGTGTGTAAGGGAACGTAGAAGGTGCAGGAGTGAGGAGAAAGCTGGATATGGAAGACAGGAGGAAGCAGAATTTGTGATGTATATGTAGGAGAATGTATAAAGGTGCAAGAGGCAGGATAAACTTGGAAAACAGGAAGTAGGGGGGAAATGAGAGGGTTGTACAAAGATGTCGCAATTACCCCACAACTAGATGTAAAAAAACCAAGAAATCCAGAGTTAAAGTTAAATTTAAACATATTAAGTTATGGAAACGCATAGTTAAAGAATCCAAAGAACCTATTTCTGTTGTGCAATGATGCCCCAGGGGATTGGGGAAATTTAATGTGTCTTTAAAAATCAGTTTACTCTAATTTAGGAATATAAATACTAAAATGCCTTAAATCACATGTTTTTTGCCTGGTGTCACTACAGGGTAGAGTTAAGGTGTTTTGGTGTCCTAACTATTCATTTATATACCTTAAAAACACCTAGATTTCTTTTAAGTTTAACTATAATTCTAAATTCCCAAATTTACAGTGCTTGGTTTTGGAATAACGACAACATCTCTAATATTTTTTTATATGTACTGTCAATCTTAACACTTTTTTTCTGGGAATAGTATAGCAGAAGCTGGTAGTGACTAACACTTCCCATGCTAAAAAGATTCTTGCCACCTTTTCTCTGAGATGCTCTCACACCTCCATAAGTTGCAGCAAGCCTCTGGTATTTGGCAGGGGGACAGCTCTCAAGTACAGAAGTGCAGTTTCTTTGCCCAATTAAAGATTCTTTGCCCAATTAAGATTTCTTTGCCCAATTAAAGATTGGTTCTGTGGATGAAGGGAAAGCAGTGGATGTATTGTTTCTTGACTTTAGCAAAGCTTTTGACACGGTCTCCCACAGTATTCTTGTCAGCAAGTTAAGGAAGTATGGGCTAGATGAATGCACTATAAGGTGGGTAGAAAGCTGGCTAGATTGTCGGGCTCAACGGGTAGTGATAAATGGCTCCATGTCTAGTTGGCAGCCGGTGTCAAGTGGAGTGCCCCAGGGGTCGGTCCTGGGGCCGGTTTTGTTCAATATCTTCATAAATGATCTGGAGGATGGTGTGGATTGCACTCTCAGCAAATTTGCAGATGATACTAAACTGGGAGGAGTGGTAGATACGCTGGAGGGGAGGGATAGGATACAGAAGGACCTAGACAAATTGGAGGATTGGGCCAAAAGAAATCTGATGAGGTTCAATAAGGATAAGTGCAGGGTCCTGCACTTAGGATGGAAGAATCCAATGCACCGCTACAGACTAGGGAGCGAATGGCTAGGCAGCAGTTCTGCGGAAAAGGACCTAGGGGTGACAGTGGACGAGAAGCTGGATATGAGTCAACACTGTGCCCTTGTTGCCAAGAAGGCCAATGGCATTTTGGGATGTATAAGTAGGGGCATAGCGAGCAGATCGAGGGATGTGATCGTTCCCCTCTATTCGACACTGGTGAGGCCTCATCTGGAGTACTGTGTCCAGTTTTGGGCCCCACACTACAAGAAGGATGTGGATAAATTGGAGAGAGTCCAGCGAAGGGCAACAAAAATGATTAGGGGTCTAGAGCACATGACTTATGAAGAGAGGCTGAGGGAGCTGGGATTGTTTAGTCTGCAGAAGAGAAGAATGAGGGGGGATTTGATAGCTGCTTTCAACTACCTGAAAGGGGGTTCCAAAGAGGATGGCTCTAGACTGTTCTCAATGGTAGCAGATGACAGAACGAGGAGTAATGGTCTCAAGTTGCAATGGGGGAGGTTTAGATTGGATATTAGGAAAAACTTTTTCACTAAGAGGGTGGTGAAACACTGGAATGCGTTACCTAGGGAGGTGGTAGAATCTCCTTCCTTAGAGGTTTTTAAGGTCAGGCTTGACAAAGCCCTGGCTGGGATGATTTAACTGGGAATTGGTCCTGCTTCGAGCAGGGGGTTGGACTAGATGACCTTCTGGGGTCCCTTCCAACCCTGATATTCTATGATTCTATGATTCTAAACTTATTTAGATTTTGCTGAAGATATGACTAAAAATCATCATTCCCTTCCCTTGTTTGCAAGCCTTAGGAATGTTTTGGCTCATGCCTAAACAGCAGCTTAACACAGGGGTGGGCAAACTGCAGCCTGCAGGCCGGATCTGGCCCCTCAGGGCTTTGGATCAGGCCCGCAGGATTGCCCCCCGTGGTGCCGCAGGCCCCGCGCCGCTCTCAGAAGTGGCTGACGCCACGTCCTGGGGCCCTGGGGAGGGGGGAGGGGTAGAGGGCTCCGTGCGTTGCCCTTGCCTCCAGACACTGCCCCGTGCAGCTCCCATTGGCTGGGAACGGGGAACCGCGGCCAATGGGAGCTTCGGGGGAGGTACCTGTGCCCTGCTCGCCCACCCTGGCCCCATGCCATGCCGCTCCGGGAAGTGGCCAGAACCACATCCCTGCACGGAGCCCTGTGCGCGCCACGCCCCCAGGGGCCTAGCAGCGATGTGGTTCTGGCCTCTTCCCAGAGTAGCATGGCGTGGGGCCAGGGCGGGTGGGCAGGCAGGCAGGGAGCCTGCCCTGGCCCAGGTGTGTGCCGCTGCCACTCCGGAGCTGCTTTAGGTAAGCGGTGCCGGGCCAGAGCCCGAACCCCTCCGGCACCCCGCCCCACAACTCCCTGCCTAAGCCCCCTCCCGCAGTCTGCACCCCTCTTGCACCCCTGCCCTGAACCCCCCCTGCACTCCGCATCCCTCCTGTGCCCCAACTCCCTTCCCTGAGCCCCCTCATACACCCCACATCCCTCCTCTGCCCCAATCCTTTGTCCTGAGCCCGTTCCTGCACACTGCACCCCCTCCCACACCCCACACTCACTCCCGCACCCCAAGCCCCCCTCCCGGTCCTGCATACAATTTTCCCACCCAGATGTGGCCCTTGGCCCAAAAAGTTTGCTCACCCCTGGCTTAACATTCACATTTCTAGGCTGACCACCCACTGGAACCAAAGCAGCAAGCACCAGCACCCCCTCCCCCCACCCCGCCCTACTGGGAACATCTGGGAGATGCTGGAGCAGTCTCCCGCACCCATAATGCCCAGTTCCCCACCTCTTCTTTCCCACCCCATGTTTCAGTATCAGTCCCCATCCCATCCAGACTCCTTATCTCAATGTACTCCCCCTCCTTTCATGCTTCCAGCTCTTGGCTCCTCAGCATTCCAGACAGCTTCCTACGCTACACTGGGCCCAGAAGAGGGGTCACTGAAAGCACAGGAAAAACAGATTCCTGGCTCTCCATTCCAGTGCCTGGACCCAGAACCAGGTTTACCATGGCGCCAGTGGCACCGGGCCCAGAGTCAGAAGGGGCCCCGGCAAGCTTGATCCCATGGCCGGCTGAGCCGGCCATGAAAGTTGTCCCCACCCCTGCTCTACCCCAGTCCCACCCCCACTCCACCCTTTCCCCTGAGCAACGGGGGGACTGCAGCAGGGGTCAGGCATGCCCTGCACTCACCGGGCAGCAGGAAGTGGAGTGACCTGGCCGCAGCCTGCTCTGCGCTGCTGGTGAGTGCTGGGGGCAGTTCCCCCCAGCCACCCAGTCCTAAGGCTGAGAGCTAGGGGAGCAGAGCGGAGTAGGCTGGGGCTGGGTCTCTCCACTTCCCGCTGCCCCATGAGTGCGGGGTCAGGCTCCACTGGCTTGTCCTGGGGGACGGTTACCTCCTACCCCCAAAGCCTGGGGAGGAGATGGAGCGGTGGGGAAGGGGCATTGGATGGGGAAGAGAAGGGGATAGAGGAACCAGGGGCAGAGGGAAAGAGGCAGTGGGGAAGGAAGGGTGTGGGATGGGGAAGAGATGAAGTGGTGGGGAAGGGGCATGGGATGGGGAAGAGAAGGGGATATGGAAAGCAGGGGCCCAGCATGCGGATCCCCTTGGCAGCAGCTGGGGCTCCCCTGTTAAGCAGGCCCATCAAACCCTCACCCTGACAAGCCCCACCTGCCCTGCATCTGTACCACCCCGATGAGCTGCCCCCAGACACCCTCCCCACTGAGCCTCAACCAACTATACCTGGACCCCTACCCAAATGAACCCCACCTCCCCTGTACCCATACCCCCACACCCCGCGATGAGCTCCAACCACTTTCACTTGGTCCCCCTTGTAGACTCCCATTGCCCCTGCACCTGGAACCTCCCTGTGCATCCAGACTGCCCCACACAGAACCCTCTTACCCCCATCTGGATTCCCCCACACTAAGTCCCTCTACACTTGGATCCTGCTGCCAGGCTGAGCCTCCTTGCCCACATCTGGTGTGCCTGGCGCAAAAGGGAAGGACCCAGGGTGTTTATGTGGCAGGCATATTCCTTGTGCTGTGCGAGGGTCAGGTTCAGCCTCACTGCCAAGTCCCTGTCCCAGGGAGCAGGAGAGGTTGCAGGGTATTCTCCCACCTCCATGCAGCCAGTGGCCTGTGCTCCCCACTGCCATGGTGGAGTTTCCACATTTATTTATTGTAAAAAAACAAAACAAAACCAAAACACCCGCAGAATTTTAAAATATTATGCACAGAATTTGATGCAGAATTCCCTCAGGAATATGGGGCGCTGTACAGATGGGACTGTGAAGGGGGTGCTGGACAGTAGGGGACCTGTGGGTGGGGGAGCTGGGCAGGGGGTATGGTGTGCAGGGTGCT
Organism: Natator depressus; assembly: GCF_965152275.1. Classification (NCBI taxonomy): domain Eukaryota; kingdom Metazoa; phylum Chordata; order Testudines; family Cheloniidae; genus Natator; species Natator depressus. The sequence goes on along the minus strand of NC_134237.1, from coordinate 69,590,215 downwards.
GTGCAGTTGTGGTGGGAGGTCAGTGGGAGGGTCTCTGGGTAGGGGGTGCTGGACATAGCGGGTCCAGGACCATTGGGCATAGGGATCTGTGGGGAAGGTCTCTGGGCGAGGGGGCACGGGGCTTAAGGGCAGGGCACTGGGCAGGGGGGCAGTGTGGAAGGGGCACGCTGGCACCGCAGGGCTGGGCTGGCCAGTGTGCGTCTAGCAGTTGTGGGTTTGTAAACAGTGCCCTTGTGCTGGGCTGAGTGGCGCCACTCCCGCTGTGCCTCATTGCTCCCAACTGGCCCCTTGCTCTGCGAACCGCTGCCCATCATATGCCCTATTTCCCCAATGGGGGCCCACAAATAGGGTTGGCACTGGGCCCACAAAAAGTTAATCCAGCCCTGCCTGGACCTAAGACAGCCTGGAGCTGTCAGGAGCTGCAGTTGAAGAGAAAGGCCTGTTTAACCTCCTGCAGCCACAGACTAGAGCATCGTCAGGGCAGACAATCTTCAGAAACTTTAAATGGTTAACTAACAAGCCTCTACTGAGTATACGCCAACTGTGATTTTTCAAGGGCTTCTACCTAACCAAATTTGGTGGATTTTCACAGGAAAGGAAAAGGCACATCCCTGACATAAAGGCAGCTCCTTGCCAAACTTTAAGTCCCTGCTGCAAAGCCAAAGTGTTAGAGCTTCTCAAAGAGAAGGTCACCAGAATTTTTAACATGGGCAAAACAATGTATGTTTCTGTAACCTCCTTGTCAGAAACGGCTGAACCATTCTAACTGAAATAATAATAATAAAAATCCTGAACCAGACACTTGGCATGGAAATTTTCAACACAAATGGTTAAAAGTTTGGCAAAGTTATAAGCAACTGAGAAGCAGGGCCGGCTCTATGTTTTTTGCCACCCCAAGCAAAAAATTTGCTGCCCCAAGATCAGGTGGGGTTGGGCCTCGCAGGTGGTGCTGGAAGTGGAAGGAGTGATGTCACCTTCTCCCAGCACCTGCAGAGGCTTTACTCCTCCCCCCTCTGCCTGGCCGCGCAGAGAAGCCCCGATATAAGGGGTGGCACAAGGCAGTGCAGCAGCCAGTGCACAGAGGAGGTGGCGCAGCCCCGGCTCCCCGGCAGGACTCGCCCTCTCCTCCCCAGGTAGCGGCTGGGCCCTGGCAGCTCAGCATCCCAGGGCTGGGGCTTTCCCTTCCCACTGCGGTCGGGGGCGCAGCGCCCTCGCCTCATCTAAGTGGCGCAGCTCCGAGAGCACAACTGCCCTGAAAAAAAAGGGTGGCCGGAATGCTGCCCCTGGAAATGTGCTGCCCCAAGCATGTGCTTGCTTTGCCGGTGCCTAGAGCCGGTCCTGCTGAGAACAGGGTCTTATATTGGGAAGCATCAGGCAAGCTTAATAATAGGTGGTTCTACCATGCCTGCCGCAATAAACACAGTAGCACTAAAAACACAACTGAAAGTGGCAAATCTGTGTTTCATATGAAAGTATGTCACACTGCCAAAAGTTGTGTTCTGATATTTATTATACAAACTATAGAAGCTAATGCAAATTTTTGGCTTTTTTTTTTTTTGGTCAGTTGGAGTCATAGTAAAATTTTTGTTACTTTGTTTGTATTTCTTATGTTGATTTAGTCCCCATCAACCAATCACATGACTATTGTGCACAATCACTGTGGCATAACCAAGAACTTTGTTTTAGATCCAGCCTGACCAGGGTGCCCTGACCCAGGAACCACTCAATAGGCAGCTTCCCCTCTGCCCCATCAGTTCCTATTTGTTTATAGCCTGAATAGTAGTGACAATGTAAGACCCTCAGGAACGCTCTCTCTCTTGCTCCCACGGATGAGCTCTGGAAGAAAAATGAAGTCAGATCCTAACTAACAAGGGAGTGGGACAGAAGAGCATGTTGGAGTTTCACACACAATTAATATTTAGACCCCAATAGTTGCATCTTCCCTGTATTTCCCTGGTCTATGGGGAAGAGGTATGTTTCTCTACTGCCTGTTAGAACCCTGAATGCAGGGGGAGAGAAAGAAGAGACAAACTAACAAGGGAGAAGCAAGGTGGAACAGAAGAGAAAGCCAAGGAAAGGAGGACCATTAGGCTTCTGGGAGGCCTACTTTTACAGCTTGGCTCAGACCTTATAACTAAGGCTTTATCTGTGTCACGGAGGTCACAGATTCTGTGACTTTCTGTGATCTCCGTTACTTTTCCAGAGGCTGGTGAGGCTGCCCAAGCAGATCAGGTAGCCCCTGGGACAGCTGCACCAGGCGCTGCTGGGGCAGTCTCGGGCCACCGCAGCTCCCTGACCCCAGCAGCAGTAGTTTGGATGTGGGAGGAGGCTCAAGGCTGGAGCAGAAGGTTGGGATGCAGGGTGGTGCTTACCTCGGGGAGGGAGCTCCCCAGAAGTGGCCGACATGTCCCTGCAGCTCCTAGGCATTAAGAAAAAGTAGATGTGCTGTTAATACTCTTGTCTCTATATACAATATACTGAGCTTGGGAGTCTCACTGGGCCATTTAGGGTATGTCTACACTACAATTAAAAAAACTATGGCTGACCCTGTCAGCTGACTTGCACTTACAGGGCTCAGGCTGAGAGGTTATAAAATGATAATGTAGATGTCTGGGATTGGGCTGAAGGCTGGGACCCTTCTCCCACTTGTGGGGTCCATCCCTGAGCCCAAACATCTACACTGCAATTATATAGACTTGACAAGCTGTCATGGGTATTTTATTGCAGTGTAGATATACCCTTAGTATCTTTTTTGCTGCAACCTCCTATTCCCTGGACTTCCTACCTTTCACTCCTTCCTTCTCTAGGTCTATCCAAAATTCTGCTGCCAATATAATCTTCCTCTTTTGCTCTTCCGATTATATCCCAGTTCTTCTCTGGTTTCTACACACTTTCTGCATCAAGTGCAAGCTCCTAATCCTCACTTCAAAAAGCTATACACAAATCTTCTTTCCTCCTATATCTTGCCTTAATCGTCAACTATACCTCTTCCCATTTCTGCCCAGGCTTCTGTCAAATTATCCCAATTGTCTCCTTTGCCTATATCTAACTTTGTGCATTCTTTCAGCACCACTTCTTGCATCTAAAACAGCTTCCCTAATAATGCATTTGTTCACTAAATGTCTTCAGTCAGCTTTTGGGCATCAAGGTTTAGATTTTTGGCCAGACAACTCTGGGAAGGAATGGGTATAAATCATCAACCATTTTGTTTTATATTGCATTTCACTCGCTTGTGACTTTAAAATATAAGCTCTTTTTCTTATCCTCTTCCTAGTATTTGCATTAGCAATGCACTGGGATTACAAGGTTTTTTGCACACCTTTGGTCTGTGTATTTTATGCTGATAGCTCTGGGAGCCTGATGAGCATATGTCAAAGAAGTAGTTTACTGTGTGGTTGTAGATAATGTATAGTGCACTAGTAACTATTCTGGAGCATATTTTGTTAAAAAAAGTCTTAGCAATACAAGATCTCAACTGCAATACTTTACTGTGTATTTACTGAGAAGTTGGGGAAAGAGTGGCCTTTTGTCCATGTGAATTATAGGATATACTGGTCAGTGATGTGTGATTAACAACGTTTTGCTGGAAAATCAATACTCAGAGGCTTCACTGTAGCATTCTGTGCTGCCACCTTGGAGGGAAGTCATGTTTTCTCAATTACTGGGATTATTTATTCTCCAACTCAGTAGTAAAATCAACTTTTAGAATGCTGTCACATCACCTATGGAATGATGGGGGCATCAAAATGAGCACTCTAATCTGAATGTCTATCAGGCAGTTATGCTTACAATCCTTCACTATATAGCTGAGAGAGACAACATGGCCGCCACATTAGAAAACTAGACCAGTTTCCTACAGTCTTCAATCTGTTTGCAGGGTCAAGTGGTGGGACAAGATTCACACTATCAAAATCGTTTTTCATTGCCTGATGTCTGGCATTCAAAGCATACGTGTGAAAGCTCAGCTGCATTGGTCTGGGAATCTTGTTGAAATGGCCAACTCAGAAATACTCAAGGCCATATTTTATAGTCCGCTACAGCAAGGTGTTACAATGTATCAATGTGGGGGGAGAAATTAAGGATGTTATGGACCCCTGCTAAGAAGTCACAGTTACAGCTGTCCCTAAATTAGGATCTATCACCTAACTGATCTCAGTACAAATAAGGATAAGGGACAAGAAAAGGTAACTAAAAAGGTGATTTAACATAAGGTAAATATATGGACAAATATGTCAGTAGCTTGCATGGGCATGAAGCCCAGAACCCTCTCCTTCTACAAATGATAGACAAAGGGACTTATACTTTACAGATCAAAGTTCATCTAACCATCTGCCTCGGCCTCAAGATGTTGGATCCGGACCTACCACTGCGCTTGGGAATGACAAGCGGCGCAAGAGGGACTTGGACCTTTGATGACTGCTGGACCAGGATTAGGATCAGGATCATTTCTCAGGTAAGTAGCTGTGGCAGTATCTTTCAGAGATCTTTTGGCAGTTCTTGATTCTATGATGCAAATGTGGGCTGCTGCTAGGGAGGACAGCGCCCTAAAGCCTGTGGGGACCGGGGGCTTTTATATCCTCTGGTCTCTTGGCATATTAGTGACCACCTGACGAGTGCCTTCCCCGCCTTTCCACAAAAAAGCGCCAAACTCAAATTAAAGGGCACCAAAGTTCCAAACAGAAGGGTAGCCAACATGGCTGCCAAATAACTACTAGACACCATTCAAGATGGTGATTTTAACAAATTTTTGACATTACCATTTCCCAAGTAAATAATACAAGATACCAGATAGACATGAATCAGAGCATGCATATTAAAACATAAATACATGAATAATACTGTAAAAAAAAACACCTGTTCTCATGGTGGCCAATGCACAAACTATCAAGACACAGTGAAGTCAAACTTGGACGCATATCAGGTTGACCCCAACAACAGGGAAGCAAAGTGGTGGCAGATCTGTCATGTCACCATTAACCACTTTGAAGCATGGTGCACATTAACATCTGATGTGAAAAAAGCAAAAAAAGCAAAACAAGGATACAACAGCATGCAGTGGTCCTGGACAATCTTGCCTAACCCACTTGGAACTGTGTTTGTGGTTCTTGCATTGGTCTGACCTTGCATATTTGTGTTCACCAACAGCATTTGCTAAATCCTCATGTGTCAACATCAGCGTGAGACTCAATCATCAAAGGCACAAAAAACTGAGATGGTGATGGTGCTGAGAAAGTGCAGAACATGTGATGTAAGCCCTGTCAATAGAGCCACATACCAGTGAAAGGAAATGGAGTCACAGAATCTATTAAGAATTACCTGTACAAAAAGAAACACACAGCTCAGCTTCCAAACTTCAAACTCCCTATTAGACAAAACAAAATCATGTTTCGCTTACATCTGTTACATTGAAAATTCCCTGTTATCTGCAACTCTAATTATATGAAACTACTCTATAGCTACTCTGCCCCACCCTGATGACATGTAAATAAACTCGGCTGAATTGCACAGTTTCACAATCCTCTTGCAACATGGATCTATTAGCCAAATCCATGCCAACCACTTCCAGTTGAACCAGTTTTCACATTCTTCCAGAGAAAAATCTTTTATATAAATAATTTCTTCATTAGCTGTCATGGGTCTGCACTCAGATGTACAATTGCTGTCAGCAGTCTTGCCCTCATGCATTTTACAAATTAATCTCAGTAAAATTGTGTTAAAGTTCTCCAGTGGATGTAAGGTGGGACAAACCAAAGGGAAACAGATCAAGGAAAAACTGTTAAACCTTTGGTGAAAAATCCATTTAGTCACCATTGCCTTGATCTGCTTTATTCACTGTTTTAAACTCATATCTGTTTTTATATATCTATGTGCAAACCATTAATTTTCTCTGCTTTCATTCGCTCATCTTAAACTATTACTTTAAACAACATGCCCCCCTAAAGTGCTTATGTCTTGTGAATCCACCACATAGTATTACCTGTCAATAAGAAGTGCCTCCACCACACTGCATGATCTGTTGTCTATGGAGATACACTTTAGACAACAGACAGGAGCTGAAGTAGCAGACTGATTTTTACATTGAACCAGTTGCCGGAGAAAACTGACTAGCACTTGCAAAGAGAAGAAAAGTAAAACACTGGACCTTGTAAAGCTGTAATTTTTTTTCCTGGACTTTTGTCTGTGGTTCTAGGTTCAAAAATGCAAGTTTGCCACAACCAAAGAGATGTCACACTACTAGTCTCTGCAACGTTAGAGATCATGTACTACAAGATAGTATATTTGGAGGGAGGAGGGAACCTTCAATAGTAAACATTCAATTTCCAGGAAAAATTTGTGAGGCATTCTACTGGCAAATGGAAGATTTACTTTTCAAAACACTATAACCAAAACAAACAGCGACTGGTGTGTTCTATATTCTTTATGCGGTTTAAAAATGAAAATAAGTCTTCAAAAGGTCACTACCTCCTCCTCATGGAATTTTCTTTTGGAGACCTATATTCAGAACTGTTTCAACTTTCAGTAAGATCTGCACTACTATCCAGCTGGCTCAGAAACAGTTGGGTGTATTTTCATCAAATTTATTGGTTTAGTTGAAACTCTGTAAAGGGCCACCTGCTGAAAAAGCAAAAAATATAGCTACAAAAGAGTGCTAGGCCTAACTAGGTAGTGGACTCTGGAGACAGATATATCCTATTTACGGAATAACAAGTTTTTCATTCCGGACAATGTGTGCCTTTTTATGTTTGAGAAATAAATGTTTCTGAAATGAACTACATAGTATAATTTTTTGTTTCATATCATAAAAGCTCATGGGTTATCTGGGGACGGGAGGTTCATGATGAGGAACAATCTTAGAAACCATGAACAGAAGAAGAAGACAAGCAATTTCTATTTAAAACACCTGCAATTCACTGATGTCCAATTGATTTAATCAAAGCAGGTATTTTCCACCTAATTTTCTATTCATAACAAAATTACATGTTCTGATGGGACTTTTAAGTCCAGCAATAGAGAAAAAGAGGCCTTCCAACTTTGCTGAGCAGACAGCACAGCCCAGTAACTTTATTAATGTACATTTGGTACACAGTAGCTCATGCTCTAGACAAAAACCCCACTACAATTTTACCTGACTACTAATAAAACAATCACAAGGGGACAAACTTTCCTGTACTGTCATGTTGCAGAAGATCCTGTGCTCATACGCATGTACTGTACACATACAGTGTATATAGCTCAAACTGTAATATGTGATACTAGAAAATAAATGGGGATGATAGTCAGTTACTGACAACTTTAGTACTGTATTCCAAATACAGGCCTAGGGGTTCTAGTTCTAGTCCCAGACAATGTTCCCTCTAATTTTTGACAGACCGGGTGCACAAAAAATTTCTTCTGTGCAAATTTTTGAAGCAGAGTTCAAATTTGTGCACAATGAGGCAAATGCACCCAAGCGAGTAAAATGTGAACAATGTCAAAAGTCGCCTTTAAATGATATTTCGGCTTGGCTCCGATGTAGTATTTCATTTTTTGTGCGCGTGGTGTTTCGCCATGTGCGCGGGGTTTAGGATTTGTGTGGATGCACACACTCACACAGCTCAGAGGGAACAGTGGTCCCAGATGTAAATTCTGAGACTCAGTTTGAGTTTTTCTACTTTACAATAGTGGTGTGAGGCTTAGTTCATTAATGTTTGTAAAAGTCTGAGATCTTCAGAAGATGGTACAGAAATGAAAGGTGTATTATACACACAAAAATAACCTATTTATAGAATACAGAGAGTCTTAAAGTTATTTTATTGTTTGTATTCCAATAGTATCTAGAAGCCAGAATCAGGAATCAGATCCCCATTCTGCTAAGCAATGTTATATACACAGACCCCCACAAAAAGATGGCACAAACAGCCTATATAATTTAGTAAGAACTTGCAATCAGCAAATTGTTAAGTAAGGAAGCATACTGGAGATAAATACCAAATGGTTTCAAATGTTTCCAATATTTAATCTCATCTAATGTTTATTAACTTCTCTACTTCCTGGAAGCAGGACCCACAGCCCGCCCCGCTGACTTTCAATCCAATACCCACTTCAATCTCTTTGGTCACTCGATTACGGACCTAAAAGTGGCAATTCTTCAACAAAAAAACTTCAAAAACAGACTCCAAGGAGAGACTGCTGAATTGGAATTAATCTGCAAACAATTAATTTAGGCTTGAATAAAGACTGGGAGTGGATGTGTCATTACACAAAGTAAAACTATTTCCCCCTGTTTATTTCCCCTCCTACTGTTCTTGTAAAGTGCTGGAAATGGCCCACCTTGATTATCACTACAAAAGGTCCCCCCCCCACCCCCCGGTAATAGCTCACCTTAAGTGATCACTCTTGTTACAGTCTGTATGGTAACACCCATTGTTTCATGTTCTCTGTGTATATAAAATCTCCCCACTATATTTTCCACTGTATGCATCCGATGAAGTGAGCGTAGCTCACGAAAGCTTATGCTCTAATAAATTTGTTAGTTTCTAAGGTGCCACAAGTACTCCTTTTCTTTTTACTTACGCTAAGTATCAGAGGGGTAGCCCTGTTAGTCTGGATCTGTAAAAGCGGCAAAGAGTCCTGTGGCACCTTATAGACTAACAGACGTATTGGAGCATAAGCTTTTGTAGGTGAATACCCACTTCGTCGGATGCATGTAGTGGAAATTTCCAGAGGCAGGTATAAATATGCAAGCAAGAATCAGGCTAGGGATAACGAGGTTAGTTCAATCAGGGAGGATGAGGCCCTCTTCTAGCAGTTGAGGTGTGAACACCAAGGGAGAAGAAACTGCTTTTGTAGTTGGTTAGCCATTCACAGCCTTTGTTTTATCCTGAGCTGATGGTGTCAAATTTGCAAATGAACTGAAGCTCAGCAGTTTCTCTTTGAAGTCTGGTCCTGAAGTTTTTTTGCTACAGGATGGATACCTTTAAATCTGCTATTGTGTGTATAGGGAGGTTGAAGTGTTCTCCTACAGGTTTTTGTATATTGCCATTCCTAATATCTGATTTGTGTCCATTTATCCTTTTACGTAGGGACTGTCCAGTTTGGCCGATGTACATAGCAGAGGAGCATTGCTGGCACATGATGGTGTAGATTACACTGGTGCACGTGCAGGTGAATGAACCGGTGATGGTGTAGCTGATCTGGTTAGGTCCTGTGATGGTGTCGCTGGTGTAGATATGTGGGCAGAGTTGGCATCAAGGTTTGTTGCATGGATTGGTTCCTAAGTTAGAGTTACTATGGTGCGGTGTGTAGTTGCTGGTGAGAATACTCTTCAGGTTGGCGGGTTGTCTGTGGGCGAGGACTGGCCTGCCTCCCAAGGCCTGTGAAAGTGAGGGATCGTTATCCAGGGTGGGTTGTAGATCACTGATGATGCGTTCGAGAGGTTTTAGCTGAGGACTCTATGTGATGGCCAGTGGAGTTCTGTTGGTTTCTTTCTTGGGCTCGTCTTGCAGCAGGAGGCTTCTGGGTACACGTCTGGCTCTGTTGATCTATTTCCTTATTTCCTCGTGTGGGTATTGTAGTTTTGAGAATGCTTGGTGAAGATCTTGTAGGTGTTGGTCTCTGTCTGAGGGGTTGGAGCAAATGCGGTTGTACCTCAGCGCTTGGCTGTAGACAATGAATCGTGTGGTGTGTCCAGGATGAAAGCTGGAGGCATGAAGGTAGGCATAGCGGTTGGTGGGTTTTTGGTATAGCGTGGTGTTAACATGACCGTCACTTATTTGCACTGTGGTGTCTAGGAAGTGGACCTCCCGTGTAGATTGGTCCAGGCTGAGGTTGATGGTGGGGTGGAAGCTATTGAAATCCTGGTGGAATTCTTCCAGGGTTTCCTTCCCATGGGTCCAGATGATGAAGATGTCATCAATGTAGCGTAGTTTATGCTAAACTGTCTGATCCACTTTGTATTTAGTTGTGGCATTCTGAGTACCTTTCCCAGACCTGAGGAAGAGCTCTGTGTAGCTTGAAAGCTTGTCTCTCTCATCAACAGAAGTAGGTCCAATAGAAGATACTACCTCACCCACCTTGTCTCTCTAATATCCTGAGACTGAAATGGCAACATACAACTATACTTCATACTGTTTATTAATACATCTGTGCAAAGTGTAATGTAGAAATGAGAATTTTGAAGCTCTGGTTACACTTCAGTTGAGACTGTGTAGGGTTACAGAGTTCATATCCTACGCAGTCAATTCAGGAATGTACACAGTCTGATTTAGTTGGGGTTGGTCCTGCTTTGAGCAGGGGGTTGGACTAGACCTCCTCCGGTCTCTTCCAACCCTAATCTTCTATGCCCTGGTCTACACTAGGACTTTAGGTCGAATTTGGCAGCGTTAAATCGATGTAAACCTGCACCCGTCCACACGATGAAGCCCTTTATTTTGACTTAAAGGGCTCTTAAAATCGATTTCCTTACTCCGCCCCTGACAAGTGGATTAGCGCTTAAATCGGCCTTGCCGGGTCGAATTTGGGGTACTGTGGACACAATTCGACGGTACTGGCCTCCGGGAGCTATCCCAGAGTGCTCCATTGTGACCGCTCTGGACAGCACTCTCAACTCAGATGCACTGGCCAGGTAGACAGGAAAAGAACCGCGAACTTTTGAATCTCATTTCCTGTTTGGCCAGCGTGGCAAGCTGCAGGTGACCATGCAGAGCTCATCAGCAGAGGTGACCATGATGGAGTCCCAGAATCGCAAAAGAGCTCCAGCATGGACTGAACGGGAGGTACGGGATCTGATCACTGTATGGGGAGAGGAATCAGGGCTATCAGAACTCCGTTCCAGTTTTCGAAATGCCAAAACCTTTGTCAAAATCTCCCAGGGCATGAAGGACAGAGGCCATAACAGGGACCCGAAGCAGTGCCGCGTGAAACTTAAGGAGCTGAGGCAAGCCTACCAGAAAACCAGAGAGGCGAATGGCCGCTCCGGGTCAGAGCCCCAAACATGCCGCTTCTATGATGAGCTGCATGCCATTTTAGGGGGTTCAGCCACCACTACCCCAGCCGTGTTGTTTGACTCCTTCAATGGAGATGGAGGCAACACGGAAGCAGGTTTTGGGGACGAAGAAAATGATGATGATGATGAGGTTGTAGATAGCTCACAGCAAGCAAGCGGAGAAACCGCTTTTCCCGACAGCCAGGAACTGTTTCTCACCCTGGACCTGGAGCCAGTACCCCCCGAACCCACCCGAGGCTGCCTCCTGGACCCGGCAGGCGGAGAAGGGACCTCCGGTGAGTGTACCTTTTAAAATACTATACATGGTTTAAAAGCAAGCATGTGAAAGGATTACTCTGCCCTGGCATTCGCGGCTCTCCTGGATGTACTCCCAAAGCCTTTGCAAAAGGTTTCTGGGGAAGGCAGCCTTATTGCGTCCTTCACTTTACCACTCCAGGCCAGTAACACGTACTCGGGAATCATTGTACAACAAAGCATTGCAGTGTATGTTTGCTGGCGTTCAAACAACATCCGTTCTTTATCTCTCTGTGTTATCCTCAGGAGAGAGAGATATCAGTCACCTGGTTGAAATAGGGTGCTTTTCTTCAGGGGACACTCAGAGGAGCCCGTTCCTGCTGGGCTGTTTGCCTGTGGCTGAACAGAAATGTTCCCCGCTGTTAGCCATGGGGAGGGGGGAGGGTTGAGGGAGTAGCCACACGGTGGGGGGAGGCAAAATGCGACCTTGTAACGAAAGCACATGTGCTATGTATGTAATGTTAACAGCACGGTTTACCCTGAAAGAGTGTAGCCACTGTTTTATAAAATGTGTCTTTTTAAATACTGCTGTCCCTTTTTTTTTCTCCACCAGCTGCATGTGTTTCAGTGATCACAGGATCTTCTCCTTCCCAGAGGCTAGTGAAGATTAGAAAGAAAAAAAAACACACTCGTGATGAAATGTTCTCTGAGCTCATGCTGTCCTCCCACACTGACAGAGCACGGACGAATGTGTGGAAGCAAATAATGTCAGAGTGCAGGAAAGCACAAAATGACCGGGAGGAGAGGTGGCGGGCTGAAGAGAGTAAGTGGCGGGCTGAAGACAGGGCTGAAGCTCAAATGTGGCGGCAGCGTGATGAGAGGAGGCAGGATTCAATGCTGAGGCTGCTGGAGGATCAAACTAATATGCTCCAACTTATGGCTGAGCTGCAGGAAAGGCAGCACGAGCACAGACCGCCGCTACAGGCCCTGTGTAACCAACCGCCCTCCTCCCCAAGTTCCATAGCCTCCACACCCAGACACCCAAGAACACGGTGTGGGGGCCACCGGCCAACCAGCCACTCCGCCACAGAGGATTGCCTAAAAAACAGAAGGCTGGCATTCAATAAATTTTAAAGTTGTAAACTTTTAAAGTGCTGTGTGGCATTTTCCTTCCCTCCTCCACCACCCCTCCTGGGCTACCTTGGTAGTCATCCCCCTATTTGTGTGATGAATGAATAAAGAATGCATGAATGTGAAGCAACAATGACTTTATTGCCTCTGCAAGCAATGATCGAAGGGAGGAGGGGAGGGTGGTTAGCTTACAGGGAAGTAGAGTGAACCAAGGGGCGGGGGGTTTCATCAAGGAGAAACAAACAGAACTTTCACACCGTAGCCTGGCCAGTCATGAAACTGGTTTTCAAAGCTTCTCTGATGCGTACCGCGCCCTCCTGTACTCTTCTAACCGCCCTGGTGTCTGGCTGCGCGTAACCAGTAGCCAGGCGATTTGCCTCAACCTCCCACCCCGCCATAAACGTCTCCCCCTTACTCTCACAGATATTGTGGAGCACACAGCAAGCAGCAATAACAGTGGGAATACTGGTTTTGCTGAGGTCTAAGCGAGTCAGTAAACTGCGCCAGCGCGGCTTTAAACGTCCAAATGCACATTCTACCACCATTCTGCACTTGCTCAGCCTGTAGTTGAACAGCTCCTGACTACTGTCCAGGCTGCCTGTGTCCGGCTTCATGAGCCATGGCATTAAGGGGTAGGCTGCGTCCCCAAGGATACATATAGGCATTTCAACGTCCCCAACAGTTATTTTCTGGTCTGGGAATAAAGTCCCTTCCTGCAGCTTTTGAAACAGACCAGAGTTCCTGAAGATGCCAGTGTCATGTACTTTTCCCGGCCATCCCACGTTGATGTTGGTGAAACGTCCCTTGTGATCCACTAGAGCTTGCAGCACTATTGAAAAGTACCCCTTGCGGTTTATGTACTCGCCGGCTTGGTGCTCCAGTGCCAAGATAGGGATATGGGTTCCGTCTATGGCCCCACCACAGTTAGGGAATCCCATTGCAGCAAAGCCATCCACTATGACCTGCACATTTCCCAGGGTCACTACCCTTGATATCAGCAGATCTTTGATTGCGTGGGCTACTTACATAACAGCAGCCCCCACAGTAGATTTGCCCACTCCAAATTGATTCCCAACTGACCGGTAGCTGTCTGGCGGTGCAAGCTTCCACAGGGCTATTGCCACTCACTTCTCAACTGTGAGGGCTGCTCTCATCTTGGTATTCATGCGCTTCAGGGCAGGGGAAAGCAAGTCACAAAGTTCCATGAAAGTGCCCTTACGCATGCGAAAGTTTCGCAGCCACTGGAAATCGTCCCAGACCTGCAACACTATGCGGTCCCACCAGTCTGTGCATGTTTCCCGAGCCCAGAATCGGCGTTCCACAGCATGAACCTGCCCCATTAGCACCATGATGCATGCATTGGCAGGGCCCATGCTTTCAGGGAAATCTGTGTCCATGTCCTGATCACTCATGTGACCGCGCTGACGTCGCCTCCTCGCCCGGTATCGCTCTGCCAGGTTCTGGCGCTGCATATACTGCTGGATAATGCGTGTGGTGTTTAATGTGCTCCTAATTGCCAAAGTGAGCTGAGCGGCCTCCATGCTTTCCTTGGTATGGCGTCTGCACAGAAAAAAGGCGCGGAACGATTGTCTGCCGTTGCTCTGACGGAGGGAGGGGCGACTTACGACACCCTTACAGGGTTGGCTTCAGGGAGCTAAAATCAACAAAGGGGGTGGCTTTACATCAAGGAGTATTTCAGGCAGGACTTCACGGAGGGTTCCAATAAGAAATGGTGCACCTAAATTATTGTTCTTATTGGAACAAGGAGGTTAGTCTGGCCTCTGATTGATACATGGCTAGATTTACCTCGCTGCACCTTCTCTGTGAGTGACTGCAGTGTGACCTAGAGGAATGAGTCCCCTAGACAGGGTGGGGGGGAGGCAAATGAGTACAAAACAAATCTGGTCTATTTCTTGTTTTGATCCACTCCATCTATCTTTTACATCTTTGGCTGGCAGCAGACGGTGCAGAAGGACTCCATGCCATCCACATCTCATGGCTGCTCGGCAGAAGATGGTACAATACGACTGCTAGCCATCCTCATCTCTTGCCTGCCCGGCAGAAGATGGTACAGTACAACTGCTAGCAATCCGTATCGCCTGCCTGCTCACCATAAGACGGTTCAGTAGGACTGACTGCAGGACTAAAGAGAATGACCTGGTCAAGTCACTCCAAATTTAGTCCCTGCGCCCATGTCTGCCCAGGCGCTCCTGGCCGACATGGCCAGGAGCACCTCGGACATGACAATGACGGCTACCAGTCGTATTGCACCGTCTGCTGCCACAAGGCAATGGGTTGCTGCTACCGTGTAGCAATGCAATACCGCGTCTGCCAACACCCAGGAGACATAGGGTGACGGTTACCTGAGCGGGCTCCATGCTTGCCGTGGTATGGCGTCTGCACAGGTAACTCAGGAAAAACAGACGCGAAACGATTGTCTGCCCTTGCTTTCACAGAGGGAGGGAGGGAACGGGGGCCTGACGATATGTACCCAGAACCACCCGCGACAATGTTTTAGCCCCATCAGGCATTGGGATCTCAACTCAGAATTCCAATGGGCAGCGGAGACTGCGGGAACTGTGGGATAGCTACTCACAGTGCAACGCTCCAGAAGTCGACTCTAGCCTCGGTACTGTGGAAGCACTCCGCCGAGTTAATGCACTTAATGCACTTAGAGCATTTTCTGTGGGGACGCACACACTTGAATATATAAAACCGATTTCTAAAAAACCGACTTCTATAAATTCGACCTAATTCCGTAGTGTAGACATACCCTATGATTCTATGTTTAGAGGGCAGAAGAAAAGGCAATTTATGACTGTACTAGGAAACTGATTGCTCAACTTCCACTTTCATTTAAGTTCAACCTACAAACCTAAACAATCTACAATCTCTTTTGTATGCAGTGTTGTATTTTTACCTCACCCACCTTATCTCTCTACACTCTTTTTTTAGAATTTCTTAACTGTTGATGTAACCCATACCTGCTTGGTGTGGTGCTCTATTCCCCTCTAGTGGCACCTAGACCATCTAGAGATTGATGAGTCTGCTATAACCTTTGCTAAGAGCCACATAGCTTTTAACTCATAAGAGGCTAATGCCAGGGTCGGCTGGTTTGTATAATTTTTGGTGGTGCCCAGAACAGGCCCAAGTCCTGCCCCCCCCCACCTGCCTTGTAAGCCAATACAGTAATTCCTCACTTAAAGTCATCCCGGTTAACATTGTTTTGTTGTTGTGTTGCTGATCCATTAGAGCAGTGCCTCTCAAACTTTTTTTTCCCCACGGACCACTTGAAAATTGCTGAGGGTCTTCGCGAACCACTTAATGATCTTTCCAAATGTTGTTTGTACCGTTAGCTAACTATTGTAAAGTGCTTTGGATAAAAGTGCTATATAAAAATAAACCTTAATTTACTTTTTTGTTCTACACATAAAAGCACACAACTCATATTTTAATATCAGTAGTCTTAACCTTTCTAATGCGATGGATGTGCCCTCTCCCCCACCGCAGCAGCCCCCAAGCTGGGGCTAGGAAGAAGTGGGGTTCTCTCCCTCTCTCCCCCACCGCAGCAGCCCCTGAGCTTGGGCTGGAAAGGAGTGGGGTCTCTCCCCTGTCACAGCAGCCACAGAGCTGAAGCTGGGAAGGAAGGGGGTCTCTCCCCAGCAGCCAGAGCCCTGGAGCCTCTTTCTCTGGCCGCTGTAGCCCTGCACGTCCCAAATGCCCACCACCTCCTCTTCTCACACTACTGCCCCCTCCCACCTATCCCCTATTCCCCCCAAGGCCACCACCTCACCTTACATGTGCATCTTCTCCAGGCACCTAATTAGTGGAGCCACGCCTGCACAACTCCACTAATTAGGTGGGTGGCCCTTCATTCTCCCATGTGCGGCCGCCCAGGAGTGCACCTTAGAAGGAACTATCCATGGACCACCTGAATGGAGCTCCTGGACCACAGAACCCCTGAATTAGACAACATGCTCATTTAAAGTTGTGCTATGCTTCCTTATAGTGTTGTTTGGCAGCCGCCTGCTTTGTCCACTCCTTGCAGAAAGAGCAGCCCATTGGAGCTAGTAGTGGGGGCTTGGAATCAGGGTGGGCCGACAGCCCCCTATCAGCTCCCCTAAGTTCCCTGTGCTGCTGCTGCCCAGCAGACTATCAATTGCTGGGCAGTTCAGGTGTCCCTTCCCCCTACTGCCACGTGCTGCTCCTGTTCTCTGCCTTGGAGCTGCTCCCGTGAACCTCCTGCTTGCTGTGCAGAGGAGACGGGGAAGAGGGGTGCTGATGTCAGGGTGTCCTCCTCCCCCGTTCCTGCACCCCTATCTCCACAGAGCACACAAAGACACGACAGGGCTCAGAGTGGAGGGAGCTTGCTGGCAGCAACTGCTGTCTCAAAGTCTCTTTCTCTGTGTGTGTGTCTGTGTCTCTCTGCCATGCTGTCTTCCCCTCCCCACCCCCCCCCCATTCGTGCTGCCTTATAGAGTGTGAGGCTGCATTAACAACAGTGTGTTAACCCTTGAGGGCTCAGCCGAGTGCTAGTTCATCATTTAGCAGTAAGGCATTCCCTGAGAAATATCCCACCCTCTGACTACACTGCCTCAACCAAGCTTCACAATCATCATTGCTGTGTACAGTATTAAATTGTTTGTTTAAAACTTATACTCTGTGTGTGTGGGTGTGGGTGTGGTCTTTCATCTGGCAAAAAAAAAATTCCCTGGAATTTAACTCCCCTCCCCCCTTGACATTAATTCTTATGGGGAAATTGGATTCGTTTAACACCATTTCACTTAAAATAGCATTTTTCAGGAATAGAACGACAACATTAAGTGAGGAGTTACTGTATATTTTTTAAAATAATGTAAAAATGTGAGGGCTCTGGGGTGGGGCTGGGGTATGAGGGGGCTCAGACAGAGGGCTAGGATGCAGGGGTGAGGGCTGTGGATGAGGGGTTTGGGGTGCAGACAGGCTGCCCTGGGACAAGGGCCAGAAAAGGAGGATTTCCCCCAGCCCTCTCCCTGCAGGCAGCAGCAAGCTCCAGGGGAGGGCCCCCCCTGCACCACACTCACCTTGCACCACCGTCACTTCATGTGCTCCTAAAGTTCCTCTCAGGTACAGGAAGCCCCCTCGCCTCCCCTGTGGTGGGTGCCATGGGCAGGAGGATGGGGGGGTTGCCATTACATGTGCGCCTCCTCCCCTGCTGCTGCCCCTCACTGTAGCCTCACTGGGGATGGGGCTGTCCCTTGCCCAGCATGGGGCCGGAGCAGTGACTATGGGCAGGGGGCCCCCTGTGCTTGTGGAGGGTCCTGCTGGAAAATGAAAGGGTCTGAGGGGGAAGGGCAGGCTCAGGGTCAGCCTGTCCTGGCAGTAGTGAATGGGGGGCACTAGGACCCTGCGGCGGCAGTTGATGCAGGGAGGCAGCATGTATCTGCTCCAGGGCCCAGGGGAGGTGCGCTAGGGCAGCAAGTGGGGGCTGGGGGACACTCGGGGGAGGTGCACAGGGGCAGCAGGCAGGGCTAGGGGAAGAGACCCAGCCCCAAACATTGGTGAAGCTGGGCCCCTGGGCCCTGAATATTGCTGGAGTCCGGGCACCAGGGGCCCATACAACTCGCAGCCCCTAGCTCATGCAGTTAGCTACAGAGGTCACAGGTTCAATCCTGCCCACTGATGACCAAGGTCTGTTGGTGTTACATTAACACCAACACAAAATGGAACTGAGGCTATGTCTACACAACAGCTATGTCAGTCAGGGGTGTGATCTCTGACAGACACAGCTGTCCCATCAGAAGCCCCTAGTGTAAACACAGGTTTCAGAGTAACAGCCGTGTTAGTCTGTATTCGCAAAAAGAAAAGGAGGACTTGTGGCACCTTAGAGACTAACCAATTTATTTGAGCATAAGCTTTCGTGAGCTACAGCTCACTTCATCAGATGCATACTTAAAAGTAGTTTTCATACTGTTCATTTTCTTTTTTCAACACATGCTACAATGCAGGCGTCTTATGGGATATGAGTTTTATACCCTTTCCCAGACTCTGTGGAGTTGAAAGCCTCTCTCTCTTTCACCAACAGAAGCTGATCCAATTAAAGATATTGTCTTGTCCCTCTCGTAAACACAGTTATACCAGTAAAAGTCTTCTTTTACCAGTACAGCTTTCTTCATTTAAAGATGGTCGAATGAGCTATATTGGTAAAAGCACAGCTTTGCTGTTATAAACTACATCCACACCAGGAGGGCTTTGCTTGTATGGAATAGGTATATTGGTAAAGCACTCCTAGCACAGACATGGCCTTAGTGTCCATGAGAGAATGCATCCACATCTGTGGCAGAGAAAACCTAACACACACTGTCTGAGTCTTGTATAATCAGTTATCCTAATTTGTATGTGATTTTCTTAGTTACATAATAACAGCTCTAGCTGAAGAATTATTATATTACATTTTATTATTTGGAGGAGTAGAATGATCACATTTAAGTCACATAGTAAACTATTTTATTTGTAAAAGCGGCAAAGAGTTCTGTGGCACCTTATAGACTAACAGATATATTAGAGCATAAGCCTTCGTGGGTGAATACCCGCTTTGTCAGATGCAATAAATATTTTATTTATGTTACTATCACCCTGTAGACACTGTGCCAACATAGTGCTGTAGTGTAGACTTGCCCGATGATTCAGTCAGCTACTGTGCCAGAGACTTTGCTACAGAGTTTAGGTCCAGCTAGCTGCAGAGTAAACTGAGCCTTTATCTTCGGTTTTGAGAATGCTTGTCTTCCCAAAAATCTATATTTTGGGCAAAGGCGGAGAATATTATGCATTCTGTCTTCTAATATATATTTCTATTTCCTTACGTAAGTGTTTAACAGAATAATCTTCATATTGCATCAAGTTATCAAGTCTGGAGATTCCAGCTTATATTCAGAAAACTAGTTTTTAGTGAACGAAAAAACCCTAGATTTTGCAAACTCTTGCAATGTAATAACATATTTTAGTAACATGGATACATATATTTTGCAATACAAATCAAATATGGCTTTTAAGTGGTATTGTCCCTTTAATAAATAGGAGAATGGATATCCTCCTGCATGCTTTGAAATGCTGACGCAGGCAGCATAATATTTTGTAGCAGCAAATGATACAGATGGTCCCCAACAGCACATATGCCAAATTCAGAGCAAATATATGTTAATTCAATTTAAGCAATAAATAAATAAATAAATAAATGGGGAAAATCCCTCATGCATCAGCATAAAGCTGATATCTGCAGAAGTACTTCTACAGAAAATGTGCATTTATAAGTTTTTTCCATTTCTAAAGACGTAGGTACTTCTGATATTCTCGTCTATCATAACCTCTTACTTCTCAGCACATATTAACGCAAACAGAAAAAATATAGTAAATGTAATTTCTACAAATAGATAAAGCTTTAACAGGCAACAAAAACAGTTGTTATTTTTTAATCACAGTTGACAAGCCAGTGTTGCTCCAAGGCAAAAATGTGATTCAAGGCATCCAAAACCTACACACATACAGCAACCTAACTACTCACCCTGTTGTAACAGGATTTCTGAGAGAGTTTACCAAGAACTGCCAGTGGTTTCCATCCACTACCAGTCTCTAGGCACTCAAAAAGGATTCACAGGTTAGTGACACTTACTGGTCCTCCCTATCACCACAATCTTGCAGACCTCATTTGTACCACTGAAGTCAATGAGATTTGCGTGAACAAAATGGCCACAGCATCAGAGTGTAAAATAAATTTACATGTGTAAGAGTTAAGAATAGTGAAAATGCCAGCATATCTGGTCACATATTTTATATTTCACCATAGTATCTGAACTCCTGTGATAGATGCTTTCAGTTGTTAATTATACAGACAGCAAGGAGTGACAGAATTACCTAAACAAAACTATTCTACAGTATTAGGTATAGAGACAAAGGAGAAATCCACGAGGAACTGCAGGAATCAATTCAAACCATAAACTGAAAATCAAAAACATCAACCTTTAATACAAAGCTCACTTATACATATAGTTAATCTAAATATTAAAAAGATACCCAGGACTTCATGAAAACTATTTGTAGACAAATCCTAGCCTGTGAATTCAAAATGCTTAACAGACATAGGGGTCAAATCCTACATGCCTTATTCACCTGAGCAGAGCCAGAGAAGACAATATGGGTGTAGTTGGGTAAGATAAGCAGGAGGAGTCCCTTAGTATTCCCTGTACCTTCTCTATTTTAGCATGCATTCAATACCCAATACAAAGAATTATCAAATAATGAATGTATATTACCTATCTTATTCTTAAATACTTAGCTGACTCAGGGATTGAGTATTGATTTCTATGGTACTACTCATGTGACTAAGGAGAAGCATATGCTTAAAGGTTCTACTGACTCAGGGGCCTAGTGGGTAAGGGAGCTAAGCCGGAGCTACTAAAGTCAACAGAAAAGTTTCCACTGGCTTCTATGGCGTTTGGACCAGGCCCCTGAATAAAGAGGGCACTTTTTTTTTTCTGCAATATGTTTTATTTTGGAAAAGCAAACTAAACATTGCAGGCACACTTTTTTTTTTTTTTTTAAACTCTTACAAAAAAAGGACTGGCTACAATATTAAAATTGTCCTCATTTTATTTTTTCTTCACTGTTTTCTTTTATTCAGAACAACAACTTGGAAAGATACAGGGTAGCTTTAGGATGATTAGCCTGTACGGTGGATTCATCTTGCATGCCTGGATTCAATGAACACAAAAACGTTTTTAAAAATTATAATGGAGGGAAGGTAAAGGAAAATCCAATTTAAATACCAGAAGCCATTCTAAAAAGGCAGCAGTAGCCAAAAACAAAAGCGAAAAAGAAAAAGATCAAAGAACAAGCCACAATAATGAAGCCATGAAATCCAGCAGGAAGGCACGTGCTTGATTTTGGCCCTGTGAGAAACAAGGATTAGTATGAAGATTTAAATTCACACAGCAAGGAGATAGAAAGAATAGTAAATAAATAAATTTTTAGTTTCACAAAACGTTTTGCTGTGTACTTAAATGTTTAATAAGCATGTTTTTACAACTCTGATCAAAAATCCTCCAGGACTGCCAACGAAAGCAATTTACAGTGAATAAACCATAAGGTAGCTATACTTCAACTTTTTGGTAGTTTATACAAAATATTCTTTTAGTTATAAGAAGTGTAAATATCCTGAGACACTACTAATTCTAATCAAACATGATTATGATAGAAATTATTGTTCTATTATACTGATGCCCAGGATTTTGGCAGGTGAGGTTTGGGTAGGTCATTGATAAAAATAAGCTCATTGCCAGAAAGAAGAATATCAGATGCATTTGAGTGTATAAACCCGCAGATCCATTCTGGGTGATTCTTGTGAACCACTTAGTGAAATTAGATCCTCATCTGCTCTTTAGCCCAGTTTATAGTCAAACACTGCTGTACTAATGATTGGTCATGCCTATTCCAGCGTGCCTTAAGTGAAAACCCTCCTAATCAGACCAAAACATGTGGGGGGAAATAAAATCCTTCTCTGTCTTAAACAGTTGAATAAGACCAACAAATTACATTTAAAGTATGTGATTAGGATCCCATTTAAACTAGAACCCTCACACAAACCCTGCAAATAAAGTGCAACCTCCAACACAACTAAGTGCTCCATACCAAGATGCAGTAATCATAAAAAATGAGTAGACCCATATCAATCTGTACACAAATCTTTTAATAAGATACGCAACCTTATAAAAATACCTCTAGATGATTTAACACTTTCCATTATAAGCCCTTTGTTTTCAGTTGCTTAGATCTTTTCCAAACTATCTGAGCAGAAATTTTCCACAATGGGTGTCTGCATCAGGCTAAATTTCTTTCAAGTACTTCCGGTAAAACAGTTCAACCATTTTGAAGAATGATGTTAGGGAAAACATTACAAAATTCTTACAGTCATTTTACTGAGAAACTATTGCCTCTCCATGGACTAGAGTGAGAACTTGAAATCTGACTAGGGGCTGCCTTTCTGTCGTATGAAATTCTGCTCCAACTTGGCCAACTTATGAGCCTCTGAAAATCACTGTTGGTGATCAGTAAAGACATTTGAAAAAGAGTTTGACACCAAAACTATCAAAAGGTTTTTTTGTACTGAGCAAACTCCAACCCAAGGATGCAGAAGCGGAGCAGCACTTGGCCTGCAAGTGCTCCTTTGGCTGCCAAGGGCCAGTGTGGTGCCATGAACTGGAATGGATAACGGTGCTCTCAATACTCTGCCTGCTAGTGCCCAGGCAGTGTGGTGGTGAAGGAAGTTATCATACTAGAATACAGGGAAGGGCTGGGCACAAAACAAAAGAGAAAGACAGGAACAAAGCCAGGGTGAAGGGGAAAAGGGAAGCAATAGGGGTTGGGGAATAGGAATCTGTAAAATGAGGACAATAATACTTCCCTACCTCACGTAAGTGTTGTGAAGATGAATTCATTAATGTTTCTGAAGACCTCACATCTAGAGTGATGAGTGGGATCACTTCAGTGCCCTTTTACTTGTGCTCATCGCTTTCTTGAGTAGCAGCTAATGGAATATGAAAATCTCATCTGCTCCAAAGCGGTCTGAACAGAAGTTGCAAAGTTCACATTTACAATTCACTCTGCTGTTGCTGATGGGACTCTTACGAGCAACAAAGACATTATTGTCCCCATTTTACATATGAAAACCTGAGGCAAGCAGAGAGCTACTGATGTTGCTGGAGATACTCTGGTAGATACAGACACAAAAGATTCTTCATTTCTGCCCACAAGAAAAGGTAGAAGTACAATAAAGCTTAGAAGACACTGGTGAGTTTCACAGCTGCTACTCAAATGGGCCAGGCAACAGTGGAACTGACCCGAATCACGTTTTTTAGACACTGTTGCTGATGGATCTCTTCCTCTTGGCAGTGTTTACTATTGACCACCACAGAGTGCATATTTGTTCTAAATTGAATAAGAGTTCTGTGTAGCTCAAAAGCTTGTCTATTTCACTAACAGAAGTTGGTTCAATAAAAGGTATTACCTCGCCCACCTTGTCGCTCTAACTTAGTCATTTAGGGACAATGTACTTTTCCTGGGATTCTTGGAAGTACAGTCACCAGCTACAGAAGAATCATCATTCTATTCTGATATGGAAGAGAATAGTGCTAAAAAGCAGATTACAGTAAACAGTAGGAAAAATAGTTACGCCCAATCTAATTCTACTATGAAGGATAATAAGCTAACTATTCTCATGGAGTTGCTGTTCAGATAGGAGAGCTAACTTTGCATCCTTCTCACTCAAAGAAAAGAGGAGGTGGCTTTTATAACTCTCTTCTCAAAGAGAAGAGAAACTTGACAAGAAGATTTTTTTCAGCTTTGTAAGCACTGATAGAAGACATAAGATGATCAGAAAAGTTATCTGTCAGGCTCCACTGGAAGTCTAATATAACTGCTTAGAAGAGAAACCTTAATAGACCCTAAAACGTTTTTCAGTAACTTTTTTTAAAGCCATCTCTTCATGAACTGTTTTGCTGACAAGATTGAGAAAATTAATTACTGCTTCAAAAGCTATTCCCTTCTAGACTTAAATGAAAGAGATTTTAAACCAAAAAGCCATAAATAAGAATTACTAACTTACCAATTGATGCATCACCATCTAACAAATTGTCATCTTCAGAAGTTTGAAAGTCCATAATGACACCTGCTCCATCTAAAAGTTCCTCATCGCTGCTTGCACTAGTTATACTGTTGTAACTATTTCGATAGTAGCCCCTATGGAACAGCTGCTCAGACTCCATTTAGCCGCTTTATAACCTAAGAGAGGGAAGAATGCTGTGTTAGGAAGCAGCTTTTAAGATACACAAGAGAAAACTGATAATTAATATTAAATAAAGCAAATACGCTTGAGCTTCGTTGGATAAAAATTCAGATCATACTATGTGGAACAACATCCAAGTACTATATTTTAATACTCTTTATTAGTTACATATTGGTATAACAATACTTACCATGTAGGACCTCTTAAGCAAAGAAGAATTTCTTATTTATGGCTAATTCTCCCTCATCCCCCTTCCCAGGCCCTTCCTACTTCAATCTCAATTCTCCTTAACTATTCTACTCTGACGAAACACGATAGTAATCCAAATAGGCTCCCTTTGGACAGATACCTAGCCAATATTCATCTCTAAACAAGCATAAGGAAGATCAATGTCATAAACAATGTTAATATACTCGGGGTTGAGGGGTAAATGAAAAAGTAAGCTTCCTTAGCCACTAAGTCAGCTCAGTGTGGCCAACTATGTTATATAGTCTACTGTAATCCCAGTATCCCACCTGAGTCAGAGCTCAGAGTATAAAGGAAGTTTTAAAACAGATTTCTAAAAAGTCACCTTAATTGTAGTGCATAAAAGAGTGAGCCCTATTTAAGTAAATTCAGACTTAAGTCATACATAAGTCATAAAATACTGAAAGACTTTTATTAAGAGGTTGTAAACCAAAAATAGACACTAAGAACTGGTTTTACTGTAATATATATTACATATATATATTATATATATAATATACTGTAAGTCGATCAACATGAACTTCATTTTTTAACCACACATTCATAATCAAATAGGATGGCAAAGTGTATCCCTTTGCTAACACGGAGGAGTCTGCAAGTTCCAATGAATCACCTTTTTGCACACTATATAATATGGTAACATTGGTTATGAAAAAGAGGGATGGACCCACAAGATTTGCTTGTGTTTACTTCATAGTCATGCAGGTAGTGGCTAATTAGTCTGTACTTTCGATTTTGCCAAGATGTGAGCCAGTCGTTTCTATAGGCCTATCTGGGGGGAAAATGCCACTGAATCTTGATGACTGTCTCCCCTGCTTTTACTCAAAAACCCCCCAAAAACAAAACAAAAAAGAGCTTGGTTACTAACCTTTCTGTAACTGTTGTTCTTCAAGATATATAGCACATGTTCATTCCAATGTAGGCGTGTATGCACCCTGAGCACAGTTGCCAGAATTCTTTCCCCTAGTGGTATCTGTCGGGTTGGCTCCAATGCCCTCTGGTGCCACGCGCTCATGCTGCTGGTACAAAGGGCCCTGCTGACCCCGCTCCCCTTCAGTTTCTTCTTACTGACCGCCTCCGATAAGAGGGGGCAGATAGTGAGTTTTGAAATGGACATATGCAACACATCTCAAAGAACAAGTTATGGAAACATTGGTAACTGTTTCTTCTTCAAGTGCATGCACATGACCATTCCAATGTAGGTGGCTCACAATGAGTTGTACAGGAGGTAGGTTCAGAGTTCAAAGGCAAGGTGACTGCAAGACTGTGCGGCCAAAGCTGGCATTGTCTCTAGCCTGCTAGGTGATGGCATAGTGCATTGAGAATGTGTGCAGTGATGACCAGGTTGCTGCTCTGCAGATGTCCTGGGTAGGGACTTGTTCTGGGAAGGCAGTGGCGAAGGCCATAGTAGTTTAGCGCAGAATACCTGAAGGAAGATTGCTTCACTGTAGTGAAATTGTGAGACCACCTTTAGGAGGAATGAAAGGTATGGGCACAGCTGGACTTTATTCTTGAAGATGACCATATCTGGGGGCTCTGATGTGAAGGCCCAGATCTCTGAGACTCTTCTGGCCAAAGCAATGGCCACTAAGAAGGCGACTTTCCAGGAGAGGTGTAACAAGCATGCTCCTAGCAGTTCAAACAGTGGACCTGTAAGCTTTGACAAGACAAGGTTTAGATCCCACGGAGGAATGGGATCTCTAACCTGGGGTTACATCCTCTCCAGGCTTTTGAGAAAATGGATCCCCAGGTCGAATGAAAAAATGGATTGGTTGTGAACCTTGGTATGAAAGGCTGAGATGGCCACTAGGTGACCCCGGACTGAAGAGAGGGCCAGCCCCTGTTGTTTCAGCAGCAGAAGGTACTCCAAGATGAGCTGTAGAGAGGACTGCGTAGATGGCATTCCCCCTTGGGAGCACCAGATGGAGAACCACTCCCATTTGGCAAAGCAGGTGACCCTGGTGGAAGGCTTTCTACTGACCTCCTCCGAGCAAGACTGCTCCTCATGGAGCTTCCAGGCTGTCAGATGAAGAGACCTGAGATATGGGTGGAGCAGCCAACTGTCGTCTCAGGAGATAAAGTCCGGGTGTAGCAGAAGCCATAGTGGGGCTGCCACTGAAAGCCCTAAGAGAGAATATTGAACCAATGTTGCCTGGGCCACACAGAGGCTATGAGAATGACCTATGCTTGGTCCCACTTGATTTTCATTAGAACCTTGTGAATCAGCAGGGTAGGAGAAAATGCATAATATAGGTACTTTGTCCAACAGGAACACATCTGTGACCCGGACTGTGGCCTCACAGAGAGGAGAACTGATGGCATTTTCTGTTGTTGCGGGTAGCGAACAGGTCTATATGGGGAGTCCCACACTGGTGGGGGGGGGGGGGGGAAGATGTCCGGTCCCATGGTTAAAGATACGAGTCTGTCACGGAATCCGTGACTTTCTGTGACCTCTGTGACTTTTGCAACAGCTGGTGCTGGCTCAGGGGCTACCCAAGCAGCACAGCCCCTGGGCCACCAGCAGCAGCAGTTTGGGTGTGTGGGAGGGAGCTCAGGACTATGGGCAGGGGGTTGGAGAGTGCGGAGAGAGGCTTACCTTAGGGTGAGGGGCCCCCCTGCAGTTCCTAGGCGGTGGAGGAGCCGGTGGAGGAGCCAGTGGGGGTCTCTGAGCCGCACACTGCCCGCATCCACAGCCCCCACCCCCGGCTCCTATTGGCTGCGATTCCTGGTCAATGAGAGCTGCGGCAGCTGGCGCTTGTGGTGGGAGCAGAAGAGTCCCTGCCATGGCCCCTGCCTCTGCCGCCTAGGAGCCACAGGGATGAGGAGCCAGGTAGGAAGCCCCACCAATCTCCCTCCCCCAGTACCAGCAGAGGTCCCGGGCCACATCCCCCAGCACCTACAGTGCCCCAGGCCTCCACCCAGAGTACCCACTGCCCCAGCCAAAGTTTTAGTCAGGGTGGGTATTTTTAGTAAAAGTCATGGACAGGTCACGGGCCGTGAATTTTTGTTTACGGCCTGTGAAACTGTCCATGACT
The DNA here is from genome assembly GCF_965152275.1 of Natator depressus. Taxonomy (NCBI): domain Eukaryota; kingdom Metazoa; phylum Chordata; order Testudines; family Cheloniidae; genus Natator; species Natator depressus. The sequence continues at coordinate 69,562,770 of NC_134237.1, read as the reverse complement.
TTTACTAAAAATACCTGTGACAAATGTAGCCTTACTCATGGTGAGAGGAGAAAGACCTGCTGAGGTGATATGCCAGCTGGTTCTGCGTTTTCAGAAGGTAGGACACTTCTACACTGATGAGCTCCAATAGTCGGATTGCTTCTTGACACAGAGGGGAAGAAAGCGCACTGCCCTGTTTATGTAGAACATGGCCATTGTATTATCTATGAGAACCGATACAGTTCTGTTCATAATGTGGGGTAGAAACACTTGGCAGGCTGGGCAGACTGCCCTGAGCTCCCTGATGTTTATATGGAGGGAAAGTTCTTCTTGAAACCAGAGGCCCCGAGTCCTGAGGGACTCTAGGGGGCTCCCCAGCCGAGGGCTGTTGCTTTGGATACTAGAGACATCAGGAGTTAAGGCCTTGAGAAGGGTACCCCTGCATATACCGTGCGGTGGGTCAGCCACCACGTCAGTAAGTCAAGGACCTGAGCAGGCATCATGAGCACTGAGTCTAAGTGATGATGTGAGGAGAAGTATACCATGGCTAATCAGGTTTGGAAAGGTCTGAGATGTAGCCTTGCTTGATGCACTATGTAGGTCCATGAAGCCATGTGGCACAGAAGGCTTAGACTGTCATACAGTTGTGATTGGATGAGGCTGGAGGGACCATATCAGGGAGGTAATCAAACAAAAACTATCGCCTGGAAGTAGAACTCTCACATGGAGTCGAGAACTACACCAATGAACTATAACCTTTGGACTGGGATAAGAGTAGACTTCACCGCAAACTGGCTGGTGCGCTGTTCACCCACAGGAGGTGGCGCCCGTACCGGTGTCAGTAGGGCTTGCAGCCATACTGGAGTTGATGACACCTGATGCTGTAGTGCTGGCCCAACGCAAGCCTTGCTCTATCATGGTCCCCGTCTGCTTGCCTTTGGCACCGGGGATTGGCTGTTCTCTTGGTGTTTATGGTGCTTCTTCTTAGGCACTGGAGAAGAAGATCGGTGCTAGGATTCCTGACCTGTGGGAGGAGCACTTCACACTACGGCTGAAGTGCTTAGTGCCAAGTCCAAGTGTGGCTCCAAGGCAGGTCTTAAGGTTGCCTCCATGAGGAAGACCTTCAGTTTTGCTGCTCGGTCCTTTTTGGTGTAGGGTTTGAAGTCCCTACAGCTTTATCAATGGTCTTTTCTATGAGATTCCCCCATGCACTTCAGACAAATCGATTGCGAGTCACTCAAAGGCATAGACTTACCACAGGAAACGCAGGGCCTGGTAACAGAGGCATGCCCCGGCCCTGGGATGTGGACGACCCTGCTAACTAAGCGTGAAGGCACCCAAAAACTATTAAAAACTACCAAAGATTACCAACTACAATAACTATTTACACTAAAAAGAAAAGGAGTACTTGTGGCACCTTAGAGACTAACACATTTATTTGAGCATAAGCTTTCGTGAGCTACAGATGAAATGAGCTGTAGCTCACGAAAGCTTATGTTCAAATAAATTTGTTAGTCTCTAAGGTGCCACAAGTACTCCTTTTCTTTTTGCGAATACAGACTAACATGCTACTCTGAAACCTGTTATTTACATTAAAATAGTAGAAAAGTCACTAGGAGAAAATTGCCTGAGCAATGAGGAGTTCCAGCAAACATCATGGATGGTAAGAAGGAACTGAAGGGGATCAGGTCAGCAGCGCCCTTTATAGCAGTGGTATGAGTGTGGAGAACCAGAGAGTGCTGGAGTCGACCCAACGGATACCACTAGGGGAAACAATTCCGGCAACTGTGCTCAGGGCACACACACGCCTACATTGGAAAGGACATGTGCAAACATTTGAAGGAGGATACATATTTGCATTAGTCCCACTATCTTACTAGATCACACTAGCATACAGCATAGCTCACTATCAGAGATTACTATGGTAACTATACTTTGACATGCTTTACATTCAATGGTTTTGCTCAAAAGGAGGGATGTATATTTTTGTATGCCAAAGGTTAATGCAGCATACAATCTATCATAGCAAATAAACAACAAAAATATATCTGCATAATGGCTCGTTGGCACTGCCACAGTGTAAGAGAACTGGGTTTAAAAAGCTGGTGAAACTGAAACAGCATGGAAGATTGTGTGTGAGTGTGTGTGTGAGTGTGTGTGTGAGTGTGTGTGTGAGCGTGTGTGTGAGCGTGTGTGTGAGCGTGTGTGTGAGCGTGTGTGTGAGCGATAGACCCAGGCCAGTTAGGTACAACAGAGTAGCCCTATTGATCCACTGCTAAAGGATCCCCCCCCCCCCCAAGAGGGGGGTCCACAGGACCTGGAAACCAAATAATTACGGGGGACAACTAATGAAATAAATGGGGACAGGAGTGCAGTCAAAGGGTCAAAAGAAGGGAACCAGACAGGGACACCGAACAGAGAACCCCGGACAGTGCCCACTGCTCCTCGAAGGCATCAAGGGAGTCAGTGGACGCCGCCCAGAGGAACTCTGCCCACATACGTGAATGGACGGAGAATCGGAAATAGGCCCCACAGTCACAGGAGACTCCATCGGCCAACCTCCTCACCCTGGTTTTATAGATGGCCACTTTAGCCAAGGCTAGGAGGAGGTTGACCAGGAGGTCCTGTGACTTTATGAGGCCACGGATCGGGAGTGCATAGATAAGGAGGTGAAGGGAAAAATGCAACCAAAAACGTAACAAAATATTCATGAGGAGATAGAATAGCGGCTACAACCTGGCACACCCCAGGTAAACGTGCGCCAGGGTCTCCCTCACGCCACAAAAGGGGCAGGTGTCTGGCATAGGGGTGAAGCATGCCAAGTACATGCCCGTGCTCACAGCCCCGTGAAGGAGCAGCCAACTGATATCCCCGGTGGGCCTCGGGACCAGGGTGGAGTATAGGCTGGCCCACCGGGACTCCTCACCCTCTAGAGGTGGCAGAAGGTCCCGCCACTTTGTGTTGGGGCGGGACACGAGGGTGAGGACGTGAAGGGTGTGGAGCACGAGCATGTATAGATGTTTCCTTGGCGCGGTCTGGAAGCGGACCAGCTGCAGATTGTGCAGCCAGCTCACGGCGAAGGGGCGCGGGGGTCGGTCAAGTCCACAGGGCAGGGGCCCGATAAAAAGGTCCAGAGGGCCTGGGGTGCAGGGTAGGCGGGGCATGCCCTCTCTCAGGACCTGGTCGAGGTAAACCCGAGCGGCGGGCGGCAAAGCGGCCCTCACCTCCTGAAGTACGCGCCAGGGAGTACGAGGCCTGGAGAGCCCCATGTGCTGAGTGAGCATCAGGGGATCCAGCCAGTCTTCCCGGTCGTAGTCCAGGAGGTCTCCGACTCTGGTGACTTCTGCCAGGACCAAACTCTGGCGCACCGAGGGGGACTCCACCACCTGCACACGGAGCTGGGGGTTGTGTAGCAGGGGCTCCGCGAGAAGATCTACCCCCATGGTGGCCACCACGGGCCTGGTCACTGAGAACAGTTTCCAGGTCCAGAGAAGGTCCTGGTAGAAGATCGGGTCCTAAGAGGAAGACCTCTTGGATGGAGATAAAGGAGCTGCTGGTCGTATCAGAGCCCTTGGAAACGGCGCAGGAAGGCATGCACCAGTATGCTCCACGCCGGACTACCTGCACCATAAAGGAGCCTCTGCAGGGCCTGGAGGCGGAAGACATGGACCTGAGTGTGCAGACATTTCAGGCCCTGCCCTCCCTCCTCCAGGGGTAGATGGAGAATCCCTGCAGGGACCCAGTGCAGTCCTGACCAAAAGAACTCCAGAATCGATGTCCGGAGGGTGGCCAGGAAACCTGGGGCCGGTGTTGAGCCGGTACCAGAGCATGGACAGGACTAGTTGATTAAGCACCAGCGCTCTCCCTCGAAGGGAGAGGCACTGGAGTAGTCCTGTCCATTTCCGGACCCGCTCTATCACCCCGCCCTCTAAATTGTGCCAGTTTTCCGGCGGAGATGGATGCGTGGCAGAAAGGTAAACGCTGAGATAGAGCAGCGGACCCGCGCTCCACTGGATGGACTGAAGTGCGGGTGGGAGGGAGCTCGCCTGCCACCCGTCCCTGACCACCAGGTCAGAGCTCTTGACCCAGTTGACCAGGGCGGAGAAGGCTGCTGAACAGATGGCCTGACAAGTCTCCACCCGCACCAAGTCGCCCGGGTCCTGGACCATGAGGAGCACATCATCAGCATACGCCGACAGGACCAGCCGCAGCTCCGGCTCTTGCAGCACCAACCCCATCAACCTCCTACGGAGGAGACAGAGGAAGGGCTTGATCGCCAGAGCATACAGCTGGCCCAAGAGGGGGCACCCCTGCCTTACTCCTGGCCCAAAGCTGACCGGTTCAGTCAGGGTCCAGGTGAGCCTGACCACACACTCTGTGGAGGCATACAGCACCTGGAGAAAACCTTTTACCCTTTTACCCTCCCCCATGATGGCCCTCGCGGCCCAGAGGATTTGATGGAAGTCCCCCCATCGCTGAAGAGTGAGCTGCACCTTATTACGGGAGACACGGACATCTTCGAGGAACTCCTGCAGCTCTTCTCGCAGCATCTGGGGGGGGGGGGGCTGGGCTCACTGGCCCCCGGCTATCCTCCGGAGGGGCCTCTGACACAGCCCTATGGCCTACCGAGATGGGCAGGCAAGGGGCGGACCCCCGACGTGGCGCCCGATGGGCTGGTGCCACGTGGCCCGCCTCAAACCCCCGCTCAATTGGGGGCGGCGGAGGGAAAATAGCAGCCCCTGGTGATTTGGGACAGGGAAATACAGAGGCCGCTCCCTGGGGCTATCCTCTGAGATTGAGGAGGTGACGGCTCCAGGGGCAGCAATGGCATCACGGGAGGTGGAGGGGATAAGGATGGGGTTGGCATCAGGAGCAGGGAAGGGATCAAGAGTAGGGGCAGGGCAGGGGTCAGAAGCAGGGGCAGGATCCTAGGTCCCAGGAGCTAGGCGACTGGGAGGTGGCCCCTCTCAGTCGGGCTCAGGGATCTGGGAGGTGGGAAGGGGACCCCCAATGATGCCGAGCTCAGGCTCTATGGCCGGTGTAGTAGCGACAGCAGCGGGAGGTGGAGAGTCTTCAGTGGGGTCCCCACCTGGGAAGGAGGTCGGTCACTCCACACTTACGAGGGATACCCCATGGGGCTTGGGTCTCGGCCGCGTGGCACCGGCTGTCGCCTCAGTAGGCTTAGCAGCCATCAGCCAGGTGCCACCTGCGGCCAAGCAGATGGGGGAGCCCAGGGGCCCTCCGAGGTGGGAGCAGAAGCAGCAGTCAGGGAGAGGAAGCACGGGGAAAGAGGGGCCGGGGTGAGGTCACTTAGATCGAGGCCCGCTGGCAGAGGATCATCCTCCCCCTGGGAGACTGGGGTCAGACCCAGGGCCTCGATCTCCTCATAAATGGAGGGGAGATGGTCTTCCACCACCCTGGGGTTCTCCCCGCCAGCACCCGAAGCGACGGTCACCTCGGGGCTCACAGAGGCTTCAGATGGTAATGGGGCAGGAGGGGCTCCATCGGGGGCCTCGGAGGGAAGGGATTCTGGTGGAGGGTCAGTACTGCCCTCCAGTGCTGCCACATCTTCCCCAGCCAGTACCGGTGGATGGAACGCACCCATGGGCAAAGCGGAAGGCTCGGCATTAGTGCACCCCTTCCTGGTCTTCCGGGGAGCCTCCGCATTGGATGGGAAGAGCGGAGCTCGAGCCTTCCACTTGCCCCGCTTCCCCTATACTAATGCCCAGCCCTCCTTGGCATCATCTGGGGGCTGGCTAGCAAGGGGTTGGGTCGGGGGGCAGGGGCGATGGCTCAGGGACTCGGGGAGGTAACAGTGGGGCAGCACAGGGGAGGGAAGATTCTCCCTGGGACAGGCCCTCTCCTATGCCCAGCAATATCCCCACCACATCCTCCTCCACAGGCCCCGCCAGATTGCAAGCAGAGGAGGTGGGGCTCTCCCGCTCATCTGGGCATGCTGGGGGAGGTGCCCCATGGGCCCGAGCGGGAGCAGTGGTGGGGCAGGAAGGAGGAGGGGCAGCTCCGGGCACTGGGAGCGCAATGACGGGGCTGGCACGCTGCTGGGGCTTTGGGGTCCCAGATGCCCCTCTTTGCTGGGCCAGGAGGCAGTCCCTCTGGACGTGCCCCATTGCCCGGCAGAGGTAGCACCGGGCCTCCCTCATAGAATAATGCATCCGGTAGGGGACCAAGAATGACCCCTCGAGCACCTCTCCATCATGCGCTGCCGGCGGCAGTTGAAGCTGCACTTGCCAGCGGAACGAGAGAACATGGCAGGGATTGGGGTCTTTGCAGCCTAGTGGGAGAGGGCTCACAACAGAAATGGGTTTCCCCAGGGTAGAGAGGACGGGTAATAGCGCGGCATTGGGAAGGAAGGGAGGGACGGAGGTCAGGACCAGTTGGACGCCCCGGTCTTCCAGTGGTTCCAGGGGGACGAACACCCCCCCCCCCACCGCCAGGGGCTTCTCCAGTGCCTCCTGGGCAGCGGCAGGGGGACAAACACCCCCCCCCCCACGCCGCCTTCCTGGGCGGCGGCCTCTGATACTAAGAACACGACCTTTCCGTACATTTTGGAGGAAGCCACAATGGCCTTGGGCACCACCACCCTCACCAACGCCCGCACACAGGTCTCCACATGGGGCAAGGCAGGCACTAGGAGGACACCGTGCTTCCTGATCAAGGTGGGGAAGGGGCCCCGGCCGCTACAGATGGTAGCAGAGGCGGTGGGCGGGAGAAATGATGTAGTGACAGGCGGGGGGGGGGGGGGGGGCTGCCACCACCTGGGCGTACGTCCTGGTGGCTGGGGGAGGGGCACCTGCAGAGCTGGTGGAAGGAACAGCGCGGAGGGACACTCTGGCCGGTGGCGGGGCTGTGGCAGTGGGGGCAGCCCCTGCCATGGAGGGCTTGGTCTTTTTAGCGGGGCCCTTACCCTTCTTTTTACCCTGACTCGTCCCACTGGCTGAGGGGGCTTCCCCAGAGTCGGAGGGGGCAAGGGACGTGGCAGCAGCAGAGGTCACCCCAGTGTCCGCCGGTGCCCCAGCGGTAGCAGTAGCAAGTGGTTCGGCTGCGGCAGTGGAGGCAGAGGCTCGGGGGGGGGGGTGATGGGGCAGCAGGTGGGGGAGAGGTAGTGGGGTCTGCCAAAGGGGCCCCACTCACCGTGTGTCCTGCCATAAGAAGCAGGAAGGGAAGGGGAAAAACACCAGAGGGAGGAGGGGAAGGGGAAGCAAGTTGACCACTCCTCCCCGCTAGGCTGCAGGCAGGGGAGGAGGGTTCCAAAAGGGGTGGGGGCAATCAAGGGCTAAGGGTCAGTCACCGACACGGGGTGGGAGTCTGGCTCCTCTAGCTGCACTAGGGGAGGGGGGAATACAACAGCAAAAAAGGGGTTCAAACTAAAATGGGGAGAGGCACAAGCGCATGGGAGGAAGCATGGGCACACTGAGCAAGGGGCTAACCAGGGCAGGGGGACCACCGGGGGGAGAACTAGGCTGGAGGTAGGACAGGGAACCAAGGGGCTAGCTTCAGAGGCTGGGATGGGGAAAACAAACAAAAGCTGCAGAGAGAAAGGGCAGGGCAGGCAAACAAACTGAAGCTAGTAAGGGGGGCTGGGGCAAAGGGGAGGGGCAAAAGGCTGCAAGGGGCAAATGGGGCAGTTAGCAAGGGGCAAAGCTGGGGGTGGGGGGTCAGTCCCAGGGCAGGGCATATGCATCCACGTGCACTTGCACAAAAGCAGCTGACTGCTGCTTCTGGCCCAAATGGTGGTGAAAGGGCGTGGCAAGCCAGGTGAGCAGCTGAGTCCCAGAGGCAGGAGCTGAAAGCAGATGGTAAGTGTCCACTGGGGGTGGTGGAAGGGGCAGCGATGGTGGTGGTGTTGTTGGTAAAGGGGGACACACAGATGGACTAGGGGGCAGACTCCACACCACACTCCCTGTATCCCCACACAGTCAAAACCCCCACCACAAGAGCACAGTTCAAAAGTTACTCAGTCTTAAGGCCCCCTCCACAGTGGTCTGCAGAGTCCCTATGCGCTCCCACAGCAGCAGATGTAATGTTTAAGAAAAGTTTTGTAAATGAGTTTCAATAGTTCATGGATTAGGGACCCAATCTTACGGGGTTCCAGGAGCTTCTGTATAGATTATTTAGGTTAATCTTTCCATCTACCCAATGGGACTCAGTCTAGAAGTTACAATCAGAGATGCTTAGTTTGAAGTTCTCAAACCGTGGACTTGTGTTCCAGAGGTAACATGCTTGTTAACAGCAAAATTGTTTATAAATATAGAGGTGAGAAATAACAGACCAACTCTATTGTCCCTCTGCAAATTTGTGTACAGAGTCAATCCTTTACTTCTCTAAAAGTGCAAAGTTTCAAAAAGTTCAATGACTAGAAGATTGTTGGGGGCAGAATAGATCTGGACAAGGAGGAGAAGCAAGGGACGTGTGCTTGTTTTGTTAAATTATGTGCTTACTACTGAAGGAAAAAAAATCCAGAATACATAATGGTATTGTTTTAACTAAAACAATACCATTTAAATGTCTGTCTGATGATGTTCTCCAAATACAGCATGGAAAGAAAATCCTCCAAATATTAATGATTAGCCTGTTGATCTGGAGATCTTTCACCTCCCTAGGACTTCATAAATAGCTGCTTCAATTACCTTTGGTCAATGAAATAACCAAACAATCATTTTTCTGATATAGCTTTAAAACTGAAAAGTTTTCAAAATAAATCGCTGTTTGAAAATGTATAGTGTACCTTCTAAAAATGAAACCTACATCTGAGTTGTGAAGAATATGTATTAAGGTTATAACCAACAAGAATGCACTTTTATGTAGAAAACATGATTAAATCGAGTCTTCCTTGACTAGTGACTTAAATCAATTTGAATCAAATCCACCCTGTCACTAGGCTCATTTAGCCTGACCTCTTGCTTTGCACAGCCTATTGAATCTTACCTGTAACTTCTGCATCAAGCTCCTCATTTCTTTTCCAACTATTGCATATTTTTGAGAGATCCTGTCTTGATTTAAATACTGCAAGCGATGAATCTACCACACCTCTAGGTATATTTGTTTCAAATGTGTACCTTTATTTTTTGTTCTGAGTTTATCAACTCTCAGCTTCATAGATTCCATTGTGAGAAGGGATCACTGTGATCATTTACTCTGATCTCCTATATAGTACAGGGCACAGAACTTCCCCAAAATAAATCCTGTTACAACTATAGCATCTCTTGAAAAGCATCCAATTTTGATTTAAAAATTCCTGGTGAAAGATCCTATCGCAGCCTTTGTTAAATTGTTCCACTGGTTAATTACCCTCACCATTAAAAGGTTAAACTTTTATTTCCATTAAAAGTTTACCTTATTTCCACTCTGAAAGTCTAACTTCAACTTCCACCCATGGATCTTGTCATACCTTTGCCTGTTACAGAAGATCCTACCATCAATTACTCATTACGCGTATTTCTCTGTTAGACTAAAGAACCATCTACTTTCAGAAATTTCTTCCCCACAGAGGTACGCAGACACCATGATCAAGTTATCTCTTAACATTCTCTTGGATGAACTGAACAGATTGAGCTTCTTAAGTCTCACTGTATGGCATGTTCTCCAGACCTCATTCTTCTGTATTTGTTCTGAACCCATTCAAATTTTTCTACATTCTTTTTGATGTATGGACACCAGAACCAGATATAGTAACGATCTTATATAGAAAGGTAATACCACCACCCTAACCCTAGTTAATATTCCCTTGCTTACACAGCCAAGGATTACATTAACCCTCTTAGCTACTGCATCGCACTGGAGCTCATTTTCAATTGGCTATCTACTGTGACTCCTCAATCTTTTCCAGTGTTAGTGCATTCTAGGATACTCCCTGTGACCTACATTCTTCGTTCCCTCATGGGTTTTTTATTAGAGCCAAATACAAGATCATACATGTTGCTCAAATCAGCCCACCTTACCAAGTGATCTAGATTGCCTGTACAAGTAACTTGCCCCCATCATTATTTACTTCTCTTACAATTTGTATCATCTGCAAATTTTTCCAACACTGATTTTATATTTTTTCCAGATCATTGATAAAGATATTGAACAGCATTGGGCCAAGACAGATTGCCACAGGATCCCATTAGAAATACTCCCATCAGATGACAATTCACCATTCACAATTATTACTTGTGCTGTATCAGATAACCTGTTTCTAATCCATTCAATATGGACTTCACTGATTTTTGTAGAGCACTTTTTTTAATGCCATACAGGAATACGTATATTATGTCAGTTACCTTTAACAACCAACCTTGTGATCTGATCAAAAAGCTACATCAAGTTTGATGTCTATTAATGATCCATTAAACCATGCTGAATGGCATTAATTATGCTTCCATTCTTTAATTTTTCCACTGATTCACATATTAGCCTTCCCATTACTTTATGTAGAACTGATGTCAGCTAAGACCTATAGTTACCCAGGTCATTCCATTTACTCTTTTTAAATACTGGGAAAATTAACTTTTCCCCTCCTACTCTTCTGGAATTTCCTCAGTGTTTCAAGATGTTTAAAATAAACAATAGTTGACAAAGCTTCTCTGCAAAGGTTTTTTTAAAATACTCTTGTGTACAAATTACTGCTGCCACCACCAAGCATCTAACAAATATACAATTGGGAAAGAGCCCGCTTGGAAACGTCTTTCCTCCCAAACCCTACACCCCCTTTCCTGGGGAAGGCTTGAAAAAAATCCTCACCAATTTGCATAGGTGAACACAGACCCAAACCCTTGGATCTTAAGAACAGTGAAAAAGCAATCAGGTTCTTAAAAGAAGAATTTTAATAGAAGTAAAAGAATCACCTCTGTAAAATCAGGATGGTAAATACCTTACAGGGTAATGAGATTCAAAACATAGAGAATCCCTCTAGACCAAACCTTAAGTTACAAAAAGACACAAACAGGAATATACATTCCATTCAGCACAGCTTTTTATCATCCATTTAAACAAAACAGATTCTAACACATCTAGCTAGATTACTTACTAAGTTCTAAGACTCCATTCCTTTTCTGTTCCCAGCAAAAGCATCACACAGACAGCACCTTTGTTTCTCCCCCCTCCAGCTTTTGAAAGTATCTTGTCTCCTCATTGGTCATTTTGGTCAGGTGCCAGCGAGAGGTTATCCTAGCTTCTTAACCCTTTACAGGTGAAAGGGTTTTTCCTCTGGCCAGGAGGGATTTAAAGGTGTTTACCTTCCCTTTATATTTGACAACTCCCTCCACATGCTGAGAGAGTTACACAGCCATTTTTCCTGAGGCACATGTTGTACAGGCTTTGCAGAGTTCACTCAGCCACCTATACACACAGAAACAGTAGATCCCCAAAATGGAGGCAGAAGGTGGAAGTTAAAGGGTAGATATTCCAGGAAGCCCTATTCTCAGCAGGGTAAGATATAAGCCTCTGACACAAACTATCAAAATCAGAATAAAAGAATGAGGGACTCAGGCTACACCAATTTTTCCTGAATATTCTAATGAGAGGTGAGGGGCGGGAGAAGAGACCACAAACCACACACATAAGGAAGTTTAGTTACTGATTAGCGCAGCCCTTACTTGTTTTGTACCTACGTGGAGAAGATCAGGCATAACTAGATATCTAGACCTGAGGAAGAGCTCTGTGTAAGCTCAGAAGCTTGTCTCTTTAACAGAAGTTGATTCAATAAAAGGTATTGCCTCACCCCACCTTGTCCCCCTAGAGATAACTAGGTTATGCATTCAGTTTCCACTAGAAAGTCTTTGATTGCCGATTTCTGTAAAGCACAGGACCAAAGACATCTTTCTTTTCTAAATTGTTGCCATTCTTATTCAAAACCTACAGATGAAAGGTCAAGCAGCAGGAAAGATTTACTGATTATCTGAGTCAGCTAATAGGTCTCTCTACAGAGTGATGTGGACTACAGCCTCAGGAGAATGAGAGTCCTGCTTATGCCAACATCCATTCCTATAAACTCCATAGCAAAGGTTCCCAGGATTGCTCAATACCTGTGTCCTCCATATAAGGGTATACAAAAAGAAAGCTAAACTGATACAGGGAAACTGGCCCTTTCTTGGAAAATAAAAAATGTTTTAGAAAACAAGAAGTTCACAAATTGCACAGCAGTGCTCAAATTAATATTCACTCAGGTCTTTGACAATTTCAGCTCTGTATTTTGTGTTTTTGGTTTGGTTTTGTTTTTTGCCGCTGTGCAGCCTATCTACAAACTTTAATAATAAAGCTCAGCACAGCTGAATAAAATGGCAGCTTATTTCCCCAAGCCACCAAAAATGCAAAACTTGGCAAAGGCAGTAACTAGTCAGCACAACTGAATACAACAGATTGGGTATTACAGCTAAAAACTACTGAAAGTTAAGAGTGGCAGCTATGATGCAGACCTCTTTCCCCTCATTGCAGCGCACATTCCCTCCAAAGCCTATAAGGGACCTCCCTCTGAGAGAAGCTTTCAGATGAAAGAAGGCTAAAACAGACAATGTTTAGAATATCTCTGATATAAACATGAACATTTTAATTGTGTACACACACTTCAGTAAAAGATGAATTATAGATATTTGCTGAAAATCTGGAAAATAGCAGGATTCTAAGGGAATGTCTACACTGCAATTGGAAGTGCAACTGCAATGCAGCATGTGTAGACACAGATTAAAGCTAGCTTTAATCTATTTAGTTCAGGTATCAATAGCAGTGAAGCCACCACAGCATAGGCCTCAGTCTGGGCTATATAAAGATCCTGCATATATAATCACATTCATTCTTCACCCTGAAATCCATGCTTTGGTGCCTTCACTGTTATTGATTCCCATACTAGCTTTAATCTAGCTAGCTTGGAATGCAGTCAAACCTCCCATAACTGTGCAGACATATCTTAAAAGTTAAGATTCTTACCAGTTAAAATGAATGTTCTTAACACCATATTTGCTTGGTAACAAATGCACTAATTGAAGTGGTCAAGCAATTTCAGTTACGACCCTGGGATCTGACATCATCGTAACTTTGCAACAGTAAAACTGAATTTTCCATAAAAAAACATCTAGACAGAATTCCCAACCAGTTCTACTTATCCAATCAAGGAGCTGCCTGGATTAAACAGACATCCTTTCCACTGTATTAAACACAGAAGGGAACCGTATAAAGAGCTGTAATAGTTTAGTACCTCACCCAAGATAGTCAGTGTCAATGGGAAAAAGTGGAGTAGTCGTCAACATACATGGGAGGTAAACAAAGCATCCTCCTTTCCCCTTACCAACACAGCCAGCTGCATCATTACTCCAGTCAGGCGATGCAGGAACACTTACTGTTCCCCCAGCTCTTACCAGATACCAAGAAAATGCTCTTTAAGGCTTGATTCTGCTTCCTTTACTCACGCTGAGCAGCATCAGCGATTTCAGCAGAACTGATTGCAAAGTTAGGTTCTACTAAATGTGAAAAGGGTGGCAGAATTGCATTTGTATTTATCTGAGTCAGAGACATGAAGAATGTAGGACTCGGTCTGATTAAAACAAGTAAATGATCTGGCATACAGTGGTAATGCTGTGCTACTGTAATGTTAGGAGTCATATGATTTGGAGCACAACTTCCAGGATACATGGCAGGGCCCATGTGTTTTGCCTAACATTTGAGAAGAGTTAAGGGAGGCTAGAGTATTCCCTTGTGCGTTGGAGTTATTTGCATTCACAGCTTCTGTTTCTTCAAGGGGTGAGTTGACTGAAATTTTGTATTTTGTTTTATAGTTTTAAATAATTGGCAGGGCACTAAGTTTGTGTATGGACACTTTTTATAGCTCAAACTAAGAGGGAAAAAAAGTTCTTAAAGCCTTCTCCAGACATATGAGCCACTGAAAACTCCTATGTCAAGTTGCTCAAAAGAACAAGTAGATATGAGTGGTACATCGTGTAACATCATAAGAAAACACATCACTGTTATGTACGACATCCAGTAAGGACAATAGCTGTAACAATATTGAATTGTATTAAACAGTAAATTGTTTAAATGTTTTAAGAGATTATAATTCTAAGCCTTGACATATCAAATTAAACCTAAATCCAATACAAAACAGATTTTTAAAAGAAATGTTGTTAGAATTTAACAAAATGAAGTCCAATTTAAATCATTTTTAATTTTTTCAAAAAATTTTTATCCACCTTGTTGACTGCCACTAGTAACAGGAAATTGCCACCTGTCATTTGCACTTGATGACAAAAAACATCAAGACAACTTTTCATACCATTTACACCATTTGGTAAAGGGGGAATACAGCTGTGTTCCCCATATAATTTGACTTGACTTGTTCTAAAACACACATTATGAAAATATCAGGCAACCTTCAGCATAGAAGAGGAGACTTCTGTTACTACTTTAAAAGTGAATTAAAAAAAATAAAACCATTACAGATCCATTAAGTTCTACTTAAAAGAAATGAGAGCCTCCTGCAGAAAAAAGGGATGTGCAATAAGACAGCATTTAAGAATACACTCTAGATTGGAAAATTATATAGGGAAGTTCAGAAATAAATAAGAAAAGTTTACCTTTGTGGTATAATGCACACAATTAAATATCCACAAAACATGAAATGTAATCTGGTATTTTTCACGTTATAACTTTAAGCAGAAGCTAGTACACAGACCTAAGTTATTGATTCCATATTGCATTCTCTTAAAACTACATTTCTCTCAGACATGAAACGTACTGAACTTAAAGGCTAAAGGGCATAGAATAGTGAAAAATATTGAATGGTACATACCAATATAGAATTGGAATTTTACCTCTATATTGAACTTTGTCCTCTTGAAAGCAGTTACCACTAAATACTCATCTCTGAGGGCACTTATGCACTCACTCAGCATTTAAAATTCTGAAAAAGCCACTAGCCTACTTATAACTGAACTTGTGCTCCAAATCATATGACTCCTAATGTTAGTAGAACTGTAGTGCCATTATAGTTAAGGAGAAGTTACACTTTGAAAATTTTCAGAAGTGCTAAAGTTACTTAAGAGCCAAAGGCCCACTTTCAAAACTGACTTCGGCATTTGGGATTGTAAATCTTTCTGAAAGTCAATAGAACTTGGTCTTGTTTAAATACACAAATTGTACTACTTTAACTATATTAGTTTAGTTAAGAGCACGACCCAATTAGCATAGATAATCATCTCAGCCTAAGAGTGCTTATACCTATATACTGAATTCCTGTACAGCCGGGGTTCCCAAACTTGGTTCGTGGCTTGCTCAGGGTAAGCCCCTGGTGAGCTGAGAGACACTTTGTTTACCTGAGCATCCACGGGTAGGGCTGCTCACAGCTCCCAGTGGCCGTGGTTCGCTGTTCCTAGCCAATGGGAGCTGCGGCGCTTACCCTGAACAGGCCGCAAACCAAATTTGGGAACCCCTACTGTACAAGAAGAGGAATTAGCCATACTGGTATAAGACACCTATACCATTATAACTGCATTCACATGAGTGATAATACCAACACAAAAATATGTTTACACCAATCGATAGGCTCCTTTGGAAATTCTACCTTCTCTTACCTATCTGATATGGGAGTCAGTAGCTTCGCAGGGTCAAAATAAATGTGGTTAAAACTCAGCACACACATTCTCATCTTGGAAATTTGTAAACAAGAAAGTTTCCACCTACTTGGCTATTTAAATCCAGTGAGGGGGAAGGGGAGAGAAGATTCCCTCACAACCCCACAAAACTAACTTAAAAAATTAAGTTCCTTTGAATCCTTCATAAATAAATATGCATGAAATCTCACTAATCAAATTGTTTAGGTTTTATGCTCTAACAGTAGGATATGGGTAAAATCCACAAAGCAACAGTTCCTCTGGCTAAGTCAGATTAGAGATACACACACACAAGGCATAATCCCTATGGCTTGAAATGAATCTTAAAGGGTGTACTACCAAGTGGGGGAAAAAACCCTTGTAAGTTTAATATACTGTGTAAGACCCATATAGAAACTCGAAACCCTCTGCATCAACTAGCTGGAAATCTTTATTCAGTGTCAGCTTTAAGAAACAGACAAGGTTGGTGAGATTATATGTTCTAATTGATCAATTTCTGTTTAAGAAATGGCATATAAACCAACAGCACTTATCCTTTTTACTTTCTTAGTTTCACAAGTACCATTAATGATGGTGAAAAATCTGAGAATAAGGTTAATTGGTTAATTTGAACTCCCTCTTGGCAGATGGATGCCTATGCAGCAATGAAATTAACAGTGGCTATTTAGAAACTATATATGTTTTGATAGTGAAATGTAACATTTTTTAAGTAATTGAATTCCTACCAGATAATTATACAATGTAACATGCCTTTTTTAAAAAGTTATATTAATGAACAACCACCCTACCGGCAAATCCTGATGTAAAAAGTAACGGCTAAATTCATTTAAACGGAAGTTAACTGCTAGAGACACATTTGTAATGATATATGTTTAGTGATTCTGAAAGCAACAATAGGAGATTCAGCCAGCTTTCCAAAAAAAAAATTTGAAACTAAACCCAGACATTTCACTTTTAGTGTTAATGAGGTATGAATTCAGAAATTGTAAACATGCTTGACTTGTGACTGAGGCAACTTCCTGTTCAAGAGGCATTTTGCTTTCCCCACCATAAGGCTGAATCAGGTAGATGGCAAGTATTGTCTTCAGACATCTTGTGGATACGTAGGGGACCTCTAAAAATGGAAAGGGCGAATGTGGCAGGAGGCCTGGGATGACCATCTTTTAAAGAGCAGAACTTCAGGGGTTGCTATCCAAGAGGTAAAATGGATATTTTATAGGGACAGAATGAGAGCAGCCCAGAGAGATCATGGAATGGAATTCAATGGAATGTTGTTAGAAATGATCAATTAAAAGGCTTTTGAGAGACTACTTCCCTGAAGGCAATTCTTTAAACATATGCACAAAGAATTAGTTTGTCAAGTTCTTGGTCTCTTGGTATTAACACAACAATTGAAAAATTTAACTTACCCACATGCCTGTAGAACACACATGTTCATTTTTTTGGTGAGAAAAAAAAATACTGAGATTGGTTTTTAATTGCCATCAATCATGGAGGGGGGGGGGGGAATTCTCCATGTATTGGCAAGTTTCCATAACAATTTTGCAAAGTTATTGTTTCACATAATATCCAGAATTTGCTATGTCTGAGGACATAGCAAAGAAAAGTGTACATCAAACTACTCCCCATTATGGAAGACAACTCAACTGAAAAGTCTGTGGGGAAAATTATTAAATATTCATTTCAATTTGATTTTCTGATGGTAAAAATTCAGTACATTTACTCATTCTTAAATTTATTGCTTCTGCTGCTTGCTTTGCAGAAAGCCTCTTACCATTTTGGATATAAACTTAGACAGAGAAAAAAATCAGAAAGGGAGACTTCTAGAAAGAAAACCTAGATTTGTTAGTTCATTTTCACTCACTGGTTCTGTAAAGTTAGTGGGAAACAAACGGAAGTCATTTGACATTTACAAAAGCGACAGCTGATAAGAGAATCTCAGAAGTGTTATAGTAAAAATAAAGAGTGCTAAGAGAAGATCTGTCTTTTATTGAATGAATAAAGTTAATGTCGAGACCAACAGAAAAATCCACTGAGAGAATAAAGATTGAGAGGATCTTACAGGAAAAGAACCTGGGTATGATAGGATCCTTTAAGGAGAATGGGTATTTGAAATACAAGTTTTAACTGGTGGTATGTCAAGACATTTGGACACCGCAATCACCATATTAGTACTTTTACATACTATTAAGGTGGCTGAAACTGTCCAAAACTAAGATAGAGAAGTGACTTTAAATTATGCAATTTTGACAGCTACTGTAGCATATCAGGGTTTTTTTAGATTAACAACTAAAGGACAATTAAGTTTTAGACATTACCCATTCAACCTGTTGTTGTCAAAGAAATAACATTTTACAGATGCTGCATATAGAAAATGAATTTCCTGATTGTGACTAAGGTGTCAACCATAAAAATGGATTAAAGTAGTATTCATTTCTTCAAGTATTTCTTCCACAGAAAAGTAAGTTTTCAAATAAGCATAGGTTTGCATTTTATTACACATCCACCTGAAATTTGGAAGTCCACACATGTTAAACAGCTTTCCAGACATTTTAAATTAAGCAATTTTTTCAAATATGGCGCTGCTGTGAACAAGAAGCCAAAGTCAGCCAATCGGACTGAGGTAATTTATTTAAATGTGCTATACATTGTTGGATAATTTAAATGAGGCTTAAAATGGTCTCCACTGCATGGCCTAGGTGCAGTGCTCAGCCCGAAGCAAGAGGGAGCCGAGCATGTGGTCACACATACGAGCCAAGAAGATCAGAAAGAAATGACAAACTGCAGTGCTTTTAAACTTGAAGTGGGCTATCACTGAAAAATTTAAGGATTATTTAGTGTACTCTAAATTCACAGTAATCTCAGACCACAATCCGCTCCAATACCTGGCAACAGCTAACTTAGGTGCAATTTAACACCGCTGGGTGGCCTAACTCACTGAGTTCACTCTTGAAGTACAGTATAGACCTGGAATGTAGAACATCAATACTGACACTCTGTCTAGATTGCCTCTGGAGGAGGAATCGGAAGAAGGCGAGGATCTGGAGAAAGACTTCTGAGTCATTCCTGCAGATGTTGTGCAGACGTGTTTGTGGCTAGAGAATCCAAAGCCCGAGGATGAAGTGACGGTAAAGGATGCAGTACAAAACCTGGTAAAAGGGGAGAGCGCGATAATCTCAGGGTACTCGTAGGAGGAGATTCAAACTCTGCAATGAGAAGGTGACATTGGACCTGTCTTAGTGGCAGTCATGAGCCGAACAAGGCCGGACTGGAGATTTGGGGCCAGATACCCCCAGTCTAAGAAGCTAGCCAGACAGTGGGAACGACTTGTGTTGTTCTGGGTAACATTCCACGGTGTAATCTATCATCCCCGAGATGGTGAAGAAGTGTGGCAGTTAGTGGTGCCTGTGTCACTACGCCATCAAGTTTATGAAGCCAGGCATGATCATGGGGGGGCATTTTGGAGACAGGAGCACTTGAGGTGATGAGGAGAAATTATTACTGGCCCACAATGGGTAGCGACGTGCAATCATGGATCAGTCAGTGCAACCTGTGCGCCCTAGCCAAGGATGCGTTTCCTCCCAACTGGGCCGCTTTGCCTATACTAATGTGACTGCCCCAATGGAGGTCCTAGAGATGGATTACACACGGCTAGAGAGATCTTCAGAGGGGTATGAGAACATACTCATTCTCACAGATGTGTTCGATTCACTGTTGCAGTTCCAACTAGAAACCAGACAGCGAGGACAACTGCTGTAGCCCTCAAAACACTGGTTTGTGTGCTATGGTTGTCCAGCACGGTTACACTCAGATCAGGGGAGGATTTTGAATCAGAGGTGATATCTAAATTGTGTAAACTGTATGGCATAGCCAAACGCCTAACACCCTCCTATCACCGGCAAGGAAACGCTCAGTACAAGAGATTTAACCGGACAATGCATTACATGCTAAGAACACTCCCACCTGAAAAGAAGCAAGCCTGCCAGGAACATCTCCCCGAGCTGGTGTTGGCCTACAACAGCCATGTCTGTTCATCAACAGGTTACGTTCCTTTTTATCTCATGTTTAGGAGGGATCCCAGGGTGCCACTGAATATTCTGGAGAGAGGACCCTGAGGAGGATGAGGTGACCAATTTGGATGACTGGGTCAAAGGTCACCATGACAGGCTGAAGATAGCCTGTGAAGTTGCTCTCACTACAACGGAAGAGACAGCCCAAACTAGGAAAAGGACTTCTGATCACAAGTCCAGTGGGGCCCTCATCAGGCCTGGTGACCGTGTACTGGTTTGTAACCATAGACACCAAGGGCATAATAAAATACAGGACAAGTGGGAGTCAAATCCCCACATTATAGTTGCTCACTACAATCCCGAGCTACCAGTTTACACCATCTGGCCTGAACGAGGAGGTCCTGAGAGAGTAGTACATTGCACTCTTAGTCCAGTCATGGACCATAGAAGATGTAGATCAGTATACCCTGAGGAGACTGAAACCAATTGGGGGATGGTTCTAGTCCCATAAACCGAATACAGAGGGGAACAGAGTGGGGCAAACCCTAACAAGAATAGCCAGATCCCACAAACTGACCCAGTATTACCTAAGGACAGGGAAATAGAAAATGTGGGTAACAAACCACCCATCTTAAGAAGGTCCCAGAGGACTCATAAGGGTGTACTTCCTGTTAGACTTAGAACCAATAATCATCTCTATGTAGTGTTTTAATGATATGGTCATGTATAGTATGAAGAGGATGTGGAATGTTCTTTTGATAATTGTTAATGAATGTTTGATATGACATGATGTGGATATATGTTATTACTATGGGGCCAGGATGTATTGGTGTGAATATTGTGGCTCTGGCAGAATTTTAGCCAGTGGGAATGTAAGGGGACTGTTGCCCCCTTACTAACATTCAGTGGGGGTGTTTTGGTTGGCTAGCTCCCAGTACTAAAAGAGAAAGGGTCAATGGGAAATCAGGACCCTGAGACTGACAGTCCCCAGGGGCAATGGGGAGAGGCCAACGCTCTAGGTCAGCCTGATTGACAGGGCAGGCAGGCTAATCAGGGAGTCAGTATGAGTCCTGTCCTCCATGTGAGCTGGAATTGCCTGAGGCAGAGCTAAGGAGAAATTAGGGGCCAAAGTGGAGCTGGGCCAGCCAGAGGTGCCAGAAAAGCAGCCCAGGAAGCAGGTCAGAGCTGGGAGCGGAGCTGCAGCCACAGAGCCAGGTGTGCTGAGCAACTGGGGCCAGCCAAGGGGGGGACCCTGGGCAAAGGGCCCAGCACAGAAAGACACCCCCAGCCAAGGATCCTTGCAGGCCAGACTGGGAGGGGGATCTTAACCTGATGGGGGCTGACACTGGGAAGAATGGTCCCACCACCCAAAGCCTGAGGTGTGTGGCCACCACCACTGCAAGTGTCCAACCCACAGCATCCCTGTAGTACACCCAGGGCCGGAGACCTACAAGGAACAGACTGAACTGCCCTGATATTCTAGAGACACTGTTTGTAATGTTCCCTGCCACAGAGCGGGGTGATGTGTTTTTCCTTTTTTTTTTTTAAATTAATTGTTGATTAAACAACTTGTATTTGTTTTAAATTGTATGTAATGGTCAGGGAAGTGCCCAGTGCAGAGAGAGTACCCTGCAATGGGGACACCCTAGCCCCTGTCCTAGGTGACCACAGCAGGGTTGGGGGGGGGGGGGGTTGAGCCCTCCAGGAATCCTGGGCCCAGCCTTGTCGGGGTTACAAAGACCCTGCCAGACAGGAGAGTGGAAGGGAAGTCCTCTGGGAAAAGGAAGTGGGAGCGAGGACTCAGATCCTTTACTGGCTTCTGCACTACCCTGGTGAAGTGGGCTAGTGAAAGTTCCCCACAATAGCAGAACCATTCCCCTGCTTACATTTACACAACCCCCATTTTAAAATATAAATCTCAAACTACAACAGATTATTCTTACTACATTTTTAAAAAACTATTTTAGAAATTATATCAGGTAGACAGTAATGCATAACTAACATTGAAGCATGAAACCATTTATATTTCACATTTTTATTCATTTTTGCCATACTTGCTAGTTTTCTTTTATTTAAAAAAAGATTACTCTTATAGTAGTGTTAATGCCATTTATGACATTAAACCACAGAAATGCACTTCAACAAATTCAGCATTACGACTTTACTACAGGATCAAACCAAAGGGGAACTACAAAGAAATTTCCCCATAACTCTTGGAAAGGACACTTTTTCCACCAATTGATTTATTTCAGTCTTGTGACAAAGCTCAATTAGTCACAACAGAATGTATAACACAACTAACCAGCAGTTATATTTAACAAGTCACTTAGAGTTCAAGATTTATTTACTGTAAATTAAGTTTGATTTACTAAGGAGTGGTGTACACTAAAAAGTAAGATCAAACCCGCTATATCGCTCCAGGGTATGAAAAATCCACATTGCTGGGCAACACTACCACTAGAATTAAAGGCAACAATGTTTTTCCCACTAGCATATTCCCACCTTCCTCTCAAATCTTCTACACGAAAGTAGAACACTTCAGTAGTTTGTGATCAAGCCAAAGACATTATTTATGCCACTAATCTTTCCTTGTTAGCACTACTATGCATCTTGTCCAATCTAGAAGGTCAGACCAAATTAAAAATGTCATCTTTCATAAAAAACTGAGACCAAGTATTAATGTTTGACACAGAAAATTCTCAATCTACATTTTGCTTGTACATAAATTTGATACATTTATATAAGAAAATGTCACAGGATTTGTCAGAATATTGTCCTTATACATGGGTTTCATAGCTTAGTTCATGAAGTTAAGATGTTACATAATTTAAAATACAGTACAAATATCTTTTTAGTGATTTACATAATTAATATGTATTCAGGAAAGTAACATCATTGAAGTCAAATGAATGTGTAACAAACAAAAGGTTTGCAATCAAGAACATTAAATCTACTACAAAAGGTTGGCTTGCAATGCATGTGTACAACCATAGAGTGTGGCAAGGAAGTTTAACTTCAAAATAGACAGATTCTATACAAAAGTTTACATGAGTTCAGGCTGAATCACATAATTGAGCAGTCACTGTCCACATGGGTTAAGCCCAACATTTAGGTTCCAATTTAACAAATCCCAAAAGTAAAATAGTTCCAGTGATTTTTTTAAACTAATTTTGTTTAAAGTTAAGGGTTCCCTAGAAGGGCCATGAACTAACACGCTATTACCATTTTGTGAGTGCATGAAAATCAGAAAATGAAACTGATCAGTCTAGTTTCATTGTCCATATAAATAAACTACATAAACAAAAGCTAGATTGCTAAAATATAGTTTAAAAATCTCTCACATTGAGACACAAGGGGATTTATATATTTTATACTGTAAGTATACTTTAATTATCTTCCTAAAGGTTTTGCTCTTTTGTACACTCCAGAGCCAAGACTTAATTCCATTTAACAACAACTAAGAAGTTTTTCATTAATAGGGTATTAGACTGGAAGCTTAAAAAAAAAAGACAACTCCCTACCTTAATAAAAACGACAGAAGGAAGTATACAATCCACTGGATTTGACACTAGTTTAAATGTGGAATTAGAGTTTGGGACCCTTTTGCAAACAAGATCTGGAGAACTCAATATAATCCTTAACTACTTTCCACCACCCTCTTGGGTCATCACTTCGATCTGATTCTCTCAGACCCAATCCAGATCTCTTATCAATCCTCATTGGCTCTTGCTCAATTGCTCCCAGCTCTGACCTAAGGGAAAAACAAACCATTTAAAAAACATTTAATTCTTACTGCTGTGATCCTCTGCCAGCATTAATCTGGTAGGACACAAACACCACTTTTCTTCACGAGCAACAACATGTAATAGAGAACAATTCTGTGTACCAAGGCCAACAGGATAAGTAGACTAATGTCACAGACAACTGTGGAATTAATTTTTTTTTAATCTTGCTACTTTATTCAGGCCATTGAAACGTAAAAGTATGGGCAAGTGTGGACACATTTTTAAAAAGTAGTTAAATACATCACAGTACCCAGAACCATTATGAACCCAAAGAAAATTATTTCATACCTACAACCCTAAGTAAACAGCTTTTCATTTTAATTACGCATTTGATCTTTCCTTTTGACCCCTAACTTGCTAAAAAAATATGCTGCTTCCCATCTGAAGTTTCATATAAATACTCTTCTGTCTAGAGAAAATGTGGCAAAAATTTAGTTTAATCTGAAACTATCTTCAGAGACAGGAGTTAGAGCATTTCCCAGAATACCATATTCTCAAAAATAGCTTGGTCTTGATTAACTAAATAGATTGAGCTCCTTGTGTGTCTCATTACAGGATGTTTTGCAATCCTTCAGTCATTCTTGTGGCTCTTCTCTGACTCTCCCCAAGTTTTCAACCTCCCTCTTGGATTGACACGAGACTTGGACACAGTGTTCCAGAAGCAGTTGCACCAATGCCAAATACAGAGGTAGTATAGCCTACCATGCACAACACTCAATATAAGTGAATGGGCATGGATACCACCCTCTTGCACTCTTCAATACACGATTGAGGCATACTGGCATGGCTGCGTATGAGGAAGCATTTATCTACAGATACATACCATTTTATATCTATAGATGAATGGATTTCAGTCTTGGCTCTTTCATAAGCACTAAGGGCTAGACTGACAAAGGGATTTAGGCTTTGCAACACACAGCATTGCACCACCTAATGTTTTAAGGCTAAGTAGATTTAGAAAGTTTAATTAAAACTTTGGGGGTCGGGGGGGTGGAGGATCCTCTGCTATCCCACCGTACTCCCGAAGCTGTGTTCTCTCCTCTTGACTTCCTTGAACAATCGCTATCCAACAGCACTCCAGTTTCTGTACTGGCCATGGACATTTTGGTATGTACATTCCTCCCACTAGCAAGGACTGGTGATGTCTGTCTTTATTCTCTACCTCCGCTCTTGAATTCAGCAGCTCCACTAGGAAA
The DNA here is from genome assembly GCF_965152275.1 of Natator depressus. NCBI lineage: Eukaryota > Metazoa > Chordata > Testudines > Cheloniidae > Natator > Natator depressus. The sequence continues at coordinate 69,538,201 of NC_134237.1, read as the reverse complement.
AACAGTCAGTCCCTGGGTCAGTATTACTTTCTAGATAGTAGATGTAAAATCAGCTAAGCTTCTTAGGCAGAAGAATACACATCTGCAATGCAGCATCCCCCCATGACTATGACAATTTGTCAGGATTTAAATAAATAAATAAAAAATAAAGTCATAGGTCTAAAAAAGGAAAATAAAGAAATCTATGAATGCCATAAGCCCTATGACAACCTTAATTCTCTATCAGTCATGTATGAAAGGATGTATGGCAGCTGGTGGCCGAAGAGCCCACAATCAGCTAAGCCTCAATTTCCTTTAAGGAAGAACCCACAAGCTGCAAAGGTTTGGGGAAGCTGAATGAGAAGTAAAGGCAGGCCAAGCAACTAGAAAATTCAAGGGGAAAAAAGATAACTGGAAGGACAGATAAGGGTGGTAATCTTCAAACAATCTAAGATCCAGAGAAAAACAGAATGGTACAGCTCACAATTCCACCTCCTTTCTTTCCATTCATTTCCAGGTGTCTGTGTCAGATGACATACTAGACAGAAAATAGAGGGCTATATTTACTATGTGTGTATCATGCATAGCAGAATGGGACTTTGATTGCACTTAGGGACTCCAACCACATTACAATTGCAATCCTCCAACACACTTTCCTCTTTTAGTCCTTAACAGGTCTCAACCTGTCAGTGCCCAAGTGCAAACAGCGCCTCCTATTAACTTGACAACGTAATCTTATTAGTGCCAGAATATATACCCCAGCCAGCTACCTACGACCCTTCCGATCAACCAGTCAGTTTACATTCTCTATTACCAGAGCCAAGTTCAAAGAACTCATGAAAGAAAAAACTCCTTTACATTAAGTATCCACATCAATATTTTAAAATATTTGAGAAAGTTCCAAAGCAGTTTAAATAAATATTTATATCTTAAAAAGAGTTGTCAATTTACAACTTTATAACAATGTTTTGAAAATGGAAAGTTTGAAAGACAGGAAGCTTGTTCCACAAACAAGTTTAACCCCAACGCTGTAACACGCATCCTCCTCTGCCTATTCACCACAAATCTCTTTATTCCCAAACCTTCCCTTAATCATTAAGAACCACCTTTTATCAACTGAAGGCTCTCCTCTAGTTCACACAAACATTACAGCCTCACCTCCTAACCATATGCAGTCCAGACACACTACTCTCTCCCCTGTATTATTCCACTACAACAGAGAGAATCCAAATCTAATTCATCCACTTTATATAAAGATTAAATTGACATTGCCTCTATTGCCATAGGCTTAGAAGACCCTAGCCTACAGGAACAGGCTTCACATGCACCCACTCACTATATGGAAGTTGGTGGGTACAATTACATCTGCAAAATCATCTAAACATATTACTTGCATTCCTTATTATTTGTAGTACCATAGTGCCTACAACATCCCGGCACTGTCAACACATGCACATGAAGCCAGTCCCAGCTCCAGTGAGTTTACAGTCTAAGGCCCCAATCCTGCAAACACACCAGTGGGACTAACCACAGGCTTAAAGAAAGTAGTAAATATTTGAAGGATCAGAGCCTAAGACAATACATGAAGCATGGCAGAAAATTACAATCAGAATATGTACATCATATAAATGTTTATATATAAACTGGATTTTAGTTAGAGGAATATACATCAGTTACAACTGATTATGCTGTACGGGGAGACTTTGGCAAACCGGTAAAGTGCCTGACACCACTAATGCTTATTGCTAAAATTAGTCAAGTCAGCAGGCCGTAAATTGGTCATGCAGCAGCCTTAGCATAACCAAGGCAGGAGGGGAGGGGGTTTTGGGTGCCACAGACAAGGCAGCTTGACCCCAAGGCAGGCCTTCCTGCTAAGAATGTTGAAATTGCTGATATATGTATTTTAGAAAAACAGGAAGCTTGTCTATAATGTACCCTGAGGAATGTGTCTGTCAGGGTCACAAGGAATGGACACTGGAGGAAAAAAAGGAACCTGTTAATTGATGATCATAAGGAAACCTCTTGCTTGACCTTTAAAAACTGCTTGCTTTGCAAGTTTTCTTTAAGGGATATATCATTGTATTACTAATGTCTAAATAAGGGGGGGGGGGGAGTTTGAGGTAGCTGGATTTCTCAGAAGGGGCTCTTCAGGGACTCTCCCTCTGGATGCATCTTGTGTTCCCCACCAGCAGACGGGCTGCTGCTGTGCCACTCAAGAGCCACACTCAGCTTTGGTAATTATCGAGGGTTGGGGTGTTTTTACTAATCTGTTGTGGACGTGTGTAAGTGCATGAGAATAAGTAAAGTTTAGCTTTAAGTGAAAGCACTCTGGTGCTGTCCTGTTTGTGCCAACCATCTATTGGTCGGACGGCCATATCTCCCCTGATTTATTTCCTGACACCACCTCGCACAGAGTAAAAGTTACCAAAAGCTCTGGGTTGAAAGAACCCCGGGTAACAATGCCATAGCTTATCCTTTGGCCAATCTCTTGTAGGCATTGAGGGAAACGTTTCAAGGAGAACGTTCTATGCAAAGAAAGCAGCACAGGCTAAAGTGCAAAATGATTGTAGATGAAAGTCAAAAATGTAGGCAAGGTAGGCAACCAATGAAAGAATAGATGGGATTGAGGATGTTAGGATATAGATATTCAGGCCTGTCTGTAAAGGCCTATACTCTAAGAATTTAGGTGTATTCTTATCTCTTAGCCAGTTATAGAGGTATAAAAGAAAATCAAAATCACTGTCTGCCGGTGTAAGGGCCTTCTCTTACTGTGACAGTCTGAGGCCCTGTTCTTAGGCTAAGGCCTCTGGCTAAGCAGCAGAGGCAGCCATAAGCTGGGAAGTGAACGATCACATCCTCACATTCCAAACTAGTCACACTGAAAAGGTGCTATTGGGCTGTTAGGAATACAATTCTGTCCTGGTAGTGCCTATCACCTCCAGAGAAAGGGAAGTGCCTAGAAAATGTAAAAGGAAACTTAGTTTGATAGCATCCTGTCTGGCAAGAACTCACTTATCAATAGCTGGGATGTGCAATCCTCATTTCTGTGTTGTTCTATCATTGCAGTCCCATTTCCCTATTGTTTGTATAATCTGCCTGGTTTTGTGATTGTTTCTGTCTGCTGTATAATTAATTTTGCTGGGTGTAAACTAAGGTGGTGGGATATAATTGGTTAAATCATGTTACAATATGTTAGGATTGGTTAAGGTATAGCTAAGCAGAACTCAAGTTTCACTACATAGTCTGCAGTCAATCAAGAAGCGGGGGGGGGGAATTGGAATCATGTTTTCCTAAAGGGGGGGGGGGGAAATGGGAACAAGGACACAGGTAAGGCTCTGTGGTGTCAGAGCTGGGAAGGGGGACACTAAGGAAGGAAACTGGCATCATGCTTGCTGGAAGTTCACCCCAATAACCATTGAATTGTTTGCACCTTTGGACTTCGGGTATTGTTGCTCTCTGTTCATGCGAGAAGGACCAGGGAAGTAAGCAGGTGAAGGAATAAGCCCCCTAACAGAGGGCAATACAACAGGTCAAGGGAAGAGTTCAGAGAAACAAAAGTTCTAAATGGCTTAAATAGCACGGACAATAAATTTGAACTTGATATGGGAAAAACTGAAGGGGTCAAATGGAGACAAGAGCATTCAAACCCCTCCACTAGGCTTTTACAGTGATAGCTGACTTGAATCGGTTATTTCACTGTACATATATGCCTGGTTTTTGGCAGTGAAGACATAGCGGAAGATGACTCCAAGGTTATGGGCTGGGTATAACAATATATCATCAATCCCGATCAGTTAACAGCGACAGAGAATAGGAATATTCAGGAAGGTCTGGCAAGATAAGAAGTTCATGTAACTGACTACAAGTGAAAATGAAATGAAGTTTCAAGCTGTTGCAATACACATGATGTGTGTCTAATCCCCATTAGGTAGAAATATATTAATCTTAATATTGAGGTCACGCCTAGTGGTAAACCAGATTGGGCTCCATTGTGCTAGGTGCTGCACAGATGTAGAAAGGGGCACCTTCTTGTCCCAAGATCTTACAATCTAAAACATGAAGCATCAGAGTTAAGGTGGTTTGCAGACCTTAACTCCAGCATTTTTTTAGATTTCTATGTAATATATAAATGTTTTCAGTTAACTGATAGCTATAGTTTGTTTAAAAAAAATTGGTGGAGAGGGAGATTTGGGAATTTTATATTTGAAACTCTAGATATATAATTCCCACTATTACATGAAAATGCAGTTTTTAATCTTTACGGTATAACACCAGTGACATTCCTAGAAAACAGATACAATATCAATACCATTTCTGAATTTCAAGTCTTAAAATGAATTGACCATTCCATTAAAATCAGTCTCTATACTGAATCCTTCATGTTGCCATAGGTTACATCTGCTAAAGGAGAGAGAAGCATTAGCTCTAATGCACAGGTGCCCAACCTATGGTCCGCAGGCCATACATGGTCAACCATGAGGCCTGTGGCCTTCGTTAACACAATATACTAGCATTCTGTCATCATGTTAATTAGTTATGCGTCATATGTTTTCCCCATTTTCTATAATTCTGATATGTTTTATGCACTGATTACTTTGTTTTTAAATAAACAATACTGTACATAGAAACAGCCTGTTTGGCCTAAACACAACCTTGTGAGGGGTTATTGGCCCTCCTGTGTAGTAAGGTTGGGCACCACAATGCAATTGAAAACTGTGGTGCTCTGTACCTTGATTGTGTGGTATCCAATGCAAAGTTTGTCATGTCAGGTGTCTTCGGAAAGCTCATGATGCACTGAGCATTGTTATAATGTTATAGGTTATAATTTCATGTATATAGGTATGAAAATGTGTCCTCGTGGCTTAAAACAAGCCCAGGCAAAACTCTCCAGGAGCAGAGGGGCAGTTCATACCTCATCAGGGCACGTATAGGACAAACCCAGCCCAAGAGGAAAGAAAGAACATGATAAAAGGGAGAGACATTAGCCATGCTCTCTCTTCCACCTCCATCTACAGACACCACCACCAAGTGACTGAAGCACTGATCAAAGGGGAGAGCCTGGCTGAAGGGCAACCAGCTAGCCTCTGGTGAGAAGTATCTAAGTTCTTAAGGGTACTGAAAGTGTTAAGATCAGCTTAGAATGTGTTTTGCTTTTATTTCATTTGCTCAAATCTGACTTCTTGTGCTTTGATTTATAATTACTTAATCTATTTTTTGTAGTTAATAAATTTGTTTATTCTACCTGAAGCAGTGTGTTTGGTTTGAAATGTGCCAGAGACTCTCCCTGGCACCGGGACCACAGTTGTCTAAGCGATAACAGCACAATAAAGATAATGGATTTCAAGAAGGCAGACTTTAGCAAACTCAGGGAGTTGGTAGGTAAGATCTCCTGGGAAACAAGTCTAAGGGGAAAAACAGTTCAAGAGAGTTGGCAGTTTTTCAGAAAGACATGATTAAGGGCACAAAAGCAAACAATCCCGCTGCGTACAAAAAGATAAGTATAACAAGATCTTAACCAGGAGATCTCATCTTAACCAGGAGATCTTCAATGATCTGAAACTCAAAAAGGAGTTCTACAAAAAGTGAAATTAAGTCAAATCACAAAGGAAGAAAACGAACACAAATATGTAGGTACAAAATTAGAAAGCCCAAGCCGCAAAACGAGATTAAACTAGCTAGAGACAAAGTGTAACAAGAAAACATTCTATACATACATTAGAAGGAAGAGGAAGACCAAGGACAAGCTAGGCCTGTTACTCGATGAGGTGGGAAAAATAACAGAAAATGTGGAAATGGCAGAAGTGCTAAATGACTTTGTTTCACTTTTCACCAAAAAGGTTAGTAGCAATTGGATGTCTAACAGTGAATGCCAGTGAAAATGAGGTAGGATAAAAGGCTAAAATATGGAAAGAACAAGTTAAAAATTATATAGGCCTTGTCTACACTACACAGTTTTGTTGGCAAAAGGCAGCGGAGGTGCACACATTACAATGCTCCTCTCACCAACAAAACTCTCCTGCTTTGCTGACAAAATATAACCACCTTGACAAGAGGTGTAGAGCTTTTTGCAGCAAATTTAAAATCGACAAAAAGTCAGTGTAGACACTGCATTCATTATGTCACCATAATTGGCTCACCGTTTTGAACTCTGCTACCCCACATCCAGCTACACAGGCACGTGCCCGTTCCCATTCAAAGCACCAGGAAGTTTTGAAATTGCTCAGCATGGAAAGCTACTGCCCAGCTGAGCATGCCGGCTCCTGGCAGCAAACACACTCCTCCCTGGACTACAGGGGAGGAAGTGGATCTCCTTGGTCTGTGGGAGAACTCAGATGGAATCAAAACACTATCACGGAATCCTGCTCTCCCCAGCACTAGGATCACAGTGGCAGGCAGTGTAGGCTGCTGTTGGGGAGGGGTGGAAGGAAGACTCCTGATGTGCTGTGCAGAGCCAGGGAGGGAGGTGGGGGCTGATGTTGGAGTGTCCCTTTCCTCTCCCCCGTGTAGCAGTCTCTGCTGAGTTGGCATGAGGGGACAGGGGGACACCAGCTGTTTATGCACCAGCCTCTGCTTCAGGATTGGTTGCTTCCGGCTGCTGCCTGGTGAATGCTATACTTAAAGAGACAGCATGCCAACATACTCACTCTGCCCCCAACACACACACTCCCTGTCACACACTTTCCTCCACACTTCTGTGGGCTTCTTGTGTTAGTGTTCAGCAATGTCAGTTTGGTCATATTTGAGTGCTACTTTCAAAAGTGATTTAAAATGTGTAACTTTTCAGACTCAAATATGACCAAACTGACATTGCTGAACACTAACACAAGAAGCCCACAGAAGTGTGGGGGAAAAGTGTATGACAGGGAGTGTGTGTGTGTTGGGGGAGAGTGAGTATGTTGGCATGCTGTCTCTTTAAGTATAGCATTCGCCTGCCTGAACACTTGTTCAGGCAGCAGCCAGAAGCAACGAATCCTGAGGCAGAGGCTGGTGCATACATCAGCATAACTTGCATCAACAAAACTCTGTAGTGTAGCCATAGCTTTAGACAAGTTAGATGTTTTCAAGTCACCAGGGCCTGATGAAATTCATCCTAGAATACTCAAGGAGCTGACTGAGGAGATATCTGAGCCATTAGCAATTATCTTCAAAAAGTCAGGGGAGAGATTCCAGGGGACTGGAAAAGGGCAAATATAGTGCCAAAAGGGAAATAAGGACAACCCAGGGAATTACAGACCAGTCAGCTTAAATTCAGTACCCAGATAGATAATAGGGGCAAACTATTAATCAATTTGCAAACATCTAAAAGATAATAAGGTGGTAAGTAACAGTCAGCATGGATTTGCCAAGAACAAACTGTGTGAAACCAACTTAACAGCTTTCTTTGACAGGTAACAAGCCTTGTGAATGGCGGGGAATGCAGTAGATGTAGTATATCTTGACTTTAGTAAGGCTTTTGGTACAGTCTCACATGACTTTCATAAACAAACTAGGGATATAAAACCTAGAAGGAGCTACTATAAAGTGAGTGCATAACTGGTTGGAAAATGGTTCCCAGAGAGTAGTTATCAGTTGTTTACAGTCAAGCTGGAAGGGCATATCAAGTGGGTTCCACAGCATCAGTTCTGGGTCCAGTTCTGTTCAATATCCTCATCAGTGATTTAGACAACGGCATAGAGTACACATATAAAGTCTGCAGACAATATCAAGCTGGTAGGGGCTGCAAGTGCTTTGAAGGGCAGGATTAAAATTCAAAATGATCTGGACAAACTGGAGAAATGGTCTGAAATAAATAGGATGAAATTCAATAAGGACAAATGCAAAGTACTCCACTTAGGAAGGAACAAGCAGTTGCACACAGACAAAATGGGAAATGACGGCCTAGGAAGGAGTACTGCAGGAAAGGGATCTGGGGGTCATAATGGAGCACAAGCTAAACATGAGTGAACAGTACAACACTGTTGCAAAAAAAAGAACGTTCTGGGACGTATTAGCAGGAGAGTTGTAAGTAATTATTCTGTTCTACTCCATGCTGATCAGGCTTCAGCTGGAATATTGGGTCCAGTTCTGGGCACCACATTTCAGGAAAGATATGGACAAATTGGACAAAGTCCAGAGGAGGGCAACAAAAACAATAAAAGGTCTAGAAAACATGACCTCTGAGGAAATAATGAAAAAATTGGGTTTGTTTAGTCTGGAGAAGACAGAGGGGACATAACAGTTTTTGAGTACCCAAAAGGAGGAATGAGAAAAACTGTTCTTCTTAACCTCTGAGGAGAGGACAAGAAGCAATGGTCTTAAATTGCAGCAAGGGCAGTTTAGGTTGGACATTAGAAAAAACTGTGTCATGGTGTTTAAGTATTGGAATAAGTTGCCTAGGGAGGTTGTGGAATCTCCATCACTGGAGATTTTTAAGAGTAGATTAGACAAACATCTGTCAGGGATGTTCTAGATAAGGCTTGGTCCTTCCTTGAGTGCAGGGGACTGGACTAGACAACCTCTCAAAGTCCTTCCAGTCCTACAATTCTACATCAATTCCTGTTACTAATCTCTTCCAATATCTTCTCTAGTTATTTAAGGGGCAAACTGGCATGCTCCAACATGAGTGTCTCATAACCAATCTTCTTTGTGCTACAGCCATTTTACCAGCCAAGTTGATGTGAGGTGAGGAAACAAAAGCAGATGGAGTTATTCATTGCTAAAACAGGGAACATGTGCACCAAAGGAATAAATATTGCAGCTGATTATACAATAATATTCAAGATGGGGAGTTTCTAAGGAGAAAGACCTTGTCATACGCCAGTAGAGATGCCAGCAAACAGCACTGTCATTTCTTGAGGTTAAAGCTTTAGAAGCAAAAAAAAATCAGGAATTCAGCTACCTTACTCATATGTTCTTAGGCGGCCACCAATGCTGTGTACGCCATCTCCCTTATAAACACTCTCTCAGGTGCCACTAGTATGCCTTTTCTTTTTGTGAATACAGACTAACACTGCTGCTACTCTGAAATCTCCCAGACAGAAATCGTCACTGTGTTAATTACCATGGCAGGACTACAGAGCAACATGGACCCCCAGCTTCAACCCACTGCACAGAGACGACAGCCAGCTTGCCCCAGGCAGGCACTGGGGGCTCGGCGGGGAGTAACACCTGCACATGACCCGCTCCCCGCCGCACAGCGCCCCAGGAGACAGGCGCAGAGAAGCCCATCGCCCCTGGCAGGCCAGGAGAGCGTGGAAACAGGCACAGCACCACTACGGACACTGGCAGCGCCCACAGGCGCCACAGCCCCAAGGCTCGGGGGACACTGACACCCCCTCCCCCAAACACAAGAACTACCGCGCCCCCCCAGCGCTGACTCCAGACCAGACGCTCCCCATCCTCGCAGTCCCAGGGCCCGGGTGGCAGCTACCGTCACGTAGCGCCCGTGCGAGGCTGCCCCGTCCGGTGTCCCTCCGCCGGCCCCGCCATACCTGGCCGCGTAGCGCCGCCTGCTGCTCCCGAGGGAGGCGCTCGCGCAGCCTCCTTCTCCGAGTCATGGGCAGGGCGCAGACGCTTGCGCGGGGCGGGGTTCCCCCTCGCCTCGCCGGCGCTCGCTCAGCCGGCCCCACCCCACTCCGCGCGTGGGCGGGGCTTCCTCCCGCCCATGCGCGCAGCAGCACGCCACTTCCGCCACGCCGCGGCCCACTTCCGGTACTGTCTGCGGCTGGGGTGCCCCACGCTGCCTCTCCTCGCGGGGCCCGGCCCCGCTCCTGGCAGCTCCCGCGCGAAAACGCGCGCCCCTCACTCTAAGGGGGCGCCCCGCAAAGCTTGGCCCCGGGGCAGGCAGCAGCGCCGGGTGACTAAGCCGGTCGCTGAGTTGCCCCGCCCCGCACGCTGGGGCCATTCCCCCGCCTCTAGTGCGGCGGTGACCTCCCTCCGTCGCTCGCTCGCTGTGACAGCATCGCAGCTACCCGGAGCCCTGGCGCTGGCCCCGTTGGGGTGTCCTCACCGCAGCTGTGAGCCGGGCTACGTCCTCGCTGCGTTATTAGCTCCCGCATCCGCATTGCCCCTAGAGCCCACGCCGCCTCCTGGCTAGCTCACCTTTAAAACCCCACCTGGCTCGAGCTGGAGACATTTGGGCGTGGATGGAAGTTGGGTTAGGGATAAGACTGGAGTTATACCTCAGCTAATGCTAATGCGGAAAGGTGAGCCTTCACAGCAACAGCAAGACTAAAATTAGGGCCCTGCTAAATTCAGGGTCCATTTTAGTCAATTTCATGGTCATAGGATTTTAAAAATAATTAATTCCATGATTTCAGATATATAATTATGAAATTTCACAGTTCTGTAATTGTATACAAAGGAGTTGTGGGGGGAGTTGCAAGGTTATTGTTGCGGGGGGGGGGGGGGGGAGAAGAGAGGAATTGCAGTACTGCTGCCCTTCTGCGTTCAGAAATGGGCAGCTGGCGAGGGGAAGCTGCTGGCCAGGAGCCCAGCTGTGAAGGCAGAGCCACTGCCAGCAGCAGTGCAGAAGTAAGGATGGCATCATAGGTGCTGACTTCCCCTTCGGCTGGGGGTGCTCAACCCCTCCCTGTCCCTGGCCTGCTTCTTCTCGCCCTTGCCCCAGGTCCCTGCCTCACTTCCTCTCCTGAGTGCGCTGTGTCCCCACTTCTCCCCCTCCCTCCTGGAAAGTCTTAAGCACTGCTAAACAGCTGTTAGGCAGTGGGGTCAGGAAGCACGGGGAGGGAGGGTGGGGGAAGAGCAAGGATGCAGCATACTCGGGACAGGGAGGAGGAGGCCATGGCAGTGGCGAGGTGGGGGCAGAGGGAGCTTGGCTGCTGGTGGGTGCAGAGCACCTGCTAATTTTTCCCCATGGGTGCTCCAGCTGTTGGCGCCTGTGTGTGGAATGGTATAATATTGCCAGCCTTACTTCTGCACTACTGCCTGCAGAGCTGGTCCCTCAGTCAGCAGCCACCACTCTGGCTCTCCAGCTCTGAAGGAAGACGAAAGGGTGGCATTGTATGGTTTTGCCACCCTTACTTCTGCGCTAATGATGATGGGGCATTGCCTTCAAAGCTGGGCGCCTGGCCAACAGCCGTCGCTCTCCAGCCACACAGCTTTGAAGGCATTGCAGAAGTAAGGGTGACAATACTGTGACCCCTCCCCTAAAATAACCTTGCAACTCCCTTTTGGGTCAGGATGCCCCATTTGAGAAATACTCATCTCCCCTGTGAAATCTGTATTGTCTAGGGTAAAAATCACACAAAAGTTCAGATTTCAGGGTCCATGATGTGTTTTTCATGGCCAAGAATTTGGTAGGGCCTAGCTATAACCAATACTGCTGCTAGCCCATTGCCCCACCCCCCAGCAGGAATAGTCCTCTTCTCCCCCATAGGCTAATAATTAATAGGGGGCCCCAAGCAATTGCTTAGTCTGCTTATGCCTAGCACTGGTTCTGCCTTTAACTTACTTGCTCTGAAAGCATGAGACCCTCCTGTCTGAGCTACAAGAAAATCCCTGCTAGCTGGTACCAGCACTGGATTGAGGACCACACAGTTGTGTAATTTTCACTTCCCAGCTGGGGGTGTGAGAACACAGGTTGGTTGTAGCCTGGGCCCCAGTCCTGCAATGAAAACCACAAGCTTCAGCATGCTGTTAATTGTGAGCTTGTTTTGTAGAGTACCACAGATGGTGCAGAATTATTAAATAATGATGCTTTCACGGATTAGATATTTTCCTTTTTCATGTTCTCCAACTTGTCTCTCTTTCTCCTACAATTCAGTTGTCGCATGCATCTTTTCAGTTTTTAAAACTTACTATATGACAGCCACACAAGAACTATTTTTATTCAGTTGAGAGTCTAGGGACTGTTTCCTAGATTAGTGTTCTTCCACCTTCTAAAATGAATTAACACAAAACAAATCTCCCATATCTTCTAACATAGAAAATAGACATAAAATCAGTCTTGTTATTAACCAAATATAAAGCATTAATATGTTAATTCAGGTAAGGTTAATCTAAGGCCAAATGCAATCCACAGAACTTGCTACAGAATTGAGTCCTAGAATCTAGCTTTCCTCATTGTAAAGAAAATGTTGAAAACTAACTAAAATATTACAGTTACTAGGTCACGGTACAAGCACTGTACACCCTTCAAATGCTAGGTTTAAGCTCTCAAGTGCTTAGTGGGGTCTCCATATACTTACATCTCTAGTAGGAGAAACACAGGAGCAACCAAACTGCCAATCCACTGAAAGGGGACCTCCACTAAAATGTTCTGAACCACTTTTGTAAGGTCCTTTCAGCCCTTTGAATCAGTCAGTGAGATCCCCTATTAAATGTTTTCTTCTCTGGAGTGAGGGAGACTGTAAAATAGTCCTTAGCCTTTTGGGCCTGAGCATGGCAGTGTCTATATAATTAGATTTTTTTAAAATGCATTAAAACAAGATTAAGGCTGCAGAGTCCAGCACTCAGATATTGGGCAAATATCTGAATTAAAGTTGCCTGCACAACCTTAATTCAGCCCCTGCTGTATGTATCATGTAGTCTTTAAATTACATGGTGTGACAAGATAGCCAATGTTAGTATGGTGGGTCCTGCACTTTTCTTGGCTGGGGGCTAAGATTCCACACCTTACTCTTGCTCTTGGGGCACCAAGGGCCCCATTAGTGGCCCAGGAAGGTGGTAAAGGAGGGAAGCAGGAGAGGTGTCTGAGTTTGCTCCTCACTCTGGGCCCCAGCCCCTGTCAACCCGTGCAGGTTCTTACCATCTTCCCCCTTGGGGGGGAAGATACCTGCAGACCTTAGACACTGGGACAGGGTCTCCCTTACCTCAGTTCACCCATCTGTCAAATCACATAGCATACTTCCAAGCTCTAGTCCTCTCTCCTTCTGCCTGAAGCAGGGGGTTTTATTAGGTTCTTGACAGGGCCTTAATTGACTGCAGGTGCTCTAATTAACCTGCAGCTACCCTCCCTAGTCTATAGTCTACAGGGAACCATGCCTTAATTTGCCTAGGGCTTATAGATTTTCTATCTCCCACTGCTCCCTGGCCCTCCTGTATCACAATGATAAACTATTCCCTCCCCCCCCACCCCCGAACCCCTTCCTCATTCACTGTAGAGAATGAACAATGCTTATTTAATAAGTAGCTAGTTAATATTATGTTTTATCCTTGTTTAATGTGTGCTATGCTGTAACGATGCTGTCCTTGGTGGGACACTTCTGAGAGTATCAATTCAGGGCAAATTGCTTATAGCAGGGTAGTTACAGCCGAAGGCTGGGGTTTCTCCACTTCTTAGGCACACCAAACCAGCCAGACAGAGAGGACTTTGGGTTTACCCCAGTGGCTAACCACAAGTCATACAAGCATTCCCTTAGACACTCCAGTTTCCCCACCAGTGCCACTAGTTATGGGAATGAATGGTTATGAAAACCAATACTCCAGTAAAGGAAAAAAGGTTCTCCCGATCCCAAAAGACCAAGCCCCAGACCCAGGTCAATATATAACTCAGATCTTACCCACAAATCATGCTGTTGCCCATCCATTAGAATCTAAAATAAAGGTTTATTCATAAAAGGAAAAATATATAGATGAGAGCTAAAATTGGTTAAATGGAATCAATTACATAAAGTACTGGCAAAGTTCTTGGTTTAGGCTTGCAGCCATGATGTAATAAACTGCAGGTTCAAATCAAATCTCGGAGTACATCCATAACTGGGATGGGTCATTCAGTCCTTAGTTCAGAGCTTCAGTTTGTAGCACGGTTCCTCCAGAAGAAGAATTCCTTAAGAAGCAGGATTGAAGACAAGATGGAGGGGTTTTCAGGGCCTTTTATATTCTCTTCCCATGGAAGGACTCTCTAATAATTTCTTGCCTGCAGCCAGGGTCCTCACGGACAATAAGAGCTAGAGGGCTGCTCTTCTTTGAGTAGTGTGTCTCTATGGATGCTCCACTGTAGGTGGATGTGCGTCCCTGTGCTTCTGATTGGAGACCTTTGGTAGCAGTGCCCGTTCAGCCAACATATGCGTTCTCCCCTCCTCATCCTCTGCTTTTAGGCTAATTAGTGCTGCACAGGCAAACCACCCTCAGATCCTGGCTAGAGACAGAGTGATTAGCAGTCTATTCACAGATGATGTTGAAGTAAAAAGAAAACGGTACAGAGTTTAAGCATAGAAGTTTCTTGTTATCAGGGAATAAGGTACAGATTATCAAGGGGTGCGAAATTTGGTTTAGGAACGGGTCGCATAAGGAATACATAATCTGCAATCTCCCCGATTGGGGGTAAAAGTTTAACAGGTCAAAGTACAGACATTGAGATATGGGGGTATGTTGTTCATATAATGGCTATGTTCAGGTGTGGAGTATAATAATGGATAGGATGATGAGGATGGATTTACCCTCATTTGGTGGGATTTAATGTTCAGTGAGTTTATGGTTCCAGTTCATATGGTCCAATGGAAAAAGTCTCTCAGTCCCTTTCCCATAGTTGATGCACGATGTCGTACCAGCTCACACCTCCTGGTACTGTTGGTGGCCGGTGATGTGTTCGATGTAGATATCCCTGGATCATCGGATGGTGTCCGAAACCATGAGGCGCCACATGAGCTGTGCATAGCGTCGACCGATCCCACAGGTCCGCAGCACACGCTCGTTGCACAGGTCCCAAGCGCCCAGGGCTCCGACGATCAGGGCATCCATCTGCACCTTGTAGCCCTTCGCTCTCAGGGTGTCGGCCGGGGGGCATATTTTTCCAGCTTACAAGCTCGGGCTTCGCGGAAGGCCGGGGTCCTGTTCTGAAAGGAGACCGTGATGACGACGAGGATGATCTTTTTCTGGGCCTCGTCGGTGACTACCACGTTAGGTCGCAAGTGGCTGTCAGTACCAGGGATGGCGCAGTTCATGGCGACCTCCCCCGAGGCACGGTGCGATGGCTTTCACCAGGCGGTTCTGGATGGCATTGTGGCGCAGCTGCCAGGCTCTGGAGTGGGGCTTGCAGCTGCACAGGATGTGGGGCAGGGTCTCGTTGGAGCAGCCACACTTCCTGCAACGCTTGTCTCGGTTCCCATGGCGGACGGCTCCATTGAGCGGGGCGCAGTTGAGCCAGGCACGGTGGATGAACCGCCAGTCGGCGAAATGGGTGAAGCCGCCCCCGGCGAGGAAGTGGTTGCTGGCGTCCCACTTGCTGGTCAGTTCGAAGGCTTTACCCTGGTCCGGTTTCCGGCTTCAGGGTTTCCATGTACAGTAAGTGGATAGCTGCCTTCAGGGTCCTCTCCAGCATGCCCCTGGCGCTCGGGGTGACAATGGTATTGTTGTCAGACCTGATCTCAACCACCACTGGCTAGAGACAGAGTGATTAGCAGTCTATTCACAGAAACGTCACTCTTTAGAAGTTCATTCTTAGCTAGTTTTAGTGTTTTTCTTAGCCTCATAGAGTTTCCTTTAGTTTTTTCTCTTCCTGTTTAAAAAAAATGTAGAAAAGAAAAGTTTTGGACTTTAGCCTTTTTTTCCTCATATACTGGGGATTCCCCCAATAAGGGGTATGCCTAGTTTGCATGGGCTTAAGAGGTGCCTCTCCTGCAAGGAGTCCATTCCAGTAATGGATGAACATTCCCACTGTGTCTGTTGCCTCTGAGAGGGCCATATTCAGAACAAGTGTACGTTCTGTTAGTAGCTAAAGACCAGACCCTGAAAAAAACAGTAATTGAAACTAAAATTGCTCCTCATGGATGGAGCTTTTCACCTGCATCTGACCCATGACCAGTGTCTCCCAGGCAATATCAGTCTTGTCCACTGATTTCCATCACCAAGGCCAGTGAATCAAGGAAGAAATCCTCGGACTCCCCATGTAAGACCTCCAAAAAGAGAGCTTTGAGCCCTCACAGTGAGCCCTGAACCAGCCAGAGGAGATCCTCAGCATGTTTGGTCTCCTTGGTATCCATGGCACCCAAGCATGGTACCCACAGATCTCATGGGTCTGGTGTGACAGATACTGCTGGCTTGCCTAAAGACCCCATGGGCATAGACACTGAAGCAGCGGTACCATCAGTCAGGGAGAGGAGTGGAGACCGTGTCACCTCTGGGAAGACAACATTGGTATGGATGCCCCTGGTACTGATGACTGCAAGGCAACTATCATCAGACTGCTCAGTGCGGCCAACATCGCCAGCTCTCTCTGTACTGCCGACTCAGTACTGGCAACAACTGATGGAACTGATTACTGCAGCACCTCAGGAATTTAGATTCTCTAAAGACCTCACGGTATCTGAGGTACTGGAGTCTCCCTATTTGGTACCAGGCACATCTTGAGCACCGGATCAGCACTGGCACTGAGCCATGCACCTCCAATCTCTGCATCAGCTCCACCATTTCCCAGTGGAGAGATGGACAGTGACCAGGAGGTCTTCTCCCATCCATCTCACTATGCTTCCTCCCGCTACCAACCCGGGCCTTCCCAGGTATCCCTTCATGATAGGTCCGGACCTCAACTCCTGTGGTATGACTAATTATGGGCTTTTCCACCACCCCAGTGATCCTATTGGGATCCATGGGCAGCTTATAGGCACATGCCTGCTGGATGTCTAGCATTACGCACCCAGAGACTGCAAGGCATACCCCCTCAGCCACTGTCTCTAGAGCCTCAGAACCTCCTGAGGAGATCCTGGAAGGAGCAGGAGGTTGGACTAGAGTAGGAGGTTACACCACATACCAACATCTCTTCCTCCTCTCTAGATGAGGCAGTAATGCCCCCTCTACCGTTATGGCAGGCGATTTTAAACTCTTCCAAGACCTGACTAAGAGGGTGGCACATACCTTACAAATACCTCTCAAGGAGGTAGAAGACACCATAAGCTGTTGGATATTCTACACACATAGAATCATAGAATCTTAGAATATCAGGGTTGGAAGGGACCTCAGGAAGTCATCTCGTCCAACCCCCTGCTCAAAGCAGGACCGATCCCCAATTAAATCATCCCAGCCAGGGCTTTGTCAAGCCTGATCTTAAAAACTTCAAAGGAAGGAGATTCCACCACCTCCTTAGGTAACGCATTCCAGTGTTTCACCACCCTCCTAGTGAAAAAGTTTTTCCTAATATCCAACCTAAATCTCCCCCACTGCAACTTGAGACCATTACTCCTTGTTCTGTCATCAGCTACCACTGAGAACAGTCTAGATCCATCCTCTTTGGAACCCCCTTTCAGGTAGTTGAAAGCAGCTATCAAATCCCCCCTCATTCTTCTCTTCCGTAGACTAACCATCCCCAGTTCCCTCAGCCTCTCCTCATAAGTCATGTGTTCCAGTCCCCTAATAATTTTTGTTGCCCTCCGCTGGACTCTTTCCAGTTTTTCCACATCCTTCTTGTAGTGTGGGGCCCAAAACTGGACACAGTACTCCAGATGAGGCCTCACCAGTGTCGAATAGAGGGGAACGATCACGTCCCTCGATCTGCTGGCAATGCCCCTACTTATACATCCCAAAATGCCATTGGCCTTCTTGGCAACAAGGGCACACTGTTGAGTCATATTCAGCTTCTCATCCACTGTAACCCGTAGGTCCTTTTCTGCAGAACTGCTGCCAAGCCATTCGGTCCCTAGTCTGTAGCGGTGCATTGGATTCTTCCATCCTAAGTGCAGGACTCTGCACTTGTCCTTGTTGAACCTCATCAGATTTCTTTTGGCCCAATCGTCCAATTTGTCTAGGTCCCTCTGTATCCTATCCCTACCCTCTATCGTATCTACCTCTCCTCCCAGTTTAGTGTCATCTGCAAACTTGCTGAGGGTGCAATCCACACCATCCTCCAGATCATTTATGAAGATATTGAACAAAACCGGCCCCAGGACCGACCCTTGGGGCACTCCACTTGATACCGGCTGCCAACTAGAAATGGAGCCATTGATCACTACCCGTTGAGCCCGACAATCTAGCCAGCTTTCTATCCATCTTATAGTCCAAGGATAGTCCATATGTAGTCCATCCTCCTCCTCCAGGATAGTGCTCCCCATCAATGAGGTGCTTTTGGACACAGCTAAGCTTATATGGCAGTTGCCAGCATCGGCCACACCAACATGCAAACGGGCCAATAAAAATTCATATTTACCTCCTTGGGATATAGAATTTCTTTTTTCCCACCCTCTGCCTAATTCCACTGTGACAAATGCAGTGAACTCCTGTGGCCAGCAACATCATTCTAAGTCCATCCCTTATGACAGGGATTGGAAGTGCCTTGACTTATTGGACAAAAGGCCTATTCTTCTGCTACTCTGCAATTTAGAATTGCCAACTACCAGGCCTTAAAAGCAAAATATGATTACATGAACTATACCAACTTAACGTCTTTATTGACCATCTCCTGGGATCGCAACGGGAACAATTTCGAGCCACTATCAACGAAGGACGATTGGTGGCGAAAACAGTACTCCAGATGACACAGTGGCTTGGTCCATCTCAACAGCGGTTGTGATATGGTGAGCTTCGTGGTTGCATCTTTCAGGCTTCCCAAAGGAGGTGCAACTAACTGTCAAAGATCTCCCCTTCTAAGGCTCTGCATTGTTTTCTGAGAAGACCAACATGTCACGCCACACATTTAAGGACTCCAGAGCCACACTTCTGTCACTGTGGATCTGTACGCCCAGACTACAAAGAAAATTTAGTCCTTAATCTTCTCACAGACTGCATACACCACAGTTCCCACCACAATGCTACTATGAGCCACAGAGAAAGAAATCCAAATTCTAGAGGCACAAACCATTAGGCCCTCAATTTTCATCATCACAATCTGCCACTTCAGAACATCAGTTTTGACATCCTGGTTGAGGCCCCGAGAGACCACTCCCTTTGACATCAGCTGCCACTTCCCAACCCATTGCATTCCTTTGGATGCCGCCTTGCTTTGTTGTGCCATAACTGGAAACACATAACATCTGACAGATGGGTTTTGGAGATTATCTCCAATGGGTGTTCGATCCACTTCACCTCTCTCCCTCCCCCTTGTCCTCCTCCAGCGCCCCTTCTCACGAGAGACTGTTATGACAGGAGTTCTTGATAGGGACTCTGAGGTAGAGAAGTTTCAGAGTAACAGCCATGTTAGTCTGTATTCGCAAAAAGAAAAGGAGTACTTGTGGCACCTTAGAGAGTAACCAATTTATTTGCACATAACCTTTCGTGAGCTACAGCTCACTTCATCGGATGCATACTGTGGAAAATACAGAAGATGTTTTTATACACACAAACCATGAAAAAATGAGTGTTTATCCCTACAAAAGGTTTTCTCTCCCCCCACCCTCCCCATCACAGGGCCTAATAACATCAGCCACACTATCAAAGGCTCGTTCACCTGCACATCCACCAATGTGATATATGCCATCATGTGCCAGCAATGCCCCTCTGCCATGTACATTGGGCAAACTGGACAGTCTCTACGTAAAAGAATAAATGGACACAAATCAGATGTCAAGAATTATAACATTCAAAAACCAGTCGGGGAACACTTCAATCTCTCTGGTCACTCGATTTCTGATCTCAAAGTGACTATCCTTCAACAAAAAAACTTCGAAAACAGACTCCAACGAGAGACTGCTGAATTGGAATTAATTTGCATATTGGACACAGTTAACTTAGGCTTGAATAGAGACTGGGAATGGTTGAGTCATTATAAAAAGTAACCTATTTCCCCTTGTTTATTCCTCCCCCCACCCCCACTGTTCCTCAGACGTTCTTGTTAAACCCTGGATTTGTGCTGGAAATGGCCCACCTTGATTATCATACACATTGTAAGGAGAGTGATCACTTTAGATAAGCTATTACCAGCAGGAGAGTACGGTGGGGGAAGAGAAAACCTTTTGTAGTGATAAACACCCATTTTTTCATGGTTTGTGTGTATAAAAACATCTTCTGTATTTTCCACAGTATGCATCCGATGAAGTGAGCTGTATAGCTCACGAAAGCTTATGCTCAAATAAATTGGTTAGCCTCTAGGGTGCCACAAGTACTCGTTTTCTTTTTGAGGTAGAGAAGGCACTGAGGGCAGTTTGCCTGTGCAGCACTAATTAGCCTTGAGGCAGAGCATGAGGAGGGGAAAGCACATGTGCAGGCCGAACAGACACTGCTACCAAAGATCTCCGATCAGAAACGCAGGGTCGCATATACACCAACAGTGGAGCACCCATAGGGGGACACATCTTGAAGAACCATCATTACTGCACAAGGTGAGTAACTTCTTTTCGCTCTAGCCACCTCCCAATTGACCTGCACTCTACCCTTCTCCCACCGTCCACCCAAGCCTGACATCTACTGCAGGCATAGCAGGGTGGGGCTGACTGAGCCCACAGTAACTCAACCTTTTCCTGGCTATTGTGGGGTTTGTATACCTTCTCCCAGTGACCAGCTGTCAGGGCTTGTCATCTTGAGCTTTGAAAACTCCACTCCATTCCTGAAGCAGTTCATTTAAAGAAATGGGAAGAGTAAGACTGACAGAGAGGAAGGGACATCTGGTGGCAATTAAGCTGAAGAGCAGTTTAAGGAGAAAGGGAAAAATACAAAAGCAGATGAGAGCAAATAAGTTTGTAGACTTATTGGGAGTGACTCTAAATGATGGAAAAAGGAATAATGAGACCTGTCAGTATATCACTACATAAGTACCTTAAAAGTAGAGGTCTGAACAAGTAAAATCCACATGTAAAATCCACAGTGTATCTTACTCTGTCTTTTAGATCGCTGGATAAGCTTAGTGTAAGATAAAACTTATTAATACTACATTCAGTACTGCTCAGAAGCTCATGCACACACACATAAGTACAACTTATCATGCATCCCCATTTATACTCAGATGCATTAACACACACACTTACATGCATACGCCCATATACAAAAACCTGTTTATATTCTGACAATAATATAACACAGCAAGCAGTTATCTGCATACATATACGGGAACATATATATTCATGCACCAATCCCTATACTTAAAGGCATCCAACACCTAGGGATTCACATGAATAGAATTACAGACACACATGCACAGCCATGTCACACATGAAAATTTATGCACAAGCACAAAAACATGGCTGGCCACTCAGAAACAAGTATGGAAAGAGACATTGATATATATGGTCACGCAGGCATAGCTATATGCACAGAGACAGATAGCCTTATGCCCTTATATGCATGTAGACAGACACCATGCACAGATGTCCATTCAAGTCCATGCATGTATGGAAATGGATGCAGACACATGCTCATTCATGAACACGTGAACAGATACAGAGATGTGTCCATGCACACACATACTCTGAGGCACAGGTATGCATACGCTACGTAGGGTTGCGAACTCTGAAGCTATTCAGGAAGATTTTTTTTTCGTCCATGAAGTAATGTCATTTCTTAAAATCTCCTATTAAAATCTCCCAGATTGCTTTCAGTAGTCACTGGGAGATCGACGCAGATTCCGAGAGACTCCAGGCCAATCCTGGAGGGTTGGCAACCCTAAATAGATGGACGGAGTCGCACGCTCATTCAAAGACATTGATGCGGCGCAAATATCCTCCTCCGTCAATCACCCCTGAGCCCCGCCCCGCCCCTGGGCGCGTGGAACTTGCCTCTCTCGCTCTTTGTTGTCACGTGCTTCTTTGCTCCGCGTTACCAGGGTGAAGCCACAATCGCTGCCCCGCTATCCGGGAGGCGCAGCCGAACTTGCTTGGCTCGCATAATCCAATGGGAGCCGGCGTTGGGACGCGCTCACCCATTACGGTGCGAGAGCTGGGTCTGTGGCGAAGGGGGGTTGAGCGGTGGCTGCTGCTGCGGTAGTGGCAGGGGCAGGGGCAGGGGCAGGGGCAGGTGAGTCGGGGAGGGGGCGCGGGCGCGGCGGAGCGGAGCGGAGGTCGGGTCCGGCTGCTGGGGAGCAGCTCGTCTTCCCTGCCAAGGAGGCGGCGCGGGGGCTTGGCCGGGGCAGCGTCTGTCCGCCGTTGGGGTGGGGGGGTCTCCGGTCTCTCTGGTGCAGCTGTGGGCGCTGCCGATCGAGGCTGGGGGTGAGGCTGGGCTGGTACCGCGGGAGCCGGTCGGGGCGGGCGGTCTATCCGTAGCCCTGGGGGAGGGGGTGGTTCTGCGGCTCCCTGTCCTTATGGGGGTGGCGGCCCTTCGTCTGCAGGTCACCGCTGCCCTCGCCCTGCGGCCGGCTTCTCCCATCGGCTGCCCGTGGGGCTGCTGGGGACAAGTGTAACCCACGGGCACCGGAGTCTGGGTCTGTCTCCTGGGTCTTAGGCCTGCAGCCGCTGACTTGTGAGCGCCCCTTGGGGAGCAGCGCTGTTTGGCGTAGCCTGGCCCCTCCCTACTCATGTGCCTGTTTCCATCTCAACTTGCCCTCCACCTAGCCGTTGTGCCGCCCTCTCGGCCATAAATATCTTTGTCCCTCAGCGTTGGCTTCCGTGATGCCTTTTGTGCACCCCACTGTCTTTCCTGCACAGATCGACAAACCCATCACCCTCCCCTGTTTAGATCCCTTCTTAAGACACCCGTTTACCATGATGTCTACAAGAAACTAAGCATCTAATTAGGAGCAAACTGTGGTTCTTGTCTTTGGTTGGACTGTGCTTAGCCTCAGCTTTTCTCCTCCCAAAGGCTTCTTAGTCACTAAAGGGTTACCTCATCTTGGGATAGCTCCCAGCAATAACTTTTAAGTATAGCTAATAGCTCCAAATTAGCTTGACTAAAAACAAAGTTTATTAAACTTAGATGATGAACTATGGAAAGTAATAAATGGAAAACTTCATACTGCAGTTGAAGATCACCTCTGTACTATGCTGGGCTGGTAGAAAGACTCTTTGCTGCAAGTAGTACCTAAGAAGACAATTCTGAGTTTGAACTGGTTCCTCATTCTTTTGTACCTTTTTCTCTTGCCCAGTCCTAGGTGGGTCTCCTTTCTCTTAATCTGATAACGTTTAGTTGGTAGATCTCAGTTACCTCCCTTTGGTAACGCTGGCTAGTTTGTCTGACTGCTTGAGTTTGATCAAATGTTCTTCCTAGCCTTCTGAGTTATTTTAGTCTATCTCAGGGGTGGGCAAACTTTTTGGCCCAAGGGCCATATCAGGGAATAGAAATTGTATGGCGGGCCATAAATGCTCACAAAATTGGGGTTGGGGTGTGGCCTCTGGGGTGGGGCTGGGGATGAGGAGTTTGGGGTGTGGAGGGTGCTCTGGGGTGGGGCTGGGGGTTTGGAGGGCAGGAGGGGGACCAGGGCTGAGGAAGGGGTGCAGGTTCTGGCTGGGGGTGTGGGCTCTGGGGATGAGAGGTTTGGGGTGCAGGAGGATGCTTCAGGCTGGGATCGAGGGGTTTGGAGAGCGGGGCAGGGGTTGGGGCATAGGGAGAGGCTCAGGGGGTGCAGGCTCTGAGCAGCACTTACTTCAAGCGGTTCCCGGAAGCAGTGGCATGTCCCTGCTCTGGCTCCTATGTGGAGGCGTTGCCAGGCATCTCTGCATGCTGCCTCATCTGTAGGCACCACCCCTGCAGCTCCCATTAGAGCGTGTAGGAGGTGGAGCGGGGCCATGTCGCAGCTTCCAGGATTTGGCCCACGGGCCGTAGTTTGCCCACCCCTGATCTGTCTCCTTTCTGTCTCCATTTCCAGCCTAAGATAGTCTTTCAAACTGGGTTCTCCTTCTCTTTATATATAATGGTAAGTGAAGAGTCTACAAGCCAAGTCATGCTTACAGCACTCAGGAGGTTTTTGTAAATATGTAATTTGGCCTGCAAAATCTTTATTACTGGTGATTATATGGGAGAGAAAACGAGAACTGACTGTTGGAGCCTAAAATTGAGTACAGGCCTGGCAGTTAGTAGATTATTTCTTTACTTGTGAACTGTGCAAATTTGATACGGAGTTACCAAGAGACAGTAAACTTAAGCCTTTTTTTTTTTTTTTAATGTACTGCAGTTCTGAAGAGTGACAGAAAAAAGTGAGAGTTGCTTGTTCTGATATTTGATCTTAACTTTTGTGAGGTAGCATGTTCCGTTAGGTAGGGCATAGGACTTGGAATCTAGGTGACCTGGGTTCTGTTCCTAGCTCCAATACTAACTTGCTTTTTGATCTTGGGTTAGTTATTTACCTTTTTAAAGATGGGAGGAGAGATTTGTCAAGAAGTTATCTAACTATATTTTTTTGTAAAGCGTTTTAAGATCTGCTGATGAACAGTGGTAAGTACTATTTTGATTTAAAAAAACATGGATTCTAACACCAACGTTTCACTCTTTGTCTTGAATATTGTTAATGTACAAGTTCTAGGTGAACTTGGTAAAAGACTTAGGGTAGGACTTACATTTCTTTTTTCTCAAAGGTTTAGTCATAATGGAGGCTTTTGGTGAAGTCCTTGCTCTGAAGTAAAAACAAAACTACCATTGACGTCAGTGGAGTCAGGATTTCACCTTCAGTCTTGAAATAAAAAATGTAAAGTTATTACATTTTATTGATGAAACAATAAATATATATAAGAAACTTGTAAAATTTTTTCAATACACTGGTAATAATAGAAGACACTTGTCATTGACTGTTTGATCTGCACAGTGAGTAAGATAGGGCTACATAGTGAATTAGACCTGGGTCTTGTGGATGTGTGCCTTAATTTTGGCTGAAATCAGTTTGCGTTTACTGTGGTGTTACTAAGTGCACAGTTGAGTCCTCCACAGAGTGGACAATAAGGGTAGTGAGATAGGAGTGTGTAGTGAATGAAGCAGAGCTACATTTTGCAAACACTGAAAATAATATTGAACAGTTACCTCATATGTTGAATGGCACCCAGCTTATACCAGGGAGAGTTCTCTTTTTAGTATAATAATAGAGTATGTTGTAATGTATGTATTCATAGGAAGCAGAGTTGAGAATTTGTAGACAGTCTTAACTTTTCTACTTCCAAACTTTTTTGAGGGCTTCACTTTTCCACATGTACAAAAGTACACATTAAAAAAATGTGTCTGAGTGTTGATGGAGGAAAATTCAGTCACGGTCTCAAAGGAGTTTACTGTCCAAATAGACAATGCAGTGCAAACACATATTACACAAGGAGACCATAAGATGAATCTATAACAAAGTGGTGAAGATTTGAAAAGTATATAAATGTCACATGTCTTTTTAAGGAAGGTAAGCGGTTAAGGAGGATAACTTCACACAAGTCTTCTGGAAGGTTTTGGTGGAAGTGAAGACAGGCTAAACTTCAAGCCCCGGTGTCAGTTTTTAGCTATATAATTTTGCCTGATTTCCAGCATAGGCATTCTGGTGATTTTTAATAAAATGTATTTAAGTATTCCCGCTCTCTTCCTGAAGTGGTCTTCCCCAATCATATTAAGGGAAAGGAAAAGGAAGCTAAGTGCTTTAGATCTAAGTTATGCTCACCTGCTAGCTGAAGCAGAAAACATGGCACTGAATACTGACTCTACTTGGAGACTGAATGCACTCACTTTATTTGGTATTTTCTGACTGTCTACCTGCATTCATTCCATCAAGATGAAAGAGCTGAACTGTGTATGGCAATATAGCCCCCTTATTTTTAGACCATTCAAGTGGTGTGGGTGAGAAGTTGAGATTTGGATTCACTGACTTGCAGAGGAGAAATGAAGTTTCTTATGGAACTGAAGAGACAAATGAATTAGAAACGAAAGTGAAATGCATAATTTGATCTGGCAGACACTAAACTTTATTATTCAGTTAACAGAGTATGCTCTGTTTTTTGCCCAGCCCTTGTGTAAGGATGCCTTAGAAAAAGAACCATGGAGAAATATATTAAAGTGCAGAAGATTGGCGAAGGATCCTTTGGAAAAGCAATTCTGGTCAAAGCTAAAGAAAATAGCAGACAGTATGTTGTTAAGGAGATAAACATCTCTAAGGTGAGTGGTTTTATTAAGTAACTGGGGTTTTTTTTTTTTGTTTTGTTTTTTTGTAGTCGTCCTCTCAAAAACAGTGTCTGTTCTTTTTTCCTTTTTCTTTTTTAAGATGTCCAATAAAGAGAGAGAAGAATCAAGGAGAGAAGTTGCTGTATTGGCAAACATGAAACATCCAAATATTGTCCTGTATCGGGAATCATTTGAAGGTAAGATTCAAAACTACATAATGGAACCTGAACTAGTGGATGTACAGTAATATTAAAGTACAAGTGATGGTCCATGTATTTTTTTTCAAACTTATACATGATTTGAAAAATAAATCTTCCCAATATTTTCCCCTCATCTCCTTAACTATCTCAGTTCCTTCTGGTCTGT
This sequence comes from Natator depressus, assembly GCF_965152275.1. Classification (NCBI taxonomy): domain Eukaryota; kingdom Metazoa; phylum Chordata; order Testudines; family Cheloniidae; genus Natator; species Natator depressus. The sequence goes on along the minus strand of NC_134237.1, from coordinate 69,512,008 downwards.
AATTTTGTAATCCAGTGCTTCACAGAAATAACCAAACCAAAACACCACCACACGTTTGTTTCAGCTCCTTCCCTTTTTTTGGATAAGGTTTAATGTAACTGTCACTGCTACCAAGGAGCTGTGCAGAGCCAGGTAGGGAGCCTGCCAACCCCTGCACATTCCCCAACAACAGTGGGGGTACTGGGCTGCCCACTCCCAAAAAAGCATGCAAGATTTAGTCAGAGGTATCTAGTACAAGTCATGGACAGGTTACAGGCCATGAATTTTTGTTTACTGCTTGTGACCTGTCCATGACTTTTTTACTAAAAATACCCATGACTGAAACATAGCCTTATGAACATTTACAGTAGAACAAAAGCAGGTTTATTGAAGAAAGAATAGATGTTCCACTAATAACAAGAGAGTGATGGTTACAGTACAAAGGAAAATCATAAAAATGTAAACTAGTGCGTACATTTATTAATAGTTAACTTTCCTATCTAATAAAGTAGGTTTTCCCCTTCAAATTTCAGTCTGTTGCTGAGGTGGCTGGCTTTATAGGAGCCACAATCCAACTTTTCATGAAAACATTTTGCTCAACAAGATGTCTCCTCATGTGAATAGATTGAGTGCCTCTTCCCACCCTGTGTTATACTGAAGCAATAGTCTGTCTTTATTCGTAGGCAGGGTGATCCCCTGTCTGTTATAATTGTTTGCAGTTGTGTTTGATAGTTTTCCATTGACTGTTACGTGATGAGGCAGTGGTAGAAAACTGCATTACATCGCCGGCTTGACCAGGGAGGAGTGACAACTGTCTCCTGCATGAATAGGTTGTCACCAAATAATATAACTCACTGGTGATTCCTTTTAATGTTAAGATCATAAGTGCATAAATATTACCTGTATACACATCACACCATGATTATCAACAGTTTTTATTGCCAGTTTTCAATAGAAACCGTATGTGTTTCCCTTTATGGACAGATACCCTGTAAGCAACACATGTGTTGTAGTGAGTTATCAAGTCTGAGGCGAGAGCTGTTTGCAAAGAACAGGGTCCCCTTAGCCAAGGGGACTTTGTGTTACTGCACTCCAGAATATTAGTCTTTTTTGCATCACATTGTTGGCTCAAATTGTGATCTTCTGTAACCCCAGATCCTTTCCTGCAGTACGACTGCCTACTGAGTTATTTGCCATTTTGTAGTTGTGCATTTGATTTTTCTTTACTAAGTGTAGTACTTTGCACTTGTCTTTATTGACTCTCATTTAGGAAGATAACTTGAGGTACTCTGTTTGCAGAAATCTTATTTTATAGTCTTTTAATAGCAGTACTAAGAAAACAGACTGGTCATCCATGAAATAATTATTTAATCCACAGTAACAAGACACTGTGCTACATCTTTCTAGTTGAAACCTCTTGATTACACATAATGAAATGATTTGAGGGAATCAAACAATTTATTTAAGGGACCACTCTGCACAGTGGTGGTAACTCCAATTTCTTTTCAGGATGAGACCCTAATTGATTATAATAGTTTATATTGAGCCTACCGCTTGGGATAGGTGACTAAATTCAAATGAACTTTAAACAAATTTAAATGAAATCCAATATTGCTTAAACTTCTTCCATCTTGGAATGTTTTAAAAACCATTTGGTAATCTATACTGGGATATAATTGCTAACCCATATTCGTTTAACCTTTTTTGAAGAAGTATGGTGAAACATGATTTTGTAAAGGGAAAGTGGAAATTCTAGAATGCTTGTCCTGAGCAGTATTTGATTGTGTGTATGTGCTTGCAATACTCTGATGTTTTGTGCCAAATTTGTGGGTATCATTGTTAGCGAAATGTGCTATTAAAGTTTTCTATTCAACTAAGTACTCATGAAGTATTAGAAAGTTTTTGAATATGCTCGTAATTTCTGGCCTAATAACTTCCTGCTGCTTTAATCTTTTTTTATTGTACAGTAACTTAAATACTGCATCAGGGTCAGAATCATGACATTTTATTGTATGTCTTAATTCTGTAGTTGTACAGTGTGTGAATGTATGTAAAGCATTGCATTTCATAGATCTCAAGCTTCTTGAAGAATTATCTTCATACATGAATTTTTTTTTTATTCTTCTACTGGTCACTGAAATGGAATGACACACTGGGATGGCCCAGTGGCCCCTAACATCATATTGAAGTGTTGGTTTACGTGATATGGAGGGAAGAATGCCACCTACTGAATCATCAATGCCAAAAATGGAAACTGCAATATAAGCAGTTTGCTGGAAGCTTGGCAAATAAATAATTGATAACTATTTATTTCTTCACTTGTAGATTTAGTCTTTTCACTTACTGTGTCTTTGCTATGGCATATACAAAAAGAAATTTCATATGTTAAGATTTTCAGAAAGCTTTTACATCTATATTTGTCATGAAACATTGAAATATCTCTTGTTTTTACAGAAAATGGCTCTCTCTATATAGTGATGGATTACTGTGAAGGAGGGGACCTGTTTAGACGAATAAATGCTCAGAAAGGCATCTTGTTCTCAGAGGATCAGGTAGTGGGAATTGTGGGCTGTAATTTACATTATACAGTTTCTGAGCACAAGAACACTTAAATTGAGTAGCTTTGGATCAGATTGGTGAATATGGTTATTTTAATCTAGATGAAAGCCTGATTGGTATAGCTATAGAGTGCTAAGAACTTCATACTACTTGGAACATAGACCAAAATTATTAATGGAACTACAATAAAAGATGCGTCTGACGAAGTGGATTATAGCCCACGGAAGCTTACGCCCAAATAAATTTGTTAGTCTCTAAGGTGCCATAAGGATTCCTCATTGTTTTTGCTGATACAGACTAACACAGCTACCTCTGAAACCATACAATAAAGGAGACATTCTAGGTGAACCAAACATTAATTCTGTTGGATTTTATGGCTCAAGATTTTCTCTTGCATATTTTGATTTTTTTTTTTTTTTTTTTTGGGCTGGTATTATGTTAAGGTAACTTGTTGGGCTTCTGATACGCATTTTGTTACTTTAATGAAATCAAGGATACCAAACCAGACTTTAAGGTTTACATTGTATTAAATCCATTAACTCAAAAGTTCTTCAAAATGAAAAATTTCAGTCTTGGAAATGTGTAAACGGGATCTTTTTCTTCATGTAGTCATATGCTTGGACATTCGTTAGTCGAGGAGTTGTGAAGTCTCTGAGGATTTTGTCTTCATGCTAAAAATAAGCAGAGAAGAGAATCTGGCAATACTCTTGGTTGGCACGGGTTGGGAATACATTGGGCTTTTGCTGGCAGTATATAGAGAGAGGCAGAGATGAAAAAAATTGCATGTGAGAAAAAGACTTCTCTTCTAAATCCTTACCAGTTAATTAGGAACTACTACTAGGAGAGATGCTAAATGTAGAGGTGAAAGTTATAGTAGAACTAAAGTACAATATTGAAGTCTATGTATATTGGTAATTTGAAAAGATGAAGAGCTTAACTACAGTACTTTTTAAATTTTTTTTTTTTAGGACGGAAAAACTTTTTTTTTTTTTTTTTTTTTTTTGGTAAACTTGGAAAAGCCATGAAATGAGAACTATCAAACTCATTTTGGCTTGCTCGGAATCAGTCTCCTAATTTTATGCCACTTTGTCACTTCTGTAATTAAGATCAGATTTTTTTTAATAAAAGTGTGAAGAATAGCATAATTGATAAAAGTATAGATGCTAGTAGGAGAGCTTTAACTTTTTTTATGTTTAATTTCTTAATGGACTATAAGAAGACACTTTGTTTTGATCTGCCGTTGAGATGCTGTGTTGTTGTAACTGAGGGGTATTCCCCCCAAAAAGTAGAATTTAAAGGATGCAAGGCCACGTTCTAAAAATTTTATAACTCAATTATATGTGCATATACAGCTTTATCATAACTTTTAAAGATAGTAAACTGTCTAGATAAGTAAAACTTGAATAAGGTTAATCCTTGTTTTATTTTTAACAGACTTTAAAACTGTGTGTGGGTGTATAAATAAAAATAGGACGCTAAGTCTATCTCTTTTACTTCTAGATAATGGATTGGTTTGTACAGATTTGTTTAGCACTAAAACATGTACATGACAGAAAAATTTTGCATCGAGATATAAAGTCACAGGTATGCTGGATGGTATCTTCAAGTTGAATTACAGTAGAGTGATGATACTTTATTTTTATTTTATTTGATTGATTGTTATCTCCCAACTGGGGAAGGGAAATAACCTGGTCTTATGTAAAACTACCCAGCTCCCATTGACTACAGTGGGCCTTGAATCAGACCCTGCTGCTGTCTGCTGCCCAAGATGTGCTGCACAAGTGAACACAAACAGAATGCCACCTAGATGGGACACAGGCTACCTGTGTACCATCTATTTTTAAAAATAAATATATAAAACATTCCTGTGGTAGTTTGGCTAAATCCCTGGTTATATAACTTTTTAAAAAAATAGTTTCATTCTGGAATTTTATATTAAATACTAAGATAACAACCAGTAGCACCTGCTCAATGAAGATTTTTGGACTGGATTTTAGCTTTGAGTTATTTTTGACCTTGTTTTTTACAATCAAGAAAGACTTTCATGCTTGGGTTGTTCGGGTTCTTCTGCTCTACCAATACAGCTGCAATGGGACACTGTTACTACATGGCTTCTATTTGCATAGACGAGACCTTAATATAGTTTCATAAATGTTAGGTACATAGGCTCTACAAAATGAAGAAGGAAACATCTTTAAAGTCTAGTCTACTGTGGGTTACGAAACCACCACCAACACAGTATCCATGCATGTTTTATTGTCTCTCCCTGCTCCCTTCCAGTTTATGCTGGTAAATACTGAAATTTTATCAGATTTCTGCTTTCTGAATCTTTCAGAGCAGGATACCTGTATATTTCTAGACGTGCCTGCTTACAGGAACAGAGCAGGCAGAGAAAGGAAAGCATCACAAGGATGAAAACATTGGTCATGAAAAGACTGAGGCCTGGTCTACACTGCCACTTAAGTCAATGTAATTTATATTGCTCAGGGGTATGGAAAAAAACACCACAGTGTCTGTGCTATGCTTTCCCACTGACTTAGTTTCCACCTCTCGGGGAGGTGGAGTGCTGAAGTCAACAAGAGAGCGCTCTGCCATCAACCTACCACTTCTTCACCAGACCTGCTAAACTGATGCCGCTTCATTGACTGCAGTGGTGCCGATTTAGCATGTCTTTGTAGACAAGGTCTAAAAGACATTTGCTTATCCCCTGACTTGGTGGTATTTGGAGAGTATAGTCGATAGAACTGAAATGTCTTGACTCTCTCTCTGGTGATACAGTGAGGCAGATGTTTAATATTAGGCAACACTTCAAACCACCTACCCCCCAAGTCAAGTAATAGGCATTTATACAAACATATCAATGGTGTAGTTGTGGGTTGTTTTTTTTGTTTGTTTTGTTTTTTGTTTTTATTATTTATAGTCTACCCTAATGGATTGCAAACTATTGGAACAGTGTAAAGTTTCAGTGCTTCCATTTATTGCTTTTTTGTACAATTAAATAATTTTTGTTCTTGCACTTGAGTTGTAACTGACTTTTTTTCCCCCTCCTGTATTTAGAATATATTTTTAACCAAAGATGGAACAATACAACTGGGAGACTTTGGAATAGCTAGAGTTCTTAACAGGTAACACTCATTCAGTGCTGCTCTATATACATTAATATGAGTAGATCGATCTAGTAAAAATGGATGCTACATGACTATGTAACTTATATAAGTTAACATTCATTTTTAGTTTTCTTTTTTTTATTCTAGTACTGTAGAGCTGGCTCGCACTTGCATAGGAACACCATACTATTTGTCACCTGAAATCTGTCGGAACAAGCCTTACAACAATAAAAGGTACTGTAAAACATTTGACTTAAGAGTTGTTTTTTTTCATTTTGATTTATTTTGTTTAGAAATTTAGAGCTATTCTGTTGATGCAATAATAAAGAGTTCAGTCTTGATCTCCAATGCTGTGCACTTTACTACATGGGTTGGATAAATCTATTGAGTGAATGCGCAAGCACAATAACTGACTTCATTAAACATATGAGGGTCTGTGCCGTAGCTCACTGCTAGTTACCAGATTGAGTCTGATGTAGTGCTATCTTATTCCGCAGAGGCCATTTTCTCATGCCACAACGGTTAGAAGTAGTAGCTGGTCCCATCTTCTCCAACCTCCTCTTGTGTCTATTAGCCAGACTCTCTCTCAGTTGGAATCCATGCCAATCCAAAGCTTCATAGGCAGGTGTGGTGGTGGAGGAATTTATCTATTAATCCTCATTGGTTTTTGGGAGGAGCAATATGCATGGGTTTCTCCCCCGCATCCCCCCACAGAATACTCCCAGCATTACAACTGGGAGTTCATTCTGATCAGAACTATGTGCAGCAGCTTCACTCCAGCCTCAGACATAATCAGTCATGTCCCAGCCAGAATCTGCCATCCACAGGAAGTGAGTACAGGGTTAATCAGTAATAAAACTGTCTAAATAACTGATTTTAAAGAAAAAGCCCGCAACACTTTTAAATGCTTTAGAAATTTCCAAGTCGTGTAGGACATAAAATCCAGGGTACTTGCATCTCTTAAAAAGAGAGATCTTCCACCATTCACTTATCCAATTTATCTAAATCAGATATGGTGATAAGTGTGGTATTGATTCCTACATAAAGAGTCTGGAGCCGAAATATCTGGTGCTGTCTTTGTTCGGAAGAGGCATATGTTTGTTTTTTAAATAGATAGGAAGCTAGTACATCTTGCAAAATGCACAAATGCTTAATTTCTGTCACTTGGTTTCAAGAACATGCTTCTCGAGCAGCGATACTCAGACCTCAGTGGTTCAGGAGCCAAATTCAGGATCAACATTACCCCCAGAAAAGCCACAGTAGCGTGAATTCATTGTTTCACTTATTATAGTACTATTCATATTTAAACAGTATGACAAGGGAAATATTTAGTTTTATTTATATGTATGTATGTATTCTCACGGCAAGTAAGTTAATAACTTAGTACAAGTTGATAACTTGATTGGTTAATAACATAGTAAAAATATTCTGATTTGGTTAATAATTAAATCACACAATGTTTTTATATATTGTGCTACAAAGAGTTGCAGGAAATGCATTAGAGAGCCACTTGTTTTTCACGCACCACAGTCTGAGGATCGCTGTTTTAGATAATTTTGTATTTTTGGAGTAAAAACTAATTTTTCAGGTCTGTTCTCTTTGTTTAGTGACATATGGGCTCTTGGTTGTGTTCTCTATGAGATGTGCACACTTAAACATGCAGTAAGTAAAAATTTAAAATACTTTGGAATTATTACTCTATTTTACAAACATACCTCATTATTTTGTCCATTGTCAAATTTCAGACTGATATATTGTATTTGAGCTGATGCAGGGCTTTTCATGGTATGTGCTTGTTTTTGCAATTAACTTTACTGTTGTAGCCATCTCTCCACCACATTGCTGCTGATCTTAGTTGGCCAACCTCCCTTACTTTTTTTGTTTGCTGCCTATCCTGCACGTCTGTGCAGTATATTTAGCAACACATTTTTTTAAGCCTCCTTCACTAAACTATGTTTTAGCAACAAAAGTAGCAAGTATGATAGCAAAAGTGCATTAAGCGAAGTGTAGCATTCCTTTCCTAGCAATATTGTGAACTTTACATTCAATTAGTTATTGGTGAATTCAGTCTGTATCTTTGGTGCAGTAGCACTAATGAGCTTCCTTTTGTAGCATGCACAAATGGCAAATGTCTTCTGTTTTCTAGATTTTTTTTTTTTTTTTTTTAATATACCTTACTGCTCTTTAGAGGCTTTGAGAGTATCTTTTTGGAGACTGTCGTTTTCCTATTAGTATATTTTGCTCTCTTCCTTACGTTCCCATCCCACTTTACCCCCTTATTTAAGAAATAAAATTGAAATTAGTGTTTGATTTTGTTTAAATGTATTGTCATTAAAAAAAAATCACACTTGTCTGAAACTGTTTTATCTAAAATGACTGTAACAGAAAGATTAGAGGAAAAATATTTTTCAGTTATCTTGTGTAATCCATCATTGTTTCCCATGTCTAGTCAGTCAGTTTTCCCTGCTTGGTGGGTCACTGATATGGCAACAGTGGGGAGAAAAACATTTTTAAAAACAGGAAAATATAATTGTTAAATGACAAAATTTGGAAAGGGGCTTCAGAGGCAGATGTGGTACTGGAAAGTATTTATATATAATTTAATAGACTGTATTTCAAGTGATGTCCCTTTTTAGCTGTTGTTTATCATAGTTTGCTTCCAACCCCAGGGCCTAATCAGTATTGTTGATTAAAGGATTAGAGTGAATTCCAGAGAGGTGCCAGAGTACCTACAGCTCATGTTGAAATTTCAGCAACACTTCTCAGGATTTGGCCCTAAATGAACACAGACCTTTTACTATCCCTTTTGTTCCTAGAGGTGGCGTTTTCATAAAAGATTGACAATCTGGTGGACTAAAAGGGAAGGAGGCTAGCATCCTATATGCATTTTACTCCAAAACATTGTTTTGCATTACCATTGACTGTTGCCCAGCTTTGGGAACAATTTTTATTGGTTAACTGTAGATACAGAGCTAGCAAAAAGCACAAAACACTTTCAGAATCCAAAAATTAGTCTTATTATTTTGTGTGGCAGAGTTGTATAAAATTAAAGTATTTAGTATCAGATTACTCGATACAGAGCAAATTTGAGATCTAAAAGATCTTTTGATAATGGCCCTTCAAATATTTAAAGAGAAGTAATTTTTTTATTTTTTATTTTGGTATGTTTATGTAAATTAAGTTCTTTGTGGCTGTGCCAGCATTACAGTATACATATTAATGTATGCTAATTTCTCTTTCTGATAATTATAGTTTGAAGCTGGTAACATGAAAAACCTGGTACTGAAGATAATCTCTGGATCGTTTCCTCCTGTTTCTCTGCATTATTCCTACGATCTACGTAATCTGCTTTCACAGTTATTTAAAAGGAATCCTAGGGATAGACCATCAGTTAACTCCATATTGGAGAAAATCTTTATAGCCAAACGGGTGGAAAAATTTCTTACACCACAGGTATGGAAATGATTTTAAAATAGCTTTAGAATTCTGCCCCTTTTATTTACTGTGCTATGTTCAACCATGTGCACTTTTTATTATAGTAAGATGCAAATTTAGAATATAAGATACTCATGAGAAATTACTTCCAAAAATATTACAATAGAAAGTAAAGAACTTGTATCTATTTTGAGGAAAAATAGTTACTACTATATTTAGGAAACCGTCACACTTATTATACCAGTAAAATGAACTGCCAACAAATTTCCTTTCAGGATGTTGAAATATTGTTTCTATTCCTGAATTTCAGTAATTCAGTTATTTAATTTAAGTGCATCATGTCCTGTGTGCTTGTACAGTTAAATGTTTAGTCAGTCTTTGATATATCTGAACAGGTGGCTATCCATAACATAGGACTGACAATGAATTCAGTAACCTACTAGTACCATTTCCTTAGTACTTTTTCTTAAATTTGCAAACGGTTCCAAATGCTTTGGGAATATTTAAGAGTTAAGCAGGTGGGGGTGGGGTGTTTGTTTTTTTTTTTTTTTTTTTTTTTTTTTAAAGCAACCAGGAATGTTTAAATGGACATAGGAGTAAGTCTAAGGAAATTGTTCAACATGCTTCTGCCCATGTGGAATTCCATGATCAGTTCTGGTGATAGTATTACATTAAAATGACAATATAAAGGTGAGCAAGAATAGCAGAGGGCAAACAATACTGATTTCATTTATTTATATATTTTTGGAGATGTGTAAATCTAATTCATGTATGAATTGAAATTCCAAATGAACTTTAAACTTGCATCCTTATAGGAGTTGAAAATTCTCTTGGAATTTCTTTTAGAGCTAAAATAGGAAGTAGATCCCCAGTGGGAGCAAATATTGTAAACTAGGTTTTTTTTTAAAGAACTGTTTAGGGGCTTAGCTGTCCAATGTTAACACTGTCCTAAGGGTTAACCTGTTTGCTCCTGTGATCTGACTTTGCTTCCTGAGGCCAGCATAGGTTTAGACTTTTCAATGGGGTCTGAATAGCCATGAGTTAATTAGCAGTAACTTACCATAGTCTAAAGGCAGTATTTCCTTCTGGGTCCAGTGAGGGCACTGGATGATGGGACTCTTTTTCACTGGGACTTGCGCAAATCAATTGAAGGGATGGCGAATTTAAAAAAAAAAGGGGGGGGGTAAAAAGTATCTGAAAAACTTGTACCAACACTAGTAACTATTAATATCTAAAGATCTGAATGTATAAATTTTCTCAGTTTGTAAGTATATTTGTGCATTTGACAGCACTTAGCGTAATCAGTTTTGCTGTTTTCCCATGTGTAGTTGGGTTTTTTCCTTCTTGAAAAGACAAGACCTGTATAAACCACAAGGAAGCAGACAGATCCCCATAATGTTTTTAAAGAAATAAGAATTAAAAAATTCCTTCCATTTAAAAGTACAGCAAAACTTCAGAGTTACAAACACCTCAAGAATGGAGGTAGTTGGTAATCCTGAAATGTTCGCAACTCTGAACAAAACTTTATGGTTGTTCTTTCGAAAGCTTACAACTGAACATTGACTTAATACAGCTTTTGAAATTTTACTATGCAGAAAAAAAATGCTGCTTTTAACCATCTTAATTTAAATTAAACAAGCACAGAAACAGTTTCCTTACCTTGTCAAAGCTTTTTTTAAACTTGCCCTTTATTTTTTTTAGTAGTTTACGTTTAACACAGTACTGTACTGTATTTGCGTGTTTTTTCCTTTTTTTTTTTTTTTTTTTCTGCTGCTGCCTGATTCCATCTCACAGTGTATAATGTTAGGCATGTATGTAAGTTTTAACAGAGTTAAGGCCAAAGTTTGCAGATAAAGTTGAATTACAAGCTTTACTTTCACGTAATTTATGTAAGGAAAGTGAAGACTTCTGAAACACTTTAGTCTTTTGCAGGTGCATGCATAAAAATTGCAGCTAGTAAAATAACTTTGCCTTTTGTTTAGCTTATTGCAGACGAATTCAGTCACAAAGTGTTCCACAAGTTTGACGCCCCTGTTGCACCAGGTAAATGTACACGAGTGCTCTGCAGTTACCTTCAGTTGCAGTAGGATAGATTGTGTTCAGATATGGAATTTATTTTGACCTGATATTAAAAAACAACCTGGAAATAAATATAAATATTTTATTATTTATTTTATTTTATTTATATTTTTAGGAAAGCATGTATGTGTAACCTACGCATTTAAACTACAAATGAGCCTCTAACTTACATTTTACTCTTGCCACATTATTTTCAGAAGTAAGCAGATTGCTAATACTGAACATCAGTCAAGGGATTAATCAGTATTTCTGCTGCACAGGTTCTCTCCTCTTCATAGCAAATTGGTAATACTGTAATTTTCATTTTTGAATTTTGGTGGTGGTCCAGTGTTGTTGCTGGAGGCTCCACGTCTGAGCCTTTCAACTCAGGACACCAGAGTTTCTGCCTCTGATGGCAGAACAAATTGCTGGTTCAATTTCTCCCAACTGCTTTTTGTCTTACAGCTTCAATTTTTATTTGTTTTTATGCAACTTGACTTCATCTTGCAGCACTGATGAGATGAGAGGAATCACTGCAGCATTGAGGGTCTAACCTTCTAGTTTCTCTAGTACAACACAACAGTTTAGGGCATCTCCCCCTTCTATGGGTCCGGTGGCCCTCCATCGGTTAGCGGGACCTTTTCCCAGTGAAAGAGCCTTCACACAGTAATACCCTGAAGCTATATTTATTAGCAATTCAGGAACAGAATACACATGCAAAGGATCTGATGCTCATCGCTCCCCATAAAACAGGCTTCTCCCAATGGCCAGTCAGGATTGGATCGTCTGGGGTTCCAGCTTCTGCACAGTATGGTCGTGCAGGGTCTCCGAGATCTAGCAGCTTTGATCTTAGGCTGCATCCCAGAGTTAGGGTCCAACAAACTTCTCTTTTGACTCTCATTATATTGTTAAAATGGGAGTTTTTCTTCGAGGAGTGTCCTTGTGGGTGCTCCACTTCAGGTGAATCTGCATCCCTGCAATCAGAGGATTTCAGTAGCAGTGTCTGGTTGTTTCGCACATGCGTTGTCCACATCTTGCACTGTCTCTGGCTGTTACATAGCGCTGTGTGACCAACCCTCCCTCAGTTCCTTCTCTACTGCCCTTGGCTTGAGATGCAGCAATGGCAGTGCCTCTGAGCTTAGCTTTATCTTAAGAATTAGTCTAGATTAGGAATTTTAGAACCTAGTTTAGCTAGTTAAGTCTTTATTTACTCTTTTTCTTCCCTGTTTTTTTTCCTCATGAGAAAGTGTGGGGTTTTTTTGTTCTTTGTTCTTTAAATTATTATACCTTCTAGCATAGTGTAAATACCATATTCTGAGGGGCATGCCCAGCTTCCGGGTTTTAAGTGCTGCTTCACTTGCCAGTTGTCAGTCCTGGTCTCTGACAGACACTCACTGTGTGTCTGTCTCGGCGATTCACACGTACCACAAAAGTGTTCCCATTGCCGTAATCTGAAGACCCGAGCCAGGAAAGCGAGGAATCTTCAGTTAAAAGCCCTCTTGATAGGGAAGTCTCTGTGCCCAGCATCTGATCCAGGATCATGGACCTCTCCTGGGCACTGGTCTCGAGCGGTGGCATCTGACAGGCATTCTGCGGTACCCTCTCAAAAGAGAGAGCACTCCAGCTACAACCTCCCCTTCCTGGGAATCTGCCAAAAAGAGGCGATCCCCAGCTCCTCAGACACCATCGGTACCGACTGCACCGAGACAGATTACCTCTGAGGTGGCAGGACCCTCTGGTACTTCAGGTACCGTGCAAGCCAAGGACCCTAACTGGGCAGGCTAGGAGAGAAGCAGCAATGGGAAACTTAACCATCCCTTCCTCAGTACTGCTGGAACCGCTCAAACGTGCGACACCGAGTAGCTCAGCAGCACTGTAGTGTGTGGTGCCACCTTCTGCCTCCATAGCGTACAATCCTCGGCATTGACAATCAACGTAATTGCATTGGTACTGCCGACAACACCCTCCTCGGTACCAGTGCTGTTAGTACCGCAGCAATTTCTCCGGCACAAAAAACCTCTTAGTATTTTTAGCACTGGAATCTCTCCTCCTGGGTACTGATATTACTCCATCATGGTCGGTACTGTACCAGCTTACACCGCCATCCAGGTCAGCTCCTCTTTTCTCCAGCGACAAGAACGATGATGAAGAACGGGAAAACCTCTCTTCACGTCACTCCTCTCCTATCCGGACAACCGCCAGACCAGGTCCACCAGAACAACCTCAACACCACCCCAGATCCAAAGCTCATGGGTGGTACAGACATCCCTGGATATCTCCGTTAATGCCATCCCCACCACGGTGGTCCTACTGGGACCCATGGGCAGTGTACTGTCACTACACTGTAAGCCTCCCAGCACACACAGAGAGGTCAAGGCATTCCCTATTATCCTCAATGCCTGGACCCTCTAAATCCCTGGAAGAGCCACCTGAGGGACTCTAAGAGACTTAGGATCAGGAGGTCACCCCAGCTGCTAATTTTTCCTCCTCCTCTCTGGACAAAGCGGTCATGCCCCCAGTACCCATAATGGATGATTAAGACTAAACTTTTGTCACAGATATTTTTAGTAAAAGTCAAAGGCAGGTCACAGGAAATAATCAAAAATTCATGGAAGCCTGTGACCTACCTTTGACTTTTACTAAAAATATCTGACAAAGTGGGTATGGTGAAGGGTCCAGCACGCATTGCTTCTGGGGTCCCCTACTGCCTGCAGCAGTGGGGCAGCTGCAGGGTCCCCACACTGCTTGCAGTGGCTAGGCAGCTGCAGGGGCCCCAGCTTGGAGCTCTCGGGGGGGGGGGGGGCACCGCCGATGGCTCAGAGCTCTGGGGTCCCCCGCTGCCCATGGCAGCTCAGAGTTCCAGGATCCCCACGGTGGCTGAAGTCAGAGAGGTCTCTGGAAGTCACAGTTTGTGACAAAATTGTAGCCTTACATTCAGACTTCAAACAGTTACAAGAGCTGTTTAAGAGGATTGCAGACTCTCTGGAGATACCAGTGGAAGAAGTTGTGGAGTCACAACATAAGCTGTTGGACATCCTCCAGACATCATCTTCATCCATGATTGCTCTCCGGATGAGTGAGGTATCAATGGACCTGACCAAGGCCATCTGACAGAATCCAGCAACAATTCCACTTACTTGTAATAGAGCGGACAAAAAATATTACGTCTCTTCCAAGGGAATGGAATTTTTGTTTTCACAACCTACACCAAATTCTCTGGTGATAGAAGCCATGAATGAGTGGGGCAGACATCATTCCAGATCCAATCCATATCATAGTGACTGGGAATGATTATCTTTTTGAGTGTCAGCCTAGTCATCAGTGACCCTACAGTTCAGGATCACAAACTATGATGTGTTAATGGCCAAATGCAACCACTCCAATTATTCAGAGATGGCTGATTTTATTAATCTCTCTCCCTGAGGGCAAGAAAAAGAAATTTAAAGCAGTCATCTCTGAGGGCCAGCTCCTATCTTGAACAGTCATGCAAGCCTCAATGGACTTGGCAGACACTGGCACGTTCCATCGCCATGACTGTAGTCATGTGGCGAGCTTCATGCCTCCACCTCTCTGGGTTTCCCAAAGAGGTACAATCCACTGTCGAGGATCTCCCGTTCAAGGGCCCAAAGCTATTCTCAGATAAAACAGATAAGTCACTTCACACACTAAAGGATTCCAGAGCAACTCTTTGATCTTTAAGCATCTACACACTTACACAAAGAAAAAAATGGGAAATGTTACTCAGCACAAAGAGCAAGATCTGCGCCATACACACAAACAGAGGCAATATGACCCACAAAAACATAGGCGGAGACCACTCCCATCTCAACTATGAAAATCCCAGCAACTCCACACTAAACAGCAGTTTTGAGGGTTTGGTCAAGGACCTGAGATACCTCCCACATTTTCAAGTGCTGGAACCATCCACAGCTGTCCATTCTTTCAGAGACCGTCTGATTCCATTCCACCCAGCATGGAAGACCATCACATCAGACAAATGGGTACTAGAAATTATCAAGAATGGCTTTGAATCCAGTTTACCTCCTTCCCTGTTCCTCTTCAAGGAGCGTTCTCATGAGCACCTACTGCAACAGGAAGTAAACCATCTCCTACACCTAGGTGCCATAGAGTTAATACCAACATAGTACGGAGGGAATGGTTTCTACTCCGATCATTCCTTAACCCAGGAAAAAAAACAGCGGATATAGGCCATTCTTGACCTAAGGAAACTCAACAAATTTGTGAAGACCCAACGGTTCAGGGTGGTCACGCTCGCAACGATAATTCCAGCACTAGAACAAGGGGACTGGTTCTCGACTCTTGATTTCCGGTATGCATATTTCCACATAACGATACATCTTTCACACAGGAGTTTCTCAGATTTGTTCTGGGAAAAGATCATTACCACTACGAAGTACTCCCTTTTGGCCTGTCTGTGGTTCCATCGGATTTTCGAAAGTATTGGCACTGGTGGTGGCTCCCCCCTGCAGACAAGAGGTCATAATATTCTCCTAGCTGAACTATTGCTTACTCAAAGCCTCCACACAAGAAAAGGCCCTAGGAGCTACCCAAAAGAAAATGGGTCTCTTCACAACCAAGCTTACAAATAACTAGCAAAAATCAATGCTCATGCGTGTGCAGAGACTGGAGTTCATCAGGGCCTACCTCAGTTCATTGGAAGCTATGGCCTAACTGCCCCCCCACAGATTTGTCATTCTCGTCCATCTGATTACTACAACACAAACCAGCCCATGGACATCAGCCAGCACCTGTCTCCAACTATTAGGCCATATGTCAGCAACAATATTTATCGTGAAACATGCCACACTACATGTGCTACTTTCAAGACTGGCCTCTCTGCACTGGTGGACTCGACCACACAGTGTTTGTGTAGGGGTTCCCTTTGACAGATCAATAATATTCACAAAGGACGCTTCTCTGCTACGTTGTGGGGGTGCACTGGCACAACCACACAAGCCAGGGCAGGTGGTCCCCTTTGGAATCAACATTGCACATAAACCTATTGGAATTGCGAATAGTCTACAATGCATGCTCACATTTCCTACTCCATGATCAGGAACGAGACCATAAAGGTGTTGATGGACAATGTTGCTTTTATGTTTTATATAAACCGAGAAGGGGGGCATGGTTACACTTGCTGTGCACAAAAGTGATACGATTATGGAACTGGTGCATCCACCACAACATTGACATCTCAGCCTCCTACCTACCAGGGTGCCAAAACACCACTGCAGACGTGTTGAGCAGAAAATTCTCCCAGGACTGTGAGTGGAGACTATAACAGGTTTTCAAATGCTGGGGGTTCCCAGCCATACACTTTGCAGCAACCCAGAATGCCAAATGCCCACATTTCTGCTTGAGAGCAGGATTGGAACCCTGATCTCTAGTGGATCTCAACTAGGGATCTGGGGCCGTGAGCAGGTTTCAGGTGGTCCTCCAAGCATGGTTGGCATTACTCACCAAGGACCAGGGAAGAAAGCCGAAGCCCTACCGTGCAGGACTGCAGCCCGGGGCCCTGAGCCCCACCACCCAGGTCTGAAGCCGAAGCCTGAGCAACTTAGCTTTGTGGGGCCCCCTGTGGTGTGGGGTCCCAGACAGTTGTCCTACTTGCTATCCCTTAATGCTGGCCTTAGCTTTTATATGCAGAAAAACAGTTGTGGCTGGGCTGTGGAGTTTTCATAGCATGTTGGGGCGGAGGATGGGGCTCAGAAAGAAAAAGATTGAGAACTGCTGCTCTGGGTGATGCTTTTCTCCTCAAATGGGATGCACCTCTACTGTGTGCATTTCCCCTAACCCCTGTCCTATCCAGGGTCATACATAAGATAAGGACTGACAAATCCAGAGTTATCTTGATAGCCTCCATGTGGTCCAGACAGACATGGTTACCTGCTGAAGATGGCCATGTGCCCACTGTGTACTCTTCCCCTTCTTCCACATACCTTGTCTCAGGATGTGAGCAAGGTCCACCACCTGAACTTGGCAATACTCCACCGGAAAGCATGGCTACTCCATGATTCCAAAGCAGCGAAGTTACCTGTTCAGAGGAAGTAAGAGCCATACTGTTAAACAGCAGACAGTCTACTACCTGATATACTTGCCTACACAAATGGAAGAGATTCCACATATGGTACCAGAATAGATAAACAGTGGTGACTACCTCTCCTTTATCAATATTTGATTACATACTGGAACTTAAGAAATTGGGTCGCTCAATCAGTGTACCCCTTGAGGCAATCATGGCTTTCCACCACAAAGTTGACAAGTTCTCAGTTTTCACGCACCTTACCACTAAACGATTTCTCCTTTACCCTGAAATACGAGCCCCTACATCCTCATAGGACCTTAATCTGGTGCTACGATGCCTTACTGGGCCCACATTTGAACCCTTAGCAACATATTCACTTCTCCAGCTCTCAATGAAGGTGACCTCTTGTTGCTATAACAGCCACACGATGAGTTGGAGAACTTGAGGCTTTCATGGCACACCATCCATACACAATATTCTTTAAAATTAAGTTACTCTAAGACCACATCCAAAACTTTTACGTAAAATAGTTGCCTCATTCCACTTGAACCAGCCCATCCATCTCCCATTGTTCTTTCCAAAACTTTTTGGGAACAAACAATAAATGATGTTCCATATCTGGGATGACAGAAGGGTGCTAGCATTTTACATTTGCAAATTTCTGAAAGATTTAGTCCTGTCAAAGTTATTTCTCCCCATCACGGAGACATGGAACTCTGGCTGCATTGACCTTTTTGCTACTGCCAGCAAAAACTACAACATCCCCCTGCCCCCAGGGACCCGCACACACTCCACTAGATTGCATTCTTTATTAATACCCTTTCTCAACAATGTACCTATCATAAACATCTGTAAATAGCAACATGGGCATCATCCCATACATTCACAGAGCACTACGCAATAGGGCAGGACTCTTCACTAGATGCTCTGCTTGGACTCACGGCCTTATTTGTTACCACTGCAACTCCAAAGCCCCTTCCTTCCCCTGAGGAGCACTGCTCTATAGTCATCTAAAATGGAGCACCTACAGGGTCACTCCTCAGAGAAGAGAAGGTTACTCACCCTATGCAGTAACTGAGGTTCTTCCCGATGGTTGTCCCTGTGGGTGCTCCGTTACACTCCTTCCTCCCGTCAACTTCAGAGTTTCATGGTAGAGACTCTGTGATAGAGAAGGAACTGAGGGAGGTTCGTCGCACAGTGCTACGTAACATTCAGAGGTGCCGCGAGACGGGGACAGCGCATATATGACCCAATCAGGCACTACTACTGAATTCTCTGATCGCAGGCGCAGGGATGCATATTTACCTAAAGTGGAACGCTCACGGGGACAACCATCTCGAAGAACCTCAGTTACTGCACAGGGTGAGTAACAGTCTCCTCTTCTTATCTATACCATAACCAATTATTTTACTCAAAACACAACTATATAATAATTCTAACCACTCATTTTACATAACTGTATAGGGAGTTCCCATGTCTAGTGCCTGCTTACTCATGCTTTTGTGTTTTTTCAAAATTTGTTAAAACATCTCAAGGTCTGCTTATTTTTATGAGTTGGGATACACACTCAGGGTAGGAATGGTTAATCAGTAGCAGAACGTGACTCCCAGCTCCTGCACAATACACTCTCTAATTTCTTAAAATATCGTCTAATGGTCTAAAACACTTTCCCTAGGAACAGCAAAAACTTTATAATTTCTATTTATCAACAAAAGCAACTTTTAACAAAAAAAAATCAGACACCCAGTAAAGAAACTTGCCGAAACAAGGTTAGCTTGTCCATATTTCCTTCTGTTCCCATGAATCTGTGATTTTACTGTATCTATCCCTGTTAGCAATGCTGCAGTATTTTCTTCTATCTGCTAAAGCCAAGGCTAAATTTCCCCAACTATGGTTTTTGTTACCAATTTACGGTGGCTCTGCATACAAGATGGCTGCAGATTATGCTAAATCCATACACAAAATGGCTACAGGTCATGTCAGATCCAGGACTGTCGCAACAGCGCCACTTGAGTGGGCTCCTCTGCTCCCCCTTCTAACGAGGTAGAGAAGCACCAGGAAGCATCAAGCCAAGTCCAAGATATGCGATAGGCAGCTTTTCAGAAGCCTCAGAGGGCAAGCTATGCCTTGCTGCGGCAAACAGCCAACCCTTGATCTGCCAGGGCATGAGGATTTAAAGTCAAATTAGCATGCTGGGACCTCATCTCCCCCATTCACAGTCATGATCGTGCTGTGGAAAGGCTTGACGAGGAACATGAGGCTTCCCAAGGAGCTGAGAACCTCTTGTAGCTTACTTAGGGGGCAAGTTTTGCAAACTCTAAGGCTCCAGCTCCCAGATAGACAGAAGTGAGTGTCTCCTTCATCAGGAAGTAATTCATATAGTTGATGAGCAAGTGATGTAAAATTCAAATTTAAATATTTTTGCCTTTGCCTTCCCACCTCGGAGAATGCTTGTTTGCTGAGGACCTTTTCCTGTATAAGGGATCACTTATGGTGATCTGTATTGGACTCACTGCCACTCTCCCACACTGTAGCATGTCTGGGCATAAAGAGAATCCTGTGAATCCCCATTTGAAGCAGCAGTGTAATAGAAATTGTGCCTGTCTAGTTTTTCAGACCAGGGAACCTCACTCTAAGCCTCTTTCCCTGGCAGAGTCTGAAAGGTGAGAAGGGATCTTTCTTTTTGTCCCTCCCTTTTAATAGACTGGTCCCACATTAAAGCATCAGGAGCTCCTTAGGCAGTCTGTTCCCAAAATAGAGTTACATAAGCACTCCATTCCTCAGACAGTAGCTCCCTCATGGATGACGGGGGAGTAAGTTAGTAAATCACAAGCCATTTTGAACATCAGAAGGGATTTCTAAATAAAGCCCTGAGTGGTACTAGGTCTCTCCTAAAGTACTTAAATTGTGGTTATCCAGCCTGGGGGAGAAGACAGGCATCCTTTCATGTTCCTAGGGCCATCTAATGGGCTGTTTCCCCAATCAAGGTATTTGTCCCCGTACCCCATCTTAGTTAAGAGGTCCCCAGACCAGGCTGAATAATATGCTTATCACCCTCTTGTAAACAACCAAGGGAAGTACCACATACCACCAAAAACAAAGCACACATGAAGATCCAAAATGCTTGAGTCTCCCAGGACATGGAGCCAGTGGTTCACAAAACTCAATAATAATAGTAATTAATAATAATAATAATAAATAAAAAGTCTTCAAACAAATATAGAGCCAGAGTTTCCTATATTCTTCCTTTGAGGATATCTTAAGACCAGACTGGGGATTTATGTTTAAAACTAAATCTTAAGCTAAAATGTTCTATAAAAAATATAAGGACATTTAACAAGTTCTGGGATCCTAAGGTTGATTCAGCAATAGACCTACCATTGATGTAGTCT
Source organism: Natator depressus (assembly GCF_965152275.1). Lineage (NCBI taxonomy): Eukaryota > Metazoa > Chordata > Testudines > Cheloniidae > Natator > Natator depressus. The sequence continues at coordinate 69,491,432 of NC_134237.1, read as the reverse complement.
AACATTCAGAAGTCACACCTTCAGACTTCTTTCTAAAAGATCCCATAGATAAGAGTGAAGACATTACATAGAACTTCCTATACCTTGACTCTGGCTATTTTTAGACCAAAAATGTTCCCTATTCTTAGTTAGGAAAACCTAATTGGTGGCAAGCAAATGGCTCATTGTCTAGGGGTATGATCCTTGTTTTGAGTGCAAGAGGTAATCCTAACAGAATTCTGTGCCAAAAAAATAAAAATTCTGCACATTATTTTTAAAATTCTACAAATTTTGAGAGTAAATAAATCAGGGTGGATTGGATTAAAATCAAATTGATTTTAAGTCATGATTTAAATCACTAGTCAGACTCAATTTAATCATGGATTTCTACATAAAAGTGCATTCTTGTTATAACCTGAATATATATTCTTCACAACTCAGAGATGTAGGTTTCATTTTTAGAAGCTACATGCTATACGTTGTTTAATCTGAAAAGTTTTCAAAATAAATCATAGTTTTACAGCTATATCAGAAAATAAATGATTGGTTATTTCATTAACCAAAGGTAATTGAAGAAGCAATTTATGAAGTCACTGGGAGGTGAACGATCTCCAATTCAACAGATTAATCATTAATATTTGGAGGATTTTCTTGCCATGCTGTAGTAGGAGGAGAACATCACCAGACAGACATTTAAATTGTTCTATTTAACTAAAACACCGTTATGTATTCTGGATTTTTTTCTTCAACAGCAAACATAATATTTTAACAAAACAAGCATATGAATTTTTGAATTTAGGTAAACCAAGTTTTTTTAAAATCAGGTTTGTTTTTGTTAAAATTGTTTAACTAAAATAGTTAAATGAAATATTTAAAAAATAAAAATTAAATAGACTATGTCAGCCAGGTCAACATGAGAAACTTAAAATATTGGCTTCTGCAGCTAACTCAGTAGTCTTCACCTTCATTTTCCTGTTTGTTCATAATCTGGAAAAGAAAATCAAGCTTTCCTGCTCTTTCTGGTCCCAAACGATTTCTCAGTTTGGAATGAATAGTCTAAAGGAAGAAAATATTCTTTACACCAGCAGAAGCAGCTACTGCTGTTAAAAGTGAGATTATCACTTCAGCTGTCTCTGAATCCAAGTGCTTAAGTGACTTCCACCAGTTCACTGGTGTGACTTTCTTTAAAACATCATCAGCAAACATATATTTCTTGAATGGTTGACCCTTAGTTCTGAAGTTTATTATAGTTGGCATTATGGAGGGATGATTGCTGGATGTCCATGTCATAGACGACTCTTCTTCAACAGTTAAGGTTTGACCCTGGTACCAAGTATTGCGAATATTTGCAAGAAAATGAGCTGGAGATAATGCTTGTCCCATTCATTTTTTTAATGCTTGTAATTTAACTCTGTCATTGCATATTTCTCTTTTTAAGATCTCAGTCAGTGCCTTCCAAATTTCAACAGCATTAGCAATAAAACAGCTATTTCCCTGCATTTTGTTCAAGGCTACAGAAATAGGCTTCAGGGTACTCAGCATGTGTTCAACATTTCTCTTAAGCCCAACGTTGAACTTTGGCTGTGACAATGCGATCTTATTTTTCACGATTTTGTTCACAAACTGTCATCAGGTTAGGCCAGTTCTTGATATAGTGCTCAAAACAGTCCAATACTAAGTTCCATCGCATGTCTTGTGGGAGAGTTAGCTTGGTTCCTCCCACTTCTTTCAGATCAGCTGCTGCAAAGTGGTTGTTATGGAATTATTTTGCAATTTCAACAACATTAGCCTTTAGTTCTGGAACACTGAAGTCTTTTTGGCTAGAAGGTGCATCAAATGAGCACTGCAACTGTAAGTTAGCTTGGGACTCTTTAGTTCTAAATAATTTCTTCTCATCTTGGATACATTTGCAGTATTGTCTATGACCAAGCTGTATACTAGACATCTGAGTTTTTTCCCACAGTTTGTTATAGCTTTTACTGCTGCTACTTGTAAGTATTTTGCTGTGTGTGCATTTCCTGATGTATCAATTGTTTCTGTAAGGAAGACATTCCGTTCTTCTGTTGTCGCACAAGCACATACAACAGGATCATTGTGGACATTGCTCCACCCATCAAGACGTGGGTTAACAATTTTACCTTCTAGACTTTTTGTACACTGCTCAATTTCTCTTTCATATACTTTATCCAGCAATTTGCCTTCAACATCTGCTCTGTTGGGTGGACTGTGTCCTGGTCTTAATGACTGGATTGTGTTAATGAAGTGTGGTTTCTCAATCATATGGAAAGGAAAGTTTGTTACATAAACAAACCGGGCAATTTTTTCATCAATTACCTCTTTATTGTAATCTGCTGATTCTTATCACAAATTTATCTATGGTTGTTTCTGGATGATGGAGATTTTTTTGTTTTCTTTTTGCTACAGGTGATATACTGTGGCTATGTGTGACATACATGATGTTACTGAAACACTATCATTGGCAGATAACTCTGAAACTATAGAAAATGATGGTGATCTTGAAGGTGGATAGTCTTCAGAATCCTGTATGTTGAAGATGGATTCTCCTAAACAAAAAGTCAATGCAGTTATTTAATTATTATTACCATACTGCTCATTTAGTATTGCTCATTGCATTCACGGACACTCAGTACTACTTTAAAGGTGAAATTATAAAAGGAAGATCTGCCTCTTTCAGCTATTTATTTTTTATCACAACTGCATCTAAAATGCTAGTACCATAGGGTAACAACTATATTTTTTGCTCAAACATGAGAATTCAAGAATAGTCCAGAAGGAAGACAGGCAGTCCTGAAGAAAGAAGTATGAAATAAAAAAGTTTACCAACCTGATCCTGCATGTTCAGACATGTTCCTTTCATCATCTTCAACACAGCTTCCTCCTGAGAAGGAACGCGTCTCATGATGTTGTTTCATTCAGGCAACCAGGCTTTGCATTTCTTTGTTGCACTGTTTGCATTTTGCAGGCATGCCTGTCTTACCCCCAGGTAGAGGAATTTCATTAAAATGTTCCCAAACTGGGTCTCTGTTATAGCCTGCTGCCACCATATGTTTTCCCTTCTGGTGAGAGAATGGTATGGTAGATCTCAGATCAATAAAGGCTACACTCAGAAAGACCTTAAGACTTCTGGAATATGCTGCTTAAACAGTTTCACTTTTGTTTCTCCTGCCTGTCCCTCCCGTCTCACATTTATCTCCAGACTTCTTCTCCTTGTCCAGATTTATTCCGCCCCCAGCATTGAACTTTTTGAAACTTTGCACTTTTAGAGAGAGGTAAGGGATTGACTCTGTGTACACAAATTTGCAGAGGGACAATAGGGTTGAGGTGTGTTATTTTTCACCTCTATATATTTAAATTAATTTATTTTATTTAAAAACATTTTTGCTGTTAACAAGCATGTTATCTCTGGAGACACAAACCCACAGTTTAAGAACTGCAAAACTAAGTATCTCTGATGGTATCTTCTATACTGAGCACTGAGTCCCATTGGGTAGATAGAAAGATTAACCTAAATAATCTATATGATTGGGTTCCTAATCCATGAACAATTGGAACTCATTTACAAAACTTTCCTTAAACATGAATATATTGTCCCATACTATGGAATTAGAATTTATAATCCCTATTCCATGATGAGAGATCTTTGAGCTCAAAGATATCTTTATCTTTAGCTAAGGTTTTTTTCCCCCTCAAAAAGCATTTTATCAAAAAAAATCCGATTTTTATCCACCCCGAAATAAATGTGGAGGCTCCAGCATGGCATGGGGGAAGCACATGCCACTGGCTGCATGGAGGTGAGAGATCACCCTGCAGCCATTCCCTGGGACAGGGATTTGGCAGTGGGGCTGCTCCTGACCCTGACACAGCCTAGGGGCCAGGCCTGTCTCAGAAACATCCTGGAGCCCTGCCCCTCTGTTCTAGGCACATCAGGTGTGGGCTGGCAGGGTCAGCCCAGCAGGATCCAAGTGTAAAGGGGTGTGTGTGTGTGTGTGTGTGTGGATACAGGTGTGGGGTAAGAGTGTTCTCTTTGGGACTGTCTGGGTGCAGGTTGACTCAGTGGGGGATCTGGATGCACAGGGACTTGGGGGTGGGGTTCAGGGGCAAGGTGCCTGGGGCTCAGTGGTGGGGGGCTGGGAATGGGGGTTGGGGCTCAGCAGGGGGAGTCTGGGTGTGGGGGGCTCAGTGGGGGGTCCGGGTGCTGAGGGAGTGAGGTTTGGGGTGTGTGTGGGGTGGAGGTCTGATTGGGCCTGTGTAATGGGGGAGTCCCAGCTGCAGTTGCTGCCCAGGGGATGCTGCATCCCGGGCTCTGCCCCGCGCCCCGCATCCCACCCTGCCCCCATTACCTTGTCCCACTATGGGCACTCAATGTTGTGCAGAAAACAGGATGGTTCTCAGCACACACAAGGGGAGCACAAACAGCACTAGGTCCCAGGAGGCGGTGTCCAGCTGCAGTGTCAGCAGGGCTGAGCAGTTCCCTCCTTTAGCGGGGCAGCTCTGTGCTCACAGATATGGGGCGAGAGGGCAGTGGTCTAAGACCCCGTGTGCCCCTCCTTTCCTCCGGTTGGGGGGGTAATGTCCCCCTCGAACTAAGCCCATGGGCGTCCTCAGCCCCCCACTCCCTAGCATGGCTTTCCTTTGCTTCTCTGTCACTTTTTGCAGAGAAGCAAAGAAATCTGCAGGGGGACATTGTTTTCTGTGTGCATGCAGTGGTGCAGAATTTCCCCAGGAGTAAAGAGGTCTTGGATTCATTTTCTGGTCCCATCCTCGGTGCAGTGTGCAAAAAAACTTTCTTGGCAGTCTCTCCTGGATCTCAGTGTGATTTGTGACGAGCAATGATTCCTAAATCAGTGAGTACAAGAAAGATATGTTTACATCCATGAATAGGAAGCAATCATTGCAAAACTTGCACATCCAAATTTACAGGGTGAGGCTGTTTGGGAAAACGTTAGAGAAATTAGAAGCTGGAGATGCAGAGAAGCTTAAACTTCAGTTTTGAATCCAGCATAGAAATTTGTTGTTCACTATCAACAGTTAGGGTATTTAAGATAGGACTGTTTGCTTAGCAAAGGGAAAAAATCTAGAGCAGAAGCTCTCAAGGAAGACCTAAATAGATTCCCCACCCACAACTAACAATCCTCAAAATGAGCATGCTCAGACAAAATGAACACTTGTGTATGAGAGTTTACAGTTGCTATATAAAACTTTTTAAATCTACGCTCTGCTCCCAGAGTCTTAAATGCATAGTAGCAATTACAGCAAGGTTCAGGTCCTAAATTCTGTTTATACCCATTTATGTACATCACCACAAATTGTGCCCTGTCCAGAGAAACAGATCTACTCATAACTTGCTAGCTGATGGAAAGGATTTAAAATTGTAGGTTTTTCAAAATCAAGAAGTATTTCAGCACAGAAAATTCTTTACCCAGAGGTCAAAATACAGCTTTGCCCATAATTTTTGCACCATGGTGAAGATTTGCATAGATCCAGAATGTCTTCATGTCAGTCATTTCCTGGTAGTGGTCATCTAGAGCCAGTTGTCTCCAACAACTAGTTTGCTGGTGTTGCATTGGTATCCTCCCGCAATTAAATGTCACACTATATGCTTCCTAGAAATTACTTCTGAGTACATGGAACAGCTTATTGGACGCAATGCAATATTAGGTGTCATTTGCAGATCACATCTAAATGTCCTGTTGTGGGCAGGTTAGTTCAAGCAATATGTTGATAACCAGGTCAACTTTTACTCTAGACCTTGCGTGCTGTCTTACAGACGCAAGCCTTGCAGGATGGGACTGTACTTGGAACACAGCATAACCTAAGGGTTATGGTCCCTCACCTTAGGAAAAGGAAAACATCCAGATCTCTGAACTTCACACTTTGTGCAGCACAATCTTCCAAAATCTCAAAATACACATCGTTTTAGTTCACTTTTACAATTCTGTCAGTCCTGTGCTGCAAGAAAACATAAGGATGGCCGTACAGGATCACACCAGTAGTCCGCTGAATTCACTGTTGTCACTGATATTACCAGCTGCTTCAGAGGAAGGTGCAAGAAACACATTAGCGACAATTATGGAGCAGTGTGCCGCAGTGGAAGTTTGTTTCTGCATCTTGTTAGTTAGAAGCTGGCTTACGCTCTGAACTATGAATATTTGTATCCCTCCCAAAACCAGTGAGTAAGTGGAGGTCAGAGTTCCTCTGAGGCAATGAAAATTATGTGCCAGGCAAAGAAGAATCTTCTGCCTTTCAAGGCAGTCCACATAAAGGAAGAGGTTAAATCATCCTTCACAGGCACAGAAGGCCAGCTTTTTGTACTTGATAGACAGCCAAGGAACCTCTGATGCATCTGCAGAAAGATAAGTTACTTCTTGAAGCAGAGACTACTTCATTTGCACCTGGACCACCTATGATTAACAGCCTGGGCTTTAAAAGTGAAGTGTAGTTCAGCAGGGACTCTGTGCTCATTAATATACTTTGGTAATGAGACAGAACTCAACCAGGAAATTTCATTCATTGAGCTGGTCTAATTTTATCTTTCATTTGAAGGGAAACAGTCTATGCCCCAAAGCGCTTACTATCTGTTAAGTCTGTACAGTGCTCAACACTGTGTCCCTGGCCTGTAATTATTACTACTTCTACTAATTAATTAAAATTAAAGTTCTGGTGATCTTCGCTATACTAGTTGCTCCAGGATGGCTGATTGGAGTCATACATCCAATCACCCTAAAAAACCAAATACCCAGCCCAGTGGCTTTTTATACAGGTACATTGGATTCTCCATCTGAGTATCATCAGATGTCAAAATTCATCAGACTAGCCAAATTAGGAAAGCCAGGTGTAGATTTATCTAGTCACCATTATCTCCAAAAGACAGGGTTTGGAATTAGTTTCTTTATCTATGTATTAACACTGTAGTTGTCATGATGATAAGGTTGTTGTTTTTCTAGCTCCAGAAACCTTTCTGCACAAGGTAAGTTTTTCTTTACACAATTCTTGAGAAATAGTTCTTCCATTATTTGGTTCCAGTCTTAAGTACTCCTTTGGGAAGGTTACACAATTGTCATTCCTACAGCTCTAAAGATATCTCAAGTAAGCACACACCATTTGTATCCTGTTCATGCTGTTGCATCCAAAATGCCAGTGGCTTAAGCTTTCAAAGTTGCTGCAGGCAAGATGTTAAAATACTGCACTAGTTGGCATGTCAGGTAGCTGGGTGACCATTCATAGAGGGAATTAAGGCCCTTCCACATGCTTCTAATAGTATTGTAGCTAGAGAGTCCTCCAAGGAAGACTTGCAAAGTAGGTGTCTGCTTCTCTGTCAAGTTATCACTTGGTAGTAAGGCTACTGAGTTCCTAAGTTAATTCCTTAAATTATGAGACTTTTGCTTTATATGGGAAAACTTCTATCTCTCCTTATTTTTCTAATGTAATAATTAAATTTTTGCTTTTTCCTTCCCTCCCAACTTCTATGAATCACATCTGCTACTTGACATTTGTTACAATTTGAGGGGAGAAGCTGTAAACCAGAATGAGAATTTTCGTACATGATGATTTTCATTCTGTTAGTAGTCTCTCTCTCCTTGTTTTAGCCCACCCTAGTAATCTGATAAATGACAGGAATACAAAGATAGGAATTCCATAGATGAGAAGCATTACCCATTTGTTATGAATGTGGAGAGAAACTGCAGGAAAAAAAATTCTTTCTGCTCGAAATGTCGTGTAGTCAAAGTTTCTAAACTTGGTAGAGTTTAAGGGGCACTTTTGAGTCTGAAGAGATCTAGAGAAGATCATCTTTTTTTTTTTTTTTTCCTGCCAAACACATAGCCAACACAGCCCTCTCAAACTATGTGTTTGGCAGGAAAAAAAAAAAAGATGATCTTCTCTAGATCTCTTCAGACTCAACTCTGTGGTTTTTTTAATGACTTTTATACAGTGTTTCAATAAATGTTGAAAGAAATTATATCTCAACCAAAGCATATTTTGACTGATGGCAAAATAGTACATGTTCTAAAATATATTCTAGTATTGGTACTGCATGCAAGCCCAACTGCTGTAGATAGCAGTGTAAGTGATTATCCTATGGGCTTCATACAGTTGCATCTAGTTTATTCAAACAACTTAAATTACTGGATGAGGAGAGGAAGACTTGCAGAGAACTACTGGAGCACATTTGTGTCCTAGTCTGGGGGTCTTGGGTATTTGAAATTTCTCTTGCTCTGCTTCTGTGGGGAGAGGAGATGATTTTCACTTTTTGGAGGGGAAGTATCTCAACTGGGAAGAAGATGCCATTTTGGTAGTTGTCTAATAAAAGTGGGAAAGGCTTGGAGAGAAGTTGTGCCCCTTTCTCAAATGAATACTCTGAATCTAGTCTGAGACTTTTTTGTCTTGATAACCGGTCAGGTAACTTGAGACAGAGCAATGCAACAATATCCAAAGAAGACTAGCTATGTAAGTTTAACTATGAGACAAACCATTCATATTTCTTCCTTTTTTGTTTAGTAAAACGACCAGCTCAAGGACAAATCGGTGCTTCAGCTGTGCCAGCTCAGAAAATTACCAAACCTGCTGCAAAATATGGAGTGCCTTTAATGATCAAGAAATCTGGTGATGCATCTAAAAAATTTCATGAGAAGAAGCCATTAGCTAAATTTAGACAGGTGAGGGCACAGGAGTGGTAATAAGGAAGGTACATATTTCCAGAAGTTTTGTTTTGATTTACCTTACTTAAAATACTAGTCCTCTAATATCCTATTATTGTTGCTTTTCATTTACATCTGTTGCATTGACATACATCTACACAGGAAATAGTTGCATTTAGGTAAACCAATTATATGCCTTGTTTTGTTATTTTGTAAGAAGATATTGCTGAACTTGGGAGACTACTATCAGTCTGGTTTGGATTGCTACTTAAGTTGGCTGCAGCTTGAATGGCTTCAGTAACCTCATTTTGTGGCAGTCAGTTTTAGGAATACAGTAATTTACAACTGAAGTTTGCAGAACCCCTTCAACTATTTTTAATAGTCACTATTCAGAGTATTCTCTGTGACTCTATTTCTTCATCTGTAAAATGGGGATAATGATACTGACCTCCTTTTGTAAGGCCTCTTGAGATCCATTGATGGAAAAGCACTATATAAGAGCTTGGTGGTATTAGATTATTTTTTTTGGTTAATCTTTTCGATGTTCAGATCTATTTTTTTTCTATTAGTAAGTGTACTTGTTCCATATTCAGCACCTTCAAACTTAAATAGACAGTGTGATCAGTAGATAAGAACGGCCATACTGGGTCAGACCAAAGGTCCATCTAACCCAGTATCCTGTCTTCTGACAGTGGCCAATGCCAGGTGCCCAAGAGGGAATGAACAAAACATCGAGTGATCCATTTCCTGTCGCTCATTCCCAGCTTCTGGCAAACAGATGGCACATCTAAGTGAATTGTCTGTTAATATGCAATACGTGCCCCATAATGTACTGGACTCTTCAGAGAAAGCAGAAGTTGAACTAGACTGAGGAGGAAGGTACCTCTAAATGAGTAGATCCTCTTCTAAAGCAACTGCATTTCTATGGAGGGGTGTAACAAAATCCGGTAGCTAGTTATGCTGTCCTTTCAACGGATTATTCTTTAAAAGGTTCCATGTGTTTCGAAGCAGGTACCACTGGACTCTGGTGGACAAAACCAAATTCTATATTCTAAATTTTAATGGAATTTGTGATCTTAATAATGGATTTTAAAAGTAGAGGGAGCATAAAAATGTGTTTGGAGAAGAAAACTGGCAATAGGATGTGGAATGGGGCCAGACTGATACAGATACATCTGACAAAGCCATGCTGTTTGGTCTTCACGTTGTCCTTGAAGGTGGACATTTATAAGTGCTGTTAAATAACTTTATACCAAGACTCAATCTATTCAAGTTTCACTTTAAAATAAAACTAAAACACTACACTGTGTATACAAAAGTGAAGAAATTCAAAGCAATGGTGCTTGCAGGAAGTGTAACTCTACCATATTGTCCCTGCTTCTTTCAGTGATTGACTGTCACCTTGTATAAGGTGACAGGCAAAGTATATGTTTTAAATATCTGCCTGACTGAACAGAGGGAGCTAAGGGGACAAGATTATACCACAAAACCATGGCCCTTTTCCAACAAACAGAAGAGTACATGTCTCTAAATACAATAGAATCTCAGAGTTACGAACACCTCAGGAATGGAGGTTGTTGGTAATTCTGAAATGTTTGTAACTCTGAACAAAACATTATGGTTGTTCTTTCAAAAGTTTGCAACTGAACATTGACTTCATACAGCTTTGAAACTGTACTATGCAGAAGAAGAATGCTGCTTTTAACCGTCTTAATTTAAATGAAACAAGCACAGAAACAGTTTCCTTACCTTGTCAAATCTTTTTTTAAAATTCTCTTTATTTTTTAATAGTTTATTTAACACAATACCGTACTGTGTTTGCATTTGCTTTTTTTTGTCTCTGCTTCCGCCTGATTGTGTACTTCCAGTTCCAAAGCAGTTTGTGGTTGACCGGTCAGTTTGTAACTCTGTTGTTTGTCACTCTGAGGTTCTACTGTACATAAATACCAGTTAGCAGTGTTATTACATAAGAATAAAGTATTCACTATAGTTTGAACAAACTCTGTAGTTGGAAATTTCAAGGCCAACTTGTTTTCCCAGTGAGCACTGTGATTGGCATCTCCAGGGACCTTCAACTTGTTAAGAAGGGCATAGAGGATCAGTGTGCATTGATATTCTCAGAGAAGGGAAATTAATAGGAAAGATTAAAATTGAGCTTTCAAAAGTATTTTCTCATTTGTTTTGACTAGATAGAACCCATGGTCAAGAGCAAATGAAGAATTACAACAGAACTCACCTTAGATCTTAACAGTATCTTTTTTTTTCAGGCAGACTTCTGAATAATAGATGAAGCTGTATTGTAAAATAGTGTTACATTTTAAATTACTGCTCTCTCACTTCCCAAAATAATAGGAAAGTGAAGTCAGGATCTAGAAAGTACCATGCACTGAGCTATCTAATTTGTAGTTTTACCTTTTATCTAGGCCCATCCAACTCCAATGAAGAAAATGAATCCAGGAGAAGAAAGGAGGAAAATGTTTGAGGTATAAAGACACCCATCTACCTGTTTTCAAGCTACATCAAAACCAAAACCAGAATAAAACGATTTTTAAAATGCAAAATAAAACCTCCAAACCTTTCCTCCTTATTTCTTTCCTCCAAAGACCCTTTAACTTCTTAATTTTTTACCTTTCTGGGCGTGCCTCTGCCATTGGAGTACTAACTACCTTGATCTAAATTTGCTAAAAGTAGTGTTCATTAATAAATTCTAAATATATACTTATTTTTCAGGAAGCTGCAAAAAAGAGAAGATTTGAATTACTTGAGAAAGAAAAACGACAAAGAGACCAGGTAGACATAATACTTTGGCTTTTTTTTCTATTTACCATGATGCTTTAAGTAATAAAATCTTCCCTTGTGTAGTACGTCATAAAGTACCTCAGAATATATAGTTTAATATTCCCACTGTTCAAACTTTCAGAAGGCTGAGCAGATGAGAAGACTGGAAAAGGAAAGGGTAAAATATGTTTGAATTTTATTTTCAACAGTGAAATTGAATTTTTAATAGAAAATTGAATCCTTGAACTTTTTTCCTTTTATTTTTTGTCTTCTCCAGATGGAACGGATAAACAGAGCCAGGGAACAAGGCTGGAGAAATGTGCTTAGTTCAGGTGGAAGTGGTGAAGTTAAGGTTGGCAGCAGATGCTGAAATATATAGCACAATCTTTTCTCTCCCTTTTATTTATCTTCCATGGCACGTTCTTTTCTCCAGAACAGATAGATGCCTATCTACATGTGGAGCTACCCCCAGTACTAATCTATGAACAGTCTTAGAGATACTGAATAATGGCCCCCTTCATGTACCCAACTCCTTGGTGTTTGAGTACACTTTTCTGATTTCTAACATGTTCCATCAAATTTTTTCATCTTCCTTCATTGTGCCAATAATTTCATCCTTCATACACCCCATTTGCTTCCTTCCTTCTCCCATTCCTCCCTCTTGTCCTTTTTCTATACTGAACCTATGCGTGGAACAACCTTCTGCTCATTCAAATGCCTCACAATTTTCTGTCTAGGTATTTTTATGGCCCCCAACAATGTAGTATCTGAGCTCCTCCCCTATGAGAGATTTTGTTCCTTTCTGCTTTTCGAGTCCATAGGAAAAATAGCTTGCCTAATTTATCAGTAGCAAGTGTTTGTGTGAATAACTTGCTGAGAGAAAGTTGAGGTTGAAGAGAAGTTTTGCATTAATTCTGAAAGAGGTAAGGTCTGTTGTATTAATTTAGATGGAATATAGGGAATTAAAGATGCTAAATAAATTCAGTTACTGTTTAACATTGAACAGAGTTTGGGGTTTGGTATGCAGAGGCTGTAGCTTGCTTTCTATTATGGCAAATACAGTATTAAAAATTCTTTTAACTTTTTATTAAAGATATAGAAAAGAAAGAAAAAAGTAAAGCATTTGAAATGTCAAGTATTTAGTAGGCCTTTTATTTTAATTTTTTGATACTGGAGTTTTAGAAGTTTGTTTGGGGGTTTTTGGTATAAAAGAGAAGAAGTTGGTTGAGATGAACTGGAGCTGTTGCTGTGGTTAAAATAAAACAAAATCAGACATTAGGTGATGATTAGGAGCTGGTAGAGTGGCCACGTTGTTGGGATTTTTTTTTTTTTTTTTTTTTGCCTGGTTTGCTTAGGACACTTTTTTGGATTAGGATGAAGGTTTGGGGTTTTAGGAAATGATGGAGGAGGCAGCCATGATGCTTGCGTTAGCACCTGGTATTTTATTTATTTATTTTACTTTTTTAAAAAAGAGGTGATGGTGGAATAGCTCATTTCCTCATTATTTTGTCAATTAATTAGGGTAAGTTTTTGATGCACTAATTTTAGTTGATTCATTTTTGGAAAGTTCTTCACTCTTGCAAGAGTGACTTATGTAGGCTAGATCTGGAGAAAGTTCTGTTTTTGCATGCTTGTGGGCTCTCCTACTGAGTGATAGTTACCTGAGAACATTATTGTTGTGGGAAGTCAGACACATACTGTGACTGTGTGTCTCAGTGCATAGATCAAAGTAGTGGAGAGGTGTTCATGGTAACTTATATTGCTAAACAAATGAAGGGATGTATTTTCTACTAGTTACAGCTTGTTCAGGACACGGAGGCTTCACTACTAGGTATGAGACACGTGTGGATCGCAGTGATCAGGTTTTGTGTGTTTTGCTTTTTACAGAACAAGAATGTGAGGAAACTGCACGGGCACATCTGTGTCCCACATGACTGTTTACTCACTCTACGCAAACATGCAAGGCCTAGCTATATAGTGCTGGTAATCTCATTGCTGATCTCTTTCCAACCTAAAAAATGGTGAGCACCGCTAGAGGGCTTACAAACTATTTAAAGAAATACTGCTGTTTTCCTTTACACTACATATTCCTCCCCCCTTAAATGTAAAAGGACATAAAGTTACAAATCAAATATCCTTAAAATACTATTAAATATACAGACATGCTACAAAATATGTCCGAGAGGTGGTCTACAACTTCTCTCTAGATAACCTCTCATGGACATTACATCAGTGTCTGGACTTGGTGGTGTAACTGAATCAGAAACATCTTCCTGCTTTGTAATGCTAAGGTCACCTGTAGTAGAAACAGGGACATGAGCCTCACTGGTAACATCACAAGTCACTATCTACGGTTGTATTGTAGGCTTGGTGCTTGCAATCAGCATCGCTGGTGTAGGACATCCTGAAAGCTGGTTGACGTGTTTGGTGGCACTTCTATCCAGTAAGACAGAGGACCAGTCTGTGATGTAATCACTCTGGGTTTCAATGAATTATCTGAGTAGTCTCTTCATAAGACACTTTTCCACATGAAAACCTTGCATCTGGGTGTGCACAATTTGGCTTTTGATCATTGTTTCTTAAGAACCTCTCTCTGTAGATTGAGTTTAATGAGTCCAGATGAAACCTCAGATGATATTCTACAATGCTGGTATCTGATTTGTAGTAGCATGCACTTCCTTTCTAGAAGCCAAGAGAAGATTTGCAGTCGTATGTTGTAAACTGGTATAGTATTATCCAGAGCCATCGCATGTATCACTTGCTTGAGTATTTGGATAAACCAAAAATGTGAATTGAAGTAATCCCTTTACATGTGCTAATCGTGAGGTGCTTCTTTCACTGTCTTCAGTTTCCATTTGTTGTAGGTAGGGTTGGGGCAATGTCTTACCACCAGCTAGGGATGCAAATGTATGGGTAGTTTGAAGTAATCACAGCTACCGACTCTCCTGTTTTTCTTCATTACTGGCACTATAGAGGTGCTCCATTAACTCCTTACTCTTGGATAAAATTCTAGAGAGCTATAAGTGCTGTAGTTCTGCTTCTACTTTTGGCTGTATCACAAAAGGTACTGGCTGTGCTTTGAAAAATTTAGAAATTACTCCCTTTTTAAAGCACGGTTTTTGTTTTCTTATGTTTTAAAGTTCTGAAACCATCCTGAAGGATATCAGCTGCCTTCTCCAAAAGTTCAGCTGATTTTTGATTTGTGCTGGAGTCTGGTTGGTTGAACATGCAAGAATGTTATGCTTTGCTAGTCTAGCTAAATCTCAGCCATTCTCTGCCAAATAGTACATGATCCCCTCTTTATATCGTTGAGGTTCACATAAGTTACAGTAGCTTTTCTTTAATAACAGCCAAGGCTGGCCTTTGGAGTGGGCTGTATGGGCCCCCGCCCAGGGCAGCCTGCCCAAGGGGGCGCTGTGCGCAGGGTTTGGATTCCCACCTGACCTGCTGCCGAGAGGCCAGCTGGACTGACAGAGGCAGCAGGGTAGGCAGGCAAGCGGCAGTGTGGGGGAGGGGAAAGAGACCCGAGCTGCAGGGCGCAGTTGGACGACCAGCCGTCAGAGCTAGGTGACTCCTCAGAAGTAGCGGTGCCCCTCCTCCGCCCTGCTCCACGTGTGCAACTGCTGCTGTTCCTGTCCTCCCACCCCCCCTGTTCCTCCCTGGAGTTGTCCCTGGCCACTGCAGACTGGGAGCGTCCTCCTGTCTGCTCTGCGGGGGGAGGCGGGGCTGATGGAGGGGTCTCCCCCTCCATCCCACCCGTGTACCCGATTTCCTCTAAGTTGGGATGACGGGACAGGGGGAATCTGTGTGCTGCTGCCTCTCTAGGTCTGGAGCTGCTGGCAGATGGTTGTCTGAACGTGTGTGACTGAGTGCGCTTTCTCTTTAAGAAAGCACTCATGGTCAGGAGCCTGAAATACACACTTCCCCTCAACACAGGCACACACACACTCCCCTCAACACCTTCCCCACAATACACACACCAGGGCTCCCTGCATCCAAGTCACTTCCCCACGTGGGCTGTGCTGAGGCATCAGGAGCTGCTGCTTTCCTGCCCTCCCCTTACACAGCCCGCAGGGAAAGTGACCTGGATGCAGGAAACCCTGACATCGCTCCTTGCTCCTCCTCCCCCCCACAGCCCCCTAGGCCCGCGAGGGGCGGAGGAGCAGCAGTCCAATGGGGGAGTGAGCAGCAATGCCAGCTGCTTTGTGCATCCAGGTCAGTTTCCCCTTGTGGATGCAGGAGGAGGATGCAAGGGTTAGGGGAAAAGGGGGCACAGTACACGGGTTAGGGGCACAGGAGGGGGGCAGGTGTTAGGATGCGGAAGGCAGGGGTGAGGTGAAGGGGGCATGCATAGTGCAGGGCTTAGGGGCAGGGGGTGGGGTGAGGAGGCGTGCACAGGTTAGGGGCTTAGGAGGGAGGTGCAGGGGGTAGGAGGGTAGGAATTGGGGCACAAGAGGGGAGTGCAGGGGTTGGGGTGAAAGGGGCACAGTGCAGGGGTTGGATGCACAGGAGGGGGCAGAGGTTGGGAGTGAAGGGGGTCTAGGGATTAGGGATGCAAGAGAAAGAGCAGACATTAGGGGCGAAGGGGGCACAGTGCAGGGATTAGGTGGGAAGGGAGGGTGAGGAGCCCATGGGGGGCCAGGGGCAATGGGGGCGGGGGTGTCACCCTCACAGGGACCAGGGGCACCAAAATGCAAGTTTGCCCAGGGTGCCATTTTCCCTAAGGCCGGCCCTGATAACAGCCAGTTGAGCAGGATTTCCACTGTGTATGGCTTTTACTAGCACTGAGGTTTTCTGCAACTTCAGTTGTTTAAGTAGTCTGTGATAATGCTGTGAAATTGCAGAAACTGCAAATCTCTGACCAAACTTTATTTTAAGTCTTTCTCCATCTACTTGTAATAAAACCAAAAAAGTGTTATTTGGATTTATGCATACTGCAAATATACATCCTACTCATGATTTGTGGGCACCCCAGCACTGCAATTTGGAATATTTTCACTAGCAGTGTACAGCAGAAGTTGCACATGTGCTCTTCATGCCCTTGTGCTCCCTCCCCCCCTCTGCAACATAAAGAACATGGTGACCCACTTAGTTCCTTCAGACCACCTTAAGTAGAACAGTTGAAACAACCCTAATGTCACTTGGTTACTTTATTCTGATCTGTACTGGAAAGTAGGTTGACATAGCTATGGTGCCCAGGGGTATGAAATTCACACTTCTGATTGCTGAAGCTATGCTAACCTGTCCGTTCCCTTCCCCTCCTCCACCCCCGCCCCAAAAAAATAGATGCAACTAGGTTGATGGAAGAATTACCCCCAAAAGGAGAAAAAAAAATTAAAAAGGCTCCTGAGGCAATCCTGGCAATTATAGGCTAGTAAGCCTAACTTTAGGACCCAGCAAATTGTTGAAGCTATAATAGAGAATAAAATTTTCAGGCACATAGATAAACATGATGTTTGGAAAGAGTCAGCATGACTTCTGTAAATGGGAATTACATCTTATTAATCTGTTAGAATTCTTTGAGGACGTCAATAAGCATTTGGACAAGGTTGATCCAGTGGATATAGTGTGCTTGGATTTTTAGAAAGCCTTTGACAAGGTCCCTCACCAAAGGCTCTTAAGCAAACTAAGCAGTCATAGGATAACAGTTACTTGTTGAAAGCTAAGAAACAAAGGGTAGGAATAAATGATCAGTTTTCACAATGGGAAGAGGTAACTAACAAGGTCCCTATGACAGGGACCCTATCAGCCCCGAACTGGTGCAGCGGGTGTTAACTGTTCTGTCTTGTCCGAGGAGACCACACCCCCTCGACTCTGCTGGGTATGCTCCAGCTGGAAGCAGGATATAAAAGCCAGCAGAAAAAGCTCAGTCTGGGCTGAGCACCCCGGGTTGGTGGCCCAGCTCACCAGTGTTACTGACTCTGGCGCTAGGCCACACTGCTCCAAGAGCAAGGGACGTATTATTGACTCTGGCCACTAAGAAGCACTTTCCCGAGACCAGGGGCTGTGTTTGACTCCAACCATCAGGCTGCACTACCCTGATTGCAAGGGTCATCTGACTAAGGCCACAGGGCCACGCAGCCCCGCGACCGAGGGGAACCCTACAGATGCAACCGTGGGGCTGTAGGGTGACGGGTGTATCAGCCCTGCGACAACTGGTCGAGAATGCGAGCAGCGATCGGGACCTGCTACAAGGACCCAAACCAGACAGATGGAAGCCAAGAAACTTCTGAAATGGCTATTAGAAAACCAGTAGCAGAAGGCTGCGCAGCAGCAGCAACAGCAGACACAGCTGCTTCAGCAGCTCACCTCCCAGCAACAGCTTCTGATGGCGCAGGAACAGCAGCACCAGCTCATGCGGGAGTTAGCCACCCAACAACAGGCGGCGCAGGAACGTCTAGTCCCACGGATGGCATCGCTGTTGCGGACCTCCCCAAACCCTTCCCCTAGCTCGGCAGGAGCAGACTGGGCGGTCTGATGGGGATACCGATATGCCAGACAAAGGTGGGGCCCAGTGACAATCCAGAAGTGTTCCTCTTGACACTGCCACCCAGTGGCTACCCGAGCACTGGACCCCTACCTGACTGGCCCAGCACAGACTGCATACAGGAACCTCACGCTGCAGGAGACACTAGAATACTTGAGGGTCAAGGCAGCCATCCTGGACCAAACAGACGTCAACGCCGAAACATACCACCAGCGACTCCGCTGTGAGCGGTATCCACCAGGGCCAGACCCAGAGTGGTGGCACAGCGACTCCATGTTGGCAGTGGCTGGAACCGGAACATCGGACCGGGATCCAAGTGGCTGAAGCTGTGGCCCGGAACAATTTATCCAGATCTTGCCTTCTGGGGGTGGAAGTAGTGGGTGCAACAGCGTCACCCGACGACCCTCGCTGGCAGAAGACTACATGGCCGCTGAGGGATCGGAGTGATTGGCCCATAAACGGGGGAGCCCAGGAGATCAAGACTGACCGGCAGGCTGGGGACCCCGCAAGACTGAAGCGGGGAATCCTCGCCTCTATTCCAGGTCGTCGGTGCCGACAAGGACGCTCAGCACAAGGGACCCAATCGGGGCAACCCCTGCCTGGGAAGAGAGGACCCACCAGGTGGACGGAGCACACCCCAGGCCACTCTACCTACAGGGAGGAATTGTGTCCGATATTATGAGTGAGGACAAGGGGGGCATTTCTGTAGAGAATGCCCTACATGGATTGTAACTACGAGCATGCATGGGTGGTCAGTCATGGTGCCTGGAAGAGGGACCCAGGTAAGATCTTGATTTGTTTGGGTGAACGGGTTGCCAACAACAGCCCTAGTTGATTCAGGGTGCAGCCAAAAGCTCATTCGGACCAGCCTGGTGAAGATCACAGGCTCGGCCAGAGCACCCATACATCTTCAGGACATCCACAGAGATGTGACACCATACCCAACTGCCCGGGGAGTGACTTGAGGCCGTTCATCAGGAAGGCCTATGCTTGGTTGGGGTGGCCCTGAAGCTAGCCTACCTGGTGATCTTAAGGCATGACTGGCAGGGCTTCACTGAGCTCCTGCATGGGTGGAGGGTACACCCTTCAGGAGCTAGCGGGGCATGCCCCACACAGGGGGCGTTGTTGGGCCTGGACAACCCCAAAGAAGGACCCTCGGGGAACCTTGGGACACCAGAGACCAACCTCCCCCCACCTGAAGCCCCACCCAGGGAAAGGGAAGGGTGGCTAGACATTGACAGGGAGCTCCTAGAAGAACAAAGGGAAGACCCAACCCTCAACCAGTCCTGGGAACAGGCGACAGACCCTACCCAGGAGGAGGGCTAACCCCAGTGCTTTCCCCAAGGATCCCAGTTTGAGATCCACCACAGTCTTCTCTACTAGCTGGTCCAAGACCTGCAGACAAAGGAAGTCCTGTGCCAACTGCTGGTCCCACGGTTGTTCTAGCGAGACTTGCTGCGCCTGGCCCATTCTGTGCCCTGGGCTGAGCATCTGGGGAAGGAGAAAATGCTGCAGAGGGTGGCCCAAAGATTTTTATGTCCTGGTATACACCAAGAAGTGCGGGACTACTGCACCTCTTGCCCCGAGTGCCAAAAGGTTGGCCCGAAGGTACCGAGGGCCACCATGGTGCCCTTACCTGTGGTCAGAATCCCCTTCAATCATATCGGCCTAGACTTGGTAGGGTCCCTGGAGAAGAGCAGCACAGGTATATTCTTGTCGTAGTGACTACGCAAAGCGGTACCCCGAGGCTGTCCCTCTGCGGTGCACCACAGCTCCCGCTATTGCTAACGAATTCATGCAGTTCTTCACCAGAGTTGGGCTACCACATGAGATACTAACAGACTGGGGAACTAAAGTAACATCAAGGTTGATGGCAGAGCTACCCCGCCTGCTAAATATCTATGCCCTCAAAACCTCAGTCTACCACCCCCAGATGGGTGGGTTAGTGGAGCGATTTAACGGGACCCTGAAGTCAATGCTGAGTAAGTTCATGGAGGATTATCTGCGGCACTGGGATAAGTTGCTGCTAGCACTACTCTTTGCCGTGCGAGAGGTCCCACAGGTGTCCACTGGTTTTTCCCCCTTTGAACTTCTCTATGGAAGACAGCCCCGGGGAATCCTGGATCTACTGAGGGAGATCTGGGAGGAACAGGAAACCCAGGTCAGAGGATCTGTCCAGTACATACTATGGTTGCGGAAACGACTCAAGGATCTAGGTACCTTGGCTTAGGAGAATCTATTGCGGGCCCAACATGCCCAGGAGAACCAGTACAACAGAGGGACGAAGATGAGGACCTTTGATCCCGGAGACCGGGTCCTGTTGTTAGTTACTACTCTCCTCAGAATCTAAGGTTCTGGCTAAGTGGCATGGCCCCTTTGAAGTAACCAGACTGGTAGGGCCTGTCGACTACGAGATACAGCTACTGGGACGCTGGAGAAACATGCGGGCCTACCATGTGAATCTCCTCAAGTCTTGGAAGGAATGGGAAGGCCTGATGATTACCCTGCACCCCCCGGAACCTGAGCTGGGGCCATTGGCTGATGAACCAACTGAGCTGAGGCCAGTGGCAATTGGCCAGGAGCTCAATGTCGAACAGTAGAAGCAGGTACAATGGCTAGTATCAGCCTTCCCCATTGTCCTGACAGCCTGGCCAGGGAGGACGAATGTGAAGAGCAATCACATTGCCACTATCCCTGGCCAGAAGGTGAGAGAGAACCACCGTCCACTCTGCAAGAAGAAGTGGGGGGTTGTGCAGAAGGAAGTAGAAATGATGCAAGCTCTAGGAGTGGTTGAGGAGTCCAGAAGTGAGCAGCAGAGCCCCATAGTCCTGGTCCCTAAGCCTGACAGAGTGGTCGGATTCTGCATTGACTTCAGGAGGGTGAATGCCATCTCTTGGTTTGATACATACCCAATGCCAAGGGAGGATAAACTGCTCAAGTGGCTGGGCAACGCAAAATTGATCTCTGTTAGACCTAACCAAGGGATACTGGCAAATCCTTCTGACACCAGCCTCCTGAGAGAAGATGGCCTTTCCTATGCCTTTTGGCCTATATCAGTTCACCAAGATGCCTTTTGGCTTGCATGGGGGTGTAGCCAGCAACCAATGGCTCATGAACCAAATACTGATTCCTCCATAATTCATACGGTGCTGCATACATTCACGATGTTGTCTATAGCGCAGGCTAGAAGGAACAACTCCAACACCTCACCAGCGGGCTGCGGGCCCTGTGGGATGTGGGCCTCACCGCAAACCCAGCCAATTGTCACTTATGACAGCGGGAGGTGATGTGCCTGGGCTACACTGTGGGTAAGGGAAAGCTACGTCCCTTAATAGACAAGTTGCAGGCTTTATGTGACTCCCCACTCCCATGACAAAGAGACAAGTGCGGCAATTCTTGGGGCTGGCTGCATACTACCTCTGTTTTGTACCTAACTTCTCCATGCTTGCCATCTCACTGATACACTTGACAAAAAATTCCCAACCTTGGAAAGTCCAGTGGTCAGAGGACTGTCAGGTCACTGTCCAGGCCCTATGAGAACAGTTGACCTGAGAGCCGGTGTTGTCTAAGCTGGCCTTCACAAAACCCTTCTTCCTCCAAGTGGATGCTTTGGAGGTAGACTGGGAGCGGTGCTGTCACAAGAACTAGAGGGGGAGGATCATACCATCTTCTACCTCAGCCGCAAGTTGTTCTCCTGAGAGACCTGCTACTCCACGATAGAACGAGAGGCCCTTGCTGTTCAGTGGGTTGTCGATGCCTTAAGGTGTTACATTTTAGGGAACTCCTATCTCTTGGTAACTGATCCTCTGATGAATCCATAGTATGAAGGACACCAATGCATGAATCATGTGCTGGTACCTCTCCCTCCAACCTTATGCCTTCCACGTGCTGCACCGGCCAGGGACGGCCCATGCGAACATGGACGACTTCTCCTGGGCGGAAGGAGAAGAAGGGGAAGGAAGACAGTCCCCAGACGCCATCTTAAGGGGTGAGAGGGGATGTGACGGGGTGTATCAGCCCCGCACTGGTGCAGCAGGGGTTAACCCTTCTCCCTTAGCTAAGGAGGCCACGCCCCCTTGGCTCTGCTGGCCATGCTCCAGTTGGAAGCAGGATATAAAAGCCAGCAGAGCATCTCAGTCTGGGCTGACCTCTGGAGAGGAAGGAGGTGTGCTGCTGACTTCCAGTAGAGGACTGCCTACACTCCAGGACGCAGAGGCCAGCCAGACTGAGACGGACCCCGACACACACTCTCGGGATGTCGCAGAAAGGAGAAGAGACCATGGAGGCCCAGAGACAGCAAACTACAGAGAATCGGGTAGGAAGCCACCAAGGGAAACTTTGCGGGGAAGCAGTTGTAGAACCATAGACAGGCTGTGTGTTTCGGTAGGGTCCTTGCCGAGCTGGTGATGGGCAACGCCGCCACCAACAGGTCCCTGGGTTGGGACCTGGTGGAGAGGGCGGGCCTAGGTCCCCCTATCCTGGCCACCGCCCACCCCAGGGTGGTGGACTAGCTCAACAGTATTACTGGCTCTGGCCACTAGGCCACACTGCCCCGAGAGCAGGGGCCGTATTATTGACTCTGGCCGCTAGGCTGCACTGCCCTGATCACAAGGGTCATCTGACTAAGGCCACAGGACCACACAGCCCCGAGACCGAGGGCAACCCTACAGATGCAACCGCCGGACTGTAAAGCACCCCACCCCTACCCCCAAAAGGGTGATGGGTGTATTAGCCCTGCGACAGTCCACCAAAGATCTGAGGTGGGACCAGTGCTCTTCAACATATTCATAAATCGTCTGGAAAAAGGGGTGAACAGTGAGGTGGCAAAATTTGCAGATGATACAAAATCACTAAATATGGTTAAGTCCAAAGCTAACTGTGAAAAGTTACAAAGGGATCCCACAAAACTGGGTGACAAAATGGCAGATGAAATTCCATGTTGCGAAGTGCAAATTAATGTACTCTGGAAAACATAATCCAAACTATATGCCCAAAATGATGGGGTCTGAAATAGTTCTTTCCACTCAAACAAGAGATCTTGAAGTCCCTATGGATAGTTAACTGAAAACATCTGCTTAATGTGCAGCAGCAGGCAAAAAAGTTAGCAATGTTAGGAGCCATTAAGAAAGGGGCAGACAGGAAAAGAGAAAATTATCATAATGCCATTATACAAATCCATGATACAATTACACCTGCAGTAGTGCATGCAGTTCTGGATGCTTGGTTTCAAAAAATATATATTAGAATTGAAAAGGGCACAGAGAAGGGCAACAAGAATGATTAGAAGTATGGAACAGCTTCCATATGAAGAGAGATTAGAAAGACAGGGACTGTTCAATTTGGATATGATAGATGCCTCTAAAATTATGAATGGTATGAAAGTGAATAGTAAAGTGTTATCTAACTCTTAACGTAATAAAAGAACTAGAGGTCACCTGATGAAATTAGTAGGTGGCAGGTTTAAAACAAACAAAAAAGGTAATAGGACTTCACACAGCACACAGTCTGTGGACTCATTGCCAGGGAATGTTGTGAAGGCCAAAACTATAATGGGGTTAAAAAAAGCATTCAATAAGTTCATGGAGGATAGGTCCCATCAGTGGCTATTAGCCAAGATGGTCAGGGATTCAACCCCATGCTATAAATATCCCTAAACCTCCAAATGCCAGAAGTTGGGACGGGATGACAGTGGATGGATCACTTGAAGCTGTTCTGTTCTGTTCATTCCCTCTGAAAGATTTGGCAGCAGCCATTATCAAAAGACAGGATACTGGGCTAGATGGATCACTGGTCTGACCCACTGTGGTGGTCTTATGTTTTTATGTTCTAAAGGAGTCACTGACGGTACTCAGTGCCTGAGCTTGAGTGCCACATCTACAAAGAGACTGGAAAGATAACTATGCTAAGCCTGTGACATGGTAGTTATTATCACTGGCTATGTTGGCGGTGGTACATCAATCACTGTCTGTTCCAGCACCATCTCGCTTGGAATCTTTGCTTTTGGCGCTGTCAGTTTAATCTTCAGTAGCACCTTCAAAGCAATTAGAGGAGGTTCCAGATCCCTCAGCACAGATACCCTTAAAGAGGGGTTTCACAGCTCTGAAAGGATTGTTTGTCTTTTTTGGATCTTAAGATCATCTCAGAGTATGAATTTCCATTATAAGAGACTTCTCCTATTTCTGTGCCACCAAAATCTCTTCGAGAAAGATCTCAGGTACCTGTACTGAAAGTTTATCTCCAGCAATGTGATGGCGAGAATGAGAACAGAAGTCTTACCCAGATATTCAAATCTCCAATTGTTACCCGATCAATGGAGGGGCTTTTGTCTTCTGAGTCCAGCTCCTCCTCGGAGTCTGTCAGGAGTCCTTCACGTAAGAGGAAAACAGGTCAGCAAACAAATAAATAAAATAAAACCAGACAAGACAGTATAAATGAACCTCATTATTCTTGGTTTCCTCTGAATTGAGTGAATCTTATCCATTTGGTCTACAGATTTGGCCGTTTTGGCCACCATAGCCTCAATATGCACAGTATTCAGGACAAGTTTTCCCCCTAGCATGTGGGGAATCATTTTTAAATCACTTACTCCAAGTGTCTCATAATTCTCATAATTTGGTTATGGAAACAAAAGAACATCAGAACTCTAGTGGTGAGAAAACTCTGGTTCTTCAAGAAGATTCAACTGGAGTCCCACATGTTTCTGCTCCTTCACCTGATTGACACTGTTTCATCTTCTGTACTTACGGCAATGGACGATTTAAAAACCTTTCAAAAAGTATTGAAACATATAACACAAATGCTGCGAATCCCATTGAAAATGGTACAGGAGAAGACATATAAAATGGTTTTTTTATATATTTTACAACTGGCATATAACAGTAGAGTTGCTCTTCCTACAAATGCAGGAATTTTAGATCTGGCAAAGACTTTTGGGGTACTGCTGGCTTGGTTGCAACTACTTCAGAACATGCTGTTGGTAGAAATCAACTGCCCACCGTAGGTTTTGAGTATTTTTACACTCATCTGACTTCATCTTCACTTGTCTGTGTTGCCAAAGAAAAACTGAAACAAATAGGAAAGTGAACTCCTGAAGAAAGAGAGAACCGGTGAGACTAGATATCTTTGGAAGAAAAAGTTGTCAAGTCTGTCCCCCTTCAATGGGGCAGTCTGCTAATTTTAGGAAAAAACTGCCCTTTGATCTAGCCTTATCCCTAAATTCTATGTGTGAAGGTTTACTAATTGTTGAAACCTTTCAGGCTGCACTGGATGCAGCTGATACCAATGTCCATTCAGTGGCTACAGCTATTGTTCTGAGATGTGCATCATGGTTGTCAGCATCAGGGTTGCTTGCCTAAGGAAGTTCAGTCAGTTACTGAAGATTATCAATTTGATAGACAAAATCTGTTCAGTGCTAAAATGGATGAGTCTCTTTATTCATTGAAAGACTCAACGTTCATTCAGATCACTATGGAGATATACACCCACTTTTAAAAGGAAGCAATTTCTTCCTCTTCTCTCTTCCTCCAGATATAAGATCACTACATATTCCTTATATTTGTATCAACAGAGCTCTTCTGACCAATGCAAGAACATATTAGGATATCCAAGAAGACTGTCAGCTCCGTCATGCTTTTTGGTAATATTCCAATCAGGATAGACACAGCGGCATCAGATTTGATATGATGGTTGAGGGTCTTGGAGGGAGACAGTGGAGAGATACAGAGAGAGGTGATGTGTTCAAAATGATGGGCTAGGAAAATGGTCTTTCTAATGATATTCTGAATGGATATGAGAGGGGCAAGATTGCATTTGTCAAAAACAAAGTAAAGGTAGTTGCTGTAGTCAAAACATGAGATTAGAGGTGGGATGAGCATTTTAGTTGTGAAGATGGATAGGAAAGGCTATATTTTAGAGATGTAATGCAGAAAGAATCGGAAAGATTTAGACACAGCCTGGGTGAGAGGACCTAAAGAGAGTTTTTTGTGTCAAAGATACAGCCCAGGTGATAGGCAAGAACAGGGGTGGGCAAACTTTTTTTGTCCCGAGGGCCAGATCGGGGTGCGAAACTGTATGGAGGGCTGGGTAGGGAAGTCTGTGCCCCCCAAACAGCCTGGCCCCTGCCCCCGTTCACCCCCTCCCACTTCCCATCCCCTGGCTATCCTCCTCAGAACCCCTGCCCCCAACAGGCCCCCTGGGACTCCCCTGCCCTATCCACCCTTCCCCCCCCACCCCCGTTCCCCGACCCCTGACCGGCCCAGAACCTCCTCACCATCCAACCCCCTCTCACTGCTGCAGTCTGCCGCTGCCCCCTTACCATGCTGCTCAGAGTGGCAGGAGCTCGCAGCCCTGTTGTCTGCGCGGCCGCGTGGCTGTGGGGGAGGAGGAACAGCGGGGGAGGGGCTGTGGACTAGCCTCCTGGGCCAGGAGCTCAGGGGCCGGGCAGGATGGTCCCGCGGGCCTGGCGTGACCTATGATCCATAGTTTCCCCACTTCTCGGCAAGAAGGTGGTGGTGGTGGTGTCCGCAGTGATTGAAAAAGGAGTTAGTGGGGAAGCCTTGGAGGGGGAGGGGAGATTAGCAGCTCTATTTAAGCCATGTTGAGTTTGAGCTGATTGCTAGACATTAACAAGATTTTGGATTAATTTAGATTTTAATTTGGCTATGAGACAGTTCTAGAGTAGAGAGAGTGATCCATAGAGAGGATAGTTGGAATTTTTGTTTGCAGATGAGATTGCCAAGAGATAAGGTGTAAATGGAGGAGAAAAGGGAACCGAGGAGAGAGCCTTGTTGAACCACCCCCCTTCTCCCCTCTTCCTCCTCTTCCCCCCCCTCCCCGCCCCCCTCCCCAAAAAGTTGTGACCGGATGAGGTTTATAATCAGAAAGAAACACTGAAGGACCAGTTGGAGAAGTAAGAGGAGAACCAGCAGAGGACAGTCACAGAAGCCAAGGGAGAAGAAGATTTTAAGAGTATAATCAACTATCAGAAGTGGCTTGACAGGCCAAGGAT
This sequence comes from Natator depressus, assembly GCF_965152275.1. Classification (NCBI taxonomy): domain Eukaryota; kingdom Metazoa; phylum Chordata; order Testudines; family Cheloniidae; genus Natator; species Natator depressus. The sequence goes on along the minus strand of NC_134237.1, from coordinate 69,464,524 downwards.
GAGGATGGAGTACTGGTTCTGGCTAGGTAGAGGTCATTAGAGACTTCGGCAAGAGCAGTTTCAGTGGAGTGCAAGGGACAGAAGCCATATTGGAAAGGGTCTAGGATGAAATTGGAGGAGAGGAACTCCTGACTGATTGTAAGCAGCATGTTCAGTGATCTTAGAGATGAAAGGGAGAGGAAAGATGGAGCAGTATTTGGAGAGGCAAGTGGGGTCAAGGGTGTGCTTTTTTTAGGATTGGAGAGAATAAAGCATGCTTGTATTTTGAGGGGGAAGAGCCAGAAGAGAATAAGAGGTTAAGGAGAGTAAGGATTGGGAAAAATGTGGGGTATGAAGGAGATGGGACGATTAACTTAGGCATCTGTGATGGGAGAAGGAGGTGAGATTTGTAGGAGGGGAAAGCAACGCAAGCTATGGGGAGCGAGGATTAGTAGTAATAGTATCACATGCCACTGACAGCAGTAATTTTCTACATTGGCTCTAGAGCACAAATCTTTTAAGTAATTTAGAAACTGATAATTTCGTCAGTGAAATACTAGTGTTTTATAGATCTGTCAGTAGAAATTCACTGTAGAAATGTTATATTGGTGTGATGTTTTTCATTAGGGAGATATCCCCATGTATTGCAAAGAAATATTGAAAACTGCTGCCAGTTTCACACATGATCTGCAACTTTAAAGCTACTCATGTGTATTCTTTGTAGCAAGAACTCCAAAGGTGTCTTTATAACTGGCATATTAATTGTAATATAAGTGGAGCCTTTTTGTCTAATAACTGCAGGAAAGAATTCATGTCATTCTGGGATTCCAGTGATTCCAGTTACTTTATCCACAATAAAATAACTGTTGCGTGTCACAGACACCAAACTTTCAGAATATGCACACGGTTAAACCAAAAGTGAAGACTGTAATGAAAAACAGGGTTTATTTTAAGAAAAAGGCATATGAGAGGTGCTAATTTTTACCTTTCTTTTACTTTTATAATGATAGCACTGTCCCTCTTTTCTTGATGATTCAGTTCCTTCACTGTGATAAATGACTTAGTCTTTGGTGTAGTTTATCTATTTTGAAATGGGATGATTTCCTTTTATAGTAGAGGGTCAGCAGTACTGTTATGTGATAGATATAGCACATATAATTTAACTGCTGACAGAGGATAATAAAATATTAATGTTACTTGAGTGTAAGTTTAAATCCTCCTACTCTGTGTTAAAACAGGTACATTTTGGGTATATTAAACTTCAGGAAGAAATACTGATTTGTTGTTGTTTTATTAAGAGTAGTGGACACTGCCAGGGCTTATTAGGACAAGGGTATGAGAGTTATTTCTTTAATTCCCAGGCACCGTTTTTTGGCGGTGGAGGAGGTGTTGGGCCTTCCCCTGTGCCTGCCAGAGGACAGTATGAACACTACCATGCTATCTTTGACCAGATGCAACAGCAAAAGGAAAATATTAAAGTAGGTGAGGAGAGAGAAACCAGATGGAGAGCAGAAATACGAAGTCGGGAAGCTGTTGAAAGGTATGACTACCTTCCATTAGAGTTGCATGTGCTCTGCTTTGATGAAAGTAATGAAAGTTACTGTACATATTTATCTACAGAGGAGTTCCACCTGGAGTACGTCCAGGATTTCCTAATGGGCCTGATGGTCATCACCATTTACCAGATGCTGATGCAATTAGGAAAAAAATCAAAAGATTGAAGGAGGTGTCTAAACAAGCCAATGCAAACAGGTTGGACTGTGATAATCTGTGAATGCATCCCTACGTGTTAGATTTTTGTCCTATGTTGTGTTTAGCTTAATCCTAGACACTTTTAAAAACCATCTTTATTCATTGAAGCTGTTTTGTCTGTTCATGTGTTGGTTTCTCACAGAATGCATAACCCTTTTAGAACCATTGGTGCCTTAGGTCCCACTGAAGATGGCCCGTATGTTTATGTATCTTATCTTGCAGCCGATTCTACCGTTTCTTCCAGTGCTTATGGGTGAAATCATTAGTAAATCTAGCTACTATATATGCTGACAGTTTGTTCCGGTAAACTCAAGTTGTTAATGGTTGTTAAAAAATTAGTCTGGTAACTAATTACTAGCAGCCTTTAAGAGTGCTGTGCTTTTGGTTTAAAGACCCAAAATATAAACTACTAATGAAATGACAGCCTGGACTAACCCATAAGCCTCTTATTCATTTTTTTTTTTAAGTAGTCCATAGTTCTCTACCAGCTGTCCTGGGGCATTCCCTCCTTTTCCCAACTCTTCCTGTTACCTGACCTGTTTGATTCTGTAGTGTGGAAGTCTTACAAAACTCACCACTAGCCTGCTTCCACTACTGTATTTCCAGTTGTTCTGCTTAAAGCATGTTGCTCAGGAGGAGACTTTGGCGGAGCAGGCTGGGGATGAGAGTAGCTTTCCAACACTGCTGACCAGAAATGGGAAGACCGGGTAATATAGCTAAAAAGAGGGTATGTCATTGTATGGTAACAATGTTGTTGAATTGTGGAAGAGTGCTGCCATTACTACTAAAATTGTGTGGTTTTTTTTTTCTTCAATTAGTGTAAACATTTTTAAACAAATGCCCACTCCCAAGTTGAGCTTCTTTTATGCTACCCTTCTTTTTTCTAGGAGATCTGCTTGGTATGACCTCAAAGGCTATGTCTATACCACTCAGTTGTGACAGTGTCTTTTTAGCAAGAACAGTGCTCAGGCATAGTTCATTAACCTAGTTTCCCTTGCCAAAGTAGACAGGGCGAAATCCTCTCCCACATCTTTACCTAAACAGCTGCTGCAGGGAGGAAGGGCTGAAAAATATGTCCCCAAGAACCTAATTCCCACCCAGAGATAAAACTGAGGGGTAGCAACAGGTGGGGATAGGAGGAATACCAGGGCAAAGATTGGGCTGGAGAACGAGTCAATCTTTAGATAACTAATTTTACTGTATTGTATTGAAAAATATGTGATTACCTAACTCAAACTATCATCATCCATATGTCTAAGGGGACAAAGTTAAGCTTGCACATGCAGTCTTAACTTTGCCTTTCTGGCTTTTCAGTCCTAAAATTTGTAACATTAATATCATATTATAAAATCTCTGTTTAATGAAGTCATTTACCATTTTGTGTATTAGCACATAATCACTATCTCTGAATTGTGGAAGACAGCTAAGACTGTTGTTGTACTGTGACTGCATATGTTCTTCCAGGCCATCTGGCACACTATCTTCATCCTTGATGACTGGAAGAAGGGTGCTATTCTGCGTCTGTTCAAAAAGAATAATAAGGTTGAAAAGAGCAACTACAGCAGGTGTTCTCAAACGGGGGTCGGGACCCCTTGGTGGTCATAAGGCTATTACGTGGGGCGTCATGAGCTCTCAGCCTCCACCCCAAACCCCGCTTTGCCTCCAGTATTTATAATGGTGTTAAATATATATAAACGTGTTTTTAATTTATAAGGGGGGGTCGCACTCAGAAGCTTGCTATGTGAAAGGGGTCACCAGTAAACAGTTCGAGAACTACTGAACTAGAGAAAGATTATGCTGTTTACCTTCCCTGGGACGAACTTTACTTCTGTCTTAATGTCTCAAATCAACAATGCACTTCATGGCAAGTGCTGGGATACTCAGTGCAGCTTTAGATCTGGGTGTTCCTTTGTTGACCAGATCTTTACTTTGATGCAGTGCTTTGAGAAGATGGTTGAATTTACTAAATTCTGTGCAACATTTTATATAGACTTTAGTCAGGCCTTTGATTCATTGCACTGAGCAAGTTTGTGGGATATGATGAGGTGACTTGGTGTCCCTTGGAAGATCATGCCATTGAGGGAAGAAGCCTATAAGGGAATGGAAATCTGCCTTTGAGTCAGTAGCAGATAGGTGGCATGGTTTTCTATCTCCACTGGAGTCTGGCAAGCCTGCGTTCTGTCACCATCGTTCAATATCTGCAGTGACTGATATACTCCTGGGGCAGTTCCGTGCCAAAAAACTAAAAATTCTAGACACAATATTTTTAAATTCTTCAAAATTCCACATTTTTTATTTTGTCAAAAGAACACTATATAGTCAGGCCAGTTTCAATTATTTTTGTAATTTATTTCAAAATACGTCTCACCAACTATGTCTGTAACAATACAGATACAAAAAATTTTCCCCAGCAGTAGAGTTAAAGAAATCCGTTTCTCTGCCCCGCCCCCTCCGCCTCAGACCAGCAGAGGGGCCTGACACCGTATCCCTCCCTCTCCAGAGCCCAACTGTGGGTTCCCCCCAGCCCAGACATCCTTACCCCCTAAAGTCCAGCTGCAGAGTCATCTCCCCCGCCCAGACACTCACATGCACCCCTTATACCCCAGAGTTCAGCTGTGGGCCCCCACCCAGCCCAGACACTTGCATCCTCTCCCCACCAAAGGCCAGCCATGCCCCCCACCCAGTGCCCAGTCATGGGGGCCTCCCCAAGGCCAGACACCCGCACCCCCTAACCTCCAAAGCCGAAGGAACCAGAGGGAGAAGCAGCCTGATGCTGCATCCCGGACTTGTGTGGAGTTTCCTGCATGCTGCCTCCTTCCTTCAGGGGATGCTGAGAACTGCAGCTTCTGGGAACCCTCCAGCTCCTCCTCCTCCTCCCCACGAGCAAGCAGCCTCCAGCTCCAGTTTACACCCAGCTCTGTATTAACCTGCCCAGATAGGACATCAAGTATGTAGCAAGTGTCAGATATTTGGGCAGCATCATTGCAGGTGCTGGAGGGTGCTTGAAAGACAGATGTGGTTCTTCTTTGAGAGCTAGTCCATATCCATATTAGTTGAATGTATATCCAGTGCAAGCACATAGAAGAAATTTCTAGTCAGCTGTATCTAATGGGATGATGCATGTGCCCTTCCCTTCCTTGTACACTTCGTGAAGGTGTAAAGGGTGGAACTTTCCTGTGAGAGACAGTTCATTCTCTACCACTGGTGGTATTTGTTGGAACTACTCCCTCCAACAATTTTTTTCCTACAGCAATTTTTGCAGTAGTTAGTTACCTCTTCAGGATGCCTTAGAGGAAGAAGAGCCCTCTTCTTTGGTCGCTGGTGATGTTGCCTACTATGGCTGACCATGGAAAATCCCTGGGCTTTAAGAACTGCTCATCCTGTGAGGTTTCTGTTCTGCCTCGGTGAGGGGCATGTTGCGGATCGCTGTGAAATTTGTAGGTCCTTCTCAAAGCAGACGCAGTACTCGAGAGAGGCACGCCAGAGGGTGTTCGTTATGGAGCAGTGATGACCCTGGACTCCAAGTGTCTAGGCTTTTGAAGTCCAGAGGGCTTCAACTTCTGCCCTGGCATCTGCCTAAGACTTTCCCAAGCTGATGCCTTCTTCATCCAGAAAGCATAGAGACAAGTTGTATGTCTTCTAAGGAGAAGAGATGAAAATTACCCTCTCCAGATCTGACTGCAAGGCCTCAGACCACCAGCCTGTTGGTCATTAAATGTGCTTCAAAACTTAAAAAATGTTCCTTGAGCATTGGAGCTTGTACTAGCAGAACAGAACCACACATACTAGAAGCTCTGGCAACTGTGTCCGTGGTCATTTTAGTGTCCTTGGTACCAAGGCGTCGGAGTGGCCACCATGGTACTGGGCAGAAGCTCTACTCTGGTACCAGCCAGGCATATCCTCACCTAAGACTACTTTGCTAGGCCTGGTACCACTATACCTTTTAGAACTGTACCCTCCTCTGATTCCACTAAGGTTCCTGGATTCAGTAACCTTGTTGCCCCCATCTTTGGGCCAAGTGCCCCCTATGACTATGGGAGGAGCACCCCCTTTTTCAAGAAGTGGTTCCCTCTTGTCTTTTGACTTACAGGGAAGTTGCCAGTCCTCTCCAGGCAGGTGTTGGGGCTCTGCAGTATCAGTTAAACTGATCTTGTTTTTCTTGGTGAATCTATGGCTGTTGCCAAAACCCAGTACTGATCTAGCCTCATACCAGGACTATTGGTGCCAACCTCTATGGAAAGGTCTCTACCTGTCAACATCAGCCCTTCTTCCAGTACACAACGCTCAAAGCCCAGGGATGCAGACAGTGGCCCTTGAGAAAGAAATCTGCGGGGGAGAGGGGGCAACCTCTTTATTACAACTCCCAGAATGGCACTGACCGGGTAGCATAGTTGACTTGGTGCTTGGGGGCAGCATATCTGTTATTCTATGTTCTTTACCCTCTCTTCCTTTTGGCAACTGTCTGTCTTGCTTTCAACAGACCTGATCCAACATCTCCTCCAGATGGTTGTGTTTTGGATGTGGTCCAGAAAGGCTGTGCTATCCAGTTCCTTCCTGACCCTCTTCAGGGAGCCCTCCCGCAGGACTCTGCTTCAACATGAAGCATAGCCCCTTCTGGGTCTGGGTGTGATAGAAGTTCCCCCTCACTGCAGGGGAAGGGCATTCTAGTCAAGGTATTTCTTTACTCCCAAGAAGTCAGGGTGTTCTGTCTGATTCTAGATGTCAGAGCTTTCAATACTTTTATGAAGCTCAAGTTGGTCTCCCTTAGATCCATCATTCCCTTTCTGGTCCAGAAGGACAAGTAGTTTCTCTTGACCTCAAGGATACAGACTTCCACATGATTCCCCCAGTACATAAGTGTTTTCTGAGGTATGTGTTGAACAACAAACATTACCAATATTGGGATCTGCCCTTCATGCTTTTAACAGCACCTTGTGTTTTCACGAAGTGCCTTGCAGAGGTCGCAGCTCACTTGACAAGGGTGGGCATTCAGATGTTCCCATACTTGGTTGAGTGGCTCGTCAGGGGCCACATGCAGTCTCAAGTTTGGACCCACATTGTGTCCATCCTACACTTGTTCACTTGTCTAGACCTCTTTGGGAACAAAATGAAGCTTATATTTAAATCCTGCTTGATAAATAGAATTCATTGGGACTGTATTCAACACAGGTCTTGTGACTGCCAACCTGCAACATGACAGATTTCATATAAAATACTATATCTGCTCCCACCTGCAGTCCCCACCCCCTCACATGGGTAACGATTTGCCTCAGGCTTTTGGTCTCGTAGCAGCATATGTATTTGTTATCCTATACACTGGGCTCTGCTTCTGGCCACTTGCAGCACGACTATCCTTGGCTTTCTGGCCAAGAAGATGCCAACCAGTCAAGGTTATCCTAGTTCAGAGCAACTGAAAGTCTATTCCCCCTGGGTCATACAGCCATCACCTCTGTTGGGCAGAGTCCTGCATCTTCCTCCCTTGTGACGGGGGTATTTCCAGATTGAACAGTTCCCTGACTACGCTGTTGTTCTCCAAATGATAGACTGTCTAAGTAGGCCTGATTTGCTTCTGTCGGAGATGGTAAACTATGTAATGCCAACAGTTAAGTTACCACACAGTTCTTTCTATGCAAGCACTTGTCCTCTTAAGATAAAATCATTACAGAGAAAACATATTAAAAACAATAAATGCATGCTAATAAACTTACCAGAAATCGCCCCCTCCCCCAACTACAACCAGGGCTTTGTTTTGTGATTAGTCCTTCAAACCTCACTGAGATTTTTTTTTTTTTCTGTAGCTACAAGTTCATCACAGATTCAGCTCAAAACAAGCACCCAAATGGGCCAAAGATCTATCCCTTCCCTGATTGGTGCCTCCCTTGGATCACAGGTCCTGTCCATGTGCTGGATCAGAAAGAAGACCCTGGTCAGTTTTAATTCAGGGTATTGTCTGCTGGCCCATGAAGAATCCAGTTTAAACCAGCATATGCGAGCCTCTCTACAAATGGTAGCCCTCTGGAGGTGTTAAAATCGATTGAATTTGCCTAACCACACCCACCTTTATTAGTTCCTGGAGGGCTGTCGTCCCTCTCCCCCTGGAAATATGTACAGTCCCTCAATAGTACATAAACACTTAGCATTTTTAATACAATGAATTCCTAAAGTACTTAAATTCAGCAAGGTTTATTCAAGATATTTGTCACAGCATCTCCCCTTGTCAGTCCTTCAGTCACTGGACTGGGGGAAGGACCAGTGCAACATTTGCAAGAGTTTTCTTTACAGCCCCATTTCACCCTCAAGGAGTATCATAACTGTTGCCTCCTTGCTTGGATGTGGGACTCAAATGGGGAACTTTAAAACTCAGGGCCTGTGGTCCATACAGAAAGGGCCCTGCACGTTGGTGTTCTAGAACTCATGACTATACCCACAGCATGCACAACCTTCTTTCCGGACATTTGGTGCCGATCTGTATTGGTGATGTCTGACAACATGGCAGCTGTCTTACTTATGCCAAGAGGCCATTTAACTCTGGGTTTTTGTCACACAACATTACTTTGTCAGCCATCTCCCAGGAGTGGACAACATGAGGGCAGACGGCCTGAGCAGGCATTTCTGTGACAACCACAAGTAGTTGTGCCACCCGAGGGTCCTTCAGGACACTTTTAACCTTCTGGGGGACTCCCCCACAAGGACCTCTTTGCGAAACCAGAACAAGTGTCCCAGCTTTTTTTTGGATGCCTTTCTCCTCTCTTGAATAGAGGGCCTAAATACGTTTCCTCCCATCCCCCTGCTTCCCAGTGTTCTGCAGAAGATCAAGCAAGAGAAAACCAGGGTAATCCTCATAGCCTTGTTGTGGCCGAGGCAAATGACCTTTTGCACCCAAACATGAGTGCTCTCCACCTGGTAGCATGGATGCTGGCTGGCTGACACTAGTGGAGTTGGTCTGCTCACCAGGACATTTAGAAAATCCCTATTAATAGCAGGAGAACTTCCACTAGGTCCATGTACTTCTTTAGATTTACAAATGGAGCTTTACAGCATCAGTCTTCCCCTCTGCATACTGGAATACAATAGATTCTGGACTATTTCCTGCACTTGAACTCTGGTCACTTGCTAAGCTCACTACAGATTCACTTGGTGGCCATCTCTGCAATTTACTCACCTGTGACCAATTTTCTTTCATCCTCTGGCAAACAGTTTACTGAAGAGCATCTTGAGGCTATTCTCACTTGTCAGAAATCCAGCCCCAACTTGGGATCTTAACTTTTTCCTTTTGAAGCTGGTGGATATCCCCTTCCACCCTGTGGTTACATGCCCTTTACCCTTTCTTTCTATGAAATTGGCCTTCCTCTTGACAATCACGTCTGCTAGAAGTTGGAGAATGCAAACCCAGATAGCAGAGCCATTTTATACTATAAATCTTATACTATCATTCATAATGACAGTCTCTGAGACAAAAAGAAAAGGAGTACTTGTGGCACCTTAGAGACTAACCAATTTATTTGAGCATAAGCTTTCGTGAGCTACAGCTCACTTCATCGGATGCATACTGTGGAAAGTGTAGAAGATCTTACTATATACACACACAAAAATCATGAAAAAATACCTCCTCCCACCCCACTCTCCTGCTGGTAATAGCTTATCTAAAGTGATCACTCTCCTTACAATGTGTATGATAATCAAGTTGGGCCATTTCCAGCACAAATCCAGGTTTTCTCACCCCCCCCCCCCCCCACACAAACTCACTCTCCTGCTGGTAATAGCTTATCCAAAGTGACCACTCTCCTTACATTGTGTATGATAATCAAGGTGGGCCATTTCCAGCACAAATCCAGGGTTTAACAAGAACATCTGGCGGGGGGGTAGGAAAAAACAAGGGGAAATAGGCTACCTTGCATAATGACTAAGCCACTCCCAGTCTCTTTTCAAGCCTACGTTAATTGTATCCAATTTGCAAACGAATTCCAATTCAGCAGTTTCTCGCTGGAGTCTGGATTTGAAGTTTTTTTTTGTTGTAAAATAGCGACTTTCATGTCTGTAATCGCGTGACCAGAGAGATTGAAGTGTTCTTCGACTGGTTTATGAATGTTATAATTCTTGACATCTGATTTTGTGTCCATTTACTCTTTTACGTAGAGACTGTCCAGTTTGACCAATGTACATGGCAGAGGGGCATTGCTGGCACATGATGGCATATATCACATGGGTGGATGTGCAGGTGAACGAGCCTCTGATAGCGTGGCTGATGTTATTAGGCCCTGTGATGGTGTCCCCTGAATAGATATGTGGGCACAGTTGGCAACGGGCTTTGTTGCAAGGATAGGTTCCTGGGTTAGTGGTTCTATTGTGTGGTATGTGGTTGCTGGTGAGTATTTGCCTCAGGTTGGGGGGCTGTCTGTAGGCAAGGACTGACCTGTCTCCCAAGATTTGTGAGAGTGTTGGGTCATCCTTCAGGATAGGTTGTAGATCCTTAATAATGTGTTGGAGGGGTTTTAGTTGGGGGCTGAAGGTGACGGCTAGTGGCGTTCTGTTATTTTCTTCGTTAGGCCTGTCTTGTAGTAGGTGACTTCTGGGAACTCTTCTGGCTCTATCAATCTGTTTCTTCACTTCCGCAGATGGGTATTGTAGTTGTAAGAATGCTTGATAGAGATCTTGTAGGTGTTTGTCTCTGTCTGAGGGGTTGGAGCAAATGCGGTTGTATCGCAGAGCTTGGCTGTAGACGATGGATCGTGTGGTGTGGTCAGGGTGAAAGCTGGAGGCATGTAGGTAGGAATAGCGGTCAGTAGGTTTCCGGTAGAGGGTGGTGTTTATGTGACCATCGTTTATTAGCACTGTAGTGTCCAGGAAGTGGATCTCTTGTGTGGACTGGTCCAGGCTGAGGTTGATGGTGGGATGGAAATTGTTGAAATCATGTTGGAATTCCTCAAGGGCTTCTTTTCCATGGGTCCAGATGATGAAGATGTCATCAATATAGCGCAAGTAGAGTAGGGGCGTTAGGGGACGAGAGCTGAGGAAGCCTTGTTCTAAATCGGCCATAAAAATATTGGCATACTGTGGGGTCATGCGGGTACCCATAGCAGTGCCGCTGATCTGAAGGTATATGTTGTCCCCAAATGTAAAATAGTTGTGGGTAAGGACAAAGTCACAAAGTTCAGCCACCAGGTTAGCCGTGACATTATCAGGGATAGTGTTCTTGATGGCTTGTAGTCCATCTTTGTGTGGAATGTTGGTGTAGAGGGCTTCTACATCCATAGTGGCCAGGATGGTGTTATCAGGAAGATCACCGATGGATTGTAGTTTCCTCAGGAAGTCAGTGGTGTCTCGAAGGTAGCTGGGAGTGCTGGTAGCATAGGGCCTGAGGAGGGAGTCTACATAGCCAGACAATCCTGCTGTCAGGGTGCCAATGCCTGAGATGATGGGGCGCCCAGGATTTCCAGGTTTATATATATAGTGTATATAATAAGATCTTCTACACTTTCCACAGTATGCATCCGATGAAGTGAGCTGTAGCTCACGAAAGCTTATGCTCAAATAAATTGGTTAGTCTCTAAGGTGCCACAAGTACTCCTTTTCTTTTTGCGAATACAGACTAACACGGCTGTTACTCTGAAACGAGTCTCTGAGACCACATCCCAGATTTCTTCCCAGAATTGGTGTCTGAATTCCACACTAATGAAATCATTCAGTTACTTGTATTCTTTCCCAGGTGTCATGCTGGTAGAGCAGAGCAAAGATTGTGTACTCTAGATGTATGTAGAGCCATTTTATTATATCAGGACAGAACAAAATGTTTCTGGAAGTCACCCAGGCTCATTCTTTCTTACACGGGGAGTGTCAAAGGACAAGCCATTTCTACGTGGAGAATATTTAGTTGGATTGTCCAGTGCATTAGATCATGTTACCAACCAGTGGACTAGCAGTCACCTGACAAGCTGCATGCCCACTCCACCAGGGCACAGTCCACATCTCTAGGGAACCTTCTTTGAGGCTGATAGGCCAGGTGCCAGCGCATGTCGTAGTCTCGGGACAATTCACTTGTATGTGAACATCAAAGAAGTGTTTAGTGTGCATTCAAACTAATTCATTCGTATGTTAATAGAAATGAAAGGAGATGTTGATTGTATTGTTTTCATCTGCCTATATCATGTAGTTTTTGCTATTACATTATTTCTACATTTAATTAAATAACTCTAGATCAAAGGAGTGTTAATGTAGAGTGTATTCAGGTGTTAGAATCGAAGTGAAACATGGGCATTGAGCAAGGCTGAAGAACACCAGATCGATGTTTGCAGTTCTTCTTGTTTTCATCAGCTGCTTTGTATCAAGTGGCAGGAGGAGATCAAAAATAAAGCCGAACCCAACAACTTCCTCCACTAGCACTGGTTTGGTTCCAGCAGCTTTCTTGTATGGACGTTTTATTAGATAGTGCAACACAGCTGAATTTCAAAGCATATGTATCAGAGTGCCACTGCATGGCCAGCAACCATGTTGGGCATCAGGAGTTTCGGTGTCACAGTAAGCTTTCCAATGTACTGCCAAGATCACCTACTGCACTTTTGCCAGAGATTGAACTGGGTGGTGCTTGATCTGGAAAGAGGCCATTTCCTTTTGGGATTTGCCATGATGATGATGATGATGATGATAATGACATTCACTGTTTTGGTTACTGTTTCCTATGCAGTAACTTGAGCCTTTGATGTAGTTAATGTTTTTCCTGCTACACCCAGTAAGTGGGCATCTAGTCAGCTACATCTGCCACCATCGGACTTAATTTCTTCGATTCCCCCTCCCCATTTCCCTCCCTCCCTCTCTCCCTCCCTCTCCCCAGGCCATGTCTAGGCTAGGAAAATGGATTGTATTTTTAAAAATGCTGGTTAAAACATGTTAGCTAACATATTTTAACCAGCATTTTTAAACACTAGTGTGAATATGACCAGCCAAAATATTTTAAAGGTTTAAACCCTGTCTACACTAGTGCTTAAAAACATGTCCATTAAACATCGCATGTTAACTAATATGGTTTCAAACGTTACCTGTTTTTTCAAGTCTAGGTTGAGCCATAAAGATTTAAAGAAATTAAGGCCAACCAGGGTGGGGAAAGAATAGGGTTGAATATGATTTCTTCTAGATCTCACCTTTTCAGAGTGTTTTTCATTTATAAATTGGATCATCTTTGGACTTAAACCATGATATTATCGTCAGAAATGTGTGAAATACTCAATGTATTACCTATAAGCATTACACTATTTAACTTAGTAATAGTTCCCTTGTGTGTGATGGTTTCAACTAAAGGTGAACTGCAAGGGTATGAGAGTAGGATGGTTGGTTAAAGCAAGAAACTAGCTAAAAGAACAACAGTAGTTCAGTTGTATTTATTTTTAAATTAGTTCATGCACATATCTGAGTGACTGAAAAACCTTATGTAGTTTAACAGAGCCTTTCACTAGATCTTAAAACTATTGTCTTTGTATAATGTATTCCATTCCTGTACCACACATTGTGGATGTAAATGATTACAAATTCATATTACTAGTGATATTTGAGTGAACCTTTCTGCTTGTCAAATATAGATATTTGTATGCAATATATGATTATAAACAAGCTTCTTCTGCAAAAAGAACAGGAGTACTTGTGGCCCCTTAGAGACTAACAAATTTATTAGAGCATAAGCTTTCGTGGGCTACAGCCCACTTCATCGGATGCATAGAATGGAACATATAGTAAGCGCGCGTGCACACACACGTTACCATACAAACTGTGAGAGGCTAATTAGTTGAGCTATTATCAGCAGGAGAAAAAAACTTTTGTAGTCTGAAACCATGTAGACACTTGACAAGAAGGTGTGAGAATACTTAACTTAAGGAAATAGATTCAGTTTGCAACAGAAAAGCTTCAAAAACAAACTCCAAGGAGAAACTGCTGAGCTTGATTAATATGCAAACTAGATACCATTAACTTGGGTTTGAATAGAGACTGGAAGTGGCTGGGTCATTACACATATTGAATCTGTTTCCTTAAGTATCCTCACACCTTGTCAACTAAGTGGTTTCAGACGACAAAAGTTTTTTTCTCCTGCTGATAATAGCTCATCTTAACTAATTAGCCTCTCACAGTTTGTATGGTAACTTCCAACGTGTGTGTGTGTGTGTATATTATATGTGTGTGTGTGTTCCATTCTATGCATCCGATGAAGTGGACTATAGCCCATGAAAGCTTATGCTCTAATAAATTTGTTAGTCTCTAAGGTGCCACAAGTACTCCTGTTCTTTTTGCGAATACAGACTAACACGGCTGCTACTCTCAAACTTGTCATTATGAAAGGCGCTGAATTTAGCTGTATGGAATGGAAATCCATCAACTTCATGAAAAAACTCGTACAGATACAGACAGACATCTTCCTTTCCAAATGCAAACAGATGGACATCGTACGAAAAGGACTAAAGGTAAAAAATCCATTAACATCTACTTATCACACAGACTATGCTGAGAGATTGTGCCACACACTCTCAAAGAAACTGCGAAACCACCTGATCAACATCCTCTACAGCAAACAGGGAAAGATTAAGAATGAGCTCTCAAAACTGGATACTCTCATAAAAAACCAACCTTCCACACAAACTTCCTTGTGGCTGGACTTTACAAAAACTAGACAAGCCATTTATAACAAACTTTGCTTCTCTACAAAGGAAAAAGGATACTAAACTACTACATGCCACAAGGAGCCACAACACTGGTTCCCTTAACCCATCCAACAATATTGTTAATCTTTCCAGCTGTACTCTTAGTCTGGCAGAAAAGTCTGTCCTATCTCAAGGCCTCTCCTTTTGTCCCTCCAGGCCCACGAACATGATACAGTTCTGTGGTGACCTAGAATCCTACTTTCGACGTCTCTGACTCAAAGAATATTTCCAACACACTTCTGAACAACATACTAACCCACAGAATCCTTCCTACCAAGACTACAAAAAGAAGGATTCTGTGTGGACTCCTCCTGAAGGTCGAAACAACAGACTGGACTTCTACGTAGATTGCTTCCGTTGACATGCACGGGCTGAAATTGTGGAAAAGCAAAAAGAAAAGGAGTACTAGTGGCACCTTAGAGACTAACGAATTTATTTGAGCATAAGCTTTCATGAGCTACATCTCACTTCATCGGATGCAGCATCACTTGCCCCATAACCTCAGCCATGCTGAACACAACGCCATCAACAGCCTCAGGAATAACTCTGACATCATAATCAAAAAGGCTGACAAAGGAGATGCTGTCATCATCATGAATAAGTTGGAATATGAACAAGAGGCTGCTAGGCAGCTCTCTAACTCCACATTCTACAGGCCATTATCCTCTGTTCCCACTGAGGATTACCAAAAGAAACTCTACCACTACTCAAGAAACTCCCTGAAAAGGCAGAGGAACAGATCTATGCAGACACATGCCAAGAACCCCGACCAGGGGTATTTTGTCTGCTTCCCAAGATCCATAAACCTGGGAATCCTAGACAGCCCATCATCTCAGGCATTGGCACCCTGACAGCAGGATTGTCTGGCTATGTGGACTCTCTCCTCAGGCCCTACGCTACCAGCACTCCCAGCTATCTTCAAGACACCACGGAGTTCCTGAGGAAACTACAATCCATCGGTGATCTTCCAGAAAACACTGGATGTAGAAGCCCTGGCCACTCCAGGCCACTGGATGTAGAAGCCCTCTACACCAACATTTCACACAAAGATGGACTACAAGCTATCAGAAGCAGTATCCCCGATAATGTCACGGCAAACCTGGTGGCTGACCTTTGCGGCTTTGTCCTCACCCACAACTATTTCACATTTGGGGACAATATATACCTTCAAGTCAGCGGCACTGCTATGGGTACCCGCATGACCCCACAGTATGCTAACACTTTTATGGAGGACTTATAACAAAGCTTCCTTAGCTCTCGTCCCCTAATGCCCCTACTCTACTTGCGCTATATTGATGACATCTTCATCATCTGGACCCATGGAAAAGAAGCCCTTGAGGAATTCCACCATGATTTCAACAATTTCCATCCCACCATCAACCTCAGCCTGGACCAGTCCACACAAGCGGTCTATTTCCTGGACACAACTGTGCTAATAAGCGATGGTCACATAAACACCACCCTCTACCGGAAACCTACTGACCGCTATACTTACCTACATGCCTCCAGCCTCCATCCAGGACACACCACACGATCCATTGTCTACAACCAAGCTCTACGATACAACTGCATTTGCTCCAATCCCTCAGACAGAAACAAACACCTACAAGATCTCTATCAAGCATTCTTAAAACTACAGTACCCACCTGCTCAAGTGAAGAAACAGATTGATAGAGCCAGAAGAGTACCCAGAAGTCACCTACTACAGGATAGGCCCAACAAAAAAAATAACAGAACGCCACTAGCTGTCACCTTCAGCCCCCAACTAAAACCTCTCCAACGCATCATCAAGGATCTACATCCTATCCTGAAGGACGACCCATCACTCTCACAAATCTTGGGAGACAGGCCAGTCCTTGTTTACAGACAGCCCCCCAACCTGAAGCAAATACTCACCAGCAAGCACACAACAAAAACACTAACCCAGGAACCTATCCTTGCAACAAAGCCCGATGCCACCTCTGTCCACATATTTATTCAAGTGACACCATCATAGGACCTAATCACCTTAGCCACGCCATCAGGGGCTTGTTCACCTGCACATCTACCAATGTGATATATGCCATCATGTGCTAGCAATGCCCCTCTGCCATGTACATTGGCCAAACTGGACAGTCTGTACGCTAAAGAATAAATGGACACAAATCTGACATCAGGAATCATAACATTCAAAAACCGGTAGGAGAACACTTCAAATTCTCTGGCCACTCAGTAAAAGATTTAAGGGTGGCAATTCTGCAACAGAAAAGTTTCAAAAACAGACTCCAATGAGAAACTACTGAGCTTGAATTAATATGCAAACTAGATACCATTAACTTGTGTTTGAATAGAGACTGGGAGTGGCTGGGTCATTACACATATTGAATCTACTTCCACATGTGAAGTATCCTCACACCTTCTTGTCAACTGTCTAAATGGGCCATCTTGATTATCACTACAAAAGTGTTTTTTTTTTTTTTCTCCTGCTGAAAATAGCTCATCTTAACTAATTAGCCTCTCACAGTTTGTATGGTAACTTCCAACTTATCTCTGTGTGTGTGTGTGTGTGTGTGTATATATATATATATATATGTGTATGTATATATATAAAAAATGTCTTCTTACTATATGTTCCATTCTGTGCATCCGATGAAGTGGGCTGTAGCCCACGAAAGCTTATGCTCTAATAAATTTTTTAGTCTCTAAGGTGCCACAAGTACTCCTGTTCTGTTCTTTTTGCGGATACAGACTAACACGGGTGCTACTCTGAGAGCTTCTTCTGGTTGGCTACATGTAGTTCCAGAGCCTCACAAAAAGGACATTTATTTTTAGTTAGTTTTTTTCATCATGCTTATAGCATACATTAAGTAATCTTTATGTGCACTAAAACTTCAAAAAGCCTGAACTATACCACATGGTTTTTGGTGTTCAAGATGGTTACTTTTGTAATGGAACAAGGTTTATTTTTTTCTCTGGTATTGTATGTTAATCACTTATTTGGCTGTACATGGTGCTATTGCACACTAGATATGTACTTTGATTATGTAATTTATATTCAGTCTACTTGACAGTTTTCTAGGCATGATATTACTTTGTCTTGCATCAAACAATAATGAAATTTGGGACTTATACTAACACTATTGTTTCCAATGGCATAATTTCAAGCTTGTCTGCCAACAAAGAAAACAGTGTTACAGAGGGGTGATGGAACCTGACATTTTGCAGTTTGATATTACAGCCTTAGATAGCTTAGAGGAATAAGGGAGAAATGGAAACCCAACTGGAAAACATGGTGCAACCATAATTGATTCACTTGTAAAATCCTCAGGAATAAAACCGAAATATCTTTGCATTACAACATTATTTCATTCACCTTTTTAACATTTCTAATGTGTGATAAATCACCAGATTGATACTGTACACATTATACATTTTGTCATTTTTGTCTAAATTTGTACTTTGTTCTTTTAAAAATATTTTGTTATTTTCTATATCTTAGTTTCTGGCTGCTGCCTTTGCCATCATAACCATGTTGTCTTATTTTTCGTCTTTGGAAAAGTAGTTTCCTGTTTGGGAAAACACCTGTGCTGCAAAATTTGTAATATAAGCTAACGTGATTGAGTGATATAGCATTGAGGCAGAATGTCTTTATCTCACAAATCAGTTAATCTGAAGTGAACAGTAGTTATCAAACTTTACCACAGGATAGATCACATCTTAATACGGAGATTCTCATACACCCTTTCCTTTCCCAGTTGGACTTGCATGCACCGTCTCCCATTTGCAGTTGCATAACACCCCTTGGCAACTACAGCAATTGTGCTTACACATTAAAGTATTGTATCTTTGGCTGTCTTTTAATGAAGTTTAGCAGCTGGAAATAAGGAACAATCAGTGCCAAGTGATCAGCCAGCAGTCTGCAGACCATCTTCAAGTATTCTGTGGACTGATAGTGATTCACACACCACAATTTGAGAACCTCTGGAATAACTTCATGCTTTAGTAAAAATAACCTCACTAGCCAAGTTGTAAGACCCCAATGTGTGGATGGAAAACATTGGGGGTTGTAATTGCTTTTTCAAAAGTGGGGACAAACCAAGTGAGCTTCCTGTCAACTTCCTTTTGTGAAATGTCTGTGTTTTGTTTTTGGCTGGTAAAAGGTGCTATTAGATGGTGCCTTCACAGAATGCTGACTTCTTTGTTCTCCTGTTATTGTATGTAAATACATTCATTTTGAATGTGGCATTGAGAAACTTTTAATTGGCATATGTTCCAATTACTCAGGCAAAGAGGATGGGTAGCAGCAGAAAGAGCAAAACAAGTTGAAGAATTCTGGCAACGAAAGAGGGAAGCTATGCAAAACAAAGCTCGTGCTGAAGGACATATGGTATGGGATTTGGTCTTCATATTTATTTTACTATTAATAGTTGTTATGAATATACATCGTTTTGAAAAGTGAGACATAGTGTTTCATTTTGTCAAACATTTTACATTCTGGTTTTATGATTAATAGTTGACATGTTTAAAAATGTACTTAACTTTTGCTGATTATCTTATAGTAACAGTGCATTGGTGGAGTTCTGAAAATTTTATTTTGAAATTATAAATTTAAGTAGATAAGAACTGGAAAACAATTTTTACATTGATAAGTACATTTAAAATTAATTATGTGAACTTTGTGCATTGTTCAGCAGCTTGCAGTTTACGGTAGTTTGTCCGCTGTGTCTCAGCTACATTCCCTTGATTTACAATAACCTATCTGCATATTAAGTTATTTTTAAATTAAGTACATTAAAATAATTTTTCTTTAAACGTATTATAAACACTCAACATCAAAGTTAAAATCAACAAATAGTTTTAACCTTTAATGGAGGTTAAAACTTTTGAACATTGGTACAACATGTAGATGAGTTATCTTTTTGTGTCCAACTAGTTGTTTCAATTATAAATGTAATACTACTTTGGAAAGTTTTTCACAATACTGCAGCTTCATTAAATAACTTACTGGCTTAGGATAGTCCCATTGTTCAGTTGAACGATGTATGTTTGTTTGTTTTTGTTTGTTTGTTTGTTTTTTGAATAGGCAAAGAGATTTGTGTTTTCTAACACCAGTCCACACCACAAATACAGCCAAGTCAGGGATCCTGTTACAATATTGTTGTCCTTTAGACCCAGGTGGAGCTGGTTGCGGTCTTGTTGCAGTTGGGTCAAAGGGACAACGAAGTTGTAAATGAGTCCCCTTATTCCTGTATTACTGAATCTTAGAGTACTGTTTTACTGGCCACTTCTTCATTTCAGGGCTAATTTTGCTGCCAGTGGGCAAATTCCTTATATATCTTCTCTGTTTCAATTTTGATGATTACTGCACTCCCCTTTGCTGATGTGTAAGGTAGTGAAGCATCCTTAAGAGGCTTCTGTCAGTGTCTTTGTCTTAAGGTGGCATGAAGACAGATTACACCTTTCAAAACCATAACTCAGATCAACAAGTGACCTTCATGACACACATGGTCTACATTAGTTTAGGAAAAGGCTCACTGTTCAGGGATGAGTTCAGTGTTTGATAACCATTCAGTCCTTGGCCTTGGTTGGAATTAATGTAGTATAATAGAGAAGAAATCACCAAGATTGCCTAATTAATGTGTAAAAACAACGAGGAGTCCTTGTGGCACCTTAGAGACTAACATATTTGTTTGGGCATGAGCTTTTGTGGGCTAAAACTCACTTCATCAGATGCTTGGAGTGGAACATACAGTAGGGAGGTATAAATACACAGAATATGAAAAGATGAGAGTTGCCTTACCAAGTGCGGGGGGGGGGGGGAGGTCAGTGCTAATGAGACAATTCAATTAACAGTAGGATACCAAGGGAGGAAAAATAACTTTTGCAGTGGAAATGAGTGGCCCATTTCAAAAAGTTGACTAGAAGGTGTGAGTAACAGTAGGGGGAAATGAGGTTTAGGTTTTGTAATGACCCAACCACTCCCAGTCTTTATTCAGGCCTAATGTGATGGTGTCCAGTTTCCAAATTAATTCCAGTTCTGCAGTTACACATTGGAGTCTGTTTTTGAAGAATTGCCACTTTTAGGTCTGTTATTTAGTGACCAGGGAGATTGAAGTGTTCTCATACTGGTTTTGGAATGTTATCATTCCTGATGTCAGATTTGTGTCCATTTATTCTTTAGCGTAGAGACTGTCCAGTTGGCCAGTGTACATGGCAGAGGGGCATTGCTGGCACATGATGGCATATATCACATTGGTAGATGTGCAGGTGAATGAGCCCCTGATGGTGTGGCTGATGTGGTTAGTTCCTATGATGGTGTCCCTTGAATAGATATGTGGACAGAGTTGGCACTGGGGTTTGTTGCAGGGTTTGATTCCTGGGTTGGTGTTTTTGTTGCTGGTGAGTGTTTGCTTTAGGTTGTGGGGCTGTCTGTCAGCGAGGACTGGCGTTGTCTTCCAAGGTCTGTGAGAGTGAGGGATCGTACTTCAGGATAGGTTGTAGATCCTTGATGATGCGCTGGAGAGGTTTTAGTTGGGGGCTGAAGGTGACGGCTAGTGGCTTTCTGTTACTTTCTTTGTTGGGCCTGTCTTGTAGTAGGTGACTTCTGGGTACCCTTCTGGCTCTATCAGTCTGTTTCTTCACTTCAGCAGGTGGGTACTGTAGTTTTAAGAATGGTTGACAGAGATCCTGTAGATGTGTCTCTGTCTGAGGGATTGGAGCAAATGTGGTTGTATCTTAGAGCTTGGCTGTAGACGATGGATCGTGTGGTGTGGTCTGGATGAAAGCTTGAGGCATATAAGTAAGTATAACAGTCAGTAGGTTTCTGGTATAGGGTGGTGGTTATGTGATCATTGTTTATTAGCACTGTAGTGTCTAGGAAATGGAGCGCTTGTGTGGACTGGTCCAGGCTGAGGTTGATGGTGGGATGGAAATTGTTGAAATCCATGTTGGAATTCCTCAAGGGCTTCTTTTCCATGGGTCCAGATGATGAAGATGTCATCAGTATAGAGGAAGTAGAGTGGGGCGTTAGGGGACGAGAGCTGAGGAAGTGTTGTACTAAGTCAGCCATAAATGCGAACACTGGCTTTTTAAGAGTTGGACTATGACTCTCAAATGGCTTCACATAAGATACCAAACCAGACTTCAGATAAATGTAGCAGACCTAGATTACGTTTTAGCTAAAAGTCTCGAGGCTCAGTAACTGAATTGACAGACCCCTCAACCATCCTTACTGTGAGTAATGTGTTTCTGGCCTAAACTATTAATGAATTTGCATTGCTGTCTCGCATTATAAAATCCAAATCCTTGCAATACAAGATTCTAATATTCATATTCTGAGAGGAACTCAACTATGAAACAGTGAATGAAGTATTATTGAGTGTCTAACTAGATACCTAAATTCTTAAAGCTTTTACTTCCAATTTCTTTCTCACTTAGAGACAACTTCTATTCTAAAATACCATGGCTCCAAAGCCGCCAGAAATAATTTTAAGCTAATTTAAATATAAACATGAAAAGTAGACTTAAGAAATTTGAGGTGACAGTGAGCATTTTTGTAAAGCTGATAGGTACCGTGTATTGCACAGCTTTATAAGAGCTGGAAATTTAAATCCCCTCTCTCTTCCACTCTTCCCTTCTCCCCTTTCCCCATTGTGATAATATTTGGAAAACTCTCCATTCAGCTCAGCTATTGTAGATTGAAAGGGTTAACAGTTAGAAACATTTCTATCCTATTTTGAGGGACTCTTATCAGTCATAAATTGAGATCAGAATTTCATCTGCTCATGGCAGATCTCCAGATCTTATGTAACCCAGGCTTACTTCTTGTGCTGTGCAGTTCTCTTGTAGTAGTTGGATCACTGACGTTTATAAGTCTGCTGCAGTCTTTGAACTGCTTGAATCCAAATGTCTCAGATCTGATCTTCCCCGCCCGTCAAAAACCTACCTGCGAAATCACATTACAAGTAGTGACCGCTATTGGAATTTGAGCTGGGTGGACCAGAAATACCTTTCTTATTTTTATGTAGTTTTCTGGTATGAAAATACTTCGGAAGTGCAGGGAAAAGCAAAATATGTTTCTAGTCGCCAATTTACAATACAACTCTATTTGTTTATTTTTTTAAATCTAGTAAATGCTGTGATAAGTACTTAAACTGTTTATATATACTAATCTAACTTTGGATATGAATAAAATTTCCATG
Source organism: Natator depressus (assembly GCF_965152275.1). Taxonomy (NCBI): domain Eukaryota; kingdom Metazoa; phylum Chordata; order Testudines; family Cheloniidae; genus Natator; species Natator depressus. The sequence goes on along the minus strand of NC_134237.1, from coordinate 69,441,933 downwards.
AGCTATTGTTAATATTTTACATTTAAAACTAAAATAAAAATGATTAGATATACTAGGCTTAGCTGAGGAATGCATTATTATTGTCAGCTGTGTGCTGCAGATGGTGCAAAAGACAAGTAAAAAGAAAGCCCATACCCCAGAGAATTTATAATAGATTTAGCTAGAGAAGACTAGACACATATGGAGATCAGAAGAGGGAGCTAAATATGTATAAAAATCTAATTTATTAGACTGCTCTGAGGCTTTCTCTTTGATTACTCAGTGTTTTTGATTATTACTATCAAATGTTTCTTGTAAATAAGACTTTTGTCAGGGAAGCTCATAAGAGCTGAAAGTCATCTATGTTTCCCATAAGAAATTTAATACAGTTATTGTTGGATAAGGTAGATAATGTTCTGGCCCTAGCCATTCTTAAACTTGATACATTAAATGGTGAACAGGGTACACTGCAAAACCTGGCAGCTATCTATGGAGGCAGGCCCATTTCTGCAAGAGGAAGGAAATCCAGAAACAAGGAGGAAGAGGTATGCTACCCGCATGTTTGCCACCTTCATCACAAAATAGCATCACTTTGACTTTGCCTCTGCCTTGTTTTCTTGCATGGTTTATAATTTATAATAAATACAAGAACTTCATAGATCCCAAAGTATCATAGAATATCAGGGTTGGAAGGGACCTCAGGAGGTCATCTAGTCCAACCCCCTGCTCAAAGCAGGACCAATCCCCAATTAAATCGTCCTGGCCAGGGCTTTGTCAAGCCTGACCTTAAAAATATCTAAGGAAGGAGATTCCACCACCTCCCTAGGTAACGCATTCCAGTGTTTCACCACCTTCCTAGTGAAAAAGTTTTTCCTAATATCCACCTTAAACTTCCCCCACTGCAACTTGAGACCATTACTCCTTGTTCTGTCATCTGCTACCACTGAGAACAGTCTAGAGCCATCTTCTTTGGAACCCCCTTTCAGGTAGTTGAAAGCAGCTATCAAATCCCCCCTCTTTCTTCTCTTCCACAGACTAAACAATCCCAGTTCCCTCAGCCTCTCCTCATAAGTCATGTGTTCCAGTCCCCTAATCATTTTTGTTGCCCTCCGCTGGACTCTTTCCAATTTTTCCACATCCTTCTTGTAGCGTGGAGCCCAAAACTGGACACAGTACTCTAGATGAGGCCTCACCAATGTCAAATAGAGGGGAACGATCACATCCCTCGATCTGCTGGCAGTGCCCCTACATATACATCCCAAAATGCCATTGGCCTTTTTGGCAACAAGGGTACACTGTTGACTCATATCCAGCTTCTTGTCCACTGTAACCCCTAGGTCCTTCTTTGCAGAACTGCTGCCGAGCCATTCAGTCCCTAATCTGTAGCGGTGCATGGGATTCTTCCGTCCGAAGTGCAGGACTCTGCACTTGTCCTTGTTGAACCTCATCAGATTTCTTTTGGCCCAATTCTCTAATTTGTCTCAGGCCCTCTGTATCCTATCCCAATCCTCCAGTGTATCTACCTCTCCTCCCAGTTTAGTGTCATCCGCAAACTTGCTGGGGGTGCAATCCACACCATCCTCCAGATCATTTATGAAGATACTGAACAAAACCGGCCCCAGGACCGACCCTTGGGGCACTCCACTTGGTACTGGCTGCCAACTAGACATGGAGTCATTGATCACTACCCGTTGAGCCCGACAATCTAGCCAGCTTTCTATCCACCTTATAGTCCATGCATCCAGCCCATACTTCTTTAACTTGCTGTGAAGAATACTGTGGGAGACCGTGTCAAAAGCTTTGCTAAAGTCAAGAAACAATACATCCACTGCTTTCCCTTCATCCACAGAACCAGTAATCCCATCATAAAAGGCGATTAGATTAGTCAGGCATGACCTTCCCTTGGTGAATCCATGCTGACTGTTCCTGATCACTTTCCTCTCGTCTAAGTGCTTCAGAATTGATTCCTCGAGGACCTGCTCCATGATTTTTCCATGGACTGAGGTGAGGCTGACTGGCCTGTAGTTCCCAGGATCATCCTCCTTTCCTTTTTTAAAGAGGGGCACTACATTAGCCTTTTTCTAGTCGTCCGGGACTTCCCCCTGATCGCCATGAGTTTTCAGAGATAATGGCCAATGGCTCTGCAATCACATCCACCAACTCCTTTAGCACTCTCAGATGCAGCGCATCCGGCCCCGTGGACTTGTGCTCGTCCAGCTTTTCTAAATAGTCCCGAACCACTTCTTTCTCCACAGAGGGCTGGTCACCTCCTCCCCATGCTGTGCTGCCCAGTGCAGTCTTCTGGGAGCTGACCTTGTTCGTGAAGACAAAGGCAAAAAAAAGCATTGAGTACATTAGCTTTTTCCACATCCTCTGTCACTAGGTTGCCTCCCTCATTCAGTAAGGGGCCCACGCTTTCCTTGAGTTTCTTCTTGTTGCTAACATACCTGAAGAAACCCTTCTTGTTACTCTTAACATCTCTTGCTAGCTGCAACTCCAGGTGTGATTTGGCCTTCCTGATTTCACTCCTGCATGCCCGAGCAATATTTTTATAATCTTCCCTGGTCATTTGTCCAATCTTCCACTTCTTGTAAGCTTCTTTTTTGTGTTTAAGATCAGCAAGGATTTCACTGTTAAGTCAAGCTGGTCGCCTGCCATATTTACTATTCTTTCTACACATCGGGAAACATTAATGCATATAGTCCTAGAGTTTGTTGCTCAATATTCTTAGTAATAGCTGTCTACATCAGTCGTCTTTCAAAAAAAAATCATTTCTTTTTAAATAAACACAAACACCCCAGACAAAAACAAAATCCCAAAGCCACCTCCATTCTTTTCGTAATAAATACAACTATTCCTAGTTTCCCAGATCTTAGCAATCTTAATAACCGTAAGCTTACCAAATTTAATATTGTGGAACGCTAGTTATGGTTTTCATTCATTTCATTAGAGAAGAAATCAGCTGAATTTCTTTTAGAAATTAATAAATGTTAATTTAGCAGTAGTTTTTCCTTTGTTTGACCTTTTTGTGGAACCATATGGATTTAGATACAAAATGCAAAACTCATTGTTTCCTTTTATTTGAAACTTTACTTCCTTTTTCGTATAGGAATACCTGGCAAGATTAAGACAGATCCGACTTCAAAACTTCAATGAACGCCAGCAGATTAAAGCTAAACTTCGTGGAGAAAAGGTTGGACGAAAATAACTCTAAAGGCTTTGAGGAGCTAGTAGTGAAAGGCTCTAGAATATTGCTCATGAGATCTTTTTATGCAGATGTAATTCTCCCCAACACACACCCCCTTTTTTTTTTTAAATGTACATCTTTTAGGCTGATATTTTCCATGTTGAGGCTTTATCTAAAGGTGAATCTTTTTTCATTAAGTATGAGCAGCTCCATATAGCCCTTGTGAAGTAAATATGTGAAACTTTTTTATTCTTGAAAAGAAATGGAAAGGAAAAACAACAACCCTGGAACCATAATCTTTTGAAGAAGATTGTACAAAAAACTGCTGAAGTTTGAAACAATACAACTGAGGCGCTCTTTGAGTACTAGTACTTACTTTTCATTCTAGTCTGGCTTTGCTTTCTTGCTATATCCTTAATTTGTGTATTTTGTTCTTTAATCCAGTCTAAGGCATTGAAATGCCATCAACAGGTTTAAAATGAAAATTGATTTGGATCAGTTTAAATGGCCAAAAAACTGCCATGATACAGGGTTACAACCAAGGAACCTGGGGGAATCCCCAGGGCCAAGAGGGGCAGAGTACATGTTAAGAATTTTTAAACTGCTCTTAAGGTTGTATATTTATGTAGGTATGAAAATGTTTGATTTTTCTAATCGATCTTTTACTAACTAGTGAATGTTAAAGCTACAGGTATGAAGCTTACCAATTATGCTGATAAAACACTATTTACATTTGTTGCTTGTTGCCTATTAGAACTGGGGACTCTTTCCTTTAAAAATACTTGGAACTTTTAACTCCTTAGAAATGCGATGTGAAAGAACCTGCCAATGCTGTGTTAAGGTTGTACAGTTTAGCACTCAAGTCATAAAATTTAAAAGTTAAGATTGAATGCTCAATCTGAACTCTGATCCCTTGTGTGTATACATTAGAATACTGTCTTCACTTATGCTAACATGGCTTCTTCAAGTAATTGTTCATATGGCTTCTACTTCTGGTGTGCTTGTGCCTCACGCATATGAGATCTGATTCTTTTGACCAGGAGTGTTTTTGGGGCCACAGCTGCATCCTGGATTTCCTCACGCCCATTTTTCCTCCTAAGGCATAAAGGGCAAAGGAGGCCTCAGTTGTCCCTCAGTTCCTTCTTATTCTCTGTATCACTGAAACAGAATTCTCGTAGTGTATTCATACTTTTCTGCCACTCTAGTAGTATTTAGTTCTCTATTAGTTAGCTAGTCTTTTAGTTGTCCAGTGGCGCATAGTTTTTCTCCTAGTTAGTAGGCCTGGAGCCCACCCCTGTTACCAAGACTTCAGCTATGATGTTGGGAGCTAAATTCCTGAGGTTTAATGTCTGCCTCTCCTGTAAAGCTTGTGTGCCACTTAATAGTGGGCACTCTGGTGCTTGTTGTACTTAAGCAAAGGGCATACAGTATCTCAGACCTTGCCCCATCTGCTGCCTTTTTCATAAATGCTTTTATGTTAAATACAGTCTAATAGTATGTGATGGCAGAATTAGAGATGGCTTTGTAATGTATACAGGCAGGGTTAAAGTTGTGCATTCATGCTTAACTTTCTGATTTTGTGAGTGCTAAGCCTTGCAACCTTAAGATTGTGTTAATGTGGTTATTGCTCTTAATAGAAACACATTCTTGTATGTATTTACACTGTAACTGGATTAAAGGTATTTTAAATGTGGTATACTTTTAAAATAATTGTTTTCTGTTGGTTTGTAAAAATTTCAAACTTTCAATTTAAAGACTGGATTTGTTCATACAAGATGTGTTCCAGTTAAACCACAGGTTACTGACCTTGATGCAGGAATTACTGAGTGAAATTTTATGGCCTGTGTTATGCAGGGAATTAGACAAGCTGATCACAGTGTTCCCTTCTGGCCTTCAGATCTGTAAACTGTGAGCTAACTGTGACTTGCTCACTTTTAAGAACTTTTACTTTGTAGAATGAAGCTGACGGTTCTGATGGACAGGAAGCAAGTGAAGAAGCAGAATTGAGACGCAAAAAAATTGAAGCACTAAAGGTAATTGAAAAAAGAGGTTTAGAGTAAATTCTTTAAAATCCACTTAATATTCTTCTATCTGCATTGAATCAGGCAGTAGAATAGGAATACAGTTGTACAGTACATTTGTTGTTTGCAGTAGCTACACTACATTACTAAATATTTGGTATTTCTCATTGTAAACATTAAATACTGTAATGCGTGAATCTGTGTTTTAATGACACCCTCTGTATATATGAAGAGGAGTTGTATTTTTCTGTAGCAAAACATACATTCTCTAGAAGTATGCACTGTGCACCATTCTTCATTTAGCTTCAGGTTGCTGTGGAGAAGTCTGATGGACATGTAAAAGTAAGTTTTTAGTCTGAGTTTAAACTAATTTAACTTATTTCTTCCAACACATAGGTTTGTTTACACTTTTTTGAAAGATAGAATTATAAATACTTTGAATTGTATTGCAGTAACAAAACTATTAAGTTGACCTGTTACTTCAATACTAAAGCTTATTTTTGGTCACTTACACTATGACATGTTCATTTAAAAAAAAAAAAGCAAGCTACATTTTGAGTGAAGCTTTTCTCACTGTTAGGCTTGGTTCTGAAGACAGTTTGGTGTGGGCATGATGGAAATGCTGGAGGAAGACTGAGTGCACCATGAATAATCTGTCTTTTTTTGGGAGAGGAGGAAGGGGTTGAGTTAATTAAACACTGGCAAGAAAAGACTTTCCAGATGCTCTTGTATGCTTTGTGTTCAGACCTGATCTTCAGGCCATAGTGTAAACAAATGCAGTTGTGAATAAAGCTTCATGGCGTAATTTCAGAATTATATTTCTCTAGCAAAGTTTAGCTTTCTGTTCCACAGGAGGTCTACAGAGTTCAGAGCTTTTAGTCTGAATTCTGCTCCGTGGTCTCTTGTAACAATAACTGTCTACAACACATTAATACCAAGTATGTGTCCTTTAGAGTTGATGGGGAAAATGTGCAATGTGAAAACAAATTTGACTGTAATATTATGATTAAAGTAACTAATTTTGGTGTTTTCTGTATATGTATTATGTACAGAAATGCAAAAATGTTTCATTTAATGTTCATTTTAACATAGTTATGGTTTTCTGTAGAAACCATGACCTTGAACTTCAGTATTGAAAATTTCATCTTAATGCTGCTTTAGTTCAAGGTTTTTATTTCCATTTTGTTTGTATAAAAAGTGTACAAGGACATTTTGACATTAGAATCTTCCTTTAAAAAATATATTTGGGGCAGGACATTTTGACATTAGAATCTCCTTTTAAAAAATGTATTTGGGGCAGGATGGATTGTTGTGAAAAGACTTAGAATTTACTTAATGTAGTTCACCAACTTTTATGTGGAACTATTTTGTATTATTGGGTGTTTTCTGAGTATGACATTAGTTCTCATATTTGACATGCAAAGTGTCACATGTTGAGAATTGAAGAACTGAGGATCTGGGATGTTTCATTTGAAGTGGTCTGCAGAATGAAGAAGTTGGAGAACTACTGCTTATGACATTGGATTGAAGCCTTTTTTTTTTTTTTCTTATTTGTAGGCCCAAGCAAACGCGCGAGCTGCAGTTCTGAAAGAGCAACTAGAGCGAAAGAGGAAGGAGGCATATGAAAGAGAGAAGAAAGCTTGGGAAGAACATGTAAGAAAAAAAGAGCTTTCTTACACACTGTTGGTTTTGTTTGGCATGACCACTCCCCAGACTTGGTCTCTCAGCCAAAGAGTACAGCGTTGGCCTTATATTTTAGTCATATGAAGAAAAAGTTAAGATTTTCAGATCTCTGTAACTGTAGTTTTGGCTGCTAAAACTGAGGTGTCTCTCTCTGAGGGCACTCTTATTTATGATCTTAACTTCAGGCACCAGGTATGAAAATCTTGGCTTAAGTTTGAAAAGTACACTGAACTTTAAAAAAAAAAAAAAATCATTAGGATCATGTTGAAATATTTACTATTGTTCATGTGTTGTTGAAATCCACATAACTGTTCTTTTAGTCATAAAAACTTTGGAGTGAAAAATCAGATTGGTAAAATAGCAGCATAAAAGAAGAATGTTTTGATGCTTGTTAAGTAGGAAATAATGAAAGAGTACAGCTGGTGATCTTTTTAGGCAGCATGAAATGATGTGTGAAACTATTTGTCCCTTTTCATAGTACGTAGGAGCTTGTTGACAAGCTGTGCTGAACTCAGAAAATCTTTAATGAATGAACAAATGGTGATTTATAATGATGAATTTTAACTGGTTTCTACTGATGCAATGAACTGCAACAGTGGCAAGAATTAATGTTATAATTTATACTTGTTTTCAACATTTGACAGGCTATAGTGCTATTTTCAGTCTTTGACTTGGTGGCAGTGCTGTTGTGAATTTAAAACTAAATTAAATAATGAAATTTACCTGAAAATGCTAAAAACAGGTTTTCATAAAATCTAACACCCACGAACTGTACTCCTTTTTAAAATACTCAAGCAAAAAAAAATGTATTTTGGGCAAAATTTCAAGCAAGAAAAATACAAATAATATTTACTGTCTTGTTGTTCCCCAGCAGTAAGTGGAGAAGCTTTCAGCCTTGTGGTGTGATTTCCCACCCACCCCCTACAACAAGTCTTTTTAATATTTCATGGGCATATACAGGGTCTTTTAAAAATAGTTCTCATAAACTGGTTTTTAAAGATGTCCTGTCAAATTAAATCATGTAATTTTAAAAAAACCTACCTGTGAGTACTTCAGATGTCACTGAGGCATGTCTATATTCTGAAACTACTTTCTTTTCAAGGGGGTTCTACCATCAAACTTTAGATCAGCAGTTTATCATGCCTTTACTATGGTAACTCTTTGGGTGCTGAAATCTAGCTGTCTTCACATCAATCTGGCTAATTTCCCATATTTCTAATTGTTTAACCTTTTTTTTTTTTTTTTTTAAATTATGACCCCTGTTAGCGCATACATGCAGAACCTTTTTATTTCTCCATTCTAATACCCCTTTCTTTTTGGGTTTTGCTAAGTTTAGAGAGTGCCTCTCTACTATATTGCTGCTTTATTTTACATGAGTTGAGTCTTTAGTGTAAAGTGTTGGTCTTTCATAATAAATTAAGAATCTACAAAATATTTAACACCTGTCTTTACAGAGTGAAGATATTTACCACTTAATTTTGTTTTTGAGGAAATAAATGTAATAACACTTGACAGTTCAAGGAGAGTCTTTTTCTGTCATAGGATTAAATGAAACTGGCAGTCTCACGTTAGATTTAAGTAGATTCATGGTACATTGATAACTTTGTGCTATTTTTGTTGGTTCATGTTAAAATAGAATAGCTTTTTTTTTTTTTTTTTTTTATAAACACAGTTGACAGCAAAAGGGGTAAAGAATCCTATGGTGCCTTTTAATGTGTCAGCAGCTGGGGTTAATCCTGTCCCTGGGCAGCAAGAACCTGGAGGACCTCCTGCCAAACTACAACTTCCACTGAAGCCCAGTACACCACTTATCTCTATGACTTCAGCTTTGAAGGAAGTGGGTGTGGTAGGTATCTGCTAAAATCTAAAATGAACAAAAATAAAAAATGAAAAAAAATCTGCTGAACTGGCACAAGATTTTAGAAGATATATTAATCTAAGACCGTTTGGAATTTATAAACTTAGTTTAAGAACACTATGTGTTTTTAATGAGAACTGGATACCTTAGAAATTGATGGAATTAGTATTGGTATAAATTACAGATCTATCAAGTTAACCTCCACAGAGATCATCAATTTATAATTTAGATTGGTCAACTTCATTTACTATCAATGCAAACACTAAAAATCCAGAATATCACCACTTGAGCTAATTGAAGTCCAATGAGGCCAAGATTTTGCCCACAGTCTGGAAACTTCCAGGGGGGTCATTGGGAAGCTGGAGCATCAGTTCTTCCCCCTCCTCCCGCCCACAGACAAGGTAGTTACAAAACAATTTTTGAACTTATGACTGTTTTGTGTTACTCCTTTCTCAGAGTTTTAAATTAGCTTACTATGTGAGAAGTTTGAGAAGATTGCTATTGTCTCAGACAACAAAAATAATAGTGACAACAGTTACAAAGAGTTTCTTCTTGCTTTTTTTTTCTTTATTCCGGGGCCTTGATCCTGCAAACGCTTATATATGAGTTTAACTTTATTATTGTGAGCGTCCCATTTAATTTCAGTGGACTAATGCAGGAGCAAAATTACAGACGTGTGTGTTTGTAGAATGGGGGCTTTGGATAGTATCTTTAATGATTGGGACACAATATCTTACAGGATTTTTTTTCAGTCATACAGTCAATGGAAATATGTAAGAATACATTTTTCCTCAATATGGATAGTTCTCATCATGTCTCCTCCTATATTCAGCCATCCATCTTGCATTAATGTCATTGTTGATTCTTTTAAACCTTCCTTTGATTTTTTTTTCCTTTTTTTCACTTGAAACATCTAGTTATAGAGCTTTTTGGGGTCTACTCATCTAAACAAATTTAAACTCAATTGTTTATATTTCTTTAAATTGTTCACTTTGTGCTACGTTAAAAACTAACTTTTTTAGCAAGTTCCAAGTCTCTGACTGACTTGCAGTTGTTTTTATAGTCTGATCAGTGATATGGATCTCTGCCATGTTTTAGGTGTTGAAGGTGAACAGACACGCTTCCTAAAATGAAGCTCAGATTGAGTTGCTGGTGGAAGGTCTGGAAGAAATATTTAAATTAGGGCTGACAAGCGATTAAAAAAAATTAATTGCGATTAATCGTGAGATTAAAAAAATTAATCGCACTGCTAAGCAGTAGAATGCCATTTATTTAAATAATTGTGGATGTTTTCTACGTTTTCAAATATATTGATTTCAATTACAACACAGAATACAAAGTACAGTGCTCACTTTATGTTTATATTTATTACAAATATTTGCACTGTAAAAATGATAAAAGAAATAGTATTTTTCAATTCACCTCATACAAGTACTGTTGTGCAATCTCTTTATCATGAAAGTGCAACTTACAAATGCAGGTTTTGTTTTTGTTACATGACTGCACTCAAAAACAAAACAATGTAAAACTTCAGAGCCTACAAGTCCACTCAGTCGTACTTTTGTTCAGCCAATCACTAAGAGAAACAAGTTTTTATTATTTTACAGGAGATACTGCTGCCTGCTTCTTGTTTACAGTGTCACCTGAAAGTAAGAACAGGTGTTTGCATGGCACTGTTGTAGCAGTGTCACAAGATATTTACGTGCCAGATGTGCTAAAGATTCACGTGTCCCTTCATGCTTCAACCACCATTACATGCGTCTATGCTGATGACGGATTCCACTAGATAATGATCCAAAGCAGCGTGGACCAACGCATATTCATTTTCATCATCTGAGTCCGATGCCACCAGCAGAAGGTTGATTTTTCTTTTTTGGTGGTTCGGGTTCTGTAGTTTCCACATCAGTGTATGGCTGTTCTAAGACTTCTGAAAGCATGTTCCACACCTCATCCCTCTCAGATTTTGGAAGGCACTTCAGATTCTTAAATCCTGGGTTGAGTAGTGTAGCTGTTTTTAGACATTTCACATTAATATCTTCTTTGCGTTTTGTCAAATTTGCAGTGAAAGTGTTCTTAAAATGAACAACATGTGCTGGGTCATCATCTGAGACTGCCATAACATGAAATACATGGCAGAATGCGGGTAAAACAGAGTAAAAGACATACAATTCTCCCCCAAGGAGTTCAGTCACAAATTTAATTAACGCATTATTTTTTTTAATGAGCATCATCAGCATGGAAGCATGTCCTCTGGAACGATGGTTGAAGAATGAAGAGGCATATGAATCTTTAGCGCATCTGGCATGTAAATATCTTTCGACGGCAGCTACAACAGTGCCATGCAAATGTCTGTTTTCACTTTCAGGTGACATAATTAAAACGTGCGCAGCATTATCTCCTGTAAGTCTAAACCAACTTGTTTTTCTTAGCGATTGGCTGAACAAGAAGTAGGACTGCATGGACTTGTAGGCGCTAAAGTTTTACTTGGCGCTAAAGTTTTACTTGGTTTTGTTTTTTGAGTGCAGTTATGTAACAAAATCCCTACATTTGTAAGTTGCACTTTTATGATAGAGATTGCTCTACAGTACTTGTATGAGGTGAATTGAAAAATACTATTTCTTTTATCATTTTACAGTGCAAATATTTGTGATAAAAATAATATAAAGTGAGCATTGTACACTTCGTATTCTGTGTTGTAATTGAAATAGATATATTTGAAAATGTAGAAAAACATCAAAAATATTTAAATTTCAATTGGTATTCTATTCAACAGTGCGCAATTAATTTTTTCATGTCAGTTCATTTTTTTTAATCGCGTGAGTTAAATGCGATTAATTGACAATCCTAATTTAAATTATTATTGTGCCTATATTTCAGTCATTGTAGTAGCTTAAAAAACGGTCTCATCAAACTTGACAATGATTTGCTCTTCCACGTCAATAGATAATTTTATTCAGTGGCACATTTGATCCTCAAAAATATCCTCCCAAAAAAACACCCTAATTTAATATCCACTTTTTTTGTGATAACCCTAAATCTTTTCTCTTGTTGCTTAGTAACTGTTGGCAGGACTTACATTTTACCTTACAAGAATTCTGTTTTCATTGCATCATTCAGTTGCTTATTTCCTTCCACGTCTCTCAACTTTTAAGCATGTTAAGTCAGATAAATTCATGCAGTGATGTTTGGTAATGCTTATCACTCACTTGCAATATTAATTAATAGTTGTCACATTTACAATAGCAAGAAACAATCATTTAGTGAAATCAGTACCCTGAATTCTGAAAAATAAGCTTCCTGAGTTTATATAGAACCTTATTATCACATATCTCACTTACATTCCAGGATTTTCTGTATTCTAGCAAACCATGCTCCTTAGTGGTACACAGTACCATTCATTCGTCTCTCTTCAACATTCATTGGCCGCTGATTCTACCCAATAGCAGTCGCCTTTTTCCACCCACTCTTTTTCCCCATCTAGAAAGCTGTGTAATTTTCTTCTTCCTAGTCGCCATAAGCTGAACTTTGATGTTATCACTTGCCTTTCAGTTTATTCTAAAAAATTTTGATTTCATAGATTGAAATTGCTGTGTAATGTTTCTGATGCCAAAACCTTTCAAATGTTTAAGCTCCTATATGTTTCTGTGTGACATAAAAGTTCAAAAAATACTTGATAAAAATCTCAATATAGCCATCAATAAGGGGCCACCATAAACTGGTGTTACATAGTTGCCAACATAATAGCATTTATGCTTTTTTAAAAAAATTGTGGATCCATTTTTTTCTCCTCCTTCTCGATCTGGATGACTACTTTTGATACTACTGATTACTTTGTGCTCAAATATTGAGAAGATGATGTTTCTCTCCTTCTTCTCCCTACTTAAATCCAACCACTCTAGCCACTCAATTTTTATTTATAGTGAAGATTTTATGTCTTCCCTTCCCTTTTCCTTTTTGTGTAGGCGTATCTTAACTCTTTCCTTGCCCATTTTCTGTTCTTTAAGGAGTTACTCAATCTTAACTTCAGGCATAAATGGGAGTGTTCATAGATAATGCCCTACTTTATCTCCCCTGGTTTATGTTCTGATCCTTCTTTTTACTGTCTGCTTATACAGACTCTTAGCTTTTTAACTTTTAACTTCCAGGTACTGAATGTTTCAAAGACAAAATTGGTCCTAGAAATTCTCTGAGTGAAGCTACATAATAAAAGTATTGTACAAAAATGAAAAGAGTGAACAGTTATCCATGGAGAGATTTTTAGAAAGATTTTCTTCTTCCTTCACCTAGTACAGACTATAAATATTCTAAAGATATTTTTCTGGCTTGCATTCTTGCATTGAATTTCATGCTTCCTGGATCTACAGGATGAAAATACAACTGCTATCCAGGAAACCACAGAGGAAACGAAGAAGGCAGATCTTGCTGTGCAAGTAAGTCAAATTACATTTGGTTTTATTTAATTTTTCCTGTTCCTTTCCCTTCAGAATTTAGAATAATTTAACTGGTATACTTTTTGCCCTTTTTCAGAATAAAAGAGAAATACTAAGAAGATTGAATCAAAATCTTAAAACACAGGACGATGTAAAAGGAATAAAGGAGCCTAAAGACACCTGTGAGGCAGCTATGGCTGAAGAGAGTAAAGAAGAAGAAGAATATCCACTTCTAGTAGATCGCAAGAAATGGGAGGTGGCAGCAGCTGAGTTGGTGGTTCCTCTTGCACAGCTAACTATGGAGGAATCATTGTCGGGGACAGAGAGTAAGCAAGCTTTCTACTTTGCCTACCTGAGCATTTCCATCACTGATACCTAGGTGCCAATCTGTTGTGTGTGGTATCAATTCACAAGAATGAAAGTGCTCCTAATCATAACCCTTTCACTATCTAAATGGTTACTCTGCCTCTTGGTCCAAGTTCTTCAAAGACTTCAAGATGACTATGTTCTAGGGCTGTCAAGTGATTTAAATCGCGCAATTAATTGTGCTGTTAAACAACAATAGAATACCATTTATTTAAATATTTTTGGATGTTTTCTACTTTTTAAAATATATTGATTTCAATTACAACACAGTATAAAGTACACAGTGCTCGCTTTATATTTATTTTTTATTACAAACATTTGCACTGTAAAAAAGAGAATAAATAGTATTTTTAGTTCACCTAATACAAGTTCAGTAGTGCAATCTCTTTATCATGAAAGTTGAACTTACAAATGTAGAATTATGTACAAAAACCTTCCTTCAAAAATAAAACAATGTAAAACTTTAGAGCCTATGGGTCTACTTCTTGCTCAGCCAATCGCTCAGACAAACAAGTTGGATTAGAATTTGCAAGAGATAATGCTGCCTGCTTCTTGTTTACAATGTCACCTGAAAGTGAGAACAGGCATTCACATGGCACTGTTGTAGCTGGTGTTGCAAGATATTTACGTGCCAAATGCCGGGTTCTGCTCGCTAACAATCCAGAGCAGACTGATGCATGTTCATTTTCATCATCTGAGTCAGATGCCACCAGCAGAAGGTTGATTTTCTTTTTTGGTGGTTCAGGTTTTGTAGTTTCTGCATCGGAGTGTTGCTCTTTTAAGGCTTCCGAAAGCATGCTCCACACCTTGTCCCTCTCAAATTTTGGATGGCACTTCAGATTCTTAAACCTTGGGTCAAGTGCTGTAGCTATTTTTAGACATCTCAGATTGGTACCTTCTTTGCTTTTTGTCTAAATCTGCGTAGAAAAAACATACGCTGGGTCATCATCTGAGACTGCTATAATATGAAATATATGGCAGAATGCGAGTAAAACAGAACAGGAGATGTATACAATTCTCCCCCAAGGAGTTCATTCACAAATTTAATTAATGCATTATTTTTTTTTAAATGAGTGTCATCGGCATGGACGCATGTCCTCTGGAACAATGGCTGAAGCATGAACAGGCATATGAATCTTTAGTGCATCTGGCAGGTAAATATCTTGCGACGCCAGCTACAACAGTGCCATGCGAGCACCTGTTCTCATTTTCTGGTGACGTTGTAAACAAGAAGCAGGCAGCAGTATCTCCCGTATATATAAACAAATTTGTTTGTCTTAGCTATTGACTGAACAAGAAGTAGGACTGCGTGGACTTGTAGGTTTTAAAGTTTTCCATTGTTTTGTTTTTGAGTGCAGTTATGTTTAAAAAAATTTTAAAAATCTACATTTGTTAGTTACACTTTTTTATGGTAAAGAGATTGCACTGCAGTACTCGTATTTTTCAATTCACCTCATACTATTTCTTTTATCGTTTTTACAGTGCAAATATTAGTAATTAAAAATAATATAAAGTGAGCACTGTACACTTTTTGTGTTCTGTAGTTGTAATAGAAATCAATATATTTGAAAATGTAGAAAAAGATCCAAAAATATTTAATACATTTCAATTAGTATTCTATTGTTTAACAGTGTGATTAATCGTGGTTAATTTTGTTTGATTAATCGCAGTTAACCCACGCAATTAACTAACATCCCTACTGTGTTCTATTTTGGTTAAGAATTGATGTACGAGTCAAGGGATTAACTAGTTTTACTGAGCTGGCCTCAAAGGGGTTAAGTTCTACTGCTAGAACAAATAGTTAACTGAGCTTGAGAGTTTGTATAAAGTTATGCTGACTAACTCCCATTGCAGACTATCACTACAAGAATCTTTTTACAGATTTATTAATCACACATAAGAAGGTAAAGCAGTTAAGGCATTTAAAATTTAAAAAGTGAAACAAAACCTCACCATTAAAATTTCCATGGTACCCTTTCCATTTTAGATGGTATTAAAAGCCTTTGTAAGGAAAAAGAATCAGTCATAGGATGACTTGTTGCTGAGATCTGAACCTGTTTCCTTTTGAGGACAAGACAAAAAAAATTACAGAAGGAAAGAAACAATATCAAACATACGACAGAGATACAGTTACTATCTTTTTCACTTGCATTTCAGCTGCTGGAAAATTTTCAGGCAAAGCTCTTGCTTTTTTACGTATCTGGCTAAAGCATTATTTTTAATTTGTCTCCTTGATCACATTTTTGTTTTTGGAGCGGGGTGAGGCATATGTTAGCAGAAACCTTCAGTTTGTATCCCAGATGTTCAGTTGTTTAGTATTTAACCCAGTGGAGCTGGTGATGTCATCTGGCTTCCTTCTTCAGTGTGTTTAGAATATCTTTCAGGATCAGGAAAACAGTGTAATGGCAAATTCCTGGGTCCCAGTATATGATGGTGAAGTATATTTCCTCCCGTTGTTCCTTCTCAAATAAGCTACCAAATACACCCAAAAAACCCAATTTCATTCCATTAAAACTGATCATCTGGTGGTCTCATGTACAGGCACTTATTTTCACTTTAATATCATATTGGCCCTGTTTCTATAGCATGTTTTGACTTTACTCAACGTTTCCTAATTATAGATTTTAGTTTATATAATTTGACTCTAATCTGTGATCATTTTTATAAAACCATTTATATACTGATCACTATGGCCTCTTTGTTACCTTTTTAGTTCCACCTCTTTGGACCGGCTAAAATTCTAGCCCAGAGTATCAGTCTCCACAGAATTAAACTATCATTCTTCTTCGAGTGTTGTCTCATGTCCATTCCATGCTAGGCGTGTGCGCGTGCACTGCATGCAGAGTTGCTGGACATTTTTTCCCTTAGTGCTATCTGTAGGACTGGCTCTAGCACTCCTTGGAGCTGCACGCACATGCACCAGTATAAGGGGCTCTGCCCCCTCTCAGTTCCTTCTTACCGCCCATGATGGTTGCTTGGAGTGATCCTTCCTGCTCTTGCAAGGCTTCCTTCTCAGTGGTTTGGACTTTTCTGTCATATATTATATAGTTATTGTAGTTAGTGTATATAGTTCTTACTACTGTTCGTATGGATAGTGGTCCCTGTCATTGAGGGACTTTCGCCCCTAGGGCTGGGCATGTCCCAGTCCCCGGACTTCAAGCTGTGTGCTGGCTCCAGCAAGCCCATGCCTGTGAGTGACCCACACTCTAGCTGTCCAAAGTGCCTCGGGAAAACTCATGTTAAAGAGAAGTGCCAGATATGCATGTGCTTCAAACACGCTTTCAAAAAGATAGAAACATTTGTCTGAAGGCCTTCCTCATGGAGGCAGCCTTCAAACCGGCCTCAGAGCTGAGCCGCTCTGAATCGGCGCCAAGCAGTTCAGCTTCTGTGTGAAGCGCTCCATCGGTTCCGTGCTCCTACTGGCACCATTCTCCATCTGTGGTGCCAAAGAAGAAGCATAAGAAACAGCTTCACCCAAACCTCGCCTCCCTGCACTTGACAGCATGGTTGCTTCGTGGCTGAAACCTGAAGAGCAGGCCTGCTTGGAACAGGGTTACGACGAGTCTTGCTGGTAGCAGAAAGCCTGCCACCAGGGCCACCTACTTGGCTACTTGTTGGGCCTCCAAATAGAATCTTTCTCCATCCCAGTCTTCTCTGCAGTCTGTCTTGGACTATCTGCTCCACCTAAAACATCAAGGTCTGGCTCTCTCATCTAGTAAGGTTCACTTGGCAATCATTTCTGCCTTCCACCCTCCAGTGCAGGGCAGATCAGTGTTCTCAAGGGCTTGGAAAGACTCTACCCTCAGGTTAACTGTTTGTGGAACTGATTTCCACAATGGGACTTAAACCTGGTCCTGTTAAAGCTCACGGGGCCTCACTTTGAGCTGTTAGCATCTTGTTCCATACTGCTTCTCTCTTGGAAGGTTGCCTTCCTTGTGGCGATCACCTCAGCCAGAAGGGTCTCTGAAATCAAAGCCCTGTTGTCAGAACCCCTTTATGCGGTGGTCTTCAAGGACAAGATCCAGCTGCTCTCCCATCCGGCCTTCCTACCAAAGGTGGTGTCGAATTCCACAGCAACCAGGACATTTTTCTTCCAGTCGTCTTTCTGAAACCTCACAAGACCACCGAGGAGCGCTGGTTCCATACATTAGACATTTAGCAGGCCCTAGTCTTCTATGTCGAGAGGACAAAGCCCTTCTGCAAATCTACACAACTCTTTATAGCAGTAGCAGAAAGGATGAGAGGGCTGCTGATGTCATCCAAAAGAACCTTGTCCTGGATATCCGCCTGTATCTGGGCTTGTTACAAGCAGGCGAAGGCTCCGCCTCCAGCCATCGTGACTGCTCATTCCACAAGAGCTTAGGCTTCATCAGCAGCGTTCCTGTCACAAGTACCAGTCCATGACCTCTGCAGAGCTACAATATGGTCGTCGGTCCATACCTTTGCATCCCACTACACCATGACCCAGCAGGCCCGTGACGATGCCGGTTTTGGAAGAGTGGTGTTGCAGTGAGCACATCCATAAATTCCGAGCCGACCTCCAAGGGGTACTGCTTGAGTCACCTATCATGGAATAGACATGAGCAAGCACTGAAAGGAAAAGAAACAGTTACTTATCTTTCGTAACTGTTGTTCTTCGAGATGTGTTGCTCATATCCATTCCATGACCCACCCTCCTATCCCTCTGTCGGAGTTATCAGCGAGAAGGAACTGAGATGGTGCAGAGCTGGCGGTGCTCCTTATACCGGTGCATATGTGCATGGGTTCAGGGGGTGCTAGAGCCAGTCTGAGGGATACTACTAAGGGGAAAATCTCTGGCAACTGTGCACGCGGCACACACATACCTAGCATGGAATGGACATGAGCAATGCATCTTGAACAACAGTTACGAAAGATTAGTAACCATTATTTCTTCTGTTGGGTGTATGCCATCTCAAAAGTACTAGAAGATATAATGGAAGAGATTTTTTTAATTTAGATTTATTACTTTTATTTTTTTATGTTGGACCCTTTCTCAGTTTAAGCTTGATAGAATTCTTGATATTGTTGTTCAAGCTTAATATTCTTAAATTTTGTCTTCTCCACGTCTGATAGTCTTGAAAAGTGGGAGTTCCCCTTCTCCCTAGCAACTGATCTTTTGGCTCTAAACTAAAGTGCAGGACTGCTGTTCAGGAAGGATGGGAAGCTCAAAGTCTCCCTTTGCAGCAGAACCTTTCAAAGGAATTTTTTAAAATTTAAACTGAGTTTATCTAATTTTCTTTATTCTGTTGGGTGCATTTCTCAGAATTATTTTCAAATATATATATTTTTGGAGAGTTTGAGGGCTTCTGAGGCAGCACCTTCCTTTGCCCGCCCTTTCCCTCCCAATCCTTCCTTCTGAAATGGCAGACGCAGTCAGCAAAATAAGGGTAAGAAATGTTCCTATTGTCCCTTCCTTCCCCAAAAGACAAGTTCTTCGGGGCAAAGGTGAAGTTCTTGGTATGAAGTCCAGGTCTGCACAAACCTGTTGAAAAGGCTGTGGAAAATTCCCCTCTTCGTGTGGCTTACCCACATTGTCTCAGGTACTAAAAACTAACAAACAAAAAAGACACACCACCTCCTTCTCACTAAAACATATTGGTGGGTCTGCTGCTGTTATGATTAAGTGGAAATTACAGGGGAAACTTCTGAAGCTGGTGCCCAGAGAGATTTTCTGACTTTTTAGATTTAATCAGGGATCTATCTTTGCAGGCTTATGTGTTCAAAATAAAAAGCAATAGACATAGTTGTTCCTTGATTTTATAGGATTGTGAACAATGATGATAAACAGATTTGTTCTTCATGATTCCCAACAGGACAGACCGTGGGGGAGGTAATTAAACTAGATGTTGGTGAGCCCCAGAGAAAAGTTTGGGGCAAAAGCCCTACTGATTCAGTTTTGAAGATACTGGGGGAAGCAGAGCTACAGCTTCAAACTGAATTATTGGAGGAAATAATTATCACAAATGGTAAGCAGGAATTGGGGGTTGTCTGAACTGCAGGGTTAGAAAATTACCTTGAATAGAGCTTATGAGAGTAATGTTTTTTCCTGTTGAACTTCTTATCACAATATAATATCATGATTTGGCTAGTTCTTCGAGTGATGGTCCTGACTGTATTACGCTGAGGGTTCGCATGCACCTGGAGTCAGAGAATTTGAAAAGTGTCTTGATCTGCACATATGCCTGGATCACCTTGTGCTTCTGTCCAGGGCAATAAAGGGTGGGGCAGACTGACTTCATCTACAGTTCCTTCTCCGCAGTGCATGGTCTCGGTCAAAAGTTTGTGTCCTTGTCCCTGACACACTTATAAAAGATGGTTGTCAATAGTTTTAGTGATTTTTTTTTTTATATATATATAGCAGTTTTACCGGTTTTGTTTTCTTTGTAGTTTTAAGAGTTAATAGTTTTAGTTATTGTTTTAGATAAACTTCGGGCTTCAGATTCTGTTCCTCCTGTCCATGATCCTTCTTGGTCAGCGGCGACCACCAATGCTGTCTCTACTGCCTGGGAGAAGATCATATCCGTCTCCAGGTGCAGTATTTGCTAGTCCTTGCTCAGCTATGCCTGAGAAGGCTGGGCACTTAGCCTCCAGAAGCATCTCATGGAGCTCGCCATGAGAGCACATTCAGATCTAAGCCAGAGGAACCGCCCCCCCCCCCCCCCATATGTTGGTCTGATTCAGCAAGGAGCACACTTCCCGCTACTATAGCTGACCCCAGTACTGGTGGAACCACCCCCTGAGACCCCAGGGTGGGACCTAGCTGGGAGATAAGGACGCATGGGACTAAGTCTTCCTCCAACTCAAAGATGATGGACACTCCCTCCACTAGCTCAGCCCAAGGGGATGGAGTACTTTCCGAATCTCTCAGGCACGAGAAAAAGACCCATAAACAATGAGATCCAGTGGTTCCAGGCGGTACTGATGATTCATTGCCATTTCTGGCACCCCCATAAGATGTGGATGAACAGACACTAGTTTCAAATTCTCTGACTCCAGGTGCATGGTGTGCATGCATAACCCTCAGTGGAATACAGACAAGGAACACACAAATCTAAGAACTTCCAGTTACAGGTAAGTAACTGTTACTAATTTTTCAGGTAGGATCTTAATTAACAAGACAGTAAGTCCGCTATTCAGCAGAATTCTTTTCAGCAGCTGTTGCTCACTTGCTTTTGTGCTGAGGACTCCTTCCTAGCAATAGAAACTTATTCTGTTCCTGTTTGTTCCTTCCTCCTCTTCTTCTTCCTCATTCCCACTCATATATCAATTGTGATAAATACAAAGAAACAAAATTAAACTTGCTAGAAAGGACTGTGAAAGGCAGGAAATTTAATTTTATTGAAGCAAATTTGAAGTTGCTTCAAAATAATATTAGAATATCTGGACCTGTGGGTTTTGTTGTTGGTTTGTTTAAATGAATAGCTTCCACTGGACAAATAAATTTATTATTTAGCTCCATAATCTTCTTGTCTGTGTTAATTCAGGATTAGACATCTGGCAAAGTGGAATCGTTTGGACAAAAAAGTAGAAGTCATTCTTTAAAACCAGTATCTTGGCACACTTGTGGTCTGATATTAGATAAATGTATTGAGCTCCTCACCTATCAATCCTGGCACTTCCAAAGCAGCTATCTCTGATAGGGTTAATATCTTTCCCCTGTGTTCTTTGGCCTCTCTTTATTTTATTCCCCCTCTCCACCCCCCCATGCTTCTGGTGTTTTAAATGCCAGATGCTGTTAGTGTTTCAACATCTAATGTTAGTTTCTTTCCTTGTGATTCTCCACTGAGACAGTGGACCATGCTGTCCTGGCAGAGAGAGACAAATCAGTGTAATTGCACACTGGGATTTTCAACTCTTAAACATAATCCCATGCTCTAAAACAAACAGAGTATGTCTAACTTTTTGGAATGGTACATTGGTGTACTAAGGTAAAAGTTTAAAAAATCTTAAGAATTGGGATTTGACAACAATTAACTGTCTGTCTTTTGCAGTTGTGCTGGGTAGATCATTAAATACCAATAGTTATTCTCACCTAATGAAGTAAACAGAAGATTCATTCAGCATAATGTTAAGGCACATAAATCATATCATCTTACATAAGTCATTTGTAATAATGTCAGTTTTGTGTCTTTTGTGATCTCTTTTCATCCTTTCAGGGATATGTGAACTCATGTATGTTTCCAACCTTTGTACTCTTACATTTTCATAGATTAAGTAAAAAGATTCCTTTGGTAAAACTTGTAATACTGCAAAAGAATATTTTATATTAGTCTGAAGCATACGGACTTAAAAGAGCAAGACAGTTCCATTTCTGGGCAAATATAGTGTTTTTATTTCCCTGCAATTATGAAAATAGTAATAAATAAATAAACCTGTTACTGTTTTTAAAGCATAGTAGATTCACCTTTCCTCTTCATGATTTTTTTTTTAAAGTTTGTAAACATGGTGTTTTCTTTACTCTTAGTATGTGTAGTTGCTTATATTTAAAAGGCTTATCAACTCTACAGTTTACCCTTTATCATTACCAAAACAGATAACGCTCACTTTTTAAAATTGTAGAATAAATTTGTATTTGATACTATAGATGTTCCTGAAGAAGGTTCTCAGCCCTTAACCATGAAAGAGAACAGTGAAGTAGAAATTGCTTGTATTGGAGAGAAATCTTCATCTCCAGTTGTTGGTATCATAGAATCTGAAAGGACAATACCAGAGGAGTCACAAACATTTGATGCCACCCAAGTGCTGTCCAGGCCTGTTGTGCTACATGGTATGATTTTCATTACTAATTCTAAAATAAACATTTTCTTAATCAGTAGGGAATTAAAAATAATGTAATTGGTTTGTTACTTTTTTAAATAAAACATTGCCAGAACTTTGATGTATACTAATACATTAGTATGTCATATTACAGTTCTAGTATATTAAATGCCAAAAACTTGTAGAGGATGTTAAATTGAGATACTGGGGACAGAATTAAGGAAATGCTGAGTTTTCCTTGGAGGTGGCCTCTCCATATTCCCAATTGTGGGTTGGGCACCCTGGCACTGCTGCGCTTTGGGAACCTACTGGAAAGCAGTGCCTTTTGGGTCTGCAAAAGTGCCTTCTGTTAAAGTCCCTGAACCTCCAAGAATGTACATGTAACCTTTTCAGACAAGAAACATTTTTGTGAGGTGTTTTTTTTCATTTGAGCATCTGACTGTGATACTCTGTAGTTGTGATCATTCTTTTATTTACTTTAGAGCTGGATGATTTGGAAGCAGAAATTTTGGAAGAAACTGAAAAAAATAAAAAGTGCAAAAGTGACCAACTTCTCATCACTGTTCATGACGTGTGGGTTAAAGAAAGGGAAACAATAACGGAGAATGAGTAAGTAACAATTTTCACTTTTTTTTTTTTCTTGGGCACTGTCTGTAGAGCCATTCAAAACAATAGCTAGCTTTTGGCAGACTAGTACTTTAGATATGTCACTTAATTAAAATGTTCTACTTGGCTTTAGCTCTGATGCTTCTAATTGTCTTGTTAACGTGGGGTATATCTACCCTTGGATAAAAAACCCATCGCTGGCCCGGATCAGCTGACTCTGGCTCTGGGGCTCAAAAATTGCTTGTGTGGACATTTGGGCTTGGGCTGGAGTCTGAGCTCTGGGAGCTTGTAAGGTTGGAGGGTTCCAGAGCCGGAGCTCGAACATTCACAAGCAATTTTTAGCATGTGAGCCCGAATCAGCTGATCTGGCTAAGCTGCTGCCATGTCATGGGGCTTTTATCCCTGTGTCAGGATGGATTGGATTTAAATCAAATTGATTTAAATCACTAGTCAGGAAGAATCAATTTAATCATGGGTTTCTACATAAAAGTGCATTCTTGTTGGTTGTTATAACCTTAATACATATTCTTCACAACTCAGAGCTAGATGTAGGTTCCATTTTTAGGAGGCACACAGTATACATTTTTTAAGTGATTTATTTTGAAAAATTTTCAGATTAGTTTTACAGCTATATCAGAAAATGAATGATTTTTTGGTTATTTCATTTACCAAAGGTAATTGAAGCAGCAATTTATGAAGTCATTGGGAGGTGAACGATCTCCAATTCAACAGGTTAATCATTAATATTTGGAGAAATTTCTTTCCATGCTGTATTAGGAGGAAAACATCACCAGACAGACATTTAAATTGTTTTATTTAACTATTTCTCACCTCTATTTACTTATTTTATTTATTTATTCGTTTAAAAATGTTTTTGCTGTTAACAAGCATGTTATCTCTGGAGACACAACTCCACTGTTAGAGAACTGCAAAACTAAGCATCTCTGATGGTATCTTCTAGGCTGAGCACTGAGTCTCATTGGGTAGATAGAAAGATTAACCTAAACAATCTGTACAGAAGCCCCTGGAACCCCATACGATTGGGTCCCCAATCCATGAACTATTGGAACTCATTTACAAAACTCTTCTTAAACATTACATGAATATATTGTCTCATACTATAGAATTAGAATTTATAATCCCTATTCCATGATGAGAGATCTTTGAGCTATCATGTATCTTCATTAAAAGTATCTTTAGATTGTTTTGTTCCTCAGAAAGCGTTTTATCAAAAGAATCAAATTTAAATTAAAAAAATTGATTTTTATCCACCCTGCCCTGCGTAGACCTACCCTTGATGGCTGGCTGACTTTCTCTGTAGATGAATTGCATTAATAGTGATTTTAAATTGCAGGCCACTGGAAGATACTGCCTGTCAGAAAGATGGTGGTGGTGATGAAGCAGCTTTGGAGAAGGAAATGCCGCAAAATGCGCAACCACGTAATGAAGTTTCTGCTGGTCAGTGAGCAGACTCCTTTTTTTTTTTTTTTTTTTTTTTTTTTTTTTTTAAATAGTAGCCTTGGTTAGTCAGTTTATGGGTATTACCTTTTAACTACAAAAGACAAATCTGTTCTGTCCTATTGCCACTTTCACTCTGTAGTTCTAGAAAGTTCGTAAAGGCATTCTGCTGATAAATTAAGAAAGCCAAATCTTGGACTTCCCAAAAAAGTGCCGTTTTTCTTTTCAGTGATTTGATCACTGTGCATTAGGTATTAGTAAAAGCACTGTTAACCTGAAGTTAGAAACATATATTTCTCTCTAGCTTGGATAACTACTAATAATTTCAAGTATTGCTAGCTGATTATAACCTTCCTTCTCTGTAGTTGCTAGAAGAATTTCTTCTACAAGGGTTCACCGGTGGTCTATGGAGTACTTCCAGGTGGTCCACGGACTTTCTTTCATGTTGAAGTGGCTGTCCGTCTATGAGAATGACAGCCCTGTTAACTGTAATGCAGTCCAGGACTCTCTTAGGGTTTGCATTGCCTTTGTCCAACTAGTTGGAAAATCTCAAGCACCTTTCTTTCTCCTTGGGATTTGCTGCAGGTCTTCTTTTGTTAGGTGGTGTTATTGCTGTAAATCAATTTTGCGGATGACACCAAAATTGGAAGAGGAGCAAATAAACAGGACAAAAGACTTCAACTGCATAGTGACTTAAAAAAATTGGTGCAGGAGGGATGTATAGACAACTAAGGGATATTCAGTATCATGAAATGTAAAGACTAAATCCAAACAAAGAGGAAGAAATAAATGGGTGGGTGAAAGGGGAATGTTAACAATCAGCTATGCCTGTAGCATTAAAGCAGGTTTTTATACCTGCTCTTCTTAATTTTCCTAATATTTTTTCATGTAAGCAAACAAAAGAGTAGCCACAGAGA
Source organism: Natator depressus (assembly GCF_965152275.1). NCBI lineage: Eukaryota > Metazoa > Chordata > Testudines > Cheloniidae > Natator > Natator depressus. The sequence continues at coordinate 69,416,650 of NC_134237.1, read as the reverse complement.
AGATGATCACTTTAAGACCTTTATCTGAAGCAGTTGTTCCCATTTTGAAAAATGTTGAGGGGAAACTGCAGTGCCTGATCGATGCATACAAACTTATCCCTTGGCTGAACGGTACACAAAGGGTATTATGCAATTCAGAGGTCTGCAGTGATGTAGAACTTCTTTACAGCCATGGGCTCATTTCTGATATGCTCAGTTAAAAATCCCACAAATTTAGGAGTCAACTTCCATTGACTTCAGTGGGAGTTTAGCATAAACAAGGATTAAGACTGAGGATTGGGCCTTCGGAGAATTACAGAGTTAATTTGTCTTCCCTTATGTCCGAGTTGCTTCTTTGTTTCTTTCCCTCCATCAAATGAGGTTTGACCTTGTGCACTCAGTTCATCCATGCTGATCTGAGGTGGAGCTGTGCAGAGGCAGCAGTACTACAGGGGGATTTTGGGCACTCTATACTTATATCAGTTTCCTGCTCCAGGGCATCCATCAGGGAGAACACGTTGAATTTGCAGACAAGGCTTCACAAGTTACATTACTGGAGGCTATCCAGTGCATCACTTGGATGCTCTTAAGCCATCCCCTACATGGCTAATGCCATCCATTCTTGGAGCATGACTGTCTGGATCTGGATTTCTAGTGTTAAGGTGGTGTGTATGTATCTTCTTCCACTGTGCTTTAGCATTCTGCTGAAAGGAGAATCCTCTGTCCTGGGTTATTTCAGCAGAAACTGGTAAACTCTTAGGGAGAGTGGAGGTTTCTGTTGCATACTTCAAGAAAACAAACAAAAAACCCAAAAAGTATTTAGGGTCTTTATTAGTGGAGGTAGAGCAAGCAGATTTGGAAATATTTTGCTTGTATTTCTTCATCTAGTAAGCTGCTCAGGGAAGTGGCCTGTCTTTTTAGTGTCTTCTATGAAGCACAAGTACACTTAAGCCACTATAAAATAATAAATAGTAATAATAATTAATAAAAAACCTTTGTAGATCCAAGATAGAGGAAGCTTTAAAGAAATTCTTTGCTCCTATGAAATTTAGGGCTCCAATTTATACCGTGCGCACATACATACAAAATACTGTATTTTTAACACTAGTTCCAAATTTCCCATAATGGGTATTTGTCCTACAATATATTGCATGCAAGACTAAAACAGGACAAAGTAGAAATAAAACTATATCAGAATGACTGGACTGTGCTGCAACAGTTAATAATATTAAACAAATATGTTCCCACGATAGACACATTTTAGGGATGATTCAGTATCCCTGACATAAAATGAATACTTCAGAACATGTACAGTATTTTACATGATTGTTTCTATATTAGTATTTGTATTGTGACAAAATACTCTGTCAGCTAATTACATTTCTAAATTTCATCAGACTATATATATTTGACTTTTTGTGCTATAGGTTTTTAACATAATGTACAAGATTTTATATAGCAATTTACAAATGAAATGTGACTAGTCAAAACTTTCTTGCAGTAATTCCTTATGGGAGCTTCTCTGTAATAAACTACAAGCAATATACTCTGCACAAATGTACCTTACACTGGTGAAAATGAACCACCTTAGTTTTGTAAGATACAGTTAAACAGTGTGAAACCAAGTAAAAATATGACAGCAGAGTATATGTTGGCCATATACAAAGTAGTAGTTTACAACTTACACAGACGTTTCAAAAGTTAAATATTGATTAATAAAAATATTCATAATGCAACTTTGTAATATTTTGCATCTATTTTTTAAAGGCCTTGGTAAATAAAGGAGGGGAGGAACCTGAATTGAATTTCCTAGCATAAACATTTTTGACCATTTATATTAAAACAATATATTAAAGCAAGTGAATCTATAGAGATTAGCTGATATGCCTCTCTTTATGATATAATTGGACTATCCTAATTCAACCCTTGTTGCCATTTGCTTAGAGGTTTGGAATTTTTGTCTACATGGATTTGTAACATTATTTCTCTCTCCACCCCAGACACTTGTCTCAGTGACTCTATGCAACCTGAACCCTTTTTCCAGAAGGTGGCACAGCCACAAGCCATACCAGCAGCCTCACCAGTTCTGTCAGCTCAGTCTTCACTGGAAGAGCCTTTTCCACCTCGTTCACGCTCTGTATCACCAGCAAAAAGTAAAGGCAAAAGTTCATTATTGATTGGGCTCTCTACTGGCCTGTTTGATGCAAACAATCCAAAGGCGAGTACACAGTAATGTTACCTTTTATTAAACTCAATCTTATCTTTTCCAGAGCTTCTCTACACTAGAAAGTTTTACTGGGAAAAGTTTTGCCGGTATATAGCTACAGACATAGCTATTTGAGAAGAGAGCATTCATATTTGGCTGCCATAGCTGGTGCAGTCTGTCCTCACAGCACCAGGTTACATCAGCTGGTTGTAGTACTGTGCATTCTAGTGTCCCCCACACCATTGGCCAGTGCACCACCTTTTGGGAAATTTCTTCAGTGTAATTTTCTCAGGGAATTGTGGGAGTTAATGTTCAAATTCCCTCTTGTCCATCCCAAAATCTACTTCTTCACACTGGATTTTCAATCTCTCACCTATGTCACTCGCAGAAGCTGCAGGTATTACTTTCCAGGTGTACGTGGTGGTGCAGTGGTTGTGGCCCTGTGAAACGAGCACTGAGTGGTGGGATCGAATCACGGTGCAAACTGGGGATGACCAGTAGTGGCTGCAGAACTTTTGGTTGTGGAAGGCCAGGTTCTTGGGTGAGCTTGGTAAACAGCTCCCAGCCCTGCAGGGCAGACACACCAAAACAAGAGCTGCACCGGCAGTGGAGAAGTAGGTGGCAATCATTCTCTGGAAGCTTGTAACCTTAGATTGCTGTTGATCAGTGAGAAATCAGTTTGGTATTAATACAACATATCAGGCTGAGTCTTAGATTTTGTGAAAATAAATTATCTTTATTAAGTAAGAACAAATAATATAACATGGAACTGGAAGCATTAAAAAATAGTTTTATATACACAAACTGCTCATCTTACCCTGTTTGTGTAAGTCTATCTTGAGCTTTTTATTTATTTACAAATATACATACGTAGTGTGCCATGACTTGTCTGATGTCACCTCTCAGTACCAAATCTTGTTGAATTACTGGGATGACTTCAGGAATCCTTCACCTTCTCTTAAGAGTATCTCCCCTCCAAAGCCCACCATGATCTGCCTTTGTGGGAAGTGTCTGGGGATAGGGACACCAAGCTGAGCTCTCTTCAGGTTCCCTCCTCAGAGGTCTAACTTTTCTTTAGTTAGCCCACTTCTCAGGTAAATCTAGCCAGACCTTCTGTCTGGCCCTCTGACTCCCAGTTCCCTGTGACTGCCCTGTTACAATTCCCAGATTGCCCTCTCTTGAGATCCACTCTCCAGCTGTCACTCTGACCAACCCCTCCAAAGGTTCCACTCCTGGTGGTGGTAACAGTCTTAGCAGTTCCTTCACACATACCCCTCCTGAGAGCTGAGGTTTCATGGTCCAAACACCTAGCCCCTGGACCCAGTGCTGACTTCCCCATATTTTTTGCATCCTTTTTAGACACCCCTTTGCAGAATTTCACCCTTATAGGCATCCTGGATTCATAGATTAACTCTTCAGGGGCCTGAGGTAGGTTTTAGCACATAACACACACATGTGCGCATATCCGTATATAGGATTCTAAAACACCATTGCTCTTTATTGAGAGAAAGCACAAGAAAATACATATCATTTAGAAAACAACAAAAACCCTGAATATATGTCCCTCACTGTAGCTTATCTTTTCTATGGGGGAGCCATCTGAGTTCAAGTAGGCAGAGTTCTCCCCTGCCTCATCAGGCTTCTGCAGCAGTTTCCCTGAGCTTGAGCTGGTGAAAAATGGTCAAAGATCCCTAAGTAGAACAGCCCCTGTTCTTTCATATCTTCCAGTCCCCTCTGTTAGGTGACTCCTTGATCAGCTTCCTCAGGTGATCAAACCCTTGCAGGGTAACCTCTTCACGGACAAATGGTGGTTCTGGGTGGGAGCCAGCCTGTGGTCTAGGATGTTTTTATTTGAATTGAGGAGGTCCTGATTTAACGATCCTCTATTGTCAGCGCTACATCACTGCCCTTTGGAATGACAAGATGGGTGAGGTAATATTTTTTTTTATTAGACCCACACAACTTTTGTTGGCGAGAGAGACAAGCTTTTGTGCCACACAGAGCTCTTCTTCAGATCTGGGAAAGATATTTAGAGCATCACAGCTAAATGCAAGGTGGAACAGATTGTTTAGCATAAGTAGTTATCACATATTCTAAGGGACCATTCAAGGTAGAGTGTCCTGTTAACACCTCTGCGGTCATAGGGAAAAAGAGGGGGTTAGTGGGTTGCAGATTGTTGTAATAAACCCTAAATCCAGTATGTCTGTTCAGTCAGTGATTTTTGGTGTCTAGCAGAGTTATGAATTTCAGCTCCCAGGCTCCTCTTCTGAAAATGTTGTTCTGGTTTCTTTTGAGGATGAGTACTGATAGGTCCAGATATAGAGTGATTGCTTTGTGGAAAGTGTTCGCCCACAGGTGATAGGGTGTTTTTTGTCTTTTATCGTTTTCTTCTGTGAGTTCATTCAAGAGCTTAGTGATTGGTTTCACCCACATATTTGAGACATTTAGGGCACTGGATGAGGTATACCACATGTTGTGATAGGCATGAGTAGGATCCATGGATTTTGAAAGGTGTGTTATGGGGGGTGTTGGTCATTGTAGCAATGGAGATATGGCTGCAGGTTTTGCATCTGTTTTTCTGTCAGGGCCTGGTGCACATTTGACTTGGTCTGTGGGGAGCTTGCTTCGGTTGGGGGCAGGGGAGTTGTTTGAAGGCCAGTAGTGGGGGTTCAGGAAACATTTATTTCAGGATGGAGTTGAGTATGTCTTATAGTTGTTTGATACCCCATATGGGTTCCAGTGTGGGGTGGTAGGTGTCAACTAGGGGGTCTGTGATTGGAGGGGGTTTTATTTCTTTATGGAAGCTGGTTCTTTTGCGGTATTTGGGTGGCCTGTTCCATGATGCAGTCTACTTTTCTGGTGGAGTCTTCTTGTTTGGCGAAGGTGGTTTTGAGTATGTTAAGGTGTATATCCTGGAGGTTCTCCTCAGAGCATATTCTATGGTATCTGAGTGCCTGGCTGTAGATAACTGATTTCTTGGGGGGATGTGGGGTGGTTACTGGATCTGTGAAGGTAGATGTGGTGATCTGTGGGTTTCTTGCATATGGTTGTCTGTAGGATTCCATTATTGAAGCTGATGGTGTTGTCCAGGAAGTTGGTGCTAGTTTGGGAGTGTTCCAGAGAGAGTTTAATGGATAGCTGGTGATTGTTGAAGATGTGGTGGAACTCTATGAAGGCATTTACTCAATCTGTCCAGAGGAGGAAAATATCATCAACGTGTCTTTGGTATGTCATTGGTTTTGTGGTTCATTTATTCAGAAATTCTTCTCCAAGGTGGTCCATAAAGAGATTGGCATATTGGGGACCCATCCTAGCATCCATGGCAATTTTTATGGTTTGGATAAAATGTTTGTTTGAATGTAAAATTGTTTTGGGGATGAAATGGATGAGTTTGGCAAAGTGTTTGGGGTGGATATTTGAGAGTTGTTCATTGTCTCAAATGGTCCCTTAGAATATGTGTTTAGCATAAGTACTGTAATTAGCAATCTGTTCCACCTTGCATTTAGCTGTGACGCTTGGAGTACCTTTCCCAGACCTGAAGAAGAACTTCATGGCTTGAAAACTTTTTCACCAACAGAAATTGGTCCAATAAAAGATATTACCTCACCCACCTTGTCTCTCTAATATCCTGGGACCAACATGGCTACAGTTGCAATGCATATCCTTCAGAATGTCAGCTCAACATGGAGCTAAAAAGATAACAGAAAAGGCAAAGAGCTGCACATTCAAATGAAGTTGGCAGCCTGATGAAGAAACATACAGAGAATTCATAATCTCACCCAGAATCCATAAATTACACAGACAGGTTCCCCAAAATATCACAACAGTACTTCTTGACAAACTGGAAGCAGGGACATTTTTTCCACCAGCAGTGGTGATCCTGGCAGATACATAGCTCATGAAGTATGAGCTATGCTAAGCTCATGAAGTTCATAGCTCATGCCAAAAGTCCAGCAAAGGGAGCCATTCAAGAAGTCTTACAGTTGCCTGGGCTGTATGCTGTTGGCTTCTTCACAGTGATGGCCTCTCTCCCTCCAGGGATCCTTGTAGAGTGGGAAAGTGTTCTACTTTGGCTGGAGAAACAAGGCTGCTGTGCCTAGAAATGTCTGGGGAAAAGATCAATTAAAACTTGCTTGAAATCTTCAGTGAGATTGCCCAAGAGGACCAAAAAGCTGCACAGGCCAAAATAAACCAGCAACCTTGCAAGTAGTGGAGGGTTTTGATTGCTGGGTATGTTGGCCAAACCAAGTCCCCTCTGAGCTAACCACACACTGTTTTTGTCTCTTTCCACAGCATGCAAATCATGTGTTTTGGATTTTTAAACCAGTCAGTTACAATGTATGTTTTGCAAAATCATGTAGTCTGAAATCCCAATTATTGGTTTGCTTGCAAGTACTATTTTCTGTTTTAATTGTATGTATTCTATTTTATTTGTAAGCAGGTAGGCATTGTCCCAATATGTACTTTGAATGCTCAGGTATTGGTTTGTGTGTAGCTTACAATTGGTGGAATTTTTTTCTCCTGTTTGCAGTGTGTTTAATTTTATTTGGTTACATTGCCTGTGAAGGAATGTATTTCAAGATCATCAGGGCTATTTGCAAAAGTATTTATTTGGGAATGCTTTTTGGTTTCTCTCCCCCCTATTTCATGCTCTTAAAATAAACTGGTTACTTTAAAATATAATTCCTTTGTTACCTGCCTGCATGCAGTCAGCTACCATTTGAGGGGGTGGTGAAATGTATGGTGCTCTTGAGAAAGTGGTTCATTGGTTGGATGGTTTGTTTTTAAAGAGCCGCATAAATGGGAATAATAAATTGTTGCCTTCCTGAGTCCTCTTCCTCTGTGATTAGTTAGCTCTCTGGGTGTCAGAGCTTCTGGCTCTCAGTTGGCTGCGTACTGTCCATGTCCCTCCTACATCATCCATGTCCCTCTCCTCAGTGAGCTCCTTTTTATTCTGCAATTCTGAGGTGCCTTCCTCTGAAGCTCATGAGTGTCTGTTGTAAATAATAGGAATCTCTCCTCAGAATGGCATTGAGCTCCACATAATAGCAGCAACTCTTGGGAGCAATGCCAGACTTTTTGTTGCTCTCCTTTGTGTCCTGGTAAGCCTGCTGTAGCTCCTTCCCATTTTCCTGGCATTGAAACTTGTCCCTGTTGTACCTAGCTTCCGTGTCTCCTTTGTAATATCAGCATGTACCTCTTTATTCCTATGGGAATTCTGCAGCTGTGCCTGCGCAACTGCTTCTCCCTAGAGGCCGAGGAAATCTAGGACCTCTTTCCTGGACCTGGTAGTCGCTCACGCTTTAGTTGGAGTTTTAGCCAGAGCCATGCTTACATACTTGCAAAGATGAGTTAGCAGAAAAAGTGTTTCCAAATACAATGGGAATTTTAAATGGTAGGGTGTTACCTGCTCAATTTAATGCACCCTGCCTATACGTTACCGAGGGCTCAAGGTGTGACCTGGTCAATTTAGAACACCCTGCCTATATCATACCGAGGGCTCAAGGCGTGACCCAATCAATTTTGGCACCCCCACCTTTTCATTTTTGAGGGCTCAGGGTATAAGGCACCTATCCTTACCCACAGCGCTCAGGAAGAAAACTGATCAATTTAAGCACCTGCCCTTTCCCTTGGGGCTCAGGGCTCTACGGGTCTGTGGAACCTTTTCACAGCGGAAGAGCCTTACACAGTTGTGCTCTAAACATCTATTTATTAGCAGCACACACAGAATACATATACCAAGCAAATCTCTTATGCTCACCACTCCCAATATACAGACAAATTTCTAGCAGCTTGATGTTGCACTGCAATTGGGAAATGGTTCCCAAAAAGCTTTTGTTTTTCATTTACATTATATAGGTAAAACTAGCTCCCTCCTTCAAATTTACTAAACCTATCACGTATCGGAGGGGTAGCCGTGTTAGTCTGGATCTGTAAAAAGCGGCAAAGAGTCCTGTGCTGAAGAAGCGGGTATTCACCCGCGAAAGCTTTTGCTCCAGTACGTCTGTTAGTCTATAAGGTGCCACAGGACTCTGTGCTACTTAAACCTATCACATTATCCCATGCTCCTCAATAACAAATTTTTTTTTTTTTTTTTTTTACCAATTATGCCCTGGCACCTATGTGTCCTCCTTCCTGCCCAAGTTCTTTACATTTTATCTTTCATGCCCAAATTGTAACTTAGTTGTGACCGTCTCTATTTGTCCAGATGGTCAGCATAAAATGCTGGTCAGAGCTTATTTTACCATTTGTTGAGTCTCTTTCTGTATCCTCCCTAATTTCCCAGCGTCTTTACAACCTCAGTGGTTATAAGTCTTGTTAGGAACATTCCTGAGGTGGGGGGGAGGGTGCTTTATCAGCTGCAGAACATTCCTTTTTTCAGTTGTAGTGGTGAACTCCAAGTTTCACCCAAGGCTGGTTTAATTTTGGGGGTAAGGGGTGGGGGAAGTGTTGAACAGGTCTCAGGCCTACAAGGGCATATGCTTCTGGTCATTATGACTCCAGGGCAGCAGAGTTCTTTGATCAGAGTGGTTGCTTCTGTGGAAACAGTTAAATTGTGGGCTTGTTGCTGGAGTATTGTACTGCTGTCTACTTCAGCATTCACACTGGCATTGTGCTGATAGAACAGTACTTAAGTCCCTTGGGGAACTGGTTTAACTTCACCAGCAAAAGTTCAGGGTTTTGTCAGGAGGATTCAAAATTGTGTTAATATATTTCAAAGTTCAGAGATGCCATTTTTCTGGTAAACTTCAAAGTGTAGGCCAGGTCTTAGTGTTGTTTTTCACCAAGAATGTGTATAATGTACAGTATGGTTTCTAGAAACCTAATTATCAGAACCATATCCTTCTTGTTTGAGCACAGAGCAAACAATTAATTTGTTCTATTTTTTTTAAAATTTCTGTTGACGTAAAATCAGAGGGTGTTTCGTTTTGTTTTTAAAACAAATAAATATGCTTTGTTTACCACTAACATTCCAGAACACTGCTGTGGATGAGAACTTGTAAATGAAACTGACTTGAAATGTACTGTGAAAAAAACTGAATTGACTTGTGTTCATTTCCTTTTCATCTCTCAGCTTAAACAAACACTATAAATAGTGCAAAATAAACTGACATTTAAAAAAATTATTTCAATTTTAATTATAGAAGGTGATTTTAATAAGTTAATTGAGATTTGTTTTGTATAGGTGGTTTAAGATGGTAGTGATCTGATGATGACTTTTTTAGGAAATGTCTGTTCTTGAACTAATATATATGTATATATCATTTGTCCAATGTAATTCATTTTTATCTCAGTAAAGTTCTTATTTTTTAAAAAGATAACTAGCAAGAGAATGAACAGTCTCTTATGTAAAAAGAATATAAATCAGTTTACATGTGTTCTGAGTTTCTCAGACCCCCTCAACACTTAAAGTAAAAGGAACATTTTCCCATTTTAGTGGAAAGGCAAAACATTCAGTCTCATGTGTTCCATACTTAGTTTATTAATTGTGTAGAGGTTTTTTATATAATATTTTAAATAGGTATTCCTACTTTGATTTGATCTTTAATTTCCAGTTCTGTTTCTTGTTTGTTATTGAATATCCTAATCTGAAGTTTTTTATGACCTTTTCAGATGTTAAGAACGTGTTCACTCCCAGATCTTTCCAAGTTGTACAGAACACTAGTTGACGTTCCCATTGTAGCAGATGTACAACATCAAGACAATCTTGAAATAGAGGATATGGAAGATGAGCATGTCAAAGAAGGGCATTCTGATTCTGAAGACATGTAAGCATAATTTATTTATCAACTCTTGCAAAAAAAAAATAGAGATAATAAAGACCTCTTAATTTAACTGAAATACACTAGAAAATAACTATTAACCTCATCCACCTATACTTCTATTTTATCTCTTTTATTGGACCAACTTCTGTTGGTGAAAGAGAGACGGTTTCAAGCTACACAGAGCTCTTCCTTCGGTCTGGAAAAGGTACTCAGAGTGTCACGCCTAAGTACCAGGTGGAACAGATAGTTTAGCATAAGTAGTTAGCACATATATTAAGGGACCATTCGAGGTGAAGTGATCCTTGAATGGTCTCTTAAAATGTGCTAACTACTTTGGGTTCAAGGCTGAACAGATAGTTTAGCATAAGTAGTTAACACATATTTTAAGGGACCATTCAAGGTGAAGTGATCCTTGAATGGTCCCTTAAAATATGTGCTAACTACTTATGCTAAACTATCTGTTCAGCCTTGAAGCCAGAGTGTCACAGCAATAACTTACCTAGACATGAGGAAGAGCTCTGTGTGGCTCGAAACCTTATCAGAAATTGGTCCAATAAACGATATAACCTCACACACCTTGTATCTCTAATATCCTGGGACTAACACGGCTACAACAACACTCCATACCACACAGAGGTATGTTTTACTCTCTCCCATCTTAAACAAAAACCAAAACCCTACCTTAACACCTCTTGCTTCTCCAGCTACCACTCTATCTTCCTTCCTTCCATCTCTAAGCTCATTGAATGCACTGTTGTCAGCAACTGTTGTCTGGAGTTCATCTCCTCTAGTTTATTCCTAGATGCTCTTCAGGCCCCTTGCACGCCACTAAAACCAAACTCTTGTTGACACTAATGACTCTTTTCTAGTTAAAGTTCAGAACCCAATACTCCATCCTTGTTCTCTTTGACCTGGCCAGCCACCTTTGACATCACTGACCATGCTCTTCTTGAAATCTTGTCCTCCATTGATTTTTCATGGCTCTGTCCTCTCCTTGTTCTTCCCCTACCTCTCTAATTGCTCCTTTAGCGTGTCCTTTTGAAGGATCTCCTATACAGCTCTGTCCTTGTTGCCTCCTCTTCTCCCTCTATACCTTATCTCTGGGTAATCTTCAAACACAAATTCAATTACCATTTCTATGTGGAAGATTCACAGATCTACCACTCTATAGTTTTGTCCAAACTATAATCTTTGCCTGTCTCTCTGACCTCTCCTAGTGGATGTCTAGTTTTCAGCTCAAACAGAACATGGCTGAAACAAAGTTTTTACTCTTCTTCTCCCAACCCTCCCACTGCAATTCTATCTGCGACCTCCTTTCTTGATCACCGTGGACAACACCAGTTGCCTGTCTATCAATCAGGTCGATAACCTAGGTGTCATCTTTGACGTGGATCTCTTTGTAGGTTGTCATAAATATAAAGGGAAGGGTAAACCCCTTTAAAATCTCTCCTGGCCAGAGGAAAAATCCTCTCACCCGTAAAGGGTTAAGAAGCTAAAGGTAACCTCGCTGGCACCTGACCAAAATGACCAATGAGGAGACAAGATACTTTCAAATGCTGGGAGGAGGGAGAAAAGCAAAGGGTCTGTGGCTGTCTGTGTGATGCTTTTGCCGGAGACAGAACAGGAATGGAGTCTTAAAACTTAGTAGGTAATCTAGCTAGGTATGTGTTAGATTATGATTTCTTTAAATGGCTGAGAAAATAGCTGTGCTGAATAGAATGAATATTCCTGTCTGTGTGTCTTTTTTTGTAACTTAAGGTTTTGCCTAGAGGGATTCTCTATGTTTTAAATCTAATTACCCTGTAAGGTATTCACCATCCTGATTTTACAGAGGTGATTCTTTTTTTCACTTCTATTAAAAGTCTTCTTGTAAGGAAACTGAATGCTTTTTCATTGTTCTAAGATCCAAGGGTTTGAGTCTGTGGTCACCTATGCAAATTGGTGAGGATTTTTACCAAACCTTCCCCAGGAAGTGGGGTGCAAGGGTTGGGAGGATTTTGGGTGGAAAGACGTGTCCAAACTCCATTTTTTCAGGAACCCAGATAAAGTTTGGTGGTGGCTGTGGAAATCCAAGGGCAAAGGGTAAAATAATTTGTATGTTGGGGAAGTTTTAACCTAAGCTGGTGAAAGGTAAGCTTAGGAGGTTTTCATGCAGGTCCCCACATCTGTACCCTAGAGTTCAGAGTGGGGAAGGAGCCTTGACATAGGTCCTCTCACACTACGTCTAAATCTTGCTGATTCTTTCTGCATAACCTACAGCCTTTTTTCTCCACCTACAGAGCCAAAAATCTCATTTAGGTTCCTCCTCATCTTATGTTTTGATTACTGCAACATCATTTACTGGTCTCGACAAATGCAATCTTGCCCCACTCATATGCATCCAGAATGCTGCTGCAAAGATTGTTATCCTTCCCCATTGCTTCTACTGTGTCATGCCTTCTCTTTGCGTCGCTACCTTGTCTCTCCCGCTTCTCTGTTGCATAAGAACGGCCATACTGTATCAGACTAATGGTCCATCTAGCCCAATGCTAGATGCTTCAGAGGGAGTGAGTGGAACAGTGCAATCAAGTGATCTATCCTGTTGCCACTCCCCGTGTCTGGTAGTCAGACGCTTAGGGACACACACAGCATGGAGTTGTCCCTGACCATCTTGGCTAATAGCCATTGATGGACTTATCTTCCATGAAATTATCTAATTCTTTTTTTAACCCAGTAATACTTTCGACTTTTACAACATCTCCTGGCAACGAGTTCCACAGGTTGACTGTGTTGTGTAAATAAGTCATTCCTTTTTTCTTTTAAACTCGCTGCATATTAATTTCATTGAGTAAACCCTGATTTTTGTCTTATGTGAAGGGATAAATAACACTTCCTCATTCATAAAAAGAAAAGGAGTACTTGTGGCACCTTAGAGACTAACAAATTTATTAGAGCATAAGCTTTCGTGAGCTACAGCTCACTTCATCGGATGCATACAGTGGAAAATATAGTGGGGAGATTTTATATACACAGAGAACATGAAACAGTGGGTGTTACCATACAGACTGTAACAAGAGTGATCAGGAAAGGTGAGCTATTACCAGCAGGAGAGCAGGGGCGGGGAGAGGAACCTTTTGTAGTGATAATCAAGGTGGGCCATTTCCAGCAGTTGACAAGAACAGTAGGAGGGGAAATAAACAAGGGGAAATAGTTTTACTATGGCTAGTGGCGTTCTGTTATTTTCTTGGTTGGGCCTGTCCTGTAGTAGGTAACTTCTGGGTACTCTTCTGGCTCTGTCAGTGTGTTCCTTCACTTCAGCAGGTGGGTACTGTAGTTGTAAGAACGCTTGATCGAGATCTTGTAGGTGTTTGCCTCTGTCTGAGGGGTTGAGAGTACCCAGAAGTTACCTACTACAGGACAGGCCCAACAAAGAAAATAACAGAACGCCACTCGCCATCACCTTCAGCCCCCAACTAAAATCTCTCCAACGCATCATCAAGGATCTACAACCTATCCTGAAGGAGGACCCATCACTCTCTCACAGATGTTGGGAGACAGGCCAGTCCTTGCTTACAGACAGCCCCCCAACCTGAAGCAAATACTCACCAGCAACCACACAACAAAAACACTAACCCAGGAACCTATTCTTGCAACAAAGCCCGTTGCCAACTGTGTCCACATATCTATTCAGGGGACACTATCATAGGGCCTAATCACATCAGCCACACTATCAGAGGCTCGTTCATCTGCACATCTACCAATGTGATATATGCCATCATGTGCCAGCAATGCCCCTCTGCCATGTACATTGGCCAAACTGGACAGTCTCTACGTAAAAGAATAAATGGACACAAATCAGATGTCAAGAATTATAACATTCAAAAAACCAGTCGGAGAACACTTCATTCTCTTTGGTCACTTGATTACAGACCTAAAAGTGGCAATTCTTCAACAAAAAAACTTCCAAACCAGACTCCAGCGAGAGACTGCTGAATTGGAATTAATTTGCAAACTGGATACAATTAACTTAGGCTTGAATAAAGACTGGGAGTGGATGGGTCATTACCCAAAGTAAAACTATTTCCCCTTGTTTGTTTCCCCTCCTACTGTTCTTGTCAACTGCTGGAAATGGCCCACCTTGATTATCACTACGAAAGGTTCCTCTCCCCGCCCCTGCTCTCCTGCTGGTAATAGCTCACCTTACCTGATCACTCTTGTTACAGTCTGTATGGTAGCACCCATTGTTTCATGTTCTCTGTGTATATAAAATCTCCCCACTATATTTTCCACCGTATGCATCCGATGAAGTGAGCTGTAGCTCACGAAAGCTTATGCTCTAATACATTTGTTAGTCTCTAAGGTGCCACAAGTCTTCCTTTTCTTTTTACAGATAGAGACTTACACGGCTGCTACTCTGAAACTTCCTTATTTACTTTCTCAACATCATATCATGATTTTATACATCTCTATAATAGCCTCCCCCCCCAAGTCATCTCTTTTCCAAGTTGAACAGTCCCAGTCTTTTTTATTTCTCCTTATATGGAAGCTGTTCCATACCCATAATCTTCTTTGAGTTGGGGTGACCAAATCTGCATGCAGTAGTCAAGGTGTGGGTATACCATTGATTATGGCATATTTTCTGTTTTAGTATCTATTCATTTCCTAATGGTTCCTAACATTGTTAGCTTTTTTTCACTCCTGCTGCACATTGAGCAGATGTTTTCAGAGAACTATCCACAATGACTCCCAAGATCTTTCTTGAGTGGTAACAGCTAATTTAGACCCCATCACTTTGTATGTATAGCTGGGATTATGTTTTCCAATGTGCATTACTTTGCACATCTACTATTTTCTTGCCCAGTCACCCAGTTTTGTGAGATCCCTTTGTAATTCTTCACAGTCTGCTTTGGACAGAACTATCTTAAGTAAGTTAGTAACATCTGCGAATTTTGCCACCTGTTTACCCCTTTTTCCAGATCATTTCCGAATATGCTGAACAGCACTGGTCCCAGTCCAGATCCTTGGGGGGAACCCCACTGTTTACCTCTCTCCTCTATGAAAACTGACCATTTATTCCTACTGTTTCCTGTCTTGTAACCAATTACTGATCCATAAGATGACCTTCTTTCTTATCCCATGACTTCTTACTTTGCTTAAGAGCCTTTGGTGAAAGACCTTGTCAAGGACTTTCAGAAAGTCCAAGTACTCTGTAGCCACTGAATTACCCTTGTCCACATATTTGTTGACCTCCTCAAAGAATTCTAACAGATTGATGAGGCATGATTTCCCTTTACAAAAGCCATGTTGACTGTTCCCCAACAATACTCCTGAGGGAATTCTGCACCAAAAAATTAAAAATTCTTCCACAAAATATTTTAAAATTCTGCATATTTTATCTGTCAAAATAACACAATGTAATCACACCATTTTCAATTATTTTCTGAGAAGTATTTTGAAATAAATTACCAAAATAATTGAAAATGATGTGATTATATTGCTGCGTTTTGTTATTTTGACAATTAAAAAATATGCAGAATTTTAAATTGTTTGGGTTTTTTTATGCAGAATTCCCTCAAGAGTACCAGGGTTCTGTGTGGCACAATCTGGGTGCGGGGTCTGGGTGGAGGGGGAATAGGACTCTACTGGGGAGTCCAGGTGAAGGTGGTTAGGGCTCAGTGGGGTGGGGAGGTCATGGTTGGGGCTCAGTGGTGGGGTCTGGGTATGGGGAGCTCCTGATGCAGGGGCTGAGGCTCGTGGGGTGAGGATTTGGGGAGTGGGTAGGGGGATTCTGGGTGCGGGGGGCTCCGGATGCAGAGGGGACTTGAGGGGCTTCTGGGATGTGGAGGGGGTTTGAGGGGAGGGGTTCTGGATGCGCAGGAGGGGGAGGAGTCACTGTACAGGGAGCTGCTCTGCCCGCCCCTGTACCCAGATCCCCATGCTGAGCCACCGCCTTCTCCTCCTCCTCTTCCTCCACCCGTGGTGCAGAGCTTCCTGCAGCCAGGGGAAGTTTCTGGGGCGTGATCTGACCCAGCACCATCTGTTCCATGCAGGGAAGGGGGAGAGAGAGGGGGAACTCAGTTTCCACTCTCTCTTCCCCCCCCCCCGCCCCCAAGCTGGTAATGTCCCTGGACAGCCCAGGCATCCCCAGACCCCTCTCCTCCGCCCCCGTGATTTACCTCTGCTACCCCCCGGCTGCCCAAACAGGTACGTCTGAGCTAGGGATGCCAACTTTCTATTTGCAGAAAACTGAACATGCCAGCCATGCCCCTTCTCTGAGGCCCCGCCCCTTCCCCAAGGCCCCGCCCGCTGTTGGAGGCCCTGCCCATTGCTCAGTCCATCCTCGCTCACTCTCTCCCACCCTTGATCACTCACTCCTTCTCATTAGGCAGGGGGTTGGGTTGTGGGAGGGGGTGAGGGCTCTGGGGTGGGGCAACGTGTTGGGGTGTGGGATCTGGGAGAGAGCTTGGGTGCAGGAGGTGTCTAGGCAGGGGGTTCGGGCTCCCCGTGGCGCTCACCTCAGGAAGCTCCTAGAAGTGGTGACATGTCCCTTCGGCTCCTAAGTGCAGGGGTGACCAAAGGGCTCTGCGCGCTGCCTCTGGCCACAGACGCAGCCCCTGCAGCTCCCATTGGCCGCATTCTCAGCCAACGGGAGCTACGGAGCCGATGCTCAGGGCAGGGTGTGGGCAGTGCGTGGAGCCTCACTGGCTTCCCCTGCGCCTAGGAGTCAGAGGGATATGTCGCCACTTCCGGGAGCGGCATGGAGCCAGATAGGGAGCGTCCCTGCACTGCAACTGGATTTTTAATGGCCCAGTCAGCAGTGCTGACAGGAGCCGTCAGGGTCCCTTTTCCGGGTGTTCTAGTTGAAAACCGGACAACTGGCAACCCTAGTCTGAGCTGCTGAGGAGGGGTGAGTGAGTACTGGTGCAGTTTCTCTTTGCTTCCCCACAGAAACCATTTTCTGCAAGGAAGCAAAGGGAATCTGTGGGGTGGGGGCATTTTTCTGCTGCACCACTGTGGTGCGGCAGAATTTCTCCAGGAGTATCAACAATCATGTTCAGCCATTTGTCTGATAATTTGTTTGATAGTTTAAACCAATTTGCCTGATACTGAAATTAGGCTTACTGGCCTGTAATTGCCAGGGTCACATCTGGAGCCTTTCTTAAAAAGTAGACATTAAGTATCTTTCAGACATCTGGTACAGAGACTGAGTTAAGTAGTAGGTTACGTACCATAATAAGTAGCTCTGCAATATCCTATTTGAGTTCCTTCACAATTCTTAGGTGAATACCATATGGTCCTGGTGACTTATTTCTGTTTCATTTTATTAGTTTGTTCCAAAACCACCTCTATCAACAACTCAGTCTGCAACAGTTGCTCAGATTAGTCACCTAAAAAGAATGGCTCAGATATTGGAATCTTCTTCACATCCTCTGCAGTGAAGACTGATGCAAAGAATTAATTTAGCTTCTGTACAATGGCCTTGTCTTCCTTGTGTGCTCCTTTAATGGCTCCACTTATTGTTTGGTATTCTTTCTGCTTCTGATGTACTTACAAAAACTAACAGCACATTTTTTTTTCTTTGCTAGTGCTCTTCAAATTCGTTTTTTGGCTTGTCTAATTATACTTTTACATTTGACTTGCCAGAGTTTGTTCCTTTCTATTTTTCTCAGTAGGATTTGACTTCCAATTTTTAAAGGATGCCTTTTTGTGTCTAACCACCTGATCAGTTACACAGGGTTTGTCTTCACTTACAAGGCCCTTCACAGCCTATTTCCACTCTGCCTATCATTTTTCATTCACTATCAAGATGTTGACTCCTGCCTCCGATTGGTCCACTTGTTAAATTTTCAAATAAGCACTTTTGTGCTTTCTCCCATGCAGCCTCTCCATGCTTGGATGTAAACATCTGCAAAGTTACCTCAGAATCCTCCTTTGCTGTGACTCCTACAAAAAACTTAACAGTTAGGATGTTGGTGTGCTGAGACCACTGCCTATCATGCTGACCAATGTTGTTTCCTTGTACTCTCTATCTGTTGCGTCTTGCTGTGACGTTCCCTCTGGTGTTATCTGGACTGGTGATCTGCTAGGTCGCTCCAATCCTTGGCTCTGGGAGCCAGCCTTACCCTGCTCTGCTGTGAGAACCCCCGCTCCTGGGATGTTCACACACAGCCTCTGGCATGTAAGCTGCTCCTTGGATTGTGCAACCGAATGAGACTAGCCAATACCTCCGGTCCCAGACACAACCCTAGGAACCTCCGTCTTGCAGTGTCCAGTTATGCCCGCTGGACGCTGCAAGCTTATTTGAGTTTGTCAATTTAACAAAGAAATTGATATGCACCAGGTTGTTATCCCAAGGGGAGTCTCTTATCATGCTTCAAACCAAACGAACTGCTTCAGGTAGAATAAACAACAGATTTATTAACTATAAAGATAGATTTTAAGTGTTTGTAAGTCAAAGCATAACAAGTCAGATTTGATCAATGAAATAAAGGCAAAACGCATTCTAAACTGATCTTAACACTTTCAGTGCCTTTACAAACTTAGATGCTTCTCACCACAGGCTGACTGGTTGCTCTTTAGCCAGGCTCTCCCCTTTGATCAGCGCTTCAGTCACTTGGTGTGGTGTCTGTAGATGTAGGTGGAAGAAAGAGAGAGAGCATGGCAAATGTCTCTTCCTTTTATCATGTCCTTTCTTCCCTCTTGGCTTTGCCCCTCCCCCCCTTCAGAGTCAGGTGAGGATTACTTCATCACAGTTCCAGACGGACCAAAGGAAGGGGGGGTGACTCCCTCGAGAATCTAACAGATTCTTTTTTTGTTGCCTAGGCCAGCGCCCTTTGTTCCTGTGAGGCTGGGCTGGGTTTGTCCCATACCTGGCCTGATGAGGTGTGAACTGCCTCTCTGCTCTTGGAGAGTTTTTGCCTGGGCTTACTTTAAGCCATGAGGATACATTTTCAGCCTCATAACTACATACATGAAATTATAACCTATAATATTACTGTAACAACAATGCTCAGTGCATCATGAACCTTCCAAAGACACTCGACATGACAAACTTTTCACTGGATACCCCACAATCATTTTACAAGGATGAACATGGGGGGTGTAGGGTGTTGCCCCGAGGTACAGAGCGTCACACTTGTTTTATACTGAGAGTGTAAGTTCTTTGTGGGCAGGAGCCATCTTTCTGTTCTATGTGTACAGTGCCTAGCGCAGTGGGGTCCTGTGACTAAGGTACAAATAGTAATAGAATAAACATAGCCAAGCTACATTTCTAATTGGGGACAGCAGGGGGATGCTGGGGAAACTAATGTGCTGGCCTTTTACCGGTGGGGAACACTGTCTTCAAGCAAACCAAATGTATCAAATTGTTTCAATGAAACTTCAGTTTGAACAGAAGTGAATGTGGCAAAGCATAAAATACCACCAGAGGCTGAAGATTTGTGGAAAATATTCTGTTAAGTCTTACAATTTAAAAATGGTTCAGTAAGTTACTGTCATGAGCTGCTGCTAAATTTAAATACTTCTGTGTATTTTACAGTGTAAATGTATTCTTGCAAGACTGGGTGTTTTGTACTGTATTATATAGGTATAGAAAACAGATGTGGTACTGTCACTGCTTATCAAGTACCTTACCACCATGGCTTATCATGTTTCACAAATTAAGTTGCACTATTACAGTGAAGATTCATTCAGGATAAGTGTAACTCTGTATCCTGGCTTCTTCCTCAGTGAGCCACAGCTGGTTTGCCCTTCTGTTTCTGAAAATGTCAGAGGCAATTCATACTTCCCCACAGGGCTCTAGGACTTGTTTGCTTTCCTTCCATCCTTACCCCAGTTTCTCACTCCAGCAAAACAAAGAGAGCAGGGGTACAGCAATCCTGCTTTATCCACTGCTATCTTAATTTGGGGGAAGCAGCGAGTGAAACCTTTCCCCCCCCCGACTCTCCTTTTGCTTAGTGGACCAAAACTTTAGGGCTTTATTCAGAGACAAAACTAATGCTGAGCTATTTCCCTTCTCCCACACACTTCATTGTGGTGGGACAGACCTAGCAATGCTATGTCTGCAAGATGATCCTCTCAGGTGTCACAGAATGAGAGTTCTGCCATGACTGCTCCCAGTTCTAAGGGCAGCCTCTTGCCATTCATTGTATTCAAGCTGTAAAGGAGAAAGAGCCATCAGTCTAAGTGAATGCAAGATGTTTTCTTTAACAAAAAATGGTAATAAGAAAAGGAGGACTTGTGGCACCTTAGAGACTAACAAATTTATTTGAGCATAAGCTTTCGTGAGCTACAGCTCACTTCACGTAGCTCATGAAAGCTTATGCTCAAATAAATTTTGTTAGTCTCTAAGGTGCCACAAGTCCTCCTTTTCTTTTTGCGGATACAGACTAACACGGCTGCTACCCTGAAACCTGAAAAAATGGTAATGTATCATTTGCCAGTGTCATAGTCTTAACTGCCACACAAGTATAAGGTTTGGAATGACCTTTCTACCTAAGATAAGGAGGGGAAATATCACCCTCTTTCCAAGAATATCCCTAAACATTTTGGTTCAGATTTAGAAGAAATTTTAGAATTGTCTGGATGGTGTTACCTTTATATGTTGTTTGTGTATATTTTTCTTCTCCAAGTATGTTTGGTGAGGCAGATACAGACTTGCGGGCTCTTCAGGCCTCGATGGAACAGTTACTTAGGGAGCAGCCTAGTGAGGAATTTAGTGAAGAGGAGTTGTCTACCTTAAAGGCAGATACTGCAGCACGCATAACAAATGGTACAGAGTTGGATGATGAGGATGACAACAACCCCAGCAGTGAAAGTGTACTTAATGAAGAATGGCAATCAGGTATAAACTTTGTTACTTGCAATTTCTCTTACTAATGTTAGTGCTATAAATACAGAATTCAGTAACAATTCTATAAAGGGTTTTAGCATAGTCTGTATAAAAGACATTATACAGAATTAAGCTTCATTTTATTACAAAACTTGGAAAAGTCAAATTATAATTAGATCTTATTTAGTGTTATAACATATAACCAGTGTTGAAGGGAAATGTTTAGTCTTCAGTGGACAAAGATTACAAATGAGTATGAAGTAACTTTGTTATCTAGAACTGTTACCTTCAGGAAAAGTCTAAGACTATGCACTGCTGCACATAATCTTTTCCCACCTACAGTGCATGATTGTGTCACATAAATGTGAACAGGGAATATAAACTGGTGTGACTGGAGTAAATGAGAAGCTGCATTAGGATAAAGCATACAAGGGACAAGAGGTTTTTCAACCTTGCCATTACTAGAAATATCTAAAAAAGAAAAGGAGTACTTGTGGCACCTTAGAGACTAACAACTTTATTTATTTAGTCTCTATGGTGCCACAAGTACTCCTTTTCTTTTTGCGAATACAGACTAACACGGCTGTTACTCTGAAACTAGAAATATCTATTAATGCAGTGGAACTGAAAATATTATTTAATTAGTTTCAGAAAATCCCATTACCTTGCTGCTTTTAGGATGTGATGTTAGCAGCATAAAATGCTGTAGTAAAGTCTTAATCTTACACTTCAGGTTCTAAAATTCTAGTTAAAAGTAGAATATTTTAGTACCGCTTAAAAAAGGCAAACGTGAAAATTTAGGAAGTGGTCAGGATAAATGAAGGAATTTTAATGAGTTCTATGTTGTGTGGGAATATAGTATAATTTATGCAAGTGTAAAAGTGTAACAATATTCAAGAAATAAGGTTGTATAGATATCCCTATCATTCTTGGATTGATGTAGGGTACGTCTCAACAAACCAAACATATGTGATGTCCTTGTAGTATAATACTTCATTTTTTTATGAGAGATCTCAAAGACTTTTATAGAAATTAAACAAGCCTCATAAACTACCACTACTTTTCTCCTCCTAATTTCCACTTGTCTCTGTAGATGTCCCCATTTTACAGGTAACTAAAAGTGTTGTTCACTCGTGAATTTTTATCAGAAGTCTCTCACTATTGGTGTCGTCTTAAAGTGACTCCAGGAGCTGGGGCATTATTTCATGAGAATCTTAGCTTTCATTTTTAATAAAAAAAAAAAAAGTATTTTAGACCTTATGGTACAGAGTAAAGCTTGAAAACACAACTCCTACAGGCTCAAAATCCAGAGGGCAACCTCTCCCCCTATAATATAGTGCTTTAAAGATGTCATGATTTGAAGATAAGCTTATGATTTTTTTAACACTTTAGGTTGGCAATACTAGATTAAGCTTGTAATTTGGTCAAGTCTGTAACTTGCCACAGTCATGGAGAGCGTTAGTGGTAGAACCGGCTATTAGAATTTGGAACTGGAATTTGAGATTTCTGGGGTTTAACTACTAGACAATGCTACCTACTTTGCAAAATTTGTTAATGTAAGCTTTATGACAGTACTTCTGGGTTTCTATTGGCAATTTAAAAAAATGCACAGTAATAGGTATGTGCTCCCTATGTTAAATTGGAAACACAAATCTCCTCTCAAAGTCCATGCACCATGTTATACAGATCTCTGAGCTGTTGTCAGAAGTGAACCCAAGGGTTGTGTGCATGCGTATTGTTTTAGGGTGAGATTTAGGACGGTTAGGTATTCACCTTTGAAAATCATCCCTTAATGATAAAGATTATAAAGATGCCTAAATTAGTGGATGGGCGCATTTTATTAAGCTGTTAGAGTAGAACCTCAATGTTACGAACACCAGAGTTACAAACTGACCGGTCAACCACAGACCTCATTTGGAACCGGAAGTATGCAATCAGGCAGCAGCAGAGAAACTCTCCCTTTCCCTCCCCCGCCCCAAAAAGGCAAATATAGTACAGTACTGTGTTAAACATAAACTACTAAAAAAAGAAAGTTTAAAAAAGATTTGACAAGGGAAGGAAACTGTTTCTGTGCTTGTTTCATTTAAATTAAGATGATTGGAAGCAGCATTTTTCTTCTATGTAGTAAAGTTTCAAAGCTGTATTAAGTCAATGTTCAGCTGTAAACTTTTGAAAACAACCATAACATTTTTGTTCAGAGTTACGAACAACCTTCATTCCTGTGGTGTTCATAACTCTGAGGTTCTACTGTATATAAAAATGCTGCTTAACATGTACAAAGCAATAGAGAAACTGAAGAAACATTTGCTGTTCCTGTTTCTACTCCCGTTGAAAGGTCTCTGAATTGTTGGTTTTTGACGAGATAGCATGTGGTTTTCCGTAGATGAGGTATTATCTTGGTGTCCTTAATGTAAAGAAATTCCTTAATAAATACGAGTGAGCTCCAAGCCTTAATAGCTCATCTCTCTGACACTAATTCTCTTAGATCATGTCTCGACTCAAAAAATAAATTGTGTTTTTAAAAAGTGTTGGCTAACAGGGTTTAAAATAAGAATTTCTGTCTTGTGCAGGCCAGGCAAATAACACTTTATAAAAAATATTTTAGCTGGTTATGGTTCACTCTAAGCTCCCACATGTATTGACCATGTCCAGCTAACAAGTTTAAAAACATGACTTGTCTTGTCTTCACTATGTGCAAAGTCCAGCTGTTTTTCTTCCCTACACACTAGGGCACATATAGGCTAGTTTTGCTACCAAATCAGGATGTGAAGTGAGAACTTGGGAGTTACCTAAATTATGACTAAAAAAAGGAGGACTTGTGGCACCTTAGTCCTCCTTTTCTTTTTGCGGATACAGACTAACGCGGATGCTACTCTGAAACCTAAATTATGACTGGGTCTTCCCAGAAGTCACCTAGATTTATTGTGGCTGGAGAAGGATGTACCTTAGCACAGAAGGAATCCAAACAGATGATTCTTTATATTCAAGTCTTTATCTGCAGATGGAAGATTAGATGCCAGATTAAGGACTCATTTTGTAGGCTTTTGCAACCTGCCATGGTGTGTTAGATCCATTTTTGAGACTTGTGGAGTGGTTACATGGAACTTTACCCAGCAATTCTGTTTCAGTGCCAAGCTTAAGTCAGATGTCTGTTTTGGGACAGCTGTTTTATTCTTTTATGTGAATTGTTACTGCTGGTTTATCTACAGAGTGGGGTGTATGGAGAAGACAGCTACGTAACATTCCAGCACCAGGGACACTCCGACTGTATTGGTTCCACAGAGCCACATTCACGCACCTTCTTTCCTCACAATTTCTTCAGATCATCCAAAGGAGAAAGAGTCTGATACTGCTTTTAATTAGTGACTCAGTGCTGCTGTGAATGTGTGGTAGCATGTGGCACATTCTTGAGGTGAACTGCCTTCAATTTGGTTCACAGGTCTGGGTGGACTTCAAAAGTTCAGGTACATGGAAGCAATATATTCAGAACTGAAGTGGGATTAAACTTTTTGAATTGTTTCTCCTGTTGTATTTTCCTTTCCTAGACAACAGTGATGGGGATATTGCCAGTGAATGTGAAGCATATGACAGTGTCTTCAGCCATTTGGAAGAACTGAGATACAATCTGGAGCGGGAAATAGGCTTTGATAAATTCATTGAAGTTTATGATAAAATAAAGGTTTGTGGAGTGCTCTAAGTGAAAAATAGATCAATCTACCTTGAGTTGCTCATTGCTGCATAGTGTTATATGACTAGAATTTATGAACATTCCTGTAACTTCGTATTCTGTTCTGCATACTAATGCTAATACAGAAAATTTCATTGTGTGTGACCTAAAAGAGAGATGTTTGTGTTAATCCATGATTCTTTTTATAAATTTGTAAATTGTTTCACTTTGTTCATTTCAAATTTTAAATTGGACCACTTGCATTGTCTACTCTTTTATAGGCAATACATGAAGATGAAGATGAGAATATTGATGTTTGTTCAACAATAGTTCAGAATATTCTGGGAAATGAATATAAACATCTGTATGCCAAGATTCTTCATTTAGTGATGGCAGATGGAGCCTATCAGGAGGGTAATGTTCTTAACACTTCATTGCAATTGCGTACTATTTCTGTATTATATTCTCCTACCTAGATAATCTCATTTGTGATAGTCTCTGACATTAATAATATTTTTTCTAAAACAAACAGTTTTAAACTCCATTATTACATATGTTACTTGGATTAAAAACTATCAGAAATTCACAAAGGATATCGGGGAAAAAAAATAATCCTTACAGCAAATAGTAGTTAAGGAAATTTATCAAATTTCTCACATTGAACATTTTTTATTGTACTGTGCACATTCATAGAATCATAGAATATCAGGGTTGGAAGGGACCTCAGGAGGTCATCTAGTCCAACCCCCTGCTCAAAGCAGGACCAATCCCCAACTAAATCCTCCCAGCCAGGGCTTTGTCAAGCCTTACATTCCTTCTGTAGCTAATCACAGATGTGCTCCTAAAGGTGAAGTTGGTTATTTAGCTCTGGAGCATATATGAATGAGGGCAATAAAGAAGGAATATAATAAATAGTAAAGCTTTCAAAACTAAAATGATTTTGCTGAAAAGCGGTGATTGTTACAAATTCATTATTGCTTTTCCTTCAGTGAGTTGCAGTGATAGCTGAACCAGGTTATCTGCAGCTCCTATTCACTACTGCACAGGTTACTCTTCCCTTTCTCAAAAAAGTGTCAAAAAATGCTGTCCATCATGCTCCTACTATCGCAGTACACTGGCACACTTAGACTAGCTGCACCTTTTCAGAAACCAAGCCAACATTCATGATTCTGATGAAAAAAGCATTGCCAAATTCTAGGACTGGGCTGAAATTATAACATTCAGGATAATTAACTGAAGTACTACTTATACTTCAAATCTGAATAGATATTGGTATAGGGAGAGAACACAAGAAGACAAATTTCCTAGGGAAATCCTCAAGCATAGGCAGAACGTGCCAGTGCTACTACACTCGCCTACTTCCATGACACCAGTGGTCAAGACAACAAACTGTTGAGAAGTTAAAGCTGTTGCTGATGGATGCAAGGTTCGGTAATAAACAAAACCATCACACACAGTGCTTGTCTTCCAGCCTCTGTAATGGAACGTCTCTTCCAAATCAGAGTGACCCTATTGGCTACTCAGTATAGCAAACGAGGGAACCAACAGCAAAGGAAGACAAGTAGCAGTCCTGTTTTCCTTGAACTTAAGATTCAGAAGAGACCCTACCTTGGACACAGCTCCCATTGGCGAACTGAGGCCACTGGGAGCTGCGGGAGGCCATGCCTGCGGACAGTCAATGTCAGCAAAATGTCTTGTGGCCTGCAATCAGATTACCCTGATGGGCCGCAGGTTGTCCACCACTGCTCTAGACAAATTGGTGTGGATTCCTCCTGCAGTCCTACATTCCCTAGAATGGTGGTTAAATAGGAAAATATATAATATAGGGGGTGTGTGTACCTTTTTCCTGCCCCCTCCCAACCAAGACAGTCATTACTAATGATTGTCTCATATGGTGGGATTCGCACCTAAGGGTATTGTGAACCCACACATTAAAGGTAGAGTGAGAAGCTGCTTGTCATGTGTCCTTGCACTTTGAGCAATTTACAAGGCTTTACCGTGCTTTTTCCCCTCACATCAAAGGCTTCTTGGTTTAGATACAGACCTACAATGCAACCACAAGATACTAAACTGGCAGGTCAGGGCACAGTCCGATCAGCTATGCCAGGAAAATATGAATCTCTGGGACTTTTTTTTATCAAGGAAGATATTTCTCCCATTGCTGCTCATTTACTGGGCTCCCAGAATCAGTTGGCTGACCCCCTCAACAAGAGATTCTCCCCGTGTCATGAATGGGTTCCTTAAGAACAGTGTACTGAGGACTGTCTTCCAAGCCTGGGGTATTCATTAAGTCTCAGACCACTGATAAAAAGAGTAGGCGCACTAGTTCTCCTATGAAATCTTGAACACTGTTCCACAAGAAGGCACTGAGACATTGGGCCCAAAAGGGAGAGTTCCTGTGAGGTTCCAAGTGGCTCCAATATTGTGAAGTCTTCTGAAGCATATTGTAAGAGCCAGACCTTAAAACGGGATTTGGTACCAAGGATATCTTAAATTTTGGACAGTCGTACCCAGGTTACTAGAGGTTCTGCCTGAAAGAGATCTGTGTATTCAGACTCTGTTATCCCTTTGATACCTATACCATCATCCTGTACTTCTGCATTGGTACCAATGGAGTTTGACCCAGATCTTTCTCTTATCAGGCATATGGGTTCTGTACTATCGACAGTGAAGCTGGCTTTCACAGGAGATCATCTAATTCTTACCTATATACCATGGTTCCAAAAGAGTTTAGATATGCTAAAGACCTCCATGTCTCCACTAAGCCCGGATCTCTGTTACTAAACCATACCGGTCATCTTGCAATCTGCTGGGTCACCAACTCCACATCTGTCATTGAGGCCATTTTACTCACCAACTTCAGTCATCCAGGGCAAACCATTCTCTCTCTCACACCCACCCACCCACCTGTTTTCACCTCCCCCTGAATATGTTGAAGAGGACTCTGACTCACAAATTTTAGTAAAGGGTTCCCCTGTATATTCTAGGAGGCATCATTTGCCCACATGTACTGACACTATGGAAGAAACAAGACCTCAACTCCCACCCACTGAGTGTGACCAGTGGTTGATGTCTTTCCTGTGCCCTTTGGACCCTCCCCCAGTGGGCTTGTTGGGATCCTCTGGCTATTTACCTGTTCCAGTTTAGGTCAGCATCTACTCACTCCCAAAGGGAGCATACACAGTGTCATTCTTCTCAACCTCCTCTCTCATCCTCCCAAACAGAGGAGGGGAGACTTTTGAGGAGCAGGAGGCAAGGGCTGACAAAGAGGTGACACCTGTTTGTCAAGATTTTGTCGCCATTGCCTGATGAAGCCATCATGACTTCACTACCTTCCATGGCGGATGACTTCAGGATGTTTCAGGAGCTGATGAAGCATATTGCCAGTATGCTTCAAATTCCATTGGAGGAGGTCCAGAATTCTAACCATAAACTCCTGAACATTTTGCACAGCTCAGCCGGTATGTGTAGCCATCCCTGTCAATGAACTTTGTCGGAGCCTGCTAAGATTATCTGGCAGACTCCAGTTACCACAGTACCTACTTGCAAATATGCAGCTAAAACGTACTATGTCCCAGTCAAGGATTCTGAGCTTTTATTTTCTCACCCTATACCTCTTTAATAGTGGAGGCCATCAATGGATAAGGTAAGCAGTGCAATTCTAAGTCTGCCCTTTTCTCCAAAGATCACAAGAGACTTGATCTCTTCGGTTGTAAGTCCTACTCCTCGGCCACATTACAGTTTCAAGTTGCGAACCACCATGTGCTTATGTCAAAATATGGTTATTTAAACTACAAGTTTAATTCTCTTATTCAAAACTTACCAGCTGAGCATCAGAAAGGTCAACTTTTGGCAAAAATATCATTACAGACATGTCTCCTTTAAATGCTACCTACGCTGCAGCACAGTCCATAACCACCATGAGTGTGATGTGATGAGAATGTTGGCGGCAGCTGTTGGGTTTCCCTAGTGAGGTTCAGAGTACTGTTGACCTTCCTTTTGACAGCCACCAAACTATTTGCTAAGTCTACCACTGACTTTCTTCACCCTCTGAGGGACTCAAGGACCATGCTCAAATCCCTCGGGATCTATACACCTATGAACAAAAGAAGGTTTAGCAGGTCTTCACAGCAGTCTCTTCTACACCATTTTTCTAACTTCCGTAGGCCACCTGAGTTACCAACCAAGAGACCCAGACATTCAAAGAAGCCAGCTTCTGCCACAGCTACTTTGTCCCACCATTCACATCTTCTAAGCACCAGTTTTGATGGCTTGGACAGGAGTCTCAACCGTTTAGTTGACAGATCTTACTGCTATACCATCCTATGGTCAATCCCCCTTTTGGATACCATCTCTCTCTCAATTTCAAGCTGCATGAGAGAACATAACATCGGACAAATAGATGTTGGAAACCATAACATCTAGTTACACCATTTCATTTCAATTCCATCCCTTGCCCACAACCCCATCCCTTTTCAGCTACCTATCTCATGCTCAATTGCTGACACAAGAGATTGCTTCTCTTCTGTGTTTAGGAGCCATAGAACCAGTTCCTGTATAGCACAAGGGAAAGGGATTCTACTCAGTGTGTTCTGGTTTCCAAAAAACAGAGGATGGAGGCCAATCATAGACCTCAGACATCTGAACACATATGTGAAACAAAATAATCCAGGATCGTGACCCTTGCAGGCACAATTTCCTCTCTAGATTCTGGAGGTTGGTTTATGACTTTCAGCCTACAAGAACACATTTTCATGTGGTATTCCAACCTTCTTACAAGAGGTTTCTTCTATTCTTGTTCAATTAGGACCATTACCAGTACCAGGTGCTCCTTTTTGGCCTCTCCTTGGCTACAAGGATATTCTCAAAGGTTATAGCAGTCAGCCACACACCTTCATCATGGAGGCATAATCATCTTCTCTTATCTAAGCAATTAGTTGTTCAGGGCGGCCCTTATCAGAAAGTATTATCAGCGGTACAGGTGATACAATCCCTATTCTGCAGCCTAGGCCTCCAGCTCAATCTCAAGAAGTCCATTTTGATACCACTTCAGCGTCTAAATTGTATAGAAGGTTTTCTGGATGTGCTGGCAGGCAGGGCTTATATCCCTTCCAGGAGATTTCTCACCTTCCAGAATTTCATCTCAAGAATTCAGTGCATTCCCCAGTTGGCAGTGAGAAACTGTCTTCAACTGCTGGGGCACATAGCAGCTTGTATTTTGTATTTCAGCATGCCAGGTTACATCTTTGGTGTCTCCAGTGATGGCTTCGGATGGGCTACAGACTACACAAGCACAGTCTGGACAAGCCTATATCTGTTCCCCAGTGGGTTCTGCAGTCACTCAACTGATGGAAGACCCTGTGAATATCGGTGCCAGAGCCACATTTATCCAAAATCCCTTTACTGTCATGATAACATCAGATGCATTATTCTTGAGATAGGGGACACAGCTGGGACCCCACACAATTCAGGGCAAATGGTCACTGCAAGCACAGCTCTTCTGCATCAACTTTCTGGAGTTGAGAGTGGTCAGAAATATTCATTTTCATTTTCTCCTTCTAATCTGAGCCAATTCAATCAAGATAATGACAGACAGCATGGCCTGTGTGTATTATATCTATTGTCGGGGGAGACACATTCCCCTCTCTCTGCACCAAAGTGATAAAACTCTGGAATTGGTGCATAGCCAATAATACAGTCATCTCAGCTGAACTGACTGGGAATAAAAACACCAGGACAGATAACCTCCGCAGACATTTCTCCATAAATTACAAATGGGAACTAAACACCTAAGTCCTCAACAGACTATTCTTAGCTTGGGGATTCCCAGAGGTCAATTTTTTTGCCCCAGCAGCCAATATGAAGTGCAACAAATTCTGTTCCAGCACAGGTTTTGAGCCTTAATCTCTAGGAGATGCCGGTCTCATTTCATGAATAGGGAGCCCTCTTTTTATGCGCATCCACCCCCACCATTGCTTCTAACGGTTCTCAACAAGATCAAGCAAGACCGCACGTTTTGATTGCTCCACTTCGGCTAAGATAGGTTTGGTATCCTTATCTCATCCAATTTGCCTCTTCCCCATCTATTGTCTCAGAATGCTGGTCAGACGCTTCACCCCAACCTGGAGGTTCTGCGGCTCCTCGCATGGGTCCTCAGTGGTTCTCAAGGTTAGAGATTTCCTGTTCCTTAGAAGTGCAACAGGTATTAATGAATAGTAGAAAAGAATCTATAAGACATAATTACATCCAGAAATGGACATATTTTTGGTGTAATAGGTGAAAGCTTTCACCTGCTCATTCTTCTCTTTCCAGAGTCTTGGATTACTTGTTAGAATTGATAAGATTGGGATTTTTTTTGAGTTTCGTCAGGGTTCACTTAGAAGCGATTCCAGCTTTTCATTCTCCATTAGAAGGTTTTTTGATCTTCATCCATTCTATCATAGTGAGATTTCTGAGAGGTCGAGTGAATCTCATCCCACCAACCAGAGATCCTTGTTCTTAATTGCCTCATGAAACATCCTTTCAAGTTACTAGCTATGTGCTCCTTCTTACATCTATCTG
Source organism: Natator depressus (assembly GCF_965152275.1). NCBI lineage: Eukaryota > Metazoa > Chordata > Testudines > Cheloniidae > Natator > Natator depressus. The sequence continues at coordinate 69,385,661 of NC_134237.1, read as the reverse complement.
TGAAGACAGCCTTCTTGGTGGCCATCATCTCTGCCCTTAGGGTCAGGGAACTGGGGGCTCTAATGGAAGACCCTCTATTCAGTGTTCTCTACAAAAAGGTGTTACTTTGACCCCATCCAAACACATTTTATCAAAGGTTTTTTCTGAATTTCATATTAATCAGACCATTCACCTTCCAGTTACTTTCCCAAAGCCACATCAGACTAGATAAGAAACTTCTTTCCATACCGTAAATGTGAGGAGGCTGTTATTCTTTTACCTGGATAGAACCAGACCCTTTAGAAAAATCTTCTAGGCTTTTTTGTGTCAATTGCAAACAGATTTCAGTGATCCCCAGTCTCTATGCAGAGACTCTCAAGATGGATCTCTGGTTATATTATATTACCTGGAATGAGTTGGCTGATGATAAACCTTCCTCTAGAGTGATAACTCATTCTACAAGATGACAATCTACATCTGTAGCTTCTCAAATATGTTCCACTTGCTGAAATCTGCAGGGTTGAAACCTGGACGTGTGCACCTACTTTCTCCAACCATTATGGTTTTGGTTAATGCTGCTAGATCAGATGCTGCAGGAGGCAATGCAGTTGTCTCTTCAGGACTGAACTCTGCCCCGAAGCTCCCTCCTCCTTAGGGAGGTACTGTGCTGGAGTCACCTGAAGTGGAGCACCCCTAGGGATGTAATCAAAGAAGGAGCGATTACTTACCTCGTGCAGTAACTAGAGTTCTTCGAGATGTGTCTACCTAATGGTGCTCCACTACCCCTCCTCCTTCCCCTTGTGGAGCTTTACGATAGAGAAAGAAGTGAGGCCAGTTTGCCCACACAGTGCTTTATATCCTCGGTGTGGGGGCACATGTATTGGCTGAATGGGCACTATTACCAAAAGTCTCCGATCAAAGGTGCAAGGGCATGCCTGCATTTGAAGTGCAACACCCATATGGACATCCATCTTGAAGAACTCCAGTTACTACATAGGCTGAGTAATCTCTCTCTCTTTCTTAGTAGTGAAAGGATTTCATTGTGATAACAGCTTTGTTGTATATGATTTAAGTTGAGCAGGCCATATAGAGTGCAGGAATCTTAAGAAGTTTATCAGTCCAGTAAAGATGTAATGCTATTCTTTGCTTTACAGGCTTGTATGCATAGTGCTTTCAGTGCTGTTTTGAAGTCTGTTAACAATTTTTTTAAAGTTGTTCATTTCAGTCTTATTTTGTAATAAGAGTTTTTATCGTATATGGTTGCTTACTTAACTATTTATCTTATTAAGTTTTACTGAATCTGCTAAATTTTGTCTTTTTTTCCCCTCTCTACAGATAATGATGAATAAACCTGCCTCAGGAAATGCGATATGTAGGTGTCTGGATTCTGTACAGCAGAATTGCGAGTTACAGTGTAAAATGTAATAACTGAATAAGGACCAAGAAAGTGGGAAACCTAAGAAAAGCATGCTGATTGCATGAAGAAGATGGAAAAACATGCCTGTATTTCAGATGAGATGTTTATGTATTTCCTTTTATATGTTTCCTCATTTTTAAAGTTACGTGCTGCAGAAATTACACTTTATCTTAAAAATTTCAACCAAAGTATATGGAGGATGGCCCAGAAGATGGTTTTTGTTTTTTTAAATCAAGATAGATTTATCATGTAATAGAGGCCTTGCCATATTAATTGTTGGCTGTTAGGTGTAAGCAGTTAAAAGGATTACCATGTTTTGAAAATACCTGCTTCTAGCTCTTCACTTACACACTAAAAATAATTCTGTTTATCCCTACTAAAGATTGTATTTCATTTTCAGTTGACCAGTTAGACTGTATTTAAATAATCACATTGTGTCAGTAGCCCAAGTTCGAATATTTCACATTTTTAGAATAAAACTGGTAGCATGTTGAAGTTTCCATTTGTCACTTTTTAACCAGTGTCACCTGAACTATCTTAATAGTTTTTGCAAATTGAGGCAAACTGGTCTTTAACACGTCATTGAAAAAGTTAATTTTTTTTCAAAGGGGTAATGGAATTCCTTTGGAACTGGGGAGTTTCTACCATAATCTTTCTAGCAGACACATTCGTATTTTGAATTTTGCTATCTTCTCTAACTATAAAGCTGTGCAAAAGTTAAGGCTGCTCCCCCCCCCCCCCCCCGTCACACACACACAAACAAAATGGAATAACCTTAAGTACTGTTACTAGTGTCATTTTGACACTGATGATTTGTTGTGTGATCTCCCAGGACAATATATACCTAGATTTTCCCCATACTCTGCTCCACTGTCAGAGGGAGCACCATATTGGCAAAATACGGTGTGGTTTTTTTCCCCAGAGACAATGGCTAGAAAGTGTTACTAGTCTGTGTGTATAACAGGTCAGGTATTACAGATCAAATGAAACTTACAATTTTCAGTTACCCTATTGGAGAGAGATGGATTTTCAACCCCTGAGTAATAGCAAGCTCAGGTGGAAAAATTTAAAAATTAAATTATTTTAGCACTAAGTGAAAGTTAATATGTACATTATTTCTAATCTTCATAAATAAATACTTGATTTTTGTATAACTCTTTATTTTTATGGTGGTATTACTATTAAAAATTCCTCTCTTGCCCATTGCAGGGGGGCAAAACAATGTTAAATTCTTTTTGCTTCTGTGGAATTGTTTGTTTCTTTACATGTTTTAGAACCAGAGTGTAAAATTAATTGGAGGAAGAGGGTCAAAATCCTTTGTTCTCTTGGCTGGGTTATCATTTTAGGAATCCACAGTGAGATTCCCACTGATGTCAGTGGGAGATTGTACAAAGATCAGAGGTAAATGGCAATGATGTATTACCTAAACTTTCAGTTATTTATTGAGTACCTTAGTATTGTCTCATTCAGTAGAAAAATTAACTTCACCTTTACGACCCATCCTCTTCCTATCTTGTGTTTCTCTTCTTTCCCCATCTTTTCTCTGTTTCTCTTTGTCTTTACTACATGTCTCCTTTTTTTATTCCCTCTGCATTTCATTTTCTGCAACAACTCTGTTCTTCCCTCCAGGCTTTACTCTCTTCCTCTTTCCCCATTTTATCCACTAAAATGATCAGTAGTAAAGTAGTTAAGCCTGACATTTCAAGTGTCTGTAGAGATGACTATACAAAAAAATTAATTGGGAATGGGGGAGATCACACCTTTTAAAATTCATTGTTTCAAGCTGTCTACAGACTCAGATGCACCCTTTGACACTGGTTTTAGTTCATATTTTCAACGTTATCTTTGTAATTGTTTAGAAACAAATTAAAAAAAAAATCCCAGATTCTGCAGGATCTGAATATGCCATTCAGACCACAAATATACATCAAACTGGCTGTTGGATGCTTTTGATCTAAAATCTTAAACTTCCACAAAATTCCTGAGATGAAATCCGAGCCCAGTGATGTCAATGGAAATTTTGCTATTGACTTCAGTGGGACCAGGATTTCACTTAAATGTGCGTTACTTCTAACACATTACCTACACTAGGCACGGCTTGCTTCCTATAAGAGTAGGAAGTAAGTTTGGCCATACTGAGTGGACTACAAGCTTTTAAGATGATGGGAGTACTTTTGCCAGTTAACTGTTTATGCAGAATCCATGCGTATTTTTCACATTTAAAAAAGAGAATAATCTTAAGGCCTTCCAATCAATTCTGAGTTCTCCTAAATCCCTCGAGCTAATTTAAGGTTGCATGAAATAGTAAATAAGAATATTATTCGAGTGTGGAAAAATTAATCTCTCCACATTTTAAAAAATATTAATCTGTCTAAATGTACACTATAAGAGGATCAAGACAAATGTTTGCAGATTTCAATCTATGCAGAAGAATTATTTTTTTATGTCAATTGTTTAAATACTTGGTTGGCAATTAACACAAAACCCCAGCCAATTATAAGAGGAGGTTGTCCATAAAGTGTGTAGTATCTTGAGTGTAAGTTATGGCAATTTATTTAAAGAAATGCTCTTCAGGCTCAGAACTTACTGGGCCTTAAAATTATTTAAGGAAAAAGATCGCTTGTTGAGAATTTAATTTTGCAATGACTTTCTATTATAGAAAAAAATGAATATTAAAAATTAGCCCACTGTGGGTCTGATCCTTAAGCCCTGTGCATTTGAAATTCCTGTTTACTGCAAATTGAGTTGTGAGCTTCTTTTCTCGATTTCTTCACTCCTTCCCCCCATCAGACCAGAGTAGGCCAAACTGAGCAAGCTGAAAGCTAGGAGGTGCTCCATATGCAAAGAGACTTAAGAGCTGCAAAAAGATAGATATTTCTCCACGACCGCTTCCAGCATGGGGACCATCAATCTGCCAGGCAAAGGCATTCTGATTCAGGACATACTGTCAGAGCCTCTGGTCCCTGCCACATCAACAGATTCCATCAGAGATGCCTCCACCAGGATGGGTTTGTCCTCTTCTTGAATCAGCTCTCAGGACTCAGTAAACCGGATTGTCCTCTGCAAAAAAGGCATTTCAGGAGTAAATAAAAAACTTGCCCACACCTTGAAAGGGAAAAAAGCCCCAGGGTCGCATCCCAGTTGTGTAATAATCAGTCAGGAAGAAATTTGGCGTCTTTCTGCCTCCCTTTCTTCAGAGGGGAAGATGTGGGTCTCTTAGGGATATTCCCTTGCACTTGCTCTCCAATTATGTTTTAATTGATGAGGGTTCAGGACTCCTTACATGGATTAAGATTCAAAAGATATTAGACAATAATAGCTAATGACCCAAAGTGGGGATGACAACACTTTTTCCCCAAATGACCAACCCTCTACCCCCACAAAAGTAAAAAAAAAAAAAAAAGAAAAAAAAAATTTCCCACCAAACATGCGTAGATCCTAATCCCTTACAAAGCTCTCACTCCTCCGTCAAGGAAAAGGAACCACTGGTTTTGGATAATGTAAAATTCAAGCCAGAGAGGCTGGAGAGAGATTCCTCCCCACCCCCACACTGGACTTAATCCCAACTGATTTAATTCAAGAAAACTTCAGACGTCTGTGAAGTTGCCACCTGGTTATCCTTTGATACCTTTTTTATATTAAGAGCTACAGACTTGACCTTTATCCCTCTGCAAAAGCATCCTTATGTTCTTGGACTGGGGATTCAGAATGGAAGATTTTTATGTGGTTTCCCTTGAGAATGATCTCTGCCTCATTCTGATCCATCCAAAGCAAGTTCTCCAGTTGTCTATGCAATCACCTCTTCAGGAACCATGTATGTAGCTAACACAGTGAAATGAGATGTAGATATAGAACGTTTATACTTAACCTCTTAGTAAAAATGTTGTTTTCCATACAGGTATGGCACAATTGTTCTTCTTTTGAGTGATAGCTCATGTCCATTCAACTGAGGCGTGTGTGCTCGCAACATGCACCGGTGCCGGATGTTTTCCCCTCAGCAGTATCCGTAGGGGATCGGCTCTGGCACCCCATGGAGTGGCGCACATATGCCACAGCTTATAGGGTACCGCTGGCCTCCTCCACCCTCAGTTCCTTCTTGCTACCAGTGACGGTGCATGGAACTGTTGCTGCTTCAGCTAGCGCTGTTGCTTCTCATTCACTCAAACCCATTTACCTCTTGTATATTATTGTATATAGTTTCCCTAGTTTTAGTTTCCCTATTTGTTAGTTAGAGACTTAGTTAGTTAGGGACTTCGCCTTGGGATAGGGCATGCCCCGGTCCCCAGACTGTAAGCCCTGTGATCGCTGTAAAAGGCCCATGCCCATTAGTGATCCACATAACAGTTGTTTACAGTGCTTGGGCAAAGGTCACATTAGGAATAAGTGAAGAATCTGCAAGTCCTTCAAGCCCAGGACAAAGAAGGAGCATGACATTCACTTGAAAGCGTTCCTTATGGAGTCTGTCCTTACCCTGATGTCAGAGCGGCGCTCTGATTTGGCGCCGAGCACCATGACCTCTGTGCACAGCGCCCCACTGATACCGTCTGCGCAGCACCGGTCCCCTTCCATGGCTCCAGCCAAGAAGCCTAGCAAGATGGGGTGAAGAAGGTCTCCAGTTTCCTGCAAGGGAAAAGACAAGTCTGAGGTGGACCAAGGCCCTGTCTGGGGCCCCTCTTCACCTCCTTTAGGATCTCGGGCCCCAGCTCAGGTCGAGCGGTTTAGCCCAGTCCACTCACCACCGGCTACCCTGGATAGTGACGGAGGTCCTTGTCAGCTCTGGGTGCCGTCCACCCCGGAGGCCCTGAAAGCGACGCAAGAGATTATGTCCCTCCCAGTGACGCCCACTCTGGCCCCTTCAGGGTCCTGGTGTAAACCTGCGTTTGGACCACCACAGTCTCCACATCTATGGCAAAGATCCCCATCCAGTCTCTGGGCCTCGGACAAGGGCAGAGAGTCTCGAGGTGCAGCTTGCCAGTAACCGGGCGCGGACCTCTGGAGGCACATGCCCCCCAGCAGGAGTTTCGGAGTTGGCACCAGAATCTCTGCAGCACCGGTACGGCTCCAGGGACAGGTCGAGGGACAACGGTACTGTTCCCCGGACTGTCGCCAATCCCCCAGGGTGGCATCACTGCATGTGGCTGCATTTTCATGATGCCAAGCCCGCTTTGGTTCCCAGTCCTGCTCAACATCCTGGTACCACTTGTTAAGTGTGAGGCATAGATCACCGGCCGGGAGCTGTCGTGGATCTGCTGGTCACTGACGCCCCGATCCATGCGCTCGTTGAGGTCAGCCAGATCCAACTTGGGGAGGAGCGGCTGGTACCGATCGGGACAAAGCCACCACTCAGCTTGGTCTTGGTTGCAGGGGAGCGACCCCTTGGGATCTAGCTCAGGTTCAGAGTGAGGTTCCCTAGCTGCAGGACAAGCTCCAATACCTACATCGATGGAACCCATGGGGATTCACTCAGCCCTCCCAGGCCTCCTGCTTGGTATCCGGAGCTTCAGAGAAACTGACTACCTCCCTCTCCCGCCCCCCCCCTCCAGTTCGAGACCTTGGCTGCAGGCACCCTACAGGCACAGGAGGAAGTGGGCGAGCAAGCCGCCGGACCACCTCTGCTTGTGGAGGACCCCTTGGTACTGGCTTCCTCCTCGTTGTTGCCAGATGAGGGTATAGTGGGGGTCCTTCCACCAGTTCCCCAGGATGATGCTAAGGCACATCAGGAGTGTTAGAGGGTTGTCGCCAAGCTGGGCTTCCAGGCAGACTCCCTCTTTGATGTTCTCTGTCCCATAGCCCCGGCCAGGGTAGCTTTGCCCCTATATGAGGGGGTCGCAAAAATTACAAATGCCTTCTCTGGAAAACCCTCTCCTCCTTGCCTCTGGTCTCCAAGAAGGCAGAGTGCAAGTACTTTGTGCCATTCAAGGGTCACAAATACCTTTATAAAAAGAAAAGGAGTACTTGTGGCACCTTAGAGACAAACCAATTTATTTGAGCGTAAGCTTTTGTGAGCTACAGCTCACTTCATCGGATGTTGAACACAACAGGCAGAGCATGATCCTTGGCCCTCTGCCAAGAGGCACTCTGTCTCTGGGACTTCTGCATTGGACATGGAATCCATCCAGAAGCGGGTCACCTTCTGGATGCCAGGAACACGCTAGCAGATCACCGAAGCAGGGACTTCTCTCACCACGAGTGGGAGCGCCACCCAGAGGTGGCCGTCACGATCTTCCAGAGGTGGGGAACTCCACAAGTGGATTTGTTCGCCACCATGCAGAACAGGAAGTGCCACAGGTTCTGCTCCAGACAGGGTCTGGGCAAGGGCTCCCTCTGACGCCTTCCTCCTATTGTGAGTAGGAAGCCTGATGTATGCATTCCCTCCGATTCTGCTCATCAGTAAGATCCTAGCGAAATCAGGAGGGACGCACATGGGAGAGGTCGCATATCAGGTATCTTCAGGCCTCTATTCTGAGAGTATGGGACCATTTCCTGGAGCAAATGCAAGACCAGGTACTGGTTCCCAACCATGTGCTGAATTCCCTAAGATGATGGACAGTCCCAGAGAATGTCAGCAGGGGTCTTCTGATATGACTTCTAGTCCTGCAGGTTCTCACAACAGACACCAGTCTGAAGGAAGGGTGAGCCCTTCTTGGGACTCGGAATGATGTAAGGTAGCTGGAGCTCCAGGGCAAGAACCACAGCATCAAGCTCTTGGAGCTCACAATTATCAAACTATCACTACTGAGATTCCAGAGCTCCCTAGAAGGCAACTACATCTTGGTCCAGCCAGACAGCATGGCCCCTTCATTGCATACTTAAACAACCAAAAAGTGGATACAAGGAGGGTAGCTCTACATGCAGAAGTGATGGAGACAATGGAATGGGCAGACAAGACTCTCACTTCCCTAAAAGCAATACATGTGAAAAGAGAGCTGATCCAAATGGCAGGCTGGCTCTGCAAATGCAAAGTCAACTATTCAAAATTATGCCTGAACCAGGAAGTCTTCATTCTGGTCTTACAGACATTCGGTCTCCCCTCAGTCGACCTCTTCGCCAATCGCAAGAATGAAAAACAGTCAAAATTCTTCATCTGGGAAGCAGACCCCAAGTCCGTAAGGACAGATGCTCTATTGCACAGATAACCAAAAGTCCTGCTGTATGCATCCCCATCCTTCCCTTTCCTAGAAAAGATGGTCCAAAAGATAATGTGAGAAGACGCGAGGGTGACCGTGGTAATTCCATACTGACCAAGGAGAGAATGGTTTTCTGATCTGATAAAACTGAATCTGGAACCACAATTGCAACTTCTAACAAGACCAGACATCATTTTCCCAAGGCCTATTCCTCAGTCAGATGCAGATAGTCTTCAAGTGACAGCCTGGATACTGACAGGGAAGCACTAGCTACACGTGGCCTATCTTTCAATGTGATCAGGACTCTGCTCTCATCCAGGAGAATTTCCATGCAAAAAACCTACTCCTCCATGGGGACCAAGTTCAGTTTGTTGTGCAAAGCATGCATCACACATTCAAGGGCTCCTGGGATTCTGACCACTCCAGACTTCCTTCAGGAAGGTGCGGATAAGGCCTTCAGCCCAGCACTGTAGCATGCCCAGTATCCGCCCTCAGAAGTGTACTATTTGCAGGATCCTTGTCAGAATGCTCAGGTATCCATATTTCTCAGAGCAATCAGACTGGCCAGACCAGTGGTCGGACAGATCTTCCCTAAGTGGGACCTACTACTGATGTTGAAAGCCTTAACCAACCATCCCCTTGAGCTTCTGACTGCCTTCATTCTGTCCAGCACCAGAGCTTCCAACCAAGAAGCAGTGGCACACTCTAGATGTCAGAAGAGCACTAAAAACTTATAACAAGCATACAGAATTCAAAAGGAGATTGGGCTTCCTATTCATTTCCTTTCATCTTGAAGTGCTAAGGGCTTACAGTGTCCAAGCTATCCCTTTCTAGATGAAACAGACTATGCACTGTTGAGGCATACAAGCCATCCAGTGCACCTATTCAAGAAGGAATCAAGGTGCATGATCCCTGGCAATCTCATGGGCCAAAAGAGTGTGCGCTTCCACTGCAGAAATCTGCAGAGCAGCCCACGGTCGTTTGGCTAACACTGCTGTCATACCCTTTAAGATTTGTTTCCACCAAGGCCTCCTTGCTAGGAAGGTGCTGCAGGTGGTAATATAACGTTTTGCCACTGCAGCAGTTCAAAAGGGGTGTGTGTGCCTTCCTGATATCTTAAGAAAATAACGGCTGTACGGGAACATTCCAGTGGTCCATCTAATCCAGTATCCTGTCTTCTGACAGTGGCCAGTGCCAGATTCGTCAGAGGAAATGAACAAGACAGGACAATTTCAAGTGATCCATCCTCTGTTGTCCATTCCCAGCTTCTGGCAAGTGGAGGTTTAGGAACATCTAGAACAAGGGGTTGCATCCCTGACCATCTTGGCTAAGAACCACTGATGGACCTATCCTCCATGAACTTATCTAATTTTTTTTTGACCCCAGTTATACTTTTGGCCTTCACAACACCCCCTGGCAATGAGTTCCACAAGTTGACGGTGCATTGTGTGAAGAAATACTTCCTTATGTTTGTGTTAAATCTGCTGCCTGTTAACTTAATCAAGTGGCCCCTAGTTCTTGTGTTATGTGAAGAGGTAAATAACATTTCCCTATATACTTTTCCCACACCATTCATGATTTTATAGACTTCTATCATACCCGTCCTTAGTTGACTCTCTTTAAAAAGACCGGGACTATTCATTTTCGATCTCTCTTCATATGGAAGGTGTTCCATGCCCCCCAGTTTTTGTTGGCATTGTCTGTACTTTTTCCAATTCTAATAAATATTTTCGAGATAGTGACCAAAACTGAACATAGTATTTAAATGTGGGTGTACCATGGATTTATATAGTGGTATAAAGATATTTTCTGTCTTATTATCTATCCCTTTCCTAATGGTTCCTAACGTTAGTTTTTGTTGACTGTCATTACACATTGAGCAGATGTTTTCAGAGAACTATCCATGATGACACCAAGATCCCTATCTTGAGTGATAACAGCTAATTTAGACCCCATCATTTTGTACGTATATTTGGGAATCTTCTTTTCAATGTGCTTTACTTTATACTTGCCAACATTGATCTTCCTCTGCCATTTTGTCAACCAGTCACCCAGTTTAGTGAGATCCCTTTGTGACTCTTTACAGTCAGTTTTTGACTTAACTATCTTGAGTAATTTTGTATTGTCTACAGATTTTGCCACCTTACTGTTCATTTTTTCTAGATCTTATGTTCACTTTTTTTATCCCTCCCTACACCTGTTCACTGCTCGCTACTTCCCATATGCACCAGAATTGTGGGAGACACACTGGGCTGCAGAATGGAAAATTTCTTACCAGCTAATTTCCTTTCTGCTAGGAGCATCTCTCACAATTGTACGCATCCTGAATGGCTTCACAGCCAAGGGGCAGCATTTTATTTGTATCACGTAGGCAGTGGCCTACTGTACGTAGTTAGTATTATTGTTGCTAATCATTTTCTAAGGTTTTTTTTTTTCACTGCTTTGGAATGAATCATCTGGCAGCAAGCAGCGGAAGGGGTCATAGCTAGCATAGGCTGCAACTTTGAGTCACCTCCAGAAACTGCGGACAGGAAAGGAATAGCCCATATGTATCAGAATTGTGGGAGATGTTGCTAGCAGAAAGAAAATTATCAGGTAAGAAACTTTCCATTCCTGCTCAGTTTGTGGAGACCGTCTCTTACTATATCTAAGCACAGCACATTGGGATCCCTGATCTTGTTTGGAGCCTCTAGGTGGTATTCTAATAATTTAGAATTAAAATTTAAAATGTACTTTGAAAGGCAAGATTCTATATAATATACATGCATATATACATACAAGTGATACATGTTGTCAGATAATCTGATCAGATTCAAAGTAGCCAGTCAGAGTTACAGAGCTTTTATGATTAGAAGTCAGTTAACGAAAACAAAATCCACACATCAAGTTTACAGTATTCTTGACAAGGTTTTGTATTCCTGTTGTAGATAACACCATTTGTCAATAATTCATGTTCTAGCTTCTCATGCCCCTTTTGGCTGGCTCGCTCCCTACTCTGCCTGAATATTGTATGTTTGCTCTTTATGCATGTTCTCAACTGCCTTCCTTCTAAAATTTAGAAACAAACCTTGGACACTGGTGATGGAAATTTGTGATCATTGTCAAACTTCTGGCAAGGGTGTTTTCCATGTTTCTTTGGAAGAGAAATGATCCACTATATTAAAAAGCTTCTAGAGCAGTGGTTCTTAACTTTTACTGCAGCCTGCACCCCTTTGGTTCTCAAAATATATTCTCGCACCCCTTATCAAAAATCATTGAAATAGGTCAGTTCTTTAAACCTAAATATATTTGTTTGTATATTACAGTAATCGTTAAAGTATAATGTTAATAAATACATAGGTTTGATGAAACAAAGTAGTTGTACTTATGTGCCTGTGCTTAATTTGTGTTTTCGATGATTTACCTACTAAAAATATCTGGCATGTTTCGCACCCCCAGAAAGGGTATCTCGCACCCCCAGGGGGTGTGTGTACCCCAGGTTAAGAACCACTGTTTTAGAGGAACTTTAACTGGAATTGAGCTGTTAAAGCTCCTGTCACTGTGCTCAGATGATACCCTTTGCCATTGGTTAGTTTTGTAATTAAAGTATTCCTAATACTTGCTTTAAATTAAGCATGCAATATACTGTACTTTGGTACACTTCATTGTAATTTTTTAAAATATACTCCATTAAGGCTGTAAAACAGAAGAGAAAACACATTTTGCAGTGTCAAAGAAACCTGTTATCAGCCACTACATTTTTCAGTTTGACTTATATTAAACATGCTTCTACAAACATGCAATGCTTAGCTTACTGGTATGCATTTTAACTTCTCTTACACCATCTGGGTGCCAATAAACACAATCCTATATTTGATGCAGTTCTTCCGAATTGGGCAACTCTAAGATAGGGACAGCATATATAAGCAGAATGCTCTTCTGCCCCCATATATCATGGAACTATGGGATGCTGCATGGAGATCATGCAAATATGTATGAACAAGGGAAGAGGAAAGTAGGGGGAAAATACTACTACTCTTAACTGTCGAAGTCATTAAAGCAGAACCTAAAATGTTCATACAAGGATGGGGGTAAGACCACTAAATCATAATTGCTGAATTGAATTTAAGTCACGATTTCCAAGAATCAAAAAACACATCTAGTAAATGAAATAGCCTTAATAAAATTACTATAATTTTTATAAACTAGATTATTTAATTGTAGGTGATTTGTGGCTTAAAACATTAGCTTAAATCACGTCTCATGAAAATGTTTAACAAGATAGCCATTCTTGCTTTTAGATCCTTCCCCACTGTCATGTTAGAAATGCATTTTCTTGTCTTTTTAAGGATAGTATTGAAACACTGGGACTAGTATAGATAGTTGCCACAGGCTTTCTTCATAAATGCTCTTTCGTTAGCAGACAGTTAGTGTCAGAGGTAAAGACTAACACAGAGGAATGTTCTGCATTTGAGGGAGTTATATTCCCAAAGCAGAAGTGTCTAAAGTATTTAGTGATTAGAGAGGACACAAAGCATCTTACTTAGTTGTTCCTCAGATACTTTTAAACACCCTCATCTCTCATACTAAATAATGTGCCTCCAAGGCATTTAAAATGAATCCAACTATTAAATTGATGTCCTTTCCTGCTAAACTAGCTATGCCCTTATGGCTGGGATCCAAGTCAAAGGCCAGTTATTCGTTTCCAGTACATTCTTAGAAGTAGCATAGTTGATCATTCATGGGAATAAAATGCTAACAAAAACTAAAACTTGCTTGTCTCTGTTAAAGTCCTGCCTACGGTATTCAACACTCCAGCAGAAGTGTTCATGTGTGCCACTAAACAACAGCAGTAGCTGTAGTTCCCATGGAACAGTACCCATGGAATCAATGGATACAGACCCTTGCTGTGTGATCAGGTACAACCTTATATAATTCTGAACCACACCATAGGTCAGGAGGGAAAAGCAGTTGCTTACTTGCAGTCCTGCTTGTCACCTTACACCCCTGGTATTGTATTGAAAAGTGCCAGTCTCCACCTCCACTGCTACCATGTGTTTAAGCAACACGAAGATGGGCCATGGGCTGAGCACTGAAAGGAAAGCAAAGATGCATTTTGTATCAGAAAAATATGCACCTAACCCACCACCCAGGTGTGCAAAAATAGCATGCAACTTAAAACTTATTTAATACTGTCACGGTGTCCAGAACGGGTCACAGCTGAGACAATCTCAGGTCAGACTGTCAGAAAACAGGGTAGATGCCCCCAAACTGGAGGTATGTTCTATAATTAGATTTAATCAAACCAGCAACAACTGTGTGCACCTGGATCATTATACTAGCTTACCATGGAGCCACAGTCAGTCCCCAGACACGTCAGCCTATATTACCATTCAGGCAAACTGGACTTAATTATGAAAGGTCATTTAAAACAAGAAATCATCACACATTTGGTTACTCCCAGCCCAAGAGAGCCAGTCACTTACCCCAGGTCAAGGTATACTTCAGATCTCCCCAAAGACAATGCGGAAGCCAATTCCTTTATTAAACTAAACTAAAGATTTATTAGTTAAGAAAAAGAAATGAGTTATTGAAAAGCTAAAGCAGGTAAAATACATTACAGATGAATCAAAGTTTGTAGGTCCAATATGATGGCAGAGGGGTAGTAATTTGCTGGTTTCCAATAGTCTCTCAGGGTTACCTAGAATGGATCTAGCGATCTCGGTCCAACCACTCAGAATTCCACCCTGTCAGAATTCATCAGTCCAGAGATGCAGAATCATTCCATTGAATCAGTATTCATACATCAGGCTCACATAAGGAAAGCTGACAAGCCTCTTGACCCACATGGGTGCTTCCTTTGCTCATGAAGATTAGGAAATGCAGCCTGGGGCTGTGAACCCCATTGAATAAAACAATGGCTCTTGCTTTGAAGTCAGCAGCCTTCTTCATTTAAATTTCCAACTCTCCAATCTTGTATGGGTAAACATAATGTAGACACAATGTGATAGCCAGAAACAATTCATTAGTTTTCATGCAGTGTTACACATCAAGTACATTTACATCTAAACACTAAGACATATTTCAATTTAAATCTAATTAAGTACAAGATAGCAATCACAGGAAACAGATTGGTGTAGACAATAACATTACCATTTCACTAGCTTTCATGCATTTAAGCAAATGTAATTACCAGGCACCTGCCAAGTAAATTGTAATTCGATAACACCCCCCTTTGTTCTATTCTAACAAGTGAATTGGCTTGAACTTATTATGACCTTTTAGCATTTGTTTGATATACATACATAAGTGAATTGCCCTGTTGCTCTGATTTGTGCTGGTCTGTCTGCGTCACAGAGCTGGTAACCTGTTTAGACAGCATTGCAAGCACATACAACCTTCTCCTGTACAATAAACCTGAAAATAGTTCAATTTGTGGATAATGGGTCCATTTCTTGCTCTATCATTCACTCATTGTTATGGTAGCTTGCACTGCTCAATCAACCTCTTTGCCATAATGTTTACCCATTTGTATAACGGTATAACAACTGTTTTGATGATGGAATTTAGAATCCTAAGTACCAAAATCCTCACTCCTAAATGAGATTTAGGCTTCTAAATCAGTTGGATTTTGTGATGCTAAACACAGCAACACCTAAATAGCTTTAAAATCTGAGTCTTAATCTTTGTGTCTCAGTTCCCCATCTGTAAATGGGGATAATAATATTCCATACTACACATGGAATGTATTTCTATACACTGACAACTGTGATGCACTTAGATACGATGATAATATAAATACCTTAAGATAAGCTATAAACATTTGTTGTTTTTCCTCCAAGGAATAAGATGCTGTAAGCATGTGTTCCTAATGTAAACCATATTCAAATGACACACACATCCTACAATCACCTTTTCTGAATTAGTTTCAGAATTACCTTCCTACTTCTCAAGTCTCTGGGTATGCTGCATCCTATCTTTTTGGTTTATATTCAGCTGCTGAAAGGGATAGATAACAAGACAGAAAATATCATAATGCCTCTATATAAATCCATGATACGCCCATCTCTTGAATACTGCGTACATATCTGGTTGCCCCATCTCTAGAAGGGTATATTGGAAAAGGTGCAGAGAAAGGCAATAAAATGATTAGGGGTATTGAACAGGGATTAAAAAGACGGGGACTCTTCAGCTTGGTCAATTTCACTGTCATAGGAATTTAAAAATGGTAAATTTCATGATTTCACCTATTTAAATCTGAAATTTCATGGAGTTATAATTGTAGGCCCAAAAAGGAGTTTTGTGGTGGTCACAAGGTTACTGTAGGTGGGGGTTGCAGTACTGCTGCCCTTACTTCTGCGCTGCTGCTGGCAGCAGCCCTGCCTTCAGAGCTGGGCAGTATGGCTGCTGGCTGGAAGCCTAGCTCTGAAGGCAGAGTCACTGCCAGCAGCAATGCAGAAGTAAGGATGGCATGGTATGGTATTGCCACCTTACTTCTGCGCTGTTGCCTGCAGAGCTGGGTGCCTGGCCAACAGCCACTGCTCTCTGGGCACTCAGCTCCGAATGCAGTGTAGAAGTAAAGGTGGCAATACCGCGACCCCCCTAAAAGAACCTTGTAACCCCTGGCAACTCCTTTTTGAGTCAGGACCCCCAATTTGAGAAATGCTGGTCTCCCCTGTGAAATTTGTATAGTGTAGGGTAAAAGCACACAAGAGACCAGATTTCACGGTCCGTTATGTGTTTTTCATGGTTGTGAATTTGGTAGGGCCCTAAATATGACAGTTCTTATGCTCTCCTCAGACTTGGCTACATCTGTATTCCCTCCCTGCAACTCTCCAGCAGTTACTTGGCTTGCAGATCATGTTTTGGAAACATCAGAATCATAAACTACCTGTATATATTGTGGTGTCTGAAGTTGGTGAGTGAAGAAAGTAAAGCTGCTATTGTCCCTGCTGCTGTGCTTGGAATTTTGTAGTATCAACGTCAGTAGCTCACTAACAATAGTGTTAATTTCTTTGTCCAGCCACAGGGTGGCAGCATAAACTTGAAAACTGTACTGGAGGAACACAATAACAGGAAATACCAAGAATACATTACTCTTCGATAGTAAACTTGTTGGGGCAGGGACCCCACAGAGGTATTTAGTTTATCTATGAGCAGTGCCATCCATCCCCATGACACTGTGTCAATGTTAAATACTAACATGCTACAGTTATGTTATGCTGCTGTGATGTCAATTTTATATACATAGTTATGTTATAATTTTGGAAAGGGATATAAACCCCCATGTTTCAGGGTTTATGCTAATCTCTGACTACTAACTAGAGGACAGATTATACCACATCTGCCTATTGAAAGGTTTCTTGCACTTTTCTATGAAGTGCCTGGTGCTAGCCACCGTTGGAGACAAGATACTGGACTAGATGCCCCTTGGATCTGATCCAGTATGGCAATACCTATAATTTTACACATTTTTATCATGATACCATATTCTAAAGACACCTCATGTATGCAAAACTTTCACTTCATCCACCAACAAAATGCAGTCACTATTTGAGAGCAATGCTGTAACCGTAAGTGCACCAATAATACGGCATAGCTGTTTTAAGACAAGGAAAGAATGCATTATTCAACTGTACAAGAGTATTCAGTCAGATTCAGTGTAATTGCTCAATTTTAAATTTACGTGGGATACTATGTCTAACACCACCCATATCCTTGAAAAAGTGTCATGGAATATTTAATTTCACCCCAAATAGCTAGGGCATCAATATGTATCTTTGGCATCTTTTACCAGAACAGTCCTCCCCAACATCATGGTGAGTTGTTAAGTTCAACCATGACTCAGAAGAAGATACATGCCATGAACCGAATTACCAGTTTGACTTTCTCCAGTATTTAGGGCATGTCTACACAGACAAAAAAACAAAACAAAAAAGACCTTTGGTGGTGAGTCTTTGAGCTCACACTGTGGGGCTGAAAATAGCACCGTAGACATTTGGGCTCAGGCTGGAGCCAGGGTTCTGAAACTCAGCAAGAGGGAAATGTCTCAAAGTCCAAGCTCCAGCTATTTTAGCCCTGTAGTGCAAACCTTGGGAGCCTGAGTCAGTTGACAAGGTCTCTGATATTTGCTGCCATGGGGTTTTCTTGGCTGTATAGACATACCTTTTAGCTGTCTCTCATCAAGGTCCTAACCAAGCAAGATTTCCCCTTAGCTAGTAAGATACAATGAGGCACTTTGATTTACACTGGATGCTATCCCATCATGTCTTAAAATCTGTCCTGCTTCAACCTGCTCAAAGTACCTTCCACTCTTTCAGTCTCAGCTTAAAACTCTCCTTATTTGTCTAACTTTTATTGATGTTTGAATTTTTATATCTGTTTTGCAGAACAAAAAGTTTTTTCATTTAACAATGATTGACTTTCAAAAGTATTGTATAATAATATGTTGTACAGTAAATTTTCTATATAGGTAAAAGCTTAGCATAAAGTGTAATTAAGTTAGCTATCATTTATACTGTGTGCTTGCTTTTGCGACTTTTCATGTACTTTGAGATGGAGCAGCTTACAGAATTGTAAATATTACTCTTAAGAGCTATAAAGACATTCTTCCTGTAATTTAAAATTTGTTTCTAATGCCACATTTTACAAACACATCTGTAAGTCAAAATATGTTTTGCAGTTCAATCGAGCTGATGATTGTCAATTCAGATAGCATCCCTTTAAACAGCTGGCTTGTGAAAGGGGATCTTTAAGCCTTAAAAACATTTGATCAACAGTTGAATCTATCATTAAGTAAACGTAATGTAAAGTTGTTTGTGATCATAGAACCGTAGGGTTAGAAGGAACTGCAAGCATCATATAGTCTATTCATAATATACATTCTTCAAGTTCTTGCTCATGTGGATTCCATTCTAGGTGTGCGCACACCTTAGCGGTATCTGTAGGGTCAGCTGTGGCGCCCTCTGGAGTGTCTCGCTCATGTGTTGGTATATTAGGCGCCAGCAGCCCTATGCCCTCTCAGTTCTTTGCCCTGGTTGCGGGGTTTTAAGCCCTGCACTGACTGTAACAGGCCTATGCCTATTAGTGACTCCCGCAGCAGCTGCCTGAAGTGCTTGGGGGAATCAATGTAAAAAGTCACATCTGTAAGAACTTTCGTCACAGAACACAGAAGGAGCACAAGGCCAGATTAGACTCCCAGCCCTTTGGCATCACTTTGTAGTGCACCCCCGGCAGCCGGTTCTACCCGGCACATCTCCCCTTCGCTGATGCCCGAGAAGAAATTGAAGAAGCGTGACCTGGCACTGAGCAAGAAAAAACAAGGGGCATCGGGTAAAGAACCCTCTTTGGGCTGCCCGACCACCCTGGAACCACATCAGAGTGTCCCCCATTTGGAGGCTTATAGCCCCCCCAAGGGATCTGCCACTGTCTCCAGGGTATGGTAGGGGTCCCAGACTCTTGGCGGAGCTGCTGCTTTCCCAGGCCTTCCCAGTGCCTAGAGAGCAAAGGACACTCCTAGCGCAGCTGACATTGCATGTTGCAATGGCTCTGGCAAAGGCTTCCTGTGAGGGCAAGCCAGCCATAGTATCCTCCCAGAGGGAGAGTGAACACTGCTGGACCCCAGAGCCAAGGCAGTGCACTCAATCACCATGCCCTAGATCTCCACATCAAACCAGTTCACCACTTTAGATCGCTGGCACTGTGCTCCCAGAAACCACCCTCTCGAGGAGGTTCACCCAGAGAGAGACATGCTGGTCACTGTATGGCCGGTTTAGGTCATCCTTCCGCCAACCGTCTCCCCGATGTAGGTCGCTGACAACTGGACCATGGGAATGTTCCCTAACGCGGTACCGATCCGCCCCCCCCCACTCCTGGCACTGATCTGCTTATTCAAGGCACTGTTCACCCATGGTGCCACTTAGCACCAGACTCAGGTGTCAATGGTCCGACCGTGGTCACTGGAAGGGGATTCCTTCGGCATGGAGAGAGAGTTCAGCCCCTCACTGAGGCAGCACCAGCACGACTGGGCATCTGAGGCTGCGTCCACCTGTGCGATGCAGTCCTGGCAGCAGAGCCAGTAGCTGGCGCATTGGCCATCCTGGAGGACCTGGGCTATGCTGGTTATGCCGATGACTCCTTTGCACCAATCGTCGGTAACTGTTTCAGAAAAGCAACAGACAGCACTGGGATTGGTGCATGAAGTGCAATCAGATGCCGGGGTGGACGAGTGAGTGCCAACCCCAAAACCTTCATCCCCCATGGGGTATGAAGCCCCGGGCTGTCCCCCAGTGGTCCAGAAGTCCTAATCCTCTCTAGATGAGGCTGTTGCGGGGCCCTCTCATGCTAGCCCACCAGACGATTTTAAGGAGCACCAAGCCCTCCTCTGAAAGGTGGCCACGAATGTAGGCCTAGAGGTGGAGAAGATGGCGGAGCAATTGGACACCTTGTTTAATGTGCTTTCTGCATCAACCC
This sequence comes from Natator depressus, assembly GCF_965152275.1. Classification (NCBI taxonomy): domain Eukaryota; kingdom Metazoa; phylum Chordata; order Testudines; family Cheloniidae; genus Natator; species Natator depressus. The sequence continues at coordinate 69,365,687 of NC_134237.1, read as the reverse complement.
CCGCATGCATCGTGTTTCCAGTGTACGATGGGGTCCTAAAGATTGCCAAAGCCCTCTGGCAAACCCCGTCCGCAATCTCTCCCACCTCCAAGAAGGCTGAAAAGAAGTATTTTGTCCCAGCCAATGGGTTCGAATACTTGTACACCCACTCTCCCCTGGGGTCGTTGGTCATTTCTGCAGCCAACGAGAAAGACAGATGGGCAATCCAGTGTACCCCCAAAAACAAAGAGGCCAAGAGGATTTTTTGAAGGAAAATTTATTCCTCAGCCAGTGTTCAGTTCAGGGTCACAAACCACCAGGCTCTTTTGGGGACATATAACTTTAACTTATGGGACTCCCTACCCCAAGACTCAGCCCAAGAATTCAGGGCCCTTATTACCCTTATTGAGGAGGGTAATACAGTGATATTACAGTGGGTCCCTCCAAATGGTGTGGGACGTAGCTGATTCGGCGGCCAGGGTGGTCGCTTCAGCGGTGGTCATGAGGTGCAGTTCTTGGCTGGGGGCCTGTCCTGGGAGATGCAGTCCTAAATTTAGGACCTCCTGTTCAATGAGGTTGGACAGATGTGAGGCTGTTTGGGCTAAAGGACACACAGGCCACCTTCCACTTGCTGGGTTTCCATACACCTCAGTCGACAAGGAAGCAGTTCTGGCCACTCTCATCCCCAAGGCCTTGGCAACCTCAACAAGGGTCTGCAAGGAGAAGGGATAGGGACATTAATTTTAGCTGGCAATGGCCTTCCTCCTCCCACTAACACACACAACTCGGCCCAGCAAAACACCACAGGGGCCGGAAGTGCCTCATTCTTTTCTCAACCATCTTCGTCCCTACCGTTTGGCCTGGACACGGGTCACCTCAGACCTGGGTGCTAGAAATTGTATTTCTGGGCTACACTCTACAATTTATGGCCACCCCCCACCCCGACCCCATCCCCCCTCCCTGTTCCTCTTCAGGGACCATTCTCATTCAGGAGGTCGACAACCTCCTGCAGTTGTGGGAATAGAGGAGGACCCTTGGGAAATGAGGGGGAAAGGCTCTTCTCCTGCTATTTTCTAATCCCAAAAGCAAAAGAGGGCCTACGACCCATTCTGGACCTGTGGCAACTCAACAAATATCTCAAAAAGCTGAAGTTCCGCATGGTCTCCCTGGTCTCCATCATTCCCTCCCCGGATCTGGGAGACTGGTATACTGCTCTCGACTTGAAAGACACTTGTTTTCATAATTCCATCTTCCAAGGACACAGACGTTTCTCCCTTTTATGGTGGGCTAGCATCATTTCCAATTTATGGCGCTGCCCTTTGGTCTCTTGTTGGCCCCAAAATACATGGACCTGGTAGCCACTTTTGAGATTTTGAGGGGTCCAGGTCTATCCTTATCTCGACGATTGGCTCATCAAGGGCAGATCACAGGATCAAGTGGAGAGAAGTCTCGATCTGGTGTGTTCTACCTGTCACAACCTGGGCCTATTAGTAAACTAAAAGAAACGGGTGCAAGGGATAGAGTTCATAGGGGCAGTCCTCAACTCCACGCAGGCCAGAGCCTTCCTTCTGGAGGCCCATTTCCAAGCCACGTTGGACTAGATCTCCCATATAAGGGGCCACGCACTCACCACCGCCCGCTCCTGCCTGAGGTTGTTAGACCACATGGCAGCTTGTACTTATGTGGTCCATCGTGCCTGGCTCCATCTCCGGCCGCCGCAAGCGTAGCTGACATCAGGTCTACACACCCAACAGGCGTGATCTAGACCTGGTAGTCAGGATGCCGGACCACATCCAGTTGTCACTGGAATGATAGTTGGACCCCAAATCGCTGTTGGAGGGGGTTCCCTTCACGGCCATGGCCCCGTTGTTGACCCTGGTTTCTGATGTCTCAGGCCTGGACTTGAGGAGTCCACCTGGCTGAGCTCAGCATGCAAAGTCACTGGTTGCGGGACAACTGCTCCCTCCACATAAATGTCAGGGAGCGCAGAGCAGTTCGTTTGGCCTGCCGCACTTTCTGGTCCCACTTGAAGGGCAAAGTGGTACAAGTCCTGATGGACAACACTGCTGCAATGTTTTATATCAACAAGCAGGTTGGAGCCAGGTCGACAGCCTTTTGCCAGGAAGCTCTCTGACTCTGGGACTTCTGTGTGCAGCATGCCATTCATCTCGTGGCCGTGCACCTCCCGGTGACCAGAAACATACTAGCAGATCACCTCAGCAGGACCTTCTCGTCTCACCATGAATGGTCACTCTATCCCGATGTGGTCAGTGTGATCTTCCAAAGGTGGGGAACTTCCCAGGTGGACTTGTTTGCGACTTGTCAGAACAGGAAATCCCACGCATTTTGCTTGATTTGGGGGATCAACAGAGGCCTGTCAGATGCCTTCTTATTCCTATGGTCGGGGGCTCCCTTCTCGCCTTCCCACTGGTGCCGATAATCCACAGAGTCCTCATGAAGATCAAATAGGACAGGGAAAAGGTAATCCTAATAGTCCCGGCTTGGCCTTGCCAGCACATTGCTGGATCTCTTGGTAGTGGCCCTGTGGCAGCTGCTTCTCTGGCCAGATTTGTTGTAGCAGAACCACAGCAGTCTTCTGCACCTGAACGTGGCAGTGCTGCATCTGACGGCTTGGCTGCCGCATGGTTAAATGTGGAAGAGCAGAAGTGCTTGGCCCATGTCTATCAGGTACTATCAGGCAGCAGGAAGCCCTCTACCAGGGCAGCCTACTTGGCCAAATGGAAACAGTTCACGTGCTGGGCCTTGGACCAGGATATTAGGCCTGAGCAGGCTTCGCTGCAGTCGATCCTGGACTACCTGCTACGTCCTTAAGCTCCAGGGCTTGTCCCTTTCATCAATTAAGACCCACTTGGCCACTATATCAGCCTTTCACCCTCCAGTTCAGGGCAGCTCAGTCTTCACTCACGACATGACGGTCTGCTTCTTGAAGGGTCTCAAATGACTCTATCCCCATGTCCAGGACCCCATCCTTCCTTGGGACCTGAATCTAGTGCTGGCATAGCTCATGGGTGCCCTATTCGAGCCACTGGCTTCCTGTTCTCTTCTTCTCTCCTGGAAGGTGTCATTCCTGGTGGCGATAACGTCTGCCCTTAAGGTCTCTGAGACTAGGGTCCTTACCTCGGAGCCACTCTATACGGTGTTTTTCAAGGACAAAGTCCACCTGCGGCTGCACCCAGCTTTCCTGCCCAAGGTTGTTTCAAGTGAGCCAGGACATATTCTTGCCAGTGTTCTTCCCAAAGCCTCAAATCTGAAGAGGAGCGTAGATTGTGCACTCTGGACGTCAGGAGAGCAAAAATCTCTGACAACTGTGCTCGCAGGCACACGCACACCTAAAATGGAATGGACATGAGCAACACATCTCAAAGAACAACAGTTATGAAAGGTAGGTAACCATTTTTTCCAGAGGTGCTTGAGGCCAACAATGTGGATGCTGAATTTGTTAATTTTTATAGACTTTATTCCCAAGGTCTTTTAAAGAAAAATGAGGAACAGTTACTTTAGGTTAATTCATTAACTACATCAAATACCTAGTCAACTTGACAGTTTAAAACTCACAGGCCAGATGCTTGGTTGCATTCTGGCCTTCTTGCATTACCAGATTGCCCAGCAGAGGATTCCACCAGTGTGGAGGAACAATTAGCTGGCACAGAGCAGGTGTAGCTATTCTCCACTCAGCTCCAAAGTAGGCAGTGTGTCAGATGTGCAGCTGGAACGTGATGTGCTCCACCTATGCTCAGATGACACATACTCCCTTAGGGATTATAGCCATTTTGGGGAAATTAAAGTGGTTCCCATGCTGCTCTAAATTGCACTGGGGCTCAGGCTGGTGCAAATGTGCTCTGAGAATAAGGGTGCAGTAAGCTGATCCCTTATGTCTCTGCAGCATCCAGCAGAAATTCCAGGCCATAATCTTTTCTCTGGGGGGTGGGAGGGACAGAGGAGGCACATTTTGAGTATATAATGGAAGTTGATCCCTGGTTTGAAATTTCAAACAAAATGTCTTCAACTCTATCTCCATCTTAATGTAATGTGAAATCTCATGCTGGCTTTGTTTAGGGAGGGTATTCCTTCCCCACATCTCTCATCAGTGAGCAAGAAGTTACATTGCAGTTTGGTTTTTGTTATAGCTAGTACTGTTTTTTTTTAAGTGGAAGTGTTAACAGTATATGGAATTGATATTATGGTAAAGAGCAGCCTTGGAAACAAGTGATATTGAAAAGGCAATGATTGAAATGGGAGAGCAGAGAAGGTTGAGGAAATTTGTAGAGTCTCATAATAACTAGTTGTATCCTCTTTTTAATGTGAATCCATATTAATTTGCCTTCTGCTAAACAGCCAGATTCTCAATTTGGGTAAATCAGAGTAGCTCATGTCTTCTTGTTATATCTATGAACTCTGTTTTGTATGTATATTTGGGCCATAGCAACTACTGATAAAGATGTCAAAGACAGTAAGAGCTGACATGTGGTTTGTTTGGTGTATTACTTTTATTGTAGCATGCTTGATCAATTAGCATAGTTCCTTTCTAACATTTTATGTTTTGTAAACATTCAATTGATGTTACTGAAGCCATTAACAACTCTTAAAAAGAAAGGAGGGGAAGGGACTCTGTTTGCAATAGGGTTGCCAATTTTCTAATAGCACAAAACTGAACACCCTACCCCTGCCCCTTCCCCGAGGTGCCTGCCCCGCCCTTCCTAAAGCCCCACCCACTACATTCCCCTTCCTCGGTGGCTCGTTCTCCCCCCCATCTCCCCCCAGATCAGTGGTCTGATTCCTAGCCTATCACAAGATTTGTTGTTGGTTTTGTTTGTTTTTTTGCCAATTAAATCTTTTGTCAAGCTTAGTGATGTCCTGCTTGTCACCCAGGCATGGACAAGTGTTTTGAATAAGCTAGTTTCTACTGTGACTAGTTTTCATCATCATTCCTGATGGTTACAAGTGCCTGCACATTTCTGTCCAGCTGGCTTCATGTTCAAAGTGCTTGAGAAGACTATGATGATGATGGCAAAAAGACACACAACAGATCTACAATGTGTGCAGTCCTATTTGTACAGATAAGTGGCTTCTGGCAAATTTGACCTCTGTCAAGCAGCTAACCAGTGCCCTGTGGAAGGATAGGGGAAGGACTGTTTCTACCACTGACACTGATACTTATCCACATTGGCAGTGCACTGGTGGAGAATTAGCACAGTGGAGAACCACACAGTCAATGGCTTTACTCAAAGGAAGCATAATTCAAATAAAGTGTGACCATCTGTTTTTGTGTTATAGGTCAAACAGCAGTCAGTGTGGTAAATTCCTCTAGCATAGAATGGGCCTTAACGTATTTTCTTAATCACTATGGCAGTTTATTCTAACTTTCATCAGTTGGCAAATGTATTCTGGCTTAGAAGCAGTTAAATACACACAAATCCCAGTAAAATTACATCAGTCATCATCACTACTGTGTTTTACAAATGGTGATTTTTCACACTGATTGCTACCTGGAATATGAAAAAAATTAAGTCTTTCTACAGTCACTCATTTTAATGAAGAGTGTTTTAGATATTCTGACCAACTCTGGCATTTTCAGATAAAGTTTAGAAGGCTGGGCATGTGGTTAAGACAGAGTACTGGGATGAAGGAGATGTCATTTCTACAGACTTCTTGTGTGGTCGCTGCCAAATCACCTACTGTGATAAACAGGGTGGGGGAGCGCCCTTTTATGGACACCTAGCCATCCAGTTAGCTAAAAAATCCCTGTTAGTAGCTGTTCTCTACTTGCTTTACCTGTAACAACCAAATGCAGTTCAGTGGTTGAGAAGTGTCAGAAAGCCTTTAACCAGTTTAAGGCGGCCCTTACATCTGACCCTGTACTAAGGGCCCTGGACTTCAACCAACCTTTCGTTGTAACCACAGATGCGTCCAAGCGTGGTGTAGGAGCAGTTTTAATACAGGAAGGATCAGATCAACTATTCCATCCTGTCATGTTTCTCAGCAAAAAGCTTTCTGAGAGAAGGAAAGCCACTGGTCAGTCTCAGAAAAAGAATGTTACGCCATTGTGTGTGCTCTGGAGAAGCTAAGCCCGAACATTTGGGGATGGCAGTTCCACCTGCAGACTGACCATGCTGCACTGTAGTGGCTTCACACAGTCAGAGACTAACAAAAAACTTCTTCGGTGGAGTTTAGCTCTTCAAGACTTTGATTTTGAAATACAACACATTTCAGAAGCCTCTAACAAAGGGGCTGATGCACTCTCCCGGGAAGGTTTCCCAGAATCAGCTGGGTAAAATGTCCCTATATTCTACGTCATTGTAGTCCTTAAAATGTGAAAAATACTGTTTAGTTCTTCTTGTAATTAGTAGTAAAATTAAAGGTGCATGTATATTATTAACTCTGTTTCCTAAACCTCCAGGAAGAAATCCCAGCTGGTGTGGACCTGACCTGAACCAGGCTGGCCAGCACCGCCTGTGATTTGGGGGGCGTGTGATAAATGTAGGGAGGGAGGTAGCTCCCTTTTATGGACACCCAGCCAGCCAGTTAGCTATAAAATTACTGTTAATAGCTGTTCTCTACTTGCTTTTCCTGTAAAGGGCTAAAAAGTTCATAGGTAAAAGGAAGGGAGTGGGCACCTGACCAAAAGAGCCAATGGGAAGGCTAGAACTTTTTAAATTGGGGGAAAAAACTTTCCCTTTGTCTGTCTGTTCTCTGGAGAGAGAGGACAGAGCAGAGACAGAGCTGGTGGTATGCTGTAAAAAGCTGTGGGCCAGGTATGAAAATCACCAGATCATACCTAGAAACTACTTATTTGAAACCCCATTTATGTAAGTAGATCAGGAAATGTCTAGGAAGATGCAATTAGGTTTATCTTTTATTTCTTTATGGCTTGTGGAGTTCTCTGTGCTAACCCCAGGTACATTTGTTTTGTTTGTCACCTTTAAGATGGACCTCAAGAGAGCTATCTTGATGCTTAATCCTTGTAATTGTTTTTTTAAATGTATTTTCTTTTTTTCGTTTTTAATAAAATTTACCTTTTTTAAGAATAGGATTGGATTTTTGTGTCCTAAGAGGTTTGTGCATATGTTGTTTAATTAGCCGGTGGCAACAGCTAATTTCCTGTTTTCTTTCTCAGCTCTTCCCCGGAGGGGGTGTGAAAGGGCTTGAGGGTACACCACAGGAAGGAATTCCCAAGTACACCTTCCTGGGTTCCAAAAGGGTTTTTTTGCACTTGGGTGATGGCAGCATCTATCCATCCAACGTCAAAGAGAAGCTGTAACCTTGGGAGTTTAATACAAGCCTGGAGTGGTCAGCATTAATTTTTAGAATCCTTGCGGGCCCCCGCTTTCCGCACTTGAAGTGCCAGAGTGGGGAATCAGCCCTGACACCTACTGTCGGATTTATTTATTTTTTAAATAAATCCCACTGATGTCAATGGAAGGGTCAGGTGCGCAGAACCTTTGAATATTAGGCTATTAAACTCTGGTTGCCTCTCCTCCCCATTTATAAAATGGGGAAAATGCTCAGTGTGTTGTTGGAAAGCTATGCACACCAATGTTTGTAAAGTGCTTTCTGATCTTTGGACAGAAAACATTGCAGAAGTGCAAATTATTTTTTTTTAATAAGAAGAATGTGGGATTTCAGGTGTACTAGGAAAATGTTTGATCCTTAGTTTTTTAGTTGGAGAATAGATTTTTCTAATGAACACACTTTCTGTGACTCAAGCTTTACTATTTATTGGGCATAGAATTAGTCAACCAGGGGAAAAAAAGGAACATTAAATGGAACAGCAGGGAGGCCAACTCTCCATCTCTGACTCCCATCCCTTACTGCGTCACTTTCACATTCTCTTTCTCTCCCTTTCTAATGCAAGCTAGGGAAACAGTGACTGGCTCAGCAGTAGTCACATGAAGAAAAACATTAAAAGCAGCATGTGGGGAGGCCACAGTTTCAACCCCTCTCCCTTCCTTACTCAGGAAAACATCACTTCTTGACACATCCCATGGGAAGCACATTTTGTGCTTTTAAATATTATTAAATTGACATGGGCATTTGCCAAATAAATACAGAAAACTACATTAAAATAGCATTGTTTCTGTCTTGAACACACAAAAGTCATGGAAAGTTTGAGTTAAGACTCCCACAGCACCCATAACATGCTAAGCCCCTTCTGGACAGTCATTGCAGCAGCACAAATGGATCTGTATCAAAGGATTTCTAATACGTTTTCAGAACACCTCATAGCCTAGCAAAAACCTTTTGGAAATGAAAAATAAAAGTACCAAAAGTAAGTTATGGCCTGTCCCTTTTTTAGTGTCTCAGAAGACGTGGTGTTCTGGCTACAATTACCTTGTTCAATGCTGTGTAACTCTATGGTCAAAACAGGTGTCTGCCTGTTCAAATCTCTTGTGAAAATAAGAAATTAAGGTACTGAAAGGAAATTATAGCCTGGAAGTTTACTCTTGTTTTGTCATCTGATTGCTGGGATGGCTGATTACTGAGTGAGTGTTTAGATTAACACAATATTCGTTTTATTTGCTAGCACCTGCCACAGTTTCTAACTACTTTCCTACTGGTTTGGAGCAGCATCCAGTATTGTGGGATTCTCTTATTTTTTATTTTACATTTGTGAAATTTACATGCCCTTTCCATGCTCTGGGGACCCTTATCTAATTTAATTATCACAATAACTATCTTAATAGATTCTTCAGTCTGGTCCAACAGTAAATTAAATATACAAATATGTCCCAACAGACATAATAATAAAATAAAACTCCCTCCACAGGAGGCATAATGATGTGAGCTACGTGCATTTTTTCCTTGACTGAAGAGTTCCTTTGAAATCTTGAAACTGAATTTCCTAGCTCCTTTATTAAGGAAATAATGACTGACTTAAGCTTAAATAGGGAACATTTTTTTGGGTTTTTTTTTTTAAATGACTAAAAATGTAAAGGCAACAGTCTATTCTTTTTAAACTAACAAAAATAGTGGCAGTTAACAGAACAAAAAAGGAATTAATGGCAGCTGGGGAGATATATCTATCTATCTATTAAAGCAGAATTAGCCCAATATGACAGTCACCACCCTGTCCACTTACTGGTATTCTGTATCCCATTCTGCTACCCGCTGTCTTCATAGATTTTCAAGGTCTTCAGGGCATAGACTGTGTCACCCTATACATCCAAATAGCTCACTGCATAACACACAAGTAAACGATCATAAGTAGGAAGGAGGGCTTACTCACCTCATGGAGTAACTGGAGTTCTTTGAGATGTACCTTTGATCAGAGGTTTTTGGCAGCAGAGCTCATTTGGCCCATGCATGCGCTCTAGCTATCCTCATGCCTTGCAATGAGGGTATATAGGGCTGCAATGGATGCAGTTCCTTCTCTGTGGCACAGTGTGATGGAGATGAGACTCCGAAGGAGGGTGGGTAGTGGAGCTCCCATAGGGCGATACATCTCAAAGAACTCCAGTTACTGCCAAGGTGAATAATCCCTTCTTCTTTGAGTAGTTTCCCTATGGGTGCGCCACTTGTGGTGACCCCTGAGCAGTTTGCTGTGAAGGAGATGGATCTAGAACTGTTTGCAGAACTAAAGGTCGCATCAACTCCAGAGGTGTGCACTAAGGCCAAGTGCTCAAGAAGGTGTGAACTGAAGCCCATGTGGCAGTTTTGCAGATTTCAAAACGGCAACAGAGGTGAACTGAGCTCAGAAGTATGGGCTATGATCCTAGAAGGGCATGGCAGTTTACCAGCTGCATAGCAGGAGAGGATGCAGCCAAACACCCACTTAGAAAGTCTCTGGGTGGATACTGGTATCCTTTTAACTCTGCTTGCGATGGACACAAATAGCCTTGGAAAAAAGAATAAATGGACAAAAATCTGACATCAGGAATCATAACATTCAAAAACCAGTAGGAGAACACTTCAACCTCTCTGGTCACTCAGTAACAGACTTAAAGGTGGCAATTTTGTAACAGAAAAGCTTCAAAAACAGACTCCAACGAGAAACTGCTGAACTGGAATTAATTTGCAAACTAGATACCATTAACTTGGGCTTGAATAGAGACTGGGAGCGGCTGGGTCATTACACAAATTGAATCTATTTCCCCATGTTAAGTATCCTCACACCACCTTGACAACTGTCTGAAATGGGCCATCTTGATTATCACTACAAAAGTGTTTTTTTCCTCCTGCTGATAATAGCTCATCTTAATTAATTAGCCTCTTAGAGTTGGTATGGCAACTTCCACCTTTTCATGTTGTCTGTATGTGTATATATATCTTCTTCTTCTATGTTCCATTCTATGCATCTGATGAAGTGGGCTGTAGGCCACGAAAGCTTATGCTCAAATAAATTTGTTAGTCTCTAAGGTGCCACAAGTACTCCCGTTCTTTTTTTTTTTTTTTTTTTTTTAAATTAGTTCTGTCCCAATAATATTTTAGCACTCTAGTAACATTTAGGTTGTGAAAGCAGCATCCACCCTAGTTTGATGAAGTGTAGGGTGGAAAACTATCAGATGAAATTGTCCGATTAATATGAAAGTCCAAGACAACTCTACGTAAGAACCATAGGTGTGATTCAAGGGATCCCTTATCCTTGAAGAAGACTATGGAAAGGGGGGGTCATCCCTCAACTCTTTAAGCAGAGGTAATTGCCACTAAAAAGGGAGCTTTCATTAAAAGGTTTAAAAGGGTACAAGTAGCTAGTGCTCAAAGGGAGGGTGCATCGGAAATTAAGAACTAAGTTCAAGTCCCAAGTTGCGGTGGGTTCTCTGACATTTAGGAAGAGATTCAATGACCATTTGATGAATCTGGAAGTTGTAGGGTGAGCAAATAGGAAGAAACTTTCTACAGGAGAATGAAATGCTGTGAAGGCTACTGGGTGAACTTCAGTGGAGGTCAAAGAGAGACTCCTTGCTTAAGAGTGAAAAGATATTCTAGAACAGTGGTTCTCAACCAGGGGTACACGTACCCCTAGGGGTATGCAGAGGTCTTCCAGGGGGTACATCAACTCATCTAGACCCCTCCTTCCCCCCCCAGAGGTGGTCTCCCTCCAGGGCAGGGCTGGGACATACTGTGGGGTCAGCAGGCTTTGTGGCGCCCTGGTCATACCCTTCCTACTGAGAGACAGGGCTCCAGTCCTCAGCCCGGCAGGACAAGTCACACAAGTGTTGCCATCTGAACAGTTTTATAACAGACTACAGAAAAAGTACTAGCGAAGTCTGTACAAACTAAAATTTCATACAGGCAGTGACCTGTTTATACTGCTTTATATACTGTTCACTGAAATTTAAGTATAATATTTATATTCCAATTGATTTATTTTATAATTATATGGTAAAATGAGAAAGTAAGCAATTTTTCAGTAATAGTGTGCCATGACACTTTTGTATTTTTGTCTGATTTTGTAAGCAAGTAGTTTTTAAGTGAGGTGAAAGTTGGTACACAAGACAAATCAGAGTCCTCAAAGGGGTACAGTAGTCTGGAAAGGTTGATAACCGCTGTTCTAGAACGTCCAAGGTAGGAGAGTTGAAAGGAAATAGGAACGGTGACTACACCAGTGGTAAAATCTTTTCCATTTCTGAAGGTAAGTATTCCTGGTGGATTCTCTTCCTGTTCAACAGGACTTCTTGAATTCTCTGGAACAGGAGAGTCCTAACCCTGAGAGCCATCCAAGCTCTGGGTCATAGTGTGTTCAGGTTGGGTGGGGTCACAAACATTCCCCGAATCCTGAGTGAAGAAACTGGGAATCAACAGGAGATTGATGGCTGGCTGGGAAAAAAGGTAAAGTAGGTAAGCCAACTACACTTGTTTTAGCCATATTGGTGTGATTAAGATTACCAAGGCTTTGTCCTGTCTAATTTTGTTTAGAACCATGAGGATTAGCAGTGTTGGAGGGATCTAGGAGACTTCTTAATCAAGATAGGATAAAGTCAACCCCCCCCCCCCCAGAACAGTGACCAAGACACATCCTCTTGACAAGAATTTTAGACATTTCTGGTTTATAGTGCTGGTGAGGTGTATGTTTGGAAAAGACCAGGTAAGCAATATTTGCCTGAGAATGGATCTGTCAAATATCCACTTGTGATCTTGAGTGAAGTGACTGCTGAGGTCATCAGTTATAGTATTTTAGAGGCCAGGCAAATGATAAGGATTCAATGGGCTATGCACCAATTCTATAACCTGATTGCATTTGAGCAGAGGAAGGGGCTCTCGCTTAGCCTTGTCAGTTTATGCAGTACATACTGGCCCTGTTGTCTCTCATTATGCAGGTGGGTTGACTTTCCCTCACAAGAGCGGATATGGTGGCAAGCGTATCTACTGGTGGACCATGTGTCCTGGATAGCATTGTACTGTTAATATGCTCCCCATCCTAGGAGAGATGAGTCTGAAATGGGATAGCTGAAGGGAATTCCTGAGCACACCTTGTCCAGATTCTTCCACCAGTCAAGAGAGACTAACACGAGGCTGGGAGCAGAGAGTAACTTTTTCAGGCTGTCTTTTTTGGGAGCATAAACTGTTCTGAGCCAGGCTTGGAAGCAGTGTGGGTAAAAGTGGGCATGTAATGTGAAGGTAAATGCTGTCATGTGCACAAGCAGGTGCAGGCACCATCTGGCAGTGACCTGTGGGCTCACATGAACTTGTGCGATTATCTGTGTTTGAATGAGAAATCTGTCCTCTCATAGACAGGATGAAATCTGTCTTCTCTGGATGTCATGGCATAGAGAGTGGCCCCTATAAACTCTATCCATTGCAGAGGTAAGAGGGAGGACTTCGCAGTATTGAGCTGAAGGCTGAGCATGTGAAAGACAGACATAGCATTCTTTACTGCTGTTGGAACTTTGACATAGGAATGCCAATTGTTGAGATAGGAGAAAATGAGCACTCCCCATTAGTAAAGCTGTATAACTACTACTGTGATAACTTTTGTAAATATTGTAGGGGTGGTAGAGAGTCAAAAAGGAGGATTTAATACTGATAGTGGTCCGACTCCTGACCAATGACAAAGCATAGGAATCTCTTGTGAGAGATGTAGCATGACATGTAAGTATGCCTCTTGAAGGTCACAGGTCTCAAAATAGTGTCCCAGATTCAGGAATAGAATAGTATCTGTGAATGTTGCCATCTTGAATTTCTGCACCATGATGAAGGCAATCAGCATTCTGAGATCAAGAACTGGCCTCCACCTACCCTTCTTTTTGGCAACCAGAAAGTGTACTTGGAGTAAAATCTGCTTCCTTTCCATTGATGTATTGACTTAATGGAATATATGGGTCAAATGTGTTAATATAACCCAATCACTGTCCAAGATTAAATAGTGTTAAATAAGGTGTGGGGTTTGGAATAGAGACCTCAACTGCTCAGTATTCTGGCAAACACCGTTAAACGTCTTTTTAACCTTTTATTAAAGATAAAGAAAGGAGGGAAAAACTTAACATTTGCAATATAAAGTGTAAACTAAGGCTTTCATTTTAACAACATCCCTTGTTCCATTTCCTTTTAGCTGGAGAGAGCTTTTTACAAGGAACTTTCCCACCCCTTTGTTTGACAGTCTCTTAAATGGTATGAAAGATGGCAAAACCTATCCTTTTGGGGAAAAGAGAAGAAACTAGCTTAGATGGGCTGGAGGTGGTGTTGTTAAAGTCCAATCCTGTTTCATCCCAGGTGGTGGCTGGGATTCAGATGGAGCTGGTATAGGTGGTGATGTCATATGGGTCACTCTCTTTGGCCCTGTCTGCTCAGGACATCTTTTAGGATAAGGATGACAAGATCCCAGGAGATGGTGGGGTAGGAGCCACGATGGTGAAACTCGCTCCAGTACCTAATTTTCCCCCCCGCAAAGTCTTTCTTTAAATAGTCACAATGGGAATGGTGGGCAGAATAGCCCATCCCTTCATTATTTTGTCCACCAATTGGGCATAATTTCTGATACATGAAATTTGGTTCACTGATATCTGGTTCCCCTTTTCTTGTTTACCATGCATGGCATTATCACGGTCCTTGAGTTATATCAGTAGGCCTTTTTGTTTGGACTAATTAAGTCGGTCTCCCTTTCATACCCTTTACCATCAATATTTGTTGTTATAGGTCTTAGGAACTTTCACTTACTTTTTACTGTTGAGTTCACAATTACAGTAAATTTGTAGGCCCAATTATTACAACAGTACTCAGTGGGAACTATTTCCACAGCTTAGAAGCAGAGGGAAAGAATCTCTTGTCTCGGCTGAGCGAAGAAAAGGGACAAAGAATGTGTTTAAGCAGTTGGATTTGTTTTGATTTGTTTGAGAGTTCTGGAGAGAGACAGAGGCTGCTCTCCATAGAACAGGGTAGTGGTGCCTTATGTGAGGTTTCTGTGAAGGGGAAATGTCTGGGTATAGTTTATTCCCATCTCTGTTTGAGGAAACAAGACTTGCGTACATTTTGTCAATACACAAATTACACTAACATACTTGATGCTTCGTCACTGATTTCTGTTCCAAATGTAAAATTGACCTGCCATACTCCAAAATCTGCTACTACTCACACAGGCAATAATACTAATAACTTACAATGTCCCCTTACAATCTCTGTAATACTTCTCACATTCACATGCCCAAGTGCTCCCAAAACAGAGTTGTTACACAATCAGCAGCCTGTTCATCTATCAGAGTAGAAAGGATAGAAAGAAAGGAGAGTGGCTGACTGCTTGGGACAGAAGGTGGGAATTATACAGACTGTATAATGCATAAATGCAATGAGCCAAATGCCACTTTCATCTATACTTGGTTATCAACCTGGAGTGCTTCTATTGACACAAACAGGTCTGAATTGTGCAGTTTGTCCAACAGAGGGCAGTGGTACATACACTAGACAGTTTATTCTGTACATTTGTTTGAAAATTATCTCTTGCATAACTCCTGCTCATGAATTATTGTATTGTCTTTATGTATGGCAGCTCTTCTGTGTGAGGCTCTTTATAATTTTAGCTAATATATCAAGATGTGTTAATATTTTAGATACTTTACTTAGAATGTGATTGGAGCAACATTCCTCAAAAACATAAATACGAGATCCTCCTTCCTGCTTCTCTGAACTTCTACCTCATTTCACTAGCATATCTTCCTGAACATCAATGTCCTTACTGCAATAACAAACTGTTAACAAAACTGCAGCTATGTTGCCTACAAACTATTAAATGCTAAGAAAACTCAGTAAGATGGTACTATTCAACACTGTACTTTGAAGAGGATCTTTTGAGAAAGTTATGGTTGATAAAGAAGTCTGATTGTGGGGTGGACTTCATTATAGCAGATATAATAGGAGTCAATATTTTAATCTGCTGATGATCTTCCTTTTTTTGTTATGGTGGTGGGACAGGAGGAGAAACAATGGTGAGATAGAATATTCCTAAATGTGTTGTTTGTTCTACTCTTCTATATTATTATTTCTTATTTTTATTACAGTTGTGCCTAGGAGCTCCAGGTATGGATCAGGCCCCACTGTTTGATCTAGGTTAGCACAATAACATTGAATAGGTGTTTTCTAATTAATAGTGTACATGGTGTTTAGCATTTATAATAACAATTAAATGTGTGCTATTCAGTATTATTGTGTGTATTCAAAAATATTACAGTAATCATTGTTTCCTGTCATTTGAGTATTGGGTCACTAAATATTTTATTGTGTAAAAGGCAATTTAAAAAGTCCTAGGAATGGTGGGATGTGATTTTTTGTGTGTGTGTGTGTGGGGGGGAACCCTATGAAACTGACTTGCAAAAATACATTTAAATAATGCTAAGGTTGCACCAGAAGCCAATAAAAACTAACAAAAAATGTAAAGATATATCTCCCAAACCTAGGCACGAGTCCCTCTTTGGCGGGTGGGTTCCTTATTGCACCACAGCAATCAAAGTAATTTAAAACTAGGAATGTCCTCCTTTATATCACAATCTTCATGTTCTCATTTTGGTTTAAAAAAATCAGTGCTTTTCTGTTTTCACGTGATATCTGATTTTATGCCAACCTCAAACTTTTTTTCCTTTTTTATTTTGGTTATAGTTAATTGTTTAGAAATATTTACCAGGCAAGCTTCCTGTGAGAGAACCACTGAGCATCCTGATTGTGAGTTGTGTGTTTGAGAAACCCTCTCCATTTTGTGTATTTTCTCCGATTATTTAACTGAAAAACATTAATTTAAAAACTTCCCTTTTCTTTTTTCTTACACACACACACACACACACACACACACACACACTTACACACACACACACACACAGCGGTTTAACTCTTTGTAATACACTTGTCTTTATTATCCAGATTGATGCAGAGCGGTTAAGAGGAGACAGTATCTTGTTTCAGAGGCTGGTGCCATAAACCTTCCCTGGGGCTCGAACGCCTCCCATCTGCTGAAGTGGGCTGTAGCGCACGAAAGCTTATGCTCTAATAAATTTGTTAGTCTCTAAGGTGCCAAAAGGACTCCTGGCTTTTTTGTGGATACAGACTAACACAGCTGCTACTCTGTAACCTCATCCTAGTTTCTCAGGTATCACCCCATTCCTATCAGCAGTTCAGTCTGAGTCCCAACTATCACACCAGTTCTACCTGTAATAACTTCATCACAGGTAAAAGTCTGAAGACAGCAGGGTACTTAAGGGAATTGCCCGGGCCAGCTTTCACAGTGCTCCTAGGTTAGGTAGTGTGTCCAACATCTCGCACGAACAGGCTGTTACATGCTGCCTGGCTTCTTCCACGGGTTGGGGTTTTGGCCCGTGAGTCCCTTTGCTATTGTCCTTTTCTGCCTGAGTGGCAAGTTAGTACCCACCCCAATATTGTCTCTGTTTTGCTCCCCTTTACTAAGATTAGGCAGCTTTCTTCACTACGTTAGCGGGAAAAGGCTTTTCATTGCTCATTCCCTGAGGCCGTGTCTGCTGCCCGCTTGGTCACTGGAGCGGAAAGTGCCTCCCTTCCGGCACGGAGCGCGGTTGTAGCACCGAGCCTCTCCTACCTTCCCCTAGTCCCAAGGCTCGCTCCCGGGGTGGGAGGCCGCCCGAGCTGTGCGGCGGGGCGAGGCGGGAGTTTTACCTGCGGGGCGCAGGGCCGGGGCGCTCGCTGCCCAGGCTCTACACTGGCTGTAGGCGGCGGTTGGTTTCCCCAGGCGGCACCTGGCTTGGCGGGAGCGGGGCTGCGCCGGTGTGAAGGGCTGGGGGCTTTGGGGCCGGGGTCTGGTGCCTCGTTCCCCTTCTCGTTGTTCTTACCCCTCCTCCCCCGGGGTGCCTGGCGGAGTCGGCTCCGCCAGCTCGCGGGGCGGGGCGGGCTCCACCTCCAGGGCCGCCCCCTCCAGCCCGAGCCCGGCTCTCTCTGCGGGGCGTTGTGGTGCCGCCCCCCGCGTCAGCCCCGCTCGGCGAGGGGGTGAGGAGGAGGCTCCTTGGTGCCGCGTCGGGAGAGAGACAAGCGGGGAGAGCGCGGCGGCGGCTCCTCCCGGGAACAAAGAGGGGAGCGCGGCAGCGAAATGGTGAGTGACGGTGCCTCTGTCCCGCTCGCCGCCGCGAGAGGGTCCGGATCGGAGGGGCCCGGCTGTCGGCGGCGCAGCCGAGCCCAGCTCCCTGCAGGGCTCCCAAGAGGGGGCGGAGAGGGCCCTGCGGAGCCCCCAGGTGGTGTGACAGCCTCTCCCTCTGTGACAGCAGCCCCAGGGACCGTCACCCCCCCCCCCCCGAGTCCGTGTCACCCCCTCCCCAGAGGGGGTGCGGTGCGTCCCCCCGAGTCCGTGTCTCACACACCCCTTCCCCAGACCCTGGTGGAGTACTGTCTCTTAGGGACCGTGTGACCCCCCCCTTTCCAGGTGTGAGTACAGTTTCATCCCACTAGGACTGTGTCACCTCCTTCCTAGACAGGGATACGGAGCCTCCCCCAGAGATGGTGTCATTTCCCTCCCATAGGGACACTATGTCCCCCACCAACCCTGTCACACCCATATACCCCAGACAGTGATATGGTGCCACTCATGCACCCCCCCATACATGGATACAATATCACTCCTCCTGAAAGAAGGTATCACCTCCCCCCGCAACTGTGATACATCGCCACAGTCCCACGCCCTCAGAGACAGGAGACAGTGTACCCCCCATCTGCAGGCAATGATATATTCCCCCAAGTGTGTCCTTCCTCCACAGAAAGAATGTCACCTGCCAAGAGTGTCTCTCCCCCCCCCCCACCCGCACAGGGTATGTCACCTCTGCTCCCCACTGTGTGTCCTCCCCCATATATGGAACGGAAATACACATGCACAAATATGTGCCAAATATATAGTGCTCGTGCCAAATATATATGTGTAATAAAATATATTTTATCTCTGTAAATATCTAAGTAACTATAAGTTTAATAACAAAATCCAGAGAATAAGTTATTAATGTTGTATGTGCAGATGTATGTAATATATCCTACACCCATATGTCTTATGAAAAGTGAATGTTCTCCAGGCTTGAAAGTAATTTTTAACTCTGTTTCTGAGACAGATTGTGTGTGTCCGTTTTGTGTCTCTCTTTCTCCCTCTAGCCTCACAGTGAACTCTAGAGAAGCCCCATGTACATAATAAAAATCTATATTATGTGTCTAGTAGTATTACACCAAACAGCTGTGTTTCTTAGCATCAGGTACTGGAAGCTTTCTGTGACCAGCTAGCCACTCAGAAGTCTGGGGGGAGGGGAGGGGAAGGGAGGGAGAGAGAGAGAGAGTGTGTATATGTATGTAGTGGTGAAGGATTATGAGTGAAATAAGTGCTTTTCTTGTTGAGTGTCCTTGATGTGACTTCCCAGCAGCTTCCTGTTACTGGCTACATTGCATTCATGTTCTACTACCAGTATTCCAGCACTCAATATACTATAAAATGATTTTGGTAATAGTTTTGTGGTACTACTTAGATATAATACCAGCACTGCAATCTATCATTTTATCAACTTCTTCAGTAAACTTAAAAGCTTGTGAATTAGTGTGTCTGTTTTCAAAACTGATATGATAAAACAAACAAACAAAAACACCTTTGTCTTTTGCTTCTCAAAAACTTGACAAATTAGATTTTTTTTAGCTCATTCTAGACTTGGATCTGACCCTGCTAGTGACTCTCTCTGATAGTGGACCCTTTAGTCCTATAGAACAGCTTGCAAATTCAGGGTCTTATTTTTATTCTCTTTTGTTTGTTTTAATTATGGAAAGGACAGACCTGTCTAATATGAAACAAATTGTAAGAAATATCAATTTGTCTATTAATTGTGTTTTCCACCGTCATTTATTGATCTATCCTACAAGGACAAACTTATTAAACTCTAAAATGATTTAAGAATATTGAAGATAGTTAGCAGTTAAAAGCAGACAGAACTGCAGTTTAAAACCTTAATTGTTACTCTTGATCACCATGCTTGAGCTAAGTAGCTCGCTAATGCAGATAAGATTGCCATTAGGATGACCAGAGATAATTCTCTGTTGTTATTGCCTTTCATAAATTGTTCATATTTACAGAAAACCTTTAGCTATATGTTTTAAATTGTTATTAAACATTTATCTACAAAATGAATATCTGTAGTGATTTGTCTTAAATTAGACTGGAGATCTTTTAATTTCTGATGTTGCTTAGTGCAGGAATCTTGTCAGAGGAAATACTTATGTGGACTCATTTTTAAAAAGCTAATTATTTTTTGCAGATTATTAATGCTTTGTTTTTTTTCTTTGTTTTCTAAACAATTTCAGAGCAAAGTCTGAAGAGGCATGGATGTAACATGAGTCCCTTTACGTACTCAGAATAGATATGAATTTTGCAAAAGTTTATTTTTTGGTAAATTAAATAAAAATGGATGAATCGGCTTTGTTGGATCTGTTGGAGTGTCCTGTTTGCTTAGAACGTCTTGATGCTTCTGCAAAAGTCTTGCCTTGCCAACATACATTTTGCAAACGTTGTTTGCTGGGCATTGTGAGTTCTCGAAATGAGCTTCGTTGCCCAGAATGTAGGACTTTAGTTGATTGCAGTGTTGATGAACTTCCCAGCAATATTCTACTGGTTAGACTACTGGATGGCATCAAGCAAAGGCCCTGGAAACCTGGGACTGGTGGTGGGACTAGTTGCACAAATGCATTAAGAGCCCAGAGCAGCACTGTCGCTAGCTGTGGTTCAAAAGACCCACAGAGCTCACAAGGTGGACAGCAGCAAAGAGTACAAGCACGGAGTCCCCCTGTTAGGGTAAGTATCCACTATAAATGATAAGCCATACCTACAGGTAGCAGTTTGTTTTGTTTTGTTGTTGCAATTACATCTCTTTCTAGACTGTTTCAGAACATTTGAATAATAACATTTGTTGCTTCAGGGGTTAAAGAAGGGCAATCAAAAGTGTCATCTGCAAAAGCAAAATAGTATCTGTTCATTCCCAGTTATGATTTAAACCAATTTTTCTGTATAACAAAAACTTTGAGCTACTGTTGCTAGAACATTTCTAGGGAAAATGTCAATATTTATCACTTTCTTATATTATAATACCCTTGGCTGTATTTATATTGGTAGTTACTGACTGCTGGGGAGAATGTTTGTAGCCAAAAGGTAGGATGCATTTTTCTGTTTAAAACTTTTAATTGTTGAATTTAAAATAGTTCGGGGGAAGAAAACCAGCACAGGACCTTAATATTCCCATTGACACTAAGGAGGAAGCTAAATACCTTGAACAAGACAGTTGGTATGAATTGATTGGTTGTATAATGAACAATTATTCAGTCTTGCTAAGAATATTTTTTAAATTGTTTGCCACTTGTTAACTCTAACACTAGAAATTGATTTTATTCTAGGTGGTTCTATGTTCTCTTGATTTTTCTGAAAGAACAAGTATTGCAATCAGATTTCCATAAATTTCCCATAATGGTGGTTAAGCACTTACGGGGAAATTCTTGCCTCATTGAAGTCAATGGGGATTTTGCCATTGACTTTAGTGGAGCTAGAATTTCACCTCTATTTAAGAACCCTAGAATTGGTGGTGTTTGATCATTTCTCTCTACTTTTTCACTTTTTGTTTTTAAAAGGGCACATTTTATAACCATCTTTCGTAAATTGTTCCATCACTTAATGGGTTGGCTAATTCCTTTTGATTTTTTTCTTTCATTTTTTTACTTTTGATTAGTACCATAAGGATCATATATATTCATGCAAGTTTTCTGTTTAGTTTTCAATAAAGTAGATTAGCTAAAGTTCAATTATTAGGAAGTGTTGTATTATCAGTGAATACATGGAAAATTCTCTTGATTATTGTATTTCATATCTCTGTATGATGTTGATATTTGAACTTGTTTTGTATGTATGAAACCCATGCACTGAGAATTGAGCTTATTGGCTCGTACCTCTGCTTCTGTTTCTTCTTGGGATTCATTCAACTTGTAGAATCTTTCATGCCTTATACTCAAAACTTCAGTAGCTTGATTTATTATGATTTCTTCTAGAATCAGAAATTGAGATCATTTTCTGAGCTGACTTGACCCACCTTTGTTTTATCTAGTGACAGACCAGATTAGCTTCTTTTAAAAGGTTTTGCTGCACATTTAATGAAACTTATACATGTAGAGCTTCTGGGTATGAATTAAAATTGGCTTAATGATTTAAGTGCTTTACCTGTTTGAAGAAAGCATTGTATTTTGAGAAATGGCCTGATGAAGTTGAAGAAAGGGATGTAAGTATTAGTTTTAGAGCGCTATTTTTTACCTCAGGTAAATCATCTATATATTTAGGTTTTTTTTGAGGCTAAGGAATCAATGACTTGCACTGAATAACTTAAATAATTACTGCTTTCCTGAATTACTTGTATTTCTCAGATGCCACTTAGGTACCTCACATACGTCAAACTGTGTTGAGAATATAAAATGTATGGATTCTTCCACCAGGTTTTATATTTTGGCCTTTATATTCTAATATTCACTCTACGATTTTCTTTAAAATTTAAAAAAGTAATTTGTCATGTCATTTTCTGTAAAGTGTCTCATGACTTGGATGGAGTATGTCAGTAATAAGTGTAGATATTGATAGGGTAAAGAATCCAAAAGGGTACAGCAATTTTTGTGTTTAAAAACTGAACTTTGTGAAGAAATAATAGCAGTTACAAAAAGGCCCTCAATCTCTCCCAGAACCCCAAAGCAATTTCACATTAACTGCAGCAGCTACCAAAAATCTTCAACTGCAAAAATACAAAATACCAGTAATAATTTCAGTACGTCTTACCCTTTAGACCTTTCTAAACACATACATTTTTAAAAAGGTAATAATTTTTATAAAGTAAGAGATTTATATTTCATCAATATGCTGTGAACTTATTCAAGTGCTCTTCGTAACTTCTCAGCTTTATGGGAAAGTTAATATTGAATATTCCCTTTTGAATTCTTCTCTAGGTTTAAATGTACTACAGTATCCTGAAAAAAGGAAAGGAGTTCTTGTGGCACCTTACAGACTAACCAATTTATTTGAGCATAAGCTTTCGTGAGCTACAGCTCACCTCATCGGATGCATCCGATGAAGTGAGCTGTAGCTCACGAAAGCTTATGCTCAAATAAATTTGTTAGTCTGTAAGGTGCCACAAATACTTCTTTTCTTTTTGCGAATACAGACTAAGACGGCTGCTACTCTGAAACCTACAGTATCCTGATGTGCAACATTTGTGTTTCCATGTTGTGCAGAGCAGAAACTGATAACATAGGGAATGTTGCATCAGTTTATTAGTTATGTTATACCATGTGCCACTAGAATTATGGCCATGTGGTTCCCTCATGTAGTTAACTGACATTGAATGAACATTAACAGCAGACTTGAACATTTACAATATGCTGTACACATCTTTTTCCAGGGAGCTAAGGTTGCCTGCTTGACATAATATAGACATTTCTGTTTTATCTTTGGCGTGGGGGTGGGGAAGGGTGACCCACAACCATTCACCCATTCTGGCCTGTCGAGACTCTTTGGTGGAGGGGAGAAACATGAAAATCAGGTGCTTGTTTTGTGAAGGGAGCAGCTATCTAACTTCTTTATCGAAAGAATGAACAAAAGTAGAGTGAGAAAGCTCAGAAAATCTATCAACAAAAATAGGAAACAGTAATTTATGTTGCTTCAGTGTTAAGCTGAATGCAGCAGTTGTGTTAAGAACTGTAAAATAGGGGTGGCTGCGCTACAAATGTATCAGAAGGCTTCTTTACTGGAATTGGGTGTAGAAGAGTTTCAAGATGAGTGGCAGAATCCGTAGATTTGTTGAGCTATTAAATTTTTCTAAAGGGGAACTAATAAACAAATGTTGCTCTTAAATTAAATGAAGTGAATGTAGGTGAGAGTTAAATATTCTGCTTGCACCTGAAGGAAATATTAAACCAATACATGCCCTTTCGGAAGATGTTTTATTTTTCAGAAAAGGTTAATACATCATGCACTGTTGCATTAATTCCTGAACTGTGTCAGTAGCTGTGGAATTGCTAGCCCTTTTATTACACAATGCTGTGTACTGTGTTCTTTCTGTGTGTATGGACACATTGTGCAATATGCAAAAAAAACATGTACTGAGCTTCTACAAGATTCAGGATATGAACATAATTTTGAGAACAGGTGTAGATTGTTAAGTCTATCAGCAGTTGAAGTTAGTTTTCATTTACAAGAATCTGAAACTGGCTTTTATAGCAGCAGTTGGGAAGGACTGGAGGTGTTTCAGGGAATATAAACCCTTTAAAAACATTTTTTCACTTTGTATAATTTTAAAATTCTTCCTTGAATTTTTGTATGCATAATACATATGTATACACACTCCTTTCTTCATTTTCCAAGGTATTTCTATTTTAACCATTTTCCTGGTAGAGACTATAGCCTTAGCTAAAGTTTGTTGTTGTTTTTCCACTATATCGTATCACATGCCTGTGAGTAACATTTACCCTGTAGCCAACATAAAAGGTAGTGTTTATTTGAAAATGGATGGGCATGTGCATGGCAGTCTGGGAACACTGGTCTTTGTATTCTCCATATTGTGGGACACGGAACATTCTGAAAACTAGTAGGAAATGAAAATGCTGCTGTTGTTGGGAGATCTGGTAGTGATCTCCTATATTTAGTTGCCTGTAGTGTTCTGTTCTTAGGGATTTTTTTTTTTTACATGTCTGACGTCACAGTTATTTGCAGCAGCTCTTTGAATTTCACCAGCAATAAAGCTCTTAGATGCAGAAGTACCTGTGTTTGTCCCATTCAGTTTCATTCAGATTTAGCTGAGCTATAAAGTATTAAACCCTATCATTTCCATTCTCTTGTGTTCTTCAGGAAAATTTTGGTAGCAAGCTAAAATAATAATGAACACAAACATTCTGAAGAGCTGGGCCCAGACCATTGTCAAAGCATCAGCAGCACATGCTACACTGAGAATGCCTTGGAGCTGCAAGGGAGGGAGGAGAGTAAGGAAAGGATCTCCCTCCCAACTACACTCTCTGGGAATGGCACATGGCCCCGCATCCCCATTTCACCCTCTGGGGGCATCACATAGTGAGGGAGCCCTTCACTTTCTGGGAGGTCGGGAGGAAAGTCTCAGGGTGCAAGTTGCAAGCAGTACATGACACCATCAAACCAAACACCCCTCCTTCCTGGATAACAGCTTCCTTATTCCGCCAGCTAATATAATTAGTCCTGTGCAGGGTGGATTTAATTTAAATCAAATTGATTTAAATCACTAGTCAGGAAGACTTGATTTAATCATTAATTTCTACATAAAAGTGCATTCTTGGTGGTTGTTATGACCTTAATACATATTCTTCACAACTCAGAGATAGATGTAGGTTTCGTTTTTAGAAGGTAGAGACTAGACATTTTTAAAGTAATTTATTTTGAAAACTTTTCAGATTAGTTTTACAACTATATCAGAGAATGAATGATTGTTTGGTTATTTCATTTACCAAAGGTAATTGAAGCTGATATTTATGACATCATTGGGAGGTGAACAATCTCCAATTCAACAGGTTAATCATTAATATTTGGAGGATTTTCTTTCCATGCTGTATTAGGAGGAGAACATCACCAAACAAACATTTAAATTGTTTTATTTAACTAAAACAACAACGTTGTGTATTCTGGATTTTTTCTTCAACAGCAAACATATAATATTTTAATAAAACAAGCATATGAATTTTTGAATTTAGGTAAACATTCAAGTTTTTTAAAATCAGGTTTGTTTTCGTTAACTATTTTAGTTAAAAACAATTTTAAATGAAATATTAAAAAAAAAAACAACCAAAATTAAATCGACTGTGTCAGCCAGGTCAACATGAGAAACTTAAAATATTGGCTTCTGCAGCCTACTTTGTTTTTCTTTTCCAGATTATGAACAAACAGGAAAATGAAGGTCAAAATAACTATCTTTCCTGCTTTTTCAGGTCCCAAACGATTTCTCAATTTGGAATGAGTTAGTCCAAAGGAAAAAATATTCTTTCTACACTGGCAGAAGAAGCTACGGCTGTTAAAAGTGCGATTATCACTTCAACTGTCTCTAAATCCAAGTGCTTAAGTGACTTCTACCAGTTCACTGGTGTGACGTTCTTAAAGCATCACCAGCAAACATATATTTCTTGAGTGGTGCTTATTCCCAAACTGAGTCTCTCTTATAGCCTGCTGCCATTATAGGTTTTCCATTCTAGTGAGAGAATGGTATGGTAGATCTCAAATCAATGAAGGCATTTCTGGAATATGCAGCTCAGTTTCACTTTGGTTCTACTGCCTGTCCCTCTCCTCTCACATTTATCCCAGACTACTTCTCCTTGTCCAGATCTATTCAGCCCCCAGCAATCTTCTATTCTCCTGTGGGTCTTCCTGCTCTCCCTCTGCACAAACCAGGTGTCCCTTACCTAAGGTCTTGGTCTTCTTAGCTGACCGCAGCACTTCTCCAAACTCTCCTCTGCTTCCCTCCAAACTGCTCTCTGCTCCAACACCAATCCACTCTGTTTCAACTCCTCCTCTTGTCTGATGGAAGCAGGGGTTTTTTATCAGGTGACTGGCTTCCGGTGCTTTAATTAATTAAACTATAGCAAACTTTCTTCCCTCTACAGGGAATAAGGCTCCCTTCTAACACTCTCCTGCTGCCCTCTGGCCATGCTGTATCACAATAATATAATTTGTTTTTGCCTTTTTCTTTTAAACAGAATGTCCTAGGAAATCACATTAAAAGAATGTTATTTAGGTGGCAAAGTGCTTGAAATTTAGGAAATGCCAGATTTTTGGTCGTTCATGCAACATTAATCCCCTTGCCCCCACCCCCCCCCAGCACACATGCATTATGATAATCTTCAATTGCAAGATCATATACAATTTTTCCACAGGACACTTGCTTCATTCAGTACAGATTTTGGTCCCACAAGGGGACAGAGTTTAGGTTACAAAGGCAACCATAAATTTGGTATTTCCTAACTTTTGAGTGTGTGATTTTTCAGCCTAAATAATTGGGGTCTTTATAGTGTGTGTGTGTGTGTGTGTTTTAGAGTGTGTGGGGTGTGTGATGGGGTTAGGGACAAAGTTGCAGTGTGTCCCAACTTACAGTTTAAAGGAGGCTTAGACAGATGCACATAAACATTCAGAAATGAAAATTACACAACATTTGACACGATTATGTTGACCAATATATGCTTACTTTTCTTTCTCACATGGTCTTAAAAAGAGTAAAACCACTATATTTCTCTTAAGGTTGCTTGTTAGGTATTTATGAATTCTGAAATTGAGTGAGGTAACATTTTAACTGTTTCTATGTAGCAATTCTTTGTCATGTTTTATTTGATTATACTTCAGTGACAGTGGTATCTGTAGCAGGCAAATGAACTGTCTCTTGTGTTGTCACTGTGTGTTTTCTAAATAACTAAGCAAAGGAGGAGGAGGGGAAAATGCTCTTTAAGCTATGCCAGTGGACTGGCATTCAGAACTTCTAGATTAAATTCCTTGGTCTGCCACATACTTCCTTTATAACCTTGCACTCAGGTTTCTTTGTGCCTCTTTTTCTCATTTGTAAATAGGAATGATAATGCTTCTATTGTCCAACTCATTGTTTAGTTTGGTCTGCTATGTGGGGCAGGGATTGTGTCTTACTTTCCAGATTGGGGCCACCAGGCACTAGGTTAGTAAACACAGTTCACACTTTCAGTGTTCAGATTAAATTTCAGTGTAATTTACAGATTGCTTCAGAGAGATGTTCACAGTACATTTTCAGTGCCAAGGATTGTCCTGTGGCTTGTGTTAAATCATTGGAGGGATTTCACATTGGTTTTGGACAATTAATAGTAAATTAGATAAATAGCTCAGCAAGGGAGAGGCAGACATTTTTTTTTTAATCTTTAAAAGCTACTATATTTTTTGGCTTGAGAAATTTGTCTGACTGCAATACTTAGTGTGATAGATTTTTTTTTAAATGAATAAAGAAAAAATATATATTATGAATGCTACTGCTAATACAGAAAGGTTTTATTCATATATTTTGACTCTTGATAGCAAACTTTAACTGCCTGCTAGTCTTAATTAGTACTTTCTTGTTCAAACAGAATAATTAGTGTTACTCAATCATTTAGAAGACAGTTAAGTTTTGAAGTAATTTTTTAGCATAACTTCACAATGCAGGTTATTTTGTTTGAAAATAACATGCTGTGTACGTGATATTCAAAAACATTACATCTCCTTTGTTGTTGATAAATTGTTTTTTTCTGGATATCATTGGAAAGACTCGGTTGCCTGAACAAGCATATCTCACTGGCTGTCTTATTCATTGTCTTAGTATTTCTCTATCTCTCAAGACAATATCAAGAGCTTCTGTGAAACAGGAAATAGACATGACATGAAATAGTATTTTTGGTAAAAGCAAGTGTGGTTACTGCTCTGTTCAAAAAGTTTTGATTATTCAGAAAAAAAGTGTCACTATCAAAAAGATTTAAAAGTTATACTTTAAACATATCCATGAAAGAGACATTTGTAAAAAATAAACTCTGTTTTTTTGCTTATTACCATAGAATTAAAATACCTGGATTGACAAGAGACTGGTAAAATACCAGTTAGTCATGTAATTGAGTGAGTTATTTTATGTGTGGTGTGTAGCTTTTGTTTGGTACCTCTTATTTCTAAATGTATATAGCTGTAGGAGCAGTGGCAGAAGCAGCCAAAGCAGGGACTGCTGCATTGGGGATGGGGGAGAAAAGTGGAGCCTACCCAATGCCATCTATGCCACCACACCCAGAGTTGTGCAAGAGAGACCCCCCACCCCAACAAACACACTCTGGGTCCTGGGTGGTCCCTCAACCCTTACCCCCATGTGGCCTTGGGAAAAAAACTGCAGAGAGGAACTATCCAGAAACTCCACCTCTTTAAGAGAAGCTGCAGAAGCAGCCAAAGCAGAGACCTTCAGACATTCAGAAAACTTTCTACAGTTTTGACTGAACTTTCTTTGCCCTGTGCTGATTGGTTGTTTGTATTAACTCTTTATTGTATTCACTTTAGCTTTACTCTTAACTTGCCCCCCTTACACTTTTCTTCCCTGCCCTGTCCCCTTCATCCCCTTCCTTTCAGTGTCCCCCTCTCTCTTCACTTTTCATTTAGTTTTATCCCCTCCTAACTAAACCCACCAAAATAAATAGATTTAAAAAATCATAGAAATAACATGAAGGTTGCTGCCATCATGTTGTTCAATCTGTTATATGTTCTTTTTTTCTACCTTGTGTTTCTTGTCTATTCAGACTGTAAGCTCTTGGGAAAGTTACTGTTTGCTCGTCTGTGTTTGTACAGATCCTTATACAATGGGGACCCATTTTTGTTTGGTCCTTTTGCACTACTACAATAAACATTATTAATAATTAATAAAATAAGCAGAGTGTTTTTGTTTCTTGGAGTTTCAGTAGATGGATATGGGAGCCTCCCAGTAAAATTTATAGGGTGGTGTCAACTGTTGTATGGATGAAAAGCACTGTATAGAGTTAACGTTATTTAATATTTTTGTATTGCATATTTTGTTTCTTCATCCTGTTCAAAACCATTCTTTTTTTTTTTTATGCCTGACTTTCTCTTCATGGGGAAACCTATCCTGTGTGACAAGATGTGAATGTCTCAAAATAGTTATTGGTTAACTTTTCTTATGAGGTTTCTAGGAGCTTTGGAATTATCCAGTCCAATTATCAGAATATACTAAGCTCTAGAGGGTGAAGGTCTGATTATTGTAGAGTGTGAAAAATACAATGGCCACTCACCCATCTACCTCAAGCAACTTGTGACTGCAGCACTCATGGTTTTCTATTATCAGAAGTTAAATTATTGTGGAAATGTATGTTCATACTTTTAGCAGTACTAAAGAAAACCTATTCTTGTTTAAGTCACAGGTTCTTAGCTTTAGATCAACTGTTTATATCTGCAAAAAACAGATATTTGTGTAGTCTGAAAATTGCAACAGAATACATCTCGCAAGTGCTTCCAAAATGGCCATAAGACTTCTTTCACATGGTACATTGCTAATGTTTGAAAGGGTGCTCTGACTATATCTAATCAGCTGAAAGGTTGAATATGACTTTAAAATATGAAAACGGGTTTATTTTGATATGAGCTCTTACTTGGTGTGTGTTTGTCTGCCCTTTGCACCTTATAAATGTGCGTGATTCTTTAGACTCTAAAGTTTAGAGAGTTCACATACAACATACCACATTCATTACTCATGTAGATATGCGAAGTGCAGTTTTATAATCTCCAATACAGAAATTTTTGTTATGCATAAATACATTTTGATAAAATATCATAATTTGAAGAATATTTAGAAATAAATAGATGTGCCTTTCTCTCTTTGAAGTCACCTACATTTTTAATCTGCTGCTAAAAAGAAAAACAAACCAAGCCTAAAACAGTAAAAATTTCCACTGGACTGCATATACCTGAAGCATTCAAGAGCAATGGAGCAGTTTTCTGTACAGATGGTGTTCTTTTGTAAGATAAACCACCTTTGTTCCATGTCACTGACTCATTTCTTACAGGTGAGGTCACTTTGCTCTGGGTATGTTGTTCCTTTTTATAAAAGGGAAATGGATGCTGCACCCTTCGCATTCCATTTCTCACAGTCCCCAAAAGAAGTTTAAAATGTGCATTAAAAGCTTTTTCAATAATTAAAGGCATTTTTTTGCAGATTCTGTGAACCATAAATTCACAGAAATTCTCTGTTTCGGACCAAAAAACCCCTATTCAATACTACAAGACTTCCAAATTGTTTAAATAAAGGAAAGGAAACTGGTCGTCTTGTTTGAGCATAGATGTAAGAAATAAATATTGAATAATTTGAAACAACAGCTGCCAGTTATTCCTCACCAATATACTAACTTGACTGTTTAAGTGCACACATTATAAGATACATTGTCCTATTTATATCTGGTGTAGAAAAACTGAAAAGTTGAGACAGTTTTAGATTTTTTTTAATCAAGGAAGTCGAAGGATAAAAGTGTGAGGGAGTAGCCGTGTTAGTCTGTATCCACAAAAACAACAAGGAGTCCAGTGGCACCTTAAAGACTAACAGATTTATTTGAGCATAAGCTTTCGTGGGTAAAAACCTCACTTCTTCAGTTGCATGGAGTGAAAGGTACAGCTGAAAGATAAAAGGTATTCAAAGAATATCAGATGAGTATCTAACTTGGCATAAGTAGGGCATATCTGTTCTAGAAGCTTATTTTAAATAAACACAGTTAGGATATGGTAATATGGTTTTGAAGTAGATGTAGCTTTTACACTGGATCTTTGAGTTTACGAATAATAAAATAAAATCAATTTCATCTGGTGGGCATCTCTCTCTCTCTCTCTTTCAACATTTAAATAAAAACTTCATACTATTGCATGCCCTTCTTTTTCTTTTCTTTCCACATACAAACAATTGGGTGATAGGTCTTTAGAGGAATCTGTGAATCCCTATCCATACTAGCACAGTTAAGCCATTTAAAAAAACCCTTTTTAACTTAAAGCAAGCTTTAAATGCGTAACCTTATTAAGTTAACAAGCCTTTAGCCATGCTATAATGTTGTGCTATAGGAAAAGATGTTGACTCTGTAGACTGCCTTCTGGAAGTCTTTATGGTGATTTTTTCTTAAAATTTATCATTTTAACAGTGATAGCAATGGTGGAAGTTGTTGGATAGACAAGGTATCAGTGGTTTTGTAGTGTTTAATCCTCTTTAGAGGAAGTCTAGATGACACAATGTGTAAAAATGCTGGCAGTCACTAGTACCTTTTCCACACTACAGCTCCCACCAGAGCTACTTCTCATGGTGCTGGAATCGGGGAAAATGTTAATGAGAAGGTTAGTGTAGATGAGGGGTTAAGGTTAGTACCTGACCATTGACTCAGCATGTTGTTAAGGATTATTGTGCTACAGAAAGATGAAAGACCTGAAACCTAGGATCTGTAGCCTAATCTGTAGTTTTAAGGTTAACTTTTATTTAGTATGCAGTGATCTGAGAATGTTCAGCCCCAGATCGGCTACAATATAAGGTTGTCATTAGAATGTGGACCTTGAGTAGCACACAAGAAACAATTCAGTGCTTTTATTAGCAGTTTCATTTACAAGACTAACAAGTTAACTTTAACTATAATTTAGCATTTTGTTAACAAGACAAACACAATCATGCACACTGCAATATAGCAAATCAGAGAGAGAGAGAGAATATAGAATGTCCGGTACTTGGATTACTCAGATCATCCCTTGGGGAAACTCCGAAGTAGGAGGTTGATGAAGTCTCAAATGTTAGTAGGTGGTCATCATTGTGCTGTGTCTCACAGCACACAGGGTGGGTAACATCTTTTATAATGTGTTACACTGATGTCCCCTGTATCTTATACATATTAATGAGGTTTTCAGACCCTTTCTCCTTATCTGAACTTCCACACTCTGCTTTTATTGAGCTCCCCCAATGTCTGTAGGTTAATTATTTACATCCAATTTATTAGCATTTACATCAAATATTTGCCATGGTATTTGTGTGGTTAATATCTATAATTTTGGTTATACTTATTCCCTAAGTTTATCCTAAAATACCAGTAATCTTTATTTGTGGTTTCACCCTTCATACCAATCAACTTTCCTATGAATGGGATTAATTTTGTGACTTGCTGTCACTCACCTGTTAGTTCTTTATGTCAAACTAGGACTTAGTTATGCTAAGCAACCTATCATACTTGCTTTTGGCCTGCTATTTGTCACTTACATCACTTTTCTTACTCTAATCTAATCTAATTATCCCTTTAGTGATCGTAATTGGTCAGATCTGTAGCCTTGCATATAGATACATGTATATTTATGTGCATGGCTACAGATCTGACCAATTGTGCTCACTAAAGGGGCACACTCAGATCAGATTTTGTCCAAAATGTAGGTTCTTTAGAAATAAAATTTTGCAAAACCTAATAGTGAAAACATTATTCAAAATAAGGAATGGAGTCTCCTAGCCAACCAGGGCTGGTAAAAAGTTACTTGTGCATATTGCTATGTGGGAGGTCAGCATCAGCAAGAAATCTAAGGGTACTCCCGGACTATGGACTGAATTGACCAATTGTGGGTGGGTATTTTCAGTCAAACATGGTTGAATTTGTATTTATGGATTAGATTACCAAGAGATAATGTGTAGTTGGGGAAGAGAAAGGGACCAAGGACAGAGCCCTGCAGAACCTCCACAGAAAGTTGGGGGCAGGGTTTGAGGAGGGTCCTCTACATGGCATGCTAATGGAGCAGTTACAGAGGGGGAAGAGGAGAAGCAGAAGACAGTGTCATGGAAGCCAAGGAAGGACAAGATTTCAAGAAGAGAGCATCTTCGGCAGTGTCGAAGGTGGCCAACTGGTGAAGGAGGAAGAAGATGGAGAACTGGTTCAGAGATCTGGCTAGAATAGGTCATTAAAGACTTTGGCGAAAATGGTTTCAAGGTAGTGCAAGGAGCAGAAGCTGGATTGGAGAAGGTCTAGGATGCAATTAGAGAAGAACTGCAGACAGCAACTGTAAACAACACATTCAATGAGCTTAAAGATGACAGGGAGAAAGGAGATGGGTGGTAGTTGAAGAGGCAAGTGTGGTGAAGGATGGGTATTTTTAATATGGAAGAGATGAAAACATGTTTGTGTAGTACCAGAGGAAAGTAAGAGGTTAAGGAAAAGGATAAGTGTGTACATGAGAGAGATCAGGAGATAGGATGGGATCATTGGGGCAATTGGCGGGGTTAGAAGAGGAGAGCAATCAAGAAACTTCTGCATCTATGACAAGATGGGAGAAGGAGAGAGTTGTAGGAGGTAGAGGGGGAAGGTCACATTATATTTTGACAATTTTCTCTTGGCAGAAACTGGTGGGATCCTGCGCAGGCGGGACAGAGGAGCATTGGAGGAGTGAGTTAAGATGTGGTGGAAAAAAGAGGTGGTGGAAAAGTGGAATTAAAAGGTGGTGGGACTGTGGAGATAGAATTCAGTTGAGTTAGTTATTTAGCTAGGTATACTGCAGAACTGAAGTATGAGAGAATTAATTTGTAGTGGAGGAAGTCAGCCTCGTCAGGGGATTTTCACCAGAGATGCTCTTGCAGAGTGAAAGCAGGAATGGAGGAAGCCTATGTTGGGAGTGAGCCAAGGCTAAGTGTTGGTACGATGGACCTTGTGGTGGGAGAGAAAAGAGTTAAGGGCTCAGAAGAGTGAAGCATGAAGAGAATCAACAACCATATTGGTGGAAGAAATGGAGGAGAGGGCTGAGAGCAAACAAAGTTATCAATGCTGATGGGTTATCAGTCTTGGAAAGGTAGAGTTACTGCAGGGGAGGTGGAGGGGCTGATGAGCAATGCTGAAAATGATCTGGTTACAGTTGGAGAGGGAGAACTCAGCAACAGAGAGAAAGAGGGAGAAATGCTTGGTGAAGACCAAGTCAAATGAACTTTGTGGTGATTGGAAGTATTGAACCAGGGCTGCAGGTTAAGTGAAGAGGTGAGGGCAAGGAATCTGGCAGATAAGGGGCTGGATGCATCATCAACATGGAGGTGAGATCACCAAGGATTAGTGTAGGCGACTGCAAGAAGAAGAGAGCCAGGAATCAAAATCTTATAGGAAGGCTGAAGGGGCAGAGTTAGGTGGATGGTAGATTACAACAATATGGGTTAACTCTAATTAACTTATACTCAAATGACTAGCTAGATTCCACCTGTATGTTTAATTATGTGCAGTATTCTTCCTGTTTTAAAATATTGTATACTATTCAGTGTACTTTTAAACCTCTGCATTTCACTTCAGAGGAAGGTGAAGACTTCTTTATGCAGGTGTATACGGATTAATTCATTTAATTCTCTAAAGTGCTTTGAAATTCTTTGCTGAAAGGTGTTACGAAAATGTAAACTACTATTCAAAAACATTTTTATAACTCTTACAGAAGCCATAGGTTATGTTCTAGTTAGATTTCCTCTAAAAAGCAGCTCAAATGTACTTTGTTTAATGTATAGACTGAAGACACAATACAATGTACTTCTAGGCACCTTGGCGTTGCTTGCATTAACTTGGATTTTATTATTATGAAAAGGATACCCAAAGAAGTGAGGAAAACATGCATTAAATGATGACCCTAGCTTTGTAGCATTTTCTAGCATCCTTCTTCCACATTATCTTGAATCAGTCTTTCTTTCTTTCAGGTCACTTTGCACTCTGCAGTGGCCATACAAAGATGGAAACATTCCTAATGGCTTACTGGAGAGAGTCACAACTTTAGAGAATGTACATTTGAATCTAGCCCTACATAAAAATAAAAGGGAGGTTGTGGCCTAGGTTCTCTACGCATACTTGCAGGAATATTTTTACTGCATTTCCAGTTTAGCTCACTGCAGCTCAACTTTCTATGAAACACTGTGTGGGGGAGCTGTCTTTCAAGGATTAAATTTCCCAGGAATGTGTTTTGTACAACTCCATACACTTTAGGGATGTAAATATCATTTAAAAACTTAACTGTTTAAACGATAAGGAGTACTTGTGGTACCTTAGAGACTAACAAATTTATTTGAGCATAAGCTTTCGTGAGCTACAGCTCACTTCATCGGATGCATTCAATGGAAAATACAGTGGGGAGATTTATATAGAGAACATGAAACAATGGGTATTACCATACACACTGTAACGAGAGTGATCACTTAAGGTGAGCTATTATCAGCAGGAGAGCAGGGGGGGGGAAAACCTTTTGTAGTGATAATCAAGGTGGGCCATTTCCAGCAGTTGACAAGAACATCTGATGAACAGTGGTGGTGGGGGGGGGGGTGGAGGAATAAACATGGGGAAATAGTTTTACTTTGTGTAATGACCCATCCACTCCCAGTCTTTATTCAAGCCTAAGTTAATTGTATCCAGTTTGCAAATTAATTCCCCACTGTATTTTCCACTGAATGCATCCGATGAAGTGAGCTGTAGCTCACGAAAGCTTATGCTCAGATAAATTTGTTAGTCTCTAAGGGTGCCACAAGTACTCCTTTTCTTTTCGCGAATACAGACTAACACGGCTGCTACTCTGAAACCTGTCATTATGCAAGACACTGAATTTAGCTGTATCTATCTATCAACTTCATGAAAAAACTCATACAGATACAGACATCATCTTCCTTTCCAAATGCATACAGACGGACATCATACCAAAAGGACTGAAGGTAAAAAATCCATTACAATCTACATAACACACAGAGTATGCTGACAGCTTGTGCCACACGCTCTCAAAGAAACTGCGGAACCACCTGATCAACATCCTCTACAGCAAACGGGAAAGATTAAGAATGAGCTCTCAAAACTGGATATTCTCATAAAAAACCAAACTTCCTCGTGGCTGGACTTTACAAAAACTAGACAAGCCATTTACAACACACACTTTGCTTCTCTACAAAAGAAAAAGGACACTAAACTACTACATGCCACAAGGGGCCACAACAGTGGTTCCCTTAACCCACCCAGCAATATTGTTAATCTGTCCAACTATACTTTCAGCCCAGCAGAAGAATCTGTCCTATCTCGTGGCCTCTCCTTCTGCCCCTCGACCCCCACAAACATGATACAGTTCTGTGATGACCTAGAATCCTATTTTCGACGTCTCCGACTCAAGGAATATTTCCAACACACCTCTGAACAACATACTAACCCACAGAGACCTTCCTACCAAGACTACAAAAAGAAGGATTCTGGGTGGACTCCTCCTGAAGGTCGAAACAACAGACTGGACTTCTACATAGAGTGCTTCCGCCAATGTGGACGGGCTGAAATTGTGGAAAAGCAGCATCACTTGCCCCATAACCTCAGCCATGCAGAACACAATGCCATCCACAGCCTCAGAAACGACTCTGACATCATAATCAAAAAGGCTGACAAAGGAGGTGCTGTCGTCATCATGAATAGGTCGGAATATAAACAAGAGGCTTCTAGGCAGCTCTCCAACACCACTTTCTACAAGCCATTACCCTCTGATCCCACTGAGGGTTACCAAAAGAAACTACAGCGTTTGCTCAAGAAACTCCCTGAAAAAGCACAAGAACAAATCCGCACAGACACACCCCTGGGAACTCCGACCTGGGGTATTCTGTCTGCTACCCAAGATCCATAAACCTGGAAATCCTGGACGCCCCATAATCTCAGGCATTGGCACCCTGACAGCAGGATTGTCTGGCTATGTAGACTCCCTTCTCAGGCCCCACGCTACCAGCACTCCCAGTTATCTTCGAGACACCACTGACTTCCTGAGGAAACTACAATCCATCGGTGATCTTTCTGAAAACACCATCCTGGCCACTATGGATGTAGAAGCCCTCTACACCAACATTCCACACAAAGATGGACTACAAGCCATCAGGAACAGTATCCCCGATAATGTCACGGCAAACCTGGTGGCTGAACTTTGTGACTTTGTCCTCACCCATAACTATTTCACATTTGGGGACAATGTATACCTTCAAATCAGCAGCACTGCTAATGGGTACCCGCATGGCCCCACAGTATGCCGACATTTTTATAGCTAACTTAGAACAACACTTCCTCAGCTCTCGTCCCCTAATGCCCCTACTCTACTTGCGCTACATTGATGACATCTTCATCATCTGGACCCATGGAAAAGAAGCCCTTGAGGAATTCCACCATGATTTCAACAGTTTCCATCCCACCATCAACCTCAGCCTGGTCCAGTCCACATAAGAGATCCACTTCCTGGACACTACAGTGCTAATAAGCGATGGTCACATAAACGCCACCCTGTACCGGAAACTTACTGACCGCTGTTCCTACCTACATGCCTCCAGCTTTCATCCAGACCACACCACACGATCCACTGTCTACAGCCAAGCTCTACGATACAGCCGCATTTGGTCCAACCCCTCAGACAGAGACAAACACCTACAAGATTTCTATCAAGCATTCTTAAAACTACAATACCCACCTGCTGAAGTGAAGAAACAGGTTGACAGAGCCAGAAGAGTACCCAGAAGTCACCTACTACAGGACAGGCCCAACAAAGATAATAACAAAACACCATTAGCCATCACCTTCAGCCCCCAACTAAAACCTCTCCAACGCATCATCAAGGATCTACAACCTATCCTGAAGGACGACCCATCACTCTCACAGATCTTGGGAGACAGGCCAGTCCTTGCTTACAGACAGCCCCCCAACCTGAAGCAAATACTCACCAGGAACCACACACCACACAACAGAACCACTAACCCAGGAACCTATCCTTGCAACAAAGCCCGTTGCCAGTTGTGCCCACATATCTATTCAGGGGACACCATCACAGGGCCTAATCACATCAGCCACACTATCAGAGGCTCGTTCACCTGCACATCTACCAATGTGATATGTGCCAGCAATGCCCCTCTGCCATGTACATTGGTCAAACTGGACAGTCTCTATGTAAAAGAATAAATGGACACAAATCAGATGTCAAGAATTATAACATTCAAAAACCAGTCAGAGAACACTTCAATCTCTTTGGTCACTCAGTTACAGACCTAAAAGTTGCAATTCTTCAACAAAAAAACTTAAAAAACAGACTCCAAGGAGAGACTGATGAATTGGAATTCATTTTGCAAACTGGATAAAATTAACTTAGGCTTGAATAAAGACTGGGAGTGGATGGGTCATTACACAAAGTAAAACTATTTCCCCATGTTTATTCCCGCCCCCACCCCCCACTGTTCCTCAGAAGTTCTTGTCAACTGTTGGAAATGGCCCACCCTGATTATCCCTACAAAAGGTTTTTTCCCCTCCGCTCTCCTGCTGGTAATAGCTCACCTTAAGTGATCACTCTCATTACAGTGTGTATGGTAACACACATTGTTTTATGTTCGCTATGTATATAAATCTCCCCACTGTATTTTCCACTGAATGCATCCGATGAAGTGAGCTGTAGCTCACGAAAGCTTATGCTCAAATAAATTTGTTAGTCTCTAAGGTGCCACAAGTACTCCTTTTCTTTTTGCGCATACAGACTAACATGGCTGCTACTCTGAAACTTGTTTAAATGATAGAATTGTAATAGTTTAAACGGTTAACCGATTAAAGGGAGAGGGGCTGGGGTGGGTCAGCCAGCCGGCGGGTCTGGGGGCCAAATGCTTACTGGTTAACATTTTCCATCCCTAATACACTTTACAAATAAATGGAAATATTTTCCTAAGAACCACTTGAGTGACTAGTACAATTGGAAGAGAGTGTCTTTGGCATTTGTACACAGAATTGTACATCTCACTGAACATAGGATTGTGCATGGGTTTCAAAATAGCTCAAAATTTTACATGAAAATTAAAGCTTACAAAAGGTTCAGGGAGGTCTGTTACACAAACTGCACATTGATCAACATTTTGTGTTTTGAAACACACATGCTCCTGCTATCTGTCCTTTACTTCCATTATACATACCTGTTTTTAAGCAATGTTTTTCTTTTTTCATACTGCTGTCTCTACACTCAGAAAGACGAGCCCTAGTTGCAAACTTATTTTTAATTATGGCTCATGGTATATATCTTTTTATTTAGTGAGGTAAATAAACCTTCTCTCTCATTTTTATGCATAACGTATGATTAAAGCTGGTTGTTTTTATGGCAAAAAGGAAAAAAAATCACAGCTCAGTGATTGCATCATGGTGCACACCCCTAGCTAACACAAAAAAGAGAGAGGGAATGGGGGAGACTAGACCCAAGTTAATTTTAGCTGGTTAGGGAAAAAAACAAAGAGTTACCATGCACATTTTTTCTTATACAACCACTGTTTTTTATTTAAATTATTAAAACATTAAATAATTATGTCCTATGTAATTAAATAGGAAACAATGTTATATACCTGGATAGAATCCAGGCTTGTTCTGGTAATATTTCATCCACCACCTTCTTCATTCTGTTCAGCATAACGGTAGACAGTACTTTGTCCAGGATTGATAGCTGTACAATACCTCTTCAGTTAGGGCACTCAAGGGCTTGTCTTCACTGCTGGGGAGAACAATGCTGCTGCAATCGATGCAGCGGGTGTCGATTTAGCAGGTCTAGTGAAGACCTGATAAATAGATGGTAGAGCGCTCTTCGGTTGACCCCAGTACTCCACCTCTCTGAAAAGAGTAAGGTAAGTCGACCAGAGAGTGTCTCCCGTTGACGCAGAGCAGTGAAGACACGAGGGTAAGTTGACCTAAGCTACGTCGACTCCAGCTACGTTATTCACGTAGCTGGGACTCCAGCTACATTATTCACGTAGCTGGGACTCCAGCTACATTATTCACGTAGCTGGGACTCCAGCTACATTATTCACGTAGCTGGAGTAGCGTAATTTAGATTGACTTACCCCGGTAGTGAAGACAAACCCTGAGATCTCTCTTTTTTGGCAGTGCCACCTTTCCAGTCCTATGGCATTTATTCTTTCACCCATATTTTACTGCAGACATTTGTTAGCTGCTCAACCAGAATTTCACCTCCAGCCTTTAGTATGTCTGCTTGAATTCTGTCAACCCCAGGAGACTTCTGCTGTTTGAGACTTTTGATGTCTTCTTTAATTAACTTAGCTTTGGCATTTTTCTAGAACCTGCACATGATCATTGGCTCTAGACAGTTTAATATGGAATGGAAATGTTCTTTCCATCATCTGGCTTTTCATGCGTTTTCAACATCTGTCCATGAGAGTTCCTGATGGGCATCAGCTGTGTCTTCTTCTTTCTGTGAGGTCTTTCACTATAACTGCTTCAAATTTCCCTTCTGTGTTGATGCTTCTAACTTTGCAGCCTTCACCTGAACCAGACATTTCTATCTTGCCTGCATCTATTTTTTATTTTTGTCCTTTTCTCTGTATCTTACATCTGCCTCTAAGTGCCTGTCTTGCACTGTTCCTTTTTTGTCTTTCCACTCATCAGTTGCTGACCATGTTTCAGATGCAATCCATGAATCTTTTACCCTCTTCAGTGGTCCACTTTTTCCTCTGCTGTCTCGACTACCATTGACCATCTTTCTTCCAGACTTTCATCAGCCTGGTCCTATAAAACACTCGAACGATTGCTAAGTGCAATCAGCAATCTGATTTGCACTTCTTTTCTTTGTCCTTCAACTTCTCTATTGCTATAACACTCTTTTTGTCTGATATCATGATCTTTTTGAGTTTAAGTTGTAACATGGCATTGAACTCACCTATCATCAGCTTGATATTGTGGTTGGGCTCATCATCCAATACTTGCTACGCTTGCTTGTAGAATGTATGCTTTTCATTGTTGCATGTTGCATTTGTTGGTGCATATGCTTGGATTATTGTAGCATTTGACATGTCTTGTTTGCATCCTGGGTGATAGTGTTCTGTTGTTCTTTGGCTCCCAAGCCAACAGAATCTTCGCTGTGTGATATTATCCAGCATAATTCCTATACCTCTTTTGTGCATTGTTCCTGCTGGTTATAAGATTGTAGCATCATCTTGCCACTCCCTGTTCATCTGTCTCACTGATACCAAGTACGTTTAGATAGTATTTTTTTCATTTCTTATGTGGTCTGTGCCAACTTTCCTGTACCATATAAATATTTACATTCCACATGCCTATTCTTGTTACAGGTTTGATCATCAGGATTCAATGTTTAGAGACCTCAGCTTCCTTTTGGCTTTCACTGTCGTACATGGTTTGGAGCCCCATTTACATCTACTATCTTCAAGTTTTGGTTTAACTGTACTGTCTGTTGCAGTAAGGTTTTATCTGAGTGGGTTGCAAACCCAACTTCAGAACCCTCCTCTTTTATCCAGGCTTTGGACACTACTGTTGCTAACGGTGGCGGAGCTGCGATAGGCAACTCTAAATAATAATAATAATAATAATAATAATAAAGAAATAAAAATAATTTTAGCACCATTTTTACACTTGCATTAGGAGAGAGAATTTGAATTTGTGGCACTCGAAGGCTCAATTCTGTGAATTAATCTACACAGGAAGATCTGACCCCTGCATCTGTATGGAGCACTGTTGATTTCAGTGTGACTGCACATAAGTACAGTTGGATCAGCTGGAGAACTGGAACCTAAGTTTGGTTATATTAATAAATATTAGTGGCTCAAGCAGGGCTAATAATTAGGACCCTACCAAATTCACGGTCCATTTTGGTCAATTTCACTGTCATAGGATTTTAAAATCATAGATTTCATCATATCAGCTATTTAAATCTGAAATTTCACGGCGTTGCAATTGTAGGGGTCCTGACTCAAAAAGGAGTTGTGTGTTTGTGGGGTGGGGGTTGCGGCTCTGCCTTACTTTTGCACTGGTGGTGGTGGTGGTGCTGCCTTCAGAACTGGGCAGCTGGAGAGTGGCGGCTGCTGGCTCTGAAGGTAAAGCCGCTACCAACAGCAGTGCAGAAGTAAGGGTGGCATGGTATGGTATTGCCACCCTTATTTCTACACTGCTGCTGGAGTGGTGCTGCGTTCAGAGCTGAGCTCTTGGCCAATAGCTGCCGCTCTCCAGCCACCCAGCTCTGAAGGCAGTGCTGAGGTAAAGGTGGCAATACTGTGACCCCCCCCCCTTAAAATAACCCTGTGACCCTCCTGCAACACCCTTTTGGGGGGGACCCCCAATTTGAGAAACGCTGGTTTCACCTGTGAAATCTGTATAGTATAGGGTAAAAGCACACAAAAGACCTGGTTTCACAATCCATGATGTGTTTTTCATGGCTGTGAACTTGGTAGGGCCCTACTAATACTAATATGGATATTATAACTGTTAGGCATACCTTATACTTCTAAAATATTTCTACATAGAAGTATTTTGTGGCCTTCTTTAACTTTTTGAAAAACATTAGCTAAAAGGAACATTTGGTAATAAGTCTGCCTTTGGCAATTTTAGCCATAGAAAATGGAGAACCAAATAGTACAAATCATGCTTTTAAAACAAATCCTAATGAATTGTTTTAGCAAATGTATTGATTCTGTTTGGGGAAGCAGTTAGGTATCTAATCTGTGTTTGAAAAAGCAGTTTCATGCTTAAACAGATAACTATGCCCCCTGGGCTTGCATATTTGCTGCAATCTCATTTAAAAATGCCATGGATTCTTCCCTTTAAACATCATCTACTTTAAATGTTACTGCGTGCAAATGGGAACAAATAATATTGGGCTCCATTTGCTGAAAATTTGGATCCTATTATTGGATTCCTACTGTCCGCTCAAAGCAAACTGGCTCTACTAATTTTCCAACATTTTGAGCATAAATGGGTTTGATTAAAAATACTAGCTCAGTGTTCTTTCCCCATTTTTAATTTTGTGAAAAAGGTGTAGATAAATAAATGCTAGAGTCAAGGTTATAAAACTATTGGTAAAATATATATTTCTCCTTTAGTAAAAACGCATTGTATCATAAGAATGACAGACCATCAAACTGCAATTGCAAAGTTCAAGGAGTTCAAGTGGAAGTGTCATCAGTAGCATTGTGATACAGTAGTTTTAGGTGCACTCTCAACCACTGCTGTTTAAGTTGTGTGTTCAACTGCTGCCGAAGTCATGGTTTTCTTTTCAGCTATGACAGTTGAGTTTTATACAGGTAAATGAATATGGATATTTCAGTAGCAGTACTAAATGAATGAACTTGGCATTTGAAGTATACTGAATTTTGTTTAAAATATAATTTCACTAATTTTTCTATGTTAGATTTTACTGGAAGCAGTCCATCCAAGGGGGTCTTATATAAATACCAATTGCATTTATATTTCTTCATATAGGTCTTAAAGCATTAGAAGTAGAAATGCAGTTTTGCAATTCATTGTCAAAGTATACTGTGGAAGTTATGATACTGTTAAGCTAGAGATGTTAACGATTTCCAGCAATCACAGACCTTGTTCAAGTCTATGGGTGTACTAAGCACCCTTCATTTAGGGTAAAGGAAGGACAGTTAAATGTCCCTTTTTGTAGCAGTAGTTGGAACAATAGGAGCCACTGCCCAAGTCAATGGCAAACATGGCAGGAACCTGAGCAGAAGCTAAGCCAAGCTATGTGAACTGAGGGGTTTCCCTTAGTGAGTCACTGAAAATGCAGGGCATTGATTAGTTGCACCTGTGTCCATGTATCAGCAGGAAAAAGAGAAAGAAAAGGGACAGTGGGAGAAGAAGTTGTGAGCATAGCCCTGAGAGGGAGCAAAACCAGAGGTCCTTTGGGCAAAGATTTGCTGGCAAGGCAGGCTTAGAAATTGTGAGCAAGGAAATTGCCGCCTCCTTGTTTGTTCCTTTTGTGTTCAGGGAAACAGCACTTTGTATACATCCTCTGTAAATAAGATTGCACCAAAGAATATACTTGACTCATATAAATAATTCCTCCTTGTAATGGAAACAACCTGGCAAGGCCCTGAATATTGGGTGACTTCTCACACCACGGGACAGCAGTACTCTGGGTTGTACTGAGACCTATGCTTTTTTTTTTTCCTTCCCCCTTTCTTTGAATTGTGCTTTCAAAAGATGTCAGAGTGATGCTAATAAAGAGTGAGAGAGATGTTTGAGGTTCCATATCTTATTTTAAATACCTGTTGGCCGTCTGTTTCCTTGTATTTGGTACAACTTGATTCAAGCAGTAGACTTTGCCTCTTTTGTATATCTTGATAATTTAGTACAGGTTTTAAAATGAGTTACTTTTCTTAAACATCCTTCATGGCAATAATAATAATAATTAGTATTTATTACTTTTTCTTTACAGAAAGACAGGGTTGCAAGTGCTTTGGAGGATAGGATTAAAATTCAAAATGATCTGGATGAACTGGAGAAATGGTCTGAAGTAAATAGGATGAAATTCAATAAGGACAAATGCAAAGTACTCCACTTAGGAAGGAACAATCAGTTGCACACATACAAAATGGGAAATGACTGCCTAGGAAGGAGAACTGTAGAAAGGGATCTGGGGGTCATCATGTACCACAAGCTAAATATGAGTCAACAGTGTAACGCTGTTGCAAATAAATCGATTCTCATTTTGGGATGTATTAGCAAGAGTGTTGTAAGCAAGACACAAGAAGTAATTCTTCCGCTCTACTCTGTGCTGATTAGGCTTCAACTGGACTATTGTGTTCAGTTCTGTGTGCCACATTTCAGGAAGGATGTGGACAAATTGGAGAGAATCCAGAGAAGA
This sequence comes from Natator depressus, assembly GCF_965152275.1. Classification (NCBI taxonomy): domain Eukaryota; kingdom Metazoa; phylum Chordata; order Testudines; family Cheloniidae; genus Natator; species Natator depressus. The sequence goes on along the minus strand of NC_134237.1, from coordinate 69,321,127 downwards.
GCAACAAAAATGATTAAAGGTCTAGAAAACATGACCTATGAGGGAAGATTGAAAAAATTGGGTTTGTTTAGTCTGGAAAAGAGAAGACTGAGAGGGGACATGGTAACAGTTTTTAAGTACGTAAAAGGTTGTTACAAGGGGAGGGAGAAAAATTGTTTTTCTTCACTTCTTAGGACAGGACAAGAAACAATGGGCTTAAATTGCAGCAAGGGAGGTTTAGGTTGGACATTAGGAAAAACTTCCTAAGTGTCAGGGTGGTTAAGCACTAGAATGAATTGCCTCGGGAGGTTGTGGAATCTCCATCACTGGAAATTTTTAAGAGCAGGTTAGACAAACACCTGTCAGGGATGTTCTAGGTAATACTTAGACCTGCCATGAGTGGAGGGGACTGGACTAGATGACCTCTCAAGGTTCCTTCCAGTCCTGTGATTCTGTGAATATTTTAATATACAATCCTCTCAAAACTAAGTTATGTTCTTAGAACAGAACTATCCAGCTTTGTCTACAAGAGAGAGTTGCTCTAGTTGAATTTAAATTGGTTTTAAACCTGTTACCAACTGAATTAAGCTAAACTGAAATAAGACAGTCTTAAAACAAACTAAGAATCCCTACACAGAAGGTTTGCATCAGTTTAACTATGTTGATGTAACATAACACCTTAATTAAACCAGTGCAACTTTCTCATGTAAACAAGCCCTCAAATATTTACTCCAATACAGGCATCCCATATTATAATCTTTACGGATAAACTGCAAAGTAATGTGCACATATCTATCTTGATTCTGGGGATCATTTCAAGTCAGTGGTCTGAGAGAGTTAGATGTTCAGGAAAAAGACACATGCCATAGACAATTTATGGCATACATGACTTAAAAGTTTCCTTGGCCTGGAATGAGGCATATGAAAAATACTCAGGAAAGAATGATATAATGTCCTTGGTGGGGTATGTGAATTGATGTGATCTGCTTAATTCATGCAATGTGATCGCATTATGATGGGATGTATAAACCCCACAATGGGCCCAAAGGGGTTAAAGGACAGTACTGGGCTCAGGTAGCAGTGTCCCTACAGACCATGTTCCAGTGGGATAGCAAGCTTAAAAGAGAGCAACTCAGCTTAGAAGAGGCTGTGGAGAAGACAGACCTACCTTGAGGGCTCCTGAACAAGGGTACTGAAGAATCCTCCTTGTGAGGAGGAAGACTACCTTTTGAACTGACAATTGGCTGAAGGTTTAGTTGTCTTTTGTTTTTTTGTTGTCTTGTATTGGACTAGGAGCCATGACGAGAGATGGATAGTAGGAAGTGACCTGGGGAGTAACTCCAAGGGCACTATAGGGTGCTGGTCATTGTTGGCTCTCATTGGCCCTGGGCTGAGCCCAGTGGAGTGGGAGGGCTCGGCTCCCCTTCCAACTGCCTTTGCTGCAGAGGGACATAAGCCCCATTCTCCCTCTAGTAGCAAACGGACAAGGACATAGAAAACCATGAGGTAAAGCTAAGCCCCATACAAGGGTTAGGAACGGGACTGAATGTCCTTCTTGCTGGAAGGTGAGCCTGGAAACTGGGTGCATTACCCACTAGGCCATCTGGCCTCTGAGGACTCTGTTACATCATTCCATCCCCATAATATATTTTATTAGACAGGTTGTACACACTAGTTTATTGTAGTTCCTTACAAAGTTACTGCTACTAACCAGGGTTATTTTTCCTTTCCTCCCCATGATCCTGGTATATGTGCACTAGTTTTAACCCAAGGAAAAGTTATGGCTTCAGGTATGTTGATCCCAGTTATATATAAACATAGAAGAGCCTTCAGGGGTGGTACAGTGAAGGGGTCATATAATTTACAGTGGATTCTTTGAATCCACAAAAATGTCTTGTGAAATACCAGACTGGGTAGGAAGACATCAGCTGTTGTTCTTAGTTTAGTAGAAAGCTCTTCACAACTATCAGAAAGGTTGTACATAATCAGCCAAGCTCATTTGTTATGGAGGTGTTTCCAGATTTTTAAAAATTAAATCAATGGGTACCAGCCTGGCACCCCAGAAATATGCCTCTTACACTGCTCAAGACCCCCTTGATGAGAGTAAGCTCATTAATTAGTTCATCGTTTCATCAGAGGAAATGATCAGGCCACAGCCTTTGTCAACCTGAGTAGAGATTTCCAAGATACTCCAACCAAAACACACTGTTTTAGATAAAACATTAAAACAAGTTTAACAACTAGAGAAAGATAGATTTTAAGTGATTATAATTGATAAAGGCATAAAAGTCAGAATTTAGTTACAAAAGGGAAGAAAAATAAAATTGCAATCTACTTCCTGAATTTTTCCAGGACTAATAGTTCTAAAAGCAAAAGCAGTTGTCTCATCATAAGCTGCAATACTGTCTCCTTTCAGCCCAGGACTGGCCCTCCCATAGTTCAGTTTTCTTTATTTTCCAAACAGTCCTGCTTCCATGTGTTGAGATGGGGGAGGAGAGGTAATGGGGAAGCTATTGTCTCTTATTTTTGTACCTTCCCTCCTCTTCTTGAGGAATACCCTCTGCCGGGTGCCGACAATCAGTCTGTGGGAGACGTGAGATTTGAGGGGTCTTTCAGGTGAACTGTAAATTTCTTGCTTGCAAAGTTTGTGTATCTGACGTTTGAAGTATCTTCAGGGATGACATTCAAGGCCTTTGTTTACAGTACTTTTGTTATCTTTAACGACCTAGTCTGTGAGTGTTCCCTGGACTCACAGCATGTTCCAATAACAAACATATAGTAAAATTTCATAACTCCATATACAATGATGATACACACATGTTAACAGGACACAAGGCATGCTTTGTACAAATGTATCATAACCATACAAAAAGTGGTGAACGTGGGGTACAGATGCGGAACAGGGTGTGTCAAGGTTCCTTCTCCACTCTGAACTCTAGGGTACAGATGTGGGGACCTGCATAAAAACCTCCTAAACTTACTTTTACCAGCTTAGGTTAAAACTTCCCCAAGGTACAAACTATTTTACCCTTTGCCCTTGGACTTCCACTGCCACCACCAAACGTTTATCTGGGTTTATTTTTGTTAGGAAAGCGTTGTTTGGAAACGTCTTTCCCCCCAAAATCCTCCCAACCCTTGCACCCCACTTCCTGGGGAAGGTTTGGTAAAAATCCTCACCAATTTGCATAGTTGACCACAGACCCAAACCCTTGGATCTTAAGAACAATAAAAAAGCATTCAGTTTCTGAAAAAGAAGGATTTTAATAGAAGTAAAAAGTAAAAAAGAATCACCTCTGTAAAATCAGGATGGTAAATACCTTACAGGGTAATTAGATTCAAAACATAGAGAATCCCTCTAGGCAAAACCTTAAGTTACAAAAAGACACACAGACAGGAATCGCAAAAAGAAAAGGAGTACTTGTGGCACCTTAGAGACTAACCAATTTATTTGAGCATAAGCCTTCATGAGCTACAGCTCACTTCATCGGATGCACATCATCACATCATCCAATGAAGTGAGCTGTTGCTCACGAAAGCTCATGCTCAAATAAACTGGTTAGTCTCTAAGGTGCCACAAGTACTCCTTTTCTTTTTGCGAATACAGACTAACACGGCTGTTACTCTGAAACAGACAGGAATATTCATTCTATTCAGCACAACTTAATTTCTCAGCCATTTAAAGAAATAATAATCTAATGCATATCTAGCTAGATTACTTACTAAATTCTAAGACTCCATTCCTGTTCTGTCCCCGGCAAAAGCATCACACAGACAGACACAGGCTCTTTGTTTTTCTCCCTCCTCCCAGCTTCTGAAAGTATCTTGTCTCCTCATTGGTCATTTTGGTCAGGTGCCAGCGAGGTTATCCTAGCTTCTTAACCCTTTACAGGTGAAAGGATTTTTCCTCTGGCCAGGGGGGATTTTAAAGGTGTTTATCCTTCCCTTTATATTTATGACAGGGTGTCACTTGGGATATAGTGTGTCACAGTACCTACTCTGGAGAACACATGTGGAAACGTCAAGCCTGGTGATAAAAGTAACAAGGAAAATGGAGATGATGATGATGGCTAAATGTGAAGGGGGGTGTGTGTGTGTGTGTGTGTGCGCGCGAATAAATATCTGTAAGCCAGTGTCATGATCTTTTTTTTTTTTTTGGTAAAGGTTCACATCCAATGTGAGCGTAGTATTGAATACTTAGTAAATGAAGATATCTGATTTTTTTTTACTTAAAAATAAAGAAATGCATGAGAGAATAATATTTGTACATGTGTGGTTCTGGATACTTAAAATGTTTGAAATTTGGGTCATGTTTGTGAAGGAGTTTTTAATGGAAAGATTTCAGTTTGTGATGTGGTATTCTCGAATCATCTTTTGGGATGAACATTTTCTGGTGGATTTTTTTTTTTTTGTTGGCGTTTGAAGAGAATTCAGATTCCAAAGCCAGTAGGGACCATTGTGATCATCTAGTCTTACTTCCTATATGACACTGGCCAGAGAACTTCTCCCCAAAAATAGAGTATAGCATCCAATCTTGATTTTAAAATTGATCAGTGATGGAGACTCCAGTATGACCCATGGTAAATTATTCCAGTCATTTAGTTGTTTTTATCAGCACATGAATAAATGATGACTTTTCACTAGCTAAAGCACTTTCATTAAAATATTTTTTTTTTAGCTCAGTAACTTTGGATTTAAAACTTCAGGCTTGCCATGTTTATACCCCTTGATCTTTTACTAAGTTTGAAAAAAAAGTTTTATTTAAAAAAGTGATGAATGAGTGAAAATTAATATGGTGGCTATATTATCCTCTTAGCAATTATAATTGCACACAGATTATAGGTGCTTACGTGCACAGGAGTAGCGTATGTGTCTCTCTGTAGCCATACTCATCTCTTGATCTTTCCTGCATCCTGACAACGTTTTCCTACTCTGCCATTTTCTCCAACTCAGATTTCTACTTTTCCTGCTTTAAAGATGTCACCTGAAGCAGTCCAATGTCAAGTATATCCTTCCAGCTGGGATGCCAGAAATAGAATATTAAAGTTTGAATCCTCTTGATTGCAGTGCATGCAGAGGGCAAACAGTTTGAATTTGAGACTAGAACTTGCATTGAAATGTAGTGGCCATGCACAGTCAAATGCTAGTTTTTGTTTATTAAAAAAAAAAAGTCCCTAACACCCAAGAAAATTAAAAATTAAAGCTACACAAATGCTGTATTGTTGAGAATTCAAAATCAAGGTCAAAAGTCAGAATTATGATTCTGTTGAACTGTAACTGTTCTACAAATGACTCCTTGTGTGCTGCTTGTTTTTATAAAACCTTCTGCTTTCTAAAAAGCTGGGGATGACATTTGTGTATTCTTAGCCACAGTGGTTTCTAAACTCATGGTTTTGTCGCAATTTGCTTTGTGGTTGGCAACTATTTTATTGCCATATTTAAGTGTTTGGATTTTTGAATTGTAAATGATAAGTAGAGCACACACAAAAAAGGCTGATGGGTTGGCTTGAACTCCTAGGATGTTATCTACTCTAGAATAATTAGTATGGTTATTGCAGCAATTTCCAGCAAGGCTTTATTTACTCTGATAATTCTCCCACCATTGTCATAGCCGGGCTAACAATGGTGGAAGCAGAGCAGTGCTGTAGGCTAGCCACTGGCATTTTTACCACCTTGTTACCCAACACTGATCAGAGCAGGTCGAGATGACACCGTGTTAAAAAATATTGGCATCTGGTCTATCATAATACTCCCTCCATTGCCAGTACTGGTGGAGTTGCAATACAGGTCAGAAATAGCCAACATTTTGGGCTTGTCTACACAGGCAATTTACAGCGCTACAACTTTCTTGCTCGGGGGTGTAAAAACACACCCCTGAGCGCAGCAAGTTTCAGCACTGTAAAGTGCCAATGTAGACAGTGCACCGGGAGCTACGCCCCTCATGGAGGTGGTTCTTGTAGAGCGTGGGGAGAGCTCTGCAGCAGCGCTTTAGCGTTGCCAGTGTAGACTAGCCCTTTGTGTCCTTCCAGGCACATTACGAAAGCCATCTGTTTGACTAGGTTTTTGGAGAAGGCTGAGGGTGTCCCTCCAGATGATGAAGGGGTAGAAAGTGTCTGGCAGGTTGAGTTCCTGTTGAACTAATCATTTAATGTCGTGGACGTTTAATTGTATTAATGAAGTACTCGTGCACCTAGACCCTTGGGTAGGTGCCTTTTTTAATGTATTTATTTTGATTTAATTTTTTCCTAGTGTAGTTGCTCATTAGGATGCTTTCCCCTGTCCGCACAGCTAATAGCTTAGATTCCCTGTCAGGACTTCATCTTGTAATAAGGCAACTGCAGCAAGTTTTCGGACCTGCATCAACTTGCTGTGTGTGGTTCCATGGAACACAGAATGTGGTTTCAGTCATGGGGATTCTTTTGCCTTGTCCATAGTGTTGATCAAAAGCAAACATTAGCTGGGCAGTGGTAAGAGGACAGCGCATATACCAATCAAGATGTTCTCCTAACTGTGTTGTCTGCACAATGATATGTCTCAAGAGTGGGATGGAGATTGGAAATGTAGAAACAAAATTGGTTGTTATGATGAAAAATCCAGAAACTGTATAAAGACTACAAGGAACCGTAATTAACGCTAAGTTGCTGTTGAACTCAGTGTGTGTGTGTATATGTACGTACACACACAATGCCCAGTGAAAATACAAAAAAATACAATTTTTGTAATCAACTGTCATTAGCCTCTAAGATTCATCATAATACAATTCCAGTTCCAGACAGTGTCTGTAAAGAATGGTTGTCATTCTGTTTCTTGGGAAGAATAGCGGTTGATTCAACCAAAAGGAAAGACATAATAATTAAGAGGCATTTCAGAGGATGTCTTCTAAAAAATCTGAAACAAAGACAATAATGGGGGGGAAAAAAAGGACATCAACTGTATTCCTAAAACATGCCCTAAATTCAAAAATATAGCCAAAGTCAACTTTTATCTTATTGAATTTTTAATTTTTTTTAAAAGAAATTCCAAATCCTTTTTCTAAAAAAAGGTTAAAAATCTATTGTGATTGACTATTTAGAACACAATTCTGTAATTTTGCTTTAATTGGGTTGGTACATGTAAAATATTGGATTGCCTTTCCTACTGCGTTTTGTACGTAAAATGTAGGTAACAATACATCACAGAATGGGGCTCAGGAAAAAACAGAGAAATTCCAAGGACTTTTTGTAGCAATGCAAGGAACCTTTCATTTTGAATACAGAACTGTATCCAAAGTTTACTAGGCTCTTTTTCTAAATGCAATAACATAAGACTAATTCAAAAGCAAAAGTCCATACCACTTGTAAATATCATCAGGTTGTATTGTTTCAAAAGAATGTGGTAATCTAAAATGTTGCTGAGATAAGATGAAGGAACTGTTAATGAATCAACAGTAGTACCTTTGCGGGTATGTGTAATAATAAACTGGTTAATTTAAAAACTGAACACCTACCTGTGATTTGTGCAGGAATTCTTGATGGGGGAGAGAGAACTAAATGTAGATGTTTACTTTCCAGAACAAAAAACTTACAGCTTCTGCATTGTACTAGAAGGAAGAAGAAAGTAATTCTGTACAAGTGTGTGTAAATACCAAAATTACTAGTTGAGATCAGCCCAATTTTCCGTAACTTTTCTCTGAATCATCATGAGGATGGTTTTTAATTAATGTTGTTAATTTTAAAGACATTATCACAATTATGGATTTTTACTTGTTACAAGTATTTTAACCACAAACTCTCTGAATATAAAAATTTATCCGGCTGATGACATGCATCATACTAGATACTGTGCAGTTAAGATGGATTTAAGGTAGTCAAAGAGCAAGTGTAAGGTCATCTTGGACAGAGCAAAACAGCCCATAATTAGAACTAACTCTTCATGACCTTCTTTAGATTGAGCACTATATTGCAATTCTGTAGTCATCAAACCACTTATGTGCCCAATTATGTGATGAGGAGGTTAAATCCTCTTTTGTTGTGTGTAAAGACATTTTCTGCTTTTAAAACCACTTTGAATGTCTTTCATAAGCATATTATTTCAAAGAGCAAGTTATCAAATTAATCACTACGCTTTTTGAATGAGGATATTTAATATATTAATGCAGATTTTACAAATGAAAGCTAGTAAATTTGGTTAGCTGGTTGGGGAAGCAAAGGAGGGAGTTAGGGTGCCAATATTTTGACTGAGTGGATAAGAATTGCTGCTTTTTTACTACAACAAGTATATTCTTCTGGGCAAATAACCTGGATCTTCTAGATCCATTGCTTGAATTCAGCACTAGATAATTTCTAATTTTATTCTTTAAAATAGATTATGGAGTCCTCTTTTCTCACAGAAATAACATTTAAAATAAAAGGGGTGCAATGGGGAAAAAAGCAGTCATCTATGCCTGGATGGACGGAACCCTGGGCCGGCAGAGGGCTGAGCAGGGCCGGGACCCGGTCTGGTAGGATCCGGCGGACAGAACCCCAGACCAGCAGCGGGCTGAGCTGCTCAGCCCACTGCCAGTCTGGGGTTCTGGCCGCCGGCCCCGCTCAGCCCGCTGCCAGCCTGGATGGACGGAACCACGGGCCGGCAGCGGGCTGAGCAGGTTGGCAGCCAGGACACCGCCTGGCAGGGGCTGGCAGACGGAACCCCAGACCGGCAGCAGGCTGAGCTGCTCAGCCTGCTGCCGGTCTGGGGTTCCGTCTGCTGCCCCCGCTGCCTGTCTGGGGATCCATCCGCCAGCCCCTGCCAGCCGGGGTCTCTGCTGCTGGCCCCGCTCAGCCTGCTGCTAGTCTGGGGTTCCATCTGCCGGCCACTGTAAATGTAAAATGTATTACTGGCACGCAAAACCTTAAATTATAGTAAATAAATGAAGACTTGGCACACCACTTCTCAAAGGTTGCTGACCCCTGTACTAAACATCCTGAAGACCATTTCGGTTTAATGTTTGGTTAAATAATGTAGATCTTTAGAGAGTTCTCAAATAATGAGAATTCAGTATTCTGCAATGGTCTGTACAATAGTAGAAATAAATTCTGTCTTACTATGCTAACGCATTAGCTGACAGTGATATTCCTGTTGGAAGAGTAGTGGTGGTAGTGATATTTTTTTTTAAGCATCTGTATGAATTCTGTTGGCTGCCTTCACAATAAAATTCCCTTACATATTTTTCTTTGTTAGATTACTCTACTCATCTGCATTAAATCATTATACTTTTCTTCCTCACAGAATTTCCCTTAATACAGCAAATGTTTGCCGCTCAGGGATGATTGTATTATGATGCAGAAATAATTGCATAAAATGGACAATCCAAAATTCTGAAAAGCAGAATTATACTTTTTAATGAGTTTTCATTTACCACATATGGCTTGACCCCAATGGGCGTTGTATCAGGTCCATAATTCTGAAGTGGTGAAATAGAACGGAACCACAAGTGAGAGGCCTTAAATCAAATACATGGAAATAGTTATTTTGCATAAACCTTGTAAGATGATCTCTGACTTCCTGTGAAGGCTTTCTTGCCCATGTAGTTGTTCTTACTATCAGTAGCAGTAACACTGAAACTGAAAATAACATGTTTTCGCAGTTAATGATTCACATCTGTTATTCACTTTGAGACAAATATTAAATTGTATTGGAAAGTTACTTCCATTAAAGTGTATGAATGTGCATGCAGGTACTGTATTAGTACAATAACATGTTTTTACATATAAAGACCTTGTAGTATAGAAAGCATAGATTATACAAAAATCTGTCCCAAATCCATTTTTTCCTAGCAATAGGCAATTTTCTTCCATGCCTGGATTATGTATGCCTGGCCCCCTTTCCAGCACCACACATTCTGGTCAGGGTCTGTTGGTATCAGTGGAGACACAGAATACTTCTGTTTTTTAATGTTTTTTCACTCCTTGAGCAAGGTGAGGCGAAGAATAAATCCTCTCCCCCACATACTGTTTCTGTAAGGAAGCCCAAAGATATATTTGATTAAATGGAGTTTATTTCTGTAATAACTTACAAAATAGCATGTCATCAGAGAAATATGGTAATTCAGAAGCTGCAGTGAAATTAGACAGTGTTTCAGACCATTTATCAAAATTATTGCAGTTTTAATTTTTAAGGCAGGTAAAATGAGAAATACTGAGCAAAATTAATCTGTATTCAGAGCACTTTAACAGCATTAGTGCCAAACTGCTGGCTATTGCAAACTGTCTTGTGGAGGTACTGTATTTTAGAGAATTGATTTAGGACTAAGAATATCTCTGGTTTTCTATCAAATCTTGTTTCCTAGTCTGGCACTCTCCTGAAATTCTTTTTTTACTGTTTGCCATCCCTCACTTTTTTTTTATTTTTTATAATTGCCGATAGAACAGTGTCCTTTGGGAGAAAGGATGAGCAAACATATTACATATTTCTTGGAGAAAGTCATTAAATCTAACAGGATCTGTTTAACAATAGTTCATCTTGCAACCCCTCTTCAAGATGAATCTAAGAGCATAATCTCAGTTCAATTTCAGTTGGCTCAAGGTCTTTGAGGAGGCTCAAAGTCACTCCCAAACCTAGATTGTACACATCGTACCTAGCCGACCAACATGGAGTATTCTAGATAAACTGTTGAGTCATTTTATCCTGAAAAGAAACAAGAGAAAACTACGTAACATTAGAGAAAATAAGGTAAAAACAAAACATACACCTCTACCCCAGTATAACGCGACCCAATATAATGTGGGTTCGCATACAACGCGGTAAAGCTCCAACACGCTGCTCTGAGCAGCGTGTTAAGGGTGCCGGGCCAGGGGGTTGGATAAGGGGCAGAAGGTCTCGGGGGCGGTCAGGGGCTCCCCCCCCCGAGTCTGGGAGGCAGGAGATGTGGGGGGCACTTTTGGGGACCCCGCAGTCCCAGAGTGGCCCGGGGGATTAGTGGGGGCCGGGAGCAGCCTGCTCCACTTCCCTCACCCCGGCCCCAGCCGTGTTGCTTAGGGGAGGGGCCTTGGGGAAAGGGATCCCCCCGTGCTCACTGGCAGTGGCGGAAGCAGAGCAGCCTGGCCCCAGCCCGCTCCACTCCGCCAACTCCCAGCCGCGGCACTCCACTTCCCGCTGCAGGTGACTGCAGGACCTTTCCCCAACCCCCTCCCCCCACCAGCGACACGGCTGGGGCCAGGGCAAGGCAAGTGGAGCAGGCTGGGGCCACGTTGCTCCGCTTCCCGCCACAGGTGAGTACAGGGGGCGTCCTTTCCCCAACCTCCCTGTACTCACCACCGGCAGGAAGCGGAGCGCCGCGGCTGGGAGGTGGCAGAGTGGAGTGGGCTGGGGCTGCATTGCTCCGCTTCCCGCTGCTGCTGGTGAGTGCCTCTCAGGGGGCGGGGTGTGTGGATAGGGGTCGGAACAGTCGGGACAGGGGGGTTGGGTAGGGGGTGGGGTTCTGGGGGTGATTAGGGACGGGGGTCTCTGGAGGGGGTGGTCAGGGAATAAGGAATGGGGGGCCAAAGCAGGTTCGATATAATGTGATCTCACCTATAATGCTGTGAGTTTTTTTGTCTCCCGAGGACTGCGTTATATCGGGGTAGAGGTGTACTTCTAAAAAAAAAAAAAAAAAAAAAGCCCTCTGGTATCTATAGGATGTGCTTAGAAATGTTATTCTTGTCTACTTAAATTCAGTTTATTTGAGGAGAGAGGTCTTGTGGTTATAAATAGGATTTGGATCCTGGTTCAGTTACCAGCTCTGCCACAGGCTCCCCATGTGACCTCAGGCAAATCACTCAATTTCTGAGTCTTAGTTCCCCATCTGTAAAACAGGAATTATACCTCCTTCCTCCTTTTGCTACCATGCTCGCTTGTCCATCTTGTCTATTTTGAATGTGAGCTCTTTGGGGCAGGGATTCTCTTTTAATATACATATGTACAGCATGTAGTATGTGGATAGGGGAGAAGTGGTAGATATGGTATATCTTGACTTTAGGAAGGCTTTTGATACTGTCTTACATAATCTTCTCATAAACAAACTGGGGATCTATAGCCTAGATGGAGCTACTATAAAGTAGGTACAAAGCTGGTTGGAAAACTGTTCCCAAAGAGTAGTTATCAGTGGTTCACAGTCAAGCTAGAAAGGCATATCGAGTGGGGTCCCACAGGGATCGGTCCTGGGTCCAGTTCTGTTCAATATCTTTATCAATGATTTAGATAATGGCATAGAGAGTACACTTATAAAGTTTGCGGACAATTCCAAGCTGGGAGGGGTTGCCAGTGCTTTGGCAATGACCTGGACAAACTGGAGAAATGGCCTAAAGTAAATAGGATGAAATTCAATAGGGACAAATGCAAAGTACTCCACTTAGGAAGGAATAATTAGCGGCGCGCACACAAAATGGGAAATGAATGCCTAGGAAGGAGTACTCTGGAAAGGGATCTGGGGTTATAGAGAATCACAAGCTAAATATGAATCAACAGTGTAACACTGTTGCAAAACAGGCTAACATCATTCTGGGATGTATTAGCATGAGTATTGTAAGCAAGACACAAGAAGTAATTCTTCCGCGCTACTCCCTGCTGATAAGGCCTCAGATGGAGTATTGTCTCCAGTTCTGGGCACCACATTCTTCTTTGAGTGCTTGCTCATGTTGATTCCATTCTAGGTGTGCATGCGCAGTCGTCAGATTTTTTGCCTTGGCGATGTCCGTAGGGCCGGCTTTGGCACCCCCTTGAGTGCCACACTCATGCATCGGTATATCCGGCGCTGCCGGCCCTACGGCTGCTCAGTTTCTTCTTACCGCCCATGGTGTTTAGTCGAAGCGCCTTTCCTTGCATAACAAGGGCTAGCGGTTTTTCATCTCTACTGACTTCAAGCCTTAGGACCTTGTACATGGTTTGTTTTCAGTAGTTCTCGTTAAGTGTAGCTAGTAGTTAGTCCCAGCTGAGACTTCGCCCCAGGCGGGCATGCCGCTGTTTTCGGGGTTTAAACCCTGCACTGTCTGTAACAGGCCTATGCCTTAAGTCACCCCCATAGCATCTGCCTCAAGTGCTTGGGGGAGTTACACATGAAAGTCAAGTGCCATATTTGTAAGAACTTTCGGCCCTGCACGCAGAAAGAGCTGGATATTTGTCTACGGGCTCTCCTCATGGAGTCCGCCCTCCGTCTGACTTCCAAGCCATCCCATCAGGATTTGCCAAGTACCTCGGCACCCATGTGCAGTGCGCCTCAGGCCCCGCCTGACACCGGTCCCTGTCACTGGCACCCAAGAAGAAGGCGATAAAGCACAGCTCCCTGGCACTTGGAAAGAAGAGCCAGGGGTCTTTGGGCAAAGGACCCGAGTCAGGCCGCCCAGACGCTCTGGAGCCACGCATTTGCATTTCTCCAGTCGGGGCTGTTAGCCCCTTTAAAGGTCCTCCTTCAACTCCTGGGAGTGGCATAGTACCTAAACCCCTGACTGCACTGAAACCTTTGCAAGCTCCCCCGGTGTTGAGAGAGCAAAGGCTTCTGTCCGCGCCACTGACACAGCACGTGCTGCAGTTTTCAGCAAAGGTTCCCCCAGAGGGCAAGCCAGCCACCAAGACTCCTCAGGCAGCAGTGGAGCACCGCTGCTCCTGGAAGATGACGGCATGCTCTCCACCTCCGTGCCGCAGGTCACCGGAGTCGCCGTGCAGATCCTCTGGGGGTTGACCTCGATCACCAGCACCACAATCGCGGTCCCCGCCATCTCAACACAGATCGCCTAAAAGGAGGCACCAGTCTCCAAACTACCGACACTGCTCGTCCTCGCACTGGTCATCTTCTCGACACTGGTCCTGGTCGCCTAACCTATGGGAGTGCTCTCCATCCCATCTCCGGTTCCCCTGGCATCAACACCAGTCTCCATTATACCGGTCCCCTCGATCAGGCACTGTCTCAGACAGTGACAGCCAGCAAACACACACAGGTGTCTATCGCCCCACCATGGTCACTGGAAGGGGATTCCTTCGGTGCAGAAGGACAGTTCGACCCCTCACCTGGACTCCATCAGCAGGAATGGGCACCTGAGGCCGCATCAACATTATCAGCGCAGTGGCAGCCCGACCAATGGCTGGCACAGTGACCTTATTGGAACGCGTGGGGTCATGGTGATGCCCCCTTCGCACCATTTGTCTGCCGCTGCCTCGGAGCAGCAGCTGGCAACACAGGGCTCGAGAGAGGCACCCCCGGAGGCTGAGGTGGAGGAGGCTTTGCCCACTCCTCAGCCTGCCACCCCCTTTGAGGGAAGAGGACCCAAGGCCTCCCCCAGTGGTACAGTCCTCGTATTCATCCCCTGACGGGACAGTCGAGGGACCCATGAAGGCCATCCTGCCAGACGATTTTAAGGATCACCAGGCCATGCTTCTTCAGGTGGCCGAGAACTTGGTCTGGAGGTGGAGGAGATGGCTGAGCAGGAGGACACTTTGTTTAATATCCTGTCAGCCTCTACCCCAACCCATGTCGCACTAGCAGTGCATGATGGGGTCCTCAAGATTGCCAAGACCCTGTGGCAAACTCCTTCCTCCTTCCCTCCCACCTCAAAAAGGGCTAACGGACACCAGGACCCACCTTCGCTTGCTGGGCATGCATGTGCTGCAGTCAGTGTGCAAGCAGTTCCGGCCATCCCCCTCACTAAGTCCTTGGCAACCTCATCAAAGGTCTTCGTGGAGGAGGGACAGAGACACGAGTTTTAGTCATCTCCGCCCTTCCTCCTCCCACTTTCCCGTGCAGCCCGGCTCAGCAAAGCATCCCGTGGGCCAGAAGCACTCATTTTGATGGTGTGCTCGAGAGCGATGCCCCAGTCAATTCCCCACATCCACCTTATTCTTTCCTTGACCATCTTCGGCCCTACCATTCGGCCTGGTCGTGGGTCACCGTGGATCACTGGGTACTGGATATAGTATCTTGGCGCTATACCCTGCAGTTTTCGGACGTCCCTCCCTCCAACCCCCTTTTTTCCCCGTCCCTCTTTAGGGACCCTTCTCACAAGCAACTCCTTGTATAGGAGGTTGAAAATCTCCTGCACCTGGGGGCAAAGAAAAAGGTTTCTCGGGACATGGAAGGAAAGGGGTTCTACTCCTGTTACTTCCTAATCCCAAAGACAAAAGGGGGCCTCAGATCCATCTTGGACTTGCATCACCTCAACAAGTCTCTCAAGAAGTTGAAGTTTGCATGGTCTCCCTGGCTTCCATCATCCCCTCCTTGGATCTGGGAGACTGGTATGCTGCCCTCGACTTAAGATGCTTATTTCCATATTCCCGGGTCACAGGTGCTTCCTCTGTTTCATAGTGGGTGGACGCCATTTTCAATTCATGGCACTGCCCTTTGGCCTCTTATCGGCCCCAACGGTGTTCACAAAATGTATGGCACTGGTGGTGGCTTACCTGAAACGCTGAGGGGTCTAGGTGTTCCCGTATCTCGACTACTGGCTCATCAAGGGCAAATTTCAGACGGCGTTATGTCGTCCCTGGATTGGTGGTTGAACTTGCGGTTGGTGTTGAAGGGAGTCCCCTTTGCGACCCTGTCCCAGTCGCTGACCCTGGTCTCTGACGCCTCGGGACCTGGGCTGGGGAGCCCACCTGGGCAAGCCGAGCACCTAGGGCCACTGGCTGTGGGACAATCTGGCCCTCCATATCAATATCAGGGAGCTCAGAGTGGTTTGCTTGGCCTTTCTTTTCTCACTCAAAGGGAAAGGTGGTGCAGGTCCTGATGGACAATACCCCTGAGATGTATTACATGAACAGGCAGGGCGGTGCCAGGTCCTCGACTCTTTGTCAAGAAGCTATCCGACTTTGGGACTTTTGTGTGCGGCATGCCATTCAGCTGATAGTCGCACACCTACCAGGAACCTAGAACGTCTTGGCGGATCACCTCAGCAGGACCTTCTCGCCAGTGCCGTTGACTCACAGAGTCCTTGTGATGGTCAAGCAAGACAGGGTGAGGATTATCCTAATAGTCCCCATGTGGCCTCGCCAGAACTGGTTCAGCATGTTGCTAGCCTTTTGAAAGCCGCCTCACTGCAACTGCCTCTTCAGACAGATCTGCTGTCCCAGAACCAAGGCAGCTTTTTGCAGCCGAACCTGGTGGCACTGCACCTGATGGCTTAGCTACTGTATGGCTTAGCGTGGACAAACAGGCATGCTCAGCCCATGTTCAGCAGGTTTTGCTGGGCAGCAGGAAACCCTCCACTAGGGCAGCCTACCCGGCCAAATGGAAAAGGTTCACGCTGGGCCTCAGAATGGCATATTCGGGCCGAGCAGGCCCTGCTGCAGTACATCCTATGGTTGCACCTTAAACTCCAGGATTTGTCCCTCTCATTGATCAAGGTCCGCCTGTCTGCCATTTTGGCTTTCCAGCCTCTGTTCCAAGGCAGGTTGATCTTCACCCATGCCATGGTTTTTAAAAGGTCTGGAGTGTCACTATTCGTACATGTGGTATCTGGTCCCTCCTGGGATCTGAATCTTGTGCTGTCGAGTCTCATGGTGTCTCCCTTTGAGCCTCTGGCTTCATGCTCTCTACTGCTTCTCTCCTGGAAGGTTTCATTCCTGGTTGCGATAATGTCGGCCTGCAGGGTGTCCGAGATCAGGGCGCTTACTTCGGAGCCACTCTCTACAGTCTTCTACAAAGACAAGATCCAGCTATGTCTGCACCCGACGTTTCTGCCCAAGGTCGTTTCCCAGTTTCATATTGGTCAGGACATATACTTACCCATCTTCTTTCCAAAGCCTCATGCATCGGATGAGGAATGCAGACTGCACACCCTGGACGTCAGGAGGGCACTGGCCTTCTATTTGGAGAGTACAAAGCCGTTCTGTAAGTCAGCACAGTTGTTTGTTGCGGTGGCAGAAAGGATGAAAGGTCGTTTAGTGTCTACTCAGAGGATTTTATATGGATTACAGCCTGCATCCGATACTGCTATGAGCTGGCGGAGGTGCATCCGCCAGTGAGTGTAACGGCACACTTGACTCGGGCTCAGGCATCATCAGCGGCCTTCCTCACACAGATGCCACAATCCAAGAGATCTGCAGGCCAGCTACCTTAACCTCTGAGGATAGGACAAGAAGCAATGGGCTAAAATTGCAGCAAGGGAGGTTTAGGTTGGGCATTAGGAAAAACTTCCTAACTGTCAGAGTAGTTAAGCACTGGAACAAATTGCCTAGAGAGTTTGTCCAATCTCTATCATTGGAGATTTTTAAGAACAGGTTAGGCAAACAACTGTCAGGAATGCTCTAGTTATTACGTAGTACTGCATTGAGTGCAGGGAACTGGACTAGATGACCTATTGGGGTCCTTTCCAGTCCTACACTTATATGATTCTATGATGGCATCTCTAGTGCCACTGCAATATAAATGATGAATTTAGGTTTAGGTAAAGAAAAATAGATTCCATGAAGGATACAATATTCTAGAAAAGGCTTACCAAATTCACTTATCTTTCACTTATTAACTGTGAAATGTGCTTCACAGGGTGAAAGTTTAACCAGGAAATCAATAAAGTGAATAAAGTACTGGAAACAGGTCTTAAAAGTAGTTCACGTGTATATGAAGCAAGGGTAATTATACTGTTAAAATATGTATAACAACAGATCAGTAAATTGGGTTTAGCTATGAAACATAAAACTTAAGTGACTAATTATAAGGAAGGGAGTGAATAACAGAAGTACCAGCAACTCTGGTTCTGGCCCCGCGGCATCTGTTGAGTCTGGTTCCGATGAGGAAGATGCCTGCACTGACTGTTTCCGCACCAGTGGTTTACCAGCTGGCTACGTCTCTGCCTTTTTGTCCCGACCTCTCCCTTGATCCAAGACTGCCAGGGCTACATCAGTGTACTGTTGGCTGGATGGGCTGCTGAACCTTTGGGTCCATCGGGACTGCACCCCACTGTTCCCCTTCTGCAGCTTGTGGAAACAGGGCTGTTGCTCTGATCAGACCAAGGGACCATCTCCGCCTCCAGGAAACTCCTCAGTACTATTGCATTCAGCACCATTGATGTTACCATGGTGTCTCTCACCACCCTCCACTTCAGCACTGTCAGCTACTTTGGTGCCTTTGCTGACTTTCAGGGTCAATGTAGGCGTATTTGGTGCGGTGGTCCCATTTCCACCATCACTACCAGTCCCTTCTTTATTTTGGGTGACAGATGAGTCAAACCAGTTACTCGCCCCCTAGGGATTGGCTCCACCTTTATCCCTGGAAACCCAAGGCTCCATGGTGTTGAGGTCAGAATCTTCCTCCTCCTGCTCTCCATCTCCTGACCCACATCAGGGGCCATTTAAAGAATACTCTGAGCACCAGGATTGACACTCGTTTTGCAGTTGGGACAGGGGCACCTGGCCTAGTGCCTACTGGCCACCAATGCCCTATCCTTATGCCTCGTGGTCTCCATGGAATCTTTGGAATGTTCCTCGGTCACAGAGGTCGCACTCTTAAGCTCGCCAGTATCCAAGACATCTTGGAGTAGTTGCTGCATCTTCTGTTGTCAGGCCTTGTGCTTAGCTCATTGAGGGTGCATCTAGTGGTGATCTCAGGTTTTTATCGACCCATTCATGGAAAATTGGTATTTTCGAGTACCATGGAGGCGAGATTTTTAAAGGGAATCCTTCGTCTGCATCCACTCGTGTGAAAACTGGTTCCCTTGTGGAACCTTAACATGGTTAGTGGTGCTGATGAGACCTCTGTTTGAGCCTCTCTCATGTCAAAAAACTGCATTCCTTGTGGTGATCACATCTGTGAGGAGAGTATGAGAGTTGCAGGTTTTAATGACAGAGTCTCCATGCATGTAATTCTCCAAAGACAAAGTGACATTGTGGCTACACCCGAAATCTGTGTCTAAAGTCATCTCTGTGTCATTTAAACCAGGTGGTATATTTGCCTATGTTTTTTCCCTAAGCCACATTCATCTCTGGAGGAGCAATGTCTTCACACATTAGAAGTCAGATGATATCTGGCCTTTTTTCTAGATAGGATTAAACCCTTTCGGGCCTCAGTTCATCTGTTTGTGTCTAATGCAGACCATATGAAAGGACTGGCAGTCTTCTCACAGAAGATCTCTAAGTGGATAACTTTCTGCATCCAGACTGTATGCAAAATAGCTGTGGCTGCACCCTCTGGGTGTGAGCTCATTCTATGATAGCACAAGCTCCTTCAATAGCGTTCTTAAGTGACATCTCAATATTGGATATTTCTAGGGTTGTCACATGGTTGTCAATACATACTTTTACAAACCACTGTACCGTTACTGCAGCATCCAGCACTGACACAGATTTTTAGGAAGGCAGTCCTGCAGTGCTTGTTTAAATAGATTCCCAACCCCACCTCCAATGGGTACTGCTTTTAAGTCACCTAAGTGGAATAAATGGCTGCATCTACTCAAAGAAGAAGAAATGGTTACTTACTGTAACTATGGTTCTTCAAGATGTGATGCAGATGTGTATTCCACTACCCACCCTCTGTCCCGTTTGCATCAGAGTCTTGTCTATGGGCGTTTGGTGCGCAGGAACCGAGGGGTGGGGGGGTTGGGGTTGACCATCCTCATTTAACCAAGGATGGGGCTATGGCCGCGAGGCACAAGCACCACCCCTCTATGGGTACTGCTAGACAAAATTCTTCAGCTCAGCTCTGATGCACTGAGCACGCATGCACCTAAGTGGAATACATGTCTGCATCACATTTCGAAGAACCACAGTTACAGTAAGTAGCCATTTCTACTATTGTTTGAAAAATAATGTGATCACATACTATTAAATTTTGGGACAGGTAAGTTTGTGTACGCAGCCATAATTTCATTTTCTGACTTTTCAGTGTTTAGCTATACAATCTTAACATTTTCTTCATTTAATTTGGGATGCCATTTCCTAAGTTACACAGTATGTTTAAGATTAAAAAAAAATAGGAAAAATCCAAACGTGGAAATATGTGGTGAGCACCACTTTAAAACCGCCTCATGCACTTTCAAAATCTGCAGGATGAAGCCCGTATATACTTCACCAAGTCTTCAGGAGAGAATAATTTGCCTGCAAACTTCAAGAGCTTAGCATTTTTACTTTGCAAGAAGAGCTGGCAATCCCCTTCCCTTATTGACTGTTTGCGTTTTGTTAGTATTTATTAAAATTAGCTGTGTTACCTTCCTCAGCTGAGCATTTTATGAGCTTAGTGAGAATTCCTTGCAAAACATACTGTGTGTGCTGAGTGTGATTTGTTTAAATGGCTCATGACTCAAATCAAAACTAATTCCTCAGAATACTCAAAGGCACTTCCCTTCAGTGAGGATTATTGCAATGTTTGGCCCCAGTTGTTTAGATACTAAGAGTGTTTTACAACATAATCAACGAAGATTTATTTTTATAATAGGGAAAGTATTTCTTTTTCACACTTAATGCCAGCCAAAGTATGTTTGCTCTGACAAAAAACAAACAAACTCCCACAACACCCCACAAAAAATCAAAGCAAATTAACAAAATTAAACCTTTATGCTGAGAGCATGACTAGAAAAAAGCCAGGCAAAAGGTGAAAGCAACAGAGAATGTGGAGTTAAATGTGGAAATGCTTATACAATTGAATTATAGCAGTTAGGACAAAATTTTGGTTAACAGTCTATTTAACATACTGTTTAATGCTGCATTTTTTTGATTGGAGATAGAAAGCAGTAGTTGTGGGAATTTTCTGATTTCGTTGCTGTGGAAACCAGATCTTGAAAGTGGTTCCAAATCCGTGACTGCATTATGAAAGAACAGCAGGTTGATTGTCTAGCATGTTTTGTCTTAGACATTCGTTTTGCTATTCAGATGTGGTGCTTTGAGATGCTATTCTGAGTTCTGTCCACAAAGCCTGTCAGAAAAAGCCAAACACAGGAAATGTCCTCCCCTGTCTCTGCTGTTAATCATATGATCGTGCTAACATTTATAAAGCTTTGGATAATCTGATGAGGTCTAATTGTTATCTTCTCACATTAATCTTATTAGGAATTATGAATATATAGGGAAAAGAGCAAAGCTTTGAGTTATTACAGGCAAAATTTGCTACAGAAAATGTAAACTGTGAGTGTCAACATCTAATTAGCAACTCTGATTTTGTTTAAAATCAAGTTGTATTTAAACTTTCCTGCAAACTGAGGTACAAAAAACAAAACAAACCTCCTCCCCAAAATATAAAAACTGTATCCTATCTGAAACCAGTGTTTTTTTTTTAATTTAGTGAACTTCAAGGATCAGAAAATTAAGAACTCCCTATCAGTTAAAATCATAAAGTAAATCAAGAGTGAAGGGCAGGATTTAAAACATAAAAATAATAAAATATACATTTTGCAATTTATAGCCCTCCTAACACTTTCTTGTAGCCTGCCTGCTTACTTGTCTTGTTCACTCGTTATCAGGAACAATTAGTAGGCATGACTGAAGTTAGTTAATTTTTTCCAGATTCAAATTTTAAACATTTAACTATAGTAGAATTGTTTGGAATGACACAATACATTATATTTATTCATATGCCCAGCAGAACAGTGTCTTTCTCCAAAAAAGAAACCAACTTCAGTACGTGAATAAGGCAAACTGAGGTCAGTTTCATAGCCCAATTTCTTCATATGTAGAAATGCTGTGTTTTAGTTGTATTGTTTGTTTTTTCATTTGTATTTCAGTAGTACCCAAACGCCCTCTATTGTTAGACATCATTATGGTAGGCACGGTCCTTGCCTTGAATAGCTTATTGATGATAAAACAGACGTTAATTGCTTGCAGATTTTGCAATCTAATAAAGTAAGTGGGAAGGTAGTGAGGGCAAATACTAGTGATAACTTCTAATTACTTGTTTGGTATGAATTTCTGAATTTTAGAATGACAAACAGTGGGTTGCTGCTTGGGATTGTGCAGTCCCTCTCCACCTTTAATTTTGTGAAAAATAAATACCAGAGGAAAGAAATTATTTTCTGGAGGAGGAGGTGAAACACAATTCATTTCTGGCAGAAGACAGCCTTAGCATATAATTGGTAACAGAGTTTGTGAAATGTAATATTATTCAAAAGGAGTGCACTTTTTCTTGATCTTCATGCCTGAAGGATTTAAGCTTTATTCTGGCTAGCCAGTAATACTTTACTGTTAGTTGCAAGGGGAGATGCAACCCAAACACAGTTTATGCTTGATTAGCTCACAGATCTGTGTCTATGGTAAAACTTGAAATTTTAATATAAAGTTTACAATGTAAAACTTATTGCTATAATTTAAAGATATTTTAATGCCCCTGTTAGTCTCAGAAACTGAATAATAGCTTCAAAGAGAGTGGATTACATTTAATATCATAGTACTAAAATGCTGCAACAGTTTTCCAGAAGGAAGACTTGTATGTAGAACAGCAGTTTCTCTATTGAAGACACTTCAGCTGCAGAAAAGATGAGTAGGATAAATACCACTCTTCAAAATGTTAAATGATTGCCTGAGTTAATCTTTGTCCTTATTTTTTAAAAAAAAAACAAAACCATTATGATCTGATCAGAAAATCCACTGGTGAAAACTATCTTAGTTTCTTAACAGCAGGAACCCACTTGAAAGGTTATTTGAGACTGAACTAGTTGAGTAGTCAAAGCGTGCGGTGACTGGTACTTTGCCTATTACACAAGATTGAAGGAAGCGGAAAAGAAAAAGGATAAAGAAGAAACAAACACAACTGTCAACCTACCATATGCTCTTAAAATATTTTTGAAGAGTCCGAAACGAAGGACACCAGTTTTCTGCAACATGGAGCTTTGAAGGGTGTGGAAATAACTTCACTAAATAAGATAAGTGTGTGTGAGAAAACCCATACAAGATAATAGTAATATTTAATGTTTTTGCTGACAATTTTCAGCAGTGAAACATGAAATAACAGGCTTTTGTAGGCAGGGAAATCGGAGGAAAAGGAATACAAAGAATTTACTTGCTACCATGAAACACTGGGGGAAGTATCTGGTTAAGTAAAGGAAGGAGGGAGGAAATATTGTTGCTTCAAGGGACACTGCTTCACAAAAACAAATGCACTCTTGACTGTCCCTTTAATGACTCCTGATCCATATCCTCAAGAAACAAGTCTTTCCTGTAGTGATTTTAAAATTCCATCTTGTTTGGTTGACCGATCTTGTGCTTATATTCTCAGGACAGTATGTAAAATCTAGCAATCTGGATGGCATTGTCTAGCTGATAATATATTTTGTGCAGCTTTGATGCTTTTGTTGTAAGAATTTCTTTCTATTTTTTTGGTAGGTAGGGAGATGCCAAATGTTCATTTTTAAATACTTAAGTGCACATGCACTTAAAAGAGTTCAGAGTCAGTATGTTCGCATGTTATGCTTTTTATAACTTTTAAATTATGAAGATTGCAGTTTGAGATACTATATGAATCTTGATATTTGCAACTGTTCTTATTAACCTCTTAACTGCTCTTGTACTGGTGATCATGGCAAAGGAAAGAGGTACCATATGCCACGACCGTAACCCCATTTTTTACCATTCTTCCCATATGGCTTTAACAGATTATTTCGCCCACCCCACCTCCCAGCATTAGTAGTGGACCCTGGCCCCACTCCAGAGCCCGCACCCCCAGCTGGAGCACTCACCTCCTCCTGCACCCCTGCCGCCTGAGCCTTCCAGGTGAAAATGAGCGAGTGAGTGAGGGTGGGGAGAGCGAGCGACAGAGGGAGGGGGGATGGAGGGAGTGGGGGGATGGAGCCTTGGAGAAGGGGCAGGGCCTGGGCAGGGCTTTGGAGGAGGGGCGGGGCAAGGGTGTTCGGCTTTGTGTGAGTAGAAAGTTGGCAACCCTATTTAAAATAGTTGTTTTCAAGTGATCGTAAGTTATGCATTTACTATCACATTAAGTGTTTTATCAAAGCACCTATCCATTTTTCTTAGATTTGGTGGCAGAAATCTGACCGTTTTCAAATAATGGGCACAGTTGCTTCTGTGAGTTATACATCTGGTGGTGATTTTGATTTCTAATTAATAAATCCTTTGAAATGTAATATATAAACAGTATGCATAAAGTAGCTAGGCTGACCGGCAATAGCTGTCCCAGTTAAAGTTGCCAACTTCAGGAATACTGTAATCCTTGGTAATAGTCAGATGTCAAAACAGTCTGTCAGATTTTGAAGATATTGGATCTAATGGATCTCTATGGTCCATTTAGTGTGACAGTGTCCTTTTATTATGTTTTAATACTTGTTATCATGATCACTGTTGGGCATCCAACACAAGAAAATAAATTTGCAAAACAGAATTTTTCAGTCTTATCTATTTACAAACATAACTGTATGGGTGAAGCTGACAGCAGTGCCGAATGTGCCCTTCCTACAGGCCGGTGTCTTGTAATCCAAGTATTGTTTCATGTTAATATATGTCCTCCCCCCGTCCTCCCCCCCCCCTCAAAGTTTCCAAAAGAACTTAAGGCCCATTTTCAAAAGAGACTTAAGCTTTTATGTACCATTGTCTTTAAATGAAACTTAGGTTCTAAGTATCTAAGTCACATTTAAAAATGGGGCTTTGGCTCCTAAATCACTTATCCTCTTGAGGAATTTTTACCTTTAATTTCAGGTAGCCTTTAATATAGGCAATTGTATTAAAATGGCCTGATTTTTTTAAAGGGCTTTACACCTGCACTTTCTTTTATCACTTTTACTGAGGTGTTGAAAATATGGAGTTAGAATGTCTTCAAAATTATGGCCTTCATTTAATTCAGGGTTAAAGTTATATCTAATATAATGATGAACATATTTTTATATTTTGTGTGTTTGTTTCAAAATACCCCTTCCTTTTCCTTAATGAAGTAGATCTCATTAGTAGTAAACTAAAACATTTCATCAGCCATTCTGGAAAAAGCAAACATATTAAAGAAGCAACAGCTTACAAAACAGGAATGACAGCTTACAAAAAGCAAGCTGGAATGATAATACCTTGCAGCAGTCAGCCTTTATAATAGGTGGAACTGGTAGCACAATGTATTATTTAGGCTGTCTCATGGTTTCTATTATAAGACCCCTTTCACTTGCCTTTAATTATCCATGCTTTAGCCATAAACTTCAGCCAACACAACTGAATTATTCCCGAGAATGGGCTAAGAAAAAATAGGTGGTTTTGCCTATGTAAAAAAAATCTGGTGACCTTTTCTTTGAAATGCTTTGAAATGCTCTGGGCCCCCTATGCTTTGTCGCAGGGTCTTGCAATTTTGTAGTGGATTAGCATTTCCATGAGGGAATGAAAATCCACTCAGATTTGGCCAAGCTATACATTTTTTAAAAACCGCAATTCTGATATGCTCAATAGAGACTTTCTTAGATTTTAGCAGCTAAATTCCCCAAATTCCCCAAAGATTCTGTCTCTGGGCTCTAGCCCAGAGTTGAGCAGAACTTTGCCTGCAATTGCAGCTCTGGGCTGTTATGGACTGTCTGCGCTCCAGATCCAGGCACTGGAACTGAGAGCAGAGAGACTGTCGTCATCATCATCATTTTATTTTGTGTTGTGTTGTGTGTTGTATGTTTTGTTATGGGGTGGGGCTTGTTCTCCATATAGGTACTTATAAACTGTGGTCAAGTCACCTCACAACTTTCTCTTTGTTAAATTAAATAGATTGAGATGCTTGAGTCTTTTACTATAGGGCATTTTTCCCAGTCCTTTAGTTATTCTTGTGGCTCTTCTCTGAACCATCTCCAATTTTTCAACATTCTTGATTGTAGACTTCAAAACTGGACACAATATTCCAGTAGCTGTCACACTAGTATCAAATACAGAGGTATAACTTGCCTACTTTTCCTCAGTATTGCCTTGTTTATACATTCAAGGATCTCATTAACCCTTTTGAATTAAATAACTGCTTGTTAAATGAGAGAGTCCATTCTGTGCACTGAATGATTCAGGGGCCTTCTGGAAAAAATAGTATGTGATTATGTAGTTAAACTGTATCATAAAGCATATAGCCAAGGGGGCTGAATTAAGGTTGCAGACAACCTTAATTCTGGCATTTCCTAATTTTAAGTGCTTGACTTTGCAACCTTAGTGTGTATGTGAGAGTGAGTGAGATATGTAACTTACTTGAGGGAAAGACCTGGACATGCAAAAAGGGAGTGAAAAACTGTTTCGTGTTTTGTTAGATTTAAATTTGTCTTCCTGGTTAAGTTGCAGGCTAGCTTTTCTGATTTTTTTTCTTCCTTTCCTATAGAATTCTGCACTTCAGATCCGATCACACCCCCAATAGGGTGAAGAACCACCCCTACTATAGTACCTTTTTTCTCTGCTCCCCAAACAGGGAGCTTCTCATGCTATTAGTCAACTGTTGTATCTGAATGATGTGAAATTACATTAAGGATTTATTTCTTGGTTATTGTTTTTATTTTCTTTGTATAAAGGGTTATCCAGTCTAAAGAACAGATCCAGAAACTTGTAAGTCCAACTCATTTCAGATAGTAGAACAAATTATTATGTGATCTATGTTTGATTCTGCAGTCAAATTTCTGATCTGGGTTAGTATACTGGCTTGATAACTCTTCCTAATGCCTCTTTTTCTCAGGTTGCAGAGAACTAAAGATAATTGAATGTCTTTTGATATTTTTTGTTACAATGCATCTTGTCACCAGCCCTTCTCCTGGGTGTATATATATCCTCTATCCTCTTTCCATCCCCCAAGTCAGGTCTTCAGTAATCCTGTTAGATTCTTAAACTTCCCTGATTACATTCTCCTCCACCTCTCTGGTTTGCTCAGGTGCTATCTGATCACTATCTGGTGGGCCTTTCTGTCAGTGCTGCACTTTGATCAGCCTGAGGGGTTGCTGTTGATTGACACAAAATATCTCTCTACCCACAGGGAAGATTGCTGTGTCTCAGCAGCATCCTACCCCATCGTCTCTGAGAGCAAGAAACTAGGACAGAGACGCTAGGTTTTGGGTAGCATTTGGAAGGAATCAATTTATAAACTGAACATATTAATTTCTAACAGTTATTTTATAAGGATAATTTTGTGCTGAAATCACCAAAAATTTGATTTGTCATTCACTTTAAATGAAATTCATATACTGGACATGGAATATTGTTTGTCGTGGTTATGTTTGCCTTTTCAAGATAATTTCATTTCCGTAATGAAGATTAAATCTACCTAGTCATGTGGAAGTAGAAGTGATTTCCAGAGAGTGAAATAAACAGTAATGAGATGGACCAGTGCAGAATTATCTTTGCCTCTTGTTGGAATGAATTAACTACTGAACATATACATATCTTCATGAAGAATCTGTTTAGTAGACAGTGCAGAAAACGCCAGCTTTTGAGGATTAAACTAGCATTTTTAGAAATTAAAGTATTTTTTTTATTGTCCATCTGTAAACTGAGTCAGAAAGATGTGTAAAGAGAGATTAGAAGGTGTTAGTGCTATTAAAAGATGTTGGTACTAATTATGCCAGTAATTTAAGAGGAAACTGAGTTATGAAGATCTTGGAAACCAGTAGTATAATCTGTAGTTATCTTGACTATGAAAGATAACTGTTTACAGAAAAGAAATGAGAGATATTGACTCATTTGTGTCTCTATTCATTAGGATCTAATACACATATTTATATTGTAGTTCAATTTTCTTGTAGTTCAGCATATATCCAATATCTGCAGAAGGTAAAATCCTTATTGAAATAATGTCATTGTAGACCTTTATATTTTTTTAAAAAAGACACATAGATAAGAATTTTTTTTTCCTTCACTTCAAAGGACAAAGTTCAGTTTTTAAATTGCCTTGTTGAAGTTTGCAAGTAGATCTAGTTATGTGACCATATACATATAAATAAATTATAAGAAGTAGAAAATTAGATTAAAGGCAACATGTTGATTTACTTTGGCTGTGGGAGGATAAAACTTAATAGTTCTGCTGTCTTTTTTTCACAGCCAAATAAGAGTCCTATGTCAAAATCATAGAATATCAGGGTTGGAAGGGACCTCAGGAGGTCATCTAGTCCAACCCCCTGCTCAAAGCAGGACCAATCCCCAACTAAATCCCAGCCAGGGCTTTGTCAAGCCTGACCTTAAAAACTCTGAGGAAGGAGATTCCACCACCTCCCTAGATAACCCATTCCAGTGCTTCACCACCCTTCTAGTAAAAAAGTTTTTCCTAATATCCAACCTAAACATCCCTCACTGCAACTTGAGACCATTACTCCTTGTTGTGTCATCTGCTACCACTGAGAACAGCCTAGATCCATCCTTTTTGGAACCCCCTTTCAGGTAGTTGAAAGCAGCTATCAAATCCCCCCTCATTTTTCTCTTCTACAGACTAAATAATCCCAGTCCCCTCAGCCTCTCCTCATAACTCATGTGTTCCAGTCTCCTAATCATTTTTGTTGCCCTCCGCTGGACTCTTTCCAATTTTTCCGCACTCTTCTTGTAGTGCAGGGGTAGGCAACCTATGGAATGTGTGCCAAAGGCGGCACACGAGCTGATTTTCAGTGGCACTCACACTGCCCGGGTCCTGGCCACTGGTCCAGGGGGCTCTGTGTTTTAATTTAATTTTAAATGAAGCTTCTTAAACATTTTAAAAACTGTATTTACTTCACATGCAACAATAGTTTAGTTATATATTCTAGACTTCTAGAAAGAGACCTTCTAAAAACATTAAAATGTATTACTGGCATGCGAAACCTTAAGTTAGATTGAATAAATGAAGACTCAGCACACCACTTCTGAAAGGCCGCTGACCCCTGTTGTAGTGTGAGGCCCAGAACTGGACACAATACTCCAGATGGGGCCTCACCAATGCCAAATAGAGAGGAATGATCTCGTCCGTCGATCTGCTGGCAATGCTCCTACTTATACAGCCCAAAATGCCGTTAGCCTTCTTGGCAACAAGGGCACACTGTTGACTCATATCCAGCTTCTCATCCACTGTAACCCCTAGGTCCTTTTCTGCAGAACTACTGCCTAGCCATTCGGTCCCTAGTCTGTAGCGGTACATGGCATTCTTCCGTCCTAAGTGCAGGACTCTGCATTTGTCCTTGTTGAACCTCATCAGATTCCTTTTGGCCCAATCCTCTAATTTGTCTAGGGCCCTCTGTATCCTATCCCTACCCTCCAGCGTATCTACCTCTCCTCCCAGTTTAGTGTCATCTGCAAACTTGCTGAGGGTGCAATCCACGCAATCCTCCAGATCATTAATGAAGATATTGAACAAAACCGGCCCCAGGACCGACCCTTGGGGCACTCCGTTTGATACTGGCTGCCAACTAGACATGGAGCCATTGATCACTACCCGTTGAGCCCGATGATCTAGCCAGCTTTCTATCCACCTTATAGTCCATTCATCCAGCCCATACTTCAACTTGCTGTCAAGAATACTGTGGGAGACCGTATCAAAAGCTTTGCTAAAGTCAAGGAACAACAAGTCCACTGCTTTTCCCCTCATCCACAGAGCCAGTTATATCATCATAGAAGGCAATTAGGTTAGTCAGGCATGACTTGCTCTTGGTGAATCCATGCTGACTGTTCCTGATCACTTTCCTCTCCTCGAAGTGCTTCAAAATTGATTCCTTGATGACCTGCTCCATGATTTTTCCATGGACTGAGGTGAGGCTGACTGGCCTATAGTTCCCTGGATCCTCCTATTCCCTTTTTTAAAGATGGGCACTACATTAGCCTTTTTCCAGTCATCCGGGACCTCCGGCAATAGCCATGAGTTTTCAAAGATAATGGCCAATGGTTCTGCAAACACATCCGCCAACTCATTTAGCACCCTCGGATGCAGCACATCCAGCCCCATGGACTTGTGCTCATCCAGCTTTTCTAAATAGTCCTGAACCACTTCTTTCTCCACAGAGGGCTGATCACCTCCTCCCCATACTGTGCTGCTCAGTGCAGTCTTCTGGGAGCTGACCTTGTTCGTGAAGACAGAGGCAAAAAAAAGCATTGAGTACATTAGCTTTCTCCACATCCTCTGTCACTAGGTTGCCTCCCCCATACAGTAAGGGGCCCACATTTTCCGTGACCACCACCTTGTTCCTAACATACCTGAAGAAACTCTTCTTGTTACTCTTAACATCCCTTGCTAGCTGCGACTCCAAGTGTGATTTGGCCTTCCTTATTTCACTCCTGCATGCCTGAACAATATTTTTATACTCCTTCCTGGTCATTTGTCCAATCTTTCACTTCTTGTAAGCTTCTTTTTTGTGTTTAAGATCAGCAAGGTTTTCACTGTTAAGCCAAACTGGTCGCCTGCCGTATTTACTATTCTTTCTACACATCGGGATGATTTGTTCTTGCAAGCTCAATAAGGATGTTGTAAAATGTCACATTTAATCTTATTTTTTCTTTAAAGTACATTTTATTAGTGTGATTTCAAAGGATTAGATATTAGATTATGCAATCATATCTGCCACATATCTGCCTTAACTATAGTTAAGGGTCTCTCATTTTTTAATTCTTATTTTTATTTACAGGTTTAGTGAGCAGTAGAAATGTTGGTTGATAGGCCCTCAGCACCTTGCAGGTCTAAGATCTATCTAGATCTGCCTTCCAACCTGAGGAGGCTCTGAGATCAATTGTACTCTTCAATGAGGAGTAGTTACACATCTGGTTACAAAACTGAGATGTTTATTGAATGATCTGTGTGTAAAACATTCATACTTTTTTTAAATGGGGAAAATGTTTTCTTCTCTCTTGCAGAATTCAGTCAGCAAAGAAAAAAATTTCCTTTTGACCAAATACCAAGGATTAGAAGCTTTCATCCAAAATGGGATTTTTTTTCTGAAAGTCATGATCAACGGGGGGGTTATCATCCAGACCATTCAGAAATGTTAACTATTAGTGTGTGCTTGAACACTTATAATGATACTTTATAAACTAAAAGAATTGGATACTTTTGAATCACTTTCTAAATGTTTTTTTAATTTATTATTATTATAACTTTATTATGTTAAAGTAAAATTAATATTCTGATTTAAAAAGACAAAAGCAAGGAAATTCTGAGCTAATGTAGAACGTTTAGGTTCATAAGTGTATTTTATTATGATGGATGTTTTTGTTCTGTACAGTAGTTTTAGTTAAGATTCATGTCTGGTCTTTCCATTATGAATGGAAGAGTTTTATGTGATTGGGTACACTGGTAGTCTGTCAGCATTAGCTGCTGATGGTTTTAGTACACATATTTGACTAATTGCAGATAACTGTTATAAAAGGAGATTGAATTATCTGGAAGAATGTCTCGAATTGTTGGGTTCAAGTAACATTTATACAGAGGCACTTGAAGCTTGCATTGGCTGTAAACAGAATTATGAAAACCAAAATATGCTTCATCCTACACATCTGGAAAAGCTTTTATTCCAAATGGTTAATGCTCTGTTCAGAAAAGCAATTTAAACCTAAGTTATTTTTACTAGCACAAGACAGCTTAATTGCGTCCTCACAATGTTCTCTCTCCATTTTGGGAGGAGGGACGCATTGTACAACAGTATCTGAGCTGTTAAAATGTCAGTGTGCCTAAATAATTCCATTGAAAAAGTCAGCTACAAGTGATATGTTAATAAACTATTTCCTTAGTGACATAGGCACCAAAAAACTAGGCAAGAAAAGAGCATGTGCTTAATAATCCCAGACGAAAGCTTGAAGCACAAAAAAAAATATAGATGCAAGGAGCATTGAAGAAATCATCTTGTCAAGTCTCGCCTCTTCTACACAAAGCTAGTCATTTAATAATCATCTGTGGAAATTTAAAGTTTAATTTGTTAAATTAATGTCTAAGACTTTAAATTTCGGACAGTGTGTGATTTCTTTCAGGTAATCTGACGTATGTGTACAATTAAAGCTGCAATTTGTAGATGATTAATGAGAAGGATGGAATTGTATGCATGGGTTGTTTGAGAAGGAAGACTGTTGTGTTGTAATACTCTGTATTTTTGTAGTTTAGATTTGTATTTATAGTATAAAGGCAAGATAAGTACACTAGTGCCTGACCAGTATTGAGACAGGATATCAGGAATGTGTCTTAGTAATATAGCAATAGCAACTTCATAATTTTTGAGGTCCCTGAAGAAACTGTGACGTGGATGCATACTTTAGATCAGGGGTCGGCAACCTTTCAGAAGTGGTGTGCCGAGTCTTCATTTATTCACTCTAACTTAAGGTTTCGCGTGCCAATAATACATTTTAACGTTTTTAGAAAGTCTCTTTCTAGAAGTCTAGAACATATAACTAAACTATTGTTGTATGTAAAGTAAATACAGTTTAAGAAGCTTCATTTAAAATTAAATTAAAACGCAGAGCCCCCCAGACCAGTGGCCAGGACCCGGGCAGTGTGAGTGCCACTGAAAATCAGCTCGCATGCCGCCTTTGGCACGCGTGCCATAGGTTGCCTACCCCTGCTTTAGAAATAATTTTAGTCTCATCCTGCATAGGCAGGTATAATCTTTAGTTCTTGCTGTAATTTACAGACAAGTGAAATGTTGATTCTAGAACATGTGTTAAATAATTGAATATATAACAATTGGGGAAAAAAGGGGGAAACATAGTAATCAAAATCAATTAGAAGTTATGAGGGGTAGAAAATTGATAAGGTGAATTTAAGACATCAGGGGAAAATCCATGGCCAGCAGGGCTAAGGACAATAATGTGAATGTATTTAGGAACAAAGATATCTTAGCAATGGTTTAGGCCTCTTACTAAATGGAGATGGTAAAACTGTTAATAATGACAATGCTGGAATGCAGAAGTGTTGTATATTTGGAAAGAATGTACTTACTTAGTACATGAGGATGATGAAGCACTTTCCAAGTTGGTAGTAACCAAGGAGGATGCTAAACAACATATATTTAGGAATAAATATTTTTAAATCTGGAGGACCAAATAAGTTTCACCCAAGATTTCTAAGGAAGCTGGCTGAGGAGATCTCTGGCTCACCGATGTTGATTTTTAATAAATCTTGCAATCCTGTTGAAATTACAGAAGATTGGAGGAAAGCTAATGTGGTGCTGCTAATCAAAAAGGGGAAGCAGGATGATTTGGGTAACTATAGACCAGTTAGCCTGACATTGGTCCCAGGCAAAATAAAGGAAAAGCTGATATGGTATTCAATTAATAATGAATTAAAGGATAAGAATATAATTAATGCCATACAGTATGGTTTAATGGAAAATAGATCTTGTCAAACAAACCTGACTTCATTCTTTGATGAGTTTACAAGTTTGATAAAGGTAACTGCATAGATGTAATATACTTAGACTTTTGTAAGATATTTGACCTAGTACCCAATGACTAATAATTAGCACTCTGCACTATCAATAAAGCACACAATAAATGGATCTCAAAATGTAAGAAAATAGTCATCAGTAGGGAATCATCACATGAGATGTTTCTGGTAGGGTTCTGCAGGGATGGGTGTTAAGTCTGATGCTATTCAACATGTTCCACAGTGACCTAGAAGAAAATATAAAATAACTGATGATAAAATTTGCGAATGATACAGACTGGTAGAATGTTAAATAATGGTAAGGACAGGGCAGGTCTACAGAGTAATCTGGATCACTTGGTAATCTGGGCTCTTTCAGACAGAAAGTGGTTTAATACAGCCAAATGCAAAGTTTTGCATATAGAAACAAGAAATACAGGCTATATCTATAGAATGGGGGACTGTATTCTGGAGAGAAGAGACTCTTAAAAGGATTTTAGGGGTCAGAGTGGACAAACAACTGAAGATGAGTTTTCCTTGTGATGCTGTGGCAAAAAGGGCTAATGTGATCTTGGATGTATAAATGGAGGAGTTGTGAGTAGGAGCAGGGAGTTAATATTACCTCTGTTCATGGCATTGGTAAGACACAGGCTGGAATACTGCATCTAGTTCTGGTGTTCGCATTTTAAAAGGGATGTTGAAAAACTGGAGAGGGTGCACAGAAGAGCCCCAAAAAATTTTTAAGAGCTGGAGAAAATGCCTTACAGTCGAAGATATAAAGAACTCAATTTGTTAATCCTATCAAAAATAAGATTGAGGGGTGACTCGCTTACGATGAATTAGTACCTTCATTGAGTGTAAATACTGGACTGTAACGGGCTCTTCACTTTAGCAGAGAAATGTGCGACCAGAACCAATAGCTGGAAAGTGAAGCCAGACAAATTCAATTCAGAAATAAAGCACATTTTTAACAGTGAGGCTCTTTAATCATTGGCTCAAACTGCAAAGGGAAGTGGTGGAGTCTTCATATCAAGACTGGATGTCTTTCTGGAAGATATTCTGTAGCCAAATGCAAGTTACTGAATTCAGAACGGGGGGTAACTGTGTGAAATTTAATGGTTGTCATATACAGATTAGATGATCTAATGGTCCTTCCTTGCCTTAAACTCTATAAAGTATACAGGATATTGACATCATCTGGTTCACTCAAGAAAATTTTTATATAATACTGAATAATATTAGAACAGACCATAGTTATGGATAAGTGGATTATATCCCCTTCCAAAATAGTGTAAATACCTGTGTAAATACCTTTGTCAGTATGCTAATTATAACGGATATTTTTTACCCCTGGAATGCTAATGGGCAAAGTCACACCTTTGACTTGAAATATGCTCAAAGTAAAACAAGGAGGGGAGAAACTGCAAAAGGGAAAAGTGAGCCGTTGACCATAGAGCTGGGCTTCTGAGAGGCTGCAGTGTTCATGAGAGATAGCAAAAGCACCTTAGGGACTTAGATTACCATGTGCATTCTTAGATGTAAGTGCATACTTGATTAAAGTACTGTTTTATAAATTTGTGTTTTTAGATAAAGCTGTTACCCAATTCATCTTATCTATTTTTATTTTAATATAATTTTCTTTTTTCTAATAAATCTTGGTTTTAGTTAAAATCCTTTTGATCTTTTACAATTTTGAGGAAATTCACACAGCTAACCCAGAAATAAATAAGCTTTCTTGCTCTGAAGAGAGGTACTAAAATAGGGTGTGGAGCCTTAAGCCTATTTATGAGTCCTGGTCACAGGCATGCACCAAGGGGTACTCTCTCATGAGGTACAGTTAATGTCCATGCTGGAATTGGCATAACACATGGGTAAATCTTAAAGTTAGAGGAGTTTAAGGTAGCACTGCTCAGTTCTGTTTTTGAGGAAGATCCCAGCAACTTTGGTAGAATCAGTAGTTCAGAGAAAGGGATAAAGAGCCTTCAACTTTTAGTCCTTAACCTGTTTTAGCTTCAGTCTCTCATTGTCATGCATCACAGTTGGGTAGTAGAATTAAATACTTTTTTTTTTCAAATTAGAAATAAGTACTTCAAATAAGTGGTTTTCTCAGATAAATTCTCAGCGTCTAGCTGTTCTGTCCACTCACTATTAATGTCAGAATGATAAATAATACTCTGCTTCCTAGAAAATTCAAAGGCAAGAGGTGCAAATGCTACAATTTGTCAATGAGAATTTATAGACACTTATGAAGAGTAGTTAGAAAAATTAAAGGTGCACAAAATCTGTTTGGGCATCTTCCTTCCAGTGCAGGGCCAGATTGTTTCCTTCAGAAAATTCACTAGTCCATTCTAGTCATAAGTCATTTTATTCAAGCAATTTCATTATCTGGTGAGAACAGGTTTTAGAACCGGTCTGAATTCAGTGGTGGTAACGTTTCTTAAAGTTTCAGAGTTCACTTACTGCAGTGAGAAACATTTTATTACTTCACAGAAAGTGTTGAGAGCACTGGGGTATTCCATTTTTCAGACATTTTACAAGACATTTTAATTAGCCACTATGTGGATGGAAAAGATGAGGGGCTTAATTTACCATTTTAGCTGTTACAAGTTCTTTGTAATATTGAAACTTCACAGTTCCATTTTTTCTTAAAATTGTCAGATTGTCACTACATTTTGAGATTAATCTCAAGCCATCAATGAGTAAAGATTTACTAATGGAGCCATATAAACATAATCATATGGAGTATGCTCTGTGCGTCCTGAAATATTAACATTTTTAGGACTATACCTTTTAGGAAAGCTAATGAACTCACTATATATCCTTTCAGCAAGCAAACTGGGAGCAGAGGGTAGGGAATGGTATCTGTTTATATGGCCCAGGGAATTCTACTCCCTGCCCAAAAAACCTCAAAACAAACAGAAAAACAAACAACATCCTCACAAGTTAGAAATAGCTTATGGCACAAAGGCCATAACTTTAATAAATAAAAAACAAGAATGTAAATAAATGAAGGTGGGAAAGAGTTTTTGCAGAAAATTGTGACTGTAGCTGCTCCACCTTATCATGAGCCACAATCTGTTCTGATTGGCAGATGCCATGTCAAAAGACTATCCAGATAGCCATGCTGTCTAGCCACCCAGGGAATGACGTGCAGTTTGAACCACAAGCCGTATTCCATCGGCATCAAGATAGTGCCACTATGGAGATAGACTCCAGGCCATCTCTGCTAGTGAGTCTTTCAATCCCCACTCTACACCGAATCCCACAATTCTGAGAGAGAAGTACCTCTCCCTACCTTCTGTCCAAACTCAAACAGCCAATTAAATTTCCATTCTTCAAAGTCGGCATTCACCAGG
The DNA here is from genome assembly GCF_965152275.1 of Natator depressus. Classification (NCBI taxonomy): domain Eukaryota; kingdom Metazoa; phylum Chordata; order Testudines; family Cheloniidae; genus Natator; species Natator depressus. The sequence continues at coordinate 69,284,659 of NC_134237.1, read as the reverse complement.
AGCTGTTTGGTTGACATCCCACCAAACACAAAGAGCCTTCTGCTATTACTGGAACCAAATAATATGAGTAAGTTAAATACTGTAACCAATATAGATAAATGCACACCATTCAAAAGAAACAAATCTGGGCAATCATAAGTAATATTTGAATGCTCCAGAATGTCCCCCTTGTAATTGACAGTGTACTTCCTGACTCCTCAGTCAACATCTCTCCTAGATGTATCAGTCTCCAGTGCTGAGGAGGGTCCGTCTAAATCGCACTACAAGTTCTTGTTTGACCAAACCATCCTGGCTACCAGAGTATGTACCCGAAGTATGTTCAATCATGTTTCATCTTAAGAGGATATTCAGTGCTAAAGGAACACCTCTGAAATGGTAAAAAGACTCCATTAGGGTGAGTAACCTGTTTCTCTCTTTGTTTCATAGTTACGCACAAGCTGTAATAACCTTTTCCAAGAAAAAACAAATTGTTGATTAAACTATTTCATCATGCTGTGCTTGACCAGAACCTATAGCACTCAAGCGTCATTTGTTGGGGCTACAAACTTTTTTCTGTTGTATGAAAAAGTACAAGAATAATATCAGTACATCTGGCTTTGTGAACAAGTTAATACAAATTAAATGTGATGGATCATATTTTTAACTGCCTATTGCAACAGGAAAAATGACGCTTTTATTTGAACTATATTAGAGAACCAATGTCTCATTTGTGCCTTGGTCACAGCCAAGAAGAAGAGTTGTTGCCCCCGTCATCCTTATTCCTGTGTACAGTTTGAGAATAAAAATGTATTAAATATTTCTTGAACAGAGTGTACAGATTGGTAAATATAATTTTGGAGCTTCTGAATGCAAGAGTGACCTATATTTTAGATTTAATTTATTTTATGAAGAGAACACCAAACTCTTTGCTGGCACAGGGTGGGGGAAAAAAGAAAACCTTTAGGAGAACTTGTCTGACATAATGCTAGAGATGACAAGAACTGCCTTATGCAGTGAGAGAACTTGTTTGTGTAAAGGAGGAAGCACTTGTCCAGATGATGATGAAAGACTAAAACTAAGACTATTTTGAGGCTATTTAAGTGCAGTATAAGGCTGTCTAATCAAAGAAGAAAATCCCAGCTGAAATTATCTTTAAACAGAGAAATTTAATCAGTGTTAGAACTGCATACTAATTGTTTGTTCTTTTTAAAAATTCAGCTTCTTTCAGGAGTACTACAAACATAGCTGGTGAAAAACTATTTTTTTAAGTTGTTAAAATAGCTTCTAGTTTTGGTGGCAGTGTGGATCTGTTCTGTTTACATAATTAGCCAGTTACAAAAAATGTCAGCAATTGAAATGAACTGTAGGATCAGTATTTATGTAAGCAGTGCAAACTGAGCAGGCTGTCTCTGAAACTAAGCTTTTGTAATTTCTCTATAGCAGGAACAAACAACAAGCCTTTCTCTTGAATGTAAGCTTCCTTTTTCACATCACTTTTTACCCTTGTTCAGATGTGACACTGTAAAACTTGTTTAGAAACGAGTAAAATTTAAAAGGAAGTAGGAAAAGTTTTATAACACCTTCGTTCAGATGTATTCTGCAGTACCTACCTTTGCTTTATCTACCCACTGGGGACATCTCTCCTGCTTGGACCTGTGCTATAGCATTACAAGGATGAGAAAAATTAAGTGACATGACTGAAGTATTTAAACTAACTGTTATGGTAAAACATAAGCATCATGGTCCAGTTGAGACTATTGGACAGACCAGAAATAGGCAACATATTTAAGAAAAATATAAAAGCCAGATTCTACCAGCCTTAATGAGGTTGAGTGGTACATTGAAATCACTGGAACTGTTCATGGAGTAAGGTACTAATCAACATAAGATGAGCAGAATCTGGTTCAAAGGAAGTATTACTTTACTGAGAGAATGGTGAACAGATGCAAGTTACTACAAGTTGAGATATGTTTTGAAAGTGTTACAGGGTAGTGATGGCTGTGTCGTCGTCACATCATCATTACAGACATGAGGAGCCCATGACATGCTTTTAGCCCTATACAGTTAAGTTGTGTTCTCACACACTAATATTCCCAGGCTTAATTATACCCTTTTGAGTAGCGCAAGAAAGATTTATTACAATGACTGGAATGTAGTACACTGTTTCAAGATACATTACCAGATCTGAGTCTGCTTTAGCAGCTTCCCACAGAAGGATTATCTTAGCCTGGAAATGGAGTAATGGTTTTACAGCCTGGCTGACCTTCATGTAAGGTGCAAATTTGAATTTTTCTCTACAAGGAAAAAATGTCAATATAACAGTCTTCTGTGTTCACCTAGTCTTTTGTTATGATGAGTGCACAGGAATGTATATTTGAGGGAAAATACGTAATTCAGTTAGAATTAGTTGCCTTTTCAAAAGGCCAACCAGCTGCTTGAAGTAGAATACCATAAAATGTGTTCAAACAAAATTTTATTTCAATCAGTCTCTCACTTTGAAGCATAGGGAGTTCAAAGAACAAGAAATAATAAATATCAAATGGAGCGTGTCATTTATTCTGTGCACATAGAGTATGTACATTTATGTATAAAGTAGTGAGAGCTAAAATTTGCAACTTTTCCTCTCCACAATAGGCAAGTGGGTTTTTCTAGCTCTGTACGTCACTGTAATGTTAACTTCATTCCAAGAGGACTCCAAGGGAATGAAGACAATCCCACCCCATAGCCATGTCTCCATGCAAATGTCTCATGAGGAAAGACCGGGACTTCCCTGACTATCACTACCAAGCTCCTGTAACTCCCAATCTCAGGCATGGGTCCCAGAAAAAGACATGTTCCTGGATCCCAAACTTGAATTAGCAGGAGTTTTCCTTCTGTTTTTTTTCTAGTTAACCCCCTCTTAACCTGGCAGCCTGGCAAAGAATTTACGTATTTTCCCTTACCCCCAAGATCAGTGATCTTGTGAGTGATGTCTGTCACAGCTAAGGGCAACTACACCTGTATTTTCCCTGGATCACATCAACCGCTAGAGCAAGGTGCCATCATACAGAGGACAGATAAATTCCCCTTTATTTCCTCTCTCTATTTAATTCTTCTGCTTTTTTTCTTTTTTTTTTTTTAAATACCACAAAGGCTAACATTAGAAGGCGGGAATAAAAGGGAGCTTGCAAAGCCCTTATAGCGTGGTTCTGTACTCCAGCAGCAGTCCCATGATAAATGAGATCTAATCAGCATGGTGCATGACAAGGTGTCATACTGTAGCAGTGGCAAGAAACGAGTGTGAACGTAGAGCATCAGATGTCCCCCACCAGTCTTATCACCCTCAGTGATCACCCTCAGTGATCCAGCAAGGGCACCCACTCTTAGGCTTCCAGCTCCCCAGCTGTTGCTTCTCCTGAGTTCTTCTGCAGCTCTCATCTTGGCCCTTTTTCCATACATTTCCTTACACCTGGAACTTCCTCTGTCTCCTTTCATGCATCGAGCAAACTCTAGCTCTTTCAAATCACCTCTTACAAAATGCATTTTTATGAAGTTTATCAGTGGTAATCTGCCAAAGAAAAATATGCTGCAGAAACACCATCTTCTCTCCCATCAGCCATCCTTCTTTAAGCCACAGAACCCGTGGTCCCATGAGTACCTTGGCAAAATAGGCAAGACACCACTCTATCCCACTCACCCTCCCAGTATAGATAGAATTAAATAAATCTGTGCTTTGTTTATGGATATTATCAGCCCATCTGCCCTGTGAACTGAACAGTGGCCTCAGTAGTTACCATCTGCATAGATGGACTTTATTATAATCTTCAGCAAAGTCATAGTGAAGAAAAAATATTCATTCAACAGGACATTCACAAAACACCATACTGCTGTAATCCATATACTCAGCATCACAGACTTCAATTTCAGTTGACAGCAGATGAGAATCTCTGCAACATATGTAGTGGCTGGATCACATCAACCGCTAGAGCAAGGTGCCATCATACAGAGGACAGATAAATTCCCCTTTATTTCCTCTCTCTATTTAATTCTTCTGCTTTTTTTCTTTTTTTTTTTTTAAATACCACAAAGGCTAACATTAGAAGGCGGGAATAAAAGGGAGCTTGCAAAGCCCTTATAGCGTGGTTCTGTACTCCAGCAGCAGTCCCATGATAAATGAGATCTAATCAGCATGGTGCATGACAAGGTGTCATACTGTAGCAGTGGCAAGAAACGAGTGTGAACGTAGAGCATCAGATGTCCCCGACCAGTCTTATACTGACTAGTGGGTGCAGTCAGCACAAAGGGTTCATGTTTAAGAAAGTGACATTTCACTTTCCCAAGACCCGTTTAAAGCTGCCTGTCTGAAACCCAATCTTTGTGTCAGGCAGTAAAGCTGTTTTGTTGTTTTTTTAAATGGAAAAAAATTATGTTAAGTCTTCCTAATACAACTTACACACTTAGCAGAGTTATGTCATAGAAGACACTGAACATTTGACTCATTTATTGGTCACTGACATTGGGCTTTACATTCAGCAGATGTCCCTGCCGCTACCTCAAGGAGTTGACATTCTAAAGCTGACAAGAGCAGAAGGGTTTGTCACAAAGAAATGTATAAGGGGCACAGCAATATTACTCTTAGGTCTCTTTGTGAAGACTAACATTCAAGATATAGTCATATCTGGATTTTAGGGAGAGGGTAGCTTGCATCCCATATATGCAGTTGTTGTTTAGCTGTTTGTAAGCTAGCATGGATGGTTTTGGCAGGGAGACCAAGTGCCAGAAATACATATTAGAGTAACTGAGAGCTGTGGCAGTAGTAGAAGGGGATCTTCAGATCAAATATAGAGAGCATGTATTATCTTTAGTTCATGTGGCAACTAAAATAAAAATGTACAAATGAATAGGAAGGCTATGGAATGGACAGGGAAGAAGTGGTTTCGGGAAACAATAGAACAATCTAGTATGGCCTCCCTATAGGTCTTTGTTAATTATTTCAATTCTTTGTACGCTTTCTGTGGTCAGGTTTCTTTAAAGTTTGCAGTTCTAGTATGGAGGTAAAAATTGTCCAGAAAAATTGAATGATGCTTAGATACATGTACGGCAGCATTTATCATCCTCAGGAAATTAGTAATGATGCATTTAACTCCCTGCCGAAGCTTTGTGATGGAAGAAACAGTTGTTAGTAGCACTTGCAGGGTTATTGCAGTGCAACTGCATGTCTTTGAAAATATTTGTATGTGCAAAATGGAAAAAGAGCCTCTGGTCATTGGTCATATCGTGGGTGTTGGAATGATCCAGTAGTTACATAAATCAGGTCCAGTGATACATTGGCAAATCACTTGGTACGTGTTAATTTTAGACTCTTCCAGTTCATTGAGAGACTGTTAATTTAGATGTATTCATTTTATATAACAACAATTTTTGTGCTTCTATATACAACCATTTCCATCTCCACGTTCAAATCTTCCTTGGATCTACTTCTTTCAAAAATTGTTTCTGGCCCTTTTGGTTGTAAGAAAGATCACACTGGGCAGGCAAAATGAAAAACAGGTGAAGCCCTGTCTTTCTAGTTGTGCAAGCAGCACAATAGCTGTTGCTCATAGCTTTGCCAAGCACCCATCCAACTCAAAGCCCTTTGCTAACATTAATGATTTAGTTTTCACACCTCTCCGGAGATGTAAGTTTGTATTATTTCAATTTTTTTTATATGTGGATTCCCATTTTGTAGATGGGGAAAGTGAGAGAGGATGAGATTTTCAAAACAGATGTCAGTAGGAGTTTTACCACTAATTCCTTTGGATGCAGCGTTAGACCAACACTGCAGAGACCAACCCAGAGAGGTTAGGTGACATACTAGAGGTCACACAGCTGGCCAGTGACAGTGTAATAATGTCCACAAAGCTAGTACATTCCAACCTGCCACCCAATGACCTACTAACTGTTGTCACAGTAGGAGCTGGATTCTGACAGATGACCCAGTCCTTTGAGCTGATTGGTGGAACACTCACTGGGTGTCCTGAATGGTCCACATCTCCTATTTAAACTCAGCACATGAGCAGGAATTTGTCCATGCAACTGGGTTCTTCCTGCTTAGGACTGAATTCCCCTGCAATAACTGCTCCTACTGCCTGGTGCTGACCTCCTGGTAACCTGATCCTGCCTGCCTCCTGACACCTGACTCCTGCTTTGCCCTCTGGCCTGTCTCAGACTCTGACCCCCGGTATCTGATCCAACCTGACTCCAGACCCCTGCTCCAACTGCTAGGACAGACTGCCCACATCCTGATCATGACAGATACTGATCATCCATGCATGGTAAAGGGCCTGTAGCACTCTTGCCCAAGAATGAGTTAACTGCCGTAGCAAAGGGGTGTTGAGTGATCAACTGTGGTGTAACAGCCCAGGCTACAAGAATGAGATTCGTCCCCAGAATATGAGCAGCCCTTTGAGTTGGGGCAGCTTGTTTTCTGTCTGAGAATGGGGCATCAATTAACTGTAGATGCAATAGGTTGGTTTCATCTGTTGCCACTGTCCAAGCAGATGTAACAGTAATGGCATCTTGTCAAAGGTCTAGACCGGAGGTTGGTGTATAGTTCAGACAGCCGTTTATGATACTAAAATTCAACATAGTGTCATCAAGCTGTGTGTGGTGGCTGTGCCCCCAGATCGTAGAGAAGTATCAACTGGAGCAAACACCAGGGCCAGTACAAATGAACAAAGGACCGAAGTGGCTGCTCCCCAGGAGGTTCCCTGATAGTTTTCATATCAAGGCAGTACAGGAAGAGATCTTCATTTTCAGGTGTTTCAGGTGAGGCGGTATGTCAGGCTATGGTCAAGTTTTACTCCTACCCATGTGACAACTGGACAGAACGGCAGTGGCCATCTTTGGACACTGATAGGCTCAAGTTATGACTTTCACTGTCACAGACTTTCAAAGCAAATATACTTTGCTGTTGAAAAGAGTTACTGTGTATCAGGACCTTAGCTCAACTCACAATAAGCTTTAGGGTTGCTTTTATATTCTTGTGAAGGATTGTATTTCAAAGCAAAAGGATGTTGTAGTAAGTAGTGATTTGGGGAGTTTTTCAAAGTAACAAATTGGAGTTAGGCATCCTAACCTATTGGCTTCCCCACTGAAACATCAGTGGGAGTTAGGCACCTAACTCCCCTTTGTGCCTTTGAAAATTTCCTGCTCAGTCCTTACTATGTGTAAAATGTGATTTTTTTTTTTTTGATCCAGTGGTGGTCTTCTTTTAAAGGGCAAATCCAGTTTCTAGACAGTGACGATAGTAATTTTATTTAGCAGAAGTGAAAGTAATGAAATAAAATATTACAAGAGATATGTAACTTACTTCCTTTCTACTCCCTCTCCCCAATCTTTCTGCTTTGTATGGTGTGGGTTGTGAGGCTCATTTTAGTAGAAAGTATCCAAAATTTTCTGTGCTTCTCAAAACTGCAGAATCCTTTAAATAGTGGAGAATTCTGGCTCTCTGGTGGGCTAATCAGTGAGGCTGGCCTTCTGTGGAAGCTCATTTATTTGTTTTTAAATAAACAAAAATGTAGGTATAGTGTGGAAAGCTGTTGAGCTGGCCACAGTGTAAAAGGCTTTTTTATAAATGAGCATTCCTCTAAACTGCCATGACGTTCAGGGTACAGCTACACTTCAAGCAGGAATTTCCAGCTTGGGAGATGTACACACGATAACTTTGCTTCAAGTAGCATGCTAAAAACAGAATCATAGCCATGGTGGCAAAGGTAGTGAGATAGGCTAGCTGCCCAAATAAGTAGCTAGGTTCCCTGGTGGGATTGTACTTGGGGCAGGTTGCCCGTCCTGCTGCCTATGCCACCATGGCTACGCTTTTATTTTTAATGCACTAGCTCAGTCAAAACTAGAGTGCATACATTTACCTGACCGGGAAATTACCCCTCCAGCTTGACGAGTAGCCATAACCTCAGTTTCATAGAATCATAGAAGATTAGGGTTGGAAGAGACCTCAGGAGGTCATCCAGTCCAACCTCCTGCTCAAAGTAGGACCAACCCCAACTAAATTATCCCAGCCAGGGCTTTGTCAAGCCGGGCCTTAAAAACCTCCAAGGATGGAGATTCCACCACCTCCTTAGGTAAACCATTCCAGTGCTTTTCCACCCTCCTAGTGAAAAAGGAGGTTTGATTCTTAAGCCTTCATGTAGCAAATTCTGAAGTGCCTTCAGATGCCTTCATATCCTTAATGCCTAACTTTTACTTCCAAAAAAAGAAAAGGAGGACTTATGGCACCTTAGAGACTAACAAATTTATTTGAGCATAAGCTTTCGTGAGCTACAGCTCACTTCATTGGATGCATTCGGATGCTGTAGCTCACGAAAGCTTATGCTCAAATAAATTTGTTAGTCTCTAAGGTGCCACAAGTCCTCCTTTTCTTTTTGCGGATACAGACTAACACGGCTGGTACTCTGAAACCTTTTACTTCCAAAACACCTTTGGGCCACAGGTTTTTTCATAGTTGTATTTGGCAAACTTTGGCTATGTTTACAGGTGCACATTACCGGTGTGCTATATCAGCAAAACACTCCTAGTGTGGCACAGTTATTCTGGCAGAGCTATGCTTTGTACCAGTATATTAAATCTCCTCTTATGAGAAAAACAGTAAAAACTCAGTAATGGTGGTATAACTGCTTCTGCCAACACAGCTATGTTGGCATGGGATCATACCTCTTCACACCCCCTAACTGACATTGCTACACCAGGCAAAGTCAGTAGTGTAGACTAATATTCCTTTTCTGAGTCCAGCGAGGGAGAAATGGTAGCAAGACTTTTTCATGCATACCAGATGCAGCAGAGGCAAACAGAACAGCACAAGGCTTTGGCAAACGATATCCTAGCTACACTGCAGATATCACATCTGTAAGTCAGGACAGGGAGAATTGACCTCACAACTTCAGACCATGATTTCCCCCCTTAAAGTGCATCCCTGACGCTGTGAAATCAGTTCCTTTAATCTGCAGAGAGAAAGTCTATCCTTGTGTTACACTCAGGGAACCCCTAGATGTCCTATGTCATGGAGTTTCTCTGATGCTATCAGGAGTGAAGTTAACTGATAATACTGTGTGTGGCAATCAGATCTGTAATGTCATCCAGCCACAGGAATCCATGGATGCTGACCCCTGTCATGTGATGAGAGAAATTAACTTTTGTAACCCTGTGCCATGTCAGGTGATGGTGGCCAAGAAATAGCATTTCTGTGTGTCACATCCACAGTACATTTAAAGTTAGTGGTATAAGTTGTCAAATGCAGTGGTATACAGAAACACAAGCATAGAGAAATTTTATAATTTACCTTGAAGAATCAGGTTAGGTGGAACTAAGAAGCCCATCAGCCCTACACAGCATTCACTGAGACTTTTCTTTATCTGAACTGACTAATAATAAACACTTTGCCTGATTTTCAAAGATAGCAGTCAGCTACAGTTCTCATTGATTGGAGTTGCAGGTGCTCAGCTCCTTTAAAAAACTGGCCAATGGGGTTGGTTTTTATTTGTTTATTTCTTATGCTGCCTCCTACTTTTTTCTAAACTAGGCTTCCGAGAAATGACTGATTGCTGTGCACCATTTGAGAATTTAAATAGCCATACAGATATGAGTTTTGACTAAATTAACCTAGAGTTTCAAACCAAGTCTCACCTGATTTACAGTTATTTTTTCATTAAGGCAAGTAGGCTCCATTTTCTAGTCCTTTTTTTCTGTACTTGCTAATAGAGTTACTTCTGTTAAACACAGTAACTGTAATCAAAGTAGTGTCCAAAGAAATTTGCATTCATTAAGACTCCTACACATTTCTGTAAAACTGGTTAAAAAGACAGGGAAAATATTCACAAACCTTTCATGACTTTCCCCCACCCTTTGCCAAAATTTTATTTGGACAGAAATGTTGTGACCAGCTGTACCAAGGACAGTGAGCATTTCTCATTTACCCCTAGAAATAATTTTAATTTTGATGAGAGAGTTTATCTCCTATACCACCTTTGTAAAGGCCCATTCTCAGCTAATGTTATTCATCAGTGCTTCATGGAAGTCAGTAGAGCTACTGGAAGTTACACCAATAAGGATCTAGCCCTAAATACATTTGTCTTTATATAACAGATGCCTCTTTATCCCTTTACCAAGAAATCTGTACTCAAACTCCCTCTCTGTGGGCTCCTAATTACCTCCACAGCCATCCAGAAAGGTTCTGATACTACAGGTAAATACATAAAGTTGATTTAGGTAAGAATTGAGTGCTAGCTGAAGTAAATATTGCCCCAGTTAAGCAATATTTCTTTGAATTATTTCCTACATGAATAAAGCTAAATTTAGAAAGCCAACTTTCATATCAGTGAGTTTCTGGGATCATTTGCATCCTGGAATTCTGAGGAAGGAATGGAGTGTAATCCTAAGAACCCCTGAATGCCACCTGACAGAGGGCACACTGTTCTGTAACCTATCAAGCCTGACACACCCACAACAAGTAACACATTGCTGTTATAGTATTTACCTGTGAAGAGTGTCATGTGTAGTATCAAAATGAAAGCTGGTGACACATCAGTCACTAATATCATTATGTTATGTATGTACAAGTGGTGTGTAAAGAGTTATATGTGTGTGCTGGAAATATGTTCCCGATATATGTTTTAGGGGCAGACTTGATAAGTTTGTCCTAGACAAAGGACTGTTGATTTGCCTATTTGTCTCTGGCATCCCCATGCTCAATATATATTATAGATACAGGCAATGAGCAGTTCATTTGCATCAGTTGTCAGGAGAATGAGGAAACTGCATGGCGCAACATAGCAGAGAATACCAACAGTCTGAACACCAAGGGTTATTGTAACCCTTGAGACAAAGACAATGAACTTTGGGGGAAACAAGGAGAAGCAAAAGGGCATCTTTTTATCCATATTGAAGGAACAAAGAGTTCAGTGCTCTTTGATCTGTGAAAGGTGGATTCGCTACTATGTGGCTTAGTGACACTGAGAATTAGCTTTAGGTAGGAAACTTATCTTTAGAGAAGGATTGTAGCCTGTTAAGTCATTAGAAAGCATGATTATACTTTTGTTTTATTTGGAACCATTTTCTGTTTCTATTATTTCTGTTCTTTATTAATAAACTTACTCTTGTTTTATGATAAATTCATATCAGTGCAGTTATATTAAAGTGAGCTGTGCATCTCCAGCTGAGCCATCAGGCCGTGTCTATTTTGTTTCTTTGGAGACAGCAGACTGAACATGTCTGTTAGTGTGCAGTGATGGGGGCCATAATACTGCAGAGGAAAACTCGTCTTGGGGATTCAGGAACCGGGCCACCTAGCGTTACCTGCAAGGCAAAGAAAGGGCTAGCAGAGTCCTGAGGAGTTTTTTGTGAGTTCAATCCTTGAGGGGGCCATTTAGGGATCTGGGGCAAAAACTGGGGATTGGTCCTGCTTTGAGCAGGGGGTTGGACTAGATGATCTCCTGAGGTCCCTTCCAACTTTGATATTCTATGAGTCTATGAGTTTGTTGGGCTGCCTAACAGACTGGAATGTCAGGGAGCTGATACATAGTTTAGTAGCAGTGAACCTCTCTCTTGCTGAGGCAGAAGAGTAACAAGGTGACTTATAGCTCTGGAAGCCTCGAGAAAGCATCACACAGAGAACCTTATGAATTCAGATTCTGTGCTCTGTGGGTTCTGTAAGACGGTTTGAACACAATACATCAAGCTGACAGTGCTGTATGTGTTGTTTAGAATAGTAAGAAACTTTCAGAAAGGGCAAAACATTTGCATATTTTTTAATCTCTTTCCTTTGAAGCATTAGGGATAGCCATGGCTGCAGATGGAACATTGAACTGGGAGGCCCAGGACGCTGAGGTGGTACAGAGCATTGTGTCTCAGTTGATTGCCTGGCTTGTTCTTACTAACATGCTCAGGGTCTAACTGTGATCGCCATATTTGGAGTCAGGAAGAAATTTCCTCCAGATGAGATTGTCGGTGACCTTGGAGGGGTGGGGGGTTTGTTTGTTTGTTTTTTTGCCTTCCTCTGCACCGTGTGGGTGCAGGTCACTTGCCAGGGTCCTTAGGGCATATCTTCCTTAATCATTTCCCTGCCATTGTGGGGACCGTGGGCACTGGTGCATCTCACTCTCTCCTATTCTCTGCCTGTGGCACATACTAATCTAGTCTCCTGTGGGCTGTAATATTTTAGTCTCATTTTAGTTGTTGGTTTTAGTGTGTGGGTATTGGTGGCCTGTGATATACAGGAGGTCAGACTAGATAACCTGATGGTCCTTCTAGCCTAAACTCAGTGATGCTATGTATAAATGTGGATAACTTCCTTTTAAAAAGTCCCTATTTTTCTAATGTTTTCATATCTCTGAATCACAAAATACTTGAGCTAAATACAGTTACAGAAAGAGCAATAATGGAGACAGAGAAACTGAGCTATAAATTTGGGAGATCAGCTCGGTTTTAAGCTGAGATTGGAAATGAGATGCGAGAGCTGATGAGGTAAAGAGATACATGATAGCTGTTCCAAAGGGCTAGAACTAAAAAAGAGAAGTCTCTTCATGCAGAGTGAACAGTCTAGAAAAGGGCAGAGGCTAGGCCAGACAAGTGTAAGGAATATAATGAGAGATGAGGTGCTAAAGGAAATTTATGGAGAGACTTAAATATTAAGATGGAAATGTTGAACCAGATCATAAAATGGGAAACCAGTGCAGTTGTCTAAGGTTGTGGGTGGAGTGGTCAAATTTTGTATATATGAAAAGCAAACAACAATATTTTGTATATGCTGCTGAATTAATTGTGGGAACTTGAGGTGATCATAGAGAAAGGATACACAATAGTCACAGGTTTCAGAGTAACAGCCGTGTTAGTCTGTATTCGCAAAAAGAAAAGGAGTACTTGTGGCACCTTAGAGACTAACCAATTTATTTGAGCATAAGCTTTCGTGAGCTACAGCTCACTTCATCGGATGCATACTGTGGAAACTGCAGAAGACATTATATATACAGAGACCATGAAACAATACCTCCTCCCATCCCACTCTCCTGCTGGTAATAGCTTATCTAAAGTGATCACTCTCCTTACAATGTGTATGATAATCAAGTTGGGCCATTTCCAGCACAAATCCAGGTTTTCTCACCCTCCGCCCCCCCCCCCCCACAAATTCACTCTCCTGCTGGTAAAAGCCCATCCAAAGTGACCACTCTCTTTACAATGTGTATGATAATCAAGGTGGGCCATTTCCAGCACAAATCCAGGTTTTCTCACCCCCCACCCCCCCCTTCCAAAAACCACACACACAAACTCACTCTCCTGCTGGTAATAGCTTATCCAAAGTGACCACTCTCCTTACAATGTGTATGAAAATCAAGGTGGGCCATTTCCAGCACAAATCCAGCCCCCCCCCCCCGCCAAAAAAAAAAAAAACCACACACACACAAACTCACTCTCCTGCTGGTAATAGCTTATCCAAGGTGACCACTCTCCCTACAATGTGCATGATAATCAAGGTGGGCCATTTCCAGCACAAATCCAGGTTTTCTCACCCCCCCCCCCATCCCCATACACACACAAACTCACTCTCCTGCTGGTAATAGCTCATCCAAAGTGACCACTCTCCCTACAATGTGCATGATAATCAAGGTGGGCCATTTCCAGCACAAATCCAGGTTTTCTCACTCCCCCCCCCCCACACACACAAACTCACTCTCCTGCTGGTAATAGCTCATCCAAACTGACCACTCTCCTTACAATGTGTATGGTAATCAAGGTGGGCCACTTCCAGCATAAATCCAAGTTTAACCAGAACGTCTGAGGGGGTGGGGGGTAGGAAAAAACAAGGGGAAATAGGCTACCTTGCATAATGACTTAGCCACTCCCAGTCTCTATTTAAGCCTACGTTAATTGTATCCAATTTGCAAATGAATTCCAATTCAACAGTTTCTCGCTGGAGTCTGGATTTGAAGTTTTTTTGTTGTAAGATAGCGACCTTCATGTCTGTGATTGCGTGACCAGAGAGATTGAAGTGTTCTCCGACTGGTTTATGAATGTTATAATTCTTGACATCTGATTTGTGTCCATTTATTCTTTTACGTAGAGACTGTCCAGTTTGACCAATGTACATGGCAGAGGGGCATTGCTGGCACATGATGGCATATATCACATTGGTGGATGTGCAGGTGAACGAGCCTCTGATAGTGTGGCTGATGTTATTAGGCCCTGTGATGGTGTCCCCTGAATAGATATGTGGGCACAGTTGGCAACGGGCTTTGTTGCAAGGATAGGTTCCTGGGTTAGTGGTTCTGTTGTGTGGTGTGTGGTTGCTGGTGAGTATTTGCTTCAGGTTGGGGGGCTGTCTGTAGGCAAGGACTGGCCTGTCTCCCAAGATTTGTGAGAGTGTTGGGTCATCCTTCAGGATAGGTTGTAGATCCTTAATAATGCGTTGGAGGGGTTTTAGTTAGGGGCTGAAGGTGACGGCTAGTGGCGTTCTGTTATTTTCTTTGTTAGGCCTGTCCTGTAGTAGGTGACTTCTGGGAACTATAACATTCATAAACCAGTCGGAGAACACTTCAATCTCTCTGGTCACGCAATTACAGACATGAAGGTCGCTATCTTACAACAAAAAAACTTCAAATCCAGACTCCAGCGAGAAACTGTTGAATTGGAATTCATTTGCAAATTGGATACAATTAACGTAGGCTTAAATAGAGACTGGGAGTGGCTAAGTCATTGTGCAAGGTAGCCTATTTCCATACAGGAAATGGGGAAGGAAAAGTTTTAAAGTCAATTATCAGTCCAAGGTTATGGAAAGAGGAGGCAAGTGGAAGATCTGAGTCAAGAACAGAAGTAGATAAAAAAAGACTGATGTAGTAAGGATGCTCAAGAAAAGCACTACTGTTCGTCAGGCGTTTTGTTGAAGGAGCTAGAGGCAAAGTTTCAGGTTTACCTCAGCAAGATAGTGTGGATAGGAAGGAGTCACTAAGGCCAGGTCTATGCTAGAAAAGGTTTGCTGGCATAGCTCTACTGGTATAGCAATACTGGCAAAACCTACTGGAGACACAGCTTATGCCAGAAAAATACTGCTTTTGCCAGTACAGCTTACTCAGCTTCCCCAAGTGAAACAATTTATACTGGCAAAACCAGTTTTATATTGTTATAACTGTACCTACACTGGGGATTTTGCCCATACAGAAATGCCATAAAAATCACACCTCTAATTGACATTATTGTATTGACAAAGTTTTGAGTATAGCCTGCTTTAAGGTTATGAAAGGAACATAAAATTGCCAGTTATCAATTTTAAAATGGTAGCTAAGAATAAAGGTAAAGATAAGGTGACTTAGGAAAGATGGGGAAAAATATAAAAGTGGAAAATTTGTGAACCTGTCGTTTCTATAGACAAAATATATGAGGTTGGAGAGGGAGCCTCTGCCAGAGAGGTTTTGCTATTCAAGATTTTATACTTAAATCTCTCTCTCTCTCTCAGACAATACATAACAAATGCAAATAGCATATGATAGGAGTCTTTTTATGATGTTGTAAAGTTGCTGTTTGTATTTGTTATGTATTGCCTTAATTACATTTTTTTCCTTTGCTTTAAGGGCTTGGGTACATGTAATGTCCATTTTACAGTCTTGGTTAAAAATAATTAAAATAGTTTGTATAATATAAACTATAGCATAAAAATTCAGATATTGTTATTTAAAAAAAAACCTGAGGCAATAACAGTAAGAAACCTGTATTAGGTACAGTATCTTTAAAAAAAATTAAAATGCATTTAAAACTATTTTCATTGTTGTAGCTGGTCGGGGTAAATGGCAGCTGCAAACATACGGGTAGATGGCAGAGATTTTTCTTCTTAAGCCCTCCTTTCATGTTTAGTCAAGTGAAAGACTCAGAGTGAAATGTAAACTCTGGCTCAGCAGATCTTCAGAGCTCTGTAGCCTGATGAACAACCTCTGAGAGTTTAGAGGGAAGGCAGCAGTTGGTAAAGGTTGTTAAAGGCAAAGGCCAAAAAGGCCTCAGCCGTGACTTGGGTCTCAGATCATCCAGATGAGAGGAATGTGGAGACAGTGCCCTGGTGGGCCGTTGATATATTACACTCAAAGGAACAGTGCTGTGCAATCAAAACCAATTGTTCTGACTTTATCCTTCAGATGTAACAGAAGGAAAAGGCATTTGCTTTATTACTCTTCCGAGTCGTTTAACCATTTATCCTTAATCATTGGCTGTCTAAGTGAGAACAAGAACTTAGTTCATTGAACTTTGTTCTTTTTGAAATTATAGAGTAGAATCCATTTTATCCAATGTGGGAAACCTCCTTTTGAGAAACTTGACATACAAACTGGCCCACTAAGTCTTTGAGTTTCATTGAAAAGGAACATCATACAAAAACACAGCCAGATGTTTGATTACAGATTAATTTGCATTAGCCTTTATGATACACTCTATAGTATAGGATTTGTAGTTCCAATATCCTGAGCAATCAATTAAATAATGTTAAATTAATGAGTCAGTTGCAATTACCAAGACACAATTTCAGCACAACCACTGTTGAGTGGGAGGGCAGAGGGGGAGAGATAGGGGAGGAGAGGAGTATTTGCCACTTGAATTTTAGAAACACTCTTCAGTGATTACTAGTACTGAGAAAACTAATACTTGGATCAAACCACCTGAGTACAAAGAATATGCATTAACCTTAATATAGTAAATTAATTTATCATAGATTAACTTTTTTTGCAGTTTAGGTGTGTACAGATTTCTTGAAAGATCTATACAAGAATGCTTTCTTCTGAGTTTCTAAATATTGCATCTCAGTGAATTTATTTGGGGTGTATTTTGGACACGGTGGGTGTGGTGGTGTTTTTGGTTTTGTGTTTCTGTTTAATTGTAATATGGTTGTTATAATGATATGGGGCAGTTGTCCATGTGCAACTTATGAATTCTGATTGATGTTATGAAGCTGTTTGTTATATCAGGGAATGCCTCTGTTAAGTGACAATATTTCTTCTCTGTACAGTGTATCAAGGGATGGCTCTCAAGGTGAGGTAATGTTACATAAATCATCCAACGAATAGTGACAGAGTGGTCACCTGTCTTAAGAGTTTCTCAGTAAGAGAGGGAAAACTGATGTAAAAAAATGGGAGAGAGCTGAAAACAAAAGCTAAACATGTAATTTCATCCCCCAAGTTCACATACATACAGTGAGAAGAGGTCCAAAGCGCTAAAAACGGATTTGGGGATTATACTGAATCACAAATTGAGTACGAGTCAACAATGTGAAAAAGGCTAATATAATTCTGGAGTGTATTAAAGTAATTGCCATATCTAAGACATGGGGAGGTCATTCTTGCATCTACTCAGCATTGGTCAGGCCTCGGCTGAAGTACTGTGTTCAGTTTTGGGCTCCATACTTTAAGAAGGATGTGGACAGGTCAGAGAGGGTCCAGAGGAGAGCAACAACAATGGAAAAGTTGGAAAAAACCTGACCTATGAGGAAAGGTAAAAAAAAACTGGGCATGTTTAGTCTTGAGAAAAGAAGACTGGGTGGGAACCTGATAAGTCTTCAGGTATGTTAAGGGCTGTTATAAAGAGGATGGTGATTAATTGTTATCAGGCTCTCTGAAGATAGGACAAGGAGTAATGGACTTAGTCTACAGCAAGGGAGATATAGGTTAGATATTAGAAAAAGATTGCTAACTATAAGAGTAGTTAAGCTCTGGCCTGGGTTATCAAGGGAAGTTGTGGTATCCCCATCATTGGAGGTTTTTAAGAACAGGTTAAAAAACGCCTGTCAGGTCTAGGTCTGCGGGGTCCTCCCTCAGTGCAGTGGAAAGAATTAGATGACCTTTCAAGGCCCCTTGCAGCCCTTCATTTCTATGATTCTATTAAATTCAAAAAGATTTTGGAGTGGCTTAAGTGGGGAAGATTATCATCAGGTTAGTGACAGAGTTTTCAGATAAGTGCATGCAGGCTTTCCACAGTTTTTTGCATTAACCCAATTATGCTGAAATACAACAAAGTCTGAAATATCATCCTTTATTATACTATGCATGTGGGTGAATTTGTGATTTTGTCTGTTCAAATGGATTTTGCCCTGAAAAAAGTGTCCTGTTACAAAATAATACTTTTAAAAACTCTTAATATATAGAATGAATACATATCAAACTCGTAATTGCAGTGTGAGTTCATGCAAGAGAAGAGGAAGAAAATCCAGCTGCACGGTAAAAAATCTAATGTTCTGCTTTAGTGCTGGACAGATCCACATTAGTTGCCTGCAAACAAAAATACTTGCTTTATTTATTTTGTAAAATTCTGGCCAAATTATGTTTCTTGTAGTCTTTGAAAACTCATTATTATTTCTAATCTTCAGAGTACTGGCTGTTAATGACTCTGATTCACTGCAAGCTGCTTTAGTGCTGAATTCTTGCAAAAAAAAATTATTTGTGTATTAACCACGCTTTTTGGTGAGGGATATGTTGTATTTTTCCCTCAAACTCATTATACTAGAACATTTAACACTTTAACTTAGCATATTGAAATTCTGTTAGAATCAGTAGTGTAAAAATTGGCCCTGGTTTTATTGTAGATAATAAATTGTGCTTTATTATATAATTCGTTTTATCTATCAATCTCAAAGCACTTTTCAAAGGTTTGGACAGCATTATCACACCTATTTACAGATAAAATACTAATTTTAGTATTTTTCTTTTTTAGGCTATACCTCAGTTACCGTGTGCCAAAGCATTGTATACCTATGAGGGAAAAGAACCTGGAGATCTTAAATTCAATAAGGGTGACATCATCATTTTACGTCGGCAAGTGGATGAAAATTGGTACCACGGAGAAGTCAGTGGTGTCCATGGCTTTTTTCCTACCAACTTTGTTCAGATTATTAAACCTTTACCTCAACCTCCGCCTCAGTGCAAAGCACTTTATGACTTTGAAGTGAAAGACAAGGAAGCAGACAAAGACTGTTTGCCATTTTCAAAGGTAAAAACATGTAGAAACGACTTTTAAAAAAAGAAAGGATTTTCTTTGAATAATTATTCATTGACTTAGAATATCTTACATTGTTTCTGTTCTAAAAGTCTTGCCTATACATTCTTCTATAGCTCTGATATGTTAAGAAGCCAAGGATATGTAAGTTCACAGGGCATTTCTTCAATATATACCACTTCTTTTCCTCCCTTAAACCACAGACACTGTTCTCCTCTGAGGATTTCACCACTGAAATTGAGAGTGCAGTTTTTTTAACTGCTTTAATATGCATTCTGAATTTGAGAGAGTCTGAATTGTGAATTTAAAGTATTCCCAGTCCAGAGGGAACTTTCACTTATTTTTAGTTGTCAGAGTTCATACTAATTGTCAAGTTTTCATTTAATCCAGGGCATTTTTAATACTAACTGTGAGCTTTGTGTCACTACATAAGAATAAAAATTGCCTTTTGGAAAAGAGTCAATTCCTTTTGTTTTGTTCCTATTTGAGTTATTTTTCTGTCTTAGAAGGCATGAAATGATGTGAAGTTTTAATAGGAGTACTAAGATTATGAAGAGTAATCTTAAAAGACACTTAACCATAGCTTGGGGCTGTTTTTTTCAGTTGCCTACAAATTTATAGTACGTTAATTTTTCCAGACTGCACAAAAAATGTTACAAGAGCAGACATGTAAACTAGTTAGATGTCTTTACAGCCCTCAGCTATTAAAAATGGAAAGGTCACCTGAAATTATACAAGTGGGAGGCCTTAAATATTCAGTTCTCCCTCTTACGAGACCGGTACAACTACATGTGAACAGAAAATAGCTTTTACTGAACAAAATGTTAGTGCTCCTAAGGATAATCAGCCTAGTTATTATATTGCATTGCAGCTTTGATTTTTAAGTAGTGTGTGCAATGTATGCATTGTTTGTAATCTTCAATTTTATATCAGTGCAAGTGTTTCTTAGCATTTCTGAGCTTTTCAATGAAATAAAAGTTAATGATGTTTCTAGGGCAAAATAAATTTATTGAGCAAATAATAGCTTCTTTGCAAGCATGCTTAAAACTAAAACTCTGTATTTCAAAGGAGATGATATCAGTTATACTTTCTAAGTTTGCTAATGTTCTTACATGAGGAGAAAAGCAACAGCTGGGAACACAGGGGAACAAGCTAGCTTATAAGTAAGGAGAGTTTGAGACTCAATTAGGGATTGATGGAATACACTAGAGTTGGCACAGCAGGCAGTCTGTTGCTCAGGAGAAACTCAAATAACTGACTGAGATTAGTTCTTGGGCTGCTGTGCAGGACTTGACCAAGATGAGGAAGCTCTACTGGAAATCATTTTAATTCCAAAAACTGCAGGTTCATATTGTGAAAATGAAGCTCCTGCTATGGAATTCTTCTTCATGTACCCCTTTGTCTGATGATGCTTGTGTTTTGGAGAGAAATTAAATGAATAGCTTAATTTGAGCTGGGAGACATAATTACTTCATGTTTGTACAGGACGATGTGCTGACTGTGATTCGCCGAGTAGATGAAAACTGGGCTGAAGGAATGCTGGCTGACAAGATAGGGATATTTCCCATTTCGTATGTTGAGGTGAGTAAAGTTGTGCCATCGTATAATAAGCCTTATAAGAAAAGTACTTTAAATAAATAGAAATATGTCTTTCTAAAACTGTAAATGCTGACGATAATTCTAAAACATACAATATTAATCCAATATATGTACATGAGTAAACTGAGTAACCTCATAAACTTGCTGATGCAGTGAATGTGCATCCTCACCCTTTTCTCTCCTTACTGTTTGTTGCCTTTGTTCATTATATCACATTTAATATTATATTGTAAACCCTTTGACGCAGGGACTTTGCTTTCTTGTGTGTCCTGCGAGGCGCCTGGTCCTTCCCAACCAACACTTACTCACAAAATAGAAAAAATGATTGAATCAGGTATACAATACGCTTCCATTTCTCCCTAATGCCCACCACACCAAAGTAAATGAGCGTCATTGAAGGTCAGCAAATTTAGGCTATTGTGGACCAAACAAGGAAGTGAATTTCAAAGTTGAGGACCCTTTATGTAAAACAGCCTGAAACCTCTCTTTTAGACCTGGGAGTGGAGAGTGCAAATATGGTAAGTTTAAACAGGAAGAGAGGTGGTTTCTTGGGTATATAGGCCCAAATCAGTGACGACTTCATAGGAGAAAGCCAACACCTGAAGTTCCATCCAAAAATCGTAATGCAACCAGTACAGGCTATGGAGCACTGGTGTAATAATTATTGTTTATATTGTAGAAGTGCCTGGAGATCTCAACTGACATTAAGGCCCCATTGTGCTAAGCCGGTGTAAACACATGGTAAAACATACTCCTTGCTGTGAAGACCTTACAGTCTACATAGACAAGACAGAGCACGGGCGAAAAGAAATGTTATCCCCATATTACAGATGCAGAAATGAGAGAGGCTAAGTGCTGTGCCCAAGTACACAGAGGAAGTCTGTGACTCAGCTGGGAATTGGGCCCAGGTCAACGCTTAATTTCATTTATTTATACATTAGCTTTTCTATGTTACTCACCACTGTAGTATCTGAGCAGTCCACATTCATTCAAGAACTTAGCTTCTCAGTACCCCTGTGAGTATTATCTCCATTGTACAGACAGGGAAACTGAGGTATAGGTTAAGGAATTCGCATAAAGTTACACAGAATATGGCAGCACCATGTAACTCCTAGTTCTTGTTCGAGTGCTTGTTCATGTTGATTCCAATCAGGTGTGTGCACGCACACATGCACAGTAGTCAGAAGATTTTTCCCCTAGCAGCATCTGTCAGGTTGGCCTGGGCGCCCCTTGGATTCTTGCCTTCATGGTGCTCAATATAGAGTCCTGTTGACCCACCAACCTATCAGTTCCTTCTTACAGCCAGTGACAGCTGGAACTTCCCTGTGCTCTTGTCTCAACAGGTGCATTTAGCAATTTCTTACACTGTTCTCCATTAGTTTTCCATTGTTTGTTCATAGATAGTATTTAGTATTTTGTTAATGTTAGATAAGTTTCCTTTGGCGGGGGGGCGGGGAGGGAATCCGCTTCTATGCTCTCCCGACACCGGGGCATGCCAGGGTCTCTGGGCTTCAAAGCCTGCGGCAAGTGTATATCCAGAAGCAATCCTCACCTTGTGCCTAAAAAGTGTTTAGGAGAGGGCCATCAGAAGGATTGTCGTGCCATTTGTAAGACCTTTTGGCCCAGGACTTTAAAAGATAGAGAGCAGCACCTGAAGCTCCTGTTGATGGAGGCAGCACTCCTCCCCATGTCCGACCCTGGGTCGACGGACCCTGCACTGAGTACCTCCTCCTCAGTGCAGAGCACTTCAGCATCGTCAGCACGAGCACCTGTGCTGGGTAAGGATAAGGACTCATGGCACCATCCTGGCTCCACTCACGGCTCACATGCCGCATGCAGTCACCGTTCGCAATCGTTGGTGCTGCAAAAGAAGAGGCCGGAGAGGGGTGGCTCTCCCCCTACTAGGCCTAAGGAGCCTGCTGCTGTGAGAATCGTGTCGGACCACACTAGTGCTACTCCACCAATGATGATCGCGCCAAGTCCTGCCCACGTGGAAGGGCGGTTGAGTCCGGACCCTCCTCGCTCACTGAGCCGTGAGCTGCACCTTCCTTCGACACCTGAGGCATTTGAGGCTGCCCAAGAACTGCTTCACCTCTTGGCACTGTTCTCTCTCCTCCCAGATGGGACAGGTCATCAGCACCAGTCATACCCCGGACCCATTACCACCCTGCACTATCATTTTGATGCCTCTGGTGCAACTGGGCCCAGGTGCCTGTGTCAATATATACAGACCCTACACTGAGGGGGTGCAACACCATCTGTGTTGGCACCAGGCCAAGAAACCCAGGTGCTGCGGGACCCCTTGGGTGCAGAAGAAACCTCATGGGGGTCTCTTCCTCATCCTCGCCAGATGAGGCATTGGCGGGCACGGTGACAGCCCCAGCCTTAGAGGACAACAAGGTTCTGCAGCAATTGTTGCGAAGGGTTGCCGAGGGCCTGGGCATTCAGGCAGAGGAGGTAGTGGAGATGCAGATCCAATGATGGACGACCTCGCCCCCTCCAGACCTGCTCGCATTGCCCTCCAGTGAAGGGCAACAAAAATGATTAGGGGACTGGAACACATGAGTTATGAGGAGAGGCTGAGGGAACTGGGATTGTTTAGTCTACAGAAGAGAAGAATGAGGGGGATTTGATAGCTGCTTTTAACTACCTGAAAGGTGGATCCAAAGAGGATGGATCTAGACTATTCTCAGTGATAGCAAATGACAGGACAAGGAGTAATGGTCTCAAGTTGCAGTGGGGGAGGTTTAGGTTGGTTATTAGGAAAAACTTTTTCACTAGGAGGGTGGTGAAACACTGGAATGTGTTACCTAGGGAGGTGGTGGAATCCCCTTCCTTAGAAGTTTTTAAGGTCAGGCTTGACAAAGCCCTGGCTGGGATGATTTAGTTGGGATTGGTCCTGCTCTGGGCAGGGGGTTGGACTAGATGGCCTCCAGAGGTCCCTTCCAACTCTGTTGTTCTATGATTCTATGATCTCTGACACCACAAAATCTCTGTGGCAGACCTTGTTGCCCCCTACGGCTAACCACAACGAAAGACACTACTTTGTGCCATCCAAGCGTTACAAGCATTTATACACACACCCCACACCTGACTCTCTCGTGGTCGAAGCTGCCAACCAACGTGAGCATCAGGGCTTCCAGGGACCCTCCCCGAAGAATCATGAGGCGAAAAGGCTTGACCTTTATGGGAGAAAGGTCTACTCCACTGGAGGCCTACAGCTCCGCATTTCAAATCAGCAGGCCATAGTCAGCAGGTACTGCTTCAACACATGCAGGGCAATGGCTAGTTTTGTGGAGCTGTTGCTGCAGGACTCCTGCGCCGATTTTCAGCTCTTGTGGAGGAAAGGAAGCTCATTTCCAGGGCTTCGCTACAAGCTGCACTGGATGCAGCAGATGCAGCTACTCCTGTGATGGCCACAGGCATAGCTGTGAGGAGGGGCTCCTGGCTCCAAGTCTCAGGCTTGCCATATGAGCTCCAACAAATGATTCAGGACCTCCCCTTCGAGGGTTCGGCTCTATCTAAAAGACAGATAAAAGGCTGCAAAGCCTGAAGGATTCAAGAGCCACTCTCAAATCGTTGGGCCTCCATTCTCTGGCTAGACAGCGTAAACATTTTAGGTCACAACCTCCTCCACGGTTCTACCAGCTGCAGAGCCGTCAGGACGGCTCATGGAGAAGGAACAGGAACGGCAGAAGGCAACTGCATCCGTCCTCAGGTCAGAGCTCTGACCAATCTAAACCACCCCCTGGGCCAAAACAGTCCTTTTGAAGGAGCAGACGAGGACAGCGCACCAGATCCCCAACTGGATCCACTCCACCTTACCTTCTCATCTCTACTATCCCCTTTCTACTATGCATGGTCCCATATCACCTCGGACTGTTGGGTGCTCCGCATGGTAGAGAGGGGATACTCCATCCAATTCTGTGCCCTCGCACCCTTCCATCCCCCTTCCCTGTCCCTCTTCAGGGACCCTTCTCACAAGCAGCTCCTTGTCCAGGAAGTGCAGTTGCTCCTATCTCTAGGGGCAGTAGAGGAGATTCCTCAGGAGCACTGGGGTGAGGGTTTTTATTCCCAGTATTTCCTTATACTGAAAACCAAAGGCAGCCTCAGGCCCATCTTGGACCTGTGAGAACTCAACAAGTTCATGAAGAAACTCAAGTTCTGCATGGTCTCTTTGGCCTCAATCATGACTGGATCCAGCAGACTTGTATGCTGCCCTCGACTCGAAGGATGCATATTTCTATATCATAAACACCCAGCCCCACAGAAAGTACCTAAGGTGTGTGGTGAATAGTACCCACTACGAGTTTACAGTCTTTCCATTTGGCCTGTCAGCAGCACCTCGAGTTTTCACCAAGTGCATAGCAGTCATCTCCGCATTCTCGCGCAAGCGCCAGGTACAGGTGTTTCCATACCTTGACAACTGTCTGATCAAGGGCCTCTCCAAGACTCAAGTGGAGACTCAGGTCAGATTCATCAGAGCCACCTTCGACAACCTGGGTCTCCTTCTGAACGAAGCAAAATCGACTCTGTCCCCCATCCAGAGGATAGAGTTTATAGGGGCAGTACTGGACTCGACCTAAGTCAGGGCATACCTGCCACAAGCAAGGTTTCAGGCCCTGACAGATATCATTCGAGGCACCAGACAGTTTCCCACCACCACAGCAAGAAACTGCCTGAAGCTTCTCAGACGCATGGCTGTCTGTACCTACGTGGCGGAGCATGCCAGACACAGGCTTCGACCTCTTCACTCGTGGCTCACGTCAGTGTATCGCCCAGGCCGGTACAGCTTGGACAGGATCGTGATCTTGCCTCGCCCAGTCATCGACTCCCTCCTGTGGTAGCTCGACCCTCAGGAGGTGTGCTCAGGGATTCCCTTCGCCACTCCGCAGCCATCTCTGTTGCAAGTGACGGACGCATCAGACTTGGGCTGGGGAGCTCATCTGGGAGACCACAGGACCCAAGGTCTCTGGTCTCAAGCAGACCTGGCTCTCCACATCAAAGTCAGAAAGCTGAGAGCAATGCATCTTGCATGCCAGACCTTCTGTGAACACTTAATGGGACATTGTGTATCAGTTATGAAGGACAATACAACAGCAATGTTTTATATCAACAAATGGGGGGTGCACGCTCCTCTCCCCTGTGCCAGGAAGCCCTCATGCTGTGGAACTTCTGTGTGAAACATTCAATACCCCTGCAAGTGTTGTACCTCCCCAGGGTACAGAACAAACTGGCAGACCACCTCAGCAGGTTGTTTCATGCCTATGAATGGTCCCTTTGCCTGAACGTCGTGGTCTCAATCTTCCAGAGGTGGGGCTTTCCCCAGATAGACCTATTTGCCATGTGACACAACAGGAAGTGTCAGCAGTTCTGCTCCTTCCAGAATCACGGCTTGGGCTCCAGAGCGAACGCGTTCCTCCTTCCATCTCTTTTACGCCTTTCCATCCATACCGCTCATTCACAAGGTACTCCTCGAGATCTGGAGGGAAGGAGCTCAGGTCATATTGATAACACCAGGCCAGCCCCGACAGCACTGGTACGACATCTCTCCTAGACATGTCTGTGGAAGCCCCGGTCACCCTTCCACTCTTCCCGGACTTTCTGACACAAGATCACAGTCGTCTTCAACATCCGAACCTCGACTTGCTTCACCTTACAGCGTGGAAGCTCCATGGTTGAACCCGATGGAGCTTTCCTGTTCAGACCAGGTCAGAAAAGTCCTCCTTGGCAGCAGGAAATCCTCTACGAGAGCCATCTACTTTGCCAAGTGGAAGAGATTTTCAGTTTGGTTGGCACAGCGCCATTCACCCCTGACGCTAGCCTCAGTGCTGCTCATTTTGGACTACCTCCTCCATCTGAAGCAGCAGGGGCTTTCGTTGTCTTCAATAAGGGTGCACTTAGTCGCCATATCGACCTTCCATCCAGGCGCAGGGGGCTGCTCGGTGTTTGCTAACCCTATGGTCAGCTGATTTTTAAAAGGACTTGACAGACTGTACCCTCATGTCCGACAGCCTGTCCCAGCCTGGGACCTCAACCTGGTCCTCTCTAGGCTCATGGGACCACCCTTCGAAATGTTGGCAACATGCTCCCTGCTCTATCTCTCTTACAAGGTGGTGTTCCTGGTAGCAATAACCTCGGTCAGGAGGGTGTCTGAGCTCAGGTCCCTAACGTCAGAGCCTCCCTACACCGTGTTCTATAACGACAAAGTTCAGCTCAGATCTCATCCTGCTTTCCTCCCAAAGGTTGTGTCGCAGTTTCATATCAACCAGGACATCTTTCTCCCGGTGTTCTACCCTAAGCCTCATTCCAGCAGCAGGGAGCAGAGACTACATGCTCTGGATGTCCACAGGGCGCTAGCCTTTTACATCGAGAGAACAAAACCATTCAGAAAAATCAGTCCAGTTATTCATGGCAGTGGTGGACAGAATGAAAGGTCTGCCGGAATTGTCACAACGCATCTCATCATGGATAGCGTCCTGTATTCATGAGTGCTACAACCTGGCAGGGGTTCCTGCATCGCCGATCACTGCGCACTCCACCAGTGCGCAGCTTCGTCAACAGCATTCCTGGCTCAGGTTCCCACTCAAGAAATCCACAGAGCAGCAATGTGGTCCTCCATCCATACTCTCGCCACACACTATATGATTATCCAGCAGACCAGAGATGATGCAGCCTTTGGATGAGCAGTGCTCCAATCAGTGGACGACTCCAATCCCACCACCTAAACTTGGGCTTGTGAATCACCTGATTGGAACAGAGATGAACAAGCACTCAAAGAAGAAAAAAACAGTTACTGACGTTCTCGTAACTCTTGTTCTTTGAGATGTGTTATTCATGTCCATTCCAATACCCACCCTCCTACCCCACTGTCGGAGTAGCCAGCAAGAAGGAACTGAGGGGGTGGCAGGTCGACAGGCCTCTATATTGAGCGCCAGGAATACCAGAGTTATCCAGTCAAGACCAATCAGTATTGTGGCAAATTGCTGGCACAATTACGATGGGTCCTGCACTTCCTCTTCTTGTGTGTGGGGGGGTGTTCAGGGCACAGTTTCCTGCCCCTGAACTAGGGTATCTACTGTCCCACTAGTAACCGCCCTCTACTCCAGGTCCCAGCCCAGAGGCCCTAGGGATAGTGGCAAACCACTTGAACTAGTGCTTCCCCTGGGCTATTTCCCTCTCCTGCTCTTCAGCTTGTGGGCTTCCTGCCCTCTCTCTGCACAAGCCACGTGTCTCTTTACCTAGGGTCTTGGTCTTCTCCAAATTCTCTTGTACTTCAACTCCTTCACACTGCTCTCTGCTCCAACTCCAAACAACTCTGCTCCAACTCCTTCACCTGGCTGACTGAAGCAGGGGGGGTTTATCAGGTGACTGGCTTTAGGTGCTCTAATTGGCTTCAGGTGCTTTTAATTAATCTATAGAAACCTTTCTTCCCTCTACATGGAATAAGGCTTCTCCTCATCCCGGGACTTACATATCTTTCCTATATCACTCTCCTGCTGCCTTCTGGCCATGCTGTATCACAGTATGCATAGTCTATAGTGCTGAGTACAATGTACATTCTTAAATAAACTCCAAATTTGATCCTTCTTTCTTTCTTCAACAATTAATGAAATCCACATAGGCTTTCCTTCAAATATAAAGATTTTTTTAAATCTCCAGTAACAGCTAGAAAGTAAAGTGATACATATAATGGAGTAAAAAGTTTTTTGGGAAACACTTTTCAGTTATAGGGCATATAGAGAGGAAAATATTATTTTCAGATTTCTGAAATGTGCAGTAACTTGTTGAAACTGCAGTGGAATGAATGGCAGGCACTCTTACAATAATCCACCTGTAGTCTTTAAAAAAGTGAATCTATGCCAAATGCACAAAACATACAAGTATTAACAATACAAGTGAAATGTTCATTTTGGTAGAATTTTAAGAAGATAGTATAATGTCTAATGCATCCATCCCTTAGTTTGCGAGTTTAGTCACTGAGAACTCAAGATTTACCTACCAAATTAGTCATGTTCCTTACTAGCCCTCTTCTTCCTGCCCTAGCCCGAACCCATCAAAAAAGTAGTTTGAAACATGTTTCATTTTTTAATTATTTCCATTCCTTTTAGGGAGGTTGAAATCCTGACTCAGTACTTTTAAAATCTTGCATTTATTAGGCTAGACTTGCTGTTGATTAGACAAAGTAGTCTTAATTATAGTGTTGGGGAAAAAATTAGTCTCTTCTAGTAATATTAAATCAAGAACAGTCGAATTAAACGTTTTATATAAACTTGCCTTCACTTGTCTTGTCAGCCTGGAATGTACAATGGAAAAATTATTCAAAAGTCAATGTTTTTCATTGCTTTCAGAAAGAGTACTTCATGTTCTTAATGGAAAAATCATACTCTGGTACATGTCAAATTTATTTAAAGAGAAGTATTCATTGTAAATAACCTTTACATTCACATTGAAAAGGTCCTCAAAATAGATAAGCCAAGGGAAATAAATGGGTCTTGAAGTGTGCCCTAAAAGTAGTCTGTTTGGGAATTTCACAATCAAGGATCCTTGACTGAGAGAGACTTAGCCCCAGCCTAATGCTGAATGAAAGTGCTGAGATGAAACTTAGCTAACTGTTCGTACCAGAAAAGGCTAAAGGGCAATAAATTCATTGTAGCCTATATGGTGAAGGTCTTCAGTTCTGTAATTTCTACATTATCATGAATACAAACTTTAGAACAATCACTAAAAACATATATAACCAATTCATACAAGCTTTCTTAAGCACTATCAAAAACCACTCTTGCACTCACCATTTGCAATTGGACACCAGATTTATTTATATACGCACACCTATACTAAATCCCTTACGGTACTACCTACAATGTAACTTATGAAAGCCATACCAATTCTATATTGATCATGAAAACACATGAATATATAATCAGTAAATTCTAGTCAGAGTTCAAGTGTGCCCATTGGTATTCAGGTTGAAGGTGGGCTGTGCGTGGTAGATGACAGGTGGTTGAGGTTGAGAAGAGGGAACTAATAAATGGAACATAAATGTGGTGTGGCTTATTTCCTCGTGCTTTGTAGTTAGGGATGGGGATGTATGCTTCACTGATCCTCTGATGTGCCTGCAGCTCAGGCACACGAGAGCAGACTGGATGAGCTCTCCCTTTCCTATCCCAAGGAAGAAGCGAGCAGCTATACTCTGTAACTATTACAGTCTCCAGATTGTTTTTAAGGAAAGGCCAATAGCCAGTGCATTCCACGGTTTAGCCTATATGCTGCTCTTTTGTGTTTGTTTCCCTGCCTAAGAGAGTTCAGCAGATTCCGTACGCTTGACTAATCTTGGATTAATCCCATAAACATGCCAAAAATCTTTCTCTAATTTGGGGTTCCCTCTAAATAGAGGAAACAGATCCTGCAGGCATTATTAGTTTCAGAAAGTAAACAAACATAATTAAGTGGAACGATTACCTGAGGAAGCTTTTAGCAGTGGTTTTTGAGACCCTTGGGTAAGCCTTTCACTCATTTAATTGCTCTTCCCCAATAGGTGATTCTTGCTTTATAAATGAAATATTGGTTTTCTTTCTGTAATTCTGGGTCATCTGGGAACAAAATCTTCATTACATACATTGCAGACAGAATAGAAATGGAAGGGAATTTAAACTATCATTGCTATTGTTTATAACATGTTTTGCTAGGAGTTAGGATCTGCATATTCTTGTGAATGATATGAAGAATTTTAATCTGAGATGGAAGAATAAAACGGATATGAGTACAAAATCTGCAGTATGTCTAATCTTCACAGTGCGTAGCTACTTATCCAGTCTGCAGGATAGGACCATGAGAATTCAAGTGGCAGAGCAATTTTCTTCAGCGTCTTGTTAACAT
This sequence comes from Natator depressus, assembly GCF_965152275.1. Classification (NCBI taxonomy): domain Eukaryota; kingdom Metazoa; phylum Chordata; order Testudines; family Cheloniidae; genus Natator; species Natator depressus. The sequence continues at coordinate 69,254,215 of NC_134237.1, read as the reverse complement.
TTTTTTTCTTGCTTTGTGTCCTCCAGCCCACGTATCTGGAATTTAATCAATTTAAAGCACTGTAATAAATTAGCATAAAATGTTTCCCTTAGCTTCTTAAAAGCATGTTTTTAGTCTTTTTATAAAATGTTGAATCTCAATACTAAATAAGGAGCACGGTTTTGCAAATTCATTGGCAGAGCTGTGTGTATAACCATTATGGTTAGGCTCTTTCTACAATGGAACAGGACTGCCCTAGGTTATCTGTGGCCTTGCCTGCACTAACAGTCTTTGAAAGATATAATTCACCACCAATGGTAGCAACAGGGGAAGTCATAGTATACACAGGTCTTGGAAATGTTTACCACCATGTTGTTTAATCCTGTGTCTTCTGTGAAATTCCTATTGCTCTTCTCTACTCCATTCAAAACACTAAAATCATCTTCAGGATTATTGCTCTGACCATGTCATCCCACCCTTTGAATGCCTCCACTGACTCCCCCTTTCCATGACACTAAGTTCAAACCTTTTGTCCTTGCCTTCCAGGCATTCCACAGCTCTGCCCTTTCCTGCTTATCTGCTTTTGTCTGTTTTAATGTTTATCCTCCACTACTCTGGCAATTCCAGCCTTTACCCCCATTTATCTGTTTCTCCCACATGTGTTTTTTTCTACACACTCCCACTGGCATTGAATTTCCTCCCTGAACAGATCCTTCAAATCCCAGTTGAAGACCCATTTGTATTATGAAGTCTACATGAAATTTGCCAACTAATACTGGCTAAAGTAGAAGTCAGTTGGGGATAGTTAATATTTTTAATAAAGTCTGTATATGTATGCACGTGGGCATACTTGTACACACATGTACAAGCACACACTATTTTGATAGTATATTTTATCCCTATCTCCCACCTTTTGTATAGTACTTATTTTCTTAGATTGTAAGCTGTTCAGGGCATGGGCTGGCTTCCTTTGTGTGGACAGCACCTAGCTCAGTGTGGGGGCTGCCAGAATACAAATAATACAATAATTATATAGTGAGGTTTTGGTAAAATAAAGCATTTTTTTAAACTTCCCCTGAACATAGCAGGAGTCTTGTGGCTCCCAGGAAAATGGCTAAGGTAAATAAAGAAAAGACTATGCTGAGGTGAAAAAACAGTGACTCCATAGTAAATAATCCTATACTTTCCTCTTGATTGTTCTTACTTGGTTCTTCATGAAAAAATATGCCTCCCTGCCCCCCCACCCCCTGGCAAAATACAAACGAATTTTCCAAATAGAGGTTATTCACACTAAAAATTGGCATTATTTTTAATGAGGATTAATATGTTAAAGAAGCACTTGCAGTCTACTTGTATTGATGTACTTTAGTTCGTGAATGAATGTGTCTCCCTATACTGCTTCTTACAACAGTTTTAAGCTATACATAGAAATTCCTGGCAGTTAATAACATGGTTTTATGAAGAATAAACTCTTACCCTTCTCAATTTTATTTTATTTTATCTAGTGTTAATCTTCTGAGTGTCAGAAGATTAAAATGCCCAAGATTCTTTATTTCTTTATTACAGAGACAGGATTTAGTTGCCTACTTAATATAGTGTAATTTATCATAATGGACAAGATATTAATGGATAAATTAAAACCAAAAGTCTGTTGCTTTTATTACTGCTTCTGCTAATCAAACATGCAAGAGTTGTGAAATCCATTAACAGAAGTGACCACAAAAGCATTAGGTCTTCAGGCTTGTGTCGTATCTCTTTGGAAAAGCTCAAAAGACTTAGTGTGGAATGACCATGTCAAACTTCACTTAAGTAGGTTATAGTGAAAGACTTGTACCTGTAGGGCATCTAGTTGTAGGGTGAGTCAGTACATCATAAAGAGTTCTGAATTCTATAGTTTTCGGTTTGATTCTTATTTATGAATAAAAGTAAAATCTAGAAGTGTTTCCTCTGTCTAGTCAACTACTTCTTTAATTTTCTTAAATTAAAGATTTCTAAAATCATTTCTTAATGTGTTGGTTGTTTTGCAGTTTAATACGGCAGCCAAGCAGCTGATAGAGTTGGATAAGCCCTCAGGTTCTGTTGTTGACTCTGGAGAAGGTACCTCTGGGGCATCCCACAACAATTCAGTCCAAAAGCACACTGATACAAAGAAGAACACCAAAAAACGGCATTCCTTTACCTCCCTTACCATGTCCAACAAGTCCTCGCAGTCTTCTCAAAACCGTCACTCAATGGAAATAAGTCCTCCTGTCCTCATCAGCTCCAGCAACCCCACAGCGGCTGCCCGAATAAGTGAACTGACAGGCCTCTCCTGCAGTGCTCCTTCTCAGGTAAGCTACCTGAAATTAAATACAAAACATTTCATACATTTTAATGATTATTCTAAAGCATTTTTGTCATAATAAAGGATTCAAATCCTTTTCAAACTAAACATATGTAATAAATTATATGTAAAGGGATGTTTTCTACTAGTTTAGGCTCCAAATTTAGGGGTTTGGGGGGATTTTTTTTTTTTTTGTGCAAAGCCTATTGTAATGTGAATAGAAAGGTTTTTCAGTTTAAGCATTCTGTTCAAGTGCTGTAAATAAAAGAAAACCATCAGCAGATTTATTATAATATATGGGAACAAGAAACTGGACTACTCAGTTGAATTTTGTCCAAATTGAATAAAATATTGAAAATTAACAAAGAGCATACATGGTAAAAGATAAATTTGATTTCAGAAACTCTTGGACTTTGAACAATCTCTGATGTTATTTCTGATACTGATAAGGGAGAGTATTAGATTATATCTGATTCTATTTTTAAAATCCTTGAGTGTTCTTCTAATGTCTTGATTACACATTACTGTCTTTGATGAACAATCTTCTGTATTACAGTACTTGTAAAGTTGACAGTTGTGGGGAGAATATATTAAAGAAAGCTATAAAATGCTAAGAGGATTTCACATAAAGCTTACAAACTAATTAAATGTTTTATATTTAAACTCATTTGCTCTCTGCTATTAAGAGAAAAATAAACATATAGTGTTTTTCACCCAGTTAGTTGCATGTATATCTCCCAATTTTTCTGAAAGATCATTTCTGTCTTATATAGAGCCTGAAAGATTAGCAGTGTCATCTAATACAAATATTCTATGTAAATTACTACCAGAAAGTCAAAGTAACAAGCTAAAGTTGCTGATGGTGGTATTCACAGAAGAGTGCTGGTAGTACATTAATCAAAAAGTGTACCAATCTACCATGACAAGATATTGTTTTAGGAACTACCTAAAACTGACATCAATCTTTTTTTTTTTTTTGACAGGTTCATATCAGTACCACAGGACTAATTGTGACCCCACCCCCTAGCAGCCCGGTTACAACTGGGCCTTCATTTACCTTCCCATCTGAGGTCACCTACCAAGCTGCTCTTGGCGTAAGTAGCATTTGACAAAACTGAGGCTCCTTGTGCATCTTTTGTCTCCATTGTCATTCTCCTTTCTGCAGTTCTGGTAAACTAGTTAGAAACTTTTGGGTTGTTTGATGTGATTACATCTGTGATAGGTAGTAGCACACATTGAACTATGGCAAAAGTTTGGCACTAAAGATCCTGGACAACAATGCCTTTCATTCCTCAGTCTTGCTCTGCCTTTCTGTGGAGTAAGTATGAGAAGCATACTCCTGCCCCTTCCTAAGAGAACAACATTTTTACTCAATGTGAGTCAAAAAGCAAATTAAAAAAAAGGGGAAGAAAAAGGGGAAAGAAATGTCTTATGAAGAGCAACTTGCTTGAATCCTCAACTTCTGGATCTTTGTCCCTCCTGCATTCAGTACCCAGAACTATCATCAAACAATCCCTGAATCATCTGCTGTACCTGCGTCTTCCATTTCTAAATCAGATGAGCCTATTTTGATTATCCTGTCTGACCTCTCTGAATATCAAATACTATAGTCGCATTTGCAGCAAAGTCTGTTAGCTCTTCTGTTTTCATAGATTCAGTTTTTAAGGCCAAAAGGGGCCATTCTTATAATTTAGTCTGACCTCCACATAAAACAGGCTGTAGACCTTTCCTGAATTAATTCCTTTTGCAAATCCAGTAGCTGTGGTTGAACTAGAGCATATCTGTTAGAAGAACATCCAATCTTGATTTTAAAATTTCCAGTGATGGAGAATCCATAACAGCCCCTGTAAGTTGCTCCAATGGTTAATTACCCTGTCTGTTAAAAATTTGCACGTTATTTCTAGTCTCAGTTTGTATATCTTCAGCTTCCAACCATTGAGCTTTTTTATACCTTTGTCTGACAGATTGAAGAGGCCTCTATTTTAAAATTTCTGTTCCCTATGTAGGCACTTGTAGACTGTGATTAAGTTATCCCTTAACCTTCTCTTGAACAAGCTGTGACATACCAGGGTACAATCCAGACTGAGTAGCTGTGTCACCCCTGCCCTGTAACCTGTGGTGCCCTTTACAATGTTTTGCTGCTGTGGCCCCCAACCTAGACTGTTCACAAACAACCTCCAGCATGTAAGTCACTCCCAGCTATGTCTGTGAGTGTTGTGCAGCCAGCCAGCCAGCCACACCTTGGCTCTTACTAGCCTTAAAAATTATTATAGGGTGATCCGAACACAATCCCAGTCCCATATTTTTCCCCAGAAACATAAGACCTTGTGAGGCAGTGTCCATGCAACAGTGCCCCCCTGGACAAACAGGCGGGCGTGGCTCTGGATCACGCAGCTCAGCAGGGCGGTCAGTCCATTCTTGGTGTCCAGGAATCTGGAAACTCTCTTTGTTCTCAGGTCTGCCAGTGAGTTGGTCATGGAACTTAGGCCAACACACTCCTCTGGGTTCCAGTTCAGGGCCCTCGGGCTAGACAAGTAGAATAAGGATTTGCCGATTCTGACAGTGCCCTGAGCTCCTTTCTACCTTCCCTCAGGCCTTTGTAGGCTCTTCAATCTGTTGGCCTGTTTGCTGCTTTTCTGGGGTGTTTGTCCCTGGGCGTCTCTCTAGCACAGACGTTCCTTTTTCCAGTCTGCTCACTTTCCTGTTAGCCTCCCCCCTCTTCTGCTTCCCAGCCCTTTTATTCTCCCAGCTGCTGTGAAACTGCAGATCAGCAGTGGCCAGCAGTGCCTGTATTACCCATTTGGTTGCTGGGCTAGCATGTGGCACATACACCCCATGATAGTCCTGTTCTGCCCCGCTGCTCCTGGACCATACGAATATAGTAAGTCCATTATTTCTTTAAGGGAATTATATGCTTACAATTTGTTACTCCAAATGACATTACCCAGTACTTCAGTTTGAGCACACTGGATTAGATAAAACAATAAAAAAAGTTTATTAACTAAAAAGAGAGAGATTTTAAGTGAAAATAATGAGGCATAAAAGTGAGAAATAGTTAAAAGAAAAATAAAGATAAAACACTTACTGGTGCCTAACTTAAGAAACTATATAGATTCAAAGCAAAGTTTTCTTACCACGTGCTTTCAGCAGTCTTACTGACCAAAGTCTTTAGGTCAGGACCTCTCCCACAGAGTCCAGTGGCTGCTTTCTTTGTCTCCTCAGGTACAGTGAATGCAATGGGCAGGGAGAGAAAAAGAGGTGCATTGGAATGTTTGTGCCTCCTTTTTATAGTTTCAGTCCCCCTCTTGAAAAAATTTCCACCTGAGATCCAGGAGTCTCGTTCCCTCCTGGTTTTTTCACCTGTTTGAACTTCCTTTGTCTTCCCTTCCTTCTTGATGACTCTGTTTACTGCTTAAATGTAAATTAAGGCAAGCACACATTTCTTTGTTTAGGACAGACCGGTTTGCCAGCTTCTGTTTGGGCAGGGCTCTGGGGTTTGGAACATGTATTGTTAACACCACACAGGGGAATCTTTTAACTTCACGTACAGTGTTGCCACACATATTTTACCAGGACAATACTGACCAGCAGATTTTGAGTTTTCAAATGATACCTACAGGCATACTTTGTACAAAGATTATTACAGTAGCATGTAGGGTATGAATACAGGGTATATTCCATCATACAAGCTAAATAAATTCAGCTCCTTGCATCTCTCATTAAAAGGCATGTTTTCCAGTCCTTTACTTATTCTCCTGGCTCTTCTCTGAATCCTCTCCAGTTTTTCAACATCCTTGAATTGTGGACACCAGAACTGGACACAGTATTCCAGTGGTAGGTGCACCTGTGCCAAAGACAGAGGTAATATAACCTCCCTATTCTTATCCGATATTTCTTTGTTTGTACATCCAAAGACCTCATTAGACCTTTTGGCCATAGTGTTGCACTGAGAGCTCATTTTCAGTTTATTATCCACCATGATCCTCAAGTCTTTTAAAGTTACTGCTTCCCATGATAGCATCCCCCATTCTGTAAGTATGGTCTTCATTCTTTGTTCCTAAAGGTAAGATCTTACATTTGGCCATATTGAAACACATATTGCTGATTGTTGAGTTCCAGACCATGTTGAACAGTTCCTGTCCTTTTCATTACTTACCAGTCTCCAATCTTTTTATCATTTCCAAATTTTATCAGTAATGATATTCTTTTAATTTCTTCTGTTCTATTCTATGAAGATTCTTACACCACTCTCATCACTGTAATATCTGAGCATTTTCCAGTAGTGCATAAAGTTACTTGATTAATATATGTCATGCTTTTGTTCTCTCATCTACTCCCCGGAGGGAGAAGGGTTTTTGTTTTGGGAATATTTTTATATTCTATAATATTATAAAATTATAATAGATAGATAGATATAGATATATGGGCTGTCAGTCACAGTTATCTCAAGCAATGAACCCAAAACAAATTAACTGAATTAAAAAAATTAATCCCGATTAGTCACAATTTTAGTCGCAGCGTTAAACAATAATAGAATACCATTTATTTAAATATTTTTCATGTTTTCTACATTTTCAAATATATTGATTTCAGTTACAACACAGAATACAATGTGTACAGTAATCACTTTATATTATTTGTGTTACAAATATTTGCACTGTAAAAAAAGATAAATAATAGAATCATAGGACTGGAAGGGACCTCGAGAGGCCATCTAGTGCAGTCCCCTGCACTCATGGCAGGACTGAGTATTATCTAGACCATCCCTGACAGGTGTTTGTCTAACCTGCTCTTAAAAATCTCCAATGATGGAGATTCCACTACCTTCCTAGGCAATTTATTCCAGTGCTTAACCACCCTGACAGTTAGGAAGTTTTTCCTAATGTACAGCCTAAACCTCCCTTGCTGCAATTTAAGCCCATTGCTTCTTGTCCTATCCTCAGAGGTTAAGAACAATTTTTCTCCGTCCTCTTTGTAACAACTTTTTACGTACTTGAAAACTGTTATGCCTCCTCTCAGTCTTTTCTTCTCCAGACTAAACAAATCCAGTTTTTTCAATCTTCCCTCATAGGTCATGTTTTCTAGACCTTTAATTATTTTTGTTGCTCTTCTCTTGACTCTCTCCAATTTCTCCACATCTTTCCTGAAACGTGGCACCCAGAACTGGACACAGTACTCAAATTGAGGCCTAATCAGCGCGGAGTAGAGTCGAAGAATTACTTCTCGTGCCTTGATTACAACATGTCTGCTAATGCACCCCAGAATAATGTTCAGGTTTTTTTGCAACAGCGTTACACTGTTGACTCATATTTAGCTTGTGGTCCACGATGACCTCCGTATCCCTTTCTGCAGTACTCCTTCATAGGCAGTCATTTCCCATTTTGTATGTAAAGAAATACTATTTTTCAGTTCATCTCATACAGGTACTGTAGTGCAATTTCTTTATTGAAAATGGAATGCACCTAACAAATGTAGATTTTTTTTTACATAACTGCACTCAAAAACAAAACAAAAACCAAAAGAATGTTAAACTTCTTGTGAAGCCAATTGCTAAGACAAACAAGTTTATTTGAGACAATGCTGCTAGCTTCTTATTTACAATGTCACCTAAAAGTGAGAACAAGCATTTGAATGGCATTTTTAGCCATAGCCGGTGTTGCCGGGTGCCAGATATGCTAAACAGTCATATGCCCCTTCATGTTTCAGCCACCATTCCAGAAGACACTATGTAAAATAATAATAATAATTCTACATTTGTATGTTGCATTTTCATGATTGTACTAGAGTACATGTATGAGGTGAGTTGAAAAAGACTATTTCTTTTGTTTACAAATATTTGCACTGTAAAAAATATAATAAAAAATAATATAAAGTGAGCACTGTACACTTTATATTCTGTTGTAATTGAAATCAATGTATTTGAAAAAGTAGAAAACGTCAAAATATATTTAAATAAATGGTATTCTATTATTGTTTAACAGTGTGATTAAAACGCCGATTAAACGCATTTTTTAAAATCAAATTAATTTAGAAGGCGAGGTCAAAGACATGCGGATAGTGATGAAGTTTGTAATGGCCCTTCATTCCTGGGGTGGTTAATTCCATAGTTTTGGGCCAGCCTCCAAAATAGCTCAGTCTCCTTCACAGACAATCTTTACACTTACAGTTGAAAGTTCAGTTTTGCCAGAGGAGCATAGTTGTCAACCATGATCTTCATCCCAGAGCTTTAGTCGATCTTTTAGGCACCCTGTGACCACTCCATAAAGTGTCTTGAAGATAAGGACTGTGGTCTTGAACATGCTTAATTATTCTATGGGAGACCAGCGTGGGGAGTGGAGGATAAATTTGATGTGTTCACAGTAGCTAGTGTTGCTGAGAGGAGACTGCAGCATTCTCTTGCAGTTGTAGTTTCCTCAGTTGTGAAGATGCCATACCCACATTGCTTTAGTTCAGCTGAGAGGCAACAAAGGTGCGGATAACTGAGGCCACATCATCGTTTGGCAATATGGAAATGAGTCTTCTAGCCAACTGGAGACGGTAGAAATGCTATTAGGTGATATCTTAGAATTAGTTCACTTTAATCCAAGAGCACTCTTAAGCCACAGACTGAATTTTTTGATTGTGGTTCAACCAAAGGAGACTGCACTGTGGCTGTGAACTCTTCACTCAGCCCACAAGCATAAGCTCTGTCTTGCACAGGTTGAGACAGGTTATTGATGATGATATTACTAATCCCTGTGGGACCCTACTAGAAACACACCAACTCAATGTTGACTCCCCATTTACAAATACATTTTAAGAGCTATCAGTTAGCCAGTTTTTATATCTGTTTCATATGTGCCTTGTTGATTTTGAATCATTCCAGTTTCTTAATCAAAATACTGTGTTACCAAATCAAATGCCTAACAGAAGTTTTAAGTACACTACTTCAACACTATTATCATTATCAACCAAATTAAATAGTCTAATCTAAAATTATATCAAATTTAATTTGACGAGATTTATTTTCCTTAAACATACACTGGTTGACATGAGTTATATTACCATCCTTTAATTCTTTATTAACCAAGTTCCATATCAGCTGTTTCATTGTTTTGCCTGAAATTGAAGTCAGGCTGACAAGTCTATAATTAAGTGAGATCATCCTGATTATCTTTTTAAAATATTGATACAACATTAGCTTTCTTCCAGTCCTCTGGAACTTCCCCAGTGTTCCAAGACTTATTAAAAATCAACTATAACAGTCCACAGAGCTTATTGGCCAGCTCTTTTAGAACTCTTGGATGCAAGTTATCCTGTCCTGCTATGTAAATATGTCTAACATTAGTAGTTTTGTCTCTAATCCATGTCCTGTACTCTGAGGAAGGTTCTTTCATCTGTTAGAGACATCTTGATATGGAAGACAGTGCTAGTGAGTACAGACAACACAACAGTAGTTGCCTAGCTGAGATAAGGGGCACTTAGTGTGTGTTTTCTGTGTTTGGATCCAGCTTTCTCTCATTGACTGAAAAAAATGTATCTTCTGCGACGAAACATTTCACAGAGAATTTAAGTCACTGTGCAGTCAGTACTGCAGAGCAGTTCTCCCAGGAGAAAGATCCAGATATAGGTGCCTCTTCTTAGATATGATAGCATCTTTTTTTGAATTCCATGCTGCCCTACTATTGCATCTACTGCCACTCCCTGTAAACTACTCCAGAACATGCCTTTGTAATTTTTGGCCTTTTTATTCTTCCCTGTCTCTCCTTCATGAGGGTACCTGTAAGAACTGGCAGACAAAGTCAGTACCATAATCATCTGTGCCATGCAAGATGAGAAGTTGCAGATGTCCACTAGTAGGTCTTGTTTCTGGCTCAGGTACCCAATCTCAAAAAGACATGTGTGATTCAACGTCGTGATTTCAAGAAACTTGTAAGAGTTCTGTCTTAAGGTTTTTTCCTCTGTCATAACTAGTACTCTTCTTTATTCTATGAGATCCAGTAGCTCCATGTTTGTTGCCAAACATGCAAGTCACTTTATTTTGCTGTTAATGAAAGTCATTAAAACTACCAGGTTCCTTTAGTTGCATTGGAGTTTCTTCAAAAATGCCTGACAAAGGCTGTGGCATTAATACCCATAAGAGTTAAACCACAGCAGTAAGTGTAACCCAGAGCGGGAGAGACATCATTGGTTCACATTCTCTAGTGGTGCTTTCTTTTTGACCAGGTTCCGGATTAGGCCTCTGATTAGGCAAGGCATGTAATTCCTATGGGGAATCTGAATTTATTCTCTGCTGTCTGCTTGAAGTCCTGGGCTTTATGTACGGAAATCTGTTGACTCTTAATGTTCTTTTTCTTGTTACCTTATTTTCAGTAAGAAGAAACTGTGCGTTGGCAGCTTTATTCTTTCTATGTATACAAGCTGCAGTCTTGTGGCCTTTGTATTCTTTTACTGTAAATAATGTTAGACACGTCTTCAGATGAAGCAACCTATGGTCACAGAATGCACAATAGTTCTTTTAAAATTCCCCTTTCTCTCCTGTTTCATAACCTCCTGTCCTATTTGTAATAGTGTGCTAGACAGATCCTAACAGTTCCAGATGGCTGTTTTGGAGTTGTGTAAGGTAGATTTTGTATCTGTAAATGATGTTTATGCATCTCTGGACTCTGAGACTGATACCTCCTTGGTATCTTGGATAGTATTAGTATCAGTGATAGGTGCAGTTGGTTCTTGACATTCATAACCTGTTAACCATTGCTGGCTTAATTTCTTTTTTTTTGTATTTAGAAGTGGGAACTAGCTCACGGATTTTTATTTATTGATTTTTAAGGCTCTCCCTTTAACTTTCCTCTTTGATTCTGGAATACTGTGGAAATTGCTTGGGAATCTGAATGCAACAGGGAGTCTTTAATCCCAAAACTTTTGCGTGATGACCATAAACAACCCAGTAATTTCAGGCTCGTGTTTCTGTATCTCTGATATTTTACTTAAGGGTGGTGGCTATTGTTTTAGCTATGGACTAACCCAAAGATGGCACAAGGTTTAGTTCACTTAATACAGCTCCTTTTATGTTACAACAAACTAATCTGAGAAGAAAAAGGAGGAGGAACTGAAGAGTCAGAACAGGAAGTCCCAACCAACTCCTCTAAGTAACAAGTGTCCATCTTTAAAGAATCTCTGAAAAAATGTATTTATCATATATCTGTGGGGCCTAATGGAGAAAAAGTTACTGTCTTGTTCCATCCCCTATAGAATAAGAGGCACGCTTATTTTCTAGGGAGGGTATGACAAGCCCTCTAGGTTGAACTGGAGAGCAAATGGCTCCAGGACAAATCTGAGAGAGTTCCTGGAGCTAAGGACTCTGTGGGTCTTGTAGCTGTGCTCATGTTTAAGGCCCTGCTATGATTGAGTGGTTGCACTCTCCTGTCTTGAAAGTGATACACATATATGGTCCAAAGAATGTCAAGACTGCTATTCTTATTCCCTTCGTAATACTACAGTTGTGGATGCTGTTTTGACCAAAGCCAAAAGTTCTATGAGATGTGAAATTTATGACTTTGGGCTAAAATCCTTAGAGATAAGCATTAGGAATGAGACAATTTTCAAATTGGAGTAATAGCTACATGGATTGTAAACTACTTGTACTGCATGGGCAAAATTTAATTTTATATTTACAAGATCTATAATTTCACTGTTTCTGAAAGAAATTCAGAATATGGTTTTAAAGAAGTTGTACCTGGGATGATAATTCAGCAGGTGTTCTCTCTACACTAACAGCAACAAAATAATAATTTAGGTATAATTTGTATGGTATAACTTCTAATAGCAGAAAGATACTTGTCATGGTTTTCACTGAAAAATGCAGATGGTTAACAGGTGTTTTGAAGGAGGAGAAAGGAGGTAATTTGCCCTAGTAGAGTGAGAGAATTCCATTCAGAAGTAGCAGAGGAAGAGAAATGTAACGTGACACCATCATATTGATTGCCTCATAATCATTCTGCCTTTAGATTCTGGTATGAAACTGAAATTACATTGGTGGGTTTGGGCAATGATCTCCTATCCAGCAGTGTCCATGCTGCTGCCTTTTGATACTGCTGAACATGAAGTGGTGTTGACAAGTTTGCAGTAAATAGTAGCATATTGAAGAAAAGGAGTACTTGTGGCATAAGCTTATGTAACAAAATAAATTTGTTAGTCTCTAAGGTGCCACAAGTACTCCTTTTCTTTTTGCGAATACAGACTAACACGGCTGCTACTCTGAAACCTAGTAGCACATTGTTTGACTTTGGAGGACTCTGAGGGAAATCAGGGGTTATTTGTTACCCTAAAGGGGGAACTACAGGATTCTGTCCTGGTCACACACACAATTTGTGTGTGTGTGTGATTGAATATGAAGCTGTCTGGTAAGGAGGCATGGACTGTCATGCTTTAGTGTGCTAATGACACTTCACTCTATATCTCCTTCATGTCGAACCATCCGATTCAATGGTACAAATAACTCTGCAGGAGGAGGCATAAATAAGAGGCTAGCTGTCTGATGGTTAGTCTTTATAAAAGGAGGATAATTTCGGTAGGCTGGGGGAAACAACCAGAAGTGATGAGGGATTGTATCAGTGTGGCTTTTGTAAGTAGTTCAGATCATAGTTTAGGAATTTTGTTAGACCTGAACCTGAATTAATTAACCTTCTGGGCCTGGTGCAAAGCACATGTTTTTCCAGACGTTTTGGCAGTTGATGATCAGAGGGATGATAGGACATATTATTGTTACTTTGCTATTATGTCTTTTGTAATATTTTGATGTTTAAGATGATTATTGATCTTTAGTTGATAGAGGTAGAGAAGCGGATTTCTTACATCTGATTTTTAATATTATTTATGAGTGCCTAGAACATAGGAGGGATGCCTATATGGAATTTTTAACCTGAAGTAAATAAAATAGCACATCATTTTAGCTATTTTGAAACACAATGTGGTGTGTGGTACTTTTTAAAATTCAAAACCCTTCCATTTATGGTGAAGACTTTTTAAAAATGCTGTTTTCTACAGTCAAGTGTATTCCGTAGCTGGAAAGTGATTATGCAAACACAGTGAGCTCTATTTTTTTCCTCTTTGAATTTCATTAGGCAAAAAATTCCTTTTTAACCAGCATAAAAGGTTTTACTCCCTCACTTATATTTGTGCTTTTTTTGTGTGAAATACTGAATATAGGAACTGTCAGACTTGGCTTGAACTAGAGGCAGATTTGTCTCTCAGTATCTCTAAGAGATGGCTGAATGCCAGAATTTCTGAAAATTTGGCTAAAGCATTTGGATCTAGTTTATTAAGTTGGAGCAGAGCAATTTGTGGAGCATTTTTTTGTCTACAGTCAATCAGGTATTTTGTTTAGATTTCTAAGTACTTGCCAAGTCTTATGAAGTTTAATTGGGGTGCAGCTCGCTGCAGGTTTTATCCCTATAGGATAGGATTAGACAATGGCGAGGACAGCATAAGAACCTGAATAGAATAGAATGTTGTGGGGGATTGGACTTTAAAAAAAATAAGAACTCTCTTTATGGCATGTATTCATAAAAGTAAAGTACATCTCCAAGAAGGATACACATTTTAGAAGATAATCAAAGTGTAAACTGGTGGTGCCTGCATATTGTGTGTAAATATTTGCTGCATATTGTCAGAATTGGTTTCCAAGGACTTCTAATTGACCTCTCTCATAAAGGATAGACATAAGAGGGTCCTGTGCTTTTGTTGGTTGTTTTGAATACTAGTTTACATTATTAGTATTGTTACTATTACTATTATTATTATATTTGTATTACCATAGCACTTCGGGGCCCCAGTCCTGGAGCAGGACTTCATTGGCTAGGCACTGCATAAACACAGAACAAAGAGTTAGTCCCTGCCCCACAGGGCTTGCCATCTCAGTATAAGTCAAGAAACAACAAATGGAGACAGAAAGGGGAGTACAAGGAAACAAAGAGGCCATGGATACACTCCAGAGCTAATGCGAGCATAGCCCCATAGGCTGTCTATGTTTACAGCAGAGTGTAGTAGAGAGCTGCTAGTAGAGAGTGTAGTAGAGAGTACAGGAGCTGCCAGAACTTTTCCCTGCTGCTGGAGCCTTTCTCCACTGCCTCCCCACTGCCAGAGCCTTTCCTTGCTGCCAGAGCCTTTCAATGTGGCAGGGAAAGGCTCCAGCAGTGGGGAGGTGGCGGGAGATTACATTGCTAAAAATATGTGTAGATGTTTGAGGTACTACTTAGGCTTGTAGAGACCTGTGTAGGGTATATTGCCTAAGGTTCAAGCATGTGTAAGCGGAGGAATAGTCCTGCTCTTGTGGGGAACTTTCCTGGCTTCTGCACTACCCCGGTGAAGTGGGCTAGCGAAAGGATCAGAGTCCTCGCTCCCACTTCCTTTACCCAGTGGCCTCCCTGCCCTTGAGGACTCCCCTTCCACTCTCCTGTCTGGCAGAGTCCTCAGAACCCCAACAAGGCTGGGCCCAGGATTCCTGGGGGGCTCGACCTCCAACCCTACTGTGGTCACCTAGGACAGGGGCTAGGGTGTCCCCGCTCCGGGGTACTCTCTCTGCACTGGGCACTTCTCTGACCCACTGACCATTACATACAAGTTAAAGCAAATGCAAGTTATTTAATCAACAATTAATTTTAAAAAAAATAAGGAAAAATGGGAAAGGTTAAAGGAAACACATCAACCCGCTCTGTGGCAGGGAACATCACAAACAGTGTCTCTGGAATGTCAGGGCAGTTCACAGTCTGTTCCTTGTAAGTCCCAGCCCTTCTTCTCAGGCCCTGGCTGTGCTGTAGGGATGCTGTGGGTTGGACACTTGCTCTGGTGGTGGCCACACACTCTCAGGCTGTAAGTGGTAGGACCCTTATTCCCAGTGTCGCCCCCGCCCTGTCGGGGTTACGATCCAAGCCTGGCCTGCAGAGCCTCTTGGCTGAGGCGTCTCCTTGTGCTGGGCCCGCTGCCCAGGGTCCCCCTCGCTCTCCCCAGCTGCTCACCGCACCCAGCTCTGGACTGCTCCAGCCCCAGCTCCACCATTCTGGCCCCTCTGGCTCTGGTTGCTGCAGCTCTGCTCCCAGGACAGGTCTGCTCTGCAGGCTGCTTCTGTGACTCTGCTCCCAGCACTGACCTGCTTCCTGGGCTGCTTTTCTGGCCCCTCTGGCTCTGGTTGCTGCAGCTCTGCTCCCAGGACAAGGTCTGCTCTCTCTGGGCTGCTTTTCTGGTCCCTCTGGATCTGGCACAGCTCTGCTCCCCAGCTTAGCTTGGGCCCCTGCTTTCTCCTTAGCTCGGCCCCACTCTGTCTGACCCAGGCAAATCCAGCTCACACAGAGGACGGGACCTCCCTGGCCTCCTGACTCTCTGATTAGCCTGCCCATCCTGTCATTCAGGCTGACCTGAATGTTAGTAAGTGGTCAACAGTCCCCTTACACATGTAGGGCACTCTACTTATCTATTCTAAGCCATGCCCCAGCATCTACACTGTTATTTATACCCATGCAAGGTGGGCATGCAATGTCTGTACTCTACACTCCATCATAAGTCTAGAGTTACCTTCAGTATAAGGCAGAAGTGGGCAAACTACAGCCCACTGTCCACATCCGGCCTGCAGGACTGTCCTGCCTGGCCCTTGAGCTCCCAGTCAGGACAGCTATCCCCCAGCCCCTCCCCTGCTGTCCTCCCTCCCCCGCAGCCTCAGCTCGCTGTACCGCCAGCACTGTGGCCCGCAGCTCCTGCCAGGGAGAGTGGCGGCATGGCTGCAAGCTCCTGCTGCTCTGAGCGGCATGGTAAGGGGGCAGGGGCCGGGGGTCGGGTGGTTGGATAAGGGGCAGGAGGTTCCGGGGGGCAGTCAGGGGACAGGGAGCAGGGGACAGTTGGACGGGGCGGTCAGGGGATGGGGAACAGGGGGGGTTGGCTAGGGGATGGAGTCCCAGGGGACAGGGAGTAGGGGGTGGAGACCCGGGTGACCTGTCAGGGGGCGGGGGTGTTGATGGGGTCGGGGCAATTAGGGGACAGGGAGCAGGAGGGGTTGGATGGGGGTGGGATCCCAAGGGGTGGTTAGGGGCAGGGGTCCCGGGAGGGGGCGGTCAGGGGACAAGGAGCAGGGGGGTTGGATGGGTTGGGAGTTCTGAGGGGGTCAGTCAGGAAGTGGGAGGGGGTGGGGGCCAGGCTGTTTGGGGAGGCACAGCCTTCCCTTCCCGGCCCTCCATACAGTTTCGCAACCCCGATGTGGCCCTCAGGCCAGAAAGTTTGCCCACCCCTTGTATAAGGCAAGAAACAGCAGATGGAGACAAAGGGGGTACAAGGAAACAATGAGGCCATGTCCACACTCCAGAGCCTATGCTGGCGTAACCCTGTATTGTAGATATTTGTCTGCTGACAGAAGTTTTTCTGTCAGTATGGTAATACCACCTCCCCAAATAACATTAGCTATGCTGACAGAAGCGCTCTTCTTTCAGCATAGTTGCATCTACACCTGGGCTTTTTCAGCATAGCAATGTTGACTAGAGGGTGCGATTTCCCTGTGCCACCCACCCCTGCAATCCTTGTGATGTAGCTATGTCAGCATAACTTAGTCGTGTAGATCAGGCCTGAGACAGTATTGGTCAGCATGATAGGCAGTTGTGTCAATATGCCAGCAGTCTAACTGTTGTCAAATTTTTGGTAGGCAAACATAATGATAGTTACTTAAGGTGTTGAACTCCATTAGTTTAATTTCATTAACCTTCTTCAGCAAAATACTTTCCATGGTCTGTTTTTATTTTAAAAAAACAAACAAAGCAGAGATCCTGTACTATGGTACTGGTGTACAATCAAGTGTATTAACAGAACCAATAAAGTACAAGAGATATCTCACCATACAATTCCATACCAGTGGAATTGTAACATCTGTGGATGTTACAGTTCAAGTGTTAAGAAAGTAACTGAATTTGTAAATTCCAAATGATCTCCTGTCCTTTATATAATTGGACTATAAATAACGTTGTCAACAAAAATAATATAAAGTAGTTTTGATAGTGTTGTTATCCAATGCCAAACATTTTTTAAAACCTTGGGGTTTTTTTTGTTTCACTGGTCTAGAATCCTAAATGGATATTATCTGGCCAATGTATATAGCTGTTGCTAACATAGCACGTTACATTCTTCTGGGAGGTTATGTACGTTCTGTATTGGGTACAGTTGATTTATTTTGAAATCACAAGGCTGTACCTATAATCAGAAGAAGATTTAAATGAAAATAAGATATAGCTGTTTCCCATCTTACCTTACTGATCACACCATTATTAAGCATTTTTGAGGAATACATTTTCATTATATTGTGCTTATAAGGCTGGTTGATGTGTGACCACTTCTGCTAGGTTTTGAAAACCATGAACATATAGTTCATTACTGAATACTGAAAGTGCAAGATTGCATTTTATGAAGCTGTCTTTTATTAATACATTGAATGCAGTATGGTGGTAATCTCACTGTGTGTGTTGCTACAGCATCTTGTGTGAATATTTACTTAGAAAAATGTGAAAGAAAAAACTTAACAAATCAGTGTTCAGACAAAAAATCTGCTTGAATGTAATTTGAATTCTGAATGTTATGGTCGCAATTTATATTTATGTGCTGATGTATTGGAACAGACAGGTATACAATACATTTTGTCAATGTATATTTTTAATTTGGGGTCTTCAAAGCTGAATGAACAATGGAATGGTTCAGAAATTTGTTTAGAAATTAAGGGATTGCTTTACCGTGGAGTTGATAAGTGAAAATAGTTTATGCTTTCTGTATCACATACTGGGGGGGGTTGTATTCAGTTCTTACATGGGATGCTTCAAAGAGGGTTGGGGGGGGGCAGTCCCCCTTTGTGAGCCTGTTTTCCCAGGAGTGTCAGTACACAGGCTCCTAAAGAATTATCTGAGGTTTTATAGATCAGAAGGTAACAATTACTCTATTGATTTTCAAAAGGAATGGAATCCTGTAGGCAGAACCCCCGTTAGGATCTGCCTGTAAGGGAACTGCAGCTTTTCACTGGTGTGCTTGTTAAAGATGACCAGTCTTGATAATACTGAATTTCAAAAGCTGGCACTTCTAAATAAAAGAATAAATGAAAATGGCAACAATAGCACAGTGACTGTGGTCTACTATTGTTCTTGCTTTTTGTAGCCGACACATCAAAGGGAATTTTCTACTAGGAGTGGTTTTGGGTGCACTGCAGCTGAATTGTATATTGCGTTTCAGCTTCAGTCTACAAAAACAACCAGGGATTGAAGTCTATTCAACAGTAGGATGTAAAACCTACCTCTTGGAAGGCTTCTGGATTCTTGTTAAGAATTCTCATGAAAATGTTGTTTGTTATAATTAGAAACAACACTTTCAGCTTCCCCTGTGCTGGGAAATTACTTGTGTGTTTCCTAAACTGGCTCTAGTGAATTCAAGATCTTAAACTGGAAAAAGAGAGACAAACCTAGTTGTCTAGTTATGTCTTATCAACCGATGGTAGAATGCTGTGCTCAACTAATTTACTGTTAAAGATTTTTTTTCAGTATCTTAACACACTGTATTTTCTCTTGCTCTTTTTATTCTTTTAATACTAGAATATGAATCCCCCCCTTCCGCCACCACCTCTTTTGTCTGCCACAATCATTGCTTCAACATCTTCAGGGCTGCCTTCTCCAGGAGTAATACAAAGGCCTGCATCAGGATCAACTGACCAAACAGCACATTTACGGCCACAGTCTCGACCAAGTGTGTAAGTGAAATTGAAATGTGTTACCAGTTGTCAGTCTGGGAAGTGGGCAGAAGGGAGGTGTGAAGGGGAAAGAGGAGAAGAAAATACAGTAAGACAGGTCATGTCAGATATAAATTGGTACATGTTCATGACTCACCAGCTGGCCTGAGTCCTGCTAAAATTCCCAGAAAGCAGTGCTTATAATTAGAAAACAAAAGCAACACAGTGGAGTTGTTATGTGATCTCCCCCAACAGTCTTCATGCTGAAAGCTATTTATAGCATAGGTAAATATAATAGCATGCTGCTGCATTATATTATGTGGATAAAGTACAAATATATGGAATATTCATCATGTAGAGAGGGAATGTACTTTTCTTTTCCTTGAGTTAGGGGTGAGGACTATCTAATTCACAAGTGGCAATGTCCTGAGTGAGTTCCTTCAGTGTCATCTACTATAAAAGGAATCAAAAGACCATCCCCATGTAGAATAATTTATGCTAGGACACAGAAAGCGTTGTATCTTGTTTGGCATGTTATATTAGCATCTCATTGTCAGGCTGCCTGTGCAGGTTGCAAGTGCAGTTCGACTGAGGATTCTACAGTTAAGTTAATTAGTGGATGGCAGTTTGGAATTAAGACAGAAAGCTGCTAGCTAGTGTTATGTCCTCACTCTTGTAATACAAGCAAATGGGAGTAATATTGCCAGGTGAAAAATATTTAATATATAACCTGTGGTCCTGACAGCATTTCTCTTCCTGAAAATTACATCGTATGAGCAATCTGGGAAAGTAGATTATGTAGGTGGGGGACTGCACAAATTGCTGGACAGGTGAAAGCAGTAAATGTTTGATATAGGAGGGAAGGGGACAAAAATACCCGCTTCCTTTAATCAGTGCACCTAGGACCAATTTTGCTCACACTGACATTTTGTAAAGCCTCTTTTTCTCCTTCCCCTCTTTTGCCTACCCCTGAGAATGAGAGTGGAAAGATTTGTTGACTTCCCAGCCAGTGTATGCAGTGATGGGCCCTTTTTCAAAAGGGGGCTTTTGTATTTTTGAAAAATGCAATAACTTATTTGTAGATGTTATTACCCATGGGTCTGATATAAACACATATATTTTAAAGTAAAAAACAAAAACAAAAAAAGCTTGCTCTTCATTTTATCCTGGCGCAGAGTGTAGAAGAAAGGTGGTGAGCAGACGGTTTCTCCCACTCTAAAGTGGCAATTAGAAATCCTACACTACTGGGAAATGTCCCTAATAATATCTAGTACAGAACGGTAGAAGTATCTGTTTTATTTTTATTTTCGAAAAGCTAAGTTTGGAAGTTGTTAAATATATCTTTTAAAAAAGAAACAGAACAGGAGAGGACAAAACTGATACTCCTCCCTACTTCTTCCCCCAGTCATGATTCCAGAGTTACTACATTAAGCTGTAGCTTCTTAGGAGGAAAACAAGTGGGTTTTAAAAGTGAAACAGCAGCTACTCTGTTTGTAGGCGTCAGTTTCCAGCAACATAGCACATCTCCCTCCAGCACTTCAGTTGCACTGTAGGGACCCAGTTCTCTGATTTAAAAAGAAAAAGTTGAATCAGAAGTATTTTGTTTATTTCTGAATCTGGTCTTTCATTCCCAAGTATAAATACTCACAGAAAGGAAAAGAAGAGGTGGGGGAAGGCATGGAGAAGGATTTAATGGCTAGAAAAAGAAACTACAGTAAATAACAAAATTTACAGTTAGTATTTTCAGTTAATTTCTAATGTACAGTAATTTTAATAACATACACTAACAAGGAACACACAATAACTGATTAAAAATTTAACATAATACTTTTCCCTTAATAGTGCTGTTCTTTATAGTTGCTACAAGATGCTGGTGGTGTGTCATTAGATGGCATGGGCACTTCTTGGGGTTATGATATCCCAGCACCTGTCATGCTGTAGTCTTTAATTGTTGCCCTTCACTTTGAACTCTTACCCAGTCGGGAAAGTAGAAGAAAGTGATTGTGTACCTTTTTATGTTTAAACTAAGGCTGTGAAACAATTAAAAACATTAATTGCAATTAATTGTGAGATTAAAAAAACCTAGAAATCACAGTTTTAATCACACTGTTAAATAATAATACAGTAGCATTTATTTAAATATTTTGGGGTATTTTCTACATTTTCAAATGTATTTATTTCAATTAGAATACAGAATACAAAGTCTACAATGCTCACTTTGTATTATTATTTTTTATTACAAATATTTGCACTGTAAAAAAGATAAAAGAAATAGTATTTTTCAATTCACCTCATACAAGTACTGTAGTGCAATCTCTTTATCATGGAAATGCAACTTAGAATCATAGAATCATAGAATCATAGAATATCAGGGTTGGAAGGGACCCCAGAAGGTCATCTAGTCCAACCCCCTGCTCGAAGCAGGACCAATTCCCAGTTAAATCATCCCAGCCAGGGCTTTGTCAAGCCTGACCTTAAAAACCTCTAAGGAAGGAGATTCTACCACCTCCCTAGGTAACGCATTCCAGTGTTTCACCACCCTCTTAGTGAAAAAGTTTTTCCTAATATCCAATCTAAACCTCCCCCATTGCAACTTGAGACCATTACTCCTCGTTCTGTCATCTGCTACCATTGAGAACAGTCTAGAGCCATCCTCTTTGGAACCCCCTTTCAGGTAGTTGAAAGCAGCTATCAAATCCCCCCTCATTCTTCTCTTCTGCAGATTAAACAATCCCAGCTCCCTCAGCCTCTCCTCATAAGTCATGTGCTCTAGACCCCTAATCATTTTTGTTGCCCTTCGCTGGACTCTCTCCAATTTATCCACATCCTTCTTGTAGTGTGGGGCCCAAAACTGGACACAGTACTCCAGATGAGGCCTCACCAGTGTCGAATAGAGGGGAACGATCACGTCCCTCGATCTGCTCGCTATGCCCCTACTTATACATCCCAAAATGCCATTGGCCTTCTTGGCAACAAGGGCACACTGTTGACTCATATCCAGCTTCTCGTCCACCGTCACCCCTAGGTCCTTTTCCGCAGAACTGCTGCCTAGCCATTCGGTCCCTAGTCTGTAGCGGTGCATTGGATTCTTCCATCCTAAGTGCAGGACCCTGCACTTATCCTTATTGAACCTCATCAGATTTCTTTTGGCCCAATCCTCCAATTTGTCTAGGTCCTTCTGTATCCTATCCCTCCCCTCCAGCGTATCTACCACTCCTCCCAGTTTAGTATCATCTGCAAATTTGCTGAGAGTGCAATCCACACCATCCTCCAGATCATTTATGAAGATATTGAACAAAACCGGCCCCAGGACCGACCCCTGGGGCACTCCACTTGACACCGGCTGCCAACTAGACATGGAGCCATTTATCACTACCCGTTGAGCCCGACAATCTAGCCAGCTTTCTACCCACCTTATAGTGCATTCATCTAGCCCATACTTCCTTAACTTGCTGACAAGAATACTGTGGGAGACCGTGTCAAAAGCTTTGCTAAAGTCAAGAAACAATACATCCACTGCTTTCCCTTCATCCACAGAACCAGTAATCTCATCATAAAAGGCGATTAGATTAGTCAGGCATGACCTTCCCTTGGTGAATCCATGCTGACTGTTCCTGATCACTTTCCTCTCATGTAAGTGTTTCAGGATTGATTCTTTGAGGACCTGCTCCATGATTTTTCCAGGGACTGAGGTGAGGCTGACTGGCCTGTAGTTCCCAGGATCCTCCTTCTTCCCTTTTTTAAAGATTGGCACTACATTAGCCTTTTTCCAGTCATCCGGGACTTCCCCCGTTCGCCACGAGTTTTCAAAGATAATGGCCAAGGGCTCTGCAATCACAGCCGCCAATTCCTTCAGCACTCTCGGATGTAACTCGTCCGGCCCCATGGACTTGTGCACGTCCAGCTTTTCTAAATAGTCCCTAACCACCTCTATCTCCACAGAGGGCTGGCCATCTCTTCCCCATTCTGTGATGCCCAGCGCAGCAGTCTGGGAGCTGACCTTGTTAGTGAAAACAGAGGCAAAAAAAGCATTGAGTACATTAGCTTTTTCCACATCCTCTGTCACTAGGTTGCCTCCCTCATTCAGTAAGGGGCCCACACTTTCCTTGGCTTTCTTCTTGTTGCCAACATACCTGAAGAAACCCTTCTTGTTACTCTTGACATCTCTTGCTAGCTGCAGCTCCAGGTGCGATTTGGCCCTCCTGATATCTTTCCTACATGCCCGAGCAATATTTTTATACTCTTCCCTGGTCATATGTCCAACCTTCCACTTCTTGTAAGCTTCTTTTTTATGTTTAAGATCCGCTAGGATTTCACCATTAAGCCAAGCTGGTCGCTTGCCATGTTTACTATTCTTTCGACTCATCGGGATGGTTTGTCCCTGTAACCTCAACAGGGATTCCTTGAAATACAGCCAGCTCTCCTGGACTCCCTTCCCCTTCATGATAGTCCCCCAGGGGATCCTACCCATCCGTTCCCTGAGGGAGTCGAAGTCTGCTTTCCTGAAGTCCAGGGTCCGTATCCTGCTGCTTACCTTTCTTCCCTGCGTCAGGATCCTGAACTCAACCAACTCATGCAACTTACAAATGTATGTTTTTGTTGTTACATAACTGCATTCAAAAACAAAACAGTGTAAAACTTTAGAGCCTACAAGTCCACTCAGTCCTACTTTTCAGCCAATTGCTCAGACAAACAAGTTTGTTTACATTTATGGGTGAGAATGCTGCCCCCTTCTTGTTTACAGTGTCACCTGAAAGTGAAAACTGGCATTCACATGGCACTTTTGTAGTTGGTGTTGCAAGGTATTTACATTTCAGATATGCTAAACATTTGTATCCCTCTTCATGCTTCGACCACCATTTCAAAGGACGTGCTTCCATGCTGATGATGCTTGTTAAAAAAAATAATGCATTAATTAAATTTGTGACTGAGCTCCTTGGGGGGAGAATTGCATGTGCCCTACTCTGTTTTATCCACATACTGCCATATATTTCATGTTCCGCTCGATAATGATCCAAAGCAGTGTGGACTGACGCACATCCATTTTCGTCATCTGGGTCAGATGCCACCAACAGAAGGTTGATTTTCTTTTTTGGTGGTTCGGATTCTGGAGTTTCTGCATCGGAGTATTGCTCTGTTAAGACTTCTGAAAGCATTTTCCATACCTCGCCCCTCTCAGATTTTGGAAGGCACTTCAAATTCTTAAATCTTGGGTCAAGTGCTATAGCTATCTTTAGAAATCTCACATTGGTTCTTTCCTTGTGTTATGTCAAATCTGCAGTGAAAGTGTTCTTAAAATGAACATGTGCTGGGTCGTCATCCGAGACTGCCATAACACAAAATATATGGCAGAATGCGGGTACAACCACAGAACATTCTCCCCACATACGCATACAATTCTCCCGCAAGGAGTTCAGTCACAAGTGTAAGATCCTGGCCATAAGCCTGGGGTACTTCAGCCAGCCTAGCAACAAGGACCTCTGGTTCTACTTTAATGTGCCCGGATGAGCCATGGACTGGTATGGGACTTGGCATATGTACAAGCATGTCAAGACTAAGTTCTATGTGTGGCCCAACAATCTGGAATGGTGGCCGAAGCATGAAGGGGCATATGAATGTTTAGCATATTTGGCCCGTAAATACCTTGCAACACCAACTACAAAAGTGCCATGCGAACAAATGCCCGTTCTCACTTTCAGGTGACATTGTAAATAAGAAGCGGGCAGCATTATCTCCTATAAAGGTAAACAAACTTGTTTGTCTAAGCGATTGGCTGAACGAGTAGGACTGAGTGGACTTGTAAGCTCTGAAGTTTTACACTGTTTTGTTTTTGAATGCGGTTATGTAACAACAAAAATCTACATTTGTAAGTTGCACTGAAATATTATATCTTTTGTTTTATACAGTGCAAATATTGATTTTAAAAAAAGTGAACAATGTACGCTTTATATTCTGGGTTGTAATTGAAATAAATATATTTGAAAATATAGAAAAACATCCAAAATATTTATAATAAATTTCAGTTGATATTCTATTATTGTTTAACAGTGCGATTAAAACTGCAATTAATCACAATTAATTTTTTTAATTGAGTTAATTTGTTTTGAGTTAATTGCTTCAGTTAACTTTGATTAATTGACAGCCTTAGTTTAAACATTAGATAAACAGAGATTCATGTGCTTTCCTTTCTTCTAGGTATATTGCCATATATCCATACAGTCCTCGAAAAGAGGATGAACTGGAACTGCGAAAGGGGGAGATGTTTTTAGTGTTTGAACGTTGTCAAGATGGCTGGTTCAAAGGAACCTCCATGTACACAAGCAAGATTGGTGTTTTTCCTGGCAATTATGTGGCACCAGTCACAAGGTATGATGTTTTTTTAAGCAAATGTCTGAATAGTTTACTTTTTTTCTAGTTGTTCACATTGATTTGTTTGTTATACTTAACCCTAAAACCAGCTAATGATCAGAAGAGCATTGCCTTTTAGTAACTACTTATGTTTTGGGTTTTTAAAAAATAATTGAATCAAAGGGCTTTTTAATTTTGGCAGGACGGTGACAAGTGCTTTGCAAGCAAAAGTCCCCATGTCTACTGCTGGCCAGACAGGACGAGTGATGACCATGGTCAGCCCTTCCACTGCTGGTGGAACATCACAGAAACTTCAGGGGAATGGCCTGACCGTCCATTCCAATGTGGTCCCAACTGCTGTGGTTTCTGCGGCACATATCCAAACTAGTCCACAAACCAAGGTTCTTATGCACATGTCGGGGCAAATGACAGTCAACCAGGCTCGCAGTGCTGTTAGAACAGGTAAAAAGAACTTGTGCTTCACACCGAACATAGTCAGTCTGTGAAATTCATTGATACAAGAGATCAGTCAGATAATGTGGATTGATTTTTTTTTTAAGAGACAGATAATTTCCTAAACTCTAATACACCTTTCTGAAATTGCTGAGTTACTCATTTTTCTCATCTGAATGCAAGGCAGAAAAAGCAATCCAATGTAATAAAAATATTTTTGATGCTGCAGAGTCCAGGCCAGGCCCTGTCTCTCCTAAACTTCCTTGTTGAAGCTTTCATGGTACTCCAGGAGATATCGGGGGGTAGGGAGGTGAAGATGGTCTATTAAAGTGTACATATAATTTAGTGACTGTTCCTTTCCTAAGTGAGCGAAAAGACATCTGGCTCCTACCCTAGGTGCTCTTCTGTGTTTGGAGAGCTGTATCAGATTTGTGAATCATGTCTGTCTTAGCCAGGTAAGAGGGAATTTCTACAGTGTTGACTCAGTCTGCCCAAATTGCGAGAAGTGGGGAACAGGGGAATCAAGTACTAGAGGCTGTGGTTCCATGGTGTTGCAAAGAGGTCCCAATAAGCAACCTGAAAATGTCACTAGTAGGAGAAATACTAGAGCAGATTGGTATTTGAGGAGAAAGTGAACCAACCTCAAAAGTCTATCTGAACATCAAGGTCCGGAACACTGAGGGAAGGAAGCTGCACTCTACTAGGAGGACTGCACTGTGGCTAGGTTTGTTCAATCTATATGTGATTATTTCATGTAGAGCTTTGCTGGGTGCAGAGTTATTAGTCTTCCTATGAAGTTTCAGATGTTGGCCAATGCGAGTGGCAAAGTACCAGGCTTGGATTAGTTCTTCTTCAAGTGGTTGCAGATGTGTATTCCACTCAGGTGTGCAAATCTCTAGCATGCCAAGGCCAGAGAACTTTGCCTAGCAGTACCCTTAGGCGCAGCACGCATGCCTTCTGGCCCCTCGTAGCCCCTCCCGTGGCTATTTAAGGGCAGTGCCACCTTAACCCCTCTCAGTTCCTCAGTTAAGTAGGATTTAGCCTGGTTTGATGCCCTTACCAGGTTTGAAACACTGCCCATTATGTGGGGTGGCTACCCCTAATAGTGACCCCACACTCTGTGTTTGTGTCTTGCAGAAGGGCACATTAAAGAAAAGTGCCCCATTTGTAAGTCATTCAGAAAGAGAATGCAGATGGCTAGAGACTTGCACTTAAGCAACACCTTATGGAGCCGGGCATGAGGCCTGTTTTGGGGCAGGGTGCATCCACAGATTGTCCAGCCCCTCAGAGAACTTTGGAACTGGCACAGGTTGTTGTTCCATGGCCAGATTCTGATTCCTCTCTGAGGAGAAAGAGAAATTGTTCTCCTTTCTCTGGTCCTCTGAGTAGGAGGACTCTCAAAGCAGATCAGAGCCACGCCAGAGCTTGGAGAGATTCCTTCTCATCTACTAAAAGGAGTACAGGCTGGCACAGGGATTCCTTCAGAATACAGGACAGAGTTGGGCTATCTACCTGCTCTCTGGTACCAAGACGATTGGACACTGTACTGTTGATTCCGGCATCGCCTGTGGGACATCCATTGAATCTGGTGATGTCAGCACTGACTGTTTCCGTTCCACTGGCATATCTGGCAGCATCAGACTCACTCTGCCTTTCTGTTCCTCACTCTCCATTAATTCAGGGGCACTCAGCTGTGGTGGTTTTTTTTGTACACTCAGCACTGGCTGGACTGGTTGCAGAGTATTCCCTGTGCCAGCACTGTTTCAGTACCATTTAAAACTCAGCATGCAGAGCTGAGTTCAGCCTTCTCTTTGGTACCTAGGAGCTCATCGGGGCAGATACTGTCTTCAGTACTGACTATGTTTTCGGTGTAGACCACGCCTGACGTATTGGTACCAGCCTCAACTTCAGTACCAAAGTCCATTCCATTGCCAAGCATAAGTGCAATGCCGCAACCGGTATCTAAGATGCCAGCTACCTTAATGTTGGCACCAAAGTGGCCTGCATATTGGGCTTCAGAAGAGGCTGGATGTTTGCTTGCTCCGCCTAAAGTGGCTCCTCCATTGCCACCAGGCTACTTGGAAGGTTCTTCGAGATTGAGCTTGGGGACATCTTCCACCTCTCCTTTCCCTTCCAAGTACCATTCTCAAAAATCTTTGAGACTTCCTGGGGATCACCATCGGTACTGAGATCGGCACTATTCCAGCAGTAGGGAAAGGGGCTCTTGGCTCAATTCCTACTGGCCACCAATGCCATATCCTTATCCTCAGTAGCCTCTCTGGAACCCTTGGGATGTTCCTCAATCTGCGAAGTCCTGATCATCTGCGAAGTCCAAGATAAGGTCACCAGTCCCTTTGGTAGTCTCCCTTCTTGAGTCTCCCTCACCGCCTACTCTGCAGAGAGACTGAGGTTGCTCCCTCTGAACTAGTTCAGCCTGAACCAATTTTACAGGGGCAGGTGTTGCTGCCGGAGATCTGATTATCTTCTCTTCCTTTTTCTCCTCATGGAGTGATTCCACAATGCTGGATTCATCTTCTCCTGTGCCAGAGGATTTTAAGTCGTTCAAGATCTCCTGAGGCGAATGGTTACAGCCTAGGGCATTCAGGCTGAGTTTGTTCAGGAGAACATCCATAAGTTGGTGGACCTTCTCCAGCTGTCTGTTACAGGGAGGGTAGCTCTCTTGCTGTAAATGAAGTGCTTTTGGAACGTACAAAGACTTTGTGGCATACCCTAACTCCCTTGCTGCCCACAGCGAAGTGTACTGATGAGAGGTATTATGTCCCTCTGCGGGGTTTCAAGTGCTTTCACTCACATTAAGTCCCTACCTCTCTTGTCATTACAGCATCAAGTGAGAGGCTGTGACAGGGGAAGTATAAGTCCATGCCTAAAGACAAAGAGGTTAGATTTAATGGGAAGGAAAAGTAATTCAACCGTGTCTTTACAAATGCACATTTCTAATCAGCAAGTGCTATTATCAAAATATAATTTTGTAATTAGGAGGCTATATCCAAAATTATGGATAAGCTGCTAGAAATCCTCCAGGGAATTGTTTAAAGCTTTCATTGCAGAAGGCCATCTAGTGGCAAAGATGTCACTACAGTCAGCACTGGATGTGGTGTGTGCCACTTCCAGGATTATGGCCTCAGTTGCAACAATGAGAAGAGCTTTGGCAAAGTTCCTCAGGTTCAACAAAGCATAGAGGACTTACCCTTTGAAGATCAGTTTTTTGTTTTATGAGAAAACCAATGAGTTCTCAGAGCCCTGGTCCCTGTGTTTATTCCACATATACATACACATCTGTGCCATGCGCCCACATCCAGAAATTCAGTAGATCTCCTCATGCTCCCGACCAAGGACATAAGAGGCAATGCAGTCCGATGCCTCGCCAGTTCCTTCTTACTGCCAGATGTCCTGAGTCAAAATCTCTGTGTCCACTGGACTATGCCCAGAGTCCTGAGGTTGAAGATTTGTATCTCTTGCCCTCACTTCTTCTCTGAGAGCAACAACCACAATGTTACTTCTGTGGCATGGATGAGACGCATATCTCTACTAAGTGCAGTATTTGTGTCTTGTTTCCATCAAGAACACACAAAGGTTGTGAGCTTTGTCTAAGGAAACACCTTATGAAGAAGGCTGAGGCCCCACTCTGAACTGGGCAAGGAAAACCACCCACCCCGTACATAGGACCCATAGACGTGCTGTACCCTCCAAGCATGAGCTTAGGAGCAGAGTCTGTAGCTCCTAAGCACAAGGACTCTTTACCCAAGGCTTCCCATGAGAGTACAGTACACTCTCATGGTCGCAAGGACAGAACCCTGTCCTGTACTGTCCACAAGAAACACAATCCCTTCATGAGCCCATCAAAGTCAGGTGAGCCTTTGTGTGTGGTTCCTCAGGGACCAGCACTGCTGAAAACCTCTAAATTGGAGGGTACAGCATGCAAAAAGAAATCTCCTCTGATTCCGTTGGTGATGCCAGCTCCATAATACAAGGACCATCATCTGCCAGTTCTGTTTAAGAGTGAAGGTCTGGACTTGTCAGTACTGGCTCGCTCATCTAAGGACCACACTAGCTCTCAAGACATGCTGGAACCATTGGTTCTGACCATCGGAACCCCCCAACCCCACCCCAGACACTGGGACATACAGAGACATATACTACACCAAAGGATACCTTCCTTCCTTATCTGCAGTGCAGTCTCCCATCCTTTCCAGCCCGCCCCTCCTAAGGGACATTATGACAAGAGAAGATAATACTACTTCGGTGTCTCAGGAACTATCTCATCTCCAACCATTGGGCAGGCATGCTGTGGTGCCAATGGCCCCACCATTGGAAGGGGAGCAGTTTTCGGGCTTGGATGAGTCAGAATTTCTGGCCACTCCTCCATCTCCTTGGAGAGAACCGAGCTCTAACAGGAAGTCAATGAGATCTGGATGCTACCCCTCCAGCTGTGACTTCCCTAGGGACCCATGGTACCTATTGCCATGAAAATGTCACCCCCACCCCAGTCAGGATTTGCCCCTTCCCAGATCTCAGGGAGGTTGGGGGAGAATCAGACACCCCAATCTGGACTCGCTCTATCTCATGGCCTGGTGTTTGGTTGTGCATCAGAAGTAGAATGCTCTTGTTTGACACCCATTCAAGCTATCCTTTCCCAAAGTAGGAAAGGTTCAACTAGGACCTACTATCTAACTTAATGGAGACGTTTCTCTATCTAGATGCAGTGTAATGAGCCTTCTCCAGGCATTGCAAATATTCTGGTCATTTTAGATGATCTCCTGTCTCTTAAAAACTCAGACTTTTCCATTAGCTCACTGTGGGTCCATCTCACAGCGATTAGTGCCTTCCTCCCTCCAGTGGATAGATGTTCTGTCTTCACACAGACACACCGCAATACAGTAAGATTCATGAAGGGCCTACTCAGGACCTTTCCACCAGTGTTCAAACCTACGTCTCAGCGGGACTTCAATTTCATCCTGTCAGCACTCACCAGAACATCGTGTGAACAATCGATGACATGCTCCATCTCCCAGTTGTCCATGAAAGTTGCATTTTTAGTTGCTATCACTTCATCCAGGAGAGTGAGTGATTTGGGAGCCCTCATGGCAGACGCTCCTGGCACACTTTTTCCACAAGGAAAAGATATCCCTTCATCTCTGTCCTAAATTCTTGCCCAAGGTTATTTCTGAATTCCATGCTAACCAAAGTATCCATTAATCTGTCCTTTTCCCAAAATCCCACATTTCTGCTGAAGAGAAAATACTTCCTTCCCTCAACCTCAGATATGCCCTGGTTTTCTATCTGCCAACGACCAAACCTATCAGAAAATCAAGACTTTTTCTCACCGTAGCAGAAAGGCTGCAAAGTCAAGCAATATCCTCTCAGAGAATCTCTAAGTGGGTGTATCATAAAGTGATACAGATTAGCCCATATACCTTCTCCTAACACAGGAGGGCACATGCCATCTCTCTAGCATCCCTGCAGGATGTACCCATAGTAGATATATGCAGACCAGCTACTTGAAGTGCCATCCACACATTTGCTAGACATTATGTGCATATTGAGGATGCACCAGTGGGAACTGCAGTACTGCAAGCTTCCTCACATGGCCCTTCAGTCTGAGCATTGCTTGTCAATCACCCATGTGTGGAATACACATAGGCACCAACACTCGAAGAAGAAATGGAGGTTATCTATCTGTAGCTGGAACTTCTTAGAGATTTATGGTCCCTGTCTGTGTTCCATTACCTTCCCTCTATCCCCTCTGTTTCGGATCACGTTGGATTCGTGGTCATCAGAAGAACTGGAGAGACAATGGCTCACACTACCTCTTGTGCCCTTGGTTGGGAACACGAAATCTATTGTGCATTTGTAGGCCAGCGGACACTGCTTGTTAGAATTTCTGGATTTGGATACATGGTGCACATGCATACCCACATGTGGAATACAAATAAGGACCACACATCTCAAAGAACTTCCAGTTACAGGTAAGTAACCTGCATACATTACATTCTTTCAGAGACACTCAGGCTACTTTATGTTCAATGGGAGTTTATACCCAGTGTCAGACATGCCAATATGGAGATCAGCAACAATAGCAGCAGTATTTCTGGCAGTCAGCTTATCTGGCTAGACAGCAGGACTTCTCTAGGAAGAGAAATAACTCACAAATGAGAAGGTCTTCTGATTCAAATTTCAACCTACCTGCCCATTCTCCATCAGCTTTGGGCATGCAATCAACTTGACTCTCCTGTTGAGGACAGCATTCCTGTTGTGATTATCCCCATGATATTTCCTCCATTTGGGGGCAGGCTCTCCCACTCCTACAGTGCTTGGGAACCAATAACCATGTACAAGTGGGTCTTAAACACTTTGGATTGGGTTATGCCATCCAATTTTTGTCTATCCCCACCTCCCACCACCCTACCCCATCTTTTTTTCAGAGACCCCTCTTATAAGTCACTGCTCCTTCTGCAGATCCAGACTCTTTGTTTCACAAGCTATAGAGGAAGTTCCCCTTCAGAATCAGGGAAAGGGCTTCTATTCTCATTACTTCTAGATCCCTAAGTCAAAGGGAGAGGTGAGACCTATTCTGGATCTTCAAGGCCTCAACACATACATCAGATATCAGATTCCATGTGGTAACCTTGGCTATAATTGTCCCCACATTAGCACATGACTGGTTTGCTGCCATCAGTCTTTAGGATGCCTACTTTCATGTGGCAGTTTTCCCAAGCAACAGGAAGTTTCTGAGATTTGTAATAGCATGTCAATATTATCAATACACAGTTCTTCCCTTTGGCCTATCATCAGCCCCACGTGTGTTCATCAAATGCATGACAGTAGTGGCAGCCTATCTCAGAAGGATGGGAATTCATGTCTTTCCTTACCTGGATGATTGGTTACTGAGGCACAAGTCTGAAGCGCAAGTGTAGTAACCCTGGCTCTAGCACTAGCACCTGCTCCAGTTTCAACCAAGATGGGTAGTATTAGGGCCTGCAGCTATGACGCAGCAGCATAGAATTCTATTCTGGCAAGAGAGACAGCCAATGAGATGGCAGCTCAAGCTGGGGAGGAGGCTCAGGAAGTGCCATAGAAGCAGCTGAAAGGCAATTAAAGAAGAAGGAGGCTAAAAGAGAGCAGCGCTGGGTAAAAAGGGGATTTGCCAGAGGAAGCTGTGTTAGAGGAAGCAGGACCTGGAAGGGCCAGGACCAAGGAGCCGGGCGACAAGGGGCCCAGGGTGTATGAACAGTGAGATTGACCACTGGAAACCTGTTGGAAAGTGGTCTGGCTCTTTGTAGTGTCAAATGAAGAAGCATTGCCAGGCTGGAAGAGGTGAAGTTGGGACACGAGAGGTGAATTCAGACTTTGCAGCCAGGGAGAGAAGTAGACGATTCCTTCTCGGGGGACACAGCATGGTATTGACAAATTTATTTTATTGTGTTGGTAATTTACAGTTTATTATTCTCATAAGTAAGTATTTGATGTTACTTCATATTATTTATGTTCTTAACCAATTTCTGGGTTTTCCTTTGTAAAGTTTAAAAATTTAAGGTTTGCCTCTGCCTCTCCTCACAGTAGGCATAGCCTAGCTGAGGCCTGGAACACTGCATTAGTCCTCATTCCTGCCCAGTTCACACTTCATCTCTTTGATTTACTGGGGTTGATTTTGAACAAAAGGAAGTCAGTATTAATTCCAGCAGAAATAGTCGAGTTCACTGAGACCCTACTGGACTCTGAATTTAAGGACTTTTCTACCAAACTATTGTTTTCAAACAATTCGTCACCTATGTCTGTCCCTCCGGTCTCATGCTTCAACTACGGTTCGTGTTTGTCTGTTGTTACTAGATCATATGGCTGCAGTAGTCCAACATGTGAGATTGCATCTTCATTCTCTTCAATACTTGCTGAAGTTGGTCTATTTCCCATGTTGTCAGTCGTTGGACAAGCCTGTCTGAGTGCCACTGGCGCTCGTCGAATCCCTAGAGTGGTGAGCGCATCACATCAATGCATATGAACGTGTTTCATTTGCCCAGCCTGCACTGACCAGGACTGTAGTTACTTATGGCTCCACAATAGGTTGGGGAGCACATCGAGAGACTTTGAAAGGTTAGGGTTTGTGGACAAAATAGGAAGCTCCCTTCATATAAACATCCTGGAGTTTGAGCAATTTACAATGCATGCTGGACCTTTTCGAGCTCAGATCAAGGGCACAGTGGTTCACCTGCTTATGGACAATACCACCACAATGTATTATGTGAACAAGCAGGGAGGAGCCTGCTTCAACCAGCACTGTTAGGAAGCAATATAGTTTTGACTCTTTTGCATCAAAGAAGGCATCACTTATCCAGCCACACACTTACTGGGGGCTCAGAATCAGTTGGCTGATCACCTCAGCAGGAATTTCTCCCAGAATCATAAGTGGTCTCTGAAGAGCAGCATTTGGAGCTGCATCTTCAGAGAATGGGACTTTCTGTCTGTCTGTCTGATCTATTTGCTACAAGGGACAACAAGAAGTGCCATCAGTTTTGTTCCAGATCAAGTCTCAATCCAAGATCTTTAACTGACATCTGTGATTGGAATTGGAGATCAGCCTTGATGTGTGCTTCCCTCCCAGTCCCTCTTATCTCTCAAGTAATTCTCAGACTGAAGCTAGATCATACCAACCTGATTCTTGTTGCACCAGCTTGGCCAAGACAATGTTGGTTTTCTGACCTTAAAAGTCTATCTGTTCAGTCTCCCAGGTCTCTTCCCCTTCTTCCTGACTTACTGATGCATCCTCTTGGATGCTGTATGGTTAGATGAGAAGGAAGGAAGACGTTCAGACC
This sequence comes from Natator depressus, assembly GCF_965152275.1. Lineage (NCBI taxonomy): Eukaryota > Metazoa > Chordata > Testudines > Cheloniidae > Natator > Natator depressus. The sequence goes on along the minus strand of NC_134237.1, from coordinate 69,219,567 downwards.
CAGTTCAATGAGTCCTGCTTAATAATAGAAAACCCTCTACTAGATCTACCTATTTTCCAAGCAGAAGCATTTTCAGTTTGAGCACTAGCTCAAGGAGTCCAGCCGATGCTAGCCCACATTCATTTTGAATTACTTGTTACATCTTAAGTCCTCAAGTCTATCTGTCAGCTCAGTGAAGGTCCACTTAGCGGTGGTTTTGCATTCCACCCTCCAATCCAAGGGAATTCAACTTTTTATCTTTCCCTGGTAGTTAGATTTCTAAAAGGAGTTGTCTATCTTTTCCCACCTGTAAAGAAATCGTTCCCTTGTGGGAGCTTACTGCTGTGCTGGCTTCCCTCATGGGACCTCCATCTGAGCCTTTAGCAACTTGTTCTCTCTCCTTCCTTTGTCAAAAGGCAGACTTTCTTATTGCCATAACATCCACAAGGAGAGTAAGTGAACTGCAGACCCTAACGGCAGGGCTGCCCTATACACAGTTTTTCAAAGACAAGTTAGCCTTAAGACCACACCCCAAATTTTTGTCTAAAGTGGTTTCACTATTTTACCTTAAGCAAATATGCTTACCTATATTTTTTTCCTAAGCCTCATTCAAATGCAGATGAACAGCATCTTCATTTGCTGGATGTGAGATGATCCTTGGAGTTCTATGTGTAGAGGACTAAACCATTCAGTCCATCACCTCATCTTTTTGTGTCCTGTGTGGATTGGATGAGAGGTTAAATGATTTCTGCACAGATGATCTCCAGGTGGATTATTTCTTGCATTTACAGTGGCCTATGGGGTAGCTCAGGCCACACCATCACAGAGACCTGTGGCTCATTCGAGCAGGGCCAAAGCAACTTCAGTTGCATTTCTCAATGACACGTCTGTATTGGACATTTTCAGGGCTGCCACCTGGTCTTCACTGCATACTTTCATCACACACTGTGCTATTATAACTGCGTCTAGATCAGGTGCAAGGTTTGGAAAAGCAGTTCTACAGTCATTTTTAAGTATACTCCAAACCCCACCTCCTGGTGTTTCTGCTTGAGAGTCACCTGAGTGGAATACACATCATCAACCACTTGAAGAAGAAAAAGCACTTACTTACCTGTACTATAACTGTTGTTCTTTGAGATGTGGGTGCAAACGTATTCCATGACCCACCCTCTCTCCCTTCTGTGTTGGAATCTCGTGTCTGGGATTTTGGTGCAAAGGAAATGAGGGGGTCAGGGTGGCGCTGACCTTAAATAGCGATGGGAGGTGCCAAGAGGCACCAGAAGGCACGTGTGCTGCCCTGACGATTACTTCTAGGCAAAGCTCTCAGGCTTTGATATGCTGGGCACATACACACGTGAGTGGAATATATATCTGCACCCACGTCTTTAAGAACAACAGTCTCAGTACAGGTAATTTTTTTTCTCTGTTCTGGTTTGGTAAATCTAATGTTGAGATGCTGTGTCATAACACCCACATATACTATTACAGTTTTCATGACTGGAGGGGTGATGGTGGGAGGGAAGCTTTTTTTTTTTAATAAGTTGTTATATCACTGTGACTAATGTCTCAATGTGTATATGTCTTTGATAATGATACTTCCTTTCACATTTCCTCCCCTTATCTTCGTTGCAGTACACAGCCAAGAAAGACCTACAGCAGCAGTGATGCCGATACAGGCTCAAAGTTCAGCATGCCTTATTCCTGCAGCTGTGATCATCCCCCACCATTCTGTTGTTTCCCAGCAGCTCCAGCCTCAGCTTTCAAATGCTGCTGCTTACGTCACTCCTGTGAATATCAACCGATCAAATATTCCACTAGCTTGTGCAGCAGCTTCTTTAAACTCTTCCAGCATCACCTCTGCATCTTTAGATGGAGACATGAGTGGGAGAGCTGTGAGTGTTCACCCTGGGGCTCCTGCTTCCCCTGAAAATGCTTTAGCAGCTGGTGGGAATACTGCAGTCAGTAAACCAGACAAGGATAACAAGGTGGGCATGGCATTATATTTGCATCCCAGGCAGTGTCTCACTTGTATCACGTGAACTTTTTAAATAGACTTACATTCCTGTCTTCGTATGATTTAACAGTAACATACAGTGGGCTTTTATGGAAGATTGAGCAAGTTGGGCATTCATTTGAATAGCTGTATGTTAGGGCAAGTCCATACTTGTGAGAATAATTTAGGGTGGTGGGTGCATATTGGAGCAGAGGTGTGATGGGATAAAGAGTAGGATACAGAGTCCAGCAGGATTAGGAAAGAGAATTGCTGCAGATCAGAGGGATCAGTTGCTCTGTTGTTGGAATTCTTTATATTTCATGTGTTTCTTTCTGGAGCTGTAACCTGATTCCTGGATGCTTCAGGGGACTCTTGCATGGTCAGCAGCTCTAATCAGTGGGCCTCTGTAAGTTGATAGGTGAGCCTGTAAACACGAATTTATGAGAACATAAATTATTTAGTCTAATAAAATAAACTGAATATTTAATGAAAATCAATATGTATTTAGTGTGTACAATTTCCTTAAAAAAATAAGTCAGAGTTTAATATTTTATGGCAAAAAAAAATAAAGATCATTTCCCTCATTATGTTAATACCTTAAATGAGAAAATTGACATTTATGAAAAGTTTAATTTCAGGATATTTCCGTTGAACAAGAAAAAGATAGTGAACTAAAATGTCAGTTGCAGAAGCACGGCTCTCTTCCAGATTCTGTGTTTAGTAGAGTCTCAATTAATCCATTTTCTTCCCTGTGCACAATTTGCTCCTTGCAGTGTTCTCCAGTACCACTTTCAATTTTAAACTCAAGCTTTCACCTTTCTCCATGGGAGTGGTTCTTCCTGCCTATTTGATCTTGCTATTAGGCTGCATTTGAGGAAAAATATACTACATTTTCCTTTGGTTTTTAACTGTAGTATATTATTTGTAGTTTATACCCCTTTTGACCACTTTCTTTAACTCCTAGGTTAAACACTTGTAGACATTTGTCTTGTAACTTTTCCCTCACAGTCACTGCTTTGTCAAGCTATACATAAGTAGTTATTGTAATATTTCCCCACAGGCTAATCTCTGCTACTCTTAATCATTTTTATTGTTCACCTTTAAATTGAGGTACCCGGTACTGTGCATTCATGTAATTACTTCATTTGCAGCCAACTGAGATTAGGCTGAAATGTCTTTTAGACTGAAGTTTTATTGAGCATCTACTGTTTTGGGAGTTCTCTCATACATACCTAAACTTATTCAGTCAAAGGGTTTATGTAAGAAGATCACTGCCAGACTCTTTAAAAAAGGAAGAAATGCAAAAGCGGTTTGAACAAATCAGTGCTGAAAAGGCTCTGGGGGTTATAGTGGATCACAAATTGAATGAGTCTACAATGCCATGTAGTTGCAAAAATGGCTAACTTCGTTCTGGTGTGCATTAACAAGAGTGCTGTATAAAGTGTTGTTGTAGCCGTGTTGTGTTTATTACAAATGCTAAACAGTCTGTTCAAACCTTGTATTTAGCAATGACATTTTGACTTAGTGTCCCGGACCTGAAGAAGAGCTCTGTGTAAGCTCAAAAGCTTGTCTCTCTCACCAACAGAAGTTGGTCCAGTAACCGGAGTGTCGTATTTAAGACATGGGAGGTAATTGTCTCGCTTTGCTTGGCCCTGGTAAACCTCAGCTGGAGTACTGTGTCCAGTTCTGAGTGGCACACTTAGGAAAGATGTGGACAAATTGGAGAGAGTCCAGAGGAGAGCAACAATATGAGAAAAGGTTTAGAAAACCTGACCAATCAAGAAAGTTTAAAAAAGGGGGCATGTTTATTTTTGTGGAAAAGAAGACTGAGGGGGGACCTGTTAGTCTTCAGATATATTAAGGGTTGTTATAAAGAGGATAGTAATCAATTGTTTTCCATGTCCATTGAACATAGGACCTAAGTAATGGTCTTAATCTACAGCAAGAGAGATTTAGGTTAGATTTTAGGAAAACTTTCTAACTCTAAGGGTAGTTAAGATCTAGAATAGACTGCCAAGGGAGGTTGTGGATTCCCCATAATTGGAGATTCTGTAAGAACTGATTGGACAAACACCTGTTAGGGATGGTCTAGGTTTACTTGGCCCTGCCTCAGTGCAAGAAGCTGCACTTGATGACTTCTTGAGATCCTTTCTAGCCCTACATTTCTATGATTCTGTAGTCTTCAGGGGTTTCTGTCTGAGCAGGTAAAAAGAATGGTTACAGTTCTCCCTTGGAACAAGGACACAAAACACAAACAATTCCCCTCCTGGCAAAATTCTGCTAACCATTCAAGATCTCCTTTGCGGGGAATAAGGGAGGAAAAATTGGAGGCACTCGTCCAAACCACAGGCTGTGGTGCAGATTATCCTCCCTGCTCAGTATCAGAGGAATCTCTCCTCTTTCCCAGGATCCTCCCCTCTGACCAAAACTCTCAGCCTCTAATGGCTATCTCTTAAAGAGCCCTCAGCTGGGTTCTCCACCCTGTAAACTCTCTTTTGAAGCATAGTGGTTGGCATTTAAGGCAATCACTTGGCTGGGTTCATTTTTTCAGATAAGTGAAGGAGTTTAGCCCATTTGTGGTCCTGCTTGAGTGAAGGAAGGTGCATACATTCCTTTGCAGCAGAAGTGTTTTTCTTTTTTGGTTACTAAAAAAACAGTACTGTATTCTTACAGCAGAAATTAGAAAAAGACATTTCTTTCTCTAGTAACTTTTGCAGCCAAGGGTATTTATTTAATGGAAATAATTTATAACACTACTTAGTTTGCTAGACTTAATCAAAATGATTACTTTGTGGAGGTCTCAAAGTATCTGTCCTTGTTAACGCAGTCCTCTGAGATCAAAGTGACCATGTATTTTAAAAAAAATGTATTTCAGCTCTTCATTGTCTGCCAAATATCTCTTGTTTTAAAATGTCTTTAATTTACACTCTTTATTTTTGCTTAACAGAAAGAAAAAAAAGGTTTGCTCAAGTTGCTTTCTGGAGCATCTACCAAACGCAAGCCCCGAGTGTCACCTCCATCATCACCAACTCTGGAAGTTGAGCAAGCAGCTGCAGAGATGGCCCTGCAGGGCGCAGTAGGGCCTGAGGTTCCATCAGCTGTCAGCCATGGCAGAGCTGGATTCTGTCCTGTGGACAATGAAGTCTCTGCAGCAGCACTAGCACAGGAGACTCTGCATCGGAAAACAAGTTCTTTGGATTCCAGTATTCCTATAGCACCTCCCCCTCGGCAGCCATGTTCCTCATTGGGCCCCGTCCAGAATGAATCCAGGCCTGTTGTTTGTGAAAGGTAAATCATTGCATGTGGCTAAACTGAGACAAACCGGCATCATTCAACAATATTTATTAGAGCTGGCAGAAATTATTCAAAATTTTGATTACATTTTGAAAATTTTTAACAAAAAAATTTGACAGTTTTCATGATTTTTTTCTGGGTTTTTAATGAACTATAAAGCCACTCATAATGTTTTGATTTTTTAAAAAATTCCAATGATGTTTTTAAAAAGAAAATTCTTGATATTTTTTCTCAGTTTATCAACCAGCTCTCATACTTATAAATATTTACATTTATATTATTTATTTATTATTATTATTCCTTTACATTATTTAAAGATTCTGGGACCTGTAAGCACTCAGATACTATAGTGGAGGGCAAAGTATAAAAACCTTGACAGATAACTTATGTATATGGTTAACTTTATCACCATGAATAGTCCCATTATTAATAGTGCATCAAGTTCAGTATAAGTCTTTGCGGTTTCAGGTCCTTGCTTGTGAATAGACTTAAACTGGAAACTTGTTAATAAGCTGTTGCAAGGTATTACCATTGCCCTAATGTCCTACTACTCTGAATCTCTTCCTCTGGGCAGTAGCTCCAAAAATGCACAAAACTATCTAGATTCTGAAAATCCTTGCTAGTTACTCTGAATCCCTGTCATTTTTAATTGATGCTCACCACTTTACCACAATGTACCCCCATAGCTTCACACTTCTGGGGTCTCAATATTACCCAATGGCTATGAAGTGAGTAGAGGCTATTCCAGTGCTAGAATACTACCATTTTTATTTTCCCCACACTATTTGTGCTAATATTGCACCAGTGACATAGGGTATCTTCTCCTTTGCACTGTTTGATTAATAGTTCTAGAAATGAACACTTGTCTTAATGCAAACTCCAGTGGTGTTAGCCAATATTGGGGGAAATAATTCATGTTTGGTAGTAGATGCTTCACTGTCTGTGTATAGTTTTAAGCTTTGACCTGATCCTGTAATTCACTACATGCAGGCATAATAATGCATTTGAGAAAGATCATTTCTAATCTTATGTACTCTCATTCTATAATTGGTACCAGACTAAACTGCTATCCCAAACCCATGCCCCTCCCAATCATACATTTATCTTTCATCAAATGTACTTTAAATGAAGTTTCATCCGATGAAGTGAGCTGTAGCTCACGAAAGCTTATCCCCAAATAAATTGGTTAGTCTCTAAGGTGCCACAAGTACTCCTTTTCTTTTTGCGAACCTTTACACTGGTTTCTCATTGTCCCTTCTTTTGAAAGGTTAATTCCTCCCTTTCTGTGGCTGCTCTAGTCAGATATTTCCATTGCTATAGGCCAGGGTACTTGTTCGCTATTTCATAAGAATTCATTGCTTACATTGCACTTGAAGTCTTCAGAGTATTTGACAAGCTTTAATTAAACTTCCTAAACCCTCCATGAAGTAGGTAAATTGCTATCTTATGAGGAGAACTGGATGACTGAAGAGAACTAAATTGTTGAAGCAATAACATGTTTCACAAAAAAGGAAGAAAATGTATTCTTGAAGATAAAACAAACAAAACCAAAATGTAATAAACAGTGAAATATCCAGCAAGATCATACTTTCTTCTGGTTTACAATTCCAGTCCCAGGTGCCAAGCTGTTTTAAAAAGAAACAACATTCTTCCTGCTCTGACCCAGGCTTTGGGGTAAAATTATCAAAAGTGCCCAAGACTTTCAGTGAGACTTAGGCCTGATCTGCATTACAAAGTTATGCTCCTAAGTGCCTCAGACCAGGTCTATGCCTAAAACTTAGGTCAACATATCTACATAGCTCAGAGGTATGAAAAATTCACACTCGAGAGACATAGTTAAGCCATTGCAAAGCCTAATGTAGACTCCTCTAGGTCAATGGAAGAATGTTTCTGTCAATTTAACTACTGCCTCTTGAGGGGGTGATTAACTACACCGCTGGACAAACCCCTTCCATTGCTGTAGCAAGTGTCTACGGTGACGTAGTTGTGCTGTGGTAACATGTCTAGTGTAGACATAGCCATAGTCACTTTTGATAAATGGGACTTAGACTCCTTTTTGAAAATGTTACTATTTATGTTTTAATCAGATTTCCCAATAGATGTGCTTTGCTTACAGGCACAGTAATAAACTCCCAGGTACACCCATAGCTTTCACATACACTAAGACTATACACTTTCATTACGCCAGGAAACTTTTCCCATCTACCTTACGGAAAGAAATAGTTTAAAAAAAAACCCAACTGTACAATTAGAGAGAGAAATTAAAGATTGTATTCATAAACAGTAAGTGGATCAGCTCACTTGGCATCAAACCAAATCAAACATACATGATGAGGGTTTGCAGACAACCCTTCTTGCTTTGGCATCCCTAGCTGTCCCTGGGAAGGAAGTGACAGAAATGAGACTACTTCTTCGAGTGTTTGTTCATGTTGATTCCAATTAGGTGTGTGAATGCGCATGTGCACAGTAGCCAGAAGATTTTTCCCCTAGCAGCAACCGTAGGGTCAGCCTGGGTGCCACCTGGAATCGTGCCTTCATGGCACCCAATATAGAGACCTGCCGACCCGCCACCCCCTCAGTTCCTTCTTACCGCCAGTGACAGTAGCTGGAACTTCCCTTGCTCTTGTTCTGGCAAGTGACTCAGCAGTTCGATTCCTGTTGTACTCACTTTGTTTATTCAGATTGTGTAGTTTAGTATAGTTAGTCAGTTGTAAGTTTCATTTATGGGGGTTCCCCCCCCACCACTTATTTGTTGCAACCAGGGCATGCCGCAATCCCTGGGCTTCAAGACCTGCAAGGGCAGCGCGAAGCACTGTGCCCACCCACCTCCCAGGTTTTCCAGTAAGGACTCCTGCCCAAGGATCCTGAGCCAAGGATCTCGCTCGGGTGCTGCTTCAGTCGCATCTGCAACCTTTGTCCCACCACGTTCAGCAGCTGAGCAGTTACCTCCAGCGTCAATGCCAGCAACCACTGCATCAACTGTGGCGCCGCCTTTGATAACGTCGTCCACTCCGGAGGTGTCAGCGGCTCAGGTTATGGTGCCAGCCGCACCTTGGAACTAACTACGGCACCAGCACCATCATTGACACTGCCTGCACTGACGTCGATTACCACCACGGTGCAGACACACCATTAGACAGTGCCGCCGGCACTGGTATGGGGGCTGGCGTTGAAGCCCGTGCCTGCACCTTTCACGGCACCAAGACCGGACCATCCCACCACTGTTCCCACCATCTCAAGTGATATCTCTGGCGGGGATGGAAGGGAGCAACCACCTCCTTTGGTGGCCGCCTCCTCCTCATCTTCCCCAGATGAGATGCTTGCAGGCACTGCCATTGTCTGAGCTCTGGAAGACTCGAGTGTGTTGCAGCAGTTGCTGCGCTGGGTTGCACAGATCTGGGTGTTAAGGCGGAGGAAGCAGTAGATGATGCAGACCCTATGGTGGACATTGTGGCCACTTCAGGCCCTTCCGGTATCGCCTTACCACTAATCAAAACTGTCACAGACATGACCAAGACCCTGTGGCAGACCTCCGCCTCTCTGCTGCCTGCTGCCAAGCACAATGAACGGTGGTACTTTGTGCCCTCCAAGGGTTACCAACATCTATACACTCACCCACAACCTGACTCTCTGTTGGTGGACGCCGCTAACCAGCAAGAGAGGCAGCGTTTCCAGGGCCCCTCTCCCAAGAATAGGGAAGCAAAAAAACTGGACCTATTTGGGTGGAAAGTATACACCCTGGGGGGACTGCAACTCCACATTCTTCTTCGAGTGCTATCCCTGTGGGTGCTCTACTTTAGGTGTTCGTGCATTTCTGCGATGGCAGTTGGAGACTTTTAGTAGCAGTGCTAGTTTGGGTCGCACATGTGTGGTCCCTGCCTTGTGCTGCTGCAGGCAGTTAACCGATGCTGTGCGACCAACACCCACTCAGTTCCTTCTCTTCCTCTCTTGGCTATGGAGTCTGAGAAATCAGCAGCACTTTGCTACTTTGTAGTTAATTAGTTACAGTCAATTACTTAGTTTCCTTGTTAGCAGCTACTTAGTTTGTTTCCCCTTTCTTTTCTCCTTGGTTTAAAAAAAAAAAAAAACAAAAAACCCCTCACAGCCAGGAACTTCAGAAAAACAGCCTTTTTGAGGGCGAAAGCCCCCCCGCAACGGGAATGCCCAGTTTACCGGGCTGTCAGTGCCTTGCCTGCAGGCTCGGAGTGCCTGTCCCTGAACGCCGCGGTCAGTGTGTTTGCTGCCTGTGTGTTAGTGCATCCAATGCAGGCATTAACCAAGTGCTGCATTGCCTCAGGCTCACAGAAAGGCAGGGAGTGGAGAGGTCTCTCAGACCTGCATCGGGGCATGAGGCTTGGGACCCCCCTCGCCCCCCACTTCGCCAGTCACAGCTTCGGACAGGAGTGCTTTCTCCAACCCCACATCGGAGTGCCCCGCCAGGCATCACTCGAGGAAGCACCTGGGTCCCCACTGCAGGAATAAACAAAAAACAAACAAACAAAAAAACACAGCTGTCCCATGGATAATAATAGCACCAGCTGTGCTGTCAGCGCCGGGGGCTCGGGTGGCTGAAAGCTCCGGCACTGCTGCAGACAGACTTTGGGGAACAGCTCTGGCGCAGGCACCGAAGGGAGGTTGAAGCCCCATAACTCCACGCCACAATCTACAGCCATTCCGTGGGCAGGCATCCAATACCGGCACCGGCTGTGCTGTCAGCACCGGGAGCTGAGGTGGTGGAAAACCGTGGCACCGACGGCACCGCTAGAGCCAGAGATTCTACAGGAGCAGGTTCCGATGCAGGCACTGAGGGGAAATCAAAACCCTGTGCCTCTGCACCGCAATGTTTGTTCATTCCGCGGGCAGGCATCCAATACCGGCACCGGCTGTGCTGTCAGCACCGGGAGTCAAAGTAGTGGAAAATCCCAGCACCCCTGGCACTGCTAGAGCCAGAGACTCTACAAGAGCTGGCTCCGACACAGGCACTAAGGGGAAACCAAAACCCTGTGCCTCCGCACCGCGATCTACAAATGGTGGCGTGGTGCCACTACAAAAGGCGGCTTCTTCAAAGGCGCACCCAACACGCACAGAGGCGCAGCCAGCAGCGCCGCCTTCTCCTCCGCAGCACTGGCACTGACGAGGAGGCAGCCCCAAGGGCCAATCAAACCAGCACATTAGCAGTTCCTCAGACAGAGGGTTCTGATATTCAGCTCTGCCCCGATCCCCCTATTCGCGGTACCAATACAAGAATGATACCCTCGGCACCAAGTCTCCCTGCATCCCCAGCATTACTCACTGTCTCACTCCTTATTTGAAGGAGGAAGATAAGGAAGAACAGGGAGCTATTCCCACATTGGCTCCTATCCATCAGGAGTCAGTCAACCCAGGAGTCTCTCCTGGGGCATATTATGCTGTCCCCGGGTAACTACAGTGGTATGGAGACCCCTATGTGGCTCCCATCTCAATGGGCAGACTGGACTCCGTGGGTCATATGCCCCAAGGGGAGGACTGCCCGCCACGGCTTCTGTACCTGTACCCTCAGTGGTACCAGGGGAAGAGGAGGAAGAACCTCCACCCCTGCAGGGGACATCACCTACCCACTCGCCATCATTATCCACAGAGAACACCTTTATGACTCCTCCCCCTAATATAGGGGATGATTTCAAATTGTTCCATGGCTTATTTGAGAGGGTGGTCCTCTCTGGACCTCTCCCTTGAGGAGGTCCCCATGACACAGCATGGGCTAGTGGACTTTTTGCATAAATCCACTTCGTTAAAAAAAAATTGCCCTTCACATGAATGAGGCACTGATGGACCCTGTAAGGGTCATTCTGTGGACCCCTGTGGCTGCCCCTCCAGCCAACGGGAGGTCTGACAAGAGGTGTGTACCAACAAAGGGCGTGGACTTCTCATCCAGTGCCTAATTTCTTAGTGATAGATGCAGTCCAGCGATGGGCCATGCAACAACAGCCCTGAAACACAACTCATGATAAGGACTGGGAAAAGACTTGATCAGTTTTGGCAATAAAGCTTACTCCTTGGCTACCCCTCACCTCCGCATAGCCAACTGTGCAACATTACTAACAAAATACAACTATACAAACTACACAAAAATGTCCAAATTGATTAATTTTATTGCCAAGGACAAGGGAGAACAATTCGCAGCACTTGATCCTGAGGACAGGGCTGCAACATCTGTGTCGATGGTGGTTGTAATGAGAAGGGCCTCATGGCTCTATCTCTCTGGCTTCCCCGACGAGATGCAATCCATGGAGGAAAACTTTTCAGCCCAAATTATTCACCAAAAAGACAGATGACTCACTCCACGCACTGACGGATGCACGAGCGACTCTCCAATCCTTGGGAACCTATAACCCCAAACTGAAGAGGAAACAGAGGAATTACTTTACATCCCAATGATAGCACCAGCCAATGTATTCACAACAACAGCGGTGATTTGACTCACAGGATTGCAGGCACAAGCCTGAGGGGACAACAATCTACTTCTCAAGTTGCTGCATGCCAACCATCAACTTCCCCTAACCAGAACTCCGGTGGATGGAGACCAATGCTCAACCTCCGATAATTCAACAAGTTAATCAGAAACACAACGATTCAAGATGGTCACACTACATGCTATAAGCAACTGCCTGCTAAAAGCGTCAACCAGCAGACATCATTGCAGGCCACCAAAGAGGTGGTAACCCTCTTCATATGTCTGGGCTTCCTAATAAATACCGACCAGCACTCTCTAACAACAGTGCAAGAGCTGGACTTCATTGGGGCCCACCTCAACTCGATTGAGGCTATAGCCTCACTACCGAGACAACGTTCTCTCATTCTCCCCAGCCTCATACCCACTGCATGAAATAGCCCACAGGTATCTGCCAGGATTTACCCCCAACTCCTTGACCACATGGCAGCCACAACATTTGCTGTCAGACACACCAGATTAAACATCCATTGCCTACAAGGAAGGCTACATATCAACTTTGTTCCTCACAGGCACAGCATTAACAAGCACCCCACGATATCAGGCAAAATAAAGGACCCCCTTCTCTGGTGGGCAAAACCGACCAATGTATGCACGGGGGCACCCTTCATTCAGACAACAAATGCCTTACTCCTGGGATGTGGAGCACACCTGCACCCACATTCTATATAGGACCACTGGTCCCCTGCAGAATCCCTTCGACATATAAACCTATTGGAACTTCAAGCTGTCCTCAACGTTTGCTCCCAATTCCTGCCACTCATCAAAGACAAGGCTGTTTGAAGCCTTAGCTTGTGTGTATTATATATACAGACAAGGGGGAGCACACTCACAGTACCTCTGCCTGCAAGCCATAAAACCCTGACGATGGTGCATCAGACACAATATCCACACCACCACAGCAAGTAGCCTCATCAGACAAATTTCTCAGGACTGCGAAGGGAGCTCGACAACACAGTACTCCTGCATGTATTTCAACACTGGGGGTTCCCCACAGTAGACCTTTTATTAACTGTACAAAATACCAAACACCCTCATTTTTGTTCCAGGGCAGGTCTCGGTGTGCAGTCATTAGGCGATGCATTCCTCCTCTAGTGGAATGCTCCCTTTCTCTATGCCTTCCCTCCTATTCCTCTCTTGAACCGAGTGATCCACAAGATCAAGCTGGGTGGGCCACAGTAATTCTACTATCATGGTCTCGCCAAACCATGGTATCCTTACCCCCTCAGCATGACCATGCATCCATGAATCGTACGCCCACTTCTGTCTCACCTGCTGTCCCAGGACTCAGACCGTGTCCTGCATCCACAGAAACTCCATCTCAGAGCATGGTTCAGAGGAGGTACAAAATATACTGGCTATCCTCTGGGACCTTTGCATAGCCTATGAGATTCACCTCGAGGCGTCCTATCTCCCGGGGGTGCGGAACGAGCTAGCGGACTCTCGCAGCAGGTCATACCGCATGCACGAGTGGACACTCAGGGCGGACGTTGTGCTTTCGCTCTTCCGCAGGTGGGGTTTCCCCGGGTAGATTTGTTTGCCACCAGGGCCAACGCCCAGTGCCTGCAGTTCTGCTCATTCCAGGGCCGGAGCCCGGGCTCTGTCGCCGACGTGTTTGTGATCCCGTGGAGAGGGGGCTTGATGTATGCCTTCGCCAAGCTTCCCTTGGTGCACAAGGTCCTGCTCAAGGTGTGCAGGGACAGGGCGGTGGTGATCCTCATCGCCCTACCCTAAGCCCGCCAACACTGGTACACATCGCTCCTAGAGCTGTCGGTGGATGCCCCAGTAGTCCTGCCCCTACACCAGGACCTCATTACACAAGACAGCGGGCGGCTTCTCCACCCCGACCTGCAGTCACTGCACCTGACAGCGTGGAGGCTCTGTGGCTAATCACCCTGGAGAGCCAGTGCTCCCTGCCTGTGCAGCAGATTCTGTTTGCCAGTAGAAAGCCCTCTACCAGGGCAGCCTATATGGCCAAGTGGAAAAGGTTCTCGTGTTGGTGTGAACCCTGACAGGTGCGGCCGGGCCAGACCCTGGTGCAGGCCATTCTGGAGTACTTCCTGCACCTCAAGCAGCAAGGGCTAGCCCCGTCCTCACTCAGAGTGCACCTGGCGGCCATCTCCATCTTCCATCTGGGGTTCTCGGGGGTCTCAGTGTTTTCCCACCCAATGGTGGGGTGGTTCCTTAAAGGGTTGGAGAGGGTGTTCCCATACTCCCGCCGTCCAGTCCCTCCATGGAACCTTAACCTGGTCCTTTCTAAACTCATGGGACCCCCTTTCGAGCCCCTCGCTACCTGTTCTCTCCTCCACCTTTCCTGGAAGGTGGCGTTTCTGGTTGCCATTACCTCGGCCAGAAGGGTGTCCGAGCTGAGGGCCCTCACCTCTGAGCCACCATACACAGTATTTCACAAGGACAAGGTGCAGCTCCGGCCGCACCCCAAGTTCCTCCCTAAGGTGGTGTCCCAATTCCATCTGGGCCAGGACATTTGTCAGTCGGTGTTCTTCCCGAAACCCCATACGGACCCAAGTCACCGCAGCTTGCACACCCTGGATGCGCATCGAGCGCTGTCATTCTATTTGGAGCGCACCAGGCCCTTTCGCAAATCCGCACAGCTGTTTGTTGCTATGGCCGAGAGGTTAAAAGGCCTCCCAGTGTCGGCGCAGCAGATTTCGTCTTGGATTACAAGCTGCATCCGGGCGTGCTATGAGCTCGCAGGTGTTCTGGCCCCAGCGGTCACAGCCCACTCGACCAGGGCGCAGGCGACTTTCATGGCGTTCCTGGCACAGGTCCCGATCCAGGAGATCTGCAGAGCAGCTACCTGGTCCTCGGTGCACACCTTCACGACCCACGATGCGGTCAACCAGCAGGCCAGAGAGGACGCAGCAGTTGGCAGAGCGGTCCTCTGAGCAGTTGTTCCATGACTCCTACCCTCCTCCAGAAGTAAGCTTGTAATTCACCTAATGTGCAATGGACATGAACAGGCAGTCGAAGAAGAAAAAACGGTTACTTACTTTCTCATAACTGTTTTTCTTCGAGATGTGTTGTTCACGTCCATTCCACCCCCCACTCCCACCCCTCTGTCGGAGTCGCTGGCAAGAAGGAACTGGAGGGGGTCGGGCCAGTGGGGGTATATATGCGGGGTGCAGTGGCACCACTCGGGGGGGCCCGCCAGCCCACCAGGAGCCTCTAAGAGAAAAAATTTCCAATGCTCGTGCACGCAGCGCACGCACACCTAATGTGGAATGGACGTGAACAACACATCTCGAAAAATAACAGTTACAAGAAAGTAAGTAACCATTTTTTTCCTTATTAGTCTCTGCAGTAGAGAAGGAACTGAGTGGGGGTTGGTCGCACAGTGTCGGTTAACTGCCTGCACCAGTGCGAGGCAAGGACCACGCATGTGCAACCCAACCGGGCACTGCTACTAAAAGTCTCCGACTACGAGTGCAGGGGCACACAAACACCTAAAGTAGAGCACCCACATGGGGACACATCTCGAAGAACCTCAGTTACTGCACAAGGTGAGTAGTCTCTTTCCAACCAACAGGCCGTTGTCAGCAGGTACACCTACCATACCTGCTCGGCAATGGCTAAGTTTACGGAGTTACTTCCCTCGGATTCCTAGGCTGAACTCTCGGCTTTGTTTGAGGAGGGGAGATTTATCTCCAGGGCATCTCTGCAAGCAGCGCTTGATGGGGCAGACGCTTCCACTAGAGTCATGGCCAGGGGTGTAGCCATGAGAAGGGGCTCGTGGCTCCAGGTCTCAGGTCTCCCCTTTGAGGTCCAACAGACCATACATGACTGCCTTACAAAGGTGAGACTGTTTTCGGAAAAGACAGATAAAAAGCTAAACAGCCTGAAGGACTCTAGAGCCATCCTCAGGTCCTTGGGACTCTACACACCTTCCACTCAGCGGAAACACTTCCGGCCGCAACCCACTCAGAGGTTCGGTCAGCAGAACTGCCAAGATGGCTCCAGAAGGTGGAAGAGAAGCGGCAGGAGAAAGCCGCGCCAACCTTCTGGCCAGAGCTCGGGACAATCGAAGCCATCTTTGGGACCTAAGCCAGCCTTCTGAAGGCATAGTTGAGGACGGTGTACCACACCTGGAAATGGATCCACCCCACCTTACCTTCTCATCCCGACTATCCCCTTTCTACCGTGCATGGTTCCTTATTACCTCAGACTGATGGGTGCTCCGCAGGGTAGAGAGGGGATACTCCATCCAATTCTGTGTCCTCCCGCCCTTCCATCCCCCTCCCCCGTCCCTTCTCAGGGATTCTTCTCACTAGCAACTCCTTTTGCAGGAGGTGCAGTCGCTCCTCTCTCTAGAGGCAGTGGAGGAGGTTCCTCAGGAGCACAGGGGGGATGGTTTTTAATCCCAGTATTTCCTAATACCGAAAGCCAAAGGCGGCCTCTGGCCCATCCTGGACCTGCAGGAACTCAACAAGTTTTTTAAGAGACTCAAGTTCCACATGGTCTCTCTGGCCTCCATCATTCGCTCATTGGATCCAGCAGACTGGTATGCCGCCCGCAACTTGTAGGACACATACTTTCATATTGTGATCACTCAGCCCCTCAGGAAGTACCTCAGGTTCATGGTGAACACCACCCACTACCAATTCACAGTCCTCCCGTTCGGCCTCTCAGCCACCTTCGTCAACCTGGGTCTCCTTTTAAACAAAGCAAGTCCACTCTGTCCCCCGTCCAGAGGATAGAGTCTATAGGGGCAGTATTGGACTTGACCCAGGCCAGGGCATACCTGTTAAGTGAGGTTTCAGCTCCTGACCAATGTCATTCAAGGCCTCAGACAGTTTCCCACCACCACAGCAAGAAACTGCCTGAACTTCTGGGATACATGGCAGCTTGTACCAACATGGTGCAGCATGCCACTCAGACTCCGACCTCTTCAGTCATGGCTGGCATCAGTGTACTGCAAAATGACTGGTGTGACATCAACTTCCTGAACATACAAAGTGACCTTAGCTGGCAACAGTTTTCACTGGGGATGTAAGAGCAGGTCTGACAATTTAGAAAACTGTTGAGGAATCAGTCAGCTCCTGAGGGGAGTTGATATCCACAGAGGGAGTCAAGAACCCCATTTGAGGACTGATTGGGAGAAAGTTATTCGAGACAGTGGGGCAGGGGTGAGCCATGAAGGGGTGTCAGATAATTAGCAGAACCAAGATTTTGGCCTCAGTTGGTGGGAATTGAAAATAAAGCTTAATAAATTTGCATGACGTTAACTTCTAATAGCAATATCATCTTTGTCCTTCTGTTTTCCTGCATGTGAGAGGGTGGGACCTTTATCTATTTGGATATAAGATTACTGATTCAGAAAACAGAGGAGTACAGATAATATTGCCAAAAAATCTGGTACAGTTAGCTTGGAGGTAGACTCGTGTTTTATGGCTAATGAAACATAGCAATAAATTGGGCGGTAGAGAGAAAAGATACAAGAAATATATCTATTTTTCTTATGATGCTGGCCTTAGAGATTTAGAAAAGATCAGGAATGTCAATATTGCAGATGAAAAGAGGACAGAAAAAACTGAAGACACAAAAATATTTCACAAATACTAAGTGCCATGAAGACTGTGAAATGGAACAAGCCCTTTTAAGGACGTTGAGGGGAAATGTGTGACAAGTTGCATATTTCTGGGAAGTTTAAAAGATTTTTCATTATTGCCTAATTAAGAGAATGAAGACAACATTCCAGAAACAGATACATTTCCTTTCCTTCTTTTTTTTTTCCCGATCCGCTTAGGGAAATTTAACAAAGAAATGGGTTGGGAAGGGAAGCAGGGGACAGTGTTTAAAGAGCAAATTAAGTCAGGTCCCAGGACCAGATTGCTCATTTCCAAAATTCTAATGATAGTAGAGAACAAACTAAAACACATCAGACCCTTCATTCACAACAGAAGAGATACTCACAGGCTGGACGCAAACTAATATAACAGCCATAATTTAAAAAGGGATCAGTGGAGACCTAGGGTACCATAGACCTGTGTGGAAGAAGACAAGTCCTCACTCTGCATTTGTCAGCAACAAGTCAGAGACACTTTTATTACGAGCAATTGCAAGGGAAGACTGCTGTCGGAGAGGGGGTCCCCCATCCTTAGGCAGATCTTCGCCAGATAAATAATCAGGGCAAGCATTCATACCTTTTGTTGCATACAATAATGATCAACAGCCATGTCTTGAATATACATATTCCTTCCTGATATCTTACTTTCCTCAGCAGTTCCTGCTACAGTCTGTGTTCCTTTCTTATCTAACACAAGGTCAAAGCAGCATCTCTTACAGTTTTTTCCACTCGCCCAGGCCCTGCCTTAAAGTCTTGCGTTATTAGAGATAGAGTTAGCCTGACTCTTGCTCTTTTCCTAAGAAAACTAGGATGTCTGCGTCCAAATCCCTTTATCCCTTTTTCCACTTCCACACCTGTAACTCTGGCTTTCAGACTGGGAAAGATTTTAGAGTTACTGAACAGGGACAGGCATTAGGGCAACACTTGAAAAGGTTCAAACACATTAAATTAGACATACTTTTCCAAAGGGGTGATCATGCTTGACAAATGTAATTAATTTCTTCAAGGAATTGACAATGAACTGATGGGGTGAACCAGCTGACACAGTGTAGTTGGACATAAAGAAGTCTTAAAAGTTAACAAGTATTTCATAGGCAATTAAATATTTAATTTGAAATGTGTCCATAAACAAATGTTCTCTTGTTATGTCTGTGGCGCTTCCTAAGAGTACCCAGGGTTGTGAAGTACCTCACGACCACCTGCCCTTAGCATGAGGAGTCCTTGACTGCCTGGTGAGGGTCAGCTCCCTAGCGTCACTGGCCACAGACAACACAAGCCCACCCCTCTAGGCCTACACAGGCCCCACTATCTCTATACAGATTAGTACTAGGAACATTCCAACCCCTGAGCCCTCTGAGTGTCTAGACACCCCAGAGTGTTCAGCCCCTGTTGACACTCATGGCTTGTCTACACTTAAAAAGCTGTAAATGCTACATACACCAACAGGAGGGCTTCTCCTGTTGGCATAGATAATTCCACGTCCCCAAGAGGTGGTAGCTATGTCAATGGGAGAAGCCCTCCCATCAGCATAAAGCTGTCTACACCAGGAGTTAAGTTGGTATAACTGTGTCGCTCAGGGATGTGGATTTTCTACAGTTCTGAGCGACGTAGTTATACTGACATAAGTTGCTAGTGTAGACTAAGCCTTATAGTAGTTACAGATTTGCTGCTTCCAAGAAGCAATGCACCCCAGCATACCAGTTACACCTCACACCACAGTCTAACTCACAACACTTAGATACGTTCATGATGAAAACAAATAAAAGTTATAGGTATAGAGATTCAAGTGATAACACGTAGATGTATTGGAAAAAATGATTACATGTAAAATAGAATCATAACACACATTCTAGAACCTAGAGTTACTTAACTAGATACTTTCTTGTCTTACAGAGCAATGCACACCCAAAGTCTTTACAGCATTTTACAGCCAGGCTTGGCTGTGATCTTCTGTTCATGGGACAAGTCACACTCTCAGTTTGCCTCCTTGGTGAAAGATCCAGGGTACGGCTGTCAAGCGATTAAAAAAATTAATTGTGATTAATCACACTGTTAATAATAGAATACCATTTATTTAAATATTTTTGGATGTTTTCTACATTTTCAAATATATTCATTTCAATTACAACACAGAATACAAAGTGTACAGTGCTCACTTTATTTTTTATTACAAGTACGTACACTGTAAAAAAACAAAATAAATAGTATTTTTCAATTCACCTAATACAAGTACTGTAGTGCAATCTCTTTATCATGAAAGTTGAACTTACAAATGTAGAATTATGTACAATAAATAACTACATTCAAAAATAAAACAGTGTGAAGCTTTAGAGCCTGCAAGTCCACTCAGTCCTACTTCTTGTTCAGCCAATCGCTCAGACAAACAAGTTTGTTTACATTTGCAGGAGATAATGCTGCCCACTTCTTGTTTACAATGTCACCTGAAATTGAGAACAGGTGTTCTCATGGCACCATTATAGCGGCATCGCAAGATATTTACGTTCCAGATCCACTAAAGATTCATATATCCCTTCATGCTTCAACCACCATTCTAGGGGACATGCATCCATGCTGATGATGGGTTCTGCTCGATAATAGTCCAAAGCAGTGCAGATCGATGCATGTTCATTTTCATCATCTCAGTTAGATGCTACCAGCAGAAGGTTGATTTTCTTTTTTGGTGGTTCGGGTTCTGTAGTTTCCTCATCGGAGTGTTGCTCTTTTAATATTTTTGAAAGCATGCATCACACCTCATCACTCTCAGATTTTGGAAGGCACTCCAGATTCTTAAACCTTGGGTCAAGTACTATAGCTATCTCAGATTAGTACCTTCTTTGCGTTTTGTCAAATCTGCAGTGAAAGTGTTCTTAAAATGAACAACATGTGCTGGGTCATCATCCGAGACTGCTATAACAGGAAATATATGACAGAGTGTGGGTAAAACAGAGCAGGGGACATAGAATTCTCTCCCCAAGGAGTTCGGTCACAAATTTAATTAACACGTTATTTTTTTTAACAAGCATCATCAGAATGGAAGCATGTCCTCTGGAATGATGGCCGAAGCATGAAGGGGCATACAAATGTTTAGCATATCTAGCATGTAAATACCTTGCAATGCTGGCTACAAAAGTGCCATGCAAATGCCTGTTCTCACTTTCTGGTGATATTGTAAATAAGAAGAGTGCAGTATTATCTCCTGTAAATGTAACAACAGCACAAATCTACATTTGTAAGTTGTACTTTCACCACACAGAGATTGCACAACAATACTTGTATGAGGTGAATTGAAAAATATACTATTTGTTTTGTTTATCTTTTACAGTGCAAATATATGTAATCAAGAATAATATATGCTTTGATTTCAGTTACAACACAGAATACAAAATGTAGAAAAACATCCAAAATATTTAATAAATTTTAATTGGTATTCTATTGTTTAATAGTGCAATTAAAACTGTGAGTAATGGCGATTCATTTTTTTTTAGTTAATCGCATGAGTTAACTGACAGCCCTAATCCAGGGTTCCTGTTTGCACCGTATATATTTACAAACAATCCATCGTTGTTGTTCAGAAGCAGGACGCCCCCTGTAGGTTTCAGAGTAACAGCCGTGTTAGTCTGTATTCGCAAAAAGAAAAGGAGTACTTGTGGCACCTTAGAGACTAACCAATTTGTTTGAGCATGAGCTTTCGTGAGCAACAGCTCACTTCATCGGATGCATACTGTGGAAACTGCAGAAGACATTATATACACAGAGAGGTATTGTTTCATGGTCTCTGTGTATATAATGTCTTCTGCAGTTTCCACAGTATGCATCCGATGAAGTGAGCTGTAGCTCATGAAAGCTCATGCTCAAATAAATTGGTTAGTCTCTAAAGTGCCACAAGTACTCCCCCTGTAGGTTGTTTTTTTCCCGGTATATTCCTTTCTTGTAGATTTTGCAATCTCTTAATCAGCATTTGTCTCAGAGTGCAAGTAGGGCATGCACTGGGGGACACAATACACAATGGCCAGACAGGGAGATAATCTGATTACCTGCCTTAAGAACATAATTTTCAATATAGACACAACTGCTTAAATATTATCTCTACGTACATTTTGCAATTATTATCATGACCAATAGGCTGCTGGCTCTCAGTAAAGACCTCACATGCCACCCTTTAGTGAATTATTATGCATATATCCAAACCAGGGGATGCCAGTAAAACTCTACGCATCCCTGTGCTCTCTGCCAGTTGGCAGCAAGAGGGTTCCTGGGTTACAGTGTCATAAGCCAGGATTTGAACCCAAGTTGACAGAAGTGAAAGGTAATGCATAAACCTGTGGTATTTTTTAGGCAAGTAGAGTAAGAAGGTTGTGGGTAAGTAACTGATAACATACCCTACATGATTGATTCTCTACTTGCCCAAACCATACCTCCTTGTCTACAGTGCTGTTTTTAGCAGTGTAGTGTCCTGTTGCCTGCACCCACACCCTGCGGGAGCCCTCCCCTGCTGTCTGCTTTCTGCCAGAGCCTTTCACTGACTTATGTAGCTACACTCTGCAATATGGATGTACCCTGCCTTTCACTGCAGCGTGTAGCTACAAGTATGCTTAGGGTGGCCATACGTCCCATTTCGGCCGGGACAATCCCATTTTTAAGCTCTGTCCTGGCCATCCTGACTCTTTTGACACAAATGGGCATCCCGTTTGCTCTTCCCAACCGATCAGTTGACAAGAACAAACAAACAAATGCCCAGTTTACCAAGAAAGTTGGGCACGCCGCCCTGGAGGGGCGCAGAGGAACGTTGGGTGGGGGGGCGGTGATGCAAAGTGGCAGCAGGGCTCAGGAGTCAGCTCCAGCCCCAGGCAGCATAGGGCTCAGCCCCAGCCACAGGTAGCTTGGAGCTTGGGGGCGGGCAGCCCCAGCCGCGGGTAGCATGAGACATGGAGCCTGGGAGGGGGGAAGGAGATTACAATCCCTTTATACATTTGGGGCAGTTAAGTTCCAATAGAACCCCCTTATATTCTTTTAGCAAATTTGACTAAATTGTCCATAGTCAAATGATTTCAATTAGATAATTTTTTTGTCTGGATTATTTACAGACATTCCTTTGGAAGAGGGCCCATTTTACCTTCAGAATGGCTGCAAAGAAACCAAGAATTTTCTTTCTATAACACTTTTCCTTTTTAACACTGTTACAACGTTCAATTGCTTAATTCCCTCCAGCCTCTGCAGAGTTAACTTCTCACTTTCTTTCCTTAAATCACTTGCTTATCTCCCAAAATGACATGTCCATCAACTCAGATTTCACCATTCCAAGTACTATTTCAGGGATCTGAATTCCCCATGTTTGCACTTACTCCTTTCACTATGCCCTCAGGGCTTCCAACCTGTTTTCCAATTTTTTTATCTGTTGCCTGCCTGCTTGTCTGGGCCCGATCCTGTTTTCTTCACTGCGCCGTCCCTTTCCTTGGGCACAGGGTTTGTTCCACTACCAATTTAGCAAGGAGGGTGGGCTCCTTAATTAGCTCCCACCCCTCCTGGTCCTTTTCCTTAAACGTTTCTTTCAAAATTGTGAAATCACCACAATATCACTCACAAGAAATACTACACTGCCCAAACTCCTATATCCTTCCGAGTTTGGTTTAACAGAGCAAGATCTGTTTAAAAGGAGTAATCTTTTGAACAAAGTATCATCTTTGGATTGCTTCCTTTTAAACATTTCGTACACAGGTGCTACCACTATTTGCCCACACTCCTATATCCTTCAGAGTTGGGTCTCATATAGAAAACACTGCCAGAACATATTTCTTTATGAATCTCTTTTACCTTTGTAACTCTTTTGTTACAATCCGTTAGTACAGCTCTTAAGGTTTTTCTAGTCACTTGAAATTTCACGTTGCCCACGCCAACATCGGGATTTACAATGTTCACCCCCTTGGGCTGGAGGGAGAGACCCTAAGCCTCCCTCCGTATTACTCGGTCCTCTACCACCGAGGGTCCATACACCAAATCCAAAACCCTTCTTGGGCAGAACGAGAAACCCTAAATTCTCCTCTTATGCTCAGTCATGCTACAACTGAGGGTGTATGCACCGAGGATTTTTCCTTGCTCTTCGAGCGAGGGTCTCTAAGCCCTCCTCCTATTGCCCAGCACTTCTACGGACAGGGGTAGTAGACCCACCTGCACCCTTCCCCTGCTGACCAGGGTGGAGAGAGGAATGCTAAACTGCCCTCCATTTCTCAGTCATGCTATGACTGAGGGTGGGGCACACCTTTAATCCTAAAATCCTCAACATGAAATACCAACCATGCCGGGCAGAGCAAACATGAAATACCAAGGGCAGACCAGTTGGTGAGCTCCATAGCTCCTGCCCCCACCCCGCACCATTCTCCACCAAAAATGTGACAGATTTATGTTACCAATCTGCCTGGGGCGTCAGGTGATCAGGCTGAGGCCGCAGGATCGTTAGGGGAAGAGATGAAGGAGCACACCAAGTGACTAAGTTCTAAAGTTTTATTAATAAAATAACGGTGGTGAGTGCTGGGGCTCCCCATGTCACTCAGCGGAAGAAAGAAAGCATTATTGCCTGCGCCCTAACCCACTTTCATACTCTCACACGCACAACCTGAAGCTGGCCAAGCCTGGGTGTAACATCAAAAGAATAGGGGGAAGGGTGGACGAGAGTTCTGTCCTGTGCACAGGCCGTCCAGGGTCTGCTGTTGATCTCCAGTTTGCTTCAGCTCTCAGGAGGGTTTTAAGTCCTGGGGTCTTTTGGGGGCATTCCATTTAGGGATCTCTGTTCCCTGTACTCTTTGTACCAGTCTAAACCGGCCTTCCGTGGCTTCCTCAGCTTTCCCAAAACACACCAGCTTCAGGGACGCAACACTGTGGTTTTCCTCCTTGCTGGCCTTCACTGTCTCACTAGTTTTCGCAGCTCCTGCAGTTCTGTTCAGCTGAATCCTCCTTTCTCACGGCTGGTCGGTGTTGGAATCCAGGCCCCCGTCTTTCTTGGCAGGCAGCCGAGAGTCGGTTGTGTGCTGTGGCCTTGGGCTGGAGTCAGCGCCTTATCTTGGGACCTAGCTGGAGCGTCAAGTTAACCCATTCCCTTCTCCTTTCCTCCCTCTACAGCCTCTTGTAACCTGCAAAGGAAACTTTCACTCCACACTCACACCTGCAACCCTTCCCACAATACATTTTACCACTTATACAAGCGCTAGCAACATGCAAT
This sequence comes from Natator depressus, assembly GCF_965152275.1. Taxonomy (NCBI): domain Eukaryota; kingdom Metazoa; phylum Chordata; order Testudines; family Cheloniidae; genus Natator; species Natator depressus. The sequence continues at coordinate 69,195,014 of NC_134237.1, read as the reverse complement.
GCTAAACTGCTTACCCATGGATCCCCATGATGGGGGACAGTTATACTGTGACACTTGGGGGGGTGTCCCGTTTTTATTTTAGGAAATATGGTCACCTTATGTATGCTGCATGCCGCTGTCAGTGATGTGAAGTATAGACATAGCCAAAGATGACTGAATGGACCTATATGTGCTTAAAACAGATTTGGGAGAAAGTGAGTTTTAGGAACTGTGTTTAATTTTGGTATGTAGCTTGTGAGTGTAAGAGGATTAATTTTATATTACAGTGAGATAACTGGAAAGAGCTTTTTCTTATGGTATTTGAAGAAAATGTTTTTTTTCTTCAACAGTCCAGATGCCAAAGGAAAATGCTGATCTACACGTTATGTACAGTAGTTATTTATTATTTGTGTTACAGTAGCCCCAAAACATGCTAGGCACTGTCTAAACAAATAAGGTACCACACTTCTTACTCTGAAGATCTTATAATCTAGAAAGACAAAAATAATAAACATGCACGCAAGTACATGTCTTGTTAGTTACTCTTTTAAAATATGCCACCACATAATCATGCAATTGGGAAATGAAGTACAGTTACTGCTGTGCAATCTTGAAGTCTGATTATTGTTAAGTCAGTGTAGCTGGAAGAAGACAGCACATATATATCCAAAAATGTGTTTACATTTCTTTCCCATTGTGTGCCATAACCATCATATATTTTTACAGGGATCTTAATGAAAGACCATAAGAGGTATTTTATATACATTTGACTTGGATTCCTTATGTTAACATTCTTCTGTTATTTTCTGTCCAGGATACATTTATTTTTCAGTTCTTATGAGCTCTGTAACTAGTTCCAGGAAGCCTCCCATTCTAATAACATGTATGGGAACTTTTTTGTAAACAGTACAACATTCTGTAAAAATCCTAAACTAAAATGCCTTTTTATTGTACAGATACAGGGTCGTGGTCTCCTATCCCCCTCAGAGTGAAGCAGAACTTGAACTTAAGGAAGGGGACATTGTTTTTGTACACAAAAAACGTGAGGATGGCTGGTTCAAAGGCACACTGCAACGAAATGGAAAAACTGGCCTTTTCCCTGGCAGCTTTGTAGAAAACATCTGAGAAGATCCTTTTCAACAGATGCAAATCACACTACACTATAAAATAGCACAAATATATTAGCAGAAAGAGTGCAGTCATGGAAGTCTTTCAAATGACAGTAATATAAACAAAATTATATATATTTCTCCAGTGTTCTATAGCACAATTGAAAGCAAACAAAGATGTTGAAGGCATCTGCTATTTTTATCACATTGGATTCTTAAGTGTAATGTGTGCCTTGTACTGTCTCATTTATTATACAGGGGAACTCTTTTTCCTTCAAAGATGTTACACAAATGAACAATTGTTTACAAGGCTGTAACTAATTTATTCTTTCTTTAAAACTTGAATTTTGTGTAATAGCTAAATTCTTGTGATTTATGATTTTAACAAATTATTAATTTATGAAATGTTAGCTAAGGGGAAGCTGGATTCTCTCCTTTTGAGTGAGTGATTATCTCTGACACAGAGCCTCCCATTTTTCCTCCTGACTTTTTCCCCCACTGTGTATGACAGTGGAATTAGTCTTTGTTTTATGGGTTAATGTTGAGTTGTGGTGATGATGTTGATGTCAAACTGAAATTGCAAACTGGGAAAAAATGGAATTGTGTGGTTTTTTTCCTTAGGACAGAATATATCAGTTGTTCTTGAGTCTAATTCTGCTTCTTAATAACTGCCCAAGCAGTGTAACATTTCTGGAAGGCAAAGGCATAACAGTGCAACTGAATAAACCTCAACAGTCTGAAGGATGGGAAGGAAGAAATTGAGAGGATGCCAATAAGAAATTCCCTGTAGCTTCTGTTTGTTCAAGAATTTGGATAGCTGAACAAAGTTTAACTTTGCATATTTGGCTAGTTCTTTGGGCATTTAGTACTGTCAGGATATAACTGAGATAAAAAGAATGTTAAAGCACAACAGTAGAACAAATTGAAAGCTTATGCTCAAATAAATTTGTTAGTCTCTAAGGTGCCACAAGTACTCCTTTTCTTTTTGCGAATACAGACTAACACAGCTGCTACTCTGAAACTCCTAGTTTGATAACAGCAACTTATTTCCTAGGGTTGAAAATTTGAGTAAAATTCAAGTTGTATTCAATGTCTAAAAATGCCTAAGAAATTTAATTTGCTTTGTTTTCTTTTCAAAGTGATTTGCATGGCCAGGAGACGTTTTAAAATGTTTGAGCAATAGTGATGGTAAGTGATGCACTTGTGTTAAAGTAAAAAGTTGTGAAGAGACACTGTGAAAACTTCGCTAAATTTTTAACCATTGCTACTTTGATACATTCTGACTTTTTCATTGTCTTGCATGTATTACTGAAGTCTCACAGTAATGTAAACTGTGCATGGTTTGTATTTTTCATTCCAATTTCCTGTTGTGGGTTATTTTGCTCTGGAATTTACCCATTGCAGGGGATATTAAGTAAACCAGAATTCTGTTGTAGTCCAAAACCACTGACCAAGACTAGTGAGTGACTCACTCTCAACACAGTAGGTATCCAGTGTTTGAGTCAGTAATAAAACATTTTTAAATCACTCCAGGTGATAGGTGTAAAGAAGACATCCTGCAAGAAGAACACTACTTTTACTCTTTGCGGGTTTTGTGAGAGGTTTGATGCTGGGGAACCCACAGCATCCAGCCGAGCTTGTCTTTTTTACATTGCTTAATTATAATGGTTTCATTGCTCTCACTTGCAAGGTACTAAGCACCATCAATTTCCATAAAAGTCAATGGAAGTTGAGGATGTTCAGCATCTCACAAAGTGGGGCCAGTAGTGTGATTGTAATGTTGTGCAACACACAGAAAGAGGAATATACTAGCTGGTGATGAATTAAGTCATTGGCATAACTTCTGATTAAAATGCAACTGAAAATTTAATTTTAAGAATTACAAATGGAAGAATAATAAACATTAACGGTAAGAATTTCTTGCAATATCAGGTAGTGTCATGATGGTCTTAAAAATAAATATCTATATATATATATATAGCTGGAAATGACATCATTCCTAAGCTAACCATCTGTATGAAACACTGTACAATTCAGTTCTTCTGCTTTTAAAATATTTTAAATAATTTACTTGAATATTCATGTAATATATTAAGGTTTTGTGAAATGAACTTTAGTTAGAAAGAAGCTGTCATCAGCTTTCATCAGCATAAATTGACACTAATGTGTCAAAATATTCTTATTTTGGGAAATTAGTGCATTTTATATTTAAAAAAAAAAGACTACTAAAGGTTTAAAAAAAAACATTTTTTTCTAGCTCTCTACTCTCCATACTTTGTGACTAAAGTACCTCTATTCATAAGGTTTCAAGGTGTAAAGTCAGTTAAAATATCAGCTGTTAATAGTTCTGTTAGATTAAATACATTTTCTATTGACTTTTTAAAGACACTAAATTAATGTTTTGTAAGAAGGGCTTGTTATACAGCAGTGCAACAACGATTTAAAATGCAGTTTATCATGCCTTTCTTGTGATCTTTGTAGGGTTGGTTTTTGTTTTTTGGGATTAAGTCAGTGTAAAAACAGACAAACCCTGTGCATTTGTTTTGTGTAATTCCATAAAGAATTTTTGTAAAATATTTTATGTCTATCTTTGTGGTCCAGGAAATGTTAAGTATTGATTTATTGTGTTAAGCTCCTATTCCTAATAAATATTTTCTTAGCAAACATCTTAAGCAGAAAGCGTATGCAAAAATTAATAGAAATTACTTATAACAAGTTTACAAATAAAACTAACAAAACTTAATTTCAGAATTCACAGGAGGATGTGTGTGTTTATAAAGAAAAAAAATATTCAAATACCATAAGATGCATTTCAAGGGGAAGGTCAGAAAAATATAATGTAGTAGCAGCAGGGAGGATTAGATGACCTGACTGATCTTTTCCATATCAATGATTCTGTGAGCAATCTCACCACAAAAAGATTTCTATGCCAAGCTGAACATGTATAATTACATCAGTTTAGGACTGGCAGAATATCATCAGGTACATATGAATAATAAAGTGTTTCCCTGGAAGGATAAGTGTCTGGTACATTTGGATAGTTATTTTCAGATTACAACAGCAGGAATTCTTTTGGACTTTATTGCAAAATTCAGTGTCTAAAACCACAAGAAAAGAGGAAGTTAACATTGTTTTGTGTATGTGTGAATGAGGGAGGTCAGACCAGCATATCTCTCCATTTTTAGAGGCATTTGAAGAAATTATGTACCCAAATCATATTGACAAAATAATGTAATTTATCTGCTTTGTTATGAATTTATCACCACAGTGTTATTACAGAGAAGTGAATGTTGTTTACCGTCAGGGCAATATTAATCACTGGTGTAAATAGGTGCAACTCAGTGAAATCAATGCACACTCTTCACCAGTAGTCTATTCAGCTCTGAGTGTCTTAATCTGACCTTATACACGCACTTTCTAATTTTGTCTGTAAATATCTCCCCACCCAACTTGACAAATGTTTACCTTGCATGCTGTTCTGCCCTTTGGACATTGAAAATGTACAGATAATTACATGGGATGGAAACATGGGATGGAATTTCAACCCATATTTAATAGTTACTGCTAATTCTGCTTACATGACTCAATAGCCATACAACTCTTAAAATGTAATATACACTTTAGGCCGATTGAGAGGGATTGTTTTATATTCAGGGTAGACAGGAAAGGAGAATGTTTAAATGTAAAATGGCAAGAGACTGGTTGAGAAAAGGGAGAGAAGGAATGAGTAGAGAAGAGGGAAGAGAGGCACGATGGGATGGTTTTGCCACAAATGGGAAGGGGCTAGAAGAGAACATGAGATGGGGACCCCAGTTTTAGGGATGGCTTGAAGGACGAGAAGGTAAAGGGAAGGGGAGATCCTATTTTATGGTATGCATTTCCTTGAACAAAGTGCAATACAAACCCACTGTCTGGCTGTGGTGTAGCACAAAGCTTTACACTGAGATGTCTTCTCTCGATGCCACAGAGTAACAATATGCCTGCCCTACCTTTGACTGCAGCAATAACTGTATCATAATCTACAATGGTCTGATGCTTTTGTATAAGCATTTTTTGTTTTCCTTCTCTTTTATGCAGAGTAGTCTCAGGGTGACCAAATTGCCTTGCCTAACGTCAAACAGTTCACTTTGACTTCACTCATGATGAGTGCTCCTTTTTACCTTTGAGGGTTTCAGAGTGCTGTTCTGAGATATTTGGATATTGCTTCCCATGTAAGTACCATGATCCATATGGGAGCTGTACTACATAGGGTACTGTCTTTCTGTTTGATTTCTTTGCACTGGAACCAAATTGAGATATTGTCTATTCTTTTTATTATAAATTGATTAGTCTTAGAAAAACAAGTTCCTTTCTCCCCGGTGCGTTTGATAAGTTACTGTGGATCCCCACCATATTTGCATAATTTGAACATGAGAGGCAAATTATACCACATTAGTTCAAACGATAAATAAACCAAACGAATTGGGGCATGCAATAAGTGGGCACAGACTAGGGTTTGTGTTTGGTTTGTGTGTTGTAATCAACTCCAGCCATGGCCTCTATTTTTTTAATAAAGAAAAAAGTCCTCCTTAATTTATATCACCAAAAAGGGTATGTCTACACTACGAAATTAGGTCGAATTTATAGAAGTTGGTTTTGTAGAAAGCGTTTTTATACAGTCGATTTTGTGTGTCCCCACACAAATGCTCTAAGTGCATGTAGTCGGCGGAGTGTGTCCACAGTACCGAGGCAACAGTCGACTTCAGGAGCATTGCACTGTGGGTAGCTATCCCACAGTTCCCGCAGTCTCCGCCTCCCATTTGAATTCTGGGTAGACATCCCAGTGCCTGATGGGGCTAAAACATTGTCGCGGGTGGTTCTGGGTACATATCCTCAGGCCCCCCTTCCTTCCCTCCTTCCATGAAAGCAAGGGCAGACAATCATTTTGTGCCTTTTTTCTTGAGTTACCTGTGCAGACGCCATACCACGGCAAGCATGGAGCCCGCTTAGCTAACTGTCACCGTATGTCTCCTGGGTGCTGGCAGACGCGGTACTGCATTGCTACACAGCAGCAGTTTATTGACTTTTGGCAGCAGACAGTGCAGTATGACTGGTAGCCGTCGTCAACGTAGTCCTGGGTGCTCTTTTAACCGACCTCGATGAGGTCAGGGACGCCTGAGCAAACATGGGAGTGACTCAGCCAGGTCATTTCCCTTTTAAGTTTCGTATCATGGTGATTGAGTCCTACCGGCAGTGCACTGTCTTTTAATCAGCAGTCAGCAGAAGATGATGGCCAGTAGTCATACTGCACCGTCTTCAGCCGAGCACCCAGGAGATGATGATGGCTAGCGGTCGTACTGCACAGTCTGCTGCCAGCAAGATTTATAAAGATAGATGAAGTTGCTCAAAACAAGAAATAGACCAGATTTGTTTTGTATTCATTTTCTCCTCCCTCCCTCCGTGAAATCAACGGCCTGCTAAACCCAGTTTAGAGTTCTATCCTTGAGGTTTTGAGTTCTACCCTTGAGGGGGCCATTCAGTTTCTCGCAAAGCCACCCCCTTTGTTGATTTTAATTCCCTGTAAGCCATGTCATCAGTCGCCCCTCCCTCTATCAGGGTAATGGCAGACAGTCGTTCTGCGCCTTTTTTCTGTGCAGACGCCATACCACGGCAAGCATGGAGCCCACTCAGATCACTTTGGCAATTAGGAGCATATTAAACACCACGCGCATTATCCAGCAGTATATGCAACACCAGAACCTGGCAAAGCGAAACCGGGCAAGTAGGCGACGTCAGCGCGGTGACAAGAGTGTTGAGGACATGGACACAGACTTCTCTCAAAGCACGGGCCCTGGCAATGTGGGCATCATGGTGCTAATGGGGAAGGTTCATGTGGTGGAACGCCGATTCTGGGCTCGGGAAACAAGCACAGACTCGTGGGACCGCATAGTGTTGCAGGTCTGGGACAATTTCCAGTGGCTGCAAAACTTTTGCATGCATAAGGGCACTTTCATGGAACTTTGTGACTTGCTTTCCCCTGCCCTGAGGCGCAATAATACCAAGATGAGAGTAGCCCTCACAGTTGAGAAGCGAGTGGCGATAGCCCTGTGGAAGCTTGCAACGCCAGACAGCTACCAGTCAGTTGGGAATCAATTTGGAGTGGGCAAATCTACTGTGGGGGCTGCTGTGATGCAAGTAGCCAACGCAATCAAAGATCTGCTGATATCAAGGGTAGTGACCCTGGGAAATGTGCAGGTCATAGTAGATGGCTTTGCTGCAGTGGCATTCCCTAACTGTGGTGGGGCCATAGACGGAACCCATATCCCTATCTTGGCACCGGAGCACCAAGCCGGCGAGTACATAAACCGCAAGGGGTACTTTTCAATAGTGCTGCAAGCACTGGTGGATCACAAGGGACGTTTCACCAACATCAACGTGGGATGGCCGGAAAAAGTACATGACGCTGGCATCTTCAGGAACTCTGGTCTGTTTCAAAAGCTGCAGGAAGGGACTTTATTCCCAGACCAGAAAATAACCTTTGGGGATGTTGAAATGCCTATAGTTATCCTTGGGGACCCAGCCTACGCCTTAATGCCATGGCTTATGAAGCCATACACAGGCAGCCTGGACAGTAGTCAGGAGCTGTTCAGCTACAGGCTGAGCAAGTGCAGAATGGTGGTAGAATATGCATTTGGATGTTTAAAAGCACGCTGGCGCAGTTTACTGACTCGGTTAGACCTCAGCAAAACCAATATTCCCACTGTTATTCCTGCTTGCTGTGCGCTCCACAATATCTGTGAGAGTAAGGGGGTGACATTTATGGTGGGGTGGGAGGTTGAGGCAAATCGCCTGGCTGCTGGTTATGCACAGCCAGACACCAGGGCGGTTAGAAGAGCACAGGAGGGCACGGTGCGCATCAGAGAAGCTTTGAAAACCAGTTTCATGACTGGCCAGGCTACGGTGTGAAAGTTCTGTTTGTTTCTCCTTGATGAAATCCCCCGTCCCTTGGTTCACTCTACTTCCCTGTAAGCTAACCACCCTCCCCTCCTCTCTTCATCACCACTTGCAGAGGCAATAAAATCATTGTTGCTTCACATTCATGCATTTTTTATTAATTCATCACACAATTAGGGGGATAACTACCAAGGTAGCCCAAGAGGGGTGGTGGAGGAGCGAAGCACCAGGAGGGATGGTGGAGGAGGGAAGGACAAGGCCACGTAGCACTTTAAAAGTTTAAAACTTTAAAACTTATTGAATGCCAGCCTTCTGTTGCTTGGGCAATCTTCTGGGGTGGAGTGGCTGGAGGCCCCTCCCACTGTGTTCTTGGGCATCTGGGTGAGGAGGCTATGAAACTTGGGGAGGAGGGCGGTTGGTTACACAGGGGCTGTAGCGGCAGTCTGTGCTCCTGCTGCCTTTCCTGCAGCACAGCCATACGCTGGAGCATATTAGTTTGATCCTCCAGCAGCCTCAGCATTGAGTCCTGCCTCCCCTCATCACGCTGCCGCCACCTTTCAGCTTCAGCCCTCTCTTCAGCCCGCCACCTCTCCTCCCGGTCATTTTGTGCTTTCCTGCACTCTGACATTGTCTGCCTCCATGCATTCATCTGTGCTCTGTCAGTGTGAGAGGACAGCATGAGCTCAGAGAACATTTCAGCGCGAGTGCGTTTTTTTTCGCCTTCTGATATTCGCTAGCCTCTGGGAGGGAGAAGATCCTGTGGTCCTTGAAACACATGCAGCTGGTGGAGAAAAAAAAAGGGACGGTATTTAAAAAGACACATTTTATAGAACAATGGGTACACTCTTTCATGGTAAACCTTGCTGTTAACATTACATACATAGCACATGTGCTTTCGTTCCATGTCGCATTTTGCCTCCCCCAGCGCGTGGCTAGCCCCTCCACCCTCCCCGTGGCTAACAGCGGGGAACATTTCTGTTCAGCCACAGGCAAACAGCCCAGCAGGAACGGGCACCTCTGAATGTCCCCTTAAGAAAAGCACCCTGTTTCAACCAGGTGACCGTTAATAATATCACTCTCCTGAGGATAACACAGAGAGATAAAGAAAGGATGTTGTTTGAACGCCAGCAAACATACACTTCAATGCTTTGTTCTACAATGATGCCCGAGTACATGCTACTGGCCTGGAGTGGTAAAGTGTCCTATCATGGTGGATGGAATAAGGCTGCCCTCCCGAGAAACCTTTTGCAAAGGCTTTGGGGGTACATCCAGGAGAGCCGCGAATGCCAGGGCAAATTAATCATTAAACATGCTTGCTTTTAAACCATGTATAGTATTTTAAAAGGTACACTCACCAGAGGTCCCTTCTCCGGGTCTGGGAGGCAGCCTTGGGTGGGTTCAGGGGATACTGGCTCCAGGTCCAGGATGAGAAACAGTTCCTGGCTGTCGGGAAAACCGGTTTCTCTGCTTGCTCGCTGTGAGCTATCTACAACCTCACCATCATCATCTTCCTCGTCCCCAAAACCTGCTTCCGTGTTGCCTCCAGCTCCATTGAAGGAGTCAAACAACACGGCTAGGGTAGTCGTGGCTGAACCCCCTAAAATGGCATGCAGCTCATCATAGAAGCGGCATGTTTAGGGCTCTGACCGGGAGCGGCCGTTTGCCCCTCTGGTTTTCTGGTAAGCTTGCCTCAGCTCCTTAAGTTTCACACGGCACTGTTTCGGGTCCCTGTTATGGCCTCTGTCCTTCATGCCCTGGGAGAGTTTGACAAACATTTTGGCATTTTGAAAACTGGAACGTAGTTCTGATAGCCCTGATTCCTCTCCCAATATAGCGATCAGATCCCGTACCTCCCGTTCAGTCCATGCTGGAGCTCTTTTGCGATTCTGGGACTCCATCATGGTCACCTCTGCTGATGAGCTCTGCATGGTCACCTGCAGCTTGCCCCGCTGGCCAAACAGGAAATTGAAATTCAAAAGTTCGTGGACCTTTTCCTGTCTACCTGGCCAGTGCATCTGAGATGAGAGTGCTGTCCAGAGCGGTCACAATGGAGCACTCTGGCATAGCTCCCGGAGGCTAATACCATCTAATTGTGTCCACAATACCCCAAATTCGACCCAGCAAGGTCGATTTCAGCGCTAATCCCCTTGTCAGGGGTGGAGTAAGGAAATTGATTTTAAGAGCCCTTTAAGTCGGAAAAAAAGGGCTTTGTCGTGTGGACGGGTGCAGGGTTAAATTGATTTAATGCTGCTAAATTCGACCTCAACTCCTAGTGTAGACCAGGGCAAAGAATATGGAATTAGGCCTTAGAGTGGATGTAAAATTCATGTTAAGTTTTTCTTTTCTGTTGAAGTTGAAGCAAAAGCAAGCCCTTGCTGTGTAATATTGAATTAGGAACATATTTGGCTCACTAGTGCTTAATAAATCTCTAACTTCATTTTTTGTGCAAATAAAAACACAAGCCTTAAAATTATTTCCTTTGTAGATGGCATTTAAGGATGTCAGGAGAGGGTGAAACTTTACATAACTATCCTAGTATAACAGACCAAGTTTTACAGGTGAATTTAGTTTTCTTATTTAATGTACATTCAATGATCTCCCTAAAGTCAGGAAAGTCAGAAATAAGGTAGCTGCTGTAGCTTTCTTTCATAGTCATGGCAATGCAGCACTTGATTAAGAGAAGATCACATGCTGTTTGGAGAACTTCCTGTACTACTTAAACACAGCGTGTCAGATTGAAGATGGAATGAAAATCTCAGCACTGAGTTTTCCAGTTTTTGTGGTTAATTAAACTCTTAGCATTACTTGTGAATGTGATTTTGTTATAGTTAATTTCCTGTCAGCTATCATGAGGATTTTAAAATAAGTGACTGTAGCGACTATAGTGGTTATTTATGGCATAGTCATGGACTATGGATGATGGACTGTCTATCTTTGGGCTCAGCCTACAGTAAATAACACCCACCGCTGTTCCTCATACATAGAGGAAGCTTTTCTTCCCTATCTGCTGCAGGATTCCATAACCACCTAGGAGCCACAGTTCCAAATTTTGCCCAACCCAATGTGTTCCAAGATCACATAAGAGCACTCTTTCCTCACCAGGTGACCTCATCTGTTTTTATAGTCCATTAGTACCTCTCTGTTCATGAGTCTCAAATCTACCTCTCCATCTGCTCATATCTCTTCTTTATTACTTTTATTTTATTTATTGGATATATCTCTAAAAACAACCTCTGAGAAGTAGAATCAAAGGTTCTTCCCAGCCTGTTCATTGCATATGGGAATTCACAGATGAGGGCATAGGAGTCTGGGAGTCCACTTACATAAGATCTTCCTTCAGCATCATTTCTCTTGCTACAGCATTAGCATCCATGGACTTCAGTAGCGTGAGTGGCTCAGAAGCCCACAAATGCTTTCTGAGACTGGAGCATAGTAAACATTTTAAAAATTCTCATTAGCCACCTTGAGCTGTATAAATACTTTCTAAAAATGTTTTGTCTTGGTCCAGCCTTCAGAATCATTAAGTCATCAAACTATGCTAACAAGTTGCAATAATGTTAACCCTGAGCCCTGACTGTTCACTGGGATTGAGAGTGAGATGACCAGCCTGCACCTCCTCCTTTACACGATCACTGTCAGTTTTAAGCCACTGTAAAAAAATGTCTAGGAAAAGTCTGTTGAACTATGATTCAGCATGGATGAACCTCAGATGGTTTAAACTGGGTTTGATTGGTCTGCATGAGCTGCTGTTCTAACTTAAGTAGAGAAATGGCAGCATACACAGGGACAGTTCAGGCTTCCCTGCCCTATTCCACTACTGTGTGTCATCCTTAAACTAGAGGAATCACTAAGGTAATAAGCATCCAAGCTTAACCATAGTTCAACAAACATTTCCTAGACATCTGAAAAAAGACCTGATAACTTTTCATATAATTGGAAAAATAAAAGCATGGGTTAGGGCTGTGTTATCCTTTTCTTGAGGATCATATTTTTCCTACTAGCATAGGGAAGGCTGTAGATCAAAGGTAAGGGCATTTAGCAGTATCCAGTGACACATGGGAGACTTGGTCGTGTTTCAATCAAAACCATGTATGTGCAAGTCCAAAATTGCAGAGTGGCATCTGGTTTGCTAGCTGCTGCTAACCCACAGCTGTCTTGTGGTTAGTTACTGCACGATTTTCTCATGGTATATCTGTGCACACATGGGAGAGGAGATGAGTCAGCAGCTGAATCACTTTAAAGTGGTGACCTTCTATGTATTCCCCAATGAGGGACATGCCCTAGGTCAGATTTCTTATTCCAGCTGGATGAGATTTTCATAAAAACTGAAGAACTCGAACTCTAAAATGTTTAAATATAAATAAAAGTTTAAAGGTTTTTGCCCTACTCCCCCATTTGGTACCAGGCAGTCTTGCTCTCTCTTAAATATAATGGGATCAGGAAAAGCTGGCAATTTATTACTCCTTATCAAAAGTGGTTCTTTGTGGCTATATCCAGTTTTTAATCTCTAGTACTGTGGAACATAGAGAACCTCTACTCCCTATAGGTCATTCAAAGCATCTGACTTCAATAATTCATGAATCACTGGAGTCCCATAGGCAACATGCAGTGTAACTTCCTTATAAGGATGGCATAAGTAAGTCGTCTTCAGTGAGACAATATAAGTAAAGTCTTTCTTCAGGCTATTTGGAGACCAACCCTTTGTGAGAGCCTTTTTCCAATGCACAAAAAGATACATAATTTAAAAGCTTAACAAAAAGGAGAGGCATGAACACCCTAGCTAACCACCTGGTGCCCTAGAAACTGGGGGATGGTGTTTGTGCCTAAGGGTATGTCTACACTGCAAAAGTAAATCCACAGCAGCAAGTCTCAGAGCCAGGGTCTACAGACACAGGCTCGCACACAGCACGCACCTCGCAAATAGGTGTGTAGACATTCCTACTCAGGCTGAAGCTTGGGCTATGAAACCTTCCCCACCCCCAGGCTTCAGAGCCCAAGCTCCGGCCTTAGTACCCCATCCGTAAAATGGGGATAATAGCTCTTCCCGTTCCGTACCTCACAGGAGTCATGTGAGGATAAATTCACTAGCGATAGTGAAGCACTCCAAATATTTTGGTGAGGGGGCCAAAGAAGAACCTACTAAGTAAGTGTTCATGAGTAAGCCTATGTTTTAGTGGCGGGTATTTTAGTAAAAGTCATGGATAGGACACGGGCCATCAAAAATTCATGGCCCATGACCTGTCCGTGACTTATACAATATTCCCCCTACTAAACCGCGGGGGCGGGGGGCGGGGATGCCACGGGTGCTAAGGGGAGGTGGCCGGGGGTGTTGTGTTTGGTGCTGGAGGGGAGGGTTGGCGGGGCTGGCTGGCAGGCTCCCTACCTGGCTCTGCATCTCTCCGGAAGCAGTGAAATCACCCTCTCAGCACTTAGGACCTAGGCAAAGGTTTGGCCAGACAGATCTGTGGCTGCCTCCGCCAAGAGCTTTGGCTCCACAGCTCCCATTGGCCAGGGACTGCAGCCAATGGGAGATGTGGGAGCAGGTGCCTGCAGGCGGAGACAGTGCACAGAGTTGGCTGGCCACACCTCTGCCTAGGAGCTGAGGTAGGGGGATGTTGCTGCTTCTGGGGAGCCGCCTCACAATAAGCACCACTCAGAGCCATCACCCTGTCCTGTGCCCCAATGCCCTGCTCCCTCCCAAACTCATGTTGCTGCTGGGGAAGGGTGGTGTGATGGCCCAAGACTGCCCCAGCGGTGGCCGTGTGACTGGCCCAGGGGCTGCTATGACCTCCATGACAAACTTCCAGGCTTATTCATGAGTCCTAGTGTATTACTGACTAGCATTGATGAAGTTGGAATTTTCCAGGCTACCTTTCCCTTCTTCCAGTAAAGACTGCATCAGATTCAATTTTTGAATGCAGAATGGCATGCTCCTACAATTAACGGTTTGAGATATACTGGTATATCATTGATACAGCTTCAGTTTTTCTTGAATAAGAGCCAAACCTACTTTTAAACGGTTCTGAGATCTTGATGTGCCAAACACAAGAGGCACTTGAAAGAGCACTTTGACCAATCCTGCACTCTTGATCTTACACACCTACTGTATGTTATCATTAGTTAATGCTGGCAGAGGTTTGCAGATAGAAAATCTGCTTCTGTATGTGAGAAAGAGGAAATCGCTATTTGAGTGTGCTTTGACTTTATCAGAATGATCCACTGCATTTGTTTCAAAACAAAATGTTGTCAAAACTGATATGTTCCCATGAAACATTTCATTTTGATGAATCCACATTTTCCAATGGAAAATTTCCAAGCACCTCTAATTGTTTTATTATTTATTCACCATTTGGTGCCACCAATATGCTATACAAGACTCAAATTTAAAAACAGTCCCTGCCCCAAAGACTCTCAGGCTAAAAGTGTTTTACATTATACCATTTACAAGACTTCCAACAGCTTGTAGCTTTAACTGCCACTGTACTAATTTTCTCATTTTATTTAATAATACTATAGAATATTTCTGGAAGAAAAGGTGAACTATATATGCTTTCATAGTGAGCCCATAAATAAAAGGAGTCTCTAACCAATGTATTTAATATTCAGTTGCTTTACTTTGAATGTTAGTGGAAGCATGTGTAAGACTGAGTCTGATAAAACATGTCATCAGTTCTCTCTGCCCACAAATGTGAATCTTTTAGGCCTTGATACTGCAAGAAACTGAATGTGCTTATGCTCCAATTCAGCAAAACCCTTGAACATGTTCTTAAATGTTTTACTGAATAGGGATGAACTTAAACATGTTTAGAAAGCTAAGCATATGCTTAAGTGCTTTGCTAAGTCAGAGCCTTCATTCCTATTGAAGTCAATGGACCCGGTCCTTAGAACAAAGCCACATGAAGAAACATGCACTGAAAATGCAACTACTTATATGCATCAGCTAGTTCCAGCAATCAGTATATGTATATTAAATGCAAAAATTAATTCCACTTTTTTTCTAATTAAACAAAAACAATAAGTTTTACATTTCACATGCCATGTCCCTGGGTTGTGTTTACATGTTTTCACCAGCTTTTCAATCTGAACTCAAAAGCCAAACAAACCTTGAACTAAAATTTCTGTCCCTATTTATAAAACAGTACCCCTTTGCTATTCAGTGCCATTTCAATGTTGTGCTGCTGATTGATTACCACTCTCCATCCCAGAGATGGATACCAGATCAGTAGAGCTGTTGTGTATGTACAGTGAAAACTGTCTTAAGTTACCACTTGAGTGCTCCTTAAAAATCAGTCATCCTGTAGAAGTGATTGTTAAATAGAGGCCAAGCAACATTGTACTAAAAACTCTGGAGATAACATGTAAATGATTGTCAGACAGTGGGTTGTTTAACAGATGCTGTCCCTAGCGCAGTTTGTGAAACGCCTTGCGATGAAAGGTGCTATACAAACAAAATATTATTAACAAATAGCAAGAAGTGTTTCAAATCTATTTAGCTGAGGCTGTGATCTGGCTATGGAAGTGAGAGGAGGTGACGTGCATTGGGGAGCTCAGCAAATATTTTCCATTTTCTAGCTTTAGTGTTAATGGTGGTGGCTCACTGAACTCACCTAAACAAAATTAAAATATGTATGTACATCCATTGAGGCCCTTTGTGAGGGGGTGTTCACCTCACAATAGTCTGGAAAGGTTAATGTGGCCCAGAAAGGGTAAACTAACCTGATAGGCCACAGCTAAGGGAGAATTAGACTTCATAAGCAATCCCTAATGGAGGCTGCAGCACCAGCTGAGCAGGAGTAGGCTGGGCTGGTGTAGTTTAGTGTAAGGTTAAGAAGAAGGGGGGTTGTAGTGTGGAAACTTACAGTTACTCTCTAGGCTTAGCTGAGTGAAAGCAGGAAGCCTAGGAAGGTAGTAGAAGTTCTAGGATCTTGGCCCAGAAGAATGGTTTACCAAGAAGGGTGGTGGATGAGGAAGCCAGATAAAGATGGATTAGGAAGCAGTCCAGGGAAATAACAGCAAGGTTTGGGATGGAGCAGAGCTTGGTTGTTGATTGTAGGGTCTTTGGGCTGGAATGCAGAGTAGTGGTTGGGCCTGAGTTCACCTACTAGCCCCAGAGGGAAGTGGCATAGCTTTGCCTTAGAAGACTTCTAGGAATGCTACCTGGACAGTCAGTCTGGTGAGACTTTGAAACCCTGGAAGGGAGAAACCCTGGAGAGCCAAGCAATGAAAAAGGAGCCTCTCAACTCACAAAGACGAAGCACTGCAACTCCTGCAGCGTGTGAGGGGCTGCAGCACAAGGAAGAGACCAAAGTGGGTGTCAGTCTGGGTAGAGTTTTTCCCCAGATGTAGCTACAAGGAGGCACCCCAGTGGTGAGTAGAGAACCCCATGATTGCCTGGCTCCAGCAAGTGCTTTAATACATGTTTAAGTCCCACTGATGTACTAAGTGCTCTGACTGAGAGAGAGCAAAAATAGGGGCTTCTGTAGGACTTTTAAAACGCTGTTTGCTGATGCAAACAGTGAGAGCAGAACGTCTGACTCAGCCAAGCCCTTTTGTTTACTGTAGCATGGCTGGGTAGCTCAGCATAGGCAGTGAGATGAATGCTAAATGTGACTGGTTCCAGGAAATCTGGCAACACTTTGATCAGCATATGCCTGTCTGGCATTAATCATGTGGAGGCTCATGTCACTAGGGCTGGAAATCTGCTACAGACTGTGGTGAGAAATTTATAGACATGGATGGTGAAAACTGAGGAAAAACCCAGCAGCTGCTAGCAGTGTGGGGAAAGGAACTATACTGCATTGGGTGTAAGCTGGATGTTGCAACAGCAAATCTGACCTAATAATGTGTGAGCGCACTAGGCCTCTCAGAGAGAGGATGAAGGACCACTACATATAGTTTAACAGAAGAATAGAGTCCAGAGGTCTCATTTTGGCTGATTATCTGATATATGTAGGATAGGCATATAGGGTTGGTTTCTGGTGAGAACTCCTATGGGAGCTGATAGAACTGTTGTCATCCAGTTACCTAGCTTGAGAGATGGGCAAAGCTCTGTCTCAGATTCATAAGGCTCTTATTCCAGGCTAAATGAAGTATAAATTTATATTGACTGGGATTTACCCATATCTTAGGACTTGCCATAGTGCGTTGAGAGGACTTTGTGCGGGAGGATTAGGATTTGGGTTCAGGTTCAGGGAATCCTTAAGGTGTTTTTCTGTGACTGTGATTTCCTTTCCTAAATTAAGCTTAAGGCTGTCAGACCCACATATGTCCATACCGGCAACGTTGGGTAAATTGATCATTTTAGGGACCCTGGGCTGAAATAACAATTTGTTGCCATCCTCCAAAGTACATATCAAGAAAGCCATGTCTGCAGAAAAAACAGCTAGGTCCCCAAAAGGAATATGGTACAAATAAAATTTAGACCACAGCGCCAAAACCTGAAGGTTTTCATATACTTCTATTTGAAATAATGGATCTCCAGTGTAAATCATCCAAGCACTGGAGTAGAATAGCTGTTGTCAAGAAGGGTTTTAGGAAGGCCAGCCAAAGGAAGTAACTATGTGGGAACATAAGTTGGTAAACATCTTTCCCAAGGGGCTGGTGTGGGGGACCACAGATCCACATGTTCCTTTCTTCCTGCTTCCCCTCCTGGGGCTCCTGAATACATGTGGTGCTCTGGGATATGTGTGTGCACATGCATGTGGTTTCTCTGCCCTTACCAAAGTGATCAGAGTGGGTGCACTGAAGAGTGTATTCCTCTTCATCCTTTCCTGCTGGAGGACAAAGAAGGGTGGTTGGCCTTCAGGAGAGTTGCTCCTCTTCTCTTCCCTTCTCAGAAAGAAGTGGGGCAGAATTTGGGGTGGTCAGGGGTGTATGTTCCTCTCTCTGCTCACAGTGGTTTTGTGAGGGGATGGGACTGCAGAGGGAGGTTGCATGCATGAAAGAGCTAGGAGTACATCAGCACTCTTCTCACTCAGCCTAACCTAAGATTGGAATAGATACAAGGCTGATGAAGTTTGAGGTTCGTGAGCCACAAGTGTCTCTTTAACGTGTCTGCTGTGGGTCCTTGCAGCACATATTAAAACACTGTGTGATTTTAAGTATTAACCAATCAGGATGCTTTTACTATGTTATTAACTAAGTTACCAACTCGCACTAAGTTAACTTTTTTGCTATAAGAATACAATAATTATATAACTAAATATAATATGAATTCACACCCTGTGGCTCTTTTGGGTAATGCTGATTGCTAATTTGGCTCCTTAACCACTGAGGTCCAAGTATCACTGTCCTAGATCATCATCAGCAGATTAGACAACTGGAAATAATTTGAGTGAATTTGCTTGGTCAGATATTTATTTACTTTATCTAGTACAAGTGCATCAGTGGGCTCTGTCTCCCCTGAAATTGCATGGACTCCAAAAATGTCAAACAAAACAGAGTTTCTTGGACAGTGCTAGAGATGTGATGACTAAGAAGGCCTAAATCTAAACTAGATTTGCTAATGTCCAAAACCTATGAAATAAGGCTATAAACAAAAATTGAGAACATATGGAATTTTAGGCCCTGATCCTGCAAAGAGAACTATATGGACAAACCCCTGCAGCCACTGACTTCAATAAGCAGAGGCAATGCATAAGAGGGGCACATGGGGTCAAGTGCCCCCCACCTTCAGATTCGCTTGCTGTGGGGGGAGGGAGAGGGTGTCTATCCTCCTGCTGCTCCTGGCCCCAGCACGCTTGGCCCCCATCCCTGGAAGCTGAGCCAGGCGGGGAGCGGAAGGGTCAGGACCAGACACTTCTCTCACTGGCTGCTGGGTCGCTGCTCCTTGCAGCTGCCTTAGAGAGCCTGGCTGGGGAGGTGGCAGGCCACCCCCTGCCCGGGACAGGGGCCAAGTGAGCCTGAACCCCTCTCTGCATGCTCAGCCCCTGTCATCAGCAGCCAAGCCCAGGCAGGAAGCAGGCCACCACCGCCTCTCCAGCCAGCCTTTCTCAGGCAGCTGCTGTGCCCAAAATGGCCACTTCAGCTGGGCTAAGCAGCTTTGTCCTGCTCCCTGCCAGGGCCCAGCTGCTGGGGAGAGCAGCTGTGTGTGCTGGGGGGACAGGTGCAGTGTGTAAAGGACAGAGCCCCTGGCCCTGCAGGTAACATGGGCAGAGGAGAGTGCAGTGGCCCTGGGCTGGGGGTTGTTGCTGAGCAAAGGAGACACATGGGGTGGTCATGTGTCCTCCCGTTTAGATTGTGTCCACCCAGTATGGGAAGGCACGAGTCATCTGTTTCAACAAGGCTCTGTGAGAGCACGAGGGTCCACGTGCACTGTTCTCTTTCCAGGGATAGGCCCATCCATAGCCATCTCTGCCTCAATAAAACATATTGAATGTGTTTTCTTGTAATATACAGATAAAAGTGTTCCAGACAGGAGTTCCTATTGCTTTTGATTGTGCCAAAAATTGAGGCAAAAGAATGTTTGCATTCCAATGAAATACCTGTAACCCTTCTGCCCGTCAGAGTTGGCAGCAACAAGGGCCGGGTTCGCTATCTAGGGGTTTCATTCCAATAACACAATGCAAAACCGGCTCGAGCCTTCACCTAGTGACCTGGGACAAATATATACCACCCCCGCTGGGCGCCTCCAAGAGGCAATACTTTCCCTCTTGCGAGCATAGAGTCTGAGTGTTTCTCTCTGTTATTAAAAGGCTTTTGCTACAATGTGGCATTATGTTGGGGAAACACCACCAACAGGATTCATAACACAACCCATGAACAAAAAAATCCCACCCCAAGCAAATTGGGGCATGACCTTTCCCTTTGGTTCTTGAGTCCAGCAACCCAAAGTCCCAAAAGTCCAACAACCCAAAGTCTTTGTCCCTGGTCAGTGTAGCACCAGAGTTCGAAAGTTTATCTGCAGAGTTTTACTTCCTAACCTGGGTGGATATGTGGGGGGCGGGGAGGGTTAAGGGGCTCCTTACGTGGTCCAAAGCCAATCACCCCAACCTCTCCATGGGGCTCTGCTCCGCTCTGCCAGCCGCCCCATGAGCTGCTCCAGCCATCCCACGAACCTCTCCAAGAGCCACTCTGCTCTGCCAGCCGTCCCGCAAACTGCTCCGCAATAGATCTTCAGGCTCCCCCATTACTTAACACAACACTCAGTGATTTCAGCTCTTAGTAAGTTTAGCTCTTTTGTGATTTCAGCTTGTAGTAGGGGAGCCACACCATTGGCCCAAAGCAAATTCAGCTCAGCAGCCTGTAACTAGACTCCTAATGGATTCAAAATTAGCTCTGATATTCCCCAGTGGAGGAAGTGCAATTAGCATGTAAGGCCCTCCCCAGGTATTAATACCTGTCCTCAGCCTCTCTCAATTCACTGAGTTTTGGAACCCATGTCCCTTGCTTAGCGAGTGCTACTTAGTTGATGGCGAGCCCCTCCATCATAACCAAAGGCCAAGTACAGTTCCACTGTCCTTGATTCACATAATCAGGATACTAACAATTTATTCTTCCTGCCTCAATAACAGAGAAACTGAGGATCCCACAGCAGCCAAAGTGACCATTTGGGCAGTTATGGGCTCATGGTAGGTGGGGTGGGTGTGCCTATGCAAATGAGATCAGATGTCAGGGTGGAGCTCATCCTGACTCTGTTTACATACCAATATTTTTATCCTTCAGTTTACTTGCATTGGTATAGCTGAAATTGCCTTGTACTAGCAGCCTTATATTACAATAGATGACCTAATGGAACAATCTAACTTGTGGGCTGAATTGATTGGTTACTGTAACAGGGCAGCTGCCTCCGACGTGACCTGCCTGTGTTTCCCCATCCTCGGGTCATCTTAAGAACTGCACACTGCCGGTCCAAAGGTGATTTAAAACATTCTCCTCCTGGGGTCCGCTTTATTTAGTCCCTATGCAATCTGGCCCCCAAACTACTGTTCGGTGTTTTTCTCCTCTTAAGAGGGCTGGAGACTCCCTACATAACTTGGGAAAAGCCTCAGGTCTTGCGAGCTTTTCCTCAGCCTCTGCCACAACTACTCGATCTGTTGCTCTTGTAACCTTATTTCTCTCAGGTGTGTCTCCTTAGGTTATCGCTACACTGCAGTGTAAGCCAGGGGCTCAGACTCAGGCTGGATCCTAAGCCATCATTTGGTCTACACACAACTCCATCTGACTCTGGTCTCAGCCCCAGGACTCCACAGGCTGAGTGAGTTTGAGCCCAGGCCTTCCAGCCCTTAGGTACAAGCCACCCTGTTATAGCGGCATTAAAGAAAATACAACTATATCTGAAATTCTGGTGACTTTAGGGGAAAGGATGGAGTAGTGGCCCAGGTTTATAGGTATTAGTTTTATGAGTGTCTTGTCTTTGTTTTTTCATGATGCTTCCTTGTCATGCAGTTTGCTATTCTATTTGTTTATTTTCTAAATCATCATGAAAGATTTGTAGAGAACATAATTATCTTTATTAAAGCTCCATAAAGGATAAAGACAAGCATAAGTGGGAATATTACTATGCATGGTTTTTATTCAATCTAATAGTGGAATTGGACTTTTATATCATAACATTCTTTAGTTACACACTTAAGCAGACTTGTGGACCAGTGTCAAAATGTTAAGACCAATAAAGAGAAAATTATCTTGGGTGTTTGCTTTTGACAGAACAGATGAATTATCAACTTACTTGCCAGTTTGGTACAATACATAGCAATAGTTTCTGTCCTTTACAGAAGAATGTTTAGATTTGATTCTTTTTGAATTACCAATTGGTGAACTATGCACTACATCCTGCTCTTTATAACTTATTGATTTTTATCATCAAATGAATCTTTACATGTCTGCCTTTTAAATGCAACTGATGTTCATTTCCCCAGCAATAACTTGTCTCTATGCTGGCACATTTATTTGAACCAGACAGTGCACAATGACTTCATGTCCACAGGTTCTCTTCCCCCAGGGAGTAGTCTCTTTTATCAGAAACGGAATGACCCTCTTGTCAGTGTAAAAGATTTGTAAACTCATAAGGATCTTGTTTTGGAATGCCAAGTTCCAGATGTCAAAAGACGAGGGCACTGTCGCATTTATATTTGTTTCCAAACCCCCCTTATTGGCTGGTTTGTCTTTTTTAATCATTGTATGTGCATGTTCCAGATACTGAAGGCTTAGAGTAGAAAGGCTTCCTTTGAATGCCTAAATAGCTGCATTTAGTGCCTTATTTATGTCAAAGGCAGGATCTTCTTCTTCTTTTTTTTTTTTTTCCTTCCCCTCCCTAACAAACATAAAGAACCTAACTAGCCGGACCTCTAGAGGATGCTGCTTCTGGATGTAAGCATTACAGTGCAAATGGGATATAAATAAGTTAGCTACACAGTCAGCTTGAGGGAAACAGATGGGGGCTGGACTCTTGTAAGGTCAGTTTAGTAAAAGAACTCTCCCTTCCCCACCCCCACCCCAATCATGATCACAAAGGGGAATATTCACTCCTCCATGCCCAGAACCTTAGTAAGAATGGTAGTCCTGCTATTGACTTAATGGGAGCTGAACTTGGACTTGAATATGATTCTTCCCCAACCTGGTTTGTTTATCTGTTTATTTTAACTTATTTACTGTACTATGTTATTCTTGGGGCCTGGTTTCTGTATACTTGCAATTCATACCCTTAATATTTATACTAGGGTAGCACTACTGTACAGACACACAGTAAGTAGAGTTGGTTGATATGTTTTTTTTGTCAAATGTTTTTTGAGAATGTTTTTTTTTTACCTAAATGCAAATTATTTTAGAAAACATTCATTTTTGTCAAGCTTTTCTGTTTTTCATAGAAAAACAGAAAACTGAAATTTTTTAGTAAAAATTCATGTTTTGGTTAAAAAAATTGGTTTTGGTTTCTGAAAATTATTACAAACAACCTAAAATTTTTACCAAAACGTGTTTGGACATGGAGTGATCTTTGGTTTTAGTATTTGGGGTTTTTTTGTTTGTTTGTTTGGGGGTTTTTTTGGTTTGGTTTGGGGGCAGAGATGGGGAACTTTCCACAAGAAACTTAAATACAAACGGCAAAACCCCATTTTCCCTGAAGAGCCTATGAAAAATATTTTTGGTACTTTTTGACCAGTTCTAATAGTAAAAGACAGTTCATGCCCAAAAGTTCTTACAGTTTAGGGGCCTGATCTGCAATTTCCATTATGTGAGAGAACTCCTGCACCCTTACAGAGTCCCCATGACTGCAGTGGGGTGCTATGGGGTCATAGCAGTGAAACCACACACACAATGAAGTGAGGGATCAGTGGACGAGAGAAACAAAAGAAGTATTATCCCCAATTAAAGATGGGAAAACTGAGGTTCAGAGAGTTTGTGACTTGTCAAGTTGTACAGGACATCTCTGGCAAAGATAGGGATTGAACTCAGACCTCCTTAGTCCCTGGTCTTAACCACAAGGCTATCCATCAATTAGTTCTCTTCATATTCTAGTGCTCTACCATTGACCTTCCTCCTCCTGTTTCCTGCCTACTGCTTTCTCATCCTCACTCATGTCACATAGAAAATGTAAACTCTTGGGAGTAGGGCCTGTGTCTTTCTCTGTCCTAATGCACTTTTGGCAGTAGAAATGAAATGCTATTAATAAAAAAATTCTAATTGTAAGCACTAAATATTTCCTCTTGTCTGTATCCTCACATTTTTAAAAATGAAATTTATTTATAGAGAAGTGCTGTTAGCCCATTAACCCTTTGTATGTTTCGATAGATCTAATGAGAGTTTGGGATCCAGATGGCATGCCATATTTTTTTTCAAAACATTTTAAAGTTTGTGACAGACAACTGTCTCACGTTGCAGGAGCTCCTTGACCAAGGTAACTGTAAAGCAAACGCATTGCTTGTTTCCATTAGAGCAGAATAGTTCTTTATGAAAGAGTGCCTGTAACTCTGAATACCGATTTGATCAAGCAAACAAGAATGAGTTTTGTATACATAAACACTGCACATCCCATAGGCATAGTGGAGATGGTCAACAAGTCCTGCAGGAGTTGGCTAGAGCTGTTTGCATAGCGTACGTGATGCTGTAGTGCTCACTGAAAGCAGTTGCAGGTGTTCAGGGATGCCCTTCAGTGTGTGAACAGAGTTACAGAAAAAGCTAGGGCAATGGCTGGCTCAAGAGACTAGAAGTAGATTTAGTTTGCCAGTACAACTATAGGCCTGGATGGTGGAAGCAGGAATT
Organism: Natator depressus; assembly: GCF_965152275.1. Lineage (NCBI taxonomy): Eukaryota > Metazoa > Chordata > Testudines > Cheloniidae > Natator > Natator depressus. The sequence continues at coordinate 69,170,793 of NC_134237.1, read as the reverse complement.
TATTGCCATCTGATGTCAGTTCAGAGGCCTATCTGAAATGAATCTGGTGGCCTCATTCTGGTTCCTGGTGGACAGGCCTTCATGTATCTCCACAAATGGTAACTTGTAAATTTGCAATCTCAGGTACCAGTTCTAACACTGAAAGAGACCCTGAAGACTGAACTACCCTCTTATCCATATTGATGGGCCCTTTGGGTCAGGGTTGAGGCACAAAGGCAGAGCAGGGTGGGGAAATCTTGCACTGTTGCTTTTCATTCCATGCCTGTGCTGTGACTTGATAAAGAACGTCAGTCTCCAGTGCTCTCCATCTGGCATTTGCATATGTGCTAAAATTCACAAGAAAAGCAAAAACAGAAAAATCTAAAGTACGATGATGATTAGAAAATATTGTAGAATACAAATGATGTAAAGCCTTTAGCAACCAGTGTTCTACACGGACAGGTGAATAAAAAAGGAAACAGCATGTTACAGTACATATATTAACTCATATCTGTATCCTTGCGGAAGCAGCCTCAAAACAGGAAGCTGCAGTGTGCTGCCAGACATGCAACACCCTGAGCAACAGTCTATTCTACTTGATGTTCCATAGGACGCTGCTTCTCCTGGAGTGCATGTACACTGGATGAGTCATGTGACTTTAAATCTAACTTTCAGGAAAACTGTAAGGAAATTTTTTTTTTTTTTTACAAAACATGTTTTCGTTGGAAAATATTGATTTGTCAAAACTTTTTGCAGAAATATTAGTTTCAATGATTTGTTTGCAAAATGGAATTCTTGTTTTCCAGCTATCCCTTTACCACAATTGACTATGGAAGCACCAAAGAAACTGGTGGGATTTTAGTACTGTACATGGCATCACATATGTTCCAGTATGATGCTCTAAACTTGTCATTTTTGAGGGAGCACGTTTAAATATCTCACTTAAATAAAATGAATAAAGGGACTTATATGTGACTGTGACATTACCCAGGGTACAATCTGGATTTCTCAACTGCTGTGTCCCCTCAGTTCTCCACGTGGGGTGCCTATTACACTGCTTCGCTGTGAGAGCTACCACTCTTGCCCTTGCTCTCACACCGCCTCTAGCATGTAAATTACTCTCAGCTGAGTTATGCTTCTAGCCAACCATTCCTAAGTTGTATTGCAGAGTACACCAGCAAATTCCCAGTCCCAGACTTGTCCCCGGAAATGTGCATCCATCTTTTTTCTTCTGGAAAATACAAACTCATTAATAGAAAATGATATGCAAAAATCCTATTATCTTAAATGGAGTTTCCCAAACTCTTAAATCATACTGGCTTAGATAAAACTATAAAACAAGTTTAACAACTACAGAAAGATAATTTTTTTAAGTGATTACAAGTAATGAGGCAAAAAAGTCAGAAAAAGAAATTAAGGTAAAACGGAAACTAATACCTAATTTAACAAGCTGAGTGAATTTAAAGCAAAAGGTTTCTCTCACTATATCCTTACAGCAGTCTGGCTGGATTCCTTCAGCCAGGACCACTCCCCCAGTTCAAGGATGGTTCCTTTGTCTTTCAAATCTTAGTGAGTAGAGATGACTTGAGATATCCATTCCTCATTTTTATATTTTTCCTCCTCTTTGAGAATCATCTCCAGCTGTTGAGACCCTTTGCCAAGATGTAAATTTCTCACTCTCACCCTTCTTCCTGCCAAAGAATGGCCCTTTAGCCAGGTGGTAGTCCATTTTGATTTTGTTGACACCTGGCTGAGGCATCAGTTTGGCTTTTGTCTCTGAGGAACTGTTCTATGCCTGCTTTTCCAAACTTGGAGCATGTCTCACTCCTTTGGTGTCACTTAAATCAGTCAAGTTGTGTATCAGGGAAATTCAAAACCTTTTATGGGAACTAGAAAAACAGATCTGACTTCTTGGTAAAGTGGTAGTTTGCATTTAAAAAGTAAAATACCCCCACTCTGCCAGAAATCAGATTAATTTAATATTTAGGATATTAATATTCAGGCATGATGCAATTCATTTGACCACAGTGGGTGTAGAACAGGAATTAATTTGGACTATTGTTGAAATTTCCACCAATGTAAGATGTTTGTATATAATCAATTATGTCTTAAACTATTGCACTGTCTAGATTATTTCAGATTAACATCTTTGAAAAGTGTTATCACTTTTGATAAGTCCCTGAAGGGAGAGTATTCACTGGTAGGTGCATTAAAAACTAATCCAAGCAATCTTCTTCAAATGTCACTTCTCATTTTTAACAACCTACTTCTTACTTTGTTAAGCCAGTTGACTGGATATTTTTAGACCACTATCATCATTATTTACTGCACTATTGCTCAATCATTAGGAGAAAAACAACAATAAAGGCTTCTGTTTCTTACAGAGAGATGAAGACCTCAGTTGCTCAGTTACATAAACAGCAGAGTGAAAATGACAGCCAAGTATTTCTGCTGCTGTTAGGAGACGAGATATAAAACTAGATATGTTTGAGACAATCTGATAGAGAAAACTGAATCTTGGAAATTGAGTTTCCTGAAAGTCATCCAAGTGTTACTGTGCGCTACTCAGACTGCAAAATGGATAGCAGCTGCTTTAAAAAAATTTCCTTTGACATTTCCTATAGCACTGGTAAAGATAAGGGAGGTGAGTGGCCTGTGAGATGTGTGAGTGTCACTATTACCCCTGCCACAGTTACTCTTTACTGTAGACTCTGTTCAGCTCTTATTACTCAGGCAAATCACCCACTGACATTTTGCCAGAGTAAAAAAGTGCTCAGCAGGTCCCTATACAAGTTAGGGCCCAATCTTGCAAATACTTAATTGAGTAGTCCTTACAAGAGCAGTTCTGCTGAAGTCAATGAGACAAGTAGGATGAGTTTGTGGGATCAGGGCCTTATAATTTCTCTTCCTCCCCTTAAGCTGTTTTAATAATTCCTTTGCTCTTTTCTTTGTTCATTTATTTGATATCCAACCATGTTTAGACTAAATAATAGAAGGAAACAAATATACAACACTACTTTTCCACATACTTTAATTTAAATCTACTGCATTTCCTGTGGGCTGACCACCACATTTATGAGACTCAGCCCTTACTCACATGAGTCCACAGGGCTGCTCACATGAGTAGGAGATGCAGGATCAGGCCCATGTATATTGTTAAACATAAATTCTCCTATGTTTCACTGGAGGGTTTGCATTGAAAAACGAATTAGACATAATACTGGATATTATCCTTCCTAGTTCAGGTCAAAGGCAAAATAAAAAGGTTAAAATTAGTATCCTTTTGTGCCATTACTGTAATATATTTTTCCTTTTTATTAAGAATATTAAGATTAAGAATATATTCATAGTTCATAAAACTAAGTTCTGCTAATCAGACCACTGCAGGAAAGAACATCAAATTAAGGGCAAGATTAATTCAGCACAATTAATCATGTCTATCATAAGGGAAATAAAAATAATGTGCTTTAAGCAGGCAATAGCCCATAGTTTAGTATGTATTTTTTTTTTTTTTTAAAAAGCATCTGTGTATAAAGTCACAACTAGTCCTGACTGAAGTAAAAAGCGTTGCGGTGTTAACAGCTACACATCAAAGTGGTGAGTGAGTATGCTAAGTCATGCCAATTCTCATCTCAATAATCTACTTTGCTGATTGATTAAAAATACAGTTTTGCACTAGAAGGTGTAAATCTCCAGTAGGCTGGGTCATAGGGCATAGAGAGAGCAACACTCTAGAGATGTCTATAGCATCTGTGAAGATCCGGTGTTTAAAACTGAGATTAGTGACATAATAAGCTAGTAGTCTGCTGACACTTGCTGTCAGTACTTTAGAACAGGAAGGAAGGAGATGGGAGTAATGTTAGGCTATGTCTAAATACTAAGAGAACTGTACTTTCTATACTAACACTTAGCACAAAGCAACAATATAATCTTGTAATGTTTTCTGCTGTATTGTGAAACTCTATTTGAAAAAAAATCTTTATTAGATTTTATCTTAATAGTATCAAACATAAATACTATGGGCTAAATTATCCTTGGAGTCACTTTCTATAGGCCTGATCTTGCAACACTTCTTCACGTGTAATCAGTGGGACTGTGTGTGAGAGTGTAGATGGCAGGATTGGACCCCTCAGTTATAGTTTGGATTGCAATGATACATGAACTGAAGCTGTAGAAGCAAGGTGGACAGAATTATTTTATAAATATCTAGTAGTTCAAATATGCTGATGATCTCTGGGCTACATGAGTTCTTTCTAGGTATGTGATGAATAGGTAGCTGACTATTTTCTGAGTGTTGTTGAGGCTGGTAATCTTCTCTACTGTGAGCACATCCTAGATCTTAAAATGTATCTGTTCACGTCCAGGAGAATAATATTAAGCTGTTCTTCCATGATTACTCAAACTGTCCTCTTAGCGATGACAGTAAAGTACCTTCTGATAACTAAAGCCATGATTTATCTTTAATAACCTGAGCAAAAACAACCAAGTGTTTTTTAAAAAGTCCTCAGCCTTTGTAAAGCTGCCTTCTCTGTAAAGCTCTGTGTTCTTGGGAGCCAAGGCAGAGTATCCAGCCTGTCTGACTCATGAAAAACACCCCGCCCCCCACCCCACCAGTCTCTGCTTGAACCAAAACCGATCAGAGAAAAGGCTTGCAGAGAGCAGTGAAGGGTGTTGGGAGACACACCTAGACCCCTCGTGACAAGATTAAGACATCTCCATTAGCATACAGAATGAAGAACAGAGACCACTCCCCTAGCCTCATCTGCATGAAAGATGGGACAGAGAGTCTGTTTGCATACAGAATGGAGAACAGAGAACTGCACTCAACTCTGGGACCGGAAAAGCAGGGAAGCACAGCATCATGGGGGATCTCTGCTCCAGATGTTAATGAACCTACGCCTGCACACACCCAGCTCAGCAGTTATCAGACGAATTCTAGTAATAAATCCTTGATTAATATCCAAAATACTGACTCAGCCTAGTTGCATTGTGAGCTCCCTGAAAGAAACCACCACCCATAGCGATCAGCTCCTATTGTCTAGCCTAAAGAAAACCCTTGAGTCATCAGTTTACCCATAAACAAATCTAGTGTTCTCCCTTGAACCATTGTATTTTCTCTGCCTATGCCCAAGTAAGTGTTCTGATGCATGGACTCAAACTCTGCATGAGTCCCACTGGGAGTCCATCTCCTGACTGATTGTGCTGGGGGCTCTGCCTGTCTCCAGCACTCAGGACCCTGAGCTACCACCATCACCTGGGAACCCTGACCAGCTCAAGCTCCATGGAGTGGGTTAGATCTCTCTCTCAGTTTTCTTTTCTATCTCAGGTATTAACTTTTAATAATGTAACTGTTATGTTTGTTTAGCCGTCCTTGTGTAGTTATCGCTATTATTTAATAAATAACTTTTATGGTTAAGCTGGTTGCGCCTCTCTCTCTCTCTCTCTCTCCTGAACTTTACTCTTTTGTGTTTTTAACGTCCCCATTTACTCTGCAGCAACGCTTCTTTTCCCTAAGCTAAAGATCCCTTTAGCACCCAAAAATACTGTGGGGTTTGCTCATCAAGTGGGTTACTACCAATATAATTGTAATGTGAAAGTGAGGATAGGGACATGCTGAACCTGTGGCATATAAGGGTGACAGCTGAAAGTGCTGCTTGGCCCAGCCTATTGAGACCAGGGGCACATAAGGGGGTCAGCTTGAAAGTGCTGATTGACCTGGTCCACTCAGACTTGCTGTGTGAGTGTGAGTGTGAGCGTGTTCATCTGATTCTGGGGCTGGAGGAACCCAGCCCTCGGAAACCTGGGTCCTGCAGGATAGTTCCATTGGGAGGGACTTGCAGAAGGGAGAAGTAGAGCTCTATATGAACACACAATTGACACAAGCAGTACATTAATAGAATTACAGAACTCCCCTCTCCAGAAGAGTAACCCTAATAAATGAGCATACCCCAAAATAACAGGTACATCTGGTACCGCTTGAAGTCTCCAGTATTCCAATCTGCCCCTTGCTTTCTAGTGGCTATAGCTGCCTTGAAAAGAGGAAGGTATTTGAAAGCCAATTTACAAACTACATAATTGGAAAGCAGAAGTCTCCCTAGTTGCAATATTCATATTTTTTAAAAAGGCATACCTGCAAAATGCTTCTGTAGAGCTCTAGAATTTAGTGGTACCAAAACATTTATGGGATATGCTTATCTCTTACAAAATATTCTACACACCTAAGATGATAGCCTTGTGCATTAATAATAAGAAAAATCTATGGTGGGTCCCAGGAGAAAGGTGGGTCCTGTCCATTTTACCCTTCTTCAAAATCTCCCTGGTAGTTGACCTGGAGACAGATGACTGCATGTGACTCCTGCTGCTGTTCATAGAGGCTGCTCATGTGTATATCAGGAGGTGTCCTCCTCAATAATACAAGGTGTTGCCTCCCTACACGCTGATAGTGCTGCATCCTCAGTGTTCTCAGTCCCTGCTGGCTCAGGCATCAACACACAAGCTGAACTCTCATATCTTTGTATAGCAGCATAGTGCTCAAATAGAGGGTTTGATAGATCAGTGGAAGCACAGAAATTCCAAGACTGAAAACACATTCTTAATTCACCTTTCTGTATGTCTGAATACTACAGGATAAAATATGTGAGATTGTTCGCTGCTTGTGTTCCACTCCCATAATTAGTAGGCAGAACAAAATACATATTAAAATTGGAGTTTCAGATAGAACCTGAACCTCCTGACTTGTGGGAGTTAGGGGAATTTATATAACTTTAAGCTTTTTTTGTGGCTAATTTGGTATTGTTTTAAAATGTTCATGAAATTGCCAAGTGAAGCACTGGAAACTGAAATCCTCTTATTTGTCAGAGATCAGGCAGCAACAGTGCAAGCTTCATTTCACCTTTACCAGTACACCTTACCTCCCACTGAGTGGACAAATTTGTGTGGTCTCCATACTCAGTCACGTCTAGGTCACTCTGCTGAGGTTGTGAGTTAATGCCAGTTGTAGTGTGGAAAGAAGTAGATGGAACCTATTATATTTGACACAGGCCCCCAACTTGCTTTGTTTCTTTGGTGTAAAAGGCCTCTCCTGGAAGCTGTTCTATAAAATCATGAATGTGTTGATTTACACACTTGTTAAAAATACATTTTATTGTAGAGTGACAAGTAGAAGAAAAAACTGGTGTACAGTTATATGGTTATAGTTATGTTTATAATTGTGAATACCATATTCAATGGAAAGTAATACAGATTTGGACAGCCAAGGGAAACACAATAGACCAGTGAAGAACAATAGGATGGTAGTTTGGTCACCTAAGTATCTGAATCTGTGTGGCTGAGGAAAGTTAGCCACGTTGCAAAATACTACTATTTTTTTAATGATTATTACATCCCATACTTCACAGCAACAGTTGCCCAAAGTGAGAAAAGAGGAATTAAGTCATTAGACTACCACAGGAGATCTGAACTATCTGATCTGAGGGACTTTAGGTATTCCAATACTAGTGGCCCATAACTAATGATTAAAAGGTTATATTACTTTGTTCTGATTTGCATTTGATGCTTTTCAGTACATTAAATACCTTCAACTGCTTTGGTGAGTTGCAGTATGCTTAATCATTTTTTCTATAAACTTAAATAGCTTTTTCTCAAAAACAATGACTGTTTCACATAATGGGCTGAAATTGTTCAAAAAACTGCAGTTTCTAGCACAGACTGTTTGGAGTGCCTGTATGCAGTAGGTTTGAGTAGAGACAATTAGATAATTTTACTTTTATCTTGTAAATTGTCAACAAGTCCCAAATGTGTCTATACACCATTATATAGAGAACCATATGTGATTAATTTGCTCGTAATTCTGCAGTCATAGTAAACCAGACATAGAAACAGCCAATGTTGTAATAGTTGCTATAGATCTTTTCCATCCCTAATGAATAAAACTATTAGATCGAGTTCATATATCAGTCAGAGTAGGACACAGTCCCACAGGGAGAAGTTGTATCAAATATTAAACTGATTCTTCACTTCAACACAGTCAGTTCATCCTTTACAAAATTAGGAAATAACTAGGGGTAAACTCACTCAGATTCATTGCTTGTGTATGCTTTTGGCCATGTGCTTAAAACATGTAAAAATAAATCATTGAGAGAAAGGTTAACATAACTTTTGCAAACATCTGGTGGTTCTGTCGCTAATAAGTGATCTCTGATTACACATCCAAGTTTTAAATAAGCTTTTACTAGACAAGAGCTGAACACAATCTTGTCTGAACCATGGGAAAGAATGTTTTGCATTGTCACTTTGTTCACTACATGATGCAGTTTAAAATGTTTAAAAAATGCAGAGAATTTCCTACTTTTGTGTCAGAGTTCCAATGTGTACAGGGAAGACCAACTTTTTATTACTTTCTTAAAGCATTATGTTATGCTGCCTTTCTTGATGAGGGAGCGTCAGACTATTATTAAGCCCTAGTTTATTATGTCACATGAATTCTGGTCTGTTGCTCTACTCATACCATGTCATGGAACCTAGAATTATTGTTTCTTTAGTCCACCAGCTTTAGCTAATTAGCTATATCCCTTTTCATTGGAGAATGATTGATTCTCTTTCCCCCCGCCCCAGACCCCCCAGTGCCATTTTGCTGCTGTCTATTTAACCTGAACAAAATGTCCACATTTTCCCCTTTGTGAACTCTCACTTCTGTAATACAAAAGAGAGTCTGTGCTAAAGACTATTTTGAGACCAAATGTCAACTCTCTAGTTATAAGTTATAGCTGGTTAATGGTGTGTCTGGAACCCCAAATACATCTTTCCCTATCATATATAAAGATTGGCCCATTGAAAATTATTTATGTTAAAATTGATAACTTCACTCTCAACTCTAATCCTGGAGCTCTTAGAAACTGTCTGAAATCCTGATTACTGAGATTTACAGCAGAAGGTCAGAACCTCACATAGCACATTTCCCCTGAGCTGATAACTCTTCTGAAATTACTATTGATATAATTGCTGTACTCCGAATAATTTTTATTAGCCCAAACAATTATGAAAAGTGTCCTGCACATAAACAGATACTAATCTCTAAACTTTAATTTAAGCCACATTTCGGATAGGGTTGCCAAACCTCCAGGATTGTCCTGGAGTCTCCAGGAATTAAAGATTAATCTTTAATTAAAGATTCTCATGCAATGGAAGCTCCAGGAAAAATCCAACTAAAATTGGCAACCTTAATTTGAGACTAAAACATAAAAGAAAACAAAACTATGTAGTAAAGCAAAGGTGGGCAAACTTTTTGGCCTGAGGGCCACATCTGGGTATGGAAATTGTATGGCGGGCCATGAATGCTCATGAAATTGGGGGTTGGGGACTCTGGGGTGGGGCCAGAAATTAGGAGTTCAGGGTGCGGGAGGGGACTCTGATCTGGGGCAGGGGTGCAGAGGGGGTGTGAGGGCTCTGGCTGGGGGTACAGGCTCTGGGGTGGGGCTGGGGATGAGGGGTTGGGAGTGCAGGAGGGTGCTCTGGGCTGGGATCAAGGGGTTCGGCGGGTGGGAGGGGGATCAGGGCAGGGGGTTGGGGTGTGGGAGGGGGTCGGGGTGCAGGCTCCAGGTGGCGCTTACCTCAAGCAGCTCCCGGAAGCAGCGGCATGTCCCACCTCCAGCTCCTCTGTGGAGGTGTAGCCAGGTGACTCAGCACGCTGCCTTGTCCACAGGCGCTGCCCCTGCAGCTCCTGTTGGTCATGGTTCCTGGCCAATGGGAGCTGCGGAGCCCGATAGCTGACCCTATGTGTAGGAGCTGGAGGGGGGGGACATGCTGCTGCTTCCGGGAGCCGCACAGAGCCACAGCACATGTGGAGTGGGACAAGCCCCCAGCTGGAGTGCCGGAGCAGGGCAAGCCCCAGCCCCACTCCCTGGCAGGAGCTCAAAGGCCGGATTAAAACATCTGAATTTCTGGATGTGGCCCCTGCGCTGTAGTTTGCCCACCCCTGAAGTAGAGCTAAACAAATAAAGTCTTACAATGGTAATATAGTCACAAAACCATCAAATCCAGGCACACTTGCATTCTCCCCCATCATAGGGGAGACTCTGGTTTAATTCCTTGTCTATTATGTACACAAATTTCAATTTTCAGAGTAACAGCCGTGTTAGTCTGTATTCGTAAAAAGAAAAGGAGTACTTGTGGCACCTTAGAGACTAACCAGTTTATTTGAGCATGAGCTTTCGTGAGCTACAGCTCACTTCATCGGATGCATAGCATATCGTGTGAGCTGTAGCTCACGAAAGCTCATGCTCAAATAAACTGGTTAGTCTCTAAGGTGCCACAAGTACATTGAAATTTGTAAAAAGAAAAAAGAAAAGGAGTATCACTGCCAAATTAATCAGGTCTGGTCTACACTTATAAATTAGTCTATGATCTAGCTATGTCACTCAGGGCTGTGCAAAATTTCATGCCCTGAGCATCATAAGAACATAAGAATAACCCTACTGGGTCAGACCAAAGGTCCATCTAGCCCAGTATCCTGTCTTCTGACAGGGGCTAGTGCCAGGTGCCCCAGTCGGAATGAACAGAACAGGTAATAATCAAGCGATCCATCCCTGTTGCTCATTCCCAGCTTCTGGAAAACAGAGGCTAGGTACACCATGTCTGCCCATCTTGGCTAATAGTCAATGATGGACCTATTCTCCATGAATTTATCTAGTTCTTTTTTAAACCCTGTTATGGTCTTGGCCTTCACAACATCCTCTGGCAAGGAGTTCCACAGGTTGACTCTGCATTGTGTGAAGAAATGTTTCCTTTTGTTTTAAACCTGCTGCCTATTAATTTCATTTGGTGACCCCTAGTTCTTGTTTACTACTTCTCATAATACACTTCCTTATCTACTTTCTCTACACCAGTCATGATTTTATAGACCTCAATCATATCTCCTCTTAGCCATCTCTTTTCCAAGCTGAAAAGTCCCAGTCTTATTAATCTCTCCTCATATGGAAGCCATTCTTTACCCCTAATCATTTTTTGTTTCCCTTTTCTGAACCTTTTCCAATTCCAATATGTCTTTTTTGAGATGGGGAGACCACATCTGCACACATCATAGTTAGGTTGACCTAACCCTCAGTGTATATGTGGCTAGGCTGATGGAAGAATTCTTCCGTTGATCTAGCTATCACCTCTTGGAGAGGATTAACTACGTTGATTGGAGGTGCGGGGGGCGATCTCTTCTGTTGATGCAGGAATCATCTGTACTACAGTGGCACAGCTGCAGCACCATAGCTGTGCCTGTGTAGCAGCTGCAGTGTAGACATTCTCTCTGTAGAGGAAAGGAGACCTGGAATCACTCAAAAGATCCTCCAACTGACTACTGAATGGCTGATGAGCTGTGTTGTCCCACTCAGTATTATATCATGTATGATAAAGGGCTGGTCTTCTACACTTATTGGCATAACATGTCAGAAGTATGTGGGGGGTGGTGGTTTTTTAAATATATATAATTATGCTAGTAAAAGCCCTCATCTAGATGCAGTTATACTGGTATAAATACCTTATCCTTGTGTACACTGAGGTGGACAGAATACCATTTTAATTACGCCAGCATGGTTACAGTGTAAGTGTAGAGACAAGCTGATAGATCCATGGGGAAAGGGGAAATATACTATGAAGAAGAAAAAGGAGAAAAGGGGAAAAAAAAAAGATTCTTAGGTATCCACTAGGGGTATGCTAAAAAGAAAAAATAGAGTGCAGCCATTTTCAATGTAAAGGTGATGTGATGTAAGATAAGTTCTCAGTATACTTACATTCCAAATCATTTCTGACAACAGATTCTTTGGGACAGGAGCAGGGTTAGGTTAAAAAGTGCAGTGTTAAAATAGTTGATAGGTTCATTGTAAATTACTGCTTCAAAGTGTAAAACTGAGATTTCAGTTCAAAATCCTAAAACCTATGAACTAAGATAGAAAGCAAGATTGTCTGGTTGCGGAGGCTGAGAGAAAGGTATATGCTGCATGGCACCTAAGTAATAGCTGCATGTGTGGGGACAGGGCATGCAGGGGTGACTGGAAGGTGTGCCTGCAGCATTGTCAAAGGAAAGCATTCAAAATTTATTAATTGGGTTAAAATCATGAGATTTTAAAAAATTGATTCCTTTATTGCGTGTGTGTTTTTAGCAACTGTGAGGACTAGAATTTACTCAATGTTGGCAACTGTTGTGATTTCACCATTTCATGATATGTGGTGTTTTTCTTAGAGGCTTGGCTCCTGGAAGCAATGGACTAGGGGAGAAACTCAGCTTTTGTTTAAAAATGAATTTCTGGTCCTCACAGTTGTGGAGAAAAGCCTGAGAACATGACATGAGTGCACCCAAAAGGCTCAGTAACCAGAAGACAAATAAAAATCACCTAAAATGTAGTAGTAACAAAAATTCTTTTTAAAAATCACTCATGCCTTTGAGGGGCCTGACCGATACATTGCTTGAGGTTAGCATTACTACTTTTTGTTTAAAATGAAAAAGAGTCTCACACGATAATCGTAGAAATGTAGGGCTTGAGGGGCCACTGAGAGCCCAGAATAACTGCTGTTTTCACAGCTGCATCACAGTATTGACTCGTATTCAATGTGCAATCCCCTAGAACCACCTGCTGTGACTCCAGGAACCGGGGCTTTATCGCCACCTGATAAAACTGACCAAGCCTGGTTTGTGGGATGGCACCGGGGGCAGTGGCTGGGGCAAGGGGCGTGTTGTCTGGTGCGGAAGAGCAGCTGAGGTGAGGCAGCATCTACGTCGAAACCTTTGGGGGGTGGTTAATTGATGGACGATTATTCCTAGTCCCACCCAAAGATTCTGTGAGCCCCGCGCAGCAGCAGCCAGAGCGTCACCTGGGCACCCCTTACTACAAGTCCCAGCATGCATTGCTCCCTAATACTACCGGCAGCTACAGGCGCTCTATCTGCGGCCCGAGCAGTCCGGCCGCATTGCATGCCGGGAGTAGTAGTCTCTGGCAGGAGAGGCGGTCCAGTGCCCACCCGTGGACCACAAGGAAGGAAGGGGTGCGCGCGCGTTTTTCCAAGTAACAGCGCGAGCGAGGTAGCGGGAGGAACGCAGACGGGTGCCACAGAGCTCGGCGTGGTCTCCATGGTAACCGGCTACTGCTGAATACCGAATGCCGCTGAGCCACCGTGACAAGCGCCTAAAATAGCGCGAGGCCAAGGGCGCCTGCAGCGGAACTGGGGGAGCGCGAGGCTCCAACGCTGCTTGCTCCGCCCCAGGGAGCCGGTTGCTGCTACTCCAGGCGGTTCGCCAACTGCTGCTCCCCCCTAGGGGAGGCTGGCGGCAGGCGCAGGCAGAGCTGGAGCTGGGGGACAGCGGGAGCGGGGGCTCGGCCCCGCACGGAGGGGCTGGGTGGGTGAACGCCCGGGGGCGCTGCCTGCCAGATTGGCCGCTCTCTACTGGGTGGGTCTGCGCCGCTCGCGTGAAGCTCCCGTGGGTGGCGGGAGGCTGCGCTACAGTCTCCTGGAGCCGAGGCTGAAAGCGACTCCTGGGAGCTGTCCGAGCTCCTCTGGGTGTTCGCCGTTCCGGGCCGGGCCCCCGTCGTGTTCTCCCCACGCTGCCCCTGCAGGGCGGCTCTGCGCATGGAGGCCTGCAAGCCTGGGGGCCTACTTGCCGGAAGAGTTAACAGTCCCGTTCATTCCCAGAGGTGTGAAACTCAGAAGAGCAAGTCGCACCGCGCGGGCGTGGGAGAACAGTGGTGTGGAAGCATCACTGGAAGGAGAAAAGGCGTGGCTGGGACTTTGTTGTGTCCTGGGAGTGAAATGGTGTATAGCAGCTGCTGCATCCAGCGTCCGTGTCTGAGCAGATATTAGAGCTGTTCAAACTTTGACCAGAAGCCAAAATGGCCCCAGTGGTAGAAAAGGTGCAAGACCCAGCCCCTTCACTAGACTCAGTACCAATACAGGGATAGATTTTTCTCCCTAGGACCCAGTCCATCAGGCCTTTTTCATGTGAGTAGTTCCATAATGGCCAGAGTTGGTAAAGCATTTTGAAATCCTTTGATAAAAGGTGCTGTGGTATAAAACAAATGTCTGGAAAGATGAGGGTTCTGTAGTGTCTCAGAGGTGAGAATACTGACCTTGTCCTTATGGTAAAAGACACAGTGCAGTGATTCAATAAGGGGGAATGACCCTATAAAATCTTATTGATTCACTTCTGGGCTACTTGTGGCACCTTAGAGACTAATCAATTTATTTGAGCATGAGCTTTTGTGAGCTACAGCTCACTTCATCGGATGAAGTGAGCTGTAGCTCACAAAAGCTCATGCTCAAATAAATTGGTTAGTCTCTAAGGTGCCAAAAGTACTCCTTTTCTTTTTGCGAATACAGACTAACACGGCTGTTACTCTGGAACTTCTGGGCTACTCTCTGTTGAAACTGCCAGTTGTGATGGTCCTTTGTGGACCGATGATTTATTCTGACTTTTATTTTTCTTAAAGGGCATTATCAGATATTTAGAAATCTCCCAACAGATTGTATAAAACTGCTAAAAGGAGTCTGTGTAGTTCCAGAATATTTTCATGTTAAAAACCTATGTTCATAATTTCCCCTGACATAACATGGCAGTTAACTGAAAAGATACCTTTTGGCATTCTTTCCATAACCAGCAGAAAAGAAACGAGGCCTCTTTTCTACCCTCACCTCTCCCACAGGAAGCAATATTATAATGGCAAAGTGACAAATTCTAGATCCCTTATTCTGCCTTTACTAAGGTGCAAGGTTTTGGCCTGAAGTTAGGTACATACCTGCTCGAGCATCATTTCAACTCATTAAACAAGCTTTTTATTATTTAAAAGCAGAAGCAATGAACAAAATACTATTCGGTTAGTGGCAATGTAAACACAGTAAGAGTTACTAATAAAAATAGTGTATGTTATGGTTCATAGAGATACTTGGGATGAGTTTTGTGGCCATGGTCAAAAGACTGAGTGGCTTTAATATCAGAAGTGTTAATACAGTAATCACATTTCGTTCTTGAGTTGGCTTTGAAAAGACTGAATTTTATAAGCACTGACTTGAGCAGGTATATAATGATCTTTACAATTATATTGCTTGCAAACTTTGTCACACTCTTAAAATAATAGTTAAATTGTGGTTAGTGATTATCTTACTGCAAAATTGAAGATTATCTGTAATTCAAAAATTTTAGTACACTTGTTTCTCACCTGAAGATATTCCACCTTAACACATAGCTAATAATGTTTAGTTCAGCTGTTTTTGTTAAAGTTTAAATATAAACAATAAACTATGAATACAGTAAGACTGAAACAACCTGATACAACAGAGTGCTGTATTCTCATTGACTTCAGTGGGAATGGAAGATAATTGGCACCATAGAGGATCAGGTCCTAAAATATTTGGTGCCAGTCACTGTTGATCGTAGACTTATTTGCTGTTTGTGAATTATTCTTTGGAGATGCCCAAAGTTTGTGCCATTTTTGGAGGATCCCGAGGAATTGGAAAAGCTGTTGCACAACTGCTGGCATGGAAAGGATACCGCTTGGCTATTATTGCTAGAAATCTGGAAGTAGCTCAAACTACTGTGAATCACCTTGGGGGTATGTATATTGCTTTGTTACTGTTTATTCATGACTGTCCACTGTTTAGGTAACTGGTAAGAGTAATACAGTAATATATCTAAACTGAGCATTTTCCCAAATGCAGGTGAAAGTAAAAGGCAGAGCATCTATTTGAGAATTAAGCCAAATATAGCAAAGCAGATGGAGGATGTACTATCTGACATGGTGTGAATAATGGCCTGGGCCAGTTCTCATGAATGTCCATAGAAAAGTTCTCATTAACTTCACTGGGAGCAAGATGGCCTATTTTGTTTTTAAATTTGTGTAGTTTCAAAATGAATGTCCAGTGAATTTTGTGTATTAATTATAAAGTGCATTTAAACTATTTTTGAGTATAGTAGCGTGCACTGCTGTTTTGAAATTTAAGCCATGAAATCTCGGGCCTGACACTGGCAGGGTTTGTGGTAACTGAAAAAATGGTATTTGCAGATAGGAAAAGTGTGTAAATTCCAAACAGCATTTAAGAACCATCTATTCTTCTGGAATTTTACAGTTATAATATTTTATAACTATAATATTCTGCATTTAAGAGCAGTTCATACAGCACTTTACTTTTTTTCCCAAATATATAATCTTCATAACACTCCTACCAGGAAGGTAAGTAAGTAATTGTTACAGACACCCTTTTACAGATGGGGTAACCCGAGATTAAGGCAGTTGTCCACGGTCATGTGAGTTGGTGACAGAAATGGCATTAAAACTTGGCAATTCTTGGCTTCCAGCCAACCGAGACCTCAAACTGCTCTAGACCACATTGATTCGAAACTTGAAAAGGGCCAAAAAATACAAAACACAATGAAGTGTCGTAACTAATCAGCAGACTTCCTGAAACTTGTCCTCATTTAACTCTCCTTTGAGGTGGAGCAGATTTCTTAAATTAGAACTAGTTCAACATCTGTTTTTACTATTATTTTGCTATTTATATTTACTGTTAGCCTAATGCAACTTCATTTCAATACAGCAGGTCATATGGCACTTAGCTGTGATGTAGCCATGGAACAAGATGTCCAAAATACACTTGAGGAGGTGGAGAAGAATTTAGGTCATGTTAATTACTTGGTTAATGCTGCTGGAGTCAACAGGTTAGTTTTATGTTATAAGTAAGAGTAGGCCATGCATTCTTGTTGAAAGGTACTAAATATACTAACGCCTGTCTACACTGGGGGGGGGGGGGGTCGACCGAAGATATGCAACTTCAGCTACGAGAATAGCGTCGCTGAAGTCGACATATCTTAGGTCGACTTACCACGCATGCTCACGGCACAGGGTTGACTGCTGCCGCTCCCCCATCGACTCCGCTTCTGTGCTCCACCATGGCGAGAGACGGGAGTCAACGGCAGAGCGATTGGGGATTGATCGATCACTACCCATCAATCCAGCAGGTAGTGTAGACGTACCCTAAGAGAGTAACTGCAAAATTAAACACATCGGTAATGGCTCTAAAAATAAATTGAAATGTATCTGAAGACTGTGTATTGTGGTAGTGTTGTTGTAGCCAGAACAACAGATGCAAAACTTGTAGACATAATTACTGCTATGATGATCAACATCCTCCGCAACACATTTTTCAAGATCCATGGGTCTTGTACATGCACTAAATATCCCAGTAACAACTGTGGGTGTGAAATAAGACAATCACTATGCTCTCAAATGAACTGTCACAGAAAAATGAAAAGACAAAAACGCCTTATCACCTGTGGGTGAAAAATTTTCACCAGGCGATTACTCTAGGTATGACCACTCAGTTCTCATTCTCCAAGGAAACCTGCACAACACTTTCAAAAGATGAGCCTGGGAGCATAAATTCATAACTTTGCTAGACACCAAAAAACAGACTGAATAAAGACACTGGATCTATGGCTTATTACAAGAATCTGTGACCCTTCCCTCCCCCGCATGACTTGAGAGATGTCAGCAGTGCAAGTAGGCCGGTATGCTGAACCAGCAAGCCATTTATAGCCGGTATGGCATACCAGAAAGACACCGCAGCAGCCTTGCCAGAGGAGAGGGCTGGGGGTTCTGCTCATATCCCTGCTGGGAGGG
The DNA here is from genome assembly GCF_965152275.1 of Natator depressus. Taxonomy (NCBI): domain Eukaryota; kingdom Metazoa; phylum Chordata; order Testudines; family Cheloniidae; genus Natator; species Natator depressus. Next base: position 69,153,166 of record NC_134237.1, on the reverse strand, counting down.
GCAGTGGGGAAAGGAGTAGAATGCTGGCAGTTCCTCCAGTGGCTGTACCGTCCCTAGCCTCGCCCACCCAGCCCTGTCTCTGGCAGGGCTGCTGCTGTAGTACAAGGAAGGATGGAGATGCAACTCCGGTGCTGGGAGTTCTGCTCCTTTCTCCACTGCTGCCCCTGCTGGGAGGGGCAGCGGGGAACGGAGCAGAACTCTGGCAGCTCCCTGGCCACTGTACCACCGGCCCCCACAGCCCTGTCTCTGGCACAGCAGGAGGAGTACAGAGCACACCCCCCCCTCCCCTGCCCCAGGTAATATGGGATGGATGTAGGGAGGGGACGGGGAGAGCGTGGGTGCCCTGGGCTGGGGGTGGGGCAGTGAGGAGTCACATGGAGGGTCGCATGGGGTGGTCATGTGCCCCCCCCCCTGTACTGGTAAGACATGGATTTTACGTGCACCACTTGGAGGTGCTAAGGGGCTTTTTCTCCTTGAATAGTCCCTTGAAAAATGTGGTGTTTAGCATAAGTAGTTAATATATTCCACCTTGTGTTTTGGCTGTGACACTAAGGATATGTCTACACTGCAATTAAATACCTGCAGGTGTCCTGTGGGTTTGTTTGTGTTTGTTTTTGTTTTGTTTTAAATACACATTAGGGCTTGGTCTGGAGCCTGAGCTTTAGAACCCTCCCTAGGGTCCCAGCGCTCAGGCTCCAGCTATACCACGATTTTATGGCCTTGCGAGCCTGAGTCAGCTGACATGGGCCAGCTGTGGGTGTCTAATTGCAGTGAGGACATACCCTCCAAGTCCATTTTCCAGACCTGAAGAATAGCTCTGTGTAAGTTCGAAAGCTTGTCTTTCTCTTCAACAGAAGTTAGTCCAATAAAAGATATTACTTCACTCTCCTTGTCTTTCTGTTGTACTCACAGATATAAACTCCAGTACAAAAATATATAAATATATTACAAGCGGTCAAATGTATTAGCTCAGAGGACTATAAACTCCAGTACAAATATATATAAATATATTACAAGCGGTCAAATGTATTAGCTCAGAGGACTGTCAAACACTGTCAGTCCTCTGAGCTAATACATTTGACCGCTTGTAATATATTTATATATATTTGTACTGGAGTTTATATCTGTGAGTACAACAGAAAGACAAGGAGAGTGAAGTAATATCTTCTATTGGACTAACTTCTGTTGAATACATTTGACCGCTTGTAATATACTATCAGCAAAATGGCTGATGCGGGCCTTATGTCTTATTACTGTGCATAATTTTTCAGTGTTATCAAGAACAGCGCTAGTGCATGTAGGGTCAAATTCTTCCCTGGTGGAACTTTATTCTGGGCAATGAAATTTGACCAGGGATGACTTAAACCAGATTTTCAGGGTTTTTGTTTTTTGGGGCTTTTTTGACAGGGATGGCTTGTTGCTGAGAACCACATCTGAAGATATGGTATGCCAAATTAACACTAACCTTCTGGGGACAATGTTGACCTGCAAAGCTGCTGTAAGGCGTATGCTTCAACAGCAAGGAGGTGCTATTGTTAACATAGGTGAGTATCCACCTTAGGCAAGTTGAAGGTGGTTAATGATATTTAAATGACTTTCTTAGACACAGTCTTAGAAATTTCATGTTAAAAGGTTTACCTCTAAAAACATGTAGTAAGAATCCAAAATTGAAACAATTGTAGGAAATACAGAATGTCCTGGAATTAATATTTTATCATTGGGTCCAGTTACTTGTAGAGGGGCATAATCAAATAATAAAAAAATTCTCCACACTTCATTTTGAAAATATTGTGCCTATTATTGTTATGCTTCAAACCTGGAATGAGCTTCAAATGATTAGACCTCTGTGCCCATTTGAAGCTAACTGCAAGATGAAAACCAAAGATTCCTACAACTGAAAAATAAGATATTTCCCCCCTCTATTTTCCCCAGTATATTTACCTGTCACTATTCATAGCGTTTGGTGTAAAGTTAGTTTGGTTGTTTCCTCTGGAGAGTCTGATAGATTTCTCTGTTTGTGAAAGACAGTAATATGTTAAAGAATTAGGAAAATGTGGTGAGTTTTTTTTTTTTTTTATAACCATAACAACTGGGAAGAGGATTCAAAGGCAAGTGTGATATTTAATGTTAGTTTTAATTTTAAAAAAAGACAAGATTACAGATTTACAGTGCCCCTTTAAAGCAATCCAGAAGTAACACACACTATGAAAGGCTGAAGGAGTATTATGTTTTTTCATTTACGATGAATTTTGTGTGTGTGGTTAGTTTTTTTTTTTTTTATTCCTAGTTCTGCAGACCCTTACACATTCAAGTAACTTTTTATGCACGTGTGTTTTCTCATTAAACTCATTGAGTCACTATTTTCTTAGCCTTTCTTTTGTGAACACATTGTTCCTTTTTAAACTTTTTCAGCAACCTCTGAATGTAAACACAGCTCATGTCAATGGTAAATAAAGTCCTAAAACCTTTAGTCTGCATTTCATCATGCTTTTATAATCTTCCTGCAACTTCTGCCAATTATTGCAAGTGTTTCTCTATTTTGATTTTAATTAACAATAAGGCATGGCTTTTTTTTCTCTCTAGGAGGGTATTATTCAGGGAGCTTTGCCACACACTTACTATAATTTTCTCTTGCATATTTGTACGAACTGTACATAGATAGCTAGAGGTTTGCTGTCAGTGATAAGTTAATATGCAGGAAGCAATCTTATTTTGATTACTTTATTTGTAATCTTAACTGTCTCTCCAATAGTTAGAACTCAAATTTTCCCTTGAATACATGCCTAACTTGCAAATGGGGACTCTACATGCATATCAAGCTCTAATAATTGCTGTTATTTAAAAGGATGGTGATTAAAAGTTCTGACTTCAGTAAAGCCACAACATTGCTATTGTAAAAGATTAAATTTAGCCTGTCATTTGGCCTCTGTTTGCTCTTTTGTTTGTTTTAGGAAGTATTGTTGGGCTCAAGGGCAATTCTGGTCAGAGTGTGTACAGTGCCAGCAAAGCAGGGTTAGTTGGATTTTCACGCTCTCTTGCTAAAGAAGTAGCAAGAAAGAAAATTCGAGTCAACATGGTTGCTCCAGGTTAGTTCATGATTAAGATACTAAATCTCTGTACGTTTTTTGTGATTACTTCAGTTATAGATCAGCAAGGTTGGAACAAAGAAGCGCTTACTATTTGCTTATTGTACTCTGAAAGTAAGAAACTATCTATAAAAATACACTGATAGAAAAACACTGCTAAGTAGCAGGTTTTAGGCTAGTTTCCAAACAGAATGGTAATCTTTTATTTAAAAGTTTTTTTTTATACAAAAAATTTTGTCTATCTTCTTACTTGGCCCATTTTTACATATGAATGTGCTTAAGGGAATAAATGTGTGTTCCTTCTTGAGTATCTGTTTTAATTTTGTTTGCTTATCCTTTACGTCTGTGAACTAACCCAGTGTAGAAAAGGAAATTTAAGAAATGCTGCGTGCGGAGGAATTTCTCTTTTATAGGAGATTCCTTTCTATATCTGCATTGTCCTTAATGTTTCAGACTCTTAGTACACAAAAGAAAATGGATAAGAGAGGGCATATTGTACTATTTCCTAATGGGACTGATCTTTCAGTTTCTTAAAGGGACATATAGTTGTATGGGGCAGAAAGGGGTAATTTTAAATTGTTGGATGCCAAGTAATTGTATTATTATAAATTACTAAAAATGTTTAGAGAAACTAGAAATAGTAAGCCAATTCTTACTAATTGTTTCTCTTATTGCCAATTCCAAGATGGGATTCTTTACATACCTTTGGGTACACGATAACTGAGATCAAGCAAAATAATCAAGTTATTGACCATGGCTATTTTGTTAAAGAAAGGAATAGAAAACCTTAAACAAAGCAAGACAAGTGACAGAACCCAACTAATAAACCTGTTACAGAACAGACTGTAATGGAAGTATGCCTCTCTCTGGAGAGCTTTTAGCAGAGATTACGTCTCTGAGAGTGGACTTGCCTTTGGTGTGGCACTTTTTTCTCTTTGTAAATTGAAACGAAGGCCATATTTCCCAAAATTAGTATGAAACCAGACTTAGTCTATCCTTAGAGAACAAAGAATGTTTGTATTCTTTGCAAAATAATTTCAAAAGCAGGTGGATCCTGTTTGGTATATATCATTGATAACCAAAACATGCTATAATTGGGTAGAGTAAGCAATTTTTACTAAATTCCATGAAATCCAAGAAAATATTTAAATCACTTACTTAGAAGAAGCCATTTAAGGGGCTGTCTTGAGACTGGCCAGTTAAGAATCTTATATCCAATTAAATTCCACTGTTTCTCTATTTACTGATGTTTAGCCCCATTTCTTCTCCAAGAATATACAGTTTTCTCTTTTGGTGAATAACAAGAGAAACTATTAATATTTTAAGTTATTGCATTTCACTATTCCAATAAAATAATTAGTTTTAAATCTAATCCTTTAACGGTGTCTTAGTTTATCTCACCATTGTTAAAATCTTGAGGAGGTTTTCTTAGCTTGGTTTCTTTTTGAGTCTTCTGTGTTTTATCGTTGCTGTGGCACCTTGCTTGTAGATGTGGACTGGGTGAATTGTGTAGTGCTTGTTGTTTTTAAGCAGGGTAGAGAGGATGTGTGTGAGGGGTTCTCATTTCAAAGGGGTTTTTTTTTTTATACTTTTCCTGTTTCCATGAAATTATAGGACAGTAAGCCTCTTTCAGACATGTTTAGATTCAAAGTTTGTTGCTGTCTCTTTCATTGGCACCCTGCTTGCAGGGTTAGATTAGGTGACACCTTTTATCTCCTGAATATGCAGTCTGGTTAATGAATATGCAACATTTCTCTAAGTGCCTTTGTTCTTCACATCAGCCACACTATCAGAGGCTTGTTCACCTGCACATCTACCAATGTGATGCATGCCATCGTGTGCCAGCAATGCCCCTCTGCCATGTACATTGGCCAAACTGGACAGTCTCTACGTAAAAGAATATATGGACACAAATCAGACGTCAAGAATTATAACATTCAAAAACCAGTTGGAGAACACTTCAATCTCCCTGGTCACTCAATTACAAACCTAAAAGTGGCAATACTACAACAAAAAACTTCAAAAACAGACTCCAACGAGAAACTGTGAATTGGAATTAATTTGCAAACTGGACACCATTAAATTAGGCTTGAATAAAGACTGGGAGTGGATGGGTCATTACACAAAGTAAAACTATTTCCCCATGCTTATTCCCCCCCCTCCCCCACTGTTACTCACACCTCGTCAACTGTTGGAAATGGGCCATCCTGATTATCACTACAAAAGGTTTTTTTTTTCTCCTGCTGATAATATCTCACCTTAACTGATCACTCTCGTTATAGTGGGTATGGCAACACCCATTTTTTCAGTGTGTGTGTATCTTCCTACTGTATTTTCCACTGCATGCATCCGATGAAGTGGGTTTTAGCCCACGAAAGCTTATGCTCAAATATATTTGTTAGTCTCTAAGGTGCCACAAATCATTCTTTTTTTGCTGATACAGGCTAACACGGCTACCACTCTGAAACCTTTGTTGTTCTTGAATGGCAAAAGCCTCAGATAAATTTAAAAGTTAAAATTAACATTTTTTTTCTTTTTAGTTGGTCCATTTTCTGAAATTTCCAATTTTATTAGTTTGACAGGAAATGAAGTGGTTTTCAAAAAGCCCAAACATTCCTGTCAAGGTGGATTTGATTTAAATCATGATTTAAATTACTAGTCAGGAAGACTCGATTTAATCATGGATTTCTACATAAAAGTGCATTTTTTGTTATAACCTTAATACATATTCTTCACAACTCCGAGAGAGATGTAGGTTTCATTTTCATGCTATACATTTTTAAAGTGATTTATTTTGAAAACTTTTCAGGTTAGTTTTACAGCTATATCAGAAAATGAATGATTGTTTGGTTATTTCATTAACCAAAGGTAATTGAAGCAGCAATTTATGAAGTCATTGGGAGGTGAACGATCTCCAGTTCAACAGGTTAATCATTAATATTTGGAGAATTTTCTTGCCATGCTGTATTAGGAGGAGAACATCACCAGACAGACATTTAAATTTTTTATTTAACTAAAACAACAACTTTGTGTATTCTGGATTTTTTTCTTCAACAGCAAACATATAATATTTTAATAAAACAAGCATGAATTTTTGAATTTAGTTAAACATTCAAGTTTTTTAAAATCAGGTTTGTTTTTATTAAAATTGTTTTTAACTAAAGTAGTTAAATGAAATATTTAAAAATAAATAAATAAATCAATGATGTCAGCCAGGTCAACATGAGAAACTTAAAATTTTGGCTTCTGCCGCCTACTTAATTATTTTGACTTTCATTTTCCCGTTTGTTCGTAATCTGGAAGAGAAAAACAATCTTTCCTGCTTTTTCAGGTCCCAAATGATTTCTCTATTTGGAATGAATTAGTCCAAAGGAAGAAAATATTCTTTCTACACCGGCAGAAGAAGCTACTGCTTTGAAATGAGAGATTATCACTTCAGCTGTCTCTGAATCCAAGTGTTTAAGTGACTTCCACCAGTTCACTGGTGTGACTTTCTTTAAAACATCATCAGCAAACATATATTTCTTGAATGGTTTACCCTTAGCTCTGAAGTTTATTATAGTTGGCATTATGGAGGGATGATTGCTGGATGTCCATGTCATAGCCAACTCCTCTTCCTCAGCAGTTAAGATTTGACTCTGGTACCGAGTATTGAGAATATTTGCAAGAAAATGAGCTGGAGATATGCTTGTCCCATTTGTTTTTTTAATGCTTGTAATTTAATTCTGTCATTGCATATTTCTCTTTTTAAGATGTCCCTCAGTTCCTTCCAAATTTTGGCGTCAGCAGTAAAACAGCTATTTCCCTGCATTTTGTTCAAGGCTACAGAAATAGGCTTCAGGGTACTCAGCATGTGTTCAGCATTTCTCTTAAGCCCAACGTTGAGAACTCTGGCTGTGACAGTGCCATCTATTTTTTCACGATTTTGTTCACAAACTGTCATCAGGTTAGGCCAGTTCTTGATATAGTGCTCAAAACAGTCCACTGCTGAGTTCCATCGCATGTCTTGTGGGAAAGTTAGCTTGGTTCCTCCCACTTCTTTCAGAGCAGCTGCTGCAAAGTGGTTGTTATGGAAGTGTTTTGCAATTTCAACAACATTAGCCTTTATTTCTGGAACACTGAAGTTTTTGGCTACGAGGTGCATCAAATGAGCACTGCAATCATATGTTAGCTTGAGACTCTTCTAAATAATTTCTTCTCATCTTGGATACGTTTGCGGCATTGTCTGTGAACAAGCTGCATACTAGACATTTTGAATTTTTTTCCCACAGTTTGTTATAGCTTTTACTGCTGCTACTTGTAAGTATTCTGCTGTGTGCGCATTTCCTGATGTATCAATTGTTTCTGTAAGGAAGACAGTCCCTTCTTCTGTTGTCACATAAGCACATACAAGAGGATTATTGTGGACATTGCTCCACCCATCAAAACTCAGGTTAACAATTTCACCATCTAGACCTTATGCACACTGCTCAATTTCTTTTTCATACACTTTATCCAGCAATTTGCCTGCAACATCTGCTCTGTTGTGGAGGTGCAGAATTCATGCCCCTGCAAATTTCTTTGCTTCCCCACAGAAAAATGACTTTCTGACAGGGAAGCAAAGGGAAGCTGCAAGAGCAGTCACTTATCACTCCCTAGCAGTGCAGGTACATCGGAGCAGCCAGCAGAGAGGTAAATCACGGTGGGGCTGGAATTAGCTGCTAGTCCATCTTGGCTGGAGGCAGGAGAGGACGGGACTTATTCCCCTGCAAGGAGTGGCAGGGGCTGTGTCAGACCCACCCCCAGAAACCTCCTCTGCTTCCTGCCCCCATAGCTCCTCCGCTGATGGGGGAGGGGTCACTGTATGGGGAGCTGCTCCCCCATCCACCCAACCCCTGTGCATTCAGATCTCCCATACCCAGACACCCCTGCCAAGCTTTACTCCATACACCTAGAACCTCCCTAGCCCTCCATATCTGAACTCCACTGCAATGAACCTCAACCCCCTGCACCTAGACCCCCTGCCTCTGGACCCTCACTCCTACATCCAGACCACCACCCCCCCCCACTGAGCTCCCTGCACTCAAACCCCCACACTGATGTGCCTCACCTCCCTGCACCACCCTGAGTCCCCACATCCAGACCCTGATGCCACTGAACCCCAACTAGCTGCACCCAGACCCCTCCGCTGTGACCCAACCGCCTTCTCCTGGAAGCCCCCCAAGGAGCCTCTGTGAATCCAGATCTCCCAACATCTAGACCCCCCACTGAGATTGTCCCACACAGAAGCCTCTCACCCCACACCTGGATCCCCCCACACTGAGCCCCTTCGCACTTGGGCCCTGCCTGGTTGAGGCTGCCTGCCCCACATTTGGTGCACCTGGTGCAAAGGGGCAGAGCTCCAGGGATTTTCTGGGGCAGGTCCAGGCCTTGTGTCAGAGTCGGGTGCGGCCTCACCGCAGAGTCCGTGTCCCAAGGGTGGGTGGTGATGGGAGGGCTGTGGGGTGATCTCTCACCTTCATGCAGCCAGTGGCATGTGCTCCCCACAGCCATGCTGGAGCCTCTGCTTTTATTTATTGACAAATAAAACTTGCAAAACTTTAAAATATTGTGTGCAGAATTTTATATTTTTTGATGCAGAATACCCTCAGGAGTAATAGAGTGTGTGTGTGTGTGCGTGTGCACACAAAATGTATTTGCACTGAGATTGGATTGACTCTCAGTGAAATAACTATGCTATGTTTTTTCATAAACTTACTTTACATTGGATAAGGATAGGACTCAAGGATCTTATAGAGCCACTATATCATACCAGGATTTCTTACAGACTTCTACAGCTACTCTCATCAAATTCTGCTTACATTTTATGTCACAAACATTTTTTCTCTCTTAGGCTTTGTTCACACAGAGATGACTGCACATTTGAAAGAAGATCAGTTGAAGAAAACTATTCCTCTTGGAAGATTTGGAGAGCCTGATGAAGTTGCACAAGCTGTTGTCTTTCTTCTGGAGTCTCCCTATATTACAGGGCATATTCTAGTTGTAGATGGAGGCTTGCAGCTTCTAATTTAAATGCTACAACAGTACTTATAAAATGACTTGAATGGAGGAAAAAATAAACTTGGCTGATGAAGATTCTGAGGTGTGTAATCAAGATGATGCTTTCATGAGTGAACGCTTTTTAATCAAAACAGTAAAATAATAATGTATAAGTTAAATAGTAAACTCTAGAATGTAAGGTTGTAATGTAATATGTACATTGGTCAGTTAACTAAAGCCTGCATATAGGATGCCAATTGAGGAAATGCATGGTGGATGCATCATAGAACTTTTTTTCATAACTTCTCTGAAGAGGTGGGGAAATGGTAATGATACTGAATCACACATTAAAATTAAATACATTTTTTCTGAATGCCATTCACATTTTATGTTTTGGGATAGAATGGGAGCATCACTCTGAAGGGTCCTATAGCACAACAAGACTTATAATATTTGTAAGCCTGTTCACTGGTCAGTGGTTGTGGTTGCTTAGTTGACCAAATGTTTCTTTTCAGAAGAAATGGCATCATGTGTAACGAAATGGTAAACACCTCTGTAGGAGGAAGGTCCTCACCTTTTTGTTTTTATTCTCCTACCAAATATTTCCTAATCAATACATTTCTGTAGTGGTATCTAATACATGTAAATGGTTTCTTTTATTCCTTGTTTGTAGCTAAGGCAATGGAGCTGGAAGTTTCATAGCTCTCCAGCATAACTGAACTGCCTTCAGGGGATTGAAATAGTGTGCAGTGAAAAGTATTAATCTTGTGTAGAAAACAGGTTTCTGAATCCTGTTCTCAAATATGTGTTCAACTCCCATTGAAATCGGTAGCAGTTGTGAGTGCATGTTGACGTCATTGCTTGGTCAATGGAGTGTCAGATGCCACTTCAGTACAATGTTTCTATGCCAGTATTTTAAATCTGAACTGAAATTAGCAGTATAGCTGTCACCCTTTCCACATTTTCCACAGGGACTTCATTTGACCATGGTGACCTAAGCCCAGAGGTGAGTGGGATACCAGGAAGAAACACAAGGAGGAGGGTACAGGATGGGAAGCCTCCTGATTCATACTGAGAAAGTAGGGCAATCTGCTAGTTTTTCTTAGGTGCATGTGCATGAATGCAAGAAACCTGGGAAACAAGCAGGAAGAATTGGAAGTCCTGGCACAATCAAGGAATTATGGAATTGGAATAACAGAAACTTGGTGGGGCAGTTTATATGACTGGAGCACTGTCATGGATGGGTATAAACTGTTCAGGAAGGACGGGTACGAGAAGAAAGGTGGAGGAGTCGCATTGTATGTAAGAGCGGTATGATTGCTCAGAGCTCCAATTTGAAACTGGAGAAAAGCCTGTTGAGAATCTTTTGAGGCGAGAGCAACAAGGGTGATGTGGTGGGCATGTGCTATAGATCACCAGATCAGAAGGATGAGGTAGACGAGGCTTTCTTCGAACAACTAACTGAAGTCTCCAGATCACAGGCCCTGGTTCTAATGGGGGACTTCAGTCACCCTGACGTGTGCTGAGAGAGCAATACAGCAGTGCACAGAAAATCCAGGAAGTTTTTGAAGAGTGTTGGGGATAACTTCCTGGTGCAAGTGCTGGAGAAACCGACTAGGGGCTGTGCTCCTCTTGACCTGCTGCTTACAAACAGGGAAGATTGGTAGGGGAAGTAGAAGTGGGTGGCAACCTAGGCAGCAGTGATCATAAGATGGTTGAGCTCAGGATCCTGACAAAAGGAAGAAAGAAGAGTAGCAAAATACAGACCCTGGACTTCAGAAAAGCAGACTTAGGGCTTGGCTACACTTGCGAGTTACAGCGCAATAAAGGAGCCCTGGGCGCACTAGCTCACTACCTGTCCACACTGTCAAGGCACGTAGAGCGCTCTGACTCCGCGGCTACAGCGCTGCTGGTACTCCACCTCAGCGAGTGGAATAACGTTTGCTGCGCCCTTGCTGGAGCGCTGCGGCGCCAGTGTGAATGAGGTGTTGCTTTACTGCGCTCTGATCAGCTTCCAGAAATGTCCCATAATCCCCTTAAGTCAAGTGGCCACTCTTGTCATTGTTTGGAATCGGCTGTAGGAATGCGGAAATGCCCTTTGAAAGCTCCGTTTCTGACAGCCAGCTGCTTATCTGCTCCAAGACAAAGCAACCATTAGTGTGGAATGCTGTGTGTGTGCGAGAGAGAGAGAGGGGCGAGGGGGGTCTGCTGCTGTCTGAACTGACAAGACAGCATGCTGACATGCTTTCAGCTCCCCCCCCAACCCAATCTGTCTCTCTCTCTCTCTCTCTCTCTCTCTGTCCCCCACATACACACAACACATTCCCTGTCACACTCCACCCCTCCCCCCCATTTGAAAAGCACGTTGCAGCCACTTGCATGCTGGGATAGCTGCCCATAATGCACCGCTCCCAATGCCGCTGCAAGTGCCGCAAATGCGGCCACGCCAGTGTGGTTGAAGCTGTCCGTGTGGACAGACTGCCGTGCTTTCCCTACTGCGCTCTGTGAAGGCTGATTTAACTCAAAGCGCTCTACATCTGCAAGTGTAGCCATGCCCTTAGACTCCCTTAGGGAAATGATGGGCAGGATCCCCGGGGAGGCTAATATGAGGGGGCAAGGAGTCCAGGAAAGCTGGCTGTATTTTAAAGAAATCATATTGACGGCGTAGGAACAAACCATCCCGAAGTGCAGAAAGAATAGTAAATATGGCAGGCGACCAGCTTGGCTTAACAGGGAAATCTTTGGTGGGCTTAAACTCAAAAAGGAAGCTTAAAAGAAGTGGAAATTTGGACAGATGACTAGGAAGGTGTATAAGAATATTGCTAGAGCATGCAGGGGTGTAGTCAGGAAGGCCAAGGCACAATTGGAGTTGCAGCTAGTAAGGGATGTGAAGGGTAACAAGAAGGGTTTCTACAGTTATGTTAGCAACAAGAAGGAGGCCAGGGAAAGTGTGGGACCTTTACTGAATGGGGGAGGCAGCATAGTGACAGATGATGTGGAAAAGCTGAAATACCCAATGCTTTTTTTTTGCCTCGGTCTTCACAGAGAAGGGCTGCTCCCAGACTGCTGCACTGCGCAACACAGCATAGGGAGCAGGTGAGCAGCCCTCAGTGGTGAAAGAACAGGTTAAGAAGTGTTTAGAAAAGCTGGACATGCACAAGTCCATGGGTCCAGATATAATGCATCCAAGGGTGCTTATGGAGTTGGCTGATGTGATTGCAGAGCCATGGGCCATTATCTTTGAAAATTCTTGGTGATCAGAGGAGGTCCTGGACGATTGGAAAAAGGCAAATATAGTGCCCATATTTAAAAAAGGGAAAAAAGAGAACCCGGGGAGGTACAGACAGGTTAGCCTCACTTCAGTCCCCGGCAAAATCATGGAGCAGGTCCTCAAGGAATCCATTTTGAAGCACTTGGAGGAGAGGAAGGTGATCAGGAACAGTCAACATGGATTCACTAAGGGCAAGTCATGCCTGACCAACCTGATTGCCTTCTATGATGAGATAACTGGCTCTGTGGATATGGGGAAAGTGGTGGATGTGATATATCTTGACTTTACCAAAGTTTTTGATACGGTCTCCCACAGTATTCGTGCCAGCAAGTTTCAAAAGGTATGTATTGGAAGAATGGACTATAAGGTGGATAGAAAGCTGGCTAGATCATCAGACTCAACAGGTAGTGATCAACGGTTCGATGTCTAGTTGGCAGCCGGCGTGCGGCGGAGTGCCCCAGGGGTCGGTCTTGGGGCCGGTTTTGTTCAACATCTTTAATGATCTGGATGATTGGATTAATTGCATGCTCAGCAAGTTTGCAGATGACAATAAGCTGGGGGGAAAGGTAGATACGATGGAGGGTAGGGATAGGGCTCAGAGTGACCTAAACAAATTGGAGGATTGGGCCAAAAGACATTTGATGAGGTTCAACAAGGACAAGTGCAGAGTTCTGCACTTAGGAAGAAAGAATCCCATGCACTGCTACAGGCTGGGGACCGACTGGCTAAGCAGCAGTTCTGCAGAAAAGGACCTGGAGATTACAGTGGACAAGAAGGAGGATTCTCTGCTGCTTGAAATCTTTAAACCATGATTTGAGGACTTCAATAGCTCAGACATAGGTGAGAGGTTTTTCGCAGGAGTGGGTGGGATTCTGTGGCCTGCGTTGTCCAGGAGGTCAGACTAGATGATCATAATGGTCCCTTCTGACCTTAGTATCTATGAATCTAAGCTGGATATGAGTCAGCAGTGTGCCCTTGTTGCCAAGAAGTCCAATGGCATATTGGGCTGTATTAGGAGCATTGCCAGCAGATCAAGGGAAGTGATTATTCCCCTCTATTCGGAACTGGTGAGGCTGCACCTGGACTATTGCATCCAGTTTTGGTCCCCCCACTTCAGAAGGGATGTGGACAAATTGGAGAGAGTCCAGCGGAGGGCAATGAAAATGATAAGGAGGCTGGGGCACATGACTTACGAAGAGAGGCTGAGGGAACTGGGGTTATTTAGTCTGCAGAAGAGAAGAGTGAGGGGGGATTTGATAGCAGCCTTCAATTACCTGAAAGGGGGTTCCAAAGAGGATGGAGCTTGGCTGTTCTCTGTGGTGGCAGATGACAGAACAAGGAGCAATGGTCTCAAGTTGCAGTGGGGGAGGTCTAGGTTGGATATTAGGAAACACTATTTCAATGGGAGGGTGGTGAAGCACTGGACTGTGTTACCTAGGGAGGTGGTGGAATCTCCATCCTTAGAGGTTTTTAAGGCCCAGCTTGACACAGCCTTGGCTGGGATGATTAAGTTGGTGTTGGTCCCGCTTTGAGCAGAGGATTGGACTAGATGACCTCCTGAGGTCTCTTCCAACCCTAATATTCTATGATTTACAAGCCACTTTTCTGTCAGAAATCCTGTGTATGTAAATGGTACCATGTCCTCTCAGTGACTGAAAAAAAGTTTGATATTTAAAAACCAAATATTTCCAAAATATGAAGCCAAAGCATGTTGGTCCATAGCTGCCTTTTTACCAGTCTGGCAGAAGAGTCAGTAAACTGGCTGCTATTTATACCTTGTCCTTTCTATTTTGCAAGAAAATTGGGTTACGTGACATGTGGTGACTGTCAGCCTAACTCCCATTTTCTTCCAGTGACTAAAAATAACTTGTTTTGAGTGAGCCCTACTGCCCTAATTATTATCATTGTTTCAGGAAAGTATGGACCTTTTTCCAATTGTTTGGTTTATTAGCAATAGTGGTGTTTTGTGTTACTTTTGTGAACAAAGTTTCATGTTACATTTTTCCTGTTGGTGGATACAGTGGTGCTCTTACATATGTCAGAATGTCGTTATACGTCGTTTTAGGCAATGTGACTAATAATAGTTTTATTGCCTATTCCAGTCAGTTCTTAATTTTCCCTTCATTTTCCAAATTAACACTCTCTTGCATGTCTCAGTCCTCAAAGTTTGATTCCTTACTGCATGTCCTCCAGTGACAGAGGGCCTAGTGTGCTATTTATACTCTCTGGTTCTTTGGTAGGATAGGGTTGTCACTGGAGCCGTATGTTACCCATAGTTGGCTCTTTGGGGTGTGGGCTCAACATGAGACTCGGTGAGACAGGCTATGTTGTATAGATCCCTTTTTTCTTAACTACAAGTTCACTGTGATTCCTGTAGTCAGAATTTATCCAGTCTTTACTCTTACCTGACTTATAAAAACAGGTAGCTGCAGTGCTCTGGACTTTTAGTAGCTTTTGGAAGCATAGTGCAATTCATATTCTATCAACAAGATCTTCAAGTAGGAATCATGCACTGTACTTTTCAGACTAGCGTGTACTCTTCTGCCAGGAACTGCAGCAGGAGAGCAGTGGACAGGCTTGCTTCCCCACTGGGGGAAAAATATGCAGGAAATGTGTTAGGCAGCTGATAGATAAATTATACAATGCAATAAATTATATTCAATGAAGGGATTTCTTTTTTACCGCTTGAGGGCAGTATAACCAAAGGTATAATCATATGGGAAATTGAATGGTTCAGATTAAGACATTTGTATAATTCCAGGAAGGTAGAGATGACTGCTTTGATTATAAGGTTGATACCTATAATGTTGTCACCAGTATTCTCAACTCCATGTAGACTGTGTTCTCTTGGGATTTATGCTGGGATTTTGAAAGCGGTTGAAGGAAGCTAGGCATCCAGTTCTCATTCAAATTCAATAGGAATTCAATACTTAAGTCCCATGGGTTCTTGAAACTCCCAGCCTTCAAGCTCATCTCCATGGCATTATTATTGTCCATTGTTAACAGTGTTTGTATAACTCAAACTAAAATTGCTTTTGTTCTATCTTTGTATATTTTCTAAATTACAGACTATGGTGAGTACCTATTCTCCTCACTTGTTCCCTTAACACAGGATGAGATCTGTTCCATGAAGTTGAGATGATTGTGTTTTACCTGTTACTTACATAGCACTGGGTTTACTCTTTTTTTATTTTTATTTTTTAAGTGCAGAATGCAATTCAGTTAAGGGAAATTAATCACAGCTGACCTTCCGAAAGCCAAACACAAATACTTAATACTAGATACAAAATCACGATGAAATGAGCTAAACAAAAAAGCATGTGAAAAGGAGGGAAGATACCTTTTAATATGCAGGGGCTGAGCGCTATGCTCAATGCTTGTATAAGAGCTCACAACTCTATTGAAGCATGGAAGTATTGAGTGCATTTGCTTTTAGCTTTAATAGCAGTATAGGGCTTAAGACTCTGAGGTCCTTTAACGCCGTCTCCCCTCGTTCCATGAAAGGAGCTACCTGGACTGCAGTAATTTGATTCTGCCCACTCTGTTTTATCGTTTGTGTGTATACATCAGATCAGGTCAAATAAATTACCTTCTCTTGACTGCTTTTATTCTAACACTCTTCTAGGATTTTAAAGGTTTAATTAGCAATGCATAGGTTAGCCAATAAGAATATGAAACCTTTGATACCAATGGAATATTATTTTTTGAGAGACTTAATATACCCCTGTAGATTGCCAGTGGAGGGTATGATGGCAGCACCATGTGTGCCTGAACATTCCAAATGAGAGCCAGTGTTTTATTGGTATCAAATAGGTGTGGCATTTATACTCACTTTGGGACTGAGTGGTGCTGAGCACATGTGACTCCCAATGTGGATGGTCAGCTGATGATCAGACCCATAGGAAGCAACTGGAGTTATTTGTGACTCAGTATCTATATTTATTAGGGCTGTCGATTAATGACAGTTAACTCGCTTGATTAACTCAAAAAAATTAATCACAGTTTTAATTGCACTGTTAAATAAATAATAAAGCAGACTTTGACTCCCTCAGGGAACTGATGGGCAGGATCCCCTCAGAGAATAACATGAGGGGGAAAGGAGTCCAGGAGAGCTGGCTGTGTATTAAAGAATCCTTATTGATGGCGCAGGAACAAACCATCCCGATGTGTAGAAAGACTAGTAAATATGGCAGGTGACCAGCTTGGCTTAATAGTGAAATCCTTGCTCATCTTAAACACAAAAAAGAAGCTTACAAGAAGTGGAAGCTTGGACAAATGACGAGGGAGGAGTATAAAAATATTGCTCAGGCATGAGGAGTGAAATCAGGAAGGCCAAATCACACTTAGAGTTGTAGCGAGCAAGAGATGTTAAGAGTAACAAGAAGGTTTTCTTCAGGTACGTTAGCAACAAGAAGGTGGTCATGGAAAGTGTGGGCCCCTTGCTGAATGGGGGAGGCAACCTAGTGACAGAGGATGTAGAAAAAGCTAATGTACTCAATGCTTTTTTTGCCTCTGTCTTCACGAACAAGGTCAGCTTCCAGACTACTGCACTTGGCAGCACAGTATGGGGAGGAGGTGACCAGCCCTCTGTGGAGAAAGAAGTGGTTCAGGACTATTTAGAAAAGCTGGACGAGCACAAGTCCATGGGGCTGGATGCGCTGCATCCGAGGGTGCTAAATGAGTTGGCGGATGTGTTTGCAGAACCATTGGCCGTTCATTAACTTTGAAAACTCATGGCTACCGCGGGAGGTCCCGGATGACTGGAAAAAGGCTAATGTAGTGCTCATCTTTAAAAAAGGGAAGGAGGAGGATCCGGGGAACTACAGGCCAGTCAGCCTCACCTCAGTCCATGGAAAAATCATGGAGCAAGTCCTCAAGGAATCAATTCTGAAGCACTTCGAGGAGAGGAAAGTGATCAGGAACAGTCAGCATGGATTCACCTAGAGCAAGTTATGCCTGACTAACTTAATTGTCTTCTGTGACGAGATGACTGGCTCTGTGGATGAGGGGAAAGCAGTGGACTTGTTATTCCTTGACTTTAGCAAAGCTTTTGATACGGTCTCCCATAGTATTCTTGACAGCAAGTTAAAGTAGTATGGGCTGGATGAATGGACTATAAGGTGGATAGAAAACTGGCTAGATCATCGGGCTCAACGGGTAGTGATCAATGGCTCCATGTCTAGTTGGCAGCTGGTATGAAGCGGAGTGCCCCAAGGGTCGGTCCTGGGGCCGGTTTTGTTCAATATCTTCATTAATGATCTGCAGGATGGTGTGGATTGCACCCTCAGCAAGTTTGCAGATGACACTAAACTGGGAGGAGTGGTAGATACGCTGGAGGGTAGGGATAGGATACAGAGGGCCCTAGACAAATTAGAGGATTGGGCCAAAAGAAATCTGATGAGGTTCAACAAGGAGAAGAGCAGAGTCCTGCACTTAGGATGGAAGAATCCTGCTACAGACTAGGGACCGAGTGGCAAGAGAGCAGTTCCGCAGATATGAGTCAACAGTGTGCCCTTGTTGCCAAGAAGACTAACGGCATTTTGGGTTGTATAAGTAGGAGCATTGCCAGCAGATCGAGGGATGTGATCATTCCCCTCTATTCGGCATTGGTGAGGCCTCATCTGGAGTACTGTGTCCAGTTTTGGGCCCCATGCTACAAGAAGGATGTGGAAAAATTGGGAAGAGTCCAGCGGAGGGCAACAAAAATGATAAGGAAGCTGGGGCACATGACTTATGAGGAGAGGCTGAGGGAACTGGGGTTATTTAGTCTGCAGAAGAGAAGAGTGAGGGGGGATTTGATAGCAGCCTTCAATTACCTGAAAGGGGGTTCCAAAGAGGATGGAGCTTGGCTGTTCTCTGTGGTGGCAGATGACAGAACAAGGAGCAATGGTCTCAAGTTGCAGTGGGGGAGGTTTAGGTTGGATATTGGGGGGGAAAAAAATTCACTAGGAGGGTGGTAAAGCACTGGAAAGTGTTACCTAGGGAGGTGGTGGAATCTCCTTCCTTAGAGGTTTTTAAGGTCAGGCTTGACAAAGCCCTGGCTGGGATCATTTAGTTGGGGATTTGTCCTGCTTTGAGCACGGGATTGGACTAGATGACCTCCTGAGGTCCCTTCCAACCCTGATATCTTATGATTCTATAATAGAATACCAGTTGAAATTTATTAAATATTTTGGATGTTTTTCCACATTTTCATATATATTCTGTGTTGTACTTGAAATGAAAGTGTATATTTTTGTTTGCAAATATTTGCACTGTAAAAATGATAAAAGAAATAGTATTTTTCAATTCACCTCATACCAGCACTGTAGTGCAATCTCTTTATCATGAAAGTGCAACTTACAAATGTAGATTTTTTTTGTTACATGACTGCACTCCAAAACAAAACAATGTAAAACTTCAGAGCCTACAAGTTTACTCAGTCCTATTCTTGTTCAGCCAATCTCTAGGACAAACAAGTTTGTTTACATTTATAGGAGATAATGCTGCCCTCTTCTTATTTACAATGTCACCAGAAAGTGAGAACAGGCATATGCATGGCAGTTCTGTAGCCGGCATTGCAAGGTATTTACGTGCCAGATATGCTAAACATTTGTATGTCCCTTCATGCTTCGTCCACCGTTCCAGAGGACATGCTTCCATGCTGATGATGCTTGTTAAAAAAAATAATGCGTTAATTAAATTTCTGACTGAACACCTTGGGGGAGAATGTATGTCCCCTGCTCTGTTTTACCCGTATCCTGCCATATATTTCCTGTTATAGCAGTCTCAGATGATGTCCCAGCACATGCTGTTCATTTTAAGAACACTTTCACTGCAGATTTCATAAAACACAAAGAAGGTACTAATGTGAGATTTCTAAAGATAGCCACAGCACTCAACCCAAGATTTAAGAATCTGTAGTGCCTTCCAAAATCTGAGAGGGACGACGTGTGGAGCTTGCTTTCAGAAGTCTTAAAAGAGCAACACTCCGATGCGGAAACTACAGAACCCGAACCACCACAAAAGAAAATCAGCCTTCTGCTGGTGGCATCTGACTCAGATAATGAAGATGAATATGTATCGGTCTGTGCTGCTGTGGACTGTTATTGAGCAGAACCCGTCATCAGCATGGATGCATGTCTTCTGGAATGGTGGTTGAATCATGAAGGGACATGTGACTCTTTAGCGCATCTGGCATGTGAATATCATGTGACACCAGTTACAACAGTGCCATGAGGATGCCCGTTCTCGCTTTCAGGTGACATTGTAAACAAGAAGCGGGTAGCATTATCTCCTGAAAATGTAAACAAACTTGTTTGCCTGAGCAATTGGCTGAACAAGAAGTAGGACTGAGTGGATTTGCAGGGTCTAAAATTTTACATTTTTATTTTTGAATGCCAGTTTTTTTGTACACAGTTCTACATTTGTAAGTTGCATTTTCATGATAAAGTGATTGCACTACAGTACTTGTATTGGGTGAATTGAAAAATTGTATTTCTTTTGTGTTTTTACAGTGCAAATACTTGTAATCAAAAATAAATATTAACTGAGCACTGTGCATTTTGTATTCTGTGTTGTAATTGAAATCAGTATATTTGAAAATGTAGAAAACATCCAAAAATATTTAAATATATTGTTTAACAGTACAATTAATTTTTTAATTGCTTAACAGCCTTAATATTTATATTAGTATTCATTGCATTTTTGTAGTCACTTGTTCTTATTTGAACTCATGATGGTTTCCTTATAGCTCTTGATTTTAAAAAATCACCTCTAACTACTATACAGTGATAGTTAGCAGGGAACAAAACCATACTGATTTTAGCATACACTAAATACAGTGATA
This sequence comes from Natator depressus, assembly GCF_965152275.1. Classification (NCBI taxonomy): domain Eukaryota; kingdom Metazoa; phylum Chordata; order Testudines; family Cheloniidae; genus Natator; species Natator depressus. The sequence goes on along the minus strand of NC_134237.1, from coordinate 69,132,963 downwards.
CTGCAGTGTTATGAGGAGCAAAATTACATAGAGAGATCGTCAGATTAAATCTCTCCAGGGCAGTAGCGAAAAGCCTTTTGTGGTGTGTGTGTGTGTGCGATGACTTGGTTGTTGCTTTCCACTTCCTGTGGATTGGTGTCCATATTGTAAAAATCTGAATCACAGCTGCCATGGAGACCAGGTCACAGCAGAAAAGCCACTTCATTGCTTTTACCACTCTATGGTATCTCTAAAGCACAATTGCAGCACATTGGTGGGTTAGCAGAAACTTCTACTTGCAGTGCAACACTGGTTCTGTGGACATTGGTGCCCAAGCCTTTGAATGTGCTATCTATGTGCCAAATTCACTAAAAATCTATATGTTCAATCTGGATGATGATGATGATGGTGAGGCCTGCCATCAAGTTCCAGTTCCTTTCCACTTCATATTACTGGCAGTCAGCTTTTCTTTGTCATACTCTTTGGGTGTGGGCGTTTCCACTGAAAATAATTTCCTATAAGCCTGGGGAAAAGAAAGTTAGTTACATTTTCTTGGAATCTTTCTCTCTGTGGATCCCACTTGTAGTGTGCATATGTCCCATGCACTTGAGTTGGAAATGTCCATTAGGGCCGTGTCTGCACCTTGCTAGTCTTCACCAACCACAGGCCTAGATGGCAGAGCAGCCCTGACTGCTTCTCTGTTTCCTATTGCCACCTGTGGCAGCAAGACAGAACTCTGCAATGTCTGTCTGCTACCATGGAGCACCCTTTCAATATGTAAATATTAGATTAGCAAGTTTAGTTTAATGACAAAATTCTAGCCTATTGGCAGCCCATTGTGTGTTTCTTTTCTTTAAAATCTCTTTTCTTCTACTTGGCATCAAAACGCCTTCCTGTGTAATGGCTGAGACCAAATCATTCAGCTTCAAGCCATGCCCCTCATATGACGGATTTATTCTTTTACCTGATGATGCTGTTGGTGTGCCCTCTCTTTGGGTGGTAGCCATGTTCTGGACCATTGACCTATGTGCTGGTCTTTCTCCGGCAGAACTCATTGCTCCAGTGATATTGAGCTAAAGCTGTGCCTTGTGGAGTAGTCCATGAAGGTATCAGCTGAGTTGGAAAGATAATCTGACTCCAAAAAGGAGGACACTTCCCAGAGATTCCATTCCTTCAGCATCCTTTTAAGAAGGGACTCTACCTTAAAGGCTCTCACTACCAGTATTGAGAGAGGGTCTGCTACCCCTTCGGTCCTCTGTCTTCCAAAGTGAGCTCAGTGTTGGTTGGGAGTCCATCACTAAAGCCTGATATTGCTTCCACCATGTTGATGCAGGGCAGATCTGAGATCTTCTTTAAGGATGACTCCCAGTGCTGATCTTCTTACCCAGAATGATAAAGAGCAAAGAAGTTAAGAGTCATGGGCTTTCTGCCTTTTTTAAACCATGAGTTTAGAGGCCTGACCACCTTGTGCAGCCTAGCAGTGTTGATTATTTGTCTTACCTGACTTTGAAGTCTGTTATGATTCTGAAGCCTAGCACTAGCAAAGATGCCTCATCAAAACCAGCACCCGTCTGTACTGGTACTATGGTGGAGTATCACCATTAATTGACAGACTCCCACAGGAAGTGAGGGCTGACCGGAGATCCATTATTTTGAAGGGAGAACTAATAACTAGTACTTCATTCCAGGCAGCCCTGGACACCTCTGATACAGCCTATTTCATGGCTAAAGCCATCACCAGGAAAAAGACAGCCTGGCTGCAATCCTCAGATTCCCAGAGAAATGCAAACCACTGTAAAAGTTCTCCTCTTTGAAGGACCAGATCTGTTTTAGCTTCTGCACAGATGAATTGTTGTGTACTCTGAAGGACTCTAGATCTACGCTGAGATCCCTGAATATTTACACACTATCAGGAGAAAACCTTTTAGATACCAAGGTCAGTTTAGCCAGAGATCTTTCTGCCCCCCCTCTCCCCCACCCTGCCCATCAGCAATAGAGACCTGCTGACTACATTTGTGAAAGTAAGTCTTGATTCACCCACTCGAGAGCTCCCTCCTTTTCTTCTACCACCCACCCTGCATCATCTTCCATGCAGTAGGTTTGATCAAGTTGAGAGCATTGTACCAATCTACCTGAGTTTCCTTCTCTTCCCCCTCCTCCCCCCCGCGCCACTGTTTTTCCTTCCTGCCTTTACCATTTTTTTCCAGCATGGGCCAGGATTACTTCCAATCAATGGGTATTGAAGACTATCAAAGAATATTCCTTGCCATTTCAGGCCTTGTCTTCCCCTGTCTCTCTTCGGAGACCCATCTCAAGAGACAACTGAGAGAAGAAGTGGACTAGTTACTTCATCTAGAGCAATAGAAGTACCATATGAGTTCAGAGGGAGGGGTTTCCACTCTTTAGACTTTTTTCTCAAAAAGAAAAGAGGAATGTGTCCTGTTTTGGACTTGAGACAACTAAATGAATTCATAACAGGACACAATTCAGAATGGTGATGCTAGCCTCCATTGTCACCTCTCTAGAATGTAAAGATTGGTTTGCAGCTCTTGATCTTAAGGATACTTATTTTCATATAGCAATTCATCCAACCCACAGAAGCTTTCTCTGCTTTACAGTGGGACAATGCAGGGTACCAACTTTGGCTCTGTCCTTATAGCCACAAGAGTATTCACAAAATATCTGGCAGTAGTGGCAGCCCATCTGAAATGGCAAGCACTTGGCTCACTGGCTTTTCGGAGAGAAATCCTCACAGGAAGTGTCCAGCATCCTATTTCGTTTCACTCTTTAGGACTGAGTGAATTACAAGTCATCCTTCACTCCTTCTCAGTCCATAGACTTTATAGGGACCCTTCTAGATTCCAAATCAGCAAAGGCATACCTCTGACCATCTCATTCTCTGATCTGTCTCCGGGAGACTGCTGCAAAAAAAGCAAGAATCTGTCTCAGACTGTTGGGTCATATGGTGTCAGTACTTACATGATGCTTCTTGCCAGAATCGACTTCAGCCAGCCCGGGACAGGACAGAAGTCTGTTTACTGACCTACGAGATACCATATAGACTCTCATCTCATGGTTCTGATTCCTATACTATTTCTTTGAACTGGTGCCTAAGTTCCCAAATAGCCTACAAAGGAGGGGTACCTTTCTGCATCTCTCTTCCCATGGTGATGCTGATTATAGATGCTTCCACTGAGTGGCCCACCGGAACCACCTACAGATCCAAGGCACATGGTCACAAGGAACATGACAAACAAGGAAGGGAGGGAGGTCAAGGGTTAAAAACTAAGATCACACGATTCTGTAAGTTGCCTGTTGTACATCTGATGGTCACAGAGTCCTTGCTCCATATCAAGGTGCTGTAACTCTGGGTGATCTGAATAGCTTCCAGATCCTTTCTGCTGCTCAAGAGAAGATCTGAACTATGGTCCCTACTATACAACAGCTTTGCAATCAATCAGTAGGCAGGGCGGTGCCTGCAGGAGGCCTTTCTAGTCCCCATTACTTCTGGTTTTGGAATTAGATCCTGTATTTATGCAAGAACCACACTGCTGTTTGTGTTGCACACTTGTGAAAGAAAAGGTTATTCTTACAGCTCCAGAAACCTCTCCGTTTAAGGAAAGTTCTTCTTTCCACAGTTCCTGGGAAATAGTTCTCCCATAATTTAGTTTGAACCATTGCAATCCTTTTGGAAGGTTGTGCTATAAATGGGCATTTCTAGTGATCTGAAGATGTTTTTCAAGCATATGGAGTACTATGCCAGTTGTATCCCATTCATTTCATACTCTCTCAATGCCAAAGCTTTGGGGCCTCAATGTAGCTGTAGGCAAGACAAAATCTTGTACTGGTTGGCATGCTGGGCATCTGGGAAAATGTTCAGAGAAGTTCCTAGGTGCATAGGCAGAAAAGCTTATGCATATCATCTGTGGAAGATTTGCAAAGTAGGCTTCCTCTCCTTTGCAGAAGCATCTATTGGTCAGAGGGAGTTGCTGGATTGCTTCCCATATAATTCCTTAATTTGCTAAAATCATGCTTTTTATGAGGGGAACTTCCTTTCCTTTCTGTTGTTCTACTGTAATTAATTAGAAGTCTGCTTATCCTTTCCCTCCGTCCCTTTCTTTCTTCTGTGATTCACTGTTTGCTACTTCCCATTGGTGGTGATGAATGAGAAAAGCAGTGCAACAGAATGAGAAATTTCTTACCTGGTTTTTCTTTGTTAGCACCTGTCTCTCCTCATCCTGGTCGTTTGGTAAATAACCAGAATATAAATTGAAAATTTTCTCTAAAGGGACATGTAGACATAATTGCGTTAAGGTTTTTAATGCAGTTAGATCAAGTTGCCTTAAGGCTAATAATTGGTTGCTAGAGCATTTCTTCTGGTAGCCTGAGCTGAAGGGCGGGGGTTAAATCTGGAGCCTCTAGCAACATTGGATTGCCTCTGCATTTCATAGGGGGGAGGAATTTAACCATTAGTCATGAATGAGGAAAGAAGACGCTAACAGGAAGAAAATTAAGAAAAAAAATCTCATTACAGTAACTGTATGATTCTTGGAGAGATCCTGTCTGTGTAGATCCCTTAACCCACCTCCCGTTCTTATTGGGACTATGAATTAACCATCTCTCAACTCCCTTGCTGGGGCCTCTGTCCTATATGCCCTTGGGAGTGAAGGGGACATGTGATGTATAGACATGATTGAAACAGATGCTGCTAGTGAAAAGATTCTGATGTTGGGTGCATGTGTACCATAAGTGAGATCCGCATAGACAAAGCATCTTAAAGAATCACAGTTACAGTAAGTATCAGAGGGGTAGCCGTGTTGGTCTGGATCTGTAAAAGCAGCAAAGAGTCCTGTGGCCCCTTATAGACTAGCAGACGTACTGGACCATAAGCTTTCGTGGGTGAATATCCACTTCGTTTGATGCATGTAGTGGAAATTTCCAGAGACAGGTACAAATATGCAAGCAAGAATCAGACTAGGGACAACGAAGTTAGTTCAATCAGGGAGGATGAGGCCCTCTTCTAGCAGTTGAGGTGTGAACACCAAGGGAGGAGAAACTGCTTTTGTAGTTGGCTAGTCATTCACAGTCTTTGTTTAATCCTGAGCTGATGGTGTCAAATTTGCAAATGAACTGAAGCTCAGCAGTTTCTCTTTGAAGTCTGGACCTGAAGTTTTTTGCTGCAGGATGACTACCTTTAAGCCCTGCTATTGTGTGTCCAGGGAGGTTGAAGTGTTCTGCAGGTTTTTGTATATTGCCATTTCTAATATCTGATTTGTGTCCATTTATCCTTTTACATAGAGACTGTCCAGTTTGGCCGATGTACATAGCAGAGGGGCATTGCTGGCACATGATGGTGTAGATTACATTGGTGGACGTGCAGGTGAATGAACCGGTGATGGTGTGGCTGATCTGGTTAGATCCTGTGAGGGTGTCGCTGGTGTAGATATGTGGTCAGAGTTGGCATCAAGGTTTGTTGCATAGATTGGTTCCTGAGTTAGAGTTACTATGGTGCGGTGTGTAGTTGCTGGTGAGAATATGCTTCGGCTTGGTGGGTTGTCTGTGGGCAAGGACTGGCCTGCCTCCCAAGGCCTATGATAGTGAGGGAACGTTGTCCAGGATGGGTTGTAGATCACTGATGATGCGTTGGAGAGGTTTTAGCTGAGGACTGTATGTGATGGCCAGTGGAGTTCTGTTGGTTTCTTTCTTGGGCTTGTCCTGCAGCAGGAGGCTTCTGGGTACATATCTGGCTCTGTTGATGTTTCCTTATTTCCTCATGTGGGTATCGTAGTTTTGAGAATGCTTGGTGAAGATCTTGTAGGTGTTGGTCTCTGTCTGAGGGGTTGGAGCATATGCGGTTGTACCTCAGCACTTGGCTGTAGACAGTGGATCGTGTAGTGCATCCAGGATGGAAGCTGGAGGCATGAAGGTAGGCATAGCGATCGGTGGGTTTTTGGTATAGGGTGGTGGTAACGTGACCGTCATTTATTTGCACTGTGGTATCTAGGAAGTGGACCTCCCGTGTAGATTGGTTCAGGCTGAGGTTGATGGTGGGGTGGAAGCTATTGAAATCATGGTGGAATTATTTCAGGGTTTCCTTCTCATGGGTCCAGATGATGAAGATGTCATCAATGTAGCATAGGTAGAGAAGGGGTGTGAGTGGTCGAGAGCTGAAGAAGCGTTGTTCCAGGTCAGCTGTAAAAATGTTGGCATATTGTGGGGCCATGTGGTATTTTGAATTTGAAATAATTGTGCTTGAGGATAAAGTCACAGAGGTCAGCAACCAGTTGTGCTGTGGCATCATCAGGGATACTGTTCCTGACAGCTTGTATTCCATCTGTGTGTGGGATGTTTGTGTAGAGAGCCTCTACATCCATGGTGGCTAGGATGGTGTGTTCTGGAAGATCACCAATGCATTGTAGTTTTCTCAGGAAATCAGTGGTGTCACGGAGAGAGCTGGGAGTGCTGGTGGTGTAGGGTCTGAGTAGCGAGTCCACATATCTGGACTTCAGTGAGAGTGCCAATGCCCGAGATGATGGGGCATCCAGAATTCCCAGGTGTGAGGATCTTGGGTAGTAGATAGAATAACCCCGGTCGGGGCTCTAAGGGTATGTTGATTTGTTCCTGTGTTAGTGTAGGGAGTGTCCTGAGTAGATGGTGCAGTTTTTTAGTGTATTCCTCAGTGGGATCTGAGGAGAGTGGTCTGTAGAATTTGGTATTGGAGAGTTGTCTGGCAGCCTCCTTTTGGTAGTCAGACCTGTTCATGATGACAACAGCACCTCTTTTATCAGCCTCTTTGATTATAATGTCAGGGTTGTTTCTGAGGCTGTGGGTGGCATTGCGTTCTGCACGACTTAGGTTATGAGGCAAGTGATGTTGTTTTTCCACAATTTCTGCCTGTGCACGTCGGTGGAAGCATCCTATGTATAGGTCCAGACTGTCATTTCGACCCTCAGGAGGAGTCCATGTGGAGTTCTTCTTGTGCTGTTTGTGGGTATCTGTGTATCAGTGTGCTGTTCAGTGTTGAAACTATTCTTTGAGTCAGAGACGGCAAAAGTAGGCTTCCAGATCACCTCAGAACTGCATCATGTTTGTGGGGATGGCGGGGCAGAAAGAGAGTCCCCAAGATAGGACAGACTCTTCTGCCGGGCTGAGTGTGTAGCTGGATAGATTGATGTAATACCATTCCGCCTTTTAGCTGTACTTTGAGAGAGTTGTTCTTTGCTAAGTTTAGGTCAAGAGTTGACCCAAACAATTTTAACAGCATATTTAGCTAAATGATTAAAAAATGGAGTCTAGTAAAATCTAGCCCATTCAGTGTGATGAGATTTTGTAGCTTCTGTTGTAAATGATCTAATCAGTCTGAGCAGTGACCATCTACTATTCTTTTTCCCCATTGCTCTTGCTGTGGAGGTGTTTCTTGGTTGTACTATTACAGAAGTAGAAGGTGAGGTCAGTAGTAGAGTCTGACCTTTCACTGGTATTTTATATATGGCACTGCAGTCACTTGATTTCCTAGAGTCACTGCAGCCAAGTTAGTCTCACCTCTTTAGGCATTTATGAGGTCATTTCCATGCAGGTACTGATGCTTCTCAGTCTGATGCTTTCTCCCTAGGAATGTGCTTGAGAGCCTTATTTTAAACCCCCAAATCTTTTAATAGGAACATAGTGCAGCATAGGATTTAATCAGTTTACTTAAAGGTTAGGTGCAAAGACAAAATAATGCTTGCCTTATCCAAATTCCACATTACAGACCCAAAGTAATGGGCATACTGTATGATATAGATTGTGAACTCCTTGAGGCAAGGAGCATATCCTCTTCTTTGTATTGAACTATGACTATGTAAGTCACATGATAAGCAGCAGAAGGGTGCTGAGGGGAAAACGTTTGTTGCCATTTGAGAACTAGATTAATATGGGCAAATCCTGCTTATCACAGGTGCAGAATGATCAATAAGCAGTGAGTCTGGGGAGTTGGTGCAGGTGTTCTCAAGCACAGCATGCACAACTCCATCTGCACCATAAAGGGTGAGATTGGATCAAGGGGAAAATGCTGGATGAGTAATCTAGTTGGTTTAGATGATTGCCTCACCTAGGGAGGGGAGGGATACATGTAGAAGCAGCATAGCCTACTATGAGTTGGAGGCTACATTGGTAGCAGTGGAGAAGAGGGGTCACGAGGTTATTACATGGAGGGTCGCGAGCTGTCAGCCTCCACCCCAAATCCTGCTTTGCCTCCAGCATTTATAATGGTGTTAAACATATTAAAATGTGGTTTTCATTTATAAGGGGGGGGGTCACACTCAGAGGCTTGCTATGTGAAAGGGGTGACCAGTACCAAAGTTTGAGAATCACTGCTCTATTGAGTCAGGGGAAAGTTTAAGCCCCCATGAAGTACTGGGCACAAAGGCTGTCTACCTAGGCTGGAGGCAGAGATAAGATGTGTTTTTGGACAATTGAGGTGTTCATTACCATATGAAGTGCAGAAAAATGTTTAAAAGGAGTGTATCTGGAAAAGTTAAACTTTTCAAAGCCAGGTGTTCCCAAACTGTGCAGTGTGGTTCATTTGCCTTTGATCCAAGTAGCTGTGAAACATCATGAAGTGCTGGATGTTTGTTTCCAGCTGTTAATCTATATAGGAGTTTTATCTACTTTTATGTAAGCAACAGCTGTAGATGCCACCAAGTTTTTTTGTAATCGAGAAAGTGAAGGGAGCTGTATTAAGATGTGGTCCATAAGCTAAAAAACCCCCCAAAAAACTGAACACATTCTATGTAAAATGGGTGGATCCAGCCACCTCATTCCTATTGCTATTAATGGGGGGCTTCCTCCTCCCCCTAATAGCTCTTTGAAACTTTAGATGCAGCCACCTTATGTAGTAGTCTTGAATTGCTTTGTAAATATGCTTGAATGGAGAGGGTTTCCAACACACTTAAAAATTTTAATTGCAGAGGACTTTGAGACAGTGGAGAACTCTTTGGTCTAAAGTAACTAGTTACATTATCAGTTAGTCACATTTGGTAGCCTCAGTTAGGTGTAGTTGGTTTAGAAATTTAAATTTCCCTCCATAAAATGACCTTGATGATTCAGTGAACGTCACATAGGTGTGTAGCTTTTTGGCAAGCACATGTGTCTCTCCCTGCTTATGCTACACTGATTTATTTTTCTGCATTGGTAAACCTACAACATCCTCAGTGTTTACAGCACAGCCAAGTGTTTAATTAAACAGCCTTACTTTTTAGCTAAAGGCCTGATTTTACTATTTGTGCTAGGGATGTAAAAGGTTAACTGATTAACTGGTAAGCATTAAGCTTACCAGATAAACTCCATCTCCCTGGCTGGAGCAGCCCCAGCCATGCCAGCTGGAGGGGCCCCAGGGCTGCCCTGTGCTGGCCGGCTGGACGTGCCCCAGCCCTGGCTGCGACCTTGGTTAACCAGTTAAACAATTAAAATTAAAACATTTAACTTTTTAAACAATATTTACATCCCTAATTTGTGCGTGGGTATGTATAAAGAAAGCCAAGGATAGACATTTTGTCTGAGAAGCAAAATGTTTACATAAACTATTTGATGGGAACTACTTTTAAGACACCAATAGCAAACTAGAAGGACAAGCTGTTTTATAAAACAAGTATTCTGATTCTCAAGAGCCCTATCAGATTTAATACACTGTGCCAGATACTGATCTAGTGTAAGTAGGGGCAACACCATTGGTATCAATGGCATTACAACCACTTATGTCAGGACTCAGTTTGTTTTGCTGAGTGAGTTGCTGTGGGGTCAACTGTATGGAACTGTTCCTAAATATGTAAATATAAACCAAAACTGAAACGCATCCGATGAAGTGAGCTGTAGCTCATGAAAGCTTATGCTCAAATAAATTTGTTAGTCTCTAAGGTGCCACAAGTACTCCTTTTCTTTTTGCGAATACAGACTAACACGGCTGCTACTCTGAAACCTGTCATAAACCAAATAGTAAATTTGAGCTTTACTGAATAACTCGATTCTCTACATGGAGGGCAAAGTATTAACTTACAACATAGAAAGTGTGGCTGTTTGCCAAACAATTCTGTGTACCTACTAAATAGTTTTTGTTTGTTTTTTTTAAATAGAAACATAATCAAGAACTCATCTTAATCACAAGATGGCCTCTGTGACACAATTCCAGTCTCTCTTCAACTGGGTAAGTACCATGGTTTGGGTATTAGACTGTTCAAAAGCAATGGTGTGTGCAGGATGAATGGAGATACACATTAAATATGAAACATTTTTTAAACTATTACACAGTACTAAAAGGGTCCTTCCACCTCACCCAGGTTTAAATCAGCAAAGGAGATTCCCTAAACCAACTCTAACCCTTCTTAGAAACTTCAAAGAATCTTTATTTCCAGCTCACAACCCTAATCTTGTCTGTCTTGTGTTAAATTTCCAAATTCTATATTTGGATCCCTTTATAGAAATAGCTATGACTACTTTTGCCCAGAAAATGACAATTTTCTATTTGTGTAATATTTATTGATGCTAAACCCACATTATGTCAGCACAACAATCCAAAGTAATGATAGTACTTTTTTATAAATACAAATAAAAGGTGTCAAAATAATGCTAGTTAAGCTAAACAAATAGTAAATTAGCATGTCACAGTCAAGAAAAACTTGGCAAATAAGACATACTTTTCTCTAAAATATAGGTAGGATATTTCCATATGACAGACTGTATGATATTAATTTAGATAAGCAGTGCCTGTAACTGTGGTCATAACCTGCACCAATCTGCATAGAATAGTACTATCTTCTGTGCTAAAGTTTAGTCACTAAAAAAAACTTTGTTTGTATACTTACAAAGAGGTATGAAGCAATATATGTATAGCAATAATGCAAAATATATGGTAGTACACAAACAATAAAACTAATAACTGGACTTGAATAACTGAGCTGAGATAGATTTCAACACTTTATTATAAATAATGAAAGATAACCGTATGTGCTTCATATAAGGAATACAGCATGTTCCTTTTATATCAAAGTACTCTCGTACCATCAATCCTCATTTTTTTTCCCATTAGGCCCAATTAAAATTCTTCTGCCCCCTTAACTAAATTAATTGGTTCAGAGTCAAAACTGCCTAGTACAATAGACTAGGTAGAGTCCAGTTTGATGTGGAATTACTTTGCATTCTGAAAGGAGCCTCTATTCTAAAGTCTTCACCTACTGCACGCAGTCCCTAGCCACAGCATGGTTAGTCTGTTGTTGTACACAAGGGAAGAGAACAAATATTTATCATCCACCACCTGCACATGTTGTCTTAAGAAAATAATATAATAGCACATCTGTTTTTCTCCATCTTCATTCTACTAGCCTACCCCCTATGATATGTGCTTATCATTTAAACTCTGGTTGCAGACTCAGTCCATTTTTTTCACTTGCTCTACATTCCTAAAATCCTCATACATATTCACAAGCTCTAAACGATCAAAAATGTCCACTACATAAACTCCATAGCTTTCTGCTGACCTGGGAATTTCAAATGTGTGAATGGCAGGATTCTGTTAGTTTTCAGGAACTGTTTTTTGTTTGTTTGTTTTAAATACTATAAAAACATCCATAGTTTTCCCCCCTCACCCCTTTTTGCTAACCTTATGTAGTAAAACTATACTACTGGCATTTTTCTCTCCCCCAAAAGTATCCCTTACTTGGGTGCTAGGATTTATAGTCTGTAGTAATGTATTATGCCTCAGCTCTCATTATTTTGTCTAGGTTCAATTATTTATGCTTAAATTAGCCTTGCAGTATGTTTGTAAATAAGCCTCCTAGCTGGCAAAAAAAAAAAATAAAGAAAACATAGAAATTATTTTTAAGAACTAAGGTGTCGGCCTTGCTATATAGTATTGGCAGTTCTAACATTTTAAGGCACGTATTTCCTTTCTCATTGTAGAGACAAGGTATTTGCTTCAGTTTTTTCTTTTCGCTTCCTGTTTCATTCTTACAATATTGCACTTGTTGACTGTATCTATCACGCTGCATTGCCATTTTTGAATTGTAAAAAGATAACTATACATGTTAATTTCCTTTATGGTCTAATAGCCTTAAATGAAACTTCTCACACCATTAATACAATGTAGCATCTACATCTTGCTTAGGAAGGCACTTGGTGATAAATACTTTACTGTTTACTGAAGTGAACCAGATTTTTCAGAAGTATTTTAGCCTTTATGAAAAAGGTTATTTATAAGAGTTCTAGCAATATAGGCATAAGGAACTGAACGGTGAATGTGATTTTCTGTGCAATGTGAACATTTCTATTAATCAGCTAACTATCCTAATTTGGTAGGAATAAGAAATATATGGTTAAGGTGGGGATTTTTGTACTTAGAAAGGTGTCTGGCTTTACATAAAGTGACATAGAAGTATCATTGGTCAAGGCAATGGCGTTCAGTGTTTCTGCTCTTGAAAGAAAATGATGGATCTGGCAGCTCAGGTCTACAGGTCATCGCTCTCCACCAAGCCAGACTGCAATGTCAGATGAACTGGGTTTGCTTCAGGCTGGAACGCTGCCTTGATGTCTAGTCCTTGGTCAGAAAGTGCTGCATATCGACTGGCTGAGGGACGCACCTTCTTTGGCTTGGTGGTTTGAGGTTGTTGTTGCCATTGAGCTACAGATTTAAAAAAAAACAAATTAGGTTCACCCTTCTTAACTCAGATAACAGAAGTACTATAAGGCACACTCCTGTACTGTTCAGTTCTTTATAAACTCCCGATAAATTATTTCACATGAATGGCAGGGAATTAACAATTCTAGATTTTTTTACTTTATATACTGATTTACATAACACAGGTTAAGTGGCACAAGGAGAGAGAAGGGTTGGCTGTTATGTAAATTGTGTGCTTCCACTATTTTGCTGTGCTAAGCCTTCTCAACCACCTCCCACTGTTACTCCTGAAAGACGTGCATTGTAACTACATTCCAACTGGCCAAGTACAAAATTTGCCATTGTTGCTCCCAAGATGTCCAGAAAAGTAACTGCAGAACACTGCAAGACATTCCTCCTCCTCCTCCTCCTCTCCCCCCCCCCCCGTGAAAATACCAGGCCAGATTCTAATCTCCCACTAGTGTAATTGATCTTCAATGGAATTACTCCAGTGGGTGCCCAGTGGAACAAATCAGATTATCCTTGTCTCCCTCTGCGATGATGTGACAAAGCTAGGCAGAGTCCTGTTCGGATCTGCTGATTTGTAACAAGTTATACCATCATCACCCCATTATTGTGTGAAATTAACAAGAACAAACATTTTGCTCAAAGTGATAAACTGGTCAGATTACTGTCCAACATTATCTAATTTTGGTTTAAGATCAGCTCAGAACAGAGGAACTGTACTGGTCTAAGTAGTAAACTACAACAGAATCTGCATTCCTGGGCCATTAGCACCTGTCTCAAGTGTGTTTAGGTAATACTAATAAAGGTTAAAAGCTGATGCTAGTGGAGCATTGTAACAAGGACCAACAGAAAATGTCATGCTGCTCTCTAGTGTTACTGATAAGGATGCATGTGTAAATAAGCTAGATGTAGTATTCTAAGCAACTAAAGAAACCAGCATGCTTGGTTTGCATAAGTATTTGAAAGGTGGTGAAGTATACTTTGACAGAGTATTTGCTGTCTTGATGAGGATCATTATTATTGTGAAGAAACTATAAACAAAAGAGAAAGAGATCAGTGTAAGCCTTTGTGATATAAACTAAGGTTTTTAGAATGCTGGTTTTTGGGTAGATTGGTTTAATTTAACTGCATATCTGAGAATAGAAGGTACTTACTATAAACATCAAGCCTGGCAGTGCAGGACACAATCCCAGCCTCATTCTTAGCTGACACAGTATACCAACCAGCATCTTCTTTTGTAGCTCCCTGAATAAGCAGGCAAATGTAGCCATGGTTATCCTGGTGCATACTAAATAGGGGAGAAGAAAAGAAACTTAAATTATATAACAGCCAGTGTGGATGTGGTTTATTGTGTTTAAATATATCATTACAAGCACAATTTTAAAGCTGCAAATTTACAGGTAATAGGTTATATTTCCTCTTGATGAACATGCAGCTCCCACTAAAGGAATGAGAGAGAGATGTGTGCACAGCAAGTGGAAAATGAATCTGAGCTTAATTTTTAAGTCTTGCCATTTTTTTAAAATTTGTTTTTATGCTAATTTTTAAAACCAAGCCAAGATGCACAATTAACATCTGGCTAATATCTCAGTAACCAATCTTTTCTTGTCCACAATTCAAGACGCTACTTTAGAGTTCAGGTTTCAATTGCATTTCCAAGTCAAAACTTCAAAAAAGAAACTTTGGAGAAGAATAACAGATTTGACCTTTAAGGAATGAGAGACAGATATTCATAGTTTTTGCAAAAGTCATGTACCTCATATTCCCCTTTTGTAGATGAAGACATTAATGCCTCACAGGCCTCCTGTGAGGACTACTTCACGTTAAGAGCATGTAATAAACACTTAGGGCTAGATTCACAAAGAAACTTAAGCCCCTAAAAAGTCTCTGGGATTCACAAAGCCTGAGTTCAGTGCCTAGGTTTCCTATGCACAGCCTTGTAGAATCCAAGGCCAGAAGGGACCGGTGTGCTCACTTAGTCTGACTTCCTGAATAGCACATAGGCTCTAAGGGTTATTTGGGAAAGATCTGTCTTGCTTTAAAAATAGTCAGGGATGGAGAATTTACCACAACCATTGGTAAACTGTTCCAATGACACAATGTACATCTTATTTCCAGTCTGAATTTGTCTAGCTTCAACTTCCAGCCATTGGATTGAACATTTCCTTTCTGTTAGATAGATGAGCCATGTTAAATATTTGTTCCACAGCAGTACTTACAGACTGTATGCAAGTGAGCCCTTAGCCTTCCCCTTATTAAGCTAAATAGCTTGAGCTCCTTGAGTCTGTCACTATAAGGCATGTTTTCTAATCCTTGTAGCTTGTCTCCAAAACCTGCTCCGATTTATCAGTATCCTTTGTGAAACGTGGACAGCAGAACTGGGTAATCCAGCAGTAGACACACCAGTGTGAACTACAGAAGTAAAATAACATCTCTACTCTTATGTGAGATTCCCATTTATGCAGCCTAGCATTGTCTTTAGTTCTGTTGGCCACAGCATCACATGGGGAGCTCATGTTCAGCTGATTACCTGCCACAGTTCCCAAATCTTTTTCAGAAGCACTGCTTCCTAAGATACTTACAGAATGGGGGACTGTGTTCTTATATTCTTTGTTTCCAGATGTATATGTTTGCATTTACACAATGAATGTGGGAGATAGTCACCTTGGAATGGGATTCACAGAAGCCACTGACATAGGCAGCTCCTGCTGCTTGAATCCTCAACTGCAAACCCTCTCTTAGCATTAGACACCCATGCTCGGTTTGAGGGAGGGAGGAGGAGCAACCTCAATCTCTAGCACAGCGGTTAGGACACTTGCCTGAAGGAGACCTCTGGTTCAAGTCCCCCCTCTACTTGAAGGGGAGAAGGGATTTGAACTGGGATCTGCTGCCTCCTTGGAGAGTGCTCTAACCATTGGGATATTCTCACATGGGGCTCCTTCAGCCTTTGCTGTTGTATCCTTTGCACTGTGAATAAATAATTAAATTCATTGGAGCAGGCACACTGGATACTGGCTCTCCTACGTCCCAGTTGAGAACCCTCACCCCTAAGTTACAAGGGAGGTAATCCTCCTCCTACCCCCACTGAATTTGAGTAAGTCCCCCCTACAGATAGCTCATCTGCTAAGTGGGCTCAGAGCTTACCTACAGGCTTGTGAATCTTCCCCTCATGTGTGTGAACCACTGGGACTTACGTGTTTGTATGTGTGCCACAGGGCAGCAGTGCTCATGCTCAGAGGCAGAAACATAGGGAACTTTCACTGCAAAAATTTAAGCAGAGAGTGAGTTTATGTGCCTACAGGGTTTGGGGACAGCTGAGTGGGGATTTTGTGAATCCCAGTAGGGTCTGATTCTGGAATTTAGGTAGCTAAAGTGGCCGTTAGTCAGTGAGATCAATTATATAATACTAAACTGCTCTAACCTCACTCTTTCAGTGTTGTAAGTAAGCGACTCATTCTCTTTCTTCCAAAATATCTGAGGATACGGCACCCCAGAGACTCGACACTCCAGTCGCACAGGATATCCATCAGCCACTCCTGTGTTCTGTAGCTTCTCTATAAACACAGGTGGCTTGTGTTCTTCCTTAGCTGTGAAAACACCAGTTAAACATTCAGTTAAATGGTAGAAGATTTTAAACCACTACTTAGTGGCAAGAAACTTTAAAAGTAATTTAAAAATAATATAAAAATCATTGCATTTAATTAAAATATATTTTTTTTAATTAAAATTATTAAAATAATTTTAAAATAATTGTATTAGGCCCGCAACTGTTTCAGGGAAGTAAAACTTGTCCTGTCTGTGACTTTAATAGGAGAAAGATGGGTTCTAATAGAGCAGGGTCAAATGCTTACATTTTCAGTTCAGCTGATCAAGATTGTCAAATGGAAGTGGCTTCATTTTTGGGATCCTGTGAGGTTTTCCCATTACCTGGCACAACTGGTCCCATACAGATATTATTTGATCTCTCTCTTAGTTTGGCAAACTAGTCTGGTATGTGGTCTCCATTATTGCCTCAAGTGTACTTCAGACAAATGTAGTAGCCTATCTTTTGGCTGATTGTGTACATACACAAAAGAAATTTGGGATAAAAGTTGTTCTTTGCCCAGCTGACCATCAGCATATGCTCTGCACCGTGGCAATTGTTCACCATTAAAATCTTGTAACATAAATAGTGTCATTTCAACTGTTGTTCCTATTCCATATAATCCTTTGAATGTCTTGTGCCCATGAGCTCCAAGAGCTGATATGACCAGCACCCCCCCAAAATGCAAAACAAAAACACCCCACTAAAATAAGACAGTCCACTGCACCTCCCTCCCCCCTTCTATTCTGTATAGATGCTTAGGCTGTGCTCATCACCATCGTATCTGAATGCCTTCCGTTAGTGCATTAAGTAATGTGATTAACATCTGTCACATGATTTGTTTTCTCATATCCTCTCTGGAGGAAGAAGGACTTCATTTTATCCTTTTTAAATGTTACCTTTTAGTTTCCTTGCTGTCCTATTGAGTTTCAAGCTTTCCTTCTCTCAATCAGCCTGACAGGCTGCTACATACCTATTAGATCCCCAAACACTTGCTGTATCCCTGCAAAATACAGTTAATACTGGAGCTATTGCAAGGGGCTGGCTGAGTTGTGTTTAGCACAGAACTCAAGAGAGGGGGGCAAACTTGGCTAAATGCTTTGGGCTCCATTGCTTTCCCAACGTCAACTGGTAATGACTATTCTGCTGGCTGCAGTGCATTCTGGCCCTCTCTCTCTCTTCCCAGCATGCCTCCTATTCTTGAGTGGCAAGTGGAACAGAGCCACAGTTTTCTTCCTACCAGGAGTATTTCATCTGTCAGTTTAAGGGCAGGCTTATAGCCCCTCTGTGTTTCTGGAGAAGCACAAAGGGGTCAGAGCATTGGCAAGGATCTGGTTCAAAGTAACAAATGCAGTTACACATCTCTTTGCATATTTGTAACCATGCACTATATGCATTTATTTGAAAATATCATAGTTCAAACACACCCCTCCTGGAATTAATGAGATACTAATTTTAGTGGGTAATAATTCCATAGTCTTTCCTAGAGAACTTTAAATTACATTTTCAATATTTCATGTAGGCCTCAAACTATTTTCAACATGTAGTCTTAGAATGAAGAGGTTACCTGCAACAATGAGCTCCAGGCTGAATGTGTTTTGACCAGCTCGATTGGTGGCAATGCACGTGTAGATTCCAGAATCTCTAGCTGTGACTGGCTCTATGATCAGAGAGTGTACACCATTCTCACGCACCAACATTTTGTGAGAACTATCAGGACGAATTGGTCTTCCATTGAGTTGCCAGCTTAGATCTGGAGTTGGTAATCCACTGACCTTAAATATAAACAGAATGGGACAGAATCTTAGCAATACAGAACAGTAGGGAACTTCATACTGCAGAGAAAAAAGAGGAATGTTTATTTATGTGTATGACAAAATATAATGGACCAAATGTTGCCCTCAGTTACGCACAGGAGCACAACTGGGCTAAATTACACCCTGTACAATGCCATAGGTTTCAATGGGTTCCAGGTATGACTGACTAGATATAAGCATTAAAATATATCTTGAATCTAAATAACAAAGTAATAGATTACAGAACAAAAGGTTGGATGTTGCCTGTCATCTTTTTGGAATGTTGGCCTTGATTCTGAATGAGAAAAGAAACTTTCAGAATTCTTTTCTTGTGGGAAATTTACAGACAAAGGACGACAACTGGTTTGTGACGCAATTCTTCCTTCAAAAAACAAACCCATTGGTAATCTGTTATTGAACTCCAAATTCCATTCCAGTTATGTATTGCTCATTATAGACAATGCCATCTACAGAACGTTGTATACAGATGGTTTGAACCAATGACAAACTGTTGAAAGATGTTTCTTCAACAATACATGCTACTTAGGAAAATAAAAGTAACATATTGTATTATGAGAACTAATTATGTTTAAAAGTAAACAGCTGAAGTATGAATTTTAATTAATTCTCTTACACAAAGTCACAAATCTCTCTATTAAGCTAAGTTTCGGTCCTACCTTTGCAAGATTTCAAACAGGCCAAAATGGGCTAAAAGGATCGGTGACTAACCAGCATTGTGTGTGTGTTAGATTCACATCTCTGTTCACATGGAAGTACATGTTCAATTTACACAACTGAGTTGTAGAAGTCCTTCTCTCTGAGCTAAGAGAACGGCCCAAAGTGCTTCTTTCCACTCAGTGCTTAGGCCCTCATTCAATCTCTTCTAGAGAGTCCATTTTCCTTTTACTAGCAGAATCACTTCACATGAGTACAACAGGGAACTGATCCTTAAGCTGTATGCTGGAAAGATCATTTGGTCTTTGTTTTTATCATAACAGGATGTATGGGGATAATATTCTCAACTAATACATGAAAAGGGGTTAGGGGAGTAACACAGTGGTACTGCTGTTATTGGAGGGAAAAGGTTATCTCCTTTCATGCTTAGAACCAAATCAAGGTGAACTGGTTCACTGAAATGTGTGAAACTGGACAAGAAACTTTCTTAAAAAGGAAAAAGTGATTGAAACAATCTGTAATTTACAAAGGAATACTTCACAATGACACTAATTTATGTAAGTTTTTAAACCTCTGGGACCTTCAGGATGAAAGCCACTACAGAAGGGATGAATCAGAACAGGATAGATGCTATGTAGCAGCAGTTCTCTCCACTAGCCATTCTGTTCATTCATGTTTATTTTTCTTAACAGGGCAGGTGACCTGTGTAGGAAATGTGACTCTCTTTTTCTATATACATAGGCACATACACATGCAGAGTAGTAGGTTGAAATTAAGTGTAATAAAGGGAAGATGTTGAAGGCTTTAATCCTTGCTTGAAAAAAGTGCAAAAAACTTCAAATTACCTTGTGTACTTAAAGCAAATTATATCACTGAAACCTGCTGTCTCACTCAGTTAAAAAGGGCCACTGAAGTTGGTTAGGGTAATATTTGTTGTATAAAATGTACTATGCGGTGAAGAATGTCCCTTGGAGCAATGTGTTGTTTCTAGTTTGTTAGTCTGTCAAATTCATTCAAAGTCACAGTCATTGCTTATGTAAGATCTACAACTTTTGAGTCTTAGTTACTGCAGAGGGAGCACCCACTGATAGACAAATTATTTTCAGAGCTGTGCTTACTGACTTCTTGTGTAAAACTAATAAGGAAAAAAAAGATTATTCCTACTAGTGAACTGCCCCTCCCTGTCACCACAGGGCTCAATGGCTGCTCATCATAGGAGTGGATTTTGTTGCAGGAAAGAGCTTGTGCCATGAGTACAGCAAGGTGGCATTACCCTGTAGTCACTAACTGACTTGCATTCCTTCCAATAAACTGAGGTACGTTTAGTCATGGTTTTCATGGACCTCAAAGGCCAGCTATGGGGCTGTAGGAAATGCTGTGATTCACCTTCACCTTTTGGATAAATCAATAATACAAACTCACACGTCTGAAATTTTGTTAAGGCATCACTTAAAAACTTTCAAGCTGGCTTTATTCTAAGAAAAGAAATACAGAGATTCTTCTTTACATCTTAGCCCCCTCCTCCCCCATCACAAGGGTGGGCCCCAGTTGGAGACTTTGCTAAAGGCCAAGTCTGCATCCTGGGTTTAATTCTGCCTCCTTTGTGTACCTAGAATTCCCACTGAAATCTGAGGTGCATGAGTATTACAGGATACAGCTGAATTTGAACAGAGTTCCCTCTCTAGTTCAACACAAACACTAATTAAAACAAATTTAATACTCGCCTTGCAGTCCATTCTGCAGAGTTTTCCTTCTTGAACAATCAGGTCTCCAGGAGCCTGCAGGAAATGAGGTCGGAAGAATCGTTCCTGAATTGGTTCATTTTCATCGCCACTGTCCCTTGATCGAGATCGAGGTCTTAAAATAATATATGAAATAAATTTGTTTATTAGGCATTTCCCCGTGTTTTTTGATGAAGCTGAAGAGCCAAATGCAGATGTGAGACTGGTATAAATCTAGATTAATTCCACTGGATCCCATTGTAATAATTCCATATTTACACCAGCATAACAGAGCAGAATTTGTCTCAGAAATCAACTAAATATGACTCTCTCTCTCTATTTATTAATTTGATTGTCTACATTTTGTAGCAAAGACATGAAGTAGAAAATTATCTCATTCACAATGAATGACTTACCTAACATGGTAGTTTGTTTATATACATAGTAATATTTTTTAGTTTTCATTTATTCTGTAGTGAAAGAAAATGTACAAGAATTTTGGCAATACTTTATATCTACAGCCACAACTCTGCTTTTGTACATCTGAAGCCCTCTCTATTACAGATTAAGACAGAAAATTTGTACTGTCAATAATTACATTTACCTTTAAGAAAATAGTAGAAGCTAAAGACTATCACAAGTCACAAATACATTAGGTTCCACATTAGATTTTCCATTATTATCTTCTCTTATTCGTTACTAGGTAAAGACATTTACATTAATGTGACTTAAATTTTGTTCATCTGCTCTGGAGGATTATTCTTCACTAAACAGTTATCTGTTTCTGATATTTATACTCATTTCCAAAGCAACTCAGTTGTGGTGTCAGAAGAATGAGAATTTAGCTCTTAAGCAACACATACCAAAGAACAAAAGATCTTGTGACATTAAACTGTTCTTAGTAAAAATAAAAGAACATGAGAAGAAAAATGCAGAAAATATGACCAATCAGCAGATTTCCTCCACCTGAAATACAGTTTTCTGTCATTTCTGTGATGAGCAGTTCTTGCCAATTAATTTATTGTACCCTTGTCTGTGGCTAACCAGTTCCTTTTCAATTGAAAGTAACAATATTTCCATTATATAAGTAACTTATTTAGCAAAATGTTATTTCTGCAATCTCTGTAAAGTCCTGTTTTACTTAAAATATTACATTAAATATGTAATTAAAATGAGATTTATGGCCAATTTCTGTCCTCTGCTAAAGTCATGCAGCTCCAATGAATTCATTTCTTCTATGGCCAAACTCTGCCCACAGTGACACCCTAGTGCAACAAACTGGGACTGCTTACTGTAACTGAAGATTCATTTGGCCAATAATATTTGCATGGCTCTAAAAGTGAAATTCTGACTTCAGTTAGCATGTACTAGAAGTTTATTTTGCATATCAACCTTCATATCTGTGTCCATTTCTTTTTGTCTTGGAGAAATACAAATATTTTTGGACAGGCTCAAAAACCAAAGAGCTCTTTTAAAGAACATAGCCAGACTGATCTCTGTTGCTTAGCGTTCTCTGTTTCTTCTTTTCCTCTTTTCTTTCCCTCTCACTCATCTTCGTTTTTCCCTTCTGCCCCCCGCCCCTCCAAAGGGCTTTTACACTGTCTTCTCTAGAAGTTAGTGACCTGCAGGCTCCTTGCAGCTCTGACCCACAATTCCTCGTGGCAGCTCTTCCAGTCACAGATTAATAAGAGGCTTTGAATTGCAAAGGTGCTGATTCAGTGCAACAAGGGATATTGAATATCAACCTACGATGAATCAGTGGCTGTGCAGTCCTGGAATAGCTTCTCCACTACATTTACTATGAAAAATGAACATACAACTAGCTTTTGGGGGCTTAGTGGCCTAATGAATGTGCAACACACTGCTGTGGAAAGGGTTTGAATTTAGGCCTTGAGATCATCTCCTTGTTATCCCTGGGCCTGGAACTGTATGGAGGCAGTTTGCATAGCACTAGGTGAGGGTGGGTGAGAAGTGCTTTTCAACACTTGATTTACCGCCTTTTGGCCAGCTCAGGACTGAGGCTTATGAGATCCAGAGAGAAATGCATCCCAGGCCTCCTTGTCCAGAAATAAGGATTAGGTTAACATGAATTCTGAGAAAGGAGGAAATAAAGTGGAGAAATAGGGTGGGGGATCTGAGAATCATCCTCATAAACAACTGACCACAGTTTTACCAGGATTTTCTAGTATCTAATTTAATATTTAGCAGGGCTCTTTTTTCCATGCAGTATTTGTACCATATATACTTCCTCAGTTGCTAACTGTTCTTGTGAGCAACAAAATCCATTAATTTCATCCTGAATGTAGTAATTAGTGCTGTCATATCTATACTCTGTGTTGTAATTGGCAGCTGATGGCAAGATACTGCAGTGGGCATAATCAATGAACAGAACAAATAGATGCACCACAGCAGACACTTGAATTGGGATCCTCTACTTGGTTAACCAAGAGGCAGCAGCTAGGTCAATGGAAGAATTCTCTCATAGACCTAGCTGCATGTACTGTGGTGGTTAGGGTGACCTAACTACATTGCATAGGGCATGAAATTTTTCATACCCCTTGAATGATGTAGCTAGGTTGACCTAAGTTTTAGGTGTAGACCAGGCCTGGGACAAGATGCAGCAGGTGAACATGACTAACAAGGAAGGGAGGGAGGTCAAGGGTTAAAAAACTAAGATAAGTTGCCTGTTGTACATCTGATGGTGCCAAGAATTATAGGGATTTTTGGATACAAGAGAAGATTAGGTTAGCAGCTGCAGTGATGAATGTGTAAAGAAAACATCTATAGTACCTTCTGATATGAGGCTGGTTGGGGGGTGTTCGAGGACTCCGTCCTCTCTGATTGACAGCCTGAACCATCAGCCTTCCAGTACAGCTTATTCTGCCCTGTTACAAACATTGAGGTGAAAAAAACAAATTATTTTATTAAAAATAAACAATTTTAACAGAATAGATTTTCCCCAAAACACTAAACAAACATATTAATAAATGCCCAGAGCCTGAAGTTCACTTGTTGGTGCCAACTTTTACGGATGCCCTGCTTTCAAAATCTTTTCTTCCACAAGAAGGGAGTTCCCATCAGAATTAGTTAACATCTCAACTGCCATCAATACTTTCCCTATTTTTACAGCTAGCAATCCAACTGTGAACAAACTGAAGCAATTCTCAGAGTAACAGCCGTGTTAGTCTGTATTCGCAAAAAGAAAAGGAGGACTTGTGGCACCTTAGAGACTAACCAATTTATTTGAGCATGAGCTTTCGTGAGCTACAGCTCACTTCATCGAATGCATACTGTGGTTACAAAAAATCATCAATAAAAAGTTATGAGGTCTACTTTATTGTATCCTACAAGGTTACCCTTTCAAAAGGGGGAAAATTCTGCACTATCTGGAACACAGCTAGTACAGATAGCAGTGAGATACCTATTGCCTTTAGAATAAAGTAGTTAGACATATTGCCATTTTCCTTTATGCTGTTAAATGGTCCAGCTGCTGACTCTGCTCTCGCGGATGGACCATTTAGTAATGCTGCTGACTGTTCTTAACATCAGCATAACATTCACATTGATTCTTAGTTATCCAGTAGTAAAATTATCCAGCTGCTCCTCCGCCGGCTATAAGTCACACCCAAAATATACCTAACAAACTTTATATGCAGAGCTTGTGGCAGCTCAGTCATTGTTTTGTTTGCACCACTGATGTCTTCACATTCAGAAAAGAAGTTGTATTGCATAAAATCAGAAAGCAGGGGGGGAAAAAGCAGTCACCTTGAAATACAGTTATTACTGATAGATAACATGTATACGTGCTGCTTTACAAAATGTACCACACAAGGCATTTGATTTCCAGTACTCATGAAGCAACATCTCTGAGAGAAAGATTGGTACCAGTAAAAAACATGTATTTCTGGACAGTTGTCTGCACATTTCACAGCACAGTGGGAAATCTGAGTTTTGGAGCGTCCATTCAGCTTTGCTAAACAGAGGTAAGTAGTCGTTTGGGCTCTCAGCCGTAGAGGGGATGAAAACAGCATTTCAAAGCTTCTAAGTTTTTGAAAGATTTTAGTTCACTAAAAAATAGAATACATATTTGTGCATTTCAAGTGCTTTTTTGTTGATTGTATTAAAAGCCAATTCTCCACCAGTGTCTATCATCTTCAACAAGACCCCTAAGCACTAAGTATCTGTTTATCCAAGTTAACAGAAATTGCTGAAATTTCTCATAGACCTCACATAAATATATTTGTTTGGTCCAGTGGATAAACATGAATGTTCCCAACTGCCAAACAAGAGACTGCTCATGTTCCAGCAGATACCGGCATCTGGCCAGGATAAGGATCAGACTATCACTAAGGCAATAAATTAGGCGATAACGGTAAGATGTAACTTACTCCTTTCCCTCTGAAATGTCTGTAGAACTGCAGGTTACAAAGGAGTAGCGGCAAGGGGAGAAACCTCAAGTTCTTCCAGACAGAAGGGCAGGATTTAATATATTTTAGGAGGGATAGGTCCTGCTTTGGGGCTTCTAAGGCCTAGACCCCCTCCTTCCTGGACTTTTTCTCAGGACACTGCTGTTGTGGACACCCACATGGAGTGGTAGAAATCAGGGCATTGGACATTTCGGGGCTATTCCAATAGCTTTCCTGTGCAATAAACATGGTACATAGCATCCATTATGATGTAAAAAGTGTGTGATGTTCCTTTTACATTTCTAATAGCTGTATGAGCTGAGACAGATTTGGAGATGCCCTGTGATAATTTATGAATAGAGAATGTTGGTCTAGTTATTGGGGTGTTTTTGTAGGACTTTGGTTTAACTCAACAGGAGTCTATCTGGAAAAATGGCAGGAAAGAGAACACCACCTCAAGAGAAGCGACTGTACCAGGGCCTCCTTGGTCCTGCTTCTGTCTCTGTCTACGAACCACGTAGACAGGTGTTGCTGGTCCAACACCTTGTGCAGTTTATTTATAATTGAGTCCCACTACCTTCAAAGCATACCTAATGCCTTTACAAGCAGGGAGAGAGCAATCTCCCTCTCACTGCCTGCTTTTTTCCCTTTTCACTTCCTTCTTGTGCCTATTTGTGGGCTCTGGCTAATGACTTAATTAGCCTTACTGCCCTGCCGCACCCACAAATTAGGCACAGGTCTGCCTCATCAGCTCCAATCTGCTATGCCTGATTGAAGCTGCTGTGAACAGAGTGCTGACTCAGGGTTTCATACCTAGCACTCTGTCACAGCCAGCCTTTCAGCAAACACTTGAGAGTTTTTAAGGGACAATACCAGAATCACTGGCTCCGAGTACTCGTTTGATCTCCTGCTGAGCCTACAGGACTTGTTTTGACAAGATGGGTCAAAGCCCGGGAACACAGAAGAACAAAAGAACTATAGCAGTTTAAAAAGAACCCCATCTCCAGAGAGGGGCTGTAGTTGTTTGGGAGAAGCAGACTGAGACACAGGACCCCACTGGAGCTGTCTGAGCAAGTTAGACCTGTCGAGGCTTCCATCAGGGGATGGTAAATGTTTAGGTCACAGACATATGTGTAGACAATTTAAAAAAAATCCTTTTTCTGGTGCTTTATTCCTATTACCAAAATAAACAATGCTTTTGTTTTAAGAAAGCTGTCTGATCACTATATACACTACTGGTCACAGACTCCCAAAGGGAAGAACTGCAGGCACATGAGCCCTGTTGGACCTGCTGGATAAGAATGGCACTGTAGACCAGGAGCCAGTATAAGAGCGGGAGAATTGCAGAATTCAGTCCAGAAAAGGCAGCATTCAGTCCAGCGACCAGAAAGGGGACAGAGGTGCAGCTAGCCCTGCGACCATGATAAGAAGTCACCAGGACCAGATGGTATTCACCCAAGAGTTCTGACAGAACTCAAATGTGAAATTGCAGAACTACTAACTATAGTCTGTAACATAGAATCATAGAATATCAGGGTTGGAAGGGACCCCAGAAGGTCATCTAGTCCAACCCCCTGCTGAAAGCAGGACCAGTCCCCAATTAAATCATCCCAGCCAGGGCTTTGTCAAGCCTGACCTTAAAAACTTCTAAGGAAGGAGATTCTACCACCTCCCTAGGTAACGCATTCCAGTGTTTCACCATCCTCCTAGTGAAAAAGTTTTTCCTAATATCCAACCTAAACCTCCCCCACTGCAACTTGAGACCATTACTCCTTGTCCTGTCCTCTTCTACCACTGAGAATAGTCTAGAACCATCCTCTTTGGAACCACCTCTCAGGTAGTTGAAAGCAGCTATCAAATCCCCCCTCATTCTTCTCTTCTGCAGACTAAACAATCCCAGTTCCCTCAGCCTCTCCTCATAAGTCATGTGTTCCAGACCCCTAATCATTTTTGTTGCCCTTCGCTGGACTCTCTCCAATTTATCCACATCCTTCTTGTAGTGCGGGGCCCAAAACTGGACACAGTACTCCAGATGAGGCCTCACCAATGTCGAATAGAGGGGAACGATCACGTCCCTCGATCTGCTGGCTATGCCCCTACTTATACATCCCAAAATGCCATTGGCCTTCTTGGCAACAAGGGCACACTGTTGACTCATATCCAGCTTCTCGTCCACTGTCACCCCTAGGTAACCTATCATTTAAATCATTTAAATCAGCTTCTGTACCAAATGACTGGAGGTTAGCTAATGTGATGCCAATTTTTAAAAAGGGCTGGAGAGGTGATCCCAGCAATTACAGGTCCAGAAGCCTGACTTCAGTACCAGGCAAACTGGTTGAAACTATAGTAAAGAACAAAATTGTCAGACACATAGATGAACATAATTTGTTGGGGAAGAGTCAACATGGTTTTTGTAAAGGGAAATCATGCTTCATCAAGCTACTAGAATTCTTTGAGTGGATCAACATGCATGTGGACAGGGGGGATCCAGTGGATATAGTGTACTTAGATGATTTTCAGAAAGCCTTTGACAAGGTCACCCACCAAAAGCTCTTTAGCAAAGTAAGCTGTCATGGGATATGAGAGAAGGTCCTCTCATGGATCAGTAACTGGTTAAAAGATAGGACTTAATGGGTAGGAATAAATGGTCAGTTTTCATAATGGAGAGAGGTAAATAGTGAGTCCCCCAGGGGTCTGTACTGGGACCAGTCCTATTCAACATATTCATAAATGATCTGGAGAAAGGGGTAAACAGTGTGAGGTGGCAAAATTTGCAGATGATACAAAACGACTCAAGATAGTTAAGTCCCAAGCTGACTGCAAAGAGCTACAAAAAGATCTCACAAAACTGGGTGACTGGGCAACAAGATGGCAGATGAAATTCCATGTTGATAAATGCAAAGTAATGCACACTGGAAGACATAATCCCAACTATACATATAAAATGATGGGGTCTAAATTAGCTGTTACCACTCAAGAAAGAGATCTTGGAGTCATTGTGGGTAGTTCTCTGAAAACATCCACTCAATGTACAGCAGCAGTCAAAAAAGTGAACAGAATGTTGCGAATCATTAAGAAAGGGATAGATAATAAAACAGAAAATATCATATTGCCTCTATATAAATCCATGGTATGCCCACATCTTGAATATTGCATGCAGATGTGGTAGCCCCATCTCAAAAAAGATATATTGGAATTGGAAAAGGTTCAGAAAAGGGCAACAAAAATGATTAGGGGTATGGAATGGCTGCCATATGAGGAGAGATTAATAAGACTGGGACTTCTCAGCTTGGAAAATAGACAACTAAGGGCGGATATGACAGAGGTCTATAAAATCATTAATGGTGTGGAGAAAGTAAATAAGGAAGTGTTATTTACTCCTCATAACACAAGAACTAGGAGTCACCAAATAAAATTAATAGGCAGGAAGTTTAAAACAAAAGGAAGTATTTCTTCACACAACACACAGTCAACCTGTGGAACTCCTTGCCAGAGGATGTTGTGAAGGCCAAGACTATAACAGGATTCCAAAAAGAACTAGAGAAGTTCATGGAGGATAGGTCCATCAATGGCTATTAGCCAGGATGGGCAGGGATGGTGTCCCTAGCCTCTGTTTGCCAGAAGCTGGGAATGGGGGACAGGAGGTGGATCACTTGATGATTACCTGTTGTGTTCATTCCCTCTGGGGCACCTGGCATTGGCCACTGTTGTTCTCTCTGTGTGTGTGTGTGTGTGTATATATATATATATATATATATATATAAAATCTTCCTACTGTATTTTCCACTGCATGCATCTGATGAAGTGGGCTTTAGCCCATGAAAGCATATACCCAGATAAATTTGTTAGTCTCTAAGGTGCCACAAGTACTCCTCGTTCTTCTGATACAGACTAACACGGCTACTACTCTGAAACCTGTCAGAAGACAGAATACTGGGCTAGATGGACCTTTGGTCTGACCCAGTATGGCCGTTCTTATGATATAAGCATGTTTTTTTCCTGTCATAACCACAGACAAAAGATTCTGCCTTACACTATGCACAGTAATAAAACACAAAGTGCAATGTTACTAATGCAAACCAGCTCCATTCTTGTGATTGCAATTTCATTTGTGTTATATACACAGCAAGCTCACTGCTAATTTTTCTTGTTTTGACCTGTTGGTAAACATCTGGCTATGTAATAACTGTAGAACTTGTTTTGTCTTCTTGAGTGCCTGAAATACCTGGCAAAAAAGCTTACATTTTATTAGAACGTTTGATTTAATCCAAACAAGCAGTGAATTCCTATGTTCAGAAGGCTCCATTACAAAGGCCACAATGAAGTCAGCATGCACAGCGTTATCTTTAGAAGCAAATTTGCAAAACAACGATTTTGCACTGTGTATTAATTTTAAATGAATGGCTTTCATTAGCATATGGGACTGAGCTACAGAGTCTAGATTTCAAATGCAGTCACATCAAATCAATATTATGCAGGTCAGACCAGATCATAATAGTTCCTTCTGGCCTTTGAGTCCATAAAAATTTGGCCATGTTTAGATATTAGATTTTGGTTCCTCCCATGGTTCAGGTGTGAGTTACATATGTGGTTGAGTGGTTGAGTTGTATCAGATCCTTCTCAGTTTTATTGCACAAGACGAATCTGTATTTTAAAAGTAATTTCTATTTTTCTAGTATTGCAGTGTTTGCACTTTTTGGCTGTATTCTAAATTAGCGCTCCTTGAAAAACTCTAAATATTTTCTATGAAACATTTTGAACAGAAAAAATTGTTTCATTCATAATTTGCCCATGGAAATTTTCAACAAAATAACTCAAACTGAGAATTTTTAATTCTTTCAGTTTCCCCCCTCCTCTTTCTCTTCCCTATTGTTTTTCAGTGGAAAATAGGACAAAGGGGGAAAACAAATAACAAACAAAAGTAGATTCAAATCAAAACTAAATGAAAATGTTCATTTAGACCTGATTTGTTGAAAAATCAAAATATTCTGAAAAAACCTATTTTTTGGGGTGAGGGGGAATAATTTCTTTTTAAAAGTCATCTTTTTATTAAAGAAAAATTTTGATGTCAATTTTCTACCTGCTCTAAGGTAAGTGGAGCATGTACAATACATAATATACTGAGCAGCTGACAAAGACAATCAAAAAGAAAAGGAGTACTTGTGGGTACTTAGAGACTAACAAATTTCATGAAGGTGATAGACAATCAAGTGATAGTTCAGGCTCACACTATATCCTTTGTGCATATTGTTTTGAGAAGACGACACCACAGAAGATGGTAAGGACAGAGAATTTGTTTTAACTGTTAGTTATCAGCTGTTAGTGTTTTGTGGTGTAATGATAACAACAAAACTGTTTTGTAGTTATTTTCAGTTTCATAGGTTGTATTTGCTCAAGAAATGAGAACAGAGTATTTGTAGAAGGTAATTGTTTTCTATTTGAGGCAGGGTTTTTTTAAAAGTGTGTTACATATCTGAAACTGATGTAAAAGCTTTTGAAATATGTTATTAACTTCATAAAACAAATGCTACGCACATCAGTGCTATTTTGGATCATATTTATATCACAGAAAGCATTATTTTAAAAAATATATTAGCGCAACTTTAATGCTCCTGAAAAATCATGGATTAGGTGCCCTAAAGAGTGAAGTTATCTTTATCTATTGAATAACTACCACATGGGCAGCAGTAGTGCCAAGCATCCCTGCATCAGTTTGCAGATGTACCTGAACTTTGGACTCCATACTCATGTCTCTAGTAACACTGGTAATAAAAGGTGCCAACCACGATGTGGGCAGCCACTCACTAGGAACTGGATGGACTCCCCTAACAAAATTTCACATCAGTCACTAAATAGCTTTGAAAGGGTAATGAACTTTTGATTACTGCAGAGATTAGAACTGGAGAGCTAGAGGTGAAAGTCTCTGTATCCCCAGTCCTCTGACCCATTTAGTCCACCAGACAAATACCTGTGTTACAATAAGTTACTGCACATGGCCTGTGAAAATGAGTTATAAGACTATAAAAAACATCTGGAACCAGCAGGCCTCTATTTTAGGCGCCCCTATACATTAACTTTTTGCTTGTGAATTAACTCATTTCTAGCTAAATTTACTGGGATGTAGATGCAAGAGGGTATCCAGAAAAGGAAATGTAAAGGACTGGAAAGAATCTAGAATGGAAAATGCTAACAGGAGGGTTAGGGAACTGGACAGTTTATGGAACTGGGAAGTGAAGAAACCATGGGTGAGGCATTATTTAGGCGAAGATGGCCTAGAAAATGGAGGGAAGATGGTAGCAGCAGGGGAAGGGTTGGGGATGGCCAGTCAGATAGTGAGGGCGCACCAGATTGCTACTCCACATTACAAAAGAGTGAAGGAGAGAGACGCAGTAAAAGGAGGAAGAAAAACAGGAAGGTGTGAGACGGTAAGGACCCACACCCACACTTACTGGCATTGGTAGGAGGCTAGCCATTGGGAGGTTACCAATATGTGTAAAGCAATGTTGAATGGGATAAAACACACAAAACTGAGTTATTGGAGAATTTGCAAAACAAAGTTTGCACCTCGGTTAAGATGCTCTATTCCAGGCTTTACAGTGAACCCAGTCTGTTGCCAGATTATAAATCCCAGATTTCAGGTTTCTATAGTTGTCATAAACATACAGCTAAGGATAGCATAAAATCGCTCCTTTACCTGTAAAGGGTTAATCAGTTCCATTAACATAGTTGGCACCTGACTAGAAGGACCAATGGGGAAAGAAAATACTTTCAAATCTGGGGGGCGGGGAGGGGGAGGTTTTTTGTTTGTGCTCTTTGTTGTTCTCTCCAAGACAAAGAGAGAGACCAAGCAAGTAATCCAGCTCCTACTGAATGATACATCTAAAATTACAGAAATAGTAAGTAATAGCAAGGAAATGCGTTAGAGTATATTTTGTTTTAGCTTGTGAATTTTCCCTATGCTAAGAGGAAGGTTTATTCCTGTTTTTTGTAACTTTAAAGTTTTGCCTAGTGGGAAATCCTCTGTGTTTTAAATCTTATTACCCTGTAAAATTACCTTCTATCCTGATTTTACAGAGGTGCTTCTTTTACTTTTTTTTCTTTATTATAAAGTTCTGTTTTTAAGAATCTGATCGGGGTTTTAGTGTCCTAAAATCCCAAGGGTCTGGTCACCTTTTTTACACTCAAGCCTCCCCAGGAAAGGGGTGAAGGGACTTGGGGGGATATTTTGGGGAAATAGGAACTCCAAGTGGTCCGTTTCCTAAATATTTGTCTAACTCACTTGGTGGTGGCAGCGATACCGTCCAAGGACCAGGAAGAATTTGTGCCTTGGGGAAGTTTTTAACTGAAGCTGGTAGAAATAAGCTTGGGGGTCTTTCATGCGAGTCCCCACATCTGTACCCTAGAGTTTAAAGTGGGGAGGGAACCCTGACAATAATGTAGATGCTTATACTACATTAACTACCGTGTGTGTGTGTGTGTGTATTATATTATATTATACACATATACATATACACACACACACACTCAAGAATTGAGTATTTACTTTTTCTTCTTCCAAGATAAGCTGGTAAATCCTACATGTGTAAATTTCACAGTATCAGTCCAGATCCTCAGCTGGCATAGCTCCTTTATATCAGTTTAACTACATCTACATCATTTGAGGATTAGCTTCATTGCCTTTTATTTTTAGATTAGTTTGGTGCACATAAAATGAGGGGCTAATAGTACTGGCCAGAGTCTAGCAAAGTGCAGCAGCACTGTGTAACCTGTACTAACACAATTCTGCCAATCCACTAGAATCCTGTTTTGAGACCCCACCCTCTGTACAGTGCTTTAATACATATTCATGTACTATGCTTTTCCTGGAAAGAAGCTGCTAATTTTGCCTATGTTTGTGGTAGCTTTGAGATGCGGACAGATTTCCATTAGCATTAGGAGGACAAACCAAACTTATTTCCATGTATGATGACTTAACCAGCCTGGAATCTAAGTCTTCTGGTGTGAAAGGCTCGTGCATTAATCCACTGCTGCTCTTTGCCTCCACTGAACTGCTAAATGCATAGTAGAAATAAACTAATGCTGGGAGACATAATTATATTTACTTGGGAATTACATTATGAAGAAAGAACATAAAGGGCTGGGTGAACCATTCAAATGTTTTTTTCTATATAGCATAATAACATAAACTTCCAAGTTTTGATCCAGGGGATCCGGAGGAGGATGCTTCTGGTTCTTGTCCAAAGTCAAGCAAACATGAGCATAAGATTTTCTCATTAGTTCACATAGCTGTTTTCTCAGACTCCAAAACAGGGAATAAAGCAGAACTTTTTACTGTATTAAAAAAGTAGCACTGTTAAATGCCATCAGTTGTCAGTGATGATTGTCTGGGTCACATCTCTGTCATCAGATTGGTCAGCAGCCTCTTGGTGATATTCAGAGAAACAAAAGTAGGTACTAAATAAACTTGTAAATCTCATCTAGGGACTGATCCAAAAAAATCCTAAGTTAATGGGACTCTTTCAATTGACTTGCTTGGGTTTTGGATCAGGCCTCAATATTGAACCTAAGCGTTCTCAAGATGAAGTTTCTACCTTGGTGCAGTGGAGTGTGGTGGTTTATTTTTTTATTCCAAACAAATCTGCTATCAGTTTGCATTATTTATCACACAAATAGGTAGGTGTATTACTTAGTTGTTGTACAGTGCTTTCTGTATGAAGGAAGTGTCCAGCTTGTAAAGATTATCCAGGGACTTTTGGAACTATTTATATAATGTGGAAATAACATTTACATTTGAGAGTTTTATCCAATACAATTTGTGGTATCAAGGTCTATCTTAAAGCTACCATTTGTATATATGTAGCAACTTGAGGAGGTATTGACAGCTAAAAAGCTATGCAAAAATGGAAGTGTCATGCTAAGTAGCCTAGCAACGTGCATAACAGAGCACAACACTCCTGTTTAGATTAAGTTGTGTCTTAATGATAAAGTTTGTTATTTTACAGGGTAAGTATTTGTGAGTTTGATCTTGGCAAGGTTCTCGGTGCTGCAGAATACATTTATTCATTATTTCTCTAAGCTATGGTAATGCTTTGGTCTCTCATGACTTGAATTCAAGCAGTGTTGCCTTCAGCTTGCTAAACTAGGAAAAAGAGGGTTGAAAAAATGACTTCCAGTGTTCTTAGCCTGTGACTTCAGGCATTATGTCCACTGTGTTACTTTTTCAATGTGTGTGATAATAGGTTTCTGTTATGCACCACAGCTCTAGTTCATTAGCTACTGCATATGTAAAGAATCACTCAGATTATAAAGCAAGATCATGTTGTGAGTTTCAGAAGAACATACAGGGAAGACCATACGATGTTTCCTACACATCAGCCTGCCACATTACACATACTACATGCTATAATCCTTGGCTTTTGTTGGATTGCATTTCAGCCTTATTATTGTAATGTAGTTTTAGGCCCTGAATCTAAAAGCCTTACTCATAGTCCCACACACAGTCCCACTCATAGAAGCACACATAGTCCCATTGGTTTCAGCGGGACTAACCGTGTCAGTAAGTGCTATCAGCGGAAGTGTAACCAACAGCTTAGCTGTGTTCAGTTACTTCTGCTGGGACCCTTGCCTATTTTACCTTGCATAATATTTACTTAAGGCATGCTCTGTCAAGACATTTAGACAGTGTCAGCTGAAGGCAAAGAAATGACAATGAAAAACAAAGAAAATAACCATTCCATAGCATTTTTTCCTAAGCGTAGAGGCACAGTGGTCCCACCCTGCTGATGAAGTCTAAGTATTACATACTTTAAGATGACTTCATCTCTAATTAAATTGCACAACTGTCAGAGGAGAGAGTTTACAGAAGCATGCTTATTCTGCAGCCAAACTTCCATTTACCTGAGGGTTGGCAGCCATGATAGTGTAATTCCCATCGTCATCCAGGGTGGAGGCTGCAGTGTGGAGAGAGCAGGTCCCATCCGGTTCTCTTTGAATTCTGTAGTGGTCACTCCTTTTAGAGATTTGCTTCCCATCTTTGAACCAATAAATCTGTAGCAGAAAACAAAGGGTGGACGATCAGAAGTGGGTGGGTGTTGTCATCATTTCTCATTTAACAGTGGTAGCAACTCTCAACTGTTGAAAACCTCACTAGTGTTGATAGAAAGAAAACCTCTTTCTAAAAGGAGTAAAGAACTGGGCTGGGTCCTGAATCCATGAACTGGATGTAATAAATGTTTCTGTTACAGAATTCTAATCTTCAGAAGGGAAAGCACAAACATCCACACAGGGAAGTTAGATTGGAGGGTAGTATTCGGTTTCCAAAAAGCAAGTGACAATTATTGAGCACTTATAGAAATGTTCCAGATCAAATAAGTTTTCTGTATTTTATTTAAATCTGAAGTTGGAAAAATAATTTAAGAATATTAATGCTTTTTTTCCTAGTGGAAAAAAACCATGATGGTTACAGGAATGATTATGCTGATGAGTCAGTATAAAAACAAGTGATAATTATACTTGATAAGTCACACTTTTACTAGATGCCCATTTGTGACTGTAAGCACTCCATAATCACATCCCACACACTTCTGTAATAATCTTTGTACAAAACATGCCTTGTGAGGTATCATTTGAAAGTTAATAACTCACTGATCATTAACGTTCTTGGATGATGTATGTACATGATGGGGTTTAAGAGTTATAGATACATGCTAGAATTATGACTAATATGTGATGAAACCAGGCTTGTCAGGGGGAGTTGGTGGACAGGTCTGCCTTAGACAAAGAAATATAAATTTGATTGTCTGACCAGCCCAATCTTCAGGAAAAGACAATGAAGGTCCGTATTTACATACAAGCAGTAAACAGGACCATCAAGACAGCAGGGGGACGAAAGAGCACGGAGCTTCCTTCATCATCAGACTCCATGTCATCTTCTTCACAGGTTGAATAAACTTTACTTTGAGGGGTAATCCTCAGAAGAATCCATTTCAAAGGTTTACTGGTCTATCAAGACAGGTGGGTCTGAACCTCAAGTGATAAGCAATTGAATCAACTGATAGTATAAAATATTACTGTATTATTTGCTTGTAACCCTTTCTAACGTTATTCCTTTAGTTGGCATCACATAACCTATGCCCTATTGTTAATAAATTTGTTTTATTTTTTACTATAAACCAACTCAGTGCTGTGTTTAAAGGGAACGGTGTGTATTTACCCCAGTTAAGTTAATAGGCTATGTTATGTGCTTGTGTCTCTTTAAAGGAACAAACGGACATTATTATTTCTCTGAACTGTCCAGAAGAGGGATGGACATTGCAGTGCACACAGTTTTAGGAAAGTCTGGGAATTAGCGTGTCTTGGGGTCACGCTGCAAGTAGTAACCAAGGCTGCTGGAAGGCAGAGTGGGGATGTAGATAGGCTGCTGCGTTCAGGGCTGCTGAACCACAGCTGTCTAGCACAGTTATTTCAGAGTGCAACCTGCATGTCTGTAGGCTCATTGTGAATGTTCCAGGCTAGAAGATATAGCAGCAAAGCACTGTAAGACATCTAGGTTTCAGAGCAAGTGGTGACACAACCTCTCACTGGCCTGGATTGCCTCCCGAGGCTCATCATACCCTTACACTGACTAATCTGAACCAAATAACCATGAAGAGGCATGGTACTCCAACTCTCACTCCCCAGTTCAATATGTAATGTAACAACTTTTCTCTTTAAATTTTAATTGTTGAATAACATGCTTAATCATTCCCTGAAGAGACAGATACATCCCACCTTACTATAAGTGTAGGACTGACAATAATATTTAAACAATAATAGGGTATTATCAACATTTAATAGGTTTATATACTCTAAATACTCTAAAAATTTCATAGGAAATACCAACATTTTAAATCAAAGTATAGAACTTTAGAGAACTACATCCCAACTATATAATGGGTTAAAGTTCTACAGAATGGTTAACTTCTCTATTAAATAAGAGAGGACCTTTCTGTAGGGTTTTAAGTAGTTATATATTTTATTCTCAGGCTAATATGCAAGACCTGGTTGTAGCGTAGCATAAGGAGGGCCCTACCAAAGTCATGGCCATGAAAAACATGTCATGGACACTGAAAACTGGTCTTGTGTGTGCTTTTACCGTATACGATACAGATTTCACAGGGGAGACCAGCGTTTCTCAAACTGGGGGTCCTGACCCAAAAGGGAGTTGCAGGGGGGTTGCGGTATTACCACCCTTACTTCTGTGTTGCCTTCAGAGCTGGGCAGCCAGAGAGCAGCAGCTGCTGACTGAGAGCGCAGTTTTGCAGGCAGCAGTGTAGAAGTTAGGCTGGCAATACCATACCCTGCCATCCTTACTTCTGCACTGCTGCTGGTTGGAAGGCATGAGATGCGATGTCCTGAGGTTGGGGGTTCCACGACCACCACTCCCAAGAGGAGAAGGCGGGTGGTGGTGGTCGGGGACTCTCTCCTCCGGGGGACTGAGTCATCTATCTGCCGCCCTGACCGGGAAAACCGAGAAGTCTGCTGTTTGCCAGGGGCTAAGATTCGCGATGTGACGGAGAGACTGCCGAGACTCATCAAGCCCTCGGATCGCTACCCCTTCCTGCTTCTCCACGTGGGCACCAATGATACTGCCAAGAATGACCTTGAGCGGATCACTGCGGACTACGTGGCTCTGGGAAGAAGGATAAAGGAGTTGGAGGCGCAAGTGGTGTTCTCGTCCATCCTCCCCGTGGAAGGAAAAGGCCTGGGTAGGGACCGTCGAATCGTGGAAGTCAACGAATGGCTACGCAGGTGGTGTCGGAGAGAAGGCTTTGGATTCTTTGACCATGGGATGGTGTTCCATGAAGGAGGAGTGCTGGGCAGAGACGGGCTCCATCTTACGAAGAGAGGGAAGAGCATCATTGCCAGCAGGCTGGCTAACCTAGTGAGGAGGGCTTTAAACTAGGTTCACCGGGGGAAGGAGACCAAAGCCCTGAGGTAAGTGGGAAAGCGGGATACCGGGAGGAAGCACAGGCAGGAATGTCTGTGAGGGGAGGGCTCCTGCCTCATACTGGGAATGAGGGGCGATCAACAGGTTATCTCAAGTGCTTATATACAAATGCACAAAGCCTTGGAAACAAGCAGGGAGAACTGGAGGTCCTGGTGATGTCAAGGAACTATGACGTGATTGGAATAACAGAGACTTGGTGGGATAACTCACATGACTGGAGTACAGTCATGGATGGTTATAAACTGTTCAGGAAGGACAGGCAGGGCAGAAAAGGTGGGGGAGTAGCACTGTATGTAAGGGAGCAGTATGACTGCTCAGAGCTCCGGTACGAAACTGTGGAAAAACCTGAGTGTCTCTGGATTAAGTTTAGAAGTGTGTGCAACAAGAGTGATGTAGTGGTGGGAGTCTGCTATAGACCACCGGACCAGGGGGATGAGGTGGATGAGGCTTTCTTCCGGCAACTCACGGAAGCTACTAGATCGCATGCCCTGATTCTCATGGGTGACTTTAATTTTCCTGATATCTGCTGGGAGAGCAATACAGCGGTGCATAGACAATCCAGGAAGTTTTTGGAAAGCGTAGGGGACAATTTCCTGGCGCAAGTGCTAGGGGAGCCAACTAGGGGGGGCGCTTTTCTTGACCTGCTGCTCACAAACCGGGTAGAATTAGTGGGGGAAGCAAAAGTAGATGGGAATCTGGGAGGCAGTGACCATGAGTTGGTTGAGTTCAGGATCCTGACGCAGGGAAGAAAGGTAAGCAGCAGGATACGGACCCTGGACTTCAGGAAAGCAGACTTCGACTCCCTCAGGGAACGGATGGGTAGGATCCCCTGGGGGACTATCATGAAGGGGAAGGGAGTCCAGGAGAGCTGGCTGTATTTCAAGGAATCCCTGTTGAGGTTACAGGGACAAACCATCCCGATGAGTCGAAAGAATAGTAAACATGGCAAGCGACCAGCTTGGCTTAATGGTGAAATCCTAGCGGATCTTAAACATAAAAAAGAAGCTTACAAGAAGTGGAAGGTTGGACATATGACCAGGGAAGAGTATAAAAATATTGCTCGGGCATGTAGGAAAGATATCAGGAGGGCCAAATCGCACCTGGAGCTGCAGCTAGCAAGAGATGTCAAGAGTAACAAGAAGGGTTTCTTCAGGTATGTTGGCAACAAGAAGAAAGCCAAGGAAAGTGTGGGCCCCTTACTGAATGAGGGAGGCAACCTAGTGACAGAGGATGTGGAAAAAGCTAATGTACTCAATGCTTTTTTTGCCTCTGTTTTCACTAACAAGGTCAGCTCCCAGACTGCTGCGCTGGGCATCACAGAATGGGGAAGAGATGGCCAGCCCTCTGTGGAGATAGAGGTGGTTAGGGACTATTTAGAAAAGCTGGACGTGCACAAGTCCATGGGGCCGGACGAGTTACATCCGAGAGTGCTGAAGGAATTGGCGGCTGTGATTGCAGAGCCCTTGGCCATTATCTTTGAAAACTCGTGGCGAACGGGGGAAGTCCCGGATGACTGGAAAAAGGCTAATGTAGTGCCAATCTTTAAAAAAGGGAAGAAGGAGGATCCTGGGAACTACAGGCCAGTCAGCCTCACCTCAGTCCCTGGAAAAATCATGGAGCAGGTCCTCAAAGAATCAATCCTGAAGCACTTACATGAGAGGAAAGTGATCAGGAACAGTCAGCATGGATTCACCAAGGGAAGGTCATGCCTGACTAATCTAATCGCCTTTTATGATGAGATTACTGGTTCTGTGGATGAAGGGAAAGCAGTGGATGTATTGTTTCTTGACTTTAGCAAAGCTTTTGACACGGTCTCCCACAGTATTCTTGTCAGCAAGTTAAGGAAGTATGGGCTAGATGAATGCACTATAAGGTGGGTAGAAAGCTGGCTAGATTGTCGGGCTCAACGGGTAGTGATAAATGGCTCCATGTCTAGTTGGCAGCCGGTGTCAAGTGGAGTGCCCCAGGGGTCGGTCCTGGGGCCGGTTTTGTTCAATATCTTCATAAATGATCTGGAGGATGGTGTGGATTGCACTCTCAGCAAATTTGCAGATGATACTAAACTGGGAGGAGTGGTAGATACGCTGGAGGGGAGGGATAGGATACAGAAGGACCTAGACAAATTGGAGGATTGGGCCAAAAGAAATCTGATGAGGTTCAATAAGGATAAGTGCAGGGTCCTGCACTTAGGATGGAAGAATCCAATGCACCGCTACAGACTAGGGACCGAATGGCTAGGCAGCAGTTCTGCGGAAAAGGACCTAGGGGTGACAGTGGACGAGAAGCTGGATATGAGTCAACAGTGTGCCCTTGTTGCCAAGAAGGCCAATGGCATTTTGGGATGTATAAGTAGGGGCACAGCCAGCAGATCGAGGGATGTGATCGTTCCCCTCTATTCGACACTGGTGAGGCCTCATCTGGAGTACTGTGTCCAGTTTTGGGCCCCACACTACAAGAAGGATGTGGATAAATTGGAGAGAGTCCAGCGAAGGGCAACAAAAATGATTAGGGGTCTAGAGCACATGACTTATGAAGAGAGGCTGAGGGAGCTGGGATTGTTTAGTCTGCAGAAGAGAAGAATGAGGGGGGATTTGATAGCTGCTTTGAACTACCTGAAAGGGGGTTCCAAAGAGGATGGCTCTAGACTGTTCTCAATGGTAGCAGATGACAGAACGAGGAGTAATGGTCTCAAGTTGCAATGGGGGAGGTTTAGATTGGATATTAGGAAAAAAATTTTCACTAAGAGGGTGGTGAAACACTGGAATGCGTTACCTAGGGAGGTGGTAGAATCTCCTTCCTTAGAGGTTTTTAAGGTCAGGCTTGACAAAGCCCTGGCTGGGATGATTTAACTGGGAATTGGTCCTGCTTCGAGCAGGGGGTTGGACTAGATGACCTTCTGGGGTCCCTTCCAACCCTGATATTCTATGATTCTATACCTGCAGAGCTGGGCAGCTGGAGAGCGGCGGCTGCTGGTCAGGAGCCCAGCACTGCAGGCACAGCTGCCACCAGCAGCAGCGCAAAAGTAAGGGTAGTGGTATTGCCACCCCCCTCCCCCAACTCCTTTTTGGGTCAAGATCCCCATAATTACAACACTGAAATTTCAGATTTAAAAAGCTGAAATCATGAAATTTACCATTTTTAAAATCCCATGACTGTGAAATTGACCAAAATGGACTGTGAATTTGGTAGGGCCTTAAGTATAGGACAAGAGTTCAAGACAGCTGTAACCAGAAAAAAACATTACTGTAATGTTCATTTTTGTATACATTCCATAAAGCCAGTTTTTAAAAGCCTCCAGCACAAGCAAAAAAGGAGATTTTGAAATTGTGACCAAAGTATAAAATTTTCTAAAGTGCTTTAGTCACTTAGACCCAGATCTTCAAAGGTGTTTAGGCACCTAACTCCCATTGATTAATTGCCTAAAAACCTTTGAAGATCTGGGTCTAAGGATCCTTTGAGGATCTGGGCCTTTGGTGCTTTTGAACATTTTACCCAAGATGCGTAAAGTTAGACTCCTAAGCCTGTATTTAGGCTTCTAAATATATGGCCTCTTTTTCAAAAATGCTGACTGCTCAGCAGCTTCTGCTGAAGTTAATGAATGCTGAACATTTCTGAAAAAGAGGTCACTTAACTTAGGTGCCTAAATATGGCTTTAGGAGCTTAACTTAAGGCATTTATTTCTGAAAATTGCTGGCCCCTGTATCTGGCCTAGTTTTATCACAAAATGCCACTCACCACTACATTTCAATTACCCATAACTAGGGCTCTGTGTCTCATGGCGGTTATGGAAGTCACGGATTCTGCCACTTTCTGTGACCTCCATGACTTCTTCAGGGGCAAGTTTGGCTGACCCCAGGGCTGCCCAAGCAGCTGGCTCCAGGGCCAGCTGCTCAGGTGGTCCCCGGCACAGCCACACCAGCCATTTCTAGAGAGGCCCTGGGGACAGCCACACCAGCTGCTGCTCCAGCAGCCTGGGCAATGGTCCCTGGCCCCCGGCAACTGGTGCTGCTAGCCCCAGGCATCCCCCCATCAGTGCCCCCCCCTCCAAGATTTAATCACTGGTATTTTTAGTACAAGTCATGGAGAGGCCATGGGCTGTGAATTTTGTTTATTGCCCATAACCTGTCCATGACTTGTACTAAAACTACCCATGACTAAATCGTAGCCTTACCCATAACAGACCAGGAGCAACTGGTAAAAACAGTAGATGCCAAAAGAGAGCAGGGGTATCCATTTGCA
Organism: Natator depressus; assembly: GCF_965152275.1. Lineage (NCBI taxonomy): Eukaryota > Metazoa > Chordata > Testudines > Cheloniidae > Natator > Natator depressus. The sequence continues at coordinate 69,090,924 of NC_134237.1, read as the reverse complement.
TAAACATTACAATCAGATGCAATTAGCAGACTTACCATTAGGGGTCTGTGCAGTTGAATCCAAGGAAATAAGAAGCTCCATTATGTAAACCTCCGTCATAAAAAGATGTACAAGTAAAGGAATTGTGGACTTACACAGAGGTGCAGTGGATAAAGTAGATCAAGATAGGAGGGGAAGCTCATTAATTTTGATGGCTGCCATTACATGTCTCCATATTATCAGGAATGAGGTGTTGCATCATTTTGTGGTGATAAAAGGCAGCAAAGAGAAGAGAATGGGGTCAAGAAAAGAAATGCATTTGACAGGGGTTCTTCTCCCCCCCCCCCGCCAAAGGAGCCAGCAGCAAGCAAAGTAAAAAGACACTCTCCAGTGTCTGCTAGGATGGCGAATCTGTACTGATTCAAAAACAAAAAAGGAGAGGGCCTGGATCTCTACCCTGAAATATATAATGTAAAAAGAGATTTTATGTCAAACATACGATTTATTTGTTTCCTTCCTCTCCCTCCTCAGGGGAATAGGGAGCTGCTGGGGCAAGTTCCTTCCTCTGGAACTAGCCTGGAGAAATACCTTCCTTTGTAGAGGAGGTGAATAGAGAACTTGTGTCTGGGGCCATATTTCTGCCATTAGATGCTCCTCTGACTGGTGGGAAAAACTGGGAGCTCCAGGAAGAAGCTCCTCTCATGGCTGGGCAGTCCTCACTTCATCAGCCAGACAAGAAGGGAGGGGAAGTTCTCCCTCTGCTCTGCCTTACCTTAATGTCTGTAGAAAAGAGTTGAGGGCAAAGTAAGTCTAAAACCACCCATCTTATCTGCTTTGACTTTCTCCATTTTCTTTCTATGCCTGACAGGCTGCAACAGTGAGTACAAGGACTACAGTATATTTTGACATCCCCTGGAGGGAGCCTCAAAGTCTTCCCACACCCAGTCCCACTGATGTCCTGGGGAGGCAGCTCCAGCAACCCAAACCAAGGACTTTGTGGGTTAATTCCCAGCTGAGGATCAGAAGGATCTGAGGGACGCACTAATGGCTGGAAGCAAATCAGGAGCAGATTAGCCTATGCACATACCATACACAGGGAAGTTAAGAAGGCTGTGCTGACCAAAAGCCAGGACAGGAAGCTCTAGGGAGAATAGAAGACCTACCCCATATGGCTTCTTTTGAGTTTACTGCTTGTATAAGTGCATGAATGGAATGCAGCTACAGACTTACCAAACTGGTGTCAATCTGGGTTTAACCAGAACCCTGCAACAAAACCCTATCAGGAGAGGGTGATTTGTGTTCAAACCTGAACCTCTGGTGAACTCTCTTTCTCTCTCATTGTTTCTCTCTAGGTCCTGCCCGACAGCCTGTATTTCCATTCAAAGAACTTTCCCACTTAGAAGAAAATATATGTCTTCACAGTGTTATAATTGCCTATGAGATGAAGGGAAAAGGGCTATGTCGACTTACTATACATGGGCTGATGTGTTAGAACAATAAATGAATATGGATTTCTTTTTTTGCAGTACAGTACATATAGAGTGAATTTTTTCTTCCCCTAGTCATGAAACCAATGGGATTATTAGCATAAGGCAAGCAAGGTTGTCCAGAGTGTTATTTCTGTAGTGAGAACTCAGTGATTTAGTGAGAAAAATGTGTTCGGAAGTTTTCCAGCAACAGTCAAGCGACAAAGCAGAGCAAGATTCCAGTTAGATTACAATCGTCCAGGTTCTTCATACTTGCCAACTCTTCAAAGCCAATAATTCATTCATTTGAGGGAGTAAATTAAGGACACTTTTAAATTTCACTGAAATACAATAGACTAGGAGAAATGAGTGGAAATTTCCTCTAAAAAATAGTTACCATGTCTGGTTCTTGTATTGACAGGCATTACATGTCACTATAAATGATTTCATTTCCTCAATAGCTGGTTATACTAGTTTCCCATTTTGTCTGTCAGCATGCTTGCAGAAAATCTATGGTGTTAACAGCTTTGGTAATGTTTTCTCATTTGCTGACAGAGCTTTTACTGGAGACAAAAGATATTTGATCATTTATAAACATATGCTAATGGTTCTGAACAACGACATAGCTGCAAAAATGAGTTTTAACTTGCATGCTTCACATGTTTCATAATGTTACTTGACATTAGTTGGGCTTGCATTAAGTGGTAATTATTTTGTAACACACTTCTCTCATCAGAGAATCAGGAAACATGCCAAGAATTATTAAGCAGAGACACATATTAACTGTACCTGTTGTCCGAACTTGATACACTGATTGCTTAATACTCACTTCCACCAGGTAGTAAAAAAGTTCCCATTTATGGCTTTGTATTCTGAGTGAATTTTTAATGTAACCCTTGTCTGTTGTGGGTTGTTAAGTAATGGTACCATCACTATTTCTACTGGAAACAAAGGCCACCCATATGGTAAAATATTTTCCTTGTATGATACCTTGTAATAAAAGGTACTATTATCCCATGTAGTCATTGACCTTACATTTAGATACTGTATATTTTTAATAGATTTTTCAAAAACTGTAAGTGAATGTATTAAAAAAAAAACAGTAGTGATTTTCGACCCTGTACCATATATTCAGCTATTTTTAAATCATTGTGAATGACATCCACCCCTGTGCAGAGAGGCCAGTGCAAGGTCTGTGCACCACTCAAGTCTCACTTAACCCCTATTTTGAAGTGAATTTCTCTCTGTATGGAATTATCATAATCATAAAGACAAATATCCCTCAAAAAGCACATTTCCTCTCTCACACACATTGATTCCCACTTTAACCAGAAAACAACTATCATGAGAGTTATAACCAAAGGAAATTCATTTTTTAGAAACATATCTAAAGACAGGATTTGCACATCAGTATTCAACTTACATAGCATGTTCAGAAAAAAGAAAAATCAAACCAATAAGCCTACTTACAAAGATCCCTTGTAATGAATGCCAGATTTTAGACACACCACAGTTCCTCCCAAATCTATTCTTTCACAGACTATTTGGGGAAAAGGTGATTCAAGTTGAGTGAATAATTTCCAGGCTTTCATTTGCCAGTGTCAACATTTCCAGCATCCGGACATGGCAGTATAGGAGCTGTCTCAACCATTTCAGAATTGCCACCTTGGCATACTTAAGCAGATAAGGGAAAGAACATGTTCTGGTAATTCCAGAGAAGGCCAGTTGACAAGTTACCCAACAGCAGTGGAAATGATTCCACCCCTAGCAACTGAGCAAATCACACATGAAGCATCTCCAAGCAAACTGAATAAAGGTCATAGCCCCAGCAATGAGGATGACAGACCACTTTCAATTTATATATTTTTAATATAATGGAGAAATGGAGCATAATATCTCTATCACAACATACGTCAAACAATGCACTAATTTCGAATCCAGTGTTTTTAGGGAACAGCCAATTGAATGCTCTCCAAATATAGGGATTGACCATAGTTCACTATGGTCCACCCAAACTGATTCATAAGCCTTGGGCAGAAAGCACACTTCTCCATCAGACCACACACCCAACTACAGTGATCTAATGTAGTTGGAAACTTTTCTGTCCTGATTTGTCTTCCCATCTTAATCAGCACCCATCAAAGTCAATAAGAATTGGATCAGGCCTGAAGTTAGTCCTGGCTCCTTAATGGACTAGCCAATACCACATTGAGCTTTGTACATTTTAGTTTAGGAAACTGAATTTTTTAAATACTACCTGTGGTTAATTAAAAACTCCCTCTTTGATCTCTTCTGTGTGCAATACTGCCCACTTGTTTGCATCACTGTGTTTCTCATTCTGTACATACACAAGTATTGACCAGAAAAATTAGGCTGAGGAAGGCCAATTCTAAGATTGTTTCAGCTTTGTCCCACATTTGGACTTGGGAGGCTGAGAACAAAGTACAAGAGAAAATAGTACACAGACTGAAAAGGCTATGGGATTATTTTCTTCAACATAAATAACCATAAAACTTTTTATGATTCAGCCATTCTAAAGTCAATCTACGTTATTAAAAAGTGCAGCAGCATCAAGTACATGGGGTGGAATTAAATTTGAGTTTCAGAGAGAGAGAATACAAAAATAAAAATTGGAAAAAGAAGTTTGGGGTATGTAATCCACAGCCTGCTGAGTTGGTTCTCGAGATCCAGTAACATACCCTCAGTTTCCTAAGAATTTAAGCTTTTATTTTATTTTTTAATTAAGTGAGATTTCAGCAGTGCTCAATGTTGGCTTAATTGACTTCAATGGGAGCAAAGTGTTTTTGGAAATCACACCCTATTATTTAACTATGATGGTTGTGAAGAAAAATGTATGCTTATTCTCTATCTTCCTGAGTCCACAGTCTCACAGCCTGAATCAAGAGCTCAGAGATAAAACCTTCTACTAAATTTTTCAATAGGGTGTTGAATCCGACACTTAATTATATCCATTTAATTATGTCACTATGTTTATCTGGTTACTGCAAGGAGGCCGGGTCCTTTGGTATTTGCCATGATGATGACGATGACGACTACAGTTAACTATAACATGGAAATCCAGTGTGGACTGCACTTAAAAACCACCAAGATACATTCTTTAGGATTACATTAACGATTAGAGATGGAAAGGTATTAGGTCTGTGATACACAATATGTGGCTACTCATTTCAATCTCTTTCTAGAGAAGCAGACTACCAGTAAGAATAGGTGAAAAGTAGGAAACACAGGAGTGTTCTAGATAAAATGAACAGATCAGAGGGTTTCAGGAGCAGCAGGCCAGGAAAGCTTTCGTAGGTTATATAAAGAGGGCTGCTATTTGTAAAAGTCTCTTTGGAAGTACTTATGTTTGTCAACCGATATTTCTTCTATTTGGACTCTGAAAGGATCAAAGGGACCACAACATTGCGTAACAGACTCAAACTGTTGAAAAATAAAGCTCAGAAATAAAGCTGAACATCAAGAAGCTGAACTTTCAGCTGAACAATAAAGCTGAACTTCCAGGGAAGCTGCACCAGTTTTCCCAACTAGTCCTTCCCTGGCAACACTCCAAACACATTTGGTCTTTCTATAATTTTGTGTAACACTATATGCTAACAGCACTCTATAAACACATTTTTAAAATGTATATTTTCCTCAAACTAAAATCCTAAATACATTTATTATGTAAATTATGTAGCGCCCTTGCATTTCTGGCAACTTACCAATGTGGCCTTCGCTGCTGTGAAGGCTGGGCTTCAATGGAATAATCTAAATGAAAAACAGTATCTAGCCACAAGGGGACACTGTGACAACCTGCCACACATTACTGCTTTCCTCCCATCTTCCCCTGCCCAGCAGGACAATTATGAAGGTACTTGCTTTATGAATGAAGCCAACAAGGAACCAGTGCTGCTTTTGTTTTCCAGTTACCTAAATAGGTCGGTAGATTACTGGTTAATCATTAAAATTACTAAGCACAGTCTACTAAACAGAACATTTTCTTCCACACTAATTACCTAGTATCAACAGAGATTTAACATTTTCTCAAAGGAAACCCATCCTGAGCGCTGTGCACCACACCAGGAGATGCTATATTGTTATTTTTTGAACTTTAAAAATCTAAAAGAAAACAGTGATGCTTGGCATGTGGGCTGTGGAGTAAACTCCTCTAAAAAATCTTTGCCCAGTCAATGACAGTTTCCTTTGACAAGGCTTCACTGGAAGGTATGGTGACCTTTAAGAAGATTTTGAGATGAACAAACTTCTGTCATTAAAAAATAAAAATTACAGAAGCATGAGGAGCACCATTACAATGTATCAGAAACATATGGGACATTTTTTGTAAGTAACCTAGGAATCTAAGTCCCATTTTCAAAAATGACCTAAGTCCCATTGACTTTCAATGACAATTAAGCTCCTAAGTCACTTTTGAAAATGGTACTTGGGTGATTTGGAAAATTTTACACCCATTATATATGGCTAAGGTGACTGGGAGATGGTTAGCTGTGCATCTTTAGAGAGAAACCCCAAGATGCAGATCCTCAGCTGGTGCAAATCACCATAACTTCACTGGCTTCAACAGAGCTATGACAATTTCTGCCACCTGACTGGGGGGCACGGATCAGCATTCACGTTGCACTCCCCCTCAGTACCCAGCGGCCCAGGCCGTGGAAGCTAATTATCGAACCAGTGGACCAAATTCGGTGATGAAGGTCACGTGGCACCTGAAGCACATACACTAAGAAGATGTCACCTGAGGACCTGCCCCCAGACAGAAAACGTGTTATTCTTATAATTAGGATGACCAGATGTCCCGATTTTATAGGGACTCCCAATTTTTGGGTCTTTTTCTTATATAGGCTCCCATTACCCCTCACCCTCGTCCCAATTTTTCACACTTGCTGTCTGGTCACCCTACTTATAATACACAGAACACTTGTTATTACAGAGATAATCAATACAATAATTCAGAAGTTTCCACACTTCTGAAGAGATTTCCTTCTTTCTCTCACCTTTGGCTTTGGATTTCCAGCCACTCTGCATGTAAATGTGACTGGCATTCCTTCAAAGATTTTGTAATGTTTCAGCTTCATCTCAAAATATGGTGCCACACTGTTATCAGTGGGCTCGTCTCCATGCTGCACCTCATCATCCGATTCCTCCACAGGAGACCTCTCCAGGCGGTATTCAATCTCACTGATCAGTCTCTGCTCAAAGCTGGAGACTTTATACTCCTATCGGACAAGGAAGGTTCGTGTTACTGTCTGTCATCATTTACTACATAATATGATGTGATTCGAATGAATTTCTTTCCCTAAGTCTTTGACAATTGATTAGGATCTTACATATAAAAAGAAATTGTATCATGTAGAAGAAAAACATAACAATTTGTGCCAAAATGAGATCCTTATAAAACAATGAAAACATCTGGTACTAGGCATACATTTCATATTGTCCTAGGATCTAATTCGTAAGAAAAAAAGCCATTGGTTGCTTTCCTTCCTCTCTCTTTTTTTTCCAAACACACAAAGCATATCATCATATATTCTTAAACAGTTCATAAAGAAAAAAAACACTGATTTTTCCTGGAGGGTGTAGGCAGATTTAGGGTGGGGTTTGTTTCCAGATGGCCATGAGACCATATGGTTCACAGCTGGAGTTTGTGAAGAACCTTACTGCAAGTAGTACAATAAAAATACCATTATTTTGTTTATATTTTCCCTGAGCAGTGACAAAGCTACATTACTGGCATATGACGACAACTGCCATATTTTTCTCATGTCTCCAGCCCCAACCCAATTGCTGCCACAGATTGGCCTTGCTTAAAAAACAGTGACATAAATAAATAAATAAACAAACAAACAAACAATAAGGAATGTTTAGTGTGAAACACACAATTTGTTTAAATTTACTACTGATTTGTACCCATAAGAAGATACTCTGCATCTAGACATGTCTGAGGTGGGCTTTATGGTAAGTGAACTGAAGACTAGAGAGCAGCAGAAATCTTTATTTATCATTGATTTTCTTAGGCTGCAGAAAATAGAACACCCTTTTGTAGGTTTTATATTATTTCTAACCATTCTTTTTCTTATTAATATTGGTATCTCATGTAAAGTCTCCTTTCACAGATTCTCCCTCTGCAAATTAATTTGATCTGGCTGATGACATTAAGACCCTCTGACTTGGTTACAGAAAATAATGATCACTTTGTGCAGGAAAAAAGTGAGAGAAAAGTTGAATTTTGGTTATAACAAACATTTTGCCTATTTCTTTAAAAATTTCCCCATGAAATTTTATCCAATTATCTCATTATTCATGTTGTATATATTCTACATTACTTAGATGAGCCAATGCAGGATGCAAAGCATCTCGCGTCAATGGATCTCAGAATTACTGGGGAAAGATATTTGTACAGAGAGCTATCATGGTAGTGTTGTTAAAGTTAATCTGTCTGCAGTTGCTTACTAAATATTAAATTAAATTAAACACCACGTGTGTAAGTGCACCCCAGAAATAAGTTATTAATGTTTGGCCACTGCAGTGTTATTAAAGGAAAAGAGTAAAGGTGAAAGGTACAGGAGACAAAAAGTCAATAGACAAAAAAGCAAGAAAGAAGAAAGATGAAAACCTTTTGATTATCCACAGGATTCATTATAGAAGCATCAAGAGAGCAAGCTTCCTGTAAGGGCAGAAAGAAAATGAAGGCTAGCAGTAAGAAGATCAAGAGGAATCCACTACAATTTCTGGGAGTTCTTTCAGAAGAAAGTACTGCATGTGGTAACATAAGCAAATGAATGGCTGAACAGCAACACTGACATCAGAGCAAAAATGGAAAATTGGTTTACTTGGCTTTTTAAACAGACTTTCTGCTACACTTCTGATTTTGGTTTGCACACAACAGTACAGATTACAGGCATACAAGACAAGTTAGTCTCAGGATAACAGAGGATGTATTTTTGCCTTGAGAAACTGAAGGGTTAGGATAGGATAGAATAAAAAGAAATGAAGCTCAAAGTGGGAAGCAGACATCTGAGAACGCTTTCATCTTATTCAGTGTGGAAAAACTGAGCAAGAAGCATGGTATTCTCTGCTTGATTGCTTTTGTGTATAAATCACAATTTCTATAGTCAAATCCGTCCTGTCTTGTGTGTATCTATCCTACCATATGGACCTCTCTAGTAGAATGTTGTCTGAAAAGAACAATGGAAAGGAAATGATTATTTTACTGTGCAAGTGCAGAGTTATGTAGCACCTGTGTAGTGGGCTCTTCATCTGGTTCCTGTATATTAAAGACAGTTGCAGCATTGTCAGCACCCAGTAGTCGACGTGCCATCTTCTCCTCATATGTTAACCTCTGAACCAAAATAAAACAAAAAAGGGGGGTGGGAGGAAAGGAAAGTGGAGAAGGGGAAGGGGAAGTAAAAGAAAGTTATTTTTTCTCTTTTAAAAACCACACGGCAGGTAACTTAGAGAGCAACTAATGTTCCCATGGGAAAATCTGAGAATCATTCAGTTTAGAAATAAGTTAGCTTCTGTGTCATATTTTCTGTATTGCTCAAATGTATTGCTGAAATGAAAACAGGATCTTTATTAAAAATCCATCTCCTCTATTTGTGGCATCAACATAATTTCCACAGAAAACAATTACACTCCCAAACACAATTATTACCTCGGAGGAGAAACAAGCAGGAACAGCAGATACTATTATGAAGAAAAAAAGAACCCATTTCACACAAACGTTCTTCATAATTGAGAACAATATAAAATATGAAAATGTAAGAAGTGTCACAAGCATCATGGTTTCTAAATAAATATTCTTAAAATTCTCACTTAAGCCTCAGTAGCTCTAATATTATTCCCCATAAACAAAAATATTTTTTAACTAAAGTAGTTGGGTAGTGCAGAGTGTGTATACTGCCAACAAAATAATAAAAAAGGTAGGAAATCATTAGTAAACACCTTTCAGACTCTTGCCTCCTAGAGCCACGATTTGACCTTTGCAACATTATCACAATCACATCCACCACCCACAAAATACCACCTTCATCCCCCTTCATACAGAACACAAAGTGGTTAGAAATGGATATTTGCTGGTTGTTTTGGATTCTAAGTAAGAAAAGCACCTATAAAACAGATATAGTATAAGGATTAAAAGTAGCTTTATGGTAGGCCATTTCTGAAAGTAGGTGAAGCCTCTTTAATTTAGGTTTACATACAGTTATCAAAGAGAATAGCAATGGGATTAAAATGAAACTTTTTTGCTACTGTTTATCAGTACACATTCCTATCTGCACAGTAGTTGAATGCTTCTACTTCCCTCTATTGCCCGTAAGTTTCTACATCAGAACCACATAAAGTTCAATTGAGAATACCAAGGAGAGTGTCTCTTTCTGTTTCTCCATTTGTCAGTGAAAGAGAGGACAACTTTATATAAAATATTATCTTCCTGAGAGATTGTGATTTCCTGTTTCTTTCTACCCTTCTGCAGAATAAGGGAACAGTTTATAAGAGACACTGTAATATAGGTTTCAGAGTAGCAGCTGTGTTAGTCTGTATTCACAAAAAAAAAAGGAGTACTTGTGGCACCTTAGAGACTAACAAATTTATTTCAGCATAAGCATTCGTGAGCTACAGCTTACTTCATCAGATGCATTCAGTGGAAAATACAGTGGGGAGATTTATATACACAGAGAACATGAAACAATGGGTGTTATCATACTCACTGTAAGGAGAGTGATCACTTAAGATGAGCTAATACCAGCAGGAGAGCGGGGGGAGTGAGGGGGGAGGAAACCTTTTGTAGTGATAATCAAGGTGGGCCATTTCCAGCAGTTGACAAGAACGTCTGAGGAACAGTGGGGTGGCGGGGAGGGGGGAATAAACATAGGGAAATAGTTTTACTTTGTGTAATGACCCATCCACTCCCAGTCTCTATTCAAGCCTAAGTTAATTGTATCCAGTTTGCAAATTAATTCCAATTCAGCAGTCTCTCGTTGGAGTCTGTTTTTGAAGTCTTTTTGTTCTAATATTGCGACTTTTAGGTCTGTAATCGAGTGACCAGAGAGATTGAAGTGTTCTCCGACTGGTTTTTGAATGTTATAATTCTTGACATCTGATTTGTGTCCATTTATTCTTTTACGTAGAGACTGTCCAGTTTGACCAATGTACATGGCAGAGGGGCATTGCTGGCACATGATGGCATATATCACATTGGTAGATGTGCAGGTGAACGAGCCTCTGATAAGTGTGGCTGATGTGATTAGGCCCTATGATGGTGTCTCCTGAATAGATATGTGGACACAGTTGGCAACGGGCTTTGTTGCAAGGATAGGTTCCTGGGTTAGTGGTTCTGTTGTGTGGTGTGTGGTTGCTGGTGAATATTTGCTTCAGGTTGGAATATAGAAAAGGAGTACTTGTGGCACCTTAGAGACTAACAAATTTATTTGAGCATAAGCTTTTGTGAGCAACAGCTCACTTCATCGGATGCATTCAGCTGTAGCTCACGAAAGCTTATGCTCAAATAAATTTGTTAGTCTAAGGTGCCACAAGTACTCCTTTTCTTTTTGTGAATACAGACTAACACGGCTGCTACTCTGAAACCTGTCACTATAATATAGATTAGACCTAAAATTTAGGTTTAGTAAAAAAAGGTTTCACATAGTTTAACATTAATAGAAATTGCCATTAATTTTTTTCCTTCTAAATTGCAACAAAAATATTCCCATGTATTTAAACATTTTCTTGCAGATCAAGTATTGCAGCATTGTGACAGTCTATGAAAGTGAAACTGACTCGAAGGTGGAGCAGAAATGGTGAAAAATTAGATTTCTGTAATTCTTTCAGCTTTAAGAAGCTGAGTTTATTTTAAAATGGATGGTTCTGCAGACAAAGCACAAGACTGGGATTCAAGAGTCCTGTGTTCTAATCCTGCTGCAGACTTCTGATGAGTCACTTAGCTTCTCTGCTTCCTATTTATCTATGGCAAATATTCAAAAGCTCTTTAGTGATTTAGAAGCCTAAGTCCAATTTTCAAAAGTGACTTAGGCACTAAAGGTATATCGACATAGCAAAAATAGACCCACAACAGTGAGTCTCAGAGTCTGGGTCAACTAATTTGGGCTCATAGGGCTTGCACTACCAGGCTAAAATAGCAGTGTAGGTGTTCAGGCTTGGGCTGGAGCGTGGGCTCTGAAACCCAGTGTGTGTGTGTGTGTACGGGGGGAAGACAGGGGGGAATGTCTCAGAGCCCAGGCTCCAGCCCAAGTAAGAACATCTACACTGCTGTTTTTAGCCCCATAACCTGAATTGACCCAGGCTCTGAGACTCGCTGCCATACGTCTTTTTTTTTTTCCAATGTAGACATACCCCAAGAAACCTAAAATCCTTTGATTATCAATGAGATTTCAATTATTTCTATATCACTTAGACGCTTTTGAAAATTTTGCCCCTCATTTACAAAATGGGGAAGATAATCTACAGCATTTAAATAACGTTCATCATTTAAAACAGATCACAAGAAAGATGTCAACACCTGATTCTTGGACTACTACGGTTTCAAAGACACTTAAAACAATCCCTTAACTGAAAAATTCACACAAGGTTTGAGAGAGTTGGTGTTTCTGAACAACTGGTGAACTTTTTCAAAGGTAAATTAGAAACATTTTTATTTATGTCTGACAATGCATATAAAAATATTTGGCTCAAAACCTTTTAGATGTGCACATGGCTAATCTGTAACCACATGCTTCATAACAGCATTTCTTCCAATTGTTTGTTACACCCACTTGTTTTGGCTCATCTTAAGATTAGACTGTAAGCTTTTTGAGGCAGGGACTGTGCCTAGCGCAATGGCCCTAATCCCGAGGGAGCCTCTGGGCACTATTGTAATACAAATAATAAATTATCTAGGAAACTATGCCCAATCCCCCCATTACATGTTATGTTTAAATACCGGCTGGCCATTGTTCAAAAGTTCTTCCTTGAAACGAAGTTTTCTTTCCAGGTCTTGTATGACAGCATCTTTTGTCCCTTGAATCTCTTCATCAGATGCTATCCTAGCAGTTCTGCCTGTTTTCTTTGGAAATCCCCTGCAACACAATACAAGAAAGTAATGTTTTTTATTAAACCATTAACATTTTAAAATATCTGGGTAAAATCCTGCCCTTACTGAAGTCAATGAGTTTTTGACATTGACTTCAGTAGGGTCAGGATCTCACCTACCCTGTCCAAACTCATGAAATTCAAGCTGTGAACCTGATAGTCTATTTTTTTTTAAAACTATATTCTTTGTGTTGTTACCACAGTTGTTACCAGAGTTATCAGTAATAATGCAGACGCTCAGCTGAAGTCATACAATTCTTCTTCTAACTCACTTTGTTGTGATCTGAGGGTCAGTTCTATGGCAAAAGTTTAAAATGTTTCTTTTTGATTTTTTTCTCAAGCATTAGTTCAAATAGGAGTTGAAATGGTGCTGAAGTGGGTGCCAACATAATACACACAAAAAATAGCAAGCAAAGTTAGCAATGACACTACAAATATGATAACAGCGCCTGTAAAGAAGGCATGACTAGTTCAGCAAGAATGAAAGGGAAAGTGGGGTGTGCATTGTACATACTGTTGCCCCTTTTCGATATGAATGGGTGGACAAATTTCAGGGCCCTGGGAACATTCCAGTTGGAAGTAGAAATTGATAGAGTCTGGTATTTTCTTTGATGCAATCTTGTTTATTTACAAAGAAGGTACCAAGTTCTGCTTCTCCAAATGCAGGAGAAACCAAAAGAAGGAGCAGTTTCTCAGCTTACAGCCCCCAGCCTCGTTTTGTCTTTGATCTCTAACTTTTTCACAGGTCACTCCTCTGGGTCAGAGAAAATGGGTGGTAAAACGAGATGAAGAGCTTGTACATTTCAGCACCTGTAGGGTTGGCAGAGTAAAGATATGTATTTAACAGGACCTTTTGGGGCACTGCTAAAAGAGGGCAGAGTTGAAGTTGCATGGTTTTCAGAAGTCTGAGTTTTGCTTAACTGAGCATTCTGCAAGGTGGTGACATACCACCAAGCAACTTTAACTCTGTGTTAATGTAGAGTTTTGCCACTGAATTGCTTAGGAACAGATATGTTATTGGTAGAAGTTAGTAGTCATTTAGGCAGTTGTTCATATCATGTCCCACAATTTGCATACTGAAACAGCCAGTGCTGTCTCCCATAGTCTGGACACCATCAGCCTGGCTTAAGCGGTCCCTCCAAGCTATGCCTCTGACCCATTCACTGTGTTCCCCCCTACAATTTAGCCCCCCCCACACACACACACTGCAAGCAGAGGCTAGTAAAGTACAGATTTTCTCAAAAACAACCAATCCAAGGCTTGCCTACCACCGGTTTCCATTTCCCACCCCTTCCGCAGCTGCAACCCCTCTCCCTTTCCTGGTCCCTACCTCCCCTCAGAAGTCATCTAGCTCCTCTCCATAACAAAAATTTTGGTTAGACTGCTGACTATTCTCCTGTCTTCACAGTAATCCTCCCCATAAATTAAAAACACGTTACAACAGAGAACTCATGTAGCAAGCAACATGAGTTATTATATCTTTATTATACAGGTGTACAAAATTTGAACTACATACGTCAATGGTGCGGTGTTCATGGAGACAATGGCATTAGCATGTTCCCTCAAACTACCCAGGCACTATAAAATAGCTGCATAGAAATGCTCTCATGTTTTTTTTCTTTACTGGTGCATGTGCACTGTAATCCTTCCAGATGCCACATCTGCGCAAGCAAAGAAGTGACCATGTCCTTAAAGACCATGCTCAGTTTAACTGCCCAAAGATTTAGTGGGTGCCATGCACTGCCTTCGGTAAAACTTGACAGATTGAGCCCATTTTGACCCACACTACATCAATAGTTTGACCCCTTGCCCTGCAAAAAAGAAGAAATTTAGAAACTGTTTGGAAAATGTTTTGGAGGATCTTACGTCTCTTTAACCCAGGCGTGGGCAAACTTTTTGGCCTGAGGGCCACATCAGGGAACAGAAATCGTATGGCGGGCAATGAATGCTCACAAAATTGGGGTTGGAGTGCGGGAAAGGGTGAGGGCTCTGGTTGGGGGAGCGGGCTCTGGGGCGTGGCTGGGGATGAGAGGTTTGGGGTGCAGGAGGATGCTCCCTGCTGGGATCGAGATGTTTGGAGAGCGGGAGGGGGATCAGGGCTGGGGCGTGTGGAGAAGCTCAGGGGTGCAGGCTCCGAGCAGCGCTTACCTCAAGTGGCTCCCGGAAGCAGTGGCATGTCCCTTCTCCGGCTCCTACATGAGGAGCAGCCCCCAACCCTCAGAGCGGGGCCATGCCGTGGCTTCCGGGAGCTGCACGGTGTGGCCCCCGACCCAGAACCCTGGCTGGAGCGCCGGAGCAGGAACTCATGGGTCGGCTTACAACAGCTCCGGCCCACGGGCCATGGTTTGCCCAACCCTCCTTTAACCCCTAACTCATATGATTCCAAATTAGGATCACTAACCATATCCCATACTCTCCTGAGGCACACCAAATATCAAAGGAATCTGACTAAGCATGTTGATTTTAGAGGACTTAGGGTATGTCTAGACTGCAATTAAAAGCCCATGGCTTGCCCATGCCAACTGACTCAAGCTTGCAGAGCTCAAGCTAAGGGTCTTTTTAGCTGCAGTATAAATGTTTGCGCTTTGGCTGGAGCCCAGGCTCTAGGACCCTGCAAGGTGGGAAAGTCCCAGAGCTCAGGTGGCAGCCTAAGCCTTAACGTCTACACCACAATTAAAGAGCCCCTCATTGTGAGCCCAAGTCAGCTGGCAGAGGCCAGCCCCGGATGTCTATTTGCAGTATAGACCCCTTAGAAAGGTCAACATTTAAAGAGAAGTTGTGATGCAATCTTAACTAGAGTGGTGTAGCCTCAGCACTATAATTAACCCATGTTACTGTTTGTGAATACATAATGTGTAACAAAGTTTTCTCTTCCTAGCACAGCTGGGAAATGACATGGCAATACTGTTTCTGAAAGACTAGTCAGTCCCAGAGCCTGCTTTACACTGGGAAACTGAACCAGCACTGAAAGCACTTTTCAACAGTGTGGCCTCATGACAGGAAAACAACTGTTTAAATGCTGGTATACAAAGAAAAAAGCTGTTCTCCATACCGTTGCAGAAAGTAGGATCAAACTTTCAGAAAGTCTCAGTCCCACTATCTGGAGTGATTGAAAATGGGTTTGTCTCGTCTGCACTAGCATCAAAACCATTTTCAGTACTTGTACAAGGGATTCACTACTGAAAATAATGGTTAAATTTTCTAGTGTAGACAAGGATATACTTATTCAGTTCAAGCAGTGTGGAACTGAACACTTCTGTCAGGTCTCTGCATTTTTAAAACAGTAGCACACCGGGGTTCCCATCTACAGCCTGATGAAGTTCCATAATGCCACTGTAACCTTTGATACTGGCTCAGTGCTGGATTTTCAACACCCCAGTGTTTGAGGGTTGTCAGATCTCTGATTTTGGTGTAGCCCATTGTAAAGAGAGATGCTTTGCAATATACGTAACTGGATCCAGGTCAGATTCCAAACATCCACACACTTCGGGGTGTTTAGACCTGGGGTTTTGGTCCGGACCCATTTTTATTTAAAAGTGAAACTTTGTGAAAATGTTAATGGGATGATAGAAAAAATCATGCTCTCCTAGTTTGTGCTGTTGCTAGGAACATTTAAAATTATTTAGAATTTAAGATTCATAGATGATAAAGATGTAAAAAGATTCCAATTGGGTTAGAGCATCTCAGTCCATCTTCCTGTCAACACATAACTAACTAGTCAACTGCTGGTGCTGGATCTTTTAAAATTAGTAATAAAATGGAGATACCACGTATTGGGTAGTTACCTGAAAATATTTCTATCAATCTCAGTCATGTTTCCAGGATAGGGACAGGAGGTAATTCCTTATATATAGCCTTGTACTATAATTTTAGTGTTTATTAAGCTGATATAGTAGAAATGAACTGTCAGAAACCAATAAGGAAACAAGTGAATTGATGCGGAAGACTATAATTGGACTCATTCTGCTTGAAACATTTTATATTCTGTTACTGAAAGTAAATTAATAGTGGGAAAATGGATAGGTTACTGTTAAAAAAAGATAACATTTTCCATATCAACTGGTGACATATAGGCTATTTTGAGAAGCGAATCACAAGTGACTAATATACAGCAATACATTAAGAAACCACGCTTTCATATCACATGCTACAATTTCATATTTTAATCATTAAATTTAAGAAGCAGCTTAGCAAAATACATCTAGGGCTCAATCATCCCACGCACTACCTGGCACACAGATGTCCAAAAAGGAATAACCTACAATAAGCCCAAGAAAGTTACACAAAAAGTGGGGTGTTATGCTGCCCCAGTGCCAGTACTATTTCAGTTTCGCACAGCACATGGGGAACTAGCATGGAAGAAGTGTGGTCACCCACGGCTTAGGCTTGGTGAGGTCAAGGCAGGATAACATTGGTCCAGACAAATCTGCATACTGTTGTGGGCTGAGTGAAATGGCATTAAACCTGTTGGCTGTAACCGCCACTTTTCATTTAAGATAGTGGTAAGAAACACTACAGCACCTTTATAAAACAACGGCAGCCACACCCCAAAGACAGGCACACTTCCCAGAACAAACTCGTACATTTCACTGCCCAAAAACAAAGGCACATGTGAGATCGCTCAGGAATTCAAACTATACAGGAGAGAGGGTTGGCTGGGTATTGGTTTTAGTAGAGGTGTGCATGTCAGAGAGAGAGAGAGAGAGAGAGAGAGAGAGTGAGTGTGTGTGTGTGTGTGTGTGAGAGAGAGAGAGAGAGAGAGAGAGAGAGAGAGAGAGAGTGTGAGTGAGTGAGAGCAGGAGAAAGAAAAACACCACAGAAAGAGACACAGGCCCTGCGTATACTACAGGCACAGCAGCTATGGCACTGTAGTGCCACAGTGTGGATACTTCCTATAGGTTTCAGAGTAGCAGCTGTGTTAGTCTGTATCCGCAAAAAGAAAAGGAGTACTTGTGGCACCTTAGAGACTAACCCATTTATTTGAGCATAAGCTTTCGTGAGCTACAGCTGAAGTGAGCTGTAGCGCACGAAAGCTTATGCTCAAATAAATGGGTTAGTCTCTAAGGTGCCACAAGTCCTCCTTTTCTTTATACTTCCTATAGTGACAGAAAGGGTTTTTTCAAAGCTATAGGAACTCTTCCTCCATGAGCAATGGTAGCTAGATTGAGTAGGTTGACATAGCTGTGGTGCTGAGGGATGTGGATTTTTCACACCCCTGAGCACCGTTGCTATGTCGATCTAACTGTTAAGATTGGACCAGGCTACAGAGAAGGAGCAGAAAGCCAGTGACAAGCACTCAGAGCACAGCCCTGAGAAAAATCTTACAGAGAGCTTTTGGGCCAAGGCTGATTGAAAGGAGGTTGGAGCTGTGAGCAAAGAAGCTATCTCCTATTTGATTCCTCCAGTGTTCATAGAAACAGGCCTCTGTACATTCTTTGTAAACAAACAGAATTGCATCACAGATACCTGTCTCACTCATCAATTTCTCCTCCTAACAGAAACAAACTCCAGGGCCCCGAGCTTTGGCCACTCGCTTGGGTCAAAGGGGGTAACAATATGTTTATCAACAAAATTTACATAGATTTACAAAACATGACTCAAACAATGAGGTAGCTACTTCAGGCAACCTGCGTTTGATATATAACTATAAAAAAATGTGTACAGCTAGCAGCCCTCAAAAACCTTAGCAAATAGATATGCCTTGTAACAACTCTGGACTGTTTTGGACTGGGGCTGAAGAGAGGAGATAGGAGAGCTGTGACCCCCCATGGAGATGATCTATTCCTATTCCAAAGAGGATGGAGCTCGGCTGTTCTCAGTGGTACCAGATGACAGAACAAGGAGTAATGGTCTCAAGTTGCAGTGGGGGAGGTCTAGTTTGGATATTAGGAAACACTATTTTACTAGGACAGTGGTGAAGCACTGGAATGGGTTACCTAGGAGGTGGTGGAATCTCCATCCTTGGAGGTTTTTAAGGCCTGGCTTGAAAAAGCCTTGGCTGGGATGATTTAGTTGGTGTTGGTCTTGCTTTGAGCAGGGGGTTGGACTAGATGACTCCTGAGGTCTCTTCCAACCCTAATCTTCTATGATTCTATCCCCCTTTCTTAAATCACACTTAGGTATACCAAAAAAAAGTTACATACATTTTTTGACATGAGCTTCAATATGGCTACAAGCAAATGGAGATAAATAGAAGGACATTGGGTGTGTATGGTCAGAAAGGTGGTCATGCTCTTATGTAGCAAAGACAGAAGAGAAACAACACTGCAGGGACCTGGAAAGTGGGCCCTTAGGGAATGGGAGAGATTCAGGAGACAAAGCATTGGCCCCATCAGGGATTATGTATGCCATTGCCACAAATCACTGCCCCTTCCCCAGTGGAGCTCTGCCAGTGGCCACTGGTGCCCACTCATCTCATTCACCATTGGATTTACAATTTACCCTCCAGGGCATGGCCCCTGTAATGAGCAACATCAGCTCCCTCCATGGTTGTTGCAATCCGTTCAGACCACCACCTCAAGTGATTACCATTCTACTGTTTTGGTTGTCACCCAAACCATCTATTCACTGGCTTTTGCAGTGGTTTCGCCATCTCTATGCACTTATCTGGACACACTGTGTCCTGAGACTTTTCTTCTTGTTCCTGGCTGCTCACATGACTATGTTTAGCCTATTCTAGGGAACAATAGACAAAATGCTGCTAATTTATTTGTGCATTTGAATGTGAATTTTTTGTCTAATATAATCTTCAGTGCACAGTGGGAGGATTAAGACTGTAGGACACAATAAGAAAAGGCAGAATTAAAATATAGGTGCAAATAACTGTCAGCACAAAACTGTGGCTGAAAATGTTATGCTGTCTTTCAAAATCAGGCCGAAATTTCCATGGACTTCAAAGGGAGCTTCAAAGGAGCTCAGCACCGCCAACCCCCCCGCCCTTCTTATGTAGGGGCCCAGATCTGGATTTAGATGCATAACTTCAAGCATATAGATTTGAATTATTTTGGCCAGAGAGGGCACAGGGAAACTGCCCACAGACACTCCACATATTTTACTTTTAATTATTTCACATGCAGAAACTTGACAGCAGAGAATTTTGGAACCTTGGCTCGATTCCAGCCTGTTTTGAATACTCACTGTAACATTTATTTAGAAAGCAGGCCAAACCAGCAACACTTTTCATTCTTTGATTACAGCGTGCACACTGGATGGGATTTTTTCCACTCCTCCGTCCCACTGTTCTGACAGAGTAAACAAGGGCAACAGGCTGGTGGTTGTTACAGTCCCAAGGATGTGTTCTCTTTTGCCATCAGCGTGGCTCAGTTTCACAGAAATCCAAATGAACATTAATTTGATTCTCCTTTTATAACCAAAGCCTTACAAAAGTCTGTTCTGGCTTCTGGCACATAGCAAATTCCCATCCATGTAAAGTATTTTCAATTACTTTAAAATGCAGAATTATGGTAAGCATGGATCCCAAGCTTTGAAGCTGCAGCTGCACATAAAGAACAAATGTTTTTAGTTTGGTCTTGTCATGCATACTATAAGGTTTTAAAACCCCTGTCATAAATATAAAGGGAGGGGTAACCACCTTTCTGTATACAGTGCTATAAAATCCCTCCTGGCCCAAGGCAAAACCCTTTCACCTGTAAAGGGTTAAGAAGCTAAGGTAACCCCACTGGCACCTGACCCAAAATGGCCAATGAGGGGACAAGATTCTTTCAAATCTGGAGGGACGGGGGGAACAAAGGGTTTGGTCTGTCTGTGTGATGCTTTTGCCAGGAACAGATCATGAATGCAGCCTTACAACTCCTGTAAAGTTAGTAAGTAATCTGTAAGTAATCTAGCTAGAAAATGCGTTAGATTTTCTTTTGTTTAAATGGCTGGTGAAATAAGCTGTGCTGGATGGAATGTATATTCCTGTTTTTGTGTCTTTTGTAACTTAAGGTTTTGCCTAGAGGGATTCTCTATGTTTTGAATCTGATAACCCTGTAAGGTATTTACCATCCTGATTTTACAGAGGTGATTCTTTTACCTTTTCTTTAATTAAAATTATTCTTTTAAGAACCTGATTGATTTTTCATTGTTCTTAAGATCCAAGGGTTTGGGTCTGTGTTCACCTGTACAAATTGGTGAGGATTCTTATCAAGCCTTCACTAGGAAAGGGGGTGTAGGGCTTGGGGGGATATTTTGGGGGAAGACATCCCCAAGTGGGCTCTTTCCCTGTTCTTTGCTTAAAACGCTTGGTGGTGGCAGCATACTGTTCAAGGACAAGGCAAAGTTTGTACCTTGGGGAAGTTTTTAACCTAAGCTGGTAAGAATAAGCTTAGGGGGTCTTTCATGTGGGTCACCACATCTGTACCCTAGAGTTCAGAGTGGGGAAGGAACCTTGACAACCCCCAAATTCCTCCCAGTAGTGCTTATTAAATGCACTTGGATTAATGAAGGACTGCCTATGCAGAGTCTTGACTAAGGGATGATACCCTCAAAATGAAACAAAGGTAACAAAGTTCATCTACTTCCCACAGGAAAGTATCTTAAGAAAAGGGCAAGAGACTGATTAAAAATCAATCTTACCCATAGATCAGCTAGGATGAAAGTTGGTATGTACAATACATATTTCCCAGCATGTTTGATCCTTTTTTCAGAGATTCAACAACAAAGAGGGAGCCATTCACCTAAAAGCTGGGATCGTATCACCCAGGACAGTCATTTCTGCAAGGCATGCAATTAAAATGCATTTTCACCTAATAAAAACCAGAACCATTTTTTTGAGTTTCCAATCAAGGCCACTCCACTTGTGCAAATTATCAGCTTATTTAGGTTTTCATATGGCATTCATCACCATAAGTATCTGAGGACCCAATCAGTAAAGATATTTAGGCACCTAACTTCCATTGTTTTCAATGGGAAGGAGACTAAATATCTTTGAAGATCTGGGCTTGAGTGCCTCCTGGCTGCTATAATTGAGATTATGTCATATCCATTGTGAAACATTTTTCCAAGGAATGGGCAGGCACGTTTGATTTCAGTTTTAAAAAAAATCCAGCCCTTTCTGAAATTCTGGTAATCTAGGCAATATAAATTGTAACCCCGCCCCGTACAATTATTGTAAAGGTTGTGTTTTGAACTGATAGTCATGAAAATGAAGAAATTAATATAGCATTGACTGGAGCCAAAGCTAGAGAAGAATGACACATGAATTTCCCTACTCAACACAGCCCATGGATTTTAGTCTGAAACACTCTAGTTATTGCAGTCCTGGGTCTCTCTTAAGCAGTGACTGACAAACATGCCAAATATATGTGATGTGAACAAACATCCACTAGGGACTGAGAGGAGGCTAATCTCAGTCGTATTTGTGATTTATCCAAAATCAACCTTGGTCTCCAGTTGTTGAAAGGCTAGTGCACTAAGCATCCCCTGCCACCAACAAACCATAACTTGTTTTTATATATAAAATCAATTAATATCTGAATAAAAAGAAAAGAAGCTCCTCTGACTGATTTACAGACATTTATGTGACATCCCTTCATAAATTATTTGTCTGAAGTACAGTTCTGTGCTTTGGCCAACAGGGACAACATGTATAGGATACTAGCCAGGTTGGTAGGCCAAAAAGCTACAAAACAAGGTAAATAAATCAGTACACACTCCCTCTCTCCAACAGAGTGCACGTGCATCACCAGTTTGTTTAGATTAGGCTGACAGTAAGTCTCTGGTCATTTTTAAATGTTTTGCATATGCATCTGCAGCAATCATTTGGAAAAAGAAATAGATAAAAAGCATCTGGAAAATAAAGCCTTCCAGATGCAACCATGGTCAAGATGCAGGAGGTCATGGTTTTGGCTACTGCACCAACCCTACGTGTCTTTTTCCTTAATGTAAATTTCTTGGTCTATACTTTACTTAGCCTTGAGTAACTCACAAGTAAAGTAACTCTCACACTAAGAATAATGGATGTTTTAGTTCACCAGCAATTAAAAAAACAAAACAACAACAAACAAAAATAAAAAAAACACAAACCAATGCCACATTTCATTTGGGTCAAACCAAAAATGAGATTTTTTGGAATTCTCAGAGTATCAAAAAGTAAAAAAGTTTAATTTTGGGTTGAATGAAACATTTTGTTCAACCCAAAACAAAACATTTTATTTCAACTTTGACCATTTTTAAAGGTTTTTGTCTGTTTTTTTTTGGGGGGGGGGGAGGGTTTCAATAAAATTGAAGGAAATTTCAAAAAATTATCGCAAACCAAAATCTCAAAATGGTTTGACATTTTTGGATTTTTTTTTTTACATGAACAATTTGGCAAAACCAACACAAATTCACAAAACATTTCAGTGTAATTGAATTTGCATTTTTTGCCAAAAAAAGTTTGCCAAAATTTTTTTGCACAGCATTACTCACACAAATATTTGGTTTATAATTGTGACTCGGGCACAGCTTGGCATTCAAAGTTCAAATGCATGTGTAAGGATGGGTGGTTAGAACCTACGTCTACAGAGCCTGTGACAGCTGACAGTCCCACAGTGACACCAGGAAACCATGCAGAGGCACAGCCAGAGAGCACTGTGGAGAATAAGCGCCGCAGGAAGTATCGCCCAAAATGACCCATAATGACAGTACCCTGCAGCCCTCTGATTGGCCAACCACCCTATTTAACCCTGGAGAGTGCCCCAAGAGGTTGCCTGGACAACAAAACAGACTTTGGACCTGCTGCAACTCCAGACTGGTCTCCAGCCTGATCCTGAGCCTGACTCTTGCCTCCTGATTCTAGCCTAGTATTATCTCTGATCTCCAGTCTCCAACCCTGGCTTGACTTTCACCCAACTTTTGCTTACTCAGCCTGGTTTACAGTGATTCCTCTGACCCCTACTCAAATACTACTGTCCCTGATATGTGGACCCCAGCACAGCTGCGACCACAAAGCCAGACCGCCTATGCCCCAGTCCCTTAGAGTATGGATATATGGTGGTTGTATTTAGTCATTTTATTTTAATAATGCAAAGATGATATTTTCTGTGGTAACTCATGTGCACATTTCATTAAATTTAAAATTTCCTTTTAAAAAAACAACCATATTTCACAGGACAACCAAGGAGAATCATAGAATATCAGGGTTGGAAGGGACCTCAGGAGGTCATCTAGTCCAACCCCCTGCTCAAAGCAGGACCGATCCCCAATTAAATCATCCCAGCCAGGGCTTTGTCAAGCCTGACCTTAAAAACTTCTAAGGAAGGAGATTCCACCGCCTCCTTAGGTAACACGTTCCAGTGTTTCACCACCCTCCTAGTGAAAAAGTTTTTCCTAATATCCAACCTAAATCTCCCCCACTGCAACTTGAGACCATTACTCCTTGTTCTGTCATTTGCTACCACTGAGAACAGTCTAGAGCCATCCTCTTTAGAACCCCCTTTCAGGTAGTTTTAAGCAGCTATCAAATCCCCCCTTATTCTTCTCTTCCGTAGACTAAACATCCCCAGTTCCCTCAGCCTCTCCTCATAACTCATGTGTTCCCATCCCCTAATCATTTTTGTTGCCCTCCGCTGGACTCTTTCCAGTTTTTCCACATCCTTCTTGTAGTGTGGGGCCCAAAACTGGACACAGTACTCCAGATGAGGCCTCACCAGTGTCGAATAGAGGGGAATGATCACGTCCCTCGATCTCCTGGCAATGCCCCTACTTATACATCCCAAAATGCCATTGGCCTTCTTGGCGACAAGGGCACACTGTTGACTCATACCCAGCTTCTCGTCCACTGTAACCCCTAGGTCCTTTTCTGCAGAACTGCTGCCAAGCCATTCGGTCCCTAGTCTGTAGCGGTGCATTGAATTCTTCCGTCCTAAGTGCAGGACTCTGCACTTGTCCTTGTTGAACCTCATCAGATTTCTTTTGGCCCAATCCTCTAATTTGTCTAGGGCCCTCTGTATCCTATCCCTACCCTCCAGTGTATCTACCTCTCCTCCCCGTTTAGTGTCATCTGCAAACTTGCTGAGGGTGCAATCCACACCATCCTCCAGATCATTTATGAAGATATTGAACAAAACCGGCCCCAGGACCGACCCTTGGGGCACTCCACTTGATACCGGCTGCCAACTAGACATGGAGCCATTGATCGCTACCCTTTGAGCCCGACAATCTAGCCAGCTTTCTATCCACCTTATAGTCCAGTATAGTATAGAATCTGCTCATATCCTTGACAGCCATATAGGACTTAGATTCCTAGAGAGCTACATGTGGCACTCAAGATGAAGAACACAGGGAGGACAATAGGGCAGGAAGCTTTTAACAATAGGAAGCAGTATGGCCTACTGGGAAAGTCATTGGGTGAGGAGTCCTTGGTTCTAATCCTGGTTCTGCCACTGACTTGCTGTGTGACCGTGGGACAGTTACTTCACTTCTCCATGATTCTGTTTCCCCTCCCACCCTTTGTCTTGTCTATTCAGATTGTAAGATCTTTGGGAAAGGAGCTCTCTCTCTGTGTAGTGCAGTGCCTAGCCCAATGGGGTTTCAATCTCCGCTGAGGCCTCTAGGTGTTACTGTAATACAAAACAACAAGAACAACGGGGTTCATTAGTTTAGCAGAATGATGAATTGTCATTTTCACAAAGGGTTCCCATAGAAGTTCTCTCCCTTGGACCTGTGACAAATCCTATGACTACAAACTGGAAAACTAAAAAACAAAAACAGCCAAACCTGACATTTGCTGAAATTCAGTTCATTTCAACTGCAGAAAACTTTCACTTCAGATGTATTTTCATGAGCCCCAGAGATAAGTTTGGCAGGGATGAATGAACATTACTGAGATGAGATGAGCTCCCTCAGAGGAAGAGAAACCACCTTAACCTTTACCCTCAATTTGGTGGTGGAATTTTTAAGCAAGGGGCTCTCAGAAGCTCCATCCAACACATGAATGTTTTGGCATAAACCACACTGACTGTAAACTCAGTTTGAGCAAACTGTGATAGACATAATTCACAAAACCAGGAAAATAAATGCCAGATTTATATAGGACAGCAATAAATTGTGTTCTAAAGTGGGGGATGTCCTTGGTAATGACGGACCGAGTGAGAGTTATATGTACATGGATGGCTGTCCCTTATGATGCTCACAATCATCACTGACAGATGCAGGGAACCTGGAGGTCAGTAAAACATTTGGCATATCAGTAGTTACTGAGGCAAAGTTCAATGTACAGAATAAGTCTGGAAGAGCAGACCAGCTGCTTTAGCTCAAGTAAAGGCAAAAACATTGCACTGTTCTCCCTGCATTGTTCCTTATC
The DNA here is from genome assembly GCF_965152275.1 of Natator depressus. Taxonomy (NCBI): domain Eukaryota; kingdom Metazoa; phylum Chordata; order Testudines; family Cheloniidae; genus Natator; species Natator depressus. Next base: position 69,065,091 of record NC_134237.1, on the reverse strand, counting down.
CCAAGAACTCTTTGGTTTAACATTTTGAAGAGCATAGAAACAGCAACTAAATTTAGCATCAGCAATGATGAAAAATACAGCTTATGTTACTTTTACAAAAGTGTTCCAAAGTGATGTTTTCTTTTCTCTTTAAAAAGGTTTAGTTAACTTGGTACTTGCTGTTCCTATTTAAGTCTAGTCCTTTTAAAAACTCTGCATCATGATATTTTCCTCTGTTAGTGACCTAGGCAACACTACTGAAGAATGCAACTGCTTGAAGGAAAGAATTAGATATGTCCTACAGTCAAGATCCTTTTAAACTGATATATTCATATCTGAAAATGCATGTTTATTCTACTTTGAAAGGGATGCTGTCATTGTCTGATGACTAATTCCATGCTTTCTTTCTAGTGGTTTACACTTTGCATTTATAGAATCACTCTGTGTGCCAAAATTTTGCTGTCAGTGACACCCATCCAAACTTAACTGACTTGCATGGGTGCAAATCAGAGAAAAATCTGGGTTTGTATCAAACTTTTGCTGTGATGGCTGATGAAACTTAGGTTCCAGCCTCCATATATTTCTGTCAGCAAACCAAATGGGCACAATTCTGGATTCTGTCACATGTGTAGTTCCCCTTCAAGTTAATAGGGGTTACCTTCCACATAGCTGAAGGCTGAGCTGGACCAATAAATCTACTAATATGTAGAGTTCTTTAGAATAGGAAAAACGGAGACCCCCAAGAACAAGGATTGAGCAATAGGGTATTGGCCAAATTCCAACTCAGAAATAAACAATATTCAGCCCCCATAATGCCTCTCTGAAATGTTAATTGACTACAGCATTCTTCACTTCCTCTCTAAATGTTACTATATGGTGGTAAAAACGACTGTGTTCCATCCCAAACGTGGCTGCATTTGATGGATGGGTAAAGTGATCCCTATGTCCCTTACTAACCTCACTAGGTGAAAGTGTTAAGTGACTGCAAGTGACTTGACCACCCTGGCAGTACTAAGTATTTTATTCAATTGACATTTTTTCCTCAGTAAAATTATGCAAATAAATATTTAATGATGAACTAGTACTAGGTGGTCCAACCAGTGGCCTGAGGGAAGGGGAGCCAAGTTGGGAGGAGGGGAAGTGTGGAATGGGAGCCAGGCTGTGGGAGCGTAGAACAGGGAGAAGAGCTGGGACTGTGTGAAGTGGGGAGTCGAGCTGAGGGAGGGGAGAGTGTGGAAAGGACTGGGACTGCAATAGAGTATAGAGAGCAGAACTGGCGGAGTGCTAGGGGCTCCCTTGAGGGCTCTGGGATGGTCAGGCTGCTGGTGGGAGAAAAAATATGAAAACATTATTGTTCAACTGCTGTTGAAAACAATTTGATTTTTGTTACTTCAAGCATTGTCCTTGCTTAATACCTTTGTAAAAAAATAAAAAGTGAAATAATTTCTACCATACAGAATTCCAACACATGGTAGATCATAGAATTGTAGAAGATTAGGTTGAAAGAGACCTGAGGAGGTCATCTAGTCCAACCCCCTGCTCAAAGCAGGACAAACCCCAACTAAATCGCAGTGCTTCTCACTCAGATTTGTCCCAGGGGTCGACCAGGCCAAGCTTGCCTTCATCATATATTTCAGTTCTTCCAGTGCCACTGACTGTGCATGGGAACCAGTACCACGTAGCCCCCTGCAACCCAACGCCTCATGGATCCTCCCCAGCATACAAGCTGCAGCCTCCATCCCTACAACTGCCTCACCTGGGGCTGAAGACTAGGGAAGTGCTGAGGCCTCCAGTCCCCTCCCCTCCCAGCCCACAGCACCAGGACTCCAGCAGGGCTCACCTTTTGGGCAGGGATATGGGCACCCTAACCCATCACCCCCCAGTGAGGGCGGCGGGTCCCTGGCCATGGGCTGCCTGCACTATTGTCCCAGGCATTGTCAGGAGGGGAGGCAGCAGCTGCTGGGTCTGTGCAGCCTGAGAGCCAGTTGGGTGTGGGGAGAGGTTGGATTCCCTGTCCTCTCACCTCATGGCTCCCTGTTCCTGCCTTCCTATGGTCAGTGCAGCTGGCACCCCATCCCTTCCCGTAGGCAGTGGGGAGGGGGAATTTTACTTCTGCACGACAGTGCACTGACCACAGTGAAGCCCTGGCCAGAGTTTCCTCCCTAAGTCAGAAGGGGTAGGGACATGTGTACCATTTGAAATATTCCTGGGGGCACCCCTATCTTGATAAGGTGAGCTAGTCTCCTATTTAATTTTATTACTTCTTAACCCTACACAGAAATGCTAAATGCTAATAAATCCTAAAAAAAGGATCTTATTCTAGAATCTGGAATGATATTTCTGTATGTGGCCCACGAAGGTAGTATTTGTATGTGGCCCACAAAACTAACATCTGGCCCACAGCATTGAAAAGTTCAGACCATCCTGAACTACTATATCCAGAGCTGTTCTTCATTTTACCTGAACGTCAGACACTTGTGAAGTAGACCCAGAAATCTAGTCAATTGGTTTTTGTTGTTTCTCACAGTTCTGGACAGTCAGACTATTAACCTATATCCTGGCAGCAAACTAGCTCATCAAAACCATCCAACTAGAAACCATATTGAACAAACCAGTTCAGATGCTGCTGCCAAACCCACAGCCTCTGGGGGCTCCCTAACTCATGGGAATCCCATCCCATTATCATTTCAACCCAGTGTGTTATTTATTGCTCATATTTCCATGCCACGTAATTCATTCCTAGATTCATAGTTAAAATGGCTAGAAGTGACCACTGTGATCATGTTGTCTGACCTCCTGCATAACACAGGTCATAGGACTTCCATGAATTAATTCCCGTTTGAGCTAGAGCAAACAGGAATTGGGGAGTGGAATAAGAGTTGCTGTATGCTGACGTCAGAATCATGAGAGATCAGGATGTCTCCTTTGACACTTTGACCTTATTTGGGCTACTTCATTTCACATGTTTCTCTTGCCTTCTGTTTTACAGGAAACTTCCATCCTTTTGTCTGTAACCAATGTTTAATTTGTGCCAGGGCTTGACAGGGCCGAGCCCTGGCACCTCTAGGCTTGGCAGTTCATAGCCCCAGCACCTCTGGGCTTACTGCCCCAGTTATGAATGTAAAGAAAAATTTCTTGAGCCCCAGCACCTAATAACTTGAGCCCCAGCACCTCTCATTACAAATTAAGCACTGTCCGTAACCCTACCCAAAAACAAACAAACACTCGCCAAATCTAGACACATTACTTATTCTCTAGTCCATATTTGTACCCAGTTGGCACAGCAAATCCATTTAGGGGAAATGGAGAGAAGGCTGCATGCTCGACTGTGGCTGTGAAATGGGGGCCCCTACGCAAAAGAGTTGTGGGGGGCTACATGCTTTGCTTGAATCTTGGATAGAGCTGGTCCAAAACAAGTAATTATATTTCATGAACATTTTTTTTAAATAAATGCATTTTTTCCCTCATTTTATTCAACATTTTCCATCATATTTTGGCTAGATAAAGTCCAAACATTTTTTGAACATTTTTCAAAAATTTTCAATTTTTTTGTTTCAATGGGGGAAAAAAGTCACTTTCATTTTTTTATATTCCCTATTCAGAATCTTTTTTCCCTAGTGGACAATAAGTTAAAAAGAAATGAGAGAAAGTAGGATTTTGCCCACCAAAATGAAACAAAAAATTCCTTTTTTTCCCATTTTCAATTTTTAAAAATCGAACACTAAGACCTTCAACAACAATGGAAATAAATGTGTGAAAATTTCAATGTAATCAAAAAGTAATTTTTTGATGAAAAATGCCAAAATAATCCAGCCAGTTCTGAATCTGAATTAATAATATTTTTTCATTACATTCAAATGGAGAGCATCAAAGAAATATTACAAATATACAATATATACCAATGTAATCAGAACACCAAGAAGTATCACTTTTAAAAGTACTGCACAAGAATTCCAGCTCATCTGGGTGGCAAGTTATTTAGGTTATATTACAGATTCTGACACAAGACTAAGCAGTTCAAAAATTCCCTTTTCTTTTTTTCAGGTCTTTGACTACCATTGTCACAGGAAGCCACAATAGAGGCAGAATAGGGTGAACTATCACGTGAAGACCATACACACAAACATGAGCTGTGAATATCTGATCCTCAAGTACACTAGGAAAGTGGCAAAGAAATACCAGCAATAAAAAAACAAGAGCGAGGGGAAGGCATTGGAAGTAACCATAAAGTTTGCTGCAAGAATGCTCTCTCTCTTAATAAAAGCAGTTGGTAAGAAAGGTAGCTAATGTAAAGTATTTAAAAAACAATCAAGGATCCAACCCTACTCCCACTGATGTATGTAGTAGTAAAAATCTATTTTAAAGCTAAAATCCCATTACTTTAGACCTTGTCTTATACTGGACTCTCCGATATTGATAAAGATATTGCTCATTTCCATCTACAGAATGCATCCCACACTTTGACTAGTTCATTTTCAGCAACGCGTAACATATCATTTGTAATCCCATTTAATAGATTGGGAAATGGAGACAAAGAAATTAAATGACTTGCTCAAGATGCATGTCAGAGTTGAAAATACAAGTGCCCAATCTCGACTCCATGTTCAGCACCCAGACGACCACACTACAGTGTCTTACCAAGGAAACAGTGTCTTCCTTTCAGAATCAATGGACATCAATAGCAGGGCGATAGAAAGGAGTACAGGTCAGGATTGGACTGCTGATCATCCAGACTTTTTCCCTTTTGCAGGCTGCAGAGCTGACCGGCTTCTGCTCCTCCTACATCCCTGGAGCTGACTGGCAGTCAATTAATTTTGCTCAGTCTAGTCTCATCTATACTACTCACCGGCTCTGTCTATGGAGACCAATGCAGGCAGGCAACAACCATGCACTGGAGTGAGTGGAGGGTGAGAGCTGAGAAAAAAGTGAATAAAGTGAAGAAAAGGGATAGGAGAGAGGGTCTAATTGTTGTGGTGTTAGCCTGGAACTTGGGAGACCTGGGTTCAGTTCCTCCCTCCACCACCAACTTGCTGTTTGACCTTGGCCAAGTCATTCAGCCCCTTTAGTGCCTGAGTTCTCCATCTGTAAAATGGGAGATATCCTCACAGGGGTGTTGTGAGTATAAATACATTAGAGACCAGGAGGTGCTCATGTACTACAGTAATGGGCACCATAGAAAGATTGAGATGATAAAGGAGAAGTGAAGGAGAAACAGAGGTGGCAAGAAGGGATGGGACAATAAATTAGAAATTTTGGGAATACAGAAAAATGGAAATTGAGAGACTGAAAGAACTTGGGGGAAAGAAAGGAGAGAAAAAACACATGAAAGAGTGGCAGACTAGATAGAGGATGACGGGACGAAGAATACTGTTAAACAAGACAAAGGGGAAACAGACACTGAAAAAGACTAAGGAAGGATATGATAACATACAGTAGTAGGAAAGAAGATATTTGGTAGGAAAAGAGAAAAATGAAACTAAAAGTTAAAGAGACAGAACAAGTTGATTTTTGAATTATGTAATAGATCTTTTAACATCACCAAATGTTAAAATTAAAATTACGTTTTGATTATATTGCAGACAAATTCATTAATATCTTTGAGTAACTGACAGAATTTTTCCAAAAGTGCCTTGGAGTAAAATAACAGAAGCTCCTACAGCACCAAATCTATAGCTGAGCAAGTTATCTTGATTCTGTGGACATGTTTAGAAAGCCCTTAAACAAAGTTATAAATAAGCCTTGGATCCAGCTATTCTCATTTTTTGTTCTTTATCATTTCTCTTTGTTCTCCAACAATGGAATGAGAATCTTGTGCCAATGGAAAGACAAACTGAACTACTCTGGGCTTTTGGCATGCTCCAGAACAATATTTTAGCCTTGAGGGGAGACAAAAGGGAGGGAAAATATGTGGAGCTGATGTAGTCTGTGATGTTTTTCCTGTTTTTTTAAACACAGTTCTTACAAATCCCCAGCACCACGTCCTCTCTCTCCCCTCTCCCCTGAAAAAAAAAAGATAACCAAATATCAGTAGGCCATTGTGCCCCTTCATTTTCCATCTCTGCAGCTTTGTTCCATAAGCAGAATACAGCATATTTCTGATCAGTGTCTTCTTCCCTGACACTCCTCCATCTAGAGAAATCACTAGAGTCAGAGGCCAAGTATCACCTTATGAAAGTGACTGCAAGACCTTTGGCCAGAAGGGTGATTTCCTTGCAATTCCTTCCACTGATTCAAGAATCAGTCATCCCCCCACCCCCTCTCAGTTAGCCACAGTGCAGAGAGCCCAAAAAGCTATCAAAATGGAGAGCCAATACAATTAATAAACAATAAAATTAAATGTAAGAAGTTCATTAGCTGTTTATACTCACGGAGGCATAACACCTTTTGGAAGTCCTAGTGCATTGACAGATATAGGCGGTGGCTGGGATGGTAACATGGAGCTGAGGAACGCTGCTGGAGACTGGCTGGAGTTAGAGAATCTAGCAGTTGGAGAAAGACTGCGGGAAGGTGAGGAAACTGAGGAAGGGAGAGGAGGAGGAGGGGGTGGGGGAAGTGGGAAGGAATCAGAAACTGAAAACGTTGCAGTTGGACTAAAGACTGGTGGAGGTGGGGGCGGGGGTGAAGAGGAAGATGGAGACCACAGGTACTCTCCTTCCGGAGCAAATGGCTGGGAGAAAGGGGGAACAGGTGCTCTGCCAAATTGTTTCTGAGAGGCAGTTGGAGACATAGGGGATGGAAGGCTGGATGTGGAAGACCCAGATGAAGGAGTTACATAACCTGAAGCAGGACTGATGTTCTGAGCAGCAATGAATTGTTTAGGCCGGGCATAGTTGAAGGTGCTGGATGACTGCATGGTGGGGGAAGTGTGGGAGTTGAGAACGCTCATTTGCACAGGAGAACTGACAGACTGGCTGGACACCAGCTCCTGGAAAGAAGGGGGAGGAGGAAAAGGAGGAGACGGAGGAGGGTTTTGATGTTGCTGGTGGTGATGGTACCGCTGACCACCTTCTTGTTCCAGACGAATTTGGTTCTGCAGTTGTTGTAGTTTTAGAGGGTCCCTGCATGAGAAGAAAAAGTTTATCAGAAGGGTGGTGATGGAAGAGGAGAGGATTAAAATAAAGAGACAACCTCATTATCTAGACACTGAGCTCTGTTTTGTCACCTGGAATTTTAGAAGCCAATGGAAGTCAGAGCTATTTGCGTATCTGATCCTTAAGTCTATCTCCTTGCCAGCAAAGTCCATGCAAGAACGCACATCAGATATTAAACTGCTACAACACTTAACTGTAGCTAAAGGACCATTTGTAAGCTTTCTAATTAATAAAGCCATGAATCCCTGCTGGGATGGAAAACCTCAATGAAGTTGTGAGATTTGGTTTGAATACTTATTTAAGGCTTTCCCCAACAGATTGAAACCTTTTTTGGTCTGGAGATTGGGATGGGGTAGCTCCCTGTTTCATCAGACCTGGAAATACTGCAAGCAAAGTCCTTTTTGTGATCTTCTTAGTACTCTTATTTTCAGCTAATGCCACAATAGAAATTAAGACCCTTTTGAATTTTAAAAAAAGTTTGATTTTTATTTGGGTGCCGGTGGGTCATTTGTTAATTTTATTTGAACTTAATATATTAATTGCAATAGTCCTAATATTAAGGGTCACTTTTTTTTAAAAGGGCCTCAATTCTGTCTCTCTTATTATGGTGTTCAAATATCTAAGCAACTGCAGCCACAATCAGGTTGCTAGAAATCTAAATGCCCTAGCTTGTGCTTGCTGTTAATCATGTGTCATTCCCATGAGGTGACACACATTTGACAGCTCTGTCAAGCCTTCCCACACATTTGTGAGGGAGTGAATGAAACTTCCCCCACAATTTTCTACAACCTAGGGAAAGGTGAACTAAGCTGCATACCAGGAAACCATGAGTTTTAGTCCCAGCTTTTCCACTGACAGCTGTTAATATATCTGTACTCTTTACAACTTTTATTCTTAACTAAGCCTCATAACTCTACCATACCAGGAGGCAGCTAAGGAACTAAAGCTCTAGGGCTCTGCTAACTGGACTCATGACACTATACCAATGGGAGATAGGCTTATTTACAATAAAAATACAGAACTTCTTCACATTCACATAACTGTAAAGACTGTAGGTTTGACATGCAGAAGCGCTGAGCACCCAGAACTCCAAATGAAGTGAACAGGAACTATAGACACTCAACACGGATGACAATCAGATCCTGTACATATTTTTGCTTATTGTACAATTGCTTAAATGACCATTTACATTGCTGCTTTCCTGTTAATTGCTCCTTCAGTATGCACTTCTGTAAAAAAAATCTTGAGACTAAAGACCACTAAGGTAGTTTGTCAATCTCCTTTAATAGCCCTGCTTTAGCAGCACTACAACCTCAATAAGGCTCTTATCAAAGCAGAGATCAAACTTTGCTGTGTGTGGTCTTAATTCTAAAACTCATCTGTTTTACTAGCTTAACAATTGTCTTGTCCCAGCTGGGAATTGTAACTTTGTCTGAACGCTCCAGATGTCTTTGTGGTTTTATGTGCACATGCACCTTTTCAGGATATTTCACATATAAATACTTTACAATATTATATACAGTGTGTCATTTATGATATAATTTAGGTCATTATTTAACCAGAGATTTTAGTGCAGAGTCTATTGAATGCATGGAATACGTATGTATGACAAACATCATAATGGATGCATACTTCTGGTATTAGAAATGATCATGATGTCATTGTTACATTTGTAACCTACTTTCCCTTATAAGATTCATTTTGATACTCCTGCTCCCCAGAGTACTCAAAATATTTTCGGCCTGAAATTTCACGTGTGGTGTCTAGAAAAGGAGACTGTTTGGCTGTAAAGAGGGGGACAGAAGTTTAAGATTAATCACACAAGGTATTTTGAGACAGTACTGAAAAAAAAAATCAAGGTTTTGAAAGGTCTGACTATTTTGTAAAACCATATCACAAAGATAGCTTGGTTTAGAAATGAGAGTTACCCCACATACAGTACATACTTTATTTGTTAGTAGCAGATTAGCTCTTTTTTACCAGACTGTTTTTGATATAGTTGTGTAAAACACTTCGGAGTTATTCACTACAGAGTTCTGAATCTTCTATTCATTTTTTTGAATGTTCAACATATAGTATCCAAATCCTGCTGAGTTCAGATTGTTTTGATGTTAGGTTTAGGTTAAGGCTGATCTTTAGGGTTTTTTTTTAATACTCTTTGAATGTCCCTTAACCTGAAAGAGCTACTGCTTGAGCTATTTTGCCTTGAGGCTTTCTTTTTAGCCCATACGGTCATCTGACCCTCCCAGTCAATGGCAGAGTTCCAGCAGCAATACCAAACCATCTTGGATAGATGAGTAAAAAAACCTTTTTTTAAAATTTTTTTGGGGGTTTTCCTTTTCAAGTTTGTGTCTTCCAAATTGTGCATTTTAACTATTTTTGGGCACATTGTCTAATGGTCATAGAAGTGTTTTAACATTTTTTACTTTCATTTTCATACAAATTTTACTTCATTTTCCCCATCATTTTAATGTATTATAGTGCGACTAAGGCCAAAAAAGTAAATAGAAATGTACCTAACTATATATGTTGTGCCAGGTATGGAAGAAGTTTAACACTCTCAAACAGAGACTTTTCACCAAGCATGTGCCATAACAAAAGGTATCCTGTGCTGCATTGAAACTTTTCTATTTTAAATTACAAAGTCATGTGTTCATCTTTTGAACAGTGGCACAATATAGCAGTGACCATCTTGGGCCTTGTCAATGCTAATTACTACCTGTTTTACAGCAACTGCTGCTAAATGATGCAGCTATATCAGTGTTAGTAATGACGGAAGTGCTAGTGTAAACCAGGATCAGGCTTTAAATCCAGGGTGTTATGAAAATCTACATGTTGGGTAAAGGAAAGATCCTACTCTGAGCAGGTTTTCATGCCACAATGGTAAAAATGCATGATCCCTGTATTAGGCATCTTTGCAGCTATTCTGTTGCTGTAAGACTGGTACTAAGTTTTCTAGCGCTAGACGCATCCTAGAGTAATGTCATCCAGCATTTTTTTAAAAAAAATATCCCATTGTTGCTATTGCACTGATGCTAATAATTTTGGGAGCATCAGGGTGGAGAGGGGGCACTAGTGTTTAACACTGTTGCACCACATCATCTAACCTTACTCAGTGCAAATCTAGACACAGTAGTTAAAAATACTCCACCTGTGGCCAATCTGTACCAGTGCTTCTTCCATTATTAGCAGCAATAGTGAAGCAACTATGGAGATAAAGAAAAACTTCAGGGACTAGGAAGACACAAACAAAACTAATTTAGTTATAACAACATGATCCTATCTCAGCTAACTAAGGTGTGTTTAGTAATCCAGCGTAATAGATAGGCACACTTTCATAGAACCGGTCACATATATTTTACATCTACTTCTTTAAACACAGTGAAAAAACCCATAACATTTTCACATACTTATTTTTGATGACTTATTTGAGGTTTACCTACAGTTTTATCTAACGAGTTAATTACAGAAACTGAAAAATCAAAAGTAACTTCTGAATAAAATTCCCTCAGTGAAAAGGCGAAATCGACTATAAAATAATCACATTGGAGGTGGAGGGGAAATGGACATTCAGCAAGTCATTTGAACTCAGACATGACCATCTATAAAGGGATTTCAACAGCTTTATTCTGATATTTGTCAGTTATTTCCTGCCTAATGTTGGAAATTCTTGCTATAGATTTGTACGTGTATATATCGCTGCCTACGCTCCAACAGCTATGATAACAGAGTTAAAGACAACATGAAAAAAATAAGACCTATAAGCCACTGAAAAAACATATTTACACACACACAGACACAATGTAACAGCGAGAAGTAGTAATATTTTAATATGAACGAGGGCACGGGCCTAAACAACAATAGGGGAAATCTAATACATTATGAAGGTTATTCAGTTCTTAATGTAAATGTGCATATTATTACCCTGTCCACAATACTTAATTTTTGCCAATTTACTATTGACATAGTGCAGTAACATTACAACTTTTCTATATAACAAGTATAAACTACTGTTCTATTCTACACAAGCTAGTTTCTGCTGTATATATCTCAGAGCCATTTGGAGAAGAGGGCTCAGCTCTTAATAACTGTGTCTAAAATGACAGCAGAAGGCATGGTCTTTTTTCACCTCCATTACTAAGTCTTCCCTGGATGGTCTTTCACCTGCTCTGCAACTCTGCCTTGAAAGAGAGAGACCGGGGAGGAAGAAACTCAGCTTGTATTGCTTCTAAGAATTAGGATTTATGTTCTTCACACCACTAGTAGTTTCTAATGATAGAGGGTGTGATAATCTTGAGGCTGGAAATACACTTGCTTCTGGGAGCAGTGTGTGTGCTGCAAGTTGTCACTCTTTTGTTTTATATCTCTGAGTGCTGAAGAGTTATAATTAACTGTGAGAATTCTTACACTCTCTGTAACTAAGCAATGCTTTATTTAATGTACATATACCAAGTTTCAAGAAGAGATTATTACGTCTCAGATATTTCTACAACTTTGTTTTCCTCTCTGCCCCTTCCAAGACAAATTACCGAAATGAAAGACATCTCACTTATAAATAAGTATAATTATTTTATCGCTTTGCTTAATGAAAATATGTAGCTGCAAAGCTTATGGGAACTGGAAGCTGAGTACTCTAATTGCCTAGGAGGACTGTTTTCTCCATTATGAAGTTAGTGAATCCCTCATGCTACCATCAAAGCCTTCTTCAGACAACATATTGACAACCACAATATACATACTAATCTGCACCAACTATTACAAGTGGCTCAATACTGATCTCAGGTATTTGGGTGGACGTTCCTTGTAATTACGTAGGGTCAGCTCACTACCTGTGTACATTCATGCATACTGGTAGTAGCCGGTTGAATACAATATAACAAAGCATCAGACATTGAAAATGAACTTTATGTATAGAATCTTTGGTCCAGGAGACATACCTTGACTAGAGGCCAAGCTTAAACTAGTGACTAACACTAACAGTGGGGAGGTAGTATAGCCTAGCAGATAGGGCACTGTGGTAGAACTCAGGACAGCTGAGTTTAATTCCCATTTCTGCCAGTGGCCTGCAGGGTGACCTTGGACAAGTCACTTCCCTCCATGTGCCTCAGTTTCCACATCTGGAAAAAAATGGGAACAATGATACTGACTTCTATTGTAAAGTGCTTTGAGATCTACTGATGAAAAGTGTAATATAAGAGGTAGGCATTATTATTATTATATGATGTAAATGAAAATGAACTGTGTACAAACGATAGGACAGTACTTTACCTGGGAAGGCAGCCAACAATTCTGCTTTGCCTTCTCCCTTCTCAGAAAAAGAACAGTTACTGACCCTGCAGTAGCTGTGGTTCTTTGAGATGATGTAATTAGTTGGGGTACACATGTGCCTCATGCATGCAAAATTAAACTCTTTTTCACAGCAGGTCTGTCAGGGCTGCACATGTGACCTGTGCCTCATCATACTCCTCTATGAGGGCTTAAAAGGCAGAATGGCCACGACCTTCCCTCAGCTCCTTCGCAATTCAAAGCCCACAGTAACTGAAATCTGCAAAAGCAGGGACAGAGAGGGGTCATGGGATCTACACTGAGTACAACATCTTGAAGAACCACAGTCACTGTAGGGTAAGTAACCATTCTCTCTTCGTCAACTATGTATTAGTGTGGATCACAGTTTAGTGAGTGGCAAGCAGTGTCCCCTCTGGATGGTGGGAGTGAAGTATCCGCTGCATCAGTCAGTGATTGTTGTACTGTCGCCTTGAATTTGGTGGCTGTCAGGGCTGATGCCAAAGTCCAACTCATAACTCTTGACAAAAAGTCAGTGAATTAATGCCACATTGTGGCCTTGCAGATCTGAGAAACTGGCACATTCCTGAAGCAGGCAGAGGATGTTGCTTGCACTCGAAGCTGGCCAGGTGTTTGGGTGGACATCTGTGGCCTGTCTTTCAACCAGAATTGCTTTGGACAGTAAGGACTACAAGGATGACTGTGGCTTCATCTCATTTGATCCTGGATATTATCTTGGGGAATCAATGGAAAGGCATAGAGAAGGCCTTGAGACCAGGTAGAAGATAGGCATCTGGTACCTATTCAGGTTTGTGCCCCTCTGGAACAAAAGTTTTGGCACTTGGCATTGTTGATGATGGTAATCAGGTCTATAATGGGAGATCCCCAATGAAGGAATATTGGGTCTATAATGGACCTCCATAGCAACCATTCAAGGGGAAGAGCTGTGAACAGAACCTCTTTATATACATTCTTGGGTTCCTGCAACCATCTCAGTGACAATCTGAGGCGGGATCAGGTCTTTCTTGTTCATTTGGTGTTTTGCTGGGGAATAGATCGATCTGAGCCAGAGTTCCATCATAGAGCCAACAGAAGGTCTGACAAAGGACATAATGTAAGTGCATGCACACACGTGGCCTAGCTGCCCCAGATGAGTCCATACCATCACAGTAGAGTTTGATTCCATTTAACATACTATCGACTGCATGAAAAAGGACCTGTCCTCGGGAAGATATGCTCTTGTGGACCTGGAGTTGATCAAAGCTTCTATGAACTCTATCTTCTGTGATGGGTCAAGAGATGATTTTTCATAGTTCACCAAGAGGTCTATCTGGGAGAACAAGGGAAGAGCATATTCTAGGCTTGCTGCTTTATGTAACAGAAAAAAGGTGACCCTCTTCCTGGTGAAAAAAATCATATATAGTAAACAGAGCCCTGTACTTTTCAGCTTGGAGATGCAGTGAGGCAAATTAATATACCTTGCATCCAAATAGACCCAACTTCTTAGGATTTCTGTCCTTAAGTAGGCCTTCTGTGGACTTGAACTTTTCCTATACTGCCAAAACAACCAGAAGCCCTCAAATTGGGTGGGCATAGAAGTATTCAAAGCCTTTTGGAGGCATCTGTACCTCTTCTCCACTTGTTTAGAAGTAGGAGAAAGAATGGCGAGGGTTTGGTCAGCTGCAGGACCCTCTGATTGAAAGGGAATGAGATCCTGGGCTGGAGTTGCAGTGCTTAAAATATTAAAAAAAAGTTTGTGGGATTTTTCCTGTATCAATGTCATTTCAATGTCTGGGGTCTCTGCAATGTGAGACAGAAGATCCTGGAATGCCTTGAAGCCATTGATTGCTGGCTCTGGGACAGGCACCACCATCTCATCTGGTGAGGATAACATCTTGTGTAGAGCTAGGGGTCAGTTGTTGATGTCCCTCCATTACGTCTTGCTCATGGGGGCCACTGTCCAGCTTGTGTGGGTGGCCTGACTAATGAGGCCATGAAGGAACAGGATCTCCTCCTCTTTCAGAGGGATATCTGCTCCTGGACCTGAATTATGATAGTTCTCAATAGGGCCGACACAGTCGTAGTGGCATGCTATAGGGACACCAGCCAGCTAGAAGCTGGTTGGTTTGGTGCCACTCACCCCCCAGCTGAGATGGAACTCTAAATGAAAGCCACCTGCTATGCTCCTTAAGATTGCTTTCAAAAGGCAGGGGACAGGGATCCCTGCTCAACACTGGAGAAAAGGAGTAGGATGGTGAAGTGAAGAGCTCTTCTTTCAGTGGTGGTGCTGTATGCTGACATGATACTGGTATTGGTCCTGGTACTGGTTGTTGCTTTGGTGTGGAGGATGTCTCTGCAAGGAACATTGAGCCTTGCAGAATGCATCTCAGCTCATTGCCAGGCTTATTCATGGGTATCAGTACTGGGTCTCATTTCCACTGCATCTCTCCAGTTTTGGTGGAGGGCTTGGAGGCTCTGCCCTTGGATGAGTCATCTCTTCGGGACTATGCTCCCTGTTTGGAGCTATGTTTGAGCTCCCTCCAGCTCAGTCTCTTGATGTCACCTTTTTGTGGCCACAGGTGCTGATTTCGTTGCCGAGGTTGTCTGCTGGCAGCCTGTGACAGGGCTTCCAGCATCAAGGCTGCTGATGCTGAGACTGTCAGTGCTGAGTTGGTCAGTGTGGAAGTTGCCAGTGCTGGCTTTGACAGTGGTTCCTCTTGCCCTCTTTTCTCTGCCTTACCCTGGGTATGGTGTCTGTTCGAGGCAGAATTGATGCTGGTTTGTCTGGCCACATTCCGGTAGTTACTACCCTCTCTGGGCCCAAACTGACTCACAAGGACTGCTCTAGCAGGTGTATCTTGAGCTGAATATCCCTGGATTTGTAGGTTCATGTGGAGATTGACTTGCACGCAGAGTACCTATCTGAGACGTGGGTCTTTCCAAGGTTGAAAAGGCATTGGCTATGTCCATCATTGATGGGAATCAGTCTGTCATAGGACAGGCAGGGTTTGAACCCATGAGGTGTGACGGTTGATATGAAACACTGCATCCTGCTGGACGGATAGTGTAGTGGAACGTATAATTTTCTTTTTTTAAAATGTCCAAGTTGAGGAAAAGGGAGTCTCAAGATGAAGTTTCTTCCAAAAACCCTCAAACCAAACTGAACAACCCCCCCCCCCCCAAAAAAAAAAAAAAAACCTAGTTCGAAAACTGAGTTGAAGTCTCTGATCACAGTAGTGGGTCGGATACTAGTTAGGTTCCATCTCACTACCAAGAAGTACCTGAGGAAGAGTTGCGGCTGCCCACCCTTAATGCCCTGTAATGAGAGCACAAGGAAGCACAGGGTGTATGTGTAGCCGCGATGGACACTACTGTTTAAAAGACCCTGACCTTGCACATGAGGCTCATGCACCCCAACAGTGGGATCCACACTTACACTGCATGAAGTTAAAGATTCAGTAAATAGAAATACACTGCAGAGATTGGAAAACGGTCTAGCCTTTGTATCTCAACACAACTAAATAAATGCATTGAAGTTACTGAATGTTTTACAATCCTGTATATTGTGTAATATGTGCATATAAGTGTAATATGAAGTCATCAAACCCCTTGCAAATCTTTTTGAACAAGATTATATATATAGATAGATAGATAGATAGATATCTATATATATAATTTTAAAGAGAAAGGAGAGTAGTCTCCGTGTGGAGGAACAAGTCTAATTTACTTCAAGTACTGAAAAACAGTAACTCATTTCTGCCTCCCTACATACAGATACTGCATCTGGAGTTGTTCTGAGAGTCAAAGCAGATTGATCACTTCACAGTCTTCCTATGGACATGCTCTTTGAAATGCACCTAACAGAGATTCACCGAACTGTGTTAAACATAGTAATGGACTGAAGTGGAGGAGGGACTGACTGAAATTTTTTTCCCCTAGAAAAACATCGAGGAGTCCGGTGACACCTTAAAGACTAACAGATTTATTAGGGCATAAGCTTTTGTGACTTCATGCATCTGAAGAAGTGGGTTTTTTACCCACGAAAGCTTATGCCCTAATAAATCTGTTAGTCTTTAAGGTGCCACCTGACTCCTCGCTGTTTTTGTGGATTCAGACTAACACAGCTACCCCTCTGATACTTTTTTCCTAGAATGAACCACTACTTAGTGAAAGATGCTCAGCCAGTTTTCTAGATTAACAGCCGAGATCAATGCCAGATAAATGGATTTGCATTTTGAGGTAACATTTGTTCATTCAAGGGGGCAGTGTGTTTCATGAGTTTTATCAATAATGCAATACCTCCATTTTAAAAATGGAAAAACTACCCTTCTACTAAGGTTGCATGAGTTAACAGCTGTAGTGAGCAGGACTGCATCCAATTACACTGTGGATGGTAAATTAATATTTTCACATTTTGAAAAAGATGTGTATAAATTTAAAATGGTTACATGACAAGGAAGATTGACAAAGAAAGGGGAAGATTTAAAACAAAGGTGCAACATTTCCAAAACTGGACTGTGCTCAATGCAGACAGAGCCCTCAGGTCATGTTAGCGTAAACATTTTATACTGAAGCAGCAAGCCTCTTGATGCTGAATGATACCCTGCATTCCAAGAAACAATACCAGCCTGTTTAATTTCCCTAGAAAGGCTCCTATCCCGGTAGGCTTTGCATGATAAGTGAAAGATCAATGACAACGTACATGCTAAAATGAAAATATTCAGGGCTAAATTTTGTCCTTCCTTACACAGACTTCAATGAGGATGCATGGATATAACTGAGGGTCAAATTTGGTCCTCATTCTGGACAGCTAGGAACAATCCCCACAACTGAAAAACTTTCCAGATTTGTTTTGCCACACCAACCTCTGTTTCTTCAACACACAAAATTTGCTGGTGAAGATCTTCAAATGCAATTGAACAATACTTTCTATGGATACTGTATTACTGTTTATAAACAAACATCCAATTCAAGTCAAAAGAGAGAAAAAGAGCTTATGTAAACAATCTACTCAAAAGAAACCCAGAATGTTCTACTATTAATACCAATGCACTGTAATAGAGGATACTTTGAAAATAAGCTTGATTCCTCATTAGGCAAAACCTCAGACAACAAGACAACAAATGTAAAACATCTACATAGTAGCAACATTGTTTGTGAACTCTCTTATAAGGAAATTTTGCCCTAGTTTGACTATTAAGGACTTTCCCAACTTGTCCTAAAAAGTGGCATTGTACTCGTGCCCATTTTCCATTTTTGTTTGGTTATCTGTCAAAAGGCATCAAGTTAATTTCTATCCGAAGGAAACCAGCAGTAGTGATATTGCCAGTACTTGTTGAGACACAAGACGTTGCCATTCAGTGCTTTCACAGACAGGAACCATTTTTCATATCTCTAACTCTGTAAGGACATTTTTCAAAACATGTACCAGTAAGATAACAAATTCAGCTTGGGTTCAGAAAGAGAGGAAATTGTGCTTTTGTGTGCATTCATTGTTTAACAAGTCAAAGACACAATATACAAGTAAAACTGAACTTAATGCCCCTGTTGGGGCTACTATCAGAAAACGAGTTTGGCATCTTACATTGCAGTCTGCACTTGTAATTCAAGAGTGTCACTTAAGCAATGCTATGAGTCCCTTACAACTGACATATAAGGTGAAAAACTGAGCAGGAGGCATTAAGTGATACTGTTGAGGGGAGAAAAGCATAACTTATAGATAGTGAGGCACGGTTATTGGTAAAAGAACCATTGCTTGAACTTATAACTAGATTAGCACAGCAATGGACCAACTGGTCTTCTACATCCCTTTAACATTGATTATAGTACAAGGACAGCTAAAGACTGTGTCTAATGGTATGTCCGTTGGATTTCATTTTCATGTACAGTAAGCAAGACCGGGAGGTAGGACTGCTTTCTTCAAAGACTTATGCAGAGATTTATTTTCTTTAAATCCAGAATTAAGACTTTTAAAAACTGCAATAGCATAATATCATACACATATAAAAATGAAAAAAAGAGGCAAAAGATGGCTCATATTTTTCCTAATTAAAATCAGATAACCTAATATCTGCATATAGTAAACAAATTATCTAACGCTGTAGTGCCATCCAATTGATATAGATTTAGTGGGGCAAATTTTCACTTTGATGCACATAGAACTCATTAAAATTATATAGTGCTTGACTAAGTAACAGGACATCCAGAATTTACCAGATTCAATTTAGAGATGGGTGGGGGTTGCCAAATTTCTAATCACAGAAAATCGAACACCCTTGCCCCACCTCCTTCCTGAGGCTCTGCCCCTGTCCCGCCCCTTCTTCGAGGCCTTGCCCCCTACTTACTACATACCCTCTCCCTCTGTTGCTTGCTCTCCCCCACCCTCACTCACTTTCACAGGGCTGGGGCAGAGGGATGGGGTGAGGGCTCCAGCTGGGGGTGCAGGCTCCAGAATGGGGCCAGAAATGAGGGGTTCAGGGGGCTCTGGGCTGGGGCCAAGGGATTTGGAGTGCAGGAGGGGCTCAGGAATGGGGCAGGGGTGTGGGAGGGGATGCAGGCTCTGGCCAGCGGTGTGGGCTCTGGGGTGGGGCCAAGGATTGGTGTGCAGGCTCCAGGAAGGAGTTTGGATGCAGGAGGGGGTGTGGGCTCTGGTAGGGGGCTCAGGGCTGGGGGTTGAGGTGCAGGAAGGGGTGAGGGCTCCGGCCAGGCAGCACTTACCTCAGGCGGCTCCCAGTCAGCAGTGCAGTGGGGCTATGGAGGCTCCCTGCCTACCCTTACTCTGTGCGGCTCCTGGAAGCAACCAGCATGTCTGGCTCCTAGGCGGAAGGGTGAGGGGGCTCTGTGTGCTGCCCATGCCCACAGGCGCTGTCCCTGCAGCTCCCATTGGCCACGGTTCCCAACCAATGGGAGCTGCGGAGCCAGTGCTTGGGCTGGGGGCAGTGCATGGAACCACTGTGGCCACCCCTGCAAATAGGAACCGGACATGCTGGCTGCTTCCAGGAGCCATGCAGAGCCAGGCCAGGCAGGGAGCCTTAGCTCCGCTGCACCACTGACCGGACTTTAAGCAAACCAGTCAGCAGCTGCCAGGGTCCCTTTTTGACCGGGCATTCTGGTCAAAAACCAGACGCCTGGCAACCGTAACATGGGCTGATTAATGAAGTTAGTTGATTATCTCAATTCCAGTGTCTTTATCTTTAAAAAGAAGAAATGGAATGAATATCTCGGT
This sequence comes from Natator depressus, assembly GCF_965152275.1. Lineage (NCBI taxonomy): Eukaryota > Metazoa > Chordata > Testudines > Cheloniidae > Natator > Natator depressus. The sequence goes on along the minus strand of NC_134237.1, from coordinate 69,045,513 downwards.
AGAGTTGTAAGAAGCTTCTGATCAATGGAATATACACTGTAGCTGCAAGTTTGCATCTCAGCTAGTTGATAAGATAACTTAATGAAAACAAATATCTGAGATTAATCTAATGGCTAAGAATCTAATTCCAGGCCTTTGTGAGAAAGCACTATAACTCATTACCTCCTCATCAGCCTTCCAGGACCCAGAAATCAGAGCTGTTCTGAAGCACCTTTATTTGCTGAGGATCATTGCCTCATGTAAGGCCATGTCTACACTAGCGAGCTTATGGTGGCACAGCTGTACCAATGCAGCTGTGCCACAGTAAGATCGCTCATGTAGCCACTCTTTACTAACAGGAGAGAGCTCTCCTATCGACATAATTAAACCACCTCCAACGAGGGGCCGTAGCTTTGTCAGCAGGAGAGCATCTCCCACCAACATAGCGCCAGTGTGGACAGTGCTTCTGTCGGTGTAATTTATGTTGCTCAGTGGGGTGTTTTTTTCACACCCCTGAGTGACAAAGTTATACCAACAAAAGTGTTAATGTAGAGATAGCCTTAGTCTCATATAGTTGGTAGAGAGAAGGTGGGTGAGGCAATATCTTTTACCAGGCCATCTTCTTCTGGTGAAAGAGACAAGCTTTTAAGTTACACCTCTTCTTCAGGTGTGGGAAAGGTAATCAGAGTGTCACAGCTAAATACAAGGTGAAAGAGATTGTTAAACATACGGACTTAACTCATGGTGCAAGAGATCATTCAAGATGAAGTGGGCAACTAACACCTCTGCAGTGATAAGACAAAGGAAGGTCAGTGTGGAAGTGATGATGTTGTAATGAGATAAAGCCAGTGTCTCCACCGAGTCCATGAATTTAAGTGTCTAGCAAAGTTATGAATTAAAGCTCTCAGGCTGGTCTTATCTTTCCCAGACCTGAAGAAGAGCTCTGTGCAGCTCAAAAGCGTGTCTCTCTTACCAACAGAAGTTATACAGTCATTATATGTGGTTGAGGTTTTCTTTTTATGAGAATGTCAGCTTATTCATGCTGGATGCCAGAACCATTTTATCATCATGCCCTGCAGTTCCAATCAACCATATCACTCTTAAGAAACTCCTTTTATAAATATAAGAATGACCCCATCAAAAGCATGTACTTATTTCTAGGAAAGATGGAAAGGAGAGAGAAAACAAGAAACAATAATAAACTTTCAAGAACCTAACACGTTCTCCACCTCACTCCCCAGAACATTGGGATTCCTAGTACTGATGTTAACGCTATTGTCCTACTTAGTATTTTACTTTCTCACAATTTTTAAATGACATTTATTTAAACAACTTTTAATTTTAACTCAACCAAATCTTGGGTCTGTGTTACATCTCAGTGATGGGTCTTGTATTCCCTTCCCGCTGTAACATGGCTCTGCACTTGGCCCAGCTGATCCCAAGGATAGTTGGGTTTGGTGCAGAAAGAATCAGCTTGTGCTTTGAGTGTATACTTAGTGGAAAGAGAGACGGCAGGAGATAATGCAGTCCTTTGCAGATTCTAAACCTCTCCTCTGGGCCTCAGAGGTTACTGCAGCATTATGGACTGGAGCTTTCTTGCTGAGGCTTTTGAGGATTCACAGGGGGGCTTTTTTCTCCCAGATTCCATTTTGATGTCCTTTGAGAGTGCAGCCCATTGCCTCCTCCAGTTGTTAGTTATCTGAGGTGGATGTTGCCTCCTCCATGGAGCTGAGAAACACTGCACACCTCCCACTGCTTCCCTAGCATTCTTTTCCAATATCTGAAACAGGGGCTAGATTACAATGTGATTGCCCCTCTGGACAGAGTAGGCTTCTTTAGCCTTAAAGCCTGACTGAACCTGACATTCCAATGGGCTTTGTGTCCTGGATAACCACTAATTATAAAAAAAAACAACAAAAACAAAAACAAAAAAACCCACCAAAACTTGAATCAGCAAAAATTTCTGGGCACAGACAAATAGCAAAACAAATGGACAATTAGCTGCACTGGAACCAAAAAGCTTCTTGTACCCAGAATAAACCCTTCTTCTGAACAGGACATTCTGCATAATCTACAGTCAGAAAGGTAAATACTATATACTGAATGAATATATACTTGGACAGGGGCACTCAAAATGATTCAATTTCCTTTTAACATCTGCAATAAATAGTTTAAAACAGGATTGTCATGGCAAATAAGTGAAGGCCATTTGCAGTGAGAATTTAAATCAATTTTTTCTTTAGTTACTAATTATAAGACCATTCATTATCTTGTTAAAAAGCTCTCTTATTATTATGTGGGATAGCAAGACACAGAGTTTCTTTTGTACCAATTGTTAAGGATAAAACCCATTTCATTGCAGATGGTCCACCTAAAATATTACTTACCACTTAAGCCATTAAGTAAGCTTTCAACAGAGTGCTTACTTGCTGCAGAGGCCCTATTACAAAAACTGGAATAAATTGCACAATAGGGGAGCTGTAATACCGGGAACAGTATATTTAAGGTGTGGGTTTTTTGTTTTATTGGCACAAACAAGCTTATGATGAAAAATACAAACATTCATTGTGTTCCTATAATGCATAAGTGGAACTGATTGGCTTTTCACGTGTGGAAAACTGATCTGGAACCTATTTAGCTGTAAATTAAACAAATCCAGCTTGTGGCCTGGGGAGAGTAGTAGAAGCAAGTGAATTTCCCTTCCCCCCACATGCAGTGGCAGATATAACATGATGACTGGCCTAAAATGAAGAACCAGGCACAACGCAGACAGAAATTTCTCCTAAGGAACAGCCAGGGACAATAATTTGTATTGAACAGCATCAAAGCTTCATCGATTCCAAGGCCAGAAGGGACTACTGTGATCCTCTAATCTGACCTTCTGTATGACACAGGCCATAGAACTTCACTAAAATAATTCCCAGACCAGATCTTTTAGAAAACTAACCAACCTTGATTTAAAAATTTTCAGTGATGGAGAATCCACAAAAAGATGGACAGATTCTAGCAATAAGGAGTCCAGGAGAGCTGGCTGTATTTTTAAAGAATCCTTATTGAGGTTACAGGGACAAAGCATCCCAATGTGTAGAAAGAATAGTAAATATGGCAGGCGACCAGCTTGGCTTAACAGTGAAATCCTTGCTGATCTTAAACACAAAAAAGCAGCTTACCAGAAGTGGAAGATTGGACAAATGACCAGGGAAGAGCATAAAAATATTGCTCAGGCATGCAGGAGTGAAATCAGGAAGGCCAAATCACACCTGGAGGTGCAGCTAGCAAGAGATGTTAAGAGTAACAAGAAGGGTTTCGTCAGGTATGTTAGCAACAAGAAGAAAGTCAAGGAAAGTGTGGGCCCCTTACTGAATGAGGGAGGCAACCTAGTGACAGAGGATGTGGAAAAAGCTAATGTAGTCAATGCTTTTTTTGCCTCTGTCTTCATGAACAAGGTCAGCTCCCAGACTGCTGCACTGGGCAGCACAGCATGGGGAGGAGGTGGTGACCAGCCCCCTGTGAAGAAAGAGGTGGTTCAGGACTATTTAGAAAAGCTGGACGAGCACAAGTCCATGGGGCCGGATACGCTGCATCCGAGAGTGCTAAAGGAGTTGGCAGATGTGATTGCAGAGCCATTGGCCATTATCTTTGAAAACTCATGGCGACTGGGGGAGGTCCCGGACGACTGGAAAAAGGCTAATGTAGTACCCATCTTTAAAAAAGGGAAGAAGAAGGATCCTGGGAACTACAGGCCAGTCAGCCTCCCCTCAGTCCCTGGAAAAATCATGGAGCAGGTCCTCAAGGAATCAATTCTGAAGCACTTAGAGGAGAGAAAAGTGAACAGGAACAGTCAGCATGGATTCACCAAGGGCAAGTCATGCCTGACTAATCTAATTGCCTTCTATGATGAGATAACTGGCTCTGTGGATGAGGGGAAAGCAGTGGACGTGTTGTTCCTTGACTTTAGCAAAGCTTTTGACACGGTCTCCCACAGCATTCTTGCCAGTAAGTTAAAGAAGTATGGGCTGGATGAATGGACTATAAGGTGGACAGAAAGCTGGCTAGATTGTTGGGCTCAACGGGTAGTGATCAATGGCTCCATGTCTAGTTGGCAGCCGGTATCAAGTAGAGTGCCCAAGGGTCGGACCTGGGGCCGGTTTTGTTCAATATCTTCATTAATAATCTTCAGGATGGTGTGGACTGCACCCTCAGCAAGTTTGCAGATGACACTAAACTGGGAGGAGAGGTAGATACGCTGGAGGGTAGGGATAGGATACAGAGGGCCCTAGACAAATTAGAGGATTGGGCCAAAAGGAATCTGATGAGGTTCAACAAGGACAAATGCAGAGTCCTGCACTTAGGACGGAAGAATCCCATGTACCGCTACAGACTAGGGACCGAATGGCGAGGCAGTAGTTCTGCAGAAAAGGACCTAGGGGTTACAGTGGACGAGAAGCTGGGTATGAGTCAACAGTGTGCCCTTGTTGCCAAGAAGGCCAATGGCATTTCTGGGATGTGTAAGTAGGGGCACTGCCAGCAGATCAAGGGACGTGATCGTTCCCCTCTATTCGACATTGGTGAGGCCTCATCTGGAGTACTGTGTCTAGTTTTGGGCCCCATACTACAAGAAGGATGTGGAAAAATTGGAAAGTGTCCAGCGGAGGGCAACAAAAATGATTAGGGGACTGGAACACATGAGTTATGAGGAGAGGCTGAGGGAACTGGGATTGTTTAGTCTGCAGAAGAGAAGAATGAGGGGGGGGGGGAGATTTGATAGCTGCTTTCAACTACCTGAGAGGGGGTTCCAAAGAGGATGGATCTAGACTGTTCTCAGTGGTAGCAGATGACAGAACAAGGAGTAATGGTCTGAAGTTGCAGTGGGGGAGATTTAGGTTGGATATTAGGAAAAACTTTTTCACTAGGAGGGTGGTGAAACACTGGAATGCGTTACCTAGGGAGGCGGTGGAATCTCCTTCCTTAGGAATTTTTAAGGTCAGGCTTGACAAAGCCCTGGCTGGGATGATTTAGTTGGGGATTGGTCGTGCTTTGAGCAGGGGGTTGGACTAGATGACCTCCTGAGGTCCCTTCCAACCCTGATATTCTATGATTCTATATGCCATCTAACCTTTTCTCAATTTTTGTCCAAGGTAGAACTTGAACATTGGCTGGGCTGGTCAGGTTCAAAGGACCAGTGCTTATCCCCTTGAGCTATCCAGCTGGTGTAAAGCTCTCAGGTAAGCCACATGACCTGGAAACATTTTAAAAATGGACTAGACAAAGTACAAACACACACACACCCCAGAAGTGTTTATTTTAGCACAAGAGGGACAGGCTATACATTTGTGTTAAATTATGTTTAAGGCTGTGAGTCTGTCATGGAGGTCACAGATTCCAGGATCTCCATCTCTTTCCAGGATCTCCATGACTTCTGCAGTGGTGGCTGGTGCGGCTGACCCCAAGGCCACCCGAGCAGCTCAGGCGGGACAGCCGCACCAGCCACTGCTGGGGCTTTCTTAAGCCAGTGCGCCCACCCGCCCTCCAGAACAGCAGCAGCAGTCTCGGCCTGCAGCCCTCTCCCCCCAGCACTAGCAGTGGTCTCAGGCTTTGCCTGCCCCCTCAAGCACCAGTGGCAGTCCTGGGATGTGTGCTCCCCAGGCTGCCCCAGAGCACCAGTGGTACCCCCAGAACCCCCACTCCAGAGCACCCGAGATTTAGTCAGGGGTGTATAGGACAAGTCATGGACAGGTCACGGACAGTGAATTTTTGCTTACTGCCTGACCTATCCATGACTTTTACTAAAAATACCTATGACTAAATCTTAGCCTTAATTATGTTCTTACTCCTTTTCAGTGATTTCTGGGCAATAATCCTGTTCATGGGATGCTTTTAAAGAAAGCTGCAAAACTATAAATATTGGAAAAAATAATGAACAGCATTCCCCCCATTACTCTAACATGCTGGATGGAACAATTTTGCATTACAAGGAGTGGACTTTATAATCTAGTATGAAAATAGCTGATTTCTATAATTCTATTAACATGCCCCCCCCTCAAAACCCAAAACCCACAAGCCCAGTTTTATTAGCCTTGAGCTTGACAGTGTGAAAGGTGTTTTGTAAGAGGCTTTTTTTTAATTATAAATTATTAAACTCATGCTTCAAGGCATATTCCAACCATGATCTGACAGGGATTATGAAGAAAGAACAATCCACATCTATGGAGCCTATTACTGAGTTTTTTGTACCTTCCTCTGAAGCATCTGATATTGCTCTCAGAGACAGTATATTGGACTTTATCTTTACTCCAAAAAGCATGATCATAACTCAAGAGGTCTCTCTTGATGTAAATCCTAGTGGAGACAAGGTACAGCTAGGTTTTACCATAGTGTAGCCAGGTGAGGTAAACCTCAGTTGATACAGGTTTGACTTAGACTACTTAAATCAAGGTAGAAACTAGCTGTGCCTTGTCTCCATTAGGATTTACAACAGGAAAGCTGATGATGTAAAAACACACCTTTTTGTAGTGAAGCCATGGTCTTCTATTCATAGATGCACATCCTCTCTTTAAATGCCATGACAGTTACTCTCAGCAGTTGCCTACCACCTTATAAATAGCTGAGACAGAGAACAGAAGAACTTTACAAAACTGCACTTTGATTAGCAGCCCACGCGTCTACACTGAAAATGGAATTTTAGGTTTGCAGGATACAGAAGACGAGACTAAAGAAGTTCTGGGGCTGTACCAGAGTGAGGGCTAGCATGGATGACAATGTCCTTCCTCCATGTGTGCAAATGGATAAGCACCAAATCACCTTCTGCCCTTTCCAGTGGTACTCTGGAAACTTTAAAAATTAGCTGAACTTTATTTTAACCTTAAAAGAAGTTTTAGAGTTGGGTTGGTTTGAGCTAAACTAAAATTCAGAGCAGTTCAAAACTGGTTTGTCCATCCCTCCATATAGTGGTATTCTGATAATTTTATGTGGAACAGGAAAAAAAAATCAAGAGAAAGGCACCAGAAAAAATCACAGAGAAATGGGGGGAAGCGTACACCTTGAAGAGTAAGGGTGCTGTTGACAGCAGATCTAATGCTTTCAGCTGTGTACAATAGATCATTAACTATTGTTCTTACAGTAGAGAGGATAATATAAGGAAAGGCGAAGAAGCAGTTGTCTTCCATAATGAGTTCAGTTGTACATCCTGAAGTGTGTTCGGACACCCAACTTTGATGACAAATTGCACTGATAAGTATTTTTGTTCGGTTGCAACTACATTTATTTCTCCACACTTCTTCTATTTTGCATGACAGGATTCTAATGAGTCCATACACTAAGACTTGTCACATTAATTGTATTCTCACGCCCTAAAGAAAGTGCTATTTGAGGCCATTTTTAGATCATTTTTGAAAACACCAGAGAGTAAATCAATCCAGAAATATTCAAAGAGTGATTCAAGAATATTAAAATGCCAAAAACCCTATTTTTGTCTAGTTAAATTAAGAAAAAAAATGTGCCAAATGAGAAGTGTTAGCACATCATCCTCACTGTCCATGCAATACTTCATATATTAGTTATGTCTGCTGTTTTATCCTGGGGGAGATATTTGGTCCTCTGGAGCCTGGTTCTAAGAAATACCATCTGAAGAACATGGGAACATTTTTACCCCCACTTTCTCTTACAATTGAATTTTGGTATTTAAAATCAACAAGAATTCTACAAAAAGGGAAAACACAGATTGATTACCATACTTCTAATTAGAGGAAATGTTTTTGACCTCTAGTTGACCTAAAATATTCTCTCGTCATTATTTAGCAGCACGATCCACTTCCCTAATGAATTACTTAGAATGACTGAGTGGGAAAAGATCTTCAACACACTTGGAAATGTGCTACAGTAACTTGCTATCACAGTTGGAACACCTTCTATGTATATTAAGCAGTTCCACAGTTCTAAAACACTTTCCAGATGTGAAGAGAAACACGAAACTTGATTTGCAATAGTCCTAACTGATCACTGTGTTTTTATTTTCCTTGTGCCACAAGGGTCTTGCTGCCATTTTGCCCTACTTCTGACCAGAAGACTAACACAATGTAGCTTTCTCAGAAACCACCACCAAGGGTTCACTCTAAAATGATTAACAGGAAGATGTTCAGACAGCTGTTCACCCTTTCCTTGAAACCTAACTACACTATCTCAGACATATCCAAACCTCATGAACCCAGATCTGAGAAATCATCTGGTAGCTCTTGAACCAATTCTTTGAACTATAGCAGTATATCACATTGCTTCACAATCACACTGGGGTGATTCTCAGCAAGTTATTCAAATAATGGGTTCATTTAGATGTATTAATAAAAAACTCCTTCCTATATGCCACGTAAGTAACTGATGTGAATTGTGTTATGCATCAGATAATTAATTGAGAGACCAGCTTTTGACCTTACACAGTGCTCTTCTTCAGGTCTTCAGCTCTGTGACCGCTTGAGAGCTTATCTTTCTCACTAACAGAAGTTGGTCTAGTAAAACATATTACCTCATCCACCGTGTCTCTCTAATATCCTAGGACCAACACAGCTACAAACACCGAATACATAATTAACTGACTTGAGAAAACAGTTTCCTCATTGTAGCAAACCAATGTACGCCCAGCTATTTTAGATGAGGAATGTTCCTTTGGGCAGAATGAGTGGCATGGAGGCTCAATGGTTTCATAGACCACCCACCCAGCTAAGGTCACCATCTGGGTGTGAAATTAATAGAAAATTGGTTAGCAGCAGCATGCAGCAACATTGTTAGAGTTGGGAAGAAATCTTGTGATTATCTATCAATGCCATCAACTAGAGTACATATAACAAACAAAAAGCCAGAAAAAAAAGAATCCCGTAGCTCATTAAATGGAGGACTTCAGTAGTTTAACAAAACCACAGAGAAGATAATCAGGACAATATATTTGAGGGACACAGATTAATGATAGGTTAACTTTATACATCACCAAAAGATGCATCATATTAGGGACATATAAACACGTCAGATTAGATTACTGTATTTGGGTATATAGATGAAGTTTCTGTTTTAGCTACATAAGCTAAGTGGTAGGACATTTATATTCTATCTATAATATTTTAAATCTACTAAGATCGTATCTATTCATGTTGTTTCTATTACTGGCAGATAAAAATATGTATCCCAGTAATACCGTTAAATTAAAATGTTAATCTTAAACATTGCTTTTCAGTACAGGAGTACAGGCAAAACTCCTGTCCAAAAAATAAATAATAGATGGTACCCCAGAGTTGTTCTGTGTCTCAGGAACTTGTCTTGTAACATAGGGTTTTCACTTTCACACTCGCTCAAACCTGTTTTATTGAAATAAGATGCCCTGAAAATCTTTTTTATAATTATTTCCATCGCATAGAAACAGAACCTCCTGGTATTTCTAAGATGGCCTGGCTAAATATAGCAAACAGCACTCATGTTTTGTGGGGCATTTTCCTCTGGTATGCAGCTAATATAAATAAAATGAGTGGAGAGAAGCTGGCAGTGTTCCACTGACATTACATCACTCTTCCTTAATAGGAAGCCTCCCTGCAAGTTAACATCTTGCTTTAAACGCTCAAAGGTGCCCACTTAGTTCTCAGTAAGGTTCATCATATAAGGGCGATGTTTTAATTAGAAGAGCAATGGCAAGGGCCTGGTAATCTTACTCTCATTACTTTCTCAATGCTGGAGCATTAGTACAGCATTGAAAAATCACTTTAGACTTTACACAAATTTCAGCAGAGCAAGAGTGTTTAATCGGAGTACAGAGAGTCATGATCTAGTGGTCTGAACACTAGACTAGGAGCCAAAAACATTATGCTCTTATCCTGGGTTTGATACTGACTTTCTGTGGTCTTGGGAGAGACAAACCTTTCTGCTTCAGATTCTCAATCAATAAACAACCACCACCTAATCTACAACACTAGGTTATTATGAAAATAAATTAGTTAATGCTCGTAAAGTGCTATGTTGTTGGTATTATTATTAATTATTTTTACTAAGGCCAGATGATGTACATTCATTTTACTGCAGATCAATTACGGCATTCAGTAATTTATTTTGTTTGCATAGCATTTCATCCAGAGTGAACATGTATCTACTCAGTGCCATGCAGAAAGCTTACCCACGGGAGCATGAAAAGCCAGAGTAGGCCATTATCTTTGCTAAAGGGCCTTGCAATGATTTAACTGAATGACTCCCAATGTCTTTAATGGGAATTGTGCTACATACTATGCTTTGAAAATTTACAGAAACTGAAATCACAGCAAAGAGAAGTGATTTTTAATTGTATTATTTACTGATCCCACCTGAAGGCATCTGATGAAGAATCTTTGTGGCTGGTTAACCAGGTTAATTGAAAATGAGGATGTTTGACTTAATTTGTGGCTTAACTGTCAGAATAACAAACCTATAAGGAAAAATGTTCACAGGGCCAACTTCATCCTTGGTGTAATTCCACTGATGAATGAAATTAGCTCAGTATTGAAAAATTTGTTTTCTTCATCCCAAAACTATACACATAGAGCTAATAGCCACAGTCAGTGCTTATTTTTTAGAAGACTTTTTTTTTTAAATTGTTTCCAATCAGTACCTGGACCTCCTTTCCAGGGACTAGAAAGGAGAATAGTTTTAAACTCAAACCATAGATGTAAATAACAACAATGCAACTGTCTTTATAGCAAACACTAAATCAAATGAAAATTGCAATAAAACTTGACCTAAATAGTTGACGATCACTGGATGACGCAATTGCTGTTTAGTAAGTTGTTGTTTCAGTTCCCTGTTGAGTTTCAAGTATTGTCCCATGGTACGTTGTCATTGTGGAAACAGAGAAAACATCTGTTAAAATGAACTTTAATGGAAAAAATTCAACTGACATTCTCTCTCTCTCTCTCTCTCATCTATTTTAACAATGTATTACACAAGTTAGTTTACTATATATAGCAGCCAGAAAAGGAACGGTCATCTGACCTATACTCTAGCTGGACAGAGTTGTGTCACATTTATCATCATTTTATAGTGTCATATAAAAGGGAAATGCCAACATTTTCTGAACTTGTGCAATGCAAAACCTAATGCAATGCAAAAACTAGTGCAATGCAAAACCTAAATCAGTAGTTTGATTTTCAGAGCACATGCATCTGCCACTGAAGTTATACAGTGGGAGCATTAGGTAATCTACATCTCTTAAAATCAGGCTGGTTATACAGGTGCCTAACTTTCCTCACACAAGTTTGAAAATTTGGACCTAAAAGTGCAATAATTTATTTTAAGAATACTTTCCACATTTCACCTGTTGCTTTTGGAGCAAGCTTGCAGTTGAATTCAAATATCTTGTTAACTTGTGATTACTCAAATGGTAAGGATGGCACCTGTTTTGGTAATGGGATGTGAATTGCTTCACTCTAGATCACCAGTTTAAATGCAGTAAGTAGTGACAGAAGTGGCAAACGTCTGCTGAATGTTTGGTACCCTATGTGAACTGAGTCACTCTCCGTTCAGTTCCCAGAAGAGTGGCCTCAACAGCTAAAAATACCATCACCCTGGCACCTGTCTTTGCAGACTCAGCAGAGAAGACAGAAACTGTCACCCCTAGAAGTGATCTCTCCATGTGCAAATTGAGGCATAACAGCAGGACAGTGTGGGAAATCTTTCACTGCCACTATCTGCTCTGTGGATAGGTTATTTTGATTTCAGAGGTGTTACTCTGGCATCTTTCACAAGCATTAACTTCATATACACAAATCTGAATGAGCGCTTGCCGTTGTGTACAGTAACAGATAAATAATGGAGATGAATGACAGATCTCTTGCTTCAGTCTCAATCATATGAAAGAGAAAGAAATCAATTTAACCCCCGTTGAAAGAAATGGCAGAACTACTATTGCTTTCAGTAGGAGCAACAGTGAGCTCTCAGTTATGTATATGCACAAAATACAGCACCAGCATTCTCCATCCCTAACAAGGTACCTCTACATTAATAAAGTGATGTTCATGCTTTCAGAATTAATTACGTAGTAGATGTAAGCATGTTTTTTTCTAATTAGTGACAGCTATTTGCATTTATGCTATTGCAACAAATAAATGTAATTTTCCAAAAGCAAAATCAGCCATGCAAACCCTCTCAGCTGTTTGAAGGTATTGCTTCATTATCTGAGGAGCAAAGGGTTAACATTGGTACAATAGGTCCAAATGCAGGGTCTTTACATTGATACTGTAGATATAGGATAACATATAGATTCTCTGAGTTTCAGTAGATGTAGCTCCTTTGGTGCTAACATCCTGTGAAAATGCTGGAATTCAGCTCCACTTGTTCATCATAACCTGATTTTGATATTCACTTATATTCCTCAATCCAGGACATTGTCCTCAAGTCTCCAGATTTCTTTTGACTTCTTGAGATGAGGAGGTTTTCAATCCCTTTGTTTTTTAAAAAAAATCAAAGGTAGTAGTTTATTCCCATTGGATAATTTAAAAAAAAAATCACATGCTTTAGCTAAATGCCACAAAGGCCTTTCTGTAATCTGGAACATTCTGGGACCAGTGTACGTTTACAAAAATAATACTTCAATTTCACTGTGACATTCAAACACCTTCTTTTCCTTTCATAGTTCACAGTGTTTGAAATTCTCATTTTACTACTGTTATTCAACAATTTGATTGTTTGCCTTTAAGGGGAAAATATTAAAGAGACAGTAAAAATTTCTGCCAAGTACTTAGGACCTAGAGAAAGCTAGTAAAGTGAGTGTATTCTGTTTTTCAACATTCACATAGGACAGACTGAGACCAAAATAAATGAAACTGTGACAGACATTTTGTCACCAAAGGCACAAATGAGAAATGGCTAGAAAAATGTCACCACATACAGCTGTCATTATTAAACAGAATTACCAAAGATCTTGGGTGAAATCCTGGTCCTATTGTGGTCAATGGCAAAACTCCCAAAGATTCAACCGGGCCAGGATTTCACCATTTTCAGCCACTATAAAAGGATAAGGAATACACCTTAAATATAAAGGTCTATATGTGGAGTAGCTCAGGTTCAAGGCACTTAAAAACCAATTTCTCTCAAATGAATACTACCAAATATAGTTTAGTTGGCTGTGGCTCAAGACTTATCAATTAGTCAATTATTATCAATTATCAATTATTAATTTTCATCAGCATCTTCATCACTGCCTCAGTATTGCCAGTCTTGAAATTTCTTCGGCTATTTTGGATTGGGAAACTGAGGTTATTAGAACCCTTTAAACATTTTTAAATTGCTTCTGTCATCATTTCCAGCCACATAATCTGGTTTAAACAAACATCAGACATAGGTTAAACCAGCAGAACACCATGCACAACACACCCACACTTCAATTGATTCCATGGTCCTTAGTTTTTTTAGACCAATGTATCTGGCAAAGTAACATTGAAAGTAACCCTAATTTGATTAATGGAGGACAGGATATTCATTTATGATACTAGACAGGCCTTGCTTCAGCCATCTGAAATGCAGATAGTACCTTGAGGGCTGAGAAAGAATTTGATTAGCAAAAATCACAGATTTCTGAACTCTTCATAGATTCCAAGGCCAGACAGGACCATTGTGATAATCTAATTTGATCTTTAGTACAACCCAGGCCAGAGAACTTCCCCAAAATAACTCTTGTGGCTTTTCTCCAAACCCTCCCCAGTTTATCAACCTCCTTCTTGAATTGTGGACCCCAGAACTGGATATAGTATTCCAGCAGCGGTCGCACCCATGCCAAATAGCGACAAAATAATCTCTCTACACCTATTTGAGATTCCCTGGTTTATGCATCCAAGCCCTTTTGGCCAGGATGTTTGGAGCTCATATTCAGCTGATTATTCACATGACCCCCAAATCTTTTTCAAAGTCCCTGATTTCCAGGATAGAATCCCCGATTTTGTAAGTATGGCCTACATTGTTTCAATATGTATACATTTTCATTTAGCCATATTAAAACACATATTGTATTCTTGCATGCAGTTTACCTAGTGATCCATATTGCTCTTTATCAGTGATCTATCCTCCTTTATTTAGAACTCCCCCCAATTTTCTGAAAACTTTAACAGTGATGATTTTATATTTTCTTTCATATCATTAATAAAAATATTAAATAGGATAGGGCCAAGAACCAGTCCTGCGGGACCCCACTGGAAATACAGGTGCTTGATGATGATTCCCATTTAAAATTACATTTTTAGACTTATCTGTTAGCAGCCATCAGTTAGCACCCTCCTGGACTAACATTTTTCATAAAAAGCCCTACACGGTATTAAAACAGAATTTATTTTCTCAAGATACATTGACATGGTTTCACCAATTAAACCGTTAGACACCAATGTGCATCATCACCTAAATGACAGAAAAATGTACACTGCAACATTTGATATTGGATAAGGAAGGTGAAGCGTGGTCAGTAATCCATTTCACACCTGCTTCCTCCAGGCCAGGATTTAGACACTGCAGCACAAGCTCTGTTTCTCAGACTGAGAGAGGGAGCTGCTTGTATTTGTGTGTGCCCACCATCCCAAACACCCCAAATCAAATACAGCACTCTTCCATGTCCCTTGCATAGGATGCTGAAAAAAACACCTTTACCAACTATCAAAAGTAAAGCCTTAAAGTCTTTCCACAAGTTTTGCGTTACCTAAGGCTCACCATTCTACAACACCACGCCATTTATTGAGATATTGAAGATAACTTTTAACCCACATCCTTTTACAGAAACACGTCAAAGGTACTTTAATTTCCATCCAAAAGCATGGACCTTCTGCATCAAGAAGAGCATCACGTTTCATGGTCCCATAGAAAGTGTGTCTCAGCTGTAACCCTGCTCTATGGGAGGAGGGTCCCAGTATGGAAAAGGAAATCTGGTATCAAAAATGTTGAGTACCACTTCACTAGCACAATGCTGTTGTGTTTGGTTTCTAACATTACAAGCAACTTTTAAAAAATACCCAGTTTTCATTGATGAAAATTTTTATTCACATGTTTTACAAATCGATTTCAAACACTACCTATATTATGAACTTAATTAGCGGACTCTTATTATCAACATCACACCCTTACCACTGGAGAATTTAATAGAGGGATAGAAATGTTTTCAAGAGTGAGAGATGCCCTGTAAGAATATTTCATATAATTTTTTTTTTAAAGAGCATAACTTTCATCTGACCTAGATCAGGCAACTTTCTGCATACTGGTATTACATTTCTATTCTTCTCTGCTGTTTATCAATGAATGTGTTACTTTAACTATTACTATGTGCAAATATGTAGTTTCCCCAGTTCAGTACATTCCAGAATCTACTCAGTAAACAGGATGTGTCTTTTCCCTTGGTTGGCATTAGCACTCAGAACATCATAAGCTATTTGATTCATCCTAATAAAAGTTTTACCGTAACCATAGAGAGTCTTATTTGCAAACTTGTCTTCTACCCAGCTGGCAGATGGAGCTCTTTGGTAATCCATTATAACTCTGCTGTCCCTAAGTGGCTCCTCACATTCTTAGATATAATCAATCACCAAAGAAAACTCCGAAGTTTGTACCCAGCAAGAATGTTAATTGCACAACACTGTAGCAGTACTACAAAATCCAGTTATGTTCAAATGCAAGAGGAAAGATGTTCATCTTCATTGGAAGTGTTAATAACTAGAGCTGTGCGAATAACTGTATTAAAAGCCACTTCTGAAAAATTTTTAAAAATTTGTTTTGGGTCAAACTGAAACCAAAATGTTTTGAACTTTTTGTGAAGTGAAAAAGTTGGAAAAATGTGATTCAGACTTTGTGCATTAACTATTTAAAAAAATAAAAGTAAAGGAAATGAAGAGCTAAATTCTCAAATCTGGAGGAGGATGACAATGAGATGGTGCAACAGCCACACCCCACCATTCTATCCAATATCACAGTGGTTAAAGCACTCCCCTGGGATGTGGGACACCCAGGTTCAAATCCCCACTCTGGAGCAGGGACTTAAATCCAGGTCTCCCCCCTCCCAGCTGATTGCCCTACCCCCCAGGTTAAGAGTCATGATCTCTCTCTGGCCCAGTGAATAGTCAAGCATTTCATACAAAGTCAAATGGCTGCATGAGGAAAAATTGAGAGAGACCCATCCCAGAATAACCAGTAGCCACCAAAAATGATACTTAACTCCTGTGGTGAATCTAGCTCAATGGAGGGTGGGGGAGAGAAACTATCCAGTAAATTTGCAAATAGTTTTGGTTGACCCAAAACTGCATTTTTCGGTGCACAACTCTTAGAAAAATTGTGGCCAGATCTATAAAAACCTTGATCAGCTTCAGGTACTGTGTGTGTAGACAAGGCCTCAAGGTACAGAGAATGTGAACAAACTACTTGCCCAGTAGCCAGAACCCCATGGTGAAAGGTATGCAAAGATGGCGATTTCGAGTAACAATTCAAGCATGTAGTCTTTCTAACTAACCAACTAACTAACTAAAGTAAACATGTCTGAAGTGGAGTTGAGGCAGTCATATGTCGCAGTTTCTTGAGAGAAGCAGCAAACATGAAGAAATGTGAGTGGGGACCGTGAAAGCAGAACTGTTTTGATACAGCTCTGAAAGTGATGTTAAATCTAAGTAAGCTTTGCTGCTGCTTTGCAGAGGTAACTATCCGTTTTCAAGGCAATGACAGGAGTTATGTACATAGTGTAAATAGAGAGAAACAGAAAAGAATATCTTGATCTGTGTACATTTATTTTCTCTTTCAGCGAGAAAGTTACTCCAACACTAGTTGCTTGAACTTTTTCTCACTTGAACTTAAATTAGACAATGTCCATATGCTTTGTCAGATACCGATTATGTATGTGTGTTATAAAGGTAAGATGCATCAGGGTAGAACAATAGCTCAGGTAACATTAACCCACCTCCCTGATCCCCCAAACCATCAACATTTTTTTCTGAACCAAAATATTTATCACAATAAAGATTTTCCTTCCTACAACCAACAAGCCATGCCCACAGATTATAGCAAATCATCATGAAAAAGACAACACATGAGAGGAATCCAGTCCATCTCAGTTATGTTTCAGTCCTCATAAGGCAACACAAGACCATCTTCAAAAAGAACAGGGGTACTCGTGGCACCTTAGAGACTAACACATTTATTAGAGCATAAGCTTTTGTTGGCTACAGCCCACGAAATCTTATGGTCTAATAAATGTGTTAGTCTCTAAGGTGCCACGAGTACCCCTGTTTTTGCGGATACAGACTATCACAGCTGCTACTCTGAAACAAGACCATCTTACAATAGATTCACTAGCACAGTGGGTTACTGCTTCAATCTGTAACAAACAAAGATCCACAAGCTATGTGTTTCTTTTCTTAAGTCTTTACGCCTTCTTGACACTTTTCCACCAACGTACTGAAATACCCAGCTAATTTCTCATTGATCACATTAACTCCCATGAAGCGTCACACTCTAATTGGGTACACCGAAAAACAGAGAAGGGGATCAGTAGAAAAACCTAGACCGTTTAAAATGACAGCTCAGATCCTAGAAAGAGTTAATTTCTTTTTTAAACAGACTTGTTCAAATTCTAGCTTAGACCCTTCATCTGGTGTTAACTATGATGCTATGTAGCCAGAGTTGAGTTTTTTTGAAAATGTCTCCACACTGAGGCCAGGTTTCTTATATAATGATCTGATCACTGTTAGGCAGGCCTTTATGACATCAAGACTGGTTACTGCAATGTGCATACTGTGGGCTACTTTAAAGACTGCTCTGTTGCCTGCAACTGGTGCAAAAAGCCACCACACAATTGGGGGTGGCAGTGGGTGGGTGGAGAGCAAAGGAGATCCTTCTTTCTGACTGTTGTGCTCATTTTTCTGGCTTTCTATTTGAAAGGGATTCAGTGCAAAATGTTGGTATTAACTTTTCAAAGCATTCATTGGACTAGGTTCCTGTTACATTGTGACTTCCTGCTCTCCCGCCACCCTTATATCATCATGACCCCTAATGTCTAAAGTCATGGGATTGAAGGAACCAGGAATCTTTAGAGGTAGGAGGAGTATTATTTGTATCTTTTTTTCCTCTCGTGACCGATGGATAGCCACAGAATGAACCCGATAAATAGCAGATTTAAAGCCCTTTCTTTGTTTCAGAAAGCCTTTGACATGGCAGTTCGGTTTTATATTATACTTAACTGTTTTAATCTCATAGTTTTGGTCTTTCAATCTACATAGGTAAATGTGCGTGCACATGCCTATAGAATTCAGTATTTGCACATATCTGAAAGCAGGATATAGCCATATGTCTCTTCTTGTAAATCCCTTCTCCCCAAGGATATGCTTCAAGTTCAAGCACACTGTAAATACAACATATTAAAATGTATATTTTCTTTTGATTTTAGAAATAAAAATTTTATAAGTAGAAGAAAATGGAAGTGATCATTTTCCTGCAACACCAGATGAATTACTAAGAGAAGGTTAAGCTAATAACCTCAAAAGCTCTAGCAGAAATTCCAAAAGCTATTAAAGATAAAAGAATGGGAACCGCATGCAACATACTGGGGACTCACAGTACAACAGAACTTTATTTCAATATATTTTGAACTTCCATGGTCTCATTTTATAGTTGGATTCAATAATTGTTTTTAAATGGATAGAAAAGGTACACCTTTATCTTTATATTACATGCTGATCTACAGTATTAGTACAGATTTAAAAATTAAGACTTTTTTCCCCTAAGGAAACAAAAACCTTTTACAGCATATCATTTGATCTCTCTCAAAAGGGCCAGAGTATGGCTAAATTCTTTTGTATCTGAAAAATTCAGAGTACAAGTGTTATATTTGAGAGAGAAAGCATAGTATTTTGGTTAAGGCATTGGGCAGGGACTCAAGAAGTCTATGGAATGGCCAGAATCCAGATCTTCTATATGTGGTTGGATAGGTCACTTGAATATTTTGATCATGTCCATTAATTTTGGATACCTCTATCTTTGAATGCCCAACTCAAGGTACCTTGGACTGATTTTCAGAGGTGTTGCATGCCCACAGTTCCACTGGAAATATTGATCCTGATCTCTGTGTCTCAAGTTTCCCCATCTGTAAAATGGAGATAGTAACACATGGCCACATCACAGGGTATTGCAAGGATGAGTATCTGAGATGCTATAATGATAAGCATACTAGACAAGACTATTTTAATATTTCTATTGAATTGAGATTGCCACAATCTCAGCTAAACACAGGATAATTTTACTTTGTAAATAATAAAAACAAATACATTAAATAAAGGAAAATTAAGGAAAATGATATTGTACTGCAGATAGCCCAAACAAGAAGTGTTGTTTAGCAATACATGGAATGTCAATGCCCCTGGAGGATTCTCTCGCTCAATAATATGACTACTGCTATAAACAAGTGTTTAACAGCATCACTTTTAAAGCATCACAGCTGACAGAATTGACCTTCTGGTTGTCAGTCTACAAAAAAAGGCCAACGGATCGATGGCTTTGGAAATTAAACTAAACAAAGATTTCCCTCACCCCAATCTTCTTGTTGCTTAAAACAGTTTTACAAAAAAGTTCAAAACTGGTCCACAATCAAAACACACATCTTTGTAAAAAGAAAAGGAGGACTTGTGGCACCTTAGAGACTAACAAATTTATTTGAGCATAAGCTTTCGTGAGCTACACTGAATGCATCCGATGAAGTGAGCTGTAGCTCACGAAAGCTTATGCTCAAATAAATTTGTTAGTCTCTAAGGTGCCACAAGTCCTCCTTTTCTTTTTGTGGATACAGACTAACATGGCTGATACTCTGAAACACATCTTTGTGAAAACTAAGACACAGAAGTGAATCCATAACTCCCTCCTGAAAATAAACTATGCAAGAAATGTTATATAAAGAAAAAACCTAGCATGTTTGCTTGATAGTTCACCAACTTCTTGATGGTGTAGTTGAGAGATCGGTGCTTTCCTTTCAGTTGGATGTCACAGAGATTTGCAGTCTAATGCACTAAGACCCCTGGCAACCACTGCAGATACAGCCTTAATTAAACGTTGTTTAAACTACTGCTTTTAAACATGTCAGAGCTGCACTAAAGAAAAGCAGCGCCATGGCATCCTCTTGTAGCTAATAGATTTTTTGGGCCCTAGTAACTGAACTATCAAGAAACTGATGTTCTCATTTAACCCTCTGAAAACAAGTACAGGAAGTACATGTCACCAACACATATATAAAGAGTGCATGGAAAAATCTCATCCACAAAAAATGATGATCACCTCTGAGGTTTTCAAAGCTCCACTTTCACTGGAAAATTCACTAGATCTTAGGTAGTTGTGTACTACAGTCATAAATCAGGGTGCCCTTCTGATACTTTCAGACACTACAAACAAAGGCTTTATATTTTAGTGCCAAAATAAGTACAGTGAGGTGGGCTGGAAGAAATACAGCACCACTGAGTTTCTGTGTCAGGAAGCACTCCTTCAATTTGTTCAAAACTTTGTGTTGCCTTGGTGAATCAGCTCTGTTAACCAAAGTTGGACTCATTAAAAGTTTTGTATGTAAATAACAAAAGATGAACTGCTTTAAACAAATCATCCCCATAAATTAGATAGAGATTTTACTGATACTTTATATGTACATGTTTAGATGAATGTACATTTATACATGCACATTTATTCTATCCTCTTTCTTTTCTCTAAAGAGAGAAAAAAAATCACATGTACTTTCATTTTTCTCTGTGTTACATGGTATATATATGAATTTTAGTTCAGACGTCAAAGAGAAACAGCAGAACTGAAATTCATTTGGAAATTTAACACCATTAATTTGGGCTTGAATAGGGACTGGGAGTGGCTTGCTCATTACAAAAGCAGCTTTGCCTCTCCTGGAATTGACACCTCCTCATCTATTATTGGGAGTGGACTACATCCACCCTGATCGAACTGGCCCTGTCAACACTGTTTCTCCACTTGTGAGGTAACTCCCTTCTCTTCAGGTGTTAGTATATAATGCCGGCATCTGTAATTTTCACTCCATGCATCTGAAGAAATGGATTATTTACCCATGAAAGCTTATGCCCAAATAAATCTGTTAGTCTTTAAGGTGCCACCGGACTTCTTGTTGTTAAAGTAAATGTGGATGCTCTATCCTTAACTCCCCCATGCCATCTCATTATTTACAGGGATCTCAGATCCTGTCCTGTAATATGAGGCACAACAGGGTATAGACCTTATGGTGTCAGCTTTCACTTTGAATTTGATGGCTTTTGTTGGTCAGTATCAATGTTAACATTACTTAAACTTTTTTGAGAGTTAATCTATTTTTACACTTCATTTTGGAAAAAATGCAAGGATTTTGCCAAGGAAAACCAAAACCCTTTCCTGTACATTTCTGCTGGCTGACACATCATGTCTACAAAGGAGTGCCTCTCTAGAAATTATTTTCATCGAACAAAACCTCTAGGACTAATGAAACATATGCCACATTGTGAACATTTACTAGAACTAGGTTGCCATTGTGGCAGCACATAGGCAACATGGTACAGTAGCTCTTTATAGACAGACTCAGGTCTTGGATTAATTACCTCTTTCACATTCCCAAAACTGGAGTGTGTATTGAAAAGTTTATACTGCCTTGTCCTGATTAAGATCTCCTGAAAGGAACCAGTAAGAAAAGAAGTGTGGCTTCCCTGCTTGCTACTAGAACATTGTGTAGAAAGGGTCCATTCTGAAAACAGGTATCAGGCACAATCCTGTGTCCCACTGCTGCTCCTTTGTGCTGTTCTGATGATACAAAGGAGCCATAGAACTGTTTTAAACAGCTAATTGGGCTTCCTCTTCCCAGTGCAGGAGGAATTCCCAGGAGGCATATAGCTAACACTATCTAACCCCCTCTGCCTCAGCATAAGGGGTGTGGAGGAAATGGAGTGGCCCCATTTAGGACACTGCTGCCAGGGGGTAGTTTAGAGCAGCCTTAAAGCTAATCTAAATTATGCCGAGGGTCAAACCTGCCTCCCATCTTCTCTCAGTGGGGAGGTGCATTGAGCTACTTTGTGGTCCCCTTAATTTTGCGGAACCAGGCAGAGACTGGGTGCAGCACTGGATTGAGACCATTGTACTTTTAGAAAAATGGAAGTGTTCTTCAACTCCCTTCCTTTTGTGGCGAAGGAAATCTCCAGGATTAACCATTCTCTAAATTCACACTATGATCCAATAAAGGAAATGCAGACTTCCTCTCTTGGCACAGGTTGGAGTGCCTCAAGCAGGTCGAGAAGTGACTGTATAAAGTGTCTAGACAATAAAGTGGAAGAAAATATTTTCCAGAAAATGTGATTCTTGTGGTAATCCAGAAATTACATTTTCAATGCTCAGCCATGAATTACCTTATTTCTCTATTGCTTTGCTATTATACTGATGGTGAATGTGACAAAAAATGTAAATAATTTTTACATCTCATAAAATCCCAAAATATTGGATGAGATTCTGACACTTAGAGTCATGAAAGAGCACATCATGTTTTCTGCAGAATAAAGGCATTAGCCTGAGTATCCTGGCCACGTTCTAACTTGGGTAATATCATGTATACCCAAGTTCTTCCCATTTCTAAATGCATATTGTATTATTCCTTTCCCGGCCATAAAAATAATTGTTTAGTGTTGTCATTGCGGAGTGGTAGCCCCACTCCACTCCAGAAGCGGATGCAATGAGAGTGTGTCTGTGTGTACTTCATCACTGAAATGCTATCTATAAAGTAGTTTGGAATGTTTCAAGGTGGAAGGTTATTTATGAATATAAAGTTACATGCACATATCATGAGCCTAGATTAGTCTTGTAATGAGACAAGTGTGTACGGCCATTTATTAGATTACCACAGACAACCAAGTCTACCAAATACTCAATGTGCTGCACATGTGACACCCTGAAGTGTTCGTCACTTTATAATAGAAATTAATGTCTTTGGGCCATCAACCCTTCTTTATTGCTCTACCCCCTTGATAATTCCTGCAACACAGTCAATTATTGCTTATTTAAAACAATTCAGCAGGAAACCCATCATTAGAAGGTTATTTCCCCATCAAAATAGGACAAAAAAGTGAAGAACCACCACAAGAGGCATTATGTTCATGATGAGCTAATCTTGGAGACTTAATAGTTTGCTAAAATTAAAAAAGTAAAGATTTAAAACAATGAACTACAATATCAAATTCACCTTTTGGAGAAAGAACAGGAGTACTTGTGGCACCTTAGAGACTAACAAATTTATTTGAGCCTAAGCTTTTGTGGGGTACATCTTATGCTCAAATAAATATGTTAGTCTCTAAGGTGCCACAAGTACTCCTGTTCTTTTTGCGGATACAGACTAACACGGCTGCTACTCTGAAACCTTTTGGAGAATAATCTTGAACACCTAACCTCTACCTACTTCTATACTCTTGATTCTTTCTCCCTTTGCCTCTCTGCTCTTCCCAAGCCGTACAGCTTATCTTTTCTTCAGGTCTCTCCCTCATTCATTTCTGGGCCTTCTTCTAAACCAATAAGCCTGGAACTCCTGTCCTTCCCCAGTCTCCCATGCCTCCACACTCTCCTTCAAGACCCTCTGAAAACAGATTTCAAAAGGCCAATAAATCTCAGATTACTCCTCTGAAGCATAAACAACAAACGGAAAAGTTTAAACCCCAAAGCATAAGATATTCCACTGAAAAAATATGGAACTAATCAGATGTGTACTTCAGCATTCAATTATATAGCTTTTCATTGCTCCCATTCCCATTTTGTACATTTTCATCTTAGATTTTAATATTTCAGGGGCCATGCCTTTGCCTCCATATCTTTCTACATAATGCCAATTAATGATCTACCAGTAATTCAGGGACACTGAGATCGACACAAGTAACCCCATGTAGACTGATGCTACACTATATTCCTTGGTGTCTGAAAACTTTTGGTGTGGATAAAAGTCACAAGGAACGCACGGGATGTCATATTCAGAGCTACTGAAAAGCATAGCTGGTTGAATGCTATTTGGTGAATTCCTTATTTGAAGCATTTGGTTATTTTTCTTCAAATTATTTGACAAATCACTTTTCTAGTATTCTATCAGATCTTATATTTAATGAAGTGGGTATCTACTGGTGCATAAATAAACCACGTACACTTATGGAGTGCTGATTCAATCACCATCCTTGCAGTGACTATTTTGCTCAGCTGAAATAAAGGCCAAAAATTGCATACCACCCTAATGGACCACAGACTTGCATGTAAAGAATTTGTGATGGGAAGAAGCCAATGCTGGACCAAAACTTTTGGCTATGCTTTATCATGGAGCTTAAAAAGCAGCTCCACTTGTTTGCACTCTTTTATAACAAGATTTTTGAAATGCCACTTCTGCAAATTAGCACAAGAACAAAACAACTGGGGAGACTTGTATGAGTTCACATTTAGTGCTGAAATATGTAGTTGTATTGATGATTAGTTCTCATATTACTGATGCAACCAATATTTTGGTGGTCACTAGGAAAGTGAGTACACTTTACTCACTTTGGTCACTAGGAAAGTGAGTACAGTGTATCTTCATAACAAAACTTTTTATTATAAATTGGTCCCTAAGGCTGCCTAATACCCAGTTCTAGTGAAGTCTATTTTAAAACACTGTTGGTCCACTATCATGTTTAGGAACAGATTAAATGGTTGAACAAAACAAGACCCTAACCTTCCAACCAAACTTAAAATGAGCATTTCTGGGGAATACATACCCCAGCTACCCTGCTCTGGTCCCTTTTATCAGCCCACCCCTTGAGTTTTTGGTTCCAGGCAAGAGGACAAGTGTTGAAATACCATGTCCAAGGCAATTCTTACAGTATTCCTGGCCCAACCAAATGTAGGAAGTGACAAAATCTTACTTTGAAAAACTGGGCTAAAAACTTGTGAGAACAGAATACTGACTGAAGTGATTCACAGTAGGTTCAGGACATTGTGTGGATTGATCAAGTTGACCAAAACCACTGAAATTGCTATGGTTTGCCCATTCTTCATGTTATCAGTTATAAATCTTAATCATTCCATGTCTGCTATTTGTTTAGTGAATCATAGACTAAGTCTGGGTTCCTGGCAGTTATTGGGGCTTCAATTAGAGCAACACTATTATTTATATTATATTTGATAGACAGACAGATCGACCAACCAAACAAGGCCTTCAGTGAAGTATGGTGTGTACAGACCATAAACACAATACTTTCCAGGTGGCAGCTGAAACTGCACACCACAGTTCAAATAGCACATCCCATGAAATCCATGCCAGAAAACACATTTGCTTCTCCAGACCAGTGGCTGCAGTTCAGTACAACCCACAAAATACTGAGAAGAATGGCTCCTTGACCTCAGTGCCCAATCAAATATGAGATGTGTTCATTCCTTTTTTTAAGATGTGAGATGCGCAGCACCATATTCCTTAACCTAACATTGATCCAAATGTTCCAACAGCAGACATTGGTTTCTCTTTGATAGCCAATGCATATCTCTGCTTTCCAAGTTCCTATAAACACATCATTATAAGGAAGGCAAGGCTTACATTTCCCAGCATCCTTTCTAATTACTTGCCTGCTGCCAGGAAACTTTCACATATTTTTGTCTTCACAATCAACATTTAAACAAATGTTATTAAAAAAAATTTAAAAATAAAATTCAAGCAGCGCCAAAAGCAGTTGCTGTGTAAATGACAAAGTTATTAGGTAACACTGTGATATTCCTTTCAGCACTCAATTATCAACATTTACAGAAATAAACTAACAGAAAGACAGTATATAAATGATGGGGACCCACATGCATTTTGCATACAAAACAGACTCCAAGCAGCATACAAAGATTATGATTTTGATAACAAACGATAACATTTTGAGTGATATGCTTTCTAAAATATCTGGAGTCTCCTGCCTGTGGCTAACTCTGTTTTAATCCACAAGTTCTTTCATCAAGTTGAGAGAAACCTCCTACAAAAGAAAACTGCAAGGGCCCTCACTATTTTTACAGCTCTATCATATACAGTACTAACAATCAGTTCAGCCGATGTTGACTGACACACACACACACACACACCCCGCAGCTGCCACACTAGCATCCCAAATGCACTTGGAAAAACGAATCTGATGCCAAAGACTGCAAATAAAGTGCATTTCTGAGCTTGGCTGCAGTTACAGAAAAAGTGGCTAACACTTTAAGAGACAGTAAATATTAATAAAAAAACTACTTGCAAGAGCTGCAAACACCAAGATCACATTAAAAGAAGTCTTCAGTTGCTCTGACCTTTCATTCTCCATCACTATGTTTTAGTCACAGGTTTACCTGATCAAAAAAAGCATGCAGAATACATAAACAGCGTCATCACACCTTACCTTTTCAATGCCTACTTTATCTATTATCACAGTGCCAGAATACAACTTTTTCAGATAAAGAGACAGGGGGATACGTTGCAGCAGTAAAGCCAGCACTTTGGGACTGAAGTGGAGTCCAGCAGGTTCTCAATATTATATACAGATTAGTCAGAGAGAAGAGAACACCAACTTCATGACTCAGTGATTCTTCGGTAAAGTTTTCTAGCTCTAGCAACTTCATAATAAGAGTCCTCCAGAGTTACTGAGAATTCCTCAGTGTGCTTAATAAAAGAATTACCACATTTCTGAAAACTGCAGTGAAGTTGGTGTTTTTCTTATGGTTTGTCACCTTTGCTTTTCAGGATATTCTTCTGAATCAGTACTGTCTGCTAAGTTTTAAATTACTCTCTCCTTAAAGCGCCAAGGGTTTGGATTTTTTTTTTAAACTTTTGCCCAAAAAAACTTTAGCTGCACGTTACCATGGTGCAGCAATACCCTCTTTTTCCAATACTTTTGTGTCCATTTCCATTACAAACTCTGCAAACATCTCTAATAAATGAAGAAAAGCTGCATGTGAGAGGAAAGGAAACAGTCTGGATTCACTGGAATTAACATAGTCCTGAAACAGCAGCAGTTAGAAATTTTTCCACTGGAGCTGGGGTTAACCTTCCTGCAAAACACACAGTTTATTTACGTTTCCTAGCCTGCCACATCACTTTCACCCATAGTGCACAACAGCAGAGTATAGTAGCACATCCACATATTTTAATGAAAATCTAGAATGGGGCAAGTTATGCTTCAGTTGATTCTTTTTTATTTGTTTATTTTTTGCTTTAAATTATGTTTATACTTATCCCTTGGAGTTGAGCAGCATTCCAACTTTCAGCGTTCCTGACTTTTCAGATTAGAACTAAATTAGGGGCTCTCTTCAGAACATTTATACTGTTCTATTAGGTGCCTCCGCCACATGTTTTATAAACATTCTATTGTGTGCCTTGTTGACCTACTGGAAGATGGAGGCAGAGTTCAAGGAACGTCTACTGACGCTGTGTGTTGCCAGCAAGTTATTTTGTTATTTAATTATACTTTCAAAATGTTAAATATTCCCAGGATGACAAACAAGTGTTCTTAAAATGTTATCACTATTACATATTCCACTGAAAACACCAGTGGGATGCCGATGCTCATTTTGGTGGAGAGAGGAAAAAGAGTGTGGAGAATGGGGAGCACCCACCAGATCCATCTGCCTCTCACCTTTCTATTACTGTATTTAATTTGAGTCAATCAAAAGCTTTCCACGTGCTGATGTGGAAGGTTGCTTCTACTTTGCAAGTAAATTCAGAGCAAAGTTAAATTATCAGCAACACAGCAGCCTGGGGTGGCTCTACCAATTTTGCCGCCCCAAGCAGTCGCCGCCAAATTGCTGCGAGCTGCGGCCAAATTGCCACTGCGCTCGGAAGAGCAGCGGAGCTGCCGCCGAATTGCCACTGCGGGACACGGACTGCCGCCCCATTCTGAATGCCGCCCCAAGCACCTGCTTGGAAAGCTTGTCCCTGGAGCCGGCCCTGACAGCAGCAGACAAACTCAAGACGAATGAGGACTCAGGGTATGTATACAATGCAATGGGAGGTGTGACTCCAGTGTGTGTACACATACCCAAACTAGCTTTGCTCTAACTAGCTCCAGACTCCAGTAACAACAGCAGGGAAGCCACAAAGCGTGGGTGGCAGCGCAGGTTAGCTGCTGGAGTACATATCCAGGGTATAGCTACACTGCAACTTATGTTTAGGTTTTAAACCCAGGCTCAAGCCTAACCCCCTTTCCGCATACACACAAATTGTTCTTAACCAAAACTTGGTCCCAGGACCCATGGAGGTGGAGCCTGAGTTAAGCCAGACCCAGGATTCAAGCTCTATTGCCTTTGCAGGGTAGACGCAGATGCACTGGATGCATGCTCTGAGACTCCACCAAAAGTATCCCACAACAACCAGGCCAATTATCCTTGACCTCTGGACAGTCAAGTTTTCTTTCACCGCACAAAGGGCTAGAGTTTCCACATTTTGGAAGAGTGCTAGGATGTTGGGGATCTGGATGGTTGGACTTGGGCCTGCATCAAGCAGCGTATGGCATGTTTATGTAAGCGGGGGAATGGTCTCAATATTGTGGGGAACTTTCCTGGCTTATACACTACCCCGGTGAAGTGGGCTAACGAAAGGATCTGAGTCCTCGCTCCCACTTCCTTTACCCAGAGGCCTGCCTGACCTCAAGGGCTCCCCTTCCACTCTCTTGTGTGGTAGAGTCCTCGTAACCCAAACAAAGCTGGGCCCAGGATTCCTGGAGGGGCTCGACCCCCCCAACCTTGTTGTGGTCACTTAAGGCAGGGGCTAAGGCACGGGAGGGCAAACTGCAGCCCGCAGGTTGGATCCGGCCCATCAGGACTTTCAATCTGGCCTGTGGGACTGCCAGCCCCATGGCGCAGTGGGGCTGAGGCAGGCTCCCTGCCTGCCCTGGCCCCGCGCCACTCCTGGAAGTGGCCGGCACCACGTCCTTGCGGCCCCTGGAGGCGGGGGGGGCGCAGAGGGCTCCGTCCGCTGCCCTCGCCTGCAGGCACCGCCCTCCGCAGCTTCCTTGGGCTGGGAATGGGGAACCACGGCCAATGGGAGCTTCAGGGGTGGTACCTGCAGGCAAGGGCAGCACTCAGCAGAGCCGCTTGCCCCACCCCACCCTTAGGAGCCACTGCCGGACATGCTGGCCACTTCCAGCAGCAGCGCAGGTCCAGGACAGGCAGGAAGCCAGCCTTAGCCCCATTGCGAGCTGCTGCTACCCTGGAGCCGCTCAAGGTAAGCGGCGCCCAGCCGGAACCTACACCCCCAACCCTCCTGCACCCCAACTCCCTGCCCTGAGCCCCCTCCCACACTTTGCACCTCCTCCTGCACCCTGTTCTCATCAACTCCCAAGCCTGGAACAGAACTATGTTTGGCTTTAGGTTTGTTATACTTACTGAACATAGGCATTTTCCCCACTCACATTAAAACAAGTAGTGTAACTGTCAGCCAGTAATGGCTGTAGATAGGCAATCTGCATGACACTAAATCCCTACTTCTGGATAGTACCACTGAACTGCTTTTCCCTTAATTATACCGTCGGATTCTTATTTACTAATAATTAAACAAATTAACAGCAGAGAAGAGGAAATTGGTAGAAACCATGCCAGTGAGCTCAGTGAGACCAACTGTGTTGCACTAAGAATTTTGGAAGAGAGCTTTGGGGAAAAAAGGAGGAATACCATTTTATGAGTTTGGAAGGCAAAGGCAAAACAAAGGACACTTTCACACATCAAGTTATCATGAGGTACTCTCCCAACTGTGTTTCAACGAACATAACTGTGAATAGGAGGTGCACATGAAGCTCACCATAGCAAGGCCCAAATAATAATAGTATCTTGCTCTTCATCATTGGATCACAAAGTGCTATACAAACAAGGTCAATATCATTATCCCCATTTTGCACATGGGAAAATTGAGGTACAGGAAGGTGAAGAGGCTTGCTTAAATTCATCAATGACAGAGCCAGGAACAGATCCCAGGTCTCCTGATTCCCACTCCTCTATTCCTGCCTCCCTATGTGACACACACTATGTGGCAAAGACCCCAAAAAGGAGGATACAGAATTATTTATGTAGGAAACTTGAAATGCTGTTGGATTCCTTCTCTTAGTGTAAATGACTCCTATAGCCCCAGTTACATCAGAAATAAAAATAATGTAAATCATTTTCAGTAATAAATGTGAGGAGATACCCAATTTGTGAGGAACATAAGTCATTTTGGGACTTGAGAGATATGAAAGTGAATCAGGTAACTCCTACTCACATTAAGCCAATGAACAGAAACTGATCAATATGCTGGCAACTATGATAAGACAAATCTTGGAAAGACATACAAAAGAGCAGGAAGGAATCAGTACGTAATTTGTATCCATTGTTGGGATGTTGATGATAGGAGCCATTAATACAACAGAGAATTCTTGGAAGCTGATGAAAGTTAAAAAGCCATTCTTTTTAGTTGGTATGGGTTAGTACTTTGAATACCCTTGTGAAACTCTTTAGCAAATGAAGACTTGATTTGACACAATTTTGGGATAAACTGACCTCAGATTAACAAAAATTAACTGATGTGTCAATGCAGAACTCTAAATTGACACCTGAAGACTAGATTGAACTACTTACAATAATTATGTAATTGACAGTATCGATCAATTTTAAATGGTACTTTAAAATATAATCTCCTTTGAAAAACAACTATTTTAAAAAGCCAATTTTAGGGTGGATATTCCAAGGAAATTAGGAGCAGTTCATCAAAGTGTACTGTGGAAGGGAGAGTTGGGTTCCACTTTTAGTGTCTACTACTATCTCCAGAAAAGTCATGTAAAATTAAATATCCATTAGCTATGAAGCCATTTACTCAGCTTGCTGATTTTTACATTTTTTGTAAGGGCTGGGAAAGGAAGTTAAAAGGCACACACCTTTGTATTTTTTCTTTGGGGGAGGGGAGAATGATAAAAACTAGCAACTAGTCAAAATTAAATTAATACTGTGTAAACTGGAGTATAACCACCAAAGGTCTGCAGCATGTAAGAAGAGATCATGAACTTGCAAACGCTGGAGGAAAGATCTGATATAGAACAGTAAGATCTATAGCAATCTGACTGAAAACAAATGACTGGAAAACAGTACAACGGAATTATTGAGTCTGAAAAATTAGAAAATGCTCTTAAAGCACTGAAACTACTATAGAATTGATTTCAGGGTCTAAATATAGTTCTTTAAATATATATATTTCATCTTTAGGGCAGAGACTGTATTTTAATGTGTCTGTACAATGCCCTGCACAATGGGGTTTTGACCCTGATTGTATTACAGTAGCACCTAGAAGCTCCAAATAAATGTGTATTTAAGTATTACTCCAGCAGGAACTTGAAATTTCTTCAAATACTGGAGATAGCTGGCTTTCCTGCATTGTGAAATACAACATTTTGAGATCCTTGGCAATGACAGTTGCTATACTAAATAGAAGGCATTATTACATGCTTTATTACAATGTGCAGTTTCTGATTAAGCTGATCAAGACTGAATTTTTTTTAAGTCTTTTCATCAATGCTGGATGTCTGTCTAAACATAGGCTATAGCTCAAACAAAATGCTATGAACTTGCTGCAGAAATTACTGGGTGAGGTTCCATGATTTGTCTTATATGGGTGAAGGAGGTTGCCACACGAGAGAGGTACATGCAGATGATCATAATGGTACCTTCTGGCCTTAAAAATTTACGAATCTTCAATTCAAAACTGAACGTCAGTTCGGGATGATAAAATCTGTTTTAAATTGGTCCAGCCCAATGGAAACTGTGCATCATGCCATAGTTCCAATAGGATTAAGCTCAGTTGGGGTTGCCAGTAATGAAGCCACCATTGAACAATTTGCTAGTGTTCAAGCTGATTCACGCAACAATTGGCTAGAGTCATAATGATATCAAGTGCTCAATTCAGTTATCTCCTAAAGGAAATAAACCTTATTTACACCATTACTGTAAGATGTTCAGAATGAGGCCTGCAATGCCAACAATTGCAGAACTTTAACCTTTTCCAAACTAATTGCAATTGATAAAATTGATTCCCCCTCCCATACTGCACCTGACAGGTTTGAGAGCTCTGAATAGTGACAACTGCGGAGAGGAACACAACACATTAAATATTGAAATGCATTGGAATTAGAGCTCTTTTTGGAAGGCCAGAGTGGAAAAGTGATGTTTTATGCCTCCTAAACAGGGGCAGCTGGCATGTACATCTTCCTCCTGGAATTCATAGCATGATCTCGGGAGAGCCCATTGGATCTTACAGTACAGGCATCCTGCTCTACTCAGCTTCTCCTGCTTTTGAGAGATGATGAGAGTGGACTATAGAATATGTTTTATTCTAAATTATTTCATATTGGAGAAGTCCACAACAACAGAATTAACCAGTTCTTTAAAAAAAAAAGATTCTAGAGAATAAATCATCAGCACCCTGAAAGACAAATAATTTAAGCACATAAGATCTCTCATTTCTATCACACCTTACCATCATCAAAGATCCCAAGATAGCATATTAAGGTTATGTACTTTACAATGACGGAAAGCCAACTATCTCCAGCATTTGAAAGCCAAGTATGATTTCCAGCCCCTGCTCTACTAGTGTGATCAAATAAAAAGCTATCAAAACAGAGCGAGAGCAGCAAGAGATTTTTTTTCCAGGCTCCTTAAACTAGTTTAAATTCTCTCTCTCTCTCTCTCACTCACACACACACACACACACACACACAGAAAAATTGCTTTTCCTTAGGTAACAGGCACAGCTTTAGAAAAATAGACAGGTAGCCACCCTTAAAGTAAATTGCCTTGGATTAAACTACCACACTAAAGGAAGTATTTACAGCATATGAAGCATGGCTCAAATGACTGGACATTTAAGCTTTCTACACAGTAAAGTTAATTGATTCACTTTTTTGACTACAGGAAAGCCTTTTGGTCATTGAGCTATTAAAATGATATAATTAGACTTGCTATTACATTGCCATTTTGATTATAAA
Organism: Natator depressus; assembly: GCF_965152275.1. Taxonomy (NCBI): domain Eukaryota; kingdom Metazoa; phylum Chordata; order Testudines; family Cheloniidae; genus Natator; species Natator depressus. The sequence goes on along the minus strand of NC_134237.1, from coordinate 69,012,544 downwards.
GAGACTATGGAAGAGAAGGCAGCTAAAACACTGGTGCCTGAGGCATACTCACAGGTTTTTAGAACCTTTGGATTCAACTATACCCCTATTTGTGGGGGGAAGAGAGTGGAAGGAGCAGCTAACAGGAGAGGAAATGAAAGGAAGAAAATCTCTGACGTTTTTTCCTCATGAAGATTTCTTGCAAATTGTTTCAAGTGGGAGGAGAATGGGAGATGTTAGCACCTTCCCACCAAACCTGCTCACCTAACTAGTGGATCTCTCAGAATGACACAAGGGCCAGTGGAAGAGATGACTCCTGGCAAGAACTGGAAACAGCAGTGGTGGAGCAACAGGGGTGAGGCTCAGTCAGGCTTCCCAACTAACAGCTACTCTCCCTCTTTCCCCACCCACCCCGTTAGAGCCCACGTATGCCAGCATTGTCAGTAGACAAACTGCACTGAACAGTTTGAACGCTGGATATTCCTCAGTCTGCTGGCTTCTGGCTTCCCCCAGTCACTTCCTTGTCCTCAGCTGCTAGTCTCAGTCTGCCTGTACTCCATGGGTAAAATGTGGGTTAAGAATAGCATGTCCTCCATCAATGGCTAGTTAAAACAGGGAAGAATCTGCTACAGTTACCAGGAAAAGGAATTTCTCCATTAACTCAGGGGGTACAGGCCTATATTTTGGTGCTAAAGATCTGAATTTTAAACCTCACTAACAACCATAGCAAATTATTATATATGTGTTCCTCTACATCAGGGATCGGCAACCTTTGCATGTGACCCGCCAGGGTAAGCCCCCTGCAGGCCAGGCTGTTTACTTGCTGCGTCCACAGATTCGGCCGATCGTGGCTCCCACTGGCTCCGTTTCGCCGCTCCAGGCCAACGGGGGCTGCCGCTCCAGGCCAATGGGGGCTGTGGGAAGCCGTGGCCAGCATATCCCTTGGCCCATGCCGCTTCCTGCAACCCCCCATTGGCCTGGAGTGGCAAACTGCAGTCAGTGGGAGCCGCAATCGGCCGAACCTGTGGACGCGGCAGGTAAACAAACGAGCCCAGCCCACAGGGGGCTTACCCTGGTGGGCCACGTCCCAAAGGTTGCCGATCCCTGCTCTACATTGCTCTTTTCTCCTCCAACTCTGCTTCTATGCCGTCTCAGTGTCCTTCTCCCTTTTGTCTTCTTATTCCATTTCCTGTTACTTTGCATTTATTTAACCTTTCCTGCCATTCCCCCTCACTCCATCATGGTTACCAATCCATCTATATTTATTTATTTTTTGGATTGTGTAAAATTATAGTTATAAAAGCAATTGTATTATATTCTTCTGCTCCAGTAAGCATGCCACGACATTGGTGCTTGCCCTTAATTTGTTTAGCACTCTGCATTCCCTTATTAGTCAAAGAAAAAAAAGTCTCCTTGCACTTATCTCCTATCCTACTTCTTCATAAGCAGCATCTTGCCACAATTGTATTTGTCTTTTGCTGTAATTCACCTATCCAGAGGATATATTTTAATTCAAATGTATTCTTAATAGAACTTAAGGTCACCTGATGTAGCGTGTGGAGGGTCCTATAGGGCTTTAAGGGTCAAGAGAAGGGGACTTGAGAAAAGAGTAACATGGAATTGCAGATGTCTTGTTATGGCTTACTCTGATTGGTTTCAAGAGTGTCCTTTATACCAGTGGTTCTCAACCAGGGATACGCAGAGGTCTTCCAGGGAGTACATCAGCTCATTAAGATATCTACATAGTTTTACACAGGCTACATAAAAAGCACTAGAAAGTCAGTAAAAAACTAGAATTTCATAAAGATGACTTGTTTATACTGCTCTATATACTGTAGACTGAAATGTAAGTACAATATTTATATTGCAATTGATTTATTTTATAATTATATGGTAAAAATGAGAAAGTAAGCAATTTTTCAGTAATAGTGTGGCTGTGACACTTTTGTATTTTTAGGTCTGATTTTGTGAGCAAGTAGTTTTTAAGTGAGGTGAAACTTGGGTACACAAGACAAATCAGACTCCTGATGGGGTACAATAGGAAAGATTGAGAGCCACTGCTTTATACTGTCGCTTCTTTCATGTTGATTTGTAATAGTAAATTTTGAGTAGTGATCTTCAGCAGTGGAACTCAACGCATATTGGCAAACACTGATGCAGCTTTCCAACACCACTCTAAGCCAGACAAGTATACCTAATTTTTATATGGGTAAACTGTTCCATGACTTGCGTAAGATGATGACAGCCAGAAGTGTAGCCCCTAAATCCTGATTCCCAGTTCCTGGCTCTAGTCTCTGCCCATATTCCCCTCACCCCCTTAGCATCATTGGTATTGTAATGCTCTGCATGTTAGTCACATTTTGGTAAATTACAGCTGCTGGAATAGTAAGGCCTGTCAGGAACTACACAGAAGCTTGCCTTCTGAGTCAGGCTTCATCCCCCTTTGCTCCCTCAGACTTGAAAATGCTTCCCAGTAACAGTCCATGAGCTGATCTATTCTCAATATTTAAATTTAAAAGATAAAGGAATAAGTTCTTACCTTTCCTCAGGATGACAAGCCCAGAGTGCCTTTAACTGTTTATCATAAAGGAGGATGAGATTTTAACATCCTCTTGCAAACATTTTGGAACTAGAACACAACTGCAAGGTTGAGGTGTTAATTTAAATGTTATTGCGGACGTTTGTGTCCACAACCATTTAGGTTTTCTGTGTTCCAGCTTCCTCCCGGTCTCACTCTGTATTGCAGCTCCTCCTCCATTCGAACAAAGCTTTATGTTGCCTTAGCAGGCCTAGAGAAGTTGGGGAGGGTGTTCTGTATCTTTGTCACTGGTAGTGCCTACTTATCAAATCAGTTTACTTTTTTTTAGTTTTCTCACAGATATCAGAGTACGCCCAAATCAAAACCTTGGATCCAAATACCCTTGGGAACTGGGCTGGGATGTGTGTGAAATGTAGATCTGAGTCCAAATTCTGTAGCTGAAGCCAGTTTCTGATATCAAGGAACATTCTCCCATCAATTTGATTATAATAAAAAAAAGTTTTCTACCAGGATTTTTCAGGGGCTTGGATATGATTAGTTGAAGGTATTGAGGCTTACAGTCCTATTCTCTCCTCTCCTCCCCCCCCCCGCAATACTTCCCCTCCCCTCCCAAAAGCAGATTCAGTTTCTCAATAGTATCTGTATCCTTTCTGCATTAATTCAGCTTGACTTTTTCTTTTCATGTGGACTTTCTGGAAGGGTGTGCCACAAATGTGCATAATGTTTGCAATTTAATTATGGCTTTTCTGACAGCAAAGGAAGAAATAATTTGTCTTCAGGCAGTTAGACAATGGTGTCTATGATCACTCTTTTTAAAACACAGATCCACAAAAAGTTTTCAGAAAAATGAGGAACAGGGACAAATCCATCTTGAGCTTTGCTGACAGAGGATTAAAGAAGAATAAAAACATTCCTGAGTGCCCATGATTCTCCATATTTACCATCCCTGCCATTAAAAAAAAGAAAGTGGATTGCTGCACAAGTACTCATTCCTTCCCCCAGCTTTCCTAAAATCCCTGAAACGCTTGTATTCTGAAATACTCCAACTCGGACTTCCTTATTTGGTTGCTGGAGCTGTTCTTTGTCTTGTTCAAACATTCTGGTAAAACTGCACGCCTCCCTCTATCCCAATGCCCTCCCCCAGTTCTATAGACATAGTCTGACTTCAGCAGGTCACCCTGACTCAGCCTCCTTTGTAGTTCCCTAACCAATCACACATTGGTTATGCCCATTTAAGGAGTACCTTTCCTTTTAGAAATCATCAAGGCAAGAGGGAGTTTTCAGCTGTTTGGAAACTGCTTTGTTGCAGACACTGAAGTCAGCATAAAACAGGGATTTCACAGAATTATTTTATCTGCTCAGGTTTCAGAGTAACAGCCGTGTTAGTCTGTATTCGCAAAAACAAAAGGAGTACTTGTGGCACCTTAGAGACTAACCAATTTATTTGAGCATAAGCTTTCGTGAGCATCCGATGAAGTGAGCTGTAGCTCACGAAAGCTTATGCTCAAATAAATTGGTTAGTCTCTAAGGTGCCACAAATACTCCTTTTCTTTTTATCTGCTCAGAAACTAGAGATTGCTACAGAACATGTCCATTTAAAAACAAAAAACCAAAACAAAACAAAAAACCCAGCGTTGCAACTCAATTTGAAATCACTTTTTATTCTTCAGTTATTTGCTGCTTAGCCTTGTACTTTTTAAATGTGCAAACACACAGTACTTAGAGGTTAGTCTAAACAGTAAGAATGTTTAATATTCTGTAGCACTGGGTGAGAATTACAGACAAGATGACAAAGAGAAATTATGCTCTGTATGTTTAAAACAACTCCTCAAAGTAAACATTTTTCTGAATTTTTTCACTATACTCTGGAAATGAAATGAATCAGGCATTTAAGTTGACAGTGAATCATTTTAGGATTTCACTTCTTGTCTGAGCAAAAACCTCATCTCCTAATAATGTTAGCTATCTCAGAAAGAAAATGCAGTGGCCAAGCTGTTCTACTAGACCAGTGACACATAGACTAGACAAAACCCTAGAAAGTATACTGTAAGGAATAATCCTTCACTGTCCGGGGCTGGAGCAGATGATCTTTCAGAGCATTTCCCATGTATTATTGTTGCTTATTATTTACATACTGCTACCAGCAAGCCATATATTCAGAAGACTAATATGAAAACACTGTAAGAATTAACATGCGAACATAACATGAAAATATAAGACAGGGCAACAGTAAAATAGAGAGCGTAGACGTAGGAGTCTCGCTGGCTCCATAAATTCCATTCTGATCTTTTATGTTTAATTTTCTCTGAGTGTAGGATTATGGGCCTTTTTGAACAATCATTCTTCAAACACAGGCAGAGGGAATCTTTCAAAATCGTATTTTAAGAAGATATATATTGAATGTATGTGATTCTGCAATGAAAGTTGAAACAAACCAACCAAATTAACATAATCTTGGAAGGTATCTCTAATCGTCTGGGGAAATTCTTGAAGAACTGTGACTCCTCACAAGGAAATACCTTCTATTATGTAATGTTTCACAAGTGGTAAAGATCTTATTAAACAGGGCTCTGAATGATAGTACTTTGTAGATACTATTTGGTAGATAACAATGCTTTTCAACAAAGTGAAAAAACTAAAGGCCATATTTTCAAAGACATAATAAAGAATAAAGGGGCAAAACAATATTAAGAAGTCTGTGTGGGCACATCCTTAGTTCTCATTAAGGTTCCTTTGCAAAAAGTTGTACAAAGGATCTTAGCTCAGCCTTACAGGGGGGCTTGTGACCTGGTGATTACCTGTGGATGAGAAGCTAGATAGGAGTCAACAGTGTGCCCTTGTTGCCAAGAAGGCTAACAGCATATTGGGCTGCATTAGTAGGAGCATTGCCAGTAGATCGAGGGAAGTGATTATCCCCCTCTATTTGGCACTGGTGAGGCCACATCTGGAGTATTGCATCCAGTTTTGGGCCCCTCTATGACAGAAAGGATGTGGACAAATTGGAGAGAGTCCAGCGGAGGGCAACAAAAATGATCAGGGGGCTGGGGCACATGACTTACGAGGAGAGGCTGAGGGAACTGGGCTGCTTTAGAAGAAGAGAAGAAGAGAAGAGTCAGGGGGGATTTGATAGCAACCTTCAACTACCTGAAGGGGAGTTCCAAAGAGGATGGAGCTCGGCTGTTCTCAGTGGTGGCAGATGACAGAACAAGGAGTAATGGTCTCAGTGGGGGAGGTCTAGGTTGGATATTAGGAAACACTATTTCACGAGGAGGGTAGTGAAGCACTGGAATGGGTTACCTAGGGAGGTGGTGGAATCTCCATCCTTAATGGTTTTTAAGGCCCAGGTTGACAAAATCCTGGCTGGGATGATTTAGTTGGGGTTGGTTCTGCTTTGAGCAGGGGGTTGGACTAGATGACCTCCTGAGATCTCTTCCAACCCTAATCTTCTATGATTGTGAGTTATTCCACCATGAGAGTCTCCTGGAGAAGGAGAATATCTGGAGCAGGAGGGAGACAGAGAAACATACTGGGGCAAAGGAGACAGAATTGGATCATGTGGCATTGCACGGAGTTTTGGCCTGTGGAGCAGTCCCTATGGAATTGCTCCTGTCAGTGCAAGTTGAGCAGCCCCTCGTAACCCAAAACATCAGTTTGGGTAGGTGGAAAGATGACTTAAAATCAGTTTCCCCCACCACTCCTCAACTGTGCCCTATACACATTGTGCTGACCATGAGTTCTGGGCAACTGAGGATCTGTTCTTATGATTTTACATCATCTGCATGTTTCTCTTAGTGGCATGAACACTTACTTGCTCGCATAGAGCCCTTAATCCTCAACAAGAGGAAGCTACTGGATTAGCTGAGTAAGAAATATATTAACTGGATCATACTTTACATAGCCTACATATGTGCTGTTTTGCCTCCCCAGGAAGAAAACCATTTGAAGTCTTGTGGCAAAAAATAAAATAAAATAAGGTTATGACTGCCAACATATCAACATTTAACTAGTAACATTTGTGTTATGTTTACAAAAACAAATCTGCTCATTTAAGTTTTCCCTTTCTAAACCAATTAAAAAAAAACCTTAAGTGACAAAGATAATGCCCAGACCAAGTTAAAAAAAATTGGTACAGTTTACCAAATAACTAGCCAAATTCACACAAAGAACACTTTGATAATTCTACATAATGACACTTCATTGCCAATTACTAATTTAAAAATGGGATGAGAGAGTGGGACAGCTCTGGATTATAATTTCTCATTCTCATCATCTGTAAAGGCTATAGCAGAAGCAGCACTACTCTATTTTGGTACATTTCCATCATCTCAACCAGGTGTTCATATTGCTGGCAAATATCTCATTGCTGATTCTGTGGACATTTTGCTGTTCATTCCATGTCATTTGGCTGAATGGCATAACTGACCTCATAATGGATATCCATAGGGTAGAAGGGCACATCCTTTCAACTTTGAGGTGCTGTACTATATTTGCTTATTTGCTATTATGTTGCAATATTGCAAACAACAAAGTAACCCAATAGCTCTCTGCTATTCCCCCCTCCCTCCAAGACATCAAGTAGTTGCTGCCAGCAGGAAGCTCTACTGGGGAGGCTTTAAAAGCAGTTCCTCCTCCCCACAATCACAGACTTCACTGGAGATCATTTCTCTTGCTGCTCCCCACATCAGGCTTTAAAACAGGGCCTGGTATAGAGGCAGAACTAGCTGCTTTGCTAAGTAATCTCCTGTCCAGAGAGAAAGGAAATATATACTGCTTTTACGGTGCATCTCTGGGGCATTTAATCACCAAGTACTGCTGTCCTGCCCCTGAGAGACTGCAGGGGTGTATAGAGCTACCTGGCTCAACTACGTTTGATGGGTGGCCCGATTGCCATGAAGTCAAAGGGCCCAATTCATACCTGGTGTAAAGAGCTGCAATTCCATTCAAGCCCAAGAGACTTAGTCTGCCTTTATTGGAATGATCTCCCAATGGTAGTTCAACCCACATGGAACGAGGGCAGGAATGAATGTTGTGTGTCTGTCTAAATGGCTGAATCAGGAGTTTGCTATGCTCCCCAAATAGCTTTATACATTTTGGACTATCTCCCTCTATTACGGAGATTGAGGGATGATCTCCCAGAAGTCAGAAAATCACCACACAGCAGCTGGATTGGAAAAACAATTCAAAACCCTCCCTCTAGACATAGTGGATCTAGAATTGTTTCTAGATAGGCATTTCCCTTGAACACTCTCATTGTTCATCCCATGGTTGTGGCTAGATTTAAACAAGATATCCATTTTCAAGTGTGTTGGCAAGTAAACAGCCTTACCTCTCAAGGTCAGCTTCTTACCTCATTGCATGGGTGTAACTTCCAATATGTACACATACAATTTAATCCATCACACCACCTCACTCAAATGCACCCATTATCACTCAGAGTACCCACCTCCTTACAGTTTGTAATTAACTGTTATTACAGAAACCTATCAATGTATTACTCCAAGGCTTGATGACTATAATACACCAATACAACACTTGAAATGCTGTCCTCAGGAAACTAAACTGAATGCTGTGAAGTGTTCCTGACTACAGCCACATCAACGTGTGTTCATACTATGCTGCCTGATACAGGTTTTATGGCATAGAGATACGTGGTTAATAAATAACAGGTTCTAAAGGAATAGTCCAATATATGGTGCCAATATGGATCATCTTATTAAACAGAAGGCCCAAAATTACTTCTATCACTGAACAGGAAAATTGTACAGGACTGTATCTAATCCAAAGCACCAACTGTTTTGGTCCAGTACTAGAGAAATCTATACAAACTAATAACCCCAAAAGTCTCCACTGTAATTAAAATAGAGAAGAAAACCAGGGCAACACAGCAGGCATCTCATCAACAAAATAAAACTGTATTCTGAGGTCAGACTTGTGACGAAACACAAAGAAACACGAGCGCTGTCATGATTTGCTGACACTTAATCACATGGCTCTGAATGTAGTATGAACCTGTCATACCGTTAATGTTATCTGTCCTTACCGACAGCCAATATATTCGTGTTTGACAATAATAAAGTGGATCACAAGATGCTCCACTGACCCAATCCACAGATCAGGATGCTCCTCATTGACATGTGACTTCAACAGTGCTTAGTAATTTTATCTATATGTCTTTTTAGTTTATGTTTCATCTTGGGTTGAACATTTCTAAGTACCAATGGGAATTAAACAGGATAATTTCCTGTCAATTAAGGTAAGATATATGGGAACTAAATTCAGGACTGATCTTAGCATTTTGGGTATGCACAAGGAAATTTATAAGACTGTCCCCACTGCTATGCACAAAGGCAGTTTCACAATTTAGTGTGGTGGGGTGTGCTAGATGCTTTGTTGAAGCCCTTCTCAAATGAAAATTATTCTTTCTATATTAAAAAGGGGTGGAGGAATCTTCATGTCATCACCAGCATCCTGTTGCAAAAGATGAGGAGTCCAAGGTTCTTGTGCCTCAAACTGTGCGTTGTGGCTGTCATTGATAGAATTTTTCCAAGAGACAATTCTCCGACAGGAATCATAGGCTGCGTATCCCTAGACACTGGAGGATTATGTGCATGCTCAGGTGCAGCAGTTCTCAACCAGGGGCCCGGGGCCCCCTAGGGGGCCACAAGCAGGTTTCAGGGGGTCTGCCAAAATAAACCAGAGAGCAGGGCCAGTGTTAGACTTACTGGGGCCCAGGGCAGAAAGCTGAATCCAGAGCCCCGCTGTTCTGGGCTGAAGCTGAAGCCCGAGCAACCTAGCTTCATGGGTGCCCCTTGTGGTGTGAGGCCCTGAGCAATTGCTCTGCTTGCTACCTGTGGGCCGTGGAATTTTTATCGTATGTTGTAGGGGTGTGGGGGAGCTCAGATGGAAAGAGGTTGAGAACCCGTGCTCTGGTGAATTGCCAGAGTTTAACAGCCATGCATTTATTATACAGGAATGTGTATATATGTTTACAACATATATACATATTGTGTTTGTACATATACACACCCCATATCCTAACTATGGCAATATATGACCCACAGGTGAATCACAAAATCTGATTAACTTTTGATTGTGTTTGGCACCTACCGGTCAAGAATGGTTCATTCTGAGGAAAACTGTGATAGTCCATGATCCATGTGAATTGTTATAAAACATCCCTTACAACTTCACTGAACCCTAAATTTTTAACTCCATTATATATAGAACAGCAATATATCAACCATGATACCTTCATTTTACACCCATTTCCATACAGCAGCAGAACCTATATTAGCCAAAAATACTTTGTCCACCCAGATAGCACTCCATACATTGTATTAGCCCTGATGTGCTCATCAGGAAGTGAAAATCTCTATTTGGAGTAAGAATGCATGTGGACATTTCCACATTGCAACCAAAACAAATTAGTTTATGCCTACCACAGATCTGTCCCAAGGGTGTTATGGGAGGTTATGGGCCACAGATATCAAAATACCTTGCTATCCATGGAGTGGATATGCCAGATGAGCAATCAAGTGGGAGGTGACAGCTTGAGAATGCTATATTCATAGTTAAAATTTAAGTGCAGTTAAGCCAAGCATTATCCGGGTGGCTCCTGAATATTTTACTTGTGAAGGTTAAATGATATCAGTTTTAATAGCTCCACATGTAACTTTATAAAGTAAAGCATATTTGTCTGGGCCCACAGGTTGGCACGAAGCATAGATTCTTTGACATAGGAAAAGGAAAAAGAGGCAAAACAGAGTTGGCCGTGGATGGGGAAAGGATACTATTGATTTTACATTGTTACATTCATATGTCTGCATCTTATAGTCAAGTATTGAACAATTAGGTATGATAGTTGGGGAAAGAATTTTAGTACCAAATAGTTGTCATACCATTTTTTCAAAAGAAGATTCTTCCCTTCTCCTCTCCCCCATGCCTGAATTCATTTGAAGCCACTGGTGACACATAACTGGTGTATAAAGGAAACATCACATGCTGTTTAAACAAAAAGATACTTTCTTAGTATTCTCAGGTTACCAGGAAAATCTGTATTTATATGATGATACTTTTGAATTAATAAACACTCTGTTTGGTCAATAACATTGCAGTGCTATGGATCAATTTGTTATTTCAAAAAATTCTAGTTTAATCTTAAACTATGGCTTTCTGAGTACAAAACTGCATGAGCAACACTATTCTTATGTGCTTGAATGAAAACCATGTGCTTTTGTGGAATAATCTTGCAAAGGAAGTAGTGAGAGTGTTGGATCATATTAATGAAGTTCTGTATTAAAATCACAAATGAGTCTGATTCCCCATAGTTTAAATTCCAGGGTATTACTAATTAAGAGGTCTCTTGGTTTTTGGTACTGTTTCTCTCCCTCTATGTGTGAAACTTGCAAGCTGCTAATTGTGTTAGTAGATTCTAAGACAGAGTCTGTTCTCAAAGCAACTCTTTGTAACAACAACTACTCACACAGAGAGAGACTCAAAGCAATACTCTATAACAGAAACAGCACCCAGAGACTCCCTGCCCTTTCGTTGTATTCATCTCGCTTTGTTAACAATTGTGATTAAAATAGAGATAGAGGATGTATGTGGATGGATGCTTGGTGTGGATAATAACTGAATGATCAGGGAGGTGCCAGCCTAAGAATCCAGTGTCCATCGGCTGAAGAAGGCGTCAAGTGGAAATAATCAGAGGACCCCCGGAGGGCAGACTGGAATCCACCCAACAGCCTCAAGAATGGGAGAACCAAAGAACAAGATAACATCTGGCAGCATGGAGCCGTCAGAAATGTGCCATCTGCTGATTGATTCAGCAACAGCATGATGAAGCAATTCCCATAGACTGGCATAGGAAGAAATTCCTATAAAAATGGACTCTAGAAAGTGAGAACTTTGTGGTCTGATTCTGCAAACCAACTTCCAGGAGTGTCAGATGAGCATCTGACAAGGCCCTGCTCCCTCCTCATGTCCAGGCCACCTGGCCAGTGGCTTGGCATGAGCAACTCTAAGGCTGGTAACTATGATAACAACCTTGCAGAACCTGTGTGTGGGTGTGTTTGTATGAATGAATGTGTGAATAAATATGAAGTTGAATGGAATGTTTTAGCTATAACTAACTGCTTACTATGATTCTTTCTGTATTCACTATAAATGTGGCATTTTGCCTTTTCCCCTTTAATAAGATCCTGCTGGTTTTTATTTTATTGGTATAACAAGAGCTGCATGGATTGGGGCATTTAAAGTTAGAATGGAAAGAACATTAGAAAAAAATAGCATACAGAATAATCTGGCATTTGTAAGGAGACTGACTGAATGATCTAATGTACTTTTTCCAAAGCTGTCGTCTAGTTTCACCTATGCTATTGTGATTTTCTTCCTCTGTACAGGTTAGGATTTGTACCTTGACTGCTGAGGGTCAGAGTACAGCATTTGGTTGCCACTTTGCTCTTGACAGATCAAAAACTGATATGATGGATGTCAGAAAGCTAAACTCCATCTCCTATGTAGAGTCCTAGGCTGTCAGAAGTCAGCAAGTCACAACAATTTGTAATGCCCTCTAGGAACTAGTGCCCATATCCTCAAAGGTATTTAGGCTCCCAACCTCCATTGAAATCAATGGATCCAGGCCCAGTTTCCTTATCTAAGACATAGTAATATGTTACCTTCAATGGTTGGCAGCAGCTTCAAACAGTAATTTGCTGCAGCTAGTCCAATAGCTAGGGTACCACAGTGGGATTTTAGAACTGTCCTAGAGAGTTAGAACTGGCGGGCAGTGATTCTATGTTCTATTTACATTTTCAGGAGAGCTCACAAGAAACAGCGTGAAACAAGCTGTAATTAATATGCTAAACAGAAGTGAGGGAGGGTGCCAGACTTCTTGGGAAAGACCCAATATTAACACTAGTGTCAAAGTTTTGGCTTGGAAAAAAGAATTTAATTGTTCTGGTCCACATTACATTCTGGTCCAGAACTATAAAACACATCGGAGTACTGGCGCTTTGAGTGACTGTCTCGTCAGTCACTTCATGTTTCATAATGCACAAGGTACATGAGCACTAAAGTGCTCTTTCAGAGCTGCTTCAGACCTTCTACCGGGGTTCTATAGAATGCCACTGTTTTCTGATGCTACATATAGGGAATAAACATTGTGACATGGTCGCACAACTCCTGTGAAGTTAATTATTTTCCGGCAAGCCTATTGGTCTCTTCCTGCTCAGGAATGGGGGAGGGCATTTAGATACAATGCCATTTGCAACAGTGACTCCAGCACCAAATCTGTCCCTAAACCTTCTGATACATGATCCAAGGAGCAACACAAGAAACACCGATCCTAGGGTCAGAATGTTAATTCATCCTTGTAACAAACTTTGTTACATTTAAAACTAGGAAATGTTACAGTACATTCACATAACCATCTTGAGGCTGATTTTCTGTGTTGGTGCAAACTGGCCAGGGCATTTTCAATTATGATTTTCTTCTTTATTGATGAAGTCTGATGCTCTGAATTGGCATAGGATGTTGTGAAAATCATCATGCCAATTAGACCTTATTGAAAGGTCAAAAATTTGTTGCACTGACCATTTATTCTTTGAGTTATTTTAGTAATGCACACATGAAAGAACCTAATGTTCAAATTGTACATCAATCAAACAAGAATACTACTAGCCCAAGGGGAGGAGCAGCTCATGCCGTGCTCAGGAGAGGAACTGTACTGGAGGCACAATGCCTTGCAGAGCTATCCTGACTCTGCACTACCTCCAATGGAGGCCAGTGGCTAAGTGCTGCAATCTGGCCCTTTGTGTGTTTGATATTGTATTGTTCAGCAGACATGCCCCTTTCAAGATCACAAGAACCATTGCTGCTTTATTAAAACTCAGACTTATCAAACCTATTTAATGAGCTCCAAAATTAAAATGCCTCCCTAAACTACATAAGCTACACAAGTTGCTTCTCAGGTCCCACCATTTAGGATACCCAGAGAAGGTTTCAATTACTTTGATACTTATATCCCTGCCTTTTAATTCAGTTTGAACTTTCATTTAAAAGTGGTACCTACTCCACAGCCGCATTAATTATTGAAAGTCATTGCTGTGAGCCCCAATACTGTGAGTTGCTTAACATATGTATGTTGGATGCCTTCACCATAGTATGGTACCTTGCCTATGGGCCAGAACCTCTTTAGGCAGCAATTCCTCTGTCTGTGGTTAACGCTAGAGAAGTTCAAAACCAGCCCAAATGCCAGAAGTGCCAGACATGCCACAAAATCAACTAAGACTTCATTATCACAATTTAATTATGTGGAAGGTGCTCAGATAGCATGCTAATGAGTGGTGGTATAAAACCCTCAGATATTGCATTGCCTATAGCTATGGTTACCTAACAGCTTCCATTATAAAGACCCTATTTTCAGTTGCTTATCACCTTGCCAAACAAACTGTTTGTACTGTAATTCTGCACCTCAGGCTGGATTTTTTTTTTTCTGGAAAGGTTCAGCAAAAATAGTTTAGCTGATTCTGGGAACAAGATTAGGGAAAAATGTGTTGTTTTTATTGTTCTTTTAAACAACTGTTCTGTTGAGAAATTCTAGTGCTGTCCTGCCTACTTGAAATTTGGCAGGGTGTTCACCCTGGGGTTAGGGAAGTGCCTTTTGCTGTCTACATGAACATTTGCCCAAATTTGGCCAAGTCATAAAATGTCACATGCACAGCAGAGACTTAGAGTTTGGCAGCTAAATTTTCTGAAGATTTCATCTGAAGCGGGTATACTACAGCCCAAGGCTGCAAGAACTGAGCAGGATTTCCCTGCAATTGTTGCTCTAGGCTGTTGAGGTGATAGGCACTTGAACTGAGATCTGAGAGACTGTCTTTCCTTTGCAGTCATGCTCCCTCTGCTTTTACCCAGGCAACAAGGTGGTAGAAGAGGAGCAACCTGACTGAAATGCAGAGGGAACAAGAATGAGATGGGGTGCAAGAGTGTGTGTGTGTGAGAGAGTGTGTGTGTGAGAGAGTGAGAGACAGACCTTAATTTTTGTCATTTCTTAACTACTGAGTGCTTGGCTTTGCAACCTTAATATGTATAATGTAATATAGAGAGTTGCAAACACCCCCCTCACAATCAAAATTATTACTGTATCTGTCAGTCTTCCCAATGCTTTTGCTCTTTGACCAGCTGTTGTCTTTAACAGCAATGCAGACATTTGATGTACAGGAATACTTAAAGGGTTTGCCTCATACATCTCTCTGTGGGATAGTTATCAAGGTTCTGGAGAAGAATAAGGTTTGGCAAACAACTATTCAAGTGGAACAAAAATAAAAGCAAAGGAATCGGATAGCGTAGAATTACATTGCACAGCAAGAATGCATTGTCTAAGACAGCTTTGATCATCCTTCAGGAAAGGAGCATATCAAAATGCTCTATTTGATACACCTTTGTGCATATGGAATTCTGAAATTATTTTACTAAAGGTCATGTTTAGAAACCACTGTATTCTATAAAGGAGGATGATTCTAATAAAAGATTACAAATTTTGATGCCTCCTTCAAAAGAGTACAACTTTATATTCACAAAACTGTTTAGAGTGCACATCATGTAACATTTTAACTACAGAGACTAGTTCCCAGACATATACAGTATTTCCCTCCCCACCCTCCTGTTAACTGGATAAGAATAGGAGAAGATTGTTTTTAAGAACCACATTTTAGAAAACTGGAATTGTTCTGTCTTGGATTTTGCTGTGTTTTGTTTCTCTATGCAGTTCCATGAAACAATGTAACCTTCAGCACTTTGAAGCAGCTACAGCATGTATTGCATAAAACTTCAGTACAATTGTATACCAAATATACAAACATGGAAATCCAGAACAGTCTGAACAGATCCAGAACATAAACTGTAATGCTTTAAACCTTCCTCTTTTGGGTATTCATCTTCTGAGAAAAGGATATTTTGTCCATTAAAATGTAAAGCTTTAAAAATGGCGCTTTTGGGGACTTTTTTTTCAAGCCTACGCTGATATGGACTGTACAGTGGTTAGTTCTAAATGGAATCAAAGTGGTTTGAAACTGACAGAAGTATGAAAATATTTCTGGCTTTTTAAGAGTATAGACTGGTATTTATTTGTATAATTTTTCTTTAGGTGCAGCCACATTGAAGGTATGATAACAACCCTTCAATGTAAGCCTATTATGCCTTGTGCAATCCACCACAATGCAGTCATGATTTTGGATTTTGTGTGTGTCAGGTGAGAAATCCTGGCAGGTAGCATTTTACCTTTACAAATACTGCATTAGTTTTAAGAGGCTATTTGGATTCACAAATAGGCTTTAAGATGAAAATTAATGTTAAGGGAGAGATTGTTGGAAAAGTCACAAAGGGGAGCTCCCTTTTGTGTCTTTGAAAGTTTCCTGAGAGTTTCACATCTGACCATGAGAATTCAATCCTCTGAAGAAAAAAAAACCAAACAAAAAGCAACAGTGCTCAAGTTTTGGAAGCACTGGAGGAGACTCTTATGCTAGTTTAGATAGTAAATGCTTATTCATGTACAATTGGCACATTACTGCTAAAATGAATACTCAAAATATGACTGCAAAGGATTTGTTCCTTAGGGGAGAAGTCCTAGATGGCTATGTCCAATTAACATTGTGTGTGACACTGCAAATCTCCAACGGGATGCTAGGAGTTTGTCTATCAAGAGCAATATATCAGTAAATAATAGCTCTTAAAACAACAAGTTTCATATATACTAGCGCTGGATTTATTTAGCATTTTCAGTAATTTTACTGATAGTGGCTTATTGTGGGAAGAAATTATTTTGATAGAAGTGTTATAGTTAGAAAGGATGATTGCTATATCTTAAGTTTCTTGATGATCATTTATGCTACAGTTCCTAAAAATGCCCTTATCTGGCAGAGGTACTTTAATCACAATTTGGGACATGCAGTCTGACGAAACTGAGTGTTTTCAAAGATCAGAACATGAGTCTGTTTCTGGCTTGAAAGGGATAGCATTGCAGACATATAGTTTGTGTTAGTATATTTCTTCATGCTCTATGACCAAAACTAGACTTTTAAGAAAAAGTTAGAAATTTTCCAGCAATGGGTTGGATGCCAGTAAAGAATGACTGACAACTGTATATTTTCCCTTAGAATTCTTTTACTTTGATTAAACTGAAAGCAAAATATGTGCACCAAGCCTTTTGTCACAGTACTAATACACATGGTTCATATTTGGAGGGACACAACACCCCTTATTAAAATATAGTCCCCAAAACTTAGCATAGTCATTCACATGTCTGCTAACTAATGCCATATTATTATTGCTACATTAAAAAAGTACAGTACATAGCCACAGATACAATGTACCCTTTAACACAGAGAGAGAGAGAGAGAGAGAGAGAGAGAGAGAGAGAGAGAGAGAGAGAGAGAGAGATCTGTGCAGAGCCAAAAACATTCCTCGATAAATTATTTGCCAAATCCAAAGGACGCCTCTTTCTGGCCTGGGCAAAAAGGGAAATCCCCACAGGTATCCCATCACCAAACATTATAATGAAACATTGTTTACTGCTCTGTGGGGTCCATTCAGCCCATGGAAAATCTA
Organism: Natator depressus; assembly: GCF_965152275.1. Lineage (NCBI taxonomy): Eukaryota > Metazoa > Chordata > Testudines > Cheloniidae > Natator > Natator depressus. The sequence goes on along the minus strand of NC_134237.1, from coordinate 68,995,419 downwards.
TTCTGAAAGACTACTGTGTTCAACTTCACACATTGTCATGCTGTAAAACCCATACGTGTTCTTATTTACAGTGAGGGAGACAGCTCCAATCCTCTCCCCAACCCCACAGAATTTAAAATAGTTTGTACTGGTTGTGACAGGTTGGATCACAGAAACCCCCTTGGGACTACCACCTGATGTGCCAAGACTATTTCTGCCCCTGCTTTCCCTGCCAGCTTGAGACTCCAGCACCCTGTCTTGCTGAGCCAGACACGCCAGTCTGCTCCAACACAGACCCAGGGTCTGAACCACATGCCCCAAAGCTGCAGACTTAGCTGAAAGCAACTTAAGAAGTGGTTCTGCCTTTAACACTCAGATGCTCAACTCCCAATGGGGTCCAAATCCTAAATAAATCCATTTTACCCTGTATAAAACTTATACAGGGTAAACTCATAAATTGTTCGCCCTCTATAACACTGTCAGAGAGATATGCACAGCTGTTTGCCCCCCAGGTATTAATATGTACTCTGGGTTAATTAATAAGTAAAAAGTGATTTTATTAAATACAGAAAGTAGGATTTAAGTGGTTCCAACAGACAGAATAAAAAGTGAATTACCAAGCAAAATAAAATAAAACACACAAGTCTAAGTCTAGTACAGTAATAAAACTGAATACAGATAAAATCTCACCCTCAGAGATGTATCAATAAGTTTCTTTCACAGACTGGATGCCTTCCTAGTCTGGGCACAATCCTTTCCCCTGGTACAGCCCTTGTTCCAGCTCAGATGGTAGCTAGGGGATTCCTCATGATGGCTGCCCCCTTTGTTCTGTTCCACCCACTTGATAATATCTTTTGCATAAGGCGGGAATCCTTTGTCCCTCTGGTCTCCCACCCCTCCTTCTCAGTGGAAAAGCACCAGGTTAAAGATGGATTCCAGTTCAGGTGACATGATCGCATGTCACTGTAAGACTTCATTACTCACTTGCCAGCACACAGGTATACAGGAAGACTTACAAGTAAAACAGAGCCATCTACAGTCAATTGTCCTGGTTAATAGGAGTCATTAAGATGCCAAACCACCATTAATGGCCCACACTTTGCATAACTACAATAGGACCTCAAAGTTATATTTCATATTTCTGGTTTCAGATACAAGAGTGATATATTTATACAAATAGGATGACCACACTCAGTAGATTATAAGCTTTGTAATACAAGAGACCTTTTGCATGAACCGTATTCCAGTTACATTATATTCACACTCATTAGAATATTTTTATAAAATCATATAGAGTGCAACATCACACTGGTAAAGACATTTTTGTTAACATACTGAAATCAGCAGTTACACCTCGAGAAAAGATATGGACATAACGTGAATGTATTGTCAAGACCAATACCTTAAAAGGTCTGTGCGCAGGAGAGTGTTATGTTGCCTTTAAATTAAATTAGTCTATATCATTCATAGATTTAGAGATCAGAACGGACTGTTATGATACTCCATTCTGACTACCAGTCTAACAGGAGCTCCCACTTCAAAGTAATCAATATAACAATGTTAATATTATTTGTATTTGACAAAATTGCAGAGAAAAAGACATTCCAGCTGATACACATTTATAGCTGCAGTGTGAGGACTTTGTATATTTGTAATTGACCATTTATTTTCACATTATATTTAATGAGAAGGCTTTAAATGTAAAATTATCATATATCCTCACTCAAATTTCTCACTGTAATAAAATGTGTTCTCATGCAAGTTCTTTTGCCATTGACAGCAGCCTTAAAGAGTTGTAGCGGAAGGAGTGTAGTAGCACTAAGAGGAGGTTTAGCCATATTCATTCATATAGGTAGACAGAGAAATACTTTGCAAAAAGGATTCAGTCCCTCCACTTCAGTCCCTAAATGCTGCTCCTGCCTCACAATGGGCCAGAAGGCAGCCAACTTCCTTAGCTATAGATTCTTCCAAGATGGAAGTGGATCCCAAGCCAACCTCCTCTTACCCCTAAGCACAGGGGCATGCCAGGTGATTTCTAGGGAGGGAAAGAATGACTGCAGCACACTTCACTCTAGCAATCCCTGCCTAGCCAGTATCCCCGGGGGCCATGTTCAGACAGTGTAGTTTAGGTCAACAGAATATGCTGTGGGGCTGAATGGTCCTCTAGGTGCCAGGAGCAGCAAACTGCTCCCCTTCTGCTTCACCCAGCTCATACTGTGTGCAGCTATGGATTGAGGGCAGATTGTTATAGAGTCTTAACATGGATATGCTCTGAAGTGTCCCTAGCCTCTGATTGCCAGAAGCTGGGAATGGGTGACAGGGGATGGATCACTTGAGGATTACCTCTTCTGTTCATTCCCTCTGAAGCACCTGGTACAGGCCACTGTCAGAAGACAGGATACTGAGCTAGATGGACCATTGGTCTGACCCAGTATGGACGTTCTTATGTTCTTACATTTAACATCATCAGCCTTCCCTGTTAAAGGTACAGCAGTTTTTTTTTTATGGTGTAAGTCAGTGGAGTTAAACTAGGGGGGAGTTTGGCCTATGAGTGTAAAGATCAGTTGAGAGGCATGGGAAGAAGAGGTCCCAATTCAAGGATCACTCAGTATCTTCTGCAGGAAAGAAAGACTTGGTATGCAGAGCTGCATATAAGCCAGAACCCAGAAGAGGATGCTTTGGCAAATAACACTAACAAAACCATATTGAGAATTCAAACTAGGCTTGAAGAGAAGGTGAAAGCACAAAAATCAAAAGGAAGGGATTAAACGTGAACACAGTGAAGGAGTAAAACATTAAATACTTTATGTTAGAAACATAAAAAATCTGTTTGGATTAGCAAGTTTTGGAAAACTAAATTGCAGAACAGCATTTGACAATCTAAAAGCACAGAATGTAGGGACTTAATTGGAATTGCAGGTCAGTGCTGGCTAAAAGCAGCCTGCTTTATTGGGGGAACATTTAGTTGTAAAGTAACCAAGACGAGCAAACCAGATACAATGTGACTAAGGGTTTGATCTCACAAGATGCTAAACACCCTCATTGTCCCGGCTGTCTAGAAATTCACTCAGGCCCAGATCCACAAAGGCACTTAGGCGCTGTGATGCTGAGACTTGCAATGCCTAACTTTTAGGTACCTAGAAAATCATTGGGACACCACTGCAATCCACAAAGCTCAAGTTAGGTGCTTAGGGTCCCTATACAATTCAAGGGGAGAGATAGGTGCCTTACAATGTGACCCACAATAGGCAGCATACTAGTCAGGGAGTTGCATTAGCTAGCCAATGGGAGAGCCCAACAGGAGGGGTCTGTCTGTCCCACACCTCTCCATTGAGTTAGGTGCCTAAATTCAGATATGGAGCTCCCTCCTCAGTCTTTGCTGTTGAAGCTGTTCCACTGCATATAGTCATTGGACCAGAGAGAGACAATGAAAGGGAGAATGACTCTGTTGCCTGATGGTTACAGCACTCACCTGGAAGACTGGAATCCCAGGTTCTAGTCCCCCTACTCCAATGACTCATTACTTCTCTAAAGTGGAACAGCTTCAGCAGGAGAGACTGAGGAAGCCCCACATCAAAATATCCCATAGCTCGGTAGCTAGAGCATTCCATCTGAGAGATGGGAGATCCTTCTTCAAATCATCCCCTCCCCCTGCCAGCCAGAGGGCAGAATTGAGCCTGGATCTCCTACATCTGAGGTGAATGCTCTAACTACTGGGCTAAAAGTTATAAGGTGGACACCAGCTCCAGTGCTTCTCTGCTGGCTATGTTTTTAATGGGACCTGATCCAGTAGGTGGCCCCCATGTACTCCTACCAGACTGGGGGGCTCTACACACAAGATATGTCGGTGAATGCCTGTTTTCCTCTGGTTCGTGGACCAGTCTGGCACTTAGGCAGGAGATAGGTGCTTGGGCATCAAGAGTGATGCAGCACTGCACATATTCAAGGGCAGAAATTCAGGCACAGAATGAGTTTAGGTGCCTGCAGGGTTAGGTGTCAGTTTTGTGAATTGTTGTAGAGCCTAAAACTGGAACCGAAGAACTTAAGTAATTTTGTGGATTTGCCCTCAGTGTCTTGCAGGAAGGCAGTCAGCATCTTGTAAAATTGGGCCAATTGGCACCACTTTAGGCTAAAGTATGTACAAAGTTAAACTAAAAAACTGCTGTCCAATGGTGATCTTAGCCCTAACAAAACAAATGCACTTCTGAACAACAAAGAAAGCATGCCACAAATAGCACAAACAGCAAAGCAGTATGACTGACAAAGTGACATCAAATTGGGATGTCTCTAGAAAGAATGGAGCAAGGCAAACAACGCTGATCATTACAAATACATCCTTCGTGTCCTATAGTATCAGACACACTACTTTTACCAAATACTGCCTGGATGCAGCCTTACATACTGAACCACAGGATATATAAATAAGATACAAATAAAGACTCCACTTCTTGAATCAAGTAACTCATTATATTTACTGGGCTGAGAAAGAGGAAGAAACCCAATAGTCACTAAATCAAAGATGAATGATTTCAGACAGCAAACTTCAAAACAAAACCTCACAAAGCCTGGAGGAACTAAATGGCCCCAGGCCACGCAATGTTAATGGAATGTATATTATCTGAGAAGAAATGGAACAAGTTTCCAACATGAAAATCCTTAAAGATAAATATATATTAGGCAGAAAGAGCAAACTCTACTGAATGGTTTTCCAGGGGCCTGATTTTACATTCTTTGCACACCCCAAATTTGCCTTAAAGTCACTGGAAGTTTAGGGTGCATGCCAGGATTAGGCTTCGGTCTAAATGATCACCGATGGTGGCACTAAGAAAGAATACACACACACACACACACACACACACACACACACACACACACACAGATAAGAAAAACAAAATGCACATTGCAGTTAACACAGAAACAAAGCAAGATACTTAAAAAGAAAAGTCTGATAGAATGTGGCTAAAGATGAAGCATATTTCTAATCCCTTTTCCCAGAACTGGAAGGCATTAAGGAGGAGGAAATAAGATGCTAAGAGGGTGAAATTGGAAAAAGTTAAACAGCGTTGTCACATAGCTGAAATATTTAAGGAACATTTCCTAAACTACTTTGAAAGGGAGTATACTAACCAAATACTATCCGACCCTGGCTGGGTGCCCATAACTTTAGTTGGGTTGGGGCTCAATGAGGCAAAGGACAAAAATCAAGTGGAATAGATAGGGTTTATTCATAGGACAGTCAGAAATGCAAAGAATAGAAACCTGTGGACCTATACTACTGTTATAACTTTGGAAATTCTTCTTGAGCATGAAAGTGTTTTAGAAAACTAATGACAAAGAAAATAAAGTCAGATTGATTTATGCTAAAGGAAACACAACTGTGCTAAGCTGAGGATGGAGTAATGTTTCCCATAGGTTGAGGAGCATGTTAGCTTATTCAGGCTAGAGCCCTATTTGGACTTATTTCCCACACAGATTGATAAACAGAAATACCCATTTCCTTATGTGGTAACCTCACTGAATTTTCATTGCTTCTTACACCCATGACCATATCCGTATAATGGATGGAAGAAGTCTGCCATTCTAAACTTACCAGGAAGATCTAAACTGTTTCTCTCCTCAAGGCATCCCTCCCTTTATATATTTTTGGATTAATTTTCAGATAATGTTGTTATTCATTCATGTGTGAAGTTTAAGAGAGTTCCTGAAAAGCTTTTGATAAACTCACAATGCCAATGTTTTTATTCTAAAATAAGTCAGGGTCAGAAATAATACAATGAAGGTTACAGTAAAGTACTCAAAGCTAGCATCTTATCTTACAAATAGTTTTCTTTGTGACACGTACTATTGGGGACTTAGCCAAATCTCCAGAATGTTTTATTTCAGGGATTCTTATTTCTAACATAACCTACACTCTGGAAACATCTTAAGTTATTTTGTTAAAGTGGTGGTGACAGTACTACCCACACTGAGTAGAATGTGAAGGTACTTGACATTACTGCGTATCTGATTAAGACACTAGTTTCCAGCACCATGCTTAGTCCAATAGTCAAACAGTCTCTCTCTCCCCTTCTCCCACTGCAAGCAATCTAGCAACAGGAGTTACTTAAAAAAAAAACAGTAGGGGATTACCAACAGAGTACACAAATTATAACAAAATGGTATATCTTTTTATTATGTGCACAAAAATGATACTAATGTTGGTGGAAACTAAGCAAGGATTGAGAGGAGAATACGGCACTTCAAAATGATAATATCCTAACATGTACAAGGCTTTGAAGATATGAACCTAAGGGTTCAATATTCTTTATAGACTTTCTTACAGTAATTCCTAAGGATGGATTGTAACTCTTCAATTCAGCCCTAGTAAGGGGTAGCATGCACAGCCCCATGAGCAGGGCAGGATCCAGACAGTGACGCCCCAACAACCTACCTCCCCACTACTCTAGGGGGAAGTAATCTACACCACCATTTTTACTGCACAGATTGTGTCCCCATTTGCTCTAGTACATGGGCCAGCATGCTGGGGGGATGGTGGAGACCAGGCTCTGCCCACTCCATACCTCTGTGCGCCCACTTACATAGGAAGGAAATAGTAGCCTGGCTGCATCTGTTCTTGACTTGCTGTGCTGGCAATGCTCCAGCAACGCAAGTAACTTGCCAGAGGCATAAGGGGTCTCCTTATGCCCTTTACAGCTCTGCATGGGCATGAAGTCCTAGGTATTTATATTTCTATCTTATTTGTTATCCATTACTGAGGTAATGTTTTCAGATCTTTTGGAAGTGCTCCTCAGGATTCAAAAATATTACTCACAACAAATAATTTTTCTCACTAGTGTGCAGCTGACTAAAATCTAAGCCACACTCACCTCAAACTTTGAGTCACTGGAGAAGGAGAGCTGGGAAGCAGCTTGTCTGGCAGAGTTTTACAGGTTTTCTGTCCTCATAAAAAGCTGACTTAAAAGGCTTTCAAGAGCCTCTCAAATTTTCCCAGCCACTTGGCAAAGAAACATCTTCATGACAATTTTAGACTAACCTATCAAACTGGGTGACTTTAAAAAAAAAGAAAGAAAGAATAAAGCTGCCCACAAACAAATTTCAGGGATGGTGCTTTGTACTTAATCCAGAACCTAAATCTATGTAATGTCAACCTCAAATACTCCGAAGGATGCTGTTGAACATTTTAGACTGCTTGATTTTCTTCTTTTGCTTTCTTTAGAGTCCTCTCCTAAGTGCTTTGAACCATGTCTTTCAACACTCTTCCTGTGAGGCAGCTTGAACCTATATGCCTAAGGATGAACTATACTGGTACAAGTTCATTGGCTCATCTTAGAATGGAAAAGATTGAAGAAGATTTTAATCATCCACAAAGGGAAATGTGTCTGAATCAAAAGCACAGCTCTTTATAGTCCTGGACTTAGAGGGAGATAGATCAAAATTTTCCAGTTGGAGCCCATTTCTAGTCACAATGCAGAGAACAAATCACAGACAAAAACGTTTAAAAGAGGAGTACATGACGATATTAAAGAATCTTACAAAACATTGTTTCTCTTATTGAAAGCCACTGGGCCACCCCTTGAAAACCGTAAATGTGAGGGGACAGGTTGAAGAAGGAGAAAATGGTACATAGTTGTCAAGAACTGCTGTTTTACTGAAAAGTGACCACTCCTAGTAAACAATCTGAGGGTTTCAGTTTGAGAAATGCCTGCAAATGCAAAATGTGACCTGCAGGTTCCAGAGAACTATTTTTATTCTTTATCATCCCAGGCACCACCCCATAATACCAAATGCCTCCTGGTTCTTATTTTTTTTAATCAACTTCTGTGGAGGTATTTAGTGTGGATGAAGAGGAAGGACTATGCTGGGTAAAGCTGGGATCAGGGTCCTTTCAAGCTTCCTCACTCTCCTGTCAATATCCTTCAGTCCTGCTATACCAGTTGTAAGTCTCAGTGCTTTTGGGATATAGACAAATGTTCGCTATAGGCCGTGAACAAGAGCACCAGCCTCATTTTACTCTTTCAGGCTAAGCCAGATAATTAGAAAGTAAATTTTGAAGTACAGAAAAACAACAGTTGTGAAACTAACAGTTTAACTATTTGTTCTGCTTCTTACAATCACAGGAAACAGGACTGATTGGTGCATGGACGGGATATATTCCTAGACCCTGAATCTACACTTGAAAGAATGTGCAGTACAGGATTTCCCTCATTAGCCATGAGCCGAGGAACAATAAATTAGTTAATTATAAGACATTTTTTGGTTCTTGATAGGATTGTTTTTGGAAGAAGGACTCAGAACTGCTCTGGAAAGAGTAGTGCTGGAATTTTGATTTTCAGCATGAAGCTTTTGCATGTAGTTGGAGTTGTGAGTGGCCCAGCTAAGAACTTTCCAAAAAAATGTGAGCATCAACCTTCAGAAGTTAAAAAAAAAAGAAAAAAGAAACAAAAAGAGTGAAGCAAGAAGAAAACCCGACTTAGTATTAATTTATCAGTTTCAGATACCACTGGTCAAATTAATCTCTGGACTAAATCCACTTAAGTCAATGAGGCTACATAGAAACAAACTTGTTTCTACATAAATTGGAATCCAAGAATTCCTATATTTGTCTTATTTTTAAAATTATATATACACTATTGAACTTAACTTTGAAAAGACTTCAATGATAATGCTTCATTTTTAGATATTTGGGCACAACACTGTTATGATTTAAAAGTTTATCCAGATGTTTCTGATTTGTACTTGCTTTCTGTCTTTTGCAAATTGTCACATGTGTAGATACTTAAATAAGACCATAGAAATGATGAGGCCAATATCACTTAAACAATTTGGAAAGATCAAGATACTCCTGTAAATTACTAAATTCAGTTAACGTCACTTTGCCAATGTTAACAGATGCAGTTCTGTGTGTACGTAGACAGTCATTTTCTACTGACAATAAATATATACCTGTGCTATATGTATCTCAATGCAATTTTTATTTAATGTAACATTAAGGCTTTCGCTTACTGTACAATGCATCCTCCTACAGCAAAGGAATGTAGTATTAAGGCAGACACTGTTCATTGATGTTGTTACATTTTGCAGCTCGTATGACCTGCAAAGGACACTCAGAAAAGCGAGGGCTCTCACAAACTGACTCGCAATAAGGTGGAAGATGAGGATAGAATAGATACCATCATTCATAGTTTCCTCAGACATATGGATTTTAGTCAGACTGGAGAGGTTATTTCTACAATACTTATTTTATGGTTTAGAATTTTAAAAATTTCACATACAAAAGTTTGCTACTTTATTGTAACAGTGATTTGGGTTAAAACCTACAAGCCAAAAATTCAGGTATGGTTGAGATGCTATAAAACTTTAACACACACACCATTATAACAAAGCTCACACAACATACAATGTTACCCATATTCCTGAGAGAATCCCATGAGTTTAGAGTTGCAAAAAACCAGAGTATTTAGTTAATACAGAATTTTCAGCTTTTATTCTAAAATTTTCTAATATTTGTATGATTATTTCAAGTCATTACTTATTACTTGGGCTAGATTTTTAATGACTACAAGCCCAATCATGCAGTTGTTTGTAAATAATAAATGAGAAATTCAGCCTTGGCATAAGCAAGAGCAACTTCCATTGACTTGCATTCTAGTACATACATACCTATTTTACGGTGCTACTGTAACCCACTGGTTATTGAATGTTACGGACCCCCCTCTGTCCTTCATCCATAAAAGATATGGGTCTATTGCAGTTCTTAGCTTCAGAATCTGTCTTATTAGCACAAGACAGAGATTCATGCTTTTAACTTTGGATGTCCCTTGTTCAATCCCTGCTGTCAGCCAAGATGACAGCCATACTACAAGCTGACTGCATCTTGTTTTATACAATATGATATTGTTGTAGGGAGTCTAAGTGCACTGGTAGAAAAGCATAGGTGCAAGACAAGAACTGCTATCTAAGACCGCCTAACTGTTTCTATTATTCTATGCAGCAGATTTTTCGGAGGGATTACAGAGGGACATGCAAACTGTTTATCTGGGCTATCCAAAAATCTTCCCTCACTTTGTCTTGCATGTCGAGAGATTATGGTATATAATTCGAAGGCAAAAGGTGCAGCCTTACCTTAGGATCAACGTAGCCTTTTTCAAGACAGTATTTTAACTGTTTAAAGTTAAAACCACTTTTGTTACTGAATATTTGGACAAGATTAAAAGAAACAAGCCAACAGTGTTTTTTGGAAGCTGGTGAGAAATTAAATTCTAACACTTCTTAGAAAAAACACAGTTTCTAGATTTTTTCCATTATATCTGCATTTTTTCCCTGCAAATCCTTACGTTTCATGAAATGTATGATTTCACTGAATAATTAACTTAATTGCCATGTCTATACATGTGAATTTTAGACTTAAATGGTATTAAAATAGTTAGATATAATTTACTTTATTACAACAGTTGAATATTTCAGAAGCTCTTACAATCATGCATTCACACCAAGTCAGAAGAGCAAACCTCTAATCTTAAAATTGATTCTCAATGTCCAGTTTTGCCTACAGCATTGTACATCAAACTCTGGGGATCCCGTGATCCCTCACAATATGCCATCTTCTCCTGGTGAAAGATGGGACACATCTTTCCAAACTGTATAATAAAAGCTATGTACATGTAGTGGACTAGTCATTATTCTACAAACTCTTCCACTCAGTGATTAGTGAGTAGAAAGGTATCTCTGGAATACTTGAGTAGTTGGTATTTGTCATCAGTCCCTGTTACAAGTCAGTAGAATTTCAACAGTTTTCAAATAGCGATGGTGGTCATACCACACTTAGCTTCTTGCAATCCAATGAACAAATAGAAAAGTACAAACTGTGAAACTCCTGTTTGTAAAAACTAAACAGAATGGAGGAGACCCAACTTTGCTGTGCTGAATATAAGAATCTCTCTACAAACATTAGTTTTATTATGTAATATTCAGCATTCTTCCACTTGTGGAAGATCAAATTGTTTTTCTTTGGACCAATCAGCCATGTTATTTTCAGCAAACCTGGTGAGAATCTTCCGTAGTTGCATTCCTTAATTCAGTCAATTTATTTTCTGATACAGGGAAGCTGGATGAATACATGAACTTTTACTCTGTCACAAAGTATTTATTTGCACCCTGCACTCTGCATGCTATAAATCCAATAAACATTTTGGAGTGACATTCAAACCTGTTGTAACAGTCCCTCAGCTCTGTTTTCTATACAAGTGACTGATCTCTTTTTAACCCAGTTTAGTAGCTAACATTTTCTCTCCACATATGTGGATGTCAGGAGACCCTCAAAATTGAGCCCTGCACATTGCTTGAATTTCTTCCACGCCTCAAGAGGATTCACACTTTTAGTTCATTTTGGGCAACGGGACTTTAGCAAGTTCTATAATCCAAAACATATAATTTTTTTCTTAGGTTACTTCTGACTCTATGTAATGTTTTATACCATGTTTTTTTGGCCTGGGTATAGCCAGTAGCAGTTGCGCCTATTGACTGTGCTTAGAGAGTCAGAATTGAACGAGCTTTGTTGGCAATATGCTCAGCACTTGAAAAAAAATCTTATAATACTTACCGTTGGTTGAGATTATGTACTGGTAAATATAACTTGCAACACTATCTGTAATTCTGCCCTCTGGTATCCACTAACAAAGTTACACTGTTGGCACTAATTTAAAGTATGTCTCCACTGCAAATGAAGGTGTGATAGTAGCACTGGCAGCCATAGCCATGCTAGCTTTTATCTAGCTAGCGCGGGTAATGCTAGTAGTGAAGCGTTGATGGCATAGACTTCAGCACAGTCCGGCAACCTGAGCACATACCCAGGGTCCTCGGCAGGCTTGTACTCCAGCACATAGCTTGAGTACAAGCCTGTGCTGCCACACCTTCACTACTATTGTTACCCATGCTAACTCGATTAAAGCTAACGTGTATGCCAACCTGGTGCCAATCATACCTTAACTTGCAGTGAAGGCATAGTCATGCATAGAATCACAATGTTTGAAGTACTACACAACTAAACACAAACAACCTCCCGCCCCCCCCCCCAAACCCCTGTTTTCAGATAACAGTGCAAACCTCCCATGTACTTTTGAAAAAAGCATGATTTTTACATATCACCATCTGTGTGGGTAAGAAAGCATCATTCACAGAAAATTTCTGATGTGATGCATATTAGCTGAGAACAGTGGACCTATACACATTGCCATTTAGATCAATGGCAAAACCAATTTGATTTTGAAGAGATCAGGACGGGATCTTTTAAAAATAGTAGAGTTTTAATGTACCTTTGGGAGCTAAACTTCTTCTCTCCCTCCACTATTTGAACAGGTTTGGTGTTAATTTTGGAAGCACTTGTCCCTTCAGACCTATCACTAGCATTTTTACAATCTGATTAAACTTAAAATGCTCCACGGTTGGCAATGAACATAATATACATGATTATGTGGGAGTAGAATAGTCTGACAATCAAGATATTACAACAAAGCATGGGTTTCTGGATTAAATGGGAGGATTAAATTGGGAGACAAGGAATTATAACATTCTTTACCACTAAACAGGAGCCTGGAACTTTATCTAAGGAAAGCGGAACTAATGATTTACAGTGTCTGCAAATGAGTACGTAGAGAAAACCTTGAAGTCATCTTTTTAGTTTACTGTAAGTGGTTGCAAGCTTCTGTAGGTTATGCAATATATTTTCTTTGTATAAAAAAAAATCATTCAGACTCTTCTCTGAAAGGCAATGCTTAAATGTTTCTCCTTCTGTTTCTAAGCAGACCTGTAAATAAATGAAAACAGATACACGCCCACAGGCAAATGATTCTAGTTCAGCATGTTTGTATGATTCATTCTGAACTGCTTAAGTGATCCTGACAGAATAGTGCACCTTCTACATATATCAGGGAATAATCCTATCATTTTTTAAAAGGCAGCTATTGTGAAAGAAGATTATTACAATAAGCATGCAGTAATATTTTTAATGCTTTAATTTTTCTGTGAACAACAATTACAGGGTAAAATCCTGAGAAATGTGCAAAACCAATTGCAATGTACAGTTACCATCATTGCACCTGGATGCATACTGTAACTACCCACAAAACACCCAACTGGTATGCCTCACTACCATTTATATGGATATTTAGGGCAACTGCATGTGTAAACAAGGCATAGAGTTGCCCACATATGTCTCAAAAAGCTAGTCCTTACTGACCAGAGATAACAAATGTTGACAAATTTATGACTAGAATACTGGATCCTGAGTTCAGGGTGTTTCATAATACAGTAATTTATGAGGCCAGCCTGAACTAGGAAATCCCTTGACATGTGAAAAGTAAAAGTAACAAAAAGTTATTCTAATATTTTTGCATATGCAAAAGGCTTTTGTTCAACATTTCAGTTGATTCTGCTCTTAGTTTATCTGAACTAGTTGACAACCCTTTTCTAATTAAGAGACAAACATCTAGGTGCAAATACAAGGTCCACAACATTAGTATTTATATCCGTAATTAGCAGGCTGTCAAATCCAATTTTGGGGGAAAATGCTACTCCCATGAAATTCCCTATAGTACACCAGTACTTTGGCATATCTATTATCATTAGAGTAAATCTCTGTTTTATATGATAGGCTCTGACCTTTAGAGTAGATTTGCTCTAATAGGAAATCTATGATAGATATTACATGTGGCAGGTGTCTAGTATTGGGCCTATATTCTTTTTGAGTCAAGATGGACATAGTAAGGCTATGAAAAACCTTGATATGCTACTAGAGGGAGCTGAGCCACACAAAATTAATGCTTCCTACAATATGATGTTCTAAGAACAGGGGTGGCCAACCTGAGCTGGAGAAGGAGTCAGAATTTACCAATGTACATTGCCAAAGAGCCACAGTAATACATCAGCAGCCCCACATCAGCTCCACCCTCACCCCCTCCCACTCACTGGCAGCCCCGCTGATCAGTGCCTCCCCCTCCCTCCCCATCAGCTGTTTCGTGGTGTGCAGGAGGCTTGGGGGGAGGAAGGGGGAGGAGCGAGGGCATAGCAGGCTCAGGGGAGAGGGTGGGAAGGGGTGGAGGGGGGCAGGGCCTGTGGCAGAACCAGGGGTTGAGCAGTGAGTACCCACCGGCACATTGGAAAGTTGGAGCCTGTAGCTCCAGACCCAGCCCTGGAGTCCGTGCCTACACAAGGAGCCGCATATTAACTTCTGAAGAGCCGCATGGGGCTCCAGAGCCACAGGTTGGCCACCCCTGTTCTAAAGTGTCCAATAGCACTCTGATTGGAGTGGCTTGTTGGGGGTGAAATCAAACCATGCAAGGCCGCCTGTGCTACTGAACCCCTGTGGTACTAGTCCAGCACAATGGGGGAAGGTAAAGTAGCCTTGAAGGAGTCCTGCCTTTCTGTATTTATTTTCATACTAAGGGCTCCAGGCTGACTCTGAATAAAGTGGCACAGAGTAGAGCACTAGGGAAGGGCCAAGGAAGTCTGTAACTTTACATAGATCTAGGGTCTGGTTACTCATACGTATCGTAGGTGTGCATGTGGCAGACAGGCAGGCAAGGGACTGGACTGGTAGACTCAAAAGCTAAGGGGTTATTTAATTGTGCTGCTGACATATGGGCTTGGGCTGCAGCCTGAGCTCTGAATCCCTCCCAACTCGCAGGTTCCTATAACCTGGGCTCCAGCCTGAGCTCGAATGTCTGTACCACAATTAAACAGACCCTTAGTCCAAACCCCGTGAGCCTGAGTCAGCTGGCACAGGCCAGCCATGGGTTTTTAATTGCATATAGTCATACCCAAAGGGCTGTGCTGACCTGCATGCAGGTTTTAGAGATGAATTCCATCACTCAATCCCAGTGGAGTCTTCTACATCCCCCCCAACACCCCCAAACAGCAAACTATCTACTTAAGTTTTGTTTGGGGGAAAAGGTGAAATTCATTATAAGAGCATAAGGTGGTCACAAGCTGTTGCTCCTTTGAACTTTTGTCTCAATTAGACTTGTTTCTTCAGTTCTCAGACACAAGAGAGTGTAACTTCTTGAGGAATAAGTAAACAAGGAGAAAACGAATTAATGGATAAAAATTCTGGGCCCAATTCTGTTACACCGAGGCCCTTTTATGCCACTCTGGCAGAGCAAAGAGGCCTTAAAGGGGAAGAAGCAGCTATCCCAGAGTAGTTCTTGAGCCATGGGCCTCCCTGACTGGCTAAATAGCTGTAAGGGTTCCATGCCAATCATGCTCACAAGCCTCTAATTTAGGGGACCTGTAGAGAGTGGACAAAGTCTGAGGAGGGAGATAAGACTTGGAGCACACGCTGCTAAAGTTATTTGCTTCTGAGAGCCTATACAGAAATGGGAGCAGCACAGTACACGTTAGAAAAGCCCTGACTTTCCTTGATAGGTCCCCAGCTGCACCGGAATAAAGGAGAACTAAAGGTGATTTCAAACCACTTTTCCTTTTCTTGTTCCTGTGCCAAGAGCAGGGTCCTCTGCTCTCAGAGTATTTTCAGTATTAAATATCCAAGGGACAAGCAAAACTATATATATATATGAATGTTTTTCTAAACTTTCCATGAGTTATCAGTGGGTCATTAGGTTATTACAACCACCCACAAATAATGCTGGCTGCAAGTGCGTATGCAATGGGCCAAGAAAACTACTGTCTTCAACTTTTTCTCAGACTATGTTTACAGAGATTTTGCTTTGCTTTGGCAGGTTGTATTCACTGTCTGAACTGAACAAACCAATTTTAAAGAAACAGTTTTATCTGAAACATCTACAGGCATTTTGGTAAAATGAAAGCATATTGAATGTAGGTTGCATCTAAATTCACACAATTGTTTTGGTTAGGAATATTTCCATAAGAATGTCACAAAACTATCTGGGAGGCATCCAACTGGAAACTAAATATCAGCATAATTTAGTCCCTTTGGAAAACTACAAATGTGATCTTCTAGTTCTCGCTTTCTGCAGTGCTATAGCAACCTTACTTTGTTGTACTGATGTGAAAAGACAAAGACTGAATTCAGTTCAGAAAGCCTAGATTCACCCGAATGTACAGGACTACTGTAGTATAGGAGACATTGTAAGAAAGTGATAAAAGACCATGGACTGAAAGTACCATTTCGCTTCAAATCAAGCTCAAACCACCGGTTCTGTTCAAAGGACCCCTGGCCACCTTCATAGATAGAATGGTAATCAAATTACTTTTGTTTGACAACTTCTGAAGTAGAAATAATTTAAAAAGTCACGCACACAAGCATGTTTTCTCCTTTTGAAACCTTTGTAGAAAATTAAAGGGGGTTGTAGCCTGAGATTTTAGGGGAGCGAGAAGGTATAGGGGATTAATAAGAAAATATGCAGCCTTTGCCTCTTGGGCACTTTTTCCAAACTCAGCTTGCAGGAGGGTCAAGAGTGACCAAGTCAATATACTTGGCACAGAGTGCTAGACATTCCTCTATGTGAAAGGAGTTGGTGGAATCAGTTTCCTAGGAGACATATGCCAATGACAAAACACACCATCAAAATCAGTAGTAATTAGAAACACCCCTTTTGGCGGGGCTTAATTTGTAATGAAAGAGGTGCCGGCATTCAAGCAATTTTTTTACATCCATAACTGATGCAGCAAGCCCAGAGGTGCCAGGGCTATGAACTGGCCCATGCCTAGAGGGGCAGCCCTAGCACAAATTAAGCACTGCTTGTTGGCAGTCAGATACAAGAGGAGACAGACAAGGCTAAGGAGTTGGAACTATTCTCGCCCTGTGAGGAAATCCCTCCAGGTCAGAATGACTAGAGACACTCTGCAGGAGTATTGCAAGGATATCTGTACTGAAGTTCCCCGCGCTGAATTCAGGACTGGATTAACCCATCACTGGGCCCTAGGCAAATATACACTTCTGGGCCCCTACCTTCCAATAAGAACAAAAAAACATGGAAAACAGGAAAAATACATGTCAATGATGTTCCCTCCCATACATGCCACTGCAGTAAATTCCCATCACAGCCTGTTTACTTACTGCTTTTCGAAAAGCAGTTTGTGTACCCAGAGCCCTTCTGTCTCCTTAGCTCTGTTGGGAATGGCAAAACTGTTAGTGCCCACTCATTCACTGCTGCAGATTTGCATGTGAATTGACAGAACTATATTCAAGTGAGTGGCATTATGACCCTCTGCCAGGTCACACCACCACTCACTCAAGTGAGTGAAGTTCTTCCACTTTGGGCACAAATCGGTGTCAGAAAAAAAACAACCCACCACAAACCCAAAACCATTTGGGGCCCTCCCCCCACAAGCCTGGGCCCTAGACATGTGCCTACTTTGCCTATGCATTAGTCCAGTCCTGGCAGTATCTATTTTATGAATAAATAAAGTTTTCAGGACTGTCCATTCAGCACTTCAGTCAAACACTAGGGTCATTCAGAACAATTCACCCTTTCCAAATAAATACTACAAAACAGCAAGCTTGACTTCAAAAACTGATTCTACAGTACTAGACACTCCAAGCACTTACAAGGAGGGAACAGTGAATCTTTTCATAGAATCATAGAAGATTAGGGTTGGAAGGGACCTCAGGAGGTCATCTAGTCCAACCCCCTGCTTAAAGCAGGACCAACCCCCAACTAAATCATCCCAGCCAGGGCTTTGTCAAGCTGGGCCTTAAAAACCTCTAAGGATGGAGATTCCACAACCTCCCTAGGTAACCCATTCCAGTGTTTCACCACCCTCCTAGTGAAAAAGTTTTTCCTAATATCCAACCTAAACCTCCCCCACTGCAACTTGAGACCATTACTCCTTGTTCTGTCATCTGGTACCACTGAGAACAGTCTAGATCCATCCTCTTTGGAACTCCCCTTCAGGTAGTTGAAGGCTGCTATCAAATCCCCCCTCGCTCTTTTCTTCTGCAGACTAAATAAGCCCAGTTCCCTCAGCCTCTCCTCGTAAGTCATGTGCCCCAGCCCCCTAATCATTTTCATTGCCCTCCATTGGACTCTCTCCAATTTGTCTACATACTTTCGGGGAGAGGGGGGAAGAGGGGGAGCCCAAAACTGGATGCAACTGGCCAGATGTGGCCTCACCAGTGTTGAATAGTGGGGAATAATCACTTTCCTCAATCTGCTGGCAATGCTCCTACTAATGCAGCCCAATATGCCGTTATCCTTCTTGGCAACAAGGGCACACTGCTGACTCATATCCAGCTTCTCATCCACTGTAATCCCCAGGTCCTTTTCTGCAGAACTGCCGCTTAGCCAGTTGGTCCCCAGCCTGTAGCAGTGGATGGGATTCTTCCGTCCTAAGTGCAGGATTTTGCACTTGTCCTTGTTGAACCTCATCAGATGTCTTTTGGTCCAATCCTCCAATTTGACTAGGTGACCTTGGACCCTATCCCTACCCTCCAGCATATCTACCTCTCCCTCCCAGCTTAGTGTCATCTGCGAACTTGCTGAGTGTGCAATCCATCCCATCATCCAGATCATTAATGAAGATGTTGAACAAAACTTGCCCCAGGGGTCAGTCCTGGGGCCATCTGCTTGATACCAGCTGCCAACTAGATATCGAGCCGTTGATCACTACCTGTTGAGCCTGATGATCTGGCCAGCTTTCTATCCACCTTATAGTCCATTCTTCCAATCCATACTTTTTTAACTTGCTGGCAAGAATACTATGGGAGACAATATCAAAAACTTTGCTAAAGTCAAGATATATCATGTCCACCACTTTCCCCATATCCACAGAGCCAGTTATCTAATCATAGAAGGCAATCAGATTAATCAGGCGTGACTTGCCCTTGGTGAATCCATGCTGACTGTTCCTGATCACCTTCCTCTCCTCCAAGTGCTTCAAAATGGATTCCTTGAGGACCTGCTTCATGATTTTTCCATGGACTGAGGTGAGGCTTACTAAGGTGAGGCTTACTTTTCCAAGCTTACTGGACAATATTTTTAAAATGAGAAGAGATTTTTTTAAATGTTTGTCTTTTTTTTAAAAGCGGATTTGTTTTTTTATTCCGTATCCTACTCTAGACCTAAGCATTTTAGATTTAAGAAAATTTTTAATGGATTTTTTTAAAAACATTTTTATCAAAACCACTCCTACTATTTCCTTTTGTTAAAAGGTCTGTGAAATATCACGATGTCCAGAACTGCAGAGGAATGCATCTGGGTTCTACTCCAACTAGCACAGGAGGAACACACTAAAGTAACTTTCCTGAACTTAAGCAAAGATAATTACTATGGTCTGCAAATGTTCAGAAAAGATTAGATCATTACTATGTTGAAAAAAACCACCCTCTTTTCTTCACTTTTTGGCTATAATTTGTAGCTCTTTTCAAAGGTACTTGTGGAATTGTATCACTTTCTAACACGAGAATGGAGGGGATTTAGTAGTTTCCAAGTAAGAACAAAACCTATCTGAACTTTTGGCTAATTAAACTAGGACACTGCATGTTCTTAGAATCTGCTTCCAAGAAGCCACATATGTCGAGGGAATTAACTGGATATTTGAGTATAAAGCATACAAAATAGGTGTTCAGGATATTGCAACTGAACACAGAGATTTGAAGGGCCTAGCCTCAGATACTTTTAAAATTCAAAAATTGATTATTAAAGTGGCACTTAATAACAAAGTCTTACATAAAAAGAATCTTCATTTTCTCAGATTTGTTTCTGCATTTCCAGCAAAGCTACAATACTCTTGTTAATTTATGGTTAAAATATTTTTCTCTGAAGTAAGGCTTTGTCACACAGCACTCTGAAGTCATTAAATGTTGCTTTGGTTACTGCAAAAGAAAAATAATCTTGCTTCCAAACACAATTTAGGGCAGTTAGATACTTATGCTGTCAACAAACAGTTATTTTCATAGTTTAAGCTAATTCCTTTGACAATCACTAAAAATAGGTTCTGATTTATGCAGAGTATTAAGTGGTATGAAAGCAATAAACAAAAACTAGATACAAAATTTTAAAAGCATATGCATTTTGATGCCGTAAGAAAGAAAAAATGGGACCAGAGAACTATAAAAGGACTTGATAGATATTTTCTTCACAGTCAGTAACTAAAATCAAAGGTAAACACAAAAAGCAGACTTGTTTCACTAACTCTTTGAAGCTATGCACTTTAGGGGCAGCATAGCATTATTATTTTTTAAAATGCGACACTAAATTTTGCCTTGTCAAAAGAGCTGCAATAGTTGCCTGGTATTTTTTTCCTCAAACATTCCATGGTTGTATAAACATGGGCTTTAAAACTGGATACACAGAAACTGAAGCAGAAGCTTAGGGAATAGTTGTTCTATATTTCCATAAGGAGAGTTAGATTTAAGTTATGACCCAATGTGAAGTCATAGATTCGACAAGACATTGAAATTGGTACATGTACCAGAGTATCGAGCCCTTATTACACTTCAGCCTTAGCACTACTGAAAGACTCTCACAATCCTTTGCAGAACTGTTTGGCAAAAAACACGGATTTTTAAATATCCTCTGACATAAAGGAAGTCACCTGTTTCTTATTAAGACAGA
Organism: Natator depressus; assembly: GCF_965152275.1. Lineage (NCBI taxonomy): Eukaryota > Metazoa > Chordata > Testudines > Cheloniidae > Natator > Natator depressus. The sequence continues at coordinate 68,974,909 of NC_134237.1, read as the reverse complement.
AAACATGGTAATTTAAGCCCTGTTAATGTACTATTTAATTCAATGGGAGCTTGGCTATTGACTTCAGAAGGAGAAGGAGCAAGTTCTTAAATGCATACACATATAGCTCAGCCAGGAAGTAATGCCCTGAATCTTTCAAGTTGTGGGTTTATCTCCCTTGAAATTTAGTTAGCTTGCCAGAAAGGAGACCCTAGCACACTGGAAAAGTTTCTACACATGAAGCTATTTATAGCAGTGTGATAACATTTTCCAAACCTATGATTTTAGTATTTACTCTATTATTCTCACAAGTACGATTCATATTGGTAGAGCAAAAGGATTTAAAAAAAACATTTGCGTGTATGTCAAATTTTTACCAATACCTTAGTTTTTTCTAGCATATAATTTCAAGATCACAGAATTGTTTTTTCTTGGAGGTTAACTGAGGTTTTGACATGTAAAACACATCCTGATGACTAGAAAACCCATTCACAGCTTTGGGGTAATCTTATCTCAATTTGAGAACAATGGAGTCATTTACTAAAGGACTTGAGCCAATGTAGGCACGTTAGGAGCTTCATTTGTAGTCATTACAAGATTATACTGGTTGCATAAAGCTGTTTTTTAAAATAAGGGTTAACATTGGCTTGCTTCAGCAAGATTGGTTCTCTGGCAGAAAACAAAGAGACTTGTTTGGAAAAGGATTTTACATACATGCTCTCCCCTGATCAGAACTGGCAGAGCAAATCTAAAATTTAAAGCCTGCCACATCAAAGGCTACGAAGTCTTATCCCTTCAGTTTTATTTTTTTAAAACTTCCTCTGTGCCATTTGGCTGTGCTTGATGAAGTCACGCAGTACACCACAGGTCCATACCAGTACTTACAGACCCTATGCCATATACAAGCAAGACCTCTATGAAGCATGATTTTTTAAAATTTTTTTTAAAACCTAGTCCCCATGCTAATTTTGGAAAATATGTCTCATTTAATTTCAAGTTTCAAACAGGCTGAATTTGTACATGCATGAATTCAGCTTGACAAGTTTGAAAAAAGCAGCAAGATGCCTAAGGGATGAAGGTTGTAGAATTTTGACCCATGTCAATAGGTCAATAACTCACTTCCTGCTTTTCACTCTGGCTGCAGAAAAATGGCTGTCAGTAACCTCCCCATCCAAATTCCGCTACCTAGTATCAGCAAGTGAGAATTAACAGTTCAATTTCCCCCCGTGTTGCTGATGAGAATTTCAGGGAAGACTGCTTGTGGCAGTTTCTCTAGACAACCGGAGCTGAATTCAAATAATTATTTTTCATGATGAAGATTGGGATTAGGCATCTCATGAAACCAGGCCTTGAGGTAGCATGGAACAGTCTGTGTCCTGATCATTTTTTAGAATGCATCTTGGAAGAACACAGTGTCTCAAAGTTATCCCACAGTTTCATAATGACGGTCTCCCTTACAGAGTTTACAGCAGGAAGCCTTAAATTAAGTGTTACAGCTCTACTGTAAGAGGAGTCTGTGATGAGACGTTAGCTAGTTAGAACTAGAACAGTTGCCTTTAAATGCTTGGTTAGGCTGTCTGATCAAAAAGGGTTCTCATATCTACAGGCAATCATTTTACTGTGAGATAAATGTGTTATTGTAGTAGTATATTCATACCTTTCTCTGCTGCTCCAGTCCTCTAGTGCAGTGGCTCTCAACCTTTCCAGACTGCTGTACCCCTTTCGGGAGTCTGATTTATCTTGCGTACCCCCAAGTTTCACCTCACTTAAAAAACTACTTGCTTTCAAATAGAGATAAAATAAAATAAAATACAAATACAAATAAAAATACAAAAGTGTCACAGCACACTAATCCTGAAAAATTGCTTACTTTCTCATTTTTACTATATAATTATAAAAGAAATTGACTGAATATAAATATTGTACTTATATTTCAGTGTATAATATATAAAGAAATATAAGCAAGTCATTGTCTGTATGAAATTTTAGTTTGTACTGACTTTGCTATTGCTTTTTCTGTAGTCTGCTGTAAAACTAGGAAAATATTTAGAGGAGTTGATGTACCCGCAGGGGTACATGTACCCCTGGTTGAGAACCACTGGTCTAGTGTATCCACCCCTGCTTAAGTGATTCATTCTTACCTCTTCAGTTATTCTGGCCCTTCAGAAGATTTTTAAAACACTCCATTTTCTGTTAATAATATTCAACAGACTTTATTCCATAAAGGTAATTTAATATGCAAATACCTTGTATCTTGATAGGTGTTATGGTAAGGCTAGAATTGCATGAACAAAACCTTTGATCAGATACTTCCTGGGCAAGTGTTGGCAATAAAAATCTACAGAAGAGAAGCCTTCTCAGCCCTCCATCCCTATGCAATGTTCTTAGCTTCCTCTGTGTTGGGATCTGTTGCTACATATTGTCATGGAGATCTCCCACTATGAATGAGGTAATTAAACAGAATGGATTCCTCAACATTTTAACATTCTTGCTTATAAAAGCATGGATAAGAAGCATCACTACTTCCAGAGTTAAAGCAAAGTACTCTTCTAAAATAACAGTAGCTGGATTATTTTTCTTATTAAAATACAGGAATCATTAGATTTAAGGATTTAAACATAGTGTGAAACGAAAAGGAGTACTTGTGGCACCTTAGAGACTAACCAATTTATTTGAGCATAAGCTTTCGTGAGCTACAGCTCACTTCATTGGATACATACTGTGGAAAGTATAGAAGATCTTTTTATATACACACAAAGCATGAAAAAATACCTCCTCCCACCCCACCCTCCTGCTGGTAATAGCTTATCTAAAGTGATCACTCTCCTTACAATGTGTATGATAATCAAGTTGGGCCATTTCCAGCACAAATCCAGGTTTTCTCACCCCCCGCCCCCACACACAAACCCACTCTCCTGCTGGTAATAGCTTATCTAAAGTGACCACTCTCCTTACAATGTGTATGATAATCAAGGTGGGCCATTTCCAGCGCAAATCCAGGGTTTAACAAGAACGTCTGAGGAGGGGGGGAAATACTCACCAGCAACCACATACCACACAACAGAACCACTAACCCAGGAACCTATCCTTGCAACAAAGCCCGTTGCCAACTGTGCCCACATATCTATTCAGGGGACACCATCACAGGGTCTAATAACATCAGCCACACTATTACACTATCGTTCACCTGCACATCCACCAATGTGATATATGCCATCATGTGCCAGCAATGCCCCTCTGCCATGTACATTGGTCAAACTGGACAGTCTCTACGTAAAAGAATAAATGGACACAAATCAGATGTCAAGAATTATAACATTCATAAACCAGTCGGAGAACACTTCAATCTCTCTAGTCACGCGATTACAGACATGAAAGTTGTGATATTACAACAAAAAAACTTCAAATCCAGACTCCAGCGAGAAACTGTTGAATTGGAATTAATTTGCAAATTGGATACAATTAACTTAGGCTTGAATAGAGACTGGGAGTGGCTAAGTCATTATGCAAGGTAACCTATTTCCCCTTGTTTTTTCCTACCCCCTCCCCCCCTCCTCAGACGTTCTTGTTAAACCCTGGATTTGTGCTGGAAATGGCCCACCTTGATTATCATACACATTGTAAGGAGAGTGGTCACTTTAGATAAGCTATTGCCAGCAGGAGAGTGGGTTTGTGTGTGTATGTGGGGGAGGGGGTGAGAAAACCTGGATTTGTGCTGGAAATGGCCCAACTTGATTTTCATACACATTGTAAGGAGAGTGATCACTTTAGATAAGCTATTACCAGCAGGAGAGTGGGGTGGGAGGAGGTATTTTTTCATGCTTTGTGTGTATATAGAAAGATCTTCTACACTTTCCACAGTATGCATCCGATGAAGTGAGCTGTAGCTCATGAAAGCTTATGCTCAAATAAATTGGTTAGTCTCTAAGGTGCCACAAGTACTCCTTTTCTTTTTGCGAATACAGACTAACACGGCTGTTACTCTGAAACCTGTCATAGTGTGAAACAACACTCTGGGGCATCAGGTCACATTTTTATTTAATTAATCATTGACAGTGTGTGTTTGTAACACAAATGGTTCACTGTTTGCCACTGTTACCAAGAACAGAAGTTGAAAAGAGAATGATTCAGGCTTGATTGAAGCACAAAATTGATTCAGCATGTCCTTCAATATGCTGTGCAAAACAATATATGCATCACTAGCCACTGACAGTCCAAACAAAAATAAAGCCCTTAACACCTGGCTACAATGAATTTTACCATTCTGTGCATTTGTCTCAGAATACACACTATGGGAAACATTTTTATACCCAGTTCTTATACCCAGTTACCTCGTGTCAATTTCAAGCCATTTTCGAAATACTATGAGATAAAAGTGTCACTTTCAAAAATATTTCCAACTTTTTGGTAAATTTTCAAAACACTTTCAAAACACTAACTTAAACAGAACAAACAAACCAAAATATAAAAACCAAACAAACCAAAACAACCCAACACTACCTCCTCTTCTGATTTTTCCAACTTTCCAGAAAACCTGTATCTTTGTCATATAGTATTTCAGTAAGATTGGTTTAGCTGTGGTGTATATGAAATGCTGCTTGAAAATAGGGGGTATAATGGGAAACTAGTTTCAACCTTAAATGCTGCTTATACTGCTATTGTGGCTCCACATGATATATACATTACTGATAGATTATATTATACATATAATATATATGTAAAATCTTGTGATTTAGTGATATAAAACCTTGTAGTCCTTCTTTGTTATTATTATTATTTGCTTCTATTGCCTTTATTCTGTCAGTACATGAATGCCAACTGAGAAATGATTTGGTGAGACCAAGAAACTGGTATTCAGAGTTAGGACTCCTGGGTTCTATTGCTATCTCTGACACTGAAGCAACTGTGTGATCTTTGATGAAGTCAGCCTCTTTGAATCCATGTTATTATCTATTGAAAGGATATATTACTACATTTACCTACTTCACAGGAATGTTGTGAGGTTTTATGTTTTGAAAGTGATCTGAGATCCCTGGATAAATGTGCTATTGGCCCAGTCCTGCTGTCAATGGAGTCAAAGCCTTCATTGATTTCAATGGGAGCAGGATTAGGCCTTTTAAGTACTATTTTATGGCATGCACAGCTAGGGAAACTGATGCCAAAGTGAAATATTTGAATTTATTAAATTGAGCATTTTATACTATAAATGACCTGGAAAGTTTGTTGTATTGACACCTATTTGTGGGCATACAATTATAATGGTATACTAAGGTTATTGTTCTATGTCTGCAACATTCACTTGTAATCACAGAGGTTGATCTGGCTAAGTGTTGCTCAAGACAAGTATTCACATTATAACAAGGTCTGCAAATGTCACTGAGGGTATGTCTACACTGCAAAATGACTCGGGCTCATGGGGCTTGGGCTAAGGGGCTGTTTAACTGTGGTGTAGACGTTTGGGCTCAGGCAGCAGCCTGAGCTCTAGGACCCTGCGAGGTGGGAGGGTCCCAGAGCTAGGGCTGCCTCACAAGCCTGATCATCTACACAGCAACTAAACAGCCCCTTAGAAGGAGCCCCTGGAGCCCAAGTCAGCTGGCACAGGCCAGTCAGGGGTATCTAATTGCTGTGCAGACATAACTCCCTACAGTGTCTGAAATGGGAAAGTAAAGATGATTGTGGAGAACGAAAACAGTCAACCATGCTACTGTGTATCTCCATTTATTATGGATAGCATTGTTTATCCTGAATCAGTTAAAAACTGAAGAGTTTAGTTCCTAAATGAGCACAAGAAAAGTAAATATACTATACTTATTACCCTCAACTCAAATTCCTAAACAAAGTTACCTTTGGGGAGAGGCAGCCAGCACATCCCTGCTGCCCACGCCCTTTCCCGCAGCTCCCATTGCCCGGGATGGTGAACCACAGCCACTGGAAGCTGAGGGTGGCCGTGTCTGGGGATGGGCCGTATAAACAAACTGCCTCGTGACCCGCCAGTGGATTACCCTGATGGGCCCCATGCGGGCCCGCGGGCTGCAGGTTGCCCACCACTGCAGTAGACCCTGAACAGGTACAGCCATCTTCCCATGCAAATCCTATTGCAGAATCAGGATCTTATACAGTAACTGTCACTGATGAGCAGGTAGACTGTTACTGGCCATAAAAGAAAGTTGCACCAGCTTCATTTTGCTTTCTTGTCCATCCTCCTTCAGCTACAGGAAATGTGTTGGGCCTATAGCTGCCACCAGTCAGCAGGAAAAGAATGTTAATTATTTTTCTCATTGTTCCCCACTGTTCTAATACAAAAGGAAGAACAAAATGATTCTTAGATTAAGAAAATGGATACAGATTTGAATGCAATAAAAAGTTACAAAGGGAGCCACGTAACGCATTTATTGAGAAGTTCACGTGACAGACACAGATGTGTTACCTCCTGAGTGCTGTCTGCTGTTAATCTTTGCCAAGCACAGCGCACACATCAGATTATAAACCAGTCTTTCCTTTCAGGCTCCTGGCCAGACAGAATAAACAAAAGATAATTAAGAGAAGCTAAAGAAAGTAATCTGTTGAGAACAGTGTCAGAATGCCAATGATTATTTGATAGCTCAGTGCAGGATCAGGATAATAATCAGCAAAGCTGGTTTTGCAATCCTTCCTAAATTCTTTACTTATATGGTGGCAAAGCACATCAGAACAAAGTTTTATGCAATGTTGTAGCCATGTTGGTCCCACTGTATTACAGAGACAAGTGGGTGAGGTAATATCTTTTACTGGTTCAATAAAAGATATTCCCTCACTCACCTTGTCTCAAAACAAAGTTTTAACATATTAATTAAAGCCAACGCGGTTTCATTGATGAGTTATCTTCAGCCCACTATTTGCATAATAGCTGCCCATTGGTTATACCAGTCATATGAAATAGCTGGTTTGTTCGCAATCAGAGTATGACTCCTGTTTTGCTTCCAATGACATCACAATGATTGGGGCATATTTGTGGTAGTGCATAAGGAATTAGCTCCAGTCCTGCACACAAAACTGCGTGGGTAAACACGTGCACTTATCCAAATTCTATTGACTTGAGTGGGGCTCTCTGAGGGACAATGGGACACGCATCTTGAAAGATCAGCAACTTCTGTTGCTGACAATAAAATGATCTCTTTTAAGATTAGGAATTGCAAAGCCTATAACACAAAGGAGGAGGCATTTGATGGACCAAGTCCTTAACCCTGGCAATGTTAGTTTAAAATCTTTTTTCCATTTTAATAGGGATGAACTTCATGGTCACTTAACAGTGACTGATTGTGTTTGAAAACATATTTCCATTAATTGTTAGATTTTTAAAAGCATTTTCTTAGTGGTTTGTGCCAGAAATATGACACACTTTGAAATTAGTTCCAACCATATGTCATTTCCTTTTAGGGTCAATTGTTATTTTATTTATTTATTTATTTAGAATTTCCATTAGTGCATCTGTTTGTTTTAATTTCTCTACATCAGTGTTTCCCAAACTTGGGATGCCGCTTGTTCAGGGAAAGCCCCTGGCGGGCCCGGCCGGTTTGTTTACCTGCCACATCCGCAGGTTCGGCCGATCGCGGCTCCCACTGGGGCCGGTACGTTTACATCATGCTCTACATCATGACTTTTTAATGTATTAATGTCAAATCACAATATGATGGCGATAGTTCTTAAAATATCTCTGTTAGTGGTTTAGCAATTCCTAATATAAATCCCATGCCCTGGGAATTTAAAAATTTGTGTTCATTTTACACATCTTGAGTAACACCCAAACATTTGATTTCCATAAAATGGAAAATTGAAAGCTGTGGCTGGACTGTAAGCCAGAAATTATGAGCAAGAGGAGGTGTTCCTTAAGGACCTACAACACTATTTCATTTAAAATGGAAAATAAACTGCCACTATTTCTTGGACTCTATTATGAAAGTTTCAGGGCCCCACAAGAAAGTGAATTCTTGCACCATTAACAGCACCATTAACACAAAACAGTCCTGATGCTATATGCAATTATTGTATTTAGACTTCCTGAGAGGAACATAACCAATGGCTTGTTGAAGGGCTTTTATACACAAATGAAAGTCTCAACTCTGGCTGGTTCTTCTGCTAAGATGCAACAATGAAATGAAATGAATTCCCTTCACTGCAATTTAATGCTATGTATATATGTGCCTCATTGATATGGCAAATAAGTAGAGCTAATTATCAACACAATTTCTCCAGACTTTCCTTTCCCCCAAATGGTTGTCCATTGCTCAAGAGATTCATCTGTTTGAAAAATATTTAAAATAAGTGGATTATGAGGTAGCTCTTTTGCTTCTTTGTTCTGCCTTACTGGAATTTTTTCAAACTAAGTCTGTTAGAAGACAACTATTTTTAACAAACATCTTTTAAAAAGGCAGATAGGAAGGAACAATTTCTAGTAATTTGACTTTCTGACTTGCTCATAAGCCAAAAGAGCTATTTTTCTCGCAGTAACATTAAAACAAAAGTATTTGTTTTTCCTAGATTCTCACTACTATAGTTGGTATTTCTTCCATTTTTGGTCTTCAAGAAATATGTCAACAGCTACAACACATCAGAATAAACTGCCACCTGGAGCTTGATTTGGCTTTGTTGACGTGCACAATCATGGGAGTTGAGCACTGAAATTGACATGAAATCAAACAGTATAGGGTAAAGTTAATCAAACCCACATTACACTTTTTTTAAATTAAACAAAGGTCACTTCGTTCAAGATATCATTTTCTGCAAACTGATTTGTACAATTCTGTAAGACTGATGTTAATTAAAGCACACCACAAGATTGAAAACAGATGTAACTGAAAATGTTAAACAAATTTTAATGGCATTCAGCCCATTTTCTTAAGCTCATTTTCAATTGCTGCTATCATCCTTTGCACTTAAATTAATGAGTTGTTACAATGGGATGATTTACATCAGTTGTATGAAACTCACAAAGGGATAGCCACTCAATACAATATACAAACCGGGACTCTCAATTGTAGAGTGCAACAAACCAAAGGGGATCTTGAATATACTGTCAGGCATTTGTAAACAGTCTTTTCCTTTTCTTCTTCTTGTTAACTTTCTTTTCCTTGCACTAAAGTTTTCAAGCTGTATTTTACTGGTAGCTTTGCACCACCAAAGCAATAGTAAATATAAAAAGTGCTAATCATGAGCAAGAAACCACGCAAGAAAACATTTAGAATTAAATAACTGTGTTATGTGATCTCATTCTGGACATCATCGTTTTTCAGTCGGTATGAGGCAGACCTGATAGCACACTTTTCCTCCCTTCCTTTCTCTCTCTGGTGCCTGAACCTCCAACAAGTAGTTTTAGTTATTGCTCCAAGGATTAGCCAATAAACATTGGGTCTGTGACCACGTCCATTCAAATAATTATCGTAAACAAAGCTTATGTGAGGTTCAGAGAAAATAGTTTAAAAAACAAAAACAAAAAAAACACCTTACCGTAGAAGGGTTCTTTGTGGTGTGTCTATAGTTTTTTTTTTTTTTTTTGTCTCTCTCAGTTAACTCTCAGTTAACTAATGTATCCACTTCCAGTCTCATTTCCTGGGATTTTAGTGTTCATGAGGGAAGGTTCAAAGTAACTCCTTCAAAAAACAAAACAAAAACAAAAACCCCCCAAGGAGCTCCACTGCCTATTTTTTGCAGGTTTTACTCTCTCATGTATTGCAAAACTCCAAAACAAAATGTATTGAAAAAACTGTGTCTTCCAGAGATGTCTTTGGTTTTGCCAAGAATGTAGGCCAAAGATGTCATTTAATATAGCGGGAATTGTTACAATACTGTGGTACTGAAAGTACTTAATGTAAAGAGTAGAAATAGGATCCAGTAAGCTCAGAGTTATGTAGGGGAAAGAAAGTGAGGCTGTTTTTGTTCTCTTAATGTATCATTAAAAAAATGCATTTAGAACTCAATATAAGAAATCTCCCATACTACTATTTCAGAGTGTATGATTTTTTTTCAAGATTTACCCACATAAGTCCTCCTTGCATCAGTGTGTTGGAGAACACAGCTTGGGGTAAGTGAACAAGTAACTTCAAAACAAACCCCATTTAAATATTTGATTTATTTTGTTTTTTTCTGAGCTCCAGAATGATGGACAGACACTTTTTTCTTTAAAAAGTAACATGGGAACCAGGCCCGCAGGTCTAGTGCATTTTTCTTTTTTTAAATAAACGTACTTACTACTGCCCTCATCCTGCTTGGTGCTGAATGTCTCTTGCAAGATACTAAGTGCCCTCATATCTCAATGGAAGTTGGCCCTGCAGGATTAGCTTTATTAAGCAAGTTTTCCCAAATTCACTTTCTGCTAGCACAGGTGCGGCTTTTTTCCTATCCATTAATTGTCAAGCAGTGTGCTTGTGAAACCTCTGAACAGCTGAGAGCACTCTAATACTGTTAGCAGTTAATATGAATGTGTGTGTAGATTATTGTTGTCTGTGAAGAGATGGAAATCAGTTTAGAGAAGGAAAATCAGAGCTGTAACCAAATCCCAACTTCAACTCCATGATTTAAGTATTATTCCAAATCAGCTAAGAGGACATGAATGAGCATATGAGGCTTGCTCTTGACAAGAGGCTGGCTGCAGATTCAAGAATGAATGACAACAGAGGAAGAGAACGAACTGTATGAGTCTCAGAACGAAAGTTGGAAGCACAGGGGATGGAGGGTGGGATGGAAAAGGCAATAACGAGTAAATGCAGAGAGAGGTGGAATGGCGTGAGGAGGAAAGCATTAAGTAGATGAAGGAAGAGTGGTGCTCAGAGTTTTCACTGGGAATGAATCAAAGAGATTTTAAATGTATTTAAAATAATTGAAAGAAAAAGAAAGGTAGGGCTGGGGGAAGGTAAAATGGCCACAGACATCTGTATTTATATTCTGTATTAGACATATTAATGTAATAATCACAATAATAATCATAATTACAAGTATAAGAACAAATTAGTTATAAGTATTACTAATCAATAATGTGTCTAATATTTTACTCCCCCCTCTGCCCCCCAAACCCCCTCTCTAAAACAACAACCAGAAACACAAACAAGTTACCAGGCAGAGGGAACTGAGTGAATAGAATTTTACAAGCCTGCTCTATGTACATAGACGGATTGGATAAGAACTAGTCACGGCACGAAATATAAAAGTTATCACTATCCCGGAGAATAACTAGAGAAAATTATATGGGTCACATGGAAAAACTAAAGTATCTCCATACTTTAAAATTGCATAATTATAAAGAAGTTTGGCAAAAAGGCATATTATTTTCATTAAATTCAACTACTGCATTAGTTGCCTCTGTGTCCTCCTGGCACCTCCTCTCTCCCAGTAAGCTCTTATAAATAAATAATACAATGCTTTGAAAAGGTCTTTGATAAGTATAATGGGTAATTATAATACAAGACTCCAAAAATGCTTTTGTAACGTGTTCCAGAACTCTCCTATAATACTGTGTATTCATTCTTTATAAGTATATTTATGAATTTAATTGCAAAAGAAAAGCTGAGGAAATATAAAATAGACAGACAACTGTATTTCTGTACTGTATGAGAACTACAACAGAGATGTGTGAAATATTAAAAATCCATCAGTAGATGAAATTTAACTAATCCCAGCAAAATCTAAGCAAGGAAAACACAACATGGCCTACCCTGTGTTGCTTGAACAAGGATGTAAAGAGTAGTGTAAGCAATGAGAGAAGTTATTTTTTAAAGAAATGTAAGCAATGCATAATAGCAGGGAGGGTGGATAGGAAAATGTCTAAAAAAGCCAGAACAGAAAGAAAGGAAAAATCTGAGGAGAAAAATTGTGAATGCTGGTTTTGGAGTCTATTTCTACTAAAAAGATAAAGTTTCCTTAAATAAATTCCTAGCAGACAAACAAGGAGCTCCAATGTCACAGTGATGGGTAGGTATGAAAACCAAATTAGAGAAAGAGGCAAGAGAGATACTGGTAAAAGAATTTGCTCCAGGAAAAGTGATAGTGGACAACTGGAGAAGGAATAAAGGAACAGATTTCTTTAATGGATGCTGTATCAAGGTTTATTTATTGTGTTCTTGATCATAGAGAAGCTAATATACATAATGCTCAGCATTATGCTTGTCTGCTTTTTTTCGCTATGCAGGCAATAAAGTGTGACCTAATGGATACAGCGCTGGCCTGGGATGCAGAAAACCTGGGTTCTGTTCCTAGTCATTATGCAAGCCACTGCATTTAGCCATATGGAGTGGAAATCTATCAACCTCATGAAAAAACTCGTACAGATACAGACAGACATCATCTTCCTTTCCAAATGCAAACAGATGGACATCGTACCAAAAGGACTGAAGGTAAAAAATCCATTACAATCTACATACCATACAGACTATGCTGACAGCTTGTGCCACACGCTCTCAAAGAAACTGCGGAACCACCTGATCAACTTCCTCTCCAGCAAACGGGAAAGATTAAGAATGAGCTCTCAAAACTGGATACTCTCATAAAAAAACAATCTTCCACACAAACTTCCTTGTGGCTGGACTTTACAAAAACTAGACAAGCCATTTACAACACACACTTTGCTTCTCTACAAAAGAAAAAGGACACTAAACTATCTAAACTACTACATGCCACAAGAGGCCACAGCAATAGCTCCCTTAACCCACCCAGCAATATTGTCAATCTATCCAACTATACTCTTAGCCCAGCAGAAGAATCTGTCCTATCTCGGGGCCTCTCCTTCTGCCCCTCCACCCCCACGAACATGATACAGTTCTGTGGTGACCTAGAATCCTATTTTCGACGTCTCCGACTCAAGGAATATTTCCAACACACCTCTGAACAACATACTAATCCACAGAGACCTTCCTACGAACACTACAATAAGAAGGATTCTAGGTGGACTCCTCCTGAAGGTCGAAACAACAGACTGGACTTCTACATAGAGTGCTTCCGCCGACGTGCATGGGCTGAAATTGTGGAAAAGTAGCATCACTTGCCCCATAACCTCAGCCGTGCAGAACACAATGCCATCCACAGCCTCAGAAACAACTCTGACATCATAATCAAAAAGGCTGACAAAGGAGATGCTGTCGTCATCATGAATAGGTCGGAATATGAACAAGAGGCTGCTAGGCAGCTCTCCAACACCACTTTCTACAAGCCATTACCCTCTGATCCCACTGAGGGTTACCAAAAGAAACTACAGCATTTGCTCAAGAAACTCCCTGAAAAAGCACAAGATCAAATCCGCACAGACACGCCCCTGGAACCCCGACCTGGGATATTCTATCTACTACCCAAGATCCATAAACCTGGAAATCCTGGACGCCCCATCATCTCAGGCATTGGCACCCTGACAGCAGGATTGTCTGGCTATGTAGACTCCCTCCTCAGGCCCTACGCTACCAGCACTCCCAGCTATCTTCGAGACACCACTGACTTCCTGAGGAAACTACAATCCATAGGTGATCTTCCTGAAAACACCATCCTGGCCACTATGGATGTAGAAGCCCTCTACATCAACATTCCACACAAAGATGGACTACAAGCCGTCAGGAACAGTATCCCCGATAATGTCACGGCAAACCTGGTGGCTGAACTTTGTGACTTTGTCCTCACCCATAACTATTTCACATTTGGGGACAATGTATACCTTCAAATCAGCAGCACTGCTAATGGGTACCCGCATGGCCCCACAGTATGCCAACATTTTTATGGCTGACTTAGAACAACGCTTCCTCAGCTCTCATCCCCTAATGCCCCTACTCTACTTGCGCTACGTTGATGACATCTTCATCATCTGGACCCATGGAAAAGAAGCCCTTGAGGAATTCCAACATGATTTCAACAATTTCCATCCCACCATCAACCTCAGCCTGGACCAGTCCACACAAGAGATCCACTTCCTGGACACTACGGTGCTAATAAGCGATGGTCACATAAACACCACCCTATACCAGAAACCTACTGACCGCTATTCCTACCTACATGCCTCCAGCTTTCACCCAGACCACACCACACGATCCATCATCTACAGCCAAGCTCTACGATACAACCGCATTTGCTCCAACCCCTCAGACAGAGACAAACACCTACAAGATCTCTATCAAGCGTTCTTACAACTACAATACCCACCTGCTGAAGTGAAGAAACAAATTGACAGAGCCAGAAGAATACCCAGAAGTCACCGACTACAGGACAGGCCCAACAAAGATAATAACAGAACGCCACTAGCCATCACCTTCAGCCCCAACTAAAACCTCTCCAACGCATCATCAAGGATCTACAACCTATCCTGAAGGAGGACCCATCACTCTCACAGATGTTGGGAGACAGGCCAGTCCTTGCCTACAGACAGCCCCCCAACCTGAAGCAAATACTCACCAGCAACCACACACCAAAACCACTAACCCAGGAACCTATCCTTGCAACAAAGCCCGTTGCCAATTGTGTCCACATATCTATTCAGGGGACACCATCATAGGGCCTAATCACATCAGCCACACTATCAGAGGCTCATTCACCTGCACATCTACCAATGTGATATATGCCATCATGTGCCAGCAATGCCCCTGTGCCATGTACATTGGCCAAACTGGACAGTCTCTATGTAAAAGAATAAATGGACACAAATCAGATGTCAAGAATTATAACATTCATAAACCAGTCGGAGAACACTTCAATCTCTCTGGTCACTCGATTTCAGACCTAAAGGTCACAATATTAGAACAAAAAGACTTCAAAAACAGACTCCAACGACAGACTGTTGAATTGGAATTAATTTGCAAACTGGATACAATTAACTTAGGCTTGAATAGAGACTGGGAGTGGATGTGTCATTACACAAAGTAAAACTATTTTCCCATGTTTATTTCCCCCACTGCTCCCCGGACGTTCCTGTTAACTGCTGGAAATGGCCCACCTTGATTATCACTACAAAAGGTTTTCTCCCCCCACCCCCCGCTCTCCTGCTGGTAATAGCTCATCTTAAGTGATCACTCTCCTTACAGTGTGTATGGTAACACCCATTGTTTCATGTTCTGTGTGTATATAAATCTCCTCACTGTATTCTCCACTGAATGCATCCAATGAAGTGAGCTGTAGCTCACGAAAGCTTATGCTCAATTAAATTGATTAGTCTCTAAGGTGCCACTAGTACTCCTTTTCTTTTTGTTCCTAGCTCTGCCACTTGTTTGCTGAGTGACTTAGTCACATCACTACTCCCCTCTGTTCCTCAGTTTCTCTAGCAGTAAAATGGGGATAATGATACTGACCTTCAGCTGGAGCCTGGGGTCTCAGGACCTCCGGACTCCTACTTCCCTGGCAAGTGGCCCAGAAGCCCCAACTCACCCTGGAGCTTAGTTCCCAGCTCTGCAGCAGGAGGCTTAGAAGTCCTGGGGTTTCTCCAGGCTTCCAGGCTCACTGCCATGGAATTGGGAGCCTGGAAATCCTGGGAAGGAGTCCTAGGGCTTGTGGCTCCATGGCAGCCCTGCAATGCAGACTGTCCCAAGGCCAGAGACTCCAAGGCTTCCAGACTCCCAAGCAAGGCAGCTCCTCAAGGGTCTGGAAGCCCTGAGATCCTAAGCCCCAGGGCAGTCCACAAGGGGAAGCTGCTCCAGGGCAGCTGCGGTGTGAAATTGACGAGAATGAAACAAAACCAAATTTTGAAAAGCCAAAATTTCTCATGAACCAGAAACCTCAAGTTTTGACAGCTCTACTGCTCCCTTAGAGTCTCTGATTCTCTCCTAGTCCTTTCTGATCTTGTGACATTCTTTTTCCAGCACTCTAGAGATTATGGAGCCCTCTGCTGGCTGAGCACTGAACTGTGTAATACTGAACTGGCGCTCTCCACCAGAGCATTTCCCTCCAGCTCAGCTGGGCTGGGGGGAAAGTATCTAGTAATGAGCCAGCAGGCAAAGGCTGCTCAAGCCAAGCTGCCATCCAAGGCAAAACTTCCACGTGCTGCCCTATGCCCACTCTCAGAAATTTGCAACAGGGACCCACTTCCCACCCGCCCCCCACAACCCACCTCCAGTCTCCTTTGGGTCTAGGGACCCCTGCTCCCTCAACCCTTTGACTTGAGCTGCTCAGCTCAACCACAATGGGACTTAGGCACCCCTCGCCCCCTGCACTCTGCATCCCCAACCCATACCTCCTACACTCCACGTGCCCCCAGCCCATAGGCAAGAGAGTTTCCCTAGCAGAGGAGTGCTTCCTGCTTCTTTGAGCCATTGGGGAGGAGGTGGGACTGCTTCCCCAGCAGGCTAACTGAGGGCTGCTTTCTGCTCCTCTGAGCTCCAACCAACAGCCACGCCCTCCTGCAGAAAGTCCTGCATGCCTCATCCCCTGCTGCCCATGGAAGGAACCAGCTGGTGGTCCCAAAATCTGCCTCCCTAGGCAGCTGCCTAGCTTGTTTTTGCCTAGAGCGGCCTTGAACAGCAGGTTCTCTACAGTTCCTTATTCCATGAATAGTCCCATTGATATCAACAGGACTGGTGGATAGACTACTTAGCATGATTAAGGGCAGTAGAATCAGTCTCCATTCTTACTCAGTGACTAAAAAACTCACAATTATTTAAACCCTGGCACGTCTATCAAATAGCTATTGTACGCATTCTACAGTGAGAAAAATGAAGCACAGAGACATATGTTGCCCAGTGTTACATATCAAATAAAGAGAGCCAGAAATAAAACTGAGCATACTCAACTCCCAAATCCTGGTTTTAAAAACTAGAAAAATTCCATAATATGGGACAGAAAATGGACAATACAGTTTAAGGTAGAGAAATGTGAAAGACAATGAATGGTAAGTCTGTGGGCAATGAACCAAACTAGGGACTACATAAATGGAAACAAGTCTTGTAGTATAATGACTGTGGAAAAAGCCTGGAAGCTATCAGCCAATTATCTGGCTTCAATAAAAACAGGATACTGGGGTATCTCAAGAAAAAAAAAAATCCAGAAGTTTTATTATTATGCAAGGTTCTGATTAAAACTTCATAGACTACAGTGTCCTGCCTAGAAATTCTTCATGACCAAATGTGACCCCTAAATTTGCAGAGCTATGCTGGAAGACGCATGGGTGGGGTGAACTTCAGGTTGGCTTATCTGATATTTTCTATTTTTGCAATAAACTGAACTTTCCCAATAAGTTTTGTAAGATGGAGACATGGGACTCTCAACAGGCATAGTTATTCTGAAGAGTGTACACATGCAAAAAATAAAATCAGTGGATTTCAGATTATCTATTTTTACCATATAGTATACATTATACAATAGAGCATACAAATAATTTTGCTACATAAGTACACTCTTATTTCTATCAACTGTAGAGATGGATAGTGAAAGACAATGCAATTTATTTTAGTTATTTAAAGTTAGTTTTACAAGCTCTTATTATCAAAGACTGTAGGTGCTTGTACAAGCTTAAACTTATAAAATCTATAATAAAATAAATAAAACACAATAATAATAACAACCAACACTGAGTAAAAATGGTGCTCTTCCTTTCTGAGAGATCCAAAGGGTAGTACTGGCTCACTGGTCCTTAGGGTGTTCTCCTGTGGCATGCCACAGGTTCCAGCATGTAACCTCTACTGTTTGATATCCATCGGAGGCTTATAGGAAGGTTAGTGAAGAGAAGTGGGCTATGGTGACAATAGTATGCTTATGAAACACAGTTCTGTCTCCATCTTAACTGACCTAGCTAAGAAAGGTTTCAGAGTAACAGCCGTGTTAGTCTGTATTTGCAAAAAGAAAAGGAGTACTTGTGGCACCTTAGAGACTAACCAATTTATTTGAGCATAAGCTTTTGTGAGCTACATGAAGTGAGCTGTAGCTCACGGAAGCTTATGCTCAAATAAATTGGTTAGTCTCTAAGGTGCCACAAGTACTCCTTTTCTTCTAGCTAAGAAAGTTGCATAACTGCACCAATATCTCAATGGTTCAAGGGTTTGGGGGAATGCTAGCTTGACTGAACCTTAACCAGGAGAAGACTGAGATGATACTTCTAGGAAGAAATGACACACTTGATGAACCTCACTGATAGGAATTCAGTCACTACTCAAGAAACTGCTTGAAGACAAACTGTAAATAAGTTTATAAAAATATCGTGTTTGCAAACAATTCACAAGTAGCAAAAAGGTCTACATTCTAATAAATGTACTCACAATGCTGAGTGGAGCAGAACAATTAACTCCATGTCTTATATATGAAACTCCTGTTAATACATTCCAAAATGACATTCCCCCCGGCCCCGCGCCCTTTTTTTTGCAACAGCAATTCACTATAACCTCCAGATCTTTTTCTGCAGTATTGCTGCCTACCCAGTTATTCCTCATTTGGTATTTGTGGATTTGATTTGTTAAAAACTGTCAGTTCATCTTAAATTATTTCCTTTTTCTTTCCCTGCTCCTTACACTGAAAGTCAGCACATTTTAATACACACGTCTCATAACTAGCAAAATTAGGATGAAGGTGCCAAGTTTAGGAGCATACTTTTGCTGCTGTCAGATGTGGCTTTGCTGAAAAAAATTGGCATCTGTTTTGGCATGATAGTTCATCATGTGCTTGGAGGGTTAGTCAGTTTCAGTCTTGGCCTTTTAAATTGAAGTTTCATTTGATTAGCCTTTCATCCTGAGGAATTTTTTGATCCATTTTTCATTTAAGAATAAGGTTCTGTCAGAAGTGGCCTACCTATCTGCTGTAGACTCTATACAAAAGACACAAGATGCAACACTGCGTGAATGTGATCCTTGGATACTGAAACAGGGAAATAGGGTGGTTATATTACCTCTGTATTTGGCACTGATGTGACTGCTACTGGAATACTGTCTCCAGTTCTGGGGTCCATGGTTCAGGAAGGATGTTGATAAACTGGAGAGGGTTCAGGGAAGAGTCACAAGAATGATTAAAGTATTAAAAAACATGTCTCAGAGAGAAAGCAAGAGAGTGAGAGAGACAGACAGAGAGTTGCAAGGAGATCAATCTGTTCTGCTTCTACAAAGGGAAGGTAAAGAGGTGTCTTGATAACAGTTTATTAATTTCTACATGGGGAACAAATATTTGATAATGGATTCTTCAATCTAGCAGAAAAAGATATAAAAACAAGATCCTATGGCTGGAAGTTGAAGCTAGACAAATTCAGACTGAAAATAAGGCATATGTTTTTAACAGTAAGAGTAATTAACCATTGGAACAATTTACCAAGGCTCTCAGTGGAGTCTCCATCACTGATAATTTTTAAATCAAGATTGTAGGTTTGTCTAAGAGACAGGCTTTAGTTCAAACAGGAATTATTTTGGGGGAAGTTCTCTGACCTGTGTTATCTGGGAGGTTGGATCAGACGATCACAATGGTCCTCTCTGGTCTTAAAATATATGAATCTATGAACTGCAGGGAGGCCCAGAATGGCAGCTCCTGCTCCGAAACTTCAGCAGCTGGGCTGTCTCATATATCCACACTCCCTGCTGCTGCCAAAACAAGCCCAAAAGGTTCGTCTCTCATGCCGTAGCAGGGGATTTATTTCCCGCTTTGGGGCCAGAGACAGCTGGGAAACATAACTCCCGCATCTCTCCAAAAATAGTGATAAGCCTGTATAGTCTAAATGACACGCATGTTGGGTGATTATGGAGGGTTGGGAATGGAACAATACTATGACAAATCTGGTGGTATGAAATATATTGAAATCTATGTAAATACTTTGAAGTTTGTAAAGCAATTAAACCCTTTATGTAGAAGTATTTTTGTCCCTTACATATTCAGGAAATCTGTTATTAATGTCAAAAAGTCAATCCTGAGATGTGCTGAGAATCAGCAAAATCCTATGGATTTCAATAGGAATGCAGGAAACTCAGCAGCTCACAATGGCAGGATCCAAGTCAATGCTGCAGAAGGAAAGGCTGCTAAATAGTCATAGATGTAGAGGCATACACATGATCTTCTCTCAGGAAATGTTTTGTATTGAAGAGCTGTACTGTCTCTGTGCTTCAGTATAGTGTGTTACTAACTCCAACAAAAAAAAAAAGGACTTTGACTCTCAGTGTATGTATATGGCCTAGTATATATTGTGGTTGGTGATCTTTGACCCTGATCCTGTAAGGTGCTGGGCGCCTTTGCCACTCATTGAAATTAATGAGTGTTTTCGGCACTTTACAGGCTCGGCCCCCCAAAAAATATTTGTTGGGGCACTGAGAGTTAAGGGAGAAATCACTACTCTGATGTACAGTAACGCATACTGTGCCTAACTATATTCAAGATAAGCAACTTTCTCCATTTTTCTTCTCTCACCCCTCCCCATCTTGTATTACACTAAAAGTTTTCAGTGTTTGATACAAGATAAATCAGAGGTCTTTTTCTGTGAATATTTTGATGGAAGTGAATCAGGAAGTTGGGTATCATGAACTAAAGGAACACTAAAAGTCTACTTCCATAAATTCGGAGTGTACACTCCACTGAAATTTCAGAATCATATGCTAAGTACACTTCACATGTATGTTTTATCACAGATAATGGATGTGGATGTTTGACGTTTCCTGTCAGATTACCAATTAGCTCTTATGTAAGCAGGATGTACAGTTACTTCTATCTATTAAAGGTCAGAACATGGACAACGTTCATTGCCAAAAGAGAAACCAAACCCTTAGATATACAGTTCTTGCCTATATTTAACCTTAGCCCTTTATATTTGTAGATAGCCATTGTTCTAAAAATTATATATATTTCTGCAGTTGCAGATTTTAAAAGGTTTAAAGTTCAGTAACCTTACGAACAGTAACACTATTTACAAGGGGGAAGGTAAGAGGAAATTTCTCAGTACTATTACTACTACTTTGGGGGTTATGCTATTCTTCACTAATGAGTGGATAATTAAAGTCACTGCATAGCTGCACTATTCACAAAAGCCTGAGTAGTATTTCAGAGTAACAGCTGAAAGTTTAAGTTAGTAACATCTGCTCTTAGATTTCCTTTAAAGTCAGTTTTTGGAGAAATGGGATACAATCCATTAGTCTTTACATTTGAATGGTCCAGCCTGCAACAGCTCAATGTCTTAGAGAGATACTCACTTTAATATTAATTTAAATATTAGAGTTGTTTGAGAGAATGGGAAAGAAACCATTGAGAGATCTGTGAAAGTAATTATTGTTTTAGGTGTCTTGTTGAAAGGGATTAAAAACTAAGGATTGATTTTAAAAAGAATATGATTAAATAAGTTCTCAATATGCAGTATCAGATCCATCTGTCCACATCTGGCATTGCTAGAGAATGGAGAGATTAAACAAATCAGGATTAAGGCCATTTCTGAGATAAAATGGAATAGTTTCAGAAAACCTCTTATCTTTTCAATGTTAGTATAAATGAACTAAAACGACTGACTGACATAGGTTTCAGAGTAGCAGCCGTGTTAGTCTGTATTCACAAAAAGAAAAGGAGTACTTGTGGCACCTTAGAGACTAACAAGTGAGCGACGCCCGCCGCAGCTGGGATGATCCACAGGAAGGGCCCGGCTAGCGTCCAGAGTCGCCGCCACCCCCCCGGGAGAGCCAGCCGCGGCTCGCGCCCAGCCCCGCTTCACGCCCCAGCCTGACCGACCCAGCCCTTAGAGCCAATCCTTATCCCGAAGTTAGGGATCCGGCTTGCCGACTTTCCTTACCTACATTGTTCTAACATGCCAGAGGCTGTTCACCTTGGAGACCTGCTGCAGACATGGGTACGGCCCAGCACGAGATTTACACCATCTCCCCCGGATTTTCAAGGGCCAGCGAGAGCTCACCAGATGCTGCTGGAACCGCAATGCTTTCCAAGGCTCGGGCCCCTCTCTCGGGGTGAACCCATTCCAGGACGCCCTGCCCTTCACAAAGAAAAGAGAACTCTTCCCGGGGCTCCCGCAGGCTTCTCCGGGATCGGTTGCGTTACCGCACTGGACGCCTTGCGGCGCCCATCTCCGCCACTCCGGATTCAGGGATCTGAACCCGACTCCCTTTCGATCGGCTGCGAGCAATGGAGGCCATCACCTGTCCCTTCGGAATGGCGCTCGCCTATCTCTTAGGACCGACTGACCCATGTTCAACTGCTGTTCACATGGAACCCTTCTCCACTTCGGCCTTCAAAGCTCTCGTTTGAATAGTTGTACTTCTACAGTGCCCCACTGAGTGAGGACGGGTCACAGACCAACTTCTCTGGCTGTAGGCATTGCTATAGAGCCAATTTAGCAAGTGGACTGTGGTCATCTCTGGCCATAAGTCTTAGAGAGATGACAACCTCCCTTCTAGGCATAAAGCTCTCCAAAAATGGCATGGGAAAACCAAGTAACATTGTGGCCACAAAACAGTCTGGGTTTATCCAGCAGTTCCCCACAAGGTAAGAGGTCAGTAGTCTCTGTAGAAGGGGTCTGATCCCCTAATCTCCTGGAATCCGAAGGACACAGGCTGAGTGCCCACGGTTCTAAACAAAAAGGGGAAAACAAAGTAAAGAAGGTCTCTCTACTTCTTCAGAGGATCCAAGTGACAGAGGCTCTTCAGCTGTTCTTCTGGTAAACAGCCCCTGCTTGGTGGAGCTTTGGAGCTGTGTCCTATAGCTCTGGTTATCTCTGAGTACCACTCTGAGCTGGGCTTGGATCCTCCTTTTTGATCCTGCCCCTCTCCAGGTTTGACAGGCCTCCCAGGTATACTGGGATGGAGCTGATTGTGCCCAGAAGAGCTCTTTAATCTCTTCCTGACTGGAGTGGGAACCTGTCCCACCATACTACCATTATGTTGAAATAATATGGAACTTTCATTAAAATTATTTAACTTTTATATATCATCAAATTAAGTCATCAAATTATCCCAACAAAGTTATTGGAACCTACAAGAAAGAAGGAGCCTACAGTTATCTGGTGATTCTCTAGATAAGAGATTTATTTGTACAGCTAACAGACTTTAGAACTTTTGAGACCCAATGACCTGAATGGATAACAGACATTCTTGAATCATTTTTTCCATATCATGATAAAGTATCCCAACATATTCAGCAACCTTGTTCCAATATCTATTTTTCTGTAAAAATATTAACATACCTTCATAGCAAAATATGGACCCCAGTAAGTAGGTATGAATTTTCAGACATTTATGTGAACATGCATTACATATCACAAATTACCCCTTTTGACAGTGAGATGCTAACAAAGCTTTTCATGGTGATCCAATGTCACTGGTAAAGTCAGCTAATATAAGTTAACTCTCACCAGTTGCATGCCTACTGCAAATGTGCCATCGATCAAGGTTACATTTCCTGATACACAACTCTCAAGAATCACTATTTTAGTTCAAGAAACACTTTAAAATAACCTTTGACAATCAATCATTTTCTTGATAGTTCTGTTAGCTGAATGTAATCAGTTAAGTATTTCTTGTAAAATATAACCTAGTACATGTACAACTGCTATATGTTGATTAGTAACCCAAGTAACAGAAATTCTACATACTTAATCAAGTACTGCAGCATACTTTGTGTCTCTAGTTTTGTTAAAAATTACCATTAAAGTGTAAGGGAGAGAATAGGAAAGGCAAAAACAAAACATTTGTGTAAATCAGTAAAGGGTATTTAAATGAAAGGAATTTGTATTGTAATCAGATCAAGTGATCAGGTTAGTACTCAAATTGTTTTCCATTTCATTTGAACCCCCCTCAAGTTTTGAATCATTACTCTTGTTATTGAACATTATATTGCAGTAGCACTAGAGGCCAATCGGGTCAGAGCCCCATTGCATGTTACTCGACTATAGTAACATTTAGTCAAAGAGTCCCTGCTCCAAAGAGGTTGCAGTCTAAAAAGGCAAGACATAACAGATGGATGAGACAAACAAGCAGACCATTATTATTAATAGAACATTATTTTTGTATGTAATGTTGTCTGTTTATCATGGTCATTATTTCCAGGTAATAAAAAGGATTTAGTATTTTCCCCATAAAAATTTCATGTCTTTGTCCCCATGGTCAACCTGCTACTGAACAAATATTCCATAAATATTTACAAAATTTGACTCCTATCCAGTGCAGTGGAATATATGACCTGGGTTACATACTGCGTTAGACCATATAACTTCGAAGTATTTCATGCTTTATCAAAACAGAACATACTAGACAGTATCATATTTGCTGTATGTACTTTGCTGTCTTTATTGGCTTTCAAACTATTAATAGTTTGAATCAAAACATTGTATAGCCTACATTTTAAATTAAAAAAAATATGATTTTGGTATATTCTGCTCAAGACAAAGCCACCACTTCTCCCACTTTCTGCCTCACCAAATAAATCTTAAATGAGTAAACTATGTACAAAATACATAGATTGCCATATATAGAACTAGCTTCAAGGACATGGATTTGTTTCAAACAATATCATACAAAAGATCTGGGACTGACATCTTTGTAATAGTTAAGAATCATTCAGATATTTGTATCATAAAAATAAGGGCCCTAGTCCCATGTACTAAGTACTGTACAAACATATGACAAAATGGCTTACTAATATATGTTCTGAGGAAAACACTAATTTGAATGAAAATTTTTTCACAAATCAATGCTGAAATACTGATGTAAACAAATTTCCCGAAGTCACAAAATCAGTGGGTGTGTCAGAGATTAGAATCACTAGGCCAGTGGTCACCAACCTGTGGGCATGATCCCCCTGGGGGTGGCACAGAGGAATGTTCTGGGTGGCACAGCATGGCTCAGGCCAGCCCCCATGAGGGGCAGGGAGGGAGTACCACCCAGCCTTGCTCTGCCCCCAAGCTGCGGCCCCAGCCTCGGCCCCTGGCTCCCAGCCCAGCAGCGCCTCTGGCCCTGCTCATAGCCACGGTCCCAGCCCCATGGCCCCCACTTGTGGCCCCAGCACTGCTTTGGGCCTAACCCTTGGCCCCCGGCCCCAATCATGGCCCCGCTCCCCGCCCCGGCTCAGGAGGGGAGGGGAGACAGACAGGGGTAAAAGGGGCCACGATCTAAAAACTTTGAGACCACTTAGTAGGCACTACCATCTCTCTTATCTGACTTCTTGCTCCCTATACGATAGAATATGACCTGTGTTTAGTAATAGCTTCTGCAATATCCCAGGTGTGATTTTTCCCACAGCAACTAATAGGTGATGTATATTTTATCGCATTAAGCTCCATTCTAAATACGCTTGACACCAGACTGATGCAACTGCTATCATCATCACTCTTTAGGATTACATTTCTTAGACTCAATTACCACAAAATCAAGCATGTTGTAGCAGCTTTTAAAACACTTTTCTATACAGAAGACACCTACAGTGACTCTCTTTGGCATGACAACTCTTGCTTTGGACTCAGCTTGGATAAATTAGTATTATACATTTAAATGTCTCTTTTCATATGCAAATTATAGAGGAACTGGTCACACCTCCATAGTTAACAAGTTCTGTTTTGAACCTAAAGCAGGGATTCAACCTCATTGTTTTCTACGAAAAATGCAATGCATCTTTCCCAAACTTACAGTGCGTATTCTGAGTACAGGGTAATAATGGTTTGCTTGCAAATTTACAAGTAAATCCTTTATGAGTTAAGATTAATTAAAAACCTGGGTGCTTTAAGAAATTTAACATCTGTGTCATCTTTTCTTTGTCCCA
The DNA here is from genome assembly GCF_965152275.1 of Natator depressus. Taxonomy (NCBI): domain Eukaryota; kingdom Metazoa; phylum Chordata; order Testudines; family Cheloniidae; genus Natator; species Natator depressus. The sequence continues at coordinate 68,949,292 of NC_134237.1, read as the reverse complement.
AATGAACCTAACCGAATAGTGCAGACACTTCAAACTTTCCATATAGTTAAAATTAATTGAAATCTTGTGCACAGGTTATATTTGAAAAAATTAGGTTATTAAAGTAAATCATTAACAATTGTATCCAATTGCTATGATTATATAGGTTAGCAAGACAGACTCAGGTCAAAAACTTAGGTAACTTTTAAATGGGGCTGTTGTGAGACCAGAGGTAACTACTAATCAACATCATGCAAATTAGCTGTAGAGAAAGGAATTGATTCTATGAAGGAGACTGGTCACAGGTAACAAGAGTTCTTATTGACAGAATACTGGGCCCAATTGTCATTGCTCTTCAGAGATTCTGTGAGTGCATACTAGCTTGGATATCAGTGCTTGAAAGACTTCCTGTAGCACTACCTCCTCGGCACCACTGCACACTGAGGCAGTATTGCTCGGGAAACTGAGGAAGGAGCAGAGGGGAGCCCTTACTATCTTGATACATTGGGACTGATCTCTCCTACCTCCCCTTTAACATAGCGCCAGTCTCACTAATACAGATCTTGAAACCCATAAGTCAATTGCAAATTAAGGGCCAGATTCACCAGTACGCTTCAGCTGCTTTGGGCTTCCATGGTGACGCAAAGCAAGTGTAAACCTAAATCACCTGGCTTGGTTTACTCTGGCTAGTTTATTGTACTGATGAATCTGTTCTCAAAAGTGAAATAATAAAAAACAACAATTTAAGATCAATACTACATATCATCAAGATGTTAAAAATATTGCAGGGAAGCATACTCTTTGGATTTCTTATTTAGTGCTAATGTATGACATTTTTAATAAATTTAAACACATTAAGGAAATTCCCTCCCAAAAAAACCCCACAGAAACAAAAACCTGCATTCAGGTGGTGTTGATGTTGAGAGTGTCAGTAACATAAGTATAAAAAAACATTACAGGGATTCTGTAATTATCCCAAACCCAAGAGTTACAAACCCAGGGAATTCAGAGTAAAAGTTACATTTAAAAGAAATCCAAACATAGTAAGATAAGAAATGCATAGTTAAGATACCTTAACTCTGCCCTGTAGTGATGTCATGAAGGAGGAAAAAAACAATGTGTCTTTTAATGTCAGTGCCTTAATAGTGTTGTTGTAGCCATGTTGGTCCCAGGATATTAGAGACACAAGGTGAATGAGGTAATAGGTTTTATTGGACCAACTTCCAACAAAGAGTTGCTTGTTTCTCCCACCCACAGAAGTTGGTCCAATAAAAATATTACCTCACCCACCTTGTCTCTCTTAAGAGTGCATTTTTTAAATTTTGTTTGGATTTCTTTTAAGCATAACCTTAACTCTGAATTTCCTGAGTTTGTAACATTTGGTTTTGGGATAATTACAACATCCTCGTAATGAGTTGGTTATTCTTGCGTTATTGATACATACTACCAACCTCAACTCCATCATAACATTTTTTTCCCCAGGGAATATACACTGGGCTTCAAAGAGCATGAGATTTTTGCTTGTGAATACTATAAATCCAACAGCACTGGAAAATGAAATAATCGTGTTAGCTGTTCATAGAATCATAGAATATCAGGGTTGGAAGGGACCTCAGGAGGTCATCTAGTCCAACCCCCTGCTTAAAGCAGGACCAATCCCCAACTAAATCATCCCAGCCAGGCCTTTGTCAAGCCTGACCTTGATAACCTCTAAGGAAGGAGATTCCACCACCTCCCTAGGTAACCCATTCCAGTGCTTCACCACCCTCCTAGTGAAAAAGTTTTTCCTAATATCCAACCTAAACCTCCCCCACTGCAACTTGAGACCTTTACTCCTTGTTCTGTCATCAGCTACCACTAAGAACAGTCTAGATCCATCCTCTTTGGAACTCCCCTTCAGGTAGTTGAAAGCAGCTATCAAATCCCCCCTCATCCTTCTCTTCTGCAGACTAAACAATCCCAGTTCCCTCAGCCTCTCCTCGTAAGTCATATGCTCCAGCCCCCTAATCATTTTTGTTGCCCTCCGCTGGACTCTTTCCAATTTTTCCACATCCTTCTTGTAGTGTGGGGCCCAAAACTAGACACAGTACTCCAGATGAGGCCTCACCAATGTCGAGTAACAGTATCCAACGCGTAAATGTTGGGTAACAGTTTTATAGAATGAATTTACTATAGTACCACAAGCCCAGGATATAAGACAGGGTGAGATCAGCTCATCTGGACTGGAGAAATGGGACATGAATGTAAGGGGGGAAAAACTATAATTCTGGGAAATTATTTTTCCTTACTGCTCTCTACTAATCTCCTGTATTTCTTGTATTTCTGTGGTGGTTAGTTCCTCTCCAGTGGCACTGATGTTGAATGCTGTTAAGAAAAATGCACAGTCTGTCCAAAGCAGTCATTTGGATACAATTATTTCAGATCAGTACAATTAAACCATACTTTTCAGTGTGAGGTTACTGATTAGACACAGGTTTTTGGTAGTCTGGATGTTATTTATGGTCTACTTCTATTTAATTGAGGTGAAGAGGGATGGGTGCATAAATGCACAGGAGAGCCTAGTATCTCAGAAAATATGAATCTTTAGTGAGCAGGGCAAGGGCCAAGAGGGTCAGCCAAATTCCTTTGGGCTGTGTCACAGCTCCTAGAGACCAGTTGTAGCCCTCTTTGTATGGGGGCTACAATTGATCAATCCCAGTATCTTTAATTAGAGCAGCAATTGTCCAGGAGGTGGCCAAGTACTACTTGTAAAAGGTGGTACCAGCTGGAAATAGGCCTCTTCCTGCAATGCTCCCCTTCCCCGGCCATGAAAATACCACCTCTCTCCCCTTTTCTTTTGGGTTATTGCATGCTGGTTTCTATTGCCTCATTCCTCTCTGTTTGTGTGTGGTTGCACGTTGTACATCACGTTACTGTAGCGTGTCATCTGTTTCTGTGGGTACATTCTCACTCCCACTCTGACCCTTGTATGCTGGGTAAAGGTGCTGGAGGGATGTAAAGCACTCTAAAAGCCCTGAATCTCACTGATGGAGAATTCTTCCTGTGCAGAAAGCAATGCAGCCAGCTGCAGGCTGTTTTTGGTGGACACTCTTGCAAACCCTGGTGTAGGAGCTCGGGTGGTAGGGACATGAAGACTGGAGCTGCAGAATATAGTGCTGCAGAGATTCTGGGGTGCACTGCCACCATAGGCAGCTCCCCAATAACCAGAGACCACTCTGGTCCCCAGAGCAGATCAGAATCAGTAGGGTGTAAAGGTGGCTTACAACCACTTTAGCCCCTTCTCTCCCCCTACGTTGCAAGATCTGTGCTCCTTTCTTTGTACAGACCAGCATCTCACCCCAGGATTTAAAAACAACTACACACATTCACATTGCTTGGACTTTAAAGCAATTGTGCAGGTTTCCTCTTTCATGGGTACAGTCTATTTGCTCAGTATGCATGGGTGTCATGGTTCTCTGACTTGATGTTTGTTTCACAGGGTCACAACTTTAGGCACCTGGCAGTGGCAGAAGAAGTTAGTTCCCCTCAGCAGGGATAGAAGTATTGGGGGATGGCACAAATCCAAAGTTAAGGGTAATACTTTTTCCTCCACAAATTAGACATTAACCTACCTCTTATGGAAAAGAGAGCTGGATTCAGAAGGAGACCTAACCCCTGATGGCTAGGCTTGGTGGTTTCTTCTTGCAGTAGCCTGCTCTGGACTGTAGGCATTGAAATAACAAGGGCCTGATAGGGTTTTGTGTTTTAAACAGGATGTTTAAGCCTGGGACACTTTAGCATGCTCTGGGTTTGTACATGAGAAGGTGTGAGGGAGCAGCTCAAGTCCGCTCTTACTTTTTCACATTTCATTTCAGCTAGGACAGATTGCCTCTAATGTTTGTCTCTGTCCTCAATGGACACTGCCACTCACAAAGGAAAGGAAACTAGAACAATGCAAATTATACTGTAAACATAAGAGGAGATGTATGCTGAGAACGTATTTCACAAGATGAAGGCTTTATTTCACTTTACATTTATTTTTATTATTACAAAAATTTTAGATTTAACAAAAGTTTTCCTTATAATTACTTTAAATTCCTGGATTTTGTATTGATACCATAATTTGAATATTCAGTTAGAGTCTGCAGCTAGAACATGTCATCTCCTGAATTTCAGTATAGTCTTTCCCTCCTCTAAATACACACACACAAACACACCCACACTAATTAGTGTGTAACTGTAAAAACAAAAAAGCAAGTTCTTCTGCACCTGAACTCGGTGCTGAAATTCTGGCTCAAAAAAGAATCATGTCGTCAGTCTAAAAACTTGTGCCTAAGCCACTCATCCTTCCTTTAATGACCACAAAACTGGTTTGTCTGCTTTTCACAGACACGCAGAAAATAATTAGGAAGATTATATTTTTAATATACCAGCAATATTTCTGACCATGAACTACATACTGAAGGATTTTAAACTTCATTAAGGTAAGAACAGCTGTTGTAGCCTGCTAATCACTAGTGCTTAAGCTTCTCTTTCTGCAGTCACCTGAATACAGTTAACACACATTATTTTGGACAAGCCACTACAAATAATGTCATCAATATTTCATTGCAGCAGTAAGTCTCTTCTGCATTTATGAACGATTGAACCCCCCATCATTGCTACTTCTGTATCATCTTTATAGTTAAATATAAATTTATTGTTTTTATAGACTGTCAAGCACAAGCAGAAACCAAATATCACTCACTTGATTCTACTTATGGTTTTTAATGTGTTACTTCTCCTCACTAGTACCTTGTTACAGGCCATTGATCAGAATGGTTCTTTTGGTTTTGGCCAGCTGTAAATTCACAAGTCACCATACCCACTGTAGAAAAAAAAAACTATGAAACACAGCACCTGGTAGACACAAGGCTTTGCATGGCTGATGAAAACAGTCACAAAATTGGAAAAAATTTGGACTTTAGAACAAGCCCTGCAGTACTTACCCTGGAAAACTCTCACTGATTTCTACTGAAGTCAATACATTTTTTCCCTGAGTTAGGGGTGAAGGATTTGGTCTTTTGTCAGCTAAGGAATCTAACATTCAATTATAAAATCTGGAAATATGTTTAATATGAAAACAGTTAAAAAATAAAGTGACTAGCTTTTTGGATAATGAATCAATATGTACAGTCTTTTGGGAGAATGAGAAATGATCCTCCTCTCTTTTCCTTTCTTTAGCCCCATTAAAAAAAATTAACTCAAGAAATAAAAGCCCCTCTCTCTTTTAGAAATGTACCACTCTGTACTGTTTCTAATATTTTCAATCAGACCTTTAGGGTACAGCAATTCCTGGTAGTACTGATCCAGGACACAAAAGACATAAAAGTCCATCTTCAATGCTGGAAAAGTCTTTGAAGGAGATGGAAGGCAGAATTTTTGTGTAATCTTAGGCCTTATCTACACTAGAAAAATTCTGATAGCATAGCCATACCAGTATATATACTGACAAACCTCCGAGTGTAGAAGCAGCACATACCGGCATAAAAGTGCTTTTCCTTATGTCTCTCATAGAATCAGTGTTAACCATACTGTCAAAAGCTCTTTTATGCTTGTATACATATCTCTATACGAGGGCTTATATGGACATAGCAACATCAGTTAAGACACACACAAAAAAATCACACCCCTAACTGATACAGCTGTGCAATTATAATTCTGAAGTGTAGACAAGACTGTACATAGAACAAAAGCCAAACTAATGTTTGCTATGCAATATAAATTGTAATGTGATTGACAATCAGGTCATAAATGCAAGGATTTTATCAATTGTAGTTTTTTTTACACTCATCTTTCCCATCTTGTGCAGTTTCTATCATATTATAATGGCTCTGCACCATTGATATAGGATGTCAATAGAAACAGCTTGTTCCTGTTTTATTATCATAAGATAATAAGAGAAATAACAAACAAAAAACTGCATATATGGAGATCTAGCAATTGCACAAAATCAAGAACTTTCAGCATAAAAATGGTTAGTCAAATGACACTCAGTTATTGGAGAAGTGGTGATATGCAAGATTCCCAGACCAGTACATTTATGTACAAGTGGTTAAAAAAAAGGCTAGAACACCACCCATTAACCTGAATTTCTTTTGTTTTGTGGCTTAACGGAATATACCAAGAATAGCAAAAGTTTTAATGTACTTTCATTTGGTATGATTTTAAAATGAAGTACATGGATCTTCTTGTACTTAGCTGCTTGGGATTTAATACATACCAGTGAGAAAGATACATTAATCAAGGTATAGTCACAATTCTAGTCATTATTTGTCTAATACACAATGGTTCTAGGGCAGAAGGTTTGCTTTCAACAGCCAGCAATTAGAAAGGAAGAATAAAAACCAAGCAGAAATACTCACAGCTTTGGTTTGGCAAGGACTGGTGGTGGTTCCTTTGTGGGTGAAAGCAGGACAGCTGGAGCTGGGGCAGATTTATCACTGCTAGCTTTGCTGTTAATCACTCCATTTGCTTCATGACTGGGATGGATGCCATTGGTTTTCTTCTCAGCAGAGTTGAGCTGTAACTGAACGGCTGCTATGTTGGGTCTATACTCAGTGTTGTTCACCTGTTGGCTCTCTGTATGCTTCTTTGGAGGAAGCTCAAGAGAACTAATCTCTAGAACTGGAGGGGGAGGTGGGAAATGTTGGAAATCATCACTGTTGGATTCTCTTGTTGACAGCTCATGGCTAGAGCTTTCAGAGTTGGCTAAAACAAAAAAGAAGATAATCCCTGTCCAACAAGTCATATTCAAACTACATAACAGATACTTCAACTCATATGCACAGTGTGCTTTTAGTTCATTAAAGGTGAGATCACTTCACTTTTGTTATATATAGTAGCTACATCAGCTGGATATTCTTTCTGAAGCTTTCACAAATATCATGCCAAATTAGATATGCTACTGACTATTCATTTCCTAATTACCCATGATGCAGGTGCAATAGTTGCTAGTTAAGAGTGAACAATTTACAGTTATTCAAGGACAGCTGCCTGAATGAATTGCCTGCTTTGGAATTTTGTTAGCATTCGCTGCACATATTCAACAACATACATGCGAGTGGTTAGTATACTCCAAAACTTAACTGCCTGCATTTCTGTTTTCAATTTTACATAAAACATAAGGATTTTATTTTCATTTTTTTCAGCATAATTTCATCTATTTTCTTTATGCTTCTGCTGCCCTCTAGCCTCAGAGTTCTGATGTTAAGGAATCTGTCTAGCTTGGTTACATTATTTTTCTAAACCTATCTTGCATAAATAAAAAATTATTATTAAGAAACTAAAACTATAATTTTGGCACACCCAGGGTGTGTTTCATCTGAGGATGGCAACACACTTTGTAACATAGCTTCATCCATCAACTAGGTAGATATTGTCCCCACTTTATGGATGAGACACGTTAGCCTCAAAAATATTGTTGACTAGCCCAAGGTCACACTGGACACCAGTGACAGAGCTGGAAATAGAACTGAGGTTTCCTAGCATCTCAGTCATTTGACTTAGTTGAAAGAAAAAATTCCCTACATGACCCACTAAGAAGTGTACTTTAACACAGGGGTAATAAAGATGGTATGGATTGGATTTATTTCTGTGGGTTGCTGGTTTTAGTACTGAGAATTTGTCAATGGACTTAAGTTTAAGTTTCTTAAAAAAAATTATTTCTTGTATCAAGAGCCTGTGACAGGCACATTCTAATGAACAAAAATCACAGAATCATAGAAATGTTGGGAGGTCATCCAGTTGAGCCCCCCGTGCTGAGGCAGAACCAAGTAATCCCTGACAGGTATTTATCTAACCTTTTCTTAAAAACCTCCAGTGATGGGGATCCATCGCCTCCCTGGGAGCCCTATTCCGGAATTTAACTACCCTTGTAGTGGGAAAGTTTTCCCTAATATCTAACCTAAACAAATAACAGCCTTTTGATGGGTTTGACTTCTGGCTTTCACGCATTTCACTCCAGCTATTTATTCTTCAGAGTTCCATTTATTCAATGACATTCCTACTGGATATTTTCTTCATAATTCCCTGGTGATGTTACTTTTTCATGTTCATATGTGGCCTTACTATCATCCCTTTCATTAACACTATGGCTGCTTAAATAACTTCTTCTTGTTTTTTTGTTATTCCCCGGGTGCTTTTTTAGGCTCAGGGCAGCACATGAAAAGAGTCTTCACGCCCCTGCCTGCATTGCTGCGGGAAGAGGCAGCTTTTTTCAGCTGCAGCCGCTTGATTGTACTTGACCCGCTCTATTAGCAGCTGGATTTCTGGAAAAGATTTATAGGCGTCCATATGTCTTCTTTTTAAATGTCTTTTGAGGAAAAATGCAATAACCTGCCCTTATTCTCCATTAAGGACAGCTTTCAGACTCAGAGCATAATCAGCCAGTGCTGGAAGATGTGGGAAGACTCACACAAAGATTGAACAGTAGATGCAGCAAGAAGTTACCTAAACAAAATCTCGGTTTTGCAGCAACTGTTTTCTACAAAGGCAGTAGCCAGATAACTGCACAGATGTCATATACGTTAGAACAGGGGTGGGCAAACTACAGCCCAAGGGCCGCATCTGGCCCTCCAGGCATTTTAATCTGGCCCTCGAGCGCCCGCCAAGGAGCGGGGTCTTAGGCTTGTCCCGCTCCACTGCTTGCCCCGCTCTGGTGCTTCAGCTGGGGAGTGGGGTCGGGGGCTTGCCCCACTCCATGCAGCTCCCAGAAGCAGCGGCATGTTCCCCCTCCAGCTCCTATGTGTAGGGGCAGCCAGAGGGCTCCACAAGCTGCCCCTGCCCCAAGCACCGCCCCTGCAACTCCCATTGGCCAGGAAATTCAGCCAATGGGAGCTGCAGAGGCAGCACCTGTGGACAGGGCAGCGCGCAGAGCTGTCTGGCCACGCCTCCACGCAGGAACTGGAGGGGAGACATGACGCTGTTTCTGGGAGCTGCATGAAGTAAGCACCGCCCAGAGCCTGCCCCCCGACTCCCTCCTGTGCCCCAGCCCCCTGCCCCAGCCCTGATATCCCTCCTGCCCTCCGAACCTCTCGGTCTCAGCCCTGAGCACCTCCCTGCATCCCCAACCCCTCATTCCCAGCTCCAACCCCACCCCAGAGCCCGTACCCACAGCCAGAGCCCTCCCGCACCTGAATCCCCAATTTCGTGAGCATTCATGGCCCGCCATACAATTTCCATACTCAGATTTGGCCCTTAGGCCAAAAAGTTTGCCCACCCTGTGTTAGACTATCTAAGAACTGCAATGTACAGTTTGTCTGTCCTTTTGACACATACCTGAGCAGACGGTAAGTTGTGCACTGCTTGTTACTGACCCATATTCATTTGTTGCTGTGCATGTGAAGGTTCCTGCATCTTCTGCAAAAGTCTCTGCAATTACTAATGTACATATCTCTTCTAGAAATGAATAGAGAGGAACAAACCAATGATCAGCTATGTAAGATGCTGTACATGGAGTTGTGCATTTAAATATCTCAGTGCATTATGAGACAGAAGGCTAAAGGTCACCTGCTAATCACTCAAAGTATATTGCTTTAAAAAATGGCTGCACATCCTAAACAGAAAGCTCAATAAATCTGTTTTCAAAGGGGCCTAAATCTCACCTTTTTTCATGACCATATTTGTGTACACAAAAGCTGACTTTTGTCTACAAATTGCCTTTGCATGTGCAAATAATCTAACTATCCAGTTTCCATATGCAAACACAGCTTGCACACTTTAATCCAAATCATATCTAAGCTTTTTTGCTTGCAGATTACAATATGGCCTCTCCCCACCCCCAACACCACCACATCCAAAATCTTGCATTTATAAAAATGTAAGAAACAGCAAAATTCTTTGGCCTAGAACAAACCACTACTAAACAGATACACTTTTAAAAAACCCAATAAGACATTAAACAAATATTGAAGTCTCTCTCATTTGAAAAAAAGTCAGTTTGGATTGAATATTTAGCTCCTTCTATTGCTCCCTGCTTTTTTCCCATACACGTGTGCATCTCTGATTACCCTTAACAAGCATACCATAGTTATGATCTGGTTGTACTGAAGTCAACAGGAGTTTTGCCATCAACTTCAATGAGACCAAAATTTGGAGCTGTGCTGCCTAACCTTCAGCAGGGCCCAAGTTGGAAAGCTTGCATCAAAGTCCAAATTTACCTTAAGTTTTGGACTGTTCAAGTCTCAATTTGAGCTTAGCTGCAGGGGTTATTTTACTAAGGATAAAGTCTCCTTATTTTCACCACTTTCATTCACTATAATGGTAATGTTTTTGATTAATTGGGCTATATTTTCAGTTTCTCCCAGAAAGTCACCCTATTTTATCTCCTACTGTAACTGTACATGATACAGTGAGCTATAAATAAAAGGCTGATACACTATATTGATAATTCTTAGGGCTATCAAGCGATTAAAAAAATTAATCGTGATTAATTACACTGTTAAACAATAATAGAATACCATTTAACTATTTTGGATGTTTTCTACATTTTCAAATATATTGATTTCAATTACAGCACAGAATACAAAGTGTACGGTGCTCACTTTATATTTATTTTTGATTACAAGTATTTGCACTGTAAAGCCTCCCCACAAAGTAGTATTTTTCAATTCACCTAATACAATTACTACAGTGTAATCTCTTTACCATGAAAGTTGAACTTACAAATGTAGAATTATGTGCAAAAACCCAACTGCATTCAAAAATAAAACAATGTAAAATTTTAAGAGCCTGTAAGTCCGCTCAGTCCTACTTTTTGTTCATCCAGTCGCTCAGACAAACAAGTTTGTTTACATTTGCACGAGCTAATGCTGCCCACTTCTTGTTTACGTCACCTGAAAGTGAAAACAGTTGTTCTCAGGGCATTGTTGTAGCCAGCATCACAAGATATTTATGTGCCAGATGCACTAAAGATTCATATGCCCCTTCATGCTTCAACCACCATTCCAGAAGACATGTGTCCATGCTGATGATGGGTTCTGCTTGATAACAGTCCACAACAGCACAGACCGACACATATTCATCTTCATTATCTGAGTCAGATGCCACCAGCAGAAGGTTGATTTTCTTTTTTGGTGGTTCGGGTTCTGTAGTTTCCTCATCGGAGTGTTGCTCTTTTAAAACTTCTGAAAGCATGCTCCACATCTTGTCCCTCTCAGATTTTGGAAGGCACTTCAGATGTTTAAACCATGGGTAGAGTGCTGTAGCTCTCTTTAGAAATCTCACATTGGTGCCTTCTTTGCGTTTTGTGAAATCTGCAGTGAAAGTGTTCTTAAAATGAACAACATGTGCTGGGTCATTATCTGAGACTGCTATAACATGAAATATATGGCAGAATGCACGTAAAACAGAACAGGAGACATACAATTCTCCCCCAAGGAGTTCAGTCACAAATGTAATTAACGCATCATTTTTTTAACAAGCATAATTAGCATGGAAGCATGTCCTCTGGAATGGTGGCCGAAGCAGGAAGGGGCATACGAATGTTTATCGTACCTGGCACGTAAATGCCTTGTAATGCCAGCTACAAAAGTGCCATGCAAATGCCTGTTCTCACTTTCTGGTGACATTGTAAATAAGAAGAGGGCAGCATTATCTCCTGTAAATGTAAACAAACTTGTTTGTCTTAGCGATTGGCTGAACAAGAAGTAGGACTGAGTGGACTTGCAGGCTCTGAAGTTTTACACTGTTTTGTTTTTGAGTGCAGTTAAGTAACAATAAAAAAATCGACATTGTAAATTGTACTTTCACAACAGAGAGTGCACTACAAGACTTGTATGAGGCAAATTTACAAATACTATTTCTTTTGTTTATCATTTTTACAGTACAAATATTTGTAATAAAAATAATATACACTTCGATTTCAGTTACAACACAGAATACATTATATATGAAAATGTAGAAAAACATCCAAAATAGTTATTAAATTTCTATTGGTATTCTATTGTTTAACAGTGCGATTAAAACTGTGATTAATCATGATTAATTTTTTTAATCGTGATTAATTTTTTGGAGTTAATCATTTGAGTTAACTGCGATTAATCAACAGCCCTAATAATTCTACAATAGTTTATGGAAGCAGATTTAAATAATCCCGATCTTGCACAGTTCTAATGGATAGTTTCATTCTAAGGCTGCTCTGGACAATTGGGGCAGGTCTACACTTAAAATATTGTGGGGGTGCAGCCGCATAGCTGTAGCGCTTCAGTGAAAACACTCCTACGCCAATGGGAGAGCTTCTCCTGTCCGTGCAGTTAATCCACCTCCACAAGAGGCAGTAGCTATGGGAACGGGAAAAGCCCTCCTGCTCACATAGTGCTGTCTACAGTGGGGATTAGGTTGGTATAACTGCATCACTCAGGGGTGTGGATTTTTCACACCCCTGAGTGACATAGTTATACCAACATAAGTTTGTACTGTAGAGCCAGTCTTAACAGCTTCCTTTCATAACACGCATTTTATAACACCTCCCCATCCCTCCACACTATAGGTCATTGACTATTAAACACATACCACATTTTGAAAAGACCCTGCTTCAAAGGAAACAATTTTGCACTCTAATGTAGAACTCTGCATATTCATCTGATTACCAAATACTACAACTGGCAACCCACAGAGTTGGAAAAAGCAGCAGACTATTGAATTTCATGTGGGAATTAGTGTATGGAAAAGAGCAGTAAGGCTGGGTCATTTACTAATGCCTTCTCTTAGGTTAAATAATGAAGCTTTGGGAGTCATTCTTAAAGTTTCATTGAGGGCAGCAAACCAATGTCTCAATCAAAATTAAATGATTTTTCCTTTTTAAAATTATCATGTATCCAAAGACTTCCTGTGTTGAGACTGGCTGAAAATGAATTATTAATTAAAAGTTTGGCATAGAATTTATATTTTTTTTCCAGACAGTAGAACACTTTTTTTTTTGGCAGCACAGAACAGTCAGTCTGTGTTATTGCAGTAAAGGTGTCTGGTAGTACTATAGCATGCTGGATTTTATCTTACCCAGATGAAGATTAATGACTTATGAAAGGTCTTATCAGATAAGTAATGGGTAACACAAGCTTGGTTTTGAACTTCTGAGGTTAGACTTTTCCGAGTCTTGGTGTGTTTTAGGAAGTGGACAGTCTAAGTAACTTTATGCTATATTGTTAACTACACATGAATCCAGAAGGATGTAACAATCCCTTGGAATGGAATTTGATATGGAAACCATGCTACTTAGTTTCCTGTTAAAGAACAGAAGAATTCCAAGTACTGAGTATTTCGGTTTAACAAATGGAAATGGCAAACACCACATTTATCACTCATGTGTTTCTGGACACAAAGACACTAGCCATCCAGCAGAATTATCTTATTTTTCTAAGTGCTTATATAACAAGACAACAAGATGTCCTTTAAGATATTTTTTCAGTTTCTTAAAGTGATTAACAGTGGAAGCCCTGAGAATTTACTTTTCAATAATGGATTGATTTAGTTTACTATGTATTTTACCATGATACATTTTATCTATTTAAGTAAAATATTTGCAAATACTACATTTCATTAATAATAAATCTCATAAAAGGTAAAAGTAATTACTATATTTTACAAACTGGCTATTTCTGGGCTGGGTGATTGGACAGTCAAATAGAATTGTGTATTTTTGAGGTTCCATTATGACAAAACCATGAGAAAACTGACTAAAGCTAGGTCACAGTAGTTTCAAAAACCTCTAAGAGCATCTGTCTAATTAAAATATATTTGAGGGGTAAGCAAACTGCCATTGGTTCAGTGGATTTGTTCCCCAAAACCAAGACTGTTTTTGTCCCACCAGAATTCTTGCAAAAGGATTTATTAGCAAATATTTGTATAAAACACTTGAGTAAAATATAGGTTCATTGTATGTAGGAATTAGGCAAATAATTCCCATAATAGAAGCTGGATGGCTAGTTCTCTGTGTATTTAGTTAAGTTTTAAATACTGATCTTGTGCAATTGTTTCTTTCCCTGTTGCTGTGTTAACTAAAATCTGGTTATTTGAAGTAAATAATGTCTGTTCTATTTCCAGCAATCATCAGCTGACACATAATTTCATCACAGAAATGTGTTCCAGACGGCAGCTCTGAAATGCTGTTCTCAAGGCCTTGAACATATTTAGCACTTGACTAAATGAATACAAAAGCATTCTGTTCGCTGAAACATGTAAAATGCTGAGGCAAGCAAGCACTTGATTATTTTGTCAGTTGGATAACAAGAAGGGTTGTATTTCACACGTTGATCTTTTTCATTTATTGCTTGTGAGTCAGAATCATCATAAGTGAGACCTAAATGTAGCTAAGAAACCTCTCACCCCGACCACTATGTCTACAAATAGTATATTTTCTATTAGATCTTTAGGGAACAAAGCTGTACCCATGTCCATGTTGGTATTTCTGTTTTTAGTGTTCTGGTTCTGGAGCATTTTTACTAATTTCTCCCTGGTGTAGTGTTTTTCAGAGATGACCATTTACTTCCCAGAATGTGTGTGCGCATCACATGAAAGGTGACGCTTTTCTTTGATCTGCAGCTTTGATTTTCAACTTTGATCTTCAGCTTCCTCCATTGTGATGCACATGTAATCCTGGGAAACAAAGAGTTTTTGGCCATGATGCAATGTATAGAGCAACAGCTCTATGCATTTCATAATTCCAAAGCCACAACAGAGTTTGCCAGAAAAAAAAAAAAAAAAAAGAGCGGGTAAGAACAGTGGTCATTTTCTGCACTGTGAAAAACCTGTCAGCTGTAAACCTGTTTCCTATTTCTATTCTTGGTCCTTTATGCCCTGAGCCACCACAGATTAAGAAAGCAATGTACTCAACGGGTCCCCTCTAGTAAATTGGGAATCTGTCTGGAAGGCAGGGAGGAACAAGTAAGTGTAGAACAGAATTAAATGGAGTGTGACGAGAAACCACAGAGTTCCAGCAAAGACAAAGAGGAGCCTCAAATAAAAAGAATAGATAATATCAGCTCAGTCTTGTGAAAACTCTGAACATTTGGTAACAAAAATAATGAAAACGTTAGTTGACGCCTTCTCTTTTATGTAGGGAATTCTGATCATCATTGCTGCACCTCCCTCCCACCTACACAGCAGTTCCAGACTGATTTCAGCTTGTATTCTCATGAGCTCTAAAATTAGAGATTAAAGCTTTACAGCATCTGAAAGATGCAGTGTCAAGATTTCAGAAGACATGCAGCACTGACTAACTCTGGAGATAGTTCATGAGATAGGAGCCACGAAATATTTGGTCAGAACTTAACTGAGGAGAGGTGTGATGGTTAGCAAAATGGTACAGTTTAGGGGCCTGATACCTTATGAGCACCAGAATGAGAAAATGGCTGTTTGTGAGAAAACTGAGAATACAGATTCTTAGTGGTGTTGAGCTCTTTACCAGATAGGTCAATATATTTTAACCATGCCAAGCACCCTCTGCCAGCCTATCCCTGGAAACAACTTAACTCATGAATATTTTAATCAAGAGAAAATAAGGGTTTTTTTGGTGGCAGCATAGAAAAAAAGTCACCCCTCTAGGAATTAGCCACCAATGCTTTTGCGATGATCAGTTTTTGGGTGAGGAGAAGCTGGCTTGTTGTAAGATTTCTCTCTCCTACTTTGCCACTATCTCAATCTATGCAGAGAGTAACTCCACTATGCCTAATGTGCATGGGGATGGAAGAATCTTAAATTTTTGGATTTCACAAAGAGTTGAGAACATTCTGAAAATAGAGAGCTGTACATTTGTTATACAACTAAATATATATATGTGTGAGAGCCTATATTGCAACATAACTTGTAATTGAGGCTTGACTATTAAAACATGCTAATAGGTTATAAATACTTTACAATAATTGTTATAACACATATTTCCAGTTATAAAGTCCCTAAGAATATAAAGAACTAGTGAGCTGACCTTGGACTGGGAAGCACCAACATGCCAGCACAGCCTGAGCGGTATGACAAGAACAGAATACAAAATACTGCAGATACACTGGGGTAGCAGAGGACAGCTGCCAGAAGAAAACTGAGGTAGTGTTAGTAGGGAGGTGGATCAGAGTAGCAGGGAAAGCTGGGCTTCTATTCTCTCTAATCTATTTATAGTTTCTCTCTCTTTAATCTAGTGATAGCTTTAGTTTATATTACATTTACTTTTCATTTCTGAATGTTGAGTTACCCCTCTGAATTTAGATGCTGTTGACCTCATGTTCTCTTTTCTTTTACATAGTGAAGAGCCAGAACCTTAGCCGGTATAAATTGAGATAGTCTTTCAACTTGGGTGGAACTACCCCAGCTGGGATCTGCCCTATAATGTGTATACTCATTGACTGAGAATTGGTTGTATTTTAACTATCAGGATGAAAAGGCTGAATTTTGGTGCAGGTCTGTTACATTTGCATTACTTTTTCAGTTGCAAACTTAATGCAGCCACATTTGGAAATTTTGTACAGGGATATTTCCTATCATGCATCCTTGGGTTACTGTAGCAAAACATGAAACCTAGAATGCATGATCCAAGGTAAGTGATGTCTATCTTCTCAGAGATTTTTGGTCAAATTATGCAGCACTGTGCTTTGAAAGAGTTTATGTGCAGCAATTTTCTGGAAATGTATGAAAAATGATTTTATATAGTTTTCTTCTTACATGCCTTTAGACAATTGTCTTCAAGTAATTCAATACAGTTTGTGGCTGCCTCCAGACGGCTGAGTAATGGCCAAAGCATCAACAGCTGGCAAATGACTCTATAGGCTTTTTTTTTTTTATCCCCAAGCAGACTGTTCTTTGAAGGATTCAATCAGCATAAAGTCAAAATGTCAAAGAAAGAAGTACAGAGCAGGTAATTTGACAAACTGTGATGTTGGCCCTAAGTAATCTGACTAGTTATTAATTCACAAAACAGTCTGAAGAGATTTGTGATGTAGGCTGATTTCCGTCTAGACAGAGAAAGGAGTGTAAAACACATTTGGCAGATAGAACATAACAGTGACAAGAAAAACCTGTTTCACAATCTCCCAGCTGTATGAATTTATGGAGGTCTCTGTTCCTATTTCATTAATATCGACCGATAAACATCTAGGGCTCACGAATTTTGCATTGTAAGGTTTTTTGTGACAGTTGGACACTAGCTATATAATACAACATAAGACATGTATAGCATCAAAATATTTCAGTAAATTGCTGAAACTGCATCTACCTCAAACTTTCGAGTACCTGCCCACATACCACCACAGGTTTTCATAGTTTGTCAGCTTCCTCACACTTTACCCAGTTCTTGTGCATGTTCTCACTGTCTGCATTCAGCAGCAGTTGAAATTTGCTTGCTTATGAGCCATTTCTTTCACAGGTATTGGTTTATCTGATTTCCTAGAATCTGCATTGCAACACAAAGCAACAAGAAGGATCTACTATATTTCTGGAATCAATTCAACTGCTCATTGTAAAAAATGCAGTAAGGTTCCTCAACTCTGAAATTCTGCTCCTCACACAACAGGCAAAGTTAAAGGTCTTCCGGTTTGGACAGATTCTGCTAAATTTGTGTCTTATTCCCTATACACATATAGTGTTTGACCCTAAACTCCTGAAACCAGTGGAAGCTTTATCATTAACTTCATTGGGTGCAGAATCAGGCCCACTGTGTGGACTATCACTGGGAATAGTAGAAACCAGAAAAAGCTAGTTCAACAATGGTACATGCAGAGAATCTCACATGGACACCAATGAGAGTTCCATGAATATAGCTGGCCAGACACGGAAATGAGAGCATTCTGCACCTTCAGAGTGATGGTGTAGTACATTCCAGAGAGCTGGGGAAAAGACCGTCTCCTGGGTCAGAATCCCTCCTACTATTTTCCCATCTTTGTACAGGTAGTAGTTATAAATACTGATTTACTGTCAGCGTCAGTATTATTTTAATTTTAATTATTACAGTATTAAGTTCATTTCACTGGTACTCTACTTATATTTTAGCTATTAATAATGCCTAGCTCTTGTAGAGCACTTTACAAAGGAAGTGAGTATCATTATCCCCATTTTACAGATAGGGATACTGAGGACCAGGGAAGGGTAGTGACTTTCCCAGGCTCACTCAGCAACTAAAGGCAGAGACAGGAGTTGACCCAGTTCTCGAGTCCCAGTCCAGTAGATCACACAGTCTCCAAAATAGAAGACAATTAGCTCATGTCGCACTATTAATCTTCAATGAGTGGTTAAAATTGCTAAAATATGCAGAGACTATCACATCAATGAGAGTTAATTCTGAAAATAATTTTAACTGGATGTGAAAAAAGCAAAAGGCAGATTTGTTGGTGAGCTGTAGACTTCCTAGAAAACTTTGCTTTAAGTTTTACTTCCTTCAGAAACCTTGAGACATGCTGATGGGGTGAGGGAATATAAGCTACGTTTAGGAGATACAAAGCAGATGAGTTGGTAGTAGAGAAAAGGGAAGCTACGTATCGTGTACAGTAACTGGAGTTCTTTGAGATGTGTTATAGAATGCACATTCCACTGATGGTGTGGCATGCACCTCATGTGCTAGAGATTGGAGTCTTTTTGGCCAGCAGTACCTGAAGGGGGCGTGTGCACTTTTCAGTTCTTGTGCTCTGCTGTGAGGGCATATAAAAGCAAAGGACGGTCACCCCCTTTCAATTCCTTCTCACTGCAGAATCTCTTACGGTAGGACTCTGAAGTAGAATGGATGCAAGGGTGGGATGTGCATACAGACAATACATCTTGAAAAACTCCAGTTTCTGTACATGGTAAGTAACTTCCCTTTCTACTTCGAGTGATTGCCCACGTGCACTTTCCACTGATGGTGACTCCCAAACAACTATTATATTATGGAGGTAGGAGCTTGAAGTAGTTAACAAAACAATTATGGAAGGCGTCTGTTAAAGGCACAGTGTCATGAATGTGTGCGTTGACACCCAAGTTGCAGCCTTTCAAAATGTCTGATATGGGTAAGTTTCACAGTGAGGTGGGCTGACATAGCTTGTGCTCAGATGGGGGGTGGTAAGTCTACCTTGACCACCTCATAGCATATTTAAAGCAAGCAGAAATCCAGTTAGATAGTTTGTGAGATGAAATTACTGACCCTTACATCCTTTCCATAATACAAACAGTCCTGGAGATGTTCTAAAAAGTTTCGTTCCATTTAGGTAGTAAGTAGGCCATGGCTCTCCTCACATCCAGCACATGCAGTGTTGCCTCTAATTTGGATGTGTGAGGTTTTGGAAAGAATACTGGTAGGTGTATTGGCTGATTGAGATGGAAATCTGCCACTACTTTGGAAAGGAATTTATGATGTGTCCTCATTCCTACTCTATCCAGGTGGAATACTGTAAACAGCTTGAAAGGTGGTCCCATGAGGGCTGCAAACTCTAGGCTCAAGTCCCTGGGGGAATTGGTTCTTTGATAGGTGGGGATTCTTTAACTAGGCCTTTCAGGAATCTCACCACTGTCATATGACAAAAAACTTTATTATCCTCTACTGGCAGATGGTGGGTTGACATTGCCGCTGAATGTACCTTGACAGAGCTGAAGGACAGGTTCTTGCTTTTGAGTTCAAGTAAGTAGTCAAGAATCTGAAGGATTGAGGAGTGAAGTGGAATAAATTATTTTTGATTACCCCAATGAGAAAATGCTGTCCATTTTGAAAGATAAGTTTGTCTTGTTCATTCTTTTCTACTGCTTATCAGAACTTCTCTAACTGGAGAGGACCAAGCCTGCTCTACTGACAACATCCATCCGGCCTCCATCTGAGGTGCAGGAGTGGTATATTTGGGTGTGGGATCTGACCCTGGTTCTGAGATAACAGATCAGGTAGCAGATGTAAGGTTCTGTGTTGAGCTACTGAGAATTTACTAGATCGGTTGACAAGAAGTGTCTGGGCCATGCTGGAGCTATGAGGATTAGCTTGGCCAAGCCCTGTTTGAATTTGTGGAGCACTTTGAAAATTAATGAGGTTGAAGGGTAAGCCTACATTAGAACTCCTGACCATGGTACCAGGAATGTGTCCACTTAGATCCCTGACTCTGTCCACCTTTTTTTTTTAAGAAGAATTGGATACCTGCGTATGCATTGATTGGCAAAAAGGTTTATTGTGGGATATGAAGATATCTGCCAGTATCCTCTCTTTGATTTCCCCCTCATGATTTGGGAGAAAGCATCTGCTGACATTATCCATTCTGCAGTCCAACTAAGCATATTGCCTCTAGGTATATTCAATGGTTGATGTACCAATTCCAGAGTCTGACTGCTTCCTGGCAGAGTGAGGAACATCTGGTCACATCTTGCTTGTTGATGTAAAACATGATTGTTATGTTGTCAGTCATGATTTGGACCAACTGTCCTGATATTAGGGAGAGAAAAAACTCACAGGCCTTCTGTACCACTCTAGGAGATTGATGTACATTCTTTGCTTTCTCAGGGACCATAGGCCCTGTGTTGTTAGTTCATCTGTACAAGCACCACATCTCTGTGGGGATGCATCCATGACTACTGTTGTGGAAGATACATGTATTCTGAATGGGACCCACTGCATGCATTTTATGGGTCCTTCCACCATTTCAATGAGAATAGGACCAATGGTGGGATGGAGATGGGCTTGTCCAAGTGATGTTTGGAGGTTGTGTAAACCAACTTCGGCCAACCCTGCAAGCATCAGAGGTGAAGTCTGGCATGAGTAGTGAATGTTCAGGAGCTTCCTTAGTCTAGGAGGGCCAGGCATGACCTTACATTGGTGTTTGGATTTCTTTCCAGCCGAAAAATAAAGGGAAGACAAATTCTCAAACCTGTCTTGACGAACAGGAGGTGGAGGAGTCCAGGATTGTGCCAGTGAAGTCATTCCTTTGGACTGGATTAAGCTCAGTTTCTCTTTGTTGACTTTCAAGTCTCACCTCCTGAAAAGGTTGAGTGTAATGGAGATGGCTTTGGAGGTCTGAAGAGGCAATTTTCCCCATAATAGCCAATTGTTGAGGTAAAGATACATGTTGATGTTTTGTCTTAAGTAAACTGTTGCTAGTGATAGCACTTGGTGAATACCGTTGGTGCTGTGGAGAGTTGAAAGAGTAGCATCTGTTATTGGTAGTGGTAAATCTCAGGTACTTCCTGTGGGGCAGAATGATGGAAATGTGAAAGTATACATCCTGAATTTCAGAGAAGCAAATAAGTCTCATGACTTCAGTGTCATGATTACTGATGCTAGAGTGACCATCTGGATTTTTAATTTGTGCATGAAGGTGTTGATGTTCTGCAAGTCTAGGATGGGTTGCCAGCCTCTCTTTCTTCAGGGTTAGGAAAATGTTGCTAAGGAAACCTTCCCCTGTAAGGAACCCTTCTATCACTCTGAGAGAGGGGCATGAGGACCTTGTGACATAGTAGATCCTTGTGAGAAGGGTCTATGAAAAGAGACAACGAAGGAGGTTAGGGGTAGGTACCGTAGAAAACTTGATGGAATAGTCATGTGTTATTGTATACATATTGGTAAGAGACCCAGTATGCCTGAAGTGAGCTAACAGTTTTCTGAAGGAGAGGTCAGAAATTTCTGGAGCTGATGGAGGAAGGACACATCTCTTGACCATCCCATCAAAATGAATGCTTCTGGGACTGAGAAGATCGGGAAATTTGTGGTGGAGCAGTGGGTTGTCTTCTCCTATGGAAATGCTGTCGTTTCCTGGGTTGTTCTGAAGACCTCTGGTGGTTAAAGAGTTACTGGATTGGTCCCCATGGGGGATACTTCTGTTTCATTTGTTTCCCCTTAAGAACCTGTATGTACTCTGAAGGAAAAGAAGGTGTCTCATGAGTCCTTCGGTGCATTGAGGGCCAAGTCAGTTTTAGAGCTGAACAATATGACCGCTTTTAAAGGCAAGTCCTCCACCACTGTTTGGACTTCTCCATGATGCCACACATATGACAACCGCCATTGCCATTGAGCTGGCAGCCATATCCACTGCATCCAGTGCTGCTTGAGACTCTTCTGGCTACAAGCTAGCCTGCATTATCTAACAACACAAAGTCTTTGTGACTGTCAATCAGAAGGTTGTCTGAGAAGGCAAGCAGTCTTTCTTGTATGCAGAACTTATATCTGGCTAATAGGACCTCATAATTGGCTACACAGAACTGTAGGATTGCTGAAGAGTAGGCTTTCTGCCCAAATAAATCTAGTTTCTTTGGCTCTTTTTCTTTGGTGTGGATCAGACTTGTTTTGTCTCTTTGTTTACCACAGCAATTACAAAGGAAGATGGAACATGATGCATGTAAAAGAATTCCAGACCCATAGTAGGCAACTGATACTTTTTATCTGTGCTGGGGGATGTAGTGGTACAGAAGCAGGTGTCTGCCACAAGATTCTGGCTGGATCCATGATCGTCTCATTTGCTGGGAAGGCTGACTTCCCTACTGCAGAGGCTTGATGTATGTGTATCAATTTATATGTCTGTTCTTGTCCCTTTGCAATATGGATTTGGATGGTCTCTGCCATCCTCTTTAATGTGTGTTGGAAACCCTTATAGTTGTCCATTTGTGGGGTGTGGGTGGCACTAAGACCTCATCAGGGGATGAGGAGGAAAGAATGATTGGTGCCGGCAGGCTGTGTTCCAGTGCTTGCTCTTCCATTACCTCCTCCTCTGCCTGTGGTTGTGTAGGAATCAGAAGAACTATTAAGGGCAACTGAATGTGCAGTGTCATGGAGGAAGCAGACTTCTGGTGGTGAGGTGGCTCCCTGGGGTCAAAGTTCCTGTGAGCCAACCAGGGTCCCTAGCAAGG
Organism: Natator depressus; assembly: GCF_965152275.1. NCBI lineage: Eukaryota > Metazoa > Chordata > Testudines > Cheloniidae > Natator > Natator depressus. The sequence goes on along the minus strand of NC_134237.1, from coordinate 68,926,528 downwards.
CCACATGGGCATCAGTGTGTATGAACCTAGAAGCCAGGGGATTGGGAACCATAAGCCTGGATTCTGTGGGTCCCAATATCTTTTGCATGAGCAGTGTCTGGATCCTCTACAAGTTGTTGAGGGCTGTGGAGACAGGCTGGGTAAGTAACTCTGTTGCTGAAGTAGAATTTCTTTGTCCTTCAATTCCAAAGAAGAATCCCAGAAGAATGTATAACTTGGATCCATGAGATTTGCCCTCAGAGATTTAGGGATCAAACTACAACATAGATCATTGTGTGGAAGACAACAGCAGGGGCGATTGTGGTTCTGGGTAAATCTGCAGGTCTACTGGTGCCAGTATCTAAATAGTGTCATGCAGGGTGGCGAGTACAGGTTCATGGGAACTGGTTTTGCAGGACATTATGGCAATTTCTGCCACAGTGATGGTGAACTGTCCTGATTGGCTTGATCCAGTGCCAAAGAGTCAGTGCCTGGACCACGGAAGTAGACAGTGCCACGGTTGGTACCGTACTCTTTCCTGAGGTTCTGGATTTTGGTGCCAGATGCTTCAGTGCCATACAGTTCGAACAGTCTCAAGAGTGAGCTTCAGTGGGAACCCTTTTGGGTTGCAAAGTCTCAGACAACATTCAGTGCCATGGGGAGGTTTTCCTTATAGGAAATTCTGTTGGGTGACCTGCCCCAATATCTTCTAGCTCCCTGCAGTCTGTCTAAGGACAATGCTATTGTCATGTTTGCAATTTAAGTTGGAACTCAAGAGTTTGCATTTATACGCAGGCTTGGAAGATCCCTGTACATTGGAATCTAGTGAGTCTGATTCAGAAGTGGGTCTCATTGACTTGGTCATTAGGAAGACCTAAAGGCAGCCCTCTTGTCCTTTCTAGGTTGGGAGCTGAAGGACCTGCATATTATGCATTTACTGGGAATAAGTGATTCTCCGAGAAAACAGAGGGTCTTCAAGTGTTTGTTTGAAGCTGGGATAGTTCCCTCCCATGAAGGGCAGTGTTTTAATCCCAGCAAATCAGATGACACCATACTGCCCGGGTGAGCTCTAAGAACTAAAGATTGCAACAGGCAACCAAATATAATATACACCTATTAGCTAAAACTACAAGGAGGGGCTGGCGGTCTCTTGGACTGTTGGGCTCCATCTCTAAACTGTGAGAGGAACTGAACAGCAGCAAGCACACCTCTCCTTTACGTGCCCTTGCAGTGGAGCACAAGGACTGAATAGCACATGCATGCCTTATGGATATTGCTGGCCAAAAAGACTCCCACCTCTAGAATATGAAGCACATGCACACATCAGTGGAATGAGTATATGGACAATTGCTTGAGGGAGCACTGCTGATACTATTGATATAGATATGCCAAGGGCTTCTCTCATAACACCAAGTGTATTAAATCTAGAAACAGAATCTGAAACAGTCCTTATTTTCAAAGAATTCTAGTTTCCATTTTTTCAAAGGAACTTATCACACTGATCCACTTTGTTTTATAACATCTAAAAAACAATAACTTGAGTAGAGTAATTTTGCTACAACAAGACATATTGTGGGGGAAGTTTTCAGTAGTTCCACAGAAATTTAGGAACACAGCTCCCATTGACTTTCAATGGAACCAGGCCTCCTAAACACAGTGGGGGCTAAATTTTTGATGCAAAATCTTTTTTCACCCCAAAATGCAGTCTTTGATTGGCTAAAACAATTATCAAATTCAAGTAGATTTTGGCAAATTATTTTGGTTAAAAAATTTGGAAATGTCAAAACAGTTTCAGCATTTCTGAAACTAAACATTTCCACATTTTCTTTTGGAAAAAGATTTTATTTTGGAATTTCCCTCAATTTTATTTAAAAAACATTTTTAAATGTTTTAGAAGAAACACAAAATCAAAATAAAGTGTTTTGTTTAGCACTGATAAACATTTTTGTTAACACAAAATGAAATTTTTCTCTACATATTGGTTTGCCAAAAATTACTAAACATTTTCATTTTGGGTTAACCTGAAGCAATTTTCATTTTCGATTTTTTGGACCTGCACCCAAACCAAATAGTCAGTTATTTGTACAGCATTAGCATAAAATCCCTTAGTTACTTCTGAATATCTCCTCCTTTAGCTCAATTTATCTGACCACCATATAACCAAACTCCTAGTTAACCAACAGTCAGTCACAGGCCACAATAGCAATGCATACCATATGTTACTCCCCTGCATATCCAAAGGCTTCAGAGGTCTCTGAAACCCTTCAGAAAAATTGGATTGCACTGTAATTTGACATCCTTAACAAATATAGATGAGTGTATAATTATAACCCTAACCTCATAGTTAATACCTGTACTCACTCTTGAGCTGTGAGAGGCCAGTTTGAGCAAATATATTGTTTTCAACCTTCTTTTAAGGTTGTTACCTAGCACATCTCACATTTCAGGCCTCTGAAAACCATGTGGGGCAGTTGCAATATAAAAAAAATAGGCACAGATGCAAGTTTTGTACTTATTGCCATGACAACTGATGCCCAAAATAAGTGATGGGATTGCATGCACACCCACCTCTCCACATCCTCTGCTAATCAATATTTTCAAGGTCCAAAACTGAGGCACTGTGTCTGGGGGCACAATAGAGAAGTGTTTTGCTGGGGGATAAGGGAGGTTGGTGGAGAAGCGAGGTGAAAAAAGGAGGACCCTCCTTCTCTCTTCCACCCCAGTTTCATAAAAGACATGGTGGAAGACCATAGTTATCTATATTAGCCCTTCACTGTTTTTTCCTAGTCCCAAACCCTTCCTCTTCAACCTAGCTTTTACCCTAGATTCCTCACATGCACACCACCAATTCACCCACTCAAATCACCAGTTGATTCCGATCCCCCCTGTATTCAATCCTGCTAGTTCACCCCATGCCCACCAGTGCAGAATCTCAAAGTTCCTAGGCTCCTCTAACCAAGTCCTATCAGTTCAGAAATATCCTACACAACACCTATGTCTCAGGCAGAGAATTCTTCTCTTCTGCCTAATTTCTCCACATCTGAACACTTATTTGTTTATGAGTTCTGAGCCATCTCCTGTCTGATATCCCAAGGCTCAGAACACCCCACATTCACTCACAAACCTTCAATTGCAAAAAACAAGCCCCAGCTCAGAGCCCTTCACCTTGCTACCTGTCACCCTCTACCACTGAGCTAAGAGGCATCCCCTCCCCCATTTGTTGTTTGATCTGGGAAAGTAGGAGGAGAGGCAGCATATGAAAACAGCCCTATACTCTGCTGATGCGATAATGAACTGAAATAACCCTGCTCTGTGCCTTCTCTCTGCTATCTGCCACTTATGTGCTGCAGGGCCAGGAGTTCCCTGCCAGGCAGCCAAGTGTACTACATTACAGTGGCTGGAGCAACTCTAGTCATAGCAAGAGCTCTCACTGGCAGCAAGTAATGCTACATTCTATAGTTTGAGCCAGGGACTACAAAACTGGGACAGTACTGGTAGTATTTAGCCCCATTAGCTCCTACTAATTAGTTTTTCCTTTGACTTAATCTCTGGAGAAAGGGAGGGCAGGAGGGTTGGCTGCAGTGCTCTTAAAGGACATTTGCCAAGCAATCTATGCAAAAGCCTAAACAATTGCTTTAGAAGAAACCATTTTCTTTCTCTCTCACAGAACAGGAGCTAGAAGTGCCATGTTGGTGATATTAGTGATTTCATGCACAAACACAAAAATGGTATGGCAAGGGAGAACATATGTTCTAATTCCTACAACTTCCACCTGATATCCCAGAAAAGTCCATAACACAATTGTGTGAACAGCGAAAAAGGAGGTAGAGAGAAAAGTGCAAATGGAAGGACCATTTTTATGCCTGCTGAGTTCCAAGAGCCATACCTTGTGAATACACTGGAAAGGCTCACTGGAACTAAAGGTACTTATTTTGAGCCAGCTCTGCTTACATTTGGGAAAGCTTGCATCTGGGAAGCTAGACTGAGGAAACCAGCATTTAGTGGTCTGGTGTTACAAAACTATGCAAGTAGAATTTGGGTGATGGAATTTTGCGGGGATTGTTTTTCCTCATTAGCTTGCAAGTTGCTCATTTTCTGAGAATAAAGATTGTTTAAAGGTTTTGTTAGTGGGGCCCTCCATATTGGTCTGAATGGAATTTACTGTTTAACTAATACAGCAATTGATGTAAAGCACAGTGCAGAATATGAAGCCTGTGATAAAAGAATAGATTGTCTTTAAGGGGGTTTTCATATTACCAAAGTGCTCCAGAAACATTGTTCTATTTATGGCTTAAATGCAAACACAAAGAGCTAGTGAATCAAAAGATTATTTTTTCATATGATTCTTACCAGGTTCAGCTGCAGACCGGGGCTCTGGATATTACATTATCCAAGGAGAAAATAAACAAGAAAAATGTATTAGAAAGAGGTTACATTAATAACAAGAATAAAAGTTCTGTATAGAAATACTACAGGCAAGTACAGTAGCTATGCAGATGATACTGGCAGGAAAAAATCAAGGATGACATTCATATCACCTGCCTATAATAGTTCTTCTGGAATTAATTTACTTGGTCTGTATTACTATTACCCAAATAAGTGCATAAGAGGTTTTCCCTTTACCCAGAACTCAATCCTTATGGTGGAAAGTGACTGCTTTGACTGACCGAGGATAATTCCATGGTGCTTTCTTGAGAATACATGAATATTATTTGGGCTAGCCAAAGGGCTATTTCTTACTTTTCTGGAGAATTCTGAAATCTGGAGAATCTTGGATTTCAACACCCTGTCGAAACCACTTGACGTACAAGGGAGGAGCTCCCCTGACTCTGCACTCTAGTACAACAACCTGTCCTTCAGATGCTGTGGAGTTTTGCAGCTCCTGAAATGTGACAAACATGCTTTAAATTAACAAAAAACCATACATACTTTAAAACACTCAAATCAAGATTCCCTTTCTCACCCATCCTCAATTTATTTCATTGTGTCATAACATTCTGCTGATTTTCTTTTCCAAGAACAGTGTTTTCAGTTGGAATATGTTTAACACAGGGCCTATTTTCGAATACATTCTTGGCATGGTTACAGAAGAAGTAGTGCACTGCTGGTTCTCTAGGAGGCTGATCTTCTGAAAGCATTATCATCAAGGAGAAAGTGGAAAATGGTTAACTCCTCACAAGAGGTGGATGTCAACAGATAGTCTTCTATCTCATTTTTTACCCCATGGTGTGACATGAAGAATTTTCAGCTGGCACACATCTTTTAAGATGTGCATTTTATTAACTACATATTGGCTAATCTGGACATGAGAGAATAAATTGTTCTTGTTCGCCAGTACATATATGTTAGGCATAGTATTAATGTAAGTGTTAGGAAGTTATGTTACTGAATGTATTATACCCTCCTCACAATTCTGTCCAGCCATGTCAAGTATACCATAACACCTTGCATTAGCTGAAGTAAGCTTTGGCTTAAGTTAATTGAAAAACTGTCAGCATCAGGACATGAGTGTGTTACCATAGCAACAAGTGGGAGTTACTTTCACAGGTTAATAGTAGAACGTCCCAAAGGGAAAAGGACAAGATATATGAATGTTCTATCCCGGTACAAACCTAGAAGGTACCTTCATGGACCAGTACCTGAAAGGCTAGTACCCAAGACAAAGATAAGGAAAGGAACAGAACAAGTAGTAAAGGAAAACTGGACAAACTGGTGGTTTGAATTTCAGTGACATGTAAAGAGTTTTGTAACTTCTACAATCATCCTATAAATACTCCTAGCTAAAATTTGTTACTTTGTGAGCACATCCTTCTGTGTAAAGTAAATGTAACAATGATGCACAAGATGACTTCCAAGAGGCTGGTATCATATTGAACCTTTTTCCTGTATTGCATTATTATTGCTTTAGAGCAATAAACCCTACTGGTATTGGTTATTTGATCTCCTGAATACATTTCATAACGAACCAAGGTATGGTCAAGCAACTGACTACATGATTTACCAACACTATTTTCAGACTGACATTTAGAACATGAAAGATGTTTTCAAGATGTTTTTTTCTGAAACATTTGAAGCCATCAAAGCAGAGTAAAATAATACAAATGAATTTGTTGAATGTTCACTTGTGTGTTGTTGCATAGAGACAGAGTTTTGGCCTACAAGTTTGTAATGGAATGTTGCATGTACTTGAAGAAATACGCAGAGCTTTGATAAAGACCTGCTATAGCAAAGGTGAAGCATCATACTTGAGTAAGGGGTGGGAAGGAAGATTATGACTATTTTGTGTAAGTTTGCTGTTATCCGTGTTAAGAGTATGATGCAAAGAAAGACTCATTTGTTGCTGTCTGGCACAAGCTATCTGCCTCATTCCTGTATTTTGTTTGTAAAATCTGCACTTTCAGGCCCTAATCCAACAAAGCACTTAAGCATGTATTCAATTTTAAGCACAGTACTCCCACTGACTACTCATATGCTTACTGCTAAACACCTAGATGTGCTGTGCTGAAATATAGCCTAAATTTAAAATCTATGAGTTGGTGATTTTCCCCCTGTAGTTAGTATAAAAAGAGGTTTGTGCCAACTCATGCTATGTTAAGGAAGTGTTGACTGTACATGTTACTTATTGTTGAATACCATGTTTTGAGGGGGCTGTCTTCCCCAGTTGGTGATATGTTGGTCTGCTTATTCCAGTGGTTCTCAAACTTCTTGTTTTGGTGACCCCTTTCACACAGCACGTTTCTGAGTGCGACCCCCCACCCCTTAGAAATTAAAAAACACATTTTTTTATATTTAACACATTTTAAAATACATTTAAAATCCTATTGTTTAAAATGAATTTGCCTTTCCTCACAACTTTTAAATTACGACTAAAACACATTTTTATCAAATTATTGTTATAACCAGAAAAGTTTTTTTTAAATAGTTACTGTTTAATACTGGGGGCAGAGGCACAAAGAAACATTGTCAATATCACTCTTCATAGCAGACCTAGCACTCCATTGCCACCCTTACATCTGCGCTGCTGCTGGCCACAGCTGGGCAGCCGAAGAGCCACCCTTACTTCTGTGTAATGTTTGACCTTTGCACTGGGAAGGGTGCCTATGGGGAAGCTAAGGCAAATGTTGGGGTGGCTATAGTCCCCATAAGTCTTCCTCTAGTGCCACTCCTGCCTGTGTGTCTCACTGTTAGATTATAAATTATCTTTTTTTCTGGGGGGGGAGGCAATCTCAGTGTTCTGATTGGTCTACAGTTTAATCAAGTCCTCTAATGAAAAATCAAGTCCTCTAATGTTGTCTCAGTCCCAGGCCAGCCTTAGGGAAAATGGTGCCCTGGACGAACTTCTATTTTGGCACCCTTCTTTGGAGGCGGATAGGCTCAGGCTGTCAGCCCCACCATACATGGGTCTAGAGCTGACAGGCAGATCCCGCCATGTGTGGGACTGACAGCTTGGGGCCCCCATGTAATAACCTTTGAACCCCTTGAGTCTGAGAACCCCTGGTTTATTCCAACAGTGTATGTTCTGAACTTTCAGGAGTAATTTAAGGTGAATGTGAGCTTAAATATTTGATTTATCTGTAAATAATTGCAGAGTTTCAATAACCCTTAATAGACTTTCCACCAATACTTCCTCACTGACAAATAAGTGGTTTGTACCTTTATTTTTTAAAAGATCCTCAGGATAAGGATGGATGATATATCTGAAATGTTGGAATAACTATATTATACATAATGACTTTATTGTTAAAATAACTTCAAAACCATTAGATTTTATTATCCAGGATGAAATCATGGGAATGGGTTTTTCTTATTAGCATGTGTTGCCAAATGTTTTGTTTTTAATTTTTGTAGCCATGGCCAAGTACAAGTGATAGGTATGCTACAAACACATAAAAATGCATATATAATTCTTTAAAACTTTTCAATAGAGCAGAAGAACAGGAAATTCACTATTACAATGTAAAGCTGTGTCATAAATATAAAGGGAAGGGTAAACCCCTTTAAAATCCCTCCTGGCCAGAGGAAAAACTCCCCTCACCTGTAAAGGGTTAAGAAGCTAAAGGTAACCTCGCTGGCACCTGACCAAAATGACCAATGAGGAGACAAGATACTTTCAAAAGCTGGGAGGAGGGAGAGAAACAAAGGGTCTGTGGGTCTGTCTATTGTTGTTTCTGCCGGGGATAGACCAGGAATGGAGTCTTAGAACTTTTAGTAAGTAATCTAGCTAGGTATGTGTTAGATTATGATTTCTTTAAATGGCTGAGAAAAGAATTGTGCTGAATAGAATAACTATTTCTGTCTATGTATCTTTTTTGTAACTTAAGGTTTTGCCTAGAGGGGTTCTCTATGTTTTGAATCTAATTACCCTGTAAGGTATCTACCATCCTGATTTTACAGAGGTGATTTCTTTACTTCTATTTACTTCTATTTCTATTAAAAGTCTTCTTGTAAGAAAACTGAATGCTTGTTCATTGTTCTTAAGATCCAAGGGTCTGGGGCTGTAGTCACCAAGGCAAAATGGTGAGGCTTTTTACCAAACCTTGCCCAGGAAGTGGGGTGCAAGGTTTTGGGAAGTATTTTGGGGGGAAAGACGTTTCCAAACAACTCTTCCCCAGTAACCAGTATTTGTTTGGTGGTGGTAGCGGCCAATCCAAGGACAAAGGGTGGAATATTTTGTACCTTGGGGAAGTTTTGACCTAAGCTGGTAAAGATAAGCTTAGGAGGTTTTTCATGCAGGTCCCCACATCTGTACCCTAGCGTTCAGAGTGGGGAAGGAACCTTGACAAGCTGTTTTTCTTAAGTGGCTACTAGTACCTTCAAGGAAAAGGACTCATAAAAAACTATACAAAGTATATGTTTTAATATGATTAAAGGATTCATGCATTATTAGAGACTGGAAAGTAAAATCTAGAATGTATATAATGATAGAGAAAACAGACCTTTGTAAAAATGGGTGTGGAGTAGATAGGCTTGGATCCATCTAGTCGGTACAGATATGAAGTAGGGCTTTGGACCTAGAAAACCAAAAATGACAGTCACTTGAAGTGCTAAATGTATTATTACTGTAAAGTTTGAATATGCTCTGATAATATGTTCAATATAGATCTAATGCAAATCCAACTACATAATCCTGCAAAGGAATTTTTATTATAGTACAATCGTGCGACTTTACTATTTCACATATGTGTGCTTCTGCAATCAAAATGCAAGATTTAAAGGTTTCAGTGATCCACACGAGGATTGTGTTCCCAACTGTCATTACCTTAATGAGTTGTGTGTGTTTGGCATCTGATCATCTTTAAAATATTATCTCAAAATGAAGTACTTCTGCATCTCCTATTATTATGTACCATATAACAATGTAGTATGTTATTAAAAAAATAATCTAAGTACTAGGAGGGCTTGAACCAATGTAACAAAAGGAGAGAGGAAGAAGAGTTAATTTCAATTAAGTTAATATTGAGAGAAAATATTGTGATTGTCTAGAGACCAACATAGATACTTTATAACTTACACTTACAATCGCTTTAGGCAAACTTATTTCCAACAGCTGATGTAAAAAACAGCAAAGTATAACTGAAACCACAACCATTTGATTTAAGTTAACCACAGAAAATAAAAATTAAAGAGTCATTTTGTGCTAAAAGTATGTAATTAAATGTCACATGCATAGGGAGTTCTGAGCAGTATAAAAAGAATACACATAAGAATGATCAAAAATCATATTAATGTACCACACTGTGTAGTGTTCAGTATAGAATCATAGAATATCAGGGTTGGAAGGGACCTCAGGAGGTCATCTAGTCCAACCCCCTGCTCAAAGCACGACCAATCCCCAACTAAATCATCCCAGCCAGGGTTTTGTCAAGCCTGACCTTAAAAATATCTAAGGAAGGAGATTCCACCACCTCCCTAGGTAACGCATTCCAGTGTTTCACCACCCTCCTAGTGAAAAAGTTTTTCCTAATATCCAACCTAAACCTCCCCCACTGCAACTTGAGACCATTACTCCTTGTTCTGTCATCAGCTACCACTGAGAACAGTCTAGATCCATCCTCTTTGGAACCCCCTTTCAGGTAGTTGAAAGCAGCTATCAAATCCCCCCTCACTCTTCTCTTCCGCAGACTAAACAATCCCAGTTCCCTCAGCCTCTCCTCATAACTCATGTGTTCCAGTCCCCTAATCATTTTTGTTGCCCTCCGCTGGACTCTTTCCAATTTTTCCACATCCTTCTTGTAGTGTGGGGCCCAGAACTGGACACAGTACTCCAGATGAGGCCTCACCAATGTCAAATAGAGGGGAATGATCACACCCCTCGATCTGCTGGCAATGCCCCTACATATACATCCCAAAATGCCATTGGCCTTCTTGGCAACAAGGGCACACTGTTGACTCATATCCAGCTTCTTGTCCACTGTAACCCCTAGGTCCTTTTCTGCAGAACTGCTGCCGAGCCATTTGGTCCCTAGTCTGTAGCAGTGCATTGAATTCTTTCGTCCTAAGTGCAGGACTCTGCACTTGTCCTTGTTGAACCTCATCAGATTTCTTTTGGCCCAATCCTCTAATTTGTCTCGGGCCCTCTGTATCCTATCCCTACCCTCCAGCGTATCTACCTCTCTTCCCAGTACATTATCAAGTGCTCAGATATTATGATTATGACTGTGGTGTAAAAACCTATATAGCACATATGTGCACATGCTCAAATACACTGAATGGGGCAAATAAAGTAAGTAACTTCAGCACATCTTTTTTTTTTACTAAGTTAATCTTCAGATTCCAAATGGCAGTTTAATGATTTCAAGTTAAATAATATGAAGTATCATCCCTCACCCCCCCAAATGGCAGTCTCCTCCCCAATATTTAATTTTGAGAGATATATTTAATATATTTGACTGACTTAACATGATGTCTGAGTACCTGCTGAATGGGCACAGAGATAGGCTGAATTACAGCTGTGGTGACTCCAGCCTTTGGAGTAGAAGATCCTATTGTTAAGGAAACAGAAGTGGTTTTCTTCTGGACCCTGGAAAAAAAAAGGGGGGGGAATATTTTTTTTTTCAGATCATATAATACTTATCAAATGTGTTACTTTGGAACCAACGTAAACTCAAAATTCTTACAGGATTTGAGATAAACCAAAAGGGATGACACTATATTTTATTTGCAGTGTTGTTGTAGGTGCATTGGTCCCAGGATATTAGACAGACAAGGTGGGTGAGGCAATATCTTTTATTGGACCAACTTCTGTTGGTGAAAGAGACAAGTTTTCGAGCTTACACAGAGCTCTTCCGTCAGGGTGACTGAGTACCTGCTGTAAGGTACTGAGTACCTTCAGGAAGAGCTCTGTGTAAACTGCAAAGCATGTCTCTTTCACCAACAGAAATTGGTCCAATAAAATATGACCACTTTGTCTTTCTACTATATTTTATTGTCTATCCTCTTCCTACCTGTCTGTGTCACTATGCAATTTATAAACTTGTGCTGGTCACACTGCCAGATTAAAATTACAAAATCATCTTCCATCTTAGTCCATGCTCATTATCTTCCAAAATATTAACTTTGGGGAAAGACAGAGAATATCAGCCCAAAGGGTGAATATGATGGAAGGGCTGAACCCAATCCCTTTATCAGCTGATTTTCAGTTATGAAAGAGGAGGTTACTCACCTGTGCAGTAACTGACATTCGTTGAGATGAGTGTCCCTGTGGGTGCTCCACTGTAGGTGTTGCTGCGCCCCTGCGCCATTGTTCGGAGATTTTTACAGCAGTACCCGTATCGGCCACGCGTGCGCGGAGCCTGCCTCACATACTAGTCTTGTCTTAATAGTGCGCATGCGTGGCCAAATCATCAGTTCCTTTTCTACAACGGAGGCCGCCCCAGCTCCGAAGTAGAGGGGAGGAGGATGGAGAGTGGAGCACTCACAGGGACACTCATCTCGAAGGTCAGTTACTGCATAGGTGAGTAACCTCCTCTTCTTCTTCGAGAGGTGTCCCTGTGGGTGCTCCACTGTAGGTGACTGAAAAGCAGTATCTCTCAAGGAGGTAGGGACTTTGGATCTGGAAGGAATGCAGTAGATAGAACAGCTCTGCCCACACACGTATCAGTGATGGGTCCCTGTGTAAGAGCATAATGTTTTGCAAACATATTTTCAAAAGCCCAAATGGCAGCTCTGGAAATGTTCTTAAAGGGGGACATTACGTAGAAAGGCCACTGAGGCTGCCGTGGTGTGAGTCCTGATAAAAGTAGGGGTAGTCACACTCTGTAATTGATAGCAGAGACAAATGCAACTCGAGATCCAGTTGGAAAGTCTGTGGTTAGAGATAAATGACCCGTTAGAGCATTCTGCAATGGGGACGAATAGCTTGTCGGAACGCCTAAAGGTTTTAGTCCTGTCCAAATAGAAGGACAAACCCCTGCACACGTCTAAAGAGTGCATTGTAGATTCAAAGGAATTTGCATGTGGTTATGGAAAAAGGTAGGGTTATGGATAGGCTCACTGACATGGAAAGATGAGTTCACCTTCGGTAGAATTCTGGGGATTAAGTGTCGGGTGACTTTGTGCTTAAACAATATGGTGTATGGTGGATCTGCCATGAGTGCTGCAATTTCTCCTGTGCGTCTCGCAAAGGTAATTGCTACTAGAAATGGAGTTTTCATAGAGAGATGTAGGAGGGAACATGTGACTAATGGTTCTAATGGTTTTTTGGTTAGGCATATTAAGACTAAGAGAAGGTTCCAAGGTGGATTAGGTAGTTTGATGTCTGGGTATAGGGTTTGGAGTCCCTTAAGGAATCGCTTAGTAATGGGGTGAGCAAAGATAGGCCTATCGTTGGTGGCATCATGGAACATTGTAATTGTGGCCAAGTGGACTTTGATGGAACTCAGGGAGAGTCCAGAGAGAGTTTAATCTCTAACAGATAGTTGAGGATTAGTGGGAGAGGCGTGGAAAAAAGGAGCGGTTTCTTTGGCAGCACACCAGTGTGTAAATCTTGTCCAGTTATGAAGGTAGGTGGTCCATGTAGAATTTGTTGTGCTATGAAGGAGTACATTTCGAACCTGCTCCGAGCAAGTTCGCTCGGCATGAGAGAACCATGAAGGAGCCAAACCTTGAGGTGTAACATGGTTAAATTGGGGTGGAGTAGTAGACCGCGTTGTTGGGACAAGAGATTCAGGAGGAGGGGTAGTGCGATAGGTGTGGAAAGCACCATCTTGAAAAGGAAAGGGTACCATGCCTGTCTGGGCTATGTGGCGGCGATCATTAGGACCCTGGCTTGGTCTGTTAGTATTTTTATCAGTACTTTGTGCATGAGTGGTACTGGGGAAATGGGAACATGAACACATCCCCCAAGGAGTGTTTTCCTAGTTCTGCTCTGGAACAAAATCTTGGGCTTTTCTTGTTTGCTGCAGTTGCAAAAAGCTCGGTGGTTGGATATCCCCATGTGTGGAATATGTCTAGTACTATCTCCTCATTTAGTTCTCATTTGTGGTCTATGGGAAATCTTCTGCTGAGGTCATCTGTGGTGGTATTGAGAAAGACAGGTAAGTATGCAGCTGATATTCAGACATTGTGTCTGAGACACCAGTTCCATCGTTTCATCGCTTCTGTAGAAAGGGAGTGGGATCGCGCTGCCCTCGCCCTTGCCTGTTTACATAGAACATGCAGGCAATGTTGTCAGTCATTATCCTGACATGTTGGTTTTGTATGAAGGGGAGAAATTGGAGGCAGACATTGCATATCATTCAGAGTTCTAGACGCTGATGTGAAGGGACTTCTCGGCAGGAGATGAAAGCCCCTGGGCAGCGTATTGGGGCATGTGTGCTCCCTGTCCCATAAGGGATGCGTCCGTAGTTCTGATAACCGGCAGGACGTCCTGTAGAAAGGGGACCCCGGAGCACAGGTTGTGAGGCAATGTCCACCAGTGGAGGGAGTCCTTGACTCTGGGAGGTATGTATAAAAGGTTGTTCAGACCATGGATATTCTGTAGGCAATGGTCATCCAATTTTGGAAACACCTCATGAAGAGGCAAGCGTTCCTGACTACAAAAATGCAAGAGGCCATGTGGCCTAGGAGCTGTAGGCAATCTCGTGCAGTCACCTGTGGACTGTTGTACAGCTTGGCAACCAAAAGGTTGATGGTGTTGAGAAGATGGAGTGGGAGTGGTGCTATTCTTTTGCGTGAATCAGAATGTGCTCCTATGAATTCCAGTTGTGGGGTGGGAGTGAGTGTAGATTTTCTTTGTTCATTTGCAGGCCAGGAGCATGGAAACATTGGACTGTCTGTTGTGTGGATTGAATGGCTTCTTGGAAGGTCCTGGCTTTGAAAAGGCAGTAGTCAACGTAAGTAAAAATTATGATTCCCTGCCTTCTGAGATGAGCGGTTACAACTGCAAGGAGGTTGGCATAGACATAAGGCGCAGTCAAGAGGCCAGAAGGTAGGACCCTGTACTGTAGTGTTGTGACCCCAGAACGAAGCGAATAAAACATTTATGGGCAGGATGTATGGTTACATGAACATAAGCGCCCTGCAGGTTGAGGGCTGAAAACCAATCTCCCTGCTTGAGTGCTGGGATTATGGTTGCAAGAGTCACCATTTTGATTTTTTTTTAAATAATAAATTTGTTGAGGCACCTGAGGTCGAGAATGGGTCGCCATCCCCCAGTTTTCTTTTCTGTTAAAAGTAATGGGAGGAGAACCCTTTTCCTCTGTGTTGGTCGGGCACTGGTTCTACTGCTCCTAATTGGAGGAGGTGATGCACCTCTCGGTGGAGCACTTGTTCATGAGAGGGGTCCCTGAAAAGGGACAGGGTGTGGGGTGTGGTGGGGGGCAAAGATAGGAAGGGAATGGGCACTGAAGTAGGGATGATGTTTTCTATACCCTCGACCACATCTTCAAATTTGCTTATTAGTGGGAGGGGGTTGACATGGAGCCGATGAATTCGTACAGCAAGTTGATATCTTGGTTGCTGATGTTGTTGTTCATATGGTCTATGACTTTGCTGAGCATACGTCGGGTAGCGTGGACATTGATAAGGTTGGTATCTATATTGTCTCCTCCTATTTGCAGGGGTTGTATTCAGAGAGACTGTAATGTTGTTCTCGAGTCCTTCATGGAGTGAAGCACATCATTGGTGTTACTGGTAAATAGTTTTCCACCATCAAAAGGGAGATCTTCATTGGTATTCTGAACCACACGAAGGAAAGAAGACGATGAAAGCCAGGAAGCTCAATGTATCAAAACTGCTGTAGCAGTGGACCTTGCAGCTGTATTAGCAACATCAAGCACAGCTTGTAGTGCGGTACGGGAGATGACCTGTCCCTCAGAGACTATGGCTTTAAACTGATGGGTTTTTTGCTCTCTGGAATGTCATCAATAAAGTCCATGAGTTTCTCATAGTTTTTGTGGTCATGTTTTGCCAGAACTGCTGGATAATTAGATATCCGGAATCTTAATGTGGACGAAGCATACACTTTACGATCAAGCAGGTCCATACTTTTACTATCTTTAACAGTTGGGTAGACCTGGAAACTGGTGTTTGTTCTTTTGGTTAGCTACCTCTACTACCAATGAGTTTGGCACTGTGTGAGTAAAAAGGAACTCAGACCCTTTGGAAGGAATAAAATATTTCTGGTCAGCTCGTTTACAGATAGGTATGCTAGTAGTCAGTGTCTGCCATATGGTTTTGGCAGGATTCATAATGGCTGAATTTATAGGTAAGGCAATCTTGGATGTGGAGGTAGTTTGCAGGATGTCAGTCAACCCATGCTGGTTTTCAGAAACTTCTTCCAGATTAATATTCAATTCATTGGTGACTCTTTTGAAGAGGTCTTGAAATTTTAAGAAATTATCTGACAGTGTTGGTGGGGCAGCCAGTATAACCTCATCCTGTGTGGATACAGGCTCCAGAAGGGTTGAGGAAGCATGTGTAGTGTGTTCATCAAAGTGTGGAGTAACAGCTTGTTGTTGTGTCTCATTCGTACCCATATGCACTGGTGGTGGTGAGGTGGCATTGCTCCTATTTCTGGTATCTTGGCTATCATAGTGGAATCGCTTATATGGTACCCATGGACCTCAGTATTGCCACTGACTGGGGAAGGGCATAGGTGGTGCCATCCACGGGTTTGTATACCAGGGAGGGAGGTCTCTGATTAACAAAGACCCAGATTTTGTGTGACCAGTGCTGATTTGGCTCTGTGACTGGGAGAACTGGTATGGTGAAAAGTCTCCCTGCACTATGGCTTCCTCATCACTAGAAAAGGGAGATACAGCTGGAGACAGGTGTCCGGACTGCTTGTGAATGTCCAAAAGAAAAATAGGTGTCAAATAGAGGTAACTGTAGGTTAGGTGACACCTTGTAGGTCCGGTGAATGAATGAACTGCAGTGCTGGAGAGGCTGCGTGAGAGAAACCCTCCATTAGGAGCGCCTGTGGTGCTGAAGGGTCATTTGGCACCAACGTTCTCTGCACCGTAGCGCTCAATGCATGCGCTGAGGTCAGTGGTGCCGGGGAGGTAAGCACAGCCCATGTCTGTTCCGGCAAGGTCCTCTGTGCTGGCACCGTGTCCATTGCGGTGCTGAACGGTGCCATGACAGAGGCGGGCAACTGGAAGCCTGAAGCCTCGGCACCGGGAGCTTGTGCTGTTGCCGCAGCCAGAGGCGGGATTAGCGCGATGCCAGAGGAACCCAGCGCATCAAAGGTGCTGAGCCGAGAGAAGGTCTGTATAGAAGAAATAGACCTGCTTGGTGACCTTTTTGCTTGCAATGTTTCCCTTCTGGGTGAGGGAGGCGGGCGTTTTCTCTTTTGTCCTTTTTGGAGGCGGGAGGGCTGTGGTTCACTGAGGAGCTCGTACCTGGGTCAGAAGCAGGTCCAAGTGACTTCTGCCCAAGAATCATTTTCAGGTGGAGTTCTCTGTCTTTACGTGCCCTGAATTTTAATTTGGAACAATGGGCACATTTTTGAGGAATAAAGGACTCCCCCAGGCATTTTATACACTGGGAGTGACCATCCGAGATAGAGATGGCATCCCTGCACATAGTGCACAGCTTAAATCCTGGGGAGCCAGGCATATTAGCATCAGCTGGAGGCTGAGAGGAACAAGTGGGAACGATTTTTTTTTTAAAGGGATGTACTTATCTAGTAACTAGAGTGCTAAACTAAGGGGAAAAAGGATGTAGAACGGGTAAGAGAAAAAGTTTTAATGAGTCTGCTGTAGGTCCGACTCCTGCCGGGGATGGTAGAAAAGGAACTGAGGAGTTCGGCCAAGCATGCGCACTATTAAGACAAGACTGGTATGTGAGGCAGGCTCTGCACATGTGCGGACAATAAGGGTACTGCTGTAAAAATCTCCGAACAATGGCACAGGTTGCAGCAACACCTACAGTGGGGCACCCACAGCGACACCTCTTGAAGAAGAAGTATGTAAATTGTAAAACAAAACATTTTATTTAAAAACACAAACTTGACATCCACTCAAGTCCTCTGAGGATAAGTGCTTTTGCTTTGGTTTGGGGGATAGATTCTAGAAAATTATAAAAATCGATCAATCATGGTTTAAGTGATCACTTCTGAATGTGCACAGCTGACATCTTTTAAGATTTCATAAAGTTAGGTCCAGTCTTACTCACAATGAATAAATACCCGCTTTTCCATGAGTAGTCAATTTTCTTCAGAGTGACTACTCAGAATAAGCATGGGTAAGGATGGTAGATCTGATCTTTAATGATGCCCACACTGGTAACACTGCACATTTTCTATACCTAATCAAAGAAGGAGACTAGATAAGGACAGAAGATGCAGCACATACACTGTTGCTAGCACAATATGTTTGACTGAGATTATTTCCATGAAAGAAACCAATAAAATAAAATTCTGAACATCCAGGATAGGAGAAAATGTTGAACATAAGCAATTTAAGGCTTCTTGCATTCTAAAATACTTTGCAAATTCTAAGATTTAATCTGGAAAATAAGTTTCTCTCTTTTCACATTGCAAAGAAACAGTTATCACAATATAAACAGATATATTACTATTTGTTTAAGTTTCAGAGAAAACTCTCATCACTATGTCCACCCTTCTTCTCTCCTTCTGGGAACATCCAAAAACTTAGAAATTAAGGAAGATATTGCATACAGGTGAGCAAGCAACAACATTTGTTTTTGGGTAAAATTTCACAAAGTTTTAAAATAGTTCATTTTGCTTTTTAACTTTCAAAAATTTACCTTTCCAAATTTCAGATACATCAAAATTCAAACTCTCTTTTTAGTGGGAACATTGGTATATATACCGTTACATGAATGCCTCCCCCTGCCCCCAAATGCTTTTTTAAATTCAGTATTGCCAAAGTATTTCCACATATAAATTTGGCTCAACTAAACGACTGGGAAATTTACCCCTTTGTCACAAAGATGTATGTATTATATATACTCGGCTGTCAAGCGATTAAAAAAATTAATCGCGATTAATTGCGCAATTAATCACACTGTTAAACAATTGAATACCATTTATTTAAATATTTTTGGATGTTTTCTAAATTTTAAATATATTGATTTCAATTACAACACAGAACACAGAGTACAGAGCTCACTTTATATTTGTTTTTATTAGACATATTCGCACTGTAAAAAACAAAAGAAATAGTATTTTTCAATTCACCTAATGCAAGGACTGTGATGCAATCTCTTTATCATGAAAGCTAAACTTACAAATGTAGAATTATGCACCAAAAAAACCTGCATTCAAAAATAAAAGAATGTAAAACTTTAGAGTCTGCAAGTCCAATCAGTCCTACTTCTTGTTCAGCCAATCACTCAGACAAATAAGTTTGTTTATATTTGCAGGAGATAATGCTGCCCACTTCTTGTTTACAATGTCACCTGAAAGTGAGAACAGGTGTTCTCATGGCACTGTTGTAGCCAGAATCACAAGATATTTATGTGCCAGGTGCACTAAAGATTCACATGTCCCCTCATGCTTCAACCACTATTCTAGGGGACATGCATCTATGCTGATGACAGGTTCTGCCCGATAACAATCCAAAGCAGTGCAGACCGATGCATGTTCATTTTCATCATCTGAGTCAGATGCCACCAGCAGAAGGTTGATTTTCTTTTTTGGTGGTTTGGGTTCTGTAGTTTCCACATCAGAGTGTTGCTCTTTTAGAGTTCTGAAAGCATGCTCCACACCTCATCCCTCTCAGATTTTGGAAGGCACTTCAGATGCTTATACCATGGGTCGAGTGCAGTAGCTATCTTTAGAAATCTCACATTGGTACCTTCTTTGCGTTTTGTCAAATCTGCAGTGAAAATGTTCTTAAAATGAACAATGTGCTGGGTCATCTGAGACTGCTATAATATGAAATATATGGCAGAATGCGGGTAAAACAGCGCAGGGGACATACAATTCTCCCCCAAGGAGGTCTGTCACAAATTTAATTAACACATTTTTTTAATGAGAGTCATCAGCATGGAAGCATGTCCCCTGGAATTGTGGCTGAAGCATGAAGGGGCATACAAATATTTAGCATATCTGGCATGTAAATACCTTGCAATGCTGGCTAGAAAAGTGCCATGCAAATGCCCGTTCTCACTTTCTGACAACATTGTAAATAAGAAGTGGGCAGCATTATCTCCCATAAATGTAAACAAACTTGTTTGTCTTTGCGATTGGCTGAACAAGAATTAGGACTGAGTGCACTTGTAGGCTCTGAAGTTTTATATTGTTTTGTTTTTGAGTGCAGTTATGTAACAAAAAAAGTCTACATTTGTAAGTTGCACTTTCACGATAGAGATTGCACTACAATACTTGTATGAAGTGAACTGAAAAATACTATTTCTTTTGTTTATAATTTTTACAGTGCAAATATTTATAATAAAAAACTATATACACTTTGATTTCAATTACAACACAGAATACAATATATATGAAAATGTACAAAACATCCAAAATATTTAACAAATTTCAGTTGGTATTCTACTGTTTAACAGTGCAATTAAAACTGCGATTAATCACAATTAATTTTTTTAAGTTAATCATATGAGTTAACTGATTAATCGACTTCCCTAATATATACAGATAGAAATTTTCCAGCCTATATTAAACTTTTTTCCACAAGTAAGTTAAATTGACTTTGTTCTTTAAGAAATCCCCTTCACTAGATGTTCTGTGAGTAGAGCCAAGTTGATCTTGCTACAGCTATTTTCTGCATGCATTATAAATCAACATATTTTCTTTTAAACAGATGTCCATTAGTCTAAAGTTGTTTTCTGTTTTGATAGCTCTGAGCCTACAATAAAACCTGCATACAGCAAGTCCCAGGATCAAGGTCTGGTATTGTACTTTAACATAACTTGATCATTGATTAACACCAGTTAGCCTCTTCTTTTGGAGTAACATCAGCAAGGACGGATGTAGCAGAACAGTTTTGCTACCATTCTTATACAGTTACATAGAAAATTTGTATATCGTTGGTGTTACTGAGCACACTTACTGTGGCATAGCTCCAGATTTTGACTTGAAAACTAAACTTTCACTCTCAGAATCTGTTGAGCTGACACCTGGGGGGGAAAAAAAGGGTGTATTCAGTATTGTTATACACTCCCCAATCTCCACTATGCTTAATTTCAAAAGTAAATACTATACTTCTTTAGTATTATTCTGAAAGCGTTACACTGAATTGACTTATAGGATGTAGTATAAGTGAAATCATTTCAATGCAGAGCTGGAAATTCTTTTTTTGAAAAATATTGTAGCTTTTCTTATTGCCTGACATGTCTTTATGATCTTTAAACAGTTTGGAAGTCATAACTGTGCTGATATAGATTATTAGAGGTTAATTGCTAATTTAATCACAAATTGTTTTTCCTTGGTTTTTCACTCCTTCACATTAAGGCAAATTAAGCAAAAAACCTCTGGTTACCTACATGCACGCTATTTTTCCTAAAAAGATGAGTTAATGGCCCATATTCATTCCTACCTGGTTTAACATCATGGAAGTCTTTGGAGCAGTGGCAACAAGTGGGAGGAGGGGCATGTGGGTCACTTGTCTCCCCCCCTCCCCCAATTTGCTGCTTGGCTAGTCCTAAACATGCTCATGTGGACTGAGCATGCTCAGTAACATTGCTGAAGCTGGCTGCCTTCACTTTGTCCCTCCTCCCCCCCCCCCACTATCAGCAGGTATGAGTCATCTCTGCTTTAGAGATATACCTAAAATGAATTTGGTACAGTCAGATTAATTGTTTAAGGGGATGCATTTTTTAAATCCATTCCACGAAAGGGAATTTAAGGAATTTAAGAAATTTAAGGAAGCTGCTGCTGTATGCTACTAAAAAAAATAATACTATGCATGCTAGACAAGATTCCTGAAAGAATCACTTACTGTGCTATTAACGTATGTAAAAAAAAAGGGGGGGATGTGTGTGACTTTTCAATGTCTTTGTGGGTCAAACAAATGCAGAGTGAAATCTATAGGCCACTAACTAGAGCTTTTTCTAACAATTCATCTGGGATTTCCATTGTCCGCAGTTCATAGCAAGAATGATAGCAAATGATACACTGTAGCTATTAAAGTTATATTAAATAAAACTGCCAGTAGAGAGGAGGAAATTTCATTCTACTTAATTTAACGAAGAGAAGGTTAAGGGGTGACTTGATCAGGTTAAGGGGTGACTTGATCATAGTCTGTAAGTATTTACATGGAGAACAAACATTTGATAGCAGGCTCTTCATTTATCTGACAAATGTGTAAAAAAAAAAGATCCAATCATTGGAAGTTGAAGCAAGACAAATTCACACTGGAAATAAGGCACATATTTTTTAACAGTAAGGGTAATTACCTTATAGAACAATTTATGAAGTGTTGTGCTGAATTCTCCATCACTGACAATTTTTAAATCAAGATTGGATTTTTTTTAAATGTTGTAGTTCAAAAGGAATTATTTTGGGAAAGTTCTTTGGCCTGTGTTGCATGGGAGATCAGCCTCGATTATCAAAATGGTCCCTTTTGGCCTTGGACTCTATTATTAGCTATGAATAATTAGTGTGGCTATACTTTTGATAGATTAGAGAAAGAGGTGATAATGGAGCAAGATCTGGATATATATAGACCTGGGTTTCACCAGAGGCTCCATTTGATCTCACAATGAAAGA
Organism: Natator depressus; assembly: GCF_965152275.1. Classification (NCBI taxonomy): domain Eukaryota; kingdom Metazoa; phylum Chordata; order Testudines; family Cheloniidae; genus Natator; species Natator depressus. Next base: position 68,904,414 of record NC_134237.1, on the reverse strand, counting down.
AACTATATTACCTAACATATACTGTTTTTTAAAATTAAAATGTCAGCATTAATTCAAGATTTCCAGTAAAGCATTGTGACAGTCTGTATCTTTATTTTCACCCTTTTTACAAAACTATGATAAATTTTGTACAAAGTATGCCTTGAGAGTTATCATTTGAAAGCTCATAATTTGCTAATCATTATTGTCCTAGTAAAATATGTGTGGCAACATTGTATGTAAAGTTATAAAATTCTAGTTTAAAACATGTTCCAAGTCTGGGGATACAGATTCAAACCAGTTCCCCAGAGACAACAAGCTAGCCAACACCTCAGCTAGGTGTCAACATAATCAAATGGACCACCACCTGGTTAAGCAGCTATTCTTTGGCAGGAAAAAGGGTGTAAGCAGGAAATTTACATGTTGGCAAAGAAACAGACTGGCTGTTGTTTGAACTCCAGCTGGAGTTGATTTTCAAAGAAGAGAAATGCTATAAGAAAGGGGAGTAAACTCCTCAGATTACCTCTCTCTCTCCTCATCTCTACTCACTGCATCAACACTTAAAAGACAAAGGAAACATCATTGAACTGGGGGAGGGGTTCTGGCTGAAAGGAATCCAGCCAGACTGCTGTAAGCATGTGGTGACAGAAACCTTTTGCTTTAAATTCACTCAGCTTGTTAAGTTAGGTATTAGTTTGTGTTTTACCTTTTATTTCTTTGTAACCAATTCTGACTTTTATATCTCCACTTGTGATCACTTAAAATCTGTCTTTCTGTAGTTAATAAATTTGTTTTATCTAAACCAGTGTGTTTGGGAACTTCATTTGAAATAACAAGATTTGTGCACATAATTGTCTTTAAATGAAATGACGGACTTTCTATAAGGTTGTATTGTCCAGGAGGGTACTGGGCAATACGAGATGCACATTTCTGGGGACAAGTCTGGGGAAGAGAATTTGCTGGTGTCACTCTGTAATATGGCTGGCTAGCTATAGCACTCATTCAGTATATCTGGGGGTCATTTATATGCTGGAAGCTGTGTGTGGGCAGACCAGGAGTGGTTGCTCTCACAGTGAAGCAGCATAAAAGGCATCCCAGATTGAAGAATTGAGGGACACAGCTGTTCAACAGTCCAGACGGTACCCTGGGTAATGTCACAAGCATGTTTAAAAAAACTGGTCATAATGCCCAATGCATTGCTATTGCATCAGGTTGATTTTTAAGCTTTCATCTGTCTGTCAAGTAAGGCTTTACACCAGTAAATATAAAAATATTTGTAGCAATGACACCATCCTTCTATATCCACATACTTACACTTGTTACAGAATGGCAAAGAGGCTTATCCTCCTGCTGGTTTAAGTGAACAGGTGTGGCTCATACATTTATAGATAAACTTTAACCTTAACTATAACTCAGTATAGCATAACATTTGCATGCTAAACTGGCCACCCTCAGTTCAGTAACTCCTCAGTTCAGAGGCTATTTATATTCATCTACATGCATTATACTCATCGCCAAACTACTGCTGATGACCCTGCATACTCTTCTGAGAAATAAAATGCTGTATTTAACTCCCATTTACCCCCTTCATTAATGACTGCTTGAGATTCTGGTTATTATGTGCACAGATTTTAGTTCTTCCTTTAATGGGAAATTTGAAAGAAACTTAATACTTTGAAAAATATCAGAATAGGGGTTCAAATTTTGATGTATGCCATTTATCATACTCAGAATTTAAATTGGGGCATTCCGTGTAACTGGAAGTTTTAATATAATCTGTGTATCTCAAAACATCTTGAACATGGGAATAAAGCTTTTTCATGCTTTTTTTTTTTAACAGCAACTAATGTTTCATAGAAAGTCATTTTATTTAGATCCAAATCTTCGATATACATGGTGGGGGAAATGGCGGTGTATGGATTTCTTCCTTAGAGATGTGTGAAAATGAGAAATTGTTGTTGATTATTCTGCACCTATATTCAAAAACTTGTGTTTGATATAATCATAAGCAACTAGTTATTAGTACATCACAAAGACTGACTTCTGGGGAAAGAAAGAATCATTCAGATACCTATATATTCAGTCTATATTCAATGTTGCTAGGCTATAAAAATTAGGAGGCAGGTATGTTATAATAACTGGGCCTACAAATTTACCCTAATTGTGAGATCAGCTGTTAAAAGCGAATGAAAGTTTATAAAATGTCACAATAACCTAAAGCAATAAATTGATGGAGAAAGATGCAAGGAGGAAATGAAAGACTGAATTAATACAAATGAAAAGGTCCCTGATATAATTCAAGGCAGGACTGTGTTAAGATATTATGCTGAGTAAACAAGAAAAGTATGGGACCAGAAATTAATGAACCAAAAATCAGTCTGTCAGAAATCAGGTCTAATTGGTCAACAAAACAGCAAGGGGGATGAGCTATTCTCCCTGACTCCTTTTTGTGGTTCTTAAAAAGAAAAGACTTTGGGGAGAAGTTACCAAAGCAGCAACTGTCTGACAACTGCTGCAGTGAGCTTTATCATCATGGCTGCCACCCCCAAAATTGAGTCTACATAAAAAGTTTCTTACGGGTACCCATGAATGAAGGAGAAAGTGATCTTGGGTGGGTCGGGCTTTAGAGAGAAGAATGTTTGAGGAATGGATGTTAACAGGACATTAATGTACAACTGCATGCTAATGTATCTCAATGCAGAACAACAGCTCTAGATCTAGTAGAGACTATACGTTCATTGGGATGGGGATTTTCGTTTGTATTTAAGTACGGAATATTGAAAATACAACACTTATAGAACATTAAAAGAATAGTACTAATACTAAATTATGCGTCACTGTTTAGTTGCTAATTACTAATGAAAAGTGAATTTTTTTTTGTTGATCAAGAGCTGATCCTTCTAATATGTTGATATACACACACATCTGTTACAAGTGTTTACTATATCCATCTATTTTTACATATTTAACTGTTAATAAAGAAAATTTAACAGGCTGCATTTATGAACTGAAACCCCCAAAAGAAATAAATTATTCCAAAAATGGTTGAAAGAACAATAGTTGCTCAAAAGAAAAAAATAGAATTAAGTCAACTTAGCCTTTAAATATGCCATAATTAAAAACGCCTTTGAGTGTCTTTCCACAATAGTTTAACTTCAGTTGGTTAATACAGTACTTGAAATATGAGCAGTCTTGAGTTCAAAGAAAGATGAGAAGAATTATTGGCATTTGGTTCTGGGCATGCCTGTATTTTAAGCTCACTTAAAAGCTTTAGAGAAGCAAATATTTAAATCATACAGGCCAGATTCTAAGTACATTCATTAGGTGACTAACAGAATTTTATTTTGGTTGATTTAGTACATTCAATTAGAAATTAAGGCCTCAACTTTGCAAACAAGCGAGGCACTTTACATCTGAGAGTAGTCCCTCCGAGTTTATTCTGTTTGTAGGATTGGAGTCTAAGTTTGGATCATGACACTACAAAAGGTTACAGCGTCAAAATGGCTTTCATACCAAAATAATCCTAAGTAGAGGATCACACAATTTGTTGCTTCTGTAGGACGGGGCTCCTTTCATTCCTCCCCATTCCAAGCACCCTATGTGGCACCTTCCCATCCCTTTCTATTCCAGGGACTCCCAGGAAGCCCCATTGGGATCTGTGTATACCCCTCCATTGCTCATTTCCCCCATAACAGATTCCTCCATTCTTCCCCACACCCATTCCCTCCTTCCTCCCTAGACCAGCATCTACCATCTGTGTGAGCCCCCATTCCACTCTTCCTCCCATTATTTTTATTTAATTTCTGTCTGGAAGATACTTCATTCAGGGTGTCAATGTTTCAAAACTGTACTGGGAGGATGGGCAGAGTTGAGCTGCCACAATTGGCATGCTAGAAGGTGTTAATGGGTGCCATCAACTGGTTCTTTGATCTATAGACTGTTGAACCCCTTAACTCGGCTAAGCAGATGCCAGAGTGCCTGTGTCTCCCCCATTTCCTCTTTCAGTTTACCAATTTTTGCCAAAATCAATATGGTTCTCCCCATTGATGTCTAGAACAGTCTCTGAATTTTTGGAGACACAGAAATGTCACCAAGTTGAGTGTAAGGCCTTGCTTGACTCAGTTGAAAATCTCGAAGCTACAAAATCATAAACAAAACCTAATGTGCAGTATCTAAAGTCAGCTCCATTTTTAAAATGGGATTTTGGCTCCTAGATGCCTACATCCCTTTTGAAAACGAGACTTAGGCCCAGACTTGTAAAAGTATTTAAGTATTGCTGAGCTCAGTGTTGGAATGCCTAACTTATTTAGGAGCCTAAGTATTTTCATTTTACCCTTTTTCTTACCTTCAATGAATACTTCTGCTGAAGTACTATCAGAGCCAACAGAATTTGATGCCAAGCAAGTGTAACGTCCAGTATCGTCCTCAAAGGCTTCTGCTATGATTAGTGAATGGAGGCCTCCACTTTCACAATGGATCTGAATATCAGGGGAATTCTGCAACTCTTTCCCTTCACAGAACCATCTGCAGTTCACATGTGAACAGGGATAGAACACAAAGAGAAAACAAAGTGTTGATTTGTATCTACCACTAACAAAATGATATGAAAAATTGTTGCAAACTCTGAACAGCTATATACATTAAAGAAAACTTATTGCTTGTTTTTATATTTCATGGAACCTACAAAGAAATACAACTTTCTAATATAAGATGAATCTCAAGCTTACTTAATAAACGTACATACTTACAAATTACTATTAATAATTTTCTTAACTTCTCTTCAGGTACCATTAACACATTGTACAGTTTTAAAAAGTAACCTGCATTAAGCACCTGGAAATTAGGTTACAATTTAATCTCTTGTTTTGAGAGTCTAAGGCAGTATGTGTAGGCAAGCAAACTCCTTTGTGTTCATTACAAATCCTCCATCTAGAATATGTGATTTTTGTTCTCAAATTTGCAATCAAAATAGCAAAGCCATGTCTTATGCCTTCCATACCATTACTTTTTTTAAGGTTCCTACTAAAATATGACCTTAGTGATTCTAATTCTGATACAAATGGCATAATTCACTCTTGACAGAGTTATTCCTTTCCTAAACACCCAGAAATCTGGTGTGGCAGGCTCCAAAGTGATTTGTTTATCAATACCAGTACATGCACATTCTCCCTCCCAACCTTCATCCTTATGAATAGATTTTTTTCATTATACAACTATGCAAATGCATTGAAAGACTGATTTACTTCAGATAAAAAGAGAAAAATGTAGGGAATTTTCTACTTCAGACCAACAAAAAATTCAAAATCCCTTTGACAAGATTGTTCCCTTAGTTCTTAACCACTTCTTAGTGTGTGTCTGCAATTCTAATCTTCCATTAATTGCTTCCATCTGAAACTTTTTGCTTTGTTGGCATCTTGTCCTGAAAATAAAAACAATAGAAGCCATATCTGTTGCTTTTCCTAAACTTTAAAAAAAAAAGTGATCCAGTGTTAGGGTATCTTCCATTCCTATTTAAGAACAGTTTGAAATGCTACATGCAGTGCTAGAGATGTCAAATAAAGGTCAATTAGGAGCCTTTACAAATGGACTGAACCTGTTCCTATTTCATTCTAGCCAAATGGATAGAATAAAATTAATTTGGTTTCCTTTTCATCTATGATTAGCAAAACAGGAAGATACTTGGACAATCTGCCTCTAAAAATATTAAATCTGAATGACTACTTTATTTTTATTTTATACTCTAGAGGAAAAATGGTGCCTTCTCCACTCAATATCTAATGGATTTACACATGAGGTAACTCCCATTAACACTAATGAGAACTGTGCACACAAGTCCCCTGTGCAGATGAAGAATAGACACAATATTCCTCAAGGCTAGGAAATGTTGATAATGGAACTAAAATCCTATACCATTCTGTTTTGTAACTGAAGACTAACAAGCTCCTTTTGTGTGTCCTATTGTGCCCAGAGCGCCCCCCCCACACACACACACTGAACCGCTTAGGCAAGAAACAAATAAACTTCCTTTTGTTTACTCAGTAGCCCCATTTGGCCTAGTTTTACAATTATCTGGTTTGGGGACAAATTTATCCAGTCAGTTCACCTGCCAGTATTAACACTTCTGTTCTCCTCCTCCCCCATGCCATCCAACCCCCTCCCTATTCTGAGTGAGGAACTTCAACTACTGCATCTGCCAGAGTCCTAGACTTTGGTCACCTTTTCTATAGGCAAAGAGTTTGGTAATATAGAGGAAGGAAAGGCTGACCCAGAATTTCTGGACTGATAACTATAGCCAAAACCCTATAAAATGGGGACTCGGAAACCTATCTAGCAATCCTATTCCTCTTTCTATTTCCTTTTCTTCTTTCTGGAAACATCTTTCAAAGCAAAGACGCCATTCATAGCCTAATTACTTTCTCAGATAGGGTCCAGTTTTAGTCTTGTGCAGGTTTAGACTTCTAACAAGTCTCTATTGTCGCCGAAATTCCTTTTACCCCAAATATTTATGGTACTATGATTTATATGGTCATAAAATGTCTGCTAATATAGTTTGTACCAGGGAGATTTATCTGGTGAGGTTTAGACAAAGTTATTTTCTTAGGAGGGTCAGTTTTATTTTCTTCCCCTGATGCGTGAGAGATTTATGTGGCTAGCAACTAGCGACCTCAATGGGAGTTATTGCAAGTAAATCTTTACGTATTCTGTGACTTCTAGTTGAGGTTGGGAGTCACCATCAATGACCTATCATTAGAAAAAAGAACATGAATCCCAACCTTCCACATCAGACACTGCTTCATTTCAGTAGCTGAAGATCAAAACGCAGTAGAAAGCAATTCAATACAAAATTACCTCAACCATCTTTAATGTGATGCTTGATGAACAGGAAACAGGCCTGATTTTTGACTGCACTCATCACTGTTATCAAGAACAATTCATTCCCCCATTTCTGATTGTAGTTGCAACCTAGTAAGTGCTGTTTCATGAAATGCAGAGACAATGTTGGAGATTTTGGTTACATTAGCTACGTATGTTTATTTGATAACATTTTCAACTCTCAGTTTGCTTACAGGAAATTCAGGGTATTTATTGTAAATTCCTCAGGGGAGAGGTGAAAATTAAGTCTACTGAATGAATGCCTCACTGAAGTTTTTATTTTTCTTGCAATGAATTTGGTAGGTGCCAGTTCAGCTCACACGAAGTAGCACTAGTGTAATGGATCCATTAGCCACCCAGAAGTATGAGAAAGGTGTTTTTCAGCTTATAAAGCTGGATGAAGTGTTAAGACTTGCATGCACTTAAAGATGGAATTTATGTTTAAAGCAAACTAGCTTTTATACAGCATAGGATATTCCATGGAGCAGACTGACCATCAATAGATTACACCTTTACACTTTGGGCTTTGTCATCCCTATTGCTGTTTAGTGTGGAAAGGTTCAGAGGGGATTGAATTCACATTCAAATGGCCCTAGAGATTAAAAGAGGAAAGGCAAAGGAGGCCTTCTAGTATCATTTTCTTTTTCAGATGCTACAGGCATTTTGGAATCATGACTCGTCAGAGAAGAACAGTCACATGAAGCTTATGTGAAAATTTCTCTGCGAGTTTGCACTAGCTAGGTCAGCATTTCCTCCTTTACAGTCCATTTCATAGGCAACTGGTAACTGCTGATTGGGGAGGGCACAATGGTAGCCCCCACCGACCACCACATTCATGGTCAACTTCCTGGTGACTGCCAAGGCACCCTCCAGCAACACCCTCTTGACCATGCACCCCTCTAACCATGGCACACTGGTTGGTCGCCCACATCACCTACCCTTAAAGCTCACCCTGCCATGACTGGCCTTAGGGAAAATGGCACCCTAGAACCCTGCCACACTGCCTTCCCAGATTCCCCAACCCCAATCACCCCTGGCGCCCATTGCCTCCCTGGACTCCCCTCCTTCCCCCATTGCTCCTGGCCCCTGCTGCCTCTTCCAGCTCCCACCTATCGCCTCTGGCCCCTGCTGCCTCCATGGGCTCACTACGCCACCCCAGCTCCTTCAGGCCCCACTACCTCCCCCCCAATGCCCCAACTGACTCCCTGAGCTCCAGGCAGGCTAGTCCAGACACATACTCAAGCAGGTAAATAGCTGCCAGCTGGTGAGGAAGGCATGCGACTCAGCAAGCCTCCCTACACCCCTCTGGCAGAGAGTGGTCTCAATTCCCTGCTCTGGGCACCAGCTAGTGGGGCTCAGCAGGGGCACTCACTGCTGGTGTCTTTAGTAAGCATGACCCTTCAGCTGCGCTCAGCCCACCCTGGCAGAAATCGGGGGGCGGGGGGATGGCATGTGACCCCATGTGCCCCCCACACGTGTCGTCTATAGTCCATAGTCTATTTACCCCCTTAGGGGGAGGAGGATTATGACCCAGGTGTGGATGTGGAAGGCAATGGCAATTTTGCTCCTGAGGGAGGCATTCTACCAGAAAATTATGTCCGAAAGAGTAGCACGGAAGAATGGGCCCACAGTCCAGATGTTCTGAAAGAAGAAGGATTTCTCTGTGGATCTCAGGGTGAAACAAAATTTTTAACTTCATATGTTCAAAGCACTGTGTGCAAACATTAGTTAGTTCTCACCCCACCCCTCTATTTATATATATATATATATATATATATATATATATATATATATATATATATATATATATATATATATATAATGTCACGTGTATACATTGGGTGGGGGTGGGGGAAGAGAGGAAGTATACAGGCAGAGGGGTGAAATGACTTGCCTAAGATAACACAGTGAGTCTGTGGCAGTTCTGGGATCAAAACACAGATGTTCTAACTCCCACTTTATGCTCTTTTCTTTAAGTCAGTGGTTCTCAACCAGGGGTACACATAGAGAGGTCTTCCAGGGGGTACATCAACTCATCTAGATATTTGCCTAGTTTTACAACAGACTATAGAAAAAGCACTAGTGAAGTCAGTACAAACTAAAATTTCATAAAGACAACGACTTGTTTATACTGCTCTATATACTATACACTGAAATGTAAGTACAATATTTATATTCCAGTCAATTTATTTTATAATTTTATGGTAAAATGAGAGAGTAAGCAATTTTTCAGTAATAGTGTGCTGTGACACTTTTGTATTTTTGTCTGATTTTGTAAGCAAGTAATTTTTAAGTGAGGTGAAACTTGGGGATATGCAAGACAAAAATCAGACTCCTGGAAGGGATATGGTAATCTGGAAAGGTTGAGACCATGCTTTAGACCATACCAATTCTCTACAAAGATGTATGGTCTAAAGCAGTGGTTCTCAACCATTCCGGACTACCGTATCCCTTTCAGGAGTCTGATTTTGACACCCCTGTGCCATAGTATCATTACTTCAGTCATTGTACCCACTGAATTTCAATGGCACTTTTGCCCCTAAATCACTTGGGCACCGTTGAAAGTTCCACCCTTAGGAGGCTAACTTCAGTCACTAGTTTAAGGATCTTGGCCAATACTCCTCACTTCTCCGAAACTGCTGTGTACAATTGTTGTGGGTTAGTGAACCATTTCTGTAGGTTATCCCAATGGTGCCACATTTCAGTAGTCCCTGTAATTGATCCCCGCATATAGATTCTATTTCAGTTTGTTAACCTTAATAAATCACTTTGGGATCCTTTGCAGTGAATGGTACTGTATTAATGCAAGACATTATATCCTAGTCAGGGGACATAACAGCTCAGATAACTTAAAAAAAAGGGTGAGAAAGACTAGCATTAAAGGGTTTTAACATATTTCAAGTGACAGAGAAGTGAATTTTGACTGCTGCGCACTCTTCTATGCTCTCGTATAAGTAGGTCTACTCCTGTTCTCCCCCCCACCCCAGCAAAGCTTTTTTACTGGCTATTATTAGCATCCTAATTTTTACTGTGATATGCTTACGTAAAAGAAAAGAATGAGAGATACCAGCTGTGAAACAGTCTGTATATTATGCATATCATGACATGAGTTTGTCATTCATACCATTTGTCTATCTCCTTCACTCCTCTTTCCCTCCTGTCCTGACAATCCTCTGTATATGGAAATGCATGTGTGTCTGGGATTTTAATGACTCTGAACAAAACATTAACAGTTGAGCAGCACACTGACTGACCATATACCGGGGCCTTAAGAAAAACAGTTCAATCTTTCCTCTAATGCATAATCCTGCTGTAACCTATGTTTAGTAAAAGTAACTGAGGAATAAGGAGGGTTTCCTTTCCACACACTCTTAAAAGTTAATTTAAAATGGCAGCTGAAGTGAAATTTAAAGACAGCCTGAGGGAAAAATTATAATAGGGCACTCTGACCCCTACAAAATGTGGAGAGAGATAAGTTGTAAATTAAAAAAGTAATTTTATCCTTAGTGGTGTTAACTATGGCCAGCAAGAAACGCTAAAAGAAAACAATGTAGTATTGCTTTAGTGGTATAGTCAGTGTTTTCATTATACTGTATAAACTCCTATTTTGTAATTTCCCTACAAAAATTAACCACTGTCTCACCCTTCCAGACGGCAAACATTTCCATCCGCAAATTTTTTAGTTTACAATTTTAGAAAGAAATCCATTTCACCACATCAAAATTAAATTAATTTATGCTTCTAGTGTATGCATAACTCAGTTTTACACAAAAAGTAATTTGTGATGCAATTAGGACATGTTTTCATATATAGTCCATATTCTTAGCTTTATATATTATAAAATGACTACAAATAATAACAGACTCTTGCTACCTGTATTTTGATATCCTTTAAAAATCCATCAAGATTTTAACCTCTGAAAACAATAGAAAAATGTGTATCTTCTTTCTGAATGCATAGCTTAGTGGGTCCAAAAATGAATTTACAGGGCTAGTGTGGTCAAGCTAGTAAAAAAGTACATAACATTGGATGATCTCTCTCATTTATTCCGGACTGATCTCTTTAGCAATGTAATTGTCATCTTAAAACTCTCACTCACCTCAATGGGAGTGCCATATTCAGTGGAGCAATTGCAGGTTTAGTCTCTAAGGGTATGTCTATACTGCAGTTAAACACCTACAGCTGGCCCGCATCAGCTGACTCGGGCTTGGGCTATGGGGCTGTTTAATTGCAGTGTAGATGTTCAGGGTTGGGTTGGACCTTGCAGCGGGGAGGGTTCCAGAGCCCAGGTTCCAGCCTGACCTCAAATGTCTATAGTGTGATTAAACCAGCCTGAGCCCTGTGAGCTGAAGTCAGCAGACATGAGCCAGCATGGGTGTTTAATTGCAGTATAGACATACCCTAAGGAGGCAACAGTGTTTCCTCATGCAACATGTGAAGACCAAAAAACGGCTCTGGATTTGCTGCATTTTCACTCTGTTGTGGAAGGAGAGAGGTATAAAATTTGTTCAAGAGAATTCTGCTCCCTGGAAGCAACATAAAGCAGAGAGGGGAAGGAAAGGTAGAGATGGGGCCAGTTGATTTAGAAGGGATGCAGTGCACCATGGCCTTTACTGCTGAGAGTAGGCTGCAGGAACTCCACAGACTGTCTTCACTTGTCTACTCAGGTTTAGAGGGGAAATTTTGTTCCCTCCAACTGTCACATAGTTCCTCACAATCTTTTTGTGAGAGCTGTGTTTATGATCAAGGATTTGGCTGAAAGTAACTATTAGGAATTTGCACTATAGACTAACTATTCCATTGAAGTTGATACACACACTGAAGAGATGTTATAACCCAAGGAAAAGAACTGCTAAGTTAGTTTTAGGCATTGACAAATCCAGACAAGGCATTTGAAGCCGTAGCAGACACTGTCCTTAGCTCATTTCATTGCGTCTCGGTATTGCAGAGGTTTCACAGCCTTGTATAGTACTATATGCTAAATGCACTATAATAGCTAGATACCACAGAAGACCGGTTTTACCAACTCTGAACATTCAAAAATCATGAGTCCACCCTAAAAGTTCATGGGATTGACTTAAAGCACCCAAGAATTAAGATATTAAAACTGGGGACTTTATTTGCCTCTAGTTTGAGTCTTTCAGGATTCGTATTTCTAGACTTTTCTCTGTTACCTTGACACATACAAGCTTCCTTTTAAAAAAAAAAGAAACAACAGAGATTATCATAACATGACTGCAGGATTTGGGACTAGTAGAAAAACACCAAAACATGACAAGAGCTGTGATAAAATCATAGACTGTCAAAATTTCACCTTCAGCTTACTAGTTTTTGTCAGTTTGTATTCAAACCTAGTATTAGACACATTGTATCATCAGGTTAAAATTGGCAACAACAAAAAATGTTTTCTAAAAGCTGTTTTATTTATATCTTAGATTAGGAGAGCTTTTTAACCTTATTTACTGATCTTTGTTTACTCTTTGCACTTTGCTCATCTTGAATCATGAAATTCTGCTGGCTTCAACTGAGTTACCAATGATTTATACCTCTGTAATGATTCAGAATGCACATCACAAAATGGTAGCCCTGAATTTCAAATTCACTACTGCCCTCCAAACTCATTCATATGCCCACCTCATCTTACATGAAGATCTTCTAAACGGTTTCAACTTTTAATTATAATTATAAAATATTATTCTGAGAGACCTGGGCCTGAATCAAAGCACTTAAAACATATGACTAATCCAAACCTTTTCAGCAAAAACATTTGGAACTATAGCTTACGCTCTGAAATTTACTCCATTAAGTTAAAGTTAGAGACACAGCAACAGATTTGACCCAGAACATCATCATTCTTAAAAAAAATTAATGAAACTTTAAAAATAATGCAATGGATAAACTTTTGTTTGGATTTAAGTGTTTCTCCATGTGGTTTACAAACTTAACCTTGCATCTTTGTGGTGGTGGCTGAGAACTGTGAGGTGGGTAAATTTGACTAAAAACAAAAGTGGAACTAACTAGTATCTTTTTGCACTGGTTTTATAACACAGCAAAGTCTGACTTTGTATATGTATGGAAACCTACCATATAGATAAGAGCCAGTAATAAAAGAGTCTGATAAGATGAGACCATTCTATTTTAGTAAAATTTCATGTGTAAACAGGCATTCCAAGACACAATGAATCATATTCCAGATGGTTTCTGTATTTGTCCACATGCTTATAAAATAAAAATCTAGGAGAAATGTGTGATCTCACTGACTGATGGAGTATCTGTAAATTCAGTTTTCACCATGGCTCAAATTAATTGAAGGCAGAATGAGAAAATAGCTTTTGCTTTTCAAACTGTAACAAGTTAATTTATTTTCAGTATTAGCATATGGGAATGCAATTAACACTAGATCACAGAGATTATTTTCCATATGGAAAAATGGCTCTTAGTAAATACAAAATTATTGGGATGCATAGTCAAGGTTACCTAGAAATACTACTGTCATGCAGGTACTGATGTCTTCATTGCAAGGGTTCAAGGTAATGTTCCCTGCTGATCAGTCCCCCTTGGAGGATATTAATATTTTCAGGTGACCTTGACTGTATGTGTGTTTTTCTAGACCTTTATAATTATTAAAATATGTATTATTTATTTTAAGAGTTTAACAGGAGGACAATTATGCTTTAAAAGTGAAAATCTGCCAATTTTCTCTTTGGTGAATCTGGTTCACCAAATATGTATTATTTATTTTAAGAGTTTAACAGGAGGACAATTATGCTTTAAAAGTGAAAATCTGCCAATTTTCTCTTTGGTGAATCTGGTTCCAGATCTCATGGGTGCATTTATAACATGAGAAGATTAGAGATAACAAAGAAAGCACTCATTGTGAAAGCTGATTTTTCCACAGCACAGTGGCAAATGTTATAGGTATCATACTTTAAGTAATTCAGTTTTAACAGTCATCCTGCAGAACAGGAGGCAACTGTGCAGCTGTTATTCATTAAGAATAGGACGCAGATCATCCTTTTCTTACTGGCAGAGAAAAGAGCCTGGTCTCCTTACGTTGAGAAAAAATAAGAGTGGAAGATTCTCTCCTTCAATCCAGTCCTCTGCTGAGAAGACTATTCTATTTCGAAAGACGAAAGATTGGCCTAAGAGTGGACTATGCAGCAGCTTTATCTCAGATCAGATCACTTACAGCATAAACCCCTTTCAAGCAAGGGAGAAGGGAATGCTGGATGGCACAGTGGATAACAAGCCTTTCACTTCTCGAGACTGAAGTTTAAATCCTATCTTAGGTCACAAGATAACTGTCTGTTCTTGTCCTTATGTATCGACATCACAAAATCACTACACAGTTTACTAAAAATGACCCCAATTGGCATGGTCTGCTGAAAAGTTATAGGTGTGGATAAAACTAAACATACATTTGGAAGAGCTTCATGTGAAACCTTGTGCAGTGTTTTCTGCTCTATATTTGGCTCAAGTCAGTACTCTAAATCCTTCACTTTTATAAGCAGTAACGTAATTCACAAGTAGGGCTGAGTAAATATTTTAAATAAGTAATATTTGAAAATATTAATTCAAATTAAAAACAGAACTTGTGTTGTCTGCATTTGTGACCTCTTATTTACATAAAACAACTGTGTGTGAAGTTTTGTTCACAAGAATGTACTTGGAAAGAGAAAGTGTCAAATTCTCATGCAAATATGTATTCATACATTAATATGTATTTACAAGAGAAGTGTTTGTGTGGGTATCTTCAGAGCTCTTTGTGGGTTTGGGCAATGATCAGAGCAGGGAACAGAAACACTACCAGATGCTGTAGGGTATGTCTACACAGCAGCTGGAAGTGAAACTTGCACTAGGAGGGCTTGAACTATCATGCTAGCACGGATGTTGCAGTCCACAGAGACTTGGGCTAGCCACCTGAGCTCAGACCCAGGGTCTGAGTGGGCCTGACAGCCCAAGCTGCTGACTGAACCACAGCATCCACACAGCTATTTCTAGCATGCTATCTTTAGTCCTGCTAGCACGAGTCTGTCTACCCATGCTCAGAGACTCACTTGCAGCTGCAGTGTAGACAGACCCTTAGTTATCCTGTAAGGGGCACTCAACTGTTGAGCACCTCTGAGTGTCTGGGTGTGATAACAGAGTCAATTTCTCTCCTCTGTTGCCTCCTGCAGGCTGCCAGCTGATTTTGATGCATCTTCAGTGGCTTGGCCCTCCAGCCAAGTCACAAAGCCCTTTTTGAGTATTAGAGTCCAGGAAATAAAGTCACTATCCTCACTTGGGTCTTCAGCCATGGCTCTGAGCCCCTTTTTAAACTGAGTCCTTTTTTCAGGCTCCCAATTAAGGTCTGTCCCCTTTTGATGTCCACACAACTTTACTGGTAGCTGGTGAGGGACCCTGGGCCTGCCCACTACTCCTGGTTCCAACTCAGAGACTCTATAAACAGCAGCAACATAGTGCTCAACTTCATTCTTCTGCTGCTGTTTCCCTGGGCCTTTTCCTACCAGGCCCTTTTATCTCTAGACCTGCCTCAGGGCTAACATCCTCAGGTCCTTCTATCTCTGCATTCCCAGTTATGTAAATTCAGTCAGCCATAGAATTTGTCTGATTGCTGGGCTCCTTTGACCAGAGAAGAGCACCTTGTCCACTCCTCTGGTCCCAGCCAGGAACTGCACTGTTAATCCCCTCTAGATCCTTTTATTGGGGCCAGCAGGGCCCTTATTGGCCATTGCTATCCCCTCTAGCCCTTGGGGGACTGTGCTTTCCAAAATGGCTGCTCCAGAGAGGCCTCTCTAGGCAGACCTGGAGGACCCACCACCTTCACTACTCCGTTCCTCCCACATTGCTGCTTCCTGGTATGGGCTGTAGTAGGAGCATGGGGCCTCCTGTAGAGAACTGCAAAGGCCAGGTATACCCTATCACAGGCCCACAGTGAGGATTTACAACTTTCAGAACTTCAAGCTGCAAAGCTGTTTAAAAAGTCAAGATTTTTTGGAACTATATTATATCTTTCCTCCTCTACAAAAACAGGTGAACTTATTTTTTTCAAACTTAAAAATAATTTAAAAAAACCCCAAAACAAATTACCACAGCCAAAAAGTTTTTCTAAAAGTTTTTCTAAAAAACTTTTAGAAAGTTGCAAATGACTGAGGAAAGGGGATTAGGATGGAAACAAATAAGAAACCTTAACTGTAATGGGATGCAACTACCTCATAGCTATAAAACCTTTTTTGAAAATGTAGAAAAACATCCAAAAATATTTAATACATTTCATTTGGTATTCTATCATTTAACAGTGTGATTAATCACAATTAATTTTTTTAATTAATTGCGTGAGTTAACTGTGATTAATTGACAGCCCTAATATGCAGAAAGCAATATTGTTTCTCCCATTTTGGTCTCAAGGAAACAATTATTTGAAACTGGACATATTCTTAAGTATCATTCACAGGAAAAAGTTGCAGACATTTTTTGGACCTCATGCAGTTTTGAACCTTCTACAGACATGTTTCATGATGACCGGCTAGTAAAAAATAAGCTGGGAATACATAAGGGAAAAAACACTAAATAGTTACACACAAATATTTCTGGGTACAACATTTAGCAGACTGCAGAATATTTTATGTTGTAATCTAACTGCTATGGGCAGAAGATAAGGGGTTGAATGGAGGAAAATAAAGTGTTTAACTTTTAAAAAAGCAAGAAGTATAGCTAATAAGATGACTATCTATCATTACCCTGATCACTTTACTTGTCCAGTCTGCTCTGTCCCTTTCACCACCTTACAACAATCTTTGTCTTTTTAGACTTCATGATCTTTGGGGCAGGATTCTCTTCTTCTGTTTAGAAAGCACCTTGCACATTTTGGCCACGACTGCAATACCAATAAACACTGGTTTCATAATTGCCCCTACTACTGTCAATCGTTGTGCTGGCCACTTCCAAGTTATCAAAGTATAAAATACAGAAGGGATTATAAATGTTGAGAATGAGAAATTGTAGTCATAAAAGCAGGTAGAGGTGCATACTCAGCTAATTTCAAGCTAAAAAGTTATTGTAGGTAGTTAAATTACTTATTGTTTAAACCTGAATTACATACAAGAATGAATATGGTGTACTTTATTGAACAATTCCTTCATTCTTCCACACTGAGTTTTTATGTTTCTATGTAATGATTATCACAGAAGTGTGAAACAGTAGCTATAGTAGCAACTTCTAGCATAGGGAAAACAGGGGCAGCTGCCACATACAGCATTTTCAGATAATTAAAAAGTTATTGCATGTGGAACCCCCCTGTAGTTTTAAGTATGTGAACTCCCAGAAACTGGGCAGTAATTTTTTTTCCTTTTGACAGGTAATTAAATTGAATGTTTTTGTACAACTTCCTCCTGGGGGCTGGAACATCTTAGCCTGAAGTCAAAGTGTGGTAGACATTATCTACATCTGAAATTGTTTCACTAATTCATTTGTCAGTATGTCAAGCAGCCCCCTTCTGTCGGTCTGTGTTGTTCTGCCAGCAGCATATGATTTATTTGCTGTTTTGCCACGTAAAAGGATTAACATCTCTCTTTTAAAAGGTTGGATTATTAGATTTCTAAGTTAGAGATACTTCTCAATTCTTTATTCACTCTATCTTATTCACAGTATATGGAACTGGCTACACAGTCTTTCAGTTTGTTAGCCACAACATTACTTGTGCAACTACAAGAAACACAATCAGCACATCACACTTTTTATTTTCCTGGATGATAAAGACAATGCAGTATAGCTCACTTCACTGCCCAGGGGTCTTCCTTAAAAGCCTTCCTATAATTGGAGGCAAGATAAAGTTTCCATACATTTTAAAGAACAGCATTCAAATGCAGTCAGCCCTGTCTTTTGGAAAAGAACTGAGAGATTTCTCACTTGCATTTACTGCATATGACGTTTCAAATAACAAGAGTCTCTCCAACACTCTTGAGCCTAGTGACATAATTATAGCTAGCATACCCTAAAATGAAACATTCTTGCAACTGACAGCACTGTATTTGGTTTCATAAGAGGTAAGTTACGGTTTCCTGCACAATAGTTGTTCATAGATGTACACAACTAACATAATTTGGATGTACTCCTGATTTAATTATTTGTAAACACAAAACCACTAGACTTCCCACTTCAGGCTTACGTCTCCCTCTATTAATGCAGAAACTCAGTGCCACCAACCACCATGAATTTATCACAAGTAATACAGTTTTGGCCCCTACTTCAGGCAGCTTCATGATGATGTGGAACTTCACAGCATTCAAGCAATTTGAGGAAGTATAATATGACCTAGACCTACTACACCCTGCCCCGGAGTCTAGGGGAAGGTACATTGAACTATCAACCCTAAAACCATGAGTTCTAGTCACAGCTCTTGCACTCACTGCTGTTAGCATTTCTTTACAACCCTTATTATGAGTCAAGATCTTATACCAGTGGTGCCCAAACTTTTCCAGTTGCAGCCTCCTCCCACCAATAATAGAATCTGTCCCCACCCCTCCTCCATTACTGCAGAGTTGGCTTAGCAGAGGAACTTGATCTGAAGGCAGAGCTAGGGATGGGGGAGGAGCTGGGCTAGAGGTGGAGCTCGGCTGTGGTTATGGGCGGAGCAGGGCTGGGGAACACTCCCTCCTGCTTTCCCCCCGGGGGGCTGGCCTGGGCTCTGCTGCAGCCCCTCCCCCCACATTCATCTATGCCCCCCAGGAGGCGCAACCCACACTTTGGGGACCACTGTCTTATACTGAAACTTAGGGGAGGGGGGAAGAAGGGGTAATTATCACAAACCAATATCATAGGTATCACAGACTTATGTACTTCTACATGTAGGTTGCAGGGCTGCTACAAGCAGGTCTGACTCTTGTACCAGATATGGACAGGCTAAATAACTTCTTTTATAGAGAGAGAGACACTAGAGATGTGTCTTCAGTTAGAAGCTTTAATGCACTACTAGTCTCAAAATAAGGTAAGTTACACACAGTGTCACTTATGACTGTATAATATAATACAGTTTAGCATTACATTACATTACATGTATCCTTTATATTTTACATTCCTATCATTTATAAAACATACACTATCCTGCTATCTTTAAAAGTTCAGTGTCTAACAGTCTATTAAGTGTCTCTAAGTTGTACTGCTTTTCTTGTTACACAGCCTGAACACATAACAACTTGGTTATCAGGTTGTCTATTAGTCCAATGGCTGACTATAGTTAGTTTGGAAATAATCTTCTTATTCAGCATCCATCAGCTGTAGAGTTTGCTCTATTCATTGATCTTTCAGAGGAAAGAATTTTAAATGTCAGTGATTTCTGTTGAACTCTCCACTGTTGGTCTCAAATCACATCATGATCTGGGCAATGCATTTTTTTAGTATTGTTAATTAATAATTATGACAACTGGAGTTTTCCATCCTTTTTCTCCATTCAGTTTGACACAATACACAGTCGCCAGGTTCTAGATCTGGCTGTTCTGAGTGAGGACTGTTGTAAAACTGTCTGTAAGCTCTTTTTGCCATTTTATTCAGACTCTTCGTATCTGGCCACTTTGGAGATAGAACAGCTGTATTTAAATGGTTTCAGAGTAGCAGCCGTGTTAGTCTGTATTCGCAAAAAGAAAAGGAGTACTTGTGGCACCTTACAGACTAACCAATTTATTTGAGCATAAGCTTTCATGAGCTTTCTGTCTTTGGAAAAGAATCTGAGTTGTCTTCCCAACAGGAGCTGTGCTAGACTATATCCAAGAGCTGCTATCAGTGTTGATCTGTAGTTCAGAAGAGCAAGGATGGATCTTCCTGGTGCAGGATTTTCTTGGCTGTCTGTACAGCTCTCTCAACATCTCCATTCGCTTGTGGGCAATGTTGGCTGCTAGAAATATGATCAAAATCATATTTTATTTGGAATTACTTACATTTTGCTGCAGTGAAGTGTGGTCTGTTGTCTATCACTAGTTGTTCTGGAATACCAAAATGAGCAAAAGTGCACTTCGGTTTCTTGATAACACTGTGACATGTCTTTCAAGGACATTATTTATATATACCTGGAAAACAGTCCACTACAACAAGGTAATAATATCCCCTGAATTAACAAAAATCTGCAGCTAGTCTATTCCAAGTTCTGTCTGGTAGAGGTGGTGTTATTAAAAGTTCTTTGTGTCCTGTTGGACTGTTATTCTGCAAAGTTCACATGCAGATTCTTTATTATTTACATCCTTGCTGATGCCCAGCCACCACGCCGACTGGTTGGCCCATTCACAGCAAGTAGTTAGACCTTGATGACCTTCATGGATGAAGGTAAAATTTCTCCCCTCATTTTGTTTGGAATTATGATGCAATCACCTTTAATCATGAGTCCATTTGACTCACTTAATTTTCCACATACTGCAAATCAGCATCTTGTCACCTCCTCAGTGTTTTTTTGGCCGTAACAGAACTTAGAACTTCTTGAAGTTGTGTGTCAGTTAAGGTTGCTTGATGTAGCCTTCTTTCTGATACTGGTCTGTATGTGTCCAGAGCATCTATTTATATCTTCAAGCTCAAGCTGAGTGCAATGCTGTGCTCTATGACAGTGTGTCTGCTACTACCAGATTTTTTCCAGGAACATAATTAGTAATTGGGTTAAAATCACAATAACTTTTTCAATAGACTTGATCCAGGTCTCTTCCATTGATGAGGGTTACAAGTGGTTTATGGTCTGTTAACAGTGTAAAAGCATCCAATCCTCACCGATAGCTGTAAAAGTTCTCACATGACCATATACATTCCTTTTCAATCTGTGCATATTATTGTTCTGCTTTGATGAGTGTGCAAAAGCAAAGTGCAATTGACATCCACTCAGCTCTATCTTGATGGAACAATACACCACAGCTGCTTGCATTCTCACTGACCATTGGGACCATTGTTCACATCACTGTACATGAGAACTGGTGCTGTTAAGATGATTTCTTTTACCTTTTTGAAGGCAATTTCTTGATATGGCCCCTATACCCACAATGTGTTGAACGTCAGTAGTACATTCAGTGGTTTTGTCACTGTAGAGAGATCTCATAGGTATTGATCAAAATAATTTACCATCCCCAGCATACTGCTCAGTTCTGGTACATTTGCTGGTTCACTGAATTGAATTGCCTTTACCCTCTCTGGGCTAGGATTGATCCACCTTTGTTTATTGTTTGTCCCAAAACTCAATTTGGGGTAGGCAGAGAATGCATCTTTTCATTGTTTAGCTTTAGCCTAGCCTGAATCATGAGGATTAGATATTCATTGAGGATTTTATTGTGTTTTTCTAATTGAAGAACCATATATCAAATCATCATCCATGAAAACTAACTCCATTTGTGTTCGTTAACAGTTCTGCTAACTTTCTTTGGAAGCTTTCAGGTACATTGGTAATCTCAAAAAGTAATCTTTAAAAGCAAAATCTCCCAAAGTGTGTGATAAATGAAGTCAGTTTACAATTATCTTTGGCTAAGGCAATTTGCCAGAACCTGCTCAAGGTATCCAGCTTAGACAATACTGTAACTTTTTTCACTTTGAGGAGGAAGTCATCCAGTGTTGGGAAGATATATTTTTTTCTCTCACAACTTCTTCATTAAATCCTGAAATCCACAAAGATTTGTATTTTTCCATTTTTCTTTATAATTGGCGCCACTGAGGTGTTGGCTTAGAGATTTTCTCGATAATGCCAATCTGTTCCATTTTCTCTAATTCTATTTCCACTTTTAGAAATCCTGTGAGGTTTATGTATGCTATATGGTTCAGTATAGTCTCTTAAGGTCATCTGAACTGGACCTCCTTCCAAGAGTCCAATATCGAGTTCTTCCACCTTTCTCACTAGGACTATCATGGCTGCCACACAGCAGCTCAGAAAGCTTTTGGTCTTTGATCCTTTGATCACATACAAAAGACAAAATTTTGCATTCAGAGTGTCAGTTGTTTTTGTGGCGAAATGGCCCCGGGCAGTTTGGAATACCTCCAGGACTAGTCAGACCTCTCTCAGGTGACTTCAGCTCTTAGAGGGGTTAGTGTGATTGTAAGTCCCTCTGATAATCACTGTCACATCTGCTGGAGTCAATTTTTAAAGTCAATAATCTTTCCATGAATAATAAATTTCATTCTCCAGGCAGACACTGCGATAGATCCCAGAAACAATCGCTCTTGACTGTCCATTATCATAATTAGCTCTCACTGCCTTAGTTTGGCAAACAGCTGTAAAATGTCTATACCTGTGCTCTTGGCTAGACATCAGTTGGGATATGAATTTTTCCACATCTTGTACATTTAGTCTAAAAGGTTTTGCAGTTAACCTAGAATTTGTCCCCCTTAGGCTCAGGGGTCTTATGATGACTTCTTGAAATCCCTTTCAGATCCTATGATAATTACTTTTAGCACTCGTGCTATGTCTGTTTACAACTTCTAAGCTAGTTTTTGGTTTGGCAAATATGTTTTGCTGCTGCTTCACAAGTTCAGAGTGCTTTGGTATTTGGTAGCAGTGTGTAGATTTAAATTTGTCTTTAATTGTAGTTCCTGAGAAATATTTTTATCTCTAAGTCCAATGATTAGTTGGTCTCTGATACTTTCATGTTTTGCAGTGTGTGTCCCCCCAAATAGGTTTCCAGACAATGCATGTAGAGCTCTTATAAAAGATTCCTGGTTCCTGTATTCTCGGGTATAAACATGCTCTTCCATAAACCACATTTCTCTTTGGTAGGAGGTATGTATCAAACATACCTAGATCCCTTTCTTAGTCTTCTTTGCAGCTGTCTTCAATAAAGGCAAAAGATTTAAAGAAATGCTCTGTTTGCTTTATCCCATAGCATAAATTCAAGAAGATACCTGAATATTTCCAGTTTCCTGGTGGAGTTTTGTAGCAATGAAAAATCTTGCTTCTGTTCTGTCTATCCTGAAGGACTATCAAAGCTGAAGGTCTCTGGGGCATTGAAGAGTGGCATGTTGATGAGATTTGATCCTGCAACCTTTGTTAAACATGCAACCTTTTTTACTTTGCTCCTGTTTGCAACTTTTGTTGCTGTTTTCCTTCTGTTTCCACTCTCCTCTGGCACCAGTGAGGCTACCTTTACTTCTGACACCATTTCACATACTTCTGGTACAAGGTAGGTTGCAGGGCTGCTACTAGCAGGCCAGACTCTTGTACCAGATATAGACTGGCTAGAGAGTTCTTTTATATACAGATACTAGAGTTGCACTTAGGAAATTCTGGGAACAGAGAAATGAGGTCTCTAATATATCAAAGACAAATGTCATCCACGTTGCCCAGTGTTCAGAAGAAACCATGCCAAATTAGGTACTTCTGTAACCCACACTAACATTATGGCTCTGTGTCACTCTCTAGCAACTAGACCACTTATAGATGGTTTATGATTCTATATTCGGTTCCTTAGCTCAAGTACTAGAGGTTCCAATTTCAGTCCCTACAGATTACCCAAATCAAGGTGTTGTCACATTTGGCTATGCTGTTTGTAATCAAGAATCCTGGTATTCAGTTGTGCTGTCTCACAAACACCTGTGCAAACCACTGACAATGTGTATGTTCTATATGGGCAGGCCTATAAAAAAGAGCAGCATACTTCCCTTTCTCCACCAGTTACTCCTTCAGCTGAAATGGAAGATGTTTATACTATGGTTTTGAAGGTTGCATGTTCAAACACTGCAACTGACCTCATGTGAACATGACAACATATTATAGGTGGGCTTATATGCAGCATTCAGTTATTTTTTAAAGTCTCTCTCTCTCTGTAATTGTGACAGCTAATGTAGATGTTTGTTTTTATTAATTGAAATGTTCACAGTTGCAGGACATTATTGGGGGAGGGTCAGACAATTATATAATGACAGATGTTGGCATTCAAAAAGTTAAAGGTTTAGAAAACAGCTAAAACACAAACTGTTGACATCACATCTCAAAATATACAATGTAACTACCCTTAAATCAAACTCTAATAAGTTCTTAAGCAGCATTTTTCTTACTTTGCCCATCAATACATTCCAGTTATCAATAGAAATATTTTTTTCATATTTGTGTGTGTACAGTAAAAATAAATATTTACCAACATTTTCTGATAAAAATCTAAGACTTCCAAGTCTAATTAGCGGCAGGGCTGGGAGTGCTGCCTATTAAGGTTGCCAGACACTGCCCAGTTTAAGATCCTGCTTTCAGTTGCTTATAACTTCACCAAACTAAAACTATTTGGCCTGATTTTTTTGATGCTGGGTGTTTGCCTCAGGCAGATTTGTTTGTTTGTTTTTGGATGTGAGGGGTGGGGATAGATTTCAGCTAAACAGTTCAACCATTTCTAAGAACAAGGCTATGGAAAAATATGTCTTGTCTTACCCATGTTATATTTTGGCAACTTTTTGTCTGAACACCTCTATCACCCCTATGCTTTGGGGCTGGGACTTGAAATTTGACCAGACGTGGTCTTTGTCTCAGGGGCATGTCTTTCCATTCTCTGTGACTATCTGCCCAAATTTGGCCAAGTTAGAAGCCTTTGAAAAACTCCAATTCACATATCTCAAGAGACTCCTTCGATTTTAGCAGTGAAAATCTCTGAAGATTCCATTCTCACTGAGCATGTTTGAGGCTCTCACAACTCCTGCATGTGCCAGGACTGCACATGTTCATCCCCCACAAAGCAATGGAGGATGCCTCTCTCCAGCACAGGACTACCGGGGCAAAGCCAAACTTCCCTTTAATGGCTGCTCCCAAATGCTCTAGTGGCCAGGCATTAGCACTGAGAGCAGGAAGCCTGCCTCTCCCATGCTCTCAATGACCCCATTTGGCACCCAGGCCACATGAAGGAGGAAGCAGTCAGATTAGAATGCAGAGGGGACAGAAGTTGGATGGGTAGACTGGGACTGGAAGCCAACTGAGAGAGTGATGGGGTGGGATTGATGCCAGTTGGCTGAGAGGGTGGGGAGAGACAGAGTGAATGAGAAGCAGGGGGAGACATTGGATTGACAAAAAGAAGCAGGGGACAAGGAGCTAGGGAGTGGGGACAGATTGGAGAGCTGTTGAGAGAGAGACTGAGAATGAATGAGGAGCCCACTAACGGAGATTAGGATCTTTTCTCCCTCACTGTCTTTGTGCAGCTTCCTTTCTTGCTTTGAGCTTTCTCCTGCTGTCTCAGGGCCCCCAAGGAGCCTTCTTGCTCCCTGCAGTATGTCTATAGACCTAGCTGCAATTTCCTGATCTTCCCTCTTTAATGAAACCACCTTCTGCTCTTTATGGGGAATTGCCTGATTCCTCTCAGGTGCAGATCATTCTATAATCAGGTTGTTTAACACCATGCTCTCCAGTCATTATAGCTGGCAATACTGGAAATGGTAAAGTTAGATTACTGTCCAGCAAAACTAGCAGCATTTGCCGGGAATGATATCTAGCTTACAGCAATTGTACTACATCTTTTATTTCAATTTTACTTTCCACTTTGGTTTTTTTCCTTTTTCTACTAGGTCACTTAAACCCTCTTCCAGCAAAGATATTGTGTCCAGAAAGCTCAGTAAATAGCATTTGCCACATTGGATCTGACCATTGGTCCATCAAATGTGGTATCCTATCTCTGGTAATGACCTAATCAGGGACATAGGCAGGGCAGGGCAAGCGGGGCAGCAGCCAAGAGTGCAAAGCCACAGAGGTAGAAAAATGGGGCATGGCAAGGGTCAGCCAACCACAGCAGAGATTGCCTCCTCGCAACTGTATAGTGGTTCCAGCACTCCAGAGCCCACTAGTGTCATTCCCCTTGGCAGCAATGCGCATAGGATCTGCCTACCTCAGCCAAGTCACCTCAGTGTGTGAGAGGCTTCCTCCCCCAGCTGGGTGCTCTTGCTCCCCTGCATCCCCAAGCACTGCTTGGAGTGCAGCTGGGCAAACTCCTGGGGGGCCAAAGGGGTGTCCAAGGTGAAAGAAAATGTCCCCATAAGGACTGGACGTGTGGAACCTTCCTGGGAACTCCGGGCAGGATACTGGTGGCTCAGAGGGGAGCAGCTGCTGCAGCCGGGAGCAGGAGCGAGGGGAAAGCTTGGTCCCAGGCTGGGTACAAGTGCCAGGAACCATGTGACGGCCCTGAGCAGGGAGACCATAGCCCAGAAGCTGGAGGGTAAGTCACTGGCTGATAAGCTGTGGGTGGGAACGTTGGGAGACTATGTGAAGCACGATCAGGTGCTGGGAGAACAGACCCTGCTGCCGTCCCTGCTCACAGAATCCCCTCCCTCACCCTCTGGGGCCCCTCTGTCTTTGTTTCTAAAATGCTCTGCTTAGAAATTTAGCTTGATTTAACAAAAAAGATAAAATATCACCCAAAATTGAAATAAAATGTTTCATGAAATATCAGGATTGGAAGGGACCTCAGGAGGTCATCTAGTCCAACCCCCTGCTCAAAACAGGACCAATCCCCAACTTTTTCCCCAGATCCCTAAATGGCCCCTGCAAGGATTGAACTTACAAGCCTGGGTTTAGCAGGCCAATGCTCAAACCACTGAGCTATCCCTCCCCCCATGAAATGCAATGAACCTGAGATGAAATTATTTTGGCCACCAAAACAAAAAAAAATCATTTGCTCAGCTCTACTGCTGTAGAACTTTGATGTTTGAAAATGATAGATTAACATTTTCTGTTTATTTCCCTCTATTTTCCATTTTTGTTTTCCTCTAAGTTCCAAGCTGTGACTGAAACTAGATACAGAAATGACAAAATGGGGAGAATGACTCTTCTTACAATATTGCTGACCAGGTAGGAAGCACCACAAATCTTATGAAATTTCTGGTATGATTCTGCAGAACAAAGAGGTTTGGATTAATATCTGAACTGAACTATCTGAGGTTTGTCCTTCACAAGCTATTATTTAGAGCAGTTGTTTTCCAGCCCTTTCCTTAGGTAGGCAACTTCATACAAGATAGATCGCTTCAAGGACCCACTCATCTCTAAAATGCTCAATCCCCCAGCATGTGCTTCTTCAAATGCTTCGTTCTGAGGGCCACTAAGAAAAGGTCAGTGAATCAAATTTGAGTTTGGTGGGTTGAGGGTAATGCTGGTGGACTATAACTAAGAGTTATGGGGTGAAACTGAGCAAAGGAAAATTTAGGGTGGATGGAGAGATCTGTTACACTGCCTTATAGTGTCCAAAAGGCAATAGAAAGAGCCCTACCCCTAATGAAATGGGTCTAGAAAAAGAACACAAGAATGCAGTGGAATAAAGTCACTCTCCTGGTTCAGTAGATAAACATAACTCGTAGATCTATTCCACTTCTAACTTCTGATTTTAAATAGAGTTAGTGAACAACTTATTTAGCAAGTGGAGTCACGTTTTTCTGTTTGTGGGATACACACAGGCAGATCATAATTTCCTCAAATTTATTCAACAAATACCTTGTCATAATGTTTGCATTCTGGATTGCCCAATATTCAAAAAATCAAGATGTTTAATAATGAATAGTTTGATAAATCATACCACATTGGGTGAATGTGCAACCACTTCATCATGTACACACACCTGTGTGTCTATATTCTCCATCCACAAACATTTTTATTAAGCCCTATGCCCCCAAATACAGAAGTCAAACTCTGCGTATGGGGCCAGTCCCATGTTTCTGGGCTCGGTGAGGGAGTGACACCTCCACCCCGACTCACCTCAGCAAGCCACCCAACCTGTCTGGGTTGCGGGGAAAACAAAATATCTGTGGAGCATGTGACCGTGCATGCTTCCCCCCGCCACGTGGCACCTTTGGTAGGGGGCGCAAATATGGTTATGACCCTGGGCACCAAAATGCTTAGTTTCAGTTCTGGATCTAATGTTTCGGAGGAATGCATCCCTCCCATCCATTATGTACCTGGCCAGTCGTGCAACACAGTTTATGGGAGGGGAAAAAAATCCACTTCCCAGTTCCTCAGGTAACCTGAGTAATAAAGTGCTCTTTTTGAATATTTTATACCTATAATTAAAAAAAAGTAATCTGTGCTTATATATTAAGCTCAGTCAGTGCATCCTGAAGTACTTTACAAATGTTAAGTTTCAACTCTCCTATGAAGTTGTTAACCCCATTAAACCAGTAGAGAAGCTGAGAGGTTAAGCAATTCATCTACAGTCACACAGGTAATCTGGGGGGAGAGCTAAAATAGAACCCAGATTCCTGTGCTTTAACCACAAGATCACCCTCCTTCTGCTGATTATGCTGAACAGAATAAGATTGGATTCTGAACCTACCTAACATATATTATTGAGCGTAAAGTTATTCTGCCCTCTTAAAAAGCCAGCACATTTAGATGAATAGATATCTAAGCGTGTGTGGGGGGGTGCAAATTATTGTACTGCACTGCATGGAATAAAGTATTGGAGTTTAAAGTTTAGGGGTCTATTCACCTATTGTTGCACAAAGTTTTTATGTGGGTGATTCCTGTTAACATTGAGTGGAGTTATACACCTAAATCTCCTGTGCATTAACCAAATGAACCCTATGGTAACTATATTAATTTCACAAATTGCAGAGACTGTCACATTGGTTGACATGGGCCTGGGCTTCTCTAATATACAGACTGCTACTAGTTGCTACTGTCTCCTAAATGGAAGTGGAGAAACTGGGAATAGACTGGAGGGGAAGAAAGAAAGGAAAAAAGCAATGAGGACAATTGCAGCAGACTTTAAAAAAATATAGAATATTTAGTAGTGAAATGTGAACCACAGAACATTTTTCAAACCTGAAACTCTGTTAAGACTTGTGGGATTAGCATTATTATGCTCTCAGTTGGCCTGGAAAGCATATTTAAGTACAACTCCAACTTAATATAGCTCTACATAACTTTATACTTTCTTTAGCCACAGGTGGTTTTTGAACCAGTTTTCTGCAATTATTTTGTCCACTTGAAAAAAAAAATCATCTTGCAGAACTGCCAAATGTGATTTTCTTCTTGAAGAGTTTTTGACTTTGGGAGACCTTTGCAGGGGGTTAAAGTAGTTTAAAAAAAAGTGGAAAAGTAGAGGGATAGAATTACATTCATATAGTATTTAAAAAAAATCCAGGCACAGGATACATGCAATACAATCAGCTTTGCTAGAGAGGAGTGGGTCATGGCTGGCTATACAGAGTTCAGATGAGGAAGGGGCAGGTGATAATTACTTGCAAAACTTTGGTACTATTCAAATTTAGTTTTAAATGGCCCAGTCCTGCAAAGTTTTCATTAGCATCTTCTACTCCCCATTTAAGTCAACTACAGAAGTGCAACCTAACACTGCATTTTGTTTCTTTAAATCACATTTAGGAAGCCAGGGAGAAAAAGACTGAAGAAAGTGCCAGACAAAGTCTACAATGAAGCATGGAGAATATCTTCAGAGATAATACCTGAATTATGCCACGAAAGAACTCAGGTTGTATAGACTGAAATACTCTAAGGATTATCATCAAGGCATAATATTGTTTTATTGTAACAGAGCCCCTTGTTTAGGGTCAGAAGAAAGCAATTCTTTCTGTTAATTACCGTGACCATGTTGCTAGCTCTCACAATTGTACTCTAAGAAAACTGCCAAATGTCTTAAGTATCAAAGTCCCAGCTCTGTGTCATTAATCATGTGACAAACTCAGATTTCATTTTTTGAAAAATAAAATTTTCTGGCTCTCGTGGGTGCGGAGAAAGCCTTGAAAACCATGAACTTTAGAGGATCAAAAACCAGAGCCAAATAAAAAGATGACAATATTTATTATTTAAATAATTTCACAATTTTTAAGCCAATCCATTTTTGAGGCATAACTCATTTGTGAACACTCTGGGTTAGCAATACTGTGACAAGTACACTCTGAACCATCCAGGATTAGGACCAATACTGGCAGATATTTCTCTCGAGTTCAGAAAGTTACTAGTGAAATTTAAAAGCTCAGCCTTTTTGTGCAGGAGAATTAATGACACTTACAGGAAATGGTTAGCTACCTAATAGCACCTACACATCAAAGTGATTTTATTTGTACCTAAAAGATTATAGGTCTGAATATTGGAAACCAAGTTAAGAATGAGTGGAAAATGAGGCCTAGGTATCTAAAATAAAAAAAAAAAAAAAACCACACACAAAAAAAAAAAACCACAAAAACCAAAAACCTTCTGGGTAAAGCTTTTACTTGTGTACAGAGAAAAGTATTAGGTTATTGATACTGTTGCAGACACAAATGTCCTTATCCCTCTGTAGATTTCTTCTAAAGCTGACTCAGTAGGCATCCATATAACTTTAATGACTTGGAGATATTTTACCCACGCAGCTCTGCAAGTCAATAACTGAGCACAAACAAAGTAAGGAGGTTTTCAGCTTTACATTAAGTAAGACTGAAATAGAAGATGCTCAGTTAAGTTCAGTCAAAGAAGTCACACCAGAAAGAGGAGCTTCCCCTCTGCAAAAAATACCAGGATCAAGCAAACAAGCAGATTTGAGATTGGAGCATGTACACACTATTGCACTCAAAGAATACCATTTTCCAAAGCAGAAATCAATCAACTGGCAATTCCTCACCAGTGTCCAAATGCACCCAAAACATTAATGATTAAAATTACTTGTGTACTTCACACCCAGCCACAGAGGTGGTGATGATGCAGTATTATGCAATAGCAAAGTCAGAATTACAGCAAAGTTAGATCACCTTATCTGGTCCCCAATCAGGATCCCTGCCTATTATTTTTAAAATATGCAGACAAAGCATTACGGAATCCCATACACTTCCAGACAATAAAAGTAGTAATTAATATACTTTTCAATTACTGCTGGGGTTGAGATATTGGCATGTGCCTTTGATGTTCTGCATAACCATTTCAGTTAATGTTGACCACCATTTTCTTTTGTTGAGTTGTGAACTGCTTTCCATAAGCTTAAATCTTCTTTTCTCATTACAGTAATTCTTGCACTGCCCCAGAACCATGAGGAAAAAAACAAAACAAGCAAACCCTAGTATAAACATTACCAAAATGTACAAAAGAACTTTTAGTAAGTCAGCTTCACTGTAGCAAATATGCAAAAAAGGTCAAACACTTAGTGTATATCAGCTGAGGATTGTCTATATTACAAGTAAGTGAGCAGCAAGCCAGGGTGTCAATCTACAGTGCACTAGCTTGTCTCATGCTAACTCATCATGTGGATCCTGCCACAATGCAGTAGTAGTTCCTTAGTTTGCTTTGATATTTGAAATGGGAGTATGTCAAAGCGCACTACAGAACTTTAGTACACTATAGCAGGGTCCACATGTCAAGTTAGGTCGTGGCAAGCTAGTGTGCTGTGGATTCACATCCTGGATTGTTGTGCATTATCTCATCATGTAGATAAGTCCTCAGATACTAAATAGAAGAAGAAAGCAATGCTGGGGGAAAAAAAATCAACATTTGTTTAAAATTTAATTAATATTGGCAGGTGAAGCAAATAGCATTTGATGATTTTGAAAGAAGGAGAGAGAGAGGTATTATACTCTTACAGCCTAGGGATGCTCTAGCTCAGTGGTTCCCAAACTTGTTCCGCCGCTTGTGCAGGGAAAGCCCCTGCCGGGCTGGGTCGGTTTGTTTACCTGCCGTGTCCGCAGGTTCGGCCGATCGCAGCTGCCAGTGGCCGTGGTTCGCTGCTCCAGGCCAATGGGAGCTGCTGGAAGCGGCGGCCAGTACGTCCCTCGGCCCGTGCCGCTTTTAACAGCTCCCATTGGCCTGGAGCAGCGAACCACGGCCACTGAGCACCGCGATCAGCCGAACCTGCGGACGCGGCAGGTAAACAAACCGGCCCGGCAGCGGCTTTCCCTGCACAAGCGGTGGAACAAGTTTGGGAACCACTGCTCTAGCTATTAGTGAACTAGAAAGCTGCCTAGAACGGCGAATTTGGCCTGGCCACACGCTGTCATGATGGAGGGATGGCCAGGCCAAATTTGCCACCTTAGGACACTTTGGAGGGGTCACTGAAGTGGTGTACTGAAGTTTTGCCTAGCCCAGCAGATGGTCTTTGTAAAAGCAGCATGTTTTCTGGAAAAAAAAAGATGGTTATTGTTGTTTTGGAAGTAGGGGACAAGTGTTTGCTCTTCTTAAATTAAGAGGCTAAAATCATTAGCTACGGGCAAGTCTAATGCATTCTGTTTATTTGCAAATTCCTTCCTATACACAATGCAATTTTGACCCGAGATGGCCCTGCTCTACCAACATGGATTGGGACAAGACATCTGTGTGAAATTGGGTAGTACCAGAGCGATAATGATGGCGTATCCAATAGAGAATGCTGTAAATGGAACAATCTTACTTTACTTGAGAGATTTTAATCTCCAATAAGTGCAGCAAAATGCCTTTTTTTGCAGCTTATTGCAATTTTATTATAGAGAGGCTCAAGCCACAAAATATAAATTTTTATTTTTAATTGTCCCACCCCCATCCCAAAGTTTAGCAGTGCTTTGATCAGGGATTTGGTTTGGGTCCATTTCTAGTTCTTAATTAACAAAGACAGAGTATCTTTCTCCTCATTCTGCATGTAAGTTTCATGCTCCTGAAAGTGAGGAAATATTGTTAATATTATGGTAGCACCTAGAGACTCCTATTAGGGCCTCATTGGGCTAGACACTGTAACCACAATGAAAAAAAAAAAAGGTCACTATCCAAAAGAGTTTACAAGCTAAGTAAATTTCTGGCAGTGGGTTGGAGTCTTGCATAATTTAAGTAGGTCTTCAAACTTCCCATACAGATAACAACTGGCACAGGAAACCTCGCTTACTGCACCTCTACTATCCCAGTTCTCGGCCTCTCTTGATGAAAGACTGCCATTCATAGTGAACATCTGGCAAACTGTTTGCCACAAACAAGTGTTCAAATAATTTTTTTCACTTGTGACCTAATAAAAGATTTGAACACATCTCTAGAAGTGACGGGTTAGTTAAATACCTTTGAAAATCTGTCCCAAAGTCTTTCTTTGAAAACTGCCAGTTCCCTGATGTTATCTCATTCAATGAATGAAATCTGAACTTTAGAAAGAGTTGCTATTGCTGCTAATAAATTGTGAATGTTAGTCAAATAGCTTTTGAGCTTTTCTGCAGAAATACCTTAAGATCTCATAAGTAACAGAAGAAAATTCTGAGCACTCTAATCTATCATGGTTTACTAGGTAGAACTTTTTACTTTCAACACCCAGTGTGATTTTGGCTTCTACTTATTTTTGCTCTTTTTCCATCTTTCACACTTACTGTAGGCCTGAAAACACATGAACAAATAGGAATTAATAGTCACTGTTTATAATGGATCTAACTTGAATTTTTTGAAGTAACATAGTCAACGTCGATTGTCAAATTCTGTCCTCTTGTAAGCAGGGGAATAGTCCCGCTATTGTGGGGAACTTTCCTGGCTTCTGCACTACCCCGGTGAAGTGGGCTAGCGAAAGGATCGGAGTCCTCGCTCCCACTTCCTTTACCCATTGGCCTCCCTGCCCTTGAGGACTCCCCTTCCACTCTCCTGTCTGGCAGAGTCCTCGTAACCCCAACAAGGCTGGGCCCAGGATTCCTGGGGGGCTCGACCTCCAACCCTGCTGTGGTCACCTAGGACAGGGGCTAGGGTGTCCCCACTCCGGGGTACTCTCTCTGCACTGGGCACTTCTCTGACCCACTGACCATTACATACAAGTTAAAGCAAATGCAAGTTATTTAATCAACAATTAATTTTAAAAAGAATAAGGAAAAATGGGAAAGGTTAAAGGAAACCCATCAAGCCACTCTGTGGCAGGGAGCATCACAAACAGTGTCTCTGGAATGTCAGGACAGTTTACAGTCTGTTCCTTGTAAGTCCCAGGCCTTCTTCTCAGACCCTGGCTGTGCTGTAGGGATGCTGTGGGTTGGATACTTGCTCTGGTGGTGGCCACACTCTCTCAGGCTCTAAGCGGTAGGACCCTTCTTCCCAGTGTTGCCCCTGCCCTGTCGGGGTTACGATCCAAGCCTGGCCTGCAGAGCCTCTTGGCTGTGGCATCTCCCTGTGCTGGGCCCGCTACCCAGGGTCCCCCTCACCGCACCCAGCTCTGGACTGCTCCAGCCCCAGCTCCACCACTCTGTCTCTGCTGCTCTGCCTCCAGCTCCCTGGGCTGCTTCTTTGGCCCCTCTGGCTCTGGTTGCTACAGTTCTGCTCCCAGGACAGGTCTGCTCTGCAGGCTGCTTCTGTGACTCTGCTCCCAGCACTGAGCTGCTTCCTGGGCTGCTTTTCTGGCCCCTCTAGCTCTGGTTGCTGCAGCTCTCCTCCCAGGGCAAGTCTGCTCTCTCTGGGCTGTGCCTCTAGCTTTGGGGCTGCAGCTCTGCTCCCAGGACAGGGTCTGCTCTCTCTGGGCTGCTTTTCTGGTCCCTCTGGATCTGGCACAGCTTTGCTCCCCAGCTTAGCTTGGGCCCCTGCTTTCTCCTTAGCTCGGCCCCACTCTGTCTGACCCAGGCAAATCCAGCTCACTTGGAGGATGGGACCTCCCTGGCCTCCTGACTCTCTGATTAGCCTGCCCACCCTGTCATTCAGGCTGACCTGGAGCATTGGCCTCTCCCCATTGTTCCTGGGGACCATCAGTCTCAGGGTCCTGGTTTCCCATAGACCCTTCCCCTTTTAGTACTGGGAGCTAGCCAACCAAAACACTCCCACTGAATGTTAGTAAGAGGGCAACAGTCCCCTTACACTCTACTTAAAGCAACACCTCTTGGGAAGAAAACTGAAATCTGCTCTCTTATCAGTTGGTTCCCCCTATATCTTATGGTCACAAAATTTATTATGGAATTATTTGTGAATTCTAGTAGGTCAATGGCATTGACTTCTCTTTTTAAATATAGACAACACTGAAATATTTCCAGTGGAACTGTTTAAGGAAAGATTGAGCAAACTTTCTTTCACTAGTTTGTTTATTCTTTTAAATAGGCCATGAGGTCTTGGATAATATAAAGAAACCATTTTGCACTTGATACCATTGCTACTAAAGTAGTGTTGCATATCAGGAGAAGTCAATTGCATTCCCTTGTCCATTACCAATTCCTTGAGAAATCTTCTCAGACTAAGAATGATGACATGAACTTTACCACTGAAATAGTGATTATCTTTACAGTGAATGTAAGTTCTAGCCACTTTGAATGATAGGTAAAGGTTTGCCATAGTAATGGTAGACTAACAGACTGACCTTCAAATGGTCCCATTAGGTCTAGAGCAAGTTTCTTTCATGGGCAGTTCAGTCAGTCAACCGATTGACAGGGATGCCGAAGTTTTTTCTGTGACTTGTCAAGTTATGTAATTCTTGAACAAGCTATGCAATTCTTGATTATTTCCTCAATCTGCTTGTCCATCCCTGGCTACCATAAGTCTTGATGCAATTGTCTTTTGGTTAGACTCATTCCCAGATTTCCTTCATGTGCCAGGTGAATCAATCATTCTCTCAGTAGTGTTGGCACAATAAGGTGGTCAATTCTCAAAATCCATGAGATGCATGTTGTGACAAAGTTCCAAGCCTGTATTGTTGGGCACCATGCTTTCATGCAGATTCGGTGGCCTCAGAAGCTCACTAAGGCTCTCACTGTGACCTCCCTTTTTCAGTGTAGTGGCAAGGGTCACAGCCTACTGAGCTACTTTCATCACAGGCCAGTATGGGAGGTGGAATATCCCCCAGTCTCTGTTTCTCCTTTGAGCTTAGTAGGCACAGTTCGGCCTCCTCTCTGGACTGAAGCCTGCTTCCCGTCTCAAGGGGGGTCTTTGTAGGGCGGGGGATAGGAGGGAGAGGAACCTGGCCCACCCTCTACTCTGGGTTCCAGCCCAGGGACCCGAATGGTAGCAGCTGTTGGCAGCTTCCCCTTCACCACTGGAGCTGCTTTGATTCCCTGAGCCACTTCCCCGTGATCCCCTTTTCTAGCTTCACCCTTACCTCAGGCTTCAGCAATGTTCCCTTTCCTCCAGCTCCTTTCACCTGAGCTTATCTGAGGGAACTGGAAGGAGAGCTTTTAAACAGTATCAGTGGGACCTTGATTGGTTCCAGCTGTCTCCATTAGCCTAATGGCCTTAACTGTTTAATTGGCATCAGGTGTCTTAATTGGCCTGGAGTAGTCTTTGTTTGGCTATCCAGGGAACAGCGACCTACTCATCCTGAGGCTGAGATACCTACCTTCCATCACTCTCTTATATCCTTCTAGTCTGAGTCCGTCACAATGTCTATATGGTTGCAAGTCTTCTAGTATCATCGTCTTGCAATGCCATGCATTGACTATCTACGTCCTTAGGTCCTGAAGTACTTTGTCTTCTCTCATGGCTGTTGCCCACTCTGAGACTGTGATAACTCCTTGGGTTGTAGCAGTGATTTGTGCAGTTACACTCTTCATCATCTTTCTTTATTGCACCCTCATAAGGTCAGAGACCATCTGCAGCGGTGTTCTTGGCACTTAGAAGATACACAGTCTGGAAATCAAAGTCCATTAGTTTGGTGGCCCATTGGCAATTCTTGGTATTGCTGATCCAGAACCTTGTGTGGTGAATAAAACTGATCAGATCTTGTGAGCAGATCTGAAGATAAATCTCCTACCCCACAGGTAGGTTCTGAGGTGCCAGAGCTTCTTTCTCCAATGACAGAATAGGATTTTTCTGGTTCAGTCAATGCTCTTGAGGCCAGTGCAAGAGTGACTTCTCACCATTTTTTTTAAGCTGAGTCAAGACAGCACCAAGACCGTACTCACTACTTTCATAGCAAATTTCTCTACAAACTTTGAATAGTATTCACACAATCTCAAGAAGGACTGAAGTTTGACCTTGTTGTCAGGCTCTGGTACAACAGAATTGGTTTTCACTAAGTGGTTTTGGCTGTATGTCATTATGAGAGATTGTATATCCTAGATATGTCACTGAGTCAGCATGGAATTGACATTTCTTTTTGCTGATGGCAAAATCACGTTGTCAAAGTTTTTCTAGAACCTTTTATAGGAGGACATGTTTGGATTCATCTTTGCCATACACTAGAATGTGATCTTAAAAGTAAAACTCCTTGTCTCTCTAAAGATCCCATGTATCATTCCCTGGAATACAGAAGCTACAGAGGCTTACAATTCAAATCAATGTTGTTTGGGTATCAAACCTTCTGGAGTGAAGAAAGTTGCATATTTGTGGGATTCTTCCATTAAGGTGATCTGGTGGAAAGCTGAGGATAAGTCAAGAGTTTTAAAGACTCTTGCCTCCTTCAAGGTGAGCAACATTTCATGGATACTGGGTAGAGGAAGATAATCTATAACAGTGTTGGAGTTTAGATCTCTCACACACATGCAGATAGCACTATTAGGCTTCCTGCTGAGACCAATGGGAGAAATCCATTCTGATGATTCAGCAGGTTCAGTGATATTTGTTTTGCATCATTTTAGAATCTCCTCCTTGGCCAGTTGTCTCAGTACAATTGGTGCGTTTCATACTTTATGCTGTATGGCACCACATTGTTTTTAGCTGGATCTTCTGCTTGAAGATTTTTGCAACACCTGTGAAAACTTCGGGAAAGTCAAGGAAGATTCCTGTTTATAGCCTATCTTCAGTTTGCAGGACAGGCTGTGTACTATTCAGATCCCTCTGATGATTCCATACTAAAATAGAAATGCTCACTTAGGCTACATAGATTTTCCCTTGGGTATTATGGATCTTGTACTTGAGAATAGCTGTAAAATAGCCATTGATGGGGATTGGAGATCCTCTATACCCTTTGGGGTATATGTCTGGAAGATGCAACTCAAGTAGGGAGCTGACAAATAGCACAGTGTAGAGGTGGTTGGGAATTATAGTTAGGGCCCTACCAAATTCACGGTCATGAAAAATGCAACACGGACTGTGAAATCTGGTCTCCCCTGGTCTTTTGTGAGCTTTTACCCTATACTATACAGATTTCACAGGAGACACCAGTGTTTCTTAAATTGGAAGTCCTGACCCAAAAGGGAGTTGCGGGGGGGGGGTCACAGTATTGCCACCCTTACTTCTGCACTGTCTTCAGAGCTGGGTGGCCAGAGAGCGGCAGCTGTTGGCCGGGTGCCCAGCTCTGAAGGCAGCGTCCCACCAGCAGCAGCACAGAGGTAAGGCTGGCAATACCATACCAGGCCATCCTTATTTCTGTGCTGCTGCTGGCAGTGGCTCTGCCTTCAGAGCTCGGCACCCGGCCAACAGCTGCCGCTCTCTGGCAACCCAGCTCTGAAGACAGCGCAGAAGTAAGGGTGGCAATCCCAGCCAGCAGCCGCTGCTCTCTAGCTGCCCATCTCTGACGGCAGAACTGACACCAGCAGCAGTGCAGAAGTAAGGGAGTGGTTGCAGTACTGCTACCCTACAATAACCTTGCTACCACTGCACAACTCTTTTTTGGGTCAGGATCCCTACAATTATAACACCGTGAAATTTCAGATTTAAATAGCTGAAATCATGAAATTTATGATTTTTAAAATCCTATGACCATGAAACTGACCAAAATGGCAGGGCCCTAGTTATAGTATAAGATGAACCAGAATCCACTAACATCCTCATCTCATGGCCACTGACTTGCACTTAGCGGTGTGCAATGGTGTAGTGATCTCCTGTCATATTCAGAACACCACGGGGATTCAGTTCCCATCATCATTATCTGTGAGAACTAAGGATACTACATTGACAGCAGACTTACAGACTACCAAAATGTCTTTTTTTTTTTTTTTTGCACTTCTTGTATACAGATTTCTTGGCAGGACACCCTGAAAGTCTGCCCTGTGACCTGCCTTCTGCTGCAATGTGGTATGTGGGAGGGTAAAGCCACTGTGGATGTAAACTTAGGAGCTTTGCTGATTGCAGTCTTGTATTGAAGTGCATTAACCTCTGCAAGTTTGGAGACATCTGATGTTATGGAAAGTGATTTAGTAAGTGGATGGTGCTTTCCACTCATTGGGCAGGTTCTACGTTTCATCCAAGGTAAAGCCTTTTATCATGAGGAGTCATTCATGAATCTCGGAACTGGCTATCTTCATGAAAATTTGATCTCTGATCATTTTCATCTGTGAAACTGGGAAATCCACAGGTTGTACTCAACTCATGTAATGCAGCTACATAGTGGTCAATGGGCTTGTGAGGCACCTGTACATGGGAACCAAATTTGAAGCATTCGGCAACAATATTTAGTAGAGGATTAAAATGATCATCCAGGGCTCGGAGAACAGCATCATATGCAGTTGTATATTGCAGTTGGTCAGTAATAGGAGGGAGATGCTGGGCCTACCAGGCTTGACAGTAACCTTAAGGTTTCTGAGTCCGTTTGTAAGGCTGATTAGAGAAAAACAGTAGATCAACAACACTGATACCTTCCTGCTCAAGATGTAATTTTTTTTAAACCAGATATGCATATTCCGCAGATTAAGTTCAAATAGAGCAATAAAAAAATAAAAATCAGTAATAAGGATAGGAACTTTCACAAAATTGGTCTGAACTGATGAAGGGTTATAAGAATGATACTTTGCCCTTTCTCTGTGCAACAGCTTTCACCTGTGTATTTCAAGTGCTTTTTAAATAATTAAGCCTCCTGAAGAAATACTTTACTCAGCTGCAAAATGGAGTTCACCGAGAGGCAGAGCAAACTGACTTTTACTGATAAAGCAAATCAGTAGCAGAGCTGGGATTAGACTCCCAGGCCCAGATCCACCAAAGTATTTATGCATTTAAGTTCAAACTCTAGGCTCCTGAGATCCTCTACTAAGCTACTGCTAAACCTGGTGGTGCCTAAAATACCCCAGCACCTAAGAGTCCAACTGTTAAAGTCCCCTAGTTGCCTCAGCTTCTGAGCATGCGTCATTCACACAATGTCTTATTCTAGGCTCTCAGGTGCCTAAAGTCCAGAAGGATTCTCAAACCAGGTGAAGATGAAGAGAGGCATTGCCCCGCCTATCTTGCCTGTGTGGCCCACCCAGTAGCATGCTTTCAGCAAGCCTAACTCTACATAAAACTGCTGATGGGACTAGCAGAGGGAGGTCTCCCTTATAACCTTTAGCCCAGTACTTAGGGCACTCATCGGGGATGTGGGAGACCCCAGTTCAATTCCTTTCTCCACCTGATGAAGAGAAGGGATTTGAACTTTACTATAGAGTTGCTCTCTCTCTTTCTGGCCAATGAATATTTAAATTATTCATTCACAATGGAACAGCTTCAACAGGAGAGACAGAGAGAGCCACATCAGAATATCCCAAAGCCCAGAGGTTCAGGCACTCACATGAAAAGTAGGAAACCCTGCTGAAATCCCATCTCCTCAGCCAGCAGAGGGGGAAAATTGAACTGGGGTCTCCCCCATCCTTGGTGAGTGAACTAAACTAACCACAGGGCTAGCGATTATAAGGGAGACCTCCTCTCGCCCCTACTCTCCCAACTCTTTTGTGAAGAGTTAGGTATCTGCAGCTGCTGTTTTTGCAAGAAGCTTATTAGGTGTAGGACAGAGGTTCCCAGCTGTTGATCCCAAATGAAGATAGGCACCTAATTCCCTCAGAGGGACAGAGATAAGGAGAGAGGTGTGTCCTCAGCATCTCCTATTGCTAGCTTAGGCATCTCCCAGCCCAGCATACTGTTTTTTGTTTTAATCCCATGTTTAGGCGCCAAGCTCTCCCCATGCATTAAACAGGGAGCCTAGACACCTAATTCTGGGTTCGTGGATTCCACTGGGTGGCTAGACTCCTAAGTCCCTTTGTGGATTTGGGCCCCATGCCCTATTTATATCACTAAATCACACTTTCTCCTAGAGTTAATATTTGTGTTTACTAAAAGCAATATTTTCTCCATGAGACCAGATAAATTATACTTATTTCACGTTGAAGACAGACAAGAACTGTAAATAAAAAAAGTCCTAAGGAACAAGAATGATTCAATAGTCTGTGCAGGGATCAGGACTGTTTATTTCTGTTCCTGTCTCTGCCACTGATTTATTGTTTACCCTTGTTCAAGTCACTTAACTGCTCTGCCACCATTTATCTATCTGCAAGATGGTTAGAATACTTATCTAATAGAAATGCTCTGATAATTAATACTTGCAAAGTGTTTAATGATCTTCAGGTGGAAGGTGATGTCCTACAGAATTGCAGAGTGGTAGTGCCACATGGTACTAGGCATGTAAATACCTGTACTTCCTTGTTCTTGAAAATAAGCATTACATTGCTACACCTACTGTGTAGTTATTATCTTATAATTATATTTTCATATGGAAAGCTACAACCTGAGCTGACTTGTTTGTAGCTTATTAATACGTGCTTTAATATAGTGGAATTGTGTGATTGTTCAGATCCTAGGGTTTAAGTGCTCTGAGACGTATCTAGTGTTTTGGTTAATGTTTAGTGGATATTCAGAGGTACTAATAACTTCCACATATGTATTGTGCACTTCATATTTACAACAAACTGCAATTAAGTTTTAAACAATGTAGTTTATGTGTGGCAGATGTTAATTTCATATATTCTGATTCAAGGAGTAAGGTTAAAGTTTCTTTATGTCTTTTATAAGTTAAGAACAAAGTTTGCCTGTGTCCTGGAGAATATACACAAACAAGGGGGTAGGGGTGGGGGTGGGGAGTGGAGAGAGACAAAAACACAAAAAAGTTTGGTCTCAGTACGTGTCAGAATGTATTATTGAAAATTTATGTACAGATTTGTGATCAATGCTCCCCAACCCCCTTTCAGCATTGTTGACCTAAATATTTTATTATTAACATAATCACCTCAAAATAATATCCAAGAACGTCCAAAAAAAGTCTTCAGTATAACTGCTGTTTATTGGTTTTGGTATTGGATAGTATATTGTTTTGGTCTCAGCAAAATTCAAGTTCCATACAGTGATTTCTCTTAGGTTTGTTCTCTAAGTTGGTGTTCTATCATCTTCCATAAAGACCAATGAAATTTGAAATAGCAGTACTGTATGCTGCAAAATTTAAAGCCTAGAAAACAAAGGTTTTTTAAAAAATAAATCTAATATTTGTTTACGAGAGCACAATTAATGTGCTTGGTGCTTTCTAAACATTCACGAAGGGACAGTGACTGCTTGATGAAGTCCACAATCTAAGGAGACACAGACAGGTCATTATGGGCTGCAATTTCTCTCCGTTTTAAAAAGTATAGTTAAATCTGAATTGGGGAGGAAATTTCCAGAGAAGCAATGGCTTCATCAGTGGATGACAGTCAGAAGGGGGTCAGAATTAGGAATGGCCTCAACAGGAGTAACAAATCACAGGGATGTCTCAAGGGAAGGGCTGGCCAAAGACAGCTGGGGAATCTGAGAGCCAAATGAGATCTTTTCTTCTAAGCAAAGAACTCTACCAGATGGTGTACAAAATGGGAGACTGAAATGGATTGAGATGGGGGGAAAGAAAAAAAGAAATCTTGAAAGAGTAAGAAAAATATGTTAGCGTACTACTTCCACTCTG
This sequence comes from Natator depressus, assembly GCF_965152275.1. Lineage (NCBI taxonomy): Eukaryota > Metazoa > Chordata > Testudines > Cheloniidae > Natator > Natator depressus. Next base: position 68,862,166 of record NC_134237.1, on the reverse strand, counting down.
TAACTTCATTGATTATATACATAATATGTTTAAGGGGACAAATATGTGAATTATGATGTGGTTATTTAAAAAAACTATCCTTTATTTTAATTAATTATCCAGTTATTTTGCTCCCCCATAATAGCCAAAAAATGCTGAATTTTGTGTATAGTCAAGGTAGACAACCTCCTCGCAGGTCTGCATTCTTTGTTGGGAAGAGGATGATAACCTCTGGTGTTATATGGAGACCATCTCCAGTCTATTGATTGGTTTTTTTGCTGTAACTATGCCTCCAGTTCTCCTATTAAGTCAAAAGATTTCCCATTACATTTTTCTCCCTTGCATGTTGGGGGCAAGGTAGGTTTACATGCTCTATGAAGTCCTCCAAAAGAAAACCCCTGTCCTTATATGTGTAGAGCCTTAGAAACTATTTCATTTTAGCTTGACCTGACCATTAATGCCACAATTCCAACTCTCAGCCTCCAGGCAATTAAAAAGAAAGAAAATTGTTTGAATAAATCCAGCCAGCAATTTCCATGTAAAAAAGCAAGCTGGAACCATGTGGTCTCAATAAGGCTGTAAAAACACCCCCCACCCCCTTTATTTTCCTAAATGTACATTGCAGTGTACCCATAACCTCTTTTTTAAATCATCTTTAACCAGATCTGAATCATTCTGACCACAAATGAATGGGTGACACTGGAATGTGCTTGAGTAGACAGTCGCTCAGAAGTGGACTTTAGGGCATTTTCTACTTCCAATGTTAAAGGGCCTCATCCACAGCAAAAAAACCTTTAAAGGTTAAACCTTGAAGATAGAAAATGACATCATAGTTTAATCATTCAGAAAAAAAAATGCAACTTCTGCAGAATAAGTCAAAGTAATGTACCACAAACCACAGTGGGCAGATAAAGCCAAAGAACAGGTTTTCTTACTGAGGCATACAGATACCACAAGCAGCTGGCAGATACATGTTTAATTGTATTCACAGAAACCTATTGTATCTGTCAGTACAGCCATATTCAGAGCGGCCAGTCAGTACACAATGTCAGAATAACCACACTTAGAACAACAAATTGAATTCTGCTTTCACATTTATACTGTACTGCAGTCCAGGCTGTGGGCTACCATCATTTTTGGCACAGATGTAAAATGTACCTGGCAATATCCTTTAAAGAGTTTTAGACAGATCATTTAAGGCCCAATCCTGTGAGATGCCTAGCACTACCTGGATGGTGCTGAGCTTCCACAAGTCCTACGGAAGTCAGCAGGACTTGAAGGCACTCAACGCCTCACAGGAGTTAGAACAGAAATATCAGACATATATGAACACGATTTGCTGGGGAAGAGTCAACATGTTTTTTTTTAAAGGGAAATCATGCCTCACCAATCTACTACAATTCTTTGAGGGGGTCAACAATCATGTGGACAAAGGGGACCCCGTGGATTTAGTGTACATAGATTTTCAGAAAGTCTTTGACAATATCCCTCACCAAAGGCTCTTAAGCACAGTAAGCTGTCATGCGGTAAGAGGGAAGGTCCTCTCATGGATCAGTAACTGGTTAAAAGATAGGAAATAAAGCGTAGGAATAAATGGTCAGATTTCAGAATGGAGAGAGAGGTAAATAGTCGTGTCCCCCCCACGGATCTGTACTGGGATCAGTACTATTCAACTTATTCATAAAAGGAAAAAGGGGTAAACAATAAGGTGGCAAAATTTGTGGATGATACAAACCTACTCAAGATAGTTAAGTCCAAAGCAGACGGCGAAGAGCTACAAAGGGATCTCACAAAACTGCGTGAGTGGGCAACAAGATGGCAGATGAAATTCAATGTGGATAAATGCAAAGTAATGCACATTATGCTTTCCAATCCCAACTGTATATATAAAATGATGGGGTTTAAATTAGCTGTTACCATTCAAGAAAGATCTTGGAGTCATTGTGGATCATTCTCTGAAAACATCCACTCAATGTGAAGTGGCAGTCAAAAAAGCGAACAGAACATAAGCGCCGACTCTGTGGGTGCTATGGGGCAGGAGCACCCATGGGGAAAAATTTGCGGGTGCTCCGCATCCACTGGCAGCCAAGCTCCCCCCTCCTTGCCTCCTTCTCCTCCCCACAATACGCTGCGTCCCTGCTCCTCCCTCTCCCTCCTAGCACAAACAGCTTGTTTGGTGGCGCTTAGGACTTTCCAGGAGGAAGGGAGAGGAGCGGGGACACGGTGCACTTGGGGGAGGAGGCGGAGAAAAGGCAGGGGAAGGGCAGGGATCTGGGGGAAGGGGGTGGAATGGGGGCAGGAAGGGGGTGGGAAAAGGCGGGGTGGGGCAGGAACTTTGGGGAAGGAGTGGAATGGGGGTGTGGCGAGGGCGGTACAGGGGCGGGAAGGGGTGGTGCAGGGCCACGGGCGGGGGGGGTGTCGAGCACCCACCGGGCAGAGGGGAAGTTGGCACCTATGGAACAGAATGTTGGGAATCATTAAGAAAGGGATAGATGAGACAGAACATATCATATTGCCTCTATAGAAATCCATGGTACGCCCACATCTTGAATACTGCATGCAGATGTGGTCACCTCATCTCAAAAAAGATATATTGGAATTGGAAAAGGTACAGAAAAGGACAACAAACATGAATATGGGTATGGAACGGCTTCCATATGAGGAGAGTTTAACAAGACTTGGACTTTTCAACTTGGAAAAGAGACGACTAAGGGGGGATATGATAGAGGTCTATGAAATCATGACTGGTGTGGAGAAAGTAAATAAGGAAGTGTTATTTACTCCTTTTCGTAACACAAGAACTAGGGGTCACCAAATGAAATTAATAAGCAACAGGTTTAAAACAAACAAAAGAAAGTATTTCTTTACACAATGCACAGTCAACCTGTGGAACTCCTTGCCAGAGGATGTTGTGAAGATCAAGACTGTAACAAGGTTCAGAAAGGAACTAGATCCATCAATAAACTATTAGCCAGGATGGGCAGGGATGGTGTCCCTAGTCTCTGTTTGCCAGAAGCTGGGAATTGGCGACAGGGGATGGATCACTCGATAATTACTTGTTCTGTTCATTCCCTATAAAGCACCTGATATTGGCCACTGTCGGAAGACAGGATACTGGGCTTAGATGGACCTTTGGTCTGACCCAGTATGGCCGTTCTTCTGTTCTGTGAGTATTCACCATGTCTCAAAGGAGTCCCCAAATGCAAGTTACCTTTAAAATTATAATAGGAGATAGGAACTAATTCACTGTAGGTTTGTGAAAGTCAAGTTTAGGCAATGAATAATAAAAGAACCTACCTAACAGACAAGCTCTCAGCATAGGTATCACATCAGCTATAAGAGCAGAGAGGCCCAGGTTTAATATATATGTATCAGCAGCACTAAGTAGCATGTTATTTTTAAAAATATAGCCATAGTTTGAATAAGCTTCCTTCCCCCGTTCAAATGACAAATTATACATGTAGCCAAAGTGATGTGCCTTTAATATGGATAGGCCAGAGCCAGAACTCTGGATCCAGATATTAACTTTCTCATCGTTCAAGAATACCTGGATCCACGGTTTTTGGTTCAGGCCAACCTCTAGTGCCTAACTGCTGAGCTGAACACTCATTGCCAGAATTCACCGACAGTACCAAGTGATATGTTAAAAAACAGATTAAAGCAGGAAAAGTAACAAAAGACCTCAGGTTTTTCCTTGCATCAATGAGAAATTATAGCACCTCTGGAAATTGTGAAACTGAAAGCATTGCTGATGAAATCTGACATGATGCCATCAGAGGGGGAGCACAACTCTAGAAAGCACCATTCCAATTTTAGCTCCCAAAAGGAATTTTTGCTAGTTCTAGTGTCCCATTCCAAACAAGTGAATAATACTCTTTTTATAGACTAAACAACAGCATACACAAAAGATGTGAATCCCAGTGCAACAAGGACAAAACTCTTTTTGAACACTTCATGAAAAAATGAATGAGGCACTGAACACCATCTGCAGTCATTTGGGAATTCAGATCCCCACTCAGACAGCTGACCAGGTAACAGAACATTTATTCACCAATCTTCCCACAAAGTACAGGTGCCCAACCAGACTATTCTTTCCAACAAAAAGGGGAAAGTTAGAACTGGACAGTGTTGGTAAAAGTTTGAGAAACTGAAGAAACAAAAAGCTGCAGCCATTGGAGCAAACAGGTAAATGACTGCACCTGCCATATTTTGCACAATCAATCAACCATTTGCACCTGCACACAACTGCATATTTTGTATGTGACTAGATTCACTCCCACATCACCTGTGACAAAACAAAAGTAAACAATTGCCTTTTTGCAAATTACTACAGGGTTTTGGAATCACTATTTCAAGCATAGGTACAACCACAAGCAAGGCTAGAGAATCTGTTCCCCTCCTCAGGTTTGTTTACTATCCTGTTTATAACACTGTGATAGTTACATGGCAAATGCATTCACACTACAGGTCTTCTCCCCTTCCCCAACTTTTTAACATAGTTGAACTACTGGTTTTCAAAGCTTTATCACCATTTTGTCAAGTCAGTTCAACTAAATCTTGGCAACATCTAGTAGCATGCTGACTGCATTGTTTATCAGTAGCTTTATGAAAAATGGTCCCTAAGGTGGGTCCCTTTTTGACAGCCAGATAGTATCTCTGGATCAATATCCTGGACACTGTTCATTTTAAGTATTTCTAGAGACCAGTCAAAGAGAAAGGGGAAAAAATCCCTGTAAACACCATCATGAGTGGTTCTTTGGTAGCAAGCTTAAGAAACAGTATGGGATATGTACAAAAACAAGGATAGCAGCAACTGTTTGTTTACTAGAAGAAAACCTGGCTTCATTTTGCCCAGTTCTTGTCCTCTCAATGTCAGACGCCTCTCCAAGAACACATTCCTTTCTACTGTATGTTGGCTTCCACTTGTTTCCCCGAGAACAATATTTGCTAACTGATTGCTCTTCACTTCAAGACCTGAAAAAGTGATTTTTTTAAAAAATGAAATTCGTTTCCTAAAATGAGCAAAGGTGGTTTGAATGAATTAAAGCAGTTTAAATCAAACCTATTTTTTGCTCCTATGAACCTAAATAAATCTTTCCCCTCCCCCCATCCCTTACATTAGTGACCGACATACAAACAACTTCACTGTGTGCTGCCTCTGTCTGACAGTGCTAATTTCCACTTCACAGGTTCAAACAACAAACTAAGCAGTTCCTATTCTGTAGTTACTCTATTCTACTTACGAATGGCGATTGAACAGATTTTCAGATAACCTAGTCATGAAGCCCTATGGAAATCTTTCCAAGATCAGAATTTGGCTAAAACCTGTAGATTTTTGTTCGGGCTTTCTGGACGGGAGAAAGATCAGGAAAACTTGACTGCAAAGCACTGTTCGAGGCCACTATGACTGAGCATATACACTGCGATTCACTCGAATGCGCTGCCATTGCAATGAAATTACTAAAGCACCTCATTTCCTCTACTTCTTTATACGTATTTAATGCTGGCACTTACCGTCGTGGAACAAATGGACCCCCACCCCCCAAAGAGGTTAACGGTCTTCGTGTCCCTTTACTCCTTGACTATCTCCAGCTCCCAGCTTTGCTCTTCTAAAAATCAGCCTAGTTTGCAGAACAGAGGAAATAAATAGACAGCCGAGTTGCCAAAATTCCGACCACTCACGAGCAGCAGCGAAGACGTCCTCCCGGGTTCCGACTGATTCCAAAGAACAAAGCCTGCTGCTGGCAGTGAGGAAGCTGAGTGTAAGTCCCCTGGCTTCAGTCCAACTGTTGCTCTTGCTTTTGCTTCAGAATACGTGAGTGTGTGCTTGTGTGCTCCCGCAATGTATGTGAGAGAGGAGGGCTGGGGGGAAAATAGGGTGAGTGTTGGGGGAGGAATGCTGGTGATGTCCAAAAATAAGACGAAAGAAATGACTAGAGGGATCCGTCCCGTCCCCCCCCCCCCCTTACTTTCTCCTCTTATCACATGTGCTGAGGCTTTATCCCTTCCGGAAATTTTGATCTCAAGAGAGAAGGTAGAGAGCAAATTCCACAGGGGCTTCCCAAAACCGATCGCTGGTTGGACTGAGCTTTAAACCACAACGGAGGGGCTTTCTTCATCCCCTGAGCACGGAAGCTGCAAAGATACCTTGGGAATCGCGGGCTTAGTAGCACTCTAACGTTAGGTAGTTGTGAAGCACAATAGGTCTCTCTCTCTGCCCCTCCTCCCGCAATTAAAAGTTTACTCGATTTCCAAGATATGATACCGCCATTGCTTCCCTAAACTATTTCAGATTCCACTCCCTGGTATCTCTGGATGATGTATAATATAGAGTTTTTAAAATTTCGACTATGTATTTGCTTATAGCACAATGCACAAACTATGGCAACTTACACCACACCACACTCTCATTACCTCTAGTGAATTCTGTTACTCCACGCTTGGAAAGGAGCTTGCTCTGTACCGAAAAGCAAATAAGAACTTTCCCTGGAGAACTACAGAGCTCCAAGTTAACTACTGTGGTTACAAATGGACCAGGGATGCCAGTGCCAAAAAATAAATTGTTTTTTTATTCTTCACCACTGTGATGGGTTTGGTCACAGGGATCCCCTTGGGACTGTCACCTGACATGCTGAGATTACCTCTGAGCCCATATTCCCTGCCAAAAGCCTGCTTTGCTGAGCCCAGACACGCTAGCCTGGTGCAACACAGACCCAGGTCTGGTCCACACCCCCAAAGCTGCAGGCTTAACTGAAAACAGCTTAGCAGTTACCTAGCTCCAGCACCCAGACACACAGCTCCCAAGGGGATCCAAACCCCAAATAAATCGGTTTTACTCTGTATAAAGCTTATGCACGGTAAACTCATACATTGTCCACCCTCTATAACACTGATAGAGAGATATACACAGCTGTTTGCTCCCCCAGGTATTAATCACTTACTCCGGGTTTATTAATAAACAAAAGTGATTTTATTAAGTATAAAAAGTAGGATTTAAGTGGTTTCAAGTAATAACAGACAGAACAAGTAAGTCACCAAGCAAAATAAAGCAAACACACGTACATCTAAGCCTAATACATTAAGAAATTAATTACAACGAAAATCTCACCCTCAGAGATGTTCCAATAAGCTTCTTTCACAAACTAGACTCCTTCCTAGTCTGGGCCCAATCCTTTTCCCTGGTACAGTCCTTGTTAGTTTCAGCAGGCATCTTAGGTGGAGACTAGGGGTCTTCTTATGTCTCGCTGCCCCCTTTGTTCTGTTCCACCCCCTTTTATAGCTTTGGCACAAGGTGGGAATCTTTTGTCTCTCTGGGTCCCCACCCCCTCTTCTAAATGGAAAAGTACCAGATTTAATATGGATTCCAGTATCAGGTGACATGTTAACATGTCCTGTGAGACCCCAGCCTCCATTCTTCCAGGGCTGGCCTACACATACACAGGGAGGTTTGAAGTAAACAGAGCCATTTACAACCAATTGTCCTAGTCAATGGGAGCCATCAAGATTCTAAACTACTATTAATAGCCCACACTTTGCATAATTACAATAGGACCTCAGAGTTATACTTCATATTTGTAGCTTCAGATACAAGAATGATACATACATACAAATAGGAGCAATATATTCAGTAAGCTATAGCCTTTGTTATGATACCTTACAAGAGACCTTTTGCATAAAGCATACTCCAGTTACATCATATTTATTCTTATAAGCATATTTCCATAAAACATATGGAGTGCGACATCACATGGCAAATGCATTCATCATTCCATCATTAATTGAACAAAATCTTAATAAGAACATCAGGAAGAAACTAGTATGTGTGTTTCACCCATAGCTTAACATGGACTTTAATGCCACTTTCTAGTAGTCTCTTCTTAACATTGTGCCACAGTTACATCAGAGAACATTTTCTTGTAAGGAACAGTGTTTTAGGTAATGTAATGAACAGGAGCAATTGCACTTGGCAACATAGGGAAGAATGTCAGAAAGGACTTTTGGAATTAGTTTTTGTGTCACACAGAAGAATCTGGCAAAAGTATTTCAGGTATTTGAGAAAACTGAGCACCCAATATTATACCATAGCAAAACATAGTCATAGAATTTAAGTCCAAAAGGGACCATCAGATTATTTAGTCTGACCTCCTCTATATCACAGGCCACCAGCACCAATCAGCGCCCATGAAGTAAACCGAACAACCATAATTAGACAAAGGTATTACAACAACAGTCCTCAGGAGACTTAACTGTTATGTGCCACAAGTTGATAATAGGAGGGACTGAGGTGCAACGTCCAAGACCACTGCACTGGCAGGGAATTAATTTAGTGAAATATATCTACATGATCCTGGTAAGCAACCCACATCCCATGCTGCAAAGATTGGCAGTGAACTTGGGGGTTTGGGCCTACCTAACCTGGTAGAAAATTCCTTCCTGATCCTACAGATAGTAATCAGTTAGGGTATGTCTACACTAAAAACAAAACAAAAAACCCCCAAAATCACACCCTGCCACAGAGAGTCTCAGAGCCTGAATCAACTAGCTGCTTTTGGGGCTCACACTACAGGGCTAAAAATAGTACTGTAGATATTTCTACTCTGAGCCCCCCCAGTTGGGTTTCAGAGCCCCAGCTCCAGTCTGAGCAGGCATGTCTACACTACTATTGCTAGCTATGTAGCAGTACTCTGAGTCAGTTGACACATTCTCTGGACTTGCTGCCATATGTGGATTCTTTTTTGTTTTTGTTTTTTGGCTATGTAGACATACCCTTAAATCAGGGGTGGGCAAACTTTTTAGCCCAAGGGCCACATCTGGGTGGGGAAACTGCATGCAGTGCCATGAATGTAGGGCTGGGGCAGGGGGTTGAGGTGCGGAAGGAAGTGCGGGGTGTAGGAAGGGGCTCAGGGCAAGGGGTTGGGGTGCAGGAAGGGTGCAGTGTTTATGAGGGGGCTCAGGACAGGGGGTTGGGGTGCAGGAGGGGTGCAGGATGCGGCAGGGGGCTCAGGGCAGGGGGTTGAGGTGCAGGAGGGGTGCGGGATGCGATAGGGGGCCCAGGGCAGGGGGTTGGGGTGTGGGGTGCAGGAGGGGTTCGGGGTGCAGGCTCCAGCCTGGTGCCGCTTACCTTGAGCAGCTCTGGGGTGCCAGGGCTAAGGCAGGCTCCCTGCCTGCCCTGGCCTCGCACCGCTCCCGGCAGTGGCCAGCACCATGTCCCTGTGGCCCCTGTGGGGGGAGGCGGCAGAGGGCTCCATGCACTGCCCTCACCTGTGGATACCTCCCCCAAAGTTCCCATTGGCCGCGGTTCCCCATAGGGCTGCAGGGATGTGGTGCTGGCCGCTTCCAGGAGCAACGTGGGGCCAGGGCAGGCAGGGAGCCTGCCTTAGCCCATAGCGCCACGGGGGTGGCAGTCCTGTGGACCGGATCCAAAGCCCTGACTGGCCGGATCTGGCCCATGGGCTGTAGTTTGCCCACCCCTGCTTTGGATCCTGAGCATGTGAACAAGAACCAGCCAGCCAAGCATCTAAGTACCACTATTTCAGTACCACTTCTGGTCATCTTAAACAAAGAACAGGCCTGAACCAACACTTCCTCCCCCCATGATTTCTGTGGATGCTATGGAAAAGACTAAAATAGTACTCTTATCCACTTTCTACAATTCAGTTGTGAACCAACCATCTGCCTTCATTGGACTTTTCCCTAAGATAGGTGAAAAGTGGACATAAGGGATCAAATCCCAAATACCCTATCCTATGTAGGTCACTCCTGCCTTGGACAGATACCTGAGGGGCATGTCTTTTTCTTGTATTTTCATCACACTCATACAGCTTGTCATGCAATAAAGTCTCATTGAACTTAATTTGAATGTGTTTTTTATTCCCTCCCCACTCCACTACAGGAATCACATAGCTCTCCCAGAGCTGCTAGTGAAAAGATTTGTCTCACCTATAATCTAAAAGCTACAAGTACAGTGTATGTTGAATTCAAGTCTTACAATCCCATACAAACCGTTGAATATTGCAGAGGGGATGGGGGTCAGATGGGGGAGGCACGCCATTATTTAACTTTGTTTTGCCTGTATAATCACTTGTTAATACATTGTGTGGCTGTACAATGTTATAAATCCAAGAAGGTTCACCAGAAAAGTTATCAGAAAAGGTTCATGCAGCCCCCTATGACACTCCCTTCTAAGGGGCAACTCTGCTGGCCTTTAACCTCTACTTGGTAGCATTATGAATCCTGGTGCTTTCACTCACAATATCAAGGAGTTCCATCCCCACCCCAAACTTAAGCTGGTAAATTTAGTACTTCTGAAAGTCAAGAGCAGACAAGACTGGTTACGGCCAAAGACAGTGCAGGCAGATTTTGCCATGTACTCAGTCAATGCCAGTGCTTTGACATTTCAGACTAAGGCCCTTAATGAGCAGTATGCACTATTTGTACTCAACTTGCCAAAACTGACTGATTAACTTGAATAAAATGTCCACTGGGGACAAGGATAAATCCAGACTTATTTTCACTTCTGGCTGGGTTTTAGGGCTTGTGTACATGGTGCATTAGCTCTCACTACATTAATGTGGACTAGGGAACCTTTAGCATATGCCAACAGGGTCCACATGGGCCAGCTAGTCTGCAACATGCTTGTGCACACTAGTATTTATATACCTCTCATGAAGATTAATGCATAGTGTTGACAAGCCCTAACTTAGCACCAGCTAGGTCCTGACAGAGGTTTTTAAATCAGTTGTAGTGGAAATTATGTAAGAATGTCGGGGGGGGGGGTGACGCGGGAGGGAGGAGAAGGAATACTAATGTTGAGATAGGGTCTGAATGAGGAGGAGGTCATGGACAGCTGCCACCCACCTGGCCTGGTCTCACCTCCAGTCCTCACAACAACTGAGCAATAAACATGTCAAAGAGTCTTCTACAGAGTTTGAAAGTAGGGAAGATGTCTCCTCGTCTCAACTCCTCTCTCATCAAATATTTGACCTTGTTAGTGGAAATATGGCAATTCTTATGTTCCCCTGGATTGGATATGACAGAGTCCGGTATCCTGTCACAGACAATTGCCAGTATCAGCTGCTTCAGAGGAAAAAAATCTTGCAGAAGGCAAACAATGATGCACTTCTCCCATCAACTACAGATTCCCCCCCACCCTCCCAGTATATGATTTTCCCCTGAACTTCCTGACAGTAAAAAACTGCTATTTGATAACTGAAATTATGACCCCTTCTTAAACTTAACAGGAAGAATATCTGCCACTAGATATCAGAAGTAACTGTCTTCTGTCTTCAATCTACTAAGGCATATCCCGGTTTTGGCAACTATGTCTTTTTTATGCTGGATAGCGATTGCTTTAAACTAATGTCATGGAGCTTGAACAATTTCTAAAGATACAAATAGCTATGTCAGTAAACAAAGGTTAGAATTAAACGATGTAAAGGAATATTATTTTCATCAGGAAATTTACAAGCAAGTCTGTACTGATTTACATGTGATGTTGCTGATATTTTAAATAGTGTATTTAAAAATGTAAACTTTGTATTAAACAAAATGAGGTAGAGGAAGGATAAGATTAGTCATTGATTTTTAAGGCCACCGCCCCCCCAAAACCACAATATGCATAACTGGCCTTTGAAACTCAGTGCTGCAAGGTATCACTGAGGTCAAGAGCTTAGTGGAGTTAAAAAGGATTATACATGGAAAAGGATAGTGAAAACATCAATAATATTATAAAGGATAAAAAATAAGTGTGTGAAGGGTATAAACTCTCATGCTCAGGGCATAATCAGTCTCAGAGAAATTATAAAGAAACTTCCTCTGTGAGCAGGTTCTTCCATAGATATGTGTTATGGGGTTTCTTGAACCTTCCTCAATCATTTTTACTGGTCATTGTAAGAGACATAATACAGATCACTGGTCTGATCTGTTATGCTAATTCATATGAAAGAAAGTAGTTTGAATTAATGAGACTTGCAATAGAGAGGCCATATATGGCACATGAGATGACTAAAAAAAAATTACTTTCAAAAGGAAGGCTATGAACTAGCTTCTAATTGAAAAAGCTCAGTGGAACACATAGCTAGATTTCTGGGGGTTTACACAACAGGGAAGAAGTGCAAGAGAGTAACAAACTAAACAGTCTGAGGCCTTGTCTACACAACAGGGGAAATTTGATCTAAGCTTGTCAATTTGAGTTACGTAAATAGAGTAACTCACATCGACGTAGCTTAGATCTACTTAGGGTCCACACTATGCAATGTCGATGGGAGACACTCTCCTGTTAACTACCCCTATTATTCTCGATCCAGTGGAGTACAGGAGTCAACGAGAGAGCGATTGGTGGTCGATTTAGCGGGTCTTCACTAGACCCTCTAAATTTACCGCCGATGCATTGATCGCCACTCATTAATCCTTCGGTAAGTGTAGACAAGCTCTCAGATACTGGTCAAAAAAGGAGACTATCACAAAATTTCATTAGAGTTGATAATTGATCTGATAGTGAGAACAAAAGATTACATCTACTGCTGTCTTCAAAAGTGTGTGCAAACAAAAACAGATGAATTTTCAAAACAATCATCTTCTCAGTTTATGGGCTAAGCTCCATACAACTGGAAAGTCAGAGGCACAGCATTATCGTCACTTATGAAGGAAGACTATATATTCGGTTGAAAGGAGCTGCTTGGAAAGAGGGGACACTGCTCCTGCTAGGGCAGAGAAGAGCACAATAGGCTTTGTTAAATATTTGTTAAAGGAAAACTGAAGTAGCACTTATCTATCCAGTAGGACTATGTTCCAGCAGGACTGCTGAGTTGGTTCATTCTGATAGTTTGGGACACAAATTAGCCCAGTCCTCTTAAAGAAAAAAAAATTAAATGGCTGGGAAAGAGGACAACAAGAATTTGAGTTGGAAGCAGAAGATGAGAATGGCTGATCATAGGTCAACTAGTGTAAATTCCATTTTTGAAAAAGTCAGTTTGATAGATAATTTCTTAGTGTTAAATGCTCCTTGTTTAATCAGATAAACCACATGGAAACGAGAATTAAAACAAGTATACATTATCTTCATTATATCCTGATATGTTTTGGCCAACTTGTATTTACATAGGGAAAAACATTTCTAGTATGCATTTGGAATTTTCCACTGCCCTCCTTTGCAAACAATAGTTTCAGTAGGTCTAAACTCAAATATAGAGATGTCTATAGAGACAATTGACAAGTATTATGCAACATTAATTACAGTGGCACAATAGTGCCACTATAGATAGAGTTGTGTCATAACATCTACTTAAAGTCATTGCAAAATGGTTCTCTCACCACTAGGGTGCCTCCTCCTGGCTGTTCAGGGGATTAGCTTTGTCCAGGTCGGACACTCTCTTCCATCATTTGCATTTGCTGTGCCCTCTCTCGCTCTCTGGGACTCAGCGTGCCCTCTCTTCATGCCTTGGCCCTCTGACCAGGACACTATGTGCTTCCCCTTCTGGGTGTATCAAAGTCTCTCTGGATTGACTGTCCGGTTGCCTTTCTGGGCCATCCTCTAATTCACAACTATGCTACCTTCCCCAGCGGCAGGCAAGGGAACCCAGGCTCTAGTACAATGATACCACAGTCTGCTTACGCCCAGACCCCATTGCTGTTTTCCTATGCTCCTTCCTACTTCCTCCTCTAGCTCGCCCCTTCAGGTTACTGGTAGGGCTCCCTTTATTTGCAGCTATTTCACTCCTTTCAGGTTCTTGACAGAGTCTATACTGCAAACACACCTCCCCTCTCTCAGGGAGTGACTGCACAGTACTTCCTCTTCAGTCCCCTTCTGTTCTCAACTTGCTGGCTTTGTACCAGCCCAGCCTACACCTGCTCAGCTGAGCTTCATCTTTTATTAGGTCTTGCCTCTCCAACCTAACTGTCCCCCAGGTGCAGCCTATTAGGTTAATTAGCCCGTTCCCACCTACCTTAAGAAAACCTTTCATATGAGGTGTGGAGTGAACACCCCATCACAGTCCCTCTAAAATCAATATGCATATCAGATTTCTTTGAAATTTGGTGTGCTTCAGAAGGATGCAGGGTAGGGATAGTGACCCCAGGTTCCAGAGATATAGGCCTTGAAAAAAGTAGCCATTTAAAAAAAGTTTCTAGATGTTTTTATTTTTTTGCCCAGAGCTAGAGAGTAAACTATTGAGGCATGTAATGGTTCCCACTCAGCATGGCCTAGTGGTCAGGATGCAACCCGTGGCAGCAAAGGATTGTTGGTAGGGGAGCCTGGGCCCTCCCATTCCATTGGGTTCTGAGCCAGGGCCCTTTGGGCTACCAGTGGTTTGGCGTGCGGTAGAGTTGGGATTATGTTTGCCAATGTGCATTACTGTGCATTTACCAACAGTGAATTTCATCTGCCATTTTGTTGCCCAGTCACCCAGTTTTGTGAGATCCCCGTGTAACTCTTCACAGACTGCTTTGGAGTCAACTATCTTGAGTAATTTTGTATCATCTGCAAATTCTGCCACCTCACGGTTTCACCCCTTTTTCCAGATCATTTATGAACGGCACTGGTCCCAGTACAGATCCCTGGGGGACACCACTATTTACCCCTCTCTATTCTGGAAACTAACCATTTATTCCTACCCTTTGTTTTCTGTCTTTTAACCAGTTTACTGATCCATGAGAGGACCTTCCCTCTTATCCGATGACTGCTTAGTTTGCTTAAGAGCCTTTGGTAAGGGACCTTGTCAAAGCTTTCTGAAAGTCCAGGTACACTATATCCACTGGATCATCCTTGTCCACTTGTTTGTTAACTCCTCAAAGAATTCTAATAGGGTATTCTAATGAACACCCACCAGTATCACCTGTTGTTGAAAAGGCTGCAGAAAGAATATAATTCACAGTAATAGGAGAAGACCATCTGCAAATTAGCAAGTGCACAGTTGGAGTTTATGACAAGCCCATTCATAACTAAGGACATTTATAATGTATTTGAAGTGAGCAAGAAAAATTATAATGGTTGGTGTTAGTGTAACTGAGGTTCCTGCAAAATCAAAGTGTTTTTGTCTAATTATTCAGTAAATTATACTTCAATGAAGACTGCACATAGTAAATAGAACATAACATCAGCATAATTAATGATGTACTCAATGGCAAACCCACCCATTAATACAGAATTAAGGTTGCTTTGTAGTATGTTATCCCCTTGCAGAATGTTGTGTTGAGCAAAACTCAAACTTTTGAAAAAAATCAGGAAAAGCACGGTTAAGATTGCACGAGAAGGTACCCTCCTTCAGTAATGCCCAAAACACCCCATCCAGGGAGGCTGTGCTGGGCTCTTTTGTGCTGCTTGCATAAAGAAACTACTGGCTTTGCTTCCTGCTCCCCCTTTGATATTTTTGATGCAATGATTAAATAGTCTCAAGTGGTGAAGGGGAAAAAAACCCTTAGATCTCACCTGTTCCTTTAGATCAACTACAAGGTGTGTGCTCATAAGTCCTAGCCCACCTAACACCAATGTCATGTACTTGATACATACAAAATCCTACATGTACCTTCCATGTTTCATATATGATGTTTCAGAGTAACAGCCGTGTTAGTCTGTATTCGCAAAAAGAAAAGGAGTACTTGTGGCACCTTAGAGACTAACCAATTTATTTGAGCATAAGCTTTCGTGAGCTACAGCTCACTTCATCGGATGCATAATTGGTTAGTCTCTAAGGTGCCACAAGTACTCCTTTTCTATATATGATGTTGACATTCACCAGTACAGGTCATTTACAATACAGTGCTTGAACCTAGGGAGAGGAGGGCTCCAAACTGAAAAGGGAAGGGATTGGGGAAGAAAGATAAAAAACAAACCAGAGCAGAGGAGAAATGTGATTTCACTTTAAATAAAAAAAGGTGTTTTCTGACTGCTACTAAACTCAGTATGAGACTGATGACCTTGGATGGTAACAGGGAAATATCTAAGAAGAAAATGGAGACTAAAAAACACAACACATTGGCAGGAACATTAAAATCAAGCATGAGTCTAGAGCATGTCAACAGGACTTTTCACGACAAAGATCATTCCTTATCCTCTGTCTATTACACTATTGATCCAAGTAATCCTGTCAAGTCACTAGAGATTTCCTAGTCAGAAATGATTTCCACAAGGAAATTAGCTATTTCTGAAAATGATTTCGGAAGATTCCTTTGGAGGGGAATAAAATGGTTGGGTGGGTTGCTAGGGGCAGCTTTAAAGGGGTGTGGGGGAAGGGAGTTTCCTTGCCTATGCTTAGGAGAAAAGGGAGTTCAGTTTCACTGTCTGAGGATATTTTGGATGTTCTCCCTGAACTGGGATTTACTACCCAAAGCCAGGAGGAGCTCCAGAAGAGATGTTGCCTGGACACAAGCATGTACATTTTGTGGCTACACATCATATTACAAGAACAGCAACAACAACAGGTAAGCACAGCTATACAAGGAAGACTGTTGTTTAGAAGCTGGGAGTATTGACCAACCTCCATTTGCCACCACTCCCCACCAGCTCTCTGGAGAAGTTGGGGTCCTCCACTTTGACTGCTCCAGACAGGGTTTCCAGAACAGCCATTGCACCTTCCTGGACTGAAACAGAGATCCCTAGGTATGTCCACAGATATCACTGGTCCTTCCTGTCTGCCATTATTATTTTTACGCTATTATAAATTTCACACATCTTCATGGTTATTCACTTTTGTGTAAATAAGCAGAGAAGAAAATGTAATCAAATGGCAATGTGACAAGAAGTTTGTAACCTACACAGCTCAGCTCTGGGTTTGTCTCTGGATTAGGCTAGAGGTGATTTTAAGAAAACTACTTGGTCAAGTTAGAAAATATTTCTATAGTAGTGATTATTTTGCACCGCTTGTTCTTCACACTTATTTTATCTGCCATTCCGAGAATCTGTAGGGAGGGACAGACAACGGAGGAGTAAACACCAGATTATACTAATTCTCAGGTCACTCATAGTAAGAAAAATTGTAAAATGAGCTAAGGGTTCCAGTGCTTTGGTCAAATAGCCACTAAGCAGCTTACGACAAGATTGAGATGTCTATGCTTACAAGCTTACGGCGCCAGAATTATACTGATACAGCTGAGCCCCTGGAAGATCGCTCGTATCGCTGCATTATGACAATGGGAGAGAGCTCTCCCGTCAATATAATAAAACCAGCTCAATGAGTGGCGGTAGCTATGTTGGCAGGAGAGCATCTTCCGCCGACATAGCGCTGTGCACACAAGAGTTATGTCAGCAAAATTTATGTCACTCGGGTGTGGTTTTTTCACACCCGTGAGTGACAAAAGTTTTGAGGAAATAAGTGTTAGTGTAGACATGACCAGCAGTACAACAAGAGACTGATGGGGCTCGCCTTTGTAACCTGGGTCTAATGTTAATGTTACATTAACAAAACTGTCCTCACCCACTGCCATATTACTAACATTAACTGATTGTTGTAAAGTTGAGAAAATATTGTTTAAATATAACCACCACCCAATTGACCACCTCAGCTTGAGCTTGAAAAATAACCCTGAAAGTTAGGGTGCGTTTTTGTTTTGTTCTGCACTATTGAAAGAAATATTAACTGGATGAATGAAGCAATCCAGATTTTGTTAAATGTCATGCAATCTGCAAAGATTTTTTAAGGAGATTTGAGCAGAGAAAAATACATTGCAAAAAATAAAATGCAGCCCAATGATGAGGAAAGTCCAAATTTTCTGTCATGTAATAAATGTATACTCCTTGAACTAAGACCAAATTCTAAACTGGCAGCCAGGTGAAGAAGACAAATTATTGGAATTTATTGAAAGATGTTATGACAATGATAAAATATTAAGTAGGATTGCTTCAAATAAAACCCCATTATAATGCAATCATCCTGCTCTTTCCACCACATAAATATTTCTATTCCCAGCTAACAGCAGGTTGAAAAAATGCTTTTCATCTATAGCTTGCTGCTATAAAGCCTATAAAACTGGGCAGAATACACTTTTCTTTTTAATGTAAGACAGTAGTTAGTTTAAGCCAAAAGACCATGTTGCATTTTTTGCATGATGTATTTACTGAGGCACTGGAAACATTCAGAAAAGCTGACAACCATTTATAACCCTTTTCAAAGAGTTATAATAGTTACAACTGAATGAAAAAACCTTGTCTGAGACTAAAAATAGAACTATTTTGAACATTATAAAAGTTCTTGCACTTTGATCCTAGGATTTTTAATTTTTTTTTAAATGTATCTCTCCATTGAAACTGGTAACTCGTGGGCACATATGTTTTATGTTAGTCAAGCAACGTGAGTATCTAAAGAAGCCAAAAATTCATGTCCATTTGAAATGCAATATTCACTACTATTTAGTAGCTTCCCTTGCCAGTAAATGGACAGTAAAGATATCTATAGTATGTAAGAAGAGATCCTATTTGTCTATCCTTGTCAATGCTCCCTTGTGTATCTGTAAAGATGAGAATGCATTCATGATCAGCAAATCCATGTGTGAATAAGAGGAATCATAAACCAAACTAAAATTATCTCCTGGAAGAGGCCACAAATTCTCCTTTTCATAAAGAAAGCTTATATCCTATGTTCTGAGAGGCATAGAAGAGAAATCATTAGTTATAACTTTGTTTTCAAAAAGCACTTGTTACAGTAATTTTGGATGGCTAAAAACAATTTGTCACCCTGTGACCCAGAAAATCAGACTGCTAGTTTGGAGGGCATAAAATATGAATTTAGGAGCTTTGCCACCATTTAAAAAAAGCTTGGTCACAATGTTAGTTATTTAGAACAGCTTAACGGTATAAGCCACATTATGAACAAAGAAGTATATGGTCCCTACTCCAATGTAGGGAAATACAATATGATAAATATTAAGCCTAAAAAAGATGAGCAGATGTTTGGAAGTAGGGATTAACAGTGACAATGAAGTGGATTTTAAGAAAGGATCTGAAGGAAGAGGAGGTGGTGGCTGCTTGCTGCCTAGGAAGCACTGAGGTTCATAAAAAATAAAAGCTAGAAATAAAAAATAAAACACTTGTAAAAGGCATGCACAATTCTTGGTATGTTTTAAATAAAAAATCCCATTTGTTTATATGTGCTTTATAGCATTCCACATCGGAGAAAGCAATTTCAAACAAAATGTGCAAGGTCTGTAAAAATGATTTCCAGATAAGATATTCTTGGCACAAACACCATGGACTAGGTCGGCCAACGGGAAATCTTCCCTATAGATCACCTGGTAGAGACTGCTAACTTGACCATGGGGGTCTCAGTTCACGCACCAACTGCAGTGGGCCTCCCATATACATCAATCAGTTTTTTATAAAGAACTAAGTTCACTTTGGCTATTTGCATAGCTGTGGAGTGAAGGGTGAGTTTCACCAGGCCGCCTGCCTCATCTACTTGTGGGACAATCTCCTTTCATCATTTGAAAGAAAAAAAGAAAAAAAATCTTAAAAATGCCATTCAAGAGGATTAACTGTGCTGCAGTAATTCTTCAGAAGTAATTGAGGTAAAAACCACATTTCTGGTGCTGCTGAAGGAAAAAAATCAGTTCAGGAAATTAGCTAGTAGATGTAGAGAATCACTCTACACAGAGAACGATGATCTATTTGTCACACACTCACGATTGTACCCTGGGAAGGGTATGCATATGCACAGGCACCATGTAAAAACAGATTGCATGGAGCCCACACCAACTGAAGTTATTCACAGACAAGATTTTTTTTTTTCAAATTGAAGTTGAAAGTTAGGCTTCTTAAATAGAGGCTCTGATTTTTAATAGGCCTGAGCACCCACCAGTTTCCATTGATTTGGGTGGGAGTTTCTGGATGCTCAGTGTTTTTGAAAATCAGGCACCTAACTATGGATTTTAGAGCCTGACTTTAGGCTCCCATTTAAAAATAATCTTGTTCCAAGCTCCAATATTATAACCATGTACAGGCTAGAAGAGTGTTTTACGATAGCTGCTGTGGTGTTGCTTAGACTTCTTTCTACAATGCCAGGACAGACTTAAACCCATGGTTGCTGTTTTTTTGTTTTTGTTTTTTTTTAAATTACAGGTCCTCCCATCTTTGGGCCAGGAGTCCCAGCCACCTCTTGGGATTCAACATCTTCCACAGCAATTGAGTTTGCCACAGCAACTTCCTATTTCCACTTGCTTGGAATACAGACAAATAACCCTGATGTATCTCACTGAATCTTTTAGCACAGAGGTGGGCAAACTACGGCCCGCAGGCTACATCCGGCCCGCGGCACCATCCTGTCTGGCCTCTGAGCTCTGGCCGGGGAGGCTAGCCAGCAGCCCCTTCTCTCCTGTCCCCCCCCCCCGTCCCTTGCAGCTATGCCACCGTGCGGGCAGCGCTCTGGGCGGTGGGGCTGTGCGCTCCTGCAGGGCAGAGCGGTGACATGTCTAGCTCTGGCTGGGTGGCGTGGCTGCCAGACATGCTGTTCTGAGTGGCATGGTAAGGGGGCCAGGGCCAGGGGGTTGGATAAGGGGCAGGAGGTCACTGGGGGCAGTCAGGGGACAAGGGGCAGGGGTCAGTTGGATGGGGGGGCGCTCGGGGACAGGGAACAGGGGGCGGTTGGATAGGGCAGAGGTTCTGGGGGGGGCAGGGGATGGGGGGGTTACTGATTACTGATTACTGCCCACCCCTGATTTAGCAATTCCATTTATCATGAGCTTGGTCTTCCACAGTGCCCTCTTCAGGTGTGACAAGGTCTTGTATTCCTCCATCCTCCAGTTTTCAGTGTCTGGGCAGTTGGCAGAACAGCTCCACTTGTGGAAGACCACTCCTTCTAGGGTCACCAAAGGTCAAAAAAGGCAGGAGGTGAGAAAACCAACTGATGCCAAGCCCACAGCATCACTCCCTTCTTTCAAGGGGCCTTTGGCAGGCCATAATTCAGTCCAGCTCCTGCAGGCAAGTCTTAGTAGGCATTCTAAAGTAACTGTTTGCAGTCCAGACTACTGTCCCCTGCAGGGAGCTCTGACAGGCAATGGTTATGCAAGAAGTGCCAGTTCTCAGCCACACTCTCCTCTGGGAACAGAGAACTGAAGGTCTGGTTCTCCTCCCAGGGCTTCCTTTTCTTGTTGTATTATTTTCTGCTCCACTGTGAGGGACATAAGAACAGCTATACTGGGTCAGACCAATGGTCCATATAGCCAGATATCCAGTGTCTTGTCTTCTGACAGTAGCCAGTGCCAGAAGTTTCAGAGGGAATGAACAGCACAGGGCAATTTCGAGTGAGCCATCCCATTGTGAAGTCCCAGCTTTTTGCAGTCAGAGGTTTAGGAAGACCCAGAGCATGAGATTGCATCCCTGACCATCTTGACTAATAGCCATTGATGGATATCTCCTCCAGGTATTTAGCGAATTCCTTTTTGAACCCAGTTACACTTTTTGCCTTTATCATCCCATGGCAATGAGTTCCACAGGTTGTTTGTGCATTGTGTGAAAAAATACTTCTTTATGTTTGTTATTAAACCTGCTGCCTATTAATGTTATCAGGAGACCCCTTGTGATGGTCAGTGCTCATGGGGAGCATCACCTAGTGGTTAAGGGGTTAAGACCCTTCAAAATGCAGAAGGCAGTTTGGTAGGGGGGAGCCGAGGGCCTCCTACTCTACTGAGCTGTGTCGCAGAGCCCTCTGAGGGCTACCAAAGGATCTGACACCTAAGAGTGCCTTAAGGCTGCTCTCCCCGGGCCACTTCCTACTGGGCCTCTATTGTCTAAAGTTCACAGTCTCTAGCAAGAAAGTGTGAAGGGGTCAGCTCACCACTTGGCACCTCCTTGTAACTAGCTGTGGCATGGTAGCTCTCTCCCTCTCTTGGAGGTGGTGACTGCCTCCTCCAGTGACTTGACCCTCCGGCTCAGTCAGTTCCAAGTCTCTTCCCTTCTGTGGTAGTCCATAAACAAAATAAGGGGAATTAACACAAATAAACTGGGTTAGTACATGAGGGGGGAAATGCCTCCCTTTCAGGGTGTATCAGAAACAAGTCCTTTGTTCCCTCAGGGAGGGACTTTCAGGTAGTTGGTGATGGGAAAGTTCCTGCGTTCCCTCAGTCCTTCCCTCAAGAGCTGCAAGTTAAAGGTCCACAAGTAAGCTGGTCTGCTTTCCTTTTAACTCCTCCTCCAGTCTGTACATCTCATACAGGTGTGGTGGGGCAGGGCTGACTGTGCCAAGAACAGCTCCTTAATCCTTGTTGCCTTGTGTGGGGTTTGTATACCCCATCAAACCTCTGGTTCTTGTGTTATGTTAAGGGATAAACAATGCTCCCTTATTCCTTTCCTCTAACAGTTCATGATTTTCTAGACCTGTATCATATTTACCCTCCTTCCCCCCCGCCATCAGTTTCTTTCCTCCTATCCTATCTCAATCTCTTGGTGTTTCATCAAATCCTGGAGTCAACTATATTGCATTCATCCAAACCTGTCTTATTCAAGTAGAAAAAATCCAACCAGATGATGGCCATGACCAGATTGTAACTAACCAAGGTCCAAGGAGCAGGTGTCATGGTCAACTTGCCAGCCAAAGCATTGTGGTTGTCACTAACCAGCAGTCACTTGTCACTAACCAGCGGTCCAAAAGGCATCAATAAATGCCATATTTCATCGTGTTTTCTATCCTGTCTCTTTTCCATCTGGTGTGTGTGTGTTTGTTAATAAAAGGTTAAATGAATGCCCTTCACATCAGGTGTGAATAAAATTAACTTTATCCTTTTAATCAAAGAAAGGTTGCTCTGAACATAAGAGACTGATATTTTGACTCCAAAAGGAGACGGACTTCAAAAAGGTCTGTCTAAGTCTGTTTTGCATATTCACTCAACCACATTTGCAATATAAATGCTTGTTTTAATTTCTAGTTCTTTGTTTTTCATCAATAAACTTTCAATTTGAATGAATGCTTTTCAATGTTTGCCAAGTAACTGAGTAAAACCAAGAGATCTGTTTAAAAATAACTCTGAATCTGTCTATTACTGTTTCATGTTGGACAGTGAAAGCATTTATAAATGTCTTTAACTCTTTAGACCTTTAAGATCAATACAACACTCTCCCATTCCCATTTTTCCAGGACATGAAAAAGAGCTGACACAATGGTACAGTCCTTTGGTTATGACATTATATAAATAAAATTCAGTTATATAAGAAATATAAATTTCATAAGTGTACTCCCAGGGCAAAACCACATTTCCCACTTTATACCTTTCTGCAAGTTTTATGGATACTTGAAGAGTTAGATTAGATAAGTTTCTCACAGCTTTAGATGGCTAATGCAGTCTGATACTTGAACTTGAAGAAGTTGAAACCTTCCAAAGGAAAAGGATTCCCCCCCCCTCCCCTTCTCAATGGTAATTCCTTTGGGGATACTTTAAATTATGACACAGCCCTGTTAAGAATGTGTAACCAGTATGTGAAAACACAAACTAGACAAATCAGTATGTAAGTTCCAAGACAGGGCTGGATCACACTATTTCACATCATTCTGAAATGCAGGAGTCAAACACGCCTGAGCTAATTGCATGGTTGACCTGAATAGGATTTATGACGAGAAATGGATAATCCATGCACACAATATTTCCAGATGTCTTAAGTAGATATCCTGCTGCTCACAAGTGAAAACCTTCTTACATTCTGTGCACATCTTCAGCTATGGTTTCATGGACTGAAAAGACCAGCTGTCCAAGCAGATCTGGAAATGTTTTCTGGAGGTCTCTCTCCTGCAGCATTTCCAGTTGCTTTATAGATGACAGTTTCTGAAAAATGTAGAAAATGCCCACACAGCATTCAAAGGCGCATTTTGCTGCCTCGCTGTTGCATTGTGCAAAGAGGGTTAAACAGCAAATAATTCAGACAGAGGAGTAATGAGCAACACAGCTGGGAACAAGTTTTCTTTTCAGAAGGTTTTTCATTTTGTATTTGACTCTCTGAAAAATTGGCTTATTTCTGCATTAGTTGAGTGAACTTATGCAGCAATAACTTTTCAGCAACCCCAGCTTTGTTGAAGCTGTGCGCACTAGTACTGCTGAGACATGAAGGTAATGCGATCAAGTTTTTGCTTTCTTCACATATTTATGTCATTTAGAGTGGTACTATAGTGCCTGCGAGAGGTTTTTGCATATCCTGGAGCCCTTACAGCTCCAGGCTTTTCAAAAGTCACATTCTAGTGCCATATACCATTTAGGGCTTGCAGCTCAACAGAACATAAAGTACATGCCAGAGGTCAGCTGTGGCCTTCTGGGCAAAGCTGAAGATAATGGTTCACCTTTTAAAATTAAAACATGTTTTGTTTATTGCAATTTTGGAGTGAGTTGCTAATAGGTTTTTCTTCAGATTGATCTTTTTCTCTCTCTATTATTGCCCTTTTTATTTACAGGTTTTGGAAGGAGAAGTGTGCAAAGATCTGTTCATGTGGGGATCCTTATTGTGAACTCTATGGAGGTAAAGGCTGTTATTTACATTATATATATACACACACAATCTAGTGCAAAGGGGCCCTGATCTAGTTGAGGCCTCTCGATATTATTGCAGTATAAATTGTTGTGGTGTGCTGTATACAAAGAGCAAAAAAAATTTCAGACTAGATGACTTATTTTTATTAATGAAAAGCAAAAATAGAACAGGGCAAAAAGCAGACCTAGCGACAGAGTCAGCACTGACTCACTAATACACCGCCTCTGAATTGCAACATAAAATGGCAGCTGTCTCATCAGCAGAGAGTCATCTGCATTTAAAGGTACAGGATACTCAGAACATGACAACGTCTACTTTCAGTTACATGGCAAAATATGCCATACTTTTTGTTCACAATTGGTCAAATCTCTAAACCTTGGATGACACCCTAATTTTAAGAAAGTCCAGTGATATTTGGACTTTGACTCATTTTTACTATTTATATTATTTATAAATATCTGCTTTTAGGGTCTTTTTAAAAAGCAGGAATAAAACTTAAGTTGTCAATTCTAAAAAAAAATCTGATGACATGCTTATTAGTTAAAATGTAATGGCTAAAATAGTCTGTTTCAGACATTCAAATACCTCAGTTAAGGAGAAAAGGCAGTTTTAATTTATCTTCTTTAAAGCACTCATATGCTACTATAGTATCAAACAAAATTAAAACTTAAAGAAAATCTAAATAGGGAAAAAAAGGCGAAAGTAGTGAGTTGTGCTAACCCAAATGAAAAAGGATTGCATCAAGCCCTGATGGTGGATGAAATGTCATACTGTTGGCCATTTTCAGAGAGGGAGTTTCACTGAAGGAAACAATAGCCTCCATTTCATTTCACTCTGAAGTTGAATGGCAATTTACAAGACACTGTTAACTATTTCACTGCCAAACAAAGCACACAAGAAACAAGAAGGATCATCATATGATGAACATCTTCTATAAATATAGTTTTGTTTTGGCATGTCATTTATGCATCTCAAGTGGGTGCAGCTTTGGGATAAGACCACGAGCGTTGACTTCCAGTTTTGACGCTTTAATAGTGAAAGATGAACAAAACAACACCTCAGCATAAGTTTTGTTTAAATGATCTGCATATAGGCGTCTTTCTTACACTTCTATGAATACATGGGAAAAAAAGTGGGTTTTTTGCCTGGCAGGTAACCACATATTTCCTTATACGTTTTTGTTGTTGTGCATCAATGCAGTGTGTTGATGAGTGATAAGAACAGTCAACTGAACTTCCTTCAAATGCAAGTTACCAGTGACATGAGATACCTTTCTAGTTTAAGAGCAAGTAGACCAGTAGGTATAATACTTATATAACATACACAAAGCTCTTTTATGAAAATTGTCCACATCTAGAGAATGGCATTTTGGCACCAACATACATGTTTGTTGGTGCAATAAAAATTATCAGATTACCTACCTGTGTAATTCTGTGCAGTAAATGTATTAGGTAAAAGCTATGAAGCCTTTGGACTTTTTATAGTTAATGATGAGATCTGCTAAGCATCTAGGATCCCAGGGGTCTTGGCCAGTTTCGAAAGCGTCATCCCATGTGTTTACTATACATTAGAGGCCTTCCCTATAAATACACTTTCAAAAGCAAAGCGAAGTTTCCGGTTTGTTTTTCATGTTCATCAAAATAGATGAGAGCAGAGAAGAGCAAAAACAGACTGATGTCAACAAATGGATGAGCTAATTCACATACTTCAAATTTATTATTAGAGAATGAGTACCTTGAATTCAAAAAATAGTTAGCAAGCTAGTTTTATGGGACATCATATGCCAAACATTCAGTAAAGAACAAAGACAACATATTAAAACAGATTTACAAAAAACGGGTGTTCTGAGATTATATATTACATTATGTAACTTCATGGTAGCAACACCATAGTTAAGCTTATATTCCAAAATTGGCAAAAATTCCCATTTTTCTGTAAAGGTAGGATTAGAAGATTCAAAGGGGATAAAAACTAGGAAATTGGTTTGGTTTCTCCTCCTAAATTGTTAGTAGAATGTCTTTGAAATAGGGCTCTGACTTTTTTTTTCCCCATGTAAATCCTACTTTTTATTATTAGTAGTAGTTTTACTGGATCAGGACTCCATTGTGGTAGATGCTGTACAATGAGAACAAAAAAGATGGTCCCTGCCCCCAAGGAGCTGACAATCTAAATGTAAGACAACAGACAAGGGAGTATAAGGAAATGCTGAAACAACACTGGTCAGCATGATAGCTGGTGATCTCTGCACACCAGCAGCCCCACCTGTGGCGAGTTTATTGAGCGATCTCTTAAAAAATTGTCTGTCTACCCAAAACTTGGTAGAGTGGTAGATTCTGAGAAGATCTGCTATAAATATAAAAAAATTGGATTTAGGGTCATTTTTAGAAGCTATTCACAACGATAATTGAGAGTTTATGTGCAACACACATAAGCCTGATTGATTGGGGGCTGGAAACAGGCAAGACTGAGCAACAGGTATGGGCATACGTAAAACTGTCTCCATCAGGAGCTACACTTTTCTATCAGATCATACCCTATGATAGGGCATTCATGCACAACTACTGACAGACAAAACATTCTCTGTCAGTAGCTGCATTTCTATCACCTCCAAGCCTGCAGGCCTTCCTCCCTTGTTAAATTCCCACCCTCAATTAAGCATTATAATGCTTGGATAACACTCACACACACACACACACACACACACAAACTTAATTGTGAAGCAGTTAAGTTGTGTGCACAGCAATCCTATCTGACACAGCCATAAAAGCAAAGAAATGAAAAGTTAATGCACCCAACAGTCACCCTCTATTCTTCCATCCTTCATACGTTACCATTCCCACAACCATCATATAGCACAGACCACACAGTGCAACCTTAACACTGTACCTTTAGGGAGCCATTCTTCAAACCACCCCCTTTAGCGACTCTTCTGAACACAACCCAACTAACTACTATCTTCCAGCAGAAACTAACTAACTAGTAGTGCTGGGGGAAAAACTGGTTGAGTTCAGAAGGGTGAAAGATGGGACAGAATTATGGCTGTGTTACATGGCCTATAGCGTATGGTAGTTGTGATAATGTCCAGGGGAGGATACAGGAGAAGGGATGTATTGTTAGGTAAAGGCCCTCTCAGAGGTCCAGAGAGGCCCAGGCCACTTTCAGCTTTTGAGGCCCCTAGCCATAATAAAAATAATAATAAAAAAAAAAGACATGAAAACAAAATAAGGCACCAAAAAAAGAAAGAGACGTAATTTGATTTTTTTTTATTTAACAAATGCTTTTCTAGCCTTTTTATGCGCAAATGCACTAATTATTGAGGAAAAAATCTAACTTTTGTGCAATATCACAGTTGATATTAAGCATGGCAAGCTCATTCAAATGCTCTTGTCCCATAGTTGAACAGTGATAGTGCTTTACCTGCTTCAACACATTGAAGGTGCGTTCACCTGAAGCCTCTGATGCAGGCAAACTGACAAAAATACGCAATGCAATTGTGATATTTGGAAACACCTCAGAGAGTCCAAGTTCAAGTATTTCTTGAAGCAATTCCTTTGGCTTGCAATCCAATTTAAAGTTCGTGGAATATATTTGTTTGAGGAAGATGACCTCGTAACTGAGCTCTTTTGAGATTTCTTTGTTCTACTGTTGCTGAAATTGTTCAGCTGCAGAAAGCAGATCTTCATTACTCAGCCTGTTGAACTGCCAAAGAAACCCCAAAAGGGTACAAATTAGTCGCAGTGACTCAAATCAACATGTAAGACCTGATTGAATAGAGTCAATGATGACAAGGAAGACATTGACCCTATAATGCTGCTTGGCATTGGATTCAGTACGTAAATTGCGAGTAATGGAGAACTCAGATGAAATGCCAATATTCTGTGCTACTAATATGGACTCAGTCAGGATTGCATCCCACTGTTCACGAATCTGTTGATAAGACTTTCCCTCGCAACATCAAGTGTAGCATTGTGTGCTTCAATTACCAGATTAGTTTGGTGAATCATTGTAAGTAGCTTCATCCACAAAGATGACATCAGAATGCATTCAAATTTGGACATATGCTTCTGAATAGACTGAAGTTCAGTTTAAGCCTGTGCAGTGAGATTGAGAGATTTAAACTCATTTAAAGCCTTTCTCACCGAATTAAAATGCTGCACAACTGGTTGAACACCATCAATTGGTGCAGACCATCTACTTTTGGACATCCCATGCAATGAAACAGGAAGATATTGCTTCAGAATTTCTCACCTTTGTGGACTGCTACTGAAGAGATTGGAACTGTTCAGCAAATGTACAAAGTAAGTAATTGCCTCCTTGCATGATTCAGCACAGTCAACACCCACAAGGTTAGCGTGTGGTTTCTACCACTGGAGAAAATACAGTATGAATTATGCTCAAGCAGAACTGCTTGTACACCTTTGTACTTCCCAGCCATATTAGATTCATTGTCATAGGCTTGACCAATGCAGACTTGAAAATCTAACTTAAAACCTTCTAGAATTGCTAGTACTCGAGCAGCAATTTCTTTTCCAGTTTTTCTCATGAAATTATCAATCAAAATAAACCTTTCTTCGATTGAAAATTTTGAGCTGTCTACAATCTTAACATATCGGATAACCATAGTAGTCTGTTCCTTGTGAGAACAATCTGGAATGGCATCAACAATGATTGAAAAATACTTGGCATTTCAAATCTCATCCAGAATTGTTGTTTCTACAAATGACCCACATAGCTCAATAAACTCGTTTTGTATGTGTGTGGAGAGATAATGGACTTGCATGCGCTTTTGACTCTCTTGCGATTCTTGAACATGTTTAGCATGCTCTAATATTTGATGACGAGCTCAACTATGCCTAGAAAGTTTCCATCTGCATAATCACCAATACATTGACTGGAACCACAGAAAGCCAATCCCCGCTCAGAAAGAAAAAGGAGGACATTGAGGATGCGCTCAACAAGTTTTTTCCAGTTATTTGGTTTCTGTAGAGAGTTCAGTCAAGAGTAAATTCTCAACTGAACTTTCAGCTGATGCTGCCCTACTGGCTGATTTCCATGCAACACAGTTTCCTTTGTGTGAGGTTGAACTCTCATGTTATGGTATTCGGTGTTTCAACTTCCTCCAACCTCTGTTGATGCTCCATCCTGATTGAACAAAGAGAACAGATGCATTTGTAGCACTTTTGTTCAAAATGAAGCAGGGTGCACAGTACAGAGATTGTTTTTCCATACTCCAGCATAACCAGTCTCTTGTGCAGCTCTCACCTTAGTCAACTAGACGTAAAACTATAAAGACACTAAAATGTAACAATTCTCTACCTTTCAACACGCACTTGATCCAGCACCAGCCACTAATAGTGGTCTGTTTATATAATCAGCTGATCTGAGAGGACACGTTCATCACGGTATAATCTTGTGCCATCGGAACCGATATATTTTTAACTCTTTAATATGACAAAATCTATATCAGTGAACAAAAAAAGTGTGTGTGTTTATTATATATGTACAAAAATAAACTCAGTTTGGTGCTAGTTGCTTCCCAACAAAGCTTTTGGTGCATTAATTCTTGTATGTGGTTAAAACCAGTTGATGTATAGAGCACCAAGTTGAGTTATATAGGAAGTTAGACTATTTAAGAAAACTCACTGAGAAGATTTAGGCTCTGCTCCTGTATACACTGACATGCTTAAAGATAAGCATATAAGTAGGTCCATTAAAATCAAATGCTCCTAAATCAGGAGTGGGCAAACTTTTTGGCCCGAGGGCCACATCTGGGTGGGGAAATTGCATGCAGGGCCATAAATGTGGGGCTGGGGCAGGGGGTTGGGGTGCAGGAGGGAGTGCAGGGTGTGGGAGGGGGTGTGGTGTGCAGAAGGGGCTGAGGGGAACGGATTGGGGTGGAGGACGGGTGCAGAGTGCAGGAGAGGGCTCAGGGCAGGGGTGCAGGAGAGGTGCGAGGTGCAGCAGGGGGCTCAGGGCAGGGGGTTGGGGTGTGGGGTGCAGGAGGGGTTTGGGGTGCGGGCTCTGGCCCAGTGTCGCTTACCTGGAGCGACTCCGGAGTGGAAGTGGCCTGCACCATGTCCCTGCAGCCCCTGGGGGCAGGGGGCAGAAGGCTCTGCGTGCTGCGCTCGCCTGTGGGTACCTCCCCCGAAGCTCCCATTGGCCACAATTCCCCATTCCTGGCGAATGGGAGCTGCAGGGGGCGGTGCCTGCAGGTGAGGGCAGCCCTCTGCTCCCCTGCCAGGGGCCGCAGGGACATGGTGCTGGCTGCTTCCGGGAGAGGTGCAGGGCCCGTGGCACCCTGAAGGGCCAGATCAGGCCCATTGGCTGTAGTTTGCCCACCCCTGTCCGAAATGATCAGTTTAAACAAGACCCCCCAAAAGTTGGGTAAATTTTGCAATTATTTCTGTTGCTAGTTTTTCATAGAATCATAGAATATCAGGGTTGGAAGGGACCTCAGGAGGTCATCTAGTCCAACCCCCTGCTCAAAGCACGACCAATCCCCAACTAAATCATCCCAGCCAGGGCTTTCTCAAGCCTGACCTTAAAAATATCTAAGGAAGGAGATTCCTCCACCTCCCTAGGTAACGCATTCCCGTGTTTTCACCACCCTCTGAGTGAAAAAGTTTTTCCTAATATCCAACCTAAACCTCCCCCACTGCAACTTGAGACCATTACTCCTTGTTCTGTCATCTGATACCACTGAGAACAGTCTAGATCCATCCTCTTTGGAACCCTCTTTCAGGTAGTTGAAAGCAGCTATCAAATCCCCCCTCATTCTTCTCTTCTGCAGACTAAACAATCCCAGTTCCCTCAGCCTCTCCTCATAAGTCATGTGTTTCAGTCCCCTAATCATTTTTGTTGCCCTCCGCTGGACGTTTTCCAATTTTTCCACATCCTTCTTGTAGTGTGGGGCCCACAACTGGACACAGTACTCCAAATGAGGCCTCACCAATGTCAAATAGAGGGGAACGATCACGTCCCTCGATCTGCTGGCAATGCAGACAGACCCCTTTCATTTTCCTGAAGTTTTCAATATAGTTTATCAATTTTTGTTTACTTTTTATTTCCTTTGGTTGTTTTTATTTTCTAGTTAAATAATTTTGCAAAATGAGAATTCTGGATTTCAAAAAATGAAAAGATTTTCAAAAATGTTTCCCATTTGGTGAACTTAGACACTTTTTTAGTCACAATTGCCAATGATATCTATTAAAATTTACATGAAGCAGTAACGCAGGGATGGCAGTATTGTTTAGTGGATAGGGCACTGAACTAGGTATCAGGAGACCTGAACTGCCTTTATTCCTTTCTCTGCCACTGACCTTCCATATGACCCTGAGCAAATCACTTATTTTTTGCTTTTGTTTCCCCTCCCAGCCTTTGTCTTGTCTACCTAATTGTAAGTACTTCAGGACAAAGACTTTCTACAGCTTAGTTCCGTGATCGTGCAGTGGGTGGGTGAACTGCTGAGCCTGCGTGTCTACTCAGTACAAGAGCTGAGCCTATATGTACAGTGCCTTGCACTATGTGGTCCCATCTCATGTAAATAATATCGTCCCCCCAAATTTCACTCCCTCTAAATAAAAAGAGATGGTGACAAAACGCACACAAAGAAATGCATGAACACAGAAGAAGAAATGTATTGTGATTGACAACTGAATAAGAAAATAAGAGTTTGACAAACAAAACCAAGAAAACAGAAGGGGTCTAGCCATAGTACAAGAAAAGGATGACCATTACCACAAACAAAAATAAAAAAAATAGCAGGCTCATTTTTTGCTTTAAAGTTTGTCAATCCCTCTACATTTTCACAACTTTGATTTTGAAAAAGGCCATTTTTCGATTAAAGATATTTTGTTCAAAGCATCTGACCAACTCTATAAGTAAGGGCCAACTTATTTCCCCCGCTCCCTCCAACCAGGATACATTATTCATAGATTCATAGATATTTAGGTCAGAAGGGACCATTATGATCATCTAGTCTGACCTCCTGCACAATGCAGGCCACAGAATTTCACCCACCACTCCTACAAAAAAAACCTCACACCTATATCTGTGCTATTGAAGTCCTCAAATCGTAGTTTAAAGACTTCAAGGAGCAGAGAATCCTCCAGCAAGTGACCCATGCCCCATGCTACAGAGGAAGGCGAAAAACCTCCAGGGCCTCTTCCAATCTGCCCTGGAGGAAAATTCCTTCCCGACCCCAATTATGGCGATCACCTAAACCCTGAGCATATGGGCAAGATTCATCAGCCAGATACTACAGAAAATTCTTTCCTGGGTAACTCGGATCTCATCCCATCTAATAGCCCATCACAGGCCATTGGGCCTATTTACCATGAATATTTAATTACCAAAACCATGTTATCCCATCATACCATCTCCTCCATAAACTTATCGAGTTTAATCTTAAAGCCAGATAGATCTTTTGCCCCCACTGCTTCCCTTGGAAGGCTATTCCAAAACTTCACTCCTCTGATGGTTAAAAACCTTCGTCTAATTTCTAGTCTAAATTTCCTAGTGGCCAGTTTATATCCATTTGTTCTTGTGTCCACATTGGTACTGAGCTTAAATAATTCCTCTCCCTCTCTGGTATTTATCCCTCTGATATATTTATAGAGAGCATCATATCTCCCCTCAACCTTCTTTTGGTTAGGCTAAACAAGCCAAGCTCCCTGAGTCTCCTTTCATAAGACAAGTTTTCCATTCCTCGGATCATCCTAGTAGCCCTTCTCTGTACCTGTTCCAGTTTGAATTCATCCTTCTTAAACATGGGAGACCAGAACTGCACACAGTATTAACTGCGTACGTGGAATGTCTGAATTGGCTAGTGGACCAAGGTTGATATTAGCATTAAATAAGCCACTAGACAGAATAAGGCCCAGATTGTAATAGAAAAAGTTACAAGGAAAGATAAAATGTTATGCTATTATATAGAGAATGAAGATTTTCATCGTATCCTATACCTTAGATTTTTGCCTAGGGAACTAACTAGCGGTAAAGGGATGGACTATTCCCCACAAATCAAAGTTAGTTGATCCAGTGGCTGCTCTTCTAGCCTAACTCTCCACTCCAGGCAGGCATGTTAAGCACAAGCAGAGAGCTCACTATTATTCAGGAAATTTCCCTTCCTGTACAGAACTCAACTTCATTCCCATCCCCCCCTCCCGCCTCAGGATACCTGCAGGGGTTCCCTGGCATAGAGAACTTTCTTCAAGCCCTCTCCAGCAGTCTATTTGAATCTCAAAAGAACAGATTTTCAGTGCTTGGAACTGTCAAAGTCATATAACCAATTCTTCCCCAAAAAACCCTCAGGAAAACACACTCCAGTTAGGATTATAGCTATTCCAGTTTTAAACTTTAAACATTTTTGTTTCAGACCTAACAGTACGGTTCCAGATTTTTATGATAGTAAAAGTATTCCTCCTCCTTCCTCAAATGCACACTTTCCCATAGTTCAAGGATGGCTGAAGAGGTTTTGATTAGGGCTGTTGCTTAATCACAGTTAACTCATGTGATTAACTCAAAAAATTAATTATGATTAATCACAGTTTTAATTACACTGTTAAATAGTAGAATACCAATTGAAATGTATTAAATATTTTGGATGTTTTTCCACATTTTCATATATATTGTATTCTGTGTTGTAACTGAAATCAAAGTGTATATTATTTTTTATTACAAATATTTGCACTGTAAAAATTATGAATAAATAGTATTTTTCAATTCACCTCATACAAGTCCTGTAGTGCAATCTCTGTCATGAAAGTGCAACTTACAAATGTAGATTTTTTTGTTACATATCTGCACTCAACAACACAATATAAAAATGTAGAGCCTACAAGTCCAGTCAGTCCTACTTCTTGTTCAGCCAGTTGCTAAGACAAACAAGTTTGTTTACATTTACGGGAGATAATGCTGCCAGCTTCTTATTTACAATGTCACTGGACAGTCAGAACAGGCGTTCACATGACAGTTTTGTAGCAGGTGTTGCAAGATACTTACGTGCCAGATGCACACAGACAGAGAACTGAACTGCATAGCTATAAATACAGCAGTGTTAGAAAAGCTGTTTAAATGGTCATGTTTAACAGGACACAATTAAATCAAACCTGATGCCTCTGTGTTTGAGTTTGTGAATCCTAGCAGGGTACCAAGTCACTAATATGGCCTTAACAATTAAAGCAGTCCAGCTTTATATGTGACTGTTTTTATAAATCTTACCTCTAAAATGTATATACAATATACACACACATATACACACTAACAAATTTTAAATATATTCTATAAATTATATATATTTTTCCATACACACACACACACACACACAATGTTTATACAGCTATTTTTACATACTGCAAACTACAAAGGCATTACTGGAAACAATGCTGCGAGAGAATAATAGTATCAAAAACTTGTCACAAAACATCATAGAAATGATCATGCGGATTCAGACCCGAGGTATCCTGTCACTGACAGAAGTCAGTACCAGCTACTGAAAGGAAGAAACTGTGCAGCAGACAGTTATGGGATAATTGTAAACGCTTCTTAACATCACATAGAGGTGACAAAGCATGAGGGTTTATATCCCTTCCAAAAGCTCTTGTTTATATTATTGACTATTACAACTGTGGATTCCAACTCTTGCAAGCCTTACTTATGTCTAGTCTTTTTTAATCCTGCTAGGTTCTTGGCATTAGTGTTAACTTGTAATGAGTTTCATAGGCTAATTGCACATTATATGAAAAAATATTTTCAATTTGCTACCTTTCGATTTCATTGACTGCCCCCTTCGTTCTTGTATTGCGAGAAAGATCATGAATATGAATTCACTCTATCTGTAAGCCAGCTGTAGCTCTGAGCTGGGCACACCCAGCAGATCCTTTAAATCAGCTTCACCCATCTCCATCCTAGGCTGGTGGTACAGTCTAACAAGTAAATGAAACCTGAAAAAAAAGCTGACAAAATCAAAAGCTGGGATCCCTTCCTCTCCTGTAAGGTGTTTACCTCCCTGACTCTCCTCTGTCATCTGGGAGAGGTCAAACAGTCTCATCTCATCTTCCCTATCCCTAGTGCTAGCCCTCTTCCTAAGAATATCTTTCTCCCCCGCCCCCCCGGTATGGGGATGGAGAAAGGCAGGTTATATGCTGCTTTCTCCTTCCCTGAACCTGCTCTGGTTGGCTGAGAGAACAGGAAGGCCTCTCTTTTCTACAAGGTTTCTGTTCTCAAACCCTAAACAGAATAGTAGCTTGAAGTTTTTTTAGACTACTGTTACCCTGCAGCCACTTCCTCAGCAACTGCCTTTTTTATTTGATGACTCCATCTGCAGAACACTACCTGGAATGGGGTAGTTGTTTTGTCTCTCGGTCATTCTAGTTTTCCTTAATATATAAGATAGTGTCATTTTAAACAAAATACTGGTCTTGCTCTTCATTGGGCAGCTTTTAAAAAAAAGCTAAATATCCAGCTGCTCCATGGGAGTACAATGCCAGCTGTTGAGTGCTGAGCATTTTTGAAAATTTGGCCCTTGCATATGGAAATATTTTGTTGTGTGCAAAATTTAAGGATTTTTCTCTAGGAAAGCAAAAGTTGTGCTTAATGAGAGAGCAATTCCTAAATTTTGAAAAATGTGTTCAGTACTTTTCGCAAAAAAGGTAGAGGCAGAATCCACCAGAACCTAACAAAGTGGTAGTGTATATATGCAAGTTGGCCTTTTATGTTTGTTTATTGTTTGTAAACAGTTATTTGGAACCCAACTAGATCTGTGTTGTTTCCTCATGGTCTTAATGTTGTATAAAAAGCAAAGACAGCATTTCTATAATGATTTTTGTTTGAATGTTTCTTTAAAGGAGGTCCTTTTGCAAAGCAAAAAGAAGATTTACATTGTAATTGTAGAAGTACTCTTGATGTAAGGAAAAGACTTGATGTGTCTCTTGTTGGACAGAGTTTATTAGCTTTCAGGACATCATGCAAAGCCCATCTCTGCTTTCAGGCTTTTGGCTATATGTTTGGGTGACGTTTCATAACCCTGTTTTATGATGGCAAGTAGAGTTTATTTAAGGTTTGAAATATTAAACTTTGCTTTTTTAAATGTACAAGAACTTAGACATGATGATATCAGTGTTTTAACACTGAGAAATATCTACAGTCCATGATAGTGCTGATTGTGATGTTTAAAATTTAAGTCTTCGATTCTGTGACTAAAACAGGAAGTATATTATTTGAGGGAAGCAATAGATCACAATGAAAAGGGAAGGTTGTATTTTCCATCATCACTTTTATTCACTTGAGGAAGGATGTCATTCTGCCTCCCGCCTCCCCCGTCCCCCCAGTAAAAGTAAGTGGTATGCTGAACTCAGGGCTTAAATTCAGCTGGAGCTGTCCAGAGTGGAGCTCCAGTAAATATTTTCAACCCCCCTGGAGTTTTCATGGCATGTTGAGGAGGCGGGGCACGAGGGACTCTGGGAAACACCAAGAGAATTTAAGCCCTGCCTGAACTGCTTTAACCTTTTAAATATTTGGACTGGCTGCCCATTCCGCTTTTGAGACTGCTGAGATGAGAGACTACAAGTGACTTGAAAGACTACTGAAAAGATATTAATAACAACAGTACACAACTGTCAATAGAATGAAAAGTTTTAAAACCTTGTGTGAGACAGATTGAGAAAGTTACGGAGCACACCCCACCCATATAATGATCAGATTTCATCTAGATAACCAACTGGTAATTAGGATATCTGATTTGATTTTATGTTTTCAATTAAATAGCCCTCCC
Source organism: Natator depressus (assembly GCF_965152275.1). Taxonomy (NCBI): domain Eukaryota; kingdom Metazoa; phylum Chordata; order Testudines; family Cheloniidae; genus Natator; species Natator depressus. The sequence goes on along the minus strand of NC_134237.1, from coordinate 68,824,982 downwards.
CTCATAACTGAGAATTCCACATCCCTTCCTAATCCGACCAGCTTTTCCCATTTTACATCCTTAAGGTTTTATACTGCAAACACCATCCTTCTTGCTTAGTAGGACTGTGTGACAAGTGTCGGTCGGTCCTCCGAGCCCCTAGGGGCGATGGAGAGCTATGGTCTCCGTGGCAGGCCTCAGACACACCTTCCGGGCATTGGGGAATTAGCGGGGAAGGTGTGCCAGCCGGAGTCAGTAGCGCCCCTCAGGCAGAGGAGCGCTGGCAAGAGTCAATAGCGCGCCCCGCAGGCAGGGGGCGCCGGTACAAGTCAGTAGCGTGCCCCTCAGGCAGGGGAGCGCCGGCCGGAGTCAGTAGCGCGCCCCTCAGGCAGGGGAGCGCTGGCAAGAGTCAATAGCGCGCCCCTCAGGCAGGGGGCACCGGTACGAGTCAGTAGTGCGCCCCTCAGGCAGGGGAGCGCTGGCAAGAGTCAATAGCGCGCCCCTCAGGCAGGGGAGCGCTGGCAAGAGTCAATAGCGCGCCCCTCAGGCAGGGGAGCGCTGGCAAGAGTCAATAGCGCGCCCCTCAGGCAGGGGAGCGCTGGCAAGAGTCAATAGCGCGCCCCTCAGGCAGGGGAGCACCGGCAAGAGTCAATAGCGCGCCCCTCGGGCAGGGGAGCGCCAGTACGAGTCAGTAGCGCGCCCCTCAGGCAGGGGAGTGCCGGCAAGAGTCAATAGCGCGCCCCTCGGGCAGGGGAGCGCCGGCAAGAGTCAATAGCGCGCCCCTGAGGCAGGGGAGCGCCGGGGTAGGGGAACGCAGGCCCACCCAACTCCACTGCGTTCCAGCCCAGGGCCCTGGCAGTGGCGGGAGGCGAAAGTCCCGCCGCTGGGTCAGCGGGGCCGTCCGTGCCCGCTGACCAAACACACCCACCCCACGGTGTAGTTGGGCCCCTGGGCTACTTCCTACCCGGTCTCTCAGGCGGGTCGCTCCGGTCCCTCTATCTTCTCCGGGTATTCCGCTGCGGGCAGCTCCGGTCCCCCCATCTCGTCCGAGTATTCCGCTGCGGGCAGCTCCGGTCCCTCCATCTCATCCGGGTATTCCGCTGCGGACCACTCCCGCTCCCCCTCGGTATCAGACTCACGCTGGCCCGGGCTGCCGTCAGGCCCCTCCAGGTCCTCTGGGTATTCAGCGGCTGGCAGCCCTGGTTGCCACAGGCCTTCCTCCCGGTCAGGCTCCTCCTTGCCCAGGGCTTCGCCTGGGTCAGCAGCAGGATCGCGAGGGAGCAGCCAGCAGCCTGTGTCTGTCTCCCTCCCTGGTGCTCTCCTCACTGGGCAGAGGGCCCCGCCCTTTGTACTTCCTGTCCCACCCTTCCCCTTCCGGGAATTGGCGGAAGCTTGGCCTGGCCCCGCCCACTCAGGCTGCAAGGGTGGCTCTCTACCCTCTGGTTCGGAGGGGAGCCACCCTGGCTCCCTATAGACTGGTAAAGTCTTCCTTCAAAGGCCTATCAAAAGTTTTCCTTAATAACCCAGCAGGATTGCTGTGGAACAATACAATGTACTCCCCTTCCCTTCAGGGACTAAGTGGGCTGCCTCTAACATTGCCAGCCTAGGGAGCAAGACTTGGACTAGAAGTTGAACCCTCATCCTATCACCCCACTAGTTAGCAGATGGGCCTAGAAATATTTCCATCATGCTGCATTGCTTAGAAGGAACCTGAATCACATCTTACCAAATAGCCTATAAGAAATCAAAGCTCGCCTGGGTCCTTACCCTGTCAGTACTACTACTTATTTATTGATACCTATGGTGGACTCCAATACATCCCGGTGTTGCCCTTCTCCCCCACAGACCCTTGGAGACAAACTTTGTGGGTCCATGGGTGCCTTCTCACGCCAGGGCCTGAATTCATTGATTGATGGGAGTCTGACTCAACCAACCCCTGACTGTTCTTCCACTCAGCAGGCCCAAGTTTGGGTCCTGATCTCAATTCTGAACACTCCATGCCAACAATGACTAGGCATTCTACAGGGGCATCATGCTGGACTCCAGAAACTGCCATATTCAGTTTTTCAGCTGAAGGAAGAGATACTACAACATGGGGCCCAGCTAAAGTTATGTGATAGTTTCTGGCACCCACACTGTCATAAGAGAGAGGGACAGGATTTTCCTGTGCAACATATTTGGCTATTCTGAAATTCTGAATAACTGGGACCAGATAATTTATAAAGAACACGAGATAATGTAGGTCTTAAGTTAAGCAGTACCACTGAAACTGAGGATTATGCTGCTCTTTAAATGTCACAGCAAGGGCTTTGATTGTGAATTGTTTGTTAAAGTGCTCAGTAGTTTCTTCTGAATTGAAACTGTTCATCCATGACACTTCTATAGCAAGCCTGAGTTCAGGCTAATTCCCATTGTCAGAGCCAGAGTAATGCAGAAAAACCCAGAACCATTATAACATTGCCCTTAGTTTTTCTATCATGTATTTAACTAGTAAAATTATATGAAATTCAGCTGGTTTGCACAACTCCACACAGAAAGAGTTAGTTTTCAATCTAATGCAAAAAGTGTTTGAAGGTGTTGCTTTAAAAGCAGCAAATTGGTCTCTGCTTGTCAATGCTTGGCAGAGGGAGTATACTAATCCACCCAGGGCTTTTTAAAATATTTCCTGCCATACGAAAGTTGGTCTTTCTAGGAATAAGATCACAAGGACCAATTAGCACCTGCTGTCACAGCTTCTCTGAGATTTTTATCCAGAAATACTCACTGATATCTCCCAGTTCTCTCTTCAAATCAAACAGGTATGGTAGAACAATATCAGGTCAAAATATTTAACCTGCCCAGGGGCCTCCAAAAACAAGTGTGTTTGGTGAACACATATAGTACACTTTGTGAAACTGGTCTGGTTCATCTCTGAACATTAACAGAAATCTGTAATACACCTATGGTCAATGAAAGTACTGAAAGGCTTGCACAGATGATTTACATGTGCTGCATTGCTTTTGTTCTGATTTATACAAATATTTTGATAGTGGAAATTAAGACATCATGGGAGGAGAATGTAGTCCTTTACTTACTGGGCAAATTCTGCTCCAATTTATAACAGAGTAAATCTGGGTTAGCTTCTATCAACCAGTGTAATACAAGGCAGAATTTATCCTGAAGTGTTACTGTGAAGTTACCAGAAAAGGTTCTCATGTTTGCTATGTGGTATATTATGCAAGCAAGCATGCATATACTGTGTAATATACCACATATTCAACCAATTTTCCATTGATGTTATACAGTTTAACAGGACTGAGGCAACAGAGTTTTATAGAAATTACTCTGAAGAGTAATAGAATGTAATGGCAAATGATAACCTTTTAATATGATTTTTGAACCACCATAAAGAAACCTATATCAGCGAATAGAATTTCTAGTAAATCCCATAAAATGGTTACCAAAACCTATAGAAAGGTTCTCATTTGCTAATAAGCCTATAGGATCTTTCTATAAGGGTTTTATTCCAGGTGAGGAAGGCTAGAGTATAGAGGTGCAAGCTAGGTAATTCTGTAACAAAAAGCAAGAAAAAGTATTCCTTTAGTCTTTTTTTTAAAAGAAAAAAAATAAGACTACAAAGAATTAGTTAAGATGCTGTTGCTAATGGCAGATAGTTTTGTATCAAAAGTTAAAAATGTAATAGATAAAGTCCCAGCAGCTTCTAAAACTGTCCTTTTAAAAAACCTGTTTTAAGAACTGCTTCCTCAGTGATGCATACTATTGTATCTGAAGGAAGATGTTAATTAACAATTGATAATTTCCTTATCAGCAGAATAGACTCGATTATAATCATTTAATTCCTTCAAGCCATAGCTGTGACTTTCTTGCCCATGTGCCACATTTATTTTAAAAAGTCATGCTGTGTGCGCAACAGGGTGCCTGTGCGCAGACAGGACAACCTCTGGTTGTTCGTTTTCACAATGGAAAAATAAATGTTACAACTTTACAACTTTAAGTAGAAAGTAGTGCTACAAAGTATATCTAATATACAGCAACAGTAGGGTGAAATGCAATTGAAGGCAGTAAGGAACACCCATTTGTCTAGCTCCACACTTTCAATCTCATATAAACTTCACAGAGACCTTACTCTTTAACAAAAGCCAAGAGAATGTTTTCATTTAAAAAAAAAATTGGATTGAAGTGGGAATATATGAATGGCTGTTTTCTTTATCTGACTTCAGTGGCATTGGAGCCTGCTATAGCTGTGAAGCTACTGCCAGATCATAATGGAAGTCAGAATATAGACATATGGTAAATCAAAATAAAAGACAACTTCTGAGACCTGGAGGTAGATAATGGATGACGTGCAGATAAGAAAGATTGAGTCTTCCTGTCTTTGTAACAATCAAGGGAATAGTAGCATCTGAAATTCTTTCCTCCTCCCTGCTCATGAAATTGCATAAAGACAATCAAAAACTTGACTACCTTTTAAAATCTCCTTTTGTCACTCTGATGGTATGCTAATCTGTCAGCATGGTGTGGGAATCAGAGGCTATAAAATGTTAATTAAAAAGATGCAACTGAATTTGAATTCAAAAGAAGCCATTAAATTGAGGGCCTGAATTCTAGTAAGTGTTATATGGAAAGGTCAAGATCAAACATGTATAGCTGCAGTATACAGTGATTTCATCTTTGCACAGTCAGTGTAGTGCTTGAGACTTACCACTGTAATGGCACATTGTATATAGAGGGAAGCAGTTTACATTTTATTTCATAGCCTGTTGATTTATTGACTTGCTCTTGAAGTTGTATATGCACTCGCTTAAAATTTGATACATTTGAAAACTCTTTTGAAGCCTGTATTTACACAAATTCTTGTGGAGGTACAGCAGCATCCTTACTTGGGTTATACCAAAAGGAGAGGGAGGAGAGTGTTTTTCAATGAGCATGAACCTGAAATACTGAACTACTCTAACCATTCAATGGTGTCAAGAAATTTTGCCTCCTTTCTCTGCTCTGCCACATGATTTGTGTGGGAGCCTCAGAAAGCCACCCTTGCTGAGCCTCAATTTTCCCATCTGAGAAGTGAGGATAATACTATGTGTTGAGGTGTACATTTAGTTAAACCTATCAGTCACTTATTTCTATTCTGAACTCAGATTTTATTCCAAAAATTAAGTGCTAAACATGTCAGCATAGTGAAAATTAAGAGAAGACTCAGTTATTCTTGAAGATACATCTGGACGAGAATGCGCACCGTAGAGCCTATGACTTAGAACCTGAGGTTTGGATCCACCAGACAAAACCAGTTAAGTCATAGGGGTTACAGAGGGGATAATAGAGGCCAGAATTTGGTCCTTTGAATTCAGTTCTCCAAAATAGCAGTCTAGTCAAACTCCCACTCAAAATGGTGTTCAGCGAGTTTCCCTGAGTCGCTTCTCCCTTAGTGAAGGGCTCTTGCAATAACCAGAATTTTTTTTTCAAATCATCGTGATGTAAGGCATAAGGAAGGAAACACAGTAGAAAGTGAAGGCAAAACAAAACAAAACCAAACCCATCAGAGGCTGTATTACTTGAAAAGGGACTTCATCTAGGGGCAGAATACTAGATAACTGAATAAATGGTAAAGTATTACAGATTGTATTAGTTTCAGAGGAGGGAACATTCACCCTCATGATCAGATGGTAAGAAAGCTACACCCATTATTCAAATGAAAAAAGAACCTCTAATCTAGCAAATTTTCCTGGAAGAGTAGCTGTCAATGAGCATACACTACTAGTCAATCAGGCAAAACACTGCATGATGGATGCATTCCTGTACAAGTTCTGCCCACCAAGACTTCCTATTTGTTTTTTGGTAGTTCATAAAATGGTGGGAAGTGAAGTGGGAGAGTGTAAGAGGGGGAAGAGAAGAGGAAGAGGATTGTTCAAGGTCTATCCACCACGCTGTGGTAAGTACTAAGTAAATGAATTTTAACTTATTTTAAAAAATAGAAAATTCCCTTCTGAAATCCTCTGCCACTTCTGTGCTCTCCAAAAAATATCCTAGATCCATCACTCTGAAAAACTACTGGAATTTATTATATGATGATTTTGTTAAGTTTGGCAGATCAGAAGTGAAAGCATTTCATAGAGGGAAAAAACAGAGACTTTAAAATGTTATAAACATCAGAGAAAATTAATATTCAAACAACAACATGGAAGCTAATCACCACCTCTGGTAAGAAAAGAGTAAATGTAATGTTATATATATTTCATGCTTCTCTCTCTCTCTCTCTCTATATATATATATTAGATATTAAGAGTATAATAATGCTTCTTGTAACCCAGGATAATATGGACATTAGAATATATGTTTTTGGACTTAATCCAATTTTAAATTTAACTTTCTAATTCACCTTTAATGTTACTAGTAGAACATGTGCAGAAGCCAATATATCACTGACCTTTTGGGAATTGTTATGCTGGTAATGAATGCAAATTACTTTGAGAGGCCTATAAAATGGACTATCAGCTTCTAATGAGCAGGAGTCACAATCAAAACTTATCACATAAACTATACTAGAGAGATTGTGGGAGCATCAATATTTTTGAACAAACAAGATATACCTGATCTGAATTAAAACACCACAAGGACCATGAATTTGTTGCTTCTTTCAAGGGCAGTGGCTTTTAACTTTTGAAGTTATTGTTTTTTACATGCATTCATTTAAACTTAACAGTATACTGAAACAAAAGTGAAAGTGACAATTCTATGGCAAAGGAAATCAAAGTTGTGGGAAGTGCATGTGAACGGCTGTTCCTTCAGATTTTGGATCTTTTAAGAGGTTTTCAAAATAGGGTTATAAAAATGGGTCCCACAAGTATTATTTGCTTTCTTAATGGACAGTGCTTCTGGCTTGGATCTTTGTATGGAGAAAGGCATCCTTTGTCTCATCAAGAAAAGGAGTACTTGTGGCACCTTAGAGACTAACCAATTTATTTGAGCATAAGCTTTCGTGAACTACAGTTCACTTCAAGACTAACCAATTTATTTGAGCATAAGCTTTCGTGAGCTACAGTTCACTTCATCCGATGAAGTGAGCTGTAGCTCACGAAAGCTTATGCTCAAATAAATTGGTTAGTCTCTAAGGTGCCACAAGTACTCCTTTTCTTTTTGAGAATACAGACTAACATGGCTGTTACTCTGAAATTTGTCTCATCAAAAGCTAAGAAGTTACAGACACTGCTGTGCTGAAACACTTATTTTATGCCAATCTCAAAATGATATCCCTTTAAAAAAAATCAGTTTTCATTCTAATGTTTAGCATCTGTTTAGTCTCAACATAGACCTGCAACACATTCCAAATTCAAAACCTAAAAACACTCCAGAATTGTTGAACACTTGTTAGTTTTTAAAGACATGTATGAACCAGTAAATTAAGACAGATTTCTAAACTCTGTCTAGGAAGTGTGGCCATACCAGCTTTAATACATGAGGTGGCCTTATTCCAAAAACTGGAAGCAAATAGAAAGAACGCTGTTGGTATGGTAACATTTCCCCTGGCTGTCATCCTTTTTTGTTTTGATAGCAGTATCTTCATATAATATTCATGAATAATGCATCATTTCAATTAGAAACCAGGTTCTCTAATACACCACAAGCAGAGCAAGCACCAAGACAACACACTTCCATATTAAATACTGGAAAACAGACCCATGATACTGTAGTAAGAAGTTGCTCTAAATGTGTAGCAAGTATTGTAGTGCTGCTCCCCTAGAATCTCCTTTTCATAAGAGTCTCATTGAGAGAAAGTCAAACTTTGTTTGCATAGACTGAGAATCCATGTGCATTCTAGGTAATTTAGTAAGAGTTATACCAGATTAAAATAGAAATGGAGGGAAGAGGCAGAGAAACCTACTTACAATATGCTAAATTTTAGTATGAACTATTACTTAGAATAGCAGAGGAATAAAATCAAATTTTACAGTCTAAAACGTGGCTAGCTGAGCTATGCCTTGTCCCTGCAGATGCACATTGTTTACATTTCTGATATGAAAATTTAGAAGGGGAAACATGCATCCTTCAGTTTTGTTCTTCTATTGAGAAGGAGTTTAAAGCTAGTGCAGCCAAAGGTTGAACAGCTAAGGAAGGGTATTGCTAGATGACAAAGGTTCATTTTATTAACGGATAGGGTGAAAAATATTTTTCACCCTCACCATGCGTTAGGAACAAAAAAGGGCAACTGACTCAGTTCCATCAAGAGGCTCCAGTGATAATCTGAATGTCAAATACACATGTTAAAGGGTTTATCAAAAACCCTAGACCGTGAGAATATTCATTAGAGGACTAGAAAAATATACATCCCTGGTAATTGTCATTACTTGGGATATTTTTAGGCTGCTTCTGAGAGCTTCTCAGGCATAATGCACATTACAAGCTCTTACTGAAGATAAGGTAACATATCATTACTGTTAATTAAAGATTGTACCTTTTTGACAGTGCATGCACAAATATTTACAAGTTGCTAACAGTAATTAAAATGTATCTCCCACCTAAATTCTTCTTGAAGCAAACTGCAGCAGTTTGTAATATTTTCCCTTCATAAAAGCCCCAAGTATTTACTGTCTGCAGATGAGATCATACTCTAGAAATAGTAATACTGATAGAGAGGAAACAGAAAGAGAGAAAGGCATTGACGAAGGTTATTCACACTACTACTATTTAATTGAAAAAGATCTGATCTGCAGCACCTTGATTCTCATTCGTTACTCAGCAGGGCTGGAACAATATTTGCCCGGTTGCTATGTAGATAGGGGTGCTTGCCAGCTCAGTCCATTAACATCGTTGATTCTGGTTCTTGTTGATAAGAATAGTTATTGTTTGAATAACATGTGCTGATAAGATGCTCTCCAAGGCAGGTAAAACAGATATTTCTTGTGTGAGTGTGAACAATGTTGAAAGGTCAAAGGCATGCCTTGTAACCACTCCTCATTAACAGAAGTTTTCATTTGAATAGGCTAGAATACCTTTTCTGGCATTTGTTAGGCTTCCTGAGGTGGGATTTTGGCAGCTGTGGAGGAGAGGGGGAGACAGGGGGTGACCCATGCTGACATCCTATATTTCAAAGAGCACAAGGAGTTGGTTGAGTGTTTTAATAATTTCTACCAAATGACTAAAACCAATCATTAGTCATTTGGTCAAATGACTAAAACCAATCATTCTAGAAGTTTATAAAAACGTTAAATACTACCCATGATATTTATATGCATAATCCCACTGCCTTTATTTAGCTGACTGTAATTCAGAGTAACTATTGACTGAGGATTCAGAGCTTGTGTATCCATTTCAATATGGAGTTTTTAAGTCAAATATATATACACACACACACACACACACACATATCTTATTAGGTTAAAAGAACATTAAGACCACAAAGTTACATACTCAAAAGTCAGAGTGCCAGAATTAAGGTTGCCTGGGCAACCTAGTGACCTCCTGTGAAAAGTTTGGTTTAAGAGACTTGCCCAGCATCACACAGGAACTCTGTGGTACATGCTCCAAATTCTCCAGTGCAGCATTCAATTGCCCTAATTATGAGGCCATCCTTCCTCTACATCACTGACTATACACCTTCCAATTTCTGCAACAAATGAAGCAAGGGTCCTACAGACAACAGTCTCCTTCACTACACAACCCTGGTTTATCCCCAGAGCAGGTCTCTCCTGCACATGAGTTAAAAATAGTATGCAATCATGTAATTAAAGACTGAATCATAATGCATATTCATAAGGATGGTAGTGGCAAATTAATATTGCCCCAGTCTCTCCCTGCATCCTAATATATTCTTCCCTACCCCAGTCCCCTCTACATTCAAATCAGGCATCTTCCTCCTCCATGCTGAATGAGACCAGCAGGGGTGGGGAGCGGTGTCACTGAGAACATAGCAGACAAGCTTTCCCGCTTTCATTTTCAGTGCGCTGGCAGAGCCACAGGCCAGCCCACAGCAGCCCAGATATCCAAACTGCAGGGGAGGTCCTGTTCAGGCAGCCCCCTGCAGCCACAGCCTGGACCAGGCTTACTGCAAACAATCTTCAAAGAATTTGGCTCTGAGGCTCTAGCAAGTTTGAGTATGTGCAAATTGCAATTTTCTCATGGGCTTATTGTAACCCACACACAGGGCCATCCCTAGCAATTCTGTGGCCCTATGCAGCCCCCCTGCAGGGGGGACAGGGGGGTCCAGGCCTCTGCGGGGTGGGAGGGCTGGCTTGGGGGGCGGGGGGAACCACCCCCACAGCACTCGCCAGCAGTGCGGCTGGAGCCAGGTCTGCCCTTCCCAGCGTCGATGAGTGCAGGTCCAGCCCTGCTGCGCTCCTCAGGGGAGTGGGGGCGGGGCTGGGGCACAGCAGGGGCAGGAAGAGGCGGGGCTGGGGCGGGAAGAGCCGGAGCAGGGGCTGAAGCAGCGTGCAGCTGCACAGGGCACCAGGAAATGTGGTGCCCCAAATTTCCTGATGCCCTATGCAGCTGCGTGCTTTGCGTACGGGTAAGGACGGCCCTGCCCACACACCTCCTGGGTGTGGTGTTCTGTCCCATCTAGTGGCACTGAGACCACTTAGAGAGTTAAATGAGTCTGCTCAACAGCCTTAGCTAAAAGCCAGTTGGCTTTTAGCTCATGCTGTAGAGGCTCATGCACTAAGCTTCAGCGGTCCCCAGTTTTATCCCACCTGCCGATGACTAGGGTCTGTCAGTGTTACATTATCATAACTTGACCAAGTTTGGGTGGATTTTGTGGAATGTATCAGGCATGTGACTTTGGCATAAAGGCACATCCTGCCAAATTTCAAGTCACTGCTCCAAAGTGGGGCCGAAGGGGAAAACTAGAGCTTCTCTAAGAAAAAGTCACCAGAATTTTTAACATGAGCAATAAACTGTATTTTTCTCAACTCATTTTCTGCAATGGCTGAACCAGGTTGGTGGAATGAGGGGTAGGAAGAAGTGAGTTTGAAGCAGACTCCCAGATGTATATTTTCAGCCCAAATGGTTAAAATATGGCAAAGTTACAAGCATCTGAAAACAGCATCTTATAATGGAAAATGCCAGGCAACCTTAGGCAGATTTATTACAAATAGACTTAATTACTTCTAGGTTCCTTACAATAGGTTGGCATAAGCACTATGGAATGAGCTGTATAGATCCCATGCACAATAAATGTAGAGAAGGGGTTTATCCAGGATCTGTAGAAGCTGTAAGTAGACCAGGTGGGCCCAAATGCAGCGCCCCTGGCCCCAAAAGGGGCTTAGTGAGATTTTTTAATTTGTACTTTTGAGACTGACTAGGATTTAGCTGGGTTTCAGAGTAGCAGCCGTATTAGTCTGTATTCGCAAAAAGAAAAGGAGTACTTGTGGCACCTTAGAGACTAACCAATTTATTTGAGCATAAGTTTCGTGAGCTACAGCTCACTTCATCGGATGCACTTAGATGATAATCAAGTGTAGGTGAAGGGAACCACCCAAGGAACTAGGAGAGAAATCCACTCCATGAACCACAACTAGCGGCCCAACAGATCTATTTAAAGGAACAGGTTCAAATAAGAGAAGGAATCACTGACTGATTGTCCACAGACCAATTATACATTGAAGGCAGTATGTTATTTTCCCTATGCACATCAATGACATCAGTTAAAATATTTAATATTAAAATAGTTGAAACATAATTTGTAGAAGTTACCTATTCTGTATGTAAAACTATTCTAAATTTGAGGATAGAATAATGCCTAGGTTTGAAAAATAAGCAATCAATCCATGGCTGGTATAAACAAGAACATATTCCACTATTGCAGTTTCAGTCTATTTTGCAGCATATACCCTTTCAGATAAGATATGTCACACATGCATACAAAGTTATTTGAACCACTTGATGCAAATCTAGCCACTTATTGGTATGGTGGTAGCAGTTAGAGACCCAAATCATACATCAGGACAAGGTGCTGTATAAACATATAAGACAGTGGCCCTTCCCCCAAAGATCTTACTATTTAAGTGTAAGACAAGAGACAACAAGCGGATACAATAGATGGAGGAAGTGCAAGGTAACAATGAGCCCCTCCATTCTATTTTGCATTTGTCTTTGCCACTTTCCTTGACCACTGGCAGGTCACGTATACTGGGATTGCTATTGACGCTTGTAATGACCATTCTAGGAATCAACTCTTGTCCTGTGAACAAGTTGCTCTAAAATTTCCTTTCACACCCACAGATTTGGATCACGAATCAAGTGTCATCAACAATTGACCAGGAACACTAGTAAAACAAATTAATGGGCCTTGTTTAAAAAAAAAAATCTGCTGTAGTAAGTACCCTCTATTAGAAAGTGGGTTGCTGTTTTTAAACACCCCCTCGGAATGTAAAGACTGCTTTACAAACAGGAATTTTGTTCTCTGAAATGACAGTCTAATTTAGAAAGCAGTGTGAAATGAAGCTAGTGTCTGAAAATATATTACTTTTTAAGTTACTGGATACCATAGCTCTCCCAGAGAAAATTTCCTGCTCTGGATAATGGCCAACAAGATTAAACAGTAAGAGGCCATATCCTTTGTCTTACATTATCGAGGATATATTTTACACTATTACAATGTAATCAAAATACTTCCTTTGTAGCCAATATGTGGTCCCAGAACAGGACAACATTTTTTCCATAGGTATTTTTAGGTAACATTCCAAAGAACAAAAACTGAAGGACTTTGAAACTTCGACATTTTCCCTCACACTGTGATAAAAATCAAACGTATTCTGTTAGATGTATGATGACCACCCTCAAAGGGTTCTCAGGTTATTAGGTTTCACAAGCCATAAAATTAGAAAAGCAAAAGGATCACTTAATTTTTCTCAGCCCAAAACAGACATCATTTAAGGACTGTTTAATAAAGAGGCAGAATTCACTTGTGACCAGAAGATTCTTAAGATTTTAATTAACATTTTTACAATAATTATTTTTCTTTATAATTTGTCTCCATATTACTGTTTTAGTAAAGGAGAATTGTGTCCAGAACACAGTAGCAAGTAGGCTGCACTCCTACATTCAAAACAAGAAAGGAAAATGTCTAGTGAACTTGCTGTCCCCTTTAGAATGACCTGAAGGGAAAGAATTAGGCCTCAAGTTATCCTGGAAGGGACAGGACCTCAAATCATCATCTAACCAGTAGAGAGCAATGTGAGTGATACAGTTCTTATGGAACAAGAAGCAATAAGACTATTGTCCTCCAATGGCAAACCACTAGAGGGGCATGTGACACACTTTGCTAGTGGTACACTAATATTTTCTAGACAGCAGTAGAAAGAGACACATAGGATTCCTGGGCTCTAATACAGGATCTGGAAGAAGAAAAGGAGTACTTGTGGCACATTAGAGACTAACAAATTTATTAGAGCATAAGCTTTCATGGGCTACAGCCCACTCAATCAGATGCATAGAATGGAACATATAGTAAGAAGATATATACATACAGAGAAGGTGGAAGTTACCATAAAAACTGTTTCAGAGTAACAGCCATGTTAGTCTGTATTCGCAAAAAGAAAAGGAGTACTTGTGGCACCTTAGAGACTAACCAATTTATTTGAGCATAAGCTTTCATGAGCTGTAGCTCAAGAAAGCTTATGCTCAAATAAATTGGTTAGTCTCTAAGGTGCCACAAGTACTCCTTTTCTTTTTGCATAAAAACTGTGAGAGGCTAATTAGTTAAGATGAGCTATTATCAGCAGGAGAAAAAAACTTTTGTAGTGATAATCAAGATGTCCCATTTAGAGAGTTGACAAGAAGGTGTGAGGATACTTAAGGAAATAGATTCAATATGTGTAATGACCCAGCCACTCCCAGTCTCTGTTCAAACTGAAGTTAATGGTATCTAGTTTGCATATTAATTCAAGCTCAGCAGTTTCTCCTTGGAGTCTGTTTTTGAAGCTTTTCTGTTGCGAAATTGCCACCCTTAAATCTTTTACTGAGTGGCCAGAGAGGTTGAAGTGTTCTCCTACTGGTTTTTGAATATTATGATTCCTGATGTCAGATTTGTGTCCATTTATTCTTTAGCATAGAGACTGTCTGGTTTGGCCAATGTACATGGCAGAGGGGCATTGCTGGCACATGATGGCATATATCACATTGGTAGATGTGCAGGTGAACGAGCCCCAGATGGTGTGGCTAATGTGATTAGGTTCTATGATGGTGTCACTTGAATAAATATGTGGGCAGAGTTGTCATTGGGCTTTGTTGCAAGGATAGGTTCCTGGGTTAGTGTTTTTGTTGTGTGGTGTGTGGTTGCTGGTGAGTATTTGCTTCAGGTTCGGGGGCCGTCTGTAAGTGAGGACTGGTCTGTCTCCCAAGATCTGTGAGAGTGAGGGATCATTTTTCAGGATAGGTTGTAAATCTTTGATGATGCGCTGGAGAGGTTTTAGTTGGGGGCTGAAGGTGACAGCTAGTGGCGTTCTGTTATTTTCTTTGTTGGGCCTGTCCTTTAGTAGGTGACTTCTGGGTACTCTTCTGGCTCTGTCAATCTGTTTTTTCACTTCAGCAGGTGGGTACTGTAGTTTTAAGAATGCTTGATAGAGATCTTGTAGGCGTTTGTTTCTGTCTGAGGGATTGGAGCAAATGCGGTTGTATCTTAGAGCTTGGCTGTAGACAATAGATCTTGTGGTGTGTCCTGGATGGAAGCTGGAGGCATGTAGGTAAGTATAGCGGTCAGTAGGTTCCCGGTATAGGGTGGTGTTTATATGACCATCGCTTATTAGCACAGTAGTGTCCAGGAAATGGACCGCTTGTGTGGATTGGTCTAGGCTGAGGTTGATGGTGGGATGGAAGGTTAGTGTGGTTTAGTAGTTAAAGTGGGGGTTACCAACAGAATAACCAAAACCAGATTTGTCAGTTAGTATGGCTAAGACTTGGTTCTTCCATATTAAAAAACAGAATTCTATTCAGAGCTCTACCAGAAGTGAGCTTGTGAAACCTCTCAGTTACTTTGCCTGTAAAAGGAAGGGAGTGATATTTGCTTCCCTCTGACAAGAAGACCTTGCTCAGTAGTAAGGGCTGTGAAATGTATAGATTACTTCAGTCAGTGGAAAAGGTGAAACTGAATTCATGGTCTCCTGGCTCCCATTTTATTGCACCTTCTCCTGTGAGAAAAGGTGTTTTGAAATATGAGGATAAATAAGCATCCAAGTTGCTCATCAAGGCTTAGGAGAATAGACAGTGCAGTTCCAGAATGTGGAGATACTTAGGGAACTACTCTGTCCTTGCACTGCTCTTTTGGCCCAATCACACGAAAAGGCATCACCTCTGCTGACAGTTCTGAAATGCAGCGGCAACCTACCTCCTCTGGCTGAAAGGTGGCACTGCAGTGTCAGATCCATTCTTCCAGGTCCCAGTGGCCTAAATTTGTCCTTTGCAGTCATAGATGCCTGACACGAACTAAAATCCAAAAAGGCCAAAATATAGATTGGAACTTTTAACTCCCCTAGCACTTAAGGTAGGACTGTTTAATTTAGGAACGATTCCATGAATTTCAGTGTGGTAGCAACCCTAGCTGCGGGGGTGGAGAGGGGGTAGAGAGGAGGGGTCTGGATAAACATCTTGTCTTGGGCCTTGTAGACACTGGTTACAGCCTGTCAATCCTCTTCATCTCTCTCCACTGACTCACCCTTCCCCTGTATGTCAATTTCAAGCTTCCTGTTGTTGCATTGGAAGTCCTTTTCACTCAAATTATCTCCTCTCAATATTCCTCTTCCCTGTCATTTTATGCCCCCTTTGGTTCCCTTCTCCTACTTTAACTTCTGAGCCTTCTTCCATGCTGCTTCTATTGAACATTAAACCCCCCTAAACCAGTTCACCAATTCACCTTCCTTGCCCTATTCCAATTCCAACAAAGAACTGCAGGACATTTGCAAAAACAAGATCAATTTTTAAAAAGTAAGTAAAAGCAGCTTCACAGGATGTGTACATGCCCTGCTGACCAATAATGTGATTTTATTGCTACCCTGGACTTTTCTCTACCCTTTCCTCTTCATCTTGTCTCTCTGTTTAGGACCCTCAATTGAATGTGGATTGTGAACTCTTTAGTTCAGGAACTGTTTTGTGTTTGGGAGACACCTAGCACAATTTGGGGCACTCAACAAAAGTTATGAATAGTAACAATAGTATAAAAATATCAGTTGCCACATTGTGTGGAACCATCATATGTAAAGATCAGTTCAGCAAATAATGCCTGGTTTTGGTTGTGTTTCAGATTAGTGTGAACTTCTCTGTTAAGCATTCTATTCCTTTTTGAGCCAAGAAATGATCTGCATTATTTCCAGGGGACTCGCTGCCTAGCCCTAACAGTGCAATTGGCTTACTGATCTTGAAGTCATTGAACCTCTCTAAATCAACCTATCCCAGAAGATTTGTATTTAGAATGGTACCAGATTCCAGAACCTTCCAGAACCTTCCAGTGGCCTCAACTTTTCCATTGTAACACCAGTTCTTTTCCTCTTTTTGCCCATCCTATAATCTCTTCTGAACCTCTGAAAAGAGACTAACTGTGCCACATTCAGTACTTTGCTGTTGTATGTTCAGCTGGTTTTGTACATTTCTGAAATACAGTAATCCTTTGAGCTTCCTCACAGGACTTACAGTGGTTATCACTCAATACTCATCCCCAGTTGTTTATGCATTTTGTTTACTGCAATAAGTAATATTGGCATACACCAACTATAGTTAATTTCTGAATCTACCTGGTGGTGGACAATGTAAATTATTAATTCAAGAACTTGTTAGTCACCTCACCGAGTCTTGCAACTGTTAGGAAGCAGAGATAGCTCAAAATACTGATTAGGCGTGAAGACAAGTCCAAATGTATTGTAGTATAATAGTTTAAACTAAGTGCAGTATAAAGTAAAAGACCAATAAAAGCATGGAGCTTGAGACAGGTACTTGGTTAGAAATCAAAATAAATGAGCTGCCATGCCAATTTGAAATGTAGTTCTCTTTAGAGCTGCAGTTTTTGGCTTAACCTCATTGCTGGAAGAAAGGAATGCTAATGCCCATCCATGTGTTATTTATTCATTCAATAAAGGAGGATAGTCCTATTATTAGCCCAAAGCCAAGTAAATTTTACCAGCTATTACCGAAATTCCACATTTTGTTTGACTTTCAATCCATGTAATCAGTAGATGGAAGAGATGCAGTTAAGGTTTTTCTTTAAAAATCTTAGGCTATACCTTTACTGAAAAAGAAGGGGGAGTGGAGATGGGTTAGTGTTAGTGTCATCTGCGAATTTGCTGAGGGTGCAATTAATCCCATCATCCTGATCATTGATAAAGATGTTGAACAAAACCGGCCCCAGGACAGATCCCTGGGGCACTCCACTTGATACCGGCTGCCAACTAGACATCGAGCCATTGATCACTACCCATTGAGCCTGACAATCTAGCCAGCTTTCTATCTACCTTATAGTCCATTCATCCAATCCATACTTTAATTTGCTGGCAAGAATACTGTGGGAGCCCATATCAAAAGGTTTTAATATAAGTCAAGATATATCATGTCCACTGCTTTCCCCATATCCACAGAGCCAGTTATCTCATCTAGAAGGCAATCAGGTTGGTCAGGCATGACTTGCCCTTGGTGAATCCATGTTGACTGTTCCTGATCACCTTTCTCTCCTCCAAGTGCTTCAAAATGGTTTCCTTGAGGATCTGCTCCATGATTTTTCCAGGGACTGAAGTGAGGCTGACCGGTCTGTAGTTCCCATATGTCACCACTGTTTTAAAATTAAGGTAGGATTTTTAATAGCATAATATTTCTCTCTACTTCTAGTACTTTGCCTACTGAGGAAGAATGCAGTGTGACTGTCATTTTAAGGGAATTTCATGTGTGGTACAGTAGTGGTGTGTTCTACTTTTCTTCACCTCCAGTGCTGTCTTTAAATTGAAGAGTTGTAACAAGATATCATGTTTAATATTATACACAACTTTGGTGCTCAAATAACAAACATTTGATTAAGGAGAAATCCTGCGATGTTTATAGGGCAATTTTCCACTCTCTCTTTTTTGATTCAGTTATACATAGCCACATGGAGTTTCAGAGAAATGTGTTTGAAGTAAGCCTTACTTCCATTGCGAGTGAAGTTATTAAGAATGAGAAAACTCTTGATGAATGAGACATGCACTTAAGTTTTGTTTTTTTCTGAAGTATATATATTGTAAGTTTGATGAATAGAAGAAAGTGACAGTGTCCAACTATTCTGGAACTTAAGATCACAAAAGTTAGACTCATTGTTAGAATTTCCTGTTACCACCTAGGCTTAGATTACCCTTATGTTGAAGGGGACATTTTGTAAGGGAATCTCAGGGCTTGTCTTCACTATGGGGGTAATTCAACCTAAGTTACGCTCCTCCAGCTATCTGAAAAACATAGCTAGAGTTGACATAGCTTAGGTCGACTTACCCCGGTGTCTTCACTGCACTGCATTGATGGGAGATGCTCTCCGGTAGACTTACCTTACTCTTCTCAGAGAGCTGGAGTACCGGGGTCGACTGGAGGGTGCTCTGCTGTTAATTTAGCTAAACCAGGGGTGGGCAAACTTTTTGGCCTGAGGGCCACATCTGGGTATGGAAATTGTATGGTGGGCCATGAATGCTCACGAAATTGGGGGCTTGGGTGCGGGAGGGCTCCGGCTGGGGTGCAGGCTCTGGGTGGGGGTGGGGCTGGGGATGAGGGTTTGGGGGTGCAGGAGGGTGCTCAGGGCTGGGACCAAGAGGTTCTGAGGGCAGGAGGGATATCAGGGCTGGGGCAGGGGGTTGGGGCACAGGAGTGACTCAGGGGGGCAGGCTCTGGAGGGCGCTTATCTCAAGCAGTTCCAAGAAACAGCGGCATGTCTCCCCTCCAGCTCCTACGTGGAGACGTGGCCGGACAGCTCTGCATGCTGTCCTATCCACAGGTGCTGCTCCTGCAGCTCCCATTGGCTGCAGTTCCTGGCCAATGGGAGCTGCAGGGGCGGCACTTGGGGCAGGAGCATAGGCAGTGTGTGGAGCCCCCGGCTGCTCCTACATATAGGAGTTGGGGGGGGGCATGCTGCTGCTTCCGGAAGCTGCGTGGGGTGGGGCAAGCCCCCGACCCCACTCCCTAGCTGGAGCGCCAGAGTGGGGCAAGCACTGGAGTGGGGCAAGCCTCAGACCCCGCTCCCTGGCAGGCGCTCGATGACCTGATTAAAATTCCTGGAGGGCCAGATGCAGTCCCCGGGCCATAGTTTGCCCACCCCTGAACTAAACCAATCCCTGCTGCATTGATTGCAGCAGCGTCAATCTCCCCATAGTGAAGACCAGCCCTCAGGGATGATTTTCACTGAGACACAGCTCTACATTCTCTCATGCAGGAAATAACCTCACACCAAACCTGGATGTTGCCCTTGGATCCATCTGGTTTTCTGGGATCTGCAGAATGCCAGGGTAATATGTATAGAGTCCCTATACCCCAACTACAGCTCTAACTCCAGCAGTTCTCACTCTGGTGGCACCACTACTTGGAATGTTAACTTTTGAAGCCTTTCAAATAGGACATATATCTTGACTTTAGTAAAGCTTTTGATGTGGTCTCCCACAGTATTCTTGCCAGCAAGTTAAAAAAGTATGGATTGGATGAATGGATTATAAGGTGGATAGAAAGCTGGCTACATTGTTGGGCTCAACGGTAGTGATCAACGGCTCAATGTCTAGTTGGCAGCTGGTATCAAGTGGAGTGCCCCAGGGGTTGGTCCTGGGGCCAGTTTTGTTCAACATCTTTATCAGTGATCTGGATGATGGGATTAATTGCACCCTCAGCAAGTTCACAGATGAAATTTAAATGGGGGGAGAGGTAGATACGCTGGAGGGTAGGGATAGGGTCCAGAGTGACCTAGACAAATTGGAGGATTGGGCCAAAAGAAATCTGATGAAGTTCAATAAGGACAAGTGCAGAGTCCTGCACTTAGGAAGGAAGAATCCCATGTACTGCTACAGGTTGGGGACTGACTGGCTAAGGAGCAGTTCTGCTGAAAATGTTGGCACATATTAAAGAAGTTCTGTATTAAAATCACAAATGAGTTTGATTCCCCATAGTTTAAATTCCAGGGTATTACTAATTAAGAGGTCTCTTGGTTTTTGGAACTGTTTCTCTCCCTCTATGTGTGAAACTTGCAAGCTGCTAATTGTGTTAGTAGATTCTAAGACAGAGTCTGTTCTCAAAGCACTTCTTTGTAACAACAACCACTCACACAGAGAGAGACTCAAAGCAATACTCTATTACAACAGAAACAGCACCCAGAGACTCCCCGCCCTTTTGTTGTATTCATCTTGCTTTGTTAGCAATTGTGATTAAAATAGAGATAGAGGATGTATGTGGATGAATGCTTGGTGTGGATAATAACTGAATGATCAGGGAGGTGCCAGCCTAAGAATCCAGTGTCCATCGGCTGAAGAAGGCGTCAAGTGGAAATAACCAGAGGACCCCCAGAGGGGAGACTGGAATCCACCCAACAGCCTCAAGAATGGGAGAACCAAAGAACAAGATAACATCTGGCAGCATGGAGCAGGAATGTGCCATCTGCTGATTGATTCAGCAACAGCATGATGAAGCAATTCCCATAGACTGGTATAGGAAGAAATTCCTATAAAAATGGACTCTAGAAAGTGAGAACTTTGGGATCTGATTCTGCAAATCAACTTCCAGGAGCATCAGATGAGCATCTGACAAGGCCCCCACCTGGCCAGTGGCTTGGCATGAGCAACTCTAAGGCTGGTAACTATGATAACAACCTTGCAGAACCTGTGTGTGTGTGTGTGTATGAATGAATGTGTGAATAAAAATGAAATTGAATGGAATGTTATAGCTATAACTAACTGCTTACTATGATTCTTTCTGTATTCACAATAAATGTGGCATTTTGCCTTTTCCCCTTTAATAAGATCCTGCTGGTTTTTATTTTATTGGTATAGCAGAAAGGACCTGGGATTACAGTGGATGAGAAGCTGGATGTGAGTCAGCAGTGTGCCCTTGTTGTCAAGAAGGCCAATGGCATATTGGGCTGTATTAGTAGGAGCATTGCCAGCGAATCGAGGGAAGTGATTATTCCCCTCTATTTGGGACTGGTGAGGCCACACCTGGAGTATTGCATCCAGTTTTGGTTCCCCCCACTACAGAAGGGATATGGAAAATTGGAGAGAGTCCAGCAGAGGGCAACGAAAATGATTAGGAGGCTGGGGCACATGACTTATGAGGAGAGGCTAAGGGAACTGGAGTTATTTAGTCTGCAGAAGAGAAGAATGAGGGGGGATTTGATAGCAGCCTTCAACTACCTGAAGTGGGGTTCCAAAGAGGATGGAGGTAGGCTGTTCTCAGTGGTGGCAGATGACAGAACAAGACGCAATGGTCTCAAGTTACAGTGAGGGAGGTCTAGGTTGGATATTAGGAAAAACTATTTCACTAGGAGGTTGGTGAAGCATTGAAATGGGTTACCTAGGGAGGTGGTGGAATCTCCATCCTTAATGGTTTTTAAGGCCCAGCTTAAAAAGACAAAGCTTAAGACAAAGCCTTGGCTGGAATGATTTAGTTGGTGTTGGTCCTGCTTTGAGCAGGGGATTGGACTAACCTGAGGTCTCGTCCAACCCTAATATTCTATGATTCTATGATATTCACAGGCTCTGGATTATGATCCCTGATTTTAGTGGGCCGAATCAGCAGTGCACGCGAAAAACAAACTCTTATTGAATGACTGCTTCTGTACAGTTTCCACTTCTGCTTTGATTAGGATCTGAGTTACTACAGAGAATTCTTTCCTGGGTATCTGACTGGTGAATCTTGCCCACATGCTCAGGGCTCAGCTGATAGCCATATTTGGGTCCAGGAAGGAATTTTCCTCCAGGGCAGATTGGAAGAGGCCCTGGAGGTTTTTCACCTTCCTCTGTAGCATGGGGCACGGGTCACTTGCTGGAGGATTCTCTGCTCCTTGAAGTCTTTAAACCACGATTTGAGGACTTCAATAGCTCAGACATAGGTGAGGGGTTTACTGCAGGAGTGGGTGGGTGAGATTCTGTGGCCTGCATTGTGAAGGAGGTCAGACTAGATGATCATAATGGTCCCTTCTGAGCTTAATATCTATGAGTCTATGATTGCTATGCTCTCTCCCTTCCCTATACACTTACCAGACACTATTGGCTTCAGCCTTCAGTTACAGAATATACTATAACTACACCCCTTAAGAATCTTTTATATTAGTTCATATTTAACATTTGTGTAGCCCTTGATCTTAACCACTTTTACAATTAATAGTTATTATGCAGTTTTAAGATAACTGAAGAGATGCTAACCTATATTCTCCTCAAGAAAGAAAGGTAGCCAGTTGTTCAGAATTCCCCTCAAATATGATTTTTCCTGGTCCAGGTAAACTCACTCCAATTATACAAATTCAGTGAAAGGGATATTGACACCAATAGCTTTGAACAGATTGCTTTCCTCATCCTTAAGTGACTTTTGCCATTTTGCCTTTTCATCCAGCTCACTCACTCAGCTCCAGAAGAATAAAGTACAGCAAGATACCAGAGAGAAAGAAAATGAAGTAAAGGAGAAAACTAAGGAAAAAAGGGAAAGTCAAGAAGGGGACAATGCAATTATTACCTCAGCTCCATCCACCCAACTGAATTTTTTTCAGCCGACAAAAGGATTTCTCAAAAGTTGAAACACAAGTAACATAAAAGGAGAAAAATGCTTAGGATATTTGTGAAAATGAAGCTCTTTTTTATACACACATTTTCATGTTTTAAAAACTTGAATTCAATTTGATTGTGATAGGCTGGTTCCATTTGTGGGCAGACAATACAATCAATTTTGTCCTCAGAGATATGAGAAATGGAAGTTTCAAGATAAGTCATCAAGCTAAATACAAAGCATATATTTATTTTTACAAAAAAATGCACTTGATCCACAAAAAGGGTATTCAACAACTTCCTGTGCAAGTAAATAGTAAGCCAGTAAAGGAGGAGGTTATATTAGATTCCTGAGCAAAAAGGATTCTTTTCCGACCCAAGTTCTGATGGAAAGTAATTTGGTCTTGACCTGAAAGTACGGAAAGCTCTTTCTGGAGAGTTGAGGGAATAGACATATACTCATGGGAAGGCAGATTTGAAGGTTTACAAGATTCAAAGTCAGGTGATTGGCCAGTGATGAGTCACTTGTGGAGACAGAGTGCTTTTTCTTGGAAATCTGGATTGTCTACAAAAGAAGAAAGCCACGGAGTACAGAGTTAAATGCTCCCAGCCAAAAAGGACATACAAATTAGGGTTTGAGAAGGTTTGCTAAAATTAGGGTGACCAGATGTTCCGACTTTTGGGTCTTTTTCTTATATAGGCTCCTATTACCCCCAATCCCGTCCCGATTTTTCACATTTGCTGTCTGGTCACCCTAGTTAAAATTGCTTGTTGAAGCAGAGATCACCCTTTTATAGATTATGGCAATGGCTTTTTCCTACATTAGATAGAATACTTTGGACTTAGATGGTATGGGACATCCAGTTTGTTATATAGGCTATCATGTAGTAAAAACCATTGTTCTAGGAGTGGTTTCAGATGAATGGATAAGGAAGGATCATGGAAGAGGGAATACAATCTACCAACTAGAGCACAAGACTGGGAGTCAGAAGTAGTATTCTCTTCCCAGTTTTGCCACTGAGTCACTGATGTTAGAAAACTCACTTTACCTCTGTGTCTCGGTTTCTCCATTTGTAAGCTGGAGATGGCAATAAGGTTGTGTCTACATTGGGAGTTTTTGCACTGGTGTAACAGTGTAGATAGGCTGCACTAATGTAGAAAGCAGCTTGCACCAATGCAAATTACTCTAGTCTGAAACTATGAACTGCTATAAAAAAATCCAATACAGACAACACCTAAGATGTCTCTGGCATCCTAAAGCTATTTTGTTCTTCTTGTTCTCATCCATAATTAGGTAGGTTTGTAATTTTATTGTAGTTCCTCTTCATTAGAGTGTGGGGTACGCATATATGGCAAAATCTACAAAAGGGTCATTGGTTGCTCAAGCCTCCCACATTGCATTCCTAAAAGCTTTACTAGGTGCATCAAATTAGAGTTTTTTAGGCTAATGTAGAAGTTGCACTAAGCTTCGGTGTAATTCAAAAGGAAACTCAGGCATGCTATTGCTGCAAATAACCAGACAGCTACCAATGGTCAGCATTTGTTGAAATACTTCAAGAGAAAGAACATTTCACTTTCAGTTGTTATTGCACAATCCATATTTGTGCTTTACTTGAAAAATATCCTATTTTGAGGAACCAAAGGCAGCCACACTAGCTGCAGAACAATGGTAACTATTACCAAGCTCCCTCTTAAAAAACATAGGCTATATAATCAGCAAAAGAACTCCCATTAATGCAGTGTGATATACATCCTTATGTAACTTCCAAGGCAAAAAGTTTACTATAGTCCTTATTACCTTAACAAAAACTACATACCAAAATATAACTATAAACAAAAGGTTATGCACAAATATGCTATTAACACTATGAAGTATGGATATGATCAGTTAAGGTAATGTAGATAAAGACTCTAATATGATCACTGTTCATACATTTCGAAAAGCTACATGTAAAAATTTATTGGGCATTCCAACAACCACCTGAACTCTAACTTCCAGTTATACATAGACAGTATAACATTTGTTTCAATACCTACATCACAACTATATTAAAGATAACTATAACAGTTTCTTTAACTGTATAAACCAAGGGTGTGCAAACTATGGCCCACGGGCCGTATCTGGCCCATGAGCCATTTTAAGCCAGCCCGCGAGTTCCTGCTCTGGCACTCCAGCTGGGGCGCTGAGTTGGGGGCTGTACCACGCGGCTCGGCCCTGCTCTGGCACTCCAGCTGGGTCGGGGGGCCACACCACACAGCTCCTGGAAGCCATGGCATGGCCCTGCTCTGAAGGTCCGGGGCCGGTCCACATGTAGGAGACATGCCACTGCTTCCGGAAGCCTCTTGAGGTAAGCGCCGCTCGGAGCCTGCACCCCTGAGCCTCTCCCCCTGCCCCAACCACCTTCACCAGCCCTGACCCCCTGCCGCTCTCCAAACCTCTCAATCCCAGCACGGAACACCCTCCTGCAACCCAAACCTCTCATCCCCAGCCCTACCCCAGAGCCCACACCCCCAACCAGAGCCCTCACCCTCTCCTGCACCCCAACCCCAATTTTGTGAGTGTTCATTGCCCACCATACGATTTCTGTTCCCTGATGTGGCCCTCAGGCCAAAAAGTTTGCCTACGCCTGGTATAAATCATACACATTGATGTCTACCTAGCATTCTGTCATTAGATTAGTTAACATTTTAGGCTGGTATTTTGAAAGGCACAGTAGGAAGTTAGGCATCCAATTCCACTGAAATTCAATTTGATTTAGGGATCTAACTCATTTTTTTGAAAAATCCCTGAATAATAGAATTTCTGAATTACTAAGAATATCACATATTTCCCTTTACTCATCACTCTCATAATAGAGTTTCTACTCTAGATTGAAGTTAAACATTACCAGCTTTATTAAATTGCAAGCAAAATGGGATTAGAGTTCAGGTTATATCATCTACTGTGAATTTTCATGTGTGATGCAAACAGGTGTGGAAGGATTAGGTGGTTTTTTTGGGGGGGATTCAGTAAATGTTAGCAGACGCTGACTTCACTCTACACATACCAGTTGATGAAAAAATATTTCCATCTATAATAATATAAATTTACAGATAGCAAAGAAAAATGCTGCTTGGAAAATAGAGTTTGAGATATTTACTTTTTATATTTTGACATGTGACATTTAAAGATTTGTAACCATTAAAACAAATTGTCACTTTCTGAATGTCAATGTGTACGATCATAAAACAAATATTTTTGACTCTCCCCCATAATTTCTCACAAAATGTGAACATTTCAATGATAAAAATAAAATCACATAAAAAAAATGAACAAAAAAATCAAATTCTGTCAAACTTAGCAATAAGTTTTATTTTAAGGAAATGGTTGACTCATAAGGGTTTTTATTCCTTTGCTTATATTATAAGCAGATTACTTTCACTGTCAGGGGGCCTTCCACACACCCAGTGTTTGCCTGTAAACATTTACTGATGGAAGTATTTATGTTCAGAACTTCATGTCTGAAAAATAGAATTCAGCTCAGAGTGTTACATGGGTTGGTCTTTACATACTAATGGGAACTCATACAGAGTTTTGTAGCCTACAGTACCAGGCTCCTATGACTTTGCAAAGAGATGAGCTCCCTTACCTGAGAATGAATATAAAAGTTCAATTTCTTAACACTTCAAAAAGAGTATCATGGATTGTAGATTATCACCCCTTCTCTTCAAAATCAAGGAGTGCCTACAGTTGGGCTGGATTTTAAGACTGAAGACACACTGTTCCAGGAATCACATCATACTCAGATACTACAGCTCTCATCACCTATGCAGTTAGAGACTCTATTCAAGCCAAAAGAGGCTTAAATAAGAAAGCTTTTAAACATTTCTTTAAAATTCTTTCCTATTTGTTAAGGTTTGGATGCCATCTATGCCTATAAGTGAAAAATACACACAAGACCAATACAGTATTACACACTGCTGATCCAACCCAGACAGAACTAGTCACCAGAAAATAAACAAAAAATTCAATTCCTTCAACCCTCAGACCACTCTGTTCCCAAAAGCCTGGAGGGAAGAGATGAGCTTTGCCTCTCTGTGCTTGAAGTGATCCTAGAGGAGCAAAGAAAATTCCAAAGTAGAGGACACTTGACAGAATATCCTGCCACCTCCATTCTATAGTGAGATAGATTTGATTGCAGAGACACTTAAACTGTGAAGTGTGATACAAGGAGAGAACTAGATTTATGTAACCAAGAGAAATAAACAGAGACAAGTTTTTAAAGTACTTGTACACAAATGCTAGAAGTCTAAATAATAAGATGGGTGAACTAGAGTACCTCATGTTAAAGGAGGATATTGATATAATAGGCATCTCAGAAACCTGGTGGAGTGAGGACAATCAATGGGACACAATCATTCTGGGGTACAAAATATATCGGAAGGACAGAACAACTTTTATGGTGGTGGTAGGGGGGGACGGGACAAGACATGGGGGGGGAGTAGCACTATATGTGAAAGAAAATGTAGAATCAAATGAAATAAAAATCTTAAATGAATCCACATGTTCCATAGAAACTCTATGGATAGTAATTCCATGGTCTAATAAGAATATAACAGTAGGGATCTATTATCGACCACCTGACCAGGACAGTGATAGTGACAATGAAATGCTAAGGGCGCATATCAGGATTCCCTCCCCACTCTGAACGCTAGGGTACAGATGTGGGGACCCACATGAAAAACCCCCTAAGCTTATTTCTACCAGCTTAGGTTAAAACTTGCCCAAGGCAAAATTCTTTGCCCTTGGAGGGTACGCTGCCACCACCAAGTAATTTAACAAAGAATCAGGGAAAGGACCACTTGGAGTTCCTATTCCCCCAAAATATCCCCCCAAGCCCTTACACTCCCTTTGCTGGGGAGACTTCAAAATAATATCCTAACCATTTGGTTACAAAGTGAGCACAGACCCAAACCCCTGGGTCTTAGGACAATAGAGAAATCAGTCAGGTTCTTACAAGAAGAATTTTATTTAAAGAAAAGGTAAAACAATCACCTCTGTAAAATCAGGATGGTAAAAACTTTACAGGGTAATGAGATTCAAAACACAGAGGATTCCCCTCTAGGCAAAACCTTAAAGTTACAAAAATATGGGATAAACCTCCCTCTAGCAAAGAGAAAATTCACAAGTTGAAAACAAAAGGTAATCTAACATGCTTTGCCTTATTTACTTACTCTTTTGTAATATCAGAGACTTGTACAGGATAGTTTATAGGAGAAGGAGTTTTTTGACCTGATGCTTCTCTGCTTTCCCCAGAGAACACACCAACAAAGCCCCCCCCCAAGATTTGAAAGTATCTTCTTTCCCCATTGGTCCTTTTGGTCAGGTGCCAACCAGGTTATTTGAGCTTCTTAACCCCTTACAGGTAAGATGTAACCTTTTAGTACAGCTGTCATAAATATAAAGGGAAGGGTAAAAACACCTTTAAAATCCCTCCTGGCCAGAGGAAAAACCCTTTCACCTGTAAAGGGTTAAGAAGCTAGGATAACCTCGCTGGCGCCTGACCAAAATGACCAATGAGGAGACAAGATACTTTCAAAGCTGGAGGGGGGGAGAAACAAAGGTTCTCTCTGTCTGTGTGATGCTTTTGCCGGGAACAGAAAAGGAATGGAGTCTTAGAACTTAGTAAGTAATCTAGCTAGATATGCGTTAGATTCTGTTTTGTTTAAATGGCTGATAAAATAAGCTCCGCTGAATGGAATGTAGATTCCTGTTTTTGTGTCTTTTTGTAACTTAAGGTTTTGCCTAGAGGGATTCTCTATGTTTTGAATCTGATTACCCTGTAAAGTATTTACCGTCCTGATTTTACAGAGGTGATTCTTTTTACTTTTTCTTCAATTAAAATTCTTCTTTTAAGAACCTGATTGCTTCTTCATTGTTCTTAAGATCCAAGGGTTTGGGTCTGTGTTCACCTATGCAAATTGGTGAGGATTTTTATCAAGCCTTCCCCAGGAAAGGGGGTATAGGGTTTGAGGAGGATTTTGGGGGGAAAGATGTTTCCAAGCAGGCTCTTTCTCTGTTATATATTGGTTAGACGCTTGGTGGTGGCAGCAATAAAGTCCAAGGGCAAAAGGTAAAATAGTTTGTACCTTGGGGAAGTTTTAACCTAAGCTGGTAAAAATAAGCTTAGGGGGTTTTCATGCAGGTCCTCACATCTGTACCCTGGAGTTCAGAGTGGGGAAGGAACCTTGACAAAAGCTCATTGACAATATGTTGCTATTTTGTTTTAGTTCAAATTATCGCAGGATTTTCCTTACTGGCTAACAGCCTCACTTCACATAATACATCAGTTCTAGCATAAATATAATTAAAAGAAAATGAGCAACACTTAAGATAGTGTAAATACACATTTAATCTACAGCATCTTTTAATGCAAGTATTCAAGCTGTACTGTGCTACCATCTGCAGCTATGAAGTAGAACTAAATGTACAGTTTAATGGGGTACTAATTTATGCAGTCAAGCTTTTTATTTAAACACAGTATACAGTTTATTAAAGAGCAGCATGATCTTGTGCTGAAGACCAGTACATAAGATGCATATTTCAGATAGAGGAGAGGCAGGAGGGAGAATCTACCTTGAATATCTGGCTTTATTCTTATCATTGTAAGTATAAACTTTTCTATTTAGCCCAGCAGAAAACTTGAATGTGATGCCTTTCTGCTCATTTGAAAATATGTGATTTGCTATCTTCATATCATATACCTGTGGAATAGCCCTTTTGAGGAGGAAAGACTTGGAGGAACAGATACAGTTGGCCTGCTACAGCCATTAAACTGCGGAAAGCCTTCATGAAAGCCATCTGCTGCATCACTTTACATAGGAATTTGTCAGGTGCCCTATTCCAGACCTGCGCTCCTGAGTGACTTTGGTTGTAAAACCATATTATATAACTTAACATGCATTCAGCTTCCAAGTTGTCATTTAGCTCGATAACAGCACTGGTGTTGCTTCCTCCAGCCAGAAAGAAGAATACATTAATCTTATTTTGCTAAGAAGTCTTTTAAAAGAGACCAAACCAATTTTGCTGGTTTACAAATAATCTAGAATCTCTTCCCCCAGCCTCAGATGCAAACCAAACTGAATTTTTAAAGTTGGTATTGATAAGCGTTTCTACCTCATCAAGTGGGGCTTCGCATCTGACAGTTTCTCTCTGAACCCAGTGCATCTATGCAAAAGTTGGTGATGTAGATGATGACATAAGTTTAATGTCAGTGTAAATTACATGCAAAGGGAGTGAAGAGTGAGGGTTGTAACAGGAAACACAGCCAACAGGACGGTGTGAGAAAGAGTAAGTTAAAAGTGGAGGGTTAGCTGTTCTCTCTTATGTACTTTGCATGAGGTTTACTAGGCCTTGTAAACAAACTCCAGCATTGCTCCTCTTCAGCTATGCGGTTTATGTCTTTCATGGCTGGGAACCACTTTCTCTGCCTAGTTCCTGCACAGGTAAAGTCCCCAAAGTTACTTTTCACAGATCTTACAGAAAAACTTTTATAGATAGCTTCTGGCTATAGGGCAGGTCTGAGGAAGCTCATAGATGGAATCAACCCACTCACCCTGCCCCACCCCTCATTAAACTTGAAAGCCATTACCTGGAGCAATACCTCTCTGAGCAAGCCAGAGAACATACAGTAGCATTCCCATTCTGAAAGGCTACATCTCCTGTCCTCTACTCCTCCCCACAGAACAGAGCCCATAGAATCCAGCAACAGCCTCCCCTAGTTATTCAGGCTGAGCTGTCCTTAAAAGGGGCTGCTCTGACACACACTTAGCCAATAGCCGTCACTTCTAATGAAGTACAGGACAGGATTCCTTTTGGGAGATTTAACACCCCTACCTCTTGGACCAGAGGTCTCACTATCAAGTCTCACACACTGTCTCCAGTTTAGGGATATGCATAATTCTAGTTAGGATTATATTGTACTGCTTTTCATTTATGCCTTCTGAATGTTGTCTTTAGGATAGTTTTTGAAGATTTCCTGCTAACAAAAGGAAAAGCTGCTTGAGAAACTAGCAAGGGTTAATGTAAGTAAAAAGTATTTGTCTCCATTAACTGTGTAATTTTCATTTCCACATCTTGTCCTCTGTTCTTTGGTTAAGTAATCTGCAGTATTCAAGAACCATGTAAATCCACTTTAATCCAAATTGCTGCTAAAAGCAGAGATAAGCAGACAGTTTTCATCTATTTAATTATCAGTTTGGAATAAGAAATAGATGTACAACTCTTTCAAATTATTATACACAATACTCAATTTAGAAATCCCACAATAGATTACAAGAGCATTCCTAAATCAGTTAGTAACACAAGTTCCATGCCTAATACGTGATGGGGAGCACTAGCACTTATAACAACTAACAAAGGCCTATGAGCCTACTTAACCAATTTTGAACATAGAAGTGAGTATTTTCAGTAGTGGGACAGGGAAGTGACGAACATTAAGAAGTTATTAATTGAGACAACGAGGGCAAAAACCCAACCCAAACCAACACTGAATAGTGTCAAACACCACTCCCATTGTTTTCAAAAACACTTTTGAAGAGTTTTACACAAATACCTCCAATAACTTTTGTGGATCCAATACAGAAAGGGCCCAATTAGTTATTGCCTTATGGTCAAATGTAGAAGTGATGTAATGTGGTGTAAATGAGACCCTTTACACAGAGTACTTTGTATTTATTTTCCCTATTACTATCCCATTATTGTACTTTAATTTTCATCTTTGGTCTGCTCTGCAGTGTGTAAAGCAGGGAATGAAGGGGTTATTTTAAATTAAAGCTTTCTTCCAGCTATTTGGCATGTAAATTACATCAGTTTAGATTATTTTACACATTAAGAGACCAAGGACGTTTAACACTGCCTAACTGGCACTACCTTATACATCAACTCTGCGATTGGCTTAAGCAATTGGATATTATGCTGGTGTCCATAAAAAGTATCTGATATACGGAAAAACACTCCACTGATATTATATTCTCAAAGAAGATGAGGGAAATGCAAAAAAACTGATAACCATTATAAGAATAATTCAGTTTTAAACATTACATTCTAGTGTACAAGCTACATGTTTTATATTAACTATTACTGTTATTTTGGCTTGAGCTAACTGTCTCTAATTTGGCAAGTGTTCACATTTCAGATCCACACAAAATAAAAGCAAAGCAAGTAAAAACAAGCTCTCTGGTAATTTTGCCTCATTCGTGTTAAAACTGGGATGGGAATAATCCAAGAATATGTCTTTTGTTCAAAGAGTTAGTAGGGCTTTTATAATTTTATCCTGAATAAAGGAAAGTTCTCATAGTTGCTGCTTTCGTATTTTGTGTACATTTGTGTGTTGTGTCAATTATATATTTTCAGAACACCTTAAACTGGCAAATAAAGTGTGATAGTATATACTGTACAAACGTTATCTAGCTTGATTTCTGCTTCCAAATTTTTCGACAGCTCTCAGACACAAAATTTATGTAAACCTACTGAACCTACTACAAAATTTAAGGCAGGACTTTTCAATTAATTGCACTGGAGTTTGGACACCTAACTTTGAGGTGCTTTTAAATACCTTTGTTTAAGAGAAGACCTGTATAATCAAACAGCTATATACATCTGTGTAATACCAATGTGTATAAATGGATTAAAATAATGATTCTCAAATGGACTCTGATAAGGTCAGTAAGAGCAGCAATATGTCAACTCTGTCCTTTTTGGTAACCCTCCTTTTAAATCTTATAGCAGCACAGAAGCTATACAGTTCTATCAAAATGTAGGAATTTATTTTGGCCAGAAGTAGCACTCAATGTCTAATGGAAAATTATCTGGTTTGATTTCTAGTGCCTTATTCTATCTGGGACAAGAGCAGTAGATTTGCTATGCAGGCAGACCATAGGGGATAAAGCAGTGGTTCTAACCCTTTTTCATTTGCTGACTCCAAAAAAATTTCAAATGGAGGTGCAGACCCTTTGGAAATCTTAGGCATAATCTGCAGACCCCCCGGAGTACACAGACCACAGGTTGAAAGCCGCTGTACTATAGTAATGACAACCTTTTGCAGACCCCTTACAGATAGTCTGTGGACCTCAAAAGGTCCATGGACCACAGGTTGAGAACCACTGGGAAAAGGTATGTGCATTCCCCCAGAATTAAACACCAGTCTCTAGCTGGTTAAAGAGCAGGGTCAGTCAAGCCTCACAGGCATTCACTCTCCATTTCTGATCATCCAGAGGAATGATGGACATATGACATATGACTGAGCCAGTGACATATGTGCCAGAAGTTGGCTCAAAAAGTTAGGAAAAGAAAGAAGGATCCAAAGAGCTATCACCTCCCCCCATGCCCACCCCTTCAGCAGGGGGAAAAAAAAGATATAGGAATGCTATAACTATTTTTCAAACTGTTCTTATATTGCAGTGTGCACTTAACTGTTGCAAAAATCTCATGTATACAGGTTTTTCTCACTATTTTATTATTACTTTACCTTTCTGAGGTAAACCGTAATAAAGTACAACCCCGTGGTTACAGGAGATTTAGGTTCAAAATTTGAGACTGATTTTAAAGTATTACTGTAAGATATTAGTTAGAATTTCAGTAGTCAAAAAACCTCAGCATTTGCCAGCTGTTACCTTCAAGTGATATGATACAATCCATTTAACCCTATTCATAATGGAAGAAAACATAAAACAGTATTAGATACCATATTTAACTGTTGGCAGTTTATTGTCCGACATCTTCTAGACAGGGAGATTTATTTTTTAATATGTGGTCTATAGTCACTGGAAAATCCTAGTTTCAGTTAGATTGTCAGGCTTAGAGATCAGAGATCTGATATAGTTTGACTTTAAAGGGCTATACATGGTCTTTACTATTCAGTGTAAGACATCCTGAATTTACAAAGGGTCTTCTCCACAAAAGGAATTATTGGAAGTGCTTCTATTTGAAGAAAAATACTGAATATTGGGATCTCTCTTCTCCATTATTTACACAACACTCCGACTCCTGGTCTCAGCACACTACTGGCATTATCCACCCAACAGTGAAACCTTTTATTTGGCAACATTCTCCAACTTAATAACTATGATCTGCAACACAGTATAGACACTTTTGGCCTTTGTACACAAAAGAGACAATTTTATTAATTTTGCAGATGCTTGACTAGCCATATTTTGACCATATATGAATTCTACATTATTTTAACAGGTATTTTTTGACATGAGTTTACTTTATTACCTTGCCTCCCTTACAGATATCTGTGTTTTTAGGTATTCTTAGCACTCTTGTTTTTTTTTTCCTTGGGAAAGCTGGTTCAAGTCCAGTTTGTTATTCTGAGAGGAGACGTATGCCTTGACATTTAGATTAGTTCCCAGGAGGCAGCAAAGCCTATCATAAAACAGCATCACTTCTGACTGAAGAGGCCCTCTTCCCCTTCAAGTCAGCCTTCTGGAAAGTGTACACTGAGATATAAGTGTGTGTGGCAGCATCTAGCATTACACCTGGCCTCTTGATATTAGAATTCTCCACTGCACCAGAGTATTATACATTATAGAGAAAGAAAAGCTACATACTGGACTAATTATCTCATACTTCTCTTATACAATGCTAGTGGACTAGTCTGAGGTTGTATGTTAAATAGTCTTTTACACAGTAGGTCCACAAATTATGAGCATCATAACCAGTTAACATAGGTTATCAGGCCTTGAAGTTCAGTTCGGCACAATTAAAATGCAAATACATGCACAGCTTTCCAAAATGGCAAATATTTTCAAAAAGCTTCCCTGCGAAGATGTCTCAGGTTTCGCCTACAAGGCAGTTATTTCCCCTAGGCCCCCTTGCTCCTGCTCTGTAACTTTATTTTCTATGATGTACAAATGTTATTACTCAGCTGCTTGCCAGGTAGTAAGCAAGGTGTTCAACTGGTATTTAACTGTTCCTGGGACAAAACTGGAAAAATGAGTACTGCCCTCTCTCAACTTATCTTCCCCTCCCCTTCTGACAAACATAGCCATATAAAACAGAAGGAAACAAACCAAAGCTGCCAATGTATGACCCAAGCTCTCTATAAAGCACTCAGATCATCAGATGAAAGGT
Source organism: Natator depressus (assembly GCF_965152275.1). Taxonomy (NCBI): domain Eukaryota; kingdom Metazoa; phylum Chordata; order Testudines; family Cheloniidae; genus Natator; species Natator depressus. Next base: position 68,790,227 of record NC_134237.1, on the reverse strand, counting down.
ACTGCAAAGTATTAATTATTTTTATGGCATCAGCACATACATACACTGCAGGAATGCACGATTACTGTTCCCTGATGTTAAAAGTTAATTTGATTTGAAGCAGTACATTAGGGTTAGCAACTATACAAATATCTCAGTAATGGCCTTGCTGCACAAGGATCTTTAAAACCATCTACTTGCTTTGGCCTGCAGCTAGCTGAAAAAACAACTTTTATGGGTGATTCTACTTGGTAATTACCAGCAAAACTTTAAATGTTCAACACACTGCCTTTTCCCACAGGAAACCAGACTGATGTCAGTTTTAAAGCAACACAGGGTCAGATTGTGCCACTCTTACTCATGTGGAATAGTACCTTACTTAAATGCAGAGTAAGGTGCTATTTAGGGCACATAAGGTTCTCAGTATCTGATCCATAATTAGCATTTGTTGGATATCCAGCTCTTAAGGCAACAGATAAGATACCTTCTTCAGTGATATATAGGTATGTAATCTTTCCTATCTGAAAAGCCCCACATTTATACAATTTTAAGTGTTCACTAGAGCTGGGTGAATTATTCCTCATTAATTAAAAAAAATGGTTAAAAGTCTATACAGAAAAGTGCTCATCTGCTAATTACTCAATTTGTCTATATATGTCAGCTTATGGATTGCTTGTAAACTATTCACCATGACTTCAATCAATTATTCCCTGTTCTTAATTAGCTAGTCATATTTTGTGATTGGTCACCGGATGATGTGGTAATATTTCAGCTGCTTAACTAGATGACTTCCATACCCACAAAGCTTCTAAGATGGCTGCATACAAATCTAATTCAGAGCAGCATGAGTTATGTTCAACACTGTCTCCCCACAAAAATGTCTGTAAAAATGCACTTGTATAAAAATTCACAAGAAGTCAAATACAAGAGTCCACACATGCTGTAAAAACCAGTTCAGGGTTTTTATCTAAGAATGTTTGTAATATTAGAACAATATTTGGCCACTGGCACAGTCTGCTTGTATTACTGGTGCCTGTTCACAGTTTTGTGAGAGGTCTGCTATCAATTCAGGATCTGTGCTCCTTAAAAAGTAAGTTTCTACATGTATGAATGGATATTACAATGCAGTGCTTATGTCACATATGAGATTTTATTTTATTTTAAATACCAACCCTCAGAATAGACAGCAATTATTTGCTTTGACAATTTTGGCACTGTAAGTTAGAAGGAATGTTCTTGTTGATCAAGATTCTGGTTCATGAGTGTGAACACCCTAAACAACACAGTAATAAGTAATAACACAGTGGGTTCAAAAATGCAAGGCTACAGTTTGTTACTGTGTTGCATCCAATTTGGAATTACTGCTGTGCTAGTGTCTGAAATCCTAAAGCAATTATTAGCAACCATTATATTTAAAGTCACAAAAGAGTTTCTATACAACCCACTTTTCACTGTTCATAACTTTTCTGAAGTGTATTTGTGGATTAAAGTTTCCATGCCTAAATGTGTGTATTTTTTAAAAGAATTCCAGGCAGTTGTGCTCAGCCACTTGAGTTATCTGAAGGTTAAAAAAAACAACCCTCCCTCCCCCCACACACACTTATTCATCTTTTGAGGGCAAGCCTTTTGTGCAGAAAAATGAATAAGTGAATGAACTTTGGAAGTTTTAATTTCACATATAAATAGTTTTCACAGAGGTGTTGTACCTTTAGTAGCTTTTGATTTTTAGCGTTTGCCTTCCAGAAGGCTCTTTCGTGGATTTATGGAATCAACAGGTCTACTTGCTGCCTTCTGACTTTGTCTCACACCTCTATAAAGGCTAATAGAATATCACATCATATAGGCATTACGAGATATATGTATGGGTGTCATTCAAGAAGTTGTATAGATTTACTACAAATGTTTAAACTGTGTTTATCAACCCTGCCTAGTTACAAAGTTCTCCCAGGCAAAGGAATACTGATTTACCTTTCTGCCTGGATCTCTTATGTAAATTAGTCAGGATAAGCCAAATACAGTGGAAGCACAGGCAAAACAAGTTAATAGGAGGACGAGTCACCAAACCAGACACAAACAGCACAGCGTCACCAAACCAAAGCACAAAGCAGTGGAGAACGAGGATCTTTTCTGGAGGTACACTTTGAAATGTATCCTTTTGAAGGTTTGTTGGCCTGCAGGAAGGATAAGAAGGGGTTTCTTTTCCCATCACTGAGGGAACAAAAAGGACAGCATTTCTTGCATCCATGAAAGTTGGATCCCGGCCCTGAGGGCTGATGACACAGAGGTTGCTTTAGATGAGAAACTTACCTTAGATAAAGGTCTAAGCATAACTTTTAATAGGCCTTAGTCTTTTAGAAGTGTGTTATACTTATGTTGTATTTGTAACCAATACTGTATCCATTATTCTTAACAGATTCAAGTGAGTATTGAGTGTTTATTAAACTTATTCTCCTTTTACTATAAAGTCATCTCAGGGTATGTCTACGCAGCAAAGAAAAACCTGCGGCTCGCCAACTCAGGCTCATGGGACTTGGGCTGTGGGGCTGTTTTACTGCTGAGTAGACTTCTGGGCTCAGGCACGACCCTGAGCTCCAGGACCCTTCCATCCCACAGAATCTTAGAGCTCGGTCTCCTGCCTGAGCCCAGAAGTCGACACAGCCTGAGCCTCTGTGAACCCAAGTTGGCTGGTACAGGCCAGCTGCAGGTTTCCTTCACTGCACAGCACTCTGATATTAAGAAGAGTGCGCCTTCTTGGTTGAATCAAGTAGGCTTGTGAGTACACTGTCACTTTGGAGGCAATGGACTTGGCGCTTACTGTGAGTGTCCAGTGATAGGAGGCTGGACACTACATGGGGACACTTCTGGGAATTTTTGGAACCGAAGTATACCAAGTGTTAATCTGTGAGACAAAGTAAAGGCTGGCAGAACCCTGAGAAGTTTGCCTGAGGTGGCTAAAAGACTGGGGGACATCTGTCTCCGAGTTTAGCACCAGGAAGTCTCTCTCTCTCACTGAGGTGGGGGTAACACAGTGACCTATGCTTCTGGATGCTTTAAGAAATATCACAAGACCCATGGAGATGATATTTCTTTTACACCACTATCCATGGTACATGTACTAGATGAAAGGGACTAAAGGGGAATCTTTCATCTCTTTAATCCCCCCTGCACTGGCTTGCAGGACTGGCCTCAATCTGACCCAAAGCTACCAAGCTACTTAGTTTTGGTCTAGTTAACACTGCCCTATCAAACTAAATTCTTATAAGAAAGAAAAACAGATTTTCCAGATGGCCTCTAAAACTAATAAAATAAACCCAATTTTCACTGCTATTTAACAGTATTTCTTCTATGCTTGGTCTACTTTAAGTCATTAGAGTATGGGCTGCTCTGCCTCCCCCAAGGTCTTGTCAGCTTTAATTGAATAAACTGAAGTTAATGTTTTCAGTCATCAGCTATGTACATTTGCAAAGAATCCCATTTACTTAGTTTTGTAGTCCAGTTCATTAAAATTAACTTCCATGCTGTCATGAAAACATTTACAGAGGTGCAAGAGGTGCTAAGGTCAGAAGCTTGTAGGGGGCTAGAAAGAACAAGAGACCATGTTTTGAATTTATATGCAAGTGAGCTGTAGCTCACGAAAGCTCATGCTCAAATAAATTGGTTAGTCTCTAAGGTGCCACAAGTACTCCTTTTCTTTTTGCGAATACAGACTAACACGGCTGTTACTCTGAAACCTATGCAAGTAGGCACTCAGATAAATACTAAGTGACACAGAGAGCTGAGTCTTAGTCCTATTTTTACAGTGTAGCTTGTTATTAATAATAATAATTTTAAAACTGCAGCCTTGTAGTAGATAATCACTATTCCAGCTAATGTGCAACATGGATGCAATTAGTTCAGTGAAAATCTGCTGAAGACTTGAGTGGATCCATTCTCATCTGAGAAAGTTTGCCTATGCTCTCAGCCAAGTGCAATATTTACATAGCCACTTTAAAAAAAGTGTCCTTATAAACTTACTGTACAAAGAAAGAGACTCATTTTCTTCACATTCCCTTCAGGAATAGTTTTTAAGAATTAGAGTGGTGATGCATACACTTCGCATCAAGCCCAGAATATTCAAAATACAACTGTACTTGATAATATTATTGTCTATTCTTTGGATTTCTTTTGTAAATAGGAATTAAGATGCTATTTATTTGGGAGTGTTAGCAAGTTTAGGTCTGCATTTTGTAACAGAAGCAGACAAAAAGGGATAACTGTTAAAGAAGTGGATCAAGTAATCTTTAGAATATTCATGATGTAATTAGAAATACATCAGGACAAAGAAACTCGTATTCACAAATAGCTGCTGAACAATAAACTGACTGAGCTGGGATTCCCTGCTAAATCCAATTTAAGACAGCAGTCCTAGGTTTTTTTTTTTAAACAATTGCCCCATTATCTTTGATATTGCCTCTCATAACTTCCATCTTTATGCACCTAACTTGTTTTATTTATGCTGTGATATTTCATAGTAGAACACAAGTTTCTGTATTTTTTTAAAAGGTCGATCAGTGAAAGGTATTAGACAGACAGTCTGCCTGAGGACAGAACTCCTCTTAGCGTGCAGAAAGAATAATGGACCGCAGAAATGCATCATCTGTCAAACAACCCTCAAACATATACCAGAGGAACAAGAAATGGGTGAAATTAGTAGTTCAAGGCAGGGATGCTGAGTGACTTTTAGAGTTTTTGCACATACAAGCTTGTTTCTAGGTCCCTGAACAGACTAAACCACATTTGAACCAGTGACTGGTGTCCAAAGTTATACAGGATACAGTATCCTATTATCAACACTCAGTCCCTGTGAAGGGTCCTTTCCCAATGACACTGAAGGGGCCTGACTCTCCTCACACCAGTTTATCACTAGTGTAACTATTTGTAAAATTTGACCATAAAGTGGGGGGTGGGGGGGTGGAATCAGACATTTTCCTCCAGTGACAATGGGTATTCACACACTGCATCGGTTCCCAGGCACTTATGCACAAATAATATCAACAGACAGTCATGATGCCCATTCAACACCATCTTGGCTCTTAAAAGCAAAGGCGTCTTCCTAACAAGTGAAAGAAGACCACTGCTCTATCCTTAAGCCAAGCAGAGGGGAGCCTGATCTGAACCATCCTGGACACAAGGGAGTGCTGCCTCCCAGCATATTCTTCCCAATCCCACAGAATCCCTAATGTGGGTGTTCAGCACGCATGCTGGGTGGGAAGAGATCTCGTCCAGATCTCTCATCCACCCTAAAATCCACAGGGCATATCAGCACAAATTACTGCTGGCAGAATTTGCATCGCTTGCTCATTGGCATCATGGCAAACCCGCCCCTCCAAAAGCAGCTCCCCAGGCAAGTTGGCTAGGAAAACCCATTTGCCCAAGCACCATTTGGAGAAGTGACAATCACAGCATGCTTTCCAATAAAAAAAGCAGGAGAAGTGATGAAATAATCACATCAGCCATTGAGAATGCTTTTTCAATACATATTAACTTTCTTGTTGCAGCCCAAAGATGCTCAGAATTTCTATAAGAGTGGTGCTCCCTGGGCGTTCAGACACAGAAATACATTATCCCAAATGAGGGGTGAAGTAGGATTTCAGAAGGGAAAAAGAGAACTGCAATACAGGGCACAGAACAGGAAAAAGAGGACAACAGATAACTGGGGGAGACATCGAAATAGGAAAGGGATACTACTCTGATTTCTAAAATTTAACAAAAAGAATTTAACAAGGAGAAAGCAACAGAGGAAAGGAGAATATAAATCAAAGGCAAAACGACAGAAACAAAACAACGCCAAATGATTGAGAAAGGGTAAGAAAGCAAATTAGGAAAAAATGAAAAGAAGTGATGTAACATCCAGAGAAATCTCTCTTTGGACAGGGATATTATTTCATTACATTTATATATAAGCTACCCCATATCTTAATTAGGGATAGGTAAAACAGCCATAACAGTCTACTGTTAATAAACAGATTTTAAACAAATTTTTCGCTTCCTGTAGTGGGCATACTGGTAGGTTAAAAATGGCTACTATAGTTTCTTCCTCTATAATCAGGGTCATAGCAATACACATAAAAGTTCCTGTATTATTATTTATATTTTAATAGCACTATTCATAGTGTAGGTGCAGTACCCACCTATAAGATGACAATGCCTCTGCCCCCAAAACACTTACATACGAGGAGTACTTTGCTACCGCAACAATTTAACAAAAGACAGAACTTGTGGGAGATAATGAAGGAATACAAGTTAGATAACTAGTCCTCTATTTAAACACCCTCCCTTTCCTTAGGGCTTTAGCTTTGGCATAACCCTGACTAAAGGAATGCCTATTCAGATAAAAAAAAATTACAAAGAGGATTGTGTAGAAGTATAGACACATGTAACAACAATACAAGTGCAGAAGTCTGGAGTAATAGTGCTAATGGCTAAATCCTTGAACACAGCAAAACCAAAACATCAATACAGGGTATTTTAAGAATATTTCTCTGTATATAAAAGAAAAGTTACATAATTCAAGAGAATTGTTACCTACCTCATAGCTCTAACAACAGACAGGTATTTATAATCATATGGTGAAGTAGATTGTATTTTAAGTAATTTCTCTTAAGCCAATGAACTACATTTTATATGCTATTTCCTAGTAAAAACACTATGATATTAGAAGTAAAAAAAATTTACATATTTTAGACACCAAATATACTATACTAACAGGCTCTAGGAAGACAGGGGAGCATTAAGGTTAATTTTAGCAGAAAAGTTCTTTCTTAAAAAAAGAAAAAAATCTGAGTAAATCTATGGCAGTTACAGCAATAGTAAGATATGTGTATATGAAAAAAAACTTTGCTATAATTTCAGCATCAGTAACAAACTTTCTGGGGTTTTAAAAGACATAACTGAAAAAGTGGGAGCACCACTGTTTTAGGGGATATTATACTATTGGTGTTGCTGCCTTTCACATGAGATATAAAACCAAGATTCTGAACACTCTTAGTCACTAAAGATTGATAGCACTTACCATACAAATATTACTGTTTGGCCCTGGTGTTATGGCCAAATTTCTGTTTAGTGGGCATCTTTCGTTTCATATAGTTGGCATACTTAGTTTTTATGGGTATGAACATTTTCACTGGTTCTACCATTATTCCCCCTAATGTTCAAGATTTTGGAAATAAGGGTGTCCAAAGTGAGGCTTCACCAATCCATATATTTAGGTCGCAAATAAGTGACCTGGTTTTCAAAGGTAACACATACCCAGAAATTCCCATTGAATGTGATCAGCAGGATGTGTAGCACTTTAGAAAATCAGGCCACTTATTTAGGTACTTAAATATGGACTAGGAAGACTAACTTCATTTATCATCCATTTATAAAAATCTGGGCCTATATACATTATATTTTCTCTCACACACAGGTGCAGAAATATCTCTGAAAATGGTACAAACATTTTAAGTGCAGTGATTGCATGTTTTGCCTACTCCAATTTACTTCTGCAATTTCATCTGGATACATTATTTTTTCCTTCCTGTGTTGAACTACTGTGTGATGTTGTTATGGGCTGTTACACAGTTCCATCCTGAAGATGGCTGATTTTCAGTGTTGGAGGGAGGAAGAATGGTGATGAAGTGATTCTTATGTGCACAATGTACAGTTCTTTGGAAGCCTTCTTAATGAACCAGGCTATGCTAATGTTAGATAGTCTTACAGTATAATAGTTGTGATTTCTCTTAAAATAGAGACTTAAAATACAACTTGTGATTTGTTTTAATAAATAAAAACCTGGACAAGATTTGGAGATGGACTCTGGGTCTAGGTCTAAACTTCCACATAGTCTGAGAGGGTTCAAATCTTTGCTGTCACCTGTATCTAACAACAAATTCTTAATAACTGACTGCATAATAGTACCACTTTCATGGTTCATCCTGAAATGTATTTGTTAACTAAATAAATATATTGAAACTGCTTTATACTGCCCCCTGGTGTTATTCACTAAAGAGAAATTTTGTTAAAAATTCTCATTGCCTGACTTGTGATAGAGTGACCTCTTCAGTAAAGTGGATAAGATTACAATAAGCCCCAGTGAAGAATTTTATTGGCATCGAAAATAAACTGTTATTGCAAGGTGGGGCACATTTTCTGAATCTTCCCCCCATCTCAAATCACCATTCCATTCACATTAAAGGAAAAAGCCACTGTTTCTATGAGATTCCCACAAAGGAGCATGATTTAGTTTCTCATAAGCACCTCATACACCCTAGTCCAGGAACTGTGCTGACAAACATTTTTTTGGCATCTCTTCTATTGTTGCTGAATGAAAAGTAACAAAGAAATATCACCAGTCAAGGATATAACCACATAAAAAAACAATTGGGGGTAGACCAGATTGTAAGTTAATGAGTACTGCGATATTAAAGGAATTAAAAAAAGAAAGTCACTTCAGTTAAAGTGAAGAACTTGTAGTTTCTTTGCACACACACCGACTGGATGAATTTAATAGTAATGCAAAAATACTATGAAAGCATCTTAGGTTTTTGCACACATCTTTCCATTGCTGTGGGTTTTTCATGGATGACTCCACAGCTGTGGGTCAGAGTAACTATAAGACTGACACCTCTTTGTTCTGCTAGACAAAATAACAGCAATGAGATACTGTAATGTTGATATAATGATGTACTTCACTTTCATAATATTGCATCCTCATTGAGGATTTATAATATCATATACAGCATTTCACTTTTAGGTCACTGGTTTGATTCCAATTCTGCTCAGCAGTTATCTAAAGTTATTACCAATTGATGATTATATGCTATATGCATTAAGTGCACTTAGAATATTTCTAGCCTTTTCAGATATTTTACTGGTATGAGAAAGATTCTATATATATATTATAGGTTATAATCTTTGGATAAGTACCCATAGCATAGGGTAGGTGCCTATACTTATATTTTATAATTCTGAAGTGTTTGGCTAGAACTGGTAAAAATAGTCAACTCAGTAGAAACGTTCAGTGTATCTGTATGACCTATTTCACTCTTGTACATTAATGTAGTATAGAACTTAACTATCAGTTCTTTCTAATCAAGCCAAAATAAATCAATTAAAGACTAAGCTTGTTTTCTGGTGTCAAACGTTTTCACATTCCCTTCCATATTAAGGTCTGCTATTTTTAGACTATTCATTCTCACTTGCTTTTCAATTTAAGGAAGTACAGCTGCTTTGAAATACTTTAATGAATAATTGTGTTAAAATCATGTCGAAAACATGTTGCTTTGCAAAATAATTGCTTTGATCTGTCAGTTTTTTTTCTTGTTAAAGATGCTTAAGAAAATATCTGATTTAAGTTCTGACTCAAAGACAAAATATTGGCAGACACCTTTCCAGGAAATGCCCAGGTCTGCAAGTTGCAATTGCCCTCAACTTGCATTGGCTTCAAAAGGATTTGAAAGCTCTCAGTACCTTTCAGATGTTGCTTAGTTCCCTTAATAATTGTGTTTATAGCTTTTAGAAATGTAAAATTTAGAACGCTCATAATAATAGCTAACAGCTATGATTTAACAATTAAGAACATTGTGAAAATTGTTATTACAGTAGATATTTCAGTATGCCCACCAAGCAAAATAATATAGGCTCAAAATTCCAATGACATACTGGAGGAAATGTTTTGATACAGGGACCATCTTGATATCTTTTGAGAATGTCTCAACCTGAAAGACTTCTGGCTGGAGGTGAGAAAATTATCAGAAAGTTTTTTCAGGTTATTTATCCAATGTTCTGACTGATTGAGAGAAATGCAATATATACACTTATTACAGTCTTTGTGACTAAAGCATTTAAGGACCAGATTGTGAACCCCTTTACTCACTAGTCTCATAGGTAATCCTGTTGAAGCCAGTTTTGGGCCTGGTTCTGTCACCCTTACTTGGACTGAGTAGAACATTATTCTGCAAGTAGAAGTCAATGGAAATATTTGTGGAGTAAGGAACCACCAAGGTAATGGTGGTAGAATCTGTCACTTCATGTATTTATTAGTAAAACCACTTGGCTGTCAGCATGCACTGTTAGAATTTTCTTGTTCATTACCCATGAGCAGGTCCTTGGTGATACCCTTCCACAAAAGTAAAATTAGAATATATCAGCCATTGCCTGTGACCATTTTAAACTGCCATGCACCTACCTGACATGAGGTGTTGGGTTTCCAGCCACTCTGCACTCCAGCAGCACCTTGCTTCCTTCAGCCACTTCCTGGCTCCTGAGTTTCTGGGTAAATCGAGGAGCTGAAGACTGATAGCTACTCGGATTGGTGAGCTCATGGTGGAAGGCAGTTCCACTTTCTTGAATGACATTCTGCCTGTCAGGGAAGGGCTCTCCATTGTGGTGAGTCTCAGGTAACTTTGCTTCAGGTTTGGTCTCTGGATATGCTTTGACAGGGCTCTGATTCACTGAAGCATTTATCATGGCTGACTGTTTCTTTTTAGGAGACAGGTATCCACTGTCTGGAGAAGAGGAGTCCCCACTGGGACTCCTGCCTCTTGCCTTTGCTGCTTCTCTAAATATGGAAGAAAGTTCTTCAATGAACATGGCAGCCTTGTCACACAGCTTGTTCCTGAAAGGAGCATCTCCCTGGGACATTGATTTGGATTTTGGGCTTGTCTTTTGCGTATTTGGACTACATCTCTCTGCATTTCTTAGACTCCGAATAAAGCTGGGGCTAGCTGTTAGTGAGGGCGAGATGCTGCCTTGCCTCCCAGGGACAGTGCAAATGCTGCTTGCTGCCTGAGGGGACATGGGTGGTTGCTGTTTCTCTTGCTCTGGGAGAGTTTGAGCTGTGCTGAATAGTGAATTTGGGCTGCTCACCTGAAGCCTCCCCAAAACATCTTGTTCATGGTCTTTGGCCTTCCTAGAAGAAGCATATTCTGATGAGTTTGGAGAAGTGTTGAAATGATGAGTGAACTCCTGTTCTACATTCTGATTCTCCTTCACTGAATTAGCAATAGCTTCTCTGGCAAGGTCAAGGCTTTTACTTATCTCCTCCTTGCTGAGAAATGCAGATAGCTCATTTGAAACCTCTCCATCCTGTATGCCTGATAGGGAATCATAAAAAAAGTCATGAAAGGAGGAAGCCTCTGACATGTTTTCAGAGTAACCCTCGTGGGCTCTTTTCTCTGCTGAGTAAGCCTGCTTCAGCATTAAGGGTAGAGACACCACCTGCTCACGCCTTCTGTCTTGCATGCTGGAAGAAAATGCACATAAGGAGTGTGACAATAAAACAAACACTTTTGTCATATAACTGTAGATTCATTATTTACAAATGACAGGATACAAAAGCAGGCATGAAAAAGTCAAATCCTAATGATGTAAGAATTATTTGTAGCACGATCATTCACTTTGAGTTAGAATAGGCCCGACTGACACTGAGCAAGAGCAGGCTAGTTATAAAGTAAGTGTTTCAGGAGTGGGTCCTCTACATGCAGTCCTGTTATGAATTTGTAAGGGTTTTGTTTTGTTTTTCCCCTGCATGTTGGCTAGCACAATCTCATCTCCTCCAAATGATTTTCAGTGATTTATTGGTTCCTATTAATCTTACCCATTCTATTATTATATGTTTAGGTTCATGATCATTTCCATGATGTACCTGCATTTCTCTCCCCACAAAATTGCCTTCAAAATCATAACATATTGCGACATTAAATCACAATACGAGATCATTGAAATGATTTAAGCAAATTATTAGTATTAGTATTATTAAAATCTGAATGAATGGGGTCCCTAGAATTCCATTGATTAGAATTGCCATGCTTTCTCCTGGTCAATAATATAAAATTATTATTAATTATGTTATTTATGATCTTCTAGTTGTTAATATTTCATTTCCTTCACTGCTGTTGGAACATGCATGTTCCTTGGTAGCATTATTATATACAGTGATAATTTAAATTAATAGAATATCAGACTACCATAAACTATAAATACTGTAAAGCAACATTGAAGGGAGTGTGATGCATACATCTTGCAAGTCATTTTGTATTAAGCAGCTTCTGCACAAAGCTAAAATTGTCTATAACCCCCCTCAGTTTTTCTACAGCATTTTTAAGCATCTCATTCCTTTCTTGTTCTGTGGTGGCAGAATAAACCCCGTTCCCCAAATGGAATGATATGCAAGAAGTTCCATGAGTTGAAGCTTGTTTGGTTTCCTGGATGCTACATCGGTGACAACTTGGCTCCAAAAATGATAACTGCTTCTTCTGAATATTAATTCAGCTGAACAACAGTGATTTAAATATCCCTGATTGTCATGACCATATATTTCTCATTTCCATGGGAGTTTAATTTCTTGTAACTAGATTGCTTAAAAGTTTCCATGTTCACAGTATGCCCTATTCCATTTCCTCAGTGCTAGCTGGCTTGATAGTCATGAGATGCACTCTGATGTATTTTACACTGGCTCATGAACACTCCAATTACTTCTAGTTACTTCACTGAGGCTTACTCAGCAGATAATCATTAGCTGATTGACTGATTGAATTCTTGGACTAGTATATGCCTTTCTTGATATCTCTTTTTTCTGTGTGCTCTGCCAGTGGATTACAACCAAGCACATACAAGTACAGGGAAGCTAAAGAGTTTGTTTTATGGTTCAACATTTGAAGCATAGTTTTATAGAGTAGGTTGATAGGGATAGTCCTTGCTTTAATTAGGTTGTCTCTTTCCCTTTATTCCCATTTACAGGGGAACAAATCTAGCAATCATGCCAATATATTGTCAACAAAATCTAAAAAAGTATGTACAACGTAACTGGCTACAATTTAGCAATTTTAGAAAATGAACCCAACCTGATCTAGACGCTCAGCTGTTACGGCAGCTGGATGAATGCCAGGGAATCAAGAGTCAAATCTGGAGAATTTGTGTCTCTGGAATACTTAGTAATTTTTTTAAACTTCATATTCAAATGAATAAATATGCTACTGTGTATGGATAATGTATTGCTTTAAGTCATATTGTGCATCACAAGCATATCTTTACACAAATCTGATTCACACTGTTTCTTCTTCATACTATAGCTTATATCTCAATGTGAAATGTTACAAAATAAGTTAAACTGTCCTGACTTTCACCCTATGCTATTCTGTTGTCTCACTGGGATATGGCTCAGGGCAGAATTTGGCTCTTTGCTGCTCAGCATAACAGAGAATGGTTAGTTTCTAGTAAAATGAATATATTGTGAACACATGCTACAATTATTTGAGCTTATATCATTATGTATCTTATTAGATAAAAACAGTGGTTTACAGATGACTGAAAGTCATAATTTTCAAAGTATGATGCCTAAAGTTAGGCATCTAAATCCATATTGAGGTATCTAAATAATTGGCTAGATTTTCAGAGGTTTAAGTCACAGCTAAATGAAGTTAAAATAACACTAACCCTATCAAATAGCACATAAGATCATAATTAGAAATATCTAATTCTATTTCTAGCATCTATTGGTTATACAACAGAATATTTATAATGGTGCTTTGCACTTCTATCTAATGAGTGTATTCACCATTATTAATGCACTGTATTGTTTTAAAGACAACATGGAAAATAAAAATTTTGCATATATATTATTTGGAATGTTTAACTTTACGGAAAATATATTATGCACAAATTATTTCCATGGTACAATTTGATATTTATCTTGTCATATAAAATCACAGATACTATACCCATTAACATGGTAAAATAATTAATTAAAAATCTATTATATTACAGTGGCAATAATTTTTACACTTTTAGAAAATACATGAATAATTCATCAGTTTTAAAGCATTAAATGAATAAATAGTAAGGTACAGAGTACCATGGAAAATAATTTTACAGATCTCATTTTCTCATTGTAATGAAAAGAGAAATACTAAGGAAAAATACAAACATCTTTAAAATTTGTGAAAATTGTGTTAAGAAAAATCACAGATTAAAAAAATCAAAATAAAATCAAGCCCACTCAAATGAGTAACAGAGTTTAAGGGAAATTTCTAATGGTGTTTCAAAAACCAATAAATACTTATTTTGCTATGGATTTTGAAGCCCTGGGCTATTATTCCCTGAGAATAATTAATTGAATTCACAAAACAAACAAAAAATTACAGACCTTATATTTGTTAGGCCAGTTTGAAGAGTCTCACATATAATTAATTTCAGGAAAGGCTGCTTTTTTCTTCTTCGCTTAAGAAAGCTGAAAGTTGCTTTAACTATTCAAAAATGATTGCTTGGTCCTGAGTAAGCATCGAGGCGACTGTGGCCTATGAATTACATCTGTCCTCTGTGACTATGTATTCTTACCGCACTCATCTATATTTGGTAACTGAACTCATATTTCAGCAGACTGCCACTATCTGGAATTCCAGCAGAAGGGACGTTAGCCCTGGAAGCCACAACAAGTTCTGTGTACTTGGTGCTTAGAAACTCAAGGAAATTAATGTTGAAATGTTCCATTTTTGTTGTATTCTAGAAAGGATTTCAGTCTGTTTTACATTATTCAGGAATTATAAAATCCAACACTTGTTCACAATCAAAGTGTCTCCATTCACCAGAAATAGAAAGTACAGTCTGTGATTTGATTTACAGGGTTGTTTTTTTTTTTTTTAAAGTTCCTTATAAGGAGTTTCATCTTAACATTTGTTTTTTATTTTTACCACATTAAATTAAAAAAAAGGTTTTGTATTAAAATAGTTGTAAATTAGTCAATATATGTTATAGAGATACATATGAAAACAAAATATTCTAACAAGAAAAATATTATACTGAATTTAGATATGTGATTAGAAATAAGTTGTTGGTGGAAGATAAATGTCCATTTCAAGACTGGCAATATATCTTACTACTAATAATGTGGCCCTATCATCAGAAGACAAACCAATTTACTATTGTAATAGTTATCACTCAGAAACGATACTGATGAAAATCTCATACATTTACCAACAAACGAAACAAGTTGCACAATGAAAATATAGTTGATAGATATAGCATTATATTGCTCTGTAGTGTGCTAAATGATCACAGTTCCACGTTCTCATACTGACCTTGCCCAGGAAGACGTTTTGTCCGATTACAGACTTTAGTGAAAATTTTATCTGAGTTTTCTGTCAAAAAATGCACCTGTAACTTTCTAACATTCATATACTTCATTTTTATTTTGGTTAATTTGGTATGTTTCTTTTTATCTTCATATCTACAACCCATTTCTTTTAACTAGAGATGCAGTATATGAAGTAATATCTATCAGTGGATTCACTGAGATTTTCTCCAGTAGTTTGAAGTGTTGTGGTAGCTGTATTGGTCCCAGAATATTGGAGAGACAAGGTAGATGAGGTAATCTTTTATTGGGCCAACCTCTGCTGGTGAAAGACACAAGCTTTTGAGCTTACACAACTCTGTGTAAACTTGAAAACTTGTCTCTTTCACCAACAAAAATTGATCGAAGGAAAGAAATTACCTCACCCACCTTGTCTCTCTCATCTTGTTGAAGCCAATGGCACTGCTCATGTGCATAAAGGTAAGCACATGTATAGGCGATTGCAGGATTGGAGCCAAGACTTGCAAACTGTAGGTCCAATACAAAGGTCCAATCCTGCAACCACTTATCACCACGTGCAATGCTTACCCATCACATTACTTAAAAACTGGGTTCTGTATTTAACATGAACAAGTGCTATAGCAGAGCTATTTCATTTTGAAAAAGCATACTGGGCTATCGATTCCTTTTTAAAAAGTAGGTGCAGTCTTTCCCTCACTTTATCTCTCTCCCCCGTTTCGAATTTACATTGATCATACCATAAATGCAACAGTGCTTGAATCCATTTACAGCTCTGTTAAGATGTAAGATTTTCACCTCATCTACACTATAACTTTTAATCGAGTTTTTAACTAGTTAGTGGCATGGCTGGCTCTAAACATGGTCTGCGTCCATATATAATAATTAATTCGAAACCAAAAAACTTCAAGTTCCATTAGTTAAGGTGCAGCGGTTCTCAAACTGTGGGTTGGGACCCCAAATGGGGTCACCAGGGCTGGAGCTAGACTTGCTGGGGCCCGGGGCCAAAGCCTCAGCCCCACCACCCAAAGCCAAAGCCAAAGCCTGAGCCCCATTGCCCGGGGCTGAGGATGTCAGCTCTGGGAGGCAGGGCTTAGGTTACAGGCCACCCCTTCCTGGGGCTAAAGCCCTTGGGCTTTGGCCCCCCTGCCCGGGGTGATGAGGCTTGGGCTTTGGCCCCCTGCCTGGGGCAGCAGGGCTCAGGTGGGCTCAGGCTTTGGTCCCTCCTCCTAGGGTCATGTAGTAATTTTTGTTGTCAGGTGGGGGTCACAGTGCAATGAAGTTTGAGAACCCTTAATCAATAAACAAAAGCATAGAAAATAAAGCTAAGGAATAAAAAGAATTAAATGTTGAAAGTTGAGTACTCTCAAATTAGGAAATGACAGAATGAACACTGCTCATTCAGTCTTAATTTTCTCCCCTTCTGTGGTATGCATTATGGTACAATCTCTAGTTACATGATCCATTATTTATTATTAATTATTATTATTATCACACAGGATACCTAGCTCATTCAAAGCAGAGGACAAATGTGCTCTGAGGATGAATTGGGACTCTGTAGTGAAGGACTCTGTTGTCTGCTTCATTTGTTGCAGAAGCTGGAAGATTTGTAGTGAAGGAGGCAGGAGTCTGCAGGAAGAGAAAGGATGGTCTTGTCATTAGGGCAGTTGAATACCACCATTAAGTCTAGGATTCGGCCACTGCCACTGAGTTCTTATGTGAGGCTGGGCAAGTCATTTACACCAAACTTTTCACAGATAGACACTTCTGCATGTAATTAAAGACTGTATGAAAAAGCATTCATACAAGGAGGCTGAATTAAGCTTGTCTGGGCAACTTGAGAATGCATGACTTTGCAACCTTTCAATCCTTAACTTTGTATTTCCTAGTTTTTACAGTTTCATTCATTGATGAGAGCAAGCTTGACTAAGGTTAAACCAAGTTTCCTGTTTATGGATTTCCTTAGTTTTTTTAATAGAAAGAAAATATTTTCTATATCTATGCCCATTTAAAGAATAAAGGACTTACACAATTCTGGTCTTCAGTGTATTTTTTGCCATTGTTTATCTTTGTGATGCTCCATATTTCACCACTCACTGCCGTGTTGACCAATATGTTGAAAGTTAATAAATTAAAGTGCCATCAAATGAAACACATTTGGTTTTTTTAATGCAACTTTGTTTCCCCGCAACTTATAAATGACACTGTTTTTAACTGTGTAACAACACTAAGTAGGGACTTATAGCTAAAATTCCCTGCCTATTTAAAAGGTAAATTCAGAAAGTCATTCCCCTCCCATTTGTAAGCAGAACTTACAAAATGCCACCTCCTTGTCATGTAAATTGTTTCTTATTTCCATGTAACCCTTTTTGAGGACAGTAATAATTATCCTTTGAAAAGAAACAGTGTCATTTACCCCAGTACAAACCTAAAGGCGCATCGCAGGAGCTTATCCAAACCCAGTCAGCTTTCTATCTACCCTTCTCTGTGAGAATGTTCCAGTACCTGAAGGAAATCAATAATCAAAGGCAGCTGTTGCCATGACAACCAGGGCACTCTCCTCAAGTATGAAATGGAACTGGAGGGGGAGGGAGTGATAAGTGGCTGACTATTTCTGATGTCACAATGTCACTGCTCAGGCAGCAGCAGTAGCCAGTGAATGGTGGGCAGGCGGGGGGGGGGGGTGGGAGTGGGAGAGAGAATCAAGCTTTTCCAGTGTTCCAGTTTTCTCAAATTTCCTAAAAACCCAACATACAAACACAAACTACGTATGGGGGATCATTCCACACATGTTAATCAGTGGCTGAAATCTGATTCAAATTTCCCATGGCATGTTTACAAAAGAGGGTTCCTAACACAGGTGACGCACTGAGGTACAGACTCTGTAAAACAGAAAATTATTTTGCAACCTTAACTATGGTCTCTTTAGGCAAGACCATAATAGTGTTGTTGCCTCTATGCTCAGTGGCAGCAGAGGATGGGACCTTACAGGTCAGCTTTTCATTGGAGGAGAAATCAATGACATGGAATCTGAGTATATTCTCAGTGCAACTGGTTTATTTTACACATACAGTCCAGTCCTTGAACTGAGGAGGTCACAAGCAGCACAAAGGCCAGCCCCTCTTTCAAGTATCTCAGCCCAAATACCAGTGCTTGAACTCTAAAAACAACCCCACCTCAAGAATTTATTCTAGTTAGTGAGATTAAGGCAGAGAGTAAACTCCTTTGCTGCTCACTATAGATCTCCCTAAAGACTCTGCATCACAAAACTTATAACATGGCCTTTTCTTCCAAGACTAAAAACTTGCTCTCATGCTAAGAAAAAAGAGCTTCTAACCTAAATTTATCAGTACCATCTGGTGACCTCTGCCATAACAATACCTATATGTTGGTAACTGGCACCTGACAGTGTGACAACGCTGCCAGGGACTTAAATTAAGAGAGTTTATTCTCAGAAAACAGTTCAGCACACCTTTTTTCCCCCAGTGCAAATGGATCCCTTACCATATCTGTGTAATCAAGTTGGCTGGTCCTCTTTCCTCTCATCTCTCTGTAATGTAGGCTATCCCTGAGTACAGTTCCTAACAAACTGATAATGCTGTTCTCTGGTTAAATTCTTCAGGAACTCTTTACTCTGCTAAAGCACTATGTGATGGCTGCATGGAATTTTTTTTCCTGAATGCAATGATACAAACATGCTTAGACAGCATGATAAAAAATAGAGGCACAGACATGGCTGACAATATATTTATGACTAAATCTGGTGTTTGCAGGGTGGATAAAGATCAATGATTTAAAAAAATGGATTTTTTTATTTAAATCAATTTTTTTGACAAAATGCTTTTGTAGGAAAAAAACTATCTAAAGATAGTTTTAATTAAGATACATTATAGCTCAAAGATATCTCATCATGGAATAGGGATTATTCATTCTAATTCTATAGTATGAGACAATATATTCATGTAATGTTTAAGAAAAGTTTTGTAAATGAGTTCCAATAGTTCATGGATTAGGGACCTATTCTTATGGGGTTCCAGGGGCTTCCGTATAGATAATTAAGGTTAATCTTTCTATCTACCCAATGGAACTCAGTGCTCAGTCTAGAAGATACCATCAGAGATACTTAGTTTTGCAGTTCTCAAACTGTGGATTTGTCTCTCAAGAGATAACATGCTTGTTAACAGCAAAAAAAAATTTAAATAAATAAATAATATATAGAGGTGAGAAATAACAGACCTCAACCCTATTTTCCCTCTGCAAATTTGTGAACACAGAGTCAATCCCTTATCTCTCTCTAAAAGTGCAAAGTTTCAAAAAATTCAAAGAACCAAAAGATTGTTGGGGGTGGAATAGATCTGGACAAGGAGAAGAAGCCTGGAGATAAATGTGAGACGGGAGGGACAGGCAGTAGAAACAAAAGTGGAACTGTTTGAACAGCATATTCCAGAAGTTTTGAGGTCTTTCTGAGTGTAGCCTTCTATTGATTTGAGATCTACCATACCATTCTCTCACTAGAAGGGAAAACCTATAATGGAAGCAGGCCATAAAAGAGACCCAGTTTGGGAATAAGAATCATTCAAGAAACATAAATTTGCTGGTGATCTTTTAAAGAAAGTCACACCAGTGAACCGGTGGAAGGCACTAAAGCACTTGGATTCAGAGACTTTTGAAGTGATAATCTCACTTTTAATAGCAGTAGCTTCTTCTGCCTGTGTAGAAAGAATATTTTCTTCCTTTGGACTAATTCATTCCAAATTGAGAAATTGTTTGGGACCTGAAAAAGCAGGAAAGCTTGTTTTTCTTTTCCAGATTATGAAACAACAGGAAAATGAAGGTGAAGACCACTGAGTTAGCTGCAGAAGCCAGTATTTTAAGTTTCTCATGTTGATCTGGCTGACACAGTCAATTTAATTTTTATTATTTTTTAAATATTTCATTTAATTTTTTTAGTTAAAACAATTTTAACAAAAACAAACCTGATTTTTAAAAAACTTGAATGTTTAACTAAATTCAAAAATTCATAAGCTTGTTTTGTTAAAATATTATATGTTTGCTGTTGAAGAAAAATATCCAGAATACATAATGTTGCTGTTTTAGTTAAATAAAACAATTTAAATGTCTGTCTGGTGATGTTCTCCTCCTAATACAGCATGGCAAGAAAATCCTCCAAATATTAATGATTAACTCGTTTAATTGGAGATAGTTCACCTTCCAATGACTTCATAAATATCTGCTTCAATTACCTTTGGTAAATGAAATAACCAACCAACCAATCATTCATTTTCTGATATAGCTGTAAAACTAATCTGAAAAGTTTTCCAAATAAATCACTTTAAAAATGTATAGTGTGTACCTTCTAAAAATCTCCAAGTTGTGAAGAATATGTATTAAGGTTATAACAACCAACAAGAATGCACTTTTATATAGAAATCCATAATTAAATTGAGTCTTCCTGACTAGTGATTTAAATCATGATTTAAATCAATTTGATTTAAATCAGATCCACCCTGGCTGTTTGGACACATCTAACCTGTGTTTGTTATAAATGGATCAGAAGAGAGTGTCACAAAATAGTAACAAAAACATGGTTGCTGTATGAAGACTAAATAGCACCTGTGGTAGTAAAACAATTTCCCTAAAAGTCTCCAGACTTACTGTGGCAATGCAAATAACATACTGTTCTAATTTCATCAGTTTTATTGCAAGTCTATAATGTGTGATGATGCCATATGAGTAAGGGTACGCCTAGACTGTGATTGCAGCATGAGTCAACGTACCCAAGATAGCTTTAATCTAGTTAGCTCAGGTCCTGGACAGGGCCAGCTCCAGGCACCAGCTTTCCAAGCAGGTGCTTGGGGCAGCATTTAGAATGGGATGGCAGTCCATGTCCTGCGGCGGCAATTCGGCTATAAGTAACAAAGCAAAAATTGCAACAAAAGTAATAATGACAATTTTATTTACAGAGCACAATCACTGACAAAGTTCTTAAGTGGCTGCATATAATAAAACAATTTAAAATAAACTGAAAACAAATACTGACAATTCTCAGTCATAACAAATAGGTCAAAGGGTTCTGAAAAAGAGAGGGGCAATAAGCTGAATATGGGAAAAGAAAGCTAATAAATATATTGTAAAGGACTTAAATTCTCTCTTAAAAATGGGGAGAGCTCGAATTCACAGGGAAGAAGGCTTCTCAGTCCTAGAAAGGGCCTTGCAGAAGACATGATGGAGCTATAGACCCCTGGCCCAGCCCTTTTTATCCCTACTACCAACACTGGAGCACATGTTGCTTTTATCCTCCCTCAGGAAGCCTCATTGTTTAATCTATTATTAAACAGAAACACTGCACACAATTGATAGACAAATGATTACAGTATACTATAGTAGCTTGGCTTTACAATTACTGGCAACCCCTGAAGCCCCAGAGCATTATTTTGTAAGGAATTAGAAATTTGCTTCTCGAATGATTTAATATCCCTTGACAGATAAAAAGCAAAATGAGGTCCACAGATTTACACTCAAGGTGAAGAAGTGCAAACTAAAGCTGACCTACTAGCTTTCTTGCTGATGAAATGCAAGGAACTTCCTGAACTGAGGAGTGAAAGTGATACTAAGGAAGGCTCTGCACATGTACATCCTAGCTAGATACAGCATTAAGATCAAAGGGTGACCTGGAACTCCTCTGGGCTTTCCATCAATCAAATCTTTGTGTGTGTAAACACATTATGTTCTTAAGTTTTACTGAAATTCTCCAGAGAAGTTTAAAGCAAGGGAGCCAGAAATTTAGTACAATGAAATCTAATCTTATTTTATATCAGTTTCAAACAAGTAACATCTTCAAATATTTAGTTTAAAATGAATTATTGTTAATTATTTTGTAAAGAAAAAACAATGTGCTTGGTGTTGTATAAGATACAGAATATAGACAATTCCTCTCTTGAAAAGTTCACAGTCCAAACAAGACATAGACTGGGCTAGACTCTCATAGTTCCATTAAAGTCAATAGGACTATACTAATTTACAACAACTGAGGCTCTGGCTCAGGACAGAGAGGATGCACTGAGAAGCCCAGAGAAGGGAATGGCTAGGATTGTTTTAAAATAATTAATATTTTTATAATGAAAGTGCTTAGTTAATTTTGAAGGAAGAAATTCACTTCTGTGCAGAGGGCCCAGACAAAACCTATACACCACTTAATTCCATTTAAATGTCCAGAGGACACTATAGATTTAAAAAAAAAAAAGTGCCAAAAAGCTCAGTGGAAATTAGTAGACCTTTCCTAAAGAAAGATGCAAGGCTGTTAATGGACTTAACTGCTATATCAGCTGTTCTAGACCATCTTTGGGGTTGGAGTGCAATTCCAAGTTTCAGAATTTGGGGATAAAAATATATGAATGTATGCAAATATATAAACATTTATGCAAATGTGTTATCTGCTATGTTTTTGTTAGCGGATCTTGGCAGCTAATAGGGGGAAGAAGAAAAAAATCAAGAGGCCAATTTTCTCCTGGGTTCAGAGATACTTGGAAGTCAATAAAGGTGACAGAAGACAGGAGTGATATGATGTGACAGAGGCAGAGAAAGCAAGGACAAATTCTGGCAATGTAGCAACCTGGGGACAAACACAGAAGAGAAGTGTACTGTAGGAAGAAAAGGAAAATCTTAGTATAAAAAAATGCAAAAAATCAGTATGAAACCTTGGCTGCTAAATTAAGATTTGTATATATCTTACATTTCTTTTTTTTTAAAAAGTTACATCAATGTAAATTTAGATTAACTACTTTTCTAAAAAAAGAAGTGAAATTATATCTATTCCAAAATCTTGCACATGTGAAAAAAGCCAAGTGAGAAAAAGAACAACTCAGACATATAAAGGTATGAGACACACATAGGGTGGGGTGGGGGCAGAGCAACATTAGGAAATGCTGAGTAGTTTAAATGGTCAAATTACAGAAGACACAATTAGAACTAATGTGGTTTCCTCTCCTCAGTCCAGAGCTCCCTTCTGTGGATGCACACACCTAGAATAAAGGCAAAGTTAGTCTTAACTTGACCACTTAAATAGCTAATGCTTTTCTATTTTGGCATTATTCAAATTACATACAATTATCACATTTTCATCTGGATTAACTGTTTCTTTTCATTTCTTTTCTTTTTTTGTAAATTTAATTTAATTTGTTTCACTTGTCTGTACCATATATGAACTGCTAAGGATCTTGATTCAGCAGTCTATCCCTATTCAGCATAGTATTTAAGTATGTGTTTAACTTTAAGGATGTGCTTAAATTCATTAACTTCAGTTGACTCCCATTTGCTTCAATAGGGGCACAATTAAGCCAAAACTGAGTGCTTTTGAAAATCCCACTCTTTGTTCCTTAAGCATGTCCTAGGATTCTGACTGCTGGGACTTGAGACAAATTCACCTCTTACTGCATCATACTGTGCCTTTTGTTGTTCCATATTTCTAGCATCTGCCAGTATCATTTATTCAGATTTCCCCCCTTTTATTGGGTGGATAGTATATTAAGGAAAGAATTTCTGTTAGATTAATTTTAGCCTTAAGTCTATGGTGGATATTTATGTTTTTATATTGACAGCCAGCCATGCTTTCAGATCATGGTCCCTGTAGATATTGTGACTTTAAAATATTGACCTGTTCTTTTTCGAACATATGAAGAGTGTTAGAGCAGAACTGTTAAAAACAAAAAGGATAAGATATGTTACATGGACACTATCCTGAAGCTCAACAGCTGTTCCAAAACTCCTGCTTTATATAGAGGTTTAACTCTGAAAAGTGAACGTGCTTTTTAGTGCTTTGTTGCACTAGCATTGACATGCTGATCTCTGGATAAAATATATTACTTTTGGTTCCCTTTTTTAAATTATAGCTGTTAGTAATTTTGTTTTTCTAACCAACTATTTCAAACCACTATGTCTTTTAATAGTGCACATTGAGTTAATGTGGCATGTATGAGGAAATCCACCTTGCAAGTAAAAGACAGTTGATGCAAGATAAGCGTAGACAGCTGTATAATGATACCAGGAGCCAGAGTGCTAAACAAAGACAAATGTGAAAGGATGTCACATTCCCTGGGAAAGCAAGGGAGTGAATACTGTCAAGGGACTATGCCAAGGGAAGAAATCAGCTGTTCAACTGAAATAGGATGAAATTGTTTTGAAAGAATCAGTTAATAGAACACAGTTGGCCAATTAGTGTGAAATACAGAGGGATGTGTCAGTCACTGACTCCTAGCAGGCAGGCACTTAGCTCAGGACTATTTTTGGAAAGAGTTTCCATGGTTGTGAAGAGTGCTCAGGCCCTTTGCTTTTTTCTGATTGGCTAATAGAAAGGTGCTGAAAAAGGTGGTGGCAGAAATATCCCAGACCTCGTAGATATCACATATACAGGCACTAGAAGCTGTTACTTTTTGTTTTATGATTGGCTGTTATGTCAAAACAATATAAATGTCCTTTCTATCTTACACATATAGGAGGAAAAACAAGGGTAACTAAACAGAAAACTAACATATGTCAACTGAAAATATGAGAAATTTCTTTATAACTTGGGAGCAGGAACTCATTCTAAGGCGATCATATAATCTATTAGCAGGAACACAAAACCTTTTTTTCCCCACAGTGGGAAATACTGTTAGATACCATAATTCTTAGCAAAATTTGCAAATGTATCAGCTTGATGTTCAAAGGTTATGTATCCTGCAAATGGAGAAATGTGTTGTTCCCATAGAAAAGTAATCTGTAAAACACATATAGAATAAATGATTTCTAAAAATAGCTGGCATTAGGAGGTATTGGGATTGGGCCCTGCATGGCATTGAGCTAAGCACCAAAGGCTCAGTTAAAAATTGCTTTCCTATTACCTCATTAATGAATATCATGTGAGAATGAGGTAAAAGAAATGGAAGAAGTTGTGTATTGTGTGTACTATAGTGCTGTGCTTTGCCATAGACCATTCTGTGTTATCTACGGTGTATCTGTATCATGCCCGTCACTGGGATCTCCAAACGTCTGCCCTTTACAATACATTCTGTGCTGAACATGGTGGCCATACCACTCCATTCATACACATTAGCAAAACTGTAAATCGTGCGACTGATATTATTTTAGTGTTTCAGATCAGAACAAAGTAAGGGAAGATCACAATACTGAAACATAGCAAAGTATTAAAAACACTATGTATGTAAAAACAAACCTTGAATGTTGAAGCATCTATACATGAAAGACTGTAAAGGGGCTGACTGCACCAAATTAAATTTAGATTGCTTTACTCAGACAATGACCAACTCAGCCAAACACAGGGTTCTATTCACTCTGATTGTATACTCTGTCTCTCTTTCCCACAATGTATCTATCTTGTCTTTTAGACTGTACGTTCTTTGGGGCACTGTAATAAATGAAAGGGAGGGAGGTAAGCTTCCTTTTATGGACACCCAGCCAGCTATAAAATCCCTCTTAGTAGCTGTTCTCTAATTGTTCTACCTATAAAGGGTTAAAAAGTCTCACTGCTATGCATAGGTAAAAGGACATGAGTTGGCACCTGGCCAAAAGAGCCAATGGGAAGGCTAGAACTTTTTAAAATTGGAAAAAGACTCCCCTTTTGTGTGTCTGTTGTTGTTCTCCTGGAGAGAGGTGGACAGTGCAGCAGCTATGCTGTAAGAAGCTTGGGCCAGGTATGAAAAAATCATCAGTATCATACCTAAAAACTACTCATTTAAAATCTCAGATATGTAAGTAGATCAGGAAATGTCTAGGAAGACGCAATTAGGTTCATTCCTTTTATTTCGTTATTGCTTGTGGATTCCTCTGTGATAATCCCAGGTGCTTTTGTTTTGCTTGTAACCTTTAAGTTGGACCTCAAGAAAGCTATTCTTGGTGCTTAATCCTTGTAGTTGCTCTTTTAAAATCTAGCAATAGCCTGAGTTCCCAGATGTATTTTCTTTTTTTTTTATTAATAAAATTTACCTATTTTAAGAACAGAATTGGATTTTTGCGTCTTATGAGGTTTGTGCACGTTGTTTAATTAG
Source organism: Natator depressus (assembly GCF_965152275.1). Taxonomy (NCBI): domain Eukaryota; kingdom Metazoa; phylum Chordata; order Testudines; family Cheloniidae; genus Natator; species Natator depressus. Next base: position 68,764,100 of record NC_134237.1, on the reverse strand, counting down.
CTGGTGGCAACAGCTGATTTCCTTTTTTCCCCCCCTTTCTCAGCTCTTCCCCAGAGAGGGCGGGAGTGAAAGGGCTTGCGGGTACCCCACAGGAAGGAATTCCCAAGTGCACCTTCCTGGGCTCTCTTGGGTTCTGCACTTGGGTGGTGGCAGCATCTACCAATTCAAGGTCAGAGAAAAGCTGTAACCTTGGGAGTTTAATACAAGGCTAGAGTGGCCAGTATTAATTTTTAGAATCCTTGCGGACCCCCACCTTCTGCACTCAAAGTGCCAGAGTGGGGAATTAGCCTTGACAGGCACGGATCATTTTTACTCTATATTTGTATAGTGCTGAGCATCATGGGGCCCTGATCTTGGCTTGGGCCTTCAGACACTACAGGAATTAATAAATACTACTAGTACTATGAAAAGACAGATCTTGCCTTCTAGTAGTACATGCCAATTTTACCAATGTCAACAAAGAGAGATTCTCTATGCTCACATGACACAATTACTGCTGCTTTTGTTCCAAAGGCCTTTTTTTCATGTCTCAGAACAGACAAATTGAAGTCAGTGGAACTTCAATGTGAGCAAAGTCATGCACATGCATATGCATTTAGAGGATTAGGGCCTTAGATTGTAAGCTCCTTGGGCAGTGACTTGCTTCCTTATTTGTTTGAAAAGTGCCAGTGCTTTTAAATTACTGTGTTTAAAAAACACTGTTTCTGATTCTTAGACATCGTCTCACTTTTTTTTGTTACCCTGTTGTTTAAAAACCATGGCATGTAGACTGCTCAAGATTTACATGCCATTGATTGATAAAACAGACTTTTGACTAGGGCAACAATGTATAAATTTTAAAAAATTGAAAAAAAAAACGTTAACATTGAGCTACTGAAATGATGTTTTCTGCACTGGGTCTACTATGGCAAAATGTTTTTGATCTATGAATTAACACCACAAATGTTCCAGGCATAGGAGTTCAGAAACAGAGTCTTTAAAAAAGATAAAGGGTTTAGCAAACAAGAGTTCCTATAGCAGAGGGTTTTGTCTGCCAGAGTGCTTATGACAGAAGGTTTAGAGTATGGAAGTGTCCACAAAAGAAGGTTTCAAAGCACACAGGTCAATGGGATTAAAAGTTTTCCCCAGTCTGCTGACTCCTCACAGTTCACTGAGTATAAAAGAACATCATCTTCCAACCACACCAGTAACCCAAGAGATTTTAAACACTGGAGCTCTTACAGGGAGCCGAGAGCTTGGAAGAAAGGGAAATTAGGAAAATGGAAAGACAAGATGAGCTACCTGAAGCTCTTTGACAGAAGGTGGAGCAGGCTCAGTTTGCAGCTCCACTCTGATTCTTACAGGTACAGCTCTTTCACCATGTCCCAGTGCAGCAACTAAGAGGAAGAGTTGCTGAGTAGAATCTTCCAAAGAGCAACCCAGATCACATCTCCACTTCAGTACCTCCTGCAGGTACAACTCTGTCCCTGTGTCAGTGAAAAGCACATTTGATGTAGAAATACAGCTGTTACTATATATGGCATCAGAGTGAAATTGTGAGCTCGGGCTATGTTTACACTATACACTTTGGTTAATGCAAGTTATGTCAGCATAAGCCTGCTGCAGTTAGTATGTTGCTTGTGCACATGCATATCTTGCATCAGCATAGCATTTATTCACAAGGAGTACTTGTGTTAAAGCACAGTGTGGTGCACCATGGGTAGATATCCCAGTGTCCAACTTGCCATTGTCCAGTGCACCATCTTTTGGGAAAGTTGTGCAATGCAAGGTGGGGGTAGAAATGAGTCACACAGGAGTGACTGGAACTAAGAGTCAAGTTCTCATCATGCAACTTTCTCCATCCCATAATCCATCCATATCCCATAATTTGCACACTTTTTGAAAAAATCCCACAGACCTGCATGGCACATTTTGCTGTCTGCCATCTCCAACAGAAGCATTGAGCCCACAAGCGCTGCACTACTGTCATAAATGTGCAAACACAGGACAAATGCAACAAGGGAGGCATGATGATTTTGTGGAGGACAAATTGCTGTGGGACATAGTGAAAACCGACTCAAAGTTGTTGGTGGCAATCATGAAGCAGATGCCCATGGTGAAGCACCACTTCTGGCCCAACAGACAAGCACTGACTGGTGGGATCGCATTATAATCAGGCCTTGCTCTAGGTTTTTTGCTGCCCCAAGCAAAAAAATTTTTGCCTGCCCCCCCCCCTCCTTTTTTTGGCTTTTACACGTTTGCACTTTGCAATGTTTTTTTGTTTGTTTGTTTGTTTTTGACTGTTTAAAATGAAAAAAATGAAAACAGAGAATTTGTAGTTAGGGAAATAAAACTATTTCCTTCTAGTGTACTCATTTAATTTTAACAAAGTCACAATTACAAACAATTTGGGTTCAACTATACACTGTAATGAAAAACGTTAGTGTCTTCTGCTGCACCCAGTTCCTCATAAATTAAAAGAATTTATATGAACTGATTTTTTCTGGTTTTTATACTTGCGTAGTCTTTTAATAATTCAGTGAAATCTAAATTTTTTGCAATAGTACTTTCAATTGAAATTAATGAAAGTCCTGACAAATGATTCTGAGACATGGTGGACCTCAAATAGTTTTTTAGTAATTTCAGTTTTGAGAAACTGCTCTCACCAGAAGCCACTGACACTGGTAATGTTAAAAGAATGTGTAATGCTATAGCAGTGTTTGGAGTGAGGTGCTCGGGGCTGTACATCCTGCCTGTAGGCCCCCAGCCCAATCTCAGACCCGGCCCCACCCCCGCAGAGGGGACAGTAACCGACAGAGTGGCTAGGGGGTAGGTCAGCTGCGAGGAGGGGCACCAGGGGTGCCCACCCAGCGCTGAGCGCCCGGGGCAGCAGGTCCCTTACTGACCGCGGGTCCTGCCCCGATCCTGGGCTCTGCTCTGCTCGGCTCCGGCTCCTCCGCCGCTTGTGACATGTGCAGCAGGGGCGGGCGGTGGGGGGGGAGGAGCCGCATCGCCCTGCTCCCCTGGCAGCGGTGGGCCAGGGCAGGGACTGCCCCCAGGCCGGGACCCCCGCGCTGAGCCCGCCACCCCACCCCACGCCGGGGCTCATTGGTTGACTGAACGGGGCCGGGAAAAAAAAAAAGGGTGGCCGGAATGATGCCGCCCCTGGAAATGTGCTGCCCCAAGCACGTGCTTGCTTTGCTGGAGCCTAGAGCCGGTCCTGGTTGTAATGCAGGTTTGAGATGATGAGCACTGACTGCAGAACTTTCAGATATGAAAGCCATATGCCTGCATATGTATGCCAAGCTTTCCTCAGCCCTCTAGAGCAGGGCCCCAGAATAAGAGTTGTACTGACAGTTGAGAAGCAAGTGGCTATCAAACTGGGGAAGTGTGCAATACCAGATTGCTACTGGTCAGTGGGAAATCATTTTGGAGTTGGAAAATCCACAGCCGGGGTTTTTGTCATGCAAGTGTGGAGGGTCATTAAAGGTCTCCTGCTGTGCAGGACTGACTCTTGCTTCTGTGGAGAACTTAGTGGATGGATTTGCAGCAATGGGTTCCTGAATGGTGATGGGGCAATAGACAGCATGCACATCCCTATTTTGGCACCAGCCCACCTTACCACAGAGTACAATAACAAGAGGGCTGCTTTTCAATGGTTATGCAAGCATTTGTGGATCAAAACCTGTGGAAAAGTATCTGTGCAATTTAAAAACAAATACAATAAAAACATATGCAAATAAACTAACAGAACAGGGGAAAGAACGTTCATGTCCATTTTGACTACACATACAGCCAGCCATGGCTCTCACTGGTCAGTGTTTGTGAAGCTGTGAGTGATTGTCCTTACTGTGGTAGGGGAAGGGTTGCCACAAAGAACAGGGGTGGTGGTGGTGGGGAAATAGGAAGGTACTACTATAAAGATCTCCTCTGACTGCAAAGGGATGCAAGCTCATATTTGCTAAACTTGCAGGTCAACAAGAGTCTCCAGCATGTGTGTTTGCAGGCCAGAGAAGCCCTATTATGGCCTGGTGCATCTCCCTCTCCTTTTCCTGCTGGGACTTTCTCCTATCTGTTCTTTGCTTCTCCACACTGTCTGAATTATTCACCTTCTGTGCTCTCTGTTCAAGCTCCAATGCAGCACTGACTTACAGGATCTCTGAGAATATGTACTCCAGAGTCGCCTTCTTTCTCCTCTTTCTCAGGGTCAGGCATTCCACACAATAAAATTTTGGACCCTATTTCCCAGAGTAATGGCACAGGGCAATGGTGCTGAGTGCTGGCACTATTTTCCAGAGGTGGAGGTGTTTTTAGCTGTTATCTCGCTCCTGAAGGTAATGAAGGCACAGAGAGCACAGCTGCTGCTGATGTCCAAAAGCCACCTGGGCTCATATCCTGCTAGCCAGTTCACACAAATGGTGCTAGACAAACTCATTGTGGAATACCATGGGAAAATGTCCTATCATGGAGGTTGAAATAAGGCAACCTTCCCTAGGAACCTTCAGGAGAAGATTGGAAAGTACTGCCATGAAAGTTTCGAGATATCTCAGAAGAATTCAAGGGACTTCCTTATATACATAAACAAACTGCTCCACGTGTGTCGCCTCCCTGCCTAACCTTACAGGAGAATAAAAAGCAAATGATAACTCTGCTTCTGTTTGTTGTATTGCTACCTCTTCTTGTATGAGGAAATGCATGGGAAGTCCATACCTGAGTCCTGATTAGTTTGGGGTTGGGCGCCATCTGTACATTTAGACATTCCAAAGCAAAAGGCATTCACACACTTACCTGAGGTTCCTCCCCGTTCAACAAACTTGCCTGTGCTCAGCTGACGGGACTGGCTAAACTGCGGTGGAATCTCAAACAGGTCCTGACTCACAGCATAGCTGCATCCCCCAGACACATGTCCACCATCCTCCTCCTCCTCCTGGCTGTTCATGGCAGGGGTCTCTGTCTTGGGCTCCATCGAGGTATCTGCAGTGGTCTGTGGACTGCTTGTGGGGTCTCCACCAAGTATGGCATGCAGCTTATTATAAAAGCAGCAGGTCTGCAGCTTGGCACCAGATCAACTGTTGGACTCCCTGCCGGCTGCCACAATTCCTTCACTTTCACATGGCACTGCTGCTGCTCCCTCTCATTACCCTTTTCCTGAATCTCCCATGCAATCTGCTCAGAGATGTCCATGTTCCAATACCTTCTCTCTACTCCGGGTCAGAGCATATCTAAAGCATGTAACTGGCATGGCTGACTGGGTGGTGGCACACAACAATGGAGAGATGCCAGGGGTACTCACCAAGCTGGTGAATCATGAAAAGGCATTTCAAAATTATGGGGTTTTTAAAGTGGGGCCTGGCTTCTGGTCTCTGTGACCCTGGGCAGTGGAGTTCACAATTGTGACTGGACCTGTCAGTATCAGGCATTGTGGGACAGCTGCTGGAGGACTGTTAGGGTAGACTTAGGTCACACAGTATCCACACACACACTGTGTCAACCACAGTATGTTGACCATGGCTTCATGCCGTTCGGGGAGGTGATGTTACTGCATTGCCATAATGGACCACTTACATCAGTGAAAGACAATTTCAGTGAAGACATATGCACAATTAGGTTGGTGCAAGGCAACTCACATGAACGTAGCTTTCTAGCATAGACCAGCCCTCAGTTCCTGAGCCTGCTTCTCCCTCTGTCAAAGATCCTCATCTTTGATGCAAGGAAGTGAGCCATGGAGCTTAGGTTTTGTTCTTTTTTTGGAGAAAAATGGAAATGATAAATCTGAGAATGTTGGCATTTTCCATAGTGCTTTGGGGTTCCTGACCCAGCGCTGGAACCGAGAGGGGAGGCTTTAGCTGTGCTACATGGATCAGATGCTAGGGGATGGATCAGCTCTGTGTATTAATTTAGATAGAATATAAGGGAAGAGGAAAAGAACACACAAGATGGAGAATGGGGATGGGAGGGAGGTGAGGGCGACAAAAGTTTCACATCCCAGGTGGTATTTGGGATTTAGACTGAGTAGTGGATGTGGCAATGTGATCTCTCTCTTTCTTTCTCTCTCTCTCTCTCTCTCTCTGGCCAAGTCTGGTAGGGGCCTCTCTCAGGATTAGAATAAAGAATCCAGGGTCCCAGTAGATGATGTGGGGTGAAGCCATGATAGTGAATCTCACTCCTTCCCTTCTCTTGTCTTTCAGTTAGCCAGTGTCATGGTACCAGCTCCCCCGACCCCCAAATCTTTTTTGAGGACCGCAAAAGGAAATGATGGGCAGAATAGCTCATCCCCTTATTATTTTGCAGGACTGACTTGGCCATCCCTTCTTCTGTCCAGATCACTCCGGTGCCAGGGGATTGTGTGGCGATAGCACAGAGCTGGCTCTGCAACAATGGTGGGAGCCTGCTCTGCCAGGCCAATTCACCAAGGAGAGATGGGAACCTTGTGGCCAATTTTGCACTAGCACAGCCTTTACACCACTTTGCAAAGCACAGCTGGTGCAAAGGGACCACAGAATGCTAGGGTGAAGTCACCTCTACAAGAAGGAATGTCTCCCAGAGGTAAACCAGGTAGTTTCAGTGTCAGCATCTTCTCTATTAAAAACATTTTTAAATTCCAGGGAAATTCAAAACCATAAAAAAACACCAGAAAAGCAGGAAGAAAAGGAGGACTTGTGGCACCTTAGAGACTAACCAATTTATTTGAGCATGAGCTTTCATGAGCTACAGCTCACTTCATCGGATGCATACTGTGGAAATTGCAGAAGACATTATATACACAGACACCATGAAACAATACCTCCTCCCACCCCGCTCTCCTGCTGGTAATAGCTTATCTAAAGTGATCATCAAGTTGGGCCATTTCCAGCACAAATCCAGGTTTTCTCACCCTCCGCCCCCCCACAGACAAACCAACTTGATGATCACTTTAGATAAGCTATTACCAGCAGGAGAGCGGGGTGGGAGGAGGTATTGTTTCATGGTGTCTGTGTATATAATGTCTTCTGCAATTTTCACAGTATGCATCCGATGAAGTGAACTGTAGCTCACGAAAGCTCATGCTCAAATAAATTGGTTAGTCTCTAAGGTGCCACAAGTCCTCCTTTTCTTTTTGCAAATATAGACTAACACGGCTGTTACTCTGAAACCTGTCAGAAAAGCAGGATCATTCTAGTGGGCTAGGAGAAATTTGGAGCCATAAATTGGTTGGTTCGAAAAAGATTTGGGTGCCAGATCTGGGGCTTTCTAGCACTGTCATTTTGCGATATGGTCTGTGTTCGACAGCAGGAGCATTCCGCAATAATGGTTTGGAGCAGATCAGCACAGCACACAAGGGCTGTCAGAAATGGTGGTTTGAAAGGGGAAGGGCCAGGGTGAAAGTGGGCCGGTACGGGCTGGTACAGTGTACAGGTAAAACGTGGCCGCGGGTACCAGCCCCTATGCACCCGACGTTAAAGTGCTGCCGAGGCAAAGGACCCTCCTTAAAGCAGCGCTGTAACATCGTTGACCCTTCCCACCGCCACCTCAGGCCCACTGAGGTGTTTTTTGTGCAGCACTGCAACTGGCGAGGTCCTGCGCGCAAAGTGGCTTAGCAGCTGACACACGTCTGCAGTTTGAGCGCAAAAAGCTGCTTTACTGCACAGAAACTTGCCAGTGTAGACAAGCCCTAAACCAACATCACTATAGCAATGTAAACCTGTGTGCATTAGCCCTCTGCGGGCAGACTTATCTCCAGGAGCTCAGAGTATCAGCAGTAGAGGGGTGCAGTTCTGGTCCTAAGTTTCACATGCCCGCTCCTCTCCTGCAGTGAATCAAAAGAAATTCCTGTTTCGTGTTTTCTGAGAATCGAAACTTACCCATGACAGCGTGGAGGTGCCTCCCACTCCATCCTGTCCGATCATAAACTCAGGAACAGGAGCAGCAGCTGCTCCCAGGTGCCTTCCCCGCTGGTTTCGCCCCCTGCACAGGTACGGTCTGCAGAGCGGAGCATCTCCTGCCTTCTCCGGTGCCGCTGCTGCTCTAGGGGGCGCGGAGCTGGAGGCTCGGACCAGGAAAGCCCGTGGCTGCGGGGGACTGGGATGCTCTTCGCTTCTTTGGGGCGCTAGCCGGGACTGCACACGGCTGGGAGGGGGAGTGAGCTGCTCCGGCAGGGGTTTCCTGAGGGGCGCAGGGCTTACAGGGCTGTCAGTGAGAAAGTCAGGGTGTGGGGAGCAGGGGGTCTGTGGGTAGCAGCGGGGGGGGGGGGGCGTTTGCAAGTCCCTCCAAAGCCCTTGGATTCTTACTTTCTAAACGCCTCCGCCAATTTCCTACTGAGCAGAACAAGTTATTCTGAGTCCTATCTTTAATTGTCCCACCTTTTAGGTCCCTTAATTCTACCTGGTGCAAGCCCAGTTATGTCAGTACAGATGAAAGTGAAAGGAGAATTTGGTCCGTAGCTTGTACTAGGTTTGGGGAGAGAGAGGGTTGTCTGAACAGTGGGATGCACACTTGTGGCATCAGAAGTGATATATTAGTTATTATTTATATTAATTATTAGAGCCACTCTCAGAGATATAGTCCATACTGGTTCAGGGACCGATGCCTCCACAATTCAGCACATTTATAAGAGTGTCATTCTAAATCAGCATCTGATTTTGTTTTGAGCCACCTAGAATATTTCAAATATCTATGATTAATGACTTAAGGGTCTGGTTATGGCATAAATTCTTGTTAGATTCAATGAAACGTAGTAATGTGGTATGTAGTATGTTTGCTTCTAGGTGCCAGGAACTGTTCTTTATGAAGCGGGTGTACCAGCTTACCTTAAAGGAGATTCTGATACATTTTAGGTTATATTTAGCAGCTGTTTATAATCCTGTAAAATCAGGATAGTAACAAAAGGGTAACTTTTTCTGGTTTTCATCTGAAGGTTGTAACCAAATGTAGAAAATGTGGTCCAAGTGTTAACACTCATCAGGGATAAAAATCATCAGTAACCCAATTTTCTTGCTTCTATCCTGTATTCTGTTCTTGCAGGATGCAAAGAATCCTGACTTTTAGTTTATTGGAAGCAGAAAAAAAGTAAATTCTTCATTTGATATTCTGAGCTGCCTGCACACATGAAACCAATATTATAATCTGGCACTGTAGTTTATTATATTCCGGCCTTAAAAATGGTGGCATTGCTATCTCTCTGGGTTATGGTCGTTCAGGTGAAGTCACAAGCAGGAGAGATTTTGGCAAATATCTTCATAAAAAACACAAAAACCTGAGGATTTCAGTGACACTGAAAGAGAAACTCAAAGTCTAAGGTCCCCAGCGCAAATTAATTTGAATTTCTTCTCTTTGTGATTAGTGGATATCTGAGTCCACATCATAAAACTACTGCATAACTGGCAGATGAAGGGAATGAATTTCAGGATTGGAATAACTGGGGTAGAATTATGAAGTAGGACGAGTAAAATGAAAACCAGGGATCCTAGGAGCTCTTGGAACTTGGAGGAATCATGTGAATTAAAAAAAAGTAATGTTTCTAAAATCAAAATATCTTTTAAAATCACTTCCAATAAGTGACATTTGGGGCCTCTGTCTTGGAATCTGTTACACAGGAATTTAAAGGATCTTGCAGCATTCTCTGCTGACTAGTTTTCTTTATTTTGAAGCGGTGGCTTGATTAGTTACTCCTGTGCCAAAAAATTAAAAATTCTGCACACAATATTTTAAAATTCTGCAAAATTCTGAAAATTTTCTTTGTCAAATAAATGTGGAGGCTCCAGCATGGCACTGGGGAGCACAGGCCACTGGCTGCACAGAGGTGGGAGATCACTGTGCTGCTCCCAGGGCCGGCTCCAGGCACCAGCTTTCCAAGCAGGTGCTTTTCCAGGCATGGCGGCAATTTGGCGGCAGCTCCACCACTGTTGTGGCAGCAGCAATTCAGCGGTGACTGCTTGGGGCGGCAAAATTGGTAGAGCAGTCCCTGGCTGCTCCCCCTTGGAACATGGACTCAGCGGTGAGGCTGCACCCAACCCTGACACAGCGCAAGAACTGGGCCTGCCACAGAAACACCCCAAGGCCCTGCCCCTCCATGCCAGGTGCACCAGGTGTGGGCAGGCAGGCTCAACAAAGCAGGATCCACGTGTGGAGGGGCTTAATGTGGGGGGATCCAGGTGTGGCTTGAGAGGGTTCTCAGTGGGGCAATCTGGGTGCGGGTGGCTCAGTGGGGGATCCGGGTGCGGGGGGAGATCTGCCTGCACAGAGGCTTGTTGGGGGTTTTGGGGTACAACAGTAATTGGACTCTGCAGGGGGGGTCCTGGTGAAGGTGGTTGGGGCTCAGTGTGGGGGGCTCGGTGGGGGATCCAGATGCTGGAGGAGTGGGGTTCAATGGGGTGGAGATCCGGATGTGGGTAGCTCGTCTGGGAGGTCCCGGTGCAGGGGGAGTGGGGCTTATCGTGGGGAAAGGTTCTGAATGCGGGGGGAGGGGTGAGGCTTGGCAGGAGGGTCTGGGTATGAGGGAATCTGGATGCATGGCGGTTGGGGGAGCAACTCCCTGTACAAGAATCCCTTCCCCTGCAGCTGAGGAGTGATGGGTGCAGGAAGCAGGTGTGTGTGTGTGTGTGTGGGAGTTTGCAGAGCTTCCTGCAGCTGGGGGAGAAATCTGGGGATGGGTCTGACCCGGCCCTGGATACTGTGCAGGGGAAGAGGAAGTCCTTTCCTCCCCACCCCACCTGGGACTAGCATCTGATCCTAGTGCAAGGGTAGGAGCCACCAGCTGGGTCTTCCCCAGTCTCATCCCCTATCCCACAGTGATTTACCTCTCTCCCAGTTGCCCTGTGAACTGCAAACATACTGCTGGGGAGGGTCTCATGACTGCTCTTGTGGCTACCCATTGCTTCCCCATCAGAAAGTCATTTTTCTGTGGGGAAGCAAAGAAATCTGCAGGGGGATATAAATTCTGTGCATGTGCAGTGGCGCAGAATTCCTGCAGGAGTAATTAGTAAACAAAAAACATAGTAGAGAAGCAGTTATATGTCGCAGACAGCTATCCTGAACACACATGTATTCATGCTAGAGCATAACATGTAGTCAACAGCACTACAGGTAAGTAGTATGAGGATTTGATAGGAATTATATGTTGTCTTTTTTTTTTAGTGGATCTGTATAGTTATTGAGCACAAGTGTGCAATAACAGACTCGATATCTATAAACTAATTCTTTCTGTTTAATCATCTAGGTTTTTATAATGTATACATTCCTTCCTTTGTCATAAGTCTAATATATTATTTTCTTTTGTTTAATATATGAAGTAAATTAGTAAATATTGTTGGCTTGGGCTCATGGCATTTTACTAGTGTCTTCTTCCAAAATTTTCAATGATTCTGCAGACATTGATTTAGTTAATAAGGTCCATAATCTTTGCCTTTACAGAAAAATATACGTTTCTTAAAAGGCATTTTGAAGACTAATAGTACATCTAATAAGCATCTGTAAGTTGAAGACTGACAGTGTCAAGAGTCATAATAAAGCCATCATGGCTTCTGGAGGAACTGTTCAAGATGGCAGTGATGATGATGGTGGAGATCTCACAGCCCAAAACCTTGAACAAAAATCTGTGTCTTTTGAAGATCCAGTAGAAAATAAAAGTGGCTGCAGTGACTTTTCAAATGTGTTTTGCTGGGAACAGGAGATACAGCAGGTTTCAAGGGCCAGTGATTATAGCAGACAAGACAAGTACGATTTCAGAAATCCAGGTGAGAAGATACTTTCATTTTTGTTCATAATCATATTGCTAGCTTACGTGGTTTGAAAGGAGGCTTCATTCAAGATTTTATCGTTTTCACAGATTAACACTCATCTTCCAGTTCTGTGGTTATTTCTCAGACTTAGACTAGACTGAATGTCCCTGAGCTGTTTCTCAACATTAGACCAAAGTTCAGAAGTATGTTTATTTTACAAACTTCTGTATTTGTTTTTAGTAGAGACAAAAAAGAGAATATTTAAATGTGATGGGATACAGTTTGAAGCAGTGGAGTACTAAATCCTCTTCCATTTCTTTGGAAATTTACCACAAAGTTTTCTTCTAATAATTATGCCATTATTGAAGCAGAATGGAAACCAACTTACGTTCTCTGACACTCAACTCGATGGTATAAATTATGATGGGATAAATAAATTATGTCACTCATCTGGCACTAATATGATGTGTAAAACACAAAGCTAAGATTCAGTCATGATTATTTTAATCAAATTCTTCAACTTCTGGTTAGGGAGTAATAAAGAGCTTAAGGGATCTTTCAGATGACTGGCGCTAACTGAAATATAAAATCTTTACAAACAGACCATGATTCTTGAGTCTGGCCAACCTGTATGCCACCATTGTACTTCCCCAATCCCTAAATCTGGTTATCATGATGCAAATTAGATTAGCCTCATGTCTGACGAAGGATCATTCATCACAATGCTCTCTGGTCATGCCTGATCTTGCTGTTGGCACACTCCCAACGTGCCCCCTGTGCTGGCTTTATGTCATACCACATCCACAATAGGTGGATCTCCAGATGCCATATTAATACAGCTTTATGGCCCCTTCTTGCCACTGGAGGATCTGGCTTCAACTGTTGAGACTGAAATTTTCTATGCTGGGTGCCTACTTCAAACTGAACTCTTTCTTTGAAAGTTTCACTAAAAACAGTTCAATCATTCAGAGAATGAAATTAGGAAAAATATGTTGTTTTTTACTAAGTAATTCTTAGAATACCTTGTTTTATAAGCTGGTGTGTGTGTGTGTGTGTGTGTGTGTGTGTGTGTGAAGACAAGCTGCAAGGAGAGGGGAAGAGGCAAAAACTAGCTGTGGGGAAATAGGGCAGAGACAGACTGTGGGGGGTATATATTAGGGTCATATGTGCAGGGACAGGCAGGACAAATAGGGAAAGCATTAGATGCAATAATGTGCCCATTAGAGCAATCTGCCTTCCGGAATCTGTATGGAACCCAAGATTACTGAGTTGCTACATTCCTCTGCTCTCAGCAAATAGCTGTGAAATCCACTAGCAAAGAGTGTGGCCTTTGTGAAATCCACTAGCCTCATTCCCATTTAGTGGCTGATCTGGTCTACATAGAAGATAATAGCCTAATACTGCTCAGTTACTGGATTAACTCAAGTGGTAGAGGTTTGTGTTGTGTACCTAAAGGTCCCAGCTTGTGACATATGACCCATCAATTTGTTTCCATGTGATGGACTTTCTGTTTTTTTTCAGTTTTTGTAAACTTAGGAAAATATATTTAAAAAAACATTAAGGTTGCAAAATTGAACACACAAGACAGGAAATGCCAGAATTAAGGTTGCCTCTCCTGTTGCATATGCATTATGATACAGTCTTTACTTACATGATTACATGCTATTTTTTCCCGTGAAAAACCTTAATTTTTGCATTTCCTAACTTCTGAGTGCTTGAGTTGCAATCATAATGCTCTTTTAACAGCTTTTTCACATGTAATACAATAGAATGAGAGAGTGATTAGATATAGGCTGACTCTTTGATCATATAACTCTTGTGACTGATTGCTAAGAAAAATGTTTTATTAATTTTTTAGAACTAGACAAACATATAGGACTTCTGGAGAAAATATCTGACTTAATTTTGAACGACATACCAAAAGCTGAGTAAGTATGGTTGCAATTACTTGAGCTGAAAAAAATGCAAAGAGAAATTGTCAATCAAGAGAAGAATTTCAGTAAGACTCAGAAGATGGTGGTGCTACTGCACACACTATCTACAGTCCACACAGCTACATTTAGAGAGTGGCACCCAAAATTTGCATACCTGAGGACCATATTCAAAAGTGTTCAAGGGCTGTGTTCAAGGGTTGCACCTAGCTTTTCCATCTCTGATCTACAAACATCCTAGATACCACTTTCCCTCAGATTATACTAACAAATCACTATACTATGATTCAAAGTAGAGCTGGATGGCAATTTTCAAACTGAATGTTTTTCCATCAGAAAATGTGGAGTCATTGAAATTGAAACATTCTATGGGAACATGTCAATTTCAACAATATTTTGTTTAGAAAAAAATCTTAAATTATATTATAAATTATGAAATACAAATATAATATAATACATTATACAAAGAATAAATATTAAATAAAATATACAAATACAAAGTAACAAAAATAAAATTACAAAATGCATATAGAAAATGAAAATATATGAAAATAAAATGAAAGTCAAATTCAAAATGAAATGTTTTGATTGACCCAAAATGATTTTTTAAAAATTTGTATTTAAAAGGATATCTGAAAAAAATCATTATGATTTGGAATGAAAACAAATTTTGAAATCACAGAATTTCACACAAAACAGAACTTCTGGTCCTCAGTCAGCTTTTGTTCCCTGCTTGCTGAGTAAAAAATAGAAAAAATCAAAATCAGCCAGAGACAAACCAACCTGGCAATATGGAATCAGGACAGGGTTTTATTAATATACTCCCTTCCCAGCTGACAGCAGTGGCATATAATGCCTTTTATCCAAGTCTGGCTCAAAGCCTGCAACCATTCTTCTGATGTAGACTTTGCCAACATTATCCATTCATTTGTAATCTCAAACCTGCTTTGCTGCAATGCATTCTACTAAGGGTAGCGCTTGTAAAGCAACTAGGGACTAGTCCACTGAATGCATCCGATGAAGTGAGCTGTAGCTTACTAAAGCTTATGCGCAAATAAATTTGTTAGTCTCTAAGGTGCCACAAGTCCTCCTTTTCTTTTTGCAACTAGGGACTATAGCTCTTGAGTAGAATGGACCGCTGTAAGCAAACAATACCAGTGACCTGTGGTCCCAGAATACAATATGATCCGAATAGCTTAAATAGGTAGATTCATTAGTTAGCAGAGATGAAACCAACTGTTTTGGCATTGTACAAGAAAAGATATCAATTATTTTGTTAGACACTTCAAAAAGGGTCCCTATGAAGATTAAATTTATCTTGTTGACATGGTTTGTAACCATACTTTGGGAGCCTGGTTTTCAGAAGCAGACATTTAAACTGTATATTCTGATCCTATATTTGCATATGAAAATAGGCAGTTTTGCTTTCACGTATATGTTTGGAATGGCACAGTACTTTTTTTTTTTAGCAAATATTGGCTATGTGTAAATAGCTCATGTTGTTCAGTTTTACAAGTTACACCCTACACTCTTTATCTATTTAGTTTTATGTGAGTCACTCCGCTGATCACTGCCTGGAACATTTCTAGGGCTGACGATGCCCTTGTCTGCTTTTTACAATGGTATAAGGTGTGTAGAAAATTCATATCATACAAACATTCCTTATAGCAGACGATAGGAATGTTGTAAATATAATCGGAGACAACATGGTGACACTGTTTTTGTCTGAGTTACTGATCTTATTTTTCTCATAGAGAACTGGATCATTGTGTTCGTTTAAGATTTTTTTTTTAAACTGCTACTTTTTACATTTCCTCAAGTACAGTGTATTGTTTCCACATTGATGTTAAATTGTACTATTTGTTGCCATATGCATTCTTTGTTCCAGGTATGTAAGCTTACTCAATGATTACGTTGAATCTGAGTTTTTTCTGATTGATGGAGATTCATTATTCATCACCTGCATAAGTGAACAAACATTACTGCCAGGACAGAATCTGCACTTCTTTTACCTGGTAGAACGCTTTCTACTGGATTTAACAAACAAAGGAGCAAAATACATCATTGTTTTCTTCAAGGTAACAAATACATGATTTTTGCAATGAACGATTGAATTCTTGCACTATATTTCTTCACTAGAGAAAAGTGTTCATTCATAATACATTAGGTAGTCTTTAAGCAATAAGACAATAAAGGTCAAATTCAGACCTTTAGCTAATGTCTCCCCCAAAAGGTTCACAATTAGCCATGCAAAAGTAGTTTTTAGAGTGTGTTGCAAAGTTTTCAGTGAAACAGTTTTTCATCAGAAAATGGCAGTTCATCAAAACTGAAACTTTTTGCCTGAATGTACCAGATTCGATGAAAATTTTGTCAGGCAAGATTTCCCAGGTCCAGGATGAAGTGCCTTTGTGTGCTTAGTCCAGAATAGCCAAATGGCTGGGGTACTCACCTAGGATGTGGGAGGCCTAGATTCAACTCCCTGCTCTGCCTGATTTAGATGAGAGACTTGAACCTGGGTCTCCCACATCCAGGCGTGGCATCCTAACCACCAGGGTACTAGCTATTTTGGAAGTTTGGTTTCTCACTTTGATGAAAAGACTTGGTTCCGTTCTGATGCAGGATGGTAAAACCATTTCCTGCCCAGCTCTAGTAGTTTTATTGTGAGCCTGAGAATGTATTCATGCAAATTACTCATAACAAATGCATCTGTATTCCCAGCAGGGAATTCCTAGATGTTCACAGGAGTATGTGATAAAATACATAGACTATTACCCAAGCCCTGCTACTAAATGTTCATATTATATATCCAGCCTAGGAGGATCTTTAGTTGCATCTCATGGTCCTCAGTCAGCTGCATCTTTATGGGCAAGCACCTGTGGACAGTTTGAGTTCTGAATTTGGGGCTACAAGTATTCTCTCTGGTGTTTGATTAATCTATGTGGCTGATTTTTTTTTTTTTTTTTGCCACTAGGTAACACAATATTGTTTTTTCTTTCCTACTTCTTTCAGAAGGGAGTTGGTTTTGGTTAATTTTAGTTTTCTGTGTTATCCATGGGTTGAAATGGAACATACCTATGGAATGTAGTACTGAACAAGGATTACTGTTCATTTTTATTCCTTGTGTTGATTTTGTTTTTACTTCAAGCATTTTTTGAGAGCCACACACTATTTCCAGCCCATGGCAACAAAAAATAACACTGTGAGATTAAGACAAATTGGAAACTAATTGGAAACTTGAGGGAGTCAACAAGCATGTGGACAAGGGGGATCAAGTGGATATGGTGTACTTAGATTTTCAGAAAGCCTTTGACAAGGTCCCTCACCAAAGGCTCTTAAGCAGAGTAAGCTGTCATGGAATAAAAGAGAAGGTCCCCTCATGAACTGGTAACTGCTTAAAAGATAGAAAACACATGGTAGGAATAAATGGTCAGTTTTCACTATGGAGAGAGGTAAATAGTGATGTCCCTCAGGGGTCTGTACTGGGACCAATCATATTCAACATATTCATAAATGATCTGGAAAAAGAGGTAAACAAAAGGATCTCACAAAAGTAGGTGACGGGGCAACAAAATGGCAGATGAAAATAAAGTTGATAAATGCAAAGTAAAGGACATTATGTTTTCCAATCCCAATTCTACATATAAAATGATGGGGTCTAGATTAGCTGTTACCACTCAAGAAAGAGATCTTGGAGTCATTGTGGATAGTTCTCTGAAAACTCCATGTGCAGTGGCAGTCAAAAAAGCGAACAGAATGTTGGGAATCCTTAAGAAAGGGATAAATAATAAGACAGAAAATATTATATTGCCTCTACATAAATTCATGGGATGCCCACATCTTGAATACTGTGTGCAGATGTGGTCACCCCATTCAAAAAAGATATATTGGAATTGGAAAAGATACAGAAAAGGGCAACAAAAATAATTAGGGGTATGGGGTGGCTTCTGTATGAGAGATTAATAAGACTGGGACTTTTCAGCTTGGAAAAGAGATGACTAATGGGGGATATGATAGAGGTCTATAAAATCATGACTGGTGTAGAGAAAGTTGATAAGGAAGTGTTGTTTACTACTTCTCATAACACAAGAACTAGGGGTCACCAAATGAAATGAAAAGGCAGCAGGTTTAAAACAAACAAAAGGAAGTATTTTTTTCGCACAACCCACAGTCAACCTGTGGAACTCCTTGCCAGAGGATGTTGGGAACGCCAAGAGTATAACAAAAAAGAACTATATAAGTTCATGGAGGATAGGTCCATCAATGGCTGTTAGCCAGGATGGGCAGGGATGGTGTCCCTAGCCTCTGTTTGCCAAAAGTTGGGAATGGGCGACAGGGGATGGATCACTTTATGATTACCTGTTCTGTTCATTCCCTCTGGGGCACCTGGCATTGGCCACTGTCGGAAGACAAGATACTGGGCTAGATGGATCTTTGGTCTGACCCAGTATGGCCGTTCTTATGTTATTCTTGGTGATATTTGGGCATCTCAGTAGTTTGAGGGTGTCAGTAATGCTTTCACTGAATAGATTTGCTAAC
Source organism: Natator depressus (assembly GCF_965152275.1). Taxonomy (NCBI): domain Eukaryota; kingdom Metazoa; phylum Chordata; order Testudines; family Cheloniidae; genus Natator; species Natator depressus. The sequence continues at coordinate 68,745,958 of NC_134237.1, read as the reverse complement.
AAAAGATTTTTCTTTCTCTATCAAGACATTTAAGTGGTAAATTGATGACATTTTAAATTTACTTCATTCTTTTACACAGCCTAATATCTTTCAGATTTAATTATGAAGTTAGGAAAAATTACTGTAAAATTAAAGCTTATATATATGTTGACTTGTTCACATAGGCCCTAGCAATTCCCCCCACCCCCAACTCTGATAAAATCATGTGTGCATAATAGTATGAAATTAGATTAAGGTAAAAAGAAACTGTAGCGTGTAGCTCGGGGACCCTTCCAACTGTGAATCTGTAATTAATTTCTTTAGTCAATATCAATATGGAAATATATAAAAGTTGAAATTCATATCCTCTTTTTCTTGCATCTGTACAGAGAAAGTAAAAGCTTTGAATATTCTAATTTTACTTAAATATTTTAAGTCAGGTTATATTATAGAGCAAGCACAATTTTAAAGTAAATTAAAAAGGGGATAAGGACCATGGTAAGAGACCCATCAAGTGAGGAATAAAGTAGTGAAGCATCTACCACTGGACATCATCCAAGATAAGATACTGAACTAGAATGGCCATTGGTCTGATCCAGCTTCACAATTTCTAGGTTTTTAACTACAGTGTGTCTAACTCTAATTTATGTACATTTTGGGGATACTTTGAGTATCTACCTATATATTGGTATTCTGGTAATGTGAATAAGACGTAGAGGATCCAAATCTTGAATCTGAGAAGTCTGGTTTCCACCACTTTCCCTGGAGCAAAGCAGATTTAAGCTCTATAATTCAGGTTGGTGGAGGATCTCCTAGGCATGGGGTTGATCTACTGCAGAGACTCTCAACCTTTCAAGACTACTGTACCCCTTTCAGGAGTCTGATTTGTCTTGTGTACCCCCAAGTTTCACCTCACTTAAAAACTACTTGCTTGCAAAATCAGACAAAAATACAAAAGTGTCACAGCACACGAGTACTGAAAAATTGCTTACTTTCTCTTTTCTACCATATAATTATAAAATAAATTAATTGGAATATAAATATTGTACTTACATTTCAGTGTACAGTATAGAGAGCAGTATAAACTAGTCACTGTCTGTATGAAATTTTAGTTTGTACTGACTTTGTTAGTTCTTTTTATGTAGCCTGTTGTAAAACTAGGCAGATATCTAGGTGAGTTGATGTACCCCCTGGAAGACCTCTGCGTGCCCCTGGTAGAAGACCACTGTTCTAGTGGCTCCTGTTTTGGCATCTACACCTGATCCATGGTGCAGGGCATGTTCCCAGTGGAAAGGGTGTGTGACCAAGCAGTCCTTGCACTCCGGTGATCCTCAGAACAACCTTGGCATGTGTAGTCCCAGCCTGAGGAACTGGCCCAAACCACTCACACATAAATCCCCAGCTGTACCAGTTGCTCACTAGGCACAGCCAAGAATCTGGCCCACAAGCTTTTACTTCCACTCTTTATGTCAGCAGAATCGTTTAATGTCTCCTTATGTTTTCTGTCTAGAAACTGATGCTGCCAATGCTTCTGCACACAAGTAACCTTGAACATATACAGCTCTCAATGGCACTGGTGTAAATCCACAGTAACTCCATAGCTGTGCTGAAGTCAATAGAGATTCTATGGATTTACACCAATGTAAGTGAGAGCATGATCGATCCAATAAGACTATTCGTGTGGCTAAAGGTTAGCAGGACTGGGCCCCCAATTTAAATTATTGTCTTATTTGGAAGTTATTAAAATTACATAACGTAAAGTGTTATTTTCATGTCCTGTTAATTCAAAGTAATAGCTCCAAAGCAGATAATATGAAGATGTACATACAAAATATGTCATTACTAAGAATTAACATGTTTATACTCTAGTTGCAGCTAATTAAAATTGTTAATCTATATAAAAATATAATTTTACTTCATTTTTTTACAGGATGCAGAGCATGCATATTACAGGCATCCGACTCTCCTGTCCTTACGTACTACACTGATTCTCCATCTTCAGCACAATACTGATGCTGTCATTCACACTGAATTTTCCAACTTTTTAGAAGGGAAGTGGCAATCTTTCCTGCAAGAAAGCTACCCATATTTTATAATAATCTCTGATGATGGACTGACTAAACTACAGACAAGCTTTCTCAATTTATTTATCATTCATGCCTTGTCAAAAAGAATCAATGTTGTCCTTACTTCTGGACAAGAATCAGATTTTATCAGAGTTTATGGATATCACATCCATGGCATGTATAGGCACAAGGAATTTTTCTCTCAGGTAAACAATATATGAAATCTTTACTGATATTTAATAGAGAAATTTAATATTTAAGCAGTGTAGTAGATCTTGCCTGAAAATGACTTTGAGAGCTAAGGCCTTGTCTATATTTGAAAACTTACAGTAGTGTAATGAAAAATTGACTTAGAGATAGGCTGTAAACTCTCTGGGACAGGGACTAAGTTGAGTATGCACACAGAATGTGGTGTTAAATAAATATCAGACAAGGAGAAATGAGTGCATGAGTAGATTATGGCATAGCTAAAATGGTATGGGGTGTGTCATGTGACTTTCAAGTTATTCTTTTTTCTGTTTTTGCATTAATATTTATTATTTATTATTATTAATATTATTTTATTATTTATTTTATACTTTGTAGTTTGTGGGATTGTGTGGGAAGGCAAGGTTTGAGGAGGTACTGAAGGCTTATTGCATATAGGTTCAATGAGGATTTTCTTGGAGTAGGGGGCACTGTAGGGGAAGGCATGGAAAAGGAGACAAAGTGTGTGAGTGGAAAGTGGTAGGCAGTAGAAAGAATCTAGAGAAATGGAAAAGGCAAAGCACAGAAGCTGACTGTTAGAGTGGCAGTTGGCAAATGAGGAGCTGTAGGCTGGGGCAGAGCCTCTACATTCAGTACAGAAAGCGACCTTTATTTAGTTTAATGGCCCATATGTATGCAAAGCCCTTTTTGAGCTCATCCACAAGGCCTCTACCCTCTCCACATTTAAGCCCCTCTGAGAGACCAATTTGTTGTAATGCCTGTACAAAACTTGCTGATAGACAATACCATACTTGAGGAGTAGATTGGGAATTTGTGTATATTTGTTAGCTAAATTTGTGGTGCCTTTTCCCCCTGCCTGCTCTTTGTGTTTAGATTGTGAGCCAGTTGGGGCAAGGATTGTGCTTTCTTCACAATAAACTGCTTACTCATGAGCTACAGGCCAAAAAATATTAGCATAAATTAATCCTCACATAATTTTGAACAGGTATACTCAAAAAAATCACAATCTTTTCACAGAAAATACATGAACAGAGAAGAGTGAAATTCATTACCACCTTCTCTACTCTGAATATTGAGTTCTACAATATGTACCCATTATAACATTTTTTTGGGAGGAACTGTATCAGTACTCCAAATTGGTATTAACATGTGTATTTTCCAGTTCAGCCTTTTTGAATGACCTAAAAAAGTCATAATATTCTAATAGCATGTACATTTAAAAATAAAATGGTTGAATTTAGAAAATAAAAAGCTTGATTTAAAAAATAAACTATATATTTTTTAAGCACCGAGAAGAGATTCTGTTTGTTTTCCAAACACTGGTTAAAGACTTGCAGGAATCCAGTACAGCAGCATTACTTTCTCTCTCTGGACATTCAAGTGTGAAGGACATGGAAAAAGAGGTACTTCATTTTGTTACTTCATTCAAAAACTTGAAAGGGTTTCTACCCAAATCCTCCATATATACTTTTGGAAAATGTCTTAGGAATGTTGTAATATGAAAAAAAAAGTGAAAAATGGAAAGCTGAAAATCCATTGTGAGGGTTCCACTTTAAAAATGTAAACTGGAAAGTATAAAAATGCACACAGTTATGTTCAGCAAAAGATCTAAGTAGCTCCTCTTATCAGCTTCAAAATTAAATGTATTTTATACCTTCAAATCTGCCTTACTCTAAAACTGTAATATGTAGTATTGTTGTATTACTTTTTTACTAAAAATTCCTTTTTTATGGTGATTGTCATATCATTTATTTATTTTTAAATACTACATGTATCTTATTTAGCATACGTGTACACTTTGTGAGTGATATATTATTGCTAATGAGTATGTTTGATTCTCTTTTTATCTGGAGGATAGACTACAATATAGGTCCCCAGGGCTGGCTTAGTGTTTTTGCTGCCCCAAGCGGCCAAACACCAAACTTGCCGCCGAACACAGTGGCGGAGTGATGGTGCGGCCGCTGAATTGCCGCCGAGCGTGAAATGCACTGTGACAGAGCGGCCGCCGAGGGCGGATTGCCGCCCTAGAGCCCGACGTCCTGCTGCTCCTTTACATTTGCTGCCCCATAACTTAAGTATATTAATAACTTTGCTCAAGATTAAGCACATGGATAAGTGTCTGCAGGATTAGTGCCTGATCTAAAGATTATTTAAATCAGTGGAATGACTGCCATTGACTTCAATACTTCAATACTGCAAGGTGTTGACAAATCATCCTTCACCTCTATAGGGAGGCATCATTCTTATTTCTCTAGGCCTGTGACTAAATATTTCACTCATGTGATTTTGGTCCCTGTTGGCTTCTTTGCCTATCATGTTTTTAAAAAGAGAAAACTCTTCCTTTAAAATTCTCCTCATATATTTAATTATATATTTCATGATACCAGGTTTGTGAGATATTATCCCAGCTCAAGCATGTTTGGCCAGAAATATCTGATATTCGACACATTGTCTGCATTGTCACATGTGCACTGGGGCTGAGAACGTACAGTAGGTTACAAAAGAAACACCAGGCTACCATTCGAAAACAGGTAGGATTTTCAGTTAGCACAAACTCTTGCTTTTTTCTTTTCCTTCCCTCTCCTTGATAGGTGTGATATTTTAGAGGTATGCATTTTTCCTATGGCATATGTTCAGTGTGTTATCCATCTACTCCTATAAACTATTATTACAAAATATTTCTACATAAAAGCCTGTTAGTGGAACACAAATCATTTCCAGAAAAGCAGCAATTAACATACACAGAAATAAATATCTCTGGAGCTATTTCAAATACAGACTAGAATGCTTTGTTCCATACAGGATGTGGAGCTCTATGCCATCATATATGCCTTTTAAAAGATTAAATGGAATGAGTCAGGGCATTTAATAACCCCAGTGTTGCTAAATCTCACAATTTTATCATGACTCTTCCTATATCTAATGTTTCACTTAAAGTCCCAGCTTTTTAAAGACAAGTGCTTACGAGACTATCTCAGCTTTCTTTCAATGCAAAGTGAGTTTCTAGCTCTCATGGTTGCATAGAAAGATTTAAAAATGAGACCAAAGTGCAGCCTGAAGGCTCCAAAACTAGAAAGCAAATTAGAAGAACCTAATATTTACTCGTATCAAAAATTTTGAAGATTTTTCTGCCAATCTCATGATTTTTGAACATTTGGGGTTAGAAGTACTGTTACCCCGAGCACTATACATCACAGACCAGTCATGGCAACCTTAACTGCTCCCCAATGTATACATCTGGGGTAAGAGGTGCTTGAAGTCTGGCATCCTCATAGGAGCAGACTTAAGGTAGCAATGTGTGATTTATGGTGTATGCTGGTGAAGTCAGTATCTCCTGGTAGAGGAGTAGAGAGTTAGATTTCTTAATTTTTCATGTCCTTGCTTGTGTTGGGTATGTTATGTGTAGACAAACTTTTACTTACATATAATATGGTCTTTTATACCTCCGGGTTTAACAAGTATTGACCAGAGCTACAGAGTTGGACTTGCATTTTGCACTCAGTTTTTGAGGCACAAATAATTTGAGACAATGTTGTAGATGCAAAATAATTGTGGATGGAACTGATCTCATTAATAAGTGTAGCTACTTGATCATGCCAATAGATGAAGTCAGACTGAGTGGGGTGGGGAACCTACCGCCCATGGGCCAGATCCATCCCACTGCTTCATTTCATCTGGCCAGTAGCAAGTCTCTGCACCATGAGCCAGAAGTCCTGAGCCTCAGCACCCCTACCCTCCACACAGGGCTGGAGCTGCGACTGCTGGCTTGCTGGGTTGCCAGAAGTCTGTCTGGCTGCGCTCAGCTCCCGGTAGCGACGAGCATGTGCCTGTGGCCCCTAGCAGCAGGGGAGATCAGGGAAGCTCCGCCCACCCCCAGCGCTGGCTCCACAGTTCCCATTGGCCAGGAATTGTGGTAAATGGGCACGATGCATAGCCTCCTGGCCCCTCCACGTAGGGGCTGGACATGGCAGACACTTCTGGGAGCAGTGCAGAGCCCTGGCAGGCAGGGAGCCTGCCTTAGCCCCACTGCACCACCGACCAGGAGCCACCTGAGCTAAGTGCCACCCGGCCAGAGTTCACACCCCAAACCCCCCTGCCCCAGGTTGGAACCCCTTCCCACACTCTAACTCCTTCCCAGACCCCACATCCCCACCCACACCCCAACCCCCTGCCCCAGCCTGGAGCCCCCTCCCACACCCTGAACCCCTCATTTCTGGCCCCACCCAAGCCTCTGCGCTCCCCGAACCCCATGGGGCTGGAGCCACGCTGCTGTGGGGAGAAGCACCAAGCCTCCACACCCCCCTGTGGGGCTGTGTGTGGCCCGTGACTGATTTTTTCTGTGGGTCAGTGGCCCCTGATAGGAAAATGGTTCCCCACCTCTGGTCTAAAAGAACAATTCTATATGTCTCTGTATTTATGTCTGCAAAATAGCAGATGCAAAATGGACGGTCAGATTGAAGCTCCTTTCAAAATATGAATTGCAAAATAGGTTGCATGTAGGCATGATACTTTTTGTTTGTGTTTATACAGGAGAAGAGTAGGGAAATAACACCAGAAGAAGCTGAAGACCTAATCAGGATGTATTGCCTGAGTGTGGTTTTTCTTTTCCATTTACCTCTTTCACAACGAGCTCGGGTTAGATTAATCAGTTACCATTGGAGTAAACAAGCTTTCACATTTATACAAATGGTAGGCATTGCATTTTCATTGTTTGTACTTTTAGATCTTATTTATTAACAATAGACACAACGGATGGGATCCACGAAGGACTTAGGTGTTGTAACACTTGAGGACAGGTCTACAGTATGGGTCTAAGTCGACCTAAGTTACGCAACTCCAGCTATGTGAATAATGTAGCTTGAGTCGACGTACCTTAGATCGACTTATTGCAGTGTCTACACTGCGCTGGATCAATGGGAGGAACGCTCCCGTTGACTTACCTTATGCTTCTCATTCCGGTGAAGTACCGGAGTCGATGAGAGAGCTATCAGCGGTTGACAAGACCCACTACATCGACCCCCAGTGGATCTATCGCCGTGCGTCAATTCCCCGGTAAGTGGAGACAAGCCCTTAGTGCCATAGAGTCTCCCACCTCCCAAGTGAATGCCTAAGCCCCTGGACTACAAGTCATTCTTTTGTTCTCTGGCCCAAGGACTGTTGAAATATTTATCCACAGTGTACATGCCCAGAGGCAGGAACATAGGCACCTAGGGACCTTGTACTCTGAAAGCTTAGACACCAAGAGAGTTTAGGCACCTACAGGGTTCGGTGGGAGTTCTGTGGATCACACTGGAGGCAAAACTGGGATTTAGGCATTTAAACCTGAGATTTAGACACTAAATCTGGGATTCAGGTTCTTAAATACCTTCAGAGATCCTGCCCAAATATGACTTTTAAAATGAAGGACTGGCTACCTTTTAAAGTGGTTTTATCATGCTATCCATTACAGTAATCACTATCATGAGTGCAAACTTGTGTGTCCTAAGACATAGGATGAGCATATTTAATTTTTAAATCACTCCCTTTGCAAGCCTACATTTTCTAATAGAAGATGTGGTCAGATCATTTAACTGTTTGTAGTTTTTAAAAATTATAATTACCAAAATTTTCCAAGTAAGTATTTTAAAAATGTCTAATATTTCAAATAAAAAACCTAGGGGAAAATAATAAAATGAATGATACATCTTAACTATCTTGTGTGTTTAGTTCTTTGTGAAGCTGCATGGCTCTTTGTAGCAAAAATAAATTATAATATTTTGCGCACTGATAGCACCTTTCAGCCAAATATCTCAAAGTGCTTTACAAGTACCAATAACTAAATCCTGCAAACACCAAAACCTGTGTATAACTTTAATCTTGTGAGTAATCCCATTGATTGCAATGGAACCACTTACCTGAGTAAATTATACACAAGTTTAAGCATTTGCATGATCAGGCACTAGACTCACAAGTCCCTTGAGAGTCAGACATGCACTTAAGATTCCCTCATTTACTGCCAAAATACAGACACCTCTTGAGTGGAGCCCAGCAATTACTTAATAACACAGTGAAACTATGCAAAAGTTCAGGAACAAATGAAAAAGAATGCTGTAGCAAGTGAAGATATGAACACTGTCCTCACTGACCTAAAAAGTTCCTTATTCAATCAAAGTTGTTGACTTCTGCATTATATTTCTTAAATTTCAGTCTATTGTGTTTTTACTGTACAAGCACCTTTTGCAAATTTAAGGCCCAACTTCACCACCTTTAGCTATGTTGAATAATGCAATTACTACCTGAATAGTTCCATTGAAACCAATGAGACTCTTTGTGAGTAAAGTGCTACTCAACATGAATAAAGGGACAGAATCATGCCCTTAAAGATGTTTCACTACTGTCTTATCAATGCCTTATCTTCTCAAAATGGCACTGGAGTTTTCATAATAATATTACCATTTAGAGCTTACAATGCACTCTCCTGTCAGGTGTAATGGTGACCTATCACTATTCCCTTTAACTTTTCTAAATCTGTGCTTCTTTCCTACTACTCTGCTTTACACTTTTTCTCCAAATGGTCTAAGTGCATGGATTTGTTTAGCAGACATTCAGACCTTTATGGTCACCAAAAAATCAAGTTGGGTAATTAAAAAAAAACCTTCAAGGTGCATTCAGTATCTGATACTGGAGCCAGAATCTTAAGGGGAAAAAAAAGGTTTTCTTTGCATTGAGTATTGATACCTTGAGCAGACGTTAATCTAGTGTATTCATCCTATTTACCTTTTTTTCCTTTTAGCATAAAGGTTGTGAATTTTTTCTTCTGAAACACCTGACAACTGAAAAGCTGTGGAAAGTGGATTTCACTCACTTGCCTGATTTAAGTGATGATCTTTTGTGGAAGAATGTTGCATATTACTATGAAGTAGAAAATGAGCAAGGTACTACATTCATATTTGTTTCTTCACTTATTAGTTTTTAAACCTAATCTAGATTTTAATCTAACAATAAAACACTCAGCAGTTCATGTCAAATTAATTAATATTAGATTATGACATTGGGCATATACCTGAGCAAGTTGGACCTATGTAGGATGGGATGCACTCTGGGATGCACTATGACATACAGAGACACCATTGTCACAATTCCTCCCCTGCTTCTTCCTCATTCCTCAGGTAGATTAGTGGGTGCGGTAGAAGATTACTATTGCCTATACCAGCAGTAAACTACTGTCCTTACCCCTATTCCCAGCCTCCTACACTGCTTCAGCTGCTTCAGCAAGTGAGTGATGGGTGTAGTCATGATTCCACCCATTCCCCTCTCTTTCTTGTCCACTCCCTGCCTGCCTGGTTCAGGGAAGGAATAAGAGGGCAAGTAGCTCTGCTTACTTCTAAATGCTTAAACATAAGGCTTGGTGTGCCAGGCTTGTGTGAATGTGTATTTCAAGTCGGCATTCCACCCACTGTTATTATTCTGTAACAGATATAACTGTGTTCTTTTTTGTCACTTTGATGTTGTGTCTTGTTCTGTATTTACAAAGGTCCTCAATTCTGCCACTCTTATACTAAAGTGTGCAAAAAATTCAAGAAAGCTAGTTATAAAATAAATATTTTCTATCAAAATATTAGTTTCCACTTTACATTCCATTTTAGGATTAAACTTGGATATGGGGGAAAAAATTAAGAGAGAGTATGAATATCTGTGGAGTATCATATCAAAACTAGCTGGAAAGGATGATGATGGAAAGTCTTTGCCTCTGAGGAGAACTTCTACATCTTTTCTTAAAAAGAGAGCTTCACCAACTAAAGGTACCATAGTAACAATCTTCAAAGTTACACTATGTTATTATTTTAACTCATGATTTTAAAATTTGTATTTATTAAGACTCTATTCTGCAGAGAATATGTGATTCCTCCATTAACAGAACAGTCTGCTTAATCTTTTGACATATTTCAAAGAAATCTTACTGCTTAGTGAAAACAACAATCTTTTAAAATATTCCTCCTTTAATAGGAGCTATTGAGTTGACCAAACTCTTGCCTACATTTCATCAGAGGCAACTAGTATGGAGGGTTTCATACATAGCTGGGCAAATACTTAAAAAAATTGATTGGGATTTTTAAATGAATTTGTTCTGACTATTCAGACCCTTTTTGAATTCACCTCTCACAAATGTTCTCACAAATTGGTTAACTGGCAGTCATGTTAACAGTCATGTCTGTGAAAATGATGATTTCAAAGAAACTGAATTCTGAATTAGGAAAGAAATAGTCACATAAGAAACATTATTTTAAGAACTAGGCCCATTCAGTTAGGGGGACAAAAAGCATCATATGACCCACATATCCAAACAAAACCAGCTAACAAATCTAATCATTCTCGATATTCACAATGACCTGCCCCTAATTAATGAACTTGCAAAGTGTTATTCAGTCCTACGCAATCAAGAAAATTGCAGAATGACTGCAAACCGCTCATGAACAGAAGTAGTAAAATGTGTCAATTATCTGCAACTAGTTATTTACCTATCTGTACTTTCATCAGTTAGGAAACAGAAGCTGGAGAGATAGTTCTGGGTATTCTGCAATTAGCAGATACACTAAGGATCACTGTAGCTAAGCCTTGTCTTCACTGCTTAAAAAAAAGTGTGTTTCTTACGCCAGGGTAACTAATGCATGTGAGCCATGCCAAGGTAAAAACACAGTGAAGATAAGGTTCTTTAGCTTTACTGTGTGGTAAACTAGGTGAGAGAAGAGGGAGGTGAGTGCTGACCTAACCTGATCTCTTGAGATTCTTCCCAGCCCATTTCTATGATTTTATTATTATAGTTTACCTTGCTATAAAACTAATGTGCTTTATCTTCACTGTTTTTTTCTTGGGATAGCTCGCTCACATTCAGGCTTGCTGACAGTAATTCTGGCCCCCAGGCAGAACAGTGAATGGGCCCCCTGGAAAGGGATGGCTGAAGTTTTCGCGCGGTGCTGCGCCTGCACTGGCTGGTGCCCAGCGAACTGTTGCCGGCTGCACTGATGGGTGCGTTCTTCTGGCATGTCCAGGGCTTCCACATGCCCACTTGTCTGCCTTTGCCGGCACCAACCCGGACCCGTAGGAGCCCTGCGGCCTACCCGGGCTATTTAAAAGGGCCTGGGGGCTCCCAGCTGTCACCGCCCCTACTGGTGTGATGGCTGTATTCCTTTTGTTTACAAGGGAGGTCTGTGTGACAATGTCTGCCATGCTCTGCCCAGAATAATAGCGAAAGGATATAGTCCTGTTCATAGTATTTACTATTTTAAGTAACAGTAATAAGGAGAGTACAGAAAAGAATGGTCAGAGAGGAATGCACACATTCTCATTCACTTTTTCACCTTTGGAAATTGTAACACCACCACAATTAGATGCAGCTGCAAGTCAGGATAAGAATCTTGGCAAATATTAAAAGACCTAGCAAGAAAGGAAAATAAATATGAATTGAAAGAAACAACTGTGAGAAATTAATTTGGAAAACAACAGGTAATTAATTCAAGCTACAGTTAAATTATTTACATTGCATGTGTCGCAGCAAATAAGACACAAGCAACATAAATAAATTAGTACAAGTGGGGAGAGGACAGCCTACTTTAATGCTATATTAGGTTAAATTACAAGAACTGTTCTAATGGTTAAGTTTAAGTTTTTCTTTTGCCTTTCCTAGTATAAAGTTCTTTATAATTTTACTGATCGTTTATAAGTGACACATTCTGCTGTTTCTCTCTGTCCTCAGTCAAGTAAGATTGTAAATGACAGAGGCCAAAATTTTCAAACCTGAATGGCTAAAATTAGGCTCCTACATAAAAGTAGCCCAAAATGCTAAGCAGAACAAAATGGCTTGATTTTCAAAGGTGATGAGCATCTACAACTCCCATTTCAAACCAGGCCACTTTTATTTGGGAGCCTAAGTATGGATTTAAAAGACTAATTTTAGATTCTTAGGTTTGAAAATTTTGGCTAGAAGGAATTAGTTATGTGCATTACAGAACCTTCTGTTAGCCGGTTTCACAGAGCAATAATATTAATCAAAACTCTGCTTGGATATTTTATTCACTAAATCTGAGCTATCAGTATAGGCTTGAATGAAGGGCTTTGTGACTTTGCTTTACTGAAATTGCATTTGGACAGTATTTTAAGATGTTGCTGTAAATATGTTACTGTAGCAAACTTTTGAAGAACTGTCTTTTTTTTTTCAAATTGAAAAGAATCCAAGAATATTCCTAATCTAGGTCTGATACCCATGACATCTATGGTTGTGGATGAATTTGCTGGAGATATTTTAAGTAGCCTACCATTTTTAAAAAGGTATGTGTCTGTTTTACTTTTTTTTATTTTTCTGAGTATATATAAGATTAAATCATTAGGTATCGTGGTTTTGTCATGTTCTAGGAATTTTCATTGTGATGATGTCTATTTTTGTTTTCATAATTTGGTATCAAACGACCCAGGCAACATTTTGAAAATATTAATTAAAATGTAGGAAGTTAAGAAGTAAAAACAGTGTGCATTAAAATGTAACAGCAAACAAACAAAAACATATTGGAAAAACAGAGTAGCCTGTCGTGGCATTTCTATATATTACAAGATGTTCTTGAGTGCTGTTCTCTCATAAACATGTACATGTGGGTTTCATGTATGTGTCTCTCTACCTCTCTCACACACCCACACCCCCTCCCACCCACCAATTTATAATACACACCCAAAATCTCTGAAATGAAGACCATGATTAACAATTCTGCTCTTGAGGCATAATGGAATTTTCTACGATAAGGGTACAGCTTGACTGTGCAGAAGATGGAGCTTTCGCAGGGATTGAGCTGAAACTATGGAATGAATTTCCACAGGAACTAAGGACCATCAGAAACCTCACCACCTTCCACTCCAAGTACAAGACACATTTCTTTGAACTGCCTTCTCTGCTATAAACACATAGCAGTGTGTACATTAACCCCCCCTCCAAACTCTCCAAACCAGAAACAATGTCCCTCCAAACCTTTCCAAAACAAATCACTACATTGCACACACAAATTTCCCTCGGTGGAGACCATACGAGAGAGGGAACTAATCACAAGTGACAAATGTTAGTCACATCACTAACACACTACTGGAAGGTGCCCAGATACTATAGTGATATGTGCAATATAACAACTGATATAGAATAGAACCACATTATCAAAATGTGACACACAATAGGACCACAATCCTCCATTCTCTGACCACCCAAGACACCCGCTGAATTCAGCCTGGGTTCAGAGTGCCAAATCAGGTTGCCAGTGGGAACCACATTGGGAGCTTTGGCTTGTTGATTAGACTTGCTCCCAAGAAGGTACTGTAGACCATGTCAGGTGCCAAAATCAAGTCTATACTTGGACTCCCATTGCTACAAACATCAGTTCTTTTAAACCAGAGTTAGCAACAAGGGGAACATTTTCTAAATATAGGCAGACCCTGAGACCACCTGGGATGGGAAAGAGCCACTTAGGTGGTGTGTAACAATTTACTATGGCACTGGGGTGAATTTCACACATAAGAGGTATATGACATCACCCCAAATGTTTTCTAAGGTAAGTATTCAGGTGTTGATTAAAGTGAGCAGATGGTTATGTATCTTTGCTTAATTGAAACTACAGAATTAAATCCTGGCCCCACTGAAGTCATTGGGAGTTTTTCCTTAACTTCACCAGGGCTGGGTTTTTACCTACAGACTCTAAATATTTTATACGTTTACAATTGCATTTTCATAATTTTATATTATTCCATGTAGGTTCTATCAGACCAGCAAACTACTGATGTGACATGTATTTTAAAACCTTTATTTCTGAAAATAATTAATTATATTATAAATCGTATACATTATCAGTGTTGTGTCTTTTGTTGTTAGTGATGACTCTGCTGTTACTTCACTTATTAAACAAAAAGAATTTGATGAAATTCGACACTGGCATTCAGGAAAGCTTCTCAGTGATGATTATGACAGAACAAAGTCCAGTTCTCAGAGTAAGACCCTATTCTGTTAAACCCTATTCAGATAAAGCTAAAGTATTATCAGTGTGGGTAGTTTTATAGTTTCAGAAAATGATTTAAAAGTTGCACTAATTTAATGAAACAATGTGTATTGGGGTAGAGATAGTCTTTTCGGTGTGTGTAGTACCTAGCCCAATAGGGTTCAGTCCTTGATTGGGGGACACAGGTGCTATTGTAATACAAATAGCGATAATTAATATAAAAAAGCAACTTGGGTCTGGAATAATGTTTTCTCCATTTAGAAATAATGGGAATTGCTGAGATTATTTTAGTAGGACTACTCACATGCCTAAAGTTAAACATGTCTGTAATTGTTTGCAGGATCAATGCCATAGTTAATGAACACTCGCAAAAGTGAAAAGTAGCCATTTCACAAAACTGTACATATTAGAAATAAAGCAACAGTTAAACAGTTTTCCTTTTCATATACTAAGCAATCAATATTTGATGGACAAGATTTATTATTTTTTTCATGAAAGGTCATCATTGTGTAGGGCAGGCTTTGATTCACTGTTCTGTAGTACAATTCCATAGCATGTTAATAATATCACCTTTTCTTCCTTTTTTTGTTTCTGTTATGCTGAATAATTATTCTGAGTTTATCAAAATGTAAGGCTAAATTATTCCTGTCCCTGCATGGGTGTGCTAGAGAGGAGGTCTCACTGGAATATTGTGTCCAGTTCTGGGCACCACATTTCAGGAAAGATGTGGACAAATTGAAGGAAGTCCAGAGAAGAGCAACAAAAATGATTAAAGGTCTAGAAAACATGACCTGTGAGGATAGATTGAATAAATTGGATTTGTTTAGTCTGGAGAAGAGAAGACTGAGAGGGGACATGATAACAGTCTTCAAGGGAGAAAAATTGTTCTTCTTAACCTCTAAGGATAGGACAAGAAACAATGGGCTTAAATTGCAGCAAGGGAGGTTTAGGTTGGACATTAGGAAAAACTTGCCAATTGTCAGGGTAGTTAAGCACTGGAATAAATTGCCCAGGGAGGTTGTGGAATCTCCGTCACTGGAGATTTTTAAGAGTAGGTTGGACAAGCACCTGTGAGGGATGGTTTAGATAATACTTAGTCCTGCCATGAGTGCAGGGGACTGAACAAGAAAACCTCTTGAGGTCCCCTCCAGTCCTGTGATTCTATGATCTCCACTCAACATCAGACTTGTAGCTCCGTGGGGGAGAGAGGAGAGAGCAATGAGTGCTGCTGCTTCACACCCAAGCTCCCCTGAGCCTGTGAATGGCCTGTTTCCTTCCTGAATTCTCCTGAAGCAAACTTCAGAGGAGGGAATCTGTCCACTCACAGCCTTCTGAGGACTCCTCGTAATCACCCAACCCACAGGTTGGCAAATTGTGACTTAAGAGTGATGATATTCTAGGCCTGTATTGGCAAACATGACATTACAACAGAGCCTTGGTACTTCTTACATGGCCCATACCTTTATTGTGGCCCTGCTGCTGCTCTGAAATACTGAATAATTTAAAAACAAATCCTCCATTGAAACCATCTATTTCTAAAGAGCATCTTCAGTTCTCTCTCTCTGGCAGTTCCAAAGAGCTGCTACTGTGGTTTGCAGAGAATTGCACCAAATGGCATGACATTACAAAGCACTTTTGCAGTGGAAGACACAGCCTTCATGCCTCACAGTACAAAAACTGAAAGGAAGGGCAGTATATAGGCAAGGAGGTAAGGGATATAAAAATCATGTATGTGTGTGTAACATCATTTGTGTATTTTGAAGCAATGGGCAAAGATCCATGGGCCCTTCGAAGCAATCAAAAGTTGCAGTCTTTTCTACGCTTTTATGGATCATCACTGGAAGGCAACATTTCAAAAACAATTGTAACCCAATTGGATACTCCAAAGAAGGCTTATTCTGACATGAAGAACAGCAAAAAAATTAATGTAAGATCTGTGAAGTATCTCCATAAGATCAGAATGATTGTTTTATGCATGTATTGCACAGTAGTGATTTTTTAATTTTGCTTTAAACCATCTAGTACAGGAATTTGTACCATTCTTTTTCTGCTATTGTAAGGGTTCTGATTTGGGATATCCATCTTTTCAGTAATTAGGGCATCTAGATTTTCTCTCATTTCTTACTGAAGGAGTTCCCTCCTGCCTCATTTCTCCATTCACCCTTCCATTTTATTAATGGCACAATCTGGGTCCCACTGCAATCAGCGTGAGCTTTGCTGTTGATTTCCCAATCCTGCATTGAGCTCTGTCTAGGTAGATCCCCTCTCCTTGTGTGAAGACCACTGCAGGATAAGGGACTAAGTCAATAATTGGTAAGGGAAGACAAATTTTTGTCTTATTGAAGAGATTATTTTACACTGTCAGATTGCTGCTCTCTGCAAAGGCTATGTAGGTTTATAACTGTAGGTAGACAGATCCATTGATCACCTCAGAATCAAATCAGATTAACATTTATCTCACAGGAAGTGCTTGCAATAGGGAAAATTAGTATTTTTTGTACAAGAAATCACACAACCAGGACAAGAAGTGATGGCTATATTGATATCAAAAATTTGAATGTAGTAGATAGCGGATACTGGAGAGGAGGTGGCTTGAACAGCTAAAGGATATGAGTGGGTTACTGGAATTGTATTAGTATGTTGTAGATTTTATTCTGTTACAATATTGTTTATTCTAAACATTGTAAAGCTCCTAGAGCTCTGGATAGGGTTGCCAGCCGTCCGGTTTTCGAACGGAATGCCCGGTTGAAAGGGGACCCTGGCGGCTCCGTTCAGCACTGCTGACTGGGCCGTTAAAAGTCTGGTTGGCCACCCACAGAAGGGCAGGCAGGGTGCCTGCCTGGCTCCCAGGAAGAGGCTGGCATCTCCCCATGGCTCCTAGGCATAGGGATGTCCACAGGGGCTCTGCGGGTTGCCCCCGCCCCACGTGTCCCCGGCTCCATAGCTCCCATTGGCCAGGAACCGTGGCCAGTGGGAGCTGCGGGGAGTGGCACCTGCAGGCAGGGGCAGAGCACAGAGCCCCTGGCTCCTCCACTTAGGAGCAGGACATGTTGGCTGCTTCCAAGAGCCACCTGAGGTGAGTGCTACTTGGCTGGAGCCCACACCCCTCATCCCCTCTCACACCCCTACCCCTGCCCCTGTACCCCAAACCCCTCAACTCCAGCCCCACCCCAGAGCCTTCAACCCCACCTGGAGCCCTCACCCCCTCTTGCAACCTCTGCCCCAGCCTGGTGAAAATGAGCGAGTGAGTGAGGGTGGGGGGATGGAGTGAGCAGGGGTGGGGTCTCAGAGAAGGGGCAGGGCCTTGGGGCAGAGACAGAGCAAGGGTGTTGTAAATAGAAAGTTGGCAACCCTCGCTCTGGATAGATGTTGGCAAAAATGTGAATTAATAAATAAATGCATAAGATACTATTGTTTTAAAAAATATTTAGTAGCAGAGTTGGAAAGAGTGGCAGGCACAGGGCTGGGGAGGGTGTCTAGCGCGAGGTGTTGGAGTGCTCTTCTGTACACGTTTATTTAGTGGTCAGTAGGCCTGTGGGGCATACCTGCCTACAATGAAGAACTTGTGCAGCCTACAGACAGAATTCAACATTTTCAGCACTGAACCAAGACTGGTCTTTTCTTTACAGACAATCTCATATTTATTAAGATGTAGCTGCACTGACTTCAATGGAACTAGGCCCATTTATACCAGCTGAGAATCTGGCCCCCAATCTTTAAATAATAACTTCAGGTGAAATTCTGGCTCCACAAAGCCAATAGAGAAACTCCCACTGCCTTCACTGGGGCCAGGATTACCCACAGGGCCTAGTTTTGTAATCTCTGCAGTAACAAAAAGTGCACTAAGACCGAGATTGTGATGAGTGCAGGTAAATTTATATCTAAAAGTGAATGACATAGTTTGTAATCAAATACAGTTCAGAGACAGCAAAGTAAAAATGTTGACTACTCTTTGCCCTGCCTTGCTACTTTGGAGCATGAATCTGCAATCTTTGCATTGAGTAGTGCTTTACACACAAGAGTAATCCAGTGGTCTACAGCTGGAAGATGGCAATTGTGGTGCGATTTTATTGCCTTGCACCTTGCATAGTTTTCAACACCTGTGAAAAATGGGTGTAATATATTACTATTCTGATCTGTTAACATTACATTCTCTTTCCTTCAATGGAAACACTCTTAGATTGCAAATTTTTTAAAGCAGGAGTCATCTTTTGTATATATATATATATATATATATATATATATATGTACACTGGCTAGAAAAACATGGTTCCAAACCCAGGATTAGGGCCTCTAAGTGCTATTTCAATACAAATAAATAAATAACTACATAAATTACAAAACAGCTGAGAATCAAGCAGTGTATTTGGTGTTCATGGCAATTGAAATACTAGTATTTATCCATGTATATTAACTGTTAAAATAACTTTAAAAATCATAGTTGTGACATAATGTGAAGAAAATACCCATCAGATAAAGTTATTGACAATATCACAAGATATATTGAGTAATCAGAATAAAAAATCATGGAACTTCCCTTAGTCCACTGACTATTGAATTATTTTGATGATATTTTTTATAAAAGCCAATTTATAGATGAATAATGAGCAATAAGTATTTTTAAGCAGTGAGTTACTTAGTGATGCTCACACGTCAATCTTTGTTACATTAGATTACTTGTAAGACATTAGCATTTGTTCTTTAAAATGTCACAAAAGTGTAAAATTTTATGTATGTAGTATATTTATTTTACTGGCAGAAGACCAAAGCAGAAATAATTATTGAGGAAAACCGAAAGAGAATGAAAGCTGAAGAGGAAAGAAAAGAACAGAAACAATGGGATGCTCTTTCCATTGAAAAGCTAATACAAGAGAATTTTAACTCTGGAATAAGTAAACTAGAGGATTTTCTCAAGAAGTGTCAAAGTAATTCTGTGAAATGTACTGCAGAAATGGCAGGACTGAATACTTGCTTTGAAGTGTGGATAGAACAATGCAAAGACCAAGGTATGTGAAAGTATGCTTGGGTCTTTTTTGGAGGGGTTGGTAGTCATTATTTAACTGTAACAAGACTGCAGAAGAAAATCCTAATAAACTTTACCTGTTGTAGTACTATTGGGTTTTTATTTGAAGAGCACATGGCTAGCTGGTATAAGTGTTCAGGGGAGGGGAGTGCAAAGGACCCTGCCTGTCACCCACATGCCTCCAGCACAAGAAATATGTGCAACTGGAGTATCCTTCAGGGGATTTGTCTGTCTATAGAGAAGGGAGTATATACCTGCCATTGGTATCTTGGGTGATCATTTTGGTTTCTTTTGTGTACTGTAATAGTTTTCCATAATCAGGGTATTCCAGATTTTGTTAAATCAGTTTTGTAACACAGGGCAAAGGATCACCAGTTGGCTGCTGCTTCCAGTTGGATAATGACACAAAGGAATTGTATTCGTTTTGAGGTTTTGTGTACCATGTCAGGTCTGAGGAATTCTATGCGAAGTAGAGCAAGGCTGACTTTCACAGTAATCTATATGTAGATTCATAGATACTAAGGTCAGAAGGGACCATTATGATCATCTAGTCTGACCTTCTGCACAACGCAGGCCACAGAATCTCACCCACCCACTCCTGCAATATCCGGGGTCTGTGTTATAAAGTGGAATATTTCATGGCATATGTAGCGGAATATCTTATGCCAGAGTCTGAGAATCGAAGGGAAAATCAGCCACAAAGAAGTCTTTGGTTTTGTCATTAGTTTTTTGTTTTAAGGTGATTCATATGAAAAGAGACATTTTGGCACTCTCTCTCTCTCTCTGGCAAAGTTAATTTATACTAAAATAAATAACCTATCAGTCTTAATTATTTTTTTGATGAATTACAAACTAATCATATACAACTACAGTGCATGCAAATTACATGGTCCAACTACGAAATCCTTTAAATTCCTTAAGAAAGAACACAGGTCAAACTGCAAAACAAATATGAACACAACTTCCACATTCACTTCTGAATATGTTTTGCAATATAAAATCATTCTGACAAGTACATTAGGTCCTTACACTAACTTTTATACAAGCATGTATATTGTTTTTCACTGTCATCAACAGAGTTTGATCACACACATCCACACCTTTTCCATTTCAGGTTTACATGCAATTGGTGAGAATTATCATAAAGTTATCCTCTCTGTGGCCCAGCTCATACAGGGAGCTACAACACATACCTTACCAGTTTTGTAAGACCACAACAGAATACTGAACATCTAGATTTTTGGTTTCTCTCCTTGGTTCTGGGAGCAGATTGTGATGTAGTAATTACAGGCAGCAAAGCTACATGTAACACCACCCCTCTGTAGGTCATCTGTGGGGACTGATACTGGGACCTCTGAAGGTAAAAAGCAGGAGCCACTATTATTTGACCTAAAGAACCATATGGCTTAGCACAGGGGTTCTCAAACTAGGGATCAGGACCGGGAAGTCGTGAGGTTATTACATGGGTTGTCGCGAGCTGTCAGCCTCCACCCCAAACCCGCTTTGCCTCCAGCATTTATAATGGTGTTAAATATATAAAAATGTGTTTTTAATTTATAAGGGGGGGGTTGCACTCAGAGGCTTGCTATGTGAACGGAGTCACCAGTACTAAAGGTTGAGAACCACTGTCTTAGAACCCTATAGCCAAGTAGTAAATTTAAATATGTAGGCAGCTGCTAAAGGCTGACAGAGAGCCACACTGCATTCATAAGGGGGAAGAGTTTAGACAAACACCTAATCTGACATATCACTTTTAAAAGACTATGTGGCAAAGTAGAAGAGCTTTGGCTCTGTTATATAGTAGTGACCTGGGTCACCAGTAGTAATGATATAGTAGTGACCTGGGTTCTCATTCCAGCTCTCTCTGAAATGCCCTTGTGCAGTCTCTGTTACTTTTTCTGTTTAATGCATGAATGATACTAACCACTCAGCGTACAAAGCCTTGGTTCAAAGTAAGGATTGCAAAAGTACAGAAATATTTTCAGTGCAGTAGCTGGGACTAGAACTCATGGTCTCTGGCCTTGTAGGTTAGCATAGCATTTACTAGGCTAATCAAACACTCTCAACTTGCTTCCTAAAAATTGTGTGATGGCTGTAACTTTTCATGCCATTGTGAAACTACATGCAGCCAGAACCCAAACAATGATTTCCATGAGCAGTTTGTGAGAGCTGGCAAAACTGATGTAGTAAGTGACAGGGGAAAAGGAAGAATACCAACATTTTGGGAGGATCATCATGGAAAACACCTGTGTTTATGGTAACATCAAACCAATGTTTCAGAACCCTGTTCTCCACTCTCCAGCTCCTATTCTCCTATCCCATGGTGTGGATTCTAAACTCCAAATACACTGCAGTATCATATCCCCCTGTCATTTAATGCAAGTACTGGACACCAGAAGAATATATTTTAAAGTAATACAGATGTTCTAAAATGGCAATGAGGTGTAAACAGAAAAGGATTTAAAAAAAAAAAGTCCAAACCACCACCTACATGCACTGGCCATGAAGGGAGGCAGATGTGTAAAGCATCAGAGCATATTTATTATTTTGTGCATTTTGATTTATACATAACATTTAAATGCACCTATCCAGAGCTCTAGACAAGCCAAGTAATACAAGCCAAGTAATACAAACAAAAATAAATGTAGTTTCCTCCCCCAGTTGATCCCCTGAAAAAAGAAAACACTCTAGCCATAGATCCCAGCTCTCAATGCCCAAATCTCAGCAATCAGTTCACACATAGCTGCATAAAAATGTGGGAAGAGATGGGTCTTGCAACATGTCCTGAAGGTCCATAGAGTTGAACTATTTTGGATGTAACTCTCAACACACAGCCTGGGATTAAAATAAATCATAAGATGTCTGCAACAGTAACCCTTGGTAGGACTGCTTCTTGGCTAGTCATTTTCATCCTGTTGTATCCCAGAAAATCTCTACAATGAGGCTTTATGTTAATGGCTTTTATTGGGAGCTTGTTGCTGCAGGGCTTTCCAAGCTGACAGCAAAATCAGAGTCATTGCACATGGTCCCATAGGATACAACTACACTGCAATAAAAGAGCTGCAGCACACCCGTGGCTGGCCTGGGTCAGCTGACTTGGGCTTGCAGGTCTCAGGCTATGGGGCTAAAAATTGTAGTGTTGATGTTTGGGCTCAAGCTGGAGCCCGAGATCTGAGACCTTCCCTCTTTGCACAGAGCCTGTGCAGCTGTGAGGGTCATTTGGCCCTTGTGTGGAGGGTTTAAGATTATCAATATAGTGGTTTGAGATTATCAATATAGCTGAATATTTTGTTTTTCAAGGAAAGAAAGTGAAAGATATAAATGCAGCTGTTGAAGTAATGAGAAGAATCCATTCCTTGCTGGAAAAATATAAAGATGTAATGGAGAAGACAGATTATCAAAAGATTGTCAGATGTCTTAGATACTTTGGATTTGACAATTTAGCATGTACTTTAGATCCTTCCCAGGTAATGCGTGTTTCACAACTGTACTATTCTACATGCATATAACTTAATCTCTGCTATAGTTTTTGTCATACAATTTTTTTTTCAAAATATCTACAATTGCATACAAAAAACCTACGTTACAAGAATATTATTTAGATTGCAAAGTCAAGCACTTGAAATGTAGGAGATACCAGATTTGTGATTGCCCAGGCAATTTTATTTCTTCCCTGTTGTATGTACATCTTGTGCAACTAAGTAAGGAAGAGGCCCTGTGGGAAAAAATATGTGATCATGTCGAGGCTGCATTGTGCAATATATGAACAATAGGGCCAAATTAAAATTGCACAGGCAACTGTAAATCTGTCATTTCCTAACTTTCAAGTGCTAATTTGCCACCCACATAATGTTGTTTAAACAAAGTTTGATTTTTTAAATATTATTTCCAAAGTGTATTTTTTTAAAAGAAAAAGGTAAGAACAAATTCAATTACAGGCAACTGGAACAAGCACACGATTGTGCATTGTCAGTTCACACTTTGAACTTTCAGCATTGCAGCATACTTCTGCCACCTAACCTACAGGAATAACAACATTAACTGGCAGTTGGAGAAGGCTGTTATCTCAGAGGGAGATTGGATCGCTGGGTCCAGGAGTGATCATGGAGGGAGCTCAGCTTGATATCTTTCTCTCTCTCATTCCCTCCTCTATCCAGGAGTGGGAGAAGCTCTTGCCCAAGTTCCTACCTTCAGAGAGGATGGACTGCAAGAGCCAGGGGCTATGACTAGGGGGCTTATAGGTGAGGAGAGCTCAGTTTGGTTTTTCCTTTCCCCCTACATCCCCTACCAGGTGGTATGTAGGAGGGTTACATGCTAGGTCTGGAAGGAGCAGTGCAGCCTGGCTCTCTTCAACTCCATCAGCTGCTCCAGCAGCACTCAGATGCCTTAGTAGCTGCCCCACCTTATAATGTTCATGTGTAGTTATTATTCTGGCAGGCTGACAACATTTTCCTGAGGAACAAAAAATGAGAAAAGGGAAATGGTGATTTTTAACAGATTATATCTCAGTAAAAGATGAATGAAACTTAGTGGGCAAGAAAAGGCACTTTTCCTGCTTGATAGCTCACCCTCTGTATAATAACATCAAAGCCTACCACAAACAATGCAGGTATTTGAGATTCTCAAAGAAACGGACACAAGAATCTTTTATAAAGGGAAGTGTTAGGCCACCTAAATATAGGACTTGCTGCCGGCTCCCTCTGTAATAAAACTAAAGGCTAGAAAAGGAGGAGTAAGAAGGGGAGGGACATTCTATAACAAACCAGTTAAACCTTTAAAACAAAATTGAGAAACTATTATAATTTAAATTATTTAACCTTGGTTCCATGTTACAATATCTAGCACATCACTCCTACATCTAGAGTGTTATCCCATGTACTGCAGTCTGAGTAATGACCTGATCCTGTGTGGTGCTGGGTGCCTCTAGCATTCAGCACTATTTTTACCACCTCCTGAACTCTTCATTACCATCAACACCAAACGATGGCCAAAGGAGTTTCCAGGCATCCTAATGTTACTGTTTGAGGTCCTGATCCTGCCATCACCTGCAGATTTCTTAACTTCTTGCTACTCTGAGATCATACTAATTTGATGCTTAATTGGAACGAGAAAACGTAACATATTTTAAGTAAATCCTTTTCTTTATTGTAGGAAACGAATAACTAGATATAATATTGCTACTTCACTGAGAAGTGAAAAAAATTTCATTATGATAATATAAACAAACAAGCTGCATCAAAAATTCTAAATGTTTACAGATTCCAGAGGATGACAGAAAAGAGAAGAAGGCAAAGATTTCTAAATATGCTGTTGGCATGGGAGCAGCTCGGTTTCAGCTCCAGTACATGGGTCATTGCCTGTTACGAGAAGAGAGAACAGATCGAGATCCCAGGATCCAGCATTTTATTCCAGATACATGGCAGGTAATAGTATATACTGTGAAATTTGACCTACTGTTTTCATAGGTAATCGTTGTTAGAAGAGCCAAGATTAAAATATAACAGAAAATTCTACAGCGCCAAATCAAAAAGCTGTTCACAGCCTCTTTGAAAAGCTGATTTTGGGAACTTAATTTTCAGGGACCTCCAATTTCACCTACAGTGGGTGGCAGGGTTGTGGGAGGAGAATAGGTTATATAAATATACAGACTTTCTATAAAATATAAACTTTCATATTGTAATGGTTTTCTTCTTGATTAGCTTTCAAGTAACTTTTTAAAATACAGATTTAGATTTCAGAATAAGCTGTCTGATCTCTAGTCCAGTTTTAGAAAAGGAAAGTTTATTGTAATTGCCTTGTCTGTTTGTGGAATAGTAGAGGAGAAAGTGGAGATGATGAAATTTATCCATAAGTCTGAGTTTATTTTTGATTTGCTGATGAATGAATGTTTTATTGTTTGTTTGTTTGCCAATTTGTGACAGGGTTTTACCTATTATTTATGTACATCGGGGTTTTACACTGAATTTTCCATAAACTGGTGACATAGGGTCTTAAAAAAATTGACCCAGATAAGATCACATCAGCTTCCTTGAAAGTGGTTTTGTGTCTGGATGTTTGATGTTTTTTGGGGTCATAGACTAACAGTCCCTATGCTATGGAAAATAAATAATATTTTTTTGATTGCTGGCTTAAGCAGGATTTTTCTTCCAAGTTGATGCTCATTAATGATGACCTAATTTAAACTTGACTGGACAGAGTTTGAGGGCTAGAAAGTCAGCCTTGCATCTGATTTTCCAAAGGCTTTGGAGGGAGGTGCCATAAGGCAGAGCGAGCAACCTTCATACCCCATAAGAATCAATAATAAGCCCAAGAAGCCTCTCCTTTTGGGACCTCAGGCAAAGACCACCTGAGGCAAGACTGACATTCCAGAATCTCACTGTCTGGAGGGGAAGTCACAACAGCAACGAGCATGCTACTCCAACTTTTCACTAGTCTCTCCATGCACGCAAAGAAGGTCCAACTGAGAAGCGCTGAGCCAAAGGACATGACCATATGCTCCTTGCTTGTAGTTCTAAGTCCTGCTCTGTTATCTCTCCACAAGAGTCTTTGGGTATGCAGCAGGTAGAGTTTGTTCAGGAGGAGAAGGCCCCTATTGGGATGAGACAAAGGTCTATTTGGAAGCGTGGCTGTAGGGAAGAAGGCACTGGAGTGAAACGTTTTTTTCCATAGCAGGGCGGCATAGAATTATGCAGTGGTAAAAAGAAAATATGATTGTGTGCTGGTGAATTGAAATGGGTTTAATTGTATCATAATATCTTGAACTGTATAAAAAAGATACTGTCTTGACATACAATCCATGCCACTTTTTATCTGCAGCGAGACCTTCTTGACATTGTAGATAATAATGAATCTGCAGTGATTGTAGCCCCTACCTCATCAGGGAAAACGTACGCCTCCTACTACTGCATGGAGAAAATCCTGAAAGAAAGTAACGAGGGGGTGGTTGTGTATGTTGCTCCAACAAAGGTATGGCTTAAATGAGTAGAAGACATAGTTTAATGAAAAGTTATTTACAGCAAAATAAAACATATTTCAATTAAATCCTCAAAACCTCAACTACATTGACTTTGCTGGAGTTAGTGCTTTACACTTGCTGAGGATCTGGCCCAAGTGAGTTAAAACCTTAAGCTTCTATTCAAAGTTGAAATCAGTGAATGCTTTGACTAAGTAAGGACATCAGAATTTAGCTTATTTGATGTTGTCTTGTCTTCTTACACCTGACACTATTTTTTGTATGATGTTTGCAGTTTTATAGCACATGCGGGGTCCGAGTCTATTATAAAACATTAAAAATTATAAATATAATTATAATTACATTATAAAATATACACTGTAATTTGCATTCAGGATTGACTTTAATGTATTTACACTGGTATAAAATTGGAGTAATATAATGGCGAAATAGCCTATTTGTTTATAGTTTTTATTTTCTTAGCTGTCTAAATTTTATTGACGTGTTACTGAGGTGTTGCTTTTCTTTAATAATCAGGCTCTTGTTAACCAAGTGTGGGCTACTGTTTATAATCGATTTAACAAAACGCTGCCTGATGGCATGGTAGTATGTGGTGTTTTCACGAGAGATTACCGCCATGATGCTCTGAACTGTCAGGTATACTCTGTTATTTCAGATTTGTTATTATATGATACACTTCTTTATTTAAATAACAAAGTTTGAATTTCTGGTAGACTGCACCTCAGAAAGTTCATCATGGCACTATTTTTTAAACTATGAACTTCCAAAGACATCAGAATATAACAGAAGAAAACACTAATATTGGAGAAATCTTCACGAACAGACCTTTCCTGATGTTTGAATCTCACTTCATTTTACATGAAGTTCCAGTAGAGATGATAGATCTTGTGCGTACAACAGACTGGTTTGTTTACTTGCCAGTTTTCTAGTTCAGTGGGTAATAATATACACTGAAGTTAACGATCCTGAAAACCATCCCCCCCCTTTTTTAACAAGTATGTTCTCAGTTTCATCTCTCTCTCAAGGAGTAAAGCAGATAAGCAGCTTAATTTAGCACTGCTATTTATGCAGCTGCTCCTACCAACTGGAGCCTCTGATGGTTTCCTCTCTGCAGTTTTTCCCCAAGGCCACATGGAAGGGGGCAAGGGAAGGCAGCACCTGGGCCCTATATTTCCCAAAATGGGTGTGTGTCTCCCCTGCACAGTTCTGGATCTAGGAGGGTGCTGGGGGAAGAGGTGGCACCAGCTGGGCCCCATTTTACCTCCTCCATTTACTACAGCCATCCCTGCTTTGGCTGTCTATGGAGCTGCTCCTACTGGCTGCAGTCTCTGGGATCTTGAACTATTTTCTGAACTAAATCTACATTTTGCATTTAAAATGTAAATTAATAAGTGTCATCACCAGGTTAGCTTACTTTCTAAATGTAGTAATTCATTCCTGGCACAAAAAAGTAATTCAATTTTGGTTCCTATTAGAGAAGATTAATATAGTGGTCAAGAATGGGGTTTTGTACTGTGGGACTGTGTACTCTGCAGTCTGGAGCTTTTTTGGCCCCAGTTCAGTTACCCCTGCAGCAGGATAAGTATTCTCTTTTTTGGTGAGAAATCTATTAGAAGAAGAACTTAAGAAGAAAGTGAATAGGGTTTATAATGGTTTGGCTAGTTCAGCTAATATTTAGATTATCTGAAATTTTGGATGCTTATCTGGGACAAACCCAGATTCTGAACCTTTGGGGAATCAGCCACCTCTAGCTGTTATTCACTGAAAATAAAAAATGTGTATTTACATTATAAAAGCTATGTCTTATAATAATGTCATTTGTCAGCAGGTTTCAAACTAATGGGCTGCAAACATTTTTTCAGGTACTAGTGACGGTGCCTCAATGCTTAGAAATCCTGCTGCTGTCACCTCACCGCCAGCAATGGGCCAAAAGGATCAGATATGTTATATTTGATGAGGTAGATTTCTACTGTCCTTCTTTGCTTCCACTGGAATTATTAAAGGTCGTTTAAATAAAATGTCAGGAGCTAAGTGAGTTTGGCATGTTTATATGCATATATTCTATTTTTTTTCCCAACAAGCTCCACTCCCTCTTCCAACGGCATTTGGTCAGCTGTCTGTTCACCTTTTTCTTTTGGTACTATCACCCTCACTCATTTTTTTAAAGTCTCCTGTTCATGGCAATTCTCAGCTGGTCTGAAGCACTGGAATTCTAAAGGAAATGTCTCCATGTGAAATGCCATTTGTAATTCAGTTATGAGGGATGTTTGAAGTGCAATATTGAGCTCTCTTCTTTCACATGGACTAGGGTTCTATTCACAGGGGAATCAGGAGCACGCTGTGTCATCCTGTCTGGGGTGGCTCACAACTGTGAGTGGCTACATCAGGAAAGACTGTCAGAAAACAAGGGCAGACACCCCAAACTGGTGGTATGTTCTATAATCAGATTTCACCAAACCAGTAATAAAAGTGAATTCCTGGATCACTGTACCAGTCTTACCATGGAGTCACAGGCAGTCCCCTTAGACTCTCCAGTCTATCTTGCCACCCAGACAGACTGGGCTTTGTGATAATGGTCACTTAAACCAAAAATCACATTGCGTCAGGTTTCTCCCAGTCCCAAGAGACCAGCCACTTACCCCAAATCAATTGGTACTCCAGGTCTGACACCAAAGAGAATTCTGGCAGCTAATTCCATAGCAAACTAACTATAGGTTTATTAGCTAAGAAAAGGAAATGAGAGTTTTTGAGAGCTTAAAGCAGAGAAAATATATTAGCAGGTGAGTCACAGTTTGTTAGTGCAAACTGTAGCAGAGATACAGTAATCTGCCAGTTTCCCAAAAGTCTCTCAGGGCCACCCAGAATAACTCTGAGGATCTCCATCTTCTTGTTCAGTTATTCTTCCCTGTTAGAATCCAAACAGTCCAGAGTAAAGGATCTTTCTTTCTTTGAATCCATATTTATAAGAGCTGACAGTGTCTCTACTCACATGCACTTTTCCTTTGATAATGATGAGTGAGGAATCCACTTTGAGTCTCTGACCTCAGGTCATCATCACAATGGACATTTGCTTTGGAATTAGACTTTTCTGTTAAAGCCCTTAAATCCTTCATTAGCATTTCACAAGATTTCTTTGATGGGTTATTTAATTACAGGGTATACACCATGTAAATGTTTTCCATTATATTATAACAGGAACAGATAAGCAAAAACAATACAAGTAACATTACATTAGTTTTCATGAAGTTTAAATATCTGACTGCACATGTATATGTTACTCACTTTGATCTATACTAATACACAAGCAAATTGGCCTATGGTCCTGATCTGACCTGGTTTGCCAGCATCACACCCTGTCTCTAAATAGTAAATATTTATCCTGGAGAACTTTATGGAAGTGCAACGTGCTGCTATTTCCCCTGCTGTGTGCTGGAAGAGTCTAATTTACTTTGTTAGGACTTGGAAAATTGACAGGACAGTGGGGAAAATATTGTAAATCTACTGTATAATATAGAAAGTAAAAAATTGAGGGTTTTTTTTTCTAAAGTCCATATTTAAAAGTGAATATTATGTCCAATAACAGGTCCATTGTCTTGGTGGTGAAATTGGAGCAGAAGTTTGGGAGCACCTTCTAGTTATGATTCGATGTCCATTTTTGGCTCTCTCTGCAACTATTAGTAACCCCAAACATCTTACTGAGTAAATATAATGCGTTATTTTCTTGAAAGTGCAAAATGAGTTGTCTTATTTGATTTGAATTGCTTTGCTTTTTTTATCTCTGTGTATTCTGAAGACACATCTTTAGGGCCTTACCTTGCTATCAAGCAATTCACATGATCTTGGGCTGCATACCCTGCCCCCTCTGCAGTCCCACAGAGTTTTTCATGAGACAATAAGAAGGGAATTCAGCACAGTTCACTGGATATAGTTTCTGGAATAACTTTCCACATTCTGTGAGTTGTGTCATGGGAGGGGATGATTTAGGTGACTTGCATTTATATAAGGGCCAATCCTTGAACCTAATGCATAAACCAAGTCAAGAGGTCCATCTGGGTCAAGGGAGACAATTCACATTGCAGACCGTGTAGAAGCTTGAGAGCTACTCTGTAGCTGCTACTATAACCTTAGCTGCTGCAGGGCATTTAGTTAGTGGATCTGTATGTTTGTGGATCTCCAGTTCCTCCTCTTCCCCCACTCATCTGGCCAAGACCCCATCTGCCAGGGCATAGGGAAGCCCTACAAAGCTGGGGTCCTAGCCTATATTAGGTGTTAAGACCCTCCCTGCAGGCTTCCTACTGCCTGCTACCCAACAGAGTGAAATTGTATCAGTTCTACTACATTCAAGGCTTTCTTCACATCTGAGGAAGTTAAAAGGGAAGAATTTATTCCATAATGACACAATGTCTTTTATTCTCTTATTCCTGGTCTTATTTTACTAAAAGGGATATCTTTCATAGTATTTCCTGATAGGTTTCAGAGTAACAGCCTTGTTAGTCTGTATTCGCAAAAAGAAAAGGAGTACTTGTGGCACCTTAGAGACTAACCAATTTATTTGAGCATAAGCTTTCCTGAGCTACAGCTCACTTCATCGGATGCATGCTACACAGTATGCATCCGATGAAGTGAGCTGTAGCTCAGGAAAGCTTATGCTCAAATAAATTGGTTAGTCTCTAAGGTGCCACAAGTACTCCTTTTCTTTTTGAGTATTTCCTGAGTATCAGAGAAGTCTGCAGTTTGCTTTTGCTAGTTTGAAGAGTTTACACTGGTTGATTTATTAGAATATATTAAAAAAAATCATTTGTGCAGGTATGTTACATTGCACTACTTTTCCAGCAAATGCGTTATTTTTTGTTTAGGTGGCTACAGTCAGTAAAGAGGTACTGGCAGCATGTTGAAAGTGTAAGAGAAGAAAGCTCTGGTTCTTCTGTAACTACCAAGAAAGGCACTAAAAAACAAAAGAATATCAAGACAGTAAATAAATCATATAAGGTTAAATTGGGTATGTATCAGAATGCAACATTTAAAAAACCAGATTAGTCCTTTATATCTGATTTTTAAAAAGCATATGGTGAAAATCAGCAAATGTGAGTGTCTAATAAAATGAGATTTTTCAAAGGCGTTGAGTACCCGCAACTACCACTGACTTCAGTGATAACTGAAGGTGCTTTTCACCTTTGACAATAAGACCATTTGCTTATATGTGTAAGTTTGGTACTCAGGTTTGAAAATGGTGGCCTTTTGGTTTTAGTTTTAAACTTGCTTTAGATTTAGAAGCTTGCTATTCTGTTTACAGTGCTTTATGGAGAGAGATACAATGATCTGGAAAAATATGTGTGTTCCCTAGAGGACAATGACTTCAAAATTCATCACTATCACCCATGTGCTGCCCTAACTGTGGACCATGTAAGTTTAATGGTATAGTAAACAAAACCATTTTTGAAATGAACCATAAAATTATTAAGAAAACATACCTTCATGACATCTTGCAAGGACCCCAGTTTCCCTGCCCAGGTTAAAAAAAGGCAGGGGTGATGCAGAAACAGGGATTGAGCCGCTATAGAAGGAATCATGTTGTGCCATTTTTGCAGCATTCATGTTCAAAGACAAATTCTATCTTGTCTTTCTATCTCTCAACAATGGCTGCTGCAACACAAGAACCTAAGGAAGGGCAATGTAGAACAAGATGGAAAACAGTTGTCCACTGAAGAGAAGATGAAAGGGGATCCCCTCCCTACACACACACATACAAACCATAATTCCTCTCTGCTTTCCTTTTTCTGGTATTACAGATAGATAAATATGGCTTCCCTTCAGACCTGGCTTTTTCTCCACGAGAAAGTATTTTACTGTATGACTCCATGGTACAAGTCTGGGAAAACTGGCCAAGAGCTGACGTAAGCACTCATCACTTATATATTTTCACAACTAGTCTGAGCAGTTGTTTTTAGGAGGCCATTGCATGTTTGCCAGACGACATTGTCCATACATATTTTGTAACAACATAGTTTTTCTGTTACCTGTTTTTAAGGAGCTAGATCCTGAGAAGTTTACACATTTTAAAAATAAAATAGTAATCACAAAAGCAGATGCAAGAAAATATGAAGAAGAATTGAAGGAAGAGCTAAAAAATTGGATTGTACATGACAACCGAATGAAGGTAACTACAATGATCAAGTTATGAGACATTCTTCCCAGGTATGACTAGAAAGCTAGATTTAATACAAAACAATTATAGTTCCGTCAGTTAGAGAGTTAATGCATATCATTTTTAAAAGCAGTTTTTAGTGTTCAAGTGTTTTAAAAATTTTGAATATTTTTGGAACTTTTTAGGTTTGTAACCTCCAAATACCATATTACTTAGGTTTTTCTGAACTTGATGACTTGATCTTAATCTGAGTGTCTGACAAGTTATGTACTAGACTTTGCAGCTATATTGATGACTGATGATCTTGATGGTCTTTTAGGCTTTAGAAAAATCTCAGGGTTTACATTAACACTAAACGTGGTATCAAGAGACTTATTGGCAAAAACTCAGGAAAATATATAACATAGTAGAATAGAACACCACAGTCTCTGTGTACTACTTGGTAGATTTGAGAGTTAGTTATAACTTTGTCCATTTTAATGAGCATTGCTGTAATTACTTTGTTGACAAGATCTGTACAATAAAAGGTTAGTACAAATTGTACTTGTATCTGTGGTTTCTAAGGTGCTTTTGATTATTAATTTGGATAATTGCTTATCATCTTCCTCCTGCCTTCTGGTTCTCTTTTAAAAATATTTAAACATTTCAAAACCTGTTCTTTTAACAAACAGAAATTTAATGCTAGGCAGTCTGTTATTCCACCTACAACATCTTGAGGATGTGGTGTAATTCTGTTACTTACCAAAGTCAAGGTTGTGATCAGACTAGAACTGATAATCATTTTATATAAGAGAAACCTGCGGCCTTATTAAAAAAGTACTCCAGAATGAACCTTGCATACTCATCATCTAATCATTATCTCTGTTTCTAGGCTAACAGGGTGCTGAAGTTACTCAAACCCCATCCTACCTATTGTTCAGAAAAAAACATGGAGAACAATTTCCCATGTTTTGTGGAAAAACTAAGACAGATGGATAAACTGCCTGCATTGTTTTTTCTGTAAGTCACACAAATGCAATAAAAAAAAGTTTACAATGTATATAGTAGAGAAATATTGCACATAATATTGCATGAAATATTGCACATGGGCTTAAATTGCAGGAAGGGAGATTTAGGTTAGACATTAGGAAAAACTTCCTAACTGTCAAGGTAGTTAAGCACTCTGTCATTGGAGGGTTTTAAGAACAGGTTAGACAAACAACTGTCAGGGATGGTCTAGATAATATATAGTCCTGCCTCAGTGCAGCTGACTAGACTAGGTGACATATTGAAATCCCTTCCAGACCTACATTTCTACAATAATCAAAGAAAATGTCATGAAGCCAAGGAATCTACCAAGTTATAGCAATATTACGGAAAATGTAATTGGCACAGAATAGTTCTCCCATTAAATCTGAAATATTTTAGACACTAAAAATAATCACTCTTTAACCCTTTTGCTGCAAGTCCATCACATGTGTAAGTGAATACCATGATATTATACCTAACTGTGTGGAGCAGCTTCTGTTCTTATGATAAGTTGTTGGGCGTGGCTGGAGTGTTCAAAGGGTCACTTTTTACAGTGTAAGGAAGAGTTCTGAATGCTTGTTGCAGCTAAGAATAAGTACAGAGTTGTGGGCTGTCAGGTGTTTGTAAAATTAAAATTAAAAAAACAAACAAACAAACAAAAAAGCAGGTCTCCTTCACTGGGTTAGTATGAAGACCCAGTACACCTTCCACTGTAATTCTCAAAACTAATAATTTGAAGAAAAAGTCATTGTTATTTATTAAATGTATTCTTTAATTAAAAGATTGTTTACATTCATGAAACTATTTCCACAGATTCCCTTTCTTAGATGGCGTGAGACATTATGTTATGTTAAAAAGTAGTAGTTAGTCTAAATGGGTCAGGAAACCTCATAACCTATGCAATATTGTACTTAGAAGCCGTGTAGGTGTGTGAGTTCCTGCATATATCCAGTTCTTGGGGATTTTTCTTGTACCTGCCACCAAATCTCAGAACTTAGTGGTTTTGACTAGATTTCTACCATTATCCTTTTCAAGCTCCAATTCTTCTCTATTGGTATTTTGGTTTAGATATCTCAAAATATTAAAAGAAGAAGATATTTTGTTGTTTTTGCTGTCTTCCTAAGCACTCATTTTGAGTCAAGATGGCTAATGACAAGTCAGGTTGCAAATTCATCTCATGTCCTCACAGGATCTCTCTCTTGGATAAGGTGTATGTTGGTGTGGGGGAAAAGGGCACTGACAAAAAGTGCCCAGCCTGTTCCTTTTTTCGCACATCATTATTATACTATACTGATCACCCTATCTGAACACTTTGACCATTGCATTGTTCACTCTTCACAGTCAGGATGAATAAGACAGATGGCAAAAGCTCTCTTAAAATAGGAATTGTCTTGACTTTCATTCACAAAGCCTTGACTTTCATTCTTGGTGTGGATGACTTTGGCTTCAATGCCTTGTTGGTTTTCTGATCTGTTGCCTCAGATAATGTGAATCAAATATGCATCTGCCTTATCAGTTCTGAAGCACAGGAAAAAGAATGAAGAGGTCCTTGAATCTAAAGGCTCAGCCATAGAGATCCAGTTTTGAGGCAGCCTGGGTGTCCTTGTGTGCATTCCTGGAGCAGCAGCTTTCAGCTCCATCACTCGTAGTATCAGCACTTTCAGTTTGCGGTCATACCTTGGCATTGCTGTCTGGACACATGGCTTCTGTAATGGGGGTCACAGGCAGACAAAATAGTCATGCCCCAGCTCAGCTGTGAGAAATATCAGTTATGGAAGGACATACCAAAAAATGTGATGACTAATGAGGGAAGGCCTAACTATATAGAGGGAGGAACAGGAAGAATAGGGGAAGAAGAGTTTGGGATTGCTAAGGAGCAATAATTCTCTATCGCAGCGATTCTAAAATGTTAGCAACTGGAGGACCCCCATTTTTATTTAAATTTTTTTGCGGATGTTGGCCTGGATTGGGAAGTTCTTTTAGAAGCCTTTTTCTTTCTGTGGAGGATATGTTTCCTTACACTTTCCTCTCTTTTATTTTGCTTCCTTGAATGTGAGCAATGTGAGATTGTGCATGATCCTTCACAACATACACAATGCTGAAATGTGTAGCACTCATCTCTTGATTAGGAAGCTATACCAGACGCGCATTTCACAAAGGTGTAGTGCATTACCTTTTCTGGTTATTCCAATGGTGCAGCTCTGTAACAGCAGTTTCACAGCGTGAAAATTACTGTGGTTTACTTACATGTAGCTGGCATTTTCTTAGTATGTTTCTTTCACAGATTCATACCTGCCCGCCCTCCTCTCTGTATGCTTCAGAATCTAAATTCTGGGAAGACAGATAAGAAACCAGGGTGGCAGGATCTTGCATCTCGTTAGAATCTTGCTCAGAGTATGGCTTTGCACATTTACTGAGACATATGACTCCAGCCAGGATACTTGGCCATCTTTATAGATTAAGAAGTGGAAACAGCACAAAGATATTCCTGCATGAATGCATGCACAACAGTGCTCTACAATATGTAGAGGCAATGTATTTGAGAAATCTAGTTACTAATAAGTTACTTAGTTTTTAAATTCTGTTTTAAAGATTCGACATTAAAAAGGTGGAAACATGGGCTGAAAATATAAAAAACTGTCTGGAGAAGAAGCAAAAGAGTAAACAACTACCAAAGACTGAAAAGCAAATACATTTGCTAACAAACAGATTGAAAAAAATGGAAAAGTCCATGCAGAAGAATCAGACTGTGTAAGTATTATTTGCATTTGAATCTATTGAAACGATTTCTATTAGGTTCATTGTTTAAGTTCTTGTACCATATCTATATGAAAAAGACCTTTCTAAATTAAAAAACACTTCATTTTTCTCTTACTTTCCCTTCTACCTGTAGTCTTTCTCTGGGACTGTCAAAAGAAAAACTAACCAAGGTTTCAAAGAACTTTCTTTAAAAAAATATGTTTACTTGCCTACCTCTCCAGAGAGCCCCTGAGCACAGCCTAGCTCCCTGATTGTGCAAAAAAGACAGTTTTTATATTTTTCCCAGCATGCCTTGTTGAGGCTAGGACGATAGTCTGGCTGCTCTAGTGCACTAAATATCCCAGGTTCAGAGAGAGAGAGAGAGAGAGAGAGAGAGAGAGTGAGTGGTTGGACCCACCAGAAGCCAGTCAGAGTCAGTCTGATTTCTCATCATTAAGGGTATGCAGTGCTTACTTTGTAATGAAAGATGTGTTGGGGCTCAAGCACCACACTAGCAGCAGTGCAACGTTTCAGGGATGTTCCTCTGGCAGCTGTGACATGTGAGTGGAGGCAGAGTGTTGCACTGCTACTTAAATCTGCTACGCACATAAAAGAACTGAAGTGGCAAGTGCAGAGGTGCTGGGGCTATGAACTGGCAAGCCTAGAGATACCAGGCTATGAACTGCCAAGCCTAGAGATGCCTGGGCTCAACTCCCAGGACAAATTAGGAACTGAGAGTATGTCTACCCTATAGCAGCATAGCTCCAGTGCTGCTACTGTAGCCCTGTAGTGTAGACCCTTCCTACATTGATGAAAGGAGTTTTTTTTAATAAGTGTAGTTAATCCACCTCTCCTTGGGGTGGTACTTAGGTTGACAGAAGAATTCTTCCATTGATTTAGCTGGGGGCGTTAGGTTGACCTACCTGCATTGCACAGGGTGTGAAGTTTTTCACAGCCCTGAGTCATGTACCTAGGTTA
Source organism: Natator depressus (assembly GCF_965152275.1). NCBI lineage: Eukaryota > Metazoa > Chordata > Testudines > Cheloniidae > Natator > Natator depressus. Next base: position 68,708,835 of record NC_134237.1, on the reverse strand, counting down.
ATGTAATTTTTAGGTGTACACCAGGCCTAACAGGAGTGGAGACCAGAGTTCCAGCTCACCCTACTCACAGCTCAGTTCTTGGGCCCTAAACCAGAGTTAGTAGTTTAGATTTTCCTCAAAATCCATGTTAACTTTCCAAGACCACTTTCTCACCCCCAATGACTGTACCCCCTGTATATCATTTATTTCTTTGGAGAAAAACCCTGGCATGGGGTAGGGCTGATCCCTAGAGGGTTCCTTTACCTTCCTTAAATGGCCACCCTGTTACACAACAAACATTTTCTTCCTGATTTTTCAGGTGTATCAGACCAAATTCATACAAAAACTAAATACAAATCAAAACTGAATACAAGTTGGAGTGTACAATTTTTTGCCCACCTGTGGTACCTCAAGGCTCTGCCCTCATATTGTTTTTCACTTGAGTCAGAAGTGGAGTGTTTGACCAACACATTCATATTTTTTCATAGACCTAACACTGCTCCACTGGCATCAGTGGGGCTTCTGCCATTGATCTCAGCAGGAGTAGGTCCTGCATCTGAAAACAAACATCAGCCTGATGGTGTACTGTGTACAATCTGGCAGAAGGATTGGTCTGGTGGGAATACCTCAAAACAAAAACAAATAATAAAATGTAGTGAACTACTTTTAAAACACCGATTGCAGATTTTCTTAAATAAAGGTTCAAACTAACAACTGAAGTGTATTTTGTATAGTGGCATGAAAATTACATCAAGTAAAACTGATAAAATGATACTTGAGGAGGCAGAGCATGGAAATTTGATGGAAAAACTTGGGAAGATAACTGAAATACCTCCGGATTGCACCTATGCAAATAGCCAAGCTGTTGATACAGAGGTAAGAAAAAAGCAAAAGTGATGCTAATTCTACATTCCAATAATAAATGCTGGGCCCTGAGAAAGAACTTATTCTGCAAAGGTTCTTCTATTGCCCTCATCAGTGTAGTATCTGAGCACCTTCCAGCAGTCTTTAAGAGATGTGACTAACTTCTGTCATGTATGATTGGTTCTCTCTCTCATTGTCTTCCCAGGGGGAGAACTGTGCGCAGCGTAGCCTCTAATGTTATGTTTCTTTAAATGTACCTGCTGATATGTGTTTGCTAGAGAAGACAAGGTGAAAGAAGTGCACCTTGCACTTGGAATGGAATGTGGTGTGGTTTGTGATGGCCTGTAGCTCCCTGTGGGTGTGTATTCCATAGTCTGAGACTGGCTTCCGAGAAAATTCCATCTCCTGCACAGACAAGCTTTATTCTTGTGTTAGAAAGTTCCACTGTGCCTAAGAAGCAGAGCTGTGAGCCATGGTCCTTATCCCGAAGATTTAGATGATTTTTTAGATCTCTAAACCCAGGCTAGTCCATTGACAATTAGGACCGAGACCTTGAACTTGGCTTGATGTTCTGTGGAAAGTCAGTGTAGAGAGTGGAAGACAGGTCTGATTTGCTCAGGATAGCCAATGTTGCTGAGTATTTTCTACTAGTTGGAGTTTCCTAAGGGTGATGGCTTCATGTCCAAGTATATTACATTGCTACTTTTACTTTTATTGGTAAAACTATTATAAGGGTAATTAATTTCATTAATTTCATTAATCAAAATGAAACATTGTATCTGAGATAAATTGCCCCCTTTTACTTTGAAAATTAATATGTTTTTAAATGTATGTGCTATATATTTCAAAAATACATCCCAGAGTCTGAAACTCTCCCCACCATTAGTTACTAGCAAACTTAAAATCAGTTTGTCTTGATTGCTATTAGATATTAGCTTTATTAGACTTAAAAATGTATTTGTCTACTTTAAAATATATATGCCACACACGAACATTTACTTATCCCCCAGTTGGCCTCTTGCTGGCCCTGATTTCATTTTAGGGACTACAGATTGACTCTTTTTCCAGCTACTTGTTACCTTAACTCAAGGTCAGTTTCAGATAGCCATACTCATGTTGAGTAGCACTGTATACCCTATTGGTTTCAGTAGACTAATGGAGGAGTAAGGTACTATTCAAATGAATAAGAGTGGCAGAATGTAGCTCTTTATCTATTTCTTATTGCTTGATTTTCTATGCTGGAAAAAAACATTACAGTGATGAGCACTATAGAAATTTCTGCCACTCTTACTCATATCAAGTAGTACCTGAAATCAATTAAAAATGCTCACTTAGTTAAGTTTTACTCCATGTAAACGTGGAAGAATCACTTGCTTGAACTGCAAAAAACCAAAAAACACCTTGACTAAATTCAGTGAATCAGATCTCAGAAAACAGGTTTAACCAACGTGTTATTTGGTTTGAAATGTGTCACTGGCAGCCCACAGGATTATCTCATAACCCAAGTAGTGTTTTAGGCTACATCTGCATCTCTTGCACATAGGTAGTAACAGATTTCCTATTGAGAGCACTGTTTGGCCAAAGCACGTAATTTTAGGACAATGCATGACTCAGTTGTATTCCATTCTGGCACTGGCTTAAATGAATGTAAATAAAAATGAAAAATATCTAAAATTTTTCATTTTCTTAGATTTTGCAGAAGGTGATTCATCAAGTGAGGTTCATGACAACAAATAAAACACTGAAAACACTGGCACTGAGAGGAATTGGATATCATCATGCTTCTGTGTCACAAAAAGGAAGACAGATGGTGGAGATGCTCTTCAGGATGGGATTTATCCAGGTTCATCATTTTTCACAATTTTTTTTTAAGTATACAACAGTATCTGCTTTGAGAATTAAATATTTTTTACACATAATGATCTCCTCACTTACTGGGGGAAAATGTAAGTGCAAGCACAATCCCCACAAAATGTACATTAAATATATTCCTTAGTGCAGTGGTTCCCAAACTTGTTCCGCCGCTTGTGCAGGGAAAGCCCCTGTCGGGCCTGGCCAGTTTGTTTACCTGCCGCATCTGCAGATTCGGCCGATCGCGGCTCCCAGTGGCCACAGTTCGCGGCTCCAGGCCAATCAGAGCTGCTGGAAGCGGCAGCCAGTACTTCCCTTGGCCTGTGCCACTTCCATGCTCACAAACAAACCTGCGCGGCCCGCCAGGGGCTTTTCCTGCACAAGCGGTGGAACAAGTTGGGAACCACTGCCTTAGTGAACAAATTGCATCGCATATCTATGCAGTTTATCAAACTGACACCATTTTAGAATACCTAAGAGAAAATACAATAGAATCTTAGGCCCTAATCCTGCAAATACTTACATTTGTGCATGTGAATAAAGTTAAACATAAATATAAATATCATCAGGATCAGGGCCTTGTTTGTATGTCTTTCAATATAAATTGTTTAAAATACTTTACAGTGTTTAATAATAAAAGTACTTGGCTCTTTCATACAAACTTATTTGAAGATCCAAAACTGCTCAGAATTTTTTAAGCTAAAGATAAGCATGGTAAGTAAGATTGGGATATTGAGGTAGAAAAGTCAATTGACTTTCTGTGAGAGCCAAGACAATCCTTCTGCGCCTTCCTACACCAAAAAAAACCAAACAGCAACCACACACCAAATCCTAGTTAAAACATTGTGCAACCAGGGCACAAGAAGACAGAAGAAGCCACATAAAAATGGATAAACTATGTTAGTGTAAGGAATTATGACTTATCACTGAGGGGGGAACCAAGTTGTACATTAACCGTTAAAGGCATTATGCTGTTCATAGTTTTAAAAATCCAAATAAAAATGAAAGTGGCAGCAGTAATCCCTTACTTGTGTAGCAATGATTTTCCACAGCTGCTCCATATTGTCTGTTCACCAGTCAGGATAATTTCTCTTCTCCCTTTCACTTGTTGAGCTACTGCCTTTACCTAATTTACTCTGTTTATAATTCCATGATTTCAATGGTGGAGTACCTGTTGTGGGTGCCTGTTATCTTCTTTGCCTGGAAGTAATAATGTACAGAGGTGCATTAATTTTCTAGTTAGCATTTCTATCTTTAAGGCTATCAGAATGGAAATACATGTTTATAAATATAATTTTCAATACTTATGTTTATTTTCCTAGGTGGTTACAGCTACTGGAACACTCGCTTTAGGAATCAACATGCCATGTAAATCGGTTGTCTTCACACAGAATTCTGTGTATTTGGATGCTCTGAACTATAGACAGGTATTGAAATACACAGCCAGTTTAACTAACACACATCTGTACACATGTACATATATTTAGACAGAAAAGTTTTGGACAGCTATATATGTGCATATATAAAAAGCTGGTCAAAATATTTCTGTCTAAAAAGTTTGATGAAAAAGGGAAAACACACACCACAAGCGAAGATTCTAGGCATATGATTACGACCCTACCAAATTCACAGACAAGAAAAACACGTCACGGACCCTGAAATCTGGTTTCCCCCCATGAAATCTGGTCTTTTGTGTGCTTTTACCCTATATGATACAGATTTCACGGGAAGAGACCAGGGTTTCTCAAATTGGCCGTCCTGACCAAAAAGGGAGTTACAGGGGGGGTCGCAAGGTTATTTTAGGGCAGTTGCAGTATTGCCACCCTTACATCTGCACTGCCTTCAGAGCTGGGCAGCCAGAAAGCAGCTGCTATTGGCTGGGCGCCCAGCTCTGAAGGCAGAGCCCCGCCAGCAGCAGCGCAAAAGTAAGGGTGGCAATAACATACCATGCTCCCTTACTTCTGCACTGCTGCCTTCAGAGCTTGGTGGCTGAAGAGTGCCAGCTGATGACTGAGGATCCAACTCTGCAGGCAGCAGAGCAGCAGGAAGGATGGTAATACCATACCCTGCCATCCTCACTTCTGTGTTGCTGCTGGCGACGGCTCTGCCTTCAGAGCTGGGCTCCCAGCCAGCAGCCGCCACTCTCCAGCTGCCCAGCACCGAAGGCAGTGCCACTGCCAGCAGCAGTGCAGAAGTAAGGGCAGCAATCGCAACCCCGCCTACAAGAACTTTGTGACCCCCCCAACTCCTTTTTGGGTCAGGATCCCTACAATTACAACACCATGAAATTTCATATTTAAAAAGCTGAAATAATGAAATTTACTATTTTAAAAATCCTATGACCATGAAATTGACCAAAATGGACGTGAATTTGGTAGGGCCATACATATGATCAATTTCCAAGTCATAAAATAAATCAGTCTACTCTGCATTTTCTACCTACTTAATGCAACCTACTTACATAGTCTCCATCAATATAGTCCGAGTGCCTCACAACCTGCAATGTATTATCCTCACAACACCCGTGTGAGTTAAGGAAGCACTGTTATCCCCATTTTACAGAGGGAGAACTGAGGCACAGAGACACTATGGGTATGCCTGCACTGCAGTTGAACACCTGTGGCTAGCCAATGAGCGCTGACTTGGGTCATTTAATTGTGGTGTAGATGTTCATGTTTGAGTTGGAGCCTTGGCTCTAGGACTCATCCCCCTTGCGGGGTCCCATAGCCCAGGCTCCAGCCCAAGCCTGAATATCTACATCACAATTAAGTAGCCATGTAGTCCAAGCTCTGTGAGTCCGAGTCAGCTGACACGGGCCAGCCACGGGTGTTTAATGGCAGTGTAGACATACCCTATGTGGCTTGCCTAAAATCACACAGGAAACCTGTGGCGGAGGAGGAACTTGCATGTGGTTCTCCCAAGTTCTAAGCAAGTGCCTTAACCACTGGGCCATCCTTCTTCTCCTTTGCTACCTTACCTACCCTGTGCCCTCTACCCATTCTCCCCTGGACTTATTCTAACATTTTTACCCCTGAGGAAATTCAAATGGTTGCCATTAAAATAAAAATCAGTGTCAGAGAGATGTCTCCTTTTTCTCTTTCCAAATGAGGAACTCCACCCCCATCCAACCAAACTAAATGGGCCCGAATTCCAGGGTGGACAAGACTCAGTCCTGCACCTCTGACAGGTTTTCCTTATATAAAAATGTCACTACTTTAAAAAATGGAATATCAGAAAAATAGAACTTTGTACCACTGTCAGCTTCCCAAGGAGTACCAACATTTGCTTTCACCAGAAGATCCTGAGATATCGGACCTTAACAATATCATGATTCTGGGTACCAAGAAGCTATTTTAGAGGTTTATTAAATTTGCCTCTAAGGCCTGACAGTTGGACTCATGACTAAGGCACCTGGCTTGACTGGTGGGAAGGATACAAAAATAGTCCCAATAAAAAATGTTAACACTGTAAAAGATTCCTACATTGTGTTTTGTAACATATGTTGCACATATAGAATATATGATAGTGATTTATTGGCAGTAATTAGTAATGATCTGCATAATTTACACATGGTTTAATCACTGATAAACAATGCAGCAGATTTTAGACATGGCTTGGATGCATAGGGCAAAGGACAGAGAAGAATGAAAGATGACCCCCAGGTTTCAGGCTAGAGCAATAAAGAGGATGGTGATGGTGTTGATGGTAAAACAAAGGGAATGTTATGCTTAATTTCAGTGAGACATTTAAGAGGAAAAGTCAGAGACACAGGATGAGATGCAGGATTGGATGGATGGAGACAACTCTGGAGATTTGCATATTGTCAGAATAGAAGCAGTAGTTTAAACCATAAGAGCAGATAATATCAGCTAAATAGATGATGTAAAGGGAAGAGGAGGAATCCAAAGACTGAGCCTTGCAGAATCCCAACAGACAGTGGATAAAATGGGAGAGACCCAGTGAAAAGCTTTTATGCTATTCACCATCACATACTCTGGTTCTGCTCCACAGCTTCAGAACTGATTCTCCATGGATGAGTTATACCAAGAACTGGTTAAACAAAAAAGGGGAAAAATATTCACACATTTTTGCAAAAGAAATAGTCCATTTTTCCTCAAACATGTTGGAATTAAAAATATTTCAACCAGCTCTAATTCTTCCCTGTGGCATTTGGGAGTGATCCTGTGTTGTTTCTGGGGGCCCGGTATAACCAGTGCTGAATTTGAACCTAAGTGTTTTACAATAGATTATTTCATTACACAAATTTTTATTTAATTGTGATGAGCTATTGCAATCCAGCGCCTCGGGTGGTGGGAAGATCACCTGGAGGCAGGCTGCACAATACAAACGGTATGTCTATACGGGACAGCTGTGGGTGTTTTATTGCAGTGTAGACATACCGTTTGGTACTTACATCCCTGAAGGCCAAGGAGAGGAGAGATGTCTGAGAAGTAGCCATGGCCAGGAAGGTGGGAGGATGCACCAATTCTACCCGTCCCCTGGATAGCCTCTGCTGGCAAGGCTCCTATGGCTGTAATTTCAAGTTGCCCTCATCCTACAACCATTGAGGAAGGTGGTAGTACAACCATTGCAAGCCTCCTCCCCATAGCCAGGCACAAATCTCCCCATTGGTAAGAGAAGTTGAATATAGCCTTCTGCATTCTTTTTTGCTGGCCACATAATAAAGACTGCAGCATTCTTGGAATGTTCTAACCATCTAATCTTACAAAACTGGTCAAGGAACAGCACATCCACAGCTCCTTTTCTCCCACCCTCCTTTTTTCTTTCCCTGTCTTGGCTGTGAGCTGGAAAGGCAGGCAGGGAGCAATCAAGTCATTTCTCCACTTCCCCTGCATCTCAGATCCTCTCTTCCCTATCTAGAAGAGTAGCACCCACATAAATACATATTATGAATTCACTGTTTGTCTTTCTGTACTGACAGAATCAAAAATCCCTCTGATATGCTTCTTTCAAACCAGAATAACTGGCATTATTGCAATGACTTTGTGCTACCATGGAAATGAGAAAAAATAAAAAGTTGGCATTGCTTCTCTCTAGATGTCCGGACGAGCTGGACGACGTGGTCAAGACTTGCTGGGAAGTGTGTTTTTCTATGACATTCCATTGCCAAAAGTAGACAAGCTTATAAAATCCAATGTACCTCAGCTGAGAGGCCAGTTCCCTCTGAATATTTCCCTGGCACTGAGACTTATGCTGTTGGCTGCAAAAGCTGATGACAAAGAAGATGCAAAAGCAAAGGTATATTATGTAGTTGTAGGCTATCAGTGCTCAGTTAGATAATGGAATCTGTTATATATTTTTAGATCACATGTTGAAGAATTTTTATTTAGTTTGACACCAAATTACTAAATATGTATTTTTGCTAACCTGAAAAATCTGTTTTTAATAAATGGGGGAATTTCAGATTTCTAATACACATTAAATAATACAAAATAATTATGATCTTTCCCTTTCCCTACACTGTTCACATTGTTTTCAGTGGAATCCAATTTTATTAAGTGATATGTATTTGGATCAAATACATCTATACTGTTTTTATATAGATCTTACAATCACAGAAATTAGATAAAAAGGCCCTATAAAATCCTCCAGTACATTTTTAGTATTTTGTGCAGTTTAGTTTTAAATACATCAAGCAATGATCCTAATGGATCTCAATGTCAAGTTTTCCTGATAGTCATCCTAAATTTTCCCTTTGTTAATTTCATCCTATTATTTCCAGGAAACTCTTTGTACTAATCTCAGCAATTCCTCTCCCTATTTGGTGTTTACACCATTCAAATGTTTGCAGATTATTACATTGTCTCACCTTTAGCTGCTTTTAGACAAGCTATATTTATTTAGTTCTTTTAATCTTTTCTCAGAAGTCAATTGTTCTAGCACTCTGATCTTTTTTTTCCTCTTCTCTGAACTCCCTCAAATTTTGTCAGTCCTTCTGCTAGTGAGGTGTCCAGAAACAGATGTAATAGGAACAAAACCATACAAAAGGGCATGGACAGATTTAAGGGGCAATAGGACAGTAAATGCCACCGCCTTCTCCCCATGTTGCAGTGTTCCTGGAGTGGTTTAAGCAACAAGCTGTCTCTGATATCATTAAGAAGGCAGAGGGAAGGGGACAAGGAGCAGAGAAAGGGGACTCAACTGCCTAGGGAGAGGAAGTTTATCTTACTGTCTTTATAAATGCACCTTCACCTCTTCTTCCCTTTTCTCTTTCTTATGTAGATTGCATCCAAGGGTAATTTTGTCCCCAAAGTGGAATGGGGAATGGACACACAGACCCTCCCCATGGTACCCTGAGGTCCCCAACAGCATAATCCCCCCTTCTCCCAAAAGATCCCCAGAGCATTGTTGATCATAAGCATGGCATTCCCTAGCAAGTCACTAATTCAGACATTTTAGAGAGTGATAAATTGAAGTATTTTTCCTCCTAAGGTATTGTCAGTGTTGAAGCATTCGCTTCTCTCCTTCAACCAGCCAAGAGTCGTGGAGATATTAAAGCTCTACTTTTTATTTTCTTTGCAATTTCTTGTCAAGGAGGTAAGATTCCACCTTGTTTTTCTGTTTCTGAAATGGTTTATCTCTACATTTAGTCTTTGGCCTTGATCCTGCAATGAGCCCCACACGAGCTCAGGGACATGCCCATGAACATGCTATGAACGCTATTTTATAGATCAAACCAGCTATCCTGGTTATTATTGCTTGGGTTGTGCATGTACCTCAGTTCTTCCACCCAAGCCTGAGGTTTTCACTGAAAATTACTTATTCAAAAATGCTGAATCATGATATTTTAAGAAAAAACAAATTGTGCAAAAGAGCTACATTTCACATGATTCCATCTTCCTATTTTTTTTTTGAGTGGGGGGCTCTGTATCTCATTTGAGATGTTTATGACATAATACATAATTTGAAGGGCACCGTCACATGTTTTAGCCTTGGCAGGTTGAAAGCTGAGCCTAACAATCCAGTCAGTAGGTACCACATGCGATACCACCATTCTTAACAAACGCCTGTCAGTACAGCTAAAACACTCAGAAACTGTAGCCTTTGATTTTACTCTTTATTGCAGTTTTTAGGGGCAATATCTGGTGGTTATAATGCTCCATTGTAATTAAGTTTATATTATATCTCGCACTACTAGAATGATCCACTGTACTGCAAGGCGTGGAACAGAGGAGAATGGTTTTCTATGTAACTCTCCGAGTCACAGAATTCTCCACAATGGTGGCATGAGCAATATTTAATGTTGAACAATATCATGGTCCAAATTACAAAAATGACAGTCATTTAATACAAGGATTAATACAAGGTCCAGTCATATATTACTAATTTGTTTAATTCTTTAGGGATATTTGGATCAAGAAGGCAACACCATGGGATTTGCTGGACTTGTAAGCCATCTGCATTATCACGAACCTTCCAATCTTGTCCTAGTCAGCTTTCTTGTGAAGGGCTTGTTCCACAAACTGTGCCAGCCAATGAGGAAAGGTAAGTTCATGTTCACTACCTTTTTATAAAGTTAAGAAATTGACACTAAATTAAAAATGATTGTTAAAGAGTAGAAGACAAGTTACATATATATGGGAAAAAAGAACCTAGATATATTCCATCTCTTCTGGTTATTTCCTCCAGTCAACCAACATCACCTCTGTCTTAGCACAACTGAACTTCAGCCAACTAGCCATCACCCAAACCCCTATCACAGCTACACACTGAACAAACAGAGAAACTGCACTGTTCTGATCTGATGAAAAAGATGAGTGAATGTTGCAATTTTTGGTAATTGCATCTATGAACTCTCTTTGGTCTGCTCAAGGGATGTTCCATTAGGTCTCACACTTCCAGTGTCATCTCTCTCTGGTCAGGGACTTGCATTTATCTGCCTCCAGACCTGGCATGTACACTGCATCCCCCTACAATTCATTGTGTTTGTTCTTGCAGGTCTGATTTATTCAGCACTTGCAGTTTCACTCTCTCTCAAGGACTAAGATAGTACTTTACTAGGGACCAGACAGCCTTACACAGAGCACAGTGCATTTATTTTAGGTAAAGAGATTACAAAGAAAATATAATAAAAGACAAACACATCCATCCATCCATCCTATGGTGACCCTCGCTGGTTCCAGTTCTTCCAACCCTTCAGCAGGATTTGCCTCTTCCCCATCCTCCACTTTGGTCAAAGATTCATGTCAGTTTATTGGATCAAAGTAAGAACCCCCTTGAATAAGGTTAAACTCAGCCTGTATACCCCAAAGCCCTTCTTTGTCTCCTGTTTTCTTGAAGCTAATCTGAGCCAGTATGTACAATTCCCCCCAGGGGGTGGTACTCATGTGTCTCAGGGTCTGCAGTAACTGCCCCCCACTTATTTTAGTTCCTGAAAGGAGCTCTGTAACCCTCCCCAACCAGCCAACATACAAGCCTGGGTTCACAGAGATACAGATAACATTATAAAGTGGATCCCATAGTCTCAAGATATGCCTGTTTTAGTCATAGCTGTCTGTCACAGTCAACAGCATGCTTATGGCGCCACGTCTGAAAATTCCTCACTATCTCACACTGTGGTCTTACATACACATTGAGCAAGAGGGGTAAGAAAAACACAAGAGAGAGTCTCCTGCGCGTAGATGTGCAATTGCTGAATAGCAGCCTAGGAACCTTCTCAGAGAGAATACAACAGAGATGCTCCATCATGGTTCTTTCTATCCCTGCCAGAATATGGAACTTTCTGAACAATGGTGGTCTTACAGCATCAAAGGCAACTAACAGATCTACAAGAGTCATCACAGATATTTAGTCTTTGTCCATTGTCAAAAGGAGATTGCTGATCAAGGGAACCAGAGCTATGTTCAAATTTAAAACCAAATTTGAAGAAATCAAGAAAATCTGCAGACTCTTGATAAAGCCAGAGCTGCCTCAGTAAACTTTTCTCAGTAGGCTTCCTTCAAAATATTAGACATACAACATGGCAGCTCCTAGTTCCTCCCAAGTCCATGTAGTGTAATGGAGTTTGGACACATAACCCACATTATATCACAAGTGGCAAAAATATGTATGTTTGTACATATATTAGAGATATTTTTTCCTAGAATTAAAAAGTTTGCTACATGAGTTTTTCCAGACTCTTAAGGTATTGGCTAGTTTAGGCTTTAATCCCAACATCCTTGTTCTGACTGTCTGAGTTTTCTGTTTGAATAGACTCAAAGACATTTTCTAAAGAGGTGATGGAACAGCTAGTGCTAGTACTGGCAAATCTGTTTGGAAGAAGATATATCCCTGCCAGCGTTATTAAATCTAAACAGAAGTTTTACCAGTCAAAGGTAAGATGAAATCTCTTATTTTTTAAAAACATATTTAGTAAAGAATGATAAAATAAAACAGAGAGGTAGGCTAAGTGATTATTGATAATTTGAACAACAGATCTATGAGAGAGCTAACCTCTCTTTTGATGTTAGAGTATCACATTGTGTGACTCTAGGCTGCTAGCTTGACCCCTCAGTTCAGACAGTGCTCACACCATGCTGGTTCTAGCCCTCTTTCTCACCTGGTTCTAGCCCTCTTTATCTGTTCGCAATAAAACCGTTCAACAGAAGTTCCATATATAAACCCAGCATTTTCCCTTGACCCAGGGTCTTCTTCAGGGGCTTATCTAGTCCTAACATGTTTTAGTCTACCACTTACTTGCAGGCCCGCCGACAGGGGAGGCAAAGGGGGCAATTGCCCAGGAGCCCAGGCAATTTAAAAGGGCCTGGGACCCCTGGGCCCCTTTAAATCATCCGGATGGGCTGCAGGGCTCCTAGGCGCATGAGACCACTCTGGGCCCCGTGGGCTGGTTTGGGCAGTCCAAGAAGTGACGGATTCATCACTTCCACCCCGGGTCCCGCCCCCCAAGGTATGGCCCTGGCCCTGGCCCTGGGGCCCAGAATTTCTGTCAGTGGGTCTGATCACTTGCCTGAGAGTCACTCTGCTCCAAGGCCTACCACAGGCACCAACCTACTTCCTGTAAGGTCCCCTTGACTTAGGAGCTTCCTACTACAATCTTTCTACTCCGAGCAGCTATCATCAATAACTGGCCCCCTGGCTGGCTTTTATAATCAGCTGGTCTATCTCAGCTGCAAGGTAGCTCATCAGTTATAGGTGAGGCTTGGTGTAACTCTCCTTAAGCAGCCAGTCATTCTCTGCCAGTGATGAAAGCCATATGCATAACACTGAATTTAAAAAAGAATCATTATTAGATGCAAACATAAAGGTTGGAGATTTGATGATCTTTAGATGAGAGTTGGAGCTCTTTGCAAGCCCAGTTTTGTGAACTTAGTTTTAAACAGGAAGATCATCTCCCTGTCTTGAATTTGAAGATTTCCTCTCCAACAGCTAGAAGCCTCTGCCAAACTTTTTCACAGTTTGGACTCCAGTTTTAGAAACTGTTTCATGGGCTATCTCCCCTCCCTTTCAAATAACATCACTATGGCAGTTAATTGTTTACATGGCAAAATAATATTGGAAACGTTTCAATATACTTCCCCCCACCCTTACTTTTAATGCTGTTTAGCCTATGAAAATGAGATAGCTCTCTACAGACCACAAGCTGCTGCTCTATTGACCACAGTTTGGGAACCTCTGCTCTACTGTATTTTAATTGAGTATGGGAAGGTGTTGCCTGATCTTTAGATTATATATTAATTATATTGATTACTTAAGAATCCCGAGTTATCATTTTGAGGGTTGCCAGGTTCTTGCCCCAAGATCAGGCCCAGTATTATTCAAATTATTATATAGTTGGAAACCCTGATGTGCACAATTGTAACACTCACACTATAGGAACTCTTTTATATTTACAAATATAGTTTATTTATACATTTAGCATAGTCACAAACACCCCAACTCAGTAAGGAAGATAGAGATACTACAGAATGTACATCTGCACACCCATATACTGACCCCGTTGTAGAACAATCTGAAATGTTAGCCATCATCTTCCTCATCACCATCACCTTCCCCATCATTACCAGTGGCCATCATTCTGGCATCTTGTGAGGACTACATCTCTCTCTCCTATCACCCCTAGGCGGGGATGCCACTTTTATGATATGTTACACTAATGCCGTTATGTTTGATGCATATTCAGAAAGGGATTTTTTCCCCTTTTCCTTATTTGTATTTCCTCACCTTACTAATGTTGGAGTATCTTTTTCCTATAGGTTAGTATATCAATGATCTCAACTTATTATCTTATATGTCCATGCATTACCATAGCCCTTTTGTGGTTAAGCATCACATTTGTTATTTCTGTCTTAGCCGATTGTTTCAGTTCTTTCCAAGTTCCAAGTTGTGGTGTACCTGTTAAGTTTAAAAGGGTATGCACTTAAGAAAGCCCCTATGCCAACCTGCTTTAACACATCCTCTGTGTTAAAGGTCACAGCCACACATGGACCTTATGCTTTAACTCTTCACCATCTATCTAGGTGAAAGGTCCCAAACATATGTATGCTATCCTTAGCTCACCATACAGGAGGTGGCCTGCAGTTTCCTTGTGTTACAGCCAAAATATACTCTAATATAGACCTATAAACCTATTCTAATAAAATAATCAAACCCATAAGAAAATAAGAAAGTTATAAGAAAAGATATAAATGCAAGCAAGCAGGCTAGCCTTAAATGAATCTCATGTACCTGTTATGTATGTCAGTTCGTTGCCAGGACACTTCTGTGGTTGAATTATTTACCTGTGGTCAGAACTTCCCCATAAATTCTATTTTCAGCTCCCCAAATACCTGAGGTTTTCCATTGGGCCGTTTATCTGTGCAAAGTCTATCTGTTCAAAGTTCATAGGTCTCAAGCCTTTTGCTAACTTGCTGAAGCTAATGTCTTACAGGATACAGGCCTGTAGGTTTTTTGCATTACCGCAGAATACAATGCAAAGCAGTAAATATAATAAAGGCAAACTAGCACACTGGGCTACAAAGATCAGATGTTTGTGCGGTGGGATAACATCTTTCCTATGTAACCAATAACGTGTACAGCATAAATTACTGATTTGTGCCTTCCAGAGCTGCTGTTTCAGTCTGTTTACAGGCTTAGGAAGAAAATAGTTGACATTTTCAAGCACTAGAAACTTAAAAATGAAAGCTTGAGATTCAGCAAAACAATTCTTTGGCAAAAGGTGGATTACCGGGAAAATCCTGCAGCCACAAAATTGCAGACTATGACATAGGGTTTGACTTATTATGGAGATGATGTGTTCTAGAGTCTTGCTTTTAAAAACAGTGACTTAAGTTGGAGATACCTAACATCAGATATGCTAACTGTTGTCACTGCAACATCATAACAATGTAAAAGTAGAGGATACAGCTCAGCTTTTCTGTTCCCTTTTTGTTGCTCAGAAAAACTGGTAAAATTCTAGACTGAATGTAAGTGTTCTATCCCACAAAATTTGTATTGTTTTAGGTGTTCCTTGAAGATCTCCCAGAAGACTTTGCTGTTGCATTACATGAGTACAACAACAAAATAGAGGAGAATTTTGGCCATTTTTTATTTAATATTTCCAAGATGGCTGATATGAAAGAAGAATACCAACTTCCTCTTTCAAGGACTGGTAAGCGAATGCTACATGTATACATTCATATTCACTGTGGTTTGCTTCACTGAAATACTGTGTTTTGGGCAATTAGAGCCTGGTCTAGTGGCAGTGTAATGTGGAAGGTAGGGGCTCAATTCCTTGTTCATAAGTCAATACATGCTAGAATCTGTATGAAAGCAACAGTCCTCCGAGGTAGGAAATATCTCACTTTGATATCTTGCAATTTTCTTGCCAACTAAAAGACCTGCACTGATGGACTCTAAAAAGGATTTTGTCAAAGCCTCATTAGAAGGAGGGTAATAATAAGGGACTTCGATGGGAAAAGAGAACAGGAGGAAAGTGTGGGTTCAGACGGCAACAAAAGACTTAAAGAACCCTCCGAGTAGAAAGAAATATGGTATGATAGCATAACAGGTTGGCAGTGTTTGCCTGAAGTACCCATCTTGTTAGCAAGATCCTTGCTGCTCTAACTGAGACTACAAATCCAGTTATCGTAGTGGCTTCCATCCCTGTACATCTACATCTAGACCAGAGGATATACTGCTACTGCACTTATGACCCATCCATAGCTCTCGCTCTGTGAATATCACATAGTAACTGTGGGATGAGGGAGGTACGTTGGACCTTGGTCAATGCAGATGGAATGTTCCCAGATTGTAGCAGCAGTCTTATAAATTCTACTGAGCATATGCAAACGGTGAGCAGGTTTTTTTAAGTCAGCAAAATCTGGGTAGATTTTTCCTGGGAACCCCAGAAGATACCTCGCTGATTACAGGACTAATTGCAAACACTGCTTCACCCCCATGAAGGCATTTCTTCAAAGAAATTGATGGAAAATTAGTATTGACTAATCAGACTATTTTTCCCTAAACTCATTCTCAGAAATGGCTGAACCGCTTTTGCTGAATCTTTCAAAAAAAAAAAAAATCAGCCTGAGGCAGAAACCAAGCATGGAAAATTTCACACCAAGTAGTTAAAAACTGGCAGAATTGTAAGCATCTGAAAGCAGAGGCTTATTATAGAAAGTGATAGATAACTCTAATTATAAGCATTATCTATAACGTCAACATTATAAAGAGCACTATTAAGTTAAAAAGAGTAATAAAAATATTTCTTGCATGAATTGATACTTTCTCAGAGGACAGTTGTGTTGTGTATGTATTCTTAAACTTTTCATTTCACACCTTGTTCTGGTTAGATTTCTCAGGTGAAGAATGCAATGACTCTAAACTGGTGTCTCACTTGATGAGTTGTAATGAGGGAAGAACAGCTGTTTCACCTTTTGCATGCCTGTCTGGAAACATGGATAGTGATTTACTTCATGCAGAGACTGTCAACAGTGTAAGTTGGGGAGGTTTGTAAAGTATTAATGCAGGTTCACTTTGTCTATGCTCCAGAATAAATATATTTAGATACTCCATATGAAAAAGGAATTGCCACTCTAGTGATAGCAGTTCGTACTTTTTGTTTACCTGTTGTCTGAGGATATCAAAGTGCTTGACAAACATTAAGGAATCTAGCTTCACAACAGTTCTGAGGTAGGTATTATGCCTATTTTACAGATCAGGAGACTGAGGCATAGGGAAATTTAGGCAGCATTCTTCTGCTAAAAGAGAAGACAGTGATCTATTGCTATTAGGAAAGAAGTCTCTATCCTCTATTTATAGAATCAAATTCTACCTGACCTAGTTTCACACTGATTTTAGTAGAGATCCTCCAGCAAAATTTGCTCCATATTTTTTATTACTTCCAAGGAGTATATATTCCTAACAAGGAGCTTATTTAATGCTGTCAAATATAAGGAATATATAATGCCTGTTTTCTAGGGCTTAGCTGGCTTCCTGTTCACTTTTGGTGCTGATTTTGATCTAATGCCCTATATAGTTTGAAATCTGTTAAGGGAGAGAGATTCTCTCTACATGTACTGCCACTGTAATTGAAATGAGTTGTGGAACTTTCAGGGATTTAACTATAGAGGCAACTGGCTGGAGGCCTGTCATTTTCAGCAGGTAACATTTAATTTTGGAACACAGTCGCTGCATTTGTTGATCAGAACCTGAGTCTTATGGGGGCCTGGTATAATGCTCATCTATTTACTCACGCTTTTGTGTGAATTGGGTGATTGTAGGGGAGCCTATGGAGCTATTTATGAGAGAATGTTAATTTAGTATGATGGAGTTGATAGTGTTTTCTTTTAACTTAGAGCTTCTTGGATAAGCCCATTTTTATAAACAGAAAAATAAATAAAAATGTATCATAAAGAATAAAACTACTTTTAAAAATTGGTATAGGTGTTTCCTTCCTAGATTCCATAATTAGAAAAGAGACACTCAATTTTTTCAGTCATGCACTAAGCCAGCAGAGGCTTTCAGTTATCAATTCCTTAATATGCCTTCTTTTCTACACTACTAGTAATCTAATAAAATGAGAATAGGTAACAATTGTAGGAAAATAATTTTGTGGAATATTTTAGTAATAATATTAATTTGTCTTAAAATGTAAAACTCTCCAGTAAATAAGAGGTTTCATTGATGGTTACTTTTTCCTTGTCTTTCCATCCTCCTGATAGGAGCTCTAGTATTTAACAGACTGACACTTTGTGCAGTTATTTTCCTTGCCTCTGCTTTAAAAAAAATCTCATTGTGTGTCTGGGCTCTTGGGTTCCATTTGCTATGTAACCTTCTTTGCATAAATTTGGAAGAAAGAATTTCAAAAAACAATCTAAACTTTAGCTCCTAAATATTTAGGCACTTTAATAAGTGGCCTGTTTTTTCAAAAAACATATTGAGGGTCCAAGAGATCCCATTATTCAACAGGAGCTGCTAGGTGCTCAGCATTTTTGAAAATTTGTTCAATTCTTTCGGAGTCTACATAAGGATTTAAGAGCCTAGTTTTTAGGTATGCTTGGCTGGGATTCTTTAAGAAATATTAGTTTTCATAAAATAAATTAACCATCATTATAAAGTGATGACTACTTTTATGAATGCTTTATTTCCAGCAACAGTGCCATAAGGGCTTTGTCCTGCAAACAAAACTACACAATGATGTCAATGGAATTTCTGCTCTTGGGGCCCCAGTTCAGCAAGGTACTTGATCATGTGCCTAACTTTAAGCACATGAGTAATCCCACTAACTTCAGACCTTGCTGAATTTAAGCTTCCAGTATCAGACTTAAGTCTGGCACCCAGACACAGAAAAAAAAAACCAGACTGTCCAGGTAAAACCCAGATACGTGGCAACTTACTTAAGTATTAAGTTACAGGTAGATGAGTAAGGTCAAAACATGAAAAACCCTGGATAAGCATGCAAAGAATTTATACAGTAAACCTGAAAGATCTGAATCTTAAAATTAAGTTGCACTGTTTCCTCAGGTCATATTACGCACAGTTGGTATTACTGCTGGAAATATTCCTGTACTTTGTGCAAAGAAATTTGATAATCGAAGAAGAATGATGCCACTTAATGCTTATGCACTTGACTTCTATAAACATGGTTCTTTGAAAGCAATGGCACAAGATAATGGGTAAGCACCTGATGTTTCTTTAATTTAATTTTTCATCTTAATGTAAGCGGGGGAATAGTCCTGCTCTTGTGGGGAACTTTCCTGGCTTCTGCACTACCCCGGTGAAGTGGGCTAGCGAAAGGATCTGAGTCCTCGCTCCCACTTCCTTTACCCAGTGGCCTCCCTGCCCTTGAGGACTCCCCTTCCACTCTCCTGTCTGACAGAGTCCTCGTAACCCCAATAAAGCTGGGCCCAGGATTCCTGGGGGGCTCAACCCCCAGCCCTGCTGTGGTCACCTAGGACAGGGGCTAGGGTGTTCCCACTCTGGGGTACTCTCTCTGCACTGGGCACTTCTCTGACTCATTGACTATTACATACAATTTAAAGCAAATGCAAGTTATTCAATCAACAATTAATTTTAAAAAAAAAAAAGAAAAAATGGGAAAGGTTAAAGGAAACACATCAACCCACTCTGTGGCAGAGAACATCACAAACAGTGTCTCTGGAATGTCAGGGCAGTTCACAATCTGTTCCTTGTAAGTCCCAGGTCTTCTTCTCAGGCCCTGGCTGTGCTGTAGGGCTGCTGTGGGTTGGACACTTGCACTGGTGGTGTCCACACGCTCTCAGGCTCTAAGTGGTAGGACCCTTCTTCCCAGTGTCGCCCCCCGCCCTGTCGGGGTTACGATCCAAGCCTGGCCTGCAGAGCCTCTTGGCTGAGGCGTCTCCCCGTGCTGGGCCCGCTGCCCAGGGTCCCCCTCGCTCTCCCCAGTTGCTCACCACACCCAGCTCCAGACTGCTCCAGCCCCAGCTGCACCACTCTGTCTCAGCACTGCTGCTGCTGCTCTGCCTCCAGCTCCCTGGGCTGCTTCTTTGGCCCCTCTGGCTCTGGCTGCTGCAGCTCTGCTCCCAGGACAGGTCTGCTCTGCAGGCTGCTTCTGTGACTCTGCTCCCAGCACTGACCTGCTTCCTGGGCTGCTTTTCTGGTCCCTCTGGCTCTGGTTGCTGCAGCTCTGCTCCCAGGGCAAGTCTGCTCTCTCTGGGCTGTGCCTCTGGCTTTGGGGCTGCAGCTCTGCCTCAGGACACGGTCTGCTCTCTGTGAGCTGCTTTTCTGGTCCCTCTGGATCTGGCACAGCTCTGCTCCCCAGTTTAGCTTGGGCCCCACTCTGTCTGACCCAGACAAATCCAGCTCACATGGAGGACGGGACCTCCCTGCCTCCTGACTCTCTGATTAGCCTGCCCGTCCTGTCATTCAGGCTGACCTGGAGTATTGGCTTCTCCCCATTGTTCCTGGGGGCTGTCAGTCTCAGGGTCCTGATTCCCCATCGACCCTTCCCCCTTTTTAGCACTGGGAGCTAGCCAAGCGAATCACCCCCACTGAATGTTAGTAAGGAAGCAACAGTCCCGTTACGTTAAGCATGGTTGTAACCTTGATAGTTTAAGAGGTTAAAATATTATGCATATTGCATCATCTTCTCCCCAGCCCCACTCATCCATTTCAATGAATGAAGAACATACAAACCTAACTTTTGACTGTGAACACTTCTAACACTATTGTATTTACTAATGGCCCTCACACCCTTAGATAAGAGGTAGCTCTGGTGTGCTAAATGTTTTGATTATATTTATTGTCCATATATAATTTTTTATGAATCACTCTTTAAACTCTAGGAGAAAAATGCAGTTCAGTGCACAGGCAACTATATAAAGCCTGCCAATATCTGTGTGTTTCACAGAAATCTTTCAAGAGATTTTTCAGTAATCTACTATTTTCAGTGTTCTGATACAGTCTTAGTTAGGGTGAAATTGAGCTCAGTGCAGAGTTCCTGCACAAAGTCCTATGCACCACTTAAGCATGCAAGTAAAGCTTAAGTTCAAAAAGCCTGCTGCCCTTCCATTTACTCTAGGTAAAATTCAACCTTGTGCAGAGTACAGTTACAAGGCTCACTTAAGCTTTTTTTTTAAGGACTTTAGTGGAACTTAAATGGTGCATAAGCCGTCTATGGACCACCTGCACATAGATGAATTTCATCCTCTAAGAATGTCAAGGAGAAATATTTTACTTTTTAATATAATTTACCTGCTTTTGACTGTTGGGCATGCTTAAAAAAAAAGACTGAGCTTGAAATCCTGGCCCTATTAAAACTAATGGGAATTTTGCCACTGACTCCAGTGGGGCCAGGATTACCCTGAATATGTATAAGTGAAACACCTGTAATATACATACTTTAAATATATCTAGTTATTTACATTTGGAAATCTTTTCTTTTTCTAGTATCCATGAAGGAGCAGCTTATCTTCTGCTGAAAGATTTTTCACTCACTATTAAAGCTATCAGGTATACATATGCTGGTGACTCCATTTAAACAAGAAAATGGACTAAAAGGGAAGTTAATTTTTTGTAAATAACTTCAGATACTTTTTAAAATTCATGGTAACTGAAATGAAAAGAAAACTCTGTTTTCACTTGTCTTTTGAAAAATGTGTGATTTTGATAATTATGTCTTGAAAAAATAATTTCTATCCCTAGTAAAATAGTGGATAAAATAGTAAGTAATGGGAAATTCACTAAACATCTACAGGATGAGAGTACCATGTTCATGAGTTTAGAATAGCATGGGTTTAGAAAGATTAAATCTTGGCAAACAAACTTGACTGTTTTCTAAGTTAGACCTACAAAATCAGTGAGTAAAAGGAAGGAAATAGATGTACTAGATTTGGGGCCAGATTCCTCAGCTATTGTAGATCAGCATAGCTCTATTGAAATAATGGAGTCAATGGAACTACACTAACTTTAGCTAAGAATCTGTCCCTAGGTTTTTAGTAACACATTTAACACTGTCTGTAAAATCATGTTTGAAAAACTAATTCAAAGTAAGTTGGTTAAGTACACATTTATGTTGACTGATAATTAATGACAAGACTATAAACAAAGGATAATGATAAATCTCAATATAGGTCTTTTTTCTGAGAAAAATGTTGAGCGCACTACTGATCCAGCGAAGCACTTTAGAACATGCTCAATTTTAAGCATGTGAGTAGTTCCATTGACTTCAAGAGAGGGGGCTCAGGGAGAAAACAGCTCTCTAAGAATCCCCTTGCAGAGCTCCTCCCACATCATTCCATTAGGAAGAGACTAATACAGTATAGCATTCCATAGCTTCTTCTGGCTCTGATTTAGCAGTCCTCCTCTGTTCAGCAAAGCAATTAAGTATGTGCCCATCTTTAAGTATGTCTAAGTCCTGGTCACGTCAATGAAGTGAAACACATGATTGAGTGCATTGCTGAGTAGGGATAAACTTAAGCATGTGACTAAATACTTTGCTAGAAGCCAGAGTAAGGAACTTCCTGTTGGAGTAATGGTGACTTGTAAATGTAGAATTGTAGAATCTAGAACCACAGAGCTTGAAATAGTAGAGGTCCCGTTCCATGAGAGTGGCCTCAAAACGCAACGAAATCCAAGAAATTTGACTTTGAAAACTAAACTGTGTCATAGAACACAGCACTTATATGCTGTATAGGTCGTCCTGCTGATTAATTTGAGAAAAACAGGCACATGACTAAAACAACAAGGAGTCCGGTGGCACCTTAAAGACTAATAGATTTATTTGTCATAAGCTTTTGTGGGTAAAAAAACACTTCTTCAGATGTGTGGAGTGAAAATTACAGATACAGGCATTATATACTGACACATGAAGAAAAGGGAGTTACCTCACAAGTGGAGAACCAGTGTTGACAGGGCCAATTCAATCAGGGTGGATGTAGTCCACTCCCAATAATTGATGAGGAGCTGTCAAGTCCAGGAGAGGCAAAACTGCTTTTGTAGTGAGCCAGCCACTCCCTGTCCCTATTCAGGCTAAATTAATGGTGTTAAATTTCCAAAGAATTTTAGTTCTGCAGTTTCTCTTTGAAGTCTGTTTCTGAAGTTTTTTTGTTCAAGTATGGCTATTTTTAAATCTGTTAAAGAATGTCCAGGAAGATTGAAGTGTTCTCCTACTGGCTTTTGTATGTTACCATTCCTGATGTCCGATTTGTGTCCACTGACTTCATTTTAAAATGAATACACCCAGAGCTTCAGTTTTTAATAAATCAAACAAAATAAAGAGGGAAATAAAATGAGTTGGTAAACATATTTAACTCTAACTATAACTGCTATAAAAAGTTTTAAATCCTCAAACTGGGAGCTACTTTAACATTTAAACTAAGAAAATGTTCTTTCTTTACATAAAAGCAACTGTACATTTAATCCTTTTCCCTTCTATTTTGCAGCGTTTCTCTAAGTGAACTCTGTGATGATGATGAGGACAATGTTGTGCAGGCATTTCACCAACTCAGTGACAGTTACTGGGAAAAACTGCAAAAAGTCTAAGGCTAAAGACATAAAATCATCTATGTGCTGAAGCAACAAAATTCCAAAACTATGTTTCCTCATTTGTTATAACTTGGAAATTTTATTCTTTTGATAACTGCTTTAGGATAGTAATTTAAAATTTGTTTTAATTACATAAAGTTTTGACATCTGTCAACAATTTAATTCCTCAGTAACTCAGTTTTATTATATATTTTATTGGTGTGGCTGGCTATTAGATGTGTTGATTTTACAGATTTTGTGACAATTATGGTACTCGTGGCTCTGCTGTGCATAGCAAAACATGTTTTGCTTGCCATGCTAGAGCTTTTTTTATGTAAAAAGATTTAGTTTCAAGTATGTATTTGAGAGATTGTGCTAAATATTAAGAATTTAAATTCAGAGATTATGTACAAAAACAACTTATGCTCTGTTTCTTTTATTAGTCTATTAATAAAAAGTAACTTTAATCCAGGGAATAACTTTAATTATACTCTGAGAAATAAATGTATTAATTAAAGTAATGTGTGCCACGACTTTCCTCTTATTTTTAAACTAAAATTATTACTTTTCTATTTTGTTTGTTTATGTCCAACAGCAAGCTTTTAATGATGAATTAGTAGACTGAAGAAGCCATGACTGATATAAAAAACTGGGTCCAGAGTTTTGAAAAGGAAGTTAAAAAACTGGAAAGGGTGCAGAGAAGATCCACAAAAATGAGTTGAGGATGAGGGAAAAAATGCTTTACAATAAGAGACTTGAAGAGCTGAATTTGTTTATCTTATCAATCAAGAGGTGACTTGATTATTGTGTAAAAGCACCTTCATGGGGAGAAATACTGGGTAATAAAAGACACTAATGTAGCAAAGGAATGGCCTAACAAGAACCAGTGGTTGGAAGTTAAAGCCAGACAAATTCAAATTAGAAATAACCCACACATTTTTAAGGCGAGAGTGATTAACTGTTGGAGCAAACTACCAAGGGAAATGGTGGATTCTCCATTTCTTGATGTCTTCATATCAAGACTGGTTTCCTTTCTGGAAGATATGCTTTAGCCAAACATAGGTTATATAGTGGTAACCAGATGAAATTCTATGGCATGTTTTACACAAGAAATTAGGTTAGATGAGCTACTGGGCCCTTCTGTCTTAAAAATCTATGAATCTGTATAAAAATGGTGAAGGTACATTTGATCAATCAGAAGTTAGGTAAGGAAGAGAAATTATTTATGTATTCTTTTATCACTTAGAGTAAAATTCATTCCTGTGCAGCGGACCAGACACTATACAGTTCCACCCAGGACTTATGCACCACTTAAATCCTACTTAAGACCTCAAAATAGATCTTAAGTTTGATCCTGACCAATGGGAAATCTTGGCAAGTGATTGTATCAAGTGGCGTCATCATCTCCATCAGGGTATCAAAGTCCATGACAGGAGCTGGCTCCTACAGCTTGAGGAGAAAAGAGCCTGTAGGAAACACGCAGCTCCCAACCATGATACATACATTTGCAATAACTGCCAAAGATCATGCAAATCTTGGATTGGCCTATTCAGTCAAATGAAACATTGCAAACCAATTACATCATAGGCTGCAATTCCCACCCTCTCTTGCAGACAAAAGGATGCCAACATATAGAAGGCCTGCTTTTTTTTTTATTTTATTTTTTTTTTTTGTAGCTCACAGGCCCTATTAACTTTAGGATGCTTGACTTTACAACCTAAATAACGTTCTGTGACATGGTACACAAGAGCAGTCCCTAGCCTCAGCCCTAAATAATTAATGCAGCAGCCAATTAACCGAATTCCAGGACCTCTGGTTAGTGGAAATTTTGATAATATAATATAATCAGACATGAGTTGAGTTGGGTATCATTAAGAAACCCTTTCGCCCAAAAACACAATGGTACCAATCATGACAAACCTAGAACAATTATGTAGACATATATTCAAGAAAATGTTTAACTATCAACATTTTAAAAATTATATTTTAACTCAGTCATGTCAAACATTCAATCCCCATAAAGTTAAATGATGACCCTTGACTGACAGTACTGTGTTACAGGTTAATGCTGAGAACATGATTCCTGATTTTTTTAATGTTACAGACTACTATAAATGGAAGGAGTGCTTCAAGTTGATCTGCCATCATTAGCAAAAAAGACATGGTTCAGTGGTATTGATTATAAGCTTTGTTTATTACAAGAGTTATAATGAAGTACAGGTTAAGACATCAGCATCTGGCTAGGAACTACCGGAATCCATCCACAAACATAGTTACATAGCATACATTTCATAACAGAATTAATTACAGTCCAAAAATAATTTATTACAAAATCCTTGTTTTTACTTTGGTCTTGATAATTTTTAGGTATCAATGGGGAGACAAAGAGTACTGACTAGTAGCTGTATCTTTGGAGAACACCACCACAAAGGATCTGGTTAAACACAATGCTCAGTGTCACCTTGCATGCTATAAGAAATGCACATATAAACTGAATTTGGCAAGGTTGGGGAGGAAGTACATTAAGCATTGGGAAAAAGTTGAAAATGCCAGCACAACCTGACAAACCCAGTTGAAGGTGGAAAACTACAAGTTCAATTTTGTTTAGGCACTTTGCCATTTTGTTCGTAAGGAGTTGTTTGTGCACCATGTTGGTGACCTTCTTGAGACAACTGGCGCCTTTTTCTCTCTAAGGTGGGAAAGAGCAAGGGTCACATGGCCTGTGTTCTGCCTAGTAACAGGAGAGCATAAAAGACTGCTGCACCCGAGAGGAGACGCTGTCCTTCCTGTTGGCCGTGCAGTACATGTCCTAGCCAAGACTTGGAGGGATCTACAGAAGACCACAGAAGAAGATCCAAACTCCATAGTTCCAGCTATCACTTCCTGATTGATTCCTATCTTACCTGTATCCTGAACTCCTGTGTTCTCACCTTGCTGTCCTGATGTATTCTATCCGTGAAGTCTTCTGTTGTGGGTCCATTCCTCTGAACCTGGTGTTGTATGCTGTGTACCACTGTACCTTACCTGTAGTAAATTCTCCTTTGTCCTCATGGGTTTGGTACCTTGACTTTATGTCAGTTTGTTGTGTCAACCTGTACCTGTATGCCCTTTGTGTATTGTTTTGCTGGGGGTCCTATAAGTTACTGTTTCATAAACCAATTTGCTTTATAGTTAATCATGCCCTTAGTTTTCTCTCCACTGATACATGCGGTTTCGGGGAGTGAGTCTGTTGGGTGGGGACTCTGAGATGTGGAACCTGGAGCACATCCAGTTAACCATAGGCAAGATCTGAGTTCCTGGTTAACACAGAACTCTATTGAATTTCGAACAAAATATTAAGCATGACTGGGATGACTTCCCTAGAAGTAACCAAACACCGTCTAGACTCCTTAGATGCTGTTAAATGCCAGGAAGGGACCATTTTAAAGCTACAGGATAAGCTTATTTGCACTGGTAACCCATTCATGTATGATGGACCGGAGCTAATTAATATCATGATGAAAGCAGTCTTCAGTGGTAAGATAGCTAAAGTATCAGAGTGAAGGTGGCAAGGACTATTTCAGAGCTAACTTCAGACAGGTCATTGTTTATTCCTGGTTGTGTCCAGATCTCTGCATGACACTGATCTATGTGAGACTTTGGGAAAGTGTGAGTTCTCTGTGGTACCAGACATGATTGAAATTCAAATGCGATGGATCAATGGGAGGGATAGCTCAATGGTTTGAGCACTGGCCTGCTAAACCCAGGGTTGTGAGTTCAATCCTTGAGGGGGCCATTTAGGGATCTGGGGCAAAAATTGGGGATTGGTCCTGCTTTGAGCAGGGGGTTGGACTAGATGACCTCCTGAGGTCCCTTCCAACCCTGATATTCTGTGATTCTATGAATGCATATGTGCCAGGCAAAAAGCAAACAAATCCACATCTTGCATGGTCTTCCTAAGCCAGCACCTATTAAGAACATGACCGGTACCTTAGACCAACAGAGGCCTTTCAGCACAGTAATCAAGGATGGTATGGCTGAAGTACAAGCTCTAGACAAACTAGAAACTAACACTTGCTGAGATTTGGCAGAACACTTTATTATGAGGCTATTGAGAAAATTCTGGTGCTAAGAAGAAGTCTACCTTGTGTTTGACATGTATGCAGAGGAATCAATTAAAATATTACAAAAAAAAGAGACTCAATGGTATTGCACCTATCCAATACAAAATCATTGACTCCATGAACATCTCCAATGTCACAATGAAGAAGCTACTGTCTCATATTCTCACAAAAGACAAGTTTACTGTGTACCTTGCAGGAAAAATGCTTGAGCATTCCAATAATTTCTCAAAGAATTTCATCATTGCATGGCATAATGTATCTGCTGCCTCACACTGTTTAGTGGAGTTTCTTCATAGTTCCCATGACACTAAAATTATTTTGCATGCCATCAATGCCACAGATAGACATGCTACTAAAGTTTGGATTTTTGCACAAGACATAGCTGTTCTAGTGTTTTCTGTGAGATGCTACTCAAGACTTCCTCAAGATTGTGTTCTTTGTGCCTGTTGCTGGAAAACAAAATTACAGTATATTCCTTAGAGATGCGTTTCTGTCATTTGGACCATTAAAAGCCATTGTCCTGCCAGGTTTCCATGCCCTTTTAGCATGTGACACTACTGGAAGGTTGACTTTGATTCAGCCTTCAAAGACTCTCTCCTCAATCTGAAGTTGCTCCTAACAATTGAGACAATCACTGATGAGGCCATAAGTGCACAGGAGGCGTTCATATGCCAAGTTTACCATTTTAAGACCAGTATTACAACACTTGCAGAGCTATGTTGGTGGATATTCTCCAAGAAGCAGAAAAATGGAGAAAAACTGCCATTAACCATGGGTGCATTTATACCTCCTGTCAACAGGACAAATTATCAAACAATGGAATGGCTCTGGGATGATCGAGTGCATCCAAAACTACCCTCCCCTATCAGGCATGGATGGGTCCTGGAGGATGGACTATGTTATATGTATAAATATATATAAATCACACCAGTTGTATGTGAAATATCAATCCTTCGGCTAATCAAATGCTTGTGTGCAAAGACCAGATACTCACCACCATGGAAATGTTTGACAGCCTGTCTTATATGGACATGTGTGAGTGTGAGATCAGTGCGATGTGTGGAGATGACACTAATGATGACTTTGATGAACAAATGTTTTCAGTCCTACATGTCAAAGTTAATTTCCCTAGGATTACCACAGGTCAATGTCTTTTTTATGTAAGCAATGCATGCCTGAGTTAAAGAATAATTTAAAAAGTTCATTTTTAAACATTTTCTCAAATATATATCTACATAATTGTTCTAGGTTTGCCATATTTCGTACATTGTGGTTGTGGGACAAAGGTATCTGAAAACCTAACACAACCCATTTCTGATGACATTGTATTATCAAAATTTCCACCAACTGGAGGACCTGGAGCTGAGGGACAGCAAGTCCCTCTGGTACACCACTGAGGGTGACACCACTGAAATTATGATTCTGTAGATTTTTACAAATCAAATGACACCTCCCTTACTTTTCTATCACTAACTTGCCCAATACAATGAGATTTTACTACATTAGGCTCCCAGACTATCTCTGAGGAACTCTTCATGGCACTTGCAGCACTACTCCCTGTGGCTCCTGATGCCTTCACAGAGCTGCAGATTCAGTGTTATAGACTACAAGTTACATTACATAGAAAAAGCTGTTTTCAGAAACCCTGAAAAGACTTCTGCTTGGAACAATTCTTATTAAAAAAAAACTTCCTTTGAGGTTTGAAGTCTGGTTGGGCATGACCCGGAGGGCATAGGTGCTGACTTTTGGTTTTGCCGGTGGGTGCCCCATCCCGGCTCCGGCCCCTCCCCCACTCTGCCCCATTCCACCTCTTCCTGCCCCCCTCTGCCCCCTCCCCTTAGGTCCTCTCCCCTGAGCATCTCCTGCCCACTGCTCACTCCTTTCTGACCCCTACTGCCTTGAAGGTGAGGTGTCTGTGTTTGGGGGGCTCAGCCTCCCGCCAAAACTGGCAATTTTCAGCATATTTATACTCTTCTTTCATATTCTGTTATTGAATGTGTGTCTATCATTGGCATCTTAACAATGTAATCATTATTAAAATAGTAATGAAATATATCATTAATAATCATGAATTACAGTATATTAAAATCATTACATTCAGCTACAAGCTGTCTTCACTAACATCCCAATTTAAAGACATTACGTTCACTCTGGGCTTCACTCCTGCTTAGGGCCTGTTTGGGATCTGAGGCCACTGATGGCTGTGGGAAGAAGGTGGATGGGAGGGACAAGCAGTGGAGAGTCTTTCCCCTCTCCCTACCCCTTTCTTCTTTCCCTTCCTTTCGCTCTTCCTGCCCCTTTCCATTTCTGTTGTTTCTTCTCTAAGTCCTTGCTCCCCTTCCAGCTGTTTCCCTCTTCTTGCTTCCCACCCATGTCCCTTTTCCCATCTCTCTCTGCTCCCCACCTCCCCTAGTGGTTAATGCACAGGCCTCAGGCTCAGGTGTTCTGGATTTGATTCTCTGCTCTGCCATAGACTCCTTGCTTAGCCTTGGGAAAGTCACTTCACCTCTGTGTGCCCTAGATCCCACCTGCCAAATGGGGCTATTGCTGACCCTGCCTCCTAGGCTAAATCCATTCATGGCTCTGCGATGATGGGGGAAATGGAGATACCAATGTTGGTAGATTTGGGGTGTATTTCTCCAGAGCCAGAGAGTGAGAGCCAGCTCCCCAGGGGGGATGGGAGAGAGAGGGACTCAGTCCAGCTCCGCAAGGAGTGGGATCAGGGCTTCAGCCCTGCAGCTTCTGCCACTAGGGTTGCTGGGGCTCCCAAGCTGCGGACTTGAGCCCCACATGTTCTGCCAGGGTCTGGGGCTTCTCCCCCGCAGTCCGGCTCCTGCCGGGGTCCAGGGCTTCTCCTCTTCCCCCCTCCCCCACCAGCATGGCTCCTGCCAGGGTCCAGGGCTTCTCCTCCACGCCCCCGCCCCCACCCCCAGCGTGGCTCCTGCCAGGGCTTCTCCCTAGCGCGGCTCCTGCCGGGGTCTGGGGCTTCTCCTCCCTCCCACTCCCCTCAGTGCAGCTCCTGCCGGGGTCCAAGGCTTTTCCTCCCCCTAACCCACCACTGCACCCAGCCCTAGCCTAGCTGGGCTCCCTTGGGTCACCTGATGCCTGCTGTGGCCGGAGTGGAGCCTGGCTGGCAGTGAGCAACCATACAGGTGGACGTCATGGCCAAAAGCCCAAGAGGTGTGGGGCAGCCCTAGGCGAGCAAGGGCTGGCTGTGCTGCTGCTGGTAGCCCAGCACTCCTGCCCACGCCTAACCCTAAGGCTTTTTTTTGTGAGACTCACTCAGCCCCTGCCAGAGCAGAGAGGTGGGAAACAGTTGATCTGAGCCTACCCACCAAACTAGTCAAAATACGCTGTGCCGGACCGGACTGGCTTCCCCAGGCTGGCGCTTTAAAGGGCCCTGGGCTCCCCGCAGCAGCTGGAGCCCAGGGCCCTTTAAAGCACCACCTCAGCCCCACTGCCGGAGCCCCAGGGTAGCAGCGGCCAGAGCCCCCAGACCCTTTAAAGCGCCTCCCGAACCCCACTGCTGGAGCCCCGGGGTAGTGGCGGCAGGGCTCCAGCGCTGATTTAAAGGGCCCGGAGCTCCACTGTGGTAGTGATGGCCAGAGCCCGGGGCCCTTTAAATCGCCCCGGGGCTCCCAGCTGCCTCTGCAACTGGTAGCTCTGTGGGTGATTTAAAGTCCCTAGGGCTCCCAGCCACAGCCGGAGCCCTGGGCCTTTAAAGGCCCTGCCTCTTCTGGTTGAGGCCATGCCTCTTCCGGTCGAGGCCACGCCCCCTGCTCAGGACTCCGGTGTACTGGTAAGTCCTTTAAGTTACTTTCACCCCTGGTTACAGCTATTTTTAAAATATCATACACAAATCAAGTACTATATCTTATGTGGTTATCATAACAATAAATTTGAACTGTAATAGCTATAATCTGTACATAGAATTTGTACTGTTATAACTACTTTTAAGATATCATACAAGTCAAGGACTACATTTTTATGTAGTGGTTATCAATTTTAAATATGAACTTTAATACTCATTATCTTTATATGTACAAAGTTTATAACTAAAGCGCTTCACAATATTCTATGTATTTGGTCATAATAAAAGGCAGAAAGTAGATTAAAAGCTTTGATTTTTTTTTCTTTTTTCATTTATGTGGAAAAGCTGTTTTTAGTGATCTTTTAAAAAAATCTTTAGTGTCCCCCTCTGAGGACTGATCCTCAATTCTTTGCACACCAAAACTCCCACTGACTTTGTCAGAAGAACATAGGTTCCAATTCAGCAAAGCACTTACACAAATGCATGAGTACATGGGTAGGAATCAATTTTTTCCTTAAGACTAACCTTTTGGCAATAATCCAAACACATGAGTCAATAATGATTAATATATTATATAAAAGTACTTTTAATTGAACCATCAGGAAGAGTGCAGGACTAAAACCATGAAATCCCGTGATCTAATTGCTACAACCTTTGTCCTTCTTTTCCTCACTACCTCTTTACTGTTTGCTATCCTCACTCACATCACTGTAAACTATTCACGGCAGGGCCCTTATCTGTCTTTACTGTAAAATGCCTAGGGCACAGAAGAATTATTAATAGCACTAGTAATAGAGGTGGTCCAAAACCACACTCTACTACCGAAAACCACCCAGATCTGGGGGGATTCTTAATCTGAACCCCAATCTGGGGACCTGAAATTTGTAGTCAGCCCTTATTTCTATAGGGTCATATTGTGATATCCTTCCACGTGTTGAACAGTACCTTATAGGTGTAAGATTCCATACAAAATGGGGAAGGATATCACTGTCTAACTCATAATGGGTAGAACCTAACACTATAATAATGGGTAGAACCTAACACTATCTCTATATTGGGTCCAACCAAAACGGTGCTTGAAAGACTGATGTGCCTTAGTTGCATGATTCTTTTCCTCTTCTTGGGAGCTGTGAGACTATGCATTACTTAGAAAGTTTAGGTGTAGAGAGTGTTCCTCCATGACATGCAATTTCCCCACAATTCTTAAATCATATATGCTAATTGTTACTACTGTATTTAGAAGTGACAATCAATATGAGTTACAAAACTATTTTTTAAAACTCTTTTCCTCAGAAAGCTCCTCTTCTCTTTCAATTACATTAAAATACATGCTCTTGTTTTCTCTCCCCAATTGTCCCCGTTTCCCTATCTCAAATGTCGGCAGGTAGGCATGGTCTGGAGCTGTAAAATTCAGATCCTGAACCAGCAACACCCTGAAATAAGGATTCACTGTTTGGTTTGGCCTATTATAGAAATGTGGAGGAATAGCTGCAACATACAGGTCTACTATCTAATCCACATAGCTATTTATAGCATACTCACCCCATGACATCTAGAGGCTGGTCCATGAGGCTCAGCACCGCGGACCAGACTTGGGATAATATTGGGCTCTGATGTTTTGTTTGGGCATATTATAGAAACTGAACCATAAGGCACAATTTTGGTCCAAGTTTTGACTCCCCCACAGGTCTGGGGGATCCGGCTCTGACTCCGCCTGCTGTGATAAGAAAGGGAGAGCGGCTCGGCACCATAGGCCTGGGTCTGCGTTCGGAGTCAGCCAAAGGCTGGGGGCACTGAGGGCTCGTCCGGGCTTTGTCTCGGTGTCTTCCCCTTCCTTCCCCCGGGCGGGGCGGGCGCCTGCAGCTGCCGGGAGCGGCGCCAGCAGAGCAAACTGGTCCCGGGTGCTTTCGAGAGGAGTCGGAGCAAAGGCCGCGGCAGCTCGGCGAGGGCGGCGACAGCAGTGGCTATAAAGAGCGCTCGTTTGCTCCCCTCGGGATGCCGGGCTCGGCGCGTCCTCAGCCGCTGGTCGCGGGGAGCAGAAGTGTAAGGAGCGGGCGCGAGGCGGGAGACAGAGCGCAGCGGGGAGAGACAGGACCTGTGCCGGGGGCTGAGCTGTGGGGCGCCGGGACCTGCCTCCTGCGCTCGGGGAGGGGATGCCCGCACCTGTCCCTGACTGAGGAGGGGGTGCCAGGACCGCTAGCCTGAGCTCGGGCTGGCGATGGAGGGATGCTGGGCACAACCTGAGCCGGCCGCTGCCCATTCTCACCTGCTGCTCCTCACATGGAGCAGGCGGGGTTCGCCTCCGCCCTGCCTCTGCTGGAAGAGGGGCTGCGATGAGTGGGCCACTGTGCCTCACTCTTCAGTGTTGCGTTTAGCAGCATTCTCAGCGCCGTAAAAGGCAGAGTAGACCTGACCCCGACCGGGGAGCACCGCGGGGCCTTTTGTTTTCGAAGGGCAGGGCGGAAGTTGTTTACGATATTAGACAATGAAACCTACTATCCTGGTTTGTTTTCAGTGCGGTTTGTTTAAGAAAGCAATACTTGCTCTGCAAACTCATCTAGTTGGCATGCACAGGCTGCCAAGCTTGCTGAAGTTGACTAGATGCAACATTTATTTGACCCACTTGATTTTCTACCTTATATTTGTGAAAACGTCCAATTAATTATTTATATGAAGTTTATTAGTACCGTTTATTTGTTTGTTTATTTATTTGAAACAGGCTTTTTCTTTTCTTTTAGATAACACTCTGGTGTTATATGTTTCTTGATTCTGCAAGAAGGCAATGCTGTATTTGGTACTATTTCTTTCCATAATGGAATATTTGTAAACTGCAGTAGAACCTTAGAGTTACAAACACCTCAGGAATGGAGGTTGTTTGTAACTCTGAAATGTTTGTAATTGTGAACAAAACCTTATGGCTGTTCTTTCAAAAGTTTACATCTGAACATTGACTTCCTTCAGCTTTGAACTTTACTATGCAGAAGAAAAATGCTGCTTTTAACCATCTTAATTTCAATGAAACAAGCACAGAAAGTTTCCTTACCTTGTCAAGTCTTCTTTTTAAACTTTCCCTTTATTTTTTTAGTTGCTTACGTTTTCCACAGTACTGTACTATACAGTATCTGGGTTTTTTGTTTGTTTGTTTTGTCTCTACTGCCTGATTGCATACTTCTGGTTCCAAATGAGGTGTGCGGTTGACTGGTCAGTTCGAATTCGTAACTCTAGTGTTTGTAACTCTGAGGTCATACTGTATTATTCATTACGGTATATCATCTTTTTAATTTTACATTTATTCCACTTTAAACAAATACTCAGTGAAATGTATTCTTTTAGCTCCATGATGCTAAACTTTATAGCTGTAAACCAAAGCTCTCTGTGTGGTATAATTTTTTAGTTAGACAGAATAGTGAGTACATGGTGCTTAATAGTGGATGGTCCCTGTTCAGAAGGCTTTGTGCAGGGTCCAGTCCTCCATGCCATACTCAAGCAAAATTTGACAAGTCAAAAGGAGTTTTTCCTGAGTAAATAGTAGGTGGGCCACAGTCTGAAGACATACACATAAAAGACCACATATATGGAGTCATAATGTTTTGTGGAGTAGCTGAATATTCTTTGTTTTGGTTTTCACCAAGAAGGTTAGCAGTGATTGGATGTCTAACATAGTGAATGCCTGTCAGGGTTGTTAAGCACTGGAATAAATTGCCTAGGGAGGTTGTGGAATTTCCATCACTGGAGATTTTTAAGAGCAGGTTAGACAAACACCTGTCAGGGGCGGTCTTGATAATACTTAGTCCTGCCATGAATGCAGGGGATTGGACTAGATGACCTCTCAAGGTCCCTTCCAGACCTATTATTCTATGATTCTATGCTTTGCTCAACATTACCATAGTTCAGTGGGCAGTTACTAGTATTTTGTATTTCAGTAGCCCACAAGTCCTAGACAAAATTGGGGCCCCATTGTGCTAGGCACAGTACAAACAACCAATGACATTTGCAGGAAAGGTTGCATGTAAGAAAAAAATATGTCAGATTCAGCAAAATATTTAAACTTTCTGAAGTTAGTGGGACTACCCATGTACTCATGCATTTGTGTAAGTGCTTTGCTGAATTGGAACCTATGTTCTTCTGACAAAGTCAGTGGGAGTTTTGGTGTGCAAAGAATTGAGGATCAGTCCTCAGAGGGGGACACTAAAGATTTTTTTAAAAGATCACTAAAAACAGCTTTTCCACATAAATGAAAAAAGAAAAAAAAATCAAAGCTTTTAATCTACTTTCTGCCTTTTATTATGACCAAATACATAGAATATTGTGAAGCGCTTTAGTTATAAACTTTGTACATATAAAGATAATGAGTATTAAAGTTCATATTTAAAATTGATAACCACTACATAAAAATGTAGTCCTTGACTTGTATGATATCTTAAAAGTAGTTATAACAGTACAAATTCTATGTACAGATTATAGCTATTACAGTTCAAATTTATTGTTATGATAACCACATAAGATATAGTACTTGATTTGTGTATGATATTTTAAAAATAGCTGTAACCAGGGGTGAAAGTAACTTAAAGGACTTACCAGTACACCGGAGTCCTGAGCAGGGGGCGTGGCCTCGACCGGAAGAGGCATGGCCTCAACCAGAAGAGGCAGGGCCTTTAAAGGCCCAGGGCTCCGGCTGTGGCTGGGAGCCCTAGGGACTTTAAATCACCCACAGAGCTACCAGTTGCAGAGGCAGCTGGGAGCCCCGGGGCGATTTAAAGGGCCCCGGGCTCTGGCCATCACTACCACAGTGGAGCTCCGGGCCCTTTAAATCAGCGCTGGAGCCCTGCCGCCACTACCCCGGGGCTCCAGCAGTGGGGTTTGGGAGGCGCTTTAAAGGGTCTGGGGGCTCTGGCCGCTGCTACCCTGGGGCTCCGGCAGTGGGGCTCAGGTGGTGCTTTAAAGGGCCCTGGGCTCCAGCTGCTGCGGGGAGCCCAGGGCCCTTTAAAGCGCCAGCCTGGGGAAGCCAGTCCGGTCCGGCACAGCATATTGGCTCTTGCCGGTACGCTGTACCGTACTGTACTGGCTTACTTTCACCTCTGGCTGTAACAATGCAAATATTGTATACAATACGTTTTATTTGCTTTTATCTTTCATATAGTTTTGAAAGTACTGTTTTCTTGTATTTGATTGTTTATTTGACACCCTGAGCATCTTGTCTGGAGATGGGAGCTTTATTAATGCAAAACCATTATAAATGAAATTTATATTTACTAACCATTATTTGTAAGATTATTTTCCTTTTACTTTTGTTTTATTTTGGTAACTAAAATAAAAGAGACAGTGATATCAATTTTTTAAAATTGCAGACGCTAAACAAACACATAACAAGTGGTGTCTATACCTTGTGCCTACCTGCTAGGTGAATTTCAACCCTGTAAAGTAGGATGGGCACCAATAGTTATTTTTATTCATTTAAATACATATATCAGAAAATAATAACATTAGGTACTGGGATCAATAAGGTGTGATATTATTTTGCTGTGGAGAGACTCACTGCAACAAATCCAAAAAACCTTATAATGCTCTGCTATTTGGGAACCATATATGACAAACACTGAATCCAACACTTATGCTACTGGATCTTAATGTGTTATATTTTCACAATTATTGAAAATGTTGGCTGTCCTTTTTCTTCTTCTCCTTCTTATGACTGGAGTTAGCTTTGCATTTTATTTGTAAGTTATATTTTCTCATAAAAAAGTATTGTCATTAAATGTTTGCAGTAACAAACGTGCCACATATTCTCCTTACTATATTTCTAGTGTGGAACTTATTCTAGTAACAATCTTCAAAAATTAAAATAAATAAATAAAATAAAAAATTAAAATAAAATAAAATAAAATAAATAAAATAAGATAGGTTGATAGGGAATTATGGAAGATAGGATGGGGCTGGATAAGTCTTTGGTGTGTGTGAATGAAATGTAATCACTGAGATGTTGGCTATGCTGATGTGTCAGCATAGGATGAATTAGAAGATATTCTGCAAACCCTTATTTATAGGAGCAAATACAAGTACAAGTAGCTCATACAAGTAGTTCCATTAAAAGCAATGAGATTTTTAGTAATTTTAAGCTATTTGTGTTGAAAGGGCCCCAATCCTGCAAAGAAGTGCATGTAGGCAGACCCCTGCTCTTATGCAGAGCCCCAATGCCCCCTGACCAACACAGGATTGAAAAAGCTGAAAGGTGGTACAGAACCATCTTTCCCTTATTCTGGATTTACATTTGACATAGCTGAGCCCATTGACTGCAGTGGGAGTTCTGTGTTAGTAAAGCAAGCAAGATTTGGTGCTTTATTTTTCTCCATATTCCTTTAGGTGAATAAGCCATGGCTCTGTGTATGGGGCAATATAGAGATGAATCAACCCAGCAACAGTTTTGTGGGACATGCCTCCTAGCTCCCTGGCACTCCAGAGAAGGAAAGCTACTACAGCACCTCTTTAAAAGGTGCAAGATTAGAAGAGGTTCCTTGCACCTTTCCTCCCCTTCCCCTTTTGTTCACCCATTGAAGGGCCACACAATTTTTTTCTTGTTGAATAAGTTCTTGTTGAATAAGGATGACTGGCTTGATGTGCGAAGAAAAAAGATTTGACAAATTTTAGGAAACTGAATTATATGAAAATGTTGAGTAATTATTGCAGAATGTAATAGTGAGTAGAGTTTGTTGGAAAATGGAAAAAATTCTCACAGGGATAGTCACAAAATGCTTTCTTTTTTTTGCCCAAGTTTTATTCAATGGAAATTTTCCAGTCACCTCTAATAGCAAGGTGGATAATTTAATGAACCAAGTCTAAGAGCACACCATAGTTACTGAAAATTAATGACTGGCGATTAAATAAATTTTTTTTTTAGAGACCAAAAAGAAAGTCTGATGGCTTCTGCACAAACTGATCCTCAGGAAGATGGGATTGTGAATGGGAGTGAGAGTGACAGTAGTGCTGATGAAGAGAGCGAGACCACGGACAGTAGTCTGGAGCATTATTCTTCCCCATTTGATGGAGAAGAAGATGGAGAAAATGAAGTTGAAGAAGATAAAAGCCATCATGACTTTTCAGGTATATTGAGAGCTGAAGAAGAGTTGCAACATGTTTCAAAAGCTGATAGAGAAGATTCCAAAGAACTCAGGGACACACATGAGTCCCCAAATCCTGGTTAGATGTTAGTTGCTTATGCCAGTGGTTCCCAAACTTGTTCCACCACTTGTGCAGGGAAACCCCCTGGCGGGCCAGGCTGGTTTGTTTACCTGCCACATCCGCAAGTTTGGCCGATCGCGGCTCTCAGTGGCCACGGTTCGCTGCTCCAGGCCAATGGGAGCTGCTGGAAGTGGCGCGGGCCGAGGAACGTACTGGCCGCCACTTCCACCAACTCCCACTGGCCTGGAGCAGCGAACCGTGGCCACTGGGAGCCGCGATTGGCTGAACATGTGGACACAGCAGGTAAGCAAACTGGCCTGGCCCGCCAGGGGCTTTCCCTGCAGTAGCGGTGGAACAAGTTTGGGAACCACTGGCTTATGCTAATGTCTAATTTTTATGGTGTTCTTTTACCATATGAATCCCTTGTAACTGTTTGAGTAAAATCCATATGTTTATTTTAGAACAAAGAGAATGTCTTGGATTGCTGAAGAAACTGTCTTTATTCGTTTGGAAATCCCTTTCACAAGCTAAGTATGTACAGTGAGTTTCACTGAAATAAATGTAAAAATAATTTGTTAGGAAAAAGTTTCCATTAAATCCAGTAGTTGGTATTGTTAGCATAATATAATACTGTACCTTTTACTGTGACTGTCCACTATTCATCCAGGTTTATTGAAAATCAGGCGATCGGGGTGTCAAATTCATTCTGTGAAGGAGGCTGAATTCCACTTTTAATTATGGTCAGTGGGCTGGGCATTTAGGACTCTATACTCTGCTCAGTCCATAGCAGAATGCCCACTGACACCAATGGGAGGTTTACACAAAGAACACAGCAGGGTTCCCCAGCTCTAGCCAGTCCTCCCCAACATCTTTCTTCAGCTTCTATTCTTCCCAACAGCTCTTGTTACTAGTTCTCATCTCTGTTAGCACCCTCTCTCTCACAGGTCTCCTGTAGCTCTCTCCCAGTATCTCTTGCCAGCTCTCCACTGCTTCTCTCTGCCTCCAGCAGCTCTCCCATGCT
Source organism: Natator depressus (assembly GCF_965152275.1). Taxonomy (NCBI): domain Eukaryota; kingdom Metazoa; phylum Chordata; order Testudines; family Cheloniidae; genus Natator; species Natator depressus. The sequence goes on along the minus strand of NC_134237.1, from coordinate 68,669,588 downwards.
GCATCCTATCTGTCTCTGTGGCTCTCCTTTCCTTTTCAGGTACCGCTCACAGGGCCTTCCTATCTCTTTCAGGCAGCATTCCTCCACTGCTTTCCTGGCTCTTTATACAGCCCAGATGCCTTCTCTTAAGCCCAGTTGGCAGGCAGCTGACTAGTCATAGGTGCACTGAACCTAATCCCTCTTAAAGAGGCCAGTCACCCTGTGACAAGGTGACAATCCTACTGGGATTTTCAGAAGTGCCCAGGTGCCATCTTTCCCTCATTTCCCTGTGATCTTCAGCAGGAAGAGGTCTGGCTCCAAGTCTTCTTTCTGGCTGGGCTAAGGCAAATCTTATATCTTTCTGACATAAGTAGCCTTCATGTGAGGGGTGGAGTGAAGAAAGAATCCCCCTAATAGTTGGTTTGCTGGAGGGAATCCATCATGATTGGATTCTTCTTGCTAATAGAATACGCTGACATTTCTGGGGCTGAGGAAAGACGTAATATTCAATATCTTTCCATCTCCTTTTAAAATTTTTCCCTACTTGAAAGAACTCATCCTTTTAAGATGTTAAAAGAACTCCCTTACCTCGCTGAAGTTATTGGCATGAATATAATTGTTATATATTATAACTGGGGCTTCTGGCAAGATGGTGCCCACTATACATTCTGTGGTTGTATCCAATGGGACACTTTTCTTTCAGAATCAGGAACAGCTTCCGCAGCAACAGATATGAGTGTTAGCAGCCATAAAATTTGATTTGGGCTAGATAGCATCCACAGTGTTGAAGAGTGAGAAAATTTCCATTACATTGAATAAATGAAGAGGAATGTTGGCAGCTTATGACCGACTTTAGAGGGAAGAAAGATAGCTTACTTGTGAATTGGCCTATACTACTCAATTTTGTAGATTTTAAAACAAGTTTTCTAGTGAATTAAATCTTTTAGCAATCAAATGTCTGCCCCCCCCCCACCCCGGCATTTCCATTTGTGCAAGATTATGCTTATACTCTTTCTCTTTTCATTCAGGTATGTCAGTCTACTAAATGACTTTGTGGAGTCTGAATTTTTTGTGATCGATGGGGATTCCCTGCTTCTCAAGTATTTATGCAAGAAAAGACAATATCTGCCCTTCTTTTACTTAGTTGAATGCTTTCTGCTGGATTTCACCCAAAAAGGAGCAAAATATGTAATTGTTTTCTTCAAGGTACTGTAACAACCAACTCTTATTTGCATACTGTTTAAACCACTGCACTATTTCAAAAGGAATGGATTGTAAGAAAGGAAATTTCATCAGTAGATTTTAAAAAAATACAATCTATAATAATTATGAACCCAATCTTGCTCCCCTACCCCGAATCCATATGCAGAAGGGACCTGCTTATCTAGACCTCACATCCCCAGGCACAAGACTGACTCAGCAACAGCTGGTTTTCTGTCCCAGGGCTCTGCTGAGGAGGCAAACAGTGAGCAGTCCTGAAAGATTCACATTGTTCCCTCACTGGTCTTGCAGACATTGGACCCAGGCTTCTGTCTGTAGTAGCTATCCTGTGGCATTGGAGGATGGTGAGCGAATGAGGAGGTAGAGCGGCCCTGTGCAGTTGTCCCTGGCAGCCTTTCAGCCCTCCTTCCCCAGCCAGGATCTGTGTGGCTCTCAATGGATGCAGGATGCTTGGGAGTAGGCCCTGCAGCCTGTTTCCTTGGGTTGGATAAGCCATGCTACTCCTGATGGACTGATTAGGAAACAATTTGTCACAATGAAAACCTTGCAGAGATTTCCTTTGCTCTGTGGGTTTTCCCACAGCACAAGGTTATTGGGCCAGAGTGTAAGAAAGGCAAATCTGTTGATTTCAGTTATATGTGCAAAGAGATGCACAATAACCCCCAGGAAACACATCTGAACCTTATTTTCCTGACTTCTTTTTTGTAAGAATTGTTTTGCAGAAGCTTCTATTAAAATTGTTTAGTAGTGTATTAAAATGAATGTATAATCATGTCGCTAACCCATTAAAATCCATTTAGAGATATGCAACTATATTCACCTTAATGAAATTTTTAACAGTGCATTCCTAGAATTTTATAAATCTTGATCATTTATAGTAAAGAAGCTTGCCTACAAAATAATAGCAGCCTGGGCCCAATGTTCCCCTTCGATGGAGAAATCTATGGGAAGGGGAAAAGTCTGCTGGAAACTGCAAAATTGTTTCTGTAAAATTTTCCTCATATACATCACTGCAAATGCAGGGGATTACAGCCAAATGGAAAGGGGAAGAGACAAGCTGTGTAGACATGGTGCAACTGCGTGGGTCCTCAGTTGCCACTGGAGATGGCCTGCCACTTCACTCAGCTTCCCAGGGCTCCTCTCCCACACAGCAACCTGGATCCTTTAAGAGTCTTACTTCTGTTTTCTGAATTCCTGGTGGCTGTACACTGCCTTCCTTTTCATGGGGAATAGAGGAGTCATGGATCAGTATCTCCCAGGAGAAATTCTGGGTCCTGAGGGCACGTGTTGCAAAGTGGTTGCTCCATGGCTCCATCCATCCTTGGCATATCTACACAGAGCTTGAGGTCTTAGCCCACAATGTTCCTGTAGAGCAGTGACTCTCAACCTTTCCAGACTACTGTGCCCTTTTCAGGAGTCTGATTTGTCCTGTGTACCCCCCAAGTTTCACCTCACTTAAAAACTACATGCTTACAAAATCAGACTTAAAAATACAAGAGTGTCACACTGTGAACAAAAAATTGCTTACTTTCTCATTTTTACCATATAATTATAAAATAAATCAATTGGAATATAAATATTGTACTTACATTTCAGTGTATAGTATATAGAGCAAGTATAAACAAGTCATTGTCTGTATGAAATTTTAGTTTGTACTGACTTCACTCGTGCTTTTTATGTTGATGAGTTGATGTACCCCCTGGAAGACCTCTGTGTACCCCCAGGAGTACACATACACCTGGTTGAGAACCACTTCTGTAGAGGGACTTTTGCAGCTTCCTAGTGGGGATGGAGGAAGAAGATGATTGTATCTTCTTTATTTGGAATATTGAAATGGTTATTATATTTCTACTGGGGCTATAGTAATTATGGGTGGAGCCGGTAGCATTGCCTATGCTTAAGGTTAAATGGCACCTCCTATTGTAAGACCCTGTTTTCAGGTGGAAAAAAAGTAGTATATGGTCACGTAATTAAAGACTATCATAAGGCATTTACACTAAGGAGACAAATTAAACGTTTATTCTTGCATTCCCTAACTTTTGACTTTGCAACCTTACTGTTCTTTTAACATATTTTAAAAAAAAGGCAATGGATATATCAATCGCATCTTTATGTATATGGAAATCTTTGTATTGCCTTTTACTCCTATGAAATGTTTAGGAACAAATATATCATTCTGTACAACATTACTAATAGCATACAAGAAAACAGCAGTGATATTCACAAAAATATAATATTTTAGTATTCTTCATTGTATGTCTTTGTGTATGTTTGTATATCACTAGTTGAAAGAGTTCTGAATAGGGTCTATTGGAATATAAATGTGAAATAATAATCTCTCAATTGTTTTCACTTTCTCCAGGATGTGGAACAGATGTATTTCAGTTACCCTATTTTCCTTTTCCATCGTACTGCATTAATACAACACCTGAAGTGCAACACTGACATTGTCATTCATACAGAGTTTTCCAATTGTTTCTCACCAGAATGGCAGATTTTCCTCAAGGAAAGTTATCCATATTTTATGATAATCTCTGATTTAGGACTCACCTCTCTACAAGAAGACTATTTACATATATTCATCGCTCATACCTTGTCAAAGAAAATCAATGTTGTGCTCACTTCAGGACAGGAGTCTGATGCTCTTAGAGTTTATGGATATTATGTCCAGAATGCATACGAACACAGGTCATTTTTTCAGCAGGTAAATTGCAATACATCTTCTTTATGGATTTTAAGTAGGAAAAATGTACTATTTATATGTAGAATTATATTTTTAATTATAACATCTCATTGGCAATTTTTGAATCAAGGCTGAATGTTCTTCTAAAATAGATGTTCTAGGAATTATTTGGGGAAGTCCTACAGGAGGTCAAACTAGATTATCACAGTGGTCCCTTCTGAACTTGGAATCTTTGAATTTGAAAACCAGGTTTTTACACATTAAAATCATGATGCAGTGATAACATTTGGCTTGTCTGTATGCCTTTCATCTGAGGATCTTAAAGACCTCTGCATACATTAATTCATTTGGGGCAAATTCTAGACCCCTTCTCCATAGCAACATGCTAGGCTATAGGATTCAGTGCTGTATGGATCTTCCAGTGCTTCTTGCCACAGGAATAAGGGGTGGGGAGGGGACGAGAGAGAGAAGCACAACGTGTTCCTTCAGTTTGCAGTAACCTAGCCCAGGTAATCAAGCTGGGTTGAGGATTTGGCACTTAATTACTGTAGAATAAATGGTCTGATCCTTCTTTCCCTACACTGAATAGTACCGTACTCTGTGGGTGATCTGATTGAAATCCATGGGACTGCTCCCATAGTAAGTTGTACTCACTGTGGGTAAGGATGGTAGAATTAGGCCCTATGTTGTTATCCTCATTTTACAGAGGGGGTAAACTCAGGTTATAAAGTGGCTAATGTACTTGCCCAAGTTTACATAGTAGGTTAGTGATGGGCCAGGAGTAGATTACAGATTTCCTGACTCCCAGTCCTCAGCTTTAATTAATTAATTTATTTAAAACAGAAACAGTTCTGGTTCCCTTGTGCCTATTTGCCATGAATTTGTCCTCGAAGAAAGCTTATATGATGGACTGTAGATCATATTCATTGTCACCCTTAAGTTCCTAATAGCCTGGACGTCCCAAGCACTTGTTGAAATACAGCTTATTAGGCAGCCTCAGGAATTTATGAGCAGCATGTCTCTTTTCCTGTACTGTTCATTTAGGGCCTGATCCAAAGCCCTTTGACCTTAATAGGAGCCTTTCCATTTACTTCAGTGGGTGTGCATCAGGCCCTGCTTTTGTTTAACATATATAGTAACTCATACCACTCGAGTTTAGGTCTTGGGCATGTGGTTTTTACCCTGTTGTGACAAAGGAGGTTTCTTTACAAGTGATGTTAGTTGCAGGCATAAGCAGAATGGCCATATAAACTCATGTTCCACCGGTATTTGAGGTTAATAAACTTTGGGTAAATTTTTCAAAAGCACCTAAGTGACTTAGTTGCCTAAGTCCCATTTTTCAAAAGTGCCTAAGTGACTTTTGAAAATGGGACTTAGGCACTTAAAATTTTTTTTCCCTTTGACTTTAATGTATAACTTTGACTTGTATACTTTTATTCTCATTTAGCATGAAAAGGATCTGCAACATATTTCTGAAACCACGGTCAAACACTTACAAAAAACCCAGGATACAGCCTATCTGTATAATTTAAAGATGAGTTTGAGAAACATACAAGAAGAGGTAACTTAACTATTTTACTATTTTTTTTCTAGTTACACAGCTCAGTAACAAAAAGTGTGTTCATGCAACAATCTGACAGTTGTGCAGTAGAAGTGAGATAATGGTCTTGTGGAAGAGGCCATGGGACCCACTCCCAAATCTCATGGATTCCTCTGGAATTCCAGGGGCCTCACTATGTACTAAACTATTCACAACAAAGGATATTTTTTGGAAGAGAGATTGCTTACAGGGATATTTCATAATAATAATATTTAGCACTTATACTGTGCTTTCCTATTCAAAACAATAGACAAATATTAATCCGATATATTGATTTTAGGTTACTATACAGAGACACAGTAAATCTTCCTTCATGAGCTTAAACAATAATTTTAAACAATTACAAACCCTCTGCCACGCCGAGTGTAAATTACCCTGTCAGAAATCAATTGGCGGCACTAGCTGAGATGAAGACCACCAAATCCAAGAGTTTGAGGGTGCATTTTTATGACTAGTTTCCCCATTCAGTTTTTTAAGTATTAAATATGCCTGCTATGCCATTGAACTTCTTTTAGTCTTATTGAAGACAATAGCAAAACTCCCATTGACTTCAGTGGGAGCCAGACCAGCTCCATAAGCTGATGTTCACCCCCAAAACTACTGGCTTTTTGCACATGGGGCCTTATTGAAAGTCTCTTGAAGTCAATAGAAATATTTAGTGGGCTTTGGATTGTAGTAGAATTGCTTTTAAAAAACTAAGTTTAATAACGCACTATCCCAGGAGCAGAAAATGAAACTATTTTAACTAACTTTTTTTTCCCTTCGGTATACCTTGATGCACTGCTTTTCTTCATTGATAGAGTTATATTACGATAAATGTATATGTCTCCTTTATAATCTTTTCATTATAAAAATAATAATATTAACACCTTATGATTGTAGGTATGTCAGACTATTTTGCTGCTGAAGCATCTGTGGCCAGAAGGATCCGACATTAGACGTATAGTTTGTGTTCTTACATGTACGGTGGGATTAAAAATATACAGTAACATGTTAGAAAATGCAAAAGTCTCTGAGGAAACAAAGGAACAACTAACAAAAAATTTCAGTCAGAAGGTGAGATTTCTTTATAACTTCTCATCACCTGTTCATTCTCTTAACATAAGTATTTTGGTAATGTTGGAGAGGATTGTCCCCCAAGATCCCATGCTGAAGGGGGTCCAGTGGCTTCTGCAGCATCATGTCTTGCTTCCTCTGTGTATCTGCTGGTCCAGAGAACTGCATGGAAAGGGACCGTTGACTGGGTGGATTGGCAGAAGAGTGGGTGCACCAAGGGGTGAACTTCATCCTACTACCAGCCTCTCTAACTCGGAAAAAATGATGTGGCTCGGGGCTGTATTATTGTTTCTACAGAGTCCTCTCTGTGGATGAGATCACCACTTAAGCAGAAACCCACTTAAAGGTGGGCAACCATAGTCAGAAAGAGTCCCTGGCAGTGGTGCTCCAGGGGAGTTGCACTATAGGTGGGGATGGAGCTACTCTGGGCCATAGTTGGTGTGAAGGAACAGGGCATTATGACACCTACTTAAGCCACCTACTTAAGGAATCCATGGGGTTTGGAACTGGGTCCCATGGCCTCTTTCCTGAGAAGTTTTACCATAGGAGGCAATCTTGCCAGTTACTCTTTTTTCTCGTTCCTCATACACAACAGTATAATAACCACTGTAGAAGAATATAATTTTTCATACTTTTTTTGTTCAGGGAAAAAGTCTGAATTTCTTACTTGCCATATGTAACCCTTCATCAATATCTTTTTTTAATATATAATTATGCTAGAGGTCTTATGTTTTAATTAGTCTAAGATGGAAGCAGTGTAACAGCATACATGTAGAGTAGCACATATGGTAGGTTGTAGGAACATATTGAAAAAGTAACTGTGATAACTATGTCAAAATTAATTAATAAGGTTTACAAAGAAAAAAACACATAGGACTCTATTTAAATATTAGCTTCTCATCTTAAAATAATGTAATTTTTATTCAGGCAGATTGGTAATTGGTTTACTAAATTCTATATGATTTTCAACGGTCACATTACTTCCCTCTTGGATTTATAATGGAAGTGGTATCTGATCCTCAGTTATCTAATGCTACAATAAAAGGCATGTGATGAACTAAGTATAGCCAAAAGTGACTGTAACATGCAAATTGTATAACAGTAACAGTTTTTTGCTGCACTGACAAAGTGAAAAATCACTGAATTATATTTTTAATATGAATTATGTTCACCACTAATTAATATTTATTATTGAGGTACTTAGTGAACTGTATATTGGTTATGTCCTAACAGGAGAAAAGTGGAGCATTAACACTGGAAGAAGCCACAGATCTGTGTAGAATGCAGTGCCTCAGTGTGGTTTTTCTTCTCCACTTGCCTCTTTCGCAACGAGCTCGGATTAGGAATATTAATTCCTGCTGGACTAAGCAAGTTTTACCATTTATAATCATGGTAGGTGTACCAGGGCCTTGCCTCCCACTGACGCTGGGTGCAGCAAATGCCTCTGTTTTCCTTTTCTTGGTACAGTACTCTAGCCCCCTGGCCAAACCATACAGATTTATTGTACATAGTACAGTGGCAGCCTGGAAGGTCTTTAGATCTTTTAAAAGCAAGTGGAGTTTGAACAGCTTGCTGTTGAAGCAGAGTGGTCCAGTAGGTAGGCTAGGAGTACAAGAATGAGTTTATATTCCAAGCTCTGCCACTGACTTGCTGTGTGACCTTGGACAAGTCACATCACCTCTCACTGCTTTATTTTACCAATCTGTAAAAATGGGATCATCATACCTTCTTTTGTAAAATGCTTTGAGCTCTGCAGCTAAAAAGTGCTATGTAAGAATTAACTGCATTTTTTTTAATAGCAACAACATTGTGACTATTTTGTTCTGAAGCAACTAAATGATGAAAGTGACTGGCAATTGGATTTAACTCACCTGCCTGATTTAAGGGACAATTCACTGTTAAAGAATCTTTCACATTACTATGAAATAGAATACTGCTCAGGTATTTATCTTTGCTCTTGAATAATTTGCTTTTTTAATATCTAATTTTATTAAGTTTATAAATGAAAAGCAAAAGTATTAGCTAATGAGTATATATATATTAATGTTATATATATATATGTTAATAAAGTTATTGTGTGGAATAGTAGAAAAAGCATTTTCAGTACTGAGTCCAGAGAATTAGATGCATAACTCCTGTCACTTAACAAGAATCTGTTCAGACCCACTTTCCATGGTCACACCCATGCCACTATGCATATGCAAAAGCAAGGAGGGGAGGTGGTATAGGTTAGACTATGAGGACTCCGTGCCACTTGAGGATTGTCTTATGTTCACAGAATCGTAAGACTGGAAGTGACCTCAAGAGGTCATCTAGTCCAGTCCCCTGCATTCATGGCAGGACTAAGTATTATCTAGACCATCCCTGACAAGTGTTTGTCTAACCTGCTCTTAAAAATCTCCAGTGATGGAGATTTAATCCAGTGCTTAACTACCCAGAGAGTTAGGCAGTTCTTCCTAGTGTCCAACCTACACCACCCTTGCTACAATTTAAGCCCATTGCTTCTTGGCCATCCTCAGAGGTTAAGAACAGTTTTTCTCCCTGTTCCTTGTAGCAACCTTTTATGTACTTGAAAACTGTTATGTCCCCTCTCAGTCTTTGCTTCTCCAAACTAAAACCCATTTTTTTCAATCTTCCCCCATAGATAATGTTTTCTAGACATTTAATCATTTTTGTTGTGCTTCTCTGGACTTTCTCCAGTTTGTCCACACCTTTCCTGAAATGTGGTGCCCAGAACTGGACACAATACTCCAGTTGAGGCCTAATCAGTGTGGAGTAGAGTGGAAGAATTACTTAACAAAAGAATGGCCCTACTGGGTCAGACCAAAGATCCATCTAGCTCAGTATCCTGTCTTCCGACAGTGGCTAGTGCCAGGTGCCCCAGAGGGAATGAACAGAACAGGTAATCATTAAGTGATCCATCCCCTGTCGCTCATTCCCAGCTTCTGGCAAACGGAAGCTAGGGACACCATTCCTGCCCATCCTGGCTAATAGCCATTGATGGACCTGTCCTCCATGAATTTATCTAGTTCTTTTTTGAACCCTGTTATGGTCTTGGCCTTCACAACATCCTCTGGCAATGAGTTCCACAGATTGGCTCTGTGCTGTGTGAAGAAATCCTTCCTTTTATTTGTTTTAAACCTGCTGCCTATTAATTTCATTTGGTGACCCCTAGTTCTTGTGTTATGAGAAGTAGTAAACAACACTTCCTTATCAACTTTCTATATACCAGTCATGATTTTATAGACCTCAATCATATCTCCCCTTAGCCATCTCTTTTCCAAGCTGAAAAGTCCCAGTCTTATTAATCTCTCCTCATATGGAAGCTGTTTCATACCCCTAATAATTTTTGTTGCCCTTTTCTGTATCTTTTCCAATTCCAATATATCTTTTTTGAGATGGGGCAACCACATTTGCACACAGTGTTCAAGATGTGGGCATACCATGGATTTATATGGAGGCAACCTGATATTTTCTGTCCTATTATCTATCCCTTTCCTAATTATTCCCAGCATTCTGTTCGCTTTTTTGACTACTGCTGCACATTGAGTGGCTGTTTTCAGAGAACTATCCACAATGACCCCAAGATGTCTTTCTTGAGTGGTGAAATCTCTGCAAGCTGTGTGGGAACTTTTTTACTTACTTACAGCAATTTACTTACTTACAGCAATTGTCTTGCTTACAACACTCCTGCTAATACATCCCAGAATAATGTTTTCTTTTTTTGCAACAGTGTTACACTGTTGACTCATATTTAGCTTGTGATCCACTATGACCCCAGATCCCTTTCTGCAGTACTCTTTCCTAGGCAGTCATTTCCCATTTTGTATGTGTGCAACTGATTGTTCCTTCTTAAGTGAAGTACTTTGCATTTGTCCTTATTGAATTTCATCCTGTTTACTTCATACCATTTCTCCAGTTTGTCCAGATCATTTTGAATGTTAATCCTATCCTCCAAAGCACTTGTAACCCCTCCCAGCTTGGTATTGTCCATAAACTTCATAAGTGTACTCTCTATGCCATTATCTAGATCATTCATGAATCTATTGAACAGAACCAGGCCCAGAACTGATCCCTGCAATACCCCACTTAATATGCCCTTCCATTTTGGCTGTGAACCACTGATAACTATTCTCTGGGAATGGTTTTCCAACCAGTTATGCACCCACCTTATAGTAGCTCCTTCTAGTTTGTATTTCCCTAGTTTGTTTATGAGAAGATCATGCGAGATAGTATTAAAATCCTTACTAAAGTCAAGATATACCAGATCTACTGCTTTCCCCCATCCACGAGACTTGTTACTCTGTTAAAGAAAGCTATCAGGTTGGTTTGACATGATTTGTTCTTGACAAATCCATGCTGACTGTTACTTATCACCTTTATTATCTTCTAGGTGTTTGAAAATTGATTGCTTAATTGTTTGCTCCATTATCTTTCAGCTTCAGTTATGCTGACTGGTCTATAATACCCCAGGTTGTCCTTATTTCCCTGTTTATAGACGGGCACTGTATTTGCCCTTTTCCAGTCCTCTGGAATCTCTCCCATCTTCCATGACTTTTCAGACATAATCACTAATGGCTCAGATATCTCCTCAGTCAACTCCTTGAGTATTCTTGGATGTATTTCATCTGGCCCTGGTGACTTGAAGACATCTAACTTGTCTAAATAATTTTTAACTTGTTCTTTCCCTATTTTAGCCTCTGATCCTACCTCAGTTTCACTGGCATTCACAATGTTATACATCCAATCTCTACGAACCTTTTTAGTGAAAACTGAAACATAAAAGTAATTTGGCACTTCTGCCATTTCCACATTTTCTGTTATTGTTCCCCTCCTTCCCACTGAGTAATGGGCTTACCCTCTCCTTGGTCTTCCTCATGCTTCTAATGTATTTGTAGAATGCTTTCTTGTTATGCTTTATATCTCTAGTTAGTTTAATCTTGCTTTGTGCCTTGGCTTTTCTAATTTTGTTGCTACATCCTTCTGTGTTTGTTTATAGTCATCCTTTGTAATTTGACCTAGTTTCACTTTTTGTAGGACTCTTTTTTGAGTTTCAGGTAACTGAAGATCTCCCACTTAAGCCAAGGTGGTCTCTTGCCATACTTCCTATCTTTCCTATGCAGTAGGATAGTTTGCTCTTCTGCCCTTAATGGTGTCTCTTTGAAAAACTGCCAACTTTCTTGAACTTTTTTCCCCTTAGACTTGCTTCCCATGGGATCTTACATACCAGCTTCCTGAGTTTGCTAAAGTCTGCCTTGTTGAAATCCATTATCTTTATTGTGCTGTTTTCCCTCCTACCATTCCTTAGAATCATGAACTCTACCATTTCATGAACACACTCACCTAAGCTGCCTTCCACTTTCAAATTCTCAGCCAGTTCCTCCCTATTTGTCAAAATAAATCTAGAACAGCCTCTCCCTTAGTAGCTTGCTCCACCTTCTGAACTAAAAAAATATCTCCATACATTCCAAGAACTTGTTGGGTAATCTGTGCCGTGCCATGTTATTTTCCCAAGAGATGTTGGGGGAATTCCTTTTTGATTTGGCCAGCTTTCTCACCTGTTTTATTTTGTCAGAGTAACTCAAAGAAACCAGAATAGGGAGCAGGTTCTGATCCTTGAATCACTGGAGTTGCAGGTTAAAATCCCAGGAAGTTTTATTTTTAATTCTTCTGTTTCAAATAAAATTTTAAAAACTGGGGTTCTGTCTGCTCTATATAGACATTAAAGATCTCATGACATAAGATTAACTATGAGGGCTAGAAATTTTAAAAAATGAAATTGAGATGTCATGAAATCACATGAATATGGGAGCTTGGGCTTTAAGAAAACCATCTGATATCAGGAGAGTAACAATAAAATTGTGAGAGCTGGCAACACAACAGGTTGAGGATGAAACTTTGTAGCAGGAACTTCTTCCAGAGTTTTCCTGCTCCCCTGACACCCTCTTCCAAAGGTTTCTCTGTGAGAAGGGTAATTTGGGCACATGAAAGCAATTTATGCAGTAAAATGAATCCAGTCTAAAGGTTCAGTTCTCCTGCATATATCTAATCCAAACAATCTTTAAGGAACTTTCAATGAAAGTATAATTTGGGCATATAACAATAGTTGGCATTTATAACACCATCCATTATTCTTTGGGGAATAAAGGGAATTTTCTAAAGCCCAGATCCTGCAATGAGCTTTCTTGTGGGAGAACCCTCATCTCTGGGCAGGGGCCCTTGGGCTTCAGTTGCAGGATTGAGGCCTAAAATTGCTATTTGTATACTCCCCAATATATTTTCCTGACCATATTTAGATACATCCATGGCTACCAACAATTGTGAATGCACCTGTTTTTTTCTGCCCTGTTGTAATACCCAAAGGACACTGTCAGAATTGTGCCCTATTGTTGTGGATGTTGTATAAACACAGATAAAGAGGCAGTCCATTTTCCAGAAAACTTTCATTGTAAAATCTCATTTTTTTTTCTTCATAGGGTTAAATTTGGAATTGGGCAAAAAAATGAAGAGTGAATACCAGTATCTGTGGAATACTGTAACAAAATTAGCTGCCAGCTGTGATTTTGGAGATGCTTTTCCAGTGAGAACAACCTCACAACTGTTTCTTGAACAGAAACAAATGTTATTTAAAGGTACTAACAACTGTATAAAAATGACTGGTATAAGCATAATAATAATTGACAGTTATAAAATGTTTTACGTAGTCAAAGTGCTATACAGTTATGAACTTTTTAATTCTTTCCCTTCTAATAATTTATGACTTTATGGGTCTTTATGGGTCTTCTAATAATTTATGACTTTATGGGTCTTTATGGGTCTTCTAATAATTTATGACTTTATTGAAGTCAGTGACAAAACTCCCATTTTATGCCAAAAGGAGTCTGATTAGGCCCTGTGCATGAAATCCTGGCCCCATTGAAGTCAATGGGAATTTTGCTATTGACTTTACTGGGGCCAGGATGGCACCCTGTGGGTTTGATTCTCAGCCCTAAACCAGGTTCTTCGTGCTGGCAAAAGAGCTAAAACAGAGTAAATAAAATGATAATCTAAAAGCCCTGTTTCAGTTCAGGGACAAATTGTCTCAATGTGCAAGCATTGTGGTAGATAGCAAGAAGGCTGTCTATCGAGGACTTCCTCAAAAGCCCTGGCATGTGGGGTGTGCTGGGGGCAGAGCTGGAGCAGGGACAGGTATGGCAGGGGTAGTCTATAGCATACAGTGCTGTGGAGATTCCAGGCAGCACTGCAGCCCATAAGGCAGTCCTGGGAGGATGCTGCCACGTAAACATGCCCTCTGGGCTGTCTAATTACACTGGGAGCCATATAGCAGCCCAGAATCAGAAGGATGCAAAGTTGGCTTAAGGACCATTTATCCCCTGCCTCTGGACTCAGCTGCAAGGTCTGTGACTTTCCTGTCTATCGTTATCAGGCATTTATTCTTTCCATACTTGAGGGTAACTTCGGTTAAGCTTTTCAAATGTTTTGTTAAAACACCGCAGCGCTCTCCAGAAGACCTTTTGTAATATAAAAGGAAGTCTCTTGTGTTCCCCACATCTCTTGTGAATCAATACAGAGGCCATTTACAATCAGACTCATAATTTATATTCAATGTATACCATAATATTACAAATTCTCCTTTAACATCACTGATTATTACTTAACTTGTATTTCTTGTTACCATTTGATTTATAACATACACTTGACAAAAATTAGCAGGATGTTGTATGTACTTTTTGCTCTTTGGAATTGCAGAAGGTAACATAAGAGTGTATGTTTTAGTTAAACAGTATTTATCACGTTTTCATTAACCCTGCAAAGAATCTAAGGAAGAAATTCCCAGTATAGGGCTCATCCCAGTGAAATCTGACCTTGTTGAAGATTATGCTGGAACTGTTTTGGCAGATTTACCTATTTTAAGCAGGTACATTCTTTTTACATTTGTCTGGGTTTTTCTTTTTTAATTAAATGAGATGCTATGAGCTGATTCTTTACTGCCCTGCATCTTATGTCATTATTTACACTTGTGCAGTAGGTAGTATTTTACATCCACTTTGAACTGGTGTAAATATTAACATTAGGTGCAGAGTAAGGATGACTCAGACTCTAAATCCTGACTCCATGTTGTATTCTTTATCCATTTGTTGATTAGCCTTACAGTCTCTGATAATGCTTGCTCTACAGTTTCAAATAGCTGCTTTTACCATACAATGTGTACTTGAAGGGCCAGATACTGATCCCATAGAAGCCAATCACAGAATGCAAATTGATTCAAATGAGAGCGTTACCTGAATAAAGATTAAGTAACTATAGATTTGTAGGTTTTATGGATAACATGATTTAACCCTAGTAACAGGCTCTGTATTGGGATGCTGGAGGAGAAAACCTTTCCCTCCACTCAGGCCAATAAATGGCTTCAGAGTTGCTCCATGAAAGCTACCTGGGGGGTGGGGGTAGTAGCCGTTTAAACCCTCAATGAACCCCTGCTGTGAGTGGAGAATCTTTGTGGCAGTAGATTCTCTCCATTTGTCCCTTCCTCAGCGTTCCCCTGCTCTGCTCAGACACCTGCTTTGTATTCCCATACAGGGAGTCCTCACAGAGCTGTGTTCTGTGACACACAAAGGATGTACCCCTCCTGTACTGACTCCCAAATCCTGGCTTTGACAAAATTATGCATGGAACTCTGTTGTTTCTGTGGCCAAGAAGTGTGGATTTGCACTAAACTAAGTATCAAATATGAAGTCAGACAATACAGATGTGTACCTATTAAAGATTAGTTCTGTGACTTATACAATATGATTCTTCACTAATCCATAAAGAGTTAAGTGGGGAGGACAGGAAGCCACAAGAGCAAAATGAAGTCATGAGGAATCAGGTGCCTGCCACAGAAGAATTAAGAATATACAAGTGAAAAAAAGATCTCTTTGGTATGACATACTCTTCTAGTCAGTATTAGGTATTACAACAAATGCCAAAACATTTTGTTTATAATGAAGTGGGTATAAGGCTTGTTATATAGGATGTGCCAGAAAACTAAAAATACATAAGTATCACTGTATATACTGTGTGTATTTTTCAGCAATGATCCTGCAGTTACTTCACTTATTAAACAAACAGAATTTGATGAACTTCGGCACTGGCATTCAGGCAAACCTCTCAGTGATGATTATGACAGAACGAAGTGCACCAATGATGGTAAAAACATAAGACCTACTCGTCTAGTTGGATAAAACTCTACTGTTGTCAAGGTTATCACATTTTAGAGGAAAGACTGCTTTCATTCCAGATAATTTTCCACATATTATATAAATATACTTCAAATGGGTATTATTACAATAATTAGTTTTGAAGTCAATATATTTTGCCTGATTACATTAATTTATCTTGAATAGACCAAAGATTTATGACACAATCAATGCTGTAAGCCATATTTTCATGAGGCTCCCTTTTGCAAAAATTTGTGCAAAAATTTGTCACTTGTGCAGAAATTTACACATAGACAATATATATGTACACATACAATTTGGTATTTAAAATTGCAGTTTGGGTAACTGTATTTAACTTCTCAGGTCATATGCATAAGAGTTCAGATGACTGCACAAATGGGGCCATGGCTAGATTTACCCTATGAAAATAGCAGTAGAAAGCAAAATAACTTGTATACTTTTTAATTTTCTGGCATTTTTTCCTGTTTTCACATACCCAGAAAATAAACCAAGATTCCACGTTGATCTTAGATTTGCACATTTGTATTATCAAGTTAAATATACATTTGAGGGGCTACCAGCCACTTGTATACAAAACTCTTGCTCTGTTGAAAAATTACCATCTGCCAGAGCATTATATAGTGAATAAAACATCTTATGAGGTGTTTTACAGGACTTCTGTGTGATTATTAACAGATAGTTATTCATTTATAAAATAACTAGTGTAAACTCAATGCGTCAGATTCATCTCTGGTATCACTTCACTATTTACTTATAATGGATATGTACACCTGCTATGTATATATGTCTAGTGATTGTGTTTTGTAGGGATTAAACATGAATATGACACTAAGTGGCCAGATGCTCAGATGCCATAGCAATGGGCATAAGATAAGAATGTGAATGGAACAGAATAAACTAGAACAGAAAATGCCTTTGACCAATAAGTGTCTCAAGCCATATTATAATTGATGTTGGATGTTCTTCTTTAAGAGCTTCATTCCTGGTGGAACTCCACAATCCATTACATTAGTCATTTTTTTCCACTCCAGCCCAGTTGCTGTACGTTGCAGATAGATAAGCTGCTTTATACTTTTACTTTTAAGTTAAGTAATTGAATTAGTAGCACTAAAAATGGCTTCTAATTCAGCTTTCTAAAAAATGACCAACTTTAAAGACTTCTCTGAATCTCTATGATATATAGTTTAGAGAAGATATGTGGCATTGCTCCTTGAAGTTCAGCCACTTGAGAAGCACTGGTGACTATAACTTCAAAAGAAACTACCATATCGCTCTCATGACAAGATCTCTCAGCTGCTATGAAGTTTTACTATTAGGTTGTTTTAACCATCTTTCTATCCTTGCTTAAGTAACACCTTCTCATTATTATTTATTGTAATGTAAACTTTGTGTAAACTGTTTAACACTGCTAGTCTTAATGAGAAGTCTTTACTACTGTAGTTTGAACATTTATGTAAGGGTCAATATGAAATGATTCATGGTGGTATATGACTTATTACTGGGAGTATAATAGCTTTGAGCCAGATTTTAAAAAGTATTTAGGCACCTAAAGTGGCAAAAAGGGACCGAATGGGATTTCCTTTGAAGGTTATGTGCTGGCATCCAGGTGTTTTTGAAAATCCCAGTAGGTACCTATCTGCATCTTTAGGTGCCTAATGCCTAGATTTTCAAAGATCCATTGCTTTACTTAGCATTGCAAGGTCTAAGGTCCAGATTCACACCGAAATGCCTCTTTAGTCTAACACTTTGGTGCAACTCACATTCTCAAAACTACTACCCAGCTGCTGCCTAACCCCATAGGGTATGTCTACACAGCAGTTAAACACCCGGCTGGCCCAGGCCAGCTGACTTGGGCTTGCAGGGCTCAGGCTGTGGGACTGTAAAACTGCAGTGTAGATGCTTGGGCTGGAGCATGGGCTCTGGGACTATCCTCATCTACAGAGTCTCAGAGCTTGGGCTCCAGTCTGATCCCAGATATCTATACCACAATTCTACAGCCCTGTAATATGAGGTCTGCAAGTCTGAATCAGCTGACTTAGACCAGCCACAGTTGTTCAGCTGCTGCGTAGAGACCTAAGTCTTCATGGAACCTAGTTTCCATAGGTGGGCACATGCAAAGCTGCCTACGTCTTCATGCCACCCCATAGTAAATGAGCAGCTCAAAGCCCAAATGCAAGCCAAAGCCCCAGTGGCTCTGAAGCAGGATTCTCAAACTAGGTGAGAGAATGCCTCTCTTGCCAGCATGCCTACAGGTGCAGGCCCAGCACAAACAATAGATGGATGGTGTGTGTCCTCAGAATACCAATAGCCCAGTGATTAGGGCACTCAGCTGGGATGTTGGAGACTCAAGTCCTGCTCCAGATCAAGCAGAGTGGGGATTCAAACTTGGATCTCCCACATCCCATGGGAGTATTTTGGAAATACACAAATATGCTGTCTTTTGTGCTTGCCCTGAGCTGTAGATGTGCTGGTGAAATATATGTACCCTCACCTAGTTTGAGAATTCTGCTTCATGGCTGCCAGGATTTTGGTTTGCACTAGGGTTCTGAGCAGCTCACTAGCTGTGAGGGGGCATTCAGGACTTAGGTGGCTTTACACATGCCCACCTGCGGGGATATAGGCAGCAGTTGAGCATAGTTTTGAAAATGCCTAAATGTTGGGCATAAGTGCCTAAGTACCTTTGTGAATCTGGCCCTAAGTACCTAAATCAGTTTTGAAACTGGGACTTAAATTCTTATGTCAGCTAGGGTCAGATTTTGAAAAGGTGTTAAAGAGAGCAAAATGTCTATATACCTTTCAAATTCTGGCCTTGAGGCACTTTTGAAAATTTTATCCAAGGCCTAAATTTGGAGCTTTCATCTCTTGCCAAAAAACTAATACATTGGAATTCCACCAATTACCTTATAAGTCAAAAATAATGTTCTTTGTTTGCTGTAGCAAAGTCCAAAGGTCCAAAAGAAAGAAGGGGCATACAAAAGTTACAGTCTTATTATCGACTTTATGGAAGATCGTTGGAAGGCAACATTTCAAAGACAATTGTAACCCAGGTGGATGTGCCCTTGGTTCCCACAAGCACTAAGGCTGCTGTCACAAAGACAAAAAAATTACATGTAAGCATATTCAAGTTGTTCCATAGCATACCTATGCTTTCTGCTGTCCAAGCTAAGATTTTTCCTTTTGGTGTAGTTGCTTTAGTCAAGAATACTTACCTGGGATTTTTCATTTGTCAATCATTAGTAATTTTTATTGAAAGAATAAATCCATCCTTGCACCCTAGATTTAATTGGTAATTAGTGTAAACCCATTTTTACCCCTGTACAGAAATATAAACAAGTACCTGTGTTTGGAGCTGGAGCAGTAAAATAACAGAAAGCTTTAATTTTGGAGACCTATACAATTAATATGTGATTGGGTAGGAAACAAAAAATAAATTTAAGGTAGGGTTGGATTTTTACAAAACCTTTTCAGAAATAATCAGTTTAAAAATTGAATGAGATTCTTGAGGTTTGTTTAAATATGCTGCTTGAAAACTATATCAAAATAGCCATTAAAAAGATTGAAACAATCACACGGAAGATGCAGGTGGCTCATATGAATATTCCAAATTTGAAAAATACATGTGTATGACACATCTTTTATGTCAGTGTTTGTGGATCAAATTAATGTCATTACAGTACAGTTGAATAGAATCATAGAATCATAGAATATCAGGGTTGGAAGGGACCTCAGGAGGTCATCTAGTCCAACCCCCTACTCAAAGCAGGACCGATCCCCAACTAAATCATCCCAGCCAGAGCTTTGTCAAGCCTGACCTTAAAAACTTCTAAGAAAGGAGATTCCACTACCTCCCTAGGTAACGCATTCCAGTGTTTCACCACCCTCCTAGTGAAAAAGTTTTCCCTAATATCCAACCTAAATCTCCCCCACTGCAACTTGAGAGCATTACTCCTTGTTCTGTCATCTGCTACCACTGAGAACAGTCTAGATCCATCCTCTTTGGAACCCCCTTTCAGGTAGTTGAAAGCAGCTATCAAATCCCCCCTCATTCTTCTCTTCCGTAGACTAAACATCCCCAGTTCCCTCAGCCTCTCCTCATAAGTCATGTGTTCCAGTCCCCTAATCATTTGTTGCCCTCCGCTGGACTCTTTCCAATTTTTCCACATCCTTCTTGTAGTGTGGGGCCCAAAACTGGACACAGTACTCCAGATGAGGCCTCACCAGTGTCAAATAGAGGGGAACGATCACGTCCCTCGATCTGCTGGCAATGCCCCTACTTATACATCCCAAAATGCCATTGGCCTTCTTGGCAACAACGGCAAACTGTTGACTCATATCCAGCTTCTCGTCCACTGTAACCCCTAGGTCCTTTTCTGCAGAACTGCTGCCTAGCTATTCGGTCCCTAGTCTGTAGCGGTACATTGGATTCTTCCGTTGTAAGTGCAGGACTCTGCACTTGTCCTTGTTGAACCTCATCAGATTTCTTTTGGCCCAATCCTCCAATTTGTCTAGGTCCCTCTGTATCCTATCCCTACCCTCCAGCATATCCTCCCAGTTTAGTGTCATCTGCAAACTTGCTGAGGGTGCAATCCACACCATCCTCCATATCGTTTATGAAGATATTGAACAAAACCGGCCCAAGGACCGACCCTTGGGGCACTCCACTTGATACCGGCTGCCAACTAGACACGGAGCCATTGATCACTACCCGTTGAGCCCGACAATCTAGCCAGCTTTCTATCCACCTTATAGTCCATTCATGCAGGCCATACTTCTTTAACTTGCTGGCAAGAATACTGTGGGAGACAGTGTCAAAAGCTTTGCTAAAGTCAAGGAACAACACGTCCTCTGCTTTCCCTTCATCCACAGAGCCAGTTATCTCATCATAGAAGGCAATTAGATTAGTCAGGCATGACTTGCCCTTGGTGAATCCATGCTGACTGTTCCTGATCACTTTCCTCTCCTCGAAGTGCTTCAGAATTGATTCCTTGAGGACCTGCTCCATGATTTTTCCATGGACTGAGGTGAGGCTGACTGGCCTGTAGTTCCCCGGATCCTCCTTCTTCCCTTTTTTAAAGATGGGCACTACATTAGCCTTTTTCCAGTCGTACGGGACTTCCCCGGATCGCCATGAGTTTTCAAAGATAATGGCCAATGGCTTTGCAATCACATCCGCCAACTCCTTTAGCACTCTTGGATGCAACGCATCCGGCCCCATGGACTTGTGCACATCCAGCTTTTCTAAATAGTCCCGAACCACTTCTTTCTCCACAGAGGGCTGGTCACCTCCTCCCCATGCTGTGCTGCCCAGTGCAGCAGTCTGGGAGCTGACCTTGTTCGTGAAGAGAGAGGCAAAAAAAGCATTGAGTACATTAGCTTTTTCCACATCCTCTGTCACTAGGTTGCCTCCCTCATTCAGTAAGGGGCCCACACTTTCCTTGACTTTCTTCTTGTTGCTAACATACCTGAAGAAACCCTTCTTGTTACTCTTAACATCTCTTGCTAGCTGCAACTCCAGGTGTGATTTGGCCTTCCTGATTTCACTCCTGCATGCCCGAGCAATATTTTTATACTCATCCCTGGTCATTTGTCCAATCTTCCACTTCTTGTAAGATTCTTTTTTGTATTTAAGATCAGCAAGGATTTCACTGTTAAGCCAAGCTGGTCGCCTGCCATATTTACTATTCTTTCTACACATCGGGATGGTTTGTCCTTGTAACCTCAATAAGGATTCTTTAAAATACAGCCAGCTCTCCTGGACTCCTTTCTCCCTCATGTTATTCTCCCAGGGGATCTTGCCCATCAGTTCCCTGAGGGAGTCAAAGTCTGCTTTTCTGAAGTTCAGGGTCCGTATTCTGCTGCGTTTGTTTCTTCTTTGTGTCAGGATCCTGAACTCGACCATCTCATGGTCACTGCCTCCCAGGTTCCCATCCACTTTTGCTTCCCCTACTAATTCTTCCCGGTTTGTGAGCAGCAGGTCAAGAAGAGCTCTGCCATTAGTTGGTTCCTCCAGCACTTGCACCAGGAAATTGTCACCTACATTTTCCAAAAACTTCCTGGATTGTCTGTGCACCGCTGTATTGCTCTCCCAGCAGATATGAGGGTGTTTGAAGTCTCCCATGAGAACCAGGGCGTGCGATCTAGTAACTTCTGCGAGTTGCCAGAAGAAAGTCTCGTCCACCTCATCCCCCTGGTCCGGTGGTCTATAGTAGACTCCCACCACGACATCACCCTTGTTGCTAACACTTCTAAACTTAATCCAGAGACTCTCAGGTTTTTCTGCAGTTTCATACTTGAGCTCTGAGCAGTCATACTGCTCTCTTACATTCAGTGCAACTCCCTCACCTTTTCTGTCCTTCCTGAACAGCTTATGTCCATCCATGACAGTACTCCAGTCATGTGAGTTATCCCACCAAGTCTCTGTTATTCCAATCACATCATAATTCCTTGACTTTGCCAGGACTTCCAGTTCTCCCTGCTTGTTTCCTAGGCTTCGTGCATTTGTGTATAGGCACTTGAGATAACCCGCTGATCGCCCCTCTTTCTCAGAGGAGCCCTCCCCTCTCACGCGCTCCTGCTTGTGCTTCCTCCCGGTATCCCACTTCCCCACTTACCTCAGGGCTTTGGTCTCCTTCCCCCGGTGAACCTAGTTTAAAGCCCTCCTCACTAGGTTAGCCAGCCTACTTGTGAAGATGCTCTTCCCTCTCTTGGTTAGGTGGAGCCCGTCTCTGCCTAGCACTCCTCCTTCTTGGAACCCCATCCCATGGTCAAAGAATCCAAAGCCTTCTCTCCGACACCACCTGCGTAGCCATTCGTTGACTTCCACGATTCGACGGTCTCGACCCAGGCCTTTTCTTTCCACGGGGAGGATGGACGAGAACACCACTTGCGCCTCAAACTCCTTTATCCTTCTTCCCAGAGCCACGTAGTCTGCAGTGATCCGCTCAAGATCATTCTTGGCAGTATCATTGGTGCCCACGTGGAGAAGCAGGAAGGGGTAGCGATCCGAGGGCTTGATGAGTCTCGGCAGTCTCTCCGTCACATCGCGAATCTTAGCTCCTGGCAGGCAGCAGACTTCTCGGTTTTCCTGGTCGGGGTGGCAGATAGATGACTCAGTCCCCCTGAGGAGAGAGTCCCCGACCACTACCACCCACCTCCTTCTCTTGGGAGCGGTGGTCATGGAACCCCCAACCCTAGGACAGTGCATCTCATGCCTTCCAATCGGCGGAGTCTCCTTCTGCTCCCTTTCCTCAGACGTATCATTTGATCCACTCTCCGCATTAGTACCTGTGGAGAGAACATGAAAATGGTTACTTACCTGTATCTGCGTTGCTGGTACATGGACGTTCCCCTTTTTTCTTCTGGAGGTCACATGATGCCAAATTTCTTCACCGTCCTCCTGTTCCCGATGTGCAGCCTGCTCTGAATCTTCAGAACCTTGTGCCCGTAGAAGCATATCCTGACGTCTGTCCAGGAAATCTTCAGTTTCTCTTATGCAACGCAGGGTCGATACCTGTTGCTCCAGACCTTGAACCTTCTGTTCCAATATGGAGACCAGCTTGCACTTTGTACAGACAAAGTCGCTTTGTCCTGTGGAAGAAAGACAAACATAGCACATCCAGTGCAGGTCACAACAGCTGAACACCCCCCATCCATATTACCTTCCTTCTACGAGCTTCCTCAGGAGTTGTAGAGGTAATTACTCAGAGAAGCCGGCAAGATGTAAGCCTCAGTGGGCTCTCCCTGGGCAAACTCCCAGGCAAACTCCTTCTGTTAGCTGCTCAGCTGGTCGCTGCTCAGCTGGTTCGCAGCTGACTGGCTTTTTATACAGTCAGGCCCACTTAAGGCTCACCTGGAACAAAGCACTCCCTGTTCCCGCCCTTTTCAAACAACCAACCAAGCACACGGTCAAACTGTCCTCACAACAAACACTCAGATACTCAGATACTCACCAACATAGCCTCCTTAATGCAGCCCTTAGCGTACCTCCTCTCAGGCAGGTACTGTACTCTTGGTTCTGAGCTACAATTTGTGGGTTAAAGTCTCAAGTCTTAGTTGGACTCATGGCTAGTACTAACATTTGGGGTGACAGGGATGGCAATAGAGGACATTAGTTTGTGTTTGTTTTGAGAAAATATTCCTAACCAATGCAAAATCTAAAAGATCTTTGATTTTGATTTCCCTGCATTTGTGACAAATAATGTCTGAATTTATATATCAAGAAAGATTTGATCCTGCAAGCACTATTCCATATTAAATTGCTGACTAGAATAATATGTGCACTGTTTCTGATTTCACAGGATACATGAAAAAATGTTAATGGGCAAGATTGAGCAATAATAATTATTACTGTATTTCTTAGTTAAAATATCATTACCATTTTGTATCATTCAGTGTGGAGTATAGTTTTAGGGCCTGATCAAATGCCCATTGAAGTCCCCAAGAGTCTTTTCATTGACTTCCGTGGGCATTTGATTAGTCTCTAATTGTCTTCAGTTTACTGAAATACCTGGAACTACAATTAGAATTTTCATTTTCCAGGCTTAAAATAAATGCCTTCAAGTTGTGATTAAACCGTCTTTTTCATTTTTCATGTTTGTGGCTCTTTAGATATTAGAAAGTTAAAGAACTATTTCGTATACTTTTAGTATGATTTGTTGAATAAGCCTTTTTTTGTAAAACATGTACCAGTATTTACCAATAAATTATGACCTGCACAGAATTCAGTACTATTTTAAACAAAATTCAAAGCAAAACAAAACACACAAACGGGGCAAAATCCTATAATTTGCAGTCAGTTGTTATTCAGGCGAAACTCCCATTTACTTCCAAGGATTGGGCTCAAGGCTTACAACATTTTTCATATTGCTTGCACACATTGGTGTTTAGTTCTGTATATCTTTATTAATTTTTTTGTAGAAAAGTAAAGCAGAAATAATTGCAGAGGAAAACCAGAAGCGACTAGGAGCTAAAGAAGAGAAGAAAGAACAGGAACAATGGAGTGCCTTATCTGTGTCAACTGAAAGTGAAATTAAAGAGAATTTTACCTGTGGAATAAATAGACTGGAGAATTTCCTTAAGACATGTCAAAGTAATTCTGTGAAATTCACAGCAGAAATGGCAGGACTGAATGTCTGTTTAGAAGTTTGGAAGGAACACTGCAGAAGCCAAGGTATGTTTTCTGAATTCATTTTGGGCCACAATCATTCTGCATCCTGCATCCCCAGTCCCAGCCCCCAACCCCCACCACCTCCAAAGCTTTCATTAGACTTTCACAGCTAGAATAAAGGCACATAGTAATGCTAATTTTGAAGTATGGGAAGAATTAAGCCTCTTTTCAATTGCTGGCCAGAATTTAGCCCACTATTGGTAAATTAGGGATGCCATGAGTCAGATTTAAATTACCCACTTAAACTATATTGTAACTGTTTTCTTATATCACCAAACAGTAGGCACACATTACAAACATAAAATCTTGATTTCACTATACAAAATGTAGAAGAATGCATAAGCTGTTCACTGAGCTGAGTTGTACAACGGAAGGTGACTGGACTGGTCTGTAGAGCCTGGGGCAGTTAACATCCCCACAACACT
This sequence comes from Natator depressus, assembly GCF_965152275.1. Classification (NCBI taxonomy): domain Eukaryota; kingdom Metazoa; phylum Chordata; order Testudines; family Cheloniidae; genus Natator; species Natator depressus. The sequence goes on along the minus strand of NC_134237.1, from coordinate 68,644,237 downwards.
ATCAGGAGCCTGTGTAAAGCTGCAGCTAAAGAGTATTACGGAGATTAGGTGCCACAGGAAGTACATCCTGAAGGGGCCAGAGCAATAGCAACCTATACCCCTCTGATTGGCCCATGCTTACTATTTCATCCTAGAAGGTGCCCTAGGAAGGTGTCTGAACAAGCAAGCAGACATGTAACTTGCTGTGGCTCTAGACCTTGCCTTGTGTTTCCAATCACTAGTCTCTTACCCTGACTTCAGCCTGGTACTGATCTCTGGTCTTTGACTCTGACCTAGACTCTTGCCTCCTGATTCCAGCCTGGTAACCACTGCTGACCTCTGGTCTTTGACCTTTGCTTGACTCTGACCCTGACATTTGCCTAGTGAGCCCAGCTGTAGCAATTACACTGGTACCTGCTCGCAGACTAGTGCATTGTGGCCATCCTTGACTTGGTGACACCAACCCAGCAGTGACCACTAGGCCAGACGGCCTACGCCCTGGCCCCTTGCAGGTTTGGCCTACATGAGCAGCTAGAGCATTTCGTCTGCACATAGTCCAATCACATAGTCCAAGTATGGGGAAAGAGCCATGCCACCTCTCCTGGGATCTTTTAAAAATAAAATAAAATTTAAAAAACACCGCACACATGGTTGGAGGAGTGGGGTCTGGTCCCAAAACCTGAAGGGTAGATTGAAACAGCTTCTGATGATTTGATTATATATCAAATGGTTCCTTTATTTATTTTAGGCAAAAAATCGAGAGATTTAAGCATAGCTGTCCAAGTGATGAGGAGAATTCATATACTTCTTGAAAAACACCAGGAACTATTAAAGAAGTCACATGTACAAAAGTTGTCCAGATGTCTGAAATACCTTGGATTTGAGAATTTGGCATGCTCTTTGTCTAGCGAGGTAATTCTTATAGAATACAATTAATTTTTACAGAATATAATTAACCAATGAAATTAAAAGTGGTACAACAAAGATTACTTTGGCACTTGTGCCCATTTCCTGACAGTTTACACCCATTGGGCCTGAACCTGGCCAAATTGAAGCCAACTTCCCAATGTGTTACTTTACACTGCCACTTTTATCATCCAAATGTTGCATTGTAACACTGTAGAACAAGAAAATATGGTTCTAAACCTCACAGAATGATATAAAATAGAATCTTAACAAAAATTTATACAAATTATTCAGTCCTTCATAAAATGTAGCTGATATGCAATTATTTATACAGTACAAGCTGTTGTTTTAGGCTTTCTGCAGGCTCAGGGAGACATAACTGCAGCCATTTATACTTGTTTCATGTATTACTTCAGTCTGTAATTTAACATTGAATAATACTTGTGGAATCAAATCTTTCCATAGCAGACAAATGCAGATGTATATTCAGCTTGCCTTAGAGTACATGGACTTTGCTGATAACTATCAGATCCATTAAAAAATTATGGTCACATTCTCACTACATCTGCATGTAGAATTCCCATTAACTTTTATGATTTCATGCATTGCTCAAGCCAGCATTGTATGGTCTTCGGTATGGAAGTGTCTGAAAGTCACCTCACCTCCTCAGCACACATCAAACTATTTTTTCAAAGCTTGTATAATGTTCTACAGTGCAAAAGCCAGATGCCATTTTCAATTACTCTATCCCTAATTCTAAATCTGTCTTGAATTTTAATTTGACCTTGCAGATAATAGAAAGTGACAATGAGAAGATAACTGAATATACTACTGAGATGGGAGCAGCTCGTTTTCAGCTGCAATATATGGGCTGCTACTTGTTCAGAGAAGAGAGGAAAGATCCAGATCCCAGAGTACAGCATTTTATACCAGACACATGGCAGGTAATGTTACATGTAAACTATTTTTAAATAGTGCTGTTAGAGATTCTGTCAAGGTTTTCTTTCAAAATTTACAAAAGCAGTAAATGAGAGTCATACATGATAATAAACATATTTCATTTCTCTCACTGTTGTAATTTATCCTCTCATTTACCCCCTTTTATCTGTTGTTTACTGTCTTATGCTACTTTCTGTCTTATGCTACTTGAAGCCCCAGTCCTGCACTGGGATCTTCTAGCACTGACTCCCAAGGCCATATGGTGTCCCAGAAGACAATGCAGTGATGTCCTGTGGAAGGCAGTGAAACTGCATGGTACAAGACTCTGCAGTCACAGATCCCCATGCGAGATCAGGGCCTTAGAATCTAAACTCCGCAGGGCAGCAACCTATCATTTTTTACCTGTCTGTTAAGTATCAAGAATACCTCTGGAACTTTGTGTGCATGGGTGGTAATAATTGTAATATGATTCACTTTCATGAATAATCTGAGTTTTAATTTTAAGTTATTTATTGAAAGACAATTAGAAATGTACCAGTGAAGTACCAATTTTTTTTTGTTTACACAGGGTGGAGAGTAATAGTTTCAGTGCATTTGGTGTGTTATTACTTATTTACACAATATCTGTAACAAATACACTGTAATGGGGTTTTACATTTAACTATTTCATTGGACTGTCTGGGAAACAATCCCACATTCCTTGTACACCCAAAGCTTCCAATGGCCCAAGGATAAGAAAACTTGTCAAATCTCTGGGTTTACACTGCAGAGAAACAATTTTTTGTCGGGGGGAAAGCTCCTAGTCTATGGGTAAATCCTTGTTGAATTGGCTGCCCTTCTCCATCCACCTGTCTCTAGGAAAAGAACAGTTGATCCAAGCTGCTGCATGTTCTGAAGGAACGCCTGTTCCCTCAGCAAACAGAGCAAACATAGCTCTCTCCATATTATCAGTAGCAAGGGGGTGAAAGGCTGAATCAGAAACAGCTTGCTCTTTTCTCATGTTCACACCTGCAAAAATGTCACTTGCTTGAGGAGCAACATAAAACTTGGCAAATATGCTGGGAGTGGGGAAGAGATTGCCAGTGCTGCCACTTCCTCCCTCCGACCTCCACCCTGGCCAAGTTCTAAAGGTCATTGGTGGGGTGGGGAGAAGAATAATGAAATGCTGGGGAGTGGGAGTTGGGAAGAGCTCTGGGCTGTGTGGTTAAGCAGTACTGGTATAACATTTCTGACGTAAGAAACAATGACTGCATTAGAGAAAATGGTGACTTTTTTGCTTCTAAATTATATACTGCTGAACTGACTGGTTCATATTTTGCTTTTTTTTTTGGAAAAGTTCCCTTTTGAACTGAAAACTTTCTTGCATCAACAATTCAAACCCAAGTGAATTTTCCAGGCCAAATTACGGAAAAAGATAGTTTACAATTAAAAATCAAAGTGTGATGGAAAAAATATAACACTACTGCAGCAACAGAGAAAAATGTTTTGAACTTTATAATATTGATATTAAGCATATCAATCTAGAATCTATATATATATAAAATGAAATGTATTGAAAGAAATGACTTGTTTTATCTCCAGCGAGAGCTTCTTGATGTTGTAGACAATAATGAGTCTGCAGTGATTGTTGCTCCTACTTCATCAGGGAAAACCTATGCTTCATATTATTGCATGGAGAAAGTTCTGAAAGAGAGCAATGAAGGAGTAGTTGTATATGTTTCACCAACAAAGGTATGGCTATATCTAATTACATATTTTGTATGTTGACTATAGTATTTCCCGATACGATTAAAACAATTTTAGTGATTATTTAAACTGATTTAGATTATATGTGTCTGCTTTAATTAGACATATCTACTTTAATTAAACATGTTTAGAAATATCCCATCTGATATACAGAATTTAGTTTGTATTAATGTTCATACAGCACTTTGAAGGTGGCAAGCACTAAATAAGTGTATATTATGTCAATGATGAAAGTAGCATTTGATCAGGGTATCAAAAAACATAGGAACCTAGTAATTGCCTGCTGGATCGGACCTAAGGTCAATCTAGTCAAATATCCAGTCTCTGATAGCGGTAGTACCAGATGCTTCAGAGAAAGAAGCAAGAAACCCCATAATAGGCAAATGTGGGATAATCTTTTTAATGAGGGTTTTATCCTAATCCCAGATAGTTAGAAATCGTCTTAAACTGTGAAGTTTGGGGTTTTATAATCCTTTCAAAGCTAATTTTTAGCATTAACTGTTATAAGTCTGGATATTAACACACAGAAAACTAGGAATGCACATTCAGTGCATATATGATGCATCTAATACATGTGCAGTTTTTCAATACTGCATGTGAAATCAAATTTTGTGCACATTTGTGATTGTTGGGAATCCAAATGGCATTTGCATTTGCAAATAAAGAATCTGTGCACACAAATTTTGCCTGCACCCTCAGAGTCTGACTTTTGGAAAATTCTGGAACATACTGTAGGCCAAACAGCAAAAATTAAGATGTTTGTACACCAATGCGAGGAGCCTAGGTAACAAAATGGGGGAACTAGAGCTACTGGTGCAGGAAGTGAAACCAGATATTATAGGGATAACAGAAACATGGTGGAATAGTAGTCATGACTGACTACAGGTATTGAAGGGTATGTGCTGTTTAGGAAAGACAGAAATAAAGGTAAAGGTGGTGGAGTAGCATTGTATATCAGTGATGAGGTAGAATGTAAAGAAATAAGAAGCAATGAAATGGATAAGACAGAGTCCGTCTGGGCAAAAATTACATTGGGGAAGAAAACTATTAGAGCCTCCCCTGGGATAGTGCTTGGGGTGTGCTATAGACCACCAGGATCTAATTTGGATATGGATAGAGCCCTCTTTAATGTTTTTAATTAAGTAAATACTAATGGAAACTGCATGATCATGGGAGACTTTAACTTCCCAGGTATAGACTGGAGGATGAGTGCTAGTAATAATAATAGGGCTCAGATTTTCCTAGATGCGATAGCTGATGGATTCCATCATCAAGTAGTTGCTGAACCGACTAGAGGGGATGCCATTTTAGATTTGGTTTTGGTGAGTAGTGAGGACCTCATAGAAGAAATGGTTGTAGGGGACAATCTTGGTTCAAGTGATCATGAGCTAATTCAGTTCAAACTGAACGGAAGGATAAATAAAAATAAATCTGCAACTAGGGTTTTTGATTTCAAAAGGGCTGACTTTCAAAAATTAAGGAAATTAGTTAGGAAAGTGGATTGGACTGAAGAACTTATGGATCTAAAGGCAGAGGAGGCCTGGGATTACTTTAAATCAAAGCTGCAGAAGCTATCGGAAGCCTGCATCCCAAGAAATGGGAAAAAATTCATAGGCAGGAGTTGTAGACCAAGCTGGATGAGCAAGCATCTCAGAGGAGTGATTAAGAAAAAGCAGAAAGCATACAGGGAGTAGAAGATGGGAGGGATCAGCAAGGAAAGCTACCTTATTGAGGTCAGAACATGTACGGATAAAGTGAGACAGGCTAAAAGTCAAGTAGAGTTGGACCTTGCAAAGGGAATTAAAACCAATAGTAAAAGGTTCCATAGCCATATAAATAAGAAGAAAACAAAGAAAGAAGAAGTGGGACCACTAAACACTGAGGATGGAGTGGAGGTCAAGGATAATCTAGGGATGGCCCAATAGCTAAACAAATACTTTGCCTCAGTCTTTAATAAGGCTAAAGAGGATCTTAGGGATAATGGTAGCAAGTCAAATGGGAATGAGGATATGGAGGTAGATATTACCATATCTGAGGTAGAAGCGAAACTCAAACAGCTTAATGGGACTAAATCAGGGGGCCCAGATAATCTTCATCCAAGAATATTAAAGGAATTGGGACCCAAAAATTGCAAGCCCATTAGCAAGAATTGTTAATGAATCTGTAAACTCAGGGGTTGTACCGTATGATTGGAGAATTGCTAACATAGTTCCTATTTTTAAGAAAGGGGAAAAAAGTGATCCGGGTAACTACAGGCCTGTTAGTTTGACATCTGTAGTATGCAAAGTCTTGGAAAAATTTTTGAAGGAGAAAGTAGTTAAGGACATTGAAGTCAATGGTAAATGGGACAAAATACAACATGGTTTTACAAAAGGTTGATCATGCCAAACCAAACTGATCTCCTTCTTTGAGAAAGTAACAGATTTTTTAGACAAAGGAAACACAGTGGATCTAATTTACCTAGATTTCAGTAAGGCATTTGATACCGTGCCACATGGGGAATTATTAGTTAAATTGGAAAAGATGGGGATCAATATGAAAATTGAAAGGTGGATAAGGAATTGGTTAAAGGGGAGTCTACAACGGGTCCTACTGAAAGGTGAACTCTCAGGCTGGAGGGAGGTTACCAGTGGAGTTCCTCAAGGATTGGGACCAATCTTATTTAATCTTTTTATTACTGACCTCGGCACAAAAAGTGGAGTGTGCTAATAAAGTTTGTGGATGATACAAAGCTGGGAGGTATTGCCAATTTAGAGAAGGACCGGGATATCATACAGGAGGATCTGGATGACCTTGTAAACTGGAGTAATAGTAATATGATGAAATTTAATAGTGAGAAGTGTAAGGTTATGCATTTAGGGATTAATAACAAGAATTTTAGTTATAAGCTGGGGACGCATCAATTAGAAGTAACGGAGGAGGAGAAGGACCTTGGAGTATTGGTTGATCATAGGATGACTATGAGCCGCCAATGTGATATGGCCGTGAAAAAAGCTAACGCGGTCTTGGGATGCATCAGGAGAGGCATTTCCAGTAGAGATAAGGAGGTTTTAGTACCATTATACAAGGCACTGGTGAGACCTATCCTGGAATACTGTGTGGAGTTCTGGTCTCCCATGTTTAAGAAGGATGAATTCAAACTGCAACAGGTACAGAGAAGGGCTACTAGGATGATCTGAGGAATGGAAAACTTGTCTTATGAAAGGAGACTCAAGGAGCTTGGCTTGTTTAGCCTAACCAAAAGAAGGTTGAGGGGAGATATGATTGCTCTCTATAAATATATCAGAGGGATAAATACCGGAGAGGAATTATTTAAGCTCAGTACCAATGTGGAAACAAGAACAAATGGATATAAACTGGTCATTGGGAAGTTTAGACTTGAAATTAGACGAAGGTTTCTAACCATCAGAGGAGTGAAGTTTTGGAATAGCCTTCCAAGGGAAGCAGTGGGGGCAAAAGATCTATCTGGCTTTAAGATTAAACTCGATAAGTTTATGGAGGAGATGGTATGATGGGATAACATGATTTTGGTAATTAATTGATCTTTAAATATTCATGGTAAATAGGCCCAATGGCCTGTGATGGGATGGGATCTGAGTACCCAGGAAAGAATTTTCTGTAGAATCTGGCTGGTGAATCTTGCCCATATGCTCAGGGTTTAGCTGATCGCCATATTTGGGGTTGGGAAGGAATTTTCCTCCAGGGCAGATTGGAAGAGGCCCTGGAGGTTTTTCACCTTCCTCTGTAGCATGGGGCACGGGTCACTTGCTGGAGGATTCTCTGCTCCTTGAAGTCTTTAAACTACGATTTGAGGACTTCAATAGCTCAGACATAGGTGAGAGGTTTTTCGCAGGAGTGGGTGGGTGAGATTCTGTGGCCTGTGTTGTGCAGGAGGTCGGACTAGATGATCATAATGGTCCGTTCTGACCTTAGTATCTATGAATCTATGAATCTATGTTTTAAACTTTTGCAAAAAGAGTTAAAATCCAGAATTAATATTATATACACCAGCTCACACATCAAGTTTCTTCAATATCAGTTATGAATAAAACTAAAAAATAAGTGTTGTTATAGTACTCTCAACTTCTATTGCTGATCTAAATTAATATTGGTGTCGAAAATTTTGAAGCCTGTGCACATCTCAGAGCACCATACTAATGTAGATGTACATTTTCTAGTAGCTTTATTAATGATCTGTTTTATGTAATAATGACTAGGCTCTTGTAAACCAAGTGATGGGAACTATATACAATCGGTTCACCAAGACATTGCCTCATGGATTAGTAGTAGGTGGAACTTTCACAAGGGATTATCGCCATGATACCCTGAACTGTCAGGTACAGTATTCTAGATGTATTACTGCATACTAAATTGATTTAAATAGTGACTTTTGCACTTTTGATTGACTCCTCATAAAGTTTATTTTTGATAAAAATAATGTTGACATAACTATGTAAAGATTAGAAAAAATCTGAGTTACTTGAGCCCAAGGTTCCATCCTGCCTACTAGGAACTCTCTACCTGTAGGGCACAACCTACGTATTGGCCGTGAGGGGGCCTTTGCTTGATTGTATGCTGTAGCTGAGAAATACAGAAAGAAAACCAATCAAAATCCTTCAGGCATCAGCACCCAGCAGGTTCAAGGATAGGGTAATGAAAGAGATTCTCTGCTCCCTTCTTTTCTCTTGCTGCTTCTGTACAAACCAACTCCAGTGGAAACTCAAACCCTCCCTTCCACATGCTCAACTCCTAACCTTCTGTTATAGTGCTCAGCTCCAGATTGAGGTGCTGCAAGAAAGTGTGGAGCCCACAGAAGGCTGTGTGTGGAGTTGATAGAGGATGGGGAAATACAGCCCATTTAGCACCAGCACACTTTTGCTCACCTCCGGAGCCTTCAATATCTCCCATCGCTAGTGGCTCCCATGAGCACCAGCCTTCCTTCCAGTAGCCTCACCAAACCATATATCCCCACCAGTCTTCATACCCAGTGTTTTCCTATTCAGCATCCATCACCAAAACCACACTGGGGTTCTTGATATCCAGTCACACAGTGAATGGCCTCCAAGAGTGCAAACTGTAGGATTTAGATTGATCCTGGCAAAAAACCGATGGATGGATTTGCTGTCTTGGTTGAAAACAGCTTCTGTGGATGCCTTAAACTGAAAGTCAAGGTGTAGTACTATTATAGCCAAGCTAATTAAAGATTCAAAACCCCCAAACAGGGTTTTCACCCTGAAAAAGGAGGAGACTCTGTAAAGTCCATTAGGGACTTCGCTGTTGCTATTAATTTTCTGTGGAAGGTACTCAGCTGCAGTGGTGATGGGCAGCATTATAAAACCCTAAGATATCTAGATAGGATCACATTTATTGAACATGATAGTTAAGCTATAGTATTACCTTGGCCCTTACAGTTTTAGAAACACTGTTAGCTTTGCCATAAAGTAAACAACATCAATATTCATTATTTTCTCATCAGTGATATTTACACTGCATTGCATTTGAGGACTTATTCCTGTGCTGATGTTCTTCCACAAAAAGAACACTACTTTTAAAAACACATAAAATATAATAAATAGAACTGCATTTTTTAAATTATTCCAACAGAACGAGGCCAAAGTTTTTTTGTTATCTGTAACACATATTGGGCCCAATCCCAAAGCAGCATTCTTGTTCAGGGAAAAAGTGAAACAAGTCATAAGCTATATGCAGTACATAGGGACCTTGGTGCAGTAGCCACTCTAGCAAAATGTTGTGATTCTCATATACATAATAGCATTAGTGCATGGTGGATCAGGTTGAACGTAAAATTTATTTATATCTTGCATATCTGGGGATCAAGCAACTATGTCATGACCTGGGATGTGGATGGTAAGGCCTAAAGGCTGGAGCCAGAGCCAGAGTCAGGAACCAAAGCCTGTGGTCAGAATCAGTAGGGAAGCAGGCCTAGAACAGATGGAGCAAGACAGGCACAAGCGAGATCACAGCTGTGGGCATATGCATTGGACAGCCAGAGATCACTTGTTGCTGTTGGGCTTAAGAGCCGGCTTGCTGACTTGGCCACTCAGGTGGCGTAGTCAATCAAGTGTCCCTGCTGTGGGTCAGCTGTGCTCATAGGCAACCCAGGAACTAGGCAGGTGCAGGTGCAAGTCCTCATTGCTGACACTATACATTTATAATTACCCTCCCTTTTCAATGATGAAAGCTATTTTTTTTTTTTACATTTCATTTGTCAGTAGGCTTAGAAGTAATAGGTCACAAACATTTCTTTTCAGATACTTGTGACGGTGCCTCAGTGTTTAGAAATCTTGTTGCTATCTCCTCATCGCCAGGATTGGGTCAAAAGAATAAGATATGTTATATTTGATGAGGTAGGTGTCTTTTAACAGAAATCAAATTTGCTAATGTATGAAATGTTTGAAGGAAGGAACCAAAGACTGCATTTTTCAAAATATCTGTTATTACTGGCCAGCGCCCATCTCTGGCAATATAGCTGTAAACTTCTTAATTTTCAAGACATAAATTCTTCCACTTCCATCTTGTCCCTCATAGTACCGCTATATTTAACTGCATAGAAATTTACCAAATCTTTTTTTTAAAAATTGAAATGCTAAATCTCACCAAATCTGACACCTAGCATACAATTTAGGGGCAGATTCTGTATTCCTTATGCATCTAAGACTGCTAGGGCAGTCAGTGGGAGGCTTGGGTCCAAAATGAATATAGTATTGAGTCCTTCAGATCTGATCCAATACCACTGAAGTCATTAGAAGGACTCAGTGGGCATAGGGAGTGTGTCCTTAATGACACATGCAGCAATTTGTGAATTTTTGGCACTCATTTTGTGAAGTAAGTTATTTTTCTCATTAAAATGTCATTCCATATTTTAGGCTGATTTTTTTCACATATATATAGGTCCATTGTCTTGGTGGGGAAATTGGAGCAGAAGTTTGGGAGCACCTCCTGGTTATGATTCGATGTCCATTTCTGGCTCTCTCTGCAACTATCAGTAACCCTGAACATCTTACTGAGTAAGCATGAACTTTTTTTTTACTTATAAGAGCATGTGAATTATATAAATTGGATGGGACAAAATTACCTCAGAGAGTACAGCATGAAACGTAGGTGAAAATATTCAGTTTATTTAAAAAAATATCTGGTTCAGAGCTGGATTGCTACAGCTCTTACTTGGTAAGACCCAATACCTCTGCCTGGCCCAGCTTACATTGTGACTCCAGCTGTGGTGGAGAGAGCAGAGGTTCCTCCCTTATACCCGCTGCCATGAGCAGGGAGGAGATAGTGGAATGAGCTCTGGCTACACCCCACTACTTGCTTCTGCCTGGAGAAGTGCCAGAAATTGATTTTCATAATTATCTATATCTGCTCCGGAAAGACGTATAGACATACATACACAAAACAAAAAGAAAAGGAGTACTAGTGGCACCTTAGAGACTAACCAATTTATTTGAGCATAAGCTTTCGTGAGCTACAGCTCACTTCATCAGATGCATTCACAAAACAGTAATTTGTTATTACATTGATGGCCATATTTGTTGTTTTCTTGTCTACATCTAGTCACGGGTGATTCAGTTTGGCAGAAGTAAGAACTCCTTTTTCTTGCTGGACTTTCTTCCCCCATTCCAAGAACAAAATTCAAATTCAAGGATTTTTTTTATTTATTTTTTTTTTGGTGAAGTAGCAGGAAAGTTTGGTTAAGGGAGTAGTAAAGGTTGCTTTCACAAAATTTCTACAAAATCAAGGAATGTAGCTGAGGCTCGGATTTTAAAAACATAGCCACATATTTACATATCTTTCCTTTTAACGTGTTCTAAATACACCTTGCTATTTTATTTCAGTTCTTTTACAGAAGCTTTACCTTTATTTTGTTCTTGCACTCTAGATGGCTACAATCAGTAAAAAGATACTGGCAACTTGCTGAAAGTACAATAGAAGAAAGCCCTGGTTCTTCTACAACTGCCAGGAAATGTACAAGGAAGCAAAAACTACAAAAAACAAAAAAATCATATAGAGTTAGACTAGGTCTGTATCAGAATATTTTTAAATATAGAAAATACAATTTGTGCCCCAATCATGAAAAGACTTACACGTGCTAAAGTTTATGAACTGTGAACAGTTCCATCAAAGTAAAAATCTTTACAGAATGGGGCCTTAATTTTTAAAAGAAACAAGCATTGATGCAATTTCATAAATAAATGTATGCTTGTATATACAGTACTGCATGGAGACAGATACAATGATCTGGAAAAGTATGTGTGTTCTCTCAAGGATAATGATTTCGTCATTGATCACTATCACCCATGTGCTGCATTAACAGTCAGTCATGTAAGTATAATAGCAGAGACAAAATGGTTTTATCAGTTCTTATATTAGCAACATTAACCAAAAAAATCATTCTGCTGATTCTTTTGTTTAATGTACGTATAGATTGAGAACTATGGTATTCCTTCAGACACTACCTTCTCTCCACGAGAGAGTATCCAGCTATATGACATGATGGCAAAAGTCTGGGAAGAGTGGCCACGATTACAGGTGTGTATACACAATTGTACACGGACTATATTTTTTGAAGATACTGAGAGAGCAGTTTGCTATTATTTTTATTGCTGGTGTTTTCAAGGAGTTAGATCCTGAGGAATTTACCTCTTTCAAGAATAAAATAGTAATCACAAAGGCAGATGCAAAAAATTATGAACAGGAGCTGAAGAAAGAACTAATCAACTGGATTATACTTGGCCAAAGAGAGAAGGTAACTAAAAATGTCAGAAGCGTGTCCCCTTCTGAAGCGTAAATACAATATTAATACAGTACAAGTACCCCCTAAGTTATTAAAACTAACTTTTTGCTGTTTCTTTTGTTAATAGTTGAAAGCATTTTCTATAGCTAAAGTTCCAATGACTCCTAATATCTGTGGTGTTTCTAATGTGTTTGGGTGAGATTTTCAAAAGCACTCAAGTGAATGGGTCATATAACTGCCATGGTGGGGAGCTGGAGTCCTGACTTCCTTAGATAGTTTTAAAAATCCCACATTTTGTGTTTAATGCCTTCTCACTGGCCCTGCTTTACTTTAGTCCACTTCTTATCTTGGTGCATTCTTGAATCCCTTTGCACAAACTATAAGTAGTGGGCATGTTTCCAATTGAAGAAACTTTTTTTTCTGATTAATTATATTAATTATTATTATTATTTGGATTACATTCACACTTACAGGGTTGTCCTAAACACTTTACAAACACAGAATAGAAGATCTCTTATCCTAGCAGCTCACAATCTAGGGCCTCACTCCACTCTCAGTTACACAGGTATAAATCAAGAACATCTCTGTTGAAATCAGTGGAGTCACACCAGTGTAAAACCTGTATAAGTGAGAAGAGAATCCAGCCTCTAATTAAGGCAAGATACATCAGTGGATATATCATAACAAGCAGTAAGATGGGGCAGTGGATGGAGGACAAGGGAAACAATAATGAATAACGTGAAAAAGCAAAATCTCTTTAAAATGTGGTATTTTCAACAAAATGTCTAATGGTGCAATGATTCTTACATTCAAAATAATGTAGCATTCATACAGCAGTTTAAGGCCTCAGTCTACATGTGGAATTCTTACTGAAATTAATCTGAGTTTCACAGAGTCCTCAAAGGATTCATCCATAGGCTGTATACTGCTGCCACTATTATGGGTGACCTTATAAAAAGCTAAATAGATAGAAAGTTTAAACAGAAAGCTGGAGTTTTAAATTACCTTTATTTACATTCAACATTTACATTATTATTTTGCACCCTTTGATTTTTTTCAGGTCTCACCAAATTTTGTGTTTTCCTTTAAGATTGACCCACTAGGAATCATTGCTTTGTACCATCTTTTGGGCTAGTTAAATTCCTGAATTTAAGTACAAATAAACTCAATAATTGCTGAAATCGTTTGTGATTACCAGAACTTGTATATGTATTGTGAATATACTGGGCCAGGTTGTGTCCTAAACTACATCCTTGTGACTCCATTGTTGCCAGTGGGATTACACTGAGCAAGTGTTCCAGAATTTGGCCCTGAATAATAATCACAACAGCCCTGTAAGCATTATCCCCATTTTAAAATGGGGAAATCATGAAAGAGGTGAAGTGAGCTGACTAATCAATTAGAATTTAGGATTCAGTGGTAAGGGAGCAGTGTACTCTAATGGAGCGAGCACATGATTCAGTGTCTGGAATTTCTGACTTCGTTGAACAAAGACTTTAGGAAGGATAGTTGCCTCAGATAACAAAGTTTATAGCCTGCTCCATAACATACAGTTTGCAGTATAAATCAGATTACTAACACTACTTTGTCTAGGTGCATCAGCTACTGGAGTCCCTTAAGCCTCATCCTGTTGATTGTTCAGAAAATGAAAAGCGGATCAGATTTGCACATTTTGTTGAAAAACTACAAGACATGGATAAATTGCCTGCCATATTTTTTATGTAAATATACAAATTCATTTGTTTTAATGTATATCTTTTTACAAGAGTTAAAATGCTATGTATTGGAGCTAATACTGACATGGCTCAGCAAGGTATGTTTTGTAATGTGCTATTTATTTACAAGCGTCGCCTGAGATTAAGTTTTGTTTGTTAGACTGTAGTAGGTATGAATATCCATTTGTTTAAAAACATTTGAAGTAAATGCTCATATTGTAGATCAGAAGCACTCTCATCCTGTTTGCTTCCATGAGATGTTAAAAAGTCTAGCTGAACCACAATTGGAAGCTTTTAAACTGCGTGTGCGTATGTACATGTACACACACACACACTACATAATTAAAGGCATATCAGGAAGGTGCTCAGCTCCTTGCAACATTGGAATTGTTAAGGTTCATAGCTATAAATATATAGAGAGGTATATGCACATGTGTATATATTTATGGTATATAATCCATTTTGTGTTATCAATAATGTTTTTAAATAAAAAACGCTTTATTCTTTTTTCTCTCCTTTGTCTCCTGAAGAAAATGGACAATGGAGTTGTTGGGTGGTATGTGTGTGTTTGCACATGTGTATACAATGTCAAACAAAAATCTAAATGAACAGATTTAAAAAAACTCAAAACATACATTTTGTTTAATTCTTTAAACAATTACAAGTATAACTGAGAGATATAAAATAAGCTAAAACAAGAAATTGTCCTCAGCAATATAGGAAACTGATTTGACTGCTCAGAGATAAGTCAGAGTCTATACAGAATGACAAAAGTAAAAAAGAAAATTCTGAGAAATTGAGTCAGCAAACCATATTAAGGGACCTGATTCTCAGCTGCCTTGTATCTTGCATAAATACTTACACCTGTACAAAGTAGGCATAGAATTCTACCATCCACTTACCCACTTTGCTTAGGTGTAAGGTCCAGTTCAGCAAAGCATTAAGCACATGCTAAACTTTTTAAGCGTTTGAGTAATTCCATTGATGTCAATTGTACTATTCATATGTTTAAAGTTAAGCATGTGCTTAAGTGATTTGTTTAATAGAGATAGGGACATATTTCTAATGTATGGAATTAACTGACAGATTACAAGACCTACTTGTGACTATTACTCTAACAGTATGACATAAGTACCTTGTTTAAAATATGTATCTCTTTAACTATCAGTGTTAACTAATCTTACTAAAATTTTGTTTTTAGGTTTAACATTCATTCAGTAGAAAAAACAGCCATGGATGCATTTTATAATTTGATGAAAAAACAAAGGAGTGAACAAGATCCAAATACTGAGAAAAAAATAGAAAGGTTAACAGATAAATTAAGAAAAACGAATAAAACTCTTGGGAGACATCTGGCTGCGTAAGTATTACTATATATTTATCATTTTATTCTGTTAGTGCTCAGAGGCCTGAATCAGGATCAGGGCCTAATTGAGTTTGATGCTGTAAAAACACATAGCATGAGACAATTTCTGCTTCAATGAGTTTATAATTTTAATACCAGGAATAACAAGTGGATGTAACAGACAAACAGATGAAATGGGCAAGGGAGAGATGATGGTTTCCACCATTTCCTTTGGCAGGCTACCTATATGGTATAAAAAAAACTTATTTACATCCTTCAAATACTAACAATATCCAGCTCCTGTATTATCATTGAGCCTAACTATACATAATCAATAGAGCAGAGTGATTTTTGTGATGTCCAAATAACTCCTGTCTGAGTCCCCCAAATCAAAATCGAACTTTCAAATTCAGACATGGCAGACATAACATGATGTAATGAAATATATAGTCATGACATCAGACCTAAGAAAAGTACATGCCAGATGTGAGATGTTCAGCCCTGCTATGGCCCCTTTGCACCATGTACAAGGGCCAGAGCAGCATAAAGGGGCCATTAAAAGCTCCTTTATGAGGATTCTTCTAGAGCAGGCACATCAGAAGAGAGCCATAAGGCTGTTTTCCAAGGACCTGTTTGTAAACTCTAGCACAGAAGGTGCAGGAGGCAGTGCTGCAACAAACAGCAATGTGGAGATTCTAAGCAGTGCTGCAGTCCCTAGGGCAGTCTTGGGAGGCTTCCTTAATTTAGCCAGGCCCCCAGGGCTGTCAAAGTTATGCTGGAGGCCTCTTCAGCTCCCAGAGCAGCCTAGGATTGGGAGGTGCTGTGAGTTCTGTGATGTATCTTTTAGGGTGCAGCACAGAATCTCACTCCAAAACTGTAGGCCAGGCATTTTGGTAGAAAAAGTGCTTTTCTTTTGATAGCTGCTTTCCAATATAGCCAGCCTTATCTTACAACCTGAGTTTAAGGGATGGACCCCTGGAGCACGGGCTCATGTGGACTGAGGTGGTGATTGTTCCATGAAGAGTATGTTACTTCAAAGTGAATGAATGTTAAGTGTGTTTCCCTGCCTGCACTGAAAGTGTCTACAGTTGAGAGCAGCTCTTTCATTTCTGCTCCATTGTCTACCTGGAACTTGCTTATTTTTGTCAAACACTAAGACTCAGATTTTTAAAGGTATTTAGGCACCTAAAGATACATATAAGTGCCTAATGGGATTTTCGAAAGTGTCTAGGTGCCATCTTTGTAACCTCCTGGAGTGTACATTTGGGGGGCTGGAGTCTGATGTCATGATGAAATTAAATTAACTTATTTCAATGGGAGTTAGGCACCTAGTTGCTCTTGAAAATCCTAGTAGATTCCTATCTTTAGGCACCCAAATACCTTTACATATGTGGCCCAAAGTCACTCTTCCCTTTTCAGATTCATGACTTCAAATGTTTCCATTCATGTTAGCATATAACTGGTGTTAAACCCCTTTCACCTTTCTCTTCCCACACTACTGTAGCATTCTTTCACTCTTCTCTTACTGTATAGTAGAGTACCTATCCTTAGTTTGCAAGAATATTGTACTTTCTTGGCAATATTTTCCACTTTTACATTTCTGCTTTCTTTTCAGTTTCCTCCATTTTTGTATATCATTATCCTTTTTGCCCATGTAAGTCACTTTATATTCTGCCGTATCCTTTAAAATGTTTTTGTTGCTTTGTATGAAGGCGATGATATAAAATTCAATTGATATATATTTAATGATTTGTGAATTTACATTCATTTTGAGATCTTAATGTATGAGTCACTTGAAAAGGAAATGCATATTTAAAAGTTGAAAAGTCAAAAGAGTACTTTGTAATCAATTTTAATTACAAAAAATTACTTCTTTAAAATTGTATGTTTTATACAGTACCCTAAAAAAGCAGTCTTCCACTAACCTTGAGAGAATGATCCTTAATTTGAATGAAAAACAACATTTAAGGAAAAGACTTGAAAAGCTTACTAAGGTCCCTCCAGACAGTACTTATGCTAATTCTAAAGCTGTGGATAAAGAAGTGAGTAATTTATTATTGATAAACATAACTTTTGTTTTTGTTTTTAAATGTTTAAATGTAGGATTATATGTCTGATATCGCTGTACTTTATAATTGTGTGCTTAATGCGTCATGAAACTTGTCTAAATTGAAAGCACGGTCCTGCAAGATACAGAGCACCTCTAGTGAGATGCTGAGTGTCTTCACCTTCATTTGATTTTTATTTTTAAGATGGATCCAGACTCATTCATTCTCCCACTGAGATCCAGGCAGGGGAGTTACTCCAGCATTAGAGCTTCTTGTAATTCCTGCAGACACTATGCCCTGAGGGGAGAGGATGATTTGCCCATCCGTTGGGAATTATGGAGTGTAGAAGGCAAGGAATCCATTCCTGTGAACTCTCCTCAATGCACAGCTCCATCAGTTTTTGATCTGGGACTCGTATTTTTTGATTAGTTGATTAACTCACTTTGGAGCTAGCATGACTTTCCCAGTCTTGTACACATCACAAAATAGCCATATAGTGTCATTTCAGGCAAGGGTATCTATGTAGGAAAGCGTTTAGCACATACTCAACTTTATGTAACATTGACTGCCATGTTAAATTTAATATTGATGAAGTTCCATTGATACATGACAAAACACATGCTTAAGTGCTTTCTTGAACAGGAAAGAATTTAAGCATGGGTTCAAGTGCCTTATACCAATAATTCTGGATTTGGCTTTTTGAAAAGATAGATTCTGTCTTCAAACTATCGGACTAGAGAATAAGACATTCTGATGAATAAATATTTGTTTTGCAAAATGGCATTCATCAGGATAAAACCACAAATATTGTATATGTTAAATTTCAATAAATTAGCCAATTATTTAGGTAAACAGATGATGGATGCTACCAGTTAGATTTTCTGATCATAGGACCCAATTCAGGAAACCATTTAAGCACATGCTTAAACACATATTTAAATACTTTCTGGAATCAGAGTCTTAATGCATATTTCCTCTGTGTGTGTGTGTGTTCGTGTGTGTGTGTGTGTGTTTATTTAAATTTCTTCAAATCATGTACATCAGCCTCTAGGTATGTAAATATTATTTTTGGAATAAATACATCCATTACAGTTACATTGGATCAAAGTACAAAAAAGTCCCAGTTTACAACAAAGAAATAAATGTTTTCCTCTCAATACACTTGTACCCCTGTAAACCCGCTCCCTGAGGAAAAACCTGAGAAAATACAGAGGTCTTGCAGCATGCCATGAAAGTCAACAAAGGTGGACTTTGTCAAACCACACAATAGGGACAGTGGTTAGGAAAGGCATATTCCAGAATTGTAGATTGTAAGGATGTTTTCTCTATGACTATATTAGGTTAATTCAAGAGAAGGCTGTCTGGGGAAAACAGGCAAGAAGGAAGAGAATGGCTCAAGATAGCCACCTCTCAGAAAACAGTTAAGAGTCGTTAAGGGTCAATTCCAGAACTACTAGTTATTATTTTACCTCCTCTCCAGCCAAACTATAAAACTGGTTTGGAATAGGACAGGAAAAGGACCAGACAGGACCAGGGCAGAAGGACAAAGGAACTCTGGCAAGGGCATAGGCTTGGAAGTGACATCCTGGGTCACTGCAAGCAACCCTGTCATATAATCCCATTCATACATTTATCAAGCTCCATTTTAAAACTGTTTAGGTTGTTGCCCCTACAACTCCAGCTGGAAGGCTCTTCCAGAATCTCACTCCTCTGAAGTTAGAAAGTTTCTTCTAATTTCCAGCCTAAATTTATTCATGGCCAGTTTATAATCATTTGTTTTTGTGCCAACATTATCCTTAACTTAAATAGCTCTTCTTCCTCCCTGGTGTTTGCCCCCCACATTCTGAATGTATAGATAGACAGCAATTATATCCTCGCTCTCAAGAGATGAAGATCCTTTTTTAATTCTGCCAGAGGAGCAGCTAGCCCTGTAACCATGACACTTTCTTAAAACCTTCAGTACCACTTCAGTCTTATACAGGTTCAGACTTAGCCAGCTAGCTCTTATCCAAACCCCAGCCTTTGATAGGTACTAGTAAGCTAATCAATATTGCACGTGAAACAGTGAAAGCTGTTTTTGAAAATATAAGCCTTTAACTTTACCTTCATGATAAGGAAGTATTAACTGGTGTGCATGTTTCTTCTGTGCAGTGTCTTTCCTCATTCATTACTAATGGGTAAAGCCTCCCACTTGTGGGATTCAGGATTGGTCTGGTGTTGATGCTGGAAGCTACAGGACTAAGCCCCACCCTTCAATTTAGGCCACCAGATTTTCTGCCTCTGGTGGCAGAAAAAATTGGTGGTTCAGTTTCTTCTGAGCATTTTGTTCTATAACTATAATTTTGATTTTGTTTTTGTGCAGTGGCAGCCTCATTTCAATTTATATCTCCTCTTTTATGGTGAGGCATTACCACAGTATTGAAGCTCTAACCCTCTGGCTTCTCCAGTACAGCACCTCTTGAATGGGCTCCCTCTGCCTCCTACTGTCAGAGCAGAAAAGCCTTGCAAGCATCTAGCCAAGTTCAAGAGAGACTATAGGTAGCTTTTCAGGAGTCTCAGGGAAAACTATATTCTGCTGCACAAGTATCGACCTTTGCTCTGCTGGGCATGGGGCTTGAGAGGGCAAGCTATACCCTTCAGCTACAAGCTGCTGACCCTTGCACTGCCAGGGCATGGGCTTTCAGCCAGACTGGTGTGTAAAGATTGACTCCTGCCTAAAGCCGCGACTCCACCATGGGAGGGTTGGTCAGTAGCATGAGGATTCCCATAGAGAGGAGATCCCCTCACAGTCTGCTTCAGGGTAAGTCTTGCAAACTACAGAGGCTTCAGATTGCAAAACTGTAAAAGTCATTATATCCTTCATAACAATGTGTATTTTTAACGAGCAAGTGAGGTAAAAATTGGGGTTTACACCCTTTGGTTTTTGCCTTCCCACCTTGAGGGAAGTGTTTGCTAACACTTTTCTCCTCACAGGGGCTCTTTCACATGCTGTATAAGGCATATCACTCTTCTATCACCCTCCAGTCTGGCCGGCATGCAGAGAGGCCTATTACTCTTGTGAAGCTCTGTCTCAGGCTGCAGTGTAATGGGAATTGTGCCTGCCTGGTTTTCAGCCCAAAGCCTGTTGGTCTGCCAGAAGGGGGCTAAGAGTATGATAGGTGGGAAAGGGTCTTTCTTTCCACGGGTTGGCTCCACACTAAAGCATAACAAACATTTCAGGCAGACTGCGATTAGAACAGAGGACTCCATTCCTCAGACAGCTGCATCATCATGGATTACAAGGAGATATGTAAAAATCCCTCCCCATGTTCAAATGACTTCAGATCTACTGAAAGGCTTGGCAAAATCTGAATTTTTAAAAATAATTTTGACAGCTAATATCAATTGTCTATTTTAAAACATTGTTTTCTATTTTTATTTATTTTAAATGTTCACAGTTCTGGAAAATTATGGGGTCTTAGATGATAATTATTTAATGATAGTAGACAATGAGGTTCAAAAAGCTAAAGCTTTATAGCTGTTAAAACACAAGTTGTCAACATCACATGTCAAAATATACACAGCAATTGTCTTTAAATCAAACTCTAATAAGTTCTCAAGCAGAACTTTTCTTGCTTTGCCTATCTGTAAATATCAGTTATTATCAATGAAAATATTTTTTGTCTGTGTGTGTACGGTGAAATTGATATTTACCAATAAAAATCTAATCCTTCCAAACCTAATAACTGAGTAGTGCACTAAGAGGTACTAGGTCTCTTCTACAGTACTTACCTGGGCGCTAGACATCCTATGGAAGCAGGCAGGCATCCCTTCAGGCTCTTGGGGCCATCTAGCAGGCTATTCCCACAATCAAAGTATTCACTTTAACAGCCCTATCAGTAACATGTCTGAACAGAAACATAGACATGACCATACAGGTTCGTACCAATGGTCCATCAAGTTTATGTATCATGTCTATGACCAGTACCGGTTACTTCAGAAGAAGGCGCAACAAGGAGACAGCTATAGTGCTCTCAGAGAAGTTTTCTCATACCTCTTATTAGCAGCTTTCTTATGATTGAAGCATGAGTGTTCATATCCCTTCCAAAACCAGGGTAAAAGCTTCTAGACTTTGGCAATGGAAATAATGTTCTGGGCAGAGAAGAAGAATCTGCTGTTTTTTCAGGACAGTTCTTACATAAGGGGTTCAGAAAAGTGAGAGCTGAAGACCTCCTGATCTCTATGAAGACCTCTTTATAGTCCCCAGTTGGCCCAGAAGGCACTTCAGACTTATTAGGCAGCCAGGTAACCTACATTGCACCTGTAGAAAACACAAGATGTCTTGAAGCAGGGATGTCTTCATCCAGATCAAGTTAGCCTAGACACCGGAAGAGAAGTGTAGTTCAGGAGGGTTTCTCCATTAGCTTCCTCATACTTTTAGATATCTAGACATACCTCAGCCAGAAAATGTCATCATCTGGTCAATTTATATTTCTAATTAATGAGAAGAGAAGCTGTGCTGCAGAATGAGAAATGTCTTACATGATCATTTTCTTTCTGTTAGCAGCTTCTCTCCTCATTCAGCACACCCTGGTAGTCTGGTAAATGTCTGGAATACAATTTGTAACAAATTCAAAATTTTCTCTAAAGGGAGATTTAGATATAGACTTACCTGAAAGTTATTAATATATTATATTAGATTTTCTTAATGCTAATAATTGGTTGGTGGAGTATTGCTAGAGTTTTGGAAGAACAATTCTGGTAGCCTGAGCTGGTGGGTGGGCTTAGTCTTGGAGGACTCCAGCAACAACATTGGACCACCTCTGAATTCCACAGGTGGCCTGTATTACCTGTTAGTGAGGAGTGGGGGGAGAAGCTGCTCACAGAAAAAATTAATCAGGTAAGAATTTTCTTATTTTGTTTTACAACACTTAAATGATTGTGATTAATACTTAACATTTCTTTACATGTAGACCTTGATGGAGATCTTTCATCGAATTAGGTTTCAAAGGAAGCGTTTCCAGCTGAGAATGTTGGCACAGAAGGGTATTGGATATCATCATGCTTCAATGGCATACAAAGAAAGACAAGTCGTTGAGATGCTTTTCAGGATGGGATATATCCGGGTTGGTAACTTATAATCATTTTTATGGACAATTCCTTTATAAGGAATAATTTCATAATTTCTCATTACATTTCATTAAATCACAGCTTGACTCTCACCCATATAATTCAGATATAAATTTATTTTCATTGACTATGGTAAAATATATTGCACTTGGTTTCCCAGCATTAATTTTTAATATATTGACAGGAGAGTTCCTAAATTAGAAACAAAATATCTAAAAACTCTAAAAATAATAAATTGACTGGTTCAGGACTAAATGTTACCATCTTCAAGATTAGGGCACTGAATCAGAAAATTTTCGTAGATCTCTGCACACAAAAATAATAAGTAAACAGATACTAGATCTGCCTTTTGATTTTTATGACACTGTATGGTTATGGGTGTAGTGATTCCAAAGCCCATTTCTGCCACATTGTATCAATACAGTACCTCCATATCACAGCCTCTGTATTTACTAATTAACAGTGAAAGTTTCTTTAAAATTAAATGTGATTATATTTAGGGAAATTAACTACATAATGGCATGTTTGGAAGCACTAATGAGATAATGTTAAAACTTAATGTATGTACTTTGCATCAAATGTAGATCATGCTTTCTCATGCTGTTGAATTATTTCCAACTGTGCTGCTACTTGGCTTTAGCATTATTGAAATAGAAGCAGATTTCCCAGGGTGCAGATATTGTATGCTTTAAATTACTACTTTTTTATAATGTTATATTAAAAAGTTACATAAATATTTTATTTGCACAGTTTTAAAAAAGATAAATGAAGAAAAGTTAAAGTTATATTCATAATTCTATTAAATCTATTTGGCTGAAATCCTGGCTCCACTAAAGTTATTGGTAAAATTCCCGATGACTTCAGTGGGCCAGGATTGCAAACATTATTTTAAATATATAGTAATAAACCAATTTTTTAAAATAAAAAAAATAAATATGCAAACTAAATTAAAAATTGCTTCTCTTACTGCTAATAAATGCACTTATGTTTGACTTTCCTAGGTGGTTACAGCTACTGGATCACTTGCTTTGGGAATCAATATGCCATGTAAATCTGTTGTCTTTAGTGAAGATTCTGTCTTTTTAGATGCTCTGAATTATAGACAGGTATTGAAATACACCAAGTCGCATTTGTATTGAACATATATATATATATATATACACACATATACAGACATACTTTTCCTCACACTAGTCCAGAAAATACCTTCTTTTTCAAATTGCTTCTGTGTATTCTGAATCATATGTGCTGCCTTTAATGCCAAAAATGAGTTTTTACTGCTTGATACTTTCGTTAGCACTGCAGAGTTGACACTGCTCAGAGATTGAGCTGGATTGTATACTTTCTTGTGCATTATCAACACAGCTATTTACTAAATTAGTCAGTTACACCTGTGCAAACCTATTGCAGGTAATGCAGTTGCACAGGTGAAATGGAAGACATAATGTGAAGACAAAGGGGTGTGCAGGTTTAAATTAAGGTACAGTTCAGCCTGTAGAACCTTTTATTAAGGTAATGATGTGAGAGAAGGAAAGAATCCAGTTGAAGATCAGAGCCCAGGGTGAGTCTGAAAGACTGAAATTAAAAAAAACAGCCCACCTCTTTGCTTATAAATTGACTATATTTGATGTAGAATGTATTTAGAGATGCTAAATGAGGAACACCATGGCACCATTTTTACAGATGCACCACACCATAAGTTTGTGAGGTACACTGGGATCCTTTGACAAGAAAGATACAAAGTGTAACATCACTATCACTTTAGATGTTTAGTGAATATTAGGAGAAAACACCTACACTGCCACATATAATTATAGCTGGGGTGATAAGGAAACCAGTATTACCTAAGGGCATATTAACTGGTTATATTGCTTCCTGAGATCTTCTCTAAAAAATTGTGTGTTGCATATGTTATTTTTCAAACTAGTATCATTAGTGTAAATGCTTTTGTACCCTAATATACTATGGAGAGGAGCACCATATACAATTTAAATAAAGAAAATAGAACAGAATTTTTGTGAAATATTAATCTTTAGAATTTATAAATAACCCCTTTTAGATGTCTGGACGTGCTGGAAGACGTGGACAAGATATGATAGGAAGTGTGTTCTTCTATGATATCCCACTGCCTAAGGTTGAAAAACTTATAAAATCCAATGTACCCCAACTGAAAGGCCAGTTCCCTCTGAGTATTTCCCTGGTACTGAGACTCATGCTATTGGCTGCAAAAGCAGATGACAAAGCAGATGCCAGAGCAAAGGTATATTAATTCATTTTAAAAAAATCTTTTAATTTTATTATATTTATATATTCTCTCTAACTCAAGTACAAAGTATACATTTCAAATGTAAACAGTCTGACACCAAATAAAGTGTATATTTTCCTACTAGAGCCTCTTAGGGTAAATCTCTGCTGCAGGAAAAAAACCTGAGGAAGCAAGTCTCAGAGCCTGGGTCAACCGACTTGGGCTTGTGCTACTGAGCTAAAAATAGCAGTGTAGACGTTCCTGCTCAGGCTGGAGGTTGAGCTCTGAGACTCAGCCACTGGGGTAGGTATCAGAGCTCAAGCTCCAACCTGAGTGGGAACATTAGCACTGCTATTTTTAGCAAATATGCACAATGCAAGCCCTGGGAGCCAGAGTCTGTTGACCTGGACTTTGAGACTCACTGCTGTGAGGTTTTGTTGTTTTTTTTCATTTTGCATTGTAGCCGTACCCTAAAAGTCTCTTGTGCTATAAGGACACCAAATCTCACTGATAGGAAAAAAGATGCTGCCAACAAGATGGCTAAAAAGTTTAGTGTTTCAAGAAGCACAAGATAGCTACTTGTAGAAAGACATTTTAGTGTTAAAATATTAGTTTTGCTTATAGAAGTCACTGTTTTGATTTTGTCTTTCACTTCCTCTCTTTGTGTCTCCTCCTTATCTCTTTCTACTGGTTCTATTTTCTCCTCTTTTCTCCCCCTTCACCTTTTGATAACAGTAGCATCAGAGGTCCCAGTCAGGATTATGGCCCTAATGTGCTAGGTGCTATAAAAACACGTAAGAGACTGCCCCAGCATGTTTTTAGTTTAACTAGAGAAGCCAGACAAAAGGGGTGAGAAAGTGATGAAACATACAGACTTAATCACTGTTGGTTGGAAAACATCAGATTAGTTCAACATTTTTATTTTGTGTTGTATTTTTCATGTCTTATGGAGCAGATGTAGGACAAGGGCGGGGAAGGCAGATAGAAAAGAGGCAACAAGAAAGACAAAGGAGGGCACAGAGGTCAATGAGGGGAAGAGTAATAAAGAGGATGGGGAAGACCAGGATGGTGGACAGAGCAAAACTGGCAGGGATTGTGAGGGGAAAGAGTGAAGATGTCAGAGCAAAAAACCATCAAGCAAAGAAGAAAAATGCCCAGAATCTAACCTGCAGAAGGAATGGTCTGAGGACATTGCCAGGCCCCAGGGGTTGTGAAGCTTTGCTATTGCAGCTGCTTCTGGCCTCCTGCTCGGGCGTGTCTTAGAGCAGTGACTCTCCACCTTTCCAGACTACCGTACCCCTGTCTGGAGTCTGATTTGTCTTGCGTACCCCCACGTTCCACCTCACTTAAAAACTACTTGCTTGCAAAATCAGACATAAAAATAAAAAAGTGTCACAGCACATTATTACTGAAAAATTGCTTATTCTCTCATTTTTACCATATCATTATAAAATAAATCAATGTATATATAAATATTGTACTTACATTTCAGTGAATAGTATGTAGAGCAGTATAAACAAGTCATTGTCTGTATGAAATTCTAGTTTGTACTGACTTTGCTAGCGCTTTTTACGTAGCCTGTTGTAAAACTAGGCAAATATCTAGATGAGTTGATGTACCCCCTGGAAGACCTTTGCATACCCCCATGGGTATGCATACTCCTGGTAGAGGACCACTTTTTTAGAGCTTTCAGGGATGGCTTTTCCTCTGGGAGCCTGATCTGCCTCCTCTGAACTCATGGCTGGTGAATGCTGCATGGAGCTTGGTGTGTGTCCATTCTGCCTACATTTTCATATTGTTCATGTTAATTATACATAGAGAATCAGAAGATCCTGTGGGATTCAGGATTTCGACTACATGTGAAGGAAATGAGTAAAAGGGGATGAGGGTGGGAAATAACTGTGAACATCAATTTGGTCGCACTGGAGGAAAAATAAAAGGCCTAGAATAGAAGGAAAATAAAGCACTAATTTAAATTCATTTACAGAAAAATCTGAATTAACTACTTAAAATAAGAAAGTAAATATGCTTATTAAAATACTGAACATAGCCCTTAGCAGTGTGTGTAATATATTCAATATTAAAACAATGCACATTTTAGTTTAAATATTCAAATACATATTAATGCCCTGATCCTGCAAAGATTTAGGCATGTGCTTAACTTTATGTATTTACCCATTACATAAAGTTACACACATGCCTAAATCTTTGCAGGATCAGGTCATTGGGATGGTATTTTCAAAAGACCTGAAAGAGTTAGGTACCCAACTCCCAATTAAAGTTAAAAACATTCTATAGGAGTTGGGTCCTAGTTTCTTTGTTTGTTTGAGACATTAAAACATCGCAGTTCCTAAATTCATCTATCTTTTTACCAAGGTTCTGTCAGTGTTGAAGCACTCACTGCTGTCCTTCAAACAACCACGGAATACTGAAATGTTAAAAGTATACTTTATCTTTTCCTTGCAGTTTCTTGTCAAAGAGGTAAGCTTTAATTCTGTCTGGTTAAGAGAATATATCCAGAATTGCACTCTGTATTATATATTTGTTCTCAAACATTACTGGAAACAAAGCCAGAAATCTTACAAACTGTATTGTTTCTTTCATATAATTATTGTACCACTCATTTTATGTTCTATAGCACCATTCAGGCATTAGTTAAGAAAAACTGGGTGAAGAAAACCAGATAAAGAAAGAGACTTTTAGCCCAATTTTTAAAATATAACAAGTATTCCAATCCTACATTTAAAGGAAGGCTGTTCATTTTTTGTGAAGCAAGACAATAGGGAGAGTGCTAATCCTGTTGCATGTATAAGTATGATCAAGGATGGCACACAGGGCAAAATATGAACTGAGGTATCCATCCATATGATATTTTAAGATGCAAATACATAAAATGCATTTGAAGACAGAATTTTCCCAAAGACAGCATGTTAATAATTGTACTTCTATCAAGCCCCAGTTCACGAGACTTCACAATGTCAAGCACTTTGTATCTTGCACATTTGAACTAGCTTAACAAAATATTTTATTAACTAGGGCTACTTGGATCAAGAAGGTAACCCTATGGGATTTACTGGACTTGTGACCCATTTACATTATCATGAACCTTCAAATTTTGTCCTAGTTAGCTTTCTTGTGAAAGGCTTATTCCACAAACTGTGCCAGCCAGTTGAGAATGGTAAGTTAATATTTCATACTTTTTAATTAATGTAACTACATTTTTGTGAATGACCATCTAAATCATGCTCATATTTTATTATGTGCTCTAAAGTTAATGATCTGTAATTATCTTAGACAATTACAAAACAAACGTGACATGTACTTCCTTCCATATAAGGTTAATAGAACCTTTCTATTGTTATATGTTCACTAAGTTTGAAGTCTAAAGCATTTGCAGTTCCTACGCTAGATAGTGTAAATGTAAGTTGTTTTCAAATTTAGTAATTGGTATTGTGTAAAAAAAAATCTAAAAAGATATCATATAAAACTTCATTGTAATTATGGAGTTACAGCAGTCACTCCATAGTTAAGGCTGCAACTGGGTTGCATTATAAGGTCCCTTTTG
This sequence comes from Natator depressus, assembly GCF_965152275.1. Lineage (NCBI taxonomy): Eukaryota > Metazoa > Chordata > Testudines > Cheloniidae > Natator > Natator depressus. The sequence continues at coordinate 68,615,888 of NC_134237.1, read as the reverse complement.
AATCCCCATTCAATAGACCTCTATTCCTGAAGTCCCTTCCATCACCCCAGTCAAAAATGAAAATGTATTAAGATTTTTTTAAACCCAGTTTGTCTTTGATTCACCCTGTTGTTCTGTAAAAAAGTACTGGAGCTGTCATGTGTATCATCTGTGCTGAAACATACAGACAAAAACAGAGGTAAGTGAAGAAAAAACAAAGGCCCTCATCCTGTAAACATGGATGGGGGCCTAAGAATTTTTACCAAACTTCTAGTTTTCATTGATTTTCAGTCCATATTACAATATGGTTCTGGTATGTAATTAATGTGGGAAGTAGGTAGATGTTTAAAATTTTCAAATTGTAGATTTGTTTAGTTTAAATGATGCCTTCATCTTAAAAATCACCCATGTGTCTGAATGTTTGTCTATTGTTACAAGTAATGCCAAAGATTATCAAAGTTGAAGGAGTTTACAGAGGAAAAAAACTTTTTGCTTTCAATGTGTTGTTGCATTTGACAGCACTTTTTGTATACTCGGTATCACTAATTCTCCTGTATTACAGGTGAGATTGGTAGCACCACCTATTATGAAGTTTGCCAGACACATCACACTCATGCTTTTGTCAAACATTAACCATTTGGGCTGACATTTTTCACGATGAGGCCTGCCTCTGCCTGAACAGGTTTGGAAAATTTCAGCCAAAGTGGTCAGGTTTTTCCAAGAATGAGGCTGCTCATGTTAAAACAGTCTGGCAACCTTTTTATTTGAAATGCTCTATCACTCCCATGCTTTGGAGCAGGGACTTGAAATTTGGCAGAGGGTGGCCTTTATGTCATGGATGTGCCTTTTGGTAGTCTCATGAAAATGTTTCCAAATTTGGCTATGGTATAAGCTTTAAAAAATTGTGGTTTGCATATGCTCAGTAGAAATGTGCTAGACCTTAACAGCTAAAATCTCAGAAGAATCTGTTTGCACTGAGCATGCTCCAGTCCAGGGTTGCAGGGGGCTGAGCAGAACTTTTCCTGCAATTGAAACTCTGGGCTCCTGCAGTCTGTGCCAGGTCTGGGCACCTGAACTGAGAGGAAGGAGATTGTCTCTTTTGTGCTTGGTGCAGACAGTGTGGAGGAAGAAGCTTCTTGATTTCAATGCAGAGATAAGAGCCAGACTAGAGGTTGGAGGGGGAGGGAGTAGAATGGGATAAGGAGCCCGGGCAAAGGCTGGTGCTGGAGGCTGAGGGAAAAGGAGGACTGGAAGTTGCAGTGCCAGGAAGACTAGGACTGGCTGAACAAGGAAACTGTAACTGGAAGCCAGATGGGAGAGACTGGGAGTGGTTGTGCAAAGAGACTGGAACTGGGCACTAGTGTGGTGGTGAGGGGAGTTGAGACAGATGAGGAGCCGGGGTGCAGAGCGAGAACTGGCATTGGCTGGGAAAAGAGACTGTGACAGGAGCTGGGGAGGGCTAAGAGTGGGACAAGAAACCAGAGAGGAGGTGGGGGATGAGATTGGATGAGGAGACTGGGACAAGGAACCAGTGTGGGTAGCAGGGTGATTCAAGGTCAGTGTGGGGAGACACACATTGTATGAGGAACAAGGGGAGGGAGAGAAATGGTATTGGCTAGGTAAGGGGGCTAGGAGAAGGGGAGAAGACTGGGACTGGGAGAGTGACTGGGACAGGGAATGAAGCAGGGGAGATCTAAAACTGACTTGGGAGAGATCAGGACTGGGATGAGAAGCCTGAGGAGGGGAGGCTGAACTGGTTACGTGAGGTGAATAGGACTGGGATGAGGAGCCAGGACTGGGAAAGAGAAAGGACTGGGACAGATTGGAGGGGACAGAGTAGAAGGGAGTTAAAGTGTAGAAGAGCCTGTGTCCACTATAGCACATTCCTTTCCAGAGCCTGCAATGGATCCCCAGATTCCTGAGTCTCACCATTCCTCTGCTGTCAGCAAATTCTGTGAAACCCACAGACAAAGTGTGTGTGTCATACCCCTCCAGTGTTGGTCCACAGAGAGGATAGAAATGTACTATTGCTCTCAGTTATTCAGGTAGCTCAAGTGACAGAGATCTGTGTGTTGTATCTAAAGGCTCCTACTGTGTTGGTGAATCATGAGGGGTGCCAGTATTAAGCCACATGTAGAAATTCTGTTTTTTCACTTTGCCTTTTTAAAATCTTGGGAAATTATATGCACATAAACTATGTTTAAAACATTATTAAAGTTGCAAAGTCAAGCACTCAGAAGTTAAGAAATGCCAGAATTTCTCATGAAACTTTAATTGGGCCCCCCTACATCATGATACAGACTTTTTTATTACATGACCACATTAAAAAAAAATTCCACAGGAAGCATACCTCATTTGATGCACAGGATAGACTGTCCTCTGGGGAGGTGTCAGGGTTGTTTAGTGAAAAATTGTCATCTATAGGACCCCTGTTTCATTTATTGCAGAAGTTTGAAGGTGTATAATGCATGAGGCAGACAACTGCAGCATGAGAAAGGATGGTCTCATGCTTAAGGCAGTTGAATACTGCCATTGAGAGTTGGATTCTATCCCTAACTCTGGCATAGAGTTCCTGTATGATGGTGGACAAGTCACTTAAACCAAACTTTTCACAGATAGTCACTACTTGTGTGTTCTTTATTTTCTGGATGCCTGAGATGAGATCCTGGTGTGTGAGTTGCAGATGTGCTGAGCACTCATAGGTGCAAATGAAGTCAATGAGAGCTGTGCTTGAATATATGAAATACTATATAATGCTAAATAATCTGAGAAAACTGGCCCTAGTCTTCTCAAACTGGGCACCCCACATTAGTGAATACTTTTGACCATATTCTCTTTGCCTCAGCTCCCTGTACATAGAAAGGAATAATACCACCCCAGCATCTGACGGGTGTCTGTGAAAATAAATGAATGTTTGTGAATGTTTGCCTTCCTCTGCAGCACAAGACATGGGTCACTTGCTGGAGTAAATGGTGGATTCTCTGTAATTTGAAGACTTTAAATCATGATGTGAGGACTTCAGTAACTCAGCCTGAGGTTATGGGTCTATTACAGGAGGGGGTGGGTGAGGTTCTGTGGCCTTCAATGTGCAGCAGGTTAGACTAGATGATCATAATAGTCCCTTCTGGCCTTAAAGTCTATGAGTATATAAGGGGCTGAATTAAGGGTGCACAGACAACTTTAAATCTAGCCTTTTCTATTTTTTGAGTACTTTGCAACCTTAATGTTCTGCTTAATGTAGCTTTTTGTAGGTAATAGTAAATGAGTTCGTCAGTTTCTCTTGTTATTTATGTGGGTCTTTCACACAGCAACATGAAGAGAAATTTAAAAAAAAAAACAGAAAAAGTGACTGTAAAAATTACTACAATTGGTAGAGAAACTCATAGACATGTATAGACCCTGAAACTACTGTACATTGAATTAATTTTTAAAATGACTAGATTCAAGTTGGAAGTGTTTGTTTAAAAGTTAAAGAGAATTTTCTTATTTTGCATATTTATTGTACTTTCTGTCTGAAATAGGCTCGACTGTTTTTTCTGAAGATGTGATGGAACAATTAGTGCTAGTGCTAGCAAATTTATTTGGAAGGCGATATCTACCAGCCTGTGCTACAAAATTTAGAAGAACATCTTGCCAGTCAAAGGTAAAGAAAAAACATTTTTTATTATTTGAATTATTTAATTAACTTATTACTTGCATTGTGATAATGCTTAGAAGCTCCAATTAGGGATTGTGATCCATTATTCTACAGACGGTACATACATATAGTGAAAAGACAATTCCTTTTTGAAAGATCTAATTACTAAGGACTATAAAGCAGTAGTAATTAACCAAGAAAGGACCAGTGGGTCCTGGCTTATGTGAATAATATCAAACTATCCAAGCATTCTTTCAGAGATGACGCAGCTGCTTACACAGTTCTTGTCATGCTGGTATTTTATCTTTTAAGTGTGTTGATTAAATCGTTCTTTACTAAAAATTCCAAAGACTGTTCATGTATCTCTTTCCCCAAATCAAAGTAATTCCTCCTTTCTTTCCCCACATTTTAATTTTGACCTCCAGTCTAAAGTGCTAGCATCTGTGAAATTTACAAATTGACTAGAAGAGCGTTGGCTCTAGAGATTTTAACCTTTTCTTTGGTACACCTCAGAGGTGAAAGTAAGCTGGTATGGTGCAGTACGGCGTACCGGCAAGAGCCAGTATGCCGTGCTGGACCGGACCAGCTTCCCCAGGCTGGCGCTTTAAAGGGCCCCGGGCTCCCTGCAGCGGCCCGAGCCCTGGGCCCTTTAAAGTGCCGCCTGAGCCCCGCTGCCGGAGTCCCTGGGGTAGCTGTGGCAGGGCTCTGGCCACGCTTTATAGGGCCCGGGGCTCCGGGGGTGATTTAAAGGCCCGGGGGCTCCCAGCTGCAGCCGGAGCCCTGGGGCCTTTAAAGGCCACACCTCTTCTGGTTGAGGCCACGCCCCCCTACTCAGGACTCTGGAGTACCGGTAAGTCCTTTAAGTTACTTTCACCCCCGGTACACCTAGATCCAAACTTAGGGTCAAACCTTTTAGAAGTGTGATAATGTAATAAGATGGGCAGTAACATTGATTATGCACAGGGGAAGGGCAGGGGGAGGGCAGAAGAGGGGAGCCTCCATTAAATGTAGTCACTGGTAGCTCTTCCACCCAAACAATACATATTTGGGACTTCACGTGATTTTGGATGAAACCAGCTGGGGATGGGCTAAAAGGACAGAGCCAGAGAACAGCCAGTGTATGTGGAGCTACTCCTCTAGCCATCTTTTTAATATCTAAGCTGGAAAAGAACATTTTTAATTTTCAGTGTATAGCTTCTAACCTCTTAGGAGATGTTATTGGAGAGCTGTGACCAGTGGCAGCAAAGCAGCAGAAGCATTCATGTTGCTAGCGTGCCTGTGGAAGGTCAGGCACTGAGATGTGCAGGGCTGGCATAGGGATTCCTTGTGGGTTCTTGAGCTATGTGCAGTCACTGCCCCACTCCCCTCCCCCCCTCCATTTGCACCAGCATGAATCCCTCATGTCAAGTGGAATTATATGCTGAGCTCTCTGTGAGTAGAAGCTCTGGAAATTCCATACATTGTTACGTGCAAGCCATATTCAGCTTTAAGTTTAGTTCAGTGTAGACCAACTCCAGGTGTCTAAAGTTGGGCATTTTAAAGATTTGGGCTAAGGTATTTGGCACTATAGTCTTTCCAGTGTGTGCATGTGATCTTCACAAATGTTGTGTGTATGCATCAAGGTAGGACTAATGCACCTCAGATACACAGAAATAGTTTACCTAAATAAGGTAATAAGCTGTATGTTATTTCAGGTGTTTCTAGAAGATCTTCCAGAAGAGTTTGCTGCTGCTGTTCATGAATACAACTGCAAAATAGAGAAGAATTTTGGTTGTTTTCTTCTAACAGTTGCCAAGCTGGCTGACATGAAACAAGAATACCAACTTCCTTTATCAAAGATAGGTAGGCACTGGGAACACATATGCATATTAATGTAGATACAAGCTATATTGTGAATGACTGGTAGTTTTGATAATGGGGACTTAGGTGAATGAAATGTTATGCAACTAAAGGCTGGTGAATTCAGCCAACCTAATACAGAGATATAAGTTCCATTGCTTCTTTCATTCTACAGTAGGTACTGTAGTTGTAGATTATATTGAGATATTGGAGGTGTTATGGGGTGTAGGAATGTGGCATATGGGTTAGCTGCTATTCTTTCAGCATTCAGGGAATAAGAATAAAATCAAAGATATTCCTTTATGAAAGGGAAAAAAGTGCCAAAACCCCTAAATTGCCTTGTCTTGTGCAGAAAAAAGCTAAACAGGCAATTATCTGTCAGCTCAAAAATCCAGTCAGAACTTCTGAGGTATGTTATGATACAATAATGGTTTTCAGGGTGTACTACAAACATTAATCCTCACATCATCCTAATGAAATAGATAGGTAACCCATTATAGATGAGCATTGTACCAGGAGTAAAACAACTGATTCATAAGCCAATAAGCAGTCTTCGGCAGTCAGAAAGCAATATGAAAAGACATCATCATAAGATTACAGAGCCCTAGATTTTCACCTAGTCAAATTGCTTGACTGGCTGCATATTATCATATGGCTTCCTGGAAAGAAAGATGCTAGGTGGACTAATTAAATGTTGCTTTGTTTGACAAGGATGGATATTATACCTTATAACCCCCCCCAAATATTTAGTATTTTAGGGTGTTGCCTGACCCTTTTTAAGGGTTAATACTATTTGTATTAATTGTCAATTAATCAGAAGGTTCTGGTCCAAGAATCAGGCTACACAGAACTAAAACAAATAAGTTCAATATCTTGCAGGGACCCTCAGGGTGTACGGCAAGGACTCTCACACTGAGAACAAAGCAAAGCATTAGAGATCTTTATTAAACTAAGGAATAAAGCCAGAAAATCTCCACACCACATAGAAAGATAGGAGTAATACAGTATTGGGGATATCAGTGGTATCATTCTTTGCATGATCTCTTAGTTTTGCATACTTACACTGTTCCTTGAGGAGCTGGTGGTAAGAGACAAAGTACAGCCCTGTCTCTGGCATGCCAAATGAGTCAGATGGTCCAGGTTCCTCAATGGCCGAGATTGATGGTAGGGCTGAAGGGTCAAATGATGGAAAAAGCTAACAGTGATGGAGAAGCCAAGCTAACTGTACATGGTAGTTTGCCCCCTTATAGGGCCTGAGCACCATGATGAATATTCATGATAGTACTCAACCTTCCATGCCCAAATCTAACTTTCTCACCCACATAATATTGAGGTGTACTTATTCTAGAAGTTAACATATTAATACATATTAGTGTCATTTAGCTCATTATCAAATCCGTCACTTCTTGCTTAAGCTGGTGTACAGTTATTACTTCCAATTCTTGCGGTGTTCCTGCAGTTGCCGTTTACCATTAAGTTCCAACTCCGACCATTACGTAAGCTATCCTTAGTTCCCCAATATCTAAGAGTAACTGTCAGACCATTTATCTCTGCCAAATGTCACAGGCCGATTATACTTATGCTAACTTGCTGAAGCTAATGTCTTACAGGATACAGGCCTGTAGGTTCCTTGCATTAAAGCTGAATATAATAAAGGCTAAGCTAGCCCTATTGACTACAAGCGGAGATCTTTTTTTTTCAGATGAGGCACAACATGAATTGTAGATTAAACTGTATTCATTCGATAGGTCTAATCCCTTTTCACATTAGTGTAATGGTTCTCAGCCTCTTTTGATCTATAACAAACAAAATGGTCAACAAAATCATCCTACAGCCCATCATATCCCATGATCTATTTTGGGTACAGAGGTGTGACCGGGTTTCTACATGGGCCACACTGAGGATGCTATACTCCAGGCAGACTGCAAAGAATAGGGTAGACATTCCCCAAACTGGGGTTTATTCTATAGTTAGATTCAACAAGCCAGTAACAAAACAGCTTCTGTAATACCACACTGCTTACCAAGAAGCCAAGTACAGTCCCCTTTAAGCAATCCAGCCCTTGATGCCCCATTCCGCCCCCCCCCCCCTCAATCTAGACAGCCAAGTCTAATTTAGTGAGAGGTTATAGAAAATCTGATTCACCATATGTGTGGTTCATCAAACCCAAAGGACTGGACGCTGATCCTCAGGTTAATATGAGTCTCAGATCTTACCCAATAATCACTCAGATGCCAGTAATTAAAACTAAAGGTTTTAATATTAAAAAGAAGAAGAAGGAAAAGTGTTGCCGTGGTTAAGAGATCAGTGTATGTGCAGAGATGTGAAAAGTCCTCATGTTAGTTTCATAGCAGAGTTTCATGCTGAGGCTGCTGATTTGTAAAAGTCTTTTTGGAATCAATTAAAAACGTTATAGTGCAATAGGCAGTCCAGGTGTAGAGTTTGTTCAAATTCTTCCATGAGCATTCCAGGGTAAATCCAGAATAAACCTAGAGACCTCAGTGTTGTGGCTTAGACCTTCCCTATTAAAGTTTAAGCAGACCTGAGATAAAAAGGATCAGTCCCGAAGCTTGCTTTATAGTTCTCTACAAGCTGATAAGCCTCTTGACAGCAATTGTCGCAGCAGGACCTTCCCCCGATGAAGAATAGGCAGTGCAGATTGTTGCTGTGAAGCTAATCTTCTATTTCCTGTGTATACACAGGTAGACTAGTTGCATTTATTAACATAGGGCAATTAGCCATTCAAACTATCAAGACAGTTCATTATAGCATAGATAATTAAGCTGAAAATAATGTAAATAATATTATTAGTTCCTGTAGTATCTTATATCTTTAATTTTGAGGTTAACTGAATCATCCACATACATAATATAGGGCCATTAAGACATGAAAGGAAATTAGCATCTACAAGCTAATCTTATTACATTTGTTAAACTTCTAAGATATAGGTAAATGTAGACAAATACACTTAGCATCTACCCTTGATTTCTATTACTACAAATAAATGGGTTCATGATTGCTGGTCTGGGACATATCTTTGAACTGTAGATATACAAGTAGATTGTCTTGGTTACATTTCAGTGACTCTTGTTTAATTGTTATGGGTCATATCCAAGTTGACCAGTCTGTTAGTGTCACAAAAGGATTGAATAATTTTGGTCACGGGGTAGGTTTTTTTTTTTCTGCCGCTTTGTGGATTGCAGATCAAAAAAGGTTTGGGGGAGGGCCTTCTAGGAGAGTGTGCTGATGCTTTTAAGGATGGGGAGAGGAGAGGAGGCTGGTGTTTCTGAGTTGGGAGAGTCATCTAGGTGAGGGGGACTGGTGGTCTTGGTGTGAGAGACTGTAAGGGGAGGGAGCTGGTACTGCTGGGCAGCGCTCAAATTGGGGACAAAAAAATAAAACTCACTCACCCAGGTTCCACCTACAAACCACTCTTCCTATCTGAGATGTTCAAATGAGATGCCACTCACAATACACTGTGCTAATGTTCAAAATGGGATCACATGCTCTGATAGGCTCCTACTGTCACCTCAGCTTTGCCTCCTTCGCAGGATTCCAACACAGCTCTGGGCAGGGCAAGTTTAAGGCAAATAGATAACGCACACATCCCTTGGGCCCCAGCTGTCAGTCGTGTGTTGACATCAGAATCTCAGCTTTCATTTAAAGAAAGGGTCTAGCCCTAATAATGGGAAAGATAAGGCTGAAAATTTGACCCAAATGTCATTGATCCAGTGATGACTGCCTGGTTCTGCAGACAGCTTCCTGCAGAGTGATGACAAGCAGCCACTAGAGCTGGAGGAAAGCTGCCTGGCTTCACCACCACCATCAGGTCTATGCTCCTCTGGATGGATAGCAGGATCACAACAGACTTCCAGTGTAATCAGGTCACAGGCAGTAAGAGGCAGAGCAGGGAGAAGATGGCGGCAGCAGTAGGAACCACCATACAGTTCCAGATGGGCTGCTCCTTCCTTTCCATCTAGGCTCCTGCTGATTCCTAACAACCATAGAACTTTGCAGCTCTCAGGCAGCTGGGTGCGACCCACTGAGCCTTGCAAAGTGGTTCATGTCTTGTCAGTTATGAAGTGCTGCCTTGGTGGTTATCTGCAAGAATGATGTGAATTACCAGTGTTTTGTCATGTTAATATTGAAATTATTTATTTTAATAATTAAGGAAATGCTTTGCACTGTTGGAGAAACCCAAATACTGATTTATTAATTGGTGAATATTTATTTATTTGTGGTACAAGTAATTGTAAATTAGTGGGGGTGGTGTCACAAACCAGGAAATTGAAGCTTCGACTGGTTTGTGTGTGCAACTAAATGCTCAAGAGAAAATTGTGGCTTCATCAGACAGCCTCTTTCATAATACCCTGGGCATTTACATTAGGGATTATTTTTTATGTGCAGGGAATACAGGATCACACTCATGCATTAGTTCCTCAGTGCCACCCTCTGCAGATTCCATTCCTCCAGTCCCCTCATTGTTACTTCTCTTTAATCATCTCAAGAACAGCTGTTCCTTTGCGCTCCCTTTTCCCTATAGGAACTGTAATCATATCTCTTTAAAGATATTTCAATGAGCCCATTTTCTCACCATTTCAGTATGTTTAGTGTGCACTATTATTTTGACCCTAGTTTAAATTTTTTTTAAAGGTAGCAGGAAAAAAAAGATATTTGAGGTGGTTAATTTTAGTTTAAAAAAAAATCAATCATATGCTAAGTCTTAATCAGTTTTAGCAAGACCCAGGATATCTTAGGTTTAATTTTTGAAGCATTAGGGAGACTTATACTTTACACACAGTTCCAAACTAATTGAGATTTTGATAGTTAAAATTACCTATTACAACTGAAAAAAATTAACTGCTTTTCAAATGCACTGATTATTAAAGGGCACTTGAGCTTGTGAAAATTTTATTACATTCACATTTTAAAACTTGTTCTTATTAGATTTTACACATAAAGAATGCAATAACTCTGAACTGACATCTCATTTGATGAATAGCACCAAAAGCATAGCTTCTGTGTCACCTTTCACATGCCTGTCTGGAACCGTTGACCAGGATTTATTTGATGCTGAGAATGTTAATGAAGTAAGTTATTTTTTGTAGAGAGGGCCTCAAAATCAGAAGGGGATGGATCACTTGATGATTACCTGTTCTGTTCATTCCCTCTGAAGCACCTGACATTGGCCACTGTCGGAAGACAGGATACTGGGCTAGATGAACCTTTGGTCTGATGCAGAATGGCCGTTACGTTCTGCATCTGAATTTCATTCTGGGGGAGAGGGTAATTCTTAACTTCTCTATGACCCCTTTGCACCAATTATGAAGCAGCCATAAAGACTCTTAGTGAAGACCTCTAGTAAAGAGGGCGTTACAGAGTAAGTTGGGGGTGGGGAAAAAGGCATTAGCTGGGGGTGTTCTTACATAAGCTATGAAGCGTATAGGCTATAGCAGTCATGGTGTAAGTTAGGTCTACTGTCACAGCAACCCTACCCAACCCCAACATACAGGAAGTGCAAGCTGTCTCCCTTTAGGGTGCAGCCCAGTGCAAGGACCATCCCCAGGCTACAGCAGGACCCCTATTTCTATAATAGACTAAAGTAAATCCCCACCTCCTAACACTCCTGAAATTGGGAGCAGGAAATACAAGTCCACCACCAAACAGTTCCATGTTTTAAGGTGTTTGAGTTTGGAGTTCATATTCAGCCCATTTCAGACAGATCTGAACACATTCTCTGTATGTGGGTCAAAAGCCACCCCAAATTCAGAAACATCTCATGGATAAGGTAGTGCTGAATGTTGAGAGAGCAGTCTAGGGCAGCCCAGAGTCATGCTGCCCTGTAAGCTACTGCAACACCATGGGGCCTTTGTTGCAATCTATAGAGCTCAGAACACCTATCAATTACAGGCCAAAACTCCAGCTACTTCAACATAGAAAATGAAAATTGACCCTCTGCAAGTGCAAAGGGTCTGCTATATCAACCCACAGACAACATGATCCTAAATTTTCAGAGTGGCACAGATTATAGACATGCAACTCCTTTTAGCAATAGGTCTAAAATCCTAGAGTGCATACAATAATTAGTAACACACCAAAAGTATCATAAACACAAACATTTGAAAAACAATTGTATTTTCTCAGGCTGTCTTGCGTACAATTGGTGTTAATGTCAGAAATGCTCCTCTGTGTTGGTTGGAGAAATATGATAATCAAGGAAGAAGAATGCCACTGAATGCTTATGCCCTTGACTTCTTTAAACATGGCTCCTTGATTGCATTGACAAGAGATAACTGGTATGGACTTCTTGTTTAATTTGAATACTTTGCTGCAAAGTTGTAATGGCTGAATATCTTTTGAACATGGGATATAAGTTAACTACCTGCAATTGCATAGCCACAAAATATAGGACACGATCCCTCCCTTGTCATGATTATCCACTAGCATAGAATTTTTCCTTATTAAAATATTAAGTTTCTGGTATTTATAGTTACAAACTTCCAAGTGTGAACAGTGTGACTTGCTGAGGCTACATACAATGTCAGAAGCGTGAACAGGCCTCTTCATTTAAGTAGCAGGTAGTAGTAAAACCTAAAAATGGCAATTTAAATGTCAACTCATGATCACAACTTCAATTCCAATCATTGTGGCTAATGTACTTGGCCTACAAATGCACACCACCTCCCACTGTGTCCCAAGCATCAAACGCTCCTACTATCTCCATCTCCTCTCAGACTGCTAAGATTTCCAGCTTCCCCTGACAACTAGGCCTGGTATACATTCCAGAGTTATGTTGATGTAAGGCAGCTTACGGGGACTTAATGTCAGTTTCTATACTAGAGCGTTCCTCCCACTGATGTAACTTGCCTGCTACGTCAACTTAATCGCGTAGACACTGCATTGCTTACGTCAATTTAACTGGTCTCCAGGAGCTGTCACACCAGGGCCGGCTCCAGGCACCAGAGAACCAAGCAGGTGCCTGGGGTGGCAAATGTAAAGGGGCGGCAGGATGTCGGGCTCTGGGGCGGCAATCCGCCCTCGGTGGTGGCGGGAATTCAGCAGCCACTCCGTCACAGCGCGTTTCGCGCTCAGCGGCAATTCGGCGACGGGAACACAACTCTTCTTCAGTTGCTGGCAGCACTTTGGCAGCCGCACCATTATTCCGCCTCTGTGTTCAGCGGGCGGCAAGGTTTTTTTTTTTTTTTTTTGCGCCGTTTGGGGTGGCAAAAACGCTGGAGCTGGCCCTGCGTCACGCAATGCACATTGTGATCTCTTTGGTCATTGTTTTCAACTCCGCTGCCCAGAGCCAAATCTCTTTTAGGCCCTCTCTTTTTTTCTTTAGCTACTGCTACACTCTTCTTTCTGGCCTACCAAACACACACAGCCTACGAGCCCACATCAGTGCATTCAACACACATTTGCTAAACTCATCTTCCTTGCCTGTGAATTTGATCGGATTACTTGCCTATGAATATTTTTGAATCCCTCCGCTGGCTCCCTCTGCTCTTTTATCACATTTAAGTTTCTTGTCATTGCCTTCAAAGTTTGGTTTACCTCTGTCATAAATAGAAAGGGAAGGGTAAACCCCTTTAAAATCCCTCCTGGCCAGAGGAAATCTCCTCTCACCTGTAAAGGGTTAAGAAGCTAAAGGTAACCTCGCTGGCACCTGACCAAAATGACCAATGAGGAGACAAGATACTTTCAAAAGCTGGGAGGAGGGAGAGAAACAAAGGGTTTGTGTGTCTGTCTACATTTTGTCTTTGCCGGGGATAGACCAGGAATGAAGCCTTAGAACTTTTAGTAAGTAATCTAGCTAGGTATGTGTTAGATTATGATTTCTTTAAATGGCTGAGAAAAGAATTGTGCTGAATAGAATAACTATTTCTGTCTGTGTATCTTTTTTGTAACTTAAGGTTTTTGCCTAGAGGGGTTCTCTATGTTTTGAATCTAATTACCCTGTAAGGTATTTACCATCCTGATTTTACAGGGGGGATTTCTTATTTCTAATTCTATTTTTATTAAAAGTCTTCTTGTAAGAAAACTGAATGCTTTTTCATTGTTCTCAGATCCAGGGGTTTGGGTCTGTGGTCACCTATGCAAATTGGTGAGGCTTTTTATCCAACATTTCCCAGGAAAGGGAGGGTGCAAGTGTTGGGAGGATTGTTCATTGTTCTTAAGATCCAAGGGTCTGGGTCTGTAGTCACCTAGGCAAATTGGTGAGGCTTTTTACCAAACCTTGTCCAGGAAGTAGGGTGCAAGGTTTTTGGGAAGTATTTTGGGGGGAAAGACGTGTCCAAACAGCTCTTCCCCAGTAACCAGTATTTGTTTGGTGGTGGTAGCGGCCAATCCAAGGACAAAAGGGTGGAATATTTTGTACCTTGGGGAAGTTTTGACCTAAGCTGGTAAAGATAAGCTTAGGAGGTTTTTCATGCAGGTCCCCACATCTGTACCCTAGAGTTCAGAGTGGGGGAGGAACCTTGACATGGTGGCATAGTGGTGGGATTAACCTGAAATCATTTTGAGATCCAGTTGAGATTTTTTTGAACTAGAAATACAGATTTTAAAAAAAAGGAAGTCCAGAAGCTGCTGAAACTGAAAGCAGCTTGTTTTTCTCTGCTTTGTGGCCAAGCAGAGACAAAAGGGGATTATCTTTGTGAATTGCAGGTTTTCTTTGCCTGGAGGCAGGGTACTTAACTCCTGCAGGGAAATTCACAGTCTTCCAACCCAGAGTTTTTTGTTTCCCTAAAAGTAAATAGAAGGAGGGGTGTTCTACCCATTTGCCTGGAGACAAAAGTGGCAGGGTTTTTTTTTTGGATTTTGATTTTTTACAAGGAGCACAAGTTTAAAAAGGAAACTTGTTTTTTCTTTGGGCTGGGTAACCAGGTTTCAAAGTAGTTGGAAGTTTTTGCTTTGATTTGGGCCCAGAGCAGAGACAAGGGAATTGTCTTTTTCTGTAGGCTGACAATCACTATCAGAGAATAGGTATTCTATTCCAGCACAGCAAAATTTTACAGCCAAGTTTTGTTTGTTTATTTCTAAGCCTCGGGTGTAAAGTTAGTTAAAAACAGAGAGGTTAGGATGACAGAATCCACAGCACAACAAAAGATGGAATTAGCCAGATTTCAGGCTGAGGAAAAACAAAAGGAACATGAAAGACAGATAGAACTCATGCAGCTGGAAAAGGAGGTACAGGAGGCTGCCCACAGGAGGGAAATGGAGGCAAGGAAGCATGTGGAGGAGGAGAAGGAAAAAGAGAGGAAGCATGTGGAGGAGGAGAAGGAAAAAGAGAGGAAGCATGTGGAGGAGGAGAAGGAAAAAGAGAGGAAGCATGTGGAGGAGGAGAAGGAAAAAGAGAGGAAGCATGCACTGGAGATGGAGAAGGTAAAGGCTCAGCAGAATATACCAACAAACCCTAGCAATCCTTCTCCAGGTACCACTCCCCATCCCAGAAAGTTCCCCACCTACAAGGCAGGTGATGATACTGAGGCCTTCTTAGAAAACTTCGAAAGGGCCTGCCTTGGGTACAACATCTCTACTGACCAATACATGGTAGAGCTGAGGCCGCAGCTCAGTGGACCCTTAGCTGAGGTGGCAGCTGAAATGCCTAAAGAACACATGAACAAGTATGAACTGTTTAAATCCAAGGCGAGAGTCAGAATGGGGATAACACCCGAGCAGTCTCGTCGGAGGTTCAGAGCCCTAAGGTGGAAACCAGACGTGTCATTTACCCGACATGCCTACCACATTGTGAAACATTGGGATGCCTGGATATCCGGAGCAAGTGTTGAATCTCCAGTAAATTTGCCCTTCCTAATGCAAATGGAACAATTCTTAGAGGGTGTTCCTGAAGAAATAGAAAGGTACATCCTAGATGGGAAGCCCAAAACTGTAATCGAGGCAGGAGAGATTGGAGCCAGATGGGTGGAGGTGGCAGAGAAGAAAAAAACTGGTCGCAGTTGGAGCGGAGACCAGAAGGGACAACCCCAGGCCACACCCTATTACCGGGGGCCGCCCAAAGCCCCACCTACCTCCCAAAGAACCCTCCAGACCCCTTATCGTCCCACCACCCCGTTCTCCAGCAACCCTCCTCGCCCCAGTGACCCGTCAGCTGGACGATGTTTTAAATGTAACGAGCTGGGGCATGTAAAGGCCAACTGCCCCAAGAACCCCAACAGATTACAGTTCATTGCACCGGAATCGCACCAGAGGTCCACAGGCCCAGATACCTCCCAGATACCCTTGGAGCGGAGGGAAACTGTGAGTGTGGGCGGGAAGAAGGTCACCGCGTGGAGGGACACCGGAGCACAAGTGTCAGCTATCCATGCTTCCTTAGTGGACCCCAAGTTAATCAACCCAGAGATCCAAGTGACGATTCAACCCTTCAAGTCCAACTCTTTCGATTTGCCTACAGCCAAGTTGCCTGTCCAGTACAAGGGCTGGTCAGGAATGTGGACTTTTGCAGTCTATGATGATTATCCCATCCCCATGCTGTTGGGGGAAGACTTGGCCAATCATGTGAAGCAGGCCAAGAGGGTGGGAACGGTCACCCGCAGCCAGGCTAAACAAGCCGTGAGGCCTAGCTCTGTTCCGGAAACTTCTATCAGGACCCGGTCAGAGGTGATGGACCCGGACCCCAGGCCAATGTCTGCAACAGCAGTAGTGGATCCAGTCCCAGAGACCCAGATGGAACCAGTCCCAGAACCGGAACCAGCCGAACAACCAACACCAGACCCATTGTCAGCACTGAATCCAGTACTTGCAACCTCAACACCAGAGGGCCCCACCGAACCTGAACTGGCAGCAGCCGATAACCCGACACAAGAGGCTCAGCCGGAGCCTGAATCCCAACATAGTGCACCAGCGGAGAGCGGTTCACAGTCAACAGAAACAGCTCCATCCCCTATATCGCTTCCAGAGGGACCAAGCCTAGGTCCACAATCCAATGAGGAACTGATGTCTCCAGCATCGAGGGAACAGTTCCAGACCGAACAGGAAGCAGATGAAAGCCTCCAGAGAGCTTGGACGGCGGCACGGAGCAACCCACCGCCTCTCAGCTCTTCTAATCGATCCAGGTTTGTTGTAGAAAGAGGACTTTTATACAAGGAAACTCTTTCTGGTGGACACCAGGAAGACTGGCATCCTCAGAGACAGTTGGTAGTTCCAACTAAATACCGGGCCAAGCTCTTGAGCTTAGCCCATGACCACCCTAGTGGTCATGCTGGGGTGAACCGGACCAAAGACCGTTTGGGGGGGTCATTCCACTGGGAGGGAATGGGCAAGGATGTTTCTACCTATGTCCAGTCTTGTGAGGTGTGCCAAAGAGTGGGAAAGCCCCAAGACCAGGTCAAAGCCCCTCTCCAGCCACTCCCCATCATTGAAGTTCCATTTCAGCGAGTAGCTGTGGATATTCTGGGTCCTTTTCCGAAAAAGACACCCAGAGGAAAGCGGTACATACTGACTTTCATGGATTTTGCCACCCGATGGCCGGAAGCAGTAGCTCTAAGCAACACCAGGGCTAACAGTGTGTGCCAGGCACTAGCAGACATTTTTGCCAGGGTAGGTTGGCCCTCCGACATCCTCACAGATGCAGGGACTAATTTCCTGGCAGGAACTATGAAAAACCTTTGGGAAGCTCATGGGGTAAATCACTTGGTTGCCACTCCTTACCACCATCAAACAAATGGCATGGTGGAGAAGTTTAATGGAACTTTGGGGGCCATGATACGTAAATTCGTAAATGAGCACTCCAATGATTGGGACCTAGTGTTGCAGCAGTTGCTCTTTGCCTACAGAGCTGTACCACACCCCAGTTTAGGGTTTTCCCCATTTGAACTTGTATATGGCCGTGAGGTTAAGGGGCCATTGCAGTTGGTGAAGCAGCAATGGGAGGGATTTACACCTTCTCCAGGAACTAACATTCTGGACTTTGTAACCAACCTACAAAACACCCTCCGAACCTCTTTAGCCCTTGCTAAAGAAAACTTACAGGATGCTCAAAAAGAGCAAAAAGCCTGGTATGATAAACATGCCAGAGAGCGTTCCTTCAAAGTAGGGGACCAGGTCATGGTCTTAAAGGCGCTCCAGGCCCATAAAATGGAAGCATCGTGGGAAGGGCCATTCACGGTCCAGGAGCGCCTGGGAGCTGTTAATTATCTCATAGCATTCCCCACCTTCAACCGAAAGCCTAAGGTGTACCATATTAATTCTCTAAAGCCCTTTTATTCCAGAGAATTAAAGGTTTGTCAGTTTACAGCCCAGGGAGGAGACGACGCTGAGTGGCCTGAAGGTGTCTACTACGAAGGGAAATGTGCTGGTGGTGTGGAAGAGGTGAACCTCTCCATGACCCTTGGGCGTATGCAGCGACAGCAGATCCAGGAGCTGTGCACTAGCTACGCGCCAACGTTCTCAGCCACCCCAGGACTGACTGAACGGGCATACCACTCCATTGACACAGGTAATGCTCGCCCAATTAGAGTCCAACCTTACCGAGTGTCTCCTCAAGCTAAAACTGCTATAGAACGGGAGATCCAGGATATGTTACAGTTGGGTGTAATCCACCCCTCTGAAAGTGCATGGGCATCTCCAGTGGTTCTAGTTCCCAAACCAGATGGGGAGATACGTTTTTGCGTGGACTACTGTAAGCTAAATGCTGTAACTCGCCCAGACAACTATCCAATGCCACGCACAGATGAACTATTAGAGAAACTGGGACGGGCCCAGTTCATCTCTACCTTGGACTTAACCAAGGGGTACTGGCAGGTACCGCTAGATGAATCTGCCAAGGAAAGGTCAGCCTTCACCACACATCTCGGGCTGTATGAATTTAATGTACTCCCTTTCGGGCTGCGAAATGCACCCGCCACCTTCCAAAGACTTGTAGATGGTCTCCTAGCGGGATTAGGAGAATATGCAGTCGCCTACCTTGACGATGTGGCCATATTTTCGGATTCCTGGGCAGACCACCTGGAACATCTACAAAAAGTCCTTGAGCGCATAAGGGAGGCAGGACTAACTGTTAAGGCTAAGAAGTGTCAAATAGGCCTAAACAGAGTGACTTACCTTGGACACCAGGTGGGTCAAGGAACTATCAGCCCCCTACAGGCCAAAGTGGATGCTATCCAAAAGTGGCCTGTCCCAAAGTCAAAGAAACAGGTTCAATCCTTTTTAGGCTTGGCCGGTTATTACAGACGATTTGTACCGCACTACAGCCAAATCGCCGCCCCACTGACAGACCTAACCAAAAAGAAACAGCCAAATGCTGTGCAGTGGACCGAAAAGTGTCAGAAGGCCTTTAACAAGCTTAAAGCGACACTCATGTCTGACCCTGTACTAAGGGCCCCAGACTTTGACAAACCGTTCCTAGTAACCACAGATGCGTCCGAGCGTGGTGTGGGAGCAGTTTTAATGCAGAAAGGACCTGATCAAGAATTCCACCCTGTAGTGTTTCTCAGCAAAAAACTGTCTGAGAGGGAAAGCAACTGGTCAATCACTGAAAAAGAATGTTACGCCATTGTCTACGCTCTGGAAAAGCTACGCCCATATGTTTGGGGACGGCGTTTCCACCTGCAAACCGACCATGCTGCACTGAAGTGGCTTCACACCGTCAAAGAAACTAACAAAAAACTTCTTCGGTGGAGTTTAGCTCTCCAAGATTTTGATTTCGACATCCAACACATCTCAGGAGCTTCTAACAAAGTGGCTGATGCACTCTCACGTGAAAGTTTCCCAGAATCAACTGGTTAAAATCGTCCTTGAGATGTGGAAAATATTGTTAGTCTTTATGTACTTGGTAGTATATTTAGAGATGCATGTGTCTTATTAACTCTGTTTTCCTAGAGCTCCAGGAAGAAATCCCAGCCAGTGTTTCACCCTAGCTGAGATTTGGGGGGCGTGTCATAAATAGAAAGGGAAGGGTAAACCCCTTTAAAATCCCTCCTGGCCAGAGGAAATCTCCTCTCACCTGTAAAGGGTTAAGAAGCTAAAGGTAACCTCGCTGGCACCTGACCAAAATGACCAATGAGGAGACAAGATACTTTCAAAAGCTGGGAGGAGGGAGAGAAACAAAGGGTTTGTGTGTCTGTCTACATTTTGTCTTTGCCGGGGATAGACCAGGAATGAAGCCTTAGAACTTTTAGTAAGTAATCTAGCTAGGTATGTGTTAGATTATGATTTCTTTAAATGGCTGAGAAAAGAATTGTGCTGAATAGAATAACTATTTCTGTCTGTGTATCTTTTTTGTAACTTAAGGTTTTTGCCTAGAGGGGTTCTCTATGTTTTGAATCTAATTACCCTGTAAGGTATTTACCATCCTGATTTTACAGGGGGGATTTCTTATTTCTAATTCTATTTTTATTAAAAGTCTTCTTGTAAGAAAACTGAATGCTTTTTCATTGTTCTCAGATCCAGGGGTTTGGGTCTGTGGTCACCTATGCAAATTGGTGAGGCTTTTTATCCAACATTTCCCAGGAAAGGGAGGGTGCAAGTGTTGGGAGGATTGTTCATTGTTCTTAAGATCCAAGGGTCTGGGTCTGTAGTCACCTAGGCAAATTGGTGAGGCTTTTTACCAAACCTTGTCCAGGAAGTAGGGTGCAAGGTTTTTGGGAAGTATTTTGGGGGGAAAGACGTGTCCAAACAGCTCTTCCCCAGTAACCAGTATTTGTTTGGTGGTGGTAGCGGCCAATCCAAGGACAAAAGGGTGGAATATTTTGTACCTTGGGGAAGTTTTGACCTAAGCTGGTAAAGATAAGCTTAGGAGGTTTTTCATGCAGGTCCCCACATCTGTACCCTAGAGTTCAGAGTGGGGGAGGAACCTTGACAACCTCTCTCAACTTATCCTCTTTGGTCAAGCTTTGCAAAGCCTCCTGCCCGATCCATTCTCTGCCTTGTTCTCAGCTTCTTGTTCAGTCACTTCCATACTCTGTCATGCAGCCCCTTAGATATAGTACTATTCTAAGCTCATCTCCCTTCTCCATATTTAAGGTCTACACAGAGTTAATGTGTTGTTAAGCCAAGGTGTGAATCTACAGCACATGAGCTTGCCATGCAGTAACCACCCATGTGGGCCCTGCTACAGCACACTATGGAACTTTTAGAGCACTGTACCATGGTCAACATGGGACTTGACTGCACAGCAAGCTAGCATGCTGTAGCTTCACACCCTGACTTGCCACACACACTAATTTACCATGTCGACAAGTCCTAAATTGCTCTGATAAGCTTATTTCACCCCTGCTGCCTATTGTGAATCTAGTTAACTTGTACAAAAATTTCCTGTTTTCCCCCAACCTGTCTATACTTGTCTGTCTTTTGATTGCTAGCTCCTTAGAGATCATTCATCTTCAAATGTTTGACAAATGCTTAGTACACTGTTTAGAGTAGTGCTCACAATGTTTTCTATACAAAATTCTGAAACACACTGAAAACAGAAATATTGGGCAATACAAATAGTTGAGGTTATATCAACAGAAAGAGTGTACTGAAACATCACAAATGTTAATTTACCTGAAGCTGATGCAAAATTTCCAGCCACTGCATGGAATATTGCACTAATAACCTGAGGGCCTTTCTGCAGAATTCAGTTTATTTGCCTATAGACAAAACAGCTAGTCTTTGATCTCTTCTTATTCCTAATGTAGACAATATATTGGTCTGAATCATAGAATATCAGGGTTGGAAGGGACCTCAGGCGGTCATCTAGTCCAACCTCCTGCTCAAAGCAGGACCAATCCCCAACTAAATCATCCCAGCCAGGGCTTTGTCAAGCCTGACCTTAAAAATATCTAAGGAAGGAGATTCCACCATCTCCCTAGGTAACGCATTCCAGTGTTTCACCACCCTCCTAGTGAAAAAGTTTTTCCTAATATCCAGCCTAAACCTCCCCCACTGCAACTTGAGACCATTACTCCTTGTTCTGTCATCAGCTACCACTGAGAACAGTCTAGATCCATCCTCTTTGGAACCCCCCTCTCAGGTAGTTGAAAGCAGCTATCAAATCCCCCCTTATTCTTCTCTTCTGCAGACTAAACAATCCCAGTTCCCTCAGCCTCTCCTCATAAGTCATGTGTTCCAGTCCCCTAATCATTTTTGTTGCCCTCCGCTGGACTCTTTCCAGTTTTTCCACATCCTTTTTGTAGTGTGGGGCCCAAAACTGGACACAGAACTCCAGATGAGGCCTCACCAATGTCGAATAGAGGGGAACGATCACGTCCCTCGATCTCCTGGCAATGCCCCTACATATACATCCCAAAATGCCATTGGCCTTCTTGGCAACAAGGGCACACTGTTGACTCATATCCAGCTTCTTGTCCACTGTAACCCCTAGGTCCTTTTCTGCAGAACTGCTGCTGAGCCATTCGGTCCCTAGTCTGTAGCGGTGCATGGGATTCTTCCGTCGTAAGTGCAGGACTCTGCACTTGTCCTTGTTGAACCTCATCAGATTTCTTTTGGCCCAATCCTCTAATTTGTCTAGGGCCCTCTGTATCCTATCCCTATCCTCCAGCGTATCTACCTCTCCTCCCAGTTTAGTGTCATCTGCAAACTTGCTGAGGGTGCAATCTACACCATCCTCCAGATCATTGAAGATATTGAACAAAACCGGCCCGAGGACTGACCCTTGGGGCACTCCACTTGATACCCACTGCCAACTAGACATGGAGCCATTGATCACTACCCGTTGAGCCCGACAATTTAGCCAGCTTTCTGTCCACCTTATAGTCCATTCATCCAGCCCGTACTTCTTTAACTTGCTGGCAAGAATACTGTGGGAGATCGTGTCAAAACCTTTGCTAAAGTCAAGGAACAACACGTCCACTGCTTTCCCCTCATCCACAGAGCCAGTTATCTCGTCATAGAAGGCAATTAGATTAGTCAGGCATGACTTGCCCTTGGTGAATCCATGCTGACTGTTCCACTTTCTATTACAGTTTAGATAACTTTATTGGATAGAAAACAGCTAACAAATGCATTAAATAACTATTTCCCCAGATGTGTTTTTACTCTTTTCTAATGTTTTGAATACTTTAATAGGTTACACATGATTATGTAAATATGTATAATCTTACTCTCTGTACAGCAACTTTGTTTTGCCTGAATTATGAGCTCAATTTTGAAATTAATTTCCTATTAATCTGCTAAAGTTAGACTTATTGATCTTTGTGGCCTCGTGTAAGGGCTGTCTGTTTACTCTGGACTTTGCCTACCAGCTGAGAGCAATGAGAGAGGAGTTATAGAGTAGTAACAAGTTTCCTTTTAATAACCATTTAAAATAATTTGAGATTTTTTCCCTTTTCCTAGGTTAAATGAAGGAGATGCTTACAATCTACTCAAAGATTTTTCACTTCTTATTAAAGCAGTCGGGTATGATATACATATGTACTGACAAAACAGAATTTTAATGTATATCTATTAAGCAATTTTAACACTTTTTTGGTTTTTTTGAAACAGAACATCCTTAGGTGAACTTTGTGATGATCCAAATGACAATGTTGTACTTGCATTTCAACAACTGAGTGAAAGCTACTGTGAAAAACTGTAGTCTAAGCATCACATACTCTGTAAAGCATGAAGAAATGACAGTAACAATCTTCTGGACGGAAGACCTGGACAAAAAATAGTTTTAGCAGCTAATTTAAGCTAAGTGAGTAGAGGATGATCACTCTTCATTCTCAAACACACTTGGAATAAAATTACAATAGATGTATTGGGTTTTAGTCAGTAAGGCATAGGTTCATTTTCTTTTAATTATAAATATAAATGATTTTTAAAACTTGTACTATACTTGCGAGGATTAATTTAAAACAGATGTCTTAAGATTGAACCATTAGTGGTTTTGTAACAAAGGATGTAACTAGACAATTGTATCATTTTTCAAATTAAAATTTGTTTTAACCAGCGTTTTTTGAAGTGTCTATATACACTTGGAAGTTTCTAGGGACAGCTACTTGTAGCTCACTCTGTCATTAACCGATGTCTACAGGGGACATGCAAGTCATTGTACACTAATAAACCACGTTAAACTGCTGTGAGGATGCTCTCACACAAGCGTCAATTGGCCTGGCCTTTAATTTATGCATACCGACTTCACACTTATCTAATTTATCCTCCTTACCTGACCTATGACCTTGTAGAGACAACCCGTTGACAATGCCGGAGCATCTCTATTCTCCAAAAAGATCCTGCATGACATCTGCAAAGTTATCTTAAGTAGGCAGCACTAAAGCTAGTAGCAAATTGTTCACACAGGCTTGTGCTACGTGTCAGCAGGTAGACTTTGCCCATATCTACACCCACATATGCAAATAGTTTCAGCCACTTAAGTGGTACATTGCCCTTCATGGAAATACTTATTCAGAATATCCAAGTAGAGATTTACACCAGTTAACTAAACTGTTTGTCTAAAGACAAGGCTCGACCGTGGGAGGTCCCTCACAAGAATACATTATTTTTTTAGCTATTAGGATGATTTTCAGATGTCCCATATTGTCTTAATCCAATTATTTTTTAAAAATACATAAAGTTGGAGCCTATCAACCTTGGCAGTGGATCCTAAATAAGTTATTTCTTTAATTATTCATAATCAGACAAGTGGAACCTAGCTTGTATCAAACTTCAGGGAAGGATAGTGAAACAAAGCTTCAGCAATCACTCTAGTAGTCTTGCACTCTTTCAATTACTAGAGAAAATGGTTTGTAGCCTAGAATATGAGGAATTGGAGATGTTATTAAAGCTTTAGGTTGAGATTTTTAAAGACACCTAGGGATCTGGATGCCTAGTTTTCATTAATAATTAATGGTGCTTTAGTGTGGGATTTTCAAAAGAGCTCAGTAATGGCCTGTTCCTGTAACCACTGGGATAAATGACACAACCCCATTGGCTGCAATGATAGCAGTTAGTTCAATCTTGAGTGATCTGAACAATCCACGCTAAAGATGTGAACTGAAAAGAAAAAAATGAAGCCAGATACAGCTAGCACATGACCAAGTACTGCTAATGTGCACTGTAGTAAAAGCCAACTGGTGTCCAACTATGAAAATGGCTGCTTGGCACCGGCTGACTTGTGTGAAGTTCAATTTATCTAGCTCATCCATACCAGATAAAGTACTTAGTACCCTATTTAAGTCTGACAGAATGTCTGAAATCATACTTTCCTGAAATAGAAATAAGCTCTAAGAGCTCGTCTACACTTGAAATGTTACAGCAGCACAACTGCTGCAGTGCTTCAATGTAGATACTACCTATGCCAATGGGAGGGGTTGTCCCATCAGCCCAGGTAATCCACCTCTCTGCAAGTAACCAGAGTTAAGGTGAGTATAGCTAGGTCTTTCGGGGTGTGGATTCTTTTCAGGCCCAAGAGAGGTAGCTATGCCAATATATGTTCTCAACATACACCAGCCCTAACAGAAGTCCGAATGCTGCTACTTCAATCCCATAAGAGGGACTTTTCTGAAGAGAAATAGTATTTTACTAGTGTATTAGAATACATAGAGTGGACAGCCAACTGGTCCTTTTACCATAGCCATCCATTGGAATGTTCATATGGAATGCTATCTTATAAGCATGCTCTTTTGGTTTAAGGGAGAAATCACTAAGGTAGCTCTTTACTGAGATCAAGGAAAAAAAACTTCTCCAACACCACTACACAAGTCTATTAGATCTGCAGAAAAGTTGTTAGTATTACACAATAAAAGCATGGAAGAGGAATGCAGTATGTTGTCACCAATAAAATCATTCTATAGAATGAATGTTCAGGGGATTCTATGAAATTTCTGCTTCAGCATATTTAGGTTTTTGCTATGTTCTAATTAAAAAAAAGAGATTACTTTCATATCAACAGTAGCGTACAGGCAGAGAGGTAAATTTGCTTCCAAGTAATGGGTTATTCATTTAAGAGAATGAAAGAACGATTAAGACCTTGTGGAGTAGTTTGAAGTCACAGGATCGGCTTGCTTAGAGTCCAATCCTGCAATTTATTCTGAGTGTGAGCCTATACCGCTGAAGTCAAAAAGAGCTGTTATTGACTTGAGATCAATGGCACCCAATTAGCCCGTAAGACACAGAACAATTCCGAGTTTTTCTTTCTAGCACAGTATGGATGCTTCCCCCAATAATTCAGCTTCATTGTCTACCTGTATCTCACACTCAGAAGACTTACAAGGGAAAAACCTATGGTCATGGCTCAAACACTGTTCCAAGCACATTTAGGACTGCTTCAGCCTCTACCTAACCATATACTTTCAGGAGCCATTCACAAGGATTAGGCTCCCTTCTGGGTCTCAGATGCAGTTTGTTAAAAGATGCTTTGCAACTCAGGATTATTTCAGTTTAGAAGTGCACATGCTGTCTACTAAATGTCTACTTTAGCTTCCACTAGCACTAATGCAATGGCAAAAAATAAAATTCTAATTTCCAGAACTATCTTCACATACAAAAAGTCTCTGGTTTCATTAATGGGGACCCATACACATTGGCTTACATGTAAACTATAAACTAAATGAGAAATAGCATGCTACTGTTAAAAAGTTACAAACTCAAATAATCAAATCACTTGAGTGTAATTAAATTACAAGACAAAAACAGACTGGAACAAGTTACTACCGTTGGTTTTAAATATTTTAATATATTAGGTGGTGATATACTAAGCACTTGACACTGGTGCTAACAGATAAGCAAATAAATCCATGCTATAAAGATTAGCTAGAAAATGATTTCCAGTGTTCTTTCCTATACACTGTGTACAAGTTAAGCATAACATTAGTAGTTAAGAACAATTCTGAATCCCAACCTCTTAACAGCATCAGCTGCAAGTGTTATTCTAATTATTGATGAAGTCAATGAGAACAACATTATATTAGTATCATGTATAGCCTGGATGATGGATGAGCCAAGAACTCTATGCCACAGAAAAACCACGTCAAGTGGTACTGAAGACTTTATTACAAAAGTCACTTCTTTGTTGGATCTAATTCAGCATAAAACTTGGATGAAAACAGTAGTGGTACAGAAGATACTAAATATACCTATTGGGAAGAGTTTTGGTACCATTTTATATAGAGGAGAATGTCAAAAGTTGTTACTTAATTAGTGACAACTACTGTAACTAAAATTTTGCCTTTAATAATGCATTCAATATTTGCTTCCTCCATAGAGGTCAGTAAAGATCAATAACTGAACCTGGAGAAATTGATCAGAAGATTAGAACTCAAGAAGAAATATCATCACTTCAGCCATTAACTATGTATTCTGATAAGACAGATTTGTTTAGATATCCTGTTTAGTGTCTAAAATTTTATAAGTATAAACATTTCATGCAAAGACACCACCTTCTTGTCTTTGAACTATTATAGAAAAGAACTATTATAGAAAATAACTTGCAGCACTTGATTATATTCAATATATCGCTCAAGGTTAGAAAGAACAGCCTTTCAAATCTATATGTTTGTTTTTATTAAAAGGCATACTTTATTCTAGCCCTATTTTAGCTGGTTGCTGGTTTTAGAATGTACCTTTTCAGAGAGTAAAAGGCACATTTCACTAATCTAAATATCTGGAGATGCATATACATACAGGATAGATTCAACAGACTATGATAAATACGTTACTGTAAACTGAAAGAGATTTGCCCAAGACCAATGTTTCTAGAAAATTCGTTTACATTTCTGACCAACTGTTCTGTATGGACGTAGACTTAATTTCCTGTCCTGTGAAAAGAAACATACAATACATATTTAATTTTTTGAATGTCAGTATTAACTCTTCAGAATGTTTCTGCTATAAAATATGTTGATCTACACAGTAAACATTTAGGTCTATAAATCATATAGGGTACAGTTATATGAAGTTTTAGTGACATGGCCATTTCTATGATTAGAAGAGCCCTGTACAAAATAGGGGCCTCAGCCAGCACCTTCCATATATACATGAACCAGTCCATCTATGCTCTCAGTTCTTTAGCTCTATGATCAGCTCTTATCCTATGGCAACTTCAGTCTGTAGCTTTCCACAAACAAGGCCAACAGATGGGGTGTAATAATGGTCACACCATCTCAAAAAAAGATATTGCAGAATTAGAGTGGGTTCGGAGAAGGATGACAAGAATAATCCAGGGTGTAGGAAAAACTCATGAGACAGAAAAGACTGGGATTTTATTTTATAAAGATTAATAGACGGCATGTGATAAATATGTAAAAGAATAAATGGTATAGCAAAGATAGATCAATCAGGAAATTCTATACTCCCCATCTCAAAACACAAGGAGAGATTAAATGAAACTGAAAAGGTGGCCAATTAAAACCTGATAAAAGGAAATACTTTTTCACACAATAATTTGGTGATGGACTTTGCCACAAGAAATGGTTGAGGCCAAGAATTTGACAAGATTAAAAAAAAGGTATTTGGCCATGTATAGGGATATCAAGAATATCCATAATTATCATAGTTAATATGATTTTGGAAGGGCTGTTAAGCCTCATACTATTTTGCCATAGTTATAAGAGAGTAGTAATATTCTTTTAGAGGTGGCAGTATATCGAACGATAATCATCAAATGTAACTGGACTGATTTTTTGATCTCTAGTATGTGTCATATTTCACAATCTGAAAATTCACCTGATTAGTCCTTCCTCAGTGGGCGATTTAATGCAGCATAGTCATTGTTAAAATTTTTGCTGTCATATCGACCTTTAATTTATGTAGGTTTTTCTGTTTTAGAATGTTTTCCACAACACTTGATTTCCTCTTTAGACGGAAGTTTCTGCCCATCATGCAAAGATTCACTATCACCAACTCACTCAAAATGACTGTGTTACTATTGATTTAGGATTGTATTTCATAAAGTGTAAGCAATATTCTCCACCAATATATACCAATAGTAAGAACTGATTCTGAATATTAATTCAGAGGTTTTATTTAAAAAGCATTGAAGAAATCTAAAATATTCTCTCTATTATTGGAATAAAATGGCATGGATAACACAGTCAAGATGCAGCAAAAGATCATTCCATATCTCTACTGCTAATATAAAAAGGTTTTCATTAAGCTGCTCTGATCCTGTGTAGCAGCCTACAGCAGAGACATGCAGAAAAGCAGCTAGAGTGGGGTTTAAAACATCTTAAAAAATCACTTCTCCAAATTAACCTACCAACAGTGGTGACAGTATCATAACGCTTTAGCTTGCATAAAACAGTAGCTAATTTTAGAATTAAGGCTTTAGGTAAGTAATAATAGTTTAGAGCTAAAAATCCAAAATGGCAGCCACAGTGATTTCCTATCAGAAACCTCAAAATGGAAGCAGATTTGACTGAGAGGAGATAAGGGTTAAATAAAAGTTCGATGGGAATGAGTAAGCATATTTAAAGAGAACTAAAAGATGCGGCTAGGAGGAAGATCTATGATAATAGCAAGGAAGTCTCAGGAGGAGGATCAACCAGCTTGAGTGACAGATGAAGCTGATTGGCTGAACTGGTATAATTAGGCAGGGAGGATCTATGCTAATTTCTGAATTTGAGAAAGCAACCAGTCAGAGAAGACCGGAAACCGAATATAAGGCTGACAGCCGGGGTGGTGGTGGTGGGTGTGTGTGTAGCCAGATGAATAAGAACAGAGAAGACTGAAGAACAGCAAAGGCATGTAATACTGTGATGTTCTCTTATGCCTATATATAGAAGCCTTGTGTGCTATATTGTATCAAATTCAGGATTATACTGTAATGTTACATGTAGGCTTCATACATATGAATTGGAGGTCTCCATGTGTTTTAACGTGTAACATTGTAATGCTTCCCTGTACATATATGCTGTTTACTAACTGTATTGGGGCTTTATGCATGTGTACAAGGGGTCTCTATGTACCCTGAATATTACATAATAACTGCTATATGGTCTATGTATGCTGTGTGTTTTGTGCGGTCTTATTTTATTTTGCCACTTTAATGTATGATTTCTAATTGAGATTTAACAGCGGTTTAGGATGCCTTAACAGGTTAGTGTATTCTTCCTTGCTTTATTTAATGTATTGTAACTGCTTATTTTCCTTTAAATAAATGACACTTTGTTTACGAAGAATTGCTGCTTGTACGTCAATCCTTTGAGCGGAAGGCTGTATCCATGTCCTCCCATGAGTTATCAGAATTAGCTGGCTCTGGTGAGTCCTCTGCAGTCCAGAGACAACCCTCCTGGTAAAACCCTGGCATTTCCTCTAGGGCGAGCCACCTCGTTATTACCCATTTGGACAGAACAAATTAACAATTGGTTTATGGTTACAGGCAGGCCAGTATTGGAGTGATTTAGGTCCAAATTTTGGGGTAACTGGTGTAGAGGCAAGAAACTAGAGTTCTAGCTTCACCCTTCATAAGGGCATAGAAACCATGTTTAACCCTAAATTCTAACAATGGAAGACATTTTGGAGGTTGATATTGTTTTGTCAGTTTGTACCACAAACATAGTAACCCTACTTTATTATGAATTCTACTTGATTATGATAGTTGTTCCTATTACAGATAAACCCCATTTAAGATTCATTGCAAGACACAAAACGAGCTCGGAGGGAGGAGAGAGTTCTCTCTTTTTAAACTGGTTATGTATTTCAGTACAAACGTTTACCTAGTTCCAGCATATCTAAACAGATATCTGAATATTATTTACCTTGAAGGGAATTCTCTTCAATTTCGTTCTCTATGGTGCATGTACCTGGTTTTTCACTAACTGTTATTTTGTCTTCTGCCACCAAAAAATATTCTGATGCATTGCTACAGTCACTAGACATTGATGCTTGACTTAGCTCTTCTGTATCAGAGTCTGAATGATTTAGTGTTTCATGTTCTTTACCTACTGCATGTGCCGAGCCTCCTAAAAATGTACCACCACATGTCACTGGACTAAGACAAGCTGCATTCTGTAACTGCAGAGTGTCAAGTTCATCTTGCTTCCTAGAAATCTCTTCTAAATCTTGGTGTGACTTATAGGTTTCAGCAATATTTACATTATCTTCAACTTTCACATCTATATGAGGTTTAATTGATGCAACACTAGGATGAGTGGAAAATACATTGCTTTCTTTACTAGGAAAGCCTGTTGAAAACAGAGAGTTGACTATAGCTGGACCACACAAAGAATTCTGTTGAGCAAGCGTGTCTTCAGTTTCAGTCTTCATAGATAGGTCAAAAGAAAAAAAGGAATTGGTACACTTTGGACTTGTAAGTTCAGATATGGCTACTGCACATATTGAAGGTGTAGATTTTTCTACAACTGGATGTACTTTGTCAATTGATTCTATTTTCATTTTTTCAATTTCACTCTTCGATAAAAACAGCATCGAGGAGGAGGGTAGTGAGTTGGAAGTACTTTTGACAGAACCTTCAAATGAGGTTACAGGTGAAGATTTACATTCCAGAATACAATTATTGGATGAGAAGGAAAATATATTACTACAGGGGACAGGCTGGCTCTTGGAAACATCTTTCTTCCCAGTGTCACTACTAGATGTAGTGCAGGCTACAGTAGCAGTGGAATCAGGGGTACTGGCACTCTGCTCCTGTGGGACTACTGTAGGAGATTTTAGCCAGTTATATTTTACGTCTTTGCTTACAGAAACGTTCTCTTTTCTGGTTTGAAATACTGTACTTTGTTCAGCTGGCTTCTCAGATAGGCTTGAAAATGGTGACATCTTCAATGAATTGCTGAGTTTGGATACTGTAAAACAATCTCTTTCCGAATTGCTAAAGGTAAATGAAAAAACTGGCTTTCCACTTTCTGATGATCCTAGTTTAGGACTTGTAAAGGCAGCAGAAGCTTTAGCCTCAGTTAAAGCTGAAGAGTTAAACATCGTATAATTTCCATGTTGATTGCCAATTTTATCTTGAGTATCACATCTTTCCACATAAAAAGTGGGGAAAACCGAATTATTCTTCTCTTTTTTGAAGAAAAATGTAGCTGCTGCCTTATTTAAATTGGGTAATGATGAGTCATTACCCGAATTGGGGATAAAAGGTGGAACAGAAAGGCTCTGAGTAGGAGCACCTAAAAAGTTTGGTTTTGAAACAGGAACAGGTTTTATTGCTGATGCTGGTAAGCCAGGTGAAGTGCTAGGACTTGCTAGTGTTTTTGCAGAAATGGGAACCGGTGATGACTCTTCCATTTTTACTTTGTTTTTTATTACCAAGCCATTGGAATTTTCTGATGTGGAGGTTAGTTTGCTTACTTCCGGAGATCTTGTTCCATTAAATAAGTTCAAGTCACTGTTCAATTCAGAGAAATTCCAGTTCACAGGTGGAAAGCTGAATCTGTAACTACTGGAACTGGAAAAACTAGAGTTACTAAAACTTCCTTTTCGTAATTTTTGTGTTTTTATTCTCTGTGCATCTTTCACTTTGGGAGGTGAGGACAGAAGAGGAACTGCTGAGAATGTATCCTTCAAAGAATCAGTTATCACAAATGTATGCTTTGTATTTGCAGGTGAAGTCTGCATCTTCAACGGATCTGATTTCCGATGATCCATATAATAATTATAACGTACCTCCTACAATTATAGAAAAATCACCAAATTATTTAGTACAAGGAAAAGTAGTAAGCCATCAGAGTTACAAGTTCTTTAAATATTATGTGAAGGCAAACTATTAATTTGTTGTGCTTATATGTTCTAAGACTACTTTAAATTACTTAGAATATTTTGCTGGACACTTAAAAGGCAACAGAAAAAAATATACAAACTGTTCGGATTAGAAGAAATCTATTACTTTTAAAAAGTAAAATATTTAAGTGACTTAAACAAAACCAAAATCCAAATACTTCAGTGACATAAGTATCAAAGAATGAGACTACACAGAAGTAATATCTTTATAACTTCAAGTTAAAAAACTGATCAATTCTGATTTTAGCAAAAATTGTTTAAGATGCAAGAGAATATTCTCATCTGAGAATAATGAAAACCTAAATCCAATGCAGTACTTTTATCCAGGGCCAATGAATTTCTCTGAATTTCTTAGTCACATTAAGATACACAGTAGTCAAAGTGGTTATCTATGGTAACAAGGCAAAAGATTCATTTTATGTCTACAATACTCAAATGCCTCTAACACTCAAGAATATGGAACTGGAGAGGCAATGGTTATGGAAGGCCAAAACAGCTATCAAATGACTACGGAGGGAAGATCTTTAAGACAGTTTCTGCTAGAGGAAGAAGCTAGATAGGCATGATTCAGTGCAGCTGATAAAGCTTGACACAGCAACTCAGATACTCCTTCACTGACTGCAGTCAAAAGAAACTGGGATTTGGAATACTAGGGGACACATATAACCCATCATTGCGACATACAATCTACTAAGTGTTTAAAAATTTGAGCATGAGTTATCACTTTAAATGCACACAAAAGCATAGGCCCAATATCAACACATACTAACTACTTCTCAGGAAAAGATGTGGCACTCATTCATACTTCGGTTTGATCACAGTATCTTTCCCACTGAAACTGGGCCTTACCTTATCTTTAAGTATGGACTACTTGGACTTGAAGTGTGGCCAAAAAAATGTGAACTTCTCAAATAAGTTTAAAAATAATCCACTTGCACTTTTAACAATCCACAACAGTGAGACATTTTTCTATAAAAGCAACTAGGTTGTAGTTCTACATTTCATTTAAGAAAAAAGTTAGTGTGCAGTAGCCTGAACTAAAAGTAGGTGACTGACCCTCAAGAGTATCAGTTTAGTATAATTAGGGCATCATGGACTGTGAAATAAGCCCTTTCCCGTGAAATCGAATGTCCCCTTGCTTCTAGGAGCGTCCCAGAAAAGGGGGCTTCTAGCTCCAGTTGGGCAGGGACAGGACTTGTCTGTCCCCTGCACTGCTGTTTGGGGGATGGGGGGTGGAGGGAGAGGAGGAGGAGGAGAGAGAGAGAAAAACCATCAGACCCACCTCTGGGTGCCTCCCTCTGCTGCAGGACGCTATGGGACTGGGCAGCAGCCCCAGAGGTTCCTGCAGCTGGAGGAGACTTGTAGAGTTGGGTCCAATCTTCCTTGTGCTGTTGGGAGCACCCCAGCAAAGGTGGCTCCTAGCTTTGGCTGGGCAGGGAGAGGACCTGTCCATCCCCTGCACAACTGCTGTGTGCATGTGCGCAGTAGGAGTGGGGAGCCCCCGGGAACCTCCTGCTGTTGCAGGAAGCTCTGCACTTTTCACAGAAGTGAGGGTGGCAATCTCATGACCCCCACATTACAAACAGGTTTGTGCCCCTCCCCCCAACACACAATCCTCCTTTGGGTCAGGACCCCCAGTTACACCACCATGAAATTTCAGGTTTAAACATCTGAAAGTGTGAAATTTACCAATTTTCAAATCTTATGACGATGAAATTGACCATAATGGACTGTGAATTTGGTAGAGCCCTAAGCATAATGAATAAAAAAAAAGGGGGGTGGGGGAGCCCGAAGTAAAAGACTGTCACAATATGAAACAGTAACTTGTTTATCCAGACACTATTAGTAGTTGAGCAATACTTACACCAAAATGCATTCTTACCTCATGACTCATGTTTTGAAATGCTGACATTTCTGATATTGACATTAAGCGAGTACAGATCTTACTACCGTCAGTCAAAGTTTCCTCATGTCCCACTACAGGCTGAAAAAAGTTGCATCAGACATTGCCCATTTTGGATTTTACAAAGCCAAAAGAACATACTTAACCATTAAAAGAACAAAAACAAAACAAACAAAAAACCTGTAGTAACTCTTGTAAACAAGAACTTACATAATATGTGCTGTGTATGTTTTTCTGATCTTTCCATTGTTTTGCACTATTTTTATACACACACTTTCCAGTTAAACCTTCATTTCCTCCAGAAGAAAGTTCTGTTCGAAAAGAGGAATAAAAATAAGACTGATGTATTTTTTTTTTTTAAAATACAATAATACAAAGAACACTTGACTCATCAGATGTAACTTACCAAGTTATGAAACCAGGGCAGCTAAAACACTTTCCATTTTGCAAACTGAGTATTGCTTTAATATAAAGTTTATTGTGGTAGGATAACAGATTTATTTTCAACATATATGTGTTAAAAATAATGAACTGTGCACTGTGTTCAAAATACATGTATCTTTTTTCTACCTTTAACAATGAATGAATCAACTGAAGTCAGCTGCAAGGCCAAGATTTCATTAACCACAGATTTGATGTCCATTTGCTTTTGGGTAGACTCTGGTGCTTTTTCATAGCTAGATGCTATGTGCATCAGGTCAAGCTGAGTCTTCATTCTGGAAAAGAAGTGAAAAAAATCTTTTAGACAATTATTTGTGTTTTGCTGGGCTCAAAACAGAAAAAAGTTATACCTACTTAATAAAAATAATTACATTAAAAAAGGAAGTCAGTAGATGGCAGAAAAATATCTGAAGAGATTGATCTTCCTCTATTTAGAATTTTCTAATTTCCTTTCTTAGAAAAGACCACTTGAGAATCTGTTGGAAAAAATTCTGTGATCAAAATAGCCAAAAGGGATTTCTGTCTGCCAGAGAAGCTGTATGTCATGGTCTAAAAGGATTAACCCCTTCTAGCTGTACAGATAGCAAAAGAAGTTTCAGTGAGAAAGGTTTTTTGGGGGAGGTGGGAGGAAGCAAAAGGTGTCTGTGTGTGTGGGGGAGGGGAATTGAAGAACTGATATTGTTATTTAAGCATTTGTTTAGTTTGCCCTACATTTAAAGGCCCATAATCCAGCATAATGAAATTTAAACAAGTAAGCGGCAATAACCATCAAAGCACATTCTTCTTACGGTAATTGTTCAGAACAATTAATTTTGTCAAACCACCAATCAGCAAGGAGGCAAATCATTCCATTGAGAAATTTTAAATACACAATAGGAGAATTGGAAGAAACTACAAGTTTTATTTATTTATTTATCCAGAATTCTGCACCTCTCCTGTACCTGTTTTTGAAATAATTAACTAGTCAAGCAGAAAAAGGTTAATACATACACTATGAAAATATAAGAGATGTGGCTGAAATACTGTTGCCAAATATATTCTTCAGTAATAAGAGATAAAGTACTGTTAGTCCACTGTGTCTGAACCCAAATTACACCTTTTTCCCCCAGAGGTCATTCCTCATTCTGTGAAAGAGAATTTTAAAGTTCTGTTCTCACTTACTGTAATTTTTTTTTTTAAAAGGCTTTGCCTAATTAAGTATAGACATGAAAGTACAAAACCATAAGAAAGCCAAATATGGCATTTTGTGCATCCCACAGCAAACGTTTAAAATAGCAAGAGAAGGTACTGTACTCCATTACTTCAACAACAACAAAAAACACCCTGCAAGCTTTTCATAGAAAGTTTGAATAAGAAATTTAATTCCATTAATCATATTAGAGCTGACTGAACAAATCTGTATATGCTCAAACATTCTTGATTCTAATTCATTAAAGTATCCAAAAATTAGTTTTGAAAACATGATGCTCCTGAATTGGAGCATTTCGTTTCTCAGAGAAAATTACAAGATTAATATACAGTTCAACATACAGTAAATTCATTATATTCAATTTAATATAAAATTTAAATCACCGGATTTATAGTGTCTCAGTAACATTTCATACATAAAGAAGCTATTTTATCTAATTATGTTAGCAGGACCTATAAGCATAATTCCTGAAACCTTCTTTAATACTCCCACAAAAACTAGATTTTTACAGTCGCACAGCAGCATAGCATCTGACAAACTAAAGCACAAACTTAAGTCAGAAAGAGATTAAAATATTCAAAGGTCAGTTTTCAGAATGGAGAGGTAAATAGCTGTGTTCCCCAGGGATCAGCACTGGGATCAGCGCTGTTCAACATATTCATAAGTGATCTGGAAAAAGGGATGAACAGTGAGGGGGAAAAGTTTGCAGAGGATACAAAATTACTCAAGACAGTTAAGTCCAAAGCAGACTGCCAAGGGTTACAAAGGTATGTCACAAAACTGTGTGGCTGGGCAACAAAATGGCAAATGAAATTCTGTGTTGATAAACGCGAAGTAGTGCACATTGGCAAACATAATCCCAACTACTCATACAGAATAATGGGGTCTAAATTAGCTATTACCACTCAAGAAAGATCTTGGAGTCACTGTGGATAGTTCTCTGACAACATCTGTACAATGTGCAGTTGCGGTCAAAGAAAGAAAAATGCTAACAATGTTAGGAACCATTAAGGGATAGATAAGACCATAAATATCATAATGCCAATACATAAATCCATGATTCGCCCACACCTTGAATACTGTGTGCAGTTCTAGTCACCCCATCTCAAAAAAAGATACTTGAAATGGAAAAGTTACAGAGAAGGGCTACAAAAACAATCAAGGGTATGGAATAGCTTCCACAGGAGGCGAGATTAAAAAGACAGACTATTTTCATCTTGGAAAAAGAGATGACTCAGGGAGGATATGATAGAGGTCTATAAAATCATGAATGGTGTAGAAAAAGCGAATAACTAAGTGTTATTCACCCCTTCTCAAAACACAAGAATCTGGGGTTACCCAATGAAATTAATAGGTTGCAGGTTTAAAACAAACAAAAGGAAGTACTTCTTCACACAACGCAGTCAATCTGCAGAACTGGTTGCCATGGAATGTTGTAAAGGCAAAAGCCATAACTGGACTCAAAACGGAGTTAGATAAGTTCATGGAGGATAGGTCCATCAATGGCTATTAGCCAAGATGATCAGGGATGCAACCCCATGCAGCAGGTGTCCCTAAGCCTCTGACTGACGGACACTGGGACTGGAAGACAGGGAATGGATAACTTGACAATTGCCCTATTCTGTTCATTTCCTCTGAAACATCTGCCATTAGCCACTGTCAGAAGACAGAATGTAGATGTACCACTGGTTTGACCCAGTATAGCCATTCTTATGTTCTTATATTATTTTCTGGGACAAAGCAAAAAGACAGTATTAAGGCTTTTTTAGGACAGTGTTTACAGAGTATCTGAAGTGATTATTTCAAGATCCACTTTTATCTGTTCAATAATAAATCTGTGAAAGTGATATACTAATTCCAACAGCTCTAGAAGAATTTTGAAATTAAATGTTAGAAAGTAATGATCTCAAATATTCACTGAACTTCTACAACTGTTCAAAACTGTTCTGTGTATCTCTCCATATTAATTAATCCACTGTATGCCCTGGACACTCCTCTCCCAACCCCCCACAGTCATGATATGAATATTAAACTAAACTTTTTTGTATCTTATTACCTTACTCAACTATACACTAGCAAAACTACAGAAAGTAGAACACATGAAATGTATGTACCTTTTATTCAAGCCACATGCCACCTGTAATTAAAATAAGACTGCATTAGAGTTAAGGATGTTATTTAAAAATAAAACAAAAGTACTTTACCAGAATATCTGTTCAACTTGTTAAAAAACAACTCTTCATTTCATCAAGACATAATCAGAACTTTAAGGGCTCACAGAAGTAGAAGAGCAATAATCACACACAGGGAGTGTCATGTCTGGGAAAATTATTTACCTTGTAATATTTTGTTCGGAAGCCAAAGGAGAAATCTTTCCTAAAAGTCAAATCCAAGACACTGTGCATGAGGCAAAAGCCACATGGCTGTCTTTGAGACCAAAATGTACTTGAAAACGTTTTGGCAGGATTTCCATACCATGGACTTGTGCTCCTTAGTGCAAGACTAAGAGTCGGTCTACACTTGAAATGCTATCCCAAGAGGTGGTAGCTAGGTCGATAGAAGAATTCTTCTGTCGACCCAGCACTATCTACACACGGATCTAGATCAGCCTAACTACAGCACTCAGGGGTGTGGATTTTTCATACCCTGAGTGACATAGCTAGGTTGATCTAATTTGTTAGTGTAGACCAGCCCTAAGGGACTTTTTCTACATGGTAGGGTAGTGCACTCTCTACAGGGGAGTGATTTCTAGAGCATGCTAACTGGACCATGTAGACCCTGTTGGCGTGCATAAAAGGCTCCCTAGGGCACTTCAACAGAAGACAGCTATAAAATAACTATGTTAAAGCACACTAATGGCATCTATACAAAGCAATTAATGTTCAACAAGTTAGTGGGCACTGGAAATCACACTCCATAGAGTGCATTTCCCCATCATGTAGACAAGTCTAGAAAGAGTTCCCAAAATCGTAAAAATTTTGGTCACTGAGGGTCACATAGTGTTTTATAATGCAGCCACTTGCCCCACCCCACTACTCTGAGTACATGCCTCACAGAATTTTAACCAAGTCTCTAGGAACTTTCCAATCAGTTCCTGATTGAGTTGGAAAGGAATAAAATAAGTCAATCACAAAAATTCAAGTGAATTAGAAATTAGTGCTTTAAAAACAGATTGTGCAATACAAGGGGTGGGAACCCTCCCCCACATCAAAATAAGGTTCTCTTCTACACTCTGAAGGGAAGTGAGACTCCTGTCAGAATTGCACCTTCAGGGAAGCAGATTATATGGCAACATCTAAACAGAATTCGCCTTATGTGTAAGAGCTTGGCTAC
The DNA here is from genome assembly GCF_965152275.1 of Natator depressus. Taxonomy (NCBI): domain Eukaryota; kingdom Metazoa; phylum Chordata; order Testudines; family Cheloniidae; genus Natator; species Natator depressus. Next base: position 68,576,948 of record NC_134237.1, on the reverse strand, counting down.
ACTTACATTTTATAGCGCTCTAACTTGCTGTCTCAGGGGTGTGAAAAATCACCCCCCTGATCGCAGCAAGTCAGAGCGCTTTAAAGCGCTAGTGTAAATAGGCTTCCAGTGCTCGAAGCTAATCCCCTTGTGGAGGTGGATTACCAGGAGCGCTGGGAGAGCTCTCCCCCAGTGCTCTCTCCCATGACAGCGCTTTGAAGTTTCCAGTGTGGCCATGCCTTAAGTATCTCAAAGGATGTCCCAAACAGGGGGTGTTACATGTACATACTACTTGATGGCAGATCATTGTAATGTAAAAATTATCACCTCCAGGAAACGCTCAGGATCACATTCATCAACAAGCTTTTCACAGTCCTTCAGGAAACTCTCAATGGTTTTCTTGTGAGTTTCCTTCATTTTCTTCCAAATTTGATATTCCTTCTCTTTCTTACTTCTCTGACTTTCAATATCTTCTAGCAATTCCTTTTTTCTCATTTCCAGAGTTTTGAAAATTTCTTCAAATTCCAACATAATTATCTCTGCTTCTTTGTTCAAGATCTAGAAACAAAGTATTTTGCACAAAGATCTGATAACAGTAAGTCTTTACACTATGTCATCCCTGCAAGCTGTATGGAAACTTTTTAAAGACACCACAACAGAGGCTCAATTTATATGTATACCCCCAAATTAAAAAACATAATAAGAGAACCAAAAAAGTACCACTGTGGCTAAACAACAAACTAAAAGAAGCAGTGAGAGCCAAAAAGGCATCCTTTAAACAGTGGAAGTTAAATCCTAGTGAGGAAAATAGAAAGGAACATAAACTCTGGCAAATGAAGTGTAAAAATATAATTAGAAAGTCCAAAAAAGAATTTGAAGACCAGCTAGCCAAAGACTAAGTAATAGCGTTTTTTTTTTTATTTTTTTTTTTAAACAATACATCAGAAACAGGAAGCCTGCTAAACAACCAGTGGGGCCACTGGACAATCAAGATGCTAAAGGATCACTCAAGGACGATAAAGCCATTGCGGAGAAACAAAATGAATTCTTTGCATCGGTCTTCATGACTGAGGATATAAGAGAGATTCCCAAACCTAAGCCATTCTTTTTAGGTGACAAATCTGAGGAACTGTCCCAGATTGAGGTGTCATTAGAGGTGGTTTTGGAACAAATTGATAAACTAAACAGTAATAAGTGACCAGGACCAGATGGTATTCACCCAAGAGTTCTGAAGGAACTCAAATGTGAAATTGCAGAACTACTAACTGTAGTCTATAACCTATCTTTTAACTCAGCTTCTGTACCAAATGACTGGAGGATAGCTAAATGTGACTCCAATTTTTAAAAGAGGACTCCAGAGGTGATCCCAGCAATTACAGGCCCATAAGCCTGACTTCAGTACCGGGCAAACTGGTTAAAACTATAGTAAAGAACAAAATTGTCAGCCACATAGATTAAAATAATTTGTTGGGGAAGTGTCAACATAGTGTTTGTTAAATAGAAATCATGCCTCACCAATCTACTAGAATTCTTTGAGGGGGTCAACAAGCATGTGGACAAGGGGGATACAGTATACTTAAGATTTTCAGAAAGCCTTTGACAAGGTCCCTCACCAAAGGCTCTTAAGCAAAGTAAGCTGTCATGGGATAAGAGGGAAGGTCCTCTCATGGACTGGTAACTGGCTAAAAGATAGGAAACAAAGGGTAGGAATAAATGGTCAGTTTTCAACATATGCATAAATGATCTGGAAAAAGCGGTAAACAGTAAGGTGGCAAAATTTGCAGATGATACAAAACTACTCAAGATAGTTAAGTCCCAAGCAGTCTGCGAAGAACTACAAAAGGACCTCTCAAAACTCGGAGACTGGGCAACAAAATAGCAGATGAAATTCAATGTTGATAAATGCAAAGTAATGCACATTGGAAAACATAATCCCAATGATACATATAAAATGATGGGGTCTGAATTAGATGTTACCACTCAAGAAAGCGATCTTGAAGTCATCAGGGGTAGTTGTCTGAAAACATCTACTCAATACGCAGTGGCAGTCAAAAAAAAAGGGGGGGGGGGCCTAACAATATTATGAACCTTTAAGCAAGGGATAGATACGACGGCACTAAATATCATAATGCCACTATATAAACTGCCCACAGCTTGAATACAATGTGCAGTTCTGGTTACCCCATCTCAAAAAAGATGTATTTGAATAGGAAAAGGTAAGGAGAAAGGCAACAAAAATAATTAAGGGTATGGAACAGTTTCCATTCAAAGAGAGATTAAAAACCTGGACATTTTTCAACTTGGGAAAGAGATGACTACGTGGGATACAAAGTAAGTCTATAAAATCATGAATGGTTTAGAGAAAGTGAATACCAAACTGTTATTTACACCTTCAGATAACACAAGAACCAGAGATCACCAAATTAAATTAATAGGCAGCAGGTTTAAAACAAACAAAAGGAAGGATTTCTTCACACAGCGCTGAGCCAATCTGTGGAACTCACTGCCAACGGATGTTGTGAAGGCCAAAACTATAACAGGGTTCAAAAAGGAACTAGATAAATTCATGGAGGATAGGTCCATCAATGGCTATTAGTCAGGATGGGCTGGGATGGCGTCCCTAGCCTCTGTTTGCCAGAAGCTGGGAATGGGCGACAGGGGATGGATCAGTAGATGATTACCTGTCTGTTCATTCCCCCTGGGGCACCTGGCATTTGCCACGGTTGGAAGACAGGATACTGGGCAAGATGGACCTTTGGTCTGACCCAATATGGCCATTCTTATGTTCGATAGTCAGGGATACAACCTCATGCTGTGGGTGTCCGTACCATCTGACTGCCAGAAGCAGGGAGAGGATGATAGGGGGTGGATACCTCGGTGATTGCCTATTTGTTCATTCCTTCTGAGGCACCCGACATTGGCCACTGTCAGAAGATGGGCTAGAGCTGGACCATGGTCTGACCCACTATGGCCTTACTTATGATGCTGGTCTGGATAAGGAGGTCTTGAGGTGTTAGTTCCAGGTTCCCCAGGGAGTGGGGGGGTGTGGGTGTCTCTCTCTCTCTCTCACCATCGCCCAAGTGGGGAGGAGGGAAGGGATCAGGTCCTTCTCTCATTGGAGGGGTGGGGATGCGGTTGGATCCTTCCCCGGGAGCAGCATTGCAGAATAAGCCTGCCCTGTACTCACCTTGCAGCAGTGGCTTCCACCACACACAGCTGGGCCAGCAGGAGCAGATGCTGCAGGGTACGTTTTTCATTTTATTTTACAGGTTGTTTTTATTTTATTTTGTGTTCTCTCACATTTGCAAAAAACACAGGGCTCCACTATTCTCTACAGATGTCATTATGTCTAACTCACCTCAGTATCTTTTGGATGACTTGATAGTTCCTTCACCAAGTTCTCATTTATTGCTCTCAGTTTCTTCAGGCTGCTAAAGAAGGTTAACTGCAGGACATAAATTTATAACCACTTAATCTACTTTTTTTTTTTAATTAAAAAAAAATCTACATTATGCTCTTTAATCATACTATATCTACAGACTGCACAGAGTTTAACTAGACTATTAAGGCATTACTTATATAAAAAGACTCTTCATGCTTTAGGACAATGAAGAAACTTGCATTTGGTATTTTTTCTCTCTCCCCTTTAGGCTTGTCTACTCTAGAAAGTTTTGCTGCTTTAACTATACCAGTATAGTTAAACTCCAGACCAGATTGTGTGTTCTTCTTTTCCTGTGCTGAGGGGACAAGCTGCCTTTGCCCCTCCCCACTTCCAGCCTGCATTCCCACTGGTCAAGCTGCAACATCAGTATAGAACAGCCACAGTGCCATGTGCTCTACGCCTCATACCCATCCAATGTACCAGGGACATTATGCTGCAGTTTAATTGCACTTGCAGAAAGGGACTGCTTAATAATGTACTACCTAGCTTGTACTTCAGATGGAGCCTGGAAAAGTGGTTGAATGTCCACTCTCTGGCAAAAATCCATTGCAGATAAAGTATTAAAAAAGGCACATGCCTTCTTCATGCTAAAATATCCCAGGAGCCGTCTATTTCACCTTAATTGCTTTTCCTTAATCCACTACCCAAATCCAAAAGTGTTAGGCCAAAAAGCAGATAGGTAACGTGACTGCCAAGAAGCGGCTCTACATCGGATGGCTGGACTAGCATATTCTTGGTTTTAGGGAAACACGGTTAACATACAAGACATTAAGGGCCTGTCTACAGGTGACACTTGCTATAATGACGAAGTGTTTTTCCTCCTCCTCCTGCTATAGCTAATCTACTCCCTCAAGGAGCTGTAGGTAGGTTGACAGAATAATTCCTGAGTTGATCTAACAGTGTCTATCCTGGGGTTTAGGTTGGCTTAACTACATTTTTGGTGGTGGGGTGTGTGAATTTTTTTTACAACCATGAGCAACAGAGCTAGAACCACCACAGTTTTAGGTTTAGAGCAGGCCTAAGATTATCAGCTTCAACATCTTGAACCCGTCTACAGTCTATTCAGTTAAAATCATAAAACTATCTACGAGGAGGTGGAGGGAGAAACAGCTTGTTAGGGCACTGTGATAATTAGGTCAGGACACTGCCATATTACTACATGGCTTGGCCTTAGGTATGCAGGATAAACAGGAAAGACCAGGACTTGTTAATGCAGCGTCCTGGCCCTGAAAGCTTTCACAGGAATGCTCTGACTTATTACAACACTCGGCCCATTTGGCTCTAACAGGTTCTCAGGAGGCAACCCGGCTTATTGTGTTCGCCAACCAGGCCTGCACAGCTGGGTGGTCTGGGCTAAGCCTCAAGGGAGGCAGTGGCTGGGTAGGCAGGTTCCTATTTCACCCCGCAATGGGCACAGCCGGCTGGCCGGGGGCGCGGGGCTTACTTTCTCCTCCTGGTACACGGTGTCCAGAAGGTTGACGGCGTGGAAGATGCCCTGGTGCCCCTCAGACACGCACTGTCCGCAGCCCGCCTGGCGGCACATCCGGCAGTACAGCTGCACCAGCCGGGCCGGGTGCTTCTCGCAGGTTGCTCCGACCGCCGGCGGGGGGCTCAGTGCCCCCGCCTCGCCGAGCCCCGGCCCCGCCCTGCCCCCGCCGGCCCTGTACAGCTTCACCACCTCCGCCAGCGTGGTGTTGACAGGCAGCGCCGCGTAGCCGCCGCGCGGCAGCGGGCAGAGTTTCCGGCAGAGCGGGCAGGAGAAGCGCAGGCCCTGGCCCGCGCGGGGCGAGGGGAGCGGGCCGGGCTCCCCGGAGGCTAGGCACTCCAGCACGCAGCCCTTGCAGAAGTTGTGCGAGCAGAGCGGCAGCGTGACCGGATCCTCAAAGAGGCCGAGGCAGACGGCGCAGGTCAGGCTGGCTTCCATCGGGGCCAAGCCGGCGGCGCGGCGCGGCGGGCCGCCCTCCGCAGAGACCCGCTCCCCCGGGGGCTGGAGCCGCCGCCCTGCGGCCAGCTCCCACGGAGCTCGCTCCCGGCCGGGCACAGCAGCCCCCTGAATTTCAACCGCCCGCCTCGCGCTCTGAGCTGAGCGAGATTGGGAAAGAGCGCCTGCGGAACTGCGGGCCGGGGAGCGGCTGTGATTGGAGGAATGTGAGAGATTGACAACGCTAGCTACTACTCGTCGAAACATGCGGCTCGGGAAAACACCAATCGTATCACAATGAGAGGGGCGGGACTAAAGCAGCCCTACCCAGTAGGAGGTTTGACCTGAGATGTAGGTGCTGGGGCAGCTGCTGTTTCCCACGGGGCAGCAGCGCATGCGGGAGCCGTAGCTTGGAGCAGCTCCAGGTCTTGTGATCTCTGAAGGGCAGGGAACGTACGTGTGTAAAGAGCCTATGGCAATGGCCCCAGTGCAGTATAAACAACTAATTGGTGTAGGGTTCCCTATGACCCTCACACCCTAGTGTCTGTAAGGACCACCACTTCTCACCAGATTTGCCTCCCCCCACCGCAAGACCTTCAGTCCTTGATTTCTGTGGTGGCAGAGGTTAGTTTGGGGTTGTCCATACCTAGCCAATGGGAACTGGACGGGGACCATCAAAGTCCTACTCCTAAATCTGTCACATGGTAATGACATTGGAGCACTGCTGACCAGGATGGAGTCAAACAAGTGACAGAGAGCAAAAGGCTCCTTTGTCAGTTACCAGTCACCTAAGCCATCCCATTCTCTTATCTTACATTATTTTAAAATGTATTTTTTCATGAATACAATAAAAGTTTCTTCTTTTTTCCATGTTTGGACTACAAAATACAAAAGGCCAGATTGTTGATTCTTTTTCCATTGATGAACTTTCGGTCACATAAGTAGCCCCATAGACTTCAATAGGACTATTCGTAGGCAGTGCTTGCATGAGTAAGAGTAAGAAGTCACAATCTGACCCAAAGAAAGGAACTTTGTTATATATATATATATATATCTACATATTTTACTAATCTTATTCTGATATGAATTAGCTCCATGCTGGTATAAAATAGCTATGAGCTGAAAGTACTTTTTGAACATTCACCACAGTTGCATTGCAATATTAAAATCTTTCATAACAAAATCCCAAACCTACATAATTTCACATTGCTTCAAGTTTTGTTAATAAGGCAAATTTTGGTCCACAATCACCAGGTATTAACATTTCCGCTAATGATGGTCAAGTTTACTCTCCCAAACTTTTTCTTTAACAGTTCTGGTTAAGGATGTATGAGTTAAATCCAAAACCTTTTGGTACTGATCAATTTCAGGTTTGTTTTCCTTTGAGTTGTCAGATTATTGTAAATCAAACACAAAGGTTTTGAAACAAACCGAAAACAAGGTTTGCCCCACCCAAGGTAGACTGAAACTACACATCAGTTTTGCATAGCCCTGAGGTGACATGCCAGAGCAAACCAATCAACCTATACTGTTACGTTTTAGAATTATGCTTATAGAAAATCACAGATTAAAAACCTTCAAGTGTTTGTACTAAATTGACATTTTGAGCATACATTAAAGAGCATAGGATAATTTTACCACATAGTCAGTTTCCCTTCTGTCTGTAAATGTGTACAGATACAGGGACTATTATTTATTATTTGTATTACCAGAGAACCTAGGGCCCTTAGTTGTGGACCAGCACCTATTGTGATAGGTGCTTTGCAAAGCACAAAAAACCCCAAAAAACAAAAACAAAAAAAACCCTGCTCCAGCTCCAAAATGCTTAGAATAATTCATACTTAGAATACAGTATGCAGGCTTACAAAATATTTATTTAAAATCAATATGAATTTTTTTCTTTGTTTAACTGTCTTCCTTCAAACACACCTGGTTTTGCTTAAAGCATTACGTCATAGAAATGCAAATGCTGGCATGATGAAGCCCAGAGAGGTCATATAAAAGAATAAGAAGTGGAAAGCCAAAAGAGCAATTTACTATTTAAGTGTTCAATACATTGGCCCTGATTCAGCAAAGCACTTAAGCATGTGTGCTTAAGGGATTCCGCCTCATGTGCTTAAATGCTTTCCTGAATTGGGGCCAAAGTGATTTAGGCTCAGATTATTCCACCTATATTCTTATTAAATAGTACCTTACTAGTCAAGAATACTCCTGGGGGAATTCTGTGCCCCCAAATTAAAAATTCTGCGCACAATATTTTAAAATTCTGCAAAATTTGCAAATTTTATTTGTCCAAATAACCGTACATAATCACACCAGTTTCAATTATTTTGGTAATTTATTTCAAAATACCTGTCAGCAAGTATGTCTGTAACAATACAGACACACAAAAATTTCCCTAGGACTAGAGAGTTAAAGAAACCCCTACAACAACCTAGTTTTTGCTTCTCTGCCCCCTCCCTCCCAGAGCCCAGCTGTGGGGGCCCCCCCTTTCCCAGATACCTGCGCCCCAGACATGCCAAACCCATGGAAAAAAATGCAGAAATTGGGCTTGTTTTTTGCTTAATTGGCTTGTGAGTTGCTTGTTGGCTAGTTTTAGGCTTGTAGCTTGTTTGGCTTGTAGTTTGTTGCTTCTTTTTTTTGATCGGCTCCTGGCAAGCAGGGGCAAGGGCAGGGGCAAGCAGCGGGAAAGAGTCAGGGGTGCCCAGCGGGCCCACCACAGTCCCAGACTGCACGCCGGAGGTATATAGTACATAAAGTGTTGGGGTTCTTAGGGATTGGCTTGTTTTGAAATGGGAGTAGCTTGATATTTGGCTTATTGCAAAAGTCAGGGTGCTTATTTACTGTGTGAAAGTTGGCAGCTGTACTTGGGGGCTGGCAGGCAATGGCTCGAAAGTCCCAAAGTCCTGGGATGGCCTTGCCAGGCAAGCTGAGGGGCTGCTGGCCAACTTACAGTCAGTCATCTCCCAGTGTTCCCCAGTTTCTCCCGCTTTGACAAAAGGGAAGGGAAGAGTAGGGGGACTCAAGCTCTCCCTCTCCACCAGGTCCTGGCTCAGGGCTCAAAGTCGAAAGGGTGAAGTGTGTCTCAGTTCTTTCTTGCAGCTACACTAGACCAGCCTCCCCTGTTCTCTCTTCAGGTCTTACCTAGGGCGGCAGGTTTGTAGAAATTTTGGTGGTGCCCAGAATGCCTTTGACCCGCCCCCCCAAACTCCGACCCAGACCTGCCTAAGGCTCTGGGAGGGAGTTTGTGTGGGGGGAAGGAAGTCTGGGGTGCAGGCCCTGGGCTGGGGCAGGGGATTGGGGTGCAGGCTCTGGGAGGGAGTTTGAGTGCAGAAGGGGTGAGATGTTGATCTCTGGGAGGGAGTTTGGGTGGTGGAGGGGGTCTGGGGTGCAGGCTCTGGGATGGAGTTTGGGTGCTGGGTGCAAACTCCAGGCTGGGGTAGGAGGTGGGGGTGCAGGAGGGGGTGAGGGATGCAGGCTGTGGGCTAGGGGTGGGGGTGCAGGCTCTGGAAGGGAGTTTGGGGGTGGGAGGTGTGCGGATGGCTAGGGCTGGGGTGCAGGCTCTGGGGGGGAGTTTGAGGACAGGAGGGTGTGTGTGGGAAGGGGGTGGGGGTGCAGGCTCTGGGACGGAGTTTGGGTGCAGGTTCTGGGCTGGGGCAGGGGGTGGGGGTGCAGGCTATGGGAGGGAGTTTGGGGGTGGGAGGTGTGCGGAGGGCTGGGGTGCAGGCTCCGGGATGGAGTCTGGGTGCAGGCTCTGGGAAGGAGTTTGGGGACAGGAGTGGGTGTGGAGGTGCAGGCTCTGGGAGGGAGTTTGGAGGCAGGAGGGGGTGTGTGGGAAAGGAGGGGGTGCAGCACTCACCTGGGGCTCCTAGGCAGGGTGGGCTAGGGTCTCCGCACGCTGCTACTCACAGGCATTGCCCCTGCAGCTTCCTATTGGCTGCAGGGGCGCTTGGGGCAGGAGCAGCGCACATAGACACAGACCCACCCCGCCCAGGGGCTGCAGGGAGGGACCAGCACCTGTGTGTAGCAAGCAGGCAGGAAGCCGCTCAGCTCCGCTGCTGGTGGTGGGTGGGGGTCCCGGGCCATTTTAAATGGCCCGGAGGAGTGCCCGGGAACAGAAGGTGGGGCCAAGGAAGAGACCTGGCCTCAAACATTGCTGGAGCCAGGCCCTGGGCCAGGAATATTCCTGGTGCCCAGGCACCATGGGCCCATATGATTCGCCGCCTATGGTCTTACCCACACTAGTCTTACCCATAGTCCAGCCTTCCCCTGTGGATCCTCTGTCCCAGAAGCTAGTGCTACAAACTAGCTTGTTTGTTTCCTTCCTGCAGACAGCCTCTCTACTCTCTCCCTCCCCCTGAGCATCAATGTCCCCTTTTAAACAGGTCTTCCATTTGAAGCATGCTTTGCAGCTGTGGAGGAGCAGGGCCTTCTTGCTCCATCATTCCCTTGGCGTGGTGTCTGTAAACCCATCATAAGGCAAAATAATACACATACATTTTAGTTAAATAGAATTGTATTAATTTTACATTAGATAATGCAGTTCACAGTAACAGCATTTCTTCACAAGTTGGGAAAAATCATATTCCTGACAAAACAAGTTTGTACACTTGTCTTGTTTTCAAAAAGATTTAAAGTTAGAAAATATCTATTATTGATTTGTCCACTTTTTTATATAGTGCAGGAATAACCAATAGTTATAGGAAATGTGCCTGGCTTGGATTTTTATTAAAAATGGATCCATACAACTTTCAAAATTCATTATCTTCTTCCTTTAATAATCTTCAGCATCACCAGCACAGATGGCAAGTAAAGCTGTCTCATAATGTCCTGAAGCAAAATGCTGCAAGGGAAAGAATCTTTTTGTGATGATAATTTTTCCTCTTTCTCCCCCCCTCGCCCCAGCCAAGAAAACCATTTTTGTGTATTAGGGACTGGAGGACATTTGAGAAGTTGTGGGTTTTGCACAAGACTTTCAATGCTTCGTAAAGATTCTAGACCAAGATTTTCAAAAGTGATTAGTAATTTTGGATCTCTCCTTTTTTGGGGGAGGGTGGGGGAAGGGGCAACCTGAGGCACCTACAAGGTCTGATTTTCAGAAGGTGGCTGCTCAGCTCTTTCTGAAAATCGGGTCCTTTTAATGTATCTCAAATTGAGCACTGAAAATTCATTGATCAGTTTTGAAAATCTTAGCCGTAGATATTTTCTCATAAAAATAATAATAAAAAAATCATAAAAACATTGGAAAAGTTTTTACTGCACTGAATCATATTACAAGAATTCAACAATACAGTTCATGATTGTCTGAAGATATGGGACTGACAGTACAAGAAAAATAGCTCTTTCTGGTGGTTGCTATGTAAAAAAACCCAACACACACAGTAGGAATGATTTTGATTTCTCTTAATCATCACTGTAAATCAAATAAAAATCTGGCCGTTCATGTTTTCAAGAAAATAACTCAAAATAAAATAAAGGACCAGATCCTGCAGACACAGAACCTGCTCTGCTCTTATTGAGGTTAATTGCAAAACTTCAGTGGGACTGGCATCAGATTCATTTTGAATGTTTATTAGAATTTTTCCCAGTAGTATGAGTACCAGTAATGCAGGATTTTGTTTGTTTATAGAGGAAACAGATGTGCTAGGAAGTGAAAATCTAGCTTCATAACAATAAGTTTATAAGGTTAAAGATGGAAACAGGTCCATGCTGATCAAGGACAAACTGATTGCCGGATCAGCTTTAATTAGAATAATGAAAGAGGGGCCTTAGGGGTGGTGAAGCACTGTTTTAGGGTGGATGTGACGAGGCTAAATAATACAAATACATTTAAAATGCTCCCAGGTAGTGCATGGTGCTGGTACTGTGCTTCATGCTGGATGTGGCAAGGACACCTGAACATTTTCAGCCAAGATTAGTTTTGCCACGTGATTAACAAAAGAGGCATAGCACAGGCAAGGGAACTGCAAAGGTCATTTTACATCACTTCAGTAACCTTGTATGACCACCTATGGGTTGCTCTACAGCTCAGAATACCCAGAGAAAAGGGTGCTTTGGCCATATCACCTCCCTCTCCAAACTGAATCTGGGCCCAACCTCACATCAGGGGGTTATGCAGGAAGACCACAGAGCTGCTCCACAAGTTCTATACCAGTAGGGGAACAACTTTTTGCAAAGTATTTCCCCAGCAGGCAGTTCTGTCCCCAGGTGGGGGTGGGATGGGACAGAATCTGGGGAGGAGTTTGGGGACAGGAGTGGGTGCGGAGGTGCAGGCTCTGGGAGGGAGTTTGGGGGCAGGAGGGGGTGTGTGGGAAAGGAGGGGGTGCAGCGCTCACCTGGGGCTCCTAGGCAGGGTGGGCTAGGGTCTCCGCACGCTGCTACCCACAGGCACTGCCCCTGCAGCTTCCTATTGGCTGCAGGGGCGCTTGGGGCAGGAGCAGCGCACATAGACACAGACCCACCCCGCCCAGGGGCTGCAGGGAGGGACCGGCACCTATGTGTAGCAAGCAGGCAGGAAGCCGCTCAGCTCCGCTGCTGGTGGTGGGTGGGGGCCAGAATCAGGCCTCTAATATGAAAGTGTGATTAGAATTTAGTGGGAAGTATTATCTCATCTTTATTGTTCATTTACTGAAAGTAATCAGAGGCACTGAACTGATGTAACATGAGTTCAGGCAGCATATTGTTACTTCTGCCTTTGTATCAAATGATTAGATTAGGATTCAGAATTAACTCAACATTTACTATTGTTAAAGCTCTCATACAGATATATGAAACTCTGCTATTGAACTAGGTACTATATACATGGAAAAGTATAGAGTAACTTACTTTGATATCATGAAACAGAGATTTCCCATATCTCTCTTTGTATCGTCGTCTTATATTCATCAGATCTATTTCACTTCTGGCAATCAGAATCCTGATAACAGTTTTATTATGGAAACCATACTCCTAAAAGAGGAGAAAGATATGAGGAAACTTGGCTGAGTCTATCTATCTGAATATATTAATATTATGTGCAAATGAGCAAATTATCATCTTGATATATATTCTGGATTTGACAGAAGTTTGACGTGTACAGAGGTTTTACTATACTAAGTTTTCTTGTGTATGAATAGTGCATTTCATATTACTGTGTAACTGAGATAAAATCTGTACTCCAAACGCCACTTCAAATTTTTCCATGTTATCTTATTAATGGACAGTTGTATTTACTACTTCTTCTTTTAAAGCATGTGCTTAAGTGCTTTGCTGAATCAGGGTCTCAGTCATTAATCGTTTTTGTTGAGACTGCCAACAAGAATGCCAGGTGGGATGGTGGCTTTTGTTATGTGTAATTTGTCCACTTAAGACTAGACTGAGACCACCATCCTTTTTCACATAGGTTGCCAAACAGCCATCAGATTCTAATCAGTGGTTTAGAACTCTAATGCTTTGTATCCAACCATGAATCACGTGAGCTGTTCAATTTCTCAGATGGATTCTGCATGGAGGAATGGTGAGAAAGAAGGTGGGTGAGATAATTGTGATGTTGCACTCCATATGTTTTATGGAAATATGTTTATAAGTTTGAATATAATGTAACTGAAATATGCTTCATGCAAAAGGTCTCTTGTAAGGTATCATTGCAAAGCTTATGATCTAATGAGTGTGTTCATCCCATTTGTATGAATGTATCATTCTCGTATCTGAAACTGGAAATATGAAGTATAACTCTGAAGTCCTATTGTAACTATGCAAAGTGTGGGTCATTAATGGTAGCTTGGAATCTTGATGGCTCCCATCAACTAGGACAATTGGTTGTATATGGCTCTGTTTACTTGTAAGCCATCCTGTATATGTGGGTGCCAGCCCGTGAGTAATGAAGTCTCACAGGACATGTGAACGTCACATGATACTGGAATCCATTTTAAACCTGGTGATTTTCCGTTTAGAAGGATGGGTGGGAACCCAGAGAGAGACAAAGGATTCCCGCCTTATGCCAAAGATATGAAAGGGATGGAACAGAACAAAGGGGGCTGCAGTCATGAGAAATCCCCTAGTTACGACCTGAGCGGGAACTAACAAGAACTGTACCGGGGAAAGGATTGGGCCCAGACTAAGAAGGTGTCTAATCTGTGAAAGAAGCTTATTGGAACATTTCTGAGGGTGAGATTTACCTGTATTCAGTTTCTTAATCTATTAGGCTTAGACTTGCGTGTTTTTGCTTTATTTTACTTAGTGACTTACTTTGTTCTGTTTGTTATTACTTGGAACCACTTAAATCCTACTTTTTATTCTTAATACAATCACTTTTGTTTATTATTGAACCCAGAGTAAGTGATTAATACCTGGGGGAGAAAACCGCTGTATATCTCTCTCTATCAGTGTTATAGAGGGCAGACAATTTATGAGTTTACCCTGTACAGGCTTTAAACAGAGTAAAACAGATTTATTTGGGGTTTGGATCCCACTGGGAGCTGGGTGTCTGGGTGCTGGAGTACCTGCCGAGTGGCTTTCAGTTAAAGCCTGTAGCTTTCGGGACGTGGTTTGGACCTGGGTCTGTGTTGCAGCAGACTAGCATTGTCTGGCTCAGCAAGGCAGGGTTCTGGAGTCCCAAGCTGGCAGGGAAAACGAGCTCAGAGGTAGTTTGAGTATGTCAGGTGACAGTCCCAAGGGGGTCTCTGTAACCAAACCTGTCACAATAATATCTTTTATTGGACCAATTTCTGTTGGTGAGAGAGACAAGCTTTCAGGTTTAGACAGTGCTCTTTTTCAGGACACTTCTGGAGGAATGGTGACATCTAGTGGACAGTAACATTAATTCAAACAATTTTGAAGGTTGCAGGGGAAATATTTACTTATTACAAATGTTGGTTTATTTAAAGGTGGCAGGTTGAATTTATCAATTAGCTATTCACACTAACAGAATAAAGTAGTAAGGGTTACTCAGAAAGCTGCATTTACAGGATCTGATTCTTATTTGGTGGGTGCACTAAAATCTTTCTGACAACCCATTATGGATTTTCCGGAAACCATAGCTCTAAATATTAGAAGCTTTCTTAACAGACTGATGCTAATCATGCAATATTCTAAATAGAAATCTGACAAAAGTTTGACACAATCTGATTGACTAATGCACTGTGGAATGGAATATGATTTAAAACGTCTACTATCAGCAGCATACCGTATCACTAAGCATTTCATTGACATCAATCACTAGGCACTAGGAGGAAACTGAGAAATTTACTTTAAATTTATTTTATTTTTTCTGCAATTTTATTTAATATATTTTCTCAAAAATCTAATCTGACTGTGAAAATAAGAAATAATTGCACAATGGCACATTTCACTCAAAAATGAGCCTGGTTTAGCACAACAATTTTGTGAAAATAGAATCAAATTTGAATTTGAAAAAATATGAAAATGCTCAGATTCTGAACATTTTAAATTTTGTCATGAATACTTTACATAAATTTACAACAGCAGCACACAATATGAAGAAAAACACATGTGCGGTATTTTTACCCCTATGCAGTATTTGTGGATACTTCTGATTACATATGCAGATACCCACATTTGCACCCAATATTAATTTTTTTAAGCTAATGTGCATAAAAATATTAGGATTTGCACATGTAAATGGAGTCCAATTGAAAACATGGTGATTAGTATTTTCACACTATAGCATTTGTATTATGCCATTCACAGTGATAGTTATTAAAGCTGTACAGCGGAAAGTCATATAATAAGAATAGATCATGTTGAATAAAAAGTGCACTTTGAGTTTTGCACACCAGGGGGAGATGCAGTCCATACAAAATGATGGTTTTCTGTTTTCACAAAGTCAATGCAGTTAACGGACAAGTAGTGTTGAAAGAAAACTCATCTGTTGATCAAGCACTATGACTTTGAAATTAATAACATTACCAAAATTTTTAAAACAAGCAAGCAACACTTTAACAGTGGAAGCTATCAAAACCCTAACCCTTTTAAAGCAAATGAGCTAACTCATTCAAAATAGAAAAGGAGTACTTGTGGCACCTTAGAGACTAACCAATTTATTTGAGCATAAGCTTTCGTGAGCTACAGCTCACTTCATCGGATGCATACTGTGGAAAGTCAGTTATTGAGCTTATGCTCAAATAAATTGGTTAGTCTTTAAGGTGCCACAAGTACTCTTTTTCTTTTTGCGAATACAGACTAATACGGCTGTTACTCTAAAACCTGTCATTCAAAATAGAGACAGTAAAACTGTTGTTTAAAATATGTGAAAGAATAGTGCTACTTACATGGATTGCATTGTAAAGCCTATATGCAAAATAGGAAGGTTTATCTCGAACACAGAGAACTAGGAGAGATATTTTATGGAGAAAAGGAGAAATATTAGAGACTTTCAGAAAACTGCATCAATGGTGTGTTTATGTGATCTTGAGGGTGCTTATTGGGTTGAAGTGAAACAAGTTGA
The DNA here is from genome assembly GCF_965152275.1 of Natator depressus. Taxonomy (NCBI): domain Eukaryota; kingdom Metazoa; phylum Chordata; order Testudines; family Cheloniidae; genus Natator; species Natator depressus. Next base: position 68,561,162 of record NC_134237.1, on the reverse strand, counting down.
TGCCGGTTGATAGAAACTTTCTCACATTGCACAGTTCATGGCTGTGGGTCAGGTTGCCCCTTCTATCTTAGAAAAAACCTGGGGTGCTCCTCAAAATGTTTTCCTAGCAATACTCATTCAGTGGGAGGTGGCAGAATTTTCAATCCTATGGAATTGCCCGTTGAAGCTGCAGATTATAAAATTCTAATCTCAGGCCACCTGGAAGGAGCCTCTCTGTTTCTGTCCTGGCTGTGGGCCTTCCCCCCAGCAGGCAGGGCAGCTTTACCTGTGGTTCATCTTAAGGATGCTGGTAGTTTAAGAACATGGTTTTATTTTTCAGTCATAATAATTTGCTATTTATTTATAGATTTTTTATGGTGTTCATCACCATACTATCTAAGTGCCTCAGAAACTTTAATGAATTTAGCTACATGACATCTTTGTGAGGTAGGGAAGTATTATTACCATCATGGGCGACTCATGAACCCCCCTTTGGGAAGCCTAGCCCCCTACCCCTCCTATTCCGCTGGAGGCCCTGCCCCCACTCCATCCCCCCCCCCGGCTCTCCATCCCTCCGCCAGAGCCAGAGGAGCCCCTAACCCCCCACTGCAACCAGATGGATCCCGGCTGGCCCACCTGAGCTGCTCCGAGCCGCAGCCTGCATGCCCAAGCCATCTCCAGCCCACCGGCCCAGGCGCCGGAACTGCCCCAAGCCCTGGCCGCCTGGGGGACCTCTGAGCCCTGCCATGGCCTGGCCCCAGGGCCGTGGTGGGGAGCATTAACAGGGGTTTGGGGAAGGTTAGCATCCCCCAGCCTCCGTGATGCATTGCCCATGATTACCGTCATTTTACAGATGGGGAAACTGAGGCACGGAGAATTTAGGAGCTTGATCCTACACCACTGAAGACATGCAGTTTTGCCATTTGTTTCAGTGTGAGCAGAATCAGTGCCTAATGGACTTGCCCATGGTCACACAGGAAGTTTGTAGCAAAACCAGAAGCAGAATCCAGTTCTCCTCAGCCCTAATCCAGTGACCACATTTTAATTTTTAGCCTCAACGTACAATACAATTTAAATGCCCTTTCTTCTATATAGTCTTAGACTTGTTGGTTGATTTTCTTCCAAATGTTCAAAGTTTCTACACCATATATGAAAATTAACTAGTGGGGAAAATAGCACAAAAAGCTTATATTTGCACCTTTTAATGGACCAGATATACTATACTGTATATTTATTAAGAAGTTATCACTAATGTAAAATAATCATTTTATTTTACCTATTGCTACCAGCAGTTCTTGAAAGAATCCATCGTAACATTCATTAATAGCATCTACTATATCTTGCCCAGAGATGTTTTGGAACTCCTGAAAAACTTGAAAGAAATGAATATATGTTTATTTATATTCTGTATTAAGAGTAGAAACTAGCTCCAGCCGTTTTGTTGCTGTTTACTTTTGACATGTCTATTACCCCAAGATGAAACTTAATCTAAAATGAGAGATTGGGACAGATTCTCAACCCAGTACTTGGAGCAAAGCAGCTGGAAAGCTGTCCTAAAAGGGCATCTGGCAATTTCTTAGCATGGGGGCGGGGGGAGAGAATAGCATAGCCAGCTCTATGCTAACACCTGCCCCCATCCCCCATGAGGTGGATTGGGGTTAGGAGTATGTTCCTTCTTATCCTTGTTGATGTAATATCCCCCAGGAGAGCATTACAAGCTGAAGTAAATTAGTCCACCCTTTATGCTATAGAGCTGTCTGGAGAATGACAATTCCATTTTGAGATTTGTTTTCATTCCACACTAGAACAAAACGAAAACTTTTGGAACATTTTCTCAAAATGGAATTGTGTCTAAATGTCCATTCTTGGACTGAAAAGGTCAGGTTTTCGATTCATCTCACTCTCTCGCTACACATGAGCAACTGGGGAGTCCGCACTGACCTCAGAAGCCTTCCCATAGAAAATGTCAAAATTGACATGTTTCTGTAAAATGTATCAGCTTCAATGGAACACCATGTTTTGACAAAAATATGTTTCATTAAAATGTTTCCAACCAGCAGCTGTCACTTGTTTGGTTGGGTGGTTTTTTGGGGGGGAGGGGGAGGGGCGGTATTTGGCCCTCTCTGCCCCCCAAGACTGGGAAAAGTGGAACGGTGGCTTCAGTTCACTTTTGACTCCCCCCCACCAGATGAATTGAGTGTGAGCTCCAGGGGTGCTGGAACAATTTTTATAGTGGGGGTGCTGACCATGGAAACCATGCATTTGGTGTTTGTTATTACTACTTCAAGCCAGGGGGCGCGGGAGCACCCCCAGCACCCCTAGTTCCAGCACCACTGGTAAGGTCAGTGCACTTAGAAGACTTAGCCCGTCACCTTAACTGTCATTTCTGTGATGCATTTTTTTCACTATCTATTCTACACGGGGTTCAGCTTTGTAATCCTTGTACATCCAAAACTCCCATTAACTTCAGTTGGAATTTTGGGAGCACAAAGAATGTAGGCTCAGGCTCCTGTTTCAGACTGCACTGGAATCTGAATATTGGTTTGTGAATTCAGCTTCTATGTGCCTAGTTAAAATTATGCCTGTTTTCTCTGTAAGCTATATTTTCCCTTTCCATTATACATTAAAATACTGAGAAGTTGGATTCATAAGTGATGATAATTACCCATCCACAACTGCTGGTAACTCTTGTTGCACAAGATCATTTGCATCATGTTTTTGTGTTCCCCTGTTTTCTGCTGACATGCTTCCCATAGGACCTAAGGCATTAAAATAATAACAAGGTGCAAAAGATCATCAGTCCCAAGCCCCTTTAAACAAGACTTTCAAAGAGCTACATTTTTGTTTTCTGTTATTTTTGAGAAACTGAGAGCTGATTGTAGTTACCATTGCATCCTGAACAGCCATAGCAGGATCTGCATACCCTTCCTCCCGGGTTCCCTGTAAAATGTTAAAACATTTTCCTCTGTTAGTTCTTCTAAAATGACTGCAAGAGAATGAGATGGTCTTTATATAATACTACTTCTCATTCACTGAGATATCCATTCCAGGATTTTACACAAGAACGGTGTGTGGTAGAGCTGGTCTATAGAGCCCTAAAATATTCTAGAGGTTACATCTGGAATTGCTATGGCATCTCTCCAAGGGCCATTCCCTTAGGGTGGAGGAATTCTAGAATCATGATGGGACTGATGACAGGAAGTAGTCGTAAAGGTGCATACAGATGGGTTCCCTGTGGGACCACATTTTTAACTAATCCTTTACTTACATAAAAGAAAAATTAGTGAATAACTAGATGACATTACCTGTTTATAAAGTTATTATAACATGTGGTTATGATGTGGAAAATAACTGTACGAATGGCATCTTTGTGTCTCCAGTTTATTTTTCATTGATATGTCCATATAACTTTGCTATTTTTTACAAGGAAAAAAAAAACACACTTTTTTCTCACTGTCCAAACTGCAAGATCAGCCATATCAAATAGTGATCAATCTGCTTTACACTGCATGTTACCATCATCACCTATAATTAATATTCAAGATTGAGAAGTTGCCTGGCAAATTTGATGATGTATGAGTCAAAAGAGAATACAGTTTATTCTCCCGTAGCTCTTTTGGCTTTGCAGTTCTGTAAACCAAGCAGATATGATTTAGTTAATACACTAGGATCAGATTTATTTAGTTGTAACAAAAGAAAAGTCTTTTAGAATAACTCCTTTTAATCATAGTTACAGTGTAAGAATACAAGTAAGCCCAGGTTGCAGGAGTCATAATTCTCAGACAGCACTTAATCACTGCCTTAATGATATGTTTTTGAAGCAATTTACTTTAGTTTGGCGTTGACAATCATTCTGCTACAAAAGTGAAAGTAAGGATTAAAATTATATATTGTCTGCCAACTACTAGAATGACCAGTTTTCAACTGTTGCCTGGGAAATATGTTAATTCACATTTTAATTAAATTGTAAAGAATTTGCACAGAACAAAGAATGAAGTTCTTAATGACAAGATAAATTGCTTAAAGGAAATTATGCTGGAGTGACTTCTTCCTGTGATTGAATATATGAAACTGGAAAAATATGACAAGTGGACAATAAAAACTGAGCAGCAGTGCTCTACATAAACAAAAAAACCCTACAGTTACATTTTTAAAGGATTATTCTTGCCTTATTTCATCAGGAGAATCCTAAAAACTGCATCAATATTCTTATTTTTAAATTCCAGAAAATGATGTTATTTTAATTCATATCCATGCCAAAACCTGGGGCAAAATAAATCAGCTCTTCATGTCATATTAAAAGTCTGGATAATTATAATTCGATCCAAGTACATTACATTAATTAGGATTTAATAAGCCTTCCAGAAGCTTGCCTCTCTGAAGGATTTTGCCACTACCCATTAATTGGTGGTGGTGGAGGGTGGGGGGGATACATATGCTTTTCCCTTATGGAAAAGTATTATAGGCCTCAGTATTGTAATTATGGCAATCAGGTAGATTGCTGCTCCTGCACAGAGCCCCATTGGCCCATATTATAAATGCCTGTGTGCTATCAATTGCAGGATCAAGGCCCCAGAATTTAATAGAGAGTAAACCAATACGATTTTTTAGAAAATATTTTAAAAAAAGAAACCGTTGTTACAGAATGACATCCTTTCTATAGGTTACATAGAAATAGGTAGAAAGAATCTAATTTTCTATTTTAATCTATAACATTGTCCAGTTTATTCTACAAGACTATCCAAAAGAGAAAAAATAAAAAGGATAACATTTTAAATTAAGTGCCATCTGACTTTTCTACAATTGTTTTTATTAACATATATAAGGTAATATTCACACGCAGATAAAAACTTACAAAGAAGCGCAGTATGAAACAGTGCAGTTGGAGTTCTCCAGAGCTCTTTTTAGGCTCCAGAATCTGAGATGAGTAGCTGGTGGGATCCTGACTATTTGGTGATCCACAGTCAGCCTCTTTAGGGATATTTGTGGCAATGTGTTTTGACAATGAGGACTGCAGATTATAGGGCAGGATGTTTCGTATTTGTCCTGATTGTAAGAAAAAATTGCCCTGGCTTTAATGAGGGTAAGAACTAAGATATTGTGCAATCTTTTCAGGGTGGCAAGGAGTTCATCACCAGGGAGAAAATCTGTTGAACATTAGAAGGAAAAAGTCTCTCTTTTGCAGAGCCTACATCTGGAACATACATATTTTTTCTCTCCTTGTCATCCACTCCTCATCCCATTTTGAACCTCATCAGAAACCATCCTTTTCAACCTTGAACTTATGTTTTGTATCTTTGCCATTCCTCCCTGCTAGAATATGTGCTGTTATTTATTGTTTAACTCTGCAGAGCATTTTGAGATAATGATCCAGTTCATCAGCTGGTATGAATTGGTCATATTCATCAGCTGGTATAAATTGGCATAGTTTAATTGGAGTTAATGAACCTATGCTGATTTACACCCATTGAGAATATTCCTCAAAGTCTGTATGAAAGATTCTGTATAAACAAGGCCCCCATTCTGCAAATACAGACATGAGTAGTGCCCTTTATTCTTGTATGTAAAATTACTCACATGCATGAATGTTGGCAGGATAAGGACCTAAAATTACATGGTATTGAATTAGGCCCTAATTTGGTAAAGTGTGTAAGCACTTTCCTATCCTTAAGAATGTGAGAAGTCACCTTGGCTTCATTGGGACTATTTATATGCCTAAAATTGGGTAAAATGCTTAAGAATCATGCTGAATCAGTGCCTTAATCATTAAGATTTACTATGACTGAAAGTTCTTTGGAACAGGGGCCAGGCCTTCATATTTTTGTACAATCCCTAACAATCCTGATTGGGGTCTTTGTGTACTCCCCTGATTTAAAAAAAAGAAAGAAAAGAAAATGCATAGCTGTACACGCGTGTGCTCCACACCTTTCATTTCCTCACTCTGGTGTCCAACCCTGCCATCGAGTGGCGGGATCTCCTGCCACCAGTGGAGGGTGAGGAACTCTGGTGGGCCAGTCTGTATTCCACATTGGTCTTGTGGCCCGCGGGGGATATTAGTTGGCAGCTTGTTCACGGAGCCATGAGCATGGGCATGTAGTTGGTGCAGTTCACCTATCTTGCCCCTTGTGTGGTATGAGGGAGACCCTGGTGCACATCTATCTTGAGTGTGCCAGGCTGCAGCCCCTTTTCCAGCTTCTCCTTAGGTTATGGCTGCACTGTTCACTGCACCTCCTGATTTACGCACACCCCAGCTGTGGCCCCACAAAGTCATGAGACCTCCTCAACAACCTCCTCCCGCCACTGGCCAAAGTGGCCATCCACCATACCAAGAGAAGGATGCTGGATGGGGAGGTGCTCTGTGACTGTGAGGCCTATTTTCACTCCTCCCTCAGATCACATATCCAAGCAGTGTTTCTCTGGGATGCATCCACTGGTTCCCTGGACACCATTGAGGAGCAGAGGATGCTGTCTGGGGTTCTCTGATCAGTGTCTCCTTCTGTCATAAATATAAAGGGAAGGGTAAACCCCTTTAAAATCCCTCCTGGCCAGAGGAAAAATCCTCTCACCTGTAAAGGGTTAAGAAGCTAAAGGTAACCTCGCTGGCACCTGACCAAAATGACCAGTGAGGAGACAAGATACTTTCAAAAGCTGGGAGGAGGGAGAAAAACAAAGGGTCTGTGTCTGTCTGTATGCTGCTTTTGCCGGGGACAGAACAGGAATGGAGTCTTAGAACTTTTAGTAAGCAATCTAGCTAGGTATGTGTTAGATTACGATTTCTTTAAATGGCTGAGAAAAGAGCTGTGCTAAATAGAATGACTATTCCTGTCTGTGTGTCTTTTTTGTAACTTAAGGTTTTGCCTAGAGGGATTCTCTATGTTTTGAATCTAATTACCCTGTAAGGTATCTACCATCCTGATTTTACAGAGGTGATTCCTTTACTTCTATTAAAAGTCTTCCTGTAAGAAAACTGAATGCTTTTTCATTGTTCTAAGATCCAAGGGTTTGGGTCTGTGGTCACCTATGCAAATTGGTGAGGATTTTTACCAAACCTTTCCCAGGAAGTGGGGTGCAAAGGTTGGGAGGATTTTGGGGGGAAAGACGTGTCCAAACTACGTTTCCCAGTAAACCCAGATAAAGTTTGGTGGTGGCAGTGGAAATCCAAGGGCAAAGGGTAAAATTAATTTGTACCTTGGGGAAATTTTAACCTAAGCTGGTAAAAGTAAGCTTAGGAGGTTTTCATGCAGGTCCCCACATCTGTACCCTAGAGTTCAGAGTGGGGAAGGAACCTTGACACCTTCCTTGCTTTTGACCCTGTGACCTTCCCTTAGGGTTGCCAAACCTCCAGGATTGGCCTAGAGTCTCCAGGAATCGGCATCAATCTCCCGGTGAGTTGAAAGCAATCCTGGAGATTTTAATAGGATATTTTAAGAAAATGACATTATGTCATGTTGGAAAAAAAATCTCCTGGAATAGCTTCAGTCAGAGTTGGCAGTCCTACCGTCACTCCCATTCCTGTTATTCATCAGTTGCCCCCTGACTTCAATTGAGACCTGGGTTCAGTAGTTCCTCCTCTTAGGCTGGGGGAGGAGTCTTTAGATGAGGGCGGGACTTGCGCCTACCCTCCCCCAGATCTTCAATAAGTACTCACTCCCTGCGCACTGTCACAGATGGTTTTATGATTAAAGCCATCAAGGCACTGAATGCCACCCAGAAAAATTGGATTTCCCCTGCCTCTCCACATAGTTCCTATGTGGTACTGGGAAAGTCACATAAACCAAAATTTTCAAAGATGTCCAGGGCTTGATGGTACTCGCTAAATAATGCATGCAGCTACATGCTGAATAATCAGGATAAAGGAAAATACTGAGTGTTTATTAAATGAGCACTGTGCATTCTGTGCACTGAATGAGGAAGGGGTCATGTGAAAAAAAAACACAATAAGACTATATCATAATGCATATGTACAAGGGAGCCAAAATAAAGTTTCTTAGGAAACCTTAATCCTGGTATTTCCTAACTTTTGGCTGGTTGACTTGTCAACCCTAGTGTTCTTTTAATGTAGAAGTTTTTTTGTTTTGTTTTTTGTCTGTTTTTTGTTTTTTTCATGTAATACTAATATAGAGTCAAATTTTCTGGTCCCGGTGCAACCATAAAAATGTGCAGTCGCCCATTCTGACTGCAGCTCTCCATTTTCCATGTGCAAACAGTCATTTGTGTACCTATTTGTAAAAACAAATGCAGGTACAAAGGTACATGTAGATTTCTGACAGTGCACCTGTTGCTTTTGACCCATATTGTGAAAGTTCCTAATTCAGTTTTCACGCTAAACATATTTAGATGTTTAAGATGTAATAATTCCTGAAATACAAACAAAATTAATTAGGGCACTAGCATGAAGGCATCTTCCCCCTCTGTGTCTTTTTGATAACAGTATTTACTGTCCCCATTTACTGTCCCCAGTATCTTCTGTCCCTTGCCTTATGGCACAACACTTTAGGGTTTGATTCTGTAAAGAGTTGATCACCAATTTTGAGCTGTTGACAGTCTCCTAATTCAGTGAGAATTGACCATATCTCAACAAAAAAGCCCTCAAGCACTTTACAGGATCAGGAAGTTTGTAAATAATATTGACAATCTTCCTGCATGAGGTACCACCACAGTGTAAACAGCATGTTGTGTGGCAGATTTCTTCAGCACAAAGAACATGTTTTTTTGAAAACAGAAGGAATATAAAGATCTGTTTAATAATTTCTTGCATAGTCAGGTCAGCTATTTCTCCATTTTTCTATGTGACATACAAACCGTAATATGGACAGTACACTCCATTAATGGAAAAAAATAGAGCTTGTGAAAGAAAATCTCATTTGGATATGAAGATACTTTCTTTTCCGAGCATAGGGTCAGACGCTGGAATTTTCAGATTCTTGTTCAATAAAATACTCAATTGACTTGCATTCAAAAACCAAAGTGAAAGCAGATGAAAGAATTTAAATTCTAATCTTTCCCCTTTTTGCTGCCCCTTCAAAAATGTAGCTTTTCAACCATATTGAGCATGGATTAGTTTTAACTGTAGCCAATTTAAAATCTGAGGCTCATTCAACAATATTAGAAGATGGTTCTGCATTTTAAAAAAATGAACATATTTTGAGTTTGTACAGTACCTGAGCAAGGTTCATAAGTGTGTCTCTGAAGTGGCCTGAAGTCTCAGAATAAATGTCTTGTTGAAGATCATTGTTGTATTCTGGGGTGAAAACCACAACAAACTTGTGTTAAATGTGTAATTTGTAGAACGCACAAATATTCTCTGAATAATGTTAGTGAAGATTTGCAAACAGCAATGAGTAACTAGAATAAAAAATATACTCAGTATATTGACATTTGCAAGTCTTTTAACACTTTTCATTCTGCAATGAGCAATAAATTGGCTTACTCATGTGGGGATAGATCTTCAAAAGGATTTTCACAAGAGTTTAAGCCCGTTAGGCACCTAATTCACTTAACCTGCTTATGCACTTTTGAAAATCCCATGAGGTGCCTATCTGCATTTTTAGGTGCCTAAACACCTAAGAAGATCCGGTCTGTAGTCTCTGCTGCTAGCAAGAACCTCAGTGACTTTTTACCTAAACAGTGACTGTGGATTCAAGCCTAAAATGACAATTACTGTAGAATTAGTGAGATAGTTATAAGATAGAGAACAAACAAACAAAACCCCTCCTTCTCTTTAAAGATTTAAAGAGTTTAATCTTCCTCCAAAAGTTATAATCCAAAAATATCAGTCTGTGGACTGAGAGATGTTTCAAAGATCACAGAATCCTGAATGTCTAAAAATACTGAGATATTTTTATGATAATACAATAAAAATTTAAACTTGATTTATACATTTGCTTCAGCCTTTGATGTACAATTATTCTGAAACAAGGAAAGAGGGAAAACAATTGGCTTTAAGAATTCATCTTTGGAAGTCTAGCTCTTTCAGTCATGCAACTATATCCAGAACACACTTAGTCAGAATTGGACCCTTGCAGGATATGCTACTGTATACTTAAATAAAATAAACAATACGCATTAAGTAGGCTTCTTTCATTTGGAAGATCTCCCCATTTGATCTTGAGGCTAGTATATCAATAAGACAGTTCTCTTCCATGTCTGCTCCCTGCAAGGAAAAAATAGCAAACAAGCAAGGTCATTACTAGTAGAGATAATGGCTTCCAATACAATTGTAATATTTGTCAAGGACTGTGAAAGAATGATAGTCTCTGTTTGAGGAGTTCATGGTTTATTTTTATGGGTTATTTCCGTGTTAATAAGAGTACTGATTTCAGTCTTTTCAGGGTTACTGATTAGCTTTAGTGTAATTAGTATTAGAACTGAACCTCCAACACTAACACTTAAAGTTAAGCATGTGAAGTGTCCTATTGCTAAGGCAACATGGAGAGTAAGACAATGCACTACCAAAGGGGAAAATGCACTGGGATGAATTTCATTCCTAGGGAGCAATAAAGCCCTTTTAAATATGTGGGGCTTTGTAAAGAATTAAATGCATATATCAAGCATGCTGTTCCTAATTGTGCTAGGGGTTTAGACAATTTGAAATGTATTTGAACATCAATAACATGCTGTGCTTCCAGTTTCTCTTTTTTGGAATTACTTAAAAGTATGTTTGGGAATGTTTACAACAGTACTTGATTTTTACATGAAATATTTCTTCATTACTGTCATACCATGTAGGATTGCAAATCATTACATTTCCCCACAAGGTTGTTGACTTCAGTTTGTGAGTTTGAATTCAGGTGAGTGGATGCTAGATATACTACTTTTGATAGGTGCATACAGCTCTTGTTAATGACAATGAGAATCCTGCATTTAGAACGGGAGAAGAGTATGCCAGCAAGGCCCCAGTTCTGCAGAGTTATGTATATGCATTATTTTAAGCATCTGAGTAATCTCATTGACTCCACAATTAAGGTACAAGAGTATAAGAAAGCACAAACTTGATTCAAATGCAGAAAAATTCTAGATTTGCCAATCCTGGTCAATAGTGATAAAAATAGTACTTCTGAAGCTACTAATGGGCTATAATAATCTCACTGCTAACCATCATTTTAAAAATATACCAGTAGCTCTAAATGTGCCTTGATATCAACTGTTAAAAAAATGACAAAGTTGGTGCTCATTTTATTTGCTGGCAATGACTGCTTAATACAATAAAATAGTTCCTAGCCTTGAAAATGGGAATGAAATTAAAATGTTAAAGGATAGTCACTGATTTATAAAAGAGTAAGGTAGGTATTAGGGTGCAGATCATGCAAACACTTAGCCTTATGCACGTGAGTAATCTCATGAGAAAGATTCAATGGGACTACTCATATGAGCATATCTAAGAACATGTGTAAGCATTTGCCGGATCAGGGCCTTACTTTTCAGTTAAGAAACCATACTGTAGAAATATGTTATTTTCTTCAGTTATCTGTTTATATTTATCTGTTAAATGATTGCTGTATTTTTAAGGCTAGATTATTTATATTGCCTTTAATATATAAATACATGTAAATTGTATAGTACCGAATATTTCTTCTCTCCCACTAAACTGAGAAATGCCTTTTTAACAGTTTATCATTCAGTTATATGACAAAGAATCTATGAAACAGATGTGAATTGTTGTAATCAGTGCCTATAAGTAATTGTCTAAGTATTTTTGAGTTAGACAAGCACCTTCATAGCATGCCAGAGCTCATGGGCATCATAGGATGCAGGTGGATACATCAGGCCAACCATAATGTCTTTGAAGTGATGAGAGAGATTCTCTTTCAGGTCCATAATCAAATCCTTGGAAAAAAGATAATCAGGATTATTGCGGTACTCTTGCTGTGCAGTGGAATATTAATCACTGAAAGCATTAAAAATAAAAACTAGCAATTATTTTTGTGATATAATAAAAAGATGAGCCCTGCAGGTTGGATTGTGGCTACAGTTAAGTAACAAAAACTCTTCTCAAAGCTGTGCATATCCTTGTTGATAATATGGGCAAGACTACTGTACATCAAGAAAGAAAAAGAACACAGCAATGTTGGTTAATTAGAACATAGGTGAAAAAACCCCTAATGTTTAGAAATGGAAAAGACTGACACTGGTAAGGAAAGACATTTGGGGCCAAATTTTTAAAAGGGTCTTCAGTCTGCTTTGACACATTCTCCCTCACCTTGTGTATGCAAATCTTTATGAACCCAGACCCTTAGATGTGACTATGGAAACAGCCTTTGCGGGAATCACCACAGCTATATTTTATGGGGTGTACTCAACTATATTTGTAAGTAGGTTTGTAATGTAGAGCTGGACAGAAAACAGTTTTCCCAGCTGGTAAAACTTGTCAAGATTTTGAGAATGGACTCATTCCACATCTGGATGAAACCAAGACCTTTTTGAAGTTATTCAATGAAAAAAAAAAATAAAATAGGCAACTCTAGGCTGGTGATTATGGCACTTGCCTGGAATGATCTGAATCAGGCAGAGGGAGACTTGAATGTGAGTTTTTGTAACCTAGATACCCTAACCACCAGACTATTGGCTAGTCTGCTTACCCCCTCTTTCAATCTTTTTTGCTGGAGTGCTTCTGGAGTGCATACAAAATTAACTCTTCATTTGAGCAGGGACTTGAACCTCCATCTCTGGTTAGTGGCCTAGCCACTAAGTTATAGTCAGTCACTCTCTCAAGCAATAGTTAATTATTTATACAAAATGTAACAGCTTCAGCAAGCAAAACGGAGCAAGAGACACAGTGATTTGGAGCAAGGACTCTGTTACATAGGCCAGAGGCATGCTGTAACCACAGGACTATAATCTCTCTTAGTCCTGTTCCTCCCTGACATTCCATCCTGGACCTGAGGAACTTTTCTTGACAAAAATTTGTTGAACCTAACCCCTTCCTACAAAACATTTCTGTTTTGACAAATCAGCATTTTTGGATTGAAATAAACCTTTCAGCCCAAAATTCCTCTAGTCATATGTCAGGGAGAAGAGTTGGAGTTTAGTCAGGAATCTAAAATGGCAAAGAAGCTGTCCCTGATGAGAGGGGCAACATGAGGGAAGGTTTTATCTTTGCTTATCTTTCCCTATTTTCCAGCACCCTTCCTCTGCTATACTTTGAGAATACTAGACTTATTTAGTGAATGTGTCCATTTGCATTTATCACATTTGCTGGACTTTTGTCTCTTGGATACCAGTACTTGATTCCTGTTAAGGTTAATGAGACTTATGGGTAAGTGCTAAGTAGCGAATGTCCCCCTAGTTGTTTTTAACAATGAACATGGAGCTGTAATATACATGGGAAAATAAAAACATTGCTGCATATTGTGACATATCACATAGTTATACTTCTTGGGGCAGACCCTCAGCTGAGAATCTTCCCCCTGGAAACTACATACTGCTTCTTCCTCACTGCTAAAGGATTCTCTTCATAGACTCTTTCTTTGGGGTATAGGAGATTTCTAGGGACTTTTCCCCCCAGTGTTAGTCACTCCCAGACAATGAGAAATCTTGTTATTGGCAGTTAGTGTATGTCTCTCCCTTTTTGTTTTTTATTTTAACTGAATTCAGGACTTGTGAAAGGTACTGGATTAACAAAACTAGTATGATGGCACTGGAAGCTTCTCCACAGCCCCATATGCATGCCTCTGCACTGATCTATAATATGCTTATTGAGGGGATGAGAATGTCCATGCTCACTCACTCCTTACCTGTTTGAGGCTTTCAACTCTTAAGACTGCCAAAAAGCTTGTCACTTGCAGTAGTGGTGTGTTATTGTGTGGATACCTATTCACTTATTTCCTATACACTACTAAGCAGGCATTAGGACCCAGATCCACAAAGGACCCAGATTCTTAGCATCACACTGTCTAACTTTTAAGTACCTCTAAATCACTGTAAATTCCGGGTTAGATGCCTAGACTCCCTACACAATGCATGGAGAGAGATAGGCACCTGAGAATATGATCCACAAAAGCCAGCATGCTAGGGAGGGAGCTGACAAGACTAGCCAACAGCAGCTGCTTGAGGAAAGGGGTGCCTAAGTCCTGCCACTCTCCCAGAGTTAGGCGTCTATGTCTGAGCTGCAGGGAGGGACCTATCTCTGCATTCGATACACAAATGGGAACCCATCTCCTGGAGCATGTTCGTTTAGATACCTGAGCTATTTCTTGTGAGATTGGCTTATGTGCCTGCCTAGCTCCATACTAAATGGGATGAAGAGGAGATGGACTCCCTTTTAACCACTAACCGGGGGTTAGGGTACTCATATGGGAGAACCTAGTTCAGTTCTCCCTCTCCCCATTTGAAGAGGAAAAGGGATTTGAAGAAGGGTTCTCCACTATTCAGGTGAGTGCCTGAACCACTAGACTATGGCATATGGGAAATGACTGCCGAGGAGGAAGTACTGCAGAAAGGGATCTGGGGGTCATAGTGGACCACAAGCTAAATATGAGTCAAATGTGTGACGTTGTTGCAAAAAAAGTGAACATCATTCTGGGATGTATTAGCAGGAGTGTTGTAAGCAAGACATGAAAAGCAATTCTTCCGCTTTACTCCGCGCTGATTAAGCCTCAACTGGAGTATTGTGTCCAGTTCTGGGAGCCACATTTCAGGAAGGATGCAGAAAAATTGGAGAGAGTTCAGAGAAGAGTGACAAAAATGATGAAAGTTCTAGAAAACATGACCTATGAGGGAAGACTGAAAAAATTGGATTAGTTGAGTCTGGAAAAGAGAAGACTGAGAGGGGAATACGATAACAATTTTCAAGTATGTAAAAGGTGGTTACAAGGAGGAGGGAGAAAAATTGTTTTTCTTAACCTCTGAGGATAGGACAAGAAGCAATGGGCCTAAATTGCAGCAAGGGAAGTTTAGGTTGGACATTAGAAAAAACTTCCTGTCAGGGTGCTTAAGCACTGGAATAAATTGCCTAGGGAGGTTGTGGAATCTCCATCATTGAAGATTTTTAAGAACAGGTTAGACAAATACCTTTCAGGAATGGTCTAGATAATATTTAGTCCTGCTGTGAGTGAAAGGGACTAGACTTGATGACTCTTGGGGTCCCTTCCAGTCCTATAATTCTATTCTTGGGGGGGGGAAGAGGGTATATCTCAATCTCTCTTGTTGAAGCCATTCCACTTTGTACTAAATAATTAAGTATTAAGTAGGTGAGAGAGAGTGAGAATAACTCTATAGTCCAGTGATTAGGGCACTCACATGTGAGGTGGAAAACACCTGTTAAAATTCCTTTCCCTCAGGCAGAGGGGGAAATCAACTGGGGTCTCCCACATAGACGCCGTCTCTGTGGGTGCTCCGGGGCTGGAGTACCCACGGGAAAAATTGGTGGGTGTAGAGCACCCACCGGCAGGTCCCCGCCCCGCCCCAGGTCACCTCCGCCTCTGCTCTGACTCCTGTCCTGAGCGCGCTGTCGCATCCTGCTTCTCCCCCCTCCCTCCCAGCGCTTGCGCCGCAAAACAGCTGTTTCATACAGCAAGCCTGGGAGAGAGGGAGGGGGAAGGAGGAGGAAAGCGGCTCACCTGGGGAAGAGGCTGGGCCTGGGTGGGGATTTGGGGAGGGATCCAATAGGGGCAGAGAGGGGCGTCGTCGTGGCGGGGCTGCGGGGGGGCACGAGCACCCACCGGCGCCAACAAAAGTTGGCGCCTGTGATCTCCCACATCCCAGGTGAGTGTCCTAAGCACTGGGCTAAAGTTTATAAGGGAGGATGTTAACTCCTCCTCCACCCAGCTCTTTGGTGTGGAGAGAGCCCTATTCAGAGCACAGCTACTGGATCAGGCTTTGCAGGTGAGATGGGCAGGAGACCATCTATCTTTGCCTAGCTTGAGGCATGAGATAGGCTAGGGTGCCTGCCTGTGGCAGAAGATTAGGCATATAGTGAGTTTTTTACTGTGGAAATGTAGGCAGTGAGCTTTGGCTCCAACTGAGTGAGGGTTCTGTGGATTGCAGTGGTGCCTTAATCTTGAAATCAATGGAAGTTAGGAGCCTAAATACCTTTGAGGACCTGGGCCCAGATTCCTACTGACCTGAAGTTGTATTTGAATCAGTGATCAAATGGACTCCAATCCCATAAACCAGTCAGTCCCCCCGCCTCCCCCATGTATATCTTCTTTCAGTCCAAAGAT
The DNA here is from genome assembly GCF_965152275.1 of Natator depressus. Classification (NCBI taxonomy): domain Eukaryota; kingdom Metazoa; phylum Chordata; order Testudines; family Cheloniidae; genus Natator; species Natator depressus. The sequence continues at coordinate 68,545,023 of NC_134237.1, read as the reverse complement.
AGAGACTTTGCTTTTGATGGACGGAACCAAAACTATTAAGGGTGTTTCTTCCAATGCAACTTGTCTTAAACACTTTTTTGTGTATTGGTGAAGATTTTTCATTACCAAGAGATCCATGGGGATGGTGGAAAAACTATAACTGAAAATAACAACATAGTTAATGTAAAAGCCTCTCTATCTCTCAGAAGGAGAATAATTAAAGATAACCACAGGATTTCTGAGTATAATTAATTTAGTAAACAGAGTAGCAATGAGGAAGGAGACATACAAATTAAAAAATGAATTTATGATAAAGAAACAATATGTAATCTTCCCTGAATGTGCATTAGATACATTTGACAACTACTAAATCACACACAGAATTGAAATTAATTCATTAAGACATTTTACTGCTGACAGCATGCCTGTGGGAATATGGATTAATAATACAAATGGAGACCAATTAAAAATTACCCCCTGCAATCAGAACTAGGGTAGAATGAAGAGAAGTAGTGAAAAATAAGAAAAGACAAATCTAAGTTGTCATTATTAAAAATTGCCAATTGTCTCTCTGAGAAATCCTTAAAGGCTAATTGTAAGAAGGAATCTCTAAGTTTCTGGATATGTCTGAATCACCCAGCCAGTTCAGAAGTTTAACTTCAGCATTTGCTTTTATCCATTTCTGCCTTTAATTTGCCCCATTTCCAGTTTGTAATTCATGTTAGTGTCAATATGAACAGGATCCTATTGGAAGCACAATAGCTACCATATTAAAAATTGATCTAGAGAGAGGTCTAAACATGTGAAGTTGATATGAGTGTCTACACAGTGGACTGTTCGATGAATTAAAAAAAAATCAAAACAAAATATTAAAGCTGAACATGTCCCATGAGAGAGAGCTATAAACCAGAGAAATGGGATAGGGATGAGGAAGAGAGAGGGAGGATGTGGAGAAGTGGCAGACCCTTAGCATTTTTGCCTGCTCCTTCAACCAAATAGTAACTAATTACTGACCCCCATTTCCACATCACTTTACATTGGGTTGGCATAAAGACTTTTGGGAAGGTTAGCAAAATGCACCCAATAATTGACTAATTTAACTTAATTTGTGTATCGTTAGACTCTTCTCTACCCCACACATTCTGCTTGTTCCTTTTAACATTAGCAACTTGTTTACATTGAAAAAAGGGCTAAAAACTTTCTTTAAAAATGAAAGCAGAGATTCTCCTTTACATTTCCAGTTCCTCCTTATCGTGAGACCTGCAGCCATCAACGTTACAGGGCCAAGAGGCTATTCCTGGGAGGTGGGAAAAGGAGGATGAATTTAAGGTAAAATTGACCTAGAGGAATCTATTCTTTGTTCTGTTATTTATTGTTTGTTTCAGGATTTTAAAATGGAAATCCAAACTGTTGAATTAAATAGACATAACAGGAGTTATCCTCCATTAATACAGAATATCTCAAACCACATTATGTGAACTCCATCCCCTAAAAAGGAACTGGCAATTCTTTCTGGAAATAGTATAGATTTATATCCCAGTTACCCATAGGTTCAGTAATTTAAAATAAAATATCATTTACTTTTTTATTTTATTAAAATGATAGCTCCAGTTGCAGGTAATATTCCAGAAAAATATCAGAGGAGGACTTGATGAAAAGAAGTGCTGTGTACAGGGTTTCTGCTGTGGACTGTACACACACCTGAGATGAGATTAGCTTGATTAGATAAACTCAGTTTCTTAACAAAATACAATTAAAAGTTGTTACAGTGCCTATAATGAACACTATTTGATTTTTTAAAACTGTTGACTCAATCCCAAATAATAACTGGTACGGCAGAAATCACTAAACCTCAGTTACCAACTATTTCCACACACACTGTCTGAGATTACCACAGTTTTCACTACACTTAATGAAGGAATTTATGGTAACTGTGAAGTAAGTGTTGGCAAAAGCTAACTCTTTAATGGCAACTACTACAGTTTAATTAGAGAGGAAGGATGATATAGTGGTTAGGGATACAGCCTACAACTGGGGAGACCTAGGTTCTGCCACAGATTTCCTGTGTGCCTTTGTGTAAGTGTCTGTGTCTCTATTCCCTTTTGGTAAAGGGGGAAAACAACACTATCTACTTTACAGGGGTGTTGTGAAGATGGACAAATTAAAGACTGAGGTATTCAGGTATAGTGATAGGAGGCATAAAAGTAGTTAAGGTATCTAGGTAATAGAATTCACTTATGTACATACTGATGTTCTAGTGATTTCAATTAAATGGAAGTAGAACAACAGAAGTTGGAAGGTGAGATGAGCTATGGCTTAGTTGTAGTTTATTCATTTTGATTTATAACACAAAAATCTTTCTTTACCTTTGTTTAAGGACATAATAATCCAGACAAAATCATCAGCCCACTCCCTGCAAACCAGAAAATAACCAACTAAACATGAACATGAAGTTCAAACAGTTCTCCCCTCTACCCATAAATACCAGCTCTCCTTCTGACCCTCCATCCCTTCATTATCTCAGAAAACAGGTGGGCTTTGCAGCCTATATAGAAATCAACAAACTTGGGCAATTTTGGATCAGGGAGGGAATAAGTTCAATAGTTAAGGTCTGTTTATGGAGAACACCCTCCCAGCTGAGAAGCTCCACTATAAGTATCAAGACACTTCTCAAGGAGAATCTCTTTTCTCAGGGTTGTGGTGAGCTGGTAGATTGAGGGGGACTGGGTGATCCAGAGTTCAGGGAAATTGGATTTAACTCAAGCTATTGGCCTAATTTTTATTATGACTGAGGAAAATCTGGTCAGTTTAATCACAGGATTTTTCATTAGTTGTGTATTTTTTGTATATAATAAGAAAATCTGACTCTTGCATTGCCCTTTGCATCTGTAGAGTTCAATGCACTTCACAAAGAAAGTCAGTATCATTATCCCAATTTTACAGATGGGGAAACTGAGGCACAGACTGACAACATGGCTTGCCCAAAGGCACCCAGCAGATCAGTTATAGGGCTGGGCATAGAATCCAGGTCACCGCTCTAGCCACTAGGCAATATTGCCTCCTCTGACATGTATAAGAGATGCTAATGTTCATGGTAGGTGCTTTTAATAAATTTAAATAGAATATTTAAAAAATAGAATCTGATCAGAAGACAAAAGCTACCTAAGCTTCTGTCTTCTCATATTTTAAAAGCATATGTGTGTTTGTGTTTGTGTGTGTGTGTATTTCAGTATAAAATTGGTGATGGTGTATTATCACAAAAATTGTACCACATCACTTCTGGATGTGAGCAGATCTGATCTCATACAAGTTTTGAAGCACCTTACAAATATTATTTACATATCACCATATCTCTATCAGATAACTTATTTCCTATGTACCAGTGGGTACTCAGTGGCACAGAGAATTTAAGTAAAATGCCCAAAGTCACACATTGTAGTCAGGAGAACAAACTATATTTGAGAAACTGGGGTGAGGGGAAGATAGAGGTATTTCTAAAGAATGTATGTAAGATCAGTAGAGGAACATGGAAAGTTTCTTCTCCCACAGTTCACTCACTACCTCGTTTCCTTCTTAGTTCTTTATGTCTAAACAGATGTTTAACTTCCACTGTCACATAAATGATAAATGACAGTCTAAAACCTGCAGAGGTATTGATAGTCATATAAAGTAGTTGTCTGTCAATCAGGTGGCGATACAGCTTCATGCCAGAGATTGGGTTCCAGAAAATGACCTGATGAAAAGGCCAACAGCAATAAGTACAGGAGAGTTATAAATGTGGACATATGCAAAACGATGTCATCATACCCTGCCATACATTTCCCTGTAAGCCTCTGCAATCATAAGTCTTTGTGCATTGCAACGCTGTGTTAGAATATCAATCACCATGTCCTTTTCACAACCTGGAAAGGAAACAAGACCAAATGCTTAAATTAAACTTTTACTTATATTTATCATTGTTTGGTGAGTGTAAGATACCATGTTTTGTTCAAATGCATTAACCACATTTCTTGCAGAAAAAACTCAGATTAATATCAGATTGGTATATACAAACATCAATAATATTTATCATGCTTATGTACCTTTCACTTGCTGGTGTACTACTGACAAATAGTCAAGAAATCTGTATTATCATCAGATGCATTACCATACGCTCAAGGGGAATGGACTTGAAAACATCAGTAAAATTGGATTAAAGCTTTCATCAAATAAGAACTAGGCATTCAGGTAGAATTTATAGCTAGGACTGGAAAGTTGAGTTTGGATGTGACAATGCTCATTAAATTGTCATTTTCAAGTTACTGATTTCCAGTAATGGAATGGCCATTCACAGAGGGACCATTGGTTGTAAAATTGCTGAATAAGGTGCTCAGTTAGATGGTGTAAAATAAAATGTTGAAGGATTATTTATTAATACTGGTTTCTGAATGATGCATTAGGACCAAGGGTTACTTTGTGGAAGAAGGTTATCTATGATCATTAGTTTGTAACTGGTGATTAGAGCTACCTGCTAAATTTATGCAATCAGTGTATGACTGCTAAAACTCAAAAGAAGATAGAAAATAATTCACAATTAATTCACTTATTTTGCTTTTACCTCCCAAAAGAGAACTCCTGATGATTTGATATGACTTGGTTTTTTAATGACATTCCCAGACAAATTCTTTCCTGGTGGAGCTCAATTGATTTTAGTGGAGATAGGCCAAATTCATCTGTTGTTTCTTATATTTATATAAGACCTGCAGGAAGTGTTGCTGCTGAAAACATGAAAAAATGTTTTTTCCTGTGTAAAAAGAAACACAATACTATGTTCTTGTTTCTTCTTTTTACATGGGAAAAATTATTGTTTTAAGCAGCAGTTATTAAACCAAACCTTTACTATTAATAATCTTGTCTGTGGTGTGGGGTCAGACACTGAGTGGGAGCATAAATAGTTTGGGAATTACTGAAGGTCATTTCAGAGAGGCTACATTTCAGAACCATTGCAACAAAAATCACAGATTATTTGCTATGGAGCAAAATGTTTCTCCTGATTTGCATTGTAGACTTAGTCTTAGAATTTTAATTGCATCAATTTATGGAATGTGATGTTTTCAATGCTGATGATGCTTGGTCAAGCCTCACAACTTTTAACTGAGCACTGAAATGAGTCTGACACAGCAATGAAAGAGAAGCCTTGGAAAATGAATAGAAAATCCATTTGAAAAGCTTATGAATACAATAGTGGCGCACTTTTGTGTATCGACCGACTTCTCTGCTGCACCCAGAATCTGCTAGGCATAACAGAAAAGAGTCATTTGCAACTCCCTGATCATGAGGCTGGTGCTACACTGATCCCAGTCCCAGAATTCTTCTGAGCCAACTTAAGGCCCTATTAAGAAAAACACCTATTAGATGTTTAATTTTCAGACATTGTGTCCTGTTAACTTCACTAGGACTACCCATATGCCTAATGGTAAGCACATGTTTCAATACTTTGCTGAACTGATGTCTTAAATTCCACTGGCTAGTAAAGGCTTCCCTGCACAGGAGTGCTGTGCCAGCTAGGGATTGGTGGATTACAGTAACCATCCAGCCAGGCATCCTCCTGGCCAGGCTGGGAAAGGAATATCATACACAAATTCCTCACCAGCTGAGGACTCCCCACATGTGGAAAATCTAATTTATGGGGCCAGGATGTATCAGGAATAATTCCAGGGCAGCCAATGGAATTATATAAGAGAAAAATGGGAGAACTGGGGACATATGTAGCTCTTGCCCAATGTTTCTCGGTTACTCTTCAGTCACTTTGAGCAATATTTTCATTAATATGCAGTCAGTATGACTGCTAAAACTCAAAAGAAGGTAAAAAATAATTCACAATTAATTCACTTATTTTGCTTTTATCTCTCAAAAGAGAACTCTTGATGATTTGATATGACTTGGCTTTTTAATGATATTCCAAGGACAAAATCATGTCATCTCTTACTGGAAGAGTGGATGATTCAACAGGTTATAAAAGAGTGGTGCTTCAGAGATACAAAAGGGGTAGAATTCCAAGGAAGGTGGCAGTGACTTGCACAAAGCTGAGGTTTTAATACTCTTATATTGATGGGCCAGCCATCCTTATCTTTATATCAAAAAGCAGCAACACCCTGAAAAGAAGAATTAAAAGAACCAGCCAATCAAAATACAAGTTATGTAAAGGTCTTTACAAGCTAAACTGCACTTGAGTCAATGTAATTTAAAAGGCTGTTGCAGGAGAACAAACAACTGCTTAATAAAACCTTTGCATGACGAATAGGTTACAAATGGTACTCACAGAATGTGATTCTGTGATCTTTGTCAGATTTTTGTGTAACAGACATGACAATATCTAGGACAAACCTTAAGTTAAAGTCTCTTAGGCCATTGTATTAAACATGCAAATGTTTATGTATTATTGCGGGATGGCATGTAACTTTTTAAAGGGGAGGCAGGACTAACATAAATACTATGAAGTGTTATGTGCTTCAAAGGACTCTTAAAACAATTGACCAGACAAGACTGAACTTTTGGTTGAGTGGGGTTCCCAGGAAATACTTGGGAAGAGCGGAACGCAAATTATTCACCTTAGGAGCCATTTTTTTTAAACTGTGCCTTAAAGATAAGCCTATTGTCTGGCAGATTACCTATTCATGGTCTCTTCAAAGGTCCAAATTATCTAAAGGAGGGAATCTAACTCATGGGGAGCTAGTTCTAAGTGAAAGCTGCTCACCAGAGGAAAACCCTGTCTGGAGGGTTTGAAGAACTAATTAGAGGGGGGTGATCTCTGATAGGCTTATTAGTATTCATATAAGCTCTTAGCTTTAATGTTTTCTCCGTAATGCTTTCACCTTAAGAATAAAAGGGTTTGCTTAGAAAAAAATGAGGTAACTTCTAACTACTAGCAATTACAGTGTTATTAGTCTTTGAAGAGCAAATAAAGTGAAGAGGCTGGCCATTTAGGTAGCCTGGCTTCCTGGGGGATAGTACAGTAGAGGCAGGGAACTTTTCAGCCCAGAAATACCCCAGTCAGAAGGGAGAGGTGCATGTATCCATCCAAGAGTGATGACAGCAGAGGAACCAAGAGTGGATGTCCTTGCTGGATGATGGGGGAATATAGGTGCAGTTACCCTGAACTGTGACATGTACTGTACCTGCTAAATGTTAGGGATGCAGCAGATCAGACTGCTTTTCAATTATTTTTATTTAATATCTGCACTGTGGTAGCAACCAGAAGGCCCAATCAGGATTGTGTCCTAGTGTTCTATATGCTGTACATACACATAAAACATGGTCCCTGCCCTGAAGACTTTACAATCTAATTTAAGATAAAAGTGAATGTAACAAATGAGATGGAAGTAGAAGAGAAAACTTGGGTAACAGCGATATGAAAATGTGTATGATAGGCTGTACTTAAAGTAATGGTTCCCAATCACAAGGTTATTTTCAATAACTGTGAGTCTCCCAGTGGTCCTTGACTAAGGTATGGTCAGTTGACAGGTTCTGTGGGCATGACACTAGAAACAAGTCAATGGGGGACTGGAAGGAACAGTGATAGCTTTACAAAGAGCTGATTTAAAAAAGTTACATGATTTTTTCACCAAAAGATTTTACTTAAAAAAAAATCCTAAATTTTTCATTTCTTGAAATTCATGAAAAAAATCCATCCAGCCTGTAGCTCATCAAAAACTATGACCAACTTAAATGAAAACTTAAAATATTTCAGGATATCTTTAGTTGAAAATGGAATCTGATGAAAAATGTAATTGAAAACTCAATATCTACCAATGCTATTTGCAGACTATTTTAGGGAGATCGTACCATTCATTTAGAAACACAAATGGATAAAGGTGGCTAGATGTCTAGTAAGTTTTTATTTCCATCTATTTTTAAAAAGAAAAGGAATACTTGTGACACCTTCGAGACTAACCAATTTATTTGAGCATAAGCTTTCGTGAGCTACAGCTCACTTCAGCGGATGCATACTGTGGAAAGTGTAGAAGATCTTTTTATACACACAAAGCATGAAAAAATACCTCCCCCCACCCCACTCTCCTGCTGGTAATAGCTTATCTAAAGTGATCACTCTCCTTACAATGTGTATGATAATCAAGGTGGGCCATTTCCAGCACAAATCCAGGGTTTAACAAGAATGTCTGGGGGGGGGGGTAGGAAAAAACAAGGGGAAATAGATTACCTTGCATAATGAATCAACCATTCCCAGTCTCTATTCAAGCCTAAGTTAATTGTATCCAATTTGCAAATTAATTCCAATTCAACAGTCTCTCGCTGGAGTCTGGTTTTGAAGTTTTTCTGTTGTAATATCGCATCTTTCATGTCTATAATCGCGTGACCAGAGAGATTGAAGTGTTCTCCGACTGGTTTATGAATGTTATAATTCTTGACATCTGATTTGTGTCCATTTATTCTTTTACATAGAGACTGTCCAGTTTGACCAATGTACATGGCAGAAGGGCATTGCTGGCACATGATGGCATATATCACATTGGTGGATGTGCAGGTGAACGAGCCTCTGGTAGTGTGGCTGATGTTATTAGGCCCTGTGATGGTGTCCCCTGAATAGATATGTGGGCACAGTCGGCAATGGGCTTTGTTGCAAAGATAGGTTCCTGGGTTAGTGGTTCTGTTGTGTGGTATGTGGTTGCTGGTGAATATTTGCTTCAGGTTGAGGGGCTGTCTGTAGGCAAGGACTGGCCTGTCTCCCAAGATTTGTGAGAGTGTTGGGTCATCCTTCAGGGTAGGTTGTAGATCCTTAATAATGCGTTGGAGGGGTTTTAGTTGGGGGCTGAAGGTGACGGCTAGTGGCGTTCTGTTACTTTCTTTGTTAGGTCTGTCCTGTAGTAGGTGACTTCTGGGAACTCTTCTGGCTCTATCAATCTGTTTCTTCACTTCCGCAGATGGGTATTGTAGTTGTAAGAATGCTTGATAGAGATCTTGTAGGTGTTTGCCAATTAACTTAGGCTTGAATAGAGACTGGGAGTCGCTAAGTCATTATGCAAGGTAACCTATTTCCCCTTGTTTTTTCCTACCCCCCCCCCCAGACGTTCTTGTTAAACCCTGGATTTGTGCTGGAGATGGCCCACCTTGATTATCATACACATTGTAAGGAGAGTGATCACTTTAGATAAGCTATTACTAGCAGGAGAGTGGGGTGGGGGGAGAGAAAACCTTTTGTAGTGGTAAACACCCATTTTTTCATGGTTTGTGTGTATAAAAAGATCTTCTGTACTTTCCACAGTATGCATCCGCTGAAGTGAGCTGTAGCTCACGAAAACTTATGCTCAAATAAATTGGTTAGTCTCTAAGGTGCCACAAGTACTCCTTTTCTTTTTGAAAATACAGACTAACACGGCTGTTACTCTGAAATCTATTTTTAACACTTTCACTGAATCTGCGAGGGATGAAATATGAGTCTCCGCTACTATGTACCTTACTTTTGTTACACATGATCAGACTGCTGATCATCTTCTGTGCACTTACATGAACTAGTGGTTGTTTCTTCAATAAAATTTCAGAGCATTAAAAATGGGCAAATGAGATTAGTTTGCCAAATGTAGTTTCACGTTAGTAACATTAAATCCATATTAGTAACATTATCATTCAGTGTTTTCATTAATCAATTACCAGCTTTATATAACCCTTCCATAAATACTACTTTATGTAACTGACATGACGATTTTCTATATCAGCAAGTCCATTAATGAAATTGTTTTAATCGTCATGTTGCATCTGACTTGGAAAAATGGTTGATTAATAACTAGCTTCTCAAATGTCAAATAACAAAGTGTTTAAGTGAAAGTTACAGGTAACCCACAGAAGTTTTGGAATGGAAACTTTAGTGATGGGTAGCATGGTGTTAGAGGAGGATAGTCTTTAAGGTTCTTTAGCATTATTCTGAATGAATTCTTGATTTTTTGGGATTATGCAGATTTTATTGTATGAATTTTAACTCATAGGTTCTATTTTGACAAATTTGATATTAGCTGCAAGAACTATGGCCTGTATTATGTTGCCAAGTGCTGATCAGGGTAATAAAACATTCTACAGTATAACTACAAATTCTGAATAGAATGTCATCCGTCTGTAATACAGTAAATTAAGTCTTGTTTAATTGGCAGAGCACCATTTCCTCACCACGTGGCAGGCTGTTGGCTCTCATGAATGACATGGATGCCATTTTATTTCTCATCTGGAGTCCGATCACATGCACACTGAAGTCAATAGCAAAGGTCCCATTCCATTCAATGATGTAGCCTCAGATTCAAGAAGTGTGCAGTTTCAAATCCAGTATATTATTTTTACTTTTCAGAGAACAGTTACTTCAGGAGGTTTGTTTATAATGAAAAATGGTTTGTCCATCCTTGAAGTTAGTGCTCAACACAGCAATTGTTTATCTCCGTAAGTAACATTACTCATGTGAACACTCCCATTGTGCTCAGTGGGACTACAAATGTGAGTAATTTTACTTACATGCATAATTGTTAGCTAGGCTGGGGCAACAGACTGCCAGCTCTCAGGGCAAAGGCTGTGGGGAGTAAATGGACATAGCTTCATTGAAGTCAAATTGCTTTAATTTTGTAGATAAGCAGTCATGCATGAAAACAGAAGTTTGTTCCCATGTTTTTACATGATTAAGTTTAAAGTATATTAAAATGTGTTATTGCAATTTGTATTTAATAGGTGATGGACAGAATATTGTCTATTTTAATCCCAGTGAAAATATGACTCATTAAACGTTCTTGCTTTAAAAATAGTAAAATATGAGAAACCTTAACATGTAACAGCGTAATCAATCAAAAAGAAGAGGCAGATTGTACTTAATAATACTCCTTTTTGGTATTTCCTGGGACAAAGTATACATAGCTAAATGGAGGCACATACGCTCCACTGAAGAGAATGGCTGGACAGAATGCCAGATTTGGTGTTTTAAGTAGGGCTGTCATTTAATCACAGTTAACTCAAGCTATTAATGCAAAACAAATTAAAAAGGACCTAGCCAGTGTAAAGGGGCTGAAGGGGAAACGGCCCAGGGAGAGAGACTGACAAAGGGAGAGAAGGAGGGCAGGCAGGAAGGCTGCCGCCAAAGGGTCCTGGGTCGGAAACCAGAGTAGAGGGCGGGCCTGGGTCCCTCCCTTCCCCCTTGCACTTCCACCTGGCCATTAGGAGTGGCCATCATGGACTGCACCAGACCCCTGCCAAAAGGGGTTAGCCTTTGGGGGTGTTGTTGGCCATTGTGGCTGGGGCGAAGAGAAGGACTGCTGATAACACCAAACCCCAGGAAGGGGGTGGGACCAGAGCAGTGGGCACTGCCGGAGAGCAGTGTCCTGAAGAGGATGCCGCAAGCTGAGAGCAACGCGGGTCGAGACGCCAATCTAGGGCAAGAGACAGACGGGACAGCACCGGCAGAGGGCGCTCCACATGAACTGAGCTAATTCTCAGAATGAACAGCAGGAAGCGCTGTGGTGGTGAGTCTGGACCCCATCACAGCAATAAAGAAATTGTACTACAGTGCTTGTATGAGACGAATTGAAAAATACAATTTCTTTTATCTATTTTACAGTGCAAATATTAGTAATAAAAATATAAAGTGAGCACTGTACACTTTGTATTCTGTGTTTTAGTTGAAATCAATATATTTGAAAACATAGAAAACATCCAAAATATTTAAATAAATGATAGTCTATTATTAACAGTACAATTAAAACTGCAATTAATTGTGATTTTTTTAATCTCTCAATTAATCGTGATTAGTTTTTTAATTGTTTGACAGCCATAGTTTTAATACTTGTAAAAAGCCTAGCAGGGTGAATTTGAAAGTTTCCCATGCAGACAGCTATCCTGATTAGGAAAATGTCTCAGTCAAAGATTCAGTATTCTGACCCCCAGAAATATCAACAAAACCCAAAACAAAAACCTGAAGAGAAAAAAATGCTTTGGTGAACTGCATTTTTGTCTGGTTTTTGCTTTCAGTCCATAGATTAGCAATTCCTCAAGAGGAATCAATAAGGTAATCTTGTCTGGTTTTTTTCATCAATGATTGATATTTTAAAAGCCAATATCCTTTGAGAATAGCTAACTTTAGATGTCATAATTAAGAGACTTTTCTTTTGTCTCAAGAGTGCTGGTGAAATAAAAGATAACCTTTAGGAAAAGGCAGGTTAGTACAAAAACCCCAAAAGCTTTGAATAAATTGTCATAGGCTTGTGTCTACCCTGAACATCTTCTAATTCCTTCCAGTGCAATTGCACAGTTTCTTTTAATGTCAGTGATATATGATTTTTAGTTAAAAAACAATTTAAAAAATCATTGCTTATCTCTTTCCATTCTTGATGCCTGTTTCTACAATTGCTCTTGTTCTAAAGGTGTTTCCAAGGATGGGCTGAAAGAAGAGATGGCTTGGAATTGTCAGTCAGGATACACACCTATTCCCTGTAGGGCTCCCCCAAGCATCTGGGCATCTATAACTGGATTGAAATTTGGAGCTGGGAAGATTGTTCCTTGTATCTGCTAAGGGGGAAAAGAGATAGGTTAGTGTTATTTGTAACTGATCATTAATTATATACAAGGTGTCATCAGCAGAATTATGAATGAACCACAAGATTTTGGAACCCTTGTTCTTATGAATAGTCCTTCCTTTAATGAGTAATGCACTGAAGGCCTCTGGAACCTATGTTTGTAATGAGTAAAGGTTGCAAGATCAGGCATCAAACCTGTTTTTTGGAACCCATTGACACTCAAAACACATACTTTAGTTTCTATGAGGTTACTAAGCAATATTCCACAAGTGACCAGTAAATATTACATTAATCCTTGCATTCCAACCTGATTAAAGGGACACAGTCAACTTGATGATCACATTTCCACTGAAAATTGGGTTGAAAATTACCTATTATTGCAAATAGCTCTTACAGTTACTATAACACCTGAGATTAGAGAAAAGATATTTGTTTACTTTAAGTGCACAACACGCAGGTGTACAAAGAGAAAAAGGGGACAAAGGATGTTCAGACATGTTTGATGTTGGTCTCAGGCCCACCTGAAAAACATGAGGGGAAACACCTTTAGCAATTAAAGAAATAGAATATTGTCTGAAGGATGCTCAAACTGAAAGCAATGCTTTAAGTTAGCCACTTTCAAAAAATTCAAGTTGAGGAAAAATGAAACAAAACAGCGCCATTCAAATATAGTCGTGAGGATTATAAAGGAATAGGATGCCCCACACAGAATTCAAACAAAGATCTTCCTCTGTTTAACACAGAGTTCTAGGGTTTTGAAATTGCCTTTGGCAGTAGGAGAAAGTAAAAACACGACTGGCATTCAGTTAAAATGCTCTCTGTCCAGCTTTAAAATGGTAAAACATCTGGAGCAGATTTGACATACATGGTCCACTGTTTCAGAAATAGTTGGCCACTAAACAGCATCTTACAGTCATACTTAGCACAAGAAAGCCATTTTAGTTTAATTTTCTTAAGATCAAGCAGATGTTTTATTGCTTAAAAAAGCCACCAAAATATGGACATACCAGAAAAAATCATTTCAGAAGTGGAAATTTTAATTAATTCCAGTCTGTTAAATTTAACAGAGCTGTTGAATCTAGCACTCACAATAGATCGGTAACCTAAGGCATGCACATGGAATTTGTTTTTAAGATTGGGTGGAAAGGATGTTTTCATAAGACTGATGTGGCTTATGGATATCTTGAGATGGATGTGAAAGATCAATGGAAACAATCTAAATCTAATTTGTCTAGGTATTTCCATAGTGTCCAGTACAGAGAAAACTTTGCAGAGATTCTTTGATGTATTGTTATATAGACATCATTTATATTATAGGCAGATGCAATAGAAAATAATTACAAAATCGCATGAAACTGCTACTCCTACTTTATTCTGAAGTTATTTTTCTCAGCCTAATTCTCCAGCCTCTAAGGGAAAAGAGGTTATCCTGCAGAGATTCAGTTAGAGTGAATATACTTGTCCTGGCATATAAAATGGTTGTTTCTATTTACCCTCGAAGAAAGGTTGTAATTCAGAGGTGAAAGATTATGGTATTAATGTTCTTTCACTACACACGCCCACCTCTGAATCTCAACTCTTCCAGGGTAAATAGAAACAACCATTTCATATGCCATACAGAGGTCATATGGCTAATATCAATGAAGTATCACAGGCGTGGTCCTTTCTAAGCATTATCGTCTCGGATGTGAAGTCAAAAGTGGAGGAATTGGAAGAATAGTAACAAACATGGAAGGGTTAGAGGGAATGATTTATGAGGAAAGATTAAAATAACTAAGGTCCTGATGCTCTCACTGGATTTTCATGACTAATTCCTGTACCTGTATGGAACAGCATTGACCTTCGTAGGGCTTCATATGGACACAATAGTTCATGTGAATCCAGCTGCAGGATTGGGGCTTAAACATAGTCACTGTTTAGCTAAGCTATACAAAGTGAAACAATTGTCAGCAAAAATGTGAAAGGTGTGATTAAATAGGGGGGAATTGTTTGGCATGATGCAAAATATGATAGCTAGTAGTAATGGAATTAAATTAAGAAAAAGGAAAGATTCCTGACAAACATCTTTTTAGGTCAATCAATAGTCTCCCAAATGGTGGAAACCCTTTAGCAGAGACATTTAAAAGTAGACTGAACACAGTGAGAGAATAGATTGTAGGGAACAGTTTCTTAGTGGACAGAAGGATGATGTCCAGAAGGTCTTCTCCATCTCTATTTGCTATGACCCATGTCCTCATGTCTGCCACAGAGCTCCAAGTGAGCCAACCAAAAGCTGTGGCAGACATGAAGCTATGGGTCATAGTGATTAGAGATGGATAAGACCTACTGGACACTTAGAACCATCCTTCTCTCCACAATCTATTTTCTCACTGTGTCCAGTCTACTTTTAAATGTCTCTAGCAATGGGTTTCCACCATTTGGGAGACTATTAATTTTTTTACAAATAACTTTTTCCAAAAGATATAACCTGCCAATCAGAACCGAGATGTAGTGAGCATCAATGATTTGTGCTCACAAGTACATGTTCATGAAACTCCCAAAGCAAAATGGATTTAAGTCCCTTCTGTAGAAAAGAAACAATTACTAGCATATGGCTTAGGGGTGATCATGAGCACAGAGATGGAGAGTGCATAAAGCATATGCACTCTTGTCCAGAAAAGCACCAGACAATATTAATTATGGATCTTTGACAACAGGCCTGATCCTTGCATATGCTGAATGTCCTCAATTGGCCTCTTAAGAGGCACTGCTCAGCTAAGTATACCAGGCCCAATGTTAGTAAGGAAAATCCAAGCCAATAAACACCCAAACTACATTACCATAAAAATCAAAGGAACGATAATTTTAAATAGAATAGAATTACATATGTAACTTCAAGGTAACTCCTTCTAGAAAACACAGCACAAGAAAAACATTTTTAATAAAAATCCTAGAACAAAATTTGAGCAAACAGCTCTTTCCAAAATATTAAATTACCTCACACAGTACTTACCTTTGACCTTGGCTTCTATCTCACACAAATCATAGAATATTAGGGTTGGAAGAGACGTCAGGAGGTCATGTAGTCCAATCCCCTGCTCAAAGCAGGGCCAACACCAACTAAATCATCCCAGCCAGGGCTTTGTCAAGCCTGGCCTTAAAAACCTCTAAGGATGGAGATTCTACCACCTCCTTAGGTAACCCATTCCAGTGCTTCAATACCCTCCTAGTGAAATAGTGTTTCCAAATATCCAACCTAGACCTCCCCACTGCAACTAGAGACCATTGCTTCTTGTTCTGTCATCTGCCACCGCTGAGAACAGCCAAGCTCCATCCTCTTTGGAACCCACCTTCAGGTAGTTGAAGGCTGCTATCAAATCCCTCCTCACTCTTCTCTTTTGCAGACTAAAAAACCCCAGTTCCCTCAGCCTCTCCTCGTAAGTCATGTGCCCCAGCCCCCTATTAATTTTTGTTGCCCTCCACTGGACTATCTCCAATTTGTCCACATTCCTTGTCCACAAAGGTTTGTGTCAGAGTCCACTTGCTGATTAGCTGGTCATTGTAGCTCTCATTTAACTTTGACCGGTTTCTCAGCAGACCCAGAATTCCACCAAAATACAGTAAGTCACTGACCTGAACTTTGTGTTGCTACATATAATATTAAGGTCTCCATTAAAAACCCTAAAATACTAACAACTCAGTGGCTGGCTTTTATCTCAGAGCTAGTATTCTGAAAATAAATTTAAAAAACCCCAAAGAACTGTGCTTCTTTAAGAAAGTGCCCTTCTTATTTGTAAGATGTGTATCCCCGTCCTTATAATTTGTTCCTGCCAGAAAATTGACATTCAAAGCTTCAATTTCATTACTTTATTTTCTGAAAGCCATCCTGAAGCACTTTTTGTAAGTTGGATCATTTGATACATCTAGTTTGAAATCTTTGGGGATCCAGCATGTACTAAACTTCATTGCATCTGTTTTTTCCCCAAATCTTCATAAAATTCAGATATAGGTCTGAGCCAAACGCTGTATCTGAACTTTGGACAAGTTCAGGCCTGACTCCAATGTAGTAACTATATAATAATTCCTCATTGTCTTCTGTATGTTACATTTACAAACCTTTTAGACAGGACCAAAGGATTCCAAAGAGCTTTACAATATTCACTGAAAGTTAGTCAAAGGAGAGGGATGACAACCACATTGTGGTGGACACTGGTGATTTCAAAGGACCTGACCCTCAACTGGTGTAAATGAATAACTCTGAACTAAATCCTGCCTCAGAAGTCAATGGAGCTATGCTGATTTATACTAGCTGAGGCTCTCACTCTCTGTATTCTGTGGCATGTGGCAGCTTCATACTGCACCATCTTGTGCAGACATGATGGTGCATGGAGAGAAACTGGGGAAAAAGGTATTTGGAAAGGAATTCAGATCTCCATGAGTCACTATATGTTAGTGCTAGGTCATGCCTGGCCCTTGTGCAGGTGCATTTGGTGGGGAAAGAAGGAAGATTGTGGAAGGAGCTTTCACTTCTGCTTGTGGCACAATTGCAGCACTTGTTCTTGGGAAAGTGCAGAGACTACTCCCAACTAATGCCAGGGGAGCAAGCCACCCAGAAGAGAAGTAGAGGATACACCCCTACCCTTTGTGCACTTCATTTTCCTTACGCACTGAGGCAGAGGCCAGCCACAATCTGTTGCACGGTCATTTGAGAGACAGATTGGGGGTATGGCTGAGTTAAGTTAACTCCATTTTGTTATAAGAATGCAAATGTGTGATTGTAACCCACAGTTTGCATTGTAAGCATCTTTGGAAAACCAGACTAATCTTGAGAAGGGCAATCTATTCTAGACAGTGTGTGCTCACATTAGGCAGTGGGACACCTTGGAGACGACTATCGATGAGAGAGCCATCAATGTTGAATGATTATTCCCTACTAGACAAAGGGGTTTTCTACTAACAGGGCCTTTGACTGGACTCTCTACACAGAAACCTTTCTGGGAAAAGAGGGCTGGAGTTTCCTGGTCTAAGTGTCATGATATGGGTGGTCTTACCTAGTGGTCAGAGCTGGGAACAGGAACTGGGAGTCAGAGTCAAGAACCAGGCAAGGAACAAGAGCTGAGGTAGATAGGAATAGGACAAGCACAAGGTAGGAGTAGGTGTAAAGTAAGGCTAGGAACAAGGCATAGAAGAGAATGAAGTTGCAGGCCACAAATATTGAATAGTTAGTAATCTGTTGCCGTTGCTGAGATTAAATGCAGACATGTTGACACCTTGCAGCCAAGTGGGAGGGTTGACCAATCAGGTGAATCTGCTGCAGCCCAGCTGGGCTCATTAACCAGCCTGAGGGATGTGCTAGTTAGCCCCAAGCTCAGCTGAAGAAGCTTCTGTCCATAGTTCCTGACACTAAGCACGTGGTTGGGAAAGCTGCCACCTGACTAAATATGAGAGTCATTATTTAAGAAGGCTGCTTCTCTAAGTAAGAAGCTATTCTGTCGCTATCTGTAAGCAGACCTTTCTAGGAAGAGTGAAAGCAGAAGAGACTCTGCCTAGTTTAAGAATACTACCCAGAACTCAGGATTTATAGGTAGCATGAGATCCGTCTGGGGAAGTCTTGTTCAGGGCTATTTGTTATTTTCCATAGATCTGTAACTCGTTTGTTTTTTTTCTTTAAAGAGGAAATAATTGTGCCTTAAATTCTTTTGCTAAGCCTTTGTTCCTTGCTTTACAGCCATTTTGTCCATGAGGAATGTAACAAGGAAACTGGGGGGGTGGGAAACTGGGGGCTGGGGAGGGCTGAGCATTGGTTCTGGGGTCTCGATAGTTGGACTGCAGAGTTCCACTAACCAATGAGAGTGTCAGATTGCAGGGATACATCTGCAAGACCCAGAGAAAGAAACAGTGGTCAGTTATTACCCAGACACACAGGGCTGAGAAGCCCTGGTACTGAATAATAAAATCCAATTACAATAGACTGGTGTCAGCCCAGAGAGCAGGGCTGGGCCAGTTTGTAATTCTCTAACCAAGGCAAATGGAGCAGAACAATCAGCTTTATTTTGAGGTAGGTTTTGAGAGCTGTTTGAACACCAAAAAGCAGTTATAAATATTACTGTTTTCCTTTGTTCAGTCTGACTGAGTTCTGCTATGTCTGCAACTAGCACACTCAGTTTTCAGTCTGTGGCTACCTGTGTTTTGTTAGTACATCATATGGGTCTTTTGATCTATTTTGTTGAGGAGAAGCAGAAGGAAAAACAACATACTGCACACCTTATGACTGCTCCTCCATCTGCTTGGGCTTTAGAATGGCCCGGGCAGGAGTGCTTATTCTTTCCCCTTTGTCATTTTCCTACTTTACTTTAATTTTCAAAATACACTTTGTCTAACCCATCATCAGAAAATCCTGGCCATAGCAGTGACATTTATCTGAAAGAAATATCTCCCAAGCTATAGGTGAAATAAGCCTTTAAACACACTCCAGTGAATGAAATATCCAACAGGGTTCTGAATAATTCAAGTAACAACTCCCCATCAATCAGAATGAATTATTAGACAAGGTATAACACTGGTACATCAAATTCCAACAGCTCTAAGACAGCAATCACATTACAATAACTTTTTCTGAAGATTAGTGTAAAATATTTTTCAGGACCACAGAGCACATCATAAATAACAGTGAATAAGAACCTACAGAGTTACTACAGCTTCCTTCTCAAAATAGGAAACAGGTGGTGGCAAATGCCTTGAGACAGGTCATCAGCTGTGGATGATCAGCTAAGAAAAATAAGAGAAAACACTGTTCCTAATTAAAGCCACCCTAAATTGAAGAAAGGTAAAGAATTATTATATGACTACTAGGAGACTACTAGTCCTAAAGAAACAATGGTATAGGACAATTTACCTTAAACAATATTGACACCAACTGGAAACTTGACACCATCAAATTACGTCTGAATAAAGACTGGGAGTGGCTGAGTCACTACAAAAAGTAATTTTCCCTTAGTTGATATTCACATCTTCTTGTCAACTGTTAGGAATGGGCAACATCCACCCTGATTGAATTGGCCTCGATAGCACTGACTCCCCGCTTGGTAAGGCAACTCCCATCTTTTCATGTGCTGTATATTTATACCTGCCTACTGTATTTTTTTACTCCATGCATCTGATGAAGTGAATTCTAGCCCACGAAAGCTTATGCCCAAATACATTTGTTAGTCTAAGGTGCCACAAGGACTCCTCGTTGTTTTTGCTGCTACAGAAAAGGAATCTTTAAAAGAGCCAGGAAAGAGAGTAGCAATAGTCAAAACACTGGATTAAGAACAAAAACTAGGCCAGAGTTGCACTAATAACATCTTGCCCTTACTTCAGAGAAAGAAATGAAGTTCAAAATAAGCTTGTGAAAGTTTGACAATTAAAGTTATTGTTCCTTTATTGTAATTCAGTACTCTTATACTTAAACCTTAAAAAGTTAAACCTAAACCTTTGATCTCCGGACTGACTATATTTCTTTGATCTACGGAAGAATAGGTTTACTTACACCCAAACTTTCCCTGTAATTACAGTAATCTGAGTTCAGTTTTAGATTGCTGAAATTGGCTTTGTGTTGATATTTATGGCATTCAGAATAGGAAGGTGTCTACTAAAATACTTGAATAATCTTGTAGGCCATTGCTGCATTAAGGTCTGCCTATTTTAGGGCCCAATCCAGTTTTCATTGAAGTCAACAGGCACATTCCCATTCCCCTCAGTAGAAGTTAGATCAGACCCTTAGTGACTCTTCATGACCCTATAGACTACTTTTAGTCTCACATAATTGAAATTTTCCTTCAGACTTCAATTATTGACATCAGGCCAATAGTACAGCCACAGTATTTTATCCCCAGTGTTAAATGCAACATTATCTGACCTCACTAAATTGACTATGCTTTTGCGGATTTCCACATATAAAAATAATTAGGCAGCAGTATACATGGGAAATAATTGACAGTGGTGCAGAAATATGAAACTGCTAAAATCAGAGAAATGGCAGAACAGGAGACTAATCTACAAAGATCTAAGTGATGTTCATGGCAACCTTGTGGGGCTGAATTTCACACTTACAAGACACATGTTGCCATTTGCTGTGTGCAGAAATTACATTTCATGGTGATATTAACTCTACTGCAGTAAAAATGGTCTTGCAGGTTTCTGCAAGAAAGGTGACGCCAGTGTAAATTTTAGGGGTGTTGTCACTTTATTTAATTTCTCTAAATAGACCATTATCCAACCCAGCCCATGAGCAAAACAAAATGTTTTTCAAATGACAGGATTCCTGGCTGAATGTTAAAAAGAACAGAAAAACTTTTAAATCATTTAACTTTTCTGGCATTAGGGTCTGACCCAAAGCCTATGGTTAAAGTCAACGGATGCCTTTCTGTTGATTTCATTGGGCTTTGGATGAGGCCTTAAGGGAGCAAAAATGTCAGCCAGTGATTTCAAAATTGATCGTTTGAAGCTCTACTGAGGAAGGAAAGGAGAAGTTGGTATAAATTCTTCTTCAGACAAAATAAGTGACAGAGATGACTTCAGTAATAAATTCAATTATTAGAGAAACAAATAAGCAAGCCAAGTTCCTGTTGACTTCAGTGGTAGGACTGAGTTGAAAGGGAAGTATAGTATGTATTAGGAGTCCAGTTCTGCAAGGTTCTGTGCAAATTCTGTGAGATGGGTAGCTGAGAGTGCTAGACACCTTGTAGGACCAGGCCCAAACTTGACATTAGTGCTGCTCTGCCCTGAGTTGCTAATGCCCTATTGTCAAGGTTCCTCCCCCACTCTGAACTCTAGGGTACAGATGTGGGGACCTGCATGAAAACCTCCTAAGCTTACTTTTACCAGCTTAGGTTAAAACCTCCCCAAGGTACAAATGAATTTTATCCTTTGTCCTTGGAATATCCACTGCCACCACCAAACTCTAACTGGGTTTACTGGGAAACGTAGTTTGGACACGTCTTTCCCCCCCAAATCCTCCCAACCCTTGCACCCCACTTCCTGGGAAAGGTTTGGTAAAAATCCTCACCAATTTGCATAGGTGACCACAGACCCAAACCCTTGGATCTGAGAACAATGAAAAAGCATTCAGTTTTCTTACAAGAAGACTTTTAATAGAAATAGAAGTAAATAGAAGTAAAGGAATTACCTCTGTAAAATCAGGATGGTAGATACCTTACAGGGTAATTAGATTCAAAACATAGAGAATCCCTCTAGGCAAAACCTTAAGTTACAAAAAAGACACACAGACAGAAATAGTCATTCTATTCAGCACAATTCTTTTCTCAGCCATTTAAAGAAATCATAATCTAACACATACCTAGCTAGATTACTTACTAAAAGTTCTAAGACTCCATTCCTGTTCTATCCCCGGCAAAAACAGCATACCGACAGACACAGACCCTTTGTTTCTCTCCCTCCTCCCAGCTTTTGAAAGTATCTTGTCTCCTCACTGGTCATTTTGGTCAGGTGCCAGCGAGGTTACCTTTAGCTTCTTAACCCTTTACAGGTGAGAGGATTTTTCCTCTGGCCAGGAGGGATTTTAAAGGGGTTTACCCTTCCCTTTATATTTATGACACCTATATATGCATTTTGATTATTAGCGCTGTTGCACTGAAGTAATTCACTTTATATGTTGTCCAGAGTTATGATACTATGAATATTGTGCTGAGTAATTCATATGTGCCTTTTCATTTTGGTAGATTAACAAAGGTATAAAACCCATGCACAATGAGTTTAGACTCATAGTCATGATTGTGATTCTTGGATAGGTATCAGACAATTCTTATATATGGACATTAAATGGGCTTCTAACTATAGTTTACACATGAGAGCTATGAAAGGGCGATTTATCTTGACTGATTATAAATCAGTCCTGGTAAGTAGATTCCTCCCCTAAATAGCTTGTATTGATACTATTCTGGGAAGGACCTCAAGATAAATAAGCGGTTTTAGATGATTTCTCCAATATTTAAATGTACTTTCGATTTCCCAAGGGGACTCTAGTATATAAAGAAACTGAATTCATGACTGTGAACCTTTTTATTATCATCTGGAACCTGATCTATTTCATGATAACTATATCCATTCAAATGAAATCACATCAAAATTTGGCCTTAAGGAAATAGTGTTCTATAGAGTGTATTCAGAAAAGATGGGCCAGAACCTCAGCTGGTGTCAATGGAGCTACAATGATTTACCTCAACTGATGATCTGCCCTCTTGTCTCAGCTTGTTTACCAGCTCCTGACTCCTCTTCCACACATCCCTACATGCTGCCACTATCTTCTCTACTAAATATACTTCAAGCTCTCGCCATTGTCTTCATGAAAATTCTAAAATCTCACATTCAAGATGTAGTGGACACTCCCTGATTTATGCATGTTCTGTCTTACTACTGTACAGCACTGAGTACATTTATACTACTATATACATGACTATGGGCCATATTTTCAAATCCTCTGCCCTCAGAAATACCCATGCATGCATATACTTCACATTTACATGCATAAACCAGAACATTGCATATGCAATTACTCAAATGTGGCTTTTGTACCTGCAGCTGCATCTAAGTGCATTTTTGAGGGTATAACTTTAGGTGCCAATTTTGGAAATGTGGTTATGCCAACAGACTAAAAATACTAGATAAGGTTCAGTGAAGGAAAAACACAAAACACATCTGCAAGGGCTTAATAAAGACTACATTGTATGCTAATTTTAAAGATATTGTTTTCACTTTGACATATTGGTCACAACATTTTGGTTTACTTATGTATTGGTTTTGCTGTAACACTGTTTGCAAAGGTAGCATTTACCATGGTTTTTCAAGTGAGAGAGAAGATGTAACAGGGGACCAAATTAGCAGAGAATCAGTTACTCCTGAGTCAAGGAGGAACATGAGGGTCATCCTGTGGAGTGTTTTAGGGCTGGGTAAGGGAATAATTTACCATTGAACTTGTGTAACTAGTCAGTAGATGGCTATCTGCAGATCTGACCCTTGCTCTATATAATTCCACATCAAGGTGATTCTATGGGGGAGTTCTCTCTCTGTGCTCTTATCCCCCACGTTAGTGGCTAGACCCACTCCAGAAACATCCCTCCATTTTCTGAGGCTGGAACATATGCAAAGTGCCCACAAGCAAAGTAACTTTCTGCTGTTTGAGCATCCTCATCTTACCTACCCTTCTGTCCTCCCCTCCATGCTGCTTCTCACTGCCCCTCATGCTGATGTTGTATTTGTTTGTTTTATCTGAGAGACCCAATGATTTTAAAACTCTCTTATAGTCTCTTGCTGCCTCCAAATACCCGCCTGTGAAAAAACACACGGCCAGTTATCATAATTGTGGCCTGGCTGATCACTTTATATGTGGACGTGCTCGCTTGCACGTAAATGCCTGTAACTATTTGAATAAAAGATCCTTCCCAAACAGTTGTGAAAACATAAAACTAGTTTGCTTGGATGAAGTAGGAGGGGAATGAAGAAATAAGGGATGGAGCCTGAAAAGTGATTCAGAATTCGCGAAAAGTAAGCAAAACTTGTTTGCACTGTTCTCCCAGGTCTAAGTAAGCGTAAGAAAGTTACATTTTCTTCCATCAATCAAAGCTTTGAGCAGTTCAACACAAGCCTCAGTAAAGGCTGAGGCTGTAGCTATCTGCTTTCACAGTTTTTATCAAATTATGGTGTGTAAAGTTCAGACAATGCAGTCTTATGATGAAAAAAGTAATCTGAAGTGTGAACAACCTTCTAATAATATTTGTTCAGTAAGTCATACCACTGATAACAAACAATCTAAGTCAGATTTCCTTGGACTGAATGTTGAAGAATGTGAATACCTTCTAAAAGAAAATACATGCTTTAAAAGCAAGCTATGTGCTCTAGTCCTTTATGAACTAGCTATGCTTCCTCAAAGAGATCCTCTGTGGTACAGCTTTATTATTAGATAAAAATTGCTAAGTGTAGTATTGATTTATGTGAATTTATTAAATGTATTTCACATCATTTGAAAATTATATGATGCAATAATGGAATGGAAACTTTTCAACATAGCTAATTCAGTCATCCTCAAAATCCTCCTGTCTTTTTCTGATAAATGTATTTTATAAAGGACAGTGGCTGCCTTCTTATCTAATTTCTGGTAGTTTTTCTGTTTGTGTACTATGGGAAGCCATTTCCAGTATGCAATCACAATAATGAAGTCAGATAATGTTTCTTTGTCTGGCAGGATTGCTGTTGTGAGCACTTTCTGGTTTGCATTCTTAAGCCTTGATGTATTCCAATCAAGGTAACCTTCCACCCAAGCATATACAAAAAATAATGATGATTGTTTTAAAACATTAATTAATAATTCTTAAAGTAATGCTAATTATGATTTTGCTTTTTGTTGTGTTCCTAAATTAATATTGCATTGGGATTCCTCTAGGAAATAGTTAGGGCTAGATTGTGCCGTTAGCCCTCAGTAAAAGGTTGTGTGTAAACTGCACCATGCCAGAACTAGCCCTGGGAGGCACTGTGACTCAGACACACCTCTGAGTTGCAATACCACCTCTGTGCAGACACATGCCTAGAATCCCGACCAGGGGTATTCTATTTCCTACCCAAGATCCATAAACCTGGAAATCCTGGACGCCCCATCATCTTAGGCATTGGCACCCTGACAGCAGGATTGTCTGGCTATGTGGACTCTCTCCTCAGGCCCTACACTACCAGCACTCCCAGCTATCTTCGAGACACCACTGACTTCCTGAGGAAACTACAATCCATCGGTGATCTTCCAGAAAACACCATCCTGGCCACTATGGATGTAGAAGCCCTCTACACCAACATTCCACACAAAGATGGACTACAAGCTATCAGGAACAGTATCCCCAATAATGTCATGGCAAACCTGGTGGCTGACCTTTGTGACTTTGTCCTCACCCTCAACTATTTCACATTTGG
Source organism: Natator depressus (assembly GCF_965152275.1). Lineage (NCBI taxonomy): Eukaryota > Metazoa > Chordata > Testudines > Cheloniidae > Natator > Natator depressus. Next base: position 68,519,569 of record NC_134237.1, on the reverse strand, counting down.
GGACAATATATACCTTCAAGTCAGCGGCACTGTTATCGGTATCCGCATGGCCCCACAGTATGCCAACATTTTTATGGCTGACTTAGAACAACGCTTCCTTAGCTCTCATCCCCTAACGCCACTACTCTACTTGCGCTACATGGATGACATCTTCATCATCTGGACCCATGGAAAAGAAGCCCTTGAGGAATTCCACCATGATTTCAACAATTTCCATCCCACTATCAAGCTCAGCCTAGACCAATCAATACAAGTGGTCCATTTCCTGGACATTACTGTGCTAATAAGCAATGCTCACATAAGCACCACCCTATACCAGAAACCTACTGACTGCTATACTTATCTACATGCCTCCAGCTTCCATGCAGAATGCACCACATGATCCACTGTCTTCAGCCAAGCTCTAAGATACAACCACATTTGCTCCAATCCCTCAGACAGAGACAAACACCTACAAGATCTCTATCAAGCATTCTTAAAACTACAATACCCACCTGCTGAAGTGAAAAAACAGATTGACAGAGCCAGAAGAGTACCCAGAAGTCACCTACTAAAGGACAGGCCCAACAAAGAAAATAACAGAACGCCACTAGCTGTCACCTTCAGCCCCCAACTAAAACCTCTCCAGCACATTGTCAAAGATCTACAACATATCTTGAAAAATGATCCCTCACTCTCACAGATCTTGGGAGACAGACCAGTCCTCACTTACAGACAGCCCCCCCAACCTGAAGCAAATACTTACCAGCAACCACACAACAAAAACACTAACCCAGGAACCTATCCTTGCAACAAAGCCTGATGCCAACTCTGTCCACATATTTATTCTAGTGACATCACCATAGGACACATTAGCCACGCCATCAGGGGCTTGTTCACCTGCACATCTACCAATGTGATATATGCCATCATGTGCCAGCAATGCCCCTCTGCCATGTACATTGGCCAAACTGGATAGTCTCTCCGCAAAAGAATAAATGGACACAAATCTGACATCAGAAATCGTAACATTCAAAAACCGATAGGAGAACACTTCAACCTCTCTGGCCACTCAGTAACAGACTTAAAGGTGGCAATTTTGCAACAGAAAAGCTTCAAAAACAGACTCCAAGGAGAAACTGCTGAGCATGAATTAATATGCAAACTAGATACCATTCACTTGGGTTTGAATAGAGACTGGGAGTGGCTGGGTCATTACACATATTGAATCTATTTTCTAAATGGGCCATCTTGATTATCACTAAAAAAGTTTTTTTCTCCTGCTGATAATAGCTCATCTTAATTAATTAGCCTCTTACTCCACCTTTTCATGTTCTCTGTATGTGTATATATATATCTTCTTACTATATGTTCCATTCTATGCATACGATGAAGTGGGCTGTAACCTACGAAAGCTTATGCTCAAATAAATGTGTTAGTCTCTAAGGTGCCATTAGTACTCCTGTTCTTTTTATGAATACCAACTCTGCTTTTTGTTCTGAGGCGAAGGAGAGTAATGTTCTACTGACATATACTAATCAAGGATCCACTTATTTCCCTCTCTTCCCACCCCACCCCAGGGAGTAAGTGTGCACACTTCAATGCAGACATGCCAATTTATACCACAAGAGAATTTGACAGTATTTTGTTCAGGGAAAGTATATGGTCAGATTTTGACACTCTCTTTCACTCTGAGTAGTACCTCACTCTTGAGCATTCCCTCTATTCCCCTGCTTGACATAATAAGGGCAAGTTACAGTTAATCACAGTGAACAAACAGACAAAATATACAGGAATTTTAGACTATCTATTTGATAATACTGGACTGTGTTTTCAAATTATAATAAGATCAAATAGCTGCAATATCATTAACTCTTACTAATATTATATTTAACAATCTTTAGTGATATAAACTATAAACTATTCCCTTATGCAGTAATGTAATATACTAATATTAATGCCCAGCAATACTATCAATACATGATATTAATTACTCAAATATAATTGGACTTGTTTAATCAGAAGAAGAAAAGAAACTGAAGTTAGTGACTCCTCCAGATTAAATTAATCCTCTAGTTGTGTCAGACTGCCTAATTCTTCCTCCTTCACTCTAGTAAAATGAAATACATTAATAAACCAGTAGAAAGAAAGAACGAACCTTCAGCTCTTAAGTGGGACCTTAGGTCTAGTAATGGACTCGAGATCCCAAATCGCAGATCAAAGACAAACACATTATGGAACCCTATTCAATAATTATTTGTCTAGAGAAACAAATAAGTGCAATATAGTTTTCTAGAAAGAAATGCTTTGTCAGTGAGACTGGAATAATTTGCCTTCAGATACATAATTAAAGAAAAAATTGCAAATGCTTTCTGTATTGATTTGTAAAGCAATTGGGGATGCACACACAAAGCATTTTGGAAAAAATACACTGTTACACTAGCATTAATTATTAAAAGGTTATGAAATTCCTTAAATGGCACAATTACCAATATGCCAGGTATATGAAGCCATTTCATATTTTGCTCTCAAAAAGTATTGAGTGCATGCACCTTGGTTTCAATATATTAATCTGGCACATTTAATCAACACCACTTCCCATGATTTGTCACTTAATGGAGAGTCAGTTTTTCATTTTTGAATATTTTTCATTTTCAAAATATAAACAAATTGAATATGACTTAATACATCCCCGACAAAAGTAAATGCTTATAAATGACAAAAAAACATATGTACATTACATTGTAACACAAAATATACATTCATCTTCTAAAGAAAAAGATCTGAAATGTAAATATATATATGTATGAAACATAACAAAAGGCAATATTTGTCAATTCCATCAGAAGATTCAAAAGTTTTGTTTATTTTTAATGAACTGCGTGACAATGTATGAGTACAATAGCAATAGCACTTTACAATAGTTAAAAGCCTATACAATGTAAAATCTTATATTCCGTCTTAAATTGTTCTCAGGCCAAATCATGCCAAATTTCTATGTATTCATGTTGACTCATTCAAAGGAAAGAGACATACTTCAGAAAAGCAAAACTTTTGCTAAACCAATGTACCAGTCAGCTATTTGATTCTGCAAATAAAACTTCCATTTCTTCTTAGGGTCTTGACAAGTTTTTTGTCTAACAAATTAGTCCTAACCAAGTTTCTTGCAGGTTGTACTTATTTTGTAAGGTTACTGAAATCTGCATTTTAAAAAAAATGGGTTAATCAAAATGCTATAGTTCAATATAAATCATTATTGTTTAGTGATGGTACAAAATTAGACCTTGACCTCGATCTCAGAAGTAAATGGTAAAAGACACATTTTGTCTTAGATATAAATTTTTAATACTGCCACTGCATATAAAGCGCACAAACAACATTCTCCATGTTGTCCACATTTTAGATACCACATATAAACCTTGGGCCAGATCTGTAGCTGGCATAAATTGGCAGTAGATTGACTACAATGGAGGTGCGCTTATTTACACCAGCTGAGGATCTGGGCTTCTAACATTCTGTTAAGGTTGGCAACTCAAACAGAAAATTTTGAAAGATTTGGCAGAACTGATCATTGTACTTACATAATCTCCACAATACATTCTGATGTAAGCCTTCAAGTTCAGTCGAGGTCAAAGTAGGATTCAGAATAAAAACTTAAAATTGCTCTAACTAACTCTTATTGTGTTGAAGAGGACTGACTGGAACCATCCAATCAAACTGATATACTCTTCTACCAATCTCCTTCGACTCCCAAATAACAATGAAGTAGGAGCAGCTCTTGGCACTGCATGTCCCCAGATTTTACAGATTCACTGTGTATACTTAGCCATTATTCATATGTGACTAAGCAGGATTATTATGTAAAACAAATAGAACCATTAGCACAATACCTTATTGCTCTAATGTGTTGATTTAAGAAACAGAATGTAGCCAATCGTGGAATGAAGTATTAATCTACAGAATATACTTGTGTTAATGATTGACTTCCAGCATTAAACTGGCTCGAGTTCATTTTTTCCTATGGCTGAGTCACTTAGCTCAGTACATATTATATTGACTATTTGCAACTGCTGTGACATTATGGATGCTGTACTGACTCTACATGGTGTCTGTGCAGTCACTGGGCCAGATCCTCATCTGGTTTAAATTGACATAGCCAATTGCCCTTTGCTGATATATACAAGTGATCAGTTTGTGAGATGCTGCAACATGCAGAAAAAATTGCAGAAGTTGCAGAGCCCTTGAGATTGTCACCAAAAATGAGAAATGATCTGGAAAAAGGGGTAAACAGTGAGGTGGCAAAATATGCAGATGTTACAAAGTTACTGAAGATAGTTAAGTCCAAAACACAGTGCAAAGAGTTACAAAGAGATCTCTCAAAACTGGGTGACTGGGCAACAAAATGGCCGATGAAATTCAGAGTTGATTAATGCAAAATAATACACATAGGAAAACCATAATCCCAACTATACATAGAAATGATGGGATCTAAATTAGCTGTTGCCACTCAAGAAAGAGATCTTGGAGTCGTTGTAGATAGTTCTCTGACAACATCTGCACAATGTGTAGTGGCAGTCAGAAAAGCTAACAATGTTAGGAACTGGTAGGAAAGGGATAGATAATAAGACAGAAATATAATGCCATGATATAAATCCATGGTATGCCCACATCTTGAATACAGTGCACAGTTCTGGTTGCCCCATCTAAGTAAAAAAGATATATTAGAATTGGAAAAGGTACAGAGAAGGGCAACAAAAATGATTAAAGGTATGGAACAGCTTCCATGAGAGAAGAGATTAGAAAAGACTGGGACTTTTAAGCTTGAAAAGAGAGAACTAAGAGGGGATATGAGAAAGGTCTATAAAATCATGAATGATCTTGGATAGTCAAGATGGTCAGGGATACAACCCCATGATGTGGGTGTACCTAAGCCTCCAACGGCCAGAAGCTGGGAGTGGGCAACGTGGGATGGATCACTTAATAATTACCCTGTTTTGTTAATTCCGCTGAAGCACCTGAAATTGGTCACTGTGGGAAGACAAGGTACTGGGCTAGATGGATCATTGTCTGACTGAGTAGGTACTTATATGCTTAAAAATGACATTTTTCAGCAGCCACTACCTTTTTATTTATTCTGTTTGCTAGTAAATATTATTATAATAAAGTTATTTGTAGTATCAGGAAATGTGACATTTCCTGAAACAGTTTCTCTCATGCCTACTTAAGAGTTCAAAATACAGGTGAGAAAACAGAGTGTACATCCCATGGTATTACTCGAAAAGATACTCTGGGTTACCACCATTCTAGCTAAATACCTGCCAAGAGACTCAAAGAGTTGCATATTACTTGGAGCTGAGAAATTAACCAAGAGTCTTAGTTGTGCTGTTTTTAAAATATATATATATGAATCATATTATTTATAATCCACTTTTGGAAGAGCTGGTTTACTAATTTATTTAGGAGGCACGTTATGACCTAGTGGATAGAGCACTGGATTGGGATTTAGAAGACCGAATGCTATTCCTGGCTCTTCTACTGACCTGAGTGAGCTTGGGCACTTCACCTTTCTGTACCTTAATATCCCTGTATGTAAAATGAGGATAATGATACTGACCTCCTTTTGTAAAGAACTTTGGGATCTACTGAGCTGGTGTCATTATTGTTACCTATAAACTGACTTGGGAACTATTCTTTTATTTTTAATTCTCGAGGCGGGTCCAGGTATTCAAGTCCCCAGTGTATTACTAGGGAACTTCTCTGGCTTGGGAAGGCTCATCCAATGGTTTGTAGGATGTGAGTGGCTGTGAATGTCAGTCCTAACAAAAACCTTCCTAATATCTATGGGTTTTTTGCATGCCTGTGACATATGCAAGGCTTAATGGGTTTGGGACGGCATGTTATCTTTCAGTACATAAGAAAATAAGAACGGACATACTGGGTCAGACCAAAGGTCCAACTAGCCCAGTATCCTGTCTTCCAACAGTGGCCAATGCCAGGTGCCCCAGAGGGAATGAACAGAACAGGTAATCAACAAGTGATCCATCCCCCATCACCCATTCCTAGCTTCTGGCAAACAGAGGCTAGGGACACCATTCCTGTCCATCCTGGCTAATAGCCATTGATGGACCTATCCTCCAAGAACTTATATAGTTCTTTCTTGAACCCTGTTATAGTCTTGACCTATAGTATAGAAGGGCAGGATAGATTCATAAGAACAGCCATACTGGTCTGTAGCAGGGTAGTCACCCTGCTCCAGCCCTGAAGGGGTTAAACCAGCCCTGGGAGAGGGCTGCTGCTGGGGAAAGCAGCAAGCCTAGGCTGACTGGGGAAACAGCTACATCTGGGCCATGCCCCAATCAGGTTACAGCTGCCCCTGATAAAAAGGCTATGAGCCAGGAGCTAGTCACTCTCCCTCCAGCTTCAGAGGGAGAAGGACCTACCTGCTTGGGAGCTGAGGGAGCAGGCAGGGGAAAGGTGGGAGGACCTCCTGCCTTGCAACTCCCCAGGCTGCAGGCCCTGTGCAAGGCCAAACCAGGTATTGGGGTTGCAGAGGCTGCAGCCCAGAGAGTAGGCAAAGGCAGCAGGTCCAACCCCCCTCCCCCCTTTGCCAATGATGAGTGGCTTGTACACTGCTGTTGGCCCCAGTGAGCAGGGGCTAGATGGTGACTGGTAGTAGCCATAGACTGAGCTGAGGTGGGGATAGAGGGTTGGAGGTTCCCCTGGGTGGGGAGATCCAGAGAGAGGGTGTACTGCCAGGGGGCAGCACCCAAGATAAAGGGGCACTGGGGTCTGGGAGGGATACAGGGGCCTGAGGCAAGCGGGACACCAGCCTGCAGAGGATGCTCCAGAGGCTGGAGAGCTAATTCCCCCCGATGACCAGCGGGAGGTTCCGTACCGGTGAGTCTTGGCCTTGCTACATGGTCCATTTAGCCAGCATCCTGTCTTCCGACCGTGGCCAATGCCAAGTGCTTCAGAGGAAATGAACAGAACAGGCAATCACTGAATGATCCATCCCTTGTTGTCCACTCCCAGCTTCTGGTGGTCAGATGTTTAGGGACACCTGGGTAATGGGGTTTCATTCTTGGCTAATAGCCACTGATGGACCTATCCTCCATGAACTTATCTAGTTCCTTTTTGAACCAAGTTATAGTTTTGGCCTTCACAAGATCCCTTGGCAATGAATTCCAGAGATGGACTGTGCATTGTGTGACAAAGTACTTCCTTTTGTTTGTTTTAAACCTGATGCCTGTTAATTCAAGAATGTTTCCTTTGTACTTATAATAAAACTGATCAGTTATAGCACTTTACATCCTTGTGCCTCAGTGCTTTATAGAAATTACTTACATGTTCTAATCCCCATTTTATGGATAAGAAAACTGAACCATGGAGAAGTTCAGTGACTTGCCCAGTGCCACACAATGAGGCAGAACCCAGAACAGAAGCTAGGTTTCCTTGCTGTCCACATTTTGAAACAAAATATTAGCTTCTCTTTGCAGGCTCTCTTTTTTTTATTTCTTCTTTTCGTGTTAAGAGTAATTAAAATGCAGTGTGCTTAATGATTAATCTTCAGTACAATACAAAATGGATTGTTTACAATATTTTAATTCACCACTGTCAAAACCTGCCATGGTCAGGGACCTCAGGGTTTAAACAAGTAACCAAACTCTAGGGCCTGTGGAATGCATGGCACATAATGTGGAGGCCAGACCCATATGAAAAGGGCATCAGTAAATTAATGGACTGTATCTGCCCAGGGTTTATGCTGACTCCTCTGGGCGGGGACCCTGGAAGACTCACTGAGTGATGGAAAGTACACCAAGAGAAGGGGTTGTATCTGTCCTTTCTTTGTCTGCCTTCTGCCTTCCTCATTCTGTGAGGCAAGGCCAGGCTGGCACAAGGAGATGTGACTTACACCTCTATGTGATGTTTAGTGAATCTGGCCCAATGTTTGTTGGTTTTTTTGTTTGTTTCTTTATAGAACTGAACACAATCAAACCTAGTTTCCCATGTTCATTTACAGTCTCCAGCTCTGTCCACTTTAACATAAGTCACTACACTTTCACAAACCCCAGATGGAGATGGATTTAGAGCAGGAGGTGTTTCAGAGATGGAAACTAGTCCCAGGAGTTTTGGGCGGGCCAGTGTAGTTATTGTTTAAGCATCTTTTCTCTCCAAATTACATGATCGGGAGAGAAATTCCAATATGCCAGCCTCATGCAAGAGAAGTGAAGCCCTGCTACTAGTGCTGGGGTTTGGCATAGTTGCCAACATTCCCAAGTAACAGTTATGCAAAACAGAAGGAGGTGTAGGGACAGGTCCACTCTCCTCAGCTGGAGGGGAGTTTGCATATTCTGCTCAGTTATTTTCTTTAATTATTATAGAATCCAATGTAGCCATGGCATCATTTGATTATTTTGAGTTCTGCAGTTAAAATGATCCCTTTTGCCCAAACATGGGGTGAGTGCAAGCAAAATAGAGTTACATGAAGGAACATAAATATTTTAAATACAATTAACTAACAACCAAAATGTTATATTGGTTTTCTCCTTATTTTTCTGTCCATCTAACCCAGAAACATTCTGTCCCTCTGCAGATCATTTTCTTATTTTCTTTTTTTGTTTTTTCTCTCTCTCCTTTTCTCTTCATAAAAAGCAACATACTTTTCCCTCTCATTCTTTCTCTGCCATATCCCCATCCTCTCTTCCTGTTCTCTATATCCACTTTGCACCCTGAATTCTCCTTTGTCATGAGGCCTTTGCTCTGCCCCATGTTCCATGCTCTTTCTGTTTTTTTCTCTCTCTCTCTTACACCTGCAGTCCCCACCCCTGCACCAGAGGATCTGAGTTCTCTTTTCATTTCCTCCCATTTGGGAGATCTGGTAACTATTTTGGCTTCTGTGGTGCCTCCTCTCTTTCTTCCACTCTGGAGTTCCACCTTCCTCTTCCTTCCAAAGATCCATACATGTTGCAGCTGATTGAGGAATCTAGGTTTTCTGCCCCCACCCCCCAGGTTGCCTCCTCTCTCCTGTTAGAGAAACTGCTGCTGCCTTTTGCCTTTTCTGTGACAGTGGAGGAGGCTAGATACCCTCTTCCTCTGCCCTCTTTGGAGCTACTCAACTATGCTGAAGGCTCTTCCACTTAGGCTCCTCCTCTGTGCCGCTTTCTGGTGTGGTTGATCATTGAGGTGTTTAGGGTTAGGAATTCAGATTAACCTTGTCTTTGTTGGTGCTAATGGGAACACTGACTAAAATTAGCCCAGTGTAATTAATTTCTAATTAGATAGTCATAAACTTATTAAAAGAATGATTTTATTAAAATGAGAAGTAAAAAATAATCCTATGGTAGAATCTAACTTTCATTGATATTCATTTCCCTGAATAATTAAAAACCAAGTGCACATTGTAGGAGTAATAAGCTTCAGGTATTGCTTTAGGGATTCCATGGAGAACTGAAATGTGATAGCTGAGGAACACACGTGTACTACTAACTTTGTCCAGTCTACAGCAAATACTAATGACAAACAGTAATGTGTTGCAGGCATGGGACTTTTTCTCTTTGTGTCTCTAAACATACACTCATAGTTTGGGGGGTGGGGGGGATCAAATCTAATACACAGCCTGCACTGGTGAAACTGTACTATTGCAACTATCACAGGAGTAGGGAGAGTGAGAATGAGACATGGGGAAAATAAAAGATGGTCAGAGAAGAGCTTAACTCTACTTCCACCACCTGTGACATTTGAAACACTTAATAATCTATATTGTATGCATTCAGAATGCATTACACTCATCAAATGAGCATATACACATGTGTACAAGATTAATAAATACTGTGCTTTTCATCCATAGATCTCTATCAGCTTTACAAGAGAGGGTGAGTAATATCCTCCTTTCATAGCTTGGGAAAGTGACGTACACATAGATAAGGAACTGTGAATCAGTAGAGAAACCAGGAATCAAAGCCAGGTTTCATAACTCCCAGGTCTGTGTTTTATCTACAGGAAAACACTGTGTACAAGGTGAAGAGGAAGGGGTGTGGCCAGGATGCTCTGTTGATCTCTGGCTAGCAGATTGCCCCTTGGTGGGGAGGGCATACCCAGGAACCCTGAATCTAGCCCCATTTGTGTGTAAATGGAGTGGTGGGCCTGGCACCTTACAGTCAAAATAAAAATATAGATACCTGGTTTAAAGGGCTTTCCAACTGAGTTAAAGGCAGAACAGCACAAAAGAACAAACAAAGGGTGCTGAGTAATGGTATAGTATGGCTGCGGGTTACTCCATTAAAACAAATCAGAGGATATTATGTCTGTTATGTGTCTAAGTCAAGTCTGTTATGTGCACTTCTTGTTCAGTACCATTTTAAGAACCTTTTAAAATATGCTAATGTAATATATGAACAGTATGAGGATTAAAGTCTCTTAAGAGAGTGGTAGAATAAAGGTCGGTGTTGGAAGGTTAACCAGAGGAAATGAGTCTGGAGGAGGGATTTGAAGGAGGACAATGAAGTTGCATGGCACACTCGATCATGAAAGGTATTCTGGGCCTAGGGAGCTGCATAAGAAATCTGTATGTACAGAAACACAACAATGGCATGAAAACACTGTTACATTATTCTATAGCTGTGTTAATAAAGGAGCTTTGCTGCATAACCTTTAAAATAATATACTGCACTTTGAACTTCTCTCCTGATAAACGCTGACTAAAATAGAGGAAAAAACCAGGCAATTATTCCTTCACCGGCAGAAACTCGTGAAGCTTAATTTGGTCAGCACCCGTAGTTTAGTTTGGCTTGAGCTCTACTGGTTAGTCCAAGCATGCAGTACAGAAAAGCTACCTGTCAGCAAAGAGAGATTGTTCTTAACTGATCTCTGCAGCTAATTACACTACAAGATATTAAGTTTATAAAGAGAAAGAAAGACCTTTGTGTTTGCAAAAACCTACTCAAAATTATCATTAATTCTTGTCTTGTAGTTCATTATACAATATCCCCCGCTGCTAACAGACTCACTTAAAATATCCAGGTTTATTACGCTACCTAGTATAATCTCTTTTTTTATTGAACCTACAAATTTATTTTTAGAGTCAAATATATATCCTTTAAAACAAGGCCCCTGATGCTAATGTATTAAATTACCTCCGAGCACAGACAGTTGGACCAATGTTTAGATTTATCATTTTTGCTGTGTGTCAAATCAAGTCACCCTCAGCCATTTCTTTCAAAGCTCCTGAAATTCTGTAACATATTGGGCATCAGTTTTTAGTCATGAAGAGAAAAGAATTCTTTAGCGAGTGTTAACTTATGCAGTGAAACTTCTCCACATCACCCTACCTGTATGCCTCTGCCTTGCACCCTTCTGAATGGCCATTTGTAGAGGCGTGTGAACCTTACGCAGGTTCAATTCTAAGCCTCTTTCCAGTCTAGCAATAGCTAGCAATGACTCTGGGCACCATTGAACTGGACCAGATTTGAGCTAACAATCAAGTGGTTTTTAGAAATGACCTGGACGTCTCAAAGCCTAATGCTATGGGTTGTAATGCTCTCACCCTTAAGTAGTAATTGGCTAATAGCTAATGTAGGAGAGTCTCTTTTTGCAACAAGTATAAAGTAAATTTGCCAAAATTTCCAATTCTCAGTGCCTAAAGGTAGGCTCCTAAATCTGTATTTCAGATTTATACATAAAATAAAAATTATAAATAAAAATGACCTTATTTTCAAAGGTTTCAGAATAGCAGCCGTGTTAGTCTGTATCCGCAAAAAGAAAAGGAGGACTTGTGGCACCTTAGAGACTAACCAATTTATTTGAGCATAAGCTTTCGTGAGCTATGTTGCATCCGATGAAGTGAGCTGTAGCTCACGAAAGCTTATGCTCAAATAAATTGGTTAGTCTCCAAGGTGCCACAAGTCCTCCTTTTCTTTTTGCTTATTTTCAAAGGCACTGGCTTCAGTGGAAGTTGGGAGTGCTTGGCAATTCTGAAAATTCTTATTCTTCTAGATAGCTAGTGCACCTTGCAGATGTAGAATTATTTCCATTATTTCATCTGAGCAGCTACTCATTTACTATTTCAAAGGTTAGACCAAAAAAACCCATGTTTTCTGCATCCAATCCTAATCAATCAGAGGTTTTATTTCTTGTGCTAAATAACACAACAAATTGATAGCTGTGGCCATTTGGAAATCGAACAGGTTAGAATGTGTTACATCAAATAATGAAACAGATTCTAATTTTTGATAAGAATATGTGCAATATAACATGCTGAAGCCATTTCTACCAAGTAAATGGCCAAATTTTCAGTGCACTCTGGCTGCTTTGTGCTACGCTGGCACTGCAAAGCAGTCATAAACTCAGCATAGCCAGCAAGTTAAGCTGGATTTATAGTTGCCTTGCATTACTGGAAAGCTGCAAAGCTGCTAGAGCATATTTCTGAATCTGGCTGAGACTTGATAGTTTCACTCGGAAGGTTTGCACAAACATTTGGCATTTGGGTTACTGAATGAAGATGGAGTTGCAGAACACAATGAAAGTCAAGCCACTTGCTTTGAAAACTCAGATTTTTGGGCCCCTTATTCATGTTGGTGAGCTGAGCACTTGCTCACATGAGTTGTAGTGTTGACATCAGTGGGACTCCTTATACAAATCCTTATACAGTCCTCACCAATAGGTGAAAGCTAGATGCACAGAAGTGGATAGCTGAGAGGTGAAATCTAGCCCGCCCAGGTGGCTGCAGCTTCTCCTCCACAGTTAGGTGGGTTATTGGGGCCACATGAATACAGATCCCTTAGCCCTTTCCAAACCCTCCCCCACAATGTCAGCCTATATATGCCTGTCTGCAGCACCCACTACCCCATGACACAGCTCCTACTTGACACATAAGTGGTGTGAGGAGCCTTTTGGTGGCCTTCCACACTGGGGTGAATTTCCCCCTGAAGTAAGTAAGGGCTGCACAATCAGGCCCTTAATGATCTAGAGTCTATGATCCAGCTATAGGTTAGATTTCAGAAGGCTTAATGATTTTTTTTTAAATAGCCATTTTCATCTTTGACAAATCTTTTGCAATTATTCCAGGTATTTATCATAAGACTACCCATGTAAAACAGAAAGAATTAATGATCTCACAAGGGACTTCAAAGCTTCATGACCTGTAAAACAAAAGGGGATGCAGGTGGTTTCTCATGGGACAAACACAGTTGCTCTGCAAGGATAAGAAAACTGTTCTACCATATCAAAAGCACATGTCTCAGATTTAAGAGCAGAACTAAAATTAGCAGTAAAGAGATTTCACATCACATTCTTCAAAAAAGACAATGTGTGTGAGGTAATATCTTTTATTGGACCAACTTTTGCTGGTGAGAGAGACAAGTTTTCAAGCTACACAGAGCTCTTCCTCAGGTCTGGGAAAGGTATTCAGAGTGTCACAGCTAAATACAAGATTGGGTAGATAGTTTAGCATAAGTAGTTAGCACATATTTGAAGGGACCATTCAAGGTGAAGTGGCCTATTAATACCCCTATAGTCATAGAACAAAAAGGGGAGAGGGGTTAATAGGTTACAGATTATTGTAATAAGTCATCAATCCAGTGTTTTACCCACAACTATGTGGGTGAAACTAGACAATCGCCATGCTCTCCAATGAACTCACAAAGGAAAATGATAAAAGACAAAAACATCACATCACCTGTGGGTGAACACTCTTCACAAAGCGATCACTCTATATCTGACCTCTCAGTCCTCATCCTCAAAGCAAACCTGCACAACACTTTTGAAAGATGAGTTTGGAAGCTTAAATTCATAACTCTGCAAGTCACTGAAAATCATGGTTTTAATAAAGACACTGGATTTATGGCTTAGTATAACAATCTGTAACCCCCACTAATCCGCTTTTTGTCCTATGACTACAGAAGTGTTAACAGGCCACTTCACCTTGAATGGTCCCTTTGAATATGTGCTGACTACTTATGCTAAACTAACTACTCAGTCTTGTATTTAGCTGTGACACTCGGAGTACCTTTCCCGGACCTGAGGAAGAGCTCTGTGTAGCTCAAAAGCTTATCTCTCTCACCAATAGAAGTAGGTCCAATAGAAGATATTACCTCACCCACCTTGTCCCTCTAATATCCTGGGGCCAACATGGCTACAACAACACTGCACACACTATTTCTTCAAAAAGTCATTTATGACTGTCAAAGGCAATGTAAAGATAAATACATCTTGGAGTCAAAGCTTGGAATGGCTTATTGCATTCAATATTAAGAAACGCCACTATCTGTTTGTTTTTTAAAATAAACTTTTTTTGAGAATGAGGGCAACAGCGTTGGTGGCTGGTGGTTCTTGTGCATTGAATTGCAGCTCTGAAGGATAATACAGGACACCCCACTAGCTCAACAGCCTTGCAAAACAAGCCATTGCTCCCTCAAATATTTCTGTGTCTGCACCTATTACATCTGCAAGCCTCATTTAATTTTCTTCTGGGTTTGAGAAAGCGTGTTCATGTGTGTGATGGGCATTGTGTATTTTAATTATTTTCTGACTGCTGAATTTTTATGAGTTGAGTATGACTTCGCTTTTGTGGGTTTTTTTTAAATGATAAATCCTTCCTTTTTGCTATCTTAAAATTGTGAATGAAAATTTCTGCATTTTCTGTAGCTTTACTGGCATTGTGACCTGCTTCATCCTTCTTTGGGTTGTATCTGTCATTCTGGCACAGTCTGATCTCCATGCTGGAGTCAGTGGATGATCGAATTAGACTTGATGATATGTTATTCTGATAAACATGGTAGTGGAATGCTCCCATTCAGTGCTTCACTTTATTATTTAACTTTTGGTTGTATGGAGCTTTAATCTTCAAATTTTCATACTAAATATTTACTATGCATTTCACCCAGAGTGCTTTGGATGCTCTCCTTGGAAGGAGACACATACAACGGAGATTTGACTTTCATTGGTACTGATCAAAAGTACTTTGACAGTTGGGGAAAATGATACACCCTCATCATATGAGGAAAGAGAAGAATTCCCAGCATAATTAAATTCCCATCATAACTATCCTCAGAGGAATCCTACTGATGCACTACCAGTAAGTTTTCCAATATGCAGTTCTTTTATTGAACTATGTGTCAAATTTATATAATCTCTGTGGCCTGATGCTCTAGAGCAGGGGTTCTCACTACAAAAATTTTGGTGGCCTCAGATTGCAGCCACCAACTCTTGCTGGTGGCCACTCTGACAATTTTTCCTAAAATACTTAATTAACTTGAGGAAAAACAAATAAATATGCACATATAAGGTCCAAATCATTTTAATTTATTTATGTAAGGTTTTGCAGATTCAATAATAAAAATAATGTACAGTTGTCTCTATTCTTTATTGGACTTAGAACAGAAACACAAATAATGTGCTTTGCATGTTTTGCTTTTTTAGTTGATTTTTTTCAGACTTGCTAGCTAGTAAGCCTGCTACTGTGAAAATTGATAGTTGTATACTTGTCAATATCGCTTTTCACAGTAGACTTACTCAGCCCCAGCAAGCTGGAGGAAAAATTAAGCCCTGGACGGGGAGATGGATAGGAAGGTGATGGGGGATTGGGTGGAGGGGGTGAGCCCAGGACTGGAGCCTGGGATACCACTGCACAGCTGTGGACTGGAGGAGGCAGTGGGATCAGGGGCAACATAGGAGGGTGAGCCCAGGGCCAGAGCCCGAAGCCTGGAGGAGGGGGGAAGGAGCCCACCACTGCACGGCTAGAGCCTGCCGCCCACCACCCCAGGGCTGAAGCCCGAGCCCCACCGCCCCTGGGAAGGTCTCCACTGGTCTCCACTCCTACTGGTTGCCTGCTCTTACAGTGTTTGGGACTCCAGAAGGGGGTAGGAACCAGACCCTGCGGGGAGTGGCCACTGCTTCCCTTCCCCCCCATAATCACCCAGGAGGCTGTGGTCGCAAGAAAAGTCCCTGGTGGCTGCATTTGAGAAACGCTGCTCTACTGGGTAAGGAGCTCTCTGCTCCCATCTGTTGATGAATGGGAAAGAATGGTCAGAGAGCTGCTTCATCTGCATAAGCTATTTACCCAGAACTCCAGAGGGACAGACATTCCAATGGGGAAGGAACTTTCTGCCACCATCTATTGGTGACCTGGGGGAAATAGAGCTACAGAAAGAGCTTCATTTCATAAGCATTCTACCCGGAATACTTCCAGCAATACTTTGGGGCCTACCATAACTGTGTTCAAACTAGAATTGGTGGTTGGGTTGTGGAACTGAACTGAGATAGGAAAAAGGTGTTCTTAGTTTGTGGCAAAGACTGTGCTCAAGAGTTCTATATGCTACTAGTTTCTCTCTGGTCATGGGACTGTGCTGTTGCAGAGGTCTTTGTGATAGGAGATGATGCAGAGGCAATTCTTTTATGGGGCAAATCGCAGAGAAGACTCTTTATTGAAGCCACAGAGGACAACAGCAGAGCTGAAAAAATTCTAGTGAAGGTCCTCTGACCCAATCAGTAAATAAAGCTGAAATCACTACAACTGGCTTATGTGGCAGAGCCTCAGGATAGGACTAGGCAGCATTTCCCAAGGGACTGGAGACAGGCTTGTCTGAGTACATCTCAGAATTCTGTGACTATGCTCCCAGCTACCCACAGACACCAAACCATGACTAAGGTTTAGTGGATGGGGAAGGGTGAAATGATGTGGTAAAGGGATGTTTACTTATTGAACATTCATGTTGGTGGGTGGGAACTGAGTTAAGGGACTACTGCCAAAGTTGTGGGGGGGAATGTTTTACTTATTGTTCATATAGATATATTGTTGCTGTGTTTTCCCAAGCTGCGGATGTATTCCCTTTCCCTGCTTCATACACAGACTCCGTGCTTGTGAACGGGGAAGTATTGCCTATTAAGGGTGCCTGGGGAAGGTATTTCGTGATCCCCCCAAAAAATTCTGAGTGGAGGGAGGTGGTATTAGTTTTTAAGAGTGATCCTTACCTATTGGAAAGTGGCCCTTGTTGCTGCTCCAGTTACTGGCAGAAGAGTTACACTTGTTTTTAAAATTCCTAGAAATATTTTCCTGCTTCATGGAAAGAACTTTGGAATCAATGTGTATTGCCCACATATGATATTTGTAATACCAATGATAATGAAGGACTCAGCAATTATTTAATCAAAGGTTTGTAACTAAATGAGTAAAAAAAATCCTTGAATTTGCAGCCAAGAAAATCTTTTCATGACAAACCTATTAAAAACCACATTAAAATGTTTCAAGAGAACCTTCAGTAATACTGGAATGGGCATATTTGAATTGTTGTGGATGCTGCTTTTAATTTTTCACACTTTAAATGTAAAATTACTATGGATACAATAAAATACTTTACAATTTACCATGACTAACCTAACAGTGCAAGGAAAATCACATTAGTACAAAGAACATCCCTCTAACTAGCTTGGAGGGAATTTTTCACTGCAAAAATACTTTCCAATTATTTGCTTAAAAAAGGGAAAAGGAGGCAGTCAAGCATAATTAATGGTGTTAAAACGTAACTTTAATGGCAATGTGTAAATGCCAGTGGGATGGATATCTGACCTTAGTTGTCTTTTATAGACATTTAACTTTTTCTGCTGTGCCCCCATCTGGGAAACAGCTTCTGGATGCCAAACAAGCAAAACACATGCCTCTCGAAGCTCAGTTTTTGCCATGACAACAGATAATTGGTATTAAGAATTATTTCATTTGTAAACTGAACTCATTTTTTTCCCCATGGAACATGCTTTGTTTACAGAAGTTACAATTTAAAATGTTTAACCATGGCTAGCACAGCAAGATATGTAATCCAGATGGCTGCAAATGTCACTGTAATTGGTTTTATTACTTCAAGTACAATACACATTTGTCAAACAAATGCATAGAACTTAAATTTCCTCAAAGATTGAGAACATGATAAAAACATTCTGCTTTGTCTAACTTATCATTTCTTTATTATTATTATTCATTTATTTATTTTGTATTTGACTCCTTGTCTAATTTTGTATCAGCTGTTTATTTCTGAACTGTATATTTCCAAAGATTACAAGAAAACTGAACAAATGATTAGGAGAGTAGAATGGGAAGAAATTAAAATGAACAAATTAAAGGCAAAATCATCTTAGAAAACTGTTATTTTCAGTTTATGTGCCTAATGTTGTACAAGATGTACCATTGGATAGTGATTTGTCTTGATAAAACTCAATCCTTCAGTCTTCATTCAAGAAACATTTACCACTGTATTTGGTCTGTTTTGACTATCAAACTTACAGGGAATTTTGCCTGAGTCAGGGCTGGCTCCAGGCACCAGCTTTCCAAGCAGGTGTTTGGGGCGGCATTCAGAATGGGGCGGCAGTCCGTGTCCCACGGTGGCAATTCAGTGGCAGCTCTGCCGCTGTTCCCACCGCAGTGGCTTTTGGGCTACAGCTCCGCTGCTCTTCCGGGTGCGGCGGCAATTCGGCAGCGACTGCTTGGGGTGGAAAAATTGGTAGAGCCGCCCCTGGCCTGAGTAAGTACTACAAGGCCAAATTCATGTTCTGAGAGCTCCAGAACAGTGTGAATCCACCCTTCCTGGCAATATACTACACCAGGATGATGATGATTTGTGCTCATGGCCTCTTTCATCTGCAGATCTCAACGCTTTTTAAGAAGCACAAGTGAATTTATCCTTGCAATAATAGTCTAGAGGAGGTATTTTCTTCATCTTCCAAATGAAGGGAGTAGAAATTAAGTGGTTTATACAAGGTCAAACAGGAGATCTGTGCCAGAGCTGGGATTAGAATTCGGGCTCTAGATCTCCCAGCTTTTGTAGGAAAACCATCCATTTTCCTGGGTGAATTTCTAACAAAAGGAAAAAACAAAGGTACCAATCCCCAGGTCTGCTTGTAGTATTCTTTCTTGGTTGACAACAAGGAAAGGTGACTGTATGAAAGAATGACCATGAGCATCCTCTTTCTCCTTGTTTTCTGCTTTCATATAGTTTGGTCTGAGTTTGCCTCTAATTTCTAATGTATTTGGAAGTGGCTTTTGGAATATAATAAACAAATTCAATTATTGTGCATTTTGTTAAACTGCTACATTTTCAAGTGGTAAAGCTTCTTTACAGCACTGCATCCAGTAAACAGGGCAAGGATTCCAGCAATAGGAACAGCAATACTGTTGCTTCCCTGCCCGCTTTTCCACCTTGTGGTCATAAGAGTCATGGATAGAGCCTGCATGCTGCTTCAATGGCGGGGGAAGAGGGGAAGGAGAGAATCCTCTATGCAGCCAGCCATCACAGGCACCAGTTGAAAAAAAGCTGAAGAGGAGTAGATGAGCCATATTTACTAGTTACTCTTAAATTCTTTTAGGTGTGAACTTCAGTTCTCATCACCTAATCTCATTTAAAGGGCTAGTGGTGCAATTCACACCTGTGGAGAAGGCCAGCAAACAGCCTACTTGCAACTTAAATTCTGAAAACAGGGTTTAAGTGAGACTTAAAGGGTAGGGTTGCCAGGTGTCTTGTTTTCGAATGCCTGGTCGAAAAGGGGCCCTGGTGGCTCCGGTCAGCACTGCCGACTGGGTCGTGAAAGGTCCGGTCGGTGGTGCTGCGGGGCTAAGGCAGGCTAGTCCCTAACTGACTTGGCTCTGTGCTGCGCCCCGGAAGTAGCCAGCAGGTCTGGCTCCTAGGCAGGAGAGCCATGGGGCTCCACACGCTGCCACCACCCCGAGCACTGGCTCCGCACTCCTATTGGCTGGGACCTGTGGCTAATGGGAGCTGTGAAGGTGGTACCGGTGGGTGAGAGCAGTGTGCGGAGCCTCCTGGCCCCTTCTTCCACCTAGGAGACAGACCTGCTGGCTGCTTCCAGGGTGCAGCGTGGAGCTAGGACAACCAGGGAGCCTGCCTTAGCCTCACTGCACCGCTGACCAGGAGCCGCCCAAGGAAAGTGCGCCCCAACCCTGAGCCCTAACCCCCGGCCCCAGCCCTGAGCCCCCCCAAACCTGGAGTCCCCTCCTGTGCCCCAAACCCTTCATTCCCAGCCCTACCCCAGAACCTTCACCCCCAGCCAGAGCCCTCACCCCCTCCTGAACCCCTAACGCCTACCTCAACCCACAACCCCCTCCCACACTCTGAATCCCTCAGCCCTGCCCCACCAGCCTGGAGTCCCCTCCTGCACCCCAAACTCCTCACCCCCTCCCACACCCCAGCCCCCTGCCTCAGCCCAGTTAAAGTGAGTGATGGTGGGGGAGAGCGAGCCACCAAGGGAGGGGGAATGTAGTGAGTGGGATGGGGCCTCGGAGAAGGGGGCGTGGCCTCAGGGAAGGGGCAGGGCTAGGGTGTTCAGTTTTGTGTGATTAGAAAGTTGGCAACCTTATTAAAGGGGTGCATTAGGCCTATGGGTGAATTTCACCCTAGATGAATATCCATAGGTAACATACAAAATGGCTTTATTTCCTGTTCAATAAATAGATTGTACTATATGTGAGCCAGTTTAAATCATATAATACAAGAAACTCCAAGTTCACAAATAAGGAAGGTGGAAAAACCTTCGAGAACTATGGTATGTTACTATTTTGTCCTATTTTTCTCCCTGAGTTTAAACACACTATGGAAGCCTTTTAGCATCTGATTCTGAGCATTAAAATGCCCAAGTACCTCTATGGATCTAGACCTTTGTACTTTTTTGTTATGTTTCCCCTTTTTCTGCTGTGTTTTGTTCTCAAAACATAAAAGCATGATGCCAGGAGTGTTTTTTCAGGGCTGCTGCTTTTGATGGCTAGATGATCATCTGGAAGAATCATGTATTTTTCCTTTTCTGTCCTTCTGTGCAGAGCTGGGGGATGATTAATATAGACTGTACTCATCCTCCCCTGGAAGTATTAGAATGTCTAACTCAGATCTAGACACAGACTCATATATGCATTTGTTTGAACATGCAGTGCATGTTTACATGTGACTTGTCATGTGACTCTGCTGGTTACAGAATTATCCTTGTTTTTGGCTAGAAGTTCCAGGCATAAAATAAGTCCTTAGATGTACCGTGCTATTTTTCCGTTCTAATTGCATCATGGTTTCTGTTTCCTACTGAAGCTGACTACAGTCACTGAAAGACAACATTTTAATTAATTCCTTTGATAGAAAAGATGAAATATTTGTGAAGCTGTAATCTGCCTATAAGGGAAATTACCCCAAGATAATTTGACCATGTTTTTTTGTTTACAAAGAACAAATTTCTGTGCATATCGGAGGAAAAGATCAGCAGTTTTGTGCACTATCCTTAGATAATTGTTAAGAAATAGATTACTTCTTGTAATCTAGGTGTTTTGATTTAATCCTGATAACATTTCTTCTCTAATTTTTTCTACTCACTGCTTGTCTGTGAGGTATAAAAGCCTCAGACATAAAACCACCCTCAACAACTACAAAGAGAGTTGTTAGGAGGAAAACCTTGAGAAATACTTACATCATTTCTACTTGTCTATTACTGAACCAGAAATTGAGTATTTTTTGTTTTGTTTCGTCAGGAAGTTCTTTACCATTCAAATAAAAATGCAGGAAAGTTGTTGCTTCAGCAAATAACTAATTGCACAGTTTAAATATTTTATTATCTTTATTCAGTGTATCTGATGTATTAGCCCTAACTTCAGGGGAAAAAATGTATAGTTACCTTTAAAATGTTAATACACAGTGGGGGTGTTAGTAGCAGAACATACTTAATAGACACAGTGGGGGGTGTTAACAGCGGAACATACTGAATAGATACAGTAGGCACAATTACATTGATTTCAGCAACTCAAGGAAGAGATTTTTTTTCTCCTTTAGGCTTTGCTGAAACCACTTGTACTGACTGGTAGCATTTCTCGGTGGCACTTGAGCTAATTAGTATCTGTCTTTTAATGATAACATTGAGTAGATACAGTTCATAATTAAAGTGTTAAAATAAAGGAAATAGACAATGAAATATGGATGGACAGATTCCAGAACAATGATTATTTACGACTGGCTGCTCAAGACACCATCTAGCCATGAAATTAGTTGTAACATAAGCAATTAAGCTTCAAATCCTTTATTACATTTAAATGCAGTTGTAAGTCTTTTTTCAATTCCCTTCATTCTTTATTGTTCATTCTGCTTGCAGAATTTAAAATATTAACCTTTTGTCTGAATTGTTATTCATTTAAGACCCTGATATTTTCTTGAGCTGGTGCTAGCCATTCATTTTGCAGCTGCGGTTGCTAGTCTAACATTTGAGGTTGTTTTTTTTTTTTTTAACCCTACGGCTTGAATGTTGTTATCGCTTCTCTGTTTCTAATCAGTGATCAAACATGATGCAAGGAAGATAAAAGAGACTACATGCTGTGCTCCTGAAGAGCTAAATAAACTGTGGTGTGTTAGCTTATTAAGCTTACAAATTGACCTAGACCACCATAGCACTCATTGCAAGCATTTCAGTGAAAATAGCATGCATAATAGCTTTCTAGCAAAATGTTTGTGGCTTTTTTTTCGGCATAAATCATTTAATCATACAGATAATGATGAAAATTCTTTGTTCAAGATGTAAGATTATTTATTCTGTACTTAAATCTTCAAGTATATCCTTCTGTCACTGAAAAATACGGGACCTATACTTCAACTACTGTCACTGGATTTCAGTTCAAATCCGTGATAGCTGGGAGATTCTCACAATGATATCCTGTTCTATTTTCTGGATGATAAATATTGATTTCCTCTCAGAGGTTATCATATGCGACTTAAATTGCATGATGACATTTGGACTGGCTATCAGGCAGAGGTGGTTAAAGGGCAGGGCAGCCACCCTGTGACATAACAGCTTGTCTGTATTGATAGGAACATTTGGAACAAGAATTCGGCATCTCAAAGAAACATATATTTTCATGTTCTTCAGTTATATGACTGAAATAGTTCAATAATCAGATGTTTACAAATGACATTTTTGCTTCTTTAAATATATACCATGAGTAATTCCTGGCCACCACTTTTAATTTGATCTCAAACTCTTAAATATAATTTGTATTAATAGTGATATATACTCACCATCCTGTTATAACTAGTTGATCAGAAAAAGAAAATATTCACAATTAAGTTTTAATCTTTTGCCATATTTTAAGATGCTTATAGACTCAGTTGTGCTCTTGACGCATAGCCCATAGTACAGGAAAATGCAGAGATGCACCATTTTTGCAGGAGCTTCTAGATGCATTGTGAAATCCTGGATCCACTAAAATCAATGGAAGTTTTGCTGTTGACTACAGTGGTGGGGAAGAGGTGGGGGGAGTGGCTTACATAGGCTGCACTATCCTTTGGCAGAGTATAGCCCTGCTCAGCTGTTGAGAGGGCAGATATATATATATTGAAATAACTAGGTGCCTTAGCCATACAGGAACACTGGATATTTTGGCTATGTGTACACAGCCTGTGGAAGCAAGCCTCCTATTCCAGGTTGACAGACTAGGGTTAGTGGCTGTATACAGGACTTTGAAGTTGCAGCTCAGGCTCTGAAGTCTAGAGAGGGGTGTGAGCTTCAGAGCCTAAGCTCCAGCCTGAGCTGCAACCTCAAAGCACTGTCTACACTGACATTTTTCGAGTTCTAGGGTGAGCCCCGCTAGCCCTAGTCTGTCAGTTTAGTCTGGGAGGCTCACTTCTGTGGGCTGAGTAGACATACCCATGTGGACCAGTCCTGGCATGTAAGGGGAGACAAAAAGGGGACTAAATAGGTGTAACCAGGAAGGCCAGGGAACACCAGTAAGAGGGGGCCTCAGCCTAAGGTGAGTCAATACAGGAGGGAGAGGTAGCTGTTATTAAGAAGGGAGGAGACTAAAAGAGCCATGAAGGAAAGAGAAGCAGGCGGGAAAGAATCAGGGGAAAGCACTGGGCAAGGAAGGGGAGAATGAAGGAAGAAAGGAAAGAAGGAAGGGAGCAGATGAAGGAAAAGATTTAGAGCGGGGAAAGAGCTGGGAAAGAAAAGTTAATCAGTGATAAAACTGACACTGAAAGAGTAAGGGAAGAGAGAAAGATGGAAAAAAAGTAAAGTGAAAAACAAGAAATACCAAAAGGTTACAGTTTGATGCCAAAATGTTAAAGTTTACACAGCCTTGATTTCATAAAACAGGGAGCATGATTCTTTAGGATGTAGGAATTTTGGGAGAGCTGGCTGTGAACTGGAGGTGGCTATGAGACCTTAATATTTCTACATGATGGGGAAAGGATAACCTGTCAAAGTTCATGACTAAATTTTTATTATACTAATACTGGGATTTTGAAATTATTCTAGTACAAGATAAACACCAACTAGAGTGGAATGTGTGGCTGGAGCTTGATTCCGGTCCCCCTTCAAATCACACCAATCTTCTCCAAAGAAAAAGGAGAACATGCCTCCTAATCGGTGTTTTCACATTAAGGTCCTGATTCTACAAATACATACATACGTAAGAAACTTTATGTACATGAGTAGACCACAGGAACACCGCAGAATTACTCATGTGCATAAAGTTACTGACAAATGTGTTTGCAGGATCATGGCCTTATTTTGTAAAAGTTCACAAAAAGAAAAACTTAGAAAGTCGTGAATGCTGAAGCTGTGCAGAGATTTTAAGATGGCTAATCAAAAACAAACTGACCCAAAGTACAGTTTACAAAATTTAACTTTCTGGATGCCTTTCCTGGGTGTGCATCCCAAGTTCCTATGAGTTCAAGTGTGGTTTCCTTAGCAGCCTGCATTACTCCCTCAGACTTCACCTAATGCCTCCTTCCTGCAGAGGAAGATTGCCTTTTCTTTACCAGACTCCTGATTATAAATAAGATGCAGTTGTTTTAAGTGATTCAGCTGTTGATAGGATTCAGTTGCTCCTTTTACCTTCCTTGGGTTGGGGGAGGAACTTTTCTAGGTCCAAGTTTTCCTTAGAGATCTCCTTGGAGCCCTTGTCTGTTTCAATAACATTTTCCATTAGCACTAAAATCAAAATAGTCCACTTAACGGTCCCCTCTCATAGTTCATGATGAGTTTTAAATGGCTGTCCAAGGTATTCCTGTACATAAAATAGCAGGTACTGGGGTGCTGCAAGCACTTCAGAGGGGCAAAGGGTGGGTTTTTAATTTCATCTGCTTGTTTTAAAATCACATAAAGTACAAAAAACTGCATCTAGTATTTCCAAATGTGCGGGGAAGGACTGCAGGACCCTTATTTAAGAATTGATCTCCTTAGAGCTTCGCAGCTGCCTGTCTTTTTACCTGGCTGACTGTTGATTTGTCTCTGGTGCTGCAACTCTTTTCCATTTTTTGTTTGTGTGTGTGTGTGTGTGTGTGTGTATATGTATGTGGGGGCAAGAGGTAAACATGAATATGTTATCATCTGTGTGATATTTGAAACTCTCTGGGCTGTACCTAATGTCTACTTGTGTATCCACACACAATGCATGTTAAATATAAAAAATGATATTGTCATGGAAATTGAAATGAACTTTATGTTGACAGAATAGATGAAAAGACTCCAGTAAGAAATATGAGTGGAGTGCTATACTGTGAGGCACGAAAAGCTGTTCTAAGGGCACATATTAAAAGTGTTATCTCACATACCTCTTTCTTCCTGAGAGCGTATGAAAATGGTTTCCTTCAGTTCTGCCTGAGGAGTCATTCTCTTAGCAACTTTTCCTAGTCCTTGCTCCTTGATTTTTTTCAGAAGGCTAAAGTAATTTGCATTTACAAGAGAGGGGGAGGCTTGAAATGTATTTATTAAGAAAATGTTTGCAGCAACTAAAATGGAGCCATACTGACCTGGAAAAGCTGGCTGTACTCAAACACTGTGTGAACTATTTGTTTCCTTTGACATGTTTGCTTTATGGATGCTAGGTTGTTATATAGATAGCTTGTGGAAAAGAGAAAATAATGGTGCTTGGTAGGAGAAAAAGGTTTAGTTTATACCTGAGGAAACTGTGACTTTATAAAATGCAGTATACCAGATCTATGATGTATTTGTCAGCTCACAGAGTAACCAGTTAGCAGACAGAATGATGTACCACAGGGGTCCTCAACCTTTTTTGAATCATGCCCCTGCTTTAGCATCTATTTCTTAGAATTCCTTTCCCCTCACAATAGTGAGGAGGATACTGGTGCAAAACCCTTCCTAGAAACTCAAAGTGTAGAAAGTGATGTAACAATCTTGTGCACAGGGTCACAACGCCACTCACTCAAATTTGGCCTGGCTTACTGCACCCTTTCTGGAAAGTTTGATGTGCACCTTCCACCCCGGTTAAGAACCCATGATGTATGGAAAGAGTCCTCAGGGACCATTTACTTGAATTAATGAAAGATTGTCCTATACACCGTTGGGCAAATTCTGTAGGGTGTTTTGCACAGTCACATGCCAGAAAAACTGCAACCAGCAGGAGGAGTATATAGTAGAAAATTTCTGCACCAATCCTAGTTCATCACTAAACTCATGGAACATCTGCTCCACAGGCCCACAACAGGAACTGTGGAGGGTTGTGTTAGGTAGGTCCTGATCCATGTGGTTTTGCTTCTAAAATCACTTTTCCAGCAATAATCCTTATCCATTCACTCTTTAGCAGGTAATTCCTCCTCTGATCAGAGGTAATCTGAAGAATGGCTGTTATCCAGATATAAAAATATCCCTTGCTGTTGTGGTATCTTACACCTGTTTTCTGGATATTTACATGCTGGGCCAGGCGTTTGTCTTAATATATTCCATTCCATTTATGCTTTATAGTCTATTTCTTGCCTTTCTCCCCACCCACATAATAAAACTAAGTATAAGGTATCTGAGAGAGTCTTCTTTTGAAAATATGATTATTTATATATATAAATATAAAAAGGGAACCCTCTTTAAAATGATACACACAACTAGTATTATAATTCTTTTTCAATATCCCAGACAAAAATCAGTTAAGTTACAAATCTATATCAGTTAAATTGATTCTTGTAGTTATTAAAGAAAACCAAATCTTCTGAAGCCATGGAAATTCAAAGTCAGGAAATTGATATTTAAGGTGCTACAAATGTGATGTCGTATCCTCCTTTGGTGCTGATTCTCCTTTAACTTACAACAGTATAACTCAAATAATTTCAGTGACATTACTTCTGATTTTCAGTGTTGATAAGTGGAGATTCAGATATAGAGTTTTTCTCTGGACTGATCATGGAGGGTTAGGTGGCAAATTTACACCTGCTGAAGGTCTGGCTTGCAATATTCAACTATTCATTATGAATATAACTCACAAATGAACCACATGGCTTTCAAAATACATTCAAAGATACTAGTTCTCATAGTTAACAAATAGATAAAACAAATGTGGAACCTGATTGTTCACACCATTACTCCAGTTTTACACCAGTGTAATGGTGTTTAAATCAACAGAGCTATATCAGTGTGAAACAGGAAAAAAATAATGGTGAATCAGGTCCATGATAACTTCAGACCCAAGTTGTCTGAAGTTATGACATTCCAGAAAAATGTGAAAAAAAGTGAAAAACCTCTTAGTTTGCAAACTCAGGTTTCAAAAATGCCTTGTTTGCTTAGCTGTATATTTAAAAAACCCTCCTTTTGCTAGAGAATACAAATGCAAAATTTCAGGTAAAAAGGAATTCCTTTAAGAAAGGTTGGAAACTGGAGGGAGATGGTGTCTTTTAAAATTGCAGTTGTGTTTTGAAAACTACTATTACAGTCTCATACATTATTTCAGGAGAATTAAATAGAAACAGTCACCAAATTTCTGAACTTCCAACCACTGTGTAGGTGACAATTACGTATCATACACCTCTTGTTAGGACAATGCACCAGTCCAAAAATAGTGAAGCAATTAATGTGTCTAATTATATTTACAGAATTTAATAATTGTGGATGGACTCATTTCTGATTAATACAATATTATTACTATGTTTTATTGGCAAGTGGAAATTTTATGGACATAATTTATATGATAACACTAAAAGTAAATCAGATAATTATGTGTATAAAATTTACTGCAAGCTCTTAAAAGGATTCAATTAATAGCCTTTAGGGAGTGTAAGAAGTTAGAGATTGTCATTTTATTATTTATATCATGAGAAGGTCACTAACCTGCCATGAACATCACAGTACTTTGTCTGAGATATCAAGACATGAATGTACTTAAGTGAAGAAAAATTGATTACAACCATTTAAGAGTATTCAGAAGATGGCAAAGGTAACTTTTTACCTTCAGACCTGGGTTTAAATATATTCTAAGGTTGTCCTGTAAATTATACCAAAAGAACACTCAAAATGGGTCAGTGGTTGTAGGTCAATGACTTACACTGCTCATATTTTCTGCATGAATTTGCATAAGATTTCTTGTAATGCCAAGCTATCAAAGTGCAAGATATGGACCTGATCTTACAAGAGATTGGGCGACCTCTCAAATCCATTGACTTCGGTGGGAATGGACTGCATTCAGTACCTCACAGGAACCACGGAGGTTGCTGTTGTCTTGTTTTATGAGAAAATTACTATACAACTGGAAAACAAAGTATTTTCCAGCTTCAAACAACCTTTTCTTCTGAAGAACCTCTCTCTTGTAATGACTTGCTTAAATCCATTGGACCTTCTTCCACTAAAAAAGATTTAGAAAAACAATTAATGGGTTCTTTAAAGCAGAGTTGTAACTGCTGTGACTAAATTATTATTGATATAGTGAATCAACTACTGTGAGGTTTGTTTTTACAAGATGTTGAGTTT
Source organism: Natator depressus (assembly GCF_965152275.1). NCBI lineage: Eukaryota > Metazoa > Chordata > Testudines > Cheloniidae > Natator > Natator depressus. Next base: position 68,490,883 of record NC_134237.1, on the reverse strand, counting down.
AATAAACGTTTGATATGGTGCTATGATGTAGCTTTCATTATGGAGCAAAATGAAGGTTGAATGCTGTTGTTTCATTTATTTGACTGCTCCTGTAAATGAGACTATGCTTCTCATTCTAGATTCTCCCAAACACTTTGAATACTATGGGTCTATTCTGTTGTATCAGTTTCACACCCATATACATTCATTTAGTTCAGTGGGTGCTTAGCACTGTTGGAAAAAAAAAAGCCATTTATTTAGGTGCCTAAAAACGGTGCAGGAGAGATAATGACTTCATAGTCATGGTTATACAGAGCTTTTTGTTTAAGAGCAATTTTTCTAAGTTCTCTTAAATGCATAGACTTAGGTAGATTGTCATGAAAAATTCTGTGTCCCTCAGGAGCGGATGTAGAGTTTCTGGTGCAAATAGACTTAGTAGCCTAACTTTAGGCACTGTTTTTGGAATATATTGGCTGATGGCAGTAGTCACCACCCACTCATAAACAGAGAGAAAACATTTTCATTTTTGCCAACTCTCATTATATTATTGCGAGTCTTGCAATATTTGGTGTTTTATTTCCATCGTCAGCAGCTGGAATCAGGTTATTGCCAATCTGAGCTTTTGTTTTAAAAACAAGTAAATTTTCTGTCCTTGTAACTGTGCAGAAAAGCTTGAAAACATGTATCCTAAACATTCCAACACCAGAAGGCAAATGAAAAGAACCCCCAAATTAATATATCTCCACATTTTGTGCTCCAGGACTCAGATCCACAAATGGATTTAGGCACCTAAAGCCAAAATTTAGGCACCATTGATATCCTCAACCCTCCTGCTAATCTGCTGCCTAAACTGGAGGTGCCTAAACTCACTTTGTATCTACATTTTTGCTGTTAAAATCCCACTTAAATTCCTGCCTTAGGCATGCACACAGTGCCTCAGTCAAGGCACCGGAGAGACTGACTCATGCCTAAGTCCCAGCAGGGTGCTCAAATGTGGTAAAACTAGACGTTCCCCCTGCCTATCTTGCCTGGGGGGCCCAATCCAGTAGGCGTTCTCAGAGGATACCTAACTCCACACAAAATGAATGGGACAAGGAAGAAGAGGCCTACTTTTAGCCCACTTGTTAGGGAACTCAGGGGATGACCCCAGTTCAATTTCCCCCTCTGCCTGATGCGGCAAAGGGATTTAAATATTTGTCTCTCACATATACAGTGAGAGTCATTCTCTCTCTGGCCCAATGCATATTAAATCATTTATATACAGTGGAAAAGCTTCATCAAGAGAGACCAACATTAGAATATCCCTTAGTGTATCAAGACACCCACATTACAATTTGTAGGAGGCAGTGCAGGTGGACTCAGTTTAATGTTGAACTTTCCCCAAACAAAACATTTTGATTCTGTTTCACAAACCAAAATACTTTTGATTTGGATCAAATGGAATATTTTGTTTTGATTTTCCTGATGGAAACTTTTGGTTTTCAGCTGAAAGTTTTCAATTTTCATGCTTTTGAAAATTTTTCTGTGGAAAGTTTGCAATGACAATGATATTTTTGTGTATGTAATTGAAATTTTCAATGGGGGTGTGTGTGTGAAAAAACATTTTCTAAGCAGGTCTACTGTTAACACTGATGGCCAGTCATGAAAGGAAGGAGAGAGTCATTCAGAATATGAAGAGCTGCACAATCTACTGTGATGTTTCATTTTGCTAGCTCAAGTGGGCAGAATTTGGTTTATTGCGGAGGCTTGACAAAGTACCATTGCTTCCCCTCCCACCAGTTCAACCCCTGCTGATGACTGTCCCTATTAAAATATTGTGCTGCTTGATGGGCTTGTGTTTACATATTTGCTGTAATCCTTGGGGTTCATTTTTAGCACAGTAAATGTATTATATGGCCTTTGAAGACTAGAAAACAGCAGCCTTGATTCTTGTTATAGTGTTGCAGAAACGAAACTGTAATTATGGCTGAAGAAGTGCTTTTACATCCAACCTGTATTTTCAATAATTTACAAGTTTAAATAAGAAATTCCTTTTGGGTGAAATTTCGTATGCGTTGGGGATAATGATACTTCTTCTGTAAAGTGCTTTGAGAAATATAGTTGAAAAGTGCTATACAAAAGCTGAGTTTTTAAATTTATTATTATTATTTCAAGTCAAAGATGAATACTTTGGGATGTTTGGGGAAAAAAACCCTTTGAGACATTTTTGAGTGAAGGAGGTGTTAAAAATGTTTTTCATTCTTTTGGAAAATTGTTCTGTGTGTTTTACTCTGCTTGGAGAACTCAAACTTTTTGTAAGTTCAAATTTGGCATGTCATGAGGAATGCGTGATCTGCCTAGTTTAAAAAAAAAAAAAAAGAATTGCTTGAGAAATCAAGCTATAACCAAGTGAAAACAACAGACTAGCCATGTCCACTATGAACTTAGTACATACATTTATCCAAGTATTAGCAAGTGCAAGTGTGCCTTTGTCTTCACTGAAATAAATAGCTTATGTCAAATGTTGAATATAAATATTAATAAACAATTTTAAAAATTTATTACCACACTTCCAGTAGTACTCATTTATATGGAATATATGATGATTACATGTTGTTTATTTAAGACACAGAAACTGAGTATAAACCAACTCCATTAGTGCAACCTTATGGCTGTGATTGTGCATGCAATAAGGTCAAGAAATTTAGACTTCCCAAAATAACTGTAACTTGTTAAGGGGGAGGAAAGATGGGCCACTTGGTTTGAAAATAAAGAAACTGAACTTTAATTTCAATATCTTAATGGAGAGGATTACGCTGACTTTGTTTCTTATATTGTGTGGTTGCAACAGACAACTTAATTTATGAAGAATTTATATAACAAACCTAGAACTTTCAATGTGTCACTACTCACTAATTACTGCTCATCTCTGGTCTGCCAAATTTATGTCTGTTCCCAAAATACTGTTTTTTATTATTCTCCATGTGTGGAATCTTTTTGTTTGCGCATAGTGAACTACATAAACTTCTTTGTCAAGATTTTTCATGATGCGGAAGCCAGCATATTTCAATAAGTTTTTCCTTTGTTTCCTTTTCAGAATTGATTTGTACCATCATGAACTGGTTATATGTTCCTGTAACATTTAGGTATTTAAATAGTTCTAGCTTCACACACAGAGCAATTCTCATTGCATGACACTGAAAACAAATTTTTATGAAATCTTTGTAATCTTATATTTTATTGTGACTCCTTCACACTGACACTCCCTCAACAATCCCCAAAAAGATGTTGGATACTGATTCATAGATGCATATGTTCTAAGGCCAGAAGGGACTATTATGATCATCTGGTCTGACCTCCTGTATAACATAGGCCATAGAACTTCCCCAAAATAATTCCTAGATGGTAACTTTTAGAAAACATCCAATCTTGATTTTAAAATTGCCAGCAAGGGAGAATCCACCATGACCTTTGGTGAATTATTCCAGTGGTTTAATACTGCATTGGGCCCAAACATTGTGGTCTGTCTGCACAAAAAATTCTAACAAAACCCACAAAAAAATCTTCTAATCCTTGACTTCTGATGATACTGTACAAAACACTTAATCCTTGCTCCTGTGAGGAAGGTTAATGGCTAATAGTATCCAATTAAATCTGTAGACACAGTTTGTAGTGAATAATTTATTCAGTTAATCTGTCCTTTTTTTGTTTGCAGATTATACAGATTTGTTCAGTCCATGAAAACATTCTACAAATGATTCATGTAAACATATTTCAACTGTCTATTGTTCACTATCTGATGCAAATGTTTTTTTCCACTTATGTTATACCAATAAAATTAAAACCAGCAGGATCTTATTAAAGAGGAAAAGGCAAAATGCCACATTTATTGTGAATACAGAAAGAATCATAGTAAGCAGTTAGTTATAGCTATAACATTCCATTCAATCTCATATTTATTCACACATTCATTCATACAAACACACACACACACACAGGTTCTGCAAGGTTGTTATCATAGTTACCAGCCTTAGAGTTGCTCATGCCAAGCCACTGGCCAGGTGGCCTGGACATGAGGAGGGAGCAGGGCCTTGTCAGATGCTCATCTGATGCTCCTGGAAATTGGTTTGCAGAATCAGACCCCAAAGTTCTCACTTTCTAGAGTCCATTTTTATAGGAATTTCTTCCTATGCCAGTCTATGGGAATTGCTTCATCATGCTGTTGCTGAATCAATCAGCAGATAGCACATTCCTGACGGCTCCGTGCTGCTAGATGTTATCTTGTTCTTTGGTTCTCCCATTCTTGAGGCTGTTGGGTGGATTCCAGTCTGCCCTCCGGGGGTCCTCTGGTTATTTCCACTTGACGCCTTCTTCAGCCGATGGACACTGGATTCTTAGGCTGGCACCTCCCTGATCATTCAGTTATTATCCACACCAAGCATCCATCCACATACATCCTCTATCTCTATTTTAATCACAATTGTTAATACAACAAAAGGGCGGGGAGTCTTTGGGTGCTGTTTCTGTTGTTACCGAGTATTGCTTTGAGTCTCTCTCTGTGTGAATTGCTTTGAGAACAGACTCTGTCTTAGAATGTAGTAACGCAATCAGCAGCTTGCAAGTTTCACACATAGGGGGAGAGAAACAGTACCAAAAACCAAGAGACCTCTTAATTGGTAATACCCTAGAATTTAAACTATGGGGAATCACACTCATTTGTGATTTTAATACAGAACTTCTTTAATATGATCCAACACTTATTCAGTATTTTTGCTTAGGTATCCCTCCTTTGTGATTCGCCACCTAAATCATGTAGTATAATTTCTGACAGGATGCTTGAAATTTTCATAGACAGGAGGTGAGCTCAAATAAGATACTTGCTGTGTGAACCTCTGTGCAGACACATTCACACAACTATTTGTGAGTCTTTTTCTTTCTGGAAATATTCTTGTGAATGAAAAAAATCCCATCAGGGATTATGAATGTTCACAGCAACCAATCAAAGTGATCTTGAATACCAAAGCCAAGTTGTGAATTTTGCTTGAACAAATGTTTTCAAGTACATTTTTGCACTAATTGTCTACTGGGTCACTGCCTGTTGGCAATGGCGAGAAAGCTGGGAAAGCAGTCCCACGCCCATGCTTGTGAGTTCCTGTCCCAGGCATAGGCCTTTGCTGTGTCTGTGGTGTTTTCCCCTGCTGGCTGGCTCTGTTGCATCTGGGTACTTCTGGGCTGTGCTGTTGTGCAGCATCTCTTTCTCTGGCTACTGATCTGCATGTGCCTGGCTTCCTTACTGTTGTAGGGAGTCTGCTTGGCACCAGCACTGCTTTGCACCAGCAGTGAGCCTCTTCAGGCTTTCTGTGGCCCCAACGCCTGGAAGGCAGCTGCATTTAGTCTCTGGGCTCCCTCTTCAACCATGAAGGACACACAGGATACAGAGGAGTGGCTTCTCATCCTCATGAAATCTTCCACTCCTCAGCATGTAATAACCTTGGGCACGTTATCAGGTGAAGGAGCAAGGTTGTAACTGTGTGTGGGCATGTGTGGGTGCACCTGTGTGTTGGTGTATAGAGGTGAATTAAGGAGCCTGTCTTGGGGATTGTGACTGGCTGGCTGAATCCACTGTAGTAATGCCAACCACAAGCATTCAAAAGTCATGAGTCTGGTCCCCCCAGAAGTCAAGAAATTGGTTTGAAAAGCAGGTGATTTAAAAATATATATGCATTTTAAAATTGCCTTCTGGTTACTGAGCCTTTAGGGTTCATGTTTTCAAGCTTTTCTCCAAAACCATGAGGGCTGCAAACTGACTTTTATTTTTTTAAATGAAAGCTGAGATTGTCCAGTAATAACATGATTCCAGGAGCTGGGGGTTTAAGAAAAGCACCCAATAACATAAGACTGGTGATAAAATCATGCATATTGGCAACACTGCCATTGCCTGCCTGGGTTGTAGTAGTGGTATTTGTGGGAAGAAAAGCATCAAGTTTGGGAAAGGGGCAGATATAAGTGGAAGGTGAGAGTCCTCTGGGGAGTTGGTAGGGCTGCAGGAGATGACAGTATAGGCAATCACATTTCAGTTCATGTTTAAACAGCAAACAATAAATCTTTTGCTGGCAGAGCCTAAAAACAAAGTAGTGACATTTTAAAAGCAGACACTAATTTTTTTAGGAGTCTGTGTAATGAATATTAATAATAATTTAATGTTCCTAGAGCTGCTGCCTAGAACCAACACTTCTGTCTTTATTAAGTGCAATGATGTTTCTGAACATTTCTGGAGAAACAGAAGCCCCTATTTTATACCCATAGCCTAGTGCAGGGATCGGCAACCTTTGGCACGCGGCCCATTAGGGTAATCCACTGGTGGGCCACCAAACATTTTGTTTACGTTGACCATTTGCAGGCATGGCCTCTTGCAACTCCCAGTGGCTGCGGTTCACTGTTCCCAGCCAATGGGAGCTGCGGGAAGTGGCGGCCAGCACGTCCCTGTGGCCCGCCACTTCCCACAGCTTCCATTGGCCGGGAATGGCAAACTGCGGCCACTGGGAGCTGCAGGAGGTCGTGCCTGCGGACGGTCAATGTAAACAAAATGTCTCGTGGCCCGCCAGTGGATTACCCTAATGCGCCGCATGCTGAAGGTTGCCGACCCCTGGCCTAAAGGTTGGAGCATTCACCTGGCATGTGGAAGCCCTAGGCTTGAATCTCTACGCTGGACTGAGGACTTGAAACTAGGTTTCTTCTCCCTCTGGTGAATGCCCTAACCACCAGGCTATTAGTTATTCTGGGGTAGCTCTCTCTCAAACTCTCTTGTTGAAGCTGTCCCACTTTGTATAAAATACTTGAAGGGTCCCTAGGCCAGAGAAAATGAGTGACCCTTTAGCCCCGTTGAACATTTTTGTTCAACCTGAAATGAAACGTTTCCTTTTTTTTTTCCAATTCACCAAAAATTTTGCAAGATTTCAATTTCTGTTCAACCCAAACGAAGATTGGTTCTTGATTTTTTCCAGAACTGCCACTGAATTGAAAAACCAGCTATTTGCACAGCTCTATTTATTATGACCATATTTATAACCCCTCAAGTAAACCATTAGAAAAATGATGCCAACCTGAGATACAATGAATAAGGGATTTAAATTTAATGTTTAGCTGCAAGCATAATTAATTGGATCTTGTTAAGGCTTGCATACCCTTGCTCTGTATCACTCCACAATCAATATACTGATGGGCATGATAACAGCAAACAACATACAAAGGGGAAAAAAGTTTATTAAAAAAACATATATTGATCCAAAATCAGTTCAGCTGAAGTTCTTGTGACATACAAAATCCATCCGTTTTCTTCTAAGCTGGATTTAAAATTAAATGGCTGTTTTGCTGATTTTTTTTTTTTTTAGTTCTATAACATCTGTTCTCTTGACTCTGGCTTCTGAATAGATAGGTCTTGTCAGCATGTTTCAGCTCTAGTTTACAGTGCAAAGAATCATTCCTTCCACCTCATTTTCAAAGAGGTTTTAAAAAGTGGAATCAGAGTTTAGCGCTCTACTTGGGCGGTAGAACTGAAGTTAGGCTCTCTTTATTTTATTTTTTTTAAAGCTGGATTTCAAAAGTAAAGTTCCCTCTTTCGGTAATGACTCACAGCAGATTTCCAGAAATGGTGCTGGCAGGCATCTTCATAGTATCAGATCTTAAGAAGAAAGTAGGCATGTTTAAACAGCTAATCAAATGCTACTTTTGAGAAAACACTTCTACTTTTTAACATATCCAGATAGCTTTCACACATGTTTTGTGCCTTCTTAGCACACGATTTTGCCTTTTAGGCCTTATCAAAATGCACTTCTGAGTAGTATTAAGGAAAACTGAATGATTAATACAGTCATTCTACAACTTAAGAAAATATCTTACAACTTATAAAGCTCTGTGTTCAAAACTTATTGATATGGTTCTGATGTGCATGGCTTAACTTAAACTTGTTTAGCTGCATGGTACACAAGGCTTTACTAAATTTGCGGCATAAGTGTTTAGAGCAACAAACATCTCGATAGCAAAGTAAGTGCTTCCAGAATGGCTGCTTCCAAACCAGCAGTGCTGTACAGGTTGGTGTAAACTGTACACATTACCTTCTCCCACGATTCCATGGATTGCTAACTACTAGATTGGAGTTAAGTGTTGATACTCTAATATAACTGTGGGGAAATTTTTTTTAACATGGATATGCAATTTAAATTGCATATTAAGTTAAACTGCTTTCAAAAGCAGTTTCATTCTGTGATAGTCTAGACAGCACATTAGAAAATTATCTACCAGCCAGTTTAATAAACACATCCCTCTATTTGATGTGCAGTAGTGGTTTGGGGTTTTTCTGACAGTGCTTATGCTCTTGAAAAGGGTAAATGGATGCTTTTAATGGTTTGAAGGACCAAGTATAATATGTGACAAGTATTGTCTTAATCCTCCCACTGGTATGCACTTATGAACACTATGTATCTGAGAGGAAGATAAAGCCATAAAACTTTAACATTCAGGTAACATCCCAGATATGAAACCTCCTATGTAGTGATGTAGATAGCACAGGAAATGAGCAAAATGTAGGCAACAACACTGAATGATTAACAGGTTATTTTTGAAAAAAGAAAAGGAGTACTTGAAAGTGAGCAGTAGCTCACGAAAGCTTATGCTCAAATAAATTTGTTACTCTCTAAGGTGCCACAAGTACTCCTTTTCTTTTTGCGGATACAGACTAACACGGCTGCTACTGTGAAACCTGAGGTTATCTTTGAGAGAGGGAGGGGTAGGAATCTTCAGTTAAACTCCCAAGACTGAATCCCTGTCCCCTCTTCCACCTACAGTATGCTACTGCAATATAAATTAGCCAGAAAGCTGCTCTAAAGGGGCAGATTAGAGTTTATCCTGGTACAAAGCAGTCCTTGGGCTATGCCATTCACACTTCTCCTTTCTCCATGTTGGGTGGTGGGTCAGTATGCCTGGTGGAATGCAGGTCTTCCGCCACCACAGTAGTTGGTTGTACCCGGTGTAATTTACGGTAGCCCTGAGTTTCAAATGAAACTATAACCAGCTCAAATTGAACACATACCCCTGGAAAAAATAATGAAGATAATTTCCCCTGCTCCCTCTTTGCAATTATTCTTCATTTTCTCATGCTTTTGCACTTCCTGGTTACGGCTGGAGCTAAAACTAAAACTGCCAAATCACACCATAAAGGCATTCATTTCCAATGACAGGCCTGAAGCAAAATTCAGCCTCTGAGCATCCTTGAATCATTTAGGTGCTTTAGATCTATATATGGATACCCAATCTGCAAATAGACTTTCTATGTAACAAGCTGAACCAAATTTCTGGATATTAACACCTGTTAGAGGGCTTATTCCTTCACCCTCCCACTTCGCTGGTCCTTCTCGCATGAACAGAGAGCAACAATACCTAAAGTCTGAAGGTGCAAGCAATTCAATATTTATTGGGGTGAACTTCCAGCAAGCTTAAATCCAAGTTCCTTTTTCCTTATTTTCGAATCCCAACTTACTTCCTGTTTGCTCCTAATTTATATAGTAATATTGTCAGCTATACCTTAACCAATCATTTTACTGAAATTTACCTAACGAATCCTAACATACTGTAACATGATTAGCTAACGAATTATATCCGACCACCTTAATTAGTTTACACCCAGCAAAATTAATTATAGAGCAGACAGAAATAATCACAGAACCAGACAGAGACCATGCAAATAAACAATAGCAAAGTGGGAACTATAATGACAAAACAATAGAGAAGTGAGGATTTCACAACTACATCTATAAAGACCCATTTTGCAGAACCTAGATGTCTAAATTTTAGGGATTTTCAGAATGGGGTGCTTAAAGTTAGGCTTCTAAAAACATATACTGATGTCTAATTTATGCGACCTGATTTTCAAATGTGCTAAGCTCCCAGCAGTTGCCTTCAAGTCTTGGCTGTGATATTTATCAAAATGGAGAGGAACTGCTCATCATTATATTTACTCAATTATTTATAAAGCTTTATAAAAAAGCTTTAAATAGTTTGAAGCATAAAATATAAAAGAACTAAAAAAAAGAAAACAGTCAATTTTTAGATGTGAATCATTTTACTTAATGTAGTTTTTGGATTTTTGTAAGAAATCTAAATGACAGTAGAAATATGGCTGAGATGCTATGGAAGGGAGAGTGTAGCTAAGCTACTTGGCAGTAGCTGCACTGGTATATGCAATTATGATAGATAAAACAGAATCACAATTACCCAAAGTGCTTTGCTGACACTGAATGCGTCTGGTCAGTCGGGAGTTTGAATAATCAGAAGTCAAAATACAATGAGTCCATTGACCAGAGAGGTACAGTACTGCATGTAATGCTATGGTAGAGGAGTAGAAAGATATAACTATCAACAGGCAGATAGATATTTCCTGCATGTTATATGGAATAACACAATGGATGAAAGCTTTCAAATTAATAAGAAGTTTTTCAGTGAACCCATTGCTGGTAGGGAGGTAGATAATAAGGGTTCAGATCATCAAGATTCTACAGCCTGGCTTATTAAATTAAAATGATTTTTTTTTCTGTTCCAAAAAAACAAGAACCCCATCTGTAACTAGTAATTATTGACTGCACTGTGCATATCATTTGCTTTTACAATGACTGTTTCTTGTTATTCTTTTTTTTTTTAACAGTAATTCTCCATTTTAGGCCTTTACTTATTGAACATAAACTTTCAGTTACTAGACAAATGGCCTGAAATGTCCGGTGTATCTTTCCTCATTTCCATCCCAGCTCTGCCGAAATCAATATACCATTAACTATTTATGGTTATGTTACACTGTATGTGCCCACCTTCTTATGCTGGAAGCTGCTCTCTTGGGTGACTGGGGGATTCTGGCCTCCTGCTTCTTCCATCTAAACATTGTTAAATTTTAAAATATCCAATATGTAGTCGTGACCATGGTTTAAAATGCATACCTACCCCCCCTACTCCCAACATACACACACAATTTTTTTCTGCTTCTTGGAGGTTCTGAACTTCTGGTTAGCATACAAACTTAATCTGCATTCAATACAGCACAGGAAAACTACCAGACCCAACTACAGACCATCTTTTTGTCTACAATAATGTTTGGTTTGGTTTTCCTTGGATGAAAATGAATGTGGAGAAGAGAACTTACTGCTAAATCGTGAAGCTAAAGGATAGCGAATGCCTCTGGACAAACATAAGTACATTTTTTCCCAAGTACTTTTGGATAGTACTCAAGAGAAATTCTATTTTAAAAAAGAAAAATGTTATTTTACAAGGACTGATTTAGACCAAATGTCATGGTTTTTCAGTGTTAAAATTTAATGAGAACTAGTTATATGCAAGTATGGTGGAAGGATGCGGCTTAAGATTTTTTATAAATTTGTTCCAGATAAATATCACAACCAACTTGCTTTCTTATGTACATAATTGAAAACATTGTTTTAAATGAAATTTCATAAAGGGAAGTTTCACTATTTAATTTAAATATAAAGGTATTTATCTTGTTTTCGTCACTTTTTCTTACCACATTTGCGAATTATTAATTGATTTGGATCAATTTCTGTCTTCATATGTGCCCCTGCAACTCCATCTGACATAAAAATTATGGTAACACTTTGAGGGAATGATCCTAACTCAGTACAACTGGGATAACTTCGTTGATTTAAATACAGTTACACCAATTGACACCAGGTGAGGATCTAGTCCTCACTGTCTGCCACATAGCAGATATTCCTGCATGTGTGAAGACAGAATTTGATCTTTCCCTTTTAAACAAGGGCTTGCTCTTTTCCTTATGTGTTCATACAATGAAATCATGTTCATAATGTTGAATTTGCAACATCTCATTCATTTCCATGACAATTGCCTATGACATCAAACACACAGGATTGCTAATTCATTGCGACATCAAACAAAAGAAGGTGAGCTGTGAGATTAAAAAGGTTTTATTGAGACACCAATACTTGAAACCACAGCTGGTTGAAAAATGTTAACAATTCTCCTGTTTTTTTTAATCATCTATAGGGATGGCTGAAAATTTTCAGAATTCAATAAATGTGTCAATATTTGATTGAAAAATTTCTACCAGTTGGCTTTGAAACAACATTAAGGGGATTAATACAGAAAGTGGCTGATCAGCTTTATAACTCTATATATGAATATTCTCCTTTTAAAACTTATTCCACAATTTAATATTTCAGAGCAATTTGGGTGGTAGCACATAATTACATTGCATTGCTCCTTTGGGATACAATGAGTCTGGATGCACTTTTGCTTTTGGCAGCATGTGGGAACAACCATAAATTAGTATCATGACCTACTATGACAATTGCTTTTTGAAATTTCTGAAATTTTCCCATTTTTTATGACCATGGAAAACTTCAGAAAGATGCATTCTTCACTTATTGGTGGGAATTTGCCCACAACTCCCATGATCTAATATGCTTGACTACAGGCCTGAATACTGAGTTGATAACCCAACATCTTTTTAGTTAAAACATAAGAGCTGCTGTATGAGTCAGACATCTTGCCCAGTATCCTGTCTTCGATAGTGGCCTATACCAGAGCTTCAAGGGCCAATCATGTAGTGATCCACCCCCGTCTTCCACTCCTGGCTTCTGATGGGGTTTTAGGGTTGCCCAGAGCATGGGGTTGCATCTCTGACCATTTTAACTAAGAGCCATGAACTCATTCAATTCTTTTGTGAACCAAGTTTGCTTTTGACCATGACAGCATCCCATGGCAGAGTTCCACAGTGCATTGTGTGAAAAAGTACTTATTTTTGTTTGTATTAAACGTTACCTATTAATTTCTATTGGGTGATGCCTGGTTTTTGTATTGCATGAAAGAGTAAATAACACTTCTGTATTCACTTTTTCCACACCATTCATGATTTCATAGACCTCTATCTTATTCCTCTTTAGTCATCTCTTTTCCAAACTGAACAGCCCTAATCTTCTTAGTCTCTTCTTGTATGGAACCATACCCGTATCATACCTTTGATCATCTTTGTTGCCCTTCTCTGAACCTTTTCCAGTTCCTCTCACTTCTTTTTGAGATGGAATAACCAGAACTGGACACACTATTCAAGGTGTGGATGCACCATGGATTTATATAGTGGCATTATATTTTCTGTCTTATTTTCTATCCCTTTCCTATTCATTCCTAACATACTGTTAGCTTTTTTGACTGCTGCTCTTCATTGAATGAAAGTTTTAAGAGACAGTGACTCCAAGATATCTTTCTTGAGTGGTAACAGCCAATGAAAACCCATCATTATATAGGTATAGTTGGGATCATTTTTTTCAATGTACCTTACTTTGCACTTATCAACTTTGAATTGCATCTGGCATTTTGTTGCCCACTCACCCAGTTTTGTGAGAGCCTTCTGTAACTCTTCACAGTCTGCTTTGGACTTCGCTATCTTGAACAATTTTTGTATTGTCTGCAAACTTTGCCATCTCATTATTCACCCCCTTTTCTAGATCATGAATGAATATGCTGAATAGCACAGGTCCCAGCATAGATCCTTGGGGGACCCCCACTGTTTGCCACTCCCCATTATGAAAACTGACCATTTGTTCCTACCCTTTATTTCCTGTCTTTCAACCAAGTACTGATCCAGGAGAGGACCTTCCCTCTTATCCCCTGGCTACTTAGTTTCCTTAAGAGCATTTGGTAAGGACTTTTCCAAAGGCTTTCTGAAAATCCAAGTACACTGTATCGACTGGTCACCCCACTCCACATGCTTGTTGACTTCCACAAAGAATTCTAATAGACTGGGGAGGAATGACTTCACTTTACAAAAGTCATGTTGACTCTTCAGAAACAAATCATGTTTGTTGATGTGTCTGATAATTCTATTCTTTACAGTAGTTTCTATCAATTTGCCTGGTTCTGAAGTTAGGTTCACCAACCTGTAGCTACCTGGATCTCCTCTGGAGCCCTTTTTAAAAAATGGTGTTCCATTAGACACTTCTCAGCCATCTGGTACAGAGGCTGATTTCAGTGGTGGGTTACTTACTACAGTTCATAATTCTGCAAGTTCATATTTGAGTTCTTTCAGAACTCTTGGGTGAATACCATCTGGCCCCAGTGACTTATTACAGTTTAGTTTATCAATTTGTTCTAAAACCTTTTCTACTGACACATCAATTTGGGACAGTACTTCAGATTTTTCGCCCAAAAAGAATAGTTGTGGATATCTCCATCATATCCTCTGCAGTGAAGACTGATGCAAAGAATTCATTTAGTGTCTCTGCAATGGCCTTGTCTTCCTTGAGTACTCCTTTAATGCCTTTGTCATTTAGTGGCCCCACTGCCTCTTTGACGGTCTTCCCGTGTTGGATCATATTAAAAAAGTTCTGTATTAAAATCACAAATGAGTTTGATTCCCCATAACTTAAATTCCAGGGTATTACTAATTAAGAGGTCTCTTGGTTTTTGGTACTGTTTCTCTCCCTCTATATGTGAAACTTGCAAGCTGCTAATTGTGTTAGTACATTCTAAGACAGAGTCTGTTCTCAAAGCAATTCTTTGTAACAACAACTACTCACACAGAGAGAGACTCAAAGCAATACTCTGTAAGAACAGAAACAGCAACCAGAGACTCCCCGTCCTTTTGTTGTATTCATCTTGCTTTGTTAACAATTGTGATTAAAATAGAGATAGAGGATGTATGAGGATGGATGCTTGGTGTGGATAATAACTGAATGATCAGGGAGGTGCCAGCCTAAGAATCCAGTGTCCATCGACTGAAGAAGGCGTCAAGTGGAAATAACCAGAGGACCCCCGGAGGGCAGACTGGAATCCACCCAACAGCCTCAAGAATGGGAGAACCAAAGAACAAGATAACATCTAGCAGCATGGAGCCGTCAGGAATGTGCTATCTGCTGATTGATTCAGCAACAGCATGATGAAGCAATTCCCATAGACTGGCATAGGAAGAAATTCCTATAAAAATGGACTCTAGAAAGTGAGAACTTTGGGGTCTGATTCTGCAAACCAATTTCCAGGAGCATCAGATGAGCATCTGACAAGGCCCTGCTCCCTCCTCATGTCCAGGCCACCTGGCCAGTGGCTTGGCATGAGCAACTCTAAGGCTGGTAACTATGATAACAACCTTGCAGAACCTGTGTGTGTGTGTGTGTGTGTGTGTGTGTGTGTGAATGAATGTGTGAATAAATATGAGTTTGAATGGAATGTTATAGCTATAACTAACTGCTTACTATGATTCTTTCTGTATTCACAATAAATGTGGCATTTTGCCTTTTCCCCTTTAATAAGATTCTGCTGGTTTTTATTTTATTGGTATAACTCCTGCTTCTGGTGTACTTAAAAATGTTTTTACTATTAGTTTTTGCCTCATCAGCAAGTTGCTTCTCAAATTCTTTGTTGTCTTGCCTTATTATACTTGCCAGAGTTTGTGTACCTTCTTGTATTCTTGCTAGGATTTGACTTTCACATTTTAAAGGATGCCTTTTTGCCTTAGTGGCCTCCATTACTCTGCTGATTAGCCATGGTGACATTCTTTTCGTTCTTCTACTCTTTTTTTTTATTTGAGGTATATATTTAATCTGAGCTTCTATTATGGTTTTTTTAAGTAGTCACCATACTGCTTTCAGGCATTTTACCCTTGTGATTGCTTTTTAAAATTTCCGTCTAACTAGCAACCTCATTCTTTTGCAGTTGTCCTTTTAAAATTAAACGTTACTGTGGTGTGTTTTTTTTTGTTTGCTATTTTCTCCCCTAAAAGGATGCTAAATTTAATTACATGATGATAATTGTCATAAATATAAAGGGAAGGGTAAACACCTTTAAAATCCCTCCTGGCCAGAGGAAAAATCCTTTCACCTGTAAAGGGTTAAGAAGCTAGGATAACCTCGCTGGCACCTGACCAAAATGACCAATGAGGAGACAAGATACTTTTAAAAGCTGGGAGGAGGGAGAAAAACAAAGGGTCTGTGTCTGTCTGTGTGATGCTTTTGCTGGGGACAGAACAGGAATGGAGTCTTAGAACTTTGTAAGTAATCTAGCTAGATATGCGTTAGATTATGATTTCTTTAAATGGCTGAGAAATTAAGTTGTGCTGAATAGAATGAATATTCCTGTCTGTGTGTCTTTTTGTAACTTAAGGTTTTTCCTAGAGGGATTCACTATGTTTTGAATCTAATTACCCTGTAAGGTATTTACCATCCTGATTTTACAGAGGTGATTCGTTTTACTGTTTCTTCTATTAAAATGTTTCTTTTCAAAAACTGAATGCTTTTTTCATTGTTCTAAGATCCAAGGGTTTGGGTCTGTGGCCACCTATGCAAATTGGTGAGGATTTTTACCAAACCTTCCCCAGGAAGTGGGGTGCAAGGGTTGGGAGGATTTTGGGGGGAAAGACGTTTCCAAACTACGTTTTTTCAGGAACCCAGATAAAGTTTGGTGGTGGCAGTGGAAGTCCAAGGGCAAAGGGTAAAATAGTTTGTACCTTGGGGAAGTTTTAACCTAAGCTGGTAAAAGTAAGCTTAGGAGGTTTTCATGCAGGTCCCCACATCTGTATCCTAGAGTTCAGAGTGGGGAAGGAACCTTGACAATAATTATTATTGAGGAGTTCAGCTATATTCACCTTGTAGACCAGATCCTTTGCACCACTTAGGATTAAATCTCTTGTGGGTTGCAGGACTAGCTGCCCCAAGAAGTAGTCATTTATGATGTCTAGAAATGTTACGTCTGCATAATGCTGTGAGGTAACATGAATCCAGGCAATATGAGGATAGTTGATATTACCCATTATTATTGTGTTTTCTGATTTTGTAGCCTCTCTAACCTCCTATAGCATTTCACAATCATTGTCACCATTCTGGTCAGGTGGTCAGTAGTATATTACTACTGCTATACTTTTATTATTCAAGCATGGAATTTCTATCCATAGGGATTCTATGATATAGTTTCATTCATTTAAGATTTGTCACCTTATTTGATTCTATGCTTTTTAAAAACATATAATGCCATTCCCCTGGCAGTGTGAACTACTCTGTCATTCCAATGTATTTTGTACTCTGGTATTACTGTGTCCCATTGATTATCCTTATTATACCAAATTTCTGTGATGTCCTTACAGCAATATTCTCATTTAATGCCAGGCACTCCAGGTCACCCATCTTAGTATTTAGACTTCTAGCCTTTGTATATAAGCATTTGTACATTTTGTGACTATTTAGTTGCTTGTCTTCATGTGTTATGTTTAAATGGAACTCTTTTATGTGTGTCTCCACCAGAACTATGTGCTCCTCCACACCTGTTGGGTTTCCCCCAGCCGTTAGGTTAAAAGAATCCTTTACAACCTTTTTTGATTTTACATGCCAACAGTCCGGTTTCATTTTGGTTAAGGTGGAACCCATCCCTCTTATATAGGTTACTTTTCCCCAAAAGGTTTCCTAATTCCTAAGAAATCTTAATCCCTCCAGCCTACACCATTGTCTCATCCATGTATTTAGGCCCTGCAGTTCTGCCTGTCTTACTGGCCCTGCGCGTGGACCTGGAAGCATTTCAGAGAATGCTACTATGGATATCCTGGACTTTAATCTAAGCCTAAGTGTGAGAGGATATTATGGCATCTTCTAGAAGGTGGATCCCAACTGTGGGATTATTTTCCTACGCTCCAGCTTGATGCTCTCCTGCCCTGAGACTTTCATCCTCCTTAACACCATAGGGGTAGTCAGACAGAAGGTGGAACTGCTCTACCATGTCTCTAAAAGTCAGCTTTATGTACTTCTCTGTAGTATCTGGAGGTGGGCGAAAGACAAAGTTTAGCTCCAGCGGTGTATTTCCTCAAAATTTGGATGTAATCAGACTCGGGGTATTAGTACTGTATAGATCAACTCTGATTTGGGATATCTATAGCTTAGTTTATCTCCTGGCATGTTGTCTTGGAAGGCTTAGGTTCCAGTTCTCTCTAAAAAAAGATTAAAACATAAGGACAAAATAAAGAGCTTATGATGCAATCACTGCTTATTATGTGAGTAGTCCCTTTTGAAGTCCATGGATCTGCTTTCACAAGTCAAGTCAATATTATTTATTTGTATTGCTGTAGCACCTAGATGCCCCAGTCATGGGCTGTGAATCTATTGCGCTAAGTGCTGTACAAACACAGGAGAAAAAGTTGGACTCTGCTGCCAAACCGTATTCAAACAAAATATGCTGGCCACATTTGTCAAATATTATTGCCTAAAGTTAGGCACTTATTCCACATTTGGATACCTAAACAAAGAGGCCCAATTCTCAGAAGTGCTGAGCACCTACTGTTCCCACTTAAGTCAATGGGTGTTTTGGGTGCTCAACAACACCTGTGAAAATCAGGCCCTTTTGTTTAGGTATCTAAATGTGCCTGTAATAGGCACCTTTGTTTGAAATTTTGCCCACTGTATAATGTAGTTTTATCTAACAGTGTTGGGTCGCCCTCAAAGTTATATAAGTATGATAGAATTGTAATTATGTAGTAGTAGAAATTGTAAAAGGGTATGAACATCAGTTCCATGCTGTTGAATTTCACTCTGTAACAAATGCAAGGCCAAAGTGCTAATTATTTCAGGCCAGTACAGGATAAAGAGTCTGTGCTGGAAAGCGATAAGAACTTTGAGAAAACAATGCCGTTCTTTAAAACAGCACCCTGACACTCTTCCCCTGCGGGGGCCCCGTGTCATGCCTATGTAAATCTTGGTATCCAAAGAGGGAAAAATAGATAGTGGGATAAAACTTGTTAAATGAATCAAGAGTCATAGATTGTGTTGTTAAGTAAAAGAATGAATGATGAGTGCATGGAATTGAGAGCCTGAAGCAGGGAAATAATTGGTTAGTAAATGATGCCAGCCTAATCCTAAGAATTTCAACCTTGGTATCGATGGGCCGAAGAATATGCAAAGTGGAGATAACTGGATGACCCCCGGAGGGCGAACGGGAATCCATCCAAAACGCATCAAGGAAGAACAAGAAGATAACAACTAGCCATCATGGAGCTGTCATGGATGTACCACCTGCTGATTGAGCTGATTGATGGTCATCTCAATTGTAAATTCAGCATGATGAAGCAACTTCCATAGACTTGTATTGAACCAGAGACCTATAAAAATTGGGTCCAGGGACTGTGTTCGAGTCTGGTTCTATGACCACCCTCCAGGAGCATCAGATGCGCATCTGACAACGACTCGGCTCCACTCTCGTGTCCAGGCCACCTGGCCAGTGACTTGGCACGAGCAACATCTAGGCTGGTAACTATAACAACCTTTTTGCAGAACCTGTGTGAATGTCTGTGTGTATGAATGAATTTATATAGAAATTGCATATAGTAATAGTTTGTTGTATTTACAATAAACGTGGCATTTTGCCTTGTCCCTCTTACAAGATCCTGTTGGTATCATTTTTATTAGTGTAACAACAGTACATTATGTACTTAATGACATATAAAATGACAATGCCAACACATTATGTTGACCTTATGTTCAGTTTTGCACTTTCACAACATTAGCTATTATGTATGTTTACAGCTATTAAACAGTTGCAATATATTAGCATATACTATATATTAGCATCTGTAAGAAGTACTTAGATTATTCTATGTACTGAGATAAGAACATGAGCTATAATGCCAAAAGGATATTTTCATTTCTAGATTTATATTAGTTAATATACTATTACCAGCAGGAGAGTGAGTTTGTATGTGTGTCTGTGGGGGGGGGGAGGATGAGAAAACCTGGATTTGTGCTGGAAATGGCCCTCCTTGGTGATCACTTTAGATAAGCTGTTACCAGCAGGAGAGTGGGGTGGGAGGAAGTTTTGTTTCATGGTCTCTGTGTGTATATAATGTCTTCTGCAGTTTCCACGATATGCTATGCATTCGATGAAGTGAGCTGTAGCTCACGAAAGCTCATGCTCAAATAAACTGGTTAGTCTCTAAGGTGCCACAAGTACTCCTTTTCTTTTTTCTTTTTACGAATACAGACTAACACGGCTGTTACTCTGAAACCTATCCTACTATTGGCAGTGAACCTGTGTTTAGGCATACTGTGAGAAAGCTTCCACATTAAACAGAACTTCTCCAAATAGAGATGAGGTAAACAGACATGAAATGTGGCAATATCTCTTCATTCAGAGGCCCATGAATGGAGCAGATAACTTGCTTTCTGTTATTTTGAACTGTAGTATGTATTACATGATCTGATGCATATTAGATTTTTGTGCACATTTATGTTTCTATATGAATATTAAATCATAAATAATAAAACTATTCATAAAAGTAACATTCCTATAAGGGCAACTTCCAGAAATGATTTCATAATTAAGAAGAGCTCATAGGTTGGCTCTGTGACATCCTCCTTGAAATTACAATGGTATGTACTATTGGTGGAAATTCTGGAAAATATCACTATATATTCATAGCTAGACAGGTAGTTTATATCAAACTACTCACTGTTACCAACAGCTGTATGGGACCCTGTGCATACAGTTTTAACATGCATTTCTTATGTTAATTTCAAATGCATGCTCTAAACTTGCAACATGTACTTAAATCTCCTTCATGCCTGTGTGCAGACTAAAAATTACTTTTCGTGGACAGCATGACATATTCTATATGTACATCCAGACATACTTGTGGTAAAATTATAATTAAATTAAAAACTAGTTTACTTTTAATCATTTATGCTCTTTATTTTTTGTATCTCGCTCATACTGGACAATGGAAATAGATCAGTTTCACATTTGTTTTGATCAGTTTCTAAGGAATTTTATTATTTTATGTTTTCATTAGAGCTGGGCAAACCATTATGGCTAGCACCCTGCCCCTAATCTCAAAGCAAAACTCAGTGAAAATGACCAGTCTTCAACTGATTTTTGGTCCAAATCATACAAAACCACAAATGTCACCTATTTTGACCCAAACCCTTAAATTGTCCCAGGTTTGCTTGAAACTAGGCTCATGTTCACCCAAAATATTTGAGAACCACAGTGGAAGTTTCAGTGAACATGGTGTGTTATTTGAATATGTAATGAAACCTGTAACCAGACAAGTGCTGTGTGGTTTGAGGGTACATTGTGTACTTTTTGCACAGCTTTAATTTGACGACTCCTTTCTCAGCCTTTAATAACGTGTGTTAGATTCTCAGCTCCAGTGAACTTTGCTCAACACTGAGAGGACTATCAGGAAGCTGGTTCTGGCTTCCTGATTCTGAATTTGGGGCCAATTCCTGCACTTCTTACACCCACTGAAGTCAGTAGCTGAAGTGAATAGCGACTTGTGTTCTATTTCAGATTCTGCCACCAACCTGCTGTGTGAACTTGGGCAAGTCAATTCACCTCTGTTTGCCCTCTCCACTTTGTCTGTCCGGTCTATTTATTTGTAACTTCTTTCAAGTCAGGACAGTCTGTTACTATTTGCTTGCACATCATCTAGTTCAATGAGGCCCTGATTTCAGCTGGGGTCTCTAGGCACTGCTGTAATACAAATAATTGACCACACTTGCTTAAGTCTTTCCCAGAGCAGGGCCTAATATTAGACCTTAATATCCAGTCTTGTGTGTGTGGATCAAATTTTTGCAATGTAACTTTTACTTCTGAACTTTTTAAAATGTAGCATTTTAAAAGTTTGGGCCTGAGAGCTTTGCTTAATGCAGGACAGGATTAAGCCTACTGTCTGTGGTGCTGTTTATTCACGTCTAGGGAAGTGTGTTATGTGTTAGGAATGAGCAATTCATTTCTGATAAAATAAGAACTGACATAAACGTTGGCTCAAAACCCTAAGTGAACCCATATCCCATCCTTTCTTATTAGTTTTCACTTTTGCACTCCACTACACTGCCTGATTCTGTCTGGGATTGGAATTGGAAGATACAAAATAGTATGAGAAGATGTATTCTCCTGGGGGCAGTTCCCCAGATGGTGTATATTGCCACAGCTCAGCAACAATGTACACCAGCTGAAGATCTGCCCACGGATTCTTCCAGTCCATTTGGCAGACCTGAGAGGTTTGGCTAAGTTTAAATACCTAAACTCTGCAGTCCTTATCCAAACCAAAGCCAAACCCCACATCTCCTGACTGGTGAGCCCCCAAAGTTTAATTCTTGTTACATTTTTCTTGTTCTCCTTTGTAGCACTATTAATGCGTACTTGGAGGAATGTGGATACATATAAGTGTTTTATGTTTTCCACTCTTTAAAGTTTCAAAGTTACATAAATCTCATGATTTCAAACTTTAAAATACAGCATCAGCATCTTTAATGATGTGTTTCTTTTTTGTGCTGATGTGAGAGGAAAAGACAATTTATTGAACAGCAAGTCTTCAGAAGTTTCTTTCCTGTACTAACACGGATTTGTATTCCAAGAATTATGGATATTTTTTTCTAGACTCTCAACACTCCCTATTGATATCTGTCTGTAGCAGACAAGATAAAACTGTTCTACTTCCCATTCAAGTACATTCAGAACTAAGGTTACTGCAGTGAATTGAAATGTGCCCACATGAGCCTTGAGAAGCAAGCAAAAGGTGCCTGAGCTCATTTTGTGTTTGACTCAAAGAACATTGGGAAGAGGAATCATTGGGTGTGGAGTTCTTATTATGAAGCTCTTACAAGAAAGCAGGGCAATAGCATTCCTATTGTTTATATTTGTACAATGTGGGCCAGATTGTGGCTTACCTTGTGTGGATGAGCAAAGAGGATCAGGGAGCATACAATTGCTTTTCCTTACAGTCCTGTGATGGAGCCAGATATTCCCCAAAGTCTCTTGGCATGAGACCTGGTCTGAGCATTTTTTTTTTGCTAGGCCTGCAAAATATTTTGCCAGTAATTCCCCTACAATTATTCACTTGTTGTCCACCATGTTTACATCCTACCATGAATTAATGAGAATAAACAACATAACCTCATTTATAATAATGTATAGCGAAACAGATATAAGGAATGGCAATATACAAAAACCTGTAGGAGAACACTTCAATATCCCTATACACACAATAGCAGATTTAAAGGTAGCCATCCTGCAGCAAAAAAAACTTCAGGACCAGACTTCAAAGAGAAACTGCTGAGCTTCAGTTCATTTGCAAATTTGACACCATCAGCTCAGGATTAAACAAAGACTGTGAATGGCTAGCCAACTACAAAAGCAGTTTCTCCTCCCTTGGTGTTCACACCTCAACTGCGAGAAGAGGGCCTCATCCTCCCTGATTGAACTAACCTCGTTATCCCTAGCCTGATTCTTGCTTGCATATTTATACCTGCCTCTGGAAATTTCCACTACCTGCATCCGACGAAGGGGGTATTCACCCACGAAAGCTTGTGCTCCAATACGTCTATTAGTCTATAAGGTGCCATGGGACTCTTTGCCGCTTTTAGAGAAACTATGCATCCTTTAAAACCAAGAATGTCCTTCTCTTTAGGCCCTTGCCAGTGTCCCTACTGATTTTACAGAAAGCAATGTTTTGCCTTGTTTTTGTAAACCCCAGCAGATTGGCCATCCAAAGGAGCTGCCAGGGGGATGAGCTGGTGAAGTGATAAGAGTTTGGGTGGAGACATATGCAGCCAGAGACCATTCCCAGGTCTGTCAGACAACACTGTTGCCATTGGGCATTCATGAAGGCTCCCATCTGAGCAACCAGATCAAAGTAGCCTACCTCACATACAGTATTAAGCTACATCTACACTTGGAGCTGGAGATGTGATTCCTATCTTGAGTAGACATACTTGCACTAGTTCAATAGCAATATAGCCATGGTAGCACAGGCAGCAGCGAGCAGTGGCACCAGCTAGCTGTTCGCAGTATATACCGTTGGGGGCCGGCTGGGTTTGTATTCAAGGCAGCTAGCCCATGCTGCTGCTCACTGCTGTCCATGTGACTGCAGCTGCACTCCTATTTTTAGTATACCAACTCAATGAGAGCTAGTAGGAGTATGGCAATTTGAGCTGGGAATCACTCTCCCAGCTCCAAGTGTACACGTAGCCTTAGATTCAGGGGGAGTTTGTCCTCTTTTAAAATTAGGGTAGTCTAATGATGACAGCGATGGGGGTTTGCATCATTTCTGTAAGATTGTGTAGCTCCCATGTAAATTCCTAATCAAATTCAGAATGTTTATTTGTTTTATCTATTAGTGTTTTGATAGGTGATCAAGGTAGACAGCACAGTTTTAGAGAGTGGTTTCAAACGCCCAGCCAAAAGAGCTAAGGCTGGCAGATAAACCATACCAGAGCCAGCCTTAGCATTTTTGCCTGGGTGTTTGAAACCACTCCCCACAACTGTAATGGGCTGCTGACTGCCATGATTACACCACCACGAACAAAGCCAGCATGAGGATCTGGGGGAGGCAAAACCTAACCTCAAACTTAACTCTTCTCTCCACACCCTTAGCCATTCTTGTATCTTGTGTTGCTTCCAGCACTCCAGTCCAATGATGCCAGCCTCAATCCTCCATTGTCTGCTTCTCCTACTGTGACCTTTCTTCCATGTTGTCCCTAAAACTTGGAATGCCCTCCTGGAACTGATCTGAAAAACTTCAACCCTTTCATCATTCAACCCCCTCTTTAAAACCAACCTTGTGATATCACAATGAAATCAGCCAGATAATGAGCATGACATCAGGACTAATTAGGAATAGTTAATATATAATCAACATTTTTTTCCTATACGTATTTTCTCCCATCCTTCATTTGTTGTTTTCTTATTATATAAGCGGTGCGGACTGTCTCTTACTGTATTGTGGGAACTTCTGTAATGCACATTATAAACAAAATAATATTATACATAAAATATGTGGAAGCAGGAACTCTTTGGGTCCCATCCCCCCTACCCTTCTGTTGCAAGAGAAGCAGAGCCCAGCTGCTTGTGCTGGAGTATATCTATAGTAAACATTTAGAAAAGTTTTACCAGTGCCAAATAAACTGGTGTTTGGGGGCGGGGAGCATCCTCTTTTGTATATCTCAGTCATCCTTTTTTGGTGTCTGGAATCCTCATTGTGTATGGATTTGATCCTACTGCCTCTCCAATGTAAAATGAATGATTGTCCTGGTTTCTGTTGTTTGTTCAATTCCACCTTAGTTCCAAGAGTGGTGTGCATTGTTTAATACTGTCCACACAGATCAAACTTCCAGCATAACTATACTGGAATCTCTCTTAAAAGACCATTCGCTAACTTCACTGCATCCAGGAATACGGCTTTGTCCTTCCCTCACGAGGCTCTCTGTTAATGGGCTGTGTACCAGAATGTAGCTTGACTAGCTTTATTGCTTTGAGTAACATTCCTTTGCTGGTTTTATTTATTCCAGGTGATGGCAGTAAAAGACCTTTGCTCTTTCAGCATATAGAGCATGATAAGGCACTCAGACTCTTACTACCTCTCAAGGGGAAATGATTCCTCCACCCCACCCCCTTTAGTACATAGCATGAGACAGAATACTGCATGACCTGTTTTTTTGTTCTTTATAAATAATAAATACAGCATAGCTTTTTCACCCACCTTTCTCTGCATGGGCCTCTCACGCTGTCGGTTTTAGTATAATATTTCACTGATTTATAATCAATACTGTGCAAGTTACAGTATTAGTGTTCGGGCTTAAGGTGTTTTAAACTGCTCCTGTAACTTTAACGTGAATTGTATGTTCAGGGATGGAGGAAAATCTCAATGAAGCTGTTTTGCTGGGATTTGTCACTCAGACAGATGGTGACACAGCAATGTTATGTCAAAGACAGTTTCAAAATGAAAAGCCTTGCAGTGAGCCTGGAGTTTGCCTGCTGGATTGAAACAAATCATCAATTCACTGCTAATGTTTTATAGATGGGTTAAAAGGAAAAACAAACTCAAAACAAAACAAAACCCGACCTGTAAACACTCCCTGAAAAATGGATTCAGCATAGACTTGCAATTACTTTACTTGAGTCTATTTTTTTTTTTAAAAAGGGACGTTGCGGGGAGTTTTCAGCCTCATGGTAAAAATTCATATGGGGGAGAAAATCTGCTCAAAACATTTTTGCTGTATGTTAGCCTCAGGAAAGGATTTGTGGTTGTGTGGAAGAATGAGATTCTGTAGACCTCAAGCAGTGTCTAGTATGAGGGTCCAGGAGGATCTCAGAATCCAGCTCTTTGTATCCAAAAAGGACTGTTCTCCAGTGCCTCCTTCTCCTGGCAACATGGAATTTCTCAAACTGTGCAGCCATTGGCTCCCTCGATGTCACCATCCCCAACATGCTTCTAAGAGGAAGCTAAGGCTAGTTTAGCCAGTATTAACTCCTATGTATATTTTCCCCTAGAAATCCACTGGGTTCCAGGGAAATATGCCACGAAGAGCAGTAACTAATCCACCTTGTTTCCAACAAAACTCTAATTATGGTGTGTCCATATACTTCTAGGGGATCCTGGAAAAGGAAGGAGCATTCCACAGAGCTGGCACTCCCCTCTTTCCATGGGTTAGCCCACAGTTGGTTCCACTTTCTGTTTCTTTGCCTCTTGCATAGTGTAGAATGGAAGGAAGCATGGTACATGCGATGGGAGAACTGGTTCCGATTAACATAGAATTTTTGGACTGCAGTGACCGCTGACTGAATGTAGCAACTCATAGGACTCTAAGCCCTAAACCTTTTGATGTTTTCACATTATAAAGAGAAGAATGGAAGTCTTCTCATCACCTGAGAGACACAGCTGTCCTCCTTCAGGTAATAAAAATACGTTGCTCATTCCCATTTAGATGACCAAGCTTAAAATTAATTAAAAATTTGAAAGCAAATATTTCTATTCACAAAAGGCATGATCATCTTCACTTACAGCCATACAAAATTCAACAGATTGGCATGTGTGTAAATAAGAAAAACATTTAGAGTAGCACTTGTGGCACCTTAGAGACTAACAAATACCACAAGTACTCCTTTTCTTTTTGTGAATACAGACTAACACGGCTGCTACTCTGAAACCTGTCATTTACAGTAGAGGGTGTTTTCCAATGAGAGCCCATTATTATAACTCTTTCCAGAACAGTCTCCTCTGTCACATACCAGTCTTTGTTGGGAGGAAAGCAAGAGAGAGATTACGAAGTGCTTTTTCATTGTGTTTGCTCTTTATCTGAGCTTGTTAAAGGATCCAGTCTGCTGTGAACATCTATTATTTATCTTAAACTATAAGATTTCCTTGGTAATTAAACACATACAGTACTTCTCAACTTATTTCAGTTTCAGAGCAGGGTGCTGGCATTTAAATTGAGAATACAAAAAACAATTACTCATGCAAGCAACTCAAAGTGCTTTGGACATCATTTCTTCTGGGGGAAGATTAGGTTCTCTTTAGCTGTAGTTACCAAATCCCACTCTATTGTAAGTTGCAGTAACAAAAAGCAGGATGAGATGAAGGGAAGATTATGGGAAAATGCATAATAGACCCAAGTGAGTTCCACATCTAGAGTTATGGGTTTGCCTGTTTTAAATGTCTGCTTAGTTTGCACGTTTGTTTATATCTCAAGCCTTGTTTTTAAAAAAGAGCTGTCAAATTAAATGAGAAAGAGTTAGACCAGTATATAAATCTGACCATTAAACTTCCACTTATGAAGTAAGCAGCTATCACAGTAGTTGTCACTGTGAGAATGGGCCAAATTTAGCCCATTGAAAGTATGCTTGGTTCTCCAAGGACAGAGTCTGAGTCAAATTGCCATGTGGTTGCATGGAGGGAAGGTCCTAACAGTTCTCCCTTTGGATTATTGGAGGAAGCTACTTGCTCATCTATTCTACTTCTTGGAGAAGCAGCGTCCTCCAAATGGAATGCTATAAATCAAGATGATGGGTGGCGGTAAGTAAAGAGAGTGAAATAAGTCACATGAGAACACATGACAAATGTATTTGACATTGTAAGAAAAGTACATTGATCTCCTTCACTGAGTTCATTATTGTCTAAATAATATGAAGTTAGGCATAGAAAAAGAGCTACTTTGCAGAATAATTATTTTCCACATCAGTTAGAAGCTGTACTTTTTGGAACCACACTAATAGGGCATTTACACCTGCATGTTGCACCAATGGCTTCACATTTCAGATATATTAGAAACAGGTCTCTGCCTACATAGTGATTGGCTTAGAGGCTGAAAAACAAGGACATGATGACGCCCTTATCAAACTAACAAAATTTTTTGACATGAGCAAGCAAGACCCTAACGTTCTGCCACTACTTCTATTTAAATAAGATAATCCTCAAGCCCTGAAGACATTTTAATGGGACTTGACTTATTTTAGTCTGTCCTTGCTATCCCACTGTTTCAACCTGTCAAATCCAGTATCACATTCATACAACATTCTTTTACTGCTTGTATCTTGAATTTGACTCCTGTTCTCTGGGGAGCTGAGTGCAACCGCTAGAAGTCATTTCACTTGTCACCTTTAACAACCATCAGAAAGATGGAACTATGTCTATATACGATGAGTTTTAGTTTCAGTTGATGGAGCTAGAAGGAACTTTAAAGTTACTCAAAAGCCATTCATAGCGAACTCCACCTGACCCTAAATTACATTATTCCTGCAAATGATGGTAACATCTGTGTACTATAGTTCAGAATATATTAATTTATTTTAAATAAATTAGATTGGTTCACTTGCAGGCTTTTTACAGACAGGAAGTAATCAAAAAAAAATCTTGAAACATGATGGGTGAAATGAAGCAGAACTTCCTCTTTAGCATACAAGAGACAACTTCAAAATGCTTCACTTTTCATTTTCATTTTTTAAATGCCTCACTCATGGCTTCTGTAATGTTTTTTATTAGCATTTCCTAAAAATGAATAGAAGAGATGTGGAGAAGCTTTTGCTTAAATAGTTTTAAGTTGTCAGTTCATTTCTAAGATGTGACACTGTGCTTTAGAAGGAACATACATTATCAATAAAAGTCACAACAAAATAATACTGCTTGTGCCAGAATTAATATAACAATTTCTGAACAAAATATCAATTTCCCCCCTCATACTTGCCACGACTCCACTGAAAACAAAATATGGTATTTTCTAGCTTCAGAGAGCAATATGCCAGTTTATGGGGGCTTTTTATAAAACAAACAAGTGTTCTCTGCACTACACTAAACCTTAGAGAGGTGAGGAGCTAACCGTGACATGGGGAACTTCTCACCTGCAATACCTGGTTCCAAAGAATTGTTTCAGTCTGGGGAGTTACTTGTCACAGTTGCCGGGTGGCAGGCTAAGCCAGGAGCAGATGCAGGCTGGAACAGGGGCTGGCTAGTGTGGAAAGAGCTACAGGTTAGGCTGGAGCAGGAGCAAGGGCAGTTGGTTAAAACTACGGGCAAGGGGAATGTTCTTGGTCCTATAGGTAGTGATGCTGAGCAGACTGGAGAAACTGCTTCCCTCTATATCTGCCTGGGATCATCTGGGTGGGGCCTTGCCTGTGGATTGGCTGATCCCTGTAGAGAACTGATGAGTCATCACACTCAAGCAGGCTTAGGTTCAGATATAACTGACGGATGAGTCATCACATTACTGTATGCTGATCCAAAACTAAAATCTCTCTCCTGTTCAGTCTCTTATAGAATTTGCTTTGCCAGCTCAACTCCCAGATATAACAGACAGCCTGATTCAATTCCCATAAGTCAGTGGAAAGGCTCCCATTTAAATCAGTAGAATTGTATTGGACCCATAATTGTGCAGGTTTACTGAAAGGTGGCAGAGTTTAAATGAAATTTTGAGCCAACCTGCACTGAGTAGTATAGTCAATTATTTAATTAATATAGTCTGAAAATTGTAATTGGCCAGATTCTGACAGCTCCCCTTATGCTGAGTAGCCTTTTATTTTGTGAATGGTTCTGTTGACTTTGAGACTACTTATGCAGTAAAGCATTTTTCGTCATGAGTAAGGGTGTCAAAATCTAGCCTGATGTTGCCTTGTTGTACTACATGCAATCATATAAAGGAATTATGATGAGTTACATAGTTCAGTTTCATTCAGAAGTTTTGTTACGTGGTAAAGATTTTTTCATATAATTTGTTATGGTACTTCAAAAATCTATATTTAACATACCTTAAATATCACAGATTTGCTCAGTTTTTATAGTGACAAACAGTAATCCAAATTCTGATTTTACTTACACCCATATAATCATGTTGACTGCAACATCATTCATTTCTCATTTATACTGGTGCATCCCCACTGAATTCACTGCACCTCAATTACTGTGATTTTTAACTTCATTTTTCTACTGTAAGTTGGCATGTTCTTCACTTAAGTCTTTTTTTCTCTAAGTACAAGAGAAAGATACATGATCTTTGCAATAGGTGACATGTGCTTAGTGCAGACTGTCTGTTTTCTGTTAGATAGGTGTGGCATGATAGTCCCTAGTTATCTGTTTTCTGATCAGTTATAAGAGGTGTCACTCTATATGTCCATCATCATGTTGAGGTATTGATATAATGTGGCGTTTCAAATGAACGCAGATGAATATATGACATCACATGCTTTCATCAAGGCCATTGAACCTCTGGGACATTTGAAATACAGCAAACAATTCTGATATAATTCTGGACATTGAAACAGAAGTATAGTTGTGACATGAAAACAAATGTCAGAAGGTGGGACATGGTGCTAGTTGCTAACAATCACTTAGGGATGCTGCTCATGTGTGACAGATTTGGAGCTGTTCTGTAATACTTATGAATAGTGTATGTTAACCTGGTTAATTAGCTGTTTACTGGAGGAATATATTGGTTTAGTTTAACAGGAAGCTATCAGGAAAAAGCAAGCAGGAAGGGGGGAAATGGCTCAAAATAAGTAAGTTTATAGCTTAGAATTGT
The DNA here is from genome assembly GCF_965152275.1 of Natator depressus. NCBI lineage: Eukaryota > Metazoa > Chordata > Testudines > Cheloniidae > Natator > Natator depressus. The sequence continues at coordinate 68,460,095 of NC_134237.1, read as the reverse complement.
TAAGACTCAATGCCAGACAAATAAAGGCCTGGGAGCACAGAACAACAAAATAGCTCTGGCAGCTTAAAGAGGAACTTTCTCTCAAGAAATGGGGGTAGTTGTTTGGGGCCAGACTGAGACACATGACATTCCACTTACTGCTACAGCTGACTCAAAAAATTAGGCTTGCCAAGGTTACTATCAAGAGATGGTGGGACTCTAGACCACAAATATTGTGTACACGCTTGTTTTAAAACCTAATCCTTTCTCTACAAGGTTTGTTCCTACTGTTAAACAATGCTCTTGCGTTTAGAAGGCTGTTTGATCATTTATGTGTCACTGGTCACAGACTACAAAAGGGAAGATCTGCAGGTGCCCTGCCACAGGGTGGCCTGCCCCTTAAGGGGAGGCTCAGTCCACCTGTGTCAAACTTAACTCACCTCCCCAGGTGGGGAAAATGAAGATCTTGTGATGAGGGGTTGAGGGGGCCAGGGAACCCAGTCAGGAAGATAAGAGGCTGCTGGAAGTGAGTAGGTTTCAGCAGAGAAGACTTGGAATTGAGACTACAAGCAGGAAAGGCCTGGGTGGAGTCCAGATAAAAGGCTAAATGCTTGGACTTGGAGGCTTTATTTTGAATTGGTTTGGATAGAAAGAGAGCAGATTCTACAGCAGTTAGAAAAGGCTCCACCCAAGTAGGGTGGACAGTGGTCTACCAAAGCAGGGAAGAGTTACAGAGAGCATACTTGGGGGAAAAGGGAGACCCCATGACTGCATTTTATTTTTTGCCAATAAGTAGAACACTGGGAGAAGGGGCATTAGTGGACAAAAAACCTGGGCAGTTTATTGAAGGAGTCTCTTGAATGGGGAAACTGAGGTGAAGGGCTGCTTGCAGGGCTGCCTTGAGGCTCAGAGGGGGTGTCTAGAATGAGGTCACTTGTTTTAAACTCACTTGGACCTGCTGAGTAAAAATGGTTGGCATACAGGATACTGTAGCCCATGGTGAATTGCAGAGAATGGCAGTATTCTGCCGGAGGATAAGTAAAGTCAGTCAGACTAGAAAGGGGACAATCCTGCAGCTAGTTTTGCAACTGTGATACCATGGAAGCAGCAGAAATTACAATCGAGAGAAGATTTGCAATTCCCATTTGACAGAATAGCAGACGTCACAACGGTAGAAGTGGCAACAAAGCAAAGGTTGTGCTTCAGTTCACCAGCGTTCACTGAGAACCAGTATACCCAAACACTGGAAAAAATTGTCTCCCATAGTACAGAAGATGATGGAGGAGGCCTAACAGTCATGGATACTGCAACAGGCTATTACACCTTTATGTATTTTACAGTTTGGATAGTAAAAGTTATAAAATAAACAGTATTTCTGAGAATCTGTACTGGAAAATGTCATTGCTATTTTTTTGTAACAATTGTCTAATCATAAGTTTCTAAAAGATTTTAGGTAGTGTCATGTTAATGATGTAGATCCAGTAAATTGTATCTATTAAGAAACCATTTTTCAAGGATTTTTAAATTTACCCATTTTAATCTGTGTTATGTATAGCAGTGGTTCTCAAACAGGGGTCTGGGGCCCCTAGGGGGCCATGAGCAGGTTTCAGGGGGTCTGCCAAGCAGGGCCAGTGTTAGACTTGCTGGGGCCCAGGGCAGAGAGCCGAAGCTTCACCGCATAGGCTGAAGCCCGGGGCCCGGAGCCCCGCCACCTGGGGTTGAAGCTGAAGCCTGAGCAACATAACTTAGTGGAGGCCCCTGTGGCCCCAGGCAACTGCCCTGGCTTTTATAGGCATAAAACCAGTTGTTGTGGCACAGGTGGGCTGTGGAGTTTTTATAGCATGTTGGGGGGGGGGCTCAGAAAGAAAAAGGTTGAGAACTGCTGATGTATAGCACACCTGTCATCCCAAATAATCTCCACATGCTCTACAGCCTGGGCATACAGCAGTTATTTTATCCGTTAATAAAATAAGCCACATTTGAGGTGAAAACATTGCAGTTATTTCGCATCAGCAACACTACACAAGCTTGTTTTTAGGCAAGCAAGTTGGGAGGAATGCATCAAATTGAAACTACAGGACAGCGGTAATTCAGTTAGATGACTTGAATGTGACCAAAACCTATCACCACTTCTATGGCTAAGTCAGACTTAATACAAGTTATATGGAATATTTAAAGACTGCAAAAGGCAATGGTACCCACTGCCATTAAAGGAAGAGAATACTTCTATTGAGCCACATGTGGGTCCATAAGCACAACAGCATAAATCCTTGAAACAACCCACTGAGACTAATGTGGGCAGTACTGTAGCAGGTTTCCCAGTTACAAAAAGCATTTTATATCACTGTTGAACCATGTGCTCTTTGGGTCTGCACAGAATAGGGCTTTTCAAATTGCACCCACAGAGCTGTATGCCCACACCCCGAGATGTCACATTTATATATACTCATTTCTGATGAGCACCCAGCACCACCAAGTTCACACTGTGCCAAGCAAAATGCATCTGAATACGGATGATTGATTAACTCCAGTTGTGTCATCCTCTTTCCTTATACCTCTGGTGCTTTGTTTCACTCATCTACCTCAGGCCAGTTACAGGCATGACATTTCTGCCTCTCTTGTTTGCCCATCTCTGACTCAGTGTAAACTTGTGCCCTTTCCTTTTTTCCTCCTATCAACCCTCACCCTCAACACCTACAACCTCACCCTCAATCCTATCTACTTCCTTCTTCAAATAAATTATCCTAATCGCTGAACTCACTGTCTGCTGTTTTTGTGCAGCTGTCCCAAAAGTCAATAGTGGGCTTTTTGGAAACCTTCTCCATTGGCACATCCTAGCTTGTGCACAGCTAATTTGGCATCAGAGTGACTTGTGTCATTTTGAAGATAGACGGCATGCACTTTCCCTGATGCTTTCCCACCACTCTGCACATTTGCATGTACCCATCCTTCAGCATCATCCTCTTTGAAAATATTACGTTGACTTCTATATTTTGCACCCTGGATGCACTTATGTGACAAGATTTGTGCCCATACATGTCTTTGGCTAGAACTTGTGTTCCCTATTGTGTTAATTTTAGTGAGTCAGTTTTTTTGATATTGTTTTATTGACTTACACCTCTAAAAAGAAATACCATAAATATATTGTAGCAAAATATCTTCTATTTCAGTTTCTGTTTACAAACAGGACCATTTTCATATGCTTTGCTATTGCTCAAAACGGATGTTTAATTAATACTAGTTCCTGTAGGTCCCCTCAACCTTTATTCATGAGGAGTATTCTCATATTTAAATCCTTGTCAAACATTTTTCACCTTTCAATTATATTAAAAAATAAGTGTTCCAATAGAATTATGGGTAGCAGTCTTTGTTTAGTTAACTGTAAACATGTCTTCAAATGTTCCTACAGTCTGTAGAACATTAATGTCTGTGGTTTTTATAGGTGACAAAGAAAAACTAACTTTCCTCTGTGTTTTTTGATGATAAATAGTAATGTAAGAGAAAGACACATATTTAAGTCACCATGATCAGCCAAAATTTAATTAACTACCTAATTTTCTCGTGAGTTTGGAGGAATTCTGATGCTTAAAGAAAACAGACTTAAGGCTTTCTCTGAGTTATATAAATTTTGTTGATCACCCTTACAGTCAATAATTAATGTAGAATGCATTCATTGAAAGGAAAACTCATTAAAATCTCAACTTTCAGGTTATCATGATAATAACTGAAGATATTAACATAAAAATATCAACTTCTCCAAATGATATTTTACCTAGTTTCTAACATGGCAAGATTACTTCTATTGTTATCTGAAGCATATGTCTTTCACTACAGGAGTTAATTATACGCCAATCACACAAATGCATTATCAATACAGCTGATTGTTGACAACCCCCTGATGATTTTTACACAGAGAAATGTGAAGTCCTTTTCTATGCTAGAAAAGGTTTCCCAGTATAGCTATACTGGTAAACCCTCTTAGTGAAGATGCAAATGCATTTTTTTTTGCCAGTATAACCTGCTTGTATCACTTATACCAGTCCCTAAATGACATACTATATGAGCAGAAGTACTTTTTTGCTAGTATTGCGGCATCTACTGTGATGCTCTGTACCTCATCGGAACACCCAGCACCCCCATGTTCATCCTTGTAAAATGATTGTGTGGTATCCAATGCAAAGTTTGTCATGTCGGGTGTCTTTGGAAGGCTTATGATGCACTGAGCATTATTGTTACAGTAAAACAGTAACAACAATGCTCAGTGCATCATAAGTAATGTTATAGTAAGCATATAATTTCATGTATGTAGTTATGAAGCTAAAAATGTATCCTCATGGCTTAAAATAAGCCCAGGAAAAAACTCTCCAAGAACTGAGAGGCAGTTCACACCTTATCAGGGCATGTATGGGACAAACCCAGCCCAGCCTTACAGGAACAAAGGATGCTGGCCTAGGCAGCAACAAAAGAATCTGTTGGAATCTTAGGGAGTCACCCCCCTTCCTTTGGTCAGTCAGGAACTGTGAGGAGGTAATGCTCACCTGACTCTGAAGGGGGGGGGGCAAAGCCAAGAGGGAAGAAAGAACATGATAAAAGGGAGAGATGTTTGCCATGCTCTTCCTCTCTCTTCCATCTACATCTACAGACATCACCACCAAGCGACTGAAGCGCTGATCAAAGGGGAGAGCCTGGCTGAAGAGCAACCAGCCAGCCTGTGGTGAGAAGCCTACAAGTTTTTAAGGGCATTGAAAGAGTTAAGATCAGCTTAAAATGCATTTTGCTTTTATTTCATTTGACCAAATCTGACTTCTTCTGTTTTGACTTATAATCACTTAACATCTATCTTCATAGTTAATAAATCTGTTTGTTTATTCTACCTGAAGCAGTGCATTTGGTTTGAAGAGTGACAGAGACTCCCCTTAGGATAACAAGCCTGGTGCATATCAATTTCTTTGTTAAATGGATGAGCTCATATAAGCTTGCAGCATCCAGCAGGCATAACTGGACACTGCAAGACGGAGGTTCCTAGGGTTGTATCTGGGACTAGAGATATTGGCTAGTGTCATTCGATTGCACAATCCAAGGAGCAGCTTACATGCCAGAGGCTGTGCATGAACAGTCCAGGGGTGGGGGTTCTCACAGCAGAGCAGGGTAAAGCTGGCTCCCAGAGTCAAGGACTGGAGTGAGCTAGCAGATCATTGGTCCAGACAACACCTGAGGGGAACATCACTCTACTTTCAGGCTTTTGATGGAATAGTACGTGAATTAGGAGTGTGATTTCCTCCCCTCCCCCCACTCCTAACAGACATAGCTTTTTCTGGCAAAAGAGTTAAATGTAGACCAGGCTTAAGTATAACTTATAAATACTTTTAACACTTGATCCTGTTATGCACACGCATACACAGTTATATCCTTTTTAGATGGTTTGAGAAATACTACCTGCAATACAAGAAATGGGTTATTGTTCACTCCGAACATCAGAAAAATTTCTGTTCGATAATAGTACTTTTCTGTTTTAGTGCTTCAAGCAAAGTCTGTTATTCAAATACAAATATTACATTAGCTTGTGGTCTGGTGACTATCTGAAAGCTATTCATGCACACTCATGCTTTGTCATTCATTGATCTCTCTTTTTTGGAAGTGTGATAGGATGCTTGGAGGACTGGGCACCCTAGCAGTTAGCACACCTGACATCCAGCCCCTTGCTTTGCTAGCAGAGGGTTCCGGTTCCTAACCTTAGGTGGGAAATCTTCTGGCCTCCATTTGCACCTGGGCCTCACCTCTTAAGGAGCTCTGGCAGGGGGACACTGGACCTCCTTTTCTACCAGGTAGCAGTCCAGGGCCCTGTGTGAAGAAACATTGGCAGGGTGCTCCAGGAAGAGAGTTTAAGTCCACTTCCTTGGGTTACTTCCTACCTATGACCTTCAGTTTTGGGCATGGCCCCTATAGTCCCGAGAGTCTGTAGTGTCTTGCCTGTGTAGCATCCCCTTGTGGACCTTTTGTGGCATCCTGTTGTAGCCTCAGGTCTCTCTGGGGGAGGATGGGTCCCACAATGTCCTCATAGGCAAACAGTAGCAGTCAGTCACTGCTGGGTGCTTTCCAGTCTCCTCAACAGTCTGTCTTTCAGTGAGGGACACACTGCTTCTCCCCCAGCAGCTGTCAGGCTTATAGTGATGCTACTTCCTGCTTCTTCATCAATCAGCCCTGAACTGAGCCAAGTTCTCCCCTTTTCTTCTCCCTCCAGGCCTAGCATTAGCTCCAGGTATAACAGGGTAGGCAGGGCCGGCTCCAGCTTTTTTGCCTCCCCAAGCAGCAAAGACAAAAAAAAGAAGCAGGGCCTGCCGCCAAATTGCCTGCAAAGAGGGAGAGAGGGAGTGAAGGACCTGCAGCCGAAGACGCGGACGTGCCACTCCAATCACAGACAGAGTGCTGCCCCTTTCTATTGGCTGCCCCAGGCACCTGCTTCCTTCGCTGGTGCATGGAGCCAGCCCTGAGGGTAGGGGTAGCTGCTAAAGTCATGCTATCCCCTGCGAACATACCAAACTGCAGCACTAAACATCCACAGCGGTTAGTCTTGGGAAAGGGTTGTACATGAAGAAGAGAAGGTTAAGGGGTAGTCTGATATGTTTTCAGGAGTGGCTTTGTAAAAGGGTGCTGGAATGCTTGCCTCCTTTAAGTGGTACAGTTAAGGTTGTGATGCATGGTTTGTGGTGTATGGTAGTTATGGTAAGGGTAAGGTGTGTGCATGTAATTGGAATGTAAAACACGCACCGTTCCCATTCTAGTTATGAGTGCTTAATACTGCTAAAGACCAGTCATGTAATTAGAATGAACATTAGTTTACATATATGACAGCACATTTACTAAAAGTACAGTGTACCTGAGTCTGTTTACTATTTGATTTCTTAATTTGATTGAAGAAAAAGACAAACATCTAAACACAGCTACTGGTTGAAAATAAACTGAGGGACAAGTCACTTTTGTTTAATATCTATCCGTAGAAGAGTTTTATCACGGCAGGAAAACAACAAAAAGCCCTATCTTAACTTGCTTCAAAGTGTGAACTGAAGCTGTTATTCACTCCTTGACTCCCTCCCCTCTCCCCCCATGATGAGACCTGCTGACACATCTTCAAAAGATGGCAGACTTAAATAAGCAAGCAAAGCAAAAATCAGCAGGAAGAAAACTTGAAGCTACAGAATAAAATAATGTAAAAGATTGTTCAATACCAAGAAAAGGTAATTGAATTTGTGAATAGCAGGCAAACGTACCTCAGTGCAAAAAATGTGCTGACATCAGAGATTTCTTCATTAAAAAGAATATGCAATAAATCCTCCATCTTAAATTTCTGCCAGTGGAAATGTTATTAAGGCATTTTCTTTGGGGATTTTAGGAATATAGAAAATGTACCGTTACCCAAATGAATAAAATATTAATGAAATTAGTCAACATGTAGTAAATGGGCCTTCACTTTTTTGAAGCAGTTTCACTTTTTGAAGCAGTTCCATTGCCTTTCAAAAGGGTCTCACTTTATAAGAATAAGTGCATATTTTTCACTTTGTTTTTTTCCTTTCCATATGGATTGCTGAAAGGGAGAACTTTACCAAAAGGCTTATCTTAACCTTAAATGTGTTAAAATCAAAGTAATGTATTATCTTACCATATATTATTTTTATTTATATTTACCTGTATAAAAATAAATGCCAATATACTTTCTCAGACATATATGTTTGCATAGAGAAGACATGATGGTGTGGTGTAGTGTGAAGGTTTTGTCATCAGCAACACACTGTTTGTAATGAGTTTGGGATGGGTATTCAGCTCTGGAATTCACCTAAATGTGTGATACTAATATTGTTATATTGCACCACATCAGCCTATATTCTGTATATGACATGTAATAGAAAACTATTTATTTTAACACTGTTTTGGAGAGTTTTTAAATTTTATATCGGTAAAACATTTTCTATTTTATACAAATTTGCACAAGTATTGCAACATTTACGGTGAACATTCTTGCAAGCATAAAAATGGCTCTTAAGAACATTTGTGCAAAGTGACTAAAAGCACATTCATGTTTTTTATTTAAACAAATGATCATAAATGTATTTTCTTCAAAAGTCTTCCTTCTCTAGATAGACACATACATGGTAACTATTTTTAAAAAATCAACATTTGCCAACAGTTACCATAAAGTGGTATCTCAGATACAAGACTTTTCTCATTACTTGGAAAAGGAAATAACCATTACTTGGAAACAGTGTCAATGAAGCCATGAATTTACTGACTTTTCATGATTTTTCAACTTGTGCTATTTCTCTCTCAAATGGGAGGTGAGTAGGGGTCGTTGAACAATTCACACAGAAATCCAAGCTTCAGTTAGCCTCTTTCAGATCTGCCAAACTGAACTCCGGCATTGGTTGTAAGGGAAAATGAGGAGCAAGGAAGAAATTTTGAGAAAACTGTGAGGGCTGAGGAGATGGTCAAAAGTTATATGGCCATATTAGCTGTAGTTAGAGATTGGTAAATAATTTGTAAAGCATATTTTATTTTATGAACTTTGCCCCCTTTTCTCTTCACAGATTGTCCATAATATAAAATGTATTCATTATTCAAAATTCATTGCCAAATATCTGCAAATAATTATTGATTTTAGTCTGTGACCAGCTCATTGTGCGTATTCAAAATTCAAGCAGTTTTGACTGGATACGTAGATCACATGGTACATTTCAGTTCTGTGAAGAGATTATCATAACTGTTAGAACTGGATTTCCAGTATCAGTGCTTCTGAAAATATATTGACATTTCACTTCCTGCAAACATTCTGCAATATTCATTTAAAATTTGCTTTTCGGTTAATATTTCTGCCAGTAAGATAATTTGGTAGGTTATTCACTGAAAGCAAACATAAATTTGGTGCTAAGGTACCTGGATTGAATTAACCTAATTATCCAAATTAATATTAGGAACATTTTTTGTGGTATTGCTCCATTGATTTGTGGACATCTGGATGGACCATTTTAAGGGCAGTAGCGGATCACATTGGAGAGATGTATAGCTAATTAAGGCAGATAAATTTGCAGAAACAGTTGCAGTATGTTTCTTGAGAAGTAGTTGTAAATAGAGCTTGTTGAACCACTCATCACAAACAATGTTTTCACCAGATTTGGCCTTTTCTGTCCACAAACTGTCCAGGAACCAATCATTACTCTTACTAATTTTAAAGTTATTCATAATTGTTTAACAAATAATTTTTACAAAAATACTTGGGTCTTCTTGAGTTGCTGCAACCCATGTATAACAAGCACTCTTTCAAGTATTCATCATTGGAGCTGAATGATCGCTCACCTAAATCACATGGTATGGTTCCCTGACAGGATGATATAATGGGAGAAGAGCTTAAAGAAACAAGCAGGGTGTCAAATTGCTCTTGAAGAGAATAGAGAACATTTTAGGAAAGGGACAAATTTAGGAGATAAGCAGGCCTAGGAAATTCCAGAATCTTCAGTTGTCTATGTCACTGTTGCTGTGGTTCCAGAGGTGGTTCCATAGGGCAATTGTCCCCACATGCTTATCTTTCTGCCTTGTTATTTGATCATACTACATGCTCTGGAGCTGATACATGTGCCAATTGTCTCCAGGCATGGAAGCTTTTTGCTGCATGAGCATTCCTCCCACAAGCTTAGGGACTTCCCCTCTTTCTCCTCCTCAGTCCGTCTCATTCTAAGTAATCACTCAGATATATGTCAGAAAAATGCTGGCATTCCCACTATCCTATTCTCTTTCTACCTCTGAGCACCTTGGCCTACAAACACAGAAAACCAAGGTTCCTCTGTGCAGGGCCGGATTAACTTTTTGTGGGCCCAGCGCCAAAGATATTTGTGGGTCCCCCTGGGGAATGATTGTAAAAGCCAGGAGATCGACACAGAAATTGTCTTTGACACAGCACATAGCTGCACAGGTTTTATTAACAATAGCTACACAAAGTGGTTTGGTTGAGTTAAGTTACTCACATTAATACTTGCTATGTAATATACAAATTACTTATCTGAAGCAAGACTAGTATGAAGAATGATGCTGTAAATAAAATGTATGAAAGTTTTCTTCAGTTTTTTTGATGTGCCTTTGCTGCAGCAAACGATTCAATTAAACTAGAGAAGTCTGTAGAGTTTACCCTCTCAGATTCAGTGGATAACAGAGTAAGACCGTTAAGTCTTTCTTGAACCATTATAGCACGTAAAGCACTTTTTATCCTTTTTAAATGTGAAAAAGACCTTTCGCCACTGCAGTTTGAGACTGGTAGTGTAAATGCGTACTGCAACAAAGACATTTGGAAAGGCTCTTTGCAAAATTATGCATGTTCATTATGGTCAGCATTTGCAGTGTTGTAGACAGAACTTGTGATAATGGCTTGGAGGCAAGCTGCTTTACAAGTGAGCACCACTGTACCCATTCTTCGAAGATCTCTTCATTGAGGTCACCTGAATAGAATTCAATTAATCTTCTGAGAGACTCTTTAACAGCAGTACTGTCAAGGTCACCTGATAAGAAACAGAAATGTTTGTTTATTTCTGAATGTGCATGAATTCTTCTGTTGAGATGGCTGACAAGTGAATCAATTATGGTGTAGAATGATTCAAGTTTGAACGTCTTTTCCCCTGTCAGCACAACAGCAGGTTCTTCACTATCATCAGCCATACGCTTTGGATGATGTTGCTGCTTTACCTGAAAGTTAGTGTAGAACTCAAAGACATTGCAGATTCATGGTATTCCTCAAAACTATTCTGTTGTGCTTCCACAAACTCAGATAGTGACTTCAGCAGCATCACAGCTGTGCCTAAGTCCATTGTTTCAGACTGCAGAAGTTGACTTGTTTTGTTTACTCTTGTAAGAATACTACTCCAAAATGTTGTAATTAATGCAGTCTCCAGCTGATCCATGGTTTCAACTAATGAGTTTGCCTCTGCTCGTTTTTCACTGTTCTGCACAGTGTCTGGACCAAAAGCCTGAAGCACAGATTTATAGCTTTTGTAGTTGCATGATAAACTGTGAAGTGCATCCACTCGAGCTGACCACCTTGTGTCACTGAGGTGCTTTGGGAGAAGTTCTCTCTTACTGGCCTCAGATGTCTCCTCTTTCAGAGAATCTTGCAACAGGCCCCAGCGATAAGTTGAACCTGAGAAAAAAACATACAGTTTTTGGACAAATTCAAAAAATGTAATTGCATCAGTGCATGACTCTGCAACAGCAACACCACATAGATTTAGTGAGTGGGTCATGCATGGGATGTACGCTGCTTTCTCATTGACTGCAATTACCCGAGCTTAGACACCAGAATAAATGCCAGACACGTTACTAGCATTGCCATATGTTTGACCTCTGCAGTCCTTTAGATTGATATTTAGGATTTCATTGATAACATTAAACAGATGAAGCGCTGTATGCAATGTAACTGGAACAAAATTCAAGAAGCGTTCTACAGGTGTGCAGTTATTCAGCACATAGCACACAGTAAATGTCAGCTGATCAGTATGGCTAATATCCGGTGTGGAATCAACACTGAAGGAAAAATACTTAGCCATTTAGCTCATCCACAGTGTCCTGCTTTACCTTGTTAGCCATGAGTTTGATGAACTCTTCACAGATTGTTGATGATAGATATGATGTTGTGCCATGACCAGCATTCCCATACTTGTTGATGTGGCAGACCAGGAAAGAATCAAACTGTGCTAAGAGCTCTAAGCAGCCAAGGAAGTTGTCATTATTAAGACTGCTAAAGGTTTCATTAGACCCTCTCAGTGCTAGACCTCGTGTTGTCAGAAATTTTATTGCTACTACTCGCTTCAACAGTTCTGTCCAGTAATTACTTTCTTTAATATACCCATCTGCTATATGTTTATCAAGGGTTTGAGTTTTTGATAAACGCATTATATAAGTGGTGAGAGCTTGTTGGTGCTCAGTAGAACTTTCATGTTCACCAGGTCTGCCAGTGTGATCCCATGAATCAAATCCTCTCTTAGCTAGGGCAGATGTGCTGTTCAGAGAAAACAATTTGCACACAAAACAGAAGACACAGCCAGTTGATGGTGAGTATATGAGCCAGGGCCTTTCAATAATTTCACCATTTGGGGACACTTGGTTGAAGGCTGTATCACAGAGTTTCCTAAAATAATAAACATGTTACTATTAATGCATTCTCTCCAACATTTGTGATAAATACAGGCACATTTGTGTGGCATTAAGAGACTAAGGGGATCATAGTATAGTAGCAAGCAACCTAGAATGAACATTTTTACATTTAGATAGATACAACAAAAACCTGTTTATTTCAATTGTCTCACAAAATTAATAGTTAAGTCAACCCCTCCTGGAAAGAGTTGATCTCATAAAATGACTCAAGTAATGTATTTTTTTTAAAAAAGCATAAGAAATTTATAATTAACTTGTTCTGCCCTTATGCTGTCTAGATGACATTGCATATTTTCCATCAACAACACGATTTTGGCAGAAATCGGGGCCCATGTTTATGCAGTACTGTTGGGTGAAAGCATCAACAGTCCAGAGGGCAGCATCAGAGGAGGGTAATTGTACTGATGTGTTTTGCAGCATCTGTTCTTTATTTGGTGAAAGGATTTCATCAGAAGAAAGAGCCTGTTCTTCAGAGCCATGATCAATGTTGGCTGGACTCACCGCTATACTAGTTTAATGCATTACACAATCATCATCATGACTAGTAGTATTAGTATCATCAGTGGGAGTCTCTATACAATTATTATACAACGCATTTTTGCATTCTTATCTTCAACTTCTGCTTTATGCCCCCGTGTTTGAGCACCACTTAAATGTTTTTTCATCATTATTTTCTTTATCACTTGGATTTGTTCATTCTCCTATGTTTATAGAATCCTGCTCTGCTCCTCACTCGCACCTGCAGATTACAGTGCATACACATGCCACTGACACCATATGCCTTTCCATAAATGGCTGCAGGGTTGGGTGGGCAGAGGGCTCAGAGCTGCAGATCAGGAGTGAGGGGCACTGGCAGAGTGTGGGGAGGAGTCCAGGGCTTGGCCTGTAGGAGGCTCCCCAGGTTAGTCCCCAGAGCGAGGCAGGGGCTGTGGGCAAGAGCACAGCGGGGCATGGTGGCGAGGATTGGTTCCCAGCAGGCCATAGGAGTGAGGCAGGGGCCAGGGGCAAGAGCACAGAGGGGCATGGGGGAAAGGGGCAGGATTGGTCCCCAGCTGGAGTGAGGCAGGGGCCAGGGGCAAGATTAGCACAGTGGGGTATGGGGGGAGAATTAATCCCTGCTGACTGGAGCAAGGCAGGGGCCGGGGGCAAAAGTACAGCGGGGAGAGAGCTACAGTTGGTCCCTGGAGCAAGTGAAAGGGCCAGGGGTAAACTGTAAGCACAGCAGGGCTGGGGAGGGGGTAAACAGGATCCCGCCCGTCCCTGGCCACATAGAGCGGGTACCTGCCTTCTCCCTGGTTCTAACCCATTCTCTTCATCTCTCTCTGCATAGAGCTGCCCCTCCTCCAGCAGCAGCAGGACAGGTTCTCTTCCTGCCATCTGGGGTGGGTGCTGGGAATAGGAGGAGTGGAGGCTAATGTGGTTACTCCTATAACCGGACTTTTAGCTTCCAGTCAGCACTGCTAACTGCACACTCCGGTCCCATTTTCTACTGGAGTTTCCAGTCTATAATTGGATACCTGGCAACAGGGGTGCCAGAAAAGCCTGAGGGGGGAAGGGGCAAGCAATCATTTTTAAAAGTGGGAGGGCTACGCTTTAACCCTTAAGCGGGGGGGGGGGGGGAGGGGGCAGGGAGAGAGAAAGGGAGGAAAGCAAGTGGCGGGTGGGCTAGGGAGTGGAGAGGAGCTAGTGGGCAGGGCCATGTCTGCTGTACTGCCCAGGTAGGTTGGAGACTGTGGGGATCAGCTGACACAGTATCCCCAAGCCAGGTGACGTGACAGCATAGGGATCCCTGTTCCCAGCACATTGCACCTGGGGGGACCCCCGAAATTGGTGTCCCTCCACCACACCTGACCTGCCAACAACATGCAAGCTGGTCGCTGGGTTTGGCGATGCTCAGGTGCACTGCAGCTTGCCCCCCCCACTCCATCCGCTCTACTCCGCTCCACTCCGGGCAGCTGGTTGACAGTCTGTGGCTTCAGGCTTCCCGACCCCGGGGGAGCCTGAAGTGGCAACCCGGAGGAGCAGCAGGGCAGTGGCTGAGGGCTCCTCTCTGCCCCCCCTTGCCAGTGACGGAGGGTGGGGGGGTGGAGGTGAGAGGAGCCCTCAACTGGCCAGCTGAGAGGAGGAGCGAATGGGGTGGGGTGGGGGGGGGCATGGTAGGAAGTAGAAGCCCAGGGTCTGGGTTTCAGGGAAGGGCTGGAGAGCAGAGCCAGCACTGCACAGCAGAAGTGGAGTGCCCGGCCCGAGGGAGCCCCTGTTGTGCGTGGGCCTGGCGCCATGGCACCTTTGGCGCCATTATAAACCAGTACTGCCTCTGTGAGCACTTCCAGGGTGAATACATTTGCTCACAACCAAATTTGCTTGTTCATAGACAAATAACAATATCTGCAGGAATAAAATCTCCATTTTGCTTCATATGCTCATGATCTATAAAGCGGATGGAGCCTGCCAAGGTGAGGCAAAGGGGATGACTAAAAATGCATAGTGAGTTTGCTTCAGTTGTCTTTTAACTAGTCTAATTCTCTGTCAAAATGTATAGATCTTAACGGTAGCTATCACAAATTCAATAACTAATTGCTAACTAAACTACAGGAAAATGAGGTATTTTTCCTTGGCTCTATTTAATATTGACTTCTGAACTAAAGCAGCAAAGCGTATGAAAACTAAATAAACTATTGTAGGTAAATAGATCTGATTGAGACAGTATGTAATCACACTGCTTTTTACTGTGACAGAATACTTGACAGCTTCTAGCTTTTTGCAAAATAACCAGGCTTGTAGTGATTCGTTCATGTAAAATCTTTTTGGGATGGTATAGTTAGTAAATGGTGAAGGGTAAGAAAGCTAATTTAACCTCTGATTGTCCTTCTCTGTAATTGCACTCCTGTGCAACATGATTCTTTGTTACTGGAGTGCTTATGGGGAAGCGAACTGCAGAGGATGCAAGGGATCAGGGTACTAGTTGTGACAAGAACTGGACACTGGAGCGAAAACCTTCTCTGGAAGAACTGGGGCAAAAATTCCTGCCTTCTATAGCAGTTTCAATGTCCCAGACTTAAAGCATTTTGGCCGCATTATTTCAATGGGAGGTAGGTGCCTAAATACCTTTTGAAGATGTGGGCCTTGCTGCTCTTCTTACTAACCTGTGTTTTAGAAGCCATGTTTCATACCAGCTAGGAGTCAAAAGCAGCCAATGTTCATAAAGTCTTGCTGCCAGTGTTTCAGGCTGCTTGCCACACTGCTGCTGTTACAGTCTTCCTTGTTACCATGCCTCAGCTTGGCCTGGAGCAGAGAGTAGCCAGGGATTACTGGCTTGGAGAGGCTGCAAAGACAAATCCTGCTGCTGAATTTCTACTCAATATGCTTACGGCTCACCTGGCACATGCTGCAGAGGAGGGATGCAGAAGTGTGTGAACTGGAGGCGAGTGGCTGAGAGCAGGAACTCCTTTGACCTTAGCCTAAACCTGCTACAGTATTTTGTTTTCTCTTCAGTACTAGTTACTTGAAGTCCCCTGACCTAAAATTTCTGTTAGGAGTATCGGGAAATGGGAGAAAAACATACTGGAAAAAGCTCCTGCCTGGAGACCAAGAGAGGAGAGCTAAGAAGAGCTTCCTGCTTCTCCAAGTGAATACAAGAGACTGGGGAGTTGGGGAAAAGAGCAGCACTCTGAACAGCCGCCTTCAACGACAGAACTTGAAGAAACTGAATTAAAAAATAAAAGAAAGAGTGAGAGAGAGAGGCACTTCCATCCCTGGAATTTGAGGAGAAAGAATAACTCTCCTACAGTTGTAATGGATCCTGGAGCAGCAAGTGCTCATGAAGAGGGAGGGGGAAATAATAATGACTGGCCTGAATGTTAATTAGTGATCATGACCTATACCAAGTATAGATAAATAATGGTACAGATAGTTTATTCTTTCTCTGTACCCAAGTGGATGACCTAAGTCTGTATTCACAACGAGGTTATTAAGTATGGGTGTTAGCAGCTGGACTTCTATTGAAAGCACTCTGCCTGGAAAGCCCATTCATCTCAATGAAAGTCCTGTGCACAAAGGGCTTGCAGGATTGGGCCTAGAAAGTGAACCTGGAGATTCTAGTCATTTTCAACTGAATTTTTTACTCAGTGGCAGGGAGAAAGTTTCCTTAAATTATTTCTATCTGGAGTCAATCAAACTAATTAAGAGCATCAGTAAAATTATTGCACTAATGTGGATTAAGGAAAACTGGATTTAAGCATGTCACTGTATTATAAATTCACATGAAGATATGAAAAACTAATAATTGCCCCTATGTCCCCAGCAAGATAAGAATGAAACACATTGATATGATTCAATAGGAATTAATTTTCTATTGTGGGAAGAAAATCAGGCCCCTGGATAACAAACCTACCAGCCTATCTTGTCAGTTGCGTGCAGTCAACTTCCATTTGAAGTCAATAAACCCCAGATCTGGATCTGAACTTTGTGTTTTTATAGTGGGCAGAACCATAATCTAGGATCAAAGTGAACATTTTCCTGTACCTAACATACAACTGCTTGCACACATTTGGCAAGATTTATTAATACATTAACAACAACAACAAATTGGGGTTTGATACTAAATTAGTAATTGCTACTAAATATTTTACTAATTTAGTGCTTTAATTTCATGTCTTTATTTCTGACTGTGCTGGACCACATGCCTGCTAAGAATGCATAATGCAAGTCAGCAGTTATGCGACCACGCTGGGGCATGGAAGTGAGGAGTTTCTTCCCTTCTGCATTTTGTGAAAGGGCCTGACAGAACAGCATTCTCTGTGCTCTGCCTCTTCCGACACTGTGGGTTCACCAGCAGAGCTGGCTAACTATGTGAAGATTATGGTGTACCTTTTAAAGGGGCATATCAAATTATACCCTCATGTCTCCAAGCACAAGCAGGGAGCTCTGGGAGGCATTGTGCCTCTCGGTTTCTTGCTGGGGTGGTGTGCCTCCACACCACTGCTTACAATAGGATGGGCTAGCCAGGGGCTAGCTCTTAGGTCCCGGTCAATGTGCAGTGGCAGTCAAAAAATGCGAACATAAAGTTGGGAAACATTAAGAAAGGGATAGATAATAGGACAGAATATATCATATTGCCTCTATATAAATACTTGAATACTGTGTGCAGATCTGGTCACCCCATCTCAAAAAAGATATATTGGAAAAGGGCAACAAAAATGATTAGGGGTATAGAACAGCTTCTGTATGGCGAGATTAATAAGACTGTGACTTTCAGCTTGGAATAGAGATGACTAAGGGGCGATATGTTAGAGATCTATAAAATCATGACTGGTGTGGAGAAAGTAAATAAGGAAGTGTTATTTACCTTGCTTAATTGGGGCGATAATGAATCATAATGAATGGGCTCCAAATATATAGTTATTTTACAGAATATATTTTGTACAAAATAAACATTTTTGTAAAAACAATTAGAAATGAACCTCAGTACATGAGAGAAAATCGGAACCCAACTTGGTGCATAACTGAATATTATTTTATTATATTTATATATAATAAATAATGGCTGAGAAGCTACTGAACCATTAAGCCCAGTGTACACTGTGTGAGCAGCGGCATTCTAGGTACAACATATGCCTTGCTAAACATTTGCTAAATGTATACATAGCTGCACAGGTGCTGGAACTAGAGCTGCTGGGGGTGCTGCTGCACCCCCTGGCTTAAAGCGGGTTCCATCATATCCAGGGTTTACAGTTTGGTTCAATGGCTCTCAGCACCCCGACTATACAAATTGTTCCAGCACCACTGCATTGCTAAACATGACGGTTGCTAGCTGGGTTTTTTCATAGTTTTCTTAACTCATATGGCAAAGTATTTTCAGTCTGTAAGCACATATGGTATGGTTAAATCTATAGCACAGTTTTGCTAGCACTGTTCTAAGAACAAAAATATCAGGCTCTAATAGGTGTCTCAAGTAGCATGACCAATGTTGAAGCACCCAAAGTGAATTAACACTTCTGAGGAATTTTAGGCTAAATTGTCTATAGGAACAACTAGAAAAGAACCCCGTTAGTATTAAAGTAACTGTATAAAAGTAGTTCTAGACAACAGAGACCTTAGATCCAGGAAAAAGATAATTTGGGGTCAGGGAAAATTAACTCCCCAACCCATTAAAGTCACTACTAGAGAGCTCATTCTCAATCACTATATTTTGTTAAACAGTTGCTCTTAATGTAGGAAAGCAACGTGTAATATGAATGTCAGTGTAAAAACCACAGTGGGCTGACTGACCTTTTAAAAATTAGGGAGTTGAGAATAAAAAATGATTACTCTTCAGACCAGACTCCTTGAGACTATTCATTATACTATCATGTTAAAAATGCTTAGTAGGTTGTAGACAATTAACTTACAATTTCTCTCATCTTGTTCCGACTGGATCAACGAATATGCTGTCTGCATCCCCTCCGTATTCCTTAAAGCTCCAATGATATTCCAAATCATATTTTATAATGTGTAGTAGAAGATATGCTGCGATTTGGAATGCTGTTGATAGATGACAAAAGCTTAAGCTGATTTTTTACAAATACATGGGACTGTTCAGGAATTACATTTTTTAAAATAGCTTTCTTAAAATGGGACACAGTTGAATTTTATTTGCTCAGTTGTTATCATTTTGTTGTTTATCCTGCCTCAAAATGGAAACTGCAAGCCCTTGGATCAATGGATTGAAAAGCCATATGGTTTCACTGTCAGTAGCACATTCAAATGCCTCTATAGCCTCTGTATAACCTTGTAGAGCAATAGTCATCAGTCAGTCACAACAGATCACAACCAGGCCTTCCTACTTCAAGGCAGGGTGATGCTTTATACTCCTTCATCCATGGAAGAACACTATTATTTCAAATTTGTGCTAAATTAGGGAACTATGAACATACAAAGTCTGGTATAAATTAACCTCTGTAGTTGCTGGGTAACAATTATAGAGGCTACATTGCAGAGCATGTGTGGATCTATTTTGGAGCAGGGTGGAAAATCTTCCACTCACTCAGTCTTTCATCATCTTCCAGGTGTGGCAGTTCCTAAACACTGCTGAACCACAGTGTGCTAGAAGCTTTGGTCACCTGCTCCCAGGTCCCTTTGTGTTTGAAATTTTCTACCTCTTGGGGATGGAAAGCCTTAGTATCTAAGGGTATGTCTACACTACCCGCCGGATCGGCGGGCAGTGATCAATCCAGCAGGGGTTGATTTATCGTGTCTAGTCTAGATGTGATAAATGGATCCCCGAGCGCTCTCCCATCGACTCTTGTACTCCACTGCCATGAGAGGCACAGGCAGAGTCGACAGGGGAGTGGCAGCAGTCGACTCACCGCGGTGAAGACACCATGGTAAGTAGATCTAAGTATGTCAACTTCAGCTATCAGAGTAGCAGCCGTGTTAGTTTGTATTCGCAAAAAGAAAAGGAGTACTTATTTGTTAACTTCAGCTATGTTATTCACGTAGCTGAAGTTGCGTAGTGAGATCGATTCCACCCCCTCTCCCCTCTCCCCGTGTAGACCAGGGCTAAGCTGTCCTGAATTTATCTCCAAAATAGTGTTTGCTCATTGTGAGTGCTTTCAAACAACTCCAGAGCATAGCTACTCCAAGCTATATGTGTGTATGTTCTTATCCTTGTCTGCAGTACCCATGGCTGTACACTGAGGTGTTGTGAAAATATGTTTCTGTCTATGCATGCCCTGTCTATGCACTCTCAGGAACAGCTCGCGTGTGCTGCCTGGTTCTAAAAACTAGCTCTAAATCTCATAAGGTTCAATCTTTCTCCATCCTTTTCACCTCCCAGAAGTTTGAACTTGTAGTTTTTTTCTCCTTCTGGTGAAACATTAGTATTACTAGAGTCTAACAGGGAGGGGGAAACGCATTCTTCAAAAAAACTTTGATCAGCAGGTTGTGCACTATATTGATCCAAAAGGAGGGCAGCTCGGTTAGTATATTTGTTGCTACTTTACACTGATACAATACTTCCCAGTCAATTCAGCCTACAGCAGAGTCCAGGTTTTGTAACTTCTGTACTTTGGGTTTATGGAACAAATGCTCAACAAAGTATTCTGCTTCCTTCTCTGACTCCATGCTGTTTCCTCATCATGCCTGCCTTTCATTCCCTTTCTTTCTTTTCTCTGTAAAGAGTAGTCCACTTATACCCTGTTCTCACTTGCTGAAAGTTAAAACTTCATTTTAAAAACTGCTTTAATTTCTCATAGTTGAAACTGTGTAATCTTGTGGAGTTTCAGGTTTTCCACAAGCAGGTTAGGGTCTCCACAGCAGAGTTTGGTGAATTTCTGCAAAACCAAGTATATTGTTTGCAGAATCGTCACCTGAAAAGTTGGCACTTTCATTTCATCCTCCATTTGTCCACCTTTTGCTTACAGTTCGGAAACATTTTTTTTCAATAGATGTCTTGGAAGAAACACACATTTGTCGCTCAAAAGTTGCCCATTTCTACTATGAAGTAGGCCTGTTATTACTTGAAAAATCTGCATATTTTAGAAAAACTTTCCACAAAAATTGGCATATATTCAAGGTTGTAACAGAATCTAGTAACTTTTCAATTTGGAATAGTTTTGCATTTTATTGTACATGTTCCTAACCCACTTCTTCTCTAATGTCTGGAATCATGAAACAAAAGCAAATAATATCCCATGACTCCTGACACTGTTGTCATTGACCTGCATTACACTAAAGGAAGGATTCTCTAACCACCACCATTGTAATAGTTCAGATACTAAGTGTGAAATCATTAAAATCAGTTTTATATGGTAAATACATGGGGCTGATCTGTGCAATGTGAGCTGCTGTCCTGCCTGTTTTTACATCTGTAAACAAGCAAAAAACCAGCAAGATATTTAATATACAACTTTCTAGTGGTTGATCAATTTTGTAAAGATTTTTTTCCAGAATGTTGACCCAATAGAAGTTGCTCATCTCAAAAACTGAGAAAAAGGATGGAAAGATGAAGGTCAAAGTCCAGAGGAAGTTGTTGAAGAAATGCTGACTCAGAACCTGGTAAGAAAGTAAAATACAGTGGAGATCATTGCCAACTTAACAGCCATAATGGAAAAGATGTTTGAAAGATGAAAAAGAAAGATTGGAATATAACATAACATTAAAACTCTGAGCACCCATGCTAAAATAAGGCCTGATCCAAAGATCAGGCAAGAGTCTTATTGGCATAAGTGGACTTTGGATCGGACTCATATATTCCAATGAAATGGATGAGCGGAAACAAAGAATCTGAGATAAGTAATCTGGATACCAACTCAGTAAGCCAAAGGTTTCAAAATGTGTGGTAGCCTTTGTGAAATATTTTGCCTTTCCTTTGAAAATTGCCCCTTTGTAATTGAAATCAAGGCCTTTATTAACAGTATAAGTACAGTAAAGTTGAATATTACACAATTAATTCAATCTCTTAAAAGTTTCCTGGATATATGAACAAACCTCTCCTCATTATGATGAGAAGGGTTTCTTTTGTGGGAAAGAAAGTCCTCCTAAAGTTATCAGTGTTACACTGGTTACACACGTTTACTTATGACCTTAAACTCATTCTCTTTTTTAAATGACATTGGACCTTTTCCTTTTTAGTTTTCATGGCCAAAAAAATCCCCAGTATAGCACTTGAAATTTATGTCATAATAAGAAAAAAAAGGATGCCTAAAATCTCTGGCACTTCCTGTTACATTTCTGAGCTTCCCAATTAGAACATTATGTAAGGAAGGACACTCAGCGAATAACTTGATGTAAATAGAACAATAAAATGCTGGAACTATTAAAGTAACAAATGTATTGTACAGTAATATAGAGGAAATTTCCTCCCCCTTCAGTTGCCCCTCTGAAGGTGTGCAAAAATCCGTTTGTGCACAGCACCAAGAAAATGGAGAACAATATTAAAATAACTGTAACTACCCTCACTTCTTTTATCAAGACCCAGGCAAGAGATCCAAATTTTCTGCTGGGAGCAGGATTCCCAATATATTTACAATAGAAAGGAAGGGGGTCAGACACCATAAGGACTTGATTCACAATGATACTATTATGATTATGCAATGCAGACTTTAACATTCAGAATGAAGAAACATTCTGTTATTTGTCAATAAAGATTTATTTTTTAAAAGATGACATTTAAAAACCATACATGCAGTGGAAACATTGGTAATGACTGAAAGCTAACAAAACATTTCTATTGGCTTCTGTAACCAAGCACAATTTTTTTCTGGGTCAGAAGACATGAATAGCACTCTTAAAGAAGAGGAAGGGGTATATATCCTGGAAGCAGTACATGAATCCTACAATAAACAACTACCTGAGGCAAAGAGATTGTTTCTTAATGTATAAAATGATTTCAGGTGTCTGTCTAATATAAGTATATTCCAGGTTGATCCCATTACCCTATCACTTTCTTTGATCATGTACCATGGTCTATAATTTCTGGGAGTTATCTGCAAAACAACGTGGGAAATGCTTAGACTTTACAACCTCTAGATACAAAAAATTGCTGATGGGGTCAAATACTGCTGAACCTTTCTCCATGAATAGGTCATACCATTGGGCTTTCTGCAGAGGATCTAAGTTAGATTGAAGGAGAAGAAATTTGCTCCAACAACATTGTTGTTTGATGGAGATAAGTCATATAGCTGCTCTTCTGTCACTGCTGTGGCTCTTGGGGGGTGGTAGCAGCTGTGGCTCTGAATACCAGCGAGCTTTAGACCTATGGAATTGTATAATTGTTGCCTATTCCAAGTATGCCCCAAACTCTCACTTTGCACTGTGGGGCACAGTTTTATGGCATGCAGAACTGTGGAATCCCTGTGTGTGGCCTCTCTGGGTTTGTTTTCACTTGAAACTTACATCAAGTTAAAATATGACTTTGAGAAGTTATGTTAACTAGCACAATGTTAACATCATCTTTACACTCAGCATAGACAAAAACATGTTGTGTTAAGCATCATGTCAGCTGTCACTGGTAAAAGAATTTAGAGAAAGATAAGTGAAACTGTGTACTGTATACTGATTTTTAGAAATGTGTTTATTGACACACAAACATTACAACACAAAATAAAATACTGAATACGAAGAAGGAGAGTAATGGTCAATAAACCGTATCCCTCCTGAGGGTTAGATGACCTAGTAATTAATCATTTATATTCAAAGAAAGTCAATAATGAAAACCACTTTTCCTCTAAAAAGTCCTTCTCCAAAAAAGCTACTCTGCTTCTGATTATAATCCATTGATAAAAGGTCTTACATTAAAGACAGCCATTGATCCAGGGCAGGAGAATACTCCAATAGTCCAAGGATACGTCATACATTTTGTAGGCAAAAAGAAGATGCAATACAAACTAATGTTTCTGTTTCATTATTGTCTCTCTAGATTTACTTTCAATAGACCAAATGCTACCTAACTGGGTGGCAGGACTCTTCTTTTGACCTCCCCTGTCAACAAGGATTGGAACCCTTTGGGGAACTCTTTTAATAGGTTCCTGATGATCTACAGCAGCACATACAGCTTGTTAACTCTACCATGTCTTCAGAGGAGGTTGGATTGGCTCTGTGGGCAGAGGGTCCTAGGTAGGTGTCTTCAGGAAGAACCTGGGGAGAAGGGTTGGGCTAGAATCTGTCATATTATTAGTTTCTTTGCAAATAAATCCAAAGCCTACAAAGGGTGTGAGTACTGACCTTGTACAACATGTGGCACTTTCTTTCGGAGCAGGGTGTAAAAGCCATTTGCTCACTCACCCTCTTGCCTCCTTTCAGGTATGAAGGGCCCTAAACACACCTGAACCTCAGTGATGTCACTGAAAAAGCATCAGAGGGTTTCTCTTCACTAGAAAATTACACTGAGTAATGCCCCCTACTCCCTTAGGGGTGATGTGTGTTCCTGAGGCCACAGAGGAGCAATCCTTGCACTCTTTAAAATACGGGGACTCATCATATCTTTGGCTCTTGTATATGGTGTCTGAGAGGAGTAAAGGCTCTTTGGCCCCAGTCCACCAAGGTACTTACGTGTTGCAATACTCACACTTTCTCTGGCCCAATTGCTGTGTAATTATTCAATTGTTTCATTAATTAAAGGGGAACAGCGTCAACAGGACAGACTGAGGAAGCCCCACATCAGAATATCCCTGAGCCCCTGTTCAAATCCCTTTGCCTCATCAGGCAGAGGGAGGACTAGAATCTGGGGTTTCCCGTGTCCTGGATGAGTGTGCTAACCACCTATAGTTATAAGGGTGGGCTGTGAACACCTCCTCCTCCAGGCCATTTTGTGTGGAGGCAGCCTCTGAGCAGATCTACCAGATCTGGTCCTGCAGACAAGGTAGGTGAATCAATCTGGGGCTTATATGGGATGCCTACAGAGAGGCGGCAATGAGCATGCCCATGTTACCCGGGGTTCTTTCAACCCAAAGCTCTTGGTAACTTTTCGTCTGTGTGAGGTGGTGTCAGGAAATAAATCAGGGGAGACAGGGCCGTCCGACCGATAGATGGCTGGCACAAACAGGACAACACGAGTGCTTTCACATAAAGCTAAACTTTATTTAGTCTCAAGCACTTACCCACATGTCTGCAACAGGTTAGTAAAACACCCCCAACCCTCGATAATTACCAAAGCTGAGTGTGGCTCTCGAGTGGCAGAGCAGCAGCCCGTCTGCTAGTGGGGAACACAAGATGCATCCGGAGGGAGAGTCCAGTCCTGAAGAGACCAACCACCTCAAACTTTCCCCCCTTATTTGTACATTAGTAATAGAATGACATGTCCCTTAAAGAAAACTTGTTAAGCAAGCAGTTCCAATGGGCAAGCAAGAGGTTCCTTCTAATTATCGATTAACCAGGTGTGGGTTTTTCCAGAATTTGCAGCCTTGAGGCTCCAATAGACATTCCTGGGGCACGTCCTGCTCTTCTAAGATGCATGTATCAGCAACTTCAACACAATTCTTATCAGGAAGGATGCGGGGTCAAGCTGCCCTTTCTGTGGCACCCCAAAACCCCCCTCCCCTCCTGCCTTGGTTAAGCTAAGCCTGCTGACTTGGCTAATTTACAGCTTGCTGACTTGGCTGCTTTTAGCAATAAACCATAGTGGTTTCAGGCACTTTACTGGTTTGCCAAAGTCTCCCCGTACGCCCAGAGGCAGAAAGTTATGCACTTAGGGAACTTTTATTGCAAAATGTAGGCACTGATTGAATTTAGGCACCTACAGGGTCAAGGCAGAAGCCGAGCAGGAGTTTTGTGGATCGCTGCGATGCCTAAAAATGGAACTTATGTATCTAAATCCGGCCTAAGTACCTTTACAGATCTGTGCCTTTGAATTCTCTTCTCTCCATGCGCAGTCATGGACCCAAAACGATCTGGCCCATGGAATTTAATAACATGAACCTTAAAAAAAAATCTCCTTCTAATAATTTTAGTTATAATTAAAGAGGAAACCCTAAAAGTAAAATCAGCTTTATCCATTGGTTAGTAACCAGGTTGCTCTCTCAATCATATTTGGAACAGTACTTGGCTTTTGCAAATTACCAACTGCAGCCATTCTTAGTTTTCAATAGACAAAGTACTTTTGGCTCTGCTTGTATATTTTTTGGATCTTGTGATTTTTGGGGCCAAAATTATATCAGATCTTTGGCCTATTTTCACAGGGCTTCAGATTCACACAAACGATAGAAATATGTGACAGAGTAGGGTATTTTGGAGTTTGTTTTTGCCTTGTTTTTTTGTCTTCCTGATCCCATCCTCAGCTGGTACACATGTGTGCAGTTCATATGGAGTTCCACCTATTTACAGTGGCTGAGAATTTGGTCTGTTGTGTCTAACATACATTTTAAAATTGGAACTAACTTGTAATTATTAAGGACTGAGGTGGCACTGCAACTGTAATGGACAATTATGTTAAGGAAGCTCCAATCAGCAAGAGTGTCTGAGAGTGCTTGGCAGAGATGGGAAAGCTCTGGAGAGCTTGATCGGGTGTGATTTCAAGGATAATTATCTGAAATGAACTCTAGAGTGAGATTTTCAAAGCTACCTAAGGGATGTGACTGCCAGCTCTCATTAGCAATGAATGGGAATTGAATGTCCAGATCCTCTAATCAGTGTTGAAAATATCACTCCTAAACTTTTGGGGGGTACCCTGGGTGAAGAATACCTTTCCTCTATCTAATCCTCAGTTGGAGGGTGGCCCAACTCTCCAATCTATTAAGGGCCTACATTGTGCTTTGGTGGAGGAGAGCTATATGGGACTCCTTTCAGAATTCACCAGTGCCAGTCCTCAGCCACAGTGATTGATGTAGAATGACTCAGGATAAACTTTTCTGAGTGCACGGTTTTGTTTGAGACACAAACCCTTGTACCTGGCTCTAGATGACCTCCTGAGGTCCCTTCCAACCCTGATATTCTATGATTCTATGACTCCCTCTGAACGTTGGAGATTTGCCCACCACTTAATGACAGCGAATTGCTTACAATAAAGAAGTGTTAGATGTAATTTGTTGCCATCTGCCTTTATTTTGCTAATCCACATGTTTGGACACCACATTATGTTTGTTTATATTTGCAATTTATCATGCCTTTTACTCTCCTGTGTATGCAGACTCCTTTCATAAAGAAAGAACAGCCAGCCACAAAAGAAATGGTCTCAGCTATTGCACAATATATGTGCAAATTAATTAAATTAATTGGAAAATAAAAAGAACATACAGCACTTACTGCAGATCTTAGACAGACTGCACTTGCTTACAGTACATGTACTTATTTATGCAATTTATTCTTGTTTAATTTGACTGTTTATTCCAGCAGCTGTCATATCACATTGTGTTTGTGCTACAGTACCTCTGAGATGCAGAGAAGCTTCTCTAGGGACACTGTCATATGAACTGCACTGTTTTCAGTGTGTTTTTCAGAGAGAGAAATGTGTTTTAGTAAGCAAGCACATATCCTAGTTTTGAGTTCTCGGTACTTAATAACTAATTCTGTTCTCCACTAACCAGTTGTACTGATGTTCTCTATTATTTTCAATTTTTAAAAAATGGGAAACTTGTTTTTTAAAAAATTCATTTGTTATTTTGAATGCATGTTGTGGGCATGTGGCTGGGGATTACTGTGCATGTGTGTTTTGTTTGTACAACTGGAAAATACAGTTCTATATAGTATATAGCCCCGATCGTACAAGGTGCTCCACCTAGGTAGAGGCCAATGTAACTCCACAAAGGTAGAAGTCAATAGGCTTCTAGAGATGCCACATTCTAAGGTATAGCCACCACTGACAGACTTTATTTCCACTGTTTGACTTTTCTCTGTACACATCCAGCCTCATACCTGTCCTGTAGTGCAGTGAAGATGGAGGCAAGGGTAGTGTACCAGTCCTGGATATTGACAGTCATGCAGGGCCATTCCAACAATCCATGAATCCCTTTGCTGCCTGACCCTTACCGAATTGTATAAAGGTTGCCCCCACCCTGTTGACAGCAGTAGTAGAGACCTGCTTCACCCCAACATGGTCCCTGAACAACACACAGTTATAAATCAATGTTTCTATTGGAATTCTATGAACCACTGTAAAGCATTTAGTGGAAGCTATAACAGATTATTAACAAGCAGACAATGTGCTCCTGTGTCTGTGCATTTCTTCGTCAGTACTGACAGCAATCGTCCCTGGGCTGCACGAAATGGGGTGGCGGGGGCGGAGAGGAGAAGGAAAGGAGACAATGGAGGGAGAGAAGGGTCAGCTTTTAAAAGAACAGTTTAGTGACACGGTTTAGCAGAAATCCAACACCACCCCTCTCCCACCGACCAACCCCTGTCTTTTCTTCCCCATTATGAATGGAAATAGTACAGGAGGGAGGTTGGTTGGTGGCTTGTGTGCAGGTCTACCTAAATCTGGGAAGGAAAAGAGAACCATTTGTTTGTCTGAGGAAAGTCAAAGTAGTCCAAATGTTTTTTTTACTGTTCCCAGTCCCTAGTGTCAGTCCTCTCCCTACACTGAGTCACTCTCAGTGAGTGAAGTATCCATTCCAGTGGTTGCACAAACACAATGCCATGTCCCTTTGCTGTGGAGAGGTGACTGACTTGTGGTGTTAATTCAAAAGTTCAGGGAAGAGAATACACGTCTAGGGTCACTCTCTGTTTCCCTGTCCTTTTCAATGCCGTTTGCTGGACACAAAGGCTCAAATAAATTTGTTAGTCTCTAAGGTGCCACAAGTACTCCTTTTCTTTTTGTGGATACAGACTAACACAGCTGCTACTCTGAAACAAAGTCTGGAGTTTCTAGTGATGCAGAAACTGGGTTGATGGATGCTCTTTGTGGTTCTCTGTTCCTCTTCCATGGGAATCTGTCTGCTAGCTTAAAATATAATCAATTTCTTCTGAAATTGCACCCCCTCCCCATAAGCATAATTCAGCAACTTTTTGGAGTAGCAGAAATTCAAGCTGGTTCTTTGGGTTTTAAGGCAGGGCAAATGTGCTTGGTCCACCTTCATAGCTCACCAAACCCTCCACTTAGCATTATGTAGAGGAGTCACCATTAGCAAAATATTTATCTGGCAACGATGGCTGTATATCCTCCACAGGCCTAGAAAGCCTCTTCTCTTTTCCAGTCTGATATTTTCAGAACAGCTACATTCTCCACCCTTCGAAGAAGAAGAAAAGGACAACTAGTAACACTTCCCTAAAGGAACTGTAACTAGGGTGACCAGATCACAAGAGTGAAATATCAGGACACACTGGGCGGGGGGGAGAGGGGAAGGAGACAGACAAAGGTGCACAGCCCCAACCGGAGCCATGAGAGGAGGCACGTGGGGGTGGGCCCATGCTGCGCCACACAGCTCCCCTGTCCAGCGCCCCCTGGATCCACTATGCCCAGAGCCCCCCTCAACCCTTCCACCACAAATGCACAGTGCTGTGCGCACACACCCTGCCCAACGCCCCCTGCCCACAGCCCCACCATAGCTGCCCAGCACCCCCCACAGAACCCCCACTTGCTAGTTTCCCAATGCACACAGATTTCCCCTCCCTCCCTTCCTCTCTCCCAGTGCTCTTCTCCACAGCCCCACCACCACAGCTACACAATGCCCAACACAGACCCCCAGTGTCCTGACACACACAGATCTCCCCCACTGCCCAGCACCCCCCAACACACCGCCACTGCCTAGCACCCCAAAACACACAAACTTCCCCTACTACCCAGTGCCCTCCACACACCTCCCAGACAGTCGCCATCACACCCTGCCCCCTTCCCTGGCCGCACTCACCAGCCCTGCTGGGAGGTCTCTGGCTCCTAGGGTGAGAGCGGTGAGGGGAGTCTCCAGACTGTCCACATGCTGCACCCACCATAAGCGCGAGCTCCGTGGCTCCCATTGGCTGGGAAAAGCACCAATGGGAGCTGCCGGAGCCACAGAATGGGGCTTGCAGGTGCTGGCAGCACGCAGAGCCCTCCCACCCGAAGAGCCAGAGGAACCTGCCAGGGGGCGAGGTGGGGAGTCCCGGCGGTGCTTACCTGGGGCGGCTCCCATCCTGGGAAGCATCTGGCAGGCAGGTCCGTCTGGCTCCGAGGGTCACGGGTCGGGTGGGGTGGGGGGGGCGGAAGGCTCTCTGCCCACTCCCGGCACCTGCAAGCCCCGCCCCTGCAGCACGTGGTGCTCCTGCTGGTGGGTGGGGGCCGGGAGCTGCCCCAGGAAGCGGTGAGCAGTGACACTGTGGCTGCGGTCCAGACGGTCTCAATATTGGTACAAAGGGCTTCCAGACGGATGTAAGGTCAGGACGCGGGGCAAATTTTCTAAAATCGGGACTGTCCCGATAATATCGGGATGTCTGGTCACCCTAACTGTAACACACCCCAGCTGACCCCTGGAGTCATTGTACACATTACAACATTTTAATATACTGTATCTTACCATTTTTAGCTTCGGCGCCTTCCTTGTGGACAGCAAAAGTAGTCTGAAAGAAGAGGCCTGTAACAGCTGCGTTCATGGGATGCCAAAAAGTATCCATCTTGTGGCCTTTGGCTGCACTGTTATGTTAGGTGGCGTGATTTTTTAGGTTCCTGCAAAGAAATAAAATATAAAGCTAGCCTTGCATTTGATTTGGCAGGGCATTCCAATGCTGGGAGGGAACACATTCATCTCAGAGGACAGGAGCAGCAAATCAGAGGTAACAGAGGAAGATGCTGATGGACTCTGGAGAACATGCTTGTTGGCACAGACAGAAAGAATCAAGAGCAGCTGGACTTTCTTTGGGAAAAGCAGGATTGGGTTGTTAGGGAGGATGAGGCATTCCTGCAAATGGAGAGACAGCACGGGCAATGGGAGTGTGCCCACAGGGAATGGGAGCATGCACAAAGGGAACAGGACCATGCACTCATGTAATCCCCAGTCCAACTGGGTGGTGGAACATTTTTGGGGCCCGCCCACAGCCATCGCCGCTGCTCCTCTTCAGAATGGGCAACACCTCTTCCTCCTCCTCCTTTTCTTCCTCTTCCAGCTGCTGTCCACACTGCTGCTGGGGCAGTGAATTCCCACTCCCCACCTCCCACCACACAGGAGCATGCTGGATGCTTGGAACAACATACTCTGCAGCACCCAAAACCCATCATCTCCTCAGAGTATGAAGGAGGGAGGTGATGAGCCCCATGCTATCGCTGTAGTTCAGCCTTTGCTCAGTCCCCAAATTCCATGCAGTAGATGTCCCCATTTGTCTTCCCGTACAATAATCCACAGTCGTCCCATCCCCCCACCATCCCCTTGGCAGGGCGAGGGGGAGGGGAAGAGCAAGGAGATGGTTGTTTGCCCACTTCGCTACAAACTTTTTTGGGGGGTTCATTTGTTCCTGTCAAACACTGTTTTTGATCTAGGTTCAATATATATAAATAAAAGTTACTGTTCACTTCACTTGGGTATACCTTGTCTTCCAAGTATGATCAACATGATACTTCCCAGAGTTTTGGGATGGGGTAGCAGAATTCACAGCGCATGACTGTGATTTATTAAAAGTCTGGTGCCGTGGAAATGCAAACACTTTCATTCCACAAACTCTCCTCCTGCCAATGAATTTGCTATTTTAAAGGTTTCTTGACAATGAAGTAAACTGTAAAATAACTATTGTTGTCCTAAGCACCACATTGAAAAACAGAGAAGAATTTAACTGAAATGTCTTTCTCTTGCTTAATAATTTATGTAACAATAAAGAGAAAAGAAACAAAAGTAAAATAACATTGAAGATATCTGACAATGATCAGTGCATTTATGACCTCTTTCCCCCCCCCCCAGCTGTTACACCCCCACGGACCCACCCTCAGGGTTTTTTTGGGAAGGCAGATTAGCACTGTATATTGCTAATGCTATTGCAAGCATTGCAGGTGTAGAAGCAGGATTTTATTATTGTACTATAAGAATTGATGTAAACTTTGATTTCATTCTGCCAGCCACCCTTTTTGAATAAAAGAAAGGAATGACTGTCTGAGACTGGGATCCTGTTTCTCATATGCATTACAATTAGGACCTGTTATAAAGTTTAGTTAGTAAAAGACAAGATTTTGTATTGTGTCCATGATAAATAGATTAGAGAAATGTTGAGGCCCAATATGAATTGTTTTAGTTATAAGATTTAGCAAAACTTAATTTAAAATAAGAAAAGGAGTACTTGTGGCACCTTAGAGACTAACCAATTTATTTGAGCATAAGCTTTCATGAGCTACAGCTCACTTCATCGATTGCATCCGATGAAGTGAGCTGTAGCTCACGAAAGCTTATGCTCAAATAAATTGGTTAGTCTCTAAGGTGCCACAGGTACTCCTTTTCTTTTTGCGAATACAGACTAACACGGCTGCTACTCTGAACCCTTAATTTACAATGTATTCTGTATACCTTTGAAGGTTTCTGTGAGAGACTGTTTGTGTGAATGAGGAATGCATGCATGTCCAGATGGTCAAAAAAAAGTGAGAGACTTGGAAACACCAGGAGACAATCAGAAAATATCCATTGTATCAGAGGCTAAACATGTTAGTAGCATTGATGACCTCAGAGGTGAGGCAGGCACCCCCAAAGCCAAGACAACAAACAGAAGATAACAATGGGAAGCCTGACAATAACCATCAAATGATAACAGCAAAATCCCCCAAGATTAACACCACTTAAGAACTAATGATTACAGGATGACATTGCAAAATGCATGGACTCAAATGGGAATTTACAACTATAAAGATTGGGTGTTTTGCCATGAAACTCGGGGTTCAGTCCTGCAAAACCTCGGAGCATCAGATCTCGACCGAAAGAGCCTAGCTCCTCACTCAAGCTCAATCTATTAGATTGACTTGAGCTACAACAGACTGGTAACTATAAAGACCATCTGCAGGACTTGTGTGTGTGTGTTTCTGTGTATGTTGTGTGACTGAAAAGCATATGCTAACTGTTGTATTTTCAATAAATATGGCATATTTGCCTTCTCTCTTATAAAAGATCCCGTGTGCTTTGTATAGCATAACACAGGGCAAACACAGGGAAGGGTTAAAGGTGTGAGTGGGGAGTGGAGGATTTTTTTTGCAGGCTGCGAGAGGCCAAAGGGGGAAGGAGAAAAAGAGCAGAGAACAGGTTAACGTAACATTACAGCTAGCAAGCTTAGTTTAACAATAAGATGCTGGCCCCAGTTTAAGGTTACGCTGCTAGATAAAAAATTATTTTATTTAGCTATAGCCAGCCATAAAAAAAAAGTACACTAAACCAGGGCTACAGAGATGGAAAACACTGGCAAGACAATGGGGGGCGGGGGGGTGGGGGGGGAGCAGAGCTTTCCTGTCCCTGGAGCCATTGTGTTTTGGGAAAGCGGAGAAGACCACAGGAAGCCTGTTTGGACTGGTACAAAGAGCACCAGGAACAGAGGTCGTGGAATGGAACACCCCCAAAGGAACCCATGACTTAAAACCCTCCTAAGAGCTGGAACAATTTGGAGATTGGCAGGGGACTTGAACGACCTGTGCGCACAGGACAGAACTCCCGTCCACCTCTCCCTCTCGTCTTCTTACGTTACACCCAGGCCTGGCCAGCCTCAAATAATACAAATATAGATATAAAAGTAAATTAGGGCTTGGAGCACTAACACTTTCTTCCTTCCTCTGAGTGATGTGGGGAGCACCCATCACTTTCCGCTGTTATTTTATTATTTTATCAATAAAACTTTAAAACTCAGTTACGTAATGTGCTCCGTCATCTCCTCCCTAAAAATCCTGTGGCCTCAGCCAAATCACCTAATGCCCCAAGCAAATTAGTAACATAAATCTGTTACACAGCCATTACTATTGACAACCATGGGAGAGTATTCATACCATGGGAATGATGATCACACAGGGCTCCTGACAAGCGCTGTGAGCAATGCTGCCAGAAAACATTGTGAGGAAGGAATTTGTGAATTCCCTCCCAAAACCCTAAAGTACTTTTTAAAAACTACTTTAACAATGCTTAAGTGCTCCCCATAAACCAGCCTGGAACAGTGCACTTAGCATAACAAAAACATTGTTAAATGATGGCATTACAATGCATTATCATTCACCTCAGCACAAAATCACTTCAAGCTCCTCACTCAAATCAATGACTATCTGCTTCCTCATTCAGAACTTCTGCAGCCATTGGTTGTCATTCCATGTTTCCAAGACGATCTGGTCCCACCAGGCTGATTCTCCAGGACCAGAAACGGTGGTCCACCTTTGGGCATACTGTCATGATCCCTGCATTCAAAACATCTGCTCCATGGGACCCAAGTGGATTTTCATTCCCCCTCTGGGTCAGCTCTCTATAGACCGATTCCGTCCAGTGTCTGGTACCATGCTGCATGAACATTTGTCCAGCGAACAGTAGCAGGAACAGAATGACATCATCATGGACTTGCTCTTTATCTCCAATGCAGTTTGGCAGAAAGGAGAAATGGCAGGGAGCTGCCAGCATCAAATGCATGAAGGTGGCTAACAGCTCCATCAACATGCAGTAAGGAAGTTACTAGAGCGTCCCCTGTGGTGCGCAGGCCTCTGGGATACCATTCCTGAAATGTTGGCACTAATGTCATGTACCAAAAAGGTGCAGTTTGAATGAAGGACTATGCCAGTTCACAGTGTATACCCATGCCCAGCACAGCATATGTGGATACTTGGTGTGGGTACAGAGTACAAGTCTAGCAACACATGAACAAGTAACTGTGTACACTCACAAGTGTAGACGTAGCCCAATAGTTCTAGCGTAGCCCTGCCTTCAGACCCTAGCACAATGCTAAGTGACTACAAGAATGATTTGCTGACACTCCCCCAGCCAGCCGAAGGCAACACTGTCAATTGAATGACAAAACTTTTGTCTTTCAGAGATGTTAAGCCCTCTCCCTCTGAAAGACAAAAGTTTTGCTGTGACAAGTGCCAGCGCGAACAGGGCGTTGTCAGCAGGAGCACTCTCCTGCTGACAACACAAACGCTGCTTATTGGGGGTGGAAGTTTTTTGTTGGCAGGAGAGCCAGCAAACAGTGGCTACACTGCACAGCTTTTAGCAGCACAGCTGTAGCGAGACAGCCATGTCACTAAAAGCTGTGTAGTGTAGACACAGCCTAATTTTTCCCCGTCATATCCAGAGGCCAAAGTTTAGCCAGTTCTCTTTCCTTTACAGGAAAGGTTAGGAAAAGGATCTGGGAATAGAAGTTTCTAATGGTCCAAATGATTATTCTTTAAATGTTCAGTTGGGAATGGAGAAGGCACAGAGGTTGAAAGGGAAAGATATGTTTGAAGTACTTTATCATCATTCGCCTTTCAAATTATTATTCTGTAATATCATCCCTCATGCCTTGTAATCCTTCTGTTTTGCCAATAAAATTTTAAATAAAAATACCAAAGATTTTTTGTCAGAGTAGCTTAGACTTATTTCTGTGTTTGATTATAGAAAACACACCATACTACTTATGCTTATGCTCAGATAAATTTATTAGTCTCTAAGGTGCCACAAGTCCTCCTTTTCTTTTTACCATACTACTGTGTACTTGTAACACATACTTGTCAAAGGTATATATCCTGAATCTGGAATCAACAGCTCTAATAAGAATATATTCTGCTAGGCACTCTGTGGGGTTCTTGTAACAAATGAAGTTCCTGTGACCTAAAATCACTAAACACAAATTGAAAGTTTGGTAAGCAAGTAATTTTCTAGTAGTGGGTCAGCTTCCCTACTCTCTGCCAGGCAGAAAAGGAACAGCCCACACTAACAGGACATACTAGAAGTTCCAAGGATTTTCAAATGGAACAGGTGCTAATGAAGGAATAATTATCTTCAACTAGCCAGCAGATGGCCCTTCAGGCATTCAGAGCCATATAAAAAGGAGAGATTGAACTCTCATGTGGGAAACTGTTCCTGTGCTTTGAGATGTAGGAGTGTTTTTGCTATACCTTAAACCAGGCAGAGTATGTTCATGTTGTACTTACACATAAAACAGCAACACTGTGCTCATAAGAAAGAGTAAGCATGTATTAAGGACAGGACACAGTTTTTTGTTTTTGTTTTTTTAAGAGCTTTGTTTTTTTTTTTTATCTTTCTGTGAATGTTCTCATAGTTAGTAAGCTAGGTTGGCTGACACATGAAATCATTTGTGGCAGCAGCTCATTTACCTGGCACGTAAAGTGTACCATTAAAAATACTAGATAAGGCTTTTCATTTCATACTGTACATTCACCTGAATTTACTGCACAGATTTTCCAACAGGATTTTATTCTATCAGTCCCAAACTAAGCTTTATAACTCCAATTAGCTGACATAAGCTAACAGTCTGCATTGAGTTTGGCATTAAAAAGATCAAGAATAGTGTAGTGGAGAAAGAGCAATCACAAAAGACTGGTAACAGGTATTCCTGTGAGGCTTACAGGCTTTGAAGCTAGTTCTAATTCAAGTACCTATCATGAATTAGGGGAGCATGCTACCACTTGTACTGTGGCTGTTTGGTTGTGTAGGTGGAGTCTATCAAAATAGACCACACCTTGAAAGGCACCATAGTTTCATTGCTGTTTGCTATGTCATTCTAAGGAAATAAGTCCCCTAGCTTGATGTGACATGAGATTTTATGTAGGGTGTGGGATAGCTCAGTGGTTTGAGCATTAGTTGGCTAAACCCAGGGTTGTGAGTTCAATCCTTGAGGAGGCTGTTAAGTTGATCTGGGACAAAAAATGGGGATTGGTCCTGCTTTGAGCAGGGGGTTGGACTAGATGATCTCCTGAGGTCCCTTCCAACCCTGATATTCTGTGATTATAAGTTTTCAATCTGCCCTGAGAAAGGGGCAGCATATAGCTGAGCTGCTGCAGGAGCAAACCAGACAGGGAACTGTGATTAACACCAGACCACTTCACTTCCCATTTGCAATCCTGTAGCATCCCTAGCACACCTCTAACCATTGCTTATGTGGAAAAGTAACGTTAGGAAAGTATTGAATGTATTTTAGCTGTCTTCTGTTGCAATTTAGCTTCTAGAAACAAGGAGTGCCAGTACCATGTGATCAGCCAGCTGTACAGACCATAGTTTTAGAACCTGTGTTTTAAATGACCAAGTAGAGTTATTAGAAAGATTTTAAGAATTAAGCAATGTGCCCCATGTGTTTATCTGTGACTAACAATAAGGAATAGCATCATTATTAATGTCATTTAGTTTTGATCCCTAAATTGAAGGAGGAGAAACTGGATAAAGAAAATGCTTCTGGGCTCTCCAGTGTAGGAGGAGGTGTAGGCGTAAAAAATCAAAGGGAAACTACAATGCTGGCATATCTCAAAGGCCTAAAATGTCAGCATTCCCTTCTAATGTCTGGAATATTTCCAGATTTAAGATATGTTCAAAGCTACTTTCTACTTTGGAAACACAATACTGAGCCCTGACAAGCCTGGAATCCATGTTGGCTGGCACTTCTACCCTCTGGTTCCATGCATGTTAATATCCCCCTCACCCTTACTTATCTTCTTTATAATATGCAAATAAACTCCTGATCACATCAAGAGAAGTCTGCATGGAGGTGAGATGCAGACAGCATTTTGAAAGTTGCCTTTTCACTGCTTAAGTTGTCCGCTGTTGTACTCTAAAAGTAATGAAAAGTAGGATCAAATCTAAAAACTGTAGTGCATTAATACAGTAGATAAACGTTGATATTTATTATACAAGTAGCATAATATGCGGGGAAAGGTACAAGAAGGATATCAACAAAATGATATTAGCTGTAAATGATCACACAATAAAACCTGTTTTACTGAAAATGCCTTTAGAACAGCATTGCAAGAAACTGATAATACAAACTGGATTGTGTGATTATCCATTCGGCAGCACTATTTATCATTGCAACCCTGACACTGACAGCTAGGTATGACTGTCTTAAAATTGTATGAAATATAACAACACAGTTAGCTATCAAATGAGGAATGATGCTCTTGGTATGCCTGCATATTAATATAATGCCACTCTTTACAATTATGCTATGAAGGCTTGCTCTCTGTAGACACATCAGTGACAATAGGGATAAAATGCATTATTCCAGAATGACTAAGATATAGTGAAAGATATCAACAGGATTCAGTCTTAGTCTTTTGCGTCTTGTAACCAGCTAATGTACAGTGAGGGAACAGGCCTATTATATCTAATACTGGAGAAGTGGAATTATAAGGTTAGTTTTTGTTTAAAACAAGTTGCTGTAATCCTTTGTTTAACAAGAGACACCACAATGCACACCTGCTGTGCCAGAGCCCCTAAAAAGGAGCAGCTCTTGCATGAATTTTCAAGGTTATTGTTTATCTGAGGAAGCTTGTAATAATGGCCAACAGCAGGCTTCTGCCTTCAGCCAGACCTATAATGTCACCCTATGTATCTCCTTATTTACAGATCACAGCCAATCAGTTAGGCAAGTCCCCTTCACAGATTACATCAATTGGTCCAGACTCCAAGTATTATAAAGAATTCAAATGCAAGTTATTGGAGTTATTCTAATAGCACCAGAAAGAGCCTTACACTCTTTCTTCATATGAGTGGCTTTGAGACAGCAGGTGTACAAGCAATGCAGATCTTGTCAAAGTTACCTTTGATTAACTTAGACAGTTTCTGTTCAGGGCCCACTTGAGTTTCTGTCAGAATTTCCTAATAATAACAGCTGAGCTTTCATTGGCATTCTGGGTAAGGATCAGATTCTTTAAAGAACACCATCATCAAATATTTAACAAGCTCACATATCTTCTATGCACATTAGCAATATTTGCATATCTTTGCCATTCCAAATGCCCATCTGTGTACTTACCAGGTATGCTTAAATAACCACAAGGAGGGTTAAGGTCTTGTAGTAAAGGCACTGGACTGAGACCCCTGTGTTCAGTTCCAAGCTATGCCACAGATTTTCTATGCAACCTTGTGTAAATTCCTTAATCTGCCTCAGTTCCCAATGTATAAAATGAGAATAGCAATATTTCCTGTCGCTCACTCCTTCCTCTGTCTTGTTTATTTAGATTACATTGTAAGATCTTTAGGGAAGGGGCTTTTTACTGCTTTGTGTTTGTATAGCACCTGGTACAATGGGGCTTTGATCTTGGTTGGAGCCTTTAGGTGCTACTCTAATTCCCTAGTGGGGAAGCTGCAGTTGATCATAACCAGAAAATAGATTTTTAATTCACCACAACTTGCCCATTAGGTCAAGTTCTGTTAAAAATCATGTTAGTTAAAATGTGTTAGCCAGCACATTTTACAATGTAAATTATTTTTCTAGTCTAGTCATGGCCTTTAAAAGGAGTGAAAGTTCATTGAAATTCACTCAAGCAATCTGAGATTTTCTCTCAATTTCCCTGTAAATGGAGTTGCACTATCACCAATATGAAACACACTATGCAATCCACCTACCAGTATCTAGCTATAGAACTGATGTGAATGTTATGTACAAATAAAATATATTGAAAATCAAACACCATATACCAGATCCTGACCACTAAAGGGAGTTGCAGGGTCACATCACATCTTATGATTGGGGCCAAATTATAGATGATAATTCTGCATATTATCTTTGAGCCACAGGTATTTCTCTTACTGACAGAAAGTGTGCTAGTGCTGAAGAGCCAATATAGCTGTGGAACAGTGAACTGGATTTTATTCTGCCTCATCATTTGTACAATTGTCACCAACATTCTAATAGCAGAATCTCACTACTAGCGATGATGTAGGAGATGCTGGTAGAGAGAACAGAGCTTGATTTTCAGATTCTAGTTTGAAATTTCAGGGCTGACAGTTTGACAAACCATGGTTTGATTTGTAAAAACTATGCAAAATTTCTATGAAAGTCACTGAGAGATAATAAACATGGAACCCCCTTCATGTTTATTTTATAGTCACTCTTAGTATAATCACATTTGCTGTATTAAATAAAAAGGAACCAATCTAATTATTTCTTGTACTTCTGCTTTTTAAATTCTTCTCTTAGTATCAATTAAACTCTTTTTTCATTCATTTTCTAAATTGGCAGTACAGTTGAAGCAGCATATTAAATTTGTAGAGGGTAGTTGATTGCCGTCTCCATTCAGGAAGAGCTTGCCAGGTGAACTTCATTTAATGTATGTTGTAATACAAACAAGACATATTGCTCTGTCTCTCTCCTCTTCCAGAATGATTGTAGATGCCATGCCCCGCTGTTTAGTATTTGAGAACCAAATCATCAACTACCCCCTATAAACTGGCCAGTGTTTGGCCTTAAGTGAATCTGGGAACAGCAAGCATACTCTGATGGAACACTGAGTAAAAAGAACAGAATAAAGGGCTACCTGACCAGAAAGCCTTCCCACCAGCCATTACAACTGTTGTCCAAGTTAAGGCAATGGACCCTATGTGTTGCTTGTGATTAGCTGGCACAGGGTTTCCCTGCTGGTGGAGTACACAGTCCTCCCTCATCCTTTGGATTTGGGAATCCTAATGTACGTCAGGGGAATCAGACAAATGGGGCACAGAACAAAATACATTCTGATTGTGCAAAATCGAAGAGGAGAGACTTTGCTTTATCACCATCACAATGCACAGTTGCGACCAGTCTTTGGTGTCATTCAGTTGACAGACTACTTGCTTGCACTAAAACGTAGCAAACATATTAAATCTGACCACTAGTATCCTAAGATTCTTGTAACTGCTAAAAGACTTTTTGTTCACCTTAGCAAAGATACATTTTAGAAAGATCAAAATTCCCTGAGAAAGTTAGTGTTTTTGTATTTGTGGAACTGTTCTTTAATACTTACATTTAGTAAGGAACAATAGAAGCAATGGGAAAGTTAACATGGTGATTTCAAAATGAAACATTTATATCTTTCATTAAGGTCATTGTTTAACAGGAAACCAAGTCTAACTTAAAAATGGAAAAAGTTACAACACTCTTTATAACATTCAGAAAGCTTCAGTACAGACCCTTGAAAATAAGAAAGAGCTCTTAAAACATATGTATATCTCTAAAGAATGTGTTGCAATCTTATTTTCTTGATGTTATCATTAAACAAACACTGCACTGATTAATTGTGGTCTGGAATCCTTGCATGCCTTTATCTCTCAAATCACAGGATATAGTTGGAGCAAGATATTCTGAGACATTCTGCGCAGGTATCAGAAGTAAAACAAGTATCTGATGTGACCGAGAGGGACTGGTAGTGATCCAAAACTGCACAGGATTTATATATATATAATATTATATAAAAAGAAAGTAATCAGCATAGTTACTTGACCACTTGAGCAGTTAGAGCTGTCAGTCTCAAGAGAGGCAAAGGATTGGTTGGACATAAAGAAAAAACTATATTGTCATGCCAGAAGCGGTCTCTCCACAGTATATTTGGGGCACAATGGAGGGTATGTGGGAAGTTTGCATGCTGCCATTACCTGTGCTATTCCTAGCCTCCAGATAAATAGAAAATTTTGGCCTCCAGGTATGTCAATTCAGGGCCTATTGAGATTGCTGCCTTGATTTTAGTTTTTTAAAAAAGATTTTGATGTAAAACTTCGCTCTGAAGACATTTTAAGTAGCAGATGGTTACCTAAATGTTCTAACATTAGCATTCCGTTTTTGGTGCAAATAGACTGACAAATCAAGAAGTTACTACCTGTCAGGGATATAAAATACTAACCTCCAGATTTAGTGCTGGCAAACAAATGAGACCCTGAGTCTAATAGTTTCCGATAAGTGTACAATTCCTTTGTATTTCCATACAAAAGAACTTGCAAAATCAGATAGTATTCCCAGTCTATGACTGTTTTATGTGCTAGTTTTTTTCATTTGCGTCGATGACACAAACTTTTGCATCCAAAACAACATTTTTATAGGGGCAATTCAATTTTTAAAACATGCTGAATGTTTCAAATAAGAAACCTACAGAACTCAGTTTGTCTTTAATGTCACCACATTTCTCCCGTTCAACCACTTAAGACTTGCTGATCAAAAATGCCGATCAAATTGAGCTAAATTAGTGCACTACAAATCTGTGATGCTCAATTTAACATTACTGTGAAAAATCCATTTGGGATAATAGACTTTGCCCCAGGGATTGAGAAGACTCACAAAAAATAAGACACAAGTCCTGGATTGCTAATTAAAAATTAGTAGCATTGGGAGATGTTTAAAGTTCCCTTCTAATTTTTGACATGCAAGCCCGTATTCTCCAGTATGGCTGCTTTGTGCTGAATTCCTAGAAGAGTATAGCCTGAAAGATAAGGGGGCTGGCTGTGGGAGGATCACCCCAGTAGAGGTCTATGGATGGTTTTGTGGTTCTAACTCTAGCAGTCTCCCTGCTGCTGGCAGAGACATGGCTGGGACACATCACACCTATTCCCAGCTGCTCTATCAGCCACAAATGTTGAGACTGTTTACAACCCAAACCTCTGAATTGTGCAAATGGTCTCTGTCTTTGTAATGTCCTGAACCAAAATTCAAATTCAAGTGTTGAGGCTAGATTCCACCTCTATGGTTTTAAAAGGACCCTCCACTGCAAGCATAGAAGAGCTCTGAAAGCTGCACATGTTCACAGGCTGCCTGCTCAGTTCTAACTGAGGCATAATTAGAGTAGTCCCAGAGAGGGAGTTCAGGTGTGGCCACAGTGGACAGCTGCACCCCTTCTTTAGGAGCAGTGTTAAGGACCCTAATGGGAGAACACTGAGGCAGAGGGAGCGAGGGGCTCACTAGCCTATGATTTCAAGGAGGCAGTAAAATAAGGATAAGGGGTCATAGAGCGGTTTTTAAACTAAGGGCTGGGGGAAAGCTGAAAGGTGCAGAGGAGCACATGGTTCAGATATCCCTTAGGGGAGCATCTATTAATGGAGATTCTCTATGTCCTAGTAAGAAGGAGAGGGTGGAAGATGATAAAATACGGGTAGCATCTGATGAGAAATAGTCAAATAAAAAAGAGTCCCATTCAATTACATCATGTAATGGCAGACAGCTAAAAAGTGACAAGTTTTTAAAGCATTTATATACCAGTGCTAGAAATCTAAATAATAAGGTGGGTGAACTTGAGTGCTTCATATTAAAGGAGGACATTGATATAATAGGCATCACAGAAACTTGGTGGAATGAGGATAATCAATGGGACACAGTAATACAGGGTACAAAATATATTGGAAAGATAGAACAGGTTATGCTGGTGGGGGCGTCGCACTATATGTGAAAGAAAGCATAGAATCAAATGAAGTAAAAATCTTAAATGAATCAAACTGTATAATAGAATCTTTATGGATAGTAATTCCATGCTCTAATAATAAGAATATAGCAGTAGGGATATATTACTGACCACCTGAATGCGATGGTAACAGTGTCTGTGAAATGCTCAGGAAGATTAGAAAGGCTACAAAGGGCTTGTCTACACCTACCCGCCAGATTGGCGGGCAGTGATCGATCCAGCGGGAGTCAATTTATCGTGTCTGGTATAGATACGATAAATCGACTGCTGAGTGCTCTCCTGTCAACTCTGGTACTCCACCAGAATGAGGAGGGCAAGCAGAGTTGAAGGGAAAGCATCAGCTGTCAACTTACCGCAGTGAAGACACCATGGTAAATAGATCTAAGTACGTCGACTTAAGCTACGCTATTCATGTAACTGAAGTTGCGTATCTTAGATCGACCCCGCACAGTAGTGTAGACGAGCCCAAAAATAAAAAACTCAATAATAATGAGGGATTTCAACTTTTCCCATATTGTCTGGGTACACGTCACCTCAGGATGGGATGCAGCGATACCTTAAGTTTCTTGATACCTTACATCACTGCTTTTTGGATCAGCTAGACCTGGAACGCATACGAGGAGAGACAATTCTTGATTTAGTCCTAAGTGGAGCACAGGATCTGGTCCAAGAGGTGCATATAGCTGGACTGCTTAGTAATAGTGACGATAATATAATTAAATTTAACATCCCTGTGGCGGGGAAAACACCACAGCAGCCCCACAC
Source organism: Natator depressus (assembly GCF_965152275.1). Taxonomy (NCBI): domain Eukaryota; kingdom Metazoa; phylum Chordata; order Testudines; family Cheloniidae; genus Natator; species Natator depressus. The sequence goes on along the minus strand of NC_134237.1, from coordinate 68,416,501 downwards.
TGTAGCATTTAATTTCAGAAAGGGGGACTACACAAAAATGAGGAAGTTAGTTAAACAGAAATTAAAAGGTACGCTGCCAAAAGTGAAATCCCTGCAAACTGCATGGAAACTTTTTAAAGACACCATAATAGAGGCTCAACTTAAATGTATACCCCAAATTTTAAAACATAGTAAGAGAACCAAAAAAGTGCCACCCTGGCTAAACAACAAAGTAAAAGAAACAGTGAGAGGCAAAAAGGCATCCTCTAAAAAGTGGAAGTTCAACCCTAGTGAGGAAAATAGAAAGGAACATAAACTCTGGCAAATGAAGTGTAAAAATATAATTAGAAGATCAAAAAAGAATTTGAAGAACAGCTAGCCAAAGACTCAAAAAGTAATAGCATATTTTTTTTAAGTACATCAGAAAAAGGAAGCCTGTTAAACAACCAGTGGGGCCACTGAACGATCGAGATTCTAAAGGATCACTCAAGGACAATAAGGCCATTGCGGAGAAACAAAATGAATTCTTTGCACCAGTTTTCATGGCTGGGGATGTGAGGGAGATTCCCAAACCTGAGCCATTCTTTTTAGGTGACAGATCTGAGGAACTGTCCCAGACTGAGGTGTCATTAGAGGAGGTTTTGGAACAAATTGATAAACTAAACAGTAATAAGTCACCAGAACCAGATGGTATTCACCCAAGAGTTCTGAAGGAACTCAATTGTGAAATTGCAGAACTACTAACTGTAGTCTGTAACCTATCATTTAAATCAGCTTCTGTACCAAATGATTGGAGGATAGCTAATGTGATGCCAATTTTTAAAAAGGGCTCCAGAGGTGATCCCAGCAATTACAGACTGGTGAGCCTGACTTCAGGACTGGGAAAACTGAAACTATAGTAAAAACCAAAATTGTCAGACACATAGATTAGCATAATTTGGTGAGGCATGATTTCCGTTTACAAAAACCGTGCTGACTCTTCCCCAACAATCTACTAGAATTCTTTGAGGGGGTCAACAAGCATGTGGACAAGGGGGATCCAGTGGATATCGTATACTTAGATTTTCAGAAAGCCTTTGACAAGGTCCCTCACTAAAGGCTCTTACACTAAGTAAGCTGTCATGGGATAAGAGGGAAGGTCCTCTCATGGATCGGTAACTGGTTAAAAGATAGGAAATAAAGGGTAGGAATAAACTGTCAGTTTTCAGCATGAAGAGATGTAAATAATGTTATCCCCCAAGGGTCTGTACTGGGACCAGTCCTATTCAATATATACATAAATGATCTGGAAAAAGGGGTGGACAGTGAGGTGGCAAAATTTGCAGATGACACAAAACTATTAAAAATAGTGAAGTCCCAGGCAGACTGTGAAGAGTTACAAAAGGGTCATACAAAACTGGGACTTGGGCAACAAAATGGCAGATGAAATTCAATGTAGATAAATGCAAAGTAATGCACATTGGAAAACAGAATCCCAACTACACATATAAAATGATGGGTTCCAAATTAGCTGTTACCACTCAAGAAGGAGATCCTGGAGTCATTGTGGATAGTTCTCTGAAAACATCCACGCAGTGTGCGGCGACAGTCAAAAATGTATAGAATGTTGGGAATGGCTTCCATCTGAGGAGAGATAAATAAGGCTGGCACTTTTTAGCTTGGAAAAAAGACGACTAAGGGGGGATATGATAGAGGTCTATAAAATCATGACTGGTGTGGAGAAAGTAAATAAGGAAGGTGTTATTTACTCCTCCTCATAACACAAGAACCTGGGTTAACCAAATGACATTAATAGGCAGCAGCTTTAAAACAAACAAAAGGAAGTATTTCTTCACACAATGGACAGTCAAGAACTCTTTGCCAGAGGATATTGTGAAGGCCGAAACTATAACAGGATTAAAAAAAAACTAGATAAGTTCATGGAGGATAGGTCCATCAATGGCTATGAGCCAGGATGGGCAGGGATGTGGTCCCTAGCCTCTGTTTGCCAGAAACTGGGAATGGGCGACAGGGGATGGATCACTTGATGATCACCTGTTCTGTTCGTTCCCTCTGGGGCACCTGGCATTGGCCACTGTCGGAAGACAGGATACTGGGCTAGATGGACCTTTGGTCTGACCCAGTAGGGCCATTCTTATGTCCTTATGATCTGTGGCCTGGCAAAGGGGCACAGAGGAGATGAAGCTCAGAATGGAGTGGGCAAGGATTCTTGTTTATTTTCAGAAGGGATAAGGGAGCAATTACACCAGAGGAATTATTGGTTTTGGGGGAGCTACAAACTGATGAGTTGGTTGATCAGAAAATTTTTTGTGCATGGAGGATGTGATGGTGTCAGAAATATTTTTTTGCGGGGGAGGGCGTGTATGTAATTGTCAGCCCCAACCCCTCACTTGTTTTACCAATTGCTATTGCTGACAGCATTCCTTTACAGAATGATGATTCATTGTAAAGTAGTTAGAAAGGTCTATATAGTTAGGATTTCTTTTGAATTATAAATCAGGAGGTAGATTATATGAACATTACTTTTGGGGTAGCTGTACATTTGTTTCAAGTAATGTGCAGAAACATCTGTGGTAAGTAGAGAGTGCTTTAAAACTGTACTAATTATTTGGTTTTGGGTTTATAAGACATCTCTGAGTGAGTGTTTGTAAAACCTTGAGTAATAAAATGCCACATGGATGCACATACATTGTGTAAATGTAACGGGGTACCTCCTGCTACCCCCTAGTCTAAAAAACATCTCAATAGCAAAGCTACCTGAGGAAATATCTTGGACAAAAAGATACATGCAGGTGCATTCCCCCCTGTAACTTATAGCATCATCTGTCCACTGCTTTCTATGATTAAACATTGTATTTATTTTTCAGCTAATTGCAATGGAGAAGAAATATGGTAAATGAAAGCAAATGTAATAATAGGGGAAGAAACAGTATGGTGGCAGTTACTGGGAAGTGCATTGTTTTCTGTGAGAATATATACATCTTGCTGGCTACCACTCTGCAGGAAACAATACCCTGGATAATGCAAATTTCTTATATTCCATTAATTTCTCATTGAAGTTACAAGACCCCCCTGCCAGGAATGCTACTTCTCTCCACAAAACTAATGAGGAGTCCGGTGGCACCTTAAAGACTAGCAGATTTATTTGAGCAAGGGCATAAGCTTTTGTGGGTAAAAAACCAAGTGAGTTTTTTACCCACAAAAGCTTATGCCCAAATAAATCTGTTGGTCTTTAAGGTGCCACCGGACTCCTCGTTATTTTTGTGGATACAGACTAACATGGCTACCCCTCTGATACTTCTCTCCAGTCTCTATTGGACACAGTAAAGCTAACACAAAAGTTCAGTTATGCAGGAGATCTTATTGCTACCACTTTGATGGCTAGTTAGGCTTCTGCCTCTATTTTCCCTGAGGCTGGGGCTATTGCACCATTCTAAGCAAAAAGGGGCACATTCTGGATGTTTATATGCCCCAATACAGAAAATCAAGTTCAGTGTTGGAAAGACAGAACTAATGACACATAATATGTAGTACAAGAAGAGCTGATGTTACCTAGTAGTTAGGAAAAAGTGTTCAAAAATATATGCATTACATTGTTAGCATATTGTAAAATTTTAAAAAATCTAACTAAAAATGAATATCACAACCTAAGCAAAAATTGGCCTCTAATATTGTCTTGATTATTCTTCTGGGACTAAAGACCTATATTATAAAGAAGCATAAATGATATGCAGTGAACTATAAAATCAGTGCTGGACCATGTCACTTTGCAAAAGGTTTGGGTATTAGACTATGGGCCCCAGATGTATTTTCAGTGTTACCAAGTTCCAAAATATTGATTGTCACCAACTTGAATTGTATCAACTCCAAGCAGCACCTCCTCACTATCTAACGCAGGGTTTCAGAAGTACTTCTTCAAGTGATGATATAAAACCATAATGCCTTTTGGTCAAGTATTCAAAGTACACATTAATTATTCTTAATATTTATGTAGGGTCTAACGTGTGCTAGGGGCTTCACAGACAAACGTGAAGATAAAGAATCAGCTCTTCAGCAGGTATAAAGGAGAGAGAATTCACTGTCTTCAAGGAAGTTACAGAGATTTAAATCAGCTTAGGATCTGGCCTATTGTTGCTACAACTCAGGATTTACTATCTATATAGTCAACATATACAGGACCCTAGGAATGGGGATGCAACAAAAGCAAAATGATCAAGCAGAGATGTGAAACACAACTGGTTTACTAACACAATTTAACAAAAACAAACAAACAAACAAACACCCCCCCTACAGAATTTTGTTCCGGAAGGGGGAGGTGCAAGGTTTATAGGTTTGGTGAAAGAAGTGTGTAGTACACATAAGCAAGAAGAGTGTCTGGGTGGTCAGATAATTTAATCCAGGATCATTTATAATTCCAGTGAAGGTTGTAGAGAGTTCCTTGTTATAGTGACCCACTCTTTGCTTCCAATGTATTTTAAGGCAAAAAACTCCCTTCCGATCAGCAAATCTTCCTTGTAGCATACAGTGATCTAGTTTAATGGGCACATAACTTTAAACCAAGACTTTGCCATCTGTTTTGTATCTAGTTATAAATGGTAATTCATACACAAAATGTACTGTAAGTGATTTAAATGCCTGTATGAATGCTTTATTCAAAACAGCATGCATCTGTTAGGTTTTGCTCATGGTTGAGATACAAATCACTTTAGAAAACTGCTCTCCTCTGGTGTATATTGTTTCACAGCAAACAGATTCACTGTCCAAATCACAGTCTGGATGACATAATGCAGCATGAAAGCAAAAGCATCAGGATAGCCAGACTCCACAGTTAGAAATAGTTTACAATAATAAATTAAACTCAGTTGTTAATTTCCTAGGGGAGTTCTGTCAGGAACCTTGATTTTGCAGGGCATGTTAGGATGAAGTCAGCTTTACTCCTGAAAAATGGTCAAAATTACCTTTTTTCCCCACTTAAAATGTTATTACACTATATATGTAATGGATCCAAATGTAGGGAATATAAATTTGAATCCTTAACATGAGGTGCAATGTTCACATTACCTTGTTTCATGCATATCTTTTTTCAGCCCCTGTTTTGTGTGTACTGAACAAACCTTGGCATTCAACTATAAGTTTATTTTGCCCTGTGTCTGAGAGCAAACAGGCCTGCTCCAGATTCTGTGGCAAGTATCTAGGTCCATTTTAATTCTGAGGGCTACCATTTGTCCCTAAAAGCTTCCTTTCTCTTCAGATGGGGCTTAGCCAGGAAGGAATGCTCGTTAGTTGCCTTTGCCAACATTGCTGTAGACCAGGGGGCTGAAAGAACTCATGTAGATGGTCCCATTTGAGCCCTATTTTGAGGGTGTAGGTAGGAATTAAGTGGTGTATGCTCGTTGCACTGGTCCTGTGCATAGACATGAACTTCACCCAGAATGAGCATCCATCCTTTCTACAGTCTCTATTCTATTCCTTCCCCTGAAACCATTCCCCTTAGGGAGCTTTGCCAGGCTAGAGAGTGAGGGACCCAATATTGTTACTGATAGAAGAATCTCTCTGAAAGATAATCAGACATCATGTTGAAGTGCCTGGGAGTGGACTGTACATATTGTATCCTTTCTGGGTCAGATTCAGATCTCATTTACATCATTGTAAATATGGAGCAACTCCAGAAAAGCCCAAAGTTACTTTGGGCTCACAGCACACTGGTGCAAGTGAGATCAGAATCTCTTCTATTGTAATTATTTTTGCTTTCCTATCTGTCCCACTCTGTGATCTTCTTTTCCTAGTCTCTCCAGAACTGAATGCAAACCAGATATTGATGGAGTGAAATTTTCAAACCCATGCTGTTCTGGCAAGTAAGAAAATAGGGAAAACAAGTTCCTTCTTCACCTCTTATTCTCAAATCTCCGTATAGTTGAATTATACCAGTGGTGGGCAACCTGCGGCCTGCATGCAGTCCATCAGGGTAATCTGACGGCAGGCCGCGAGACATTTTGCTGACATTGACCTGTCTTAGGTCTGGCCCTCCACAGCTCCCAGTGGTCGTGGTTCACCGTTCCCAGCCAATGGGGGCTGCAGGAAGCAGCGACCAGCATGTCCCTGCGGCCCGCCACTTCCTGCAGCAACCATTGGCCAGGAACAGCAAACCACAGCCACTGGGAGCTGCGGGGGGCCGTGCCTGCGGATGGTCAATGTCAGCAAAATGTCTTGCAGCCCATAATCAGATTACCGTGATGGGCCGCATGCGGTCCACGGGCCGCAGTTTGTTCACCACTGAATTATACCATTCCATAAATACTATGTGACAGTTACAAATATTCTTTTAATGTACTACCCTTTTGTAAAAGAATTACTGCTGTAGAGAATCTCTGTCTGCACAAAACCCTCTGGTAACTCTCCATATCGAATGATAATTTATCCTACTTTTACTATAGCTTTTTTATACAAAGCAATGACTATAGATTAATTTATTCTCATACTGCTAATTTTATCCATTCTCTTCCGTGACAGTGTTTCTCTCAGCAAATATCTTAATCTATTTTTTCTCACAGCAACTCCATATCAGCGGTCAGATTTCCTCATTGTTCTATATGTTCATTGTCGCACTAGTCAAATGTACCTTTATCTGTCACTCCAAGGCCATTCCTGGAGACGAAATGAATGGCTCTAGCTCATTCAGGATTAGGAATTGAGTTGGGTGAATACAGCAGATTAATATTTGTGAATATCCTTGTGAATAAAACTAGCTGATTTGCTTTTCTGGTATTCATGACCCCCACGAGCATTCAGGCAAGTGAGGTTTTATGCAAAAGAATATTCTCTGAAAGCAGGTGTCATGACAACTAACATGAACAACATTCACAAGAGTGTTCACATGGACAGTGCTCCTATGGCCATTCTCAGAGAGGTTGGAAGGAGAAGGACTGAGGTTGTTGCAGAGCAGCAGAAGGCAGAAAATATATCTATAGTAGTGATGAGAAAGTTGGGGAGCAGCAAATGAAGAGTCAGCAGCTTGGCATCAATACCTTAGGACCATCAATGTACCTGGTCAACTTGCTGTGAATCTGGATTGCATCTAGGAGGAGAAGGAATGACTACCCTGGAACAGAAGCCTTCTGGTACTGCCTTGGAAAGTGACATCCAGAGATAGATGCTGAGCTGCAACTAGATAGAACTCCGAGGAGGAATGGTGAACAGCAGTATCAGGAGGGTCATGAGTAACAGCAACAGTGCCACTAAAATGGGAATGGCTAGCACTAGGTCACACGATGACAGGATGGGACTACAGAAACATATAAGAGTAATAGAGGGCCTTGCAGTCTGTCTTTGATATAATATCAGCTCTCTGACCCAGTTGCTATCCTGTCACTCCTAGAACCCGGATGGGTAGTCTATCCCATCAGAATGATTCTCTTCTATTATAAGGCACTTAACTGTGGTCTTAGTACTAGTGTAATTTTTGGAGTTGCTTTCATTGATACCTTTTATATTTTTCTAAAATCCGTGTATACTGTGATCCTTAACACATATTAAAAAGCCCGTCAGAGGATTGCTTGTGGCTCAAATACAGTATAAGGAACTTAATTCTTAATTATATGCAGAGGGATATGTGAAATGGAATTTACAGGTTTAATGCCCTTCTTGACTATGAGTCCATAAATATATTGTTGTTTCTTCTGAGAGCTGAACTGATGCCATTACCTTAAGAGATGAAAATGTTCATTAAATCAGTAGTGCAGTGCTGGTGGCTTTTAATTTGATAAAGAGAGATTCTTAGAACTAAGTACAGTTGCTGCTTTGGAGACTCTTTTAGGATTCTCTGCTGATTGGGATGGCAACGTTTTGTGAGGATAGTAAGTTTTAATACATGTTTTGGCAAAGTGCAGAATGTAACCATTTGAGCCGTATTCATTGCCATTAGTGCTGCCTGCCTTGTGAAAGAGTGACAAACACCACTTCAAAATTAACCCGTAACTAAAGTGCACACTTTTAAGGGAGTAAGTTCTTGCAAAACCTCACTAGTGCTAAATAATAGTCTCAGAGAATAAAGAAATGTCTTATTTGCCAACGCAGCACTCAAGGGGGATTTTACAAAACCTCTAAAACTAGGTGGGATTGCAGATATGTATTTATATTTTAAAAAACATTTCTGTGACTCCTTTTCCTCAAAGTATGTACATAGCTAACCTACCTAAACCTACGCTCTTTTTACTGTTGTTCTCACCCTTCTAATGTTTGTTACACTCATTTGCTAAAGTCTATGCATGAGAGTAGTCCCACTGAAATTAATGAAACTACTCACATGTGTACAGTTAACCCGGTGTGTAGCTCCTTGCTATATAGGGGTTATAGACTGTAAGATCATCAGGGCACAGTACTGTACATGGATTAAATCCTAGCTATACTGAAGTCTTTGGGAATTTTACCATCGACTTTAATGGATCCAGGATATTACCTTTGTCATTGTATGTGTTGCACACTGGCTAGTGCAATCAGACACTTATCATGACTGGGGTCTTTAGGTGCTACTGCAATATAAAAAAATTAATAATAAATAATTGATTCTGTGGGAGTCACTTGAATTACTCACCCTGTTCTATCATCTGGGACAATAATCATCAGCCTCTAATGCAACTTGATAAGGCTATTTTTCTCCAGATATCTGAGTGGCATATTTCACCAAACAGATTAAAGATTTTCACTGTTCTTAGGATAAAATTAAGAAAAGTTACACTAGGAGTTGGCTACTTGACTGGAGCTTTCTGACGAAGCCCAGAGAATGTCATTCTCTTTGTGCTTTTTTTGGTCTATTTTAATAGTGAGATGAGTTGGAATTGAAATACTTGCTACCAACAGATAGGCAGCTAACTTGAACCACTAATTATCTGGAAAACTTCAGGTTGAACATTCATTACTGTAATTACCTCAAAATGACTGGATGGGTCTGGGCAAAGTGTTGTTTCTCTGACACTTACCTTCATATATATAGCATAAAAAAGGAATTAAACCCCCCAAATGGGGGGCAGTGGTGTCAAAACAAGGAGAATAAGGTGAGAAACAAACTGCTTTTTAATTTTGCTGTGGACTTTTATCTCTCTAACTGATGCATTGCTCAACTCACATTATGTTAAGCAAGTGGTACATGGCATATAATTTACTACTTTTACTGCTGTAATTAAACACTTGTGGCAAGCACCAAAGCATTGTGCAAAAAGGCAGAATCAAGAAAAAAAAGTTAGTAAAGGAAAATCTGAAGAGAATTTCTGTTTTAAATTTGCCTTGAATTGGATCAAGAGAGTCAACAAAGTAAATTTACCAAGGTAAAGAATTCCACTTCCACAGACAAAATGCCCAGTATCTGGAGGTAGCTAATGATAAAAAGGTAGATGGAATGGGAAAGATCCTTGTCCCTGTGTGATGCTGGCTGGAGGCACTCAGGGTTGTGAGGCATCTCGCTACCACTGGCCCCTAGCGTAACCCCTAGGAGACGTCACACCCTGCTCTGATGTCATTCTACCATGTGAAAGCAGTGGGATCTCTGGAAGGGTCTCTAAAAGCTCTGTAACTAGCTGAGGGAAGATTTCCCTGGTAAAGGAACTGTGGAAGATTCCACAGACTACCTTCTAAGGACCCCTTTGCAATTTGGGCAAAGGGGGCATGATGGAGACAGGAAGGGCATATTTGGGGTAGAGTCACAGCACACATTGCTGAGGAGATTCTAGGCAGCGCTGCCTCTCATAGGGGAGCCCAGGAGGCTTCTGTAATTTAGACAGCAACTCAGGGCTGTCAGAATTATGCCAGAAACCATTTGAGCCCCAGGAACAGTCTAGCATCAGTAGGGTGCAAAAGTTGGTTTAAAGCCACCTTATTCCCCTCCCACTGGGCTGTGAATTCTAGGCTGCACCTCTTAGAGGCACTGCACAGAATCTCACCTTACATATGTATCTCAGTCGATTACACCCTCCCATGTCCTGTCTAGCAGAGCTGGTTGGACACGTGTTGGGGAGTGGACTGTGTCTTATAAACAGTCTCTCTGTGGATCGGTTCCTTCCCAGGGCTGCTACTGGAGCAGCTGAAACTAAAGTCTGAATCTAGCTCTAAATTAAAAACACTACAGTGTATTGCCATTGATATTTTCAAAGTGCTTTGCAGATATTAATTAATAGATTAATCACTTGTATATGAAAAAAATGGCACCTGTGGTTAAATTACTGAGGATAAAATTAAAAGCTGCCAGGCTCTCAGTCCTCAGGCTTTTGAGCATAAGATGGTCAGCAGTGGGGGTCAGAGAGAGATTTCTTCCCACAGTATAGTCTGCACAATTAGATGCACTGAGTGGAGCTTCTGAAGCTTGTTCAGTTGGCCACTGTCAGAGAAAGGTTACTGTAGTAGAAAATAGACTGTTAGTCTTCCCTGTTCCAGAAATTCTAATGTTTCTTTATTAACACACAGCGAGATAAATGATTCACTGAACATGAAAAAGAATGGAAGCTTATTCTAATGTTCTGAGCATAACGTGATTAACTAATGATAAAAGTGTTTTAGCAGTAGAAGAGTCAGGGAATCCAGTTATGTATTTTCTGTTGTGCTAGTCTGGGTCAAAATCTAGCTATTTGCTTAGAGAAAGACAAAGGGCCAGATTCTCAAGTGGTTTAAACCAGCATGGCTCCACTAACAGCTGACTGTAATTGAACGGCAGTATGTCTATTTATACCCCCTGAGAATCTGGCCATATGCTACTACACCTGCGGGGATCAAAGAGATTTTACAATACCGTTGAGTCTTAACCCAAATTCATCACCAATCTGTTGAGAGTGGACCCAGTTTCAGGGTCCCACATGCTTCCAAGGCAACTAGGTCTGGGTAGATTCCAATCACTGTTTCTAGCTCTGGATCTAGAGGGCACCCTCTCAGGCTTAGGCCTCTTGTCTCACAGCAACCCTTGCGATATGATGTACTGCTGTCCAGCCACCCGTACCAGTTAGCACGTGGTGAGTTAGCGCTCTGTAGATTTACACCTCAGCTTACAGTACACTATTTCTCCATATAGACAAGCCCCAAGATCTCTGTGGTAAATGGAAGATTAGTATACTTATACTCATCTTTAAGTCTTATAAGAGTTAGGAATTCTCAGCTACAATTCTTGTGTATCTAGGGAAATGTCTCTTCACTAATGTGGCCAGTGGAGGCCAGGATATTGAATGTTGAGACACTAATAAGACAATGCATGTGGGAGGGACTTTTTGAAGTATATTTTACTTTGTGGGGTTTTACATTTTTGCCTTTTTATATACTGCTTGCTTTAGTGTTCCCTGCTACAGAGTTTTCAAAATTGTTTCTAGAATCGGATAGTGTCACAGTCACTACTGCTTTATCATTTGCCATCAGTATGCTCTGCAACATAGTTGTCTCCTAAAAAGACTCCTTGTTTGAGGCTTTATGATCTTTTTTTCCTCTCTCCTTGACTCAAAGTCACTATTTTATATCCACAACTGAATGGCAGATTGCTTTGGCTAAAATTCAGGAGACACAGATCCTATTCTGTGGCAAAATGCTTAGTGATTTTATTCATAACAGTTAGCATTTCTGTAGTGCTTATGTTTTTTTTTAACAGTTCATGAACTATTTAAAATTCATTTAGCAAAAGAAGAGGAGGAAAATTGAGGGGCTTTTTGTGTTGTATAGCAACATTACTGTTTTTTTTCTCAACCAGAAGTGATACTCTGATACTATTCAGTAGGTGGTGAAATATTTTGGGGCAGTAGCTGAGAGAAGTTGGACACAGCAGAGACAGAAATGGTATCTTCAAGAACACATCCTTATCACTAATTTTTTTGATGTTATGCAACCTGAAGAGACTCTTAATAGTCCAAGGCTGTGGATGTAGCCACTGACTTTGGTAAGCCTGAGTTGAATATTGCACTTACTGTACCAAAAATGAAAATTGTTATGATGAGGTGTGGTGATAGCTTGTAAATATAATGAACCTCCTTCACCACTGTGTTACACCATGAAAATCAATGAAATAACAGAAAACTGATGTAGTACAATAGCAAATCATGCCCAATGAAAGGCAATGAAATCTTTACTCAGAAAATTCAGACATGCTGTAGGTATTTGTTCTAGTTTATATAAACCCATGGTGTTCTGAGTTTGCTTGATTACTGTAGGGAATGCCTTGGGCTTAGGACTGAGCCCTCATGAGCAAGTTTAGAGTTGGGAATTGAGGAAAGTGGATTTAGGGAAAATTAATTAAAGAAGTCTAGGTCTGCTATGGTCATAGCTTGGGTCTCTGTCTCAAGTCTTTGGGACTAGGGTCTCAGATGGCAGATGGTATTCAGTGCATAGTAAAAAAATGAGACTTAACAACACACCTCTTGTAAGATACTAAGCACCTTGGACATCCGTTGAAGGCTAAGGTAACTAAGGATGTTTCCCATTTTGGAGAAGGTGCTCATCATTTTGAAGCCCTAGATTATGCCAAAGAAATCCAGCAGGGGAGAATCATTTCATATTCCTTTTTGATAATGTGAAGTAAAATAATCAGCACCTTCTTATACCGGAATTCCTCATATGCACAAGATGGGACTGATTGACTTTGGAGCCTCTCTCATATCAAAGGAGCCACTCTCATATCCTGTCCTATCAGGGTCATAAATGCTGTAAAAGAACTTTTAAAAGTAACTGAAAGAAATGATGGGCCAATGAATCAGTGTTCAGAGCTGAATCAAGTCTGAGTCTGGGGCTCTGTTCAGAAAGAAAAGGAAGAGAAAAATGTGACGGAGTAAAGTATGTCTGTACATGTCGATATCAAACTAAAAACTCCACTTTGTTTTGTGAACACAATTTTGATTGCAAAACTGTTCTGTGCCTTCACTGTGGCTCTACAGTCTCAATACTGAGCTGAAACCCTCAGGAAATGTCAGGAGATATTTCTGCACCGAGCAGAAGGCTGGTGATACAGGGCAATCAAGTGTCATTAACTTGGAGGGTCTGACATTCAAATGGAAGCACCATAGGATAATGATCTAGCTGCCACCAAAGGAAGAAGTTCTCCCAGGTGGGCTTGTAACCAAGCAATGGATCACCTGATGACAAACATGAAGCCACTGAGGAGAGTCATCCCACCGGGGTCTAGAAAGTTATAGAAAACTCTCTCACTGGCCATTTTAGAAAGAGAAGAGATATAAGCATAAGAAGGCAAGTCTTGCCAGGAGGAGAATGAAAAATGGAGGGTCCTGGGATCTTGAAAGGACACTGACCAAAACCCAAAGGGCTCTTGGAAAGGTGAGGAAACTGAGGCAACGTTTTATGTACAGGTTTCTTTTATTTTCCCTCGTACTACATATCACTTGTGCTTTGTGAGTAATGTGATTGGTTTAGAAATTCTTTTTCAGAGCCTGTGTCCCCCTCGCTTTCACTGTCATGAAGTCCCTGAGGGGGAAACAGTAATCCAGAGGGTCCACAGTTTCAGTGGCTCTTTGAAAGCATGCAAGAGCTACTGGGGAGGCTTGGAAAAGCCGGCACTAGTTTGAAGGTCTGGCTAGTTGGTCACAGAGTCCCATCTCTCAAAAGGTGTGATAGATGGAGGTGCTCTGTACCCTGAGAATGTGTCTAAAGCCTCAGAGTCAGAAACAATAACTAGACTGTGCTCAGACCCAGACAGCCAAGAGTGCATGAGGTCCAGTGGATGGATACTGCAGTGTATTGAAAACGGTGTTAAAAGAATTAGTCTGTCACTTAAAATGTCAGGGGTGTTCTTGCTTCTGTGCGCAGGCTAAGGGGGGTGTTCTGTTGGGAAGTCTGGGATCTGGGAGGTGGCAGTTTGCAGATAGCCAGCCTAGAGTCAGGTAGATGAGTTATGCTTCTCTGTTTTAGGGTGCAGCCTGCTTCTCTTTCTGTTTTTGGGGTCTTGTATGTTATAATTCTGAATTCTAAGTAATCCAGTAGTGTTACGGTGCAACGTTCCAGCAAGAATATTTTACAGCTCGGTAAACTGAAGTGAAGAGAAGTAAATGTGTGGTGAAAAAATCCCAGCCTAATACACAGGCATTCATACAGCTACAATGCTGTGGTGCCATTTTTGGAAATATCAAATCTGGAAGATGATAGACCAGTATTTTCTGGACTGCAGCATCCTTCTGCAAACTGGCTCTCCTCAAAATAGTGTAAAAATAAACAACATTATCCTGCTGTAAAAACAAATTAAAGATTTTGGAAGTTCTTGTTTATATATTTTTAACAGCACTCACAAGAAAAGGTGACACCAAATATTGTTTTATATGTCTTTGCCTTCATACATATTTTATTTTGGGGATGGGGAGGGGGGAAGGATGGTTTGGGGAATAAATAAAATCTTGTTGACATCTTCTGTAAGAACCCTTCCTATAGATCCAATTGACCTCCATTGAACATACTCAAAGATGTCCATACAAAAGGACAAGCTGTTCATGAATGACTGACAGCACATATGCCCTTCTGAACATATGCCTGTAACATATATGGATACATCGATAGATAATCTTTATACTATTTGGCTAACAAGGTGCAGATAGCAAGTAATCTAAATGAACCCTCCCCCAAAGGGAAATGATAATGTTAGTAACAATGCATTTATGTCAGCCCTGTGCATCCATATAGTGATTATAATGGAGATTCCAAAGAGCTCTATAAATTTTACTACACTGTATAGTGATACGTATGAATCTCTTTGTCCATTACTAAAACACAGAGGGAAATCTGGCAACAGTTTATGAGCATACTGTAAATCTACACAAGGAAGTGGAGTCACATATTAATCTTCCTCTTCAACCGTCCCCCCCCCCCCACACAAATAAGTAAAAACACAGACTGGGTGGGAAATGAGATGACTGAGTTCTAAAAGCTAACTCACCTTAGACCTCATCCTGCAAACAGAACTGGAAATTGAAGCACATGAATGCTTTTAGTTACAGTTATTAACTCAACAGGCTAAGAGTGTTCTTCTTAGCTAAATATCTTCTCTGTGAACTGGTCGGGTGGGGATACTTTATGCAAATCATAAGCTAGGCTAATGTAAGGCTAGAGTTCACCTAGTTTAATGGAATTTATACCCTCGGTATATATTCCAAATATAAGTGCTTGAAGTGGGGAATAACGTGATAATATGCTCTGCCTCACATTTTTTTCCACCCAGTGATGGTAAATAGTGTGGCTATGACATCTCTACATACACCTCTCAATTCTAGCACTGACTATAATAGCATTTGTATTGAAAAGAGAGAGGCGGTTTTAGAGAAGGGGAAGATAGAAGCAATGGGAAGTCTAGTCAGTGTATATGGGATATGAGCTACTTTATTGAATAAAAGTATAAGAAAGGGCATACAGGGTAGAAGGGGAGAGAGGGACCCAGCCAGGCCGACCCCATTCCTTGTTTCCCCAGAACCCAGAACTCTGCAGCTGGGAGTCCCTCTCCAAGAACACAAGGATCCATGAAATCTCCCTCTTCCCCATGCCATATAAGCCCAGGGGGAAGAGAAATGCAAGGTGAACTCAGCTCATGATTAGAGGTTCAGCCTGCAGGAGTAGATACAGCAGCAGTTGCAGCATGGATCCTCAAACACGGATGATCTCATCAGAGTCTTTTCTATAGCTCTTCCTCTGAACATTCTCTCCCATCTGCTGACAGGCTGCTTGTTCTAAACCACTACCAGTCTCTTCAGCTCAGCCTAACTCCTGCTGCCCTCCATGCTCTGCTCTTTCCCTCTTCCCCTCTTTCCATCCCACTTACCTCCATCTCTTCAATTTCCCCTCTTGCTTCCTTCTGTCTTTCTAATCCCTTCTTGCCCAAACTTGACTGAAGAAATCTACCATGACATTTGCCGGCCATGATATCAATCTACTTGGATGCTAGCCCTTCTCCCACTTCTTTCATCTGTCTTAGCTATTTAGACTGTATGTTTTCCAAGGTGTGGTCTTTTTTTTACTCTACATCTGTACAGGATCTGACACAATGGATCAACAATCTCAAATGCAGCCTTTAAGCATTACTGTAAAATAAACAAATAATAAGAGGAAAATCTCTATAGGAAAAGACCTCTAGTACATTATCCATAGAGGGAAGCTAAAATATAAGTTGACCATAAATGTGGCAGTTTTAATTGGATCAAGATAAAAGGAAAAGGTTAGTGCAGTAAGATTAAGGTGGAACTATAACAAAGTTTGGTAAATCATATCTAAATTACAAAGCTATCTGAAGCTGAAGAAGGAAATATCAAGGACAAATCAGAGCCAGACCAATCCAGGCAGTGCTCAGCTAATGCACTTAGTGAGACAAAAAAACTCTAAGAGTTCAGGAGACCCTGCAAATCATCCAGAGTCACACTGCTGCAAACACTGAACAAGTTTAATGCCAGAAGAGTGAGAACAGAGGGAGAAGAAATCAGTGGTCAGCATTTAAGGAGGATGACACAGGGGAATGACAGGACTGTAACACATATAAAATTAGCGTTGACAGCAAGTGTTTAGGAAAAAGATGGACAAGTTGATGACAATAATCTATAACATGCATTTGTAGAAGTATGATGAAGAAGATTGAAGCTGATAAACTCTATGGGTCAAACAGAAAAACAGGAAACCATCAGAGATTGAATCTAATCTTAATAGCCTTGAAACAAGATGGAGAAAGGCAATGGAGGGTGAAAGGCAATGAATTAATGAATTTAGAAAGTGAGAATTAAGATAATAGCTAAGGAGTTTCTGTTCAGCAATAACAGAGGAGAAGAAACAGAATAAAAAGGAGAAAGAGCTGCATGGATGAAAGTCCTCTGTGACACCAAGCAAAGGACATATGAAGAAAAGGGGGATGGGAGATGGAAAATAGAACAAGTAGGAAGTTATCTGAAAAGAATGTACAGCTGGTCAATTCATGAAGTTCAATCCATTATATGCCTTAGTAAAATTCACGCTGAGCAGGTATCATATTGCTTTACAACAGTCACAAGTAAGCTGTTTTACTACTCTTTCTCCTGAATGGGGGGAGAAATCACACAGCAGGTTGACAAAGACATTACAGAAATTATGTTAATGTGACCCCTTATTTTTGAGAATGCCAGAAACTGGTGAGCAAGCTCATTTAAATTTTTTTCCAGTGTGTTTTGCATTTTTGCATTTAAGTGAGGGAGAACATGAGGCAGTAAGAAAATTAAGTCAGGGATGTCCTGCCAAAATTGTAACAAAAGCCTCCATCTAAAAATCTTCACTGTAGTTGGTGATACAAGCAATGTCTCCCCTTTGGCCCAACAAATAGTCCACTGGTTGCACAGTGTCCCTTTGGCCTCTCCAAAAGAAATAATCCATCAACTCCTATAATTTTTCTTCCTCCCAAATGACCCAATCCTCTTGTCATCCCTCATCCCCACCCAGTGCTTTTTGACCCACCAGTATTTCCCCTCTAGATGCAGCCTACCTCACAGCTGTTCATCATAGCAGCAGCAGTGGTGGGCTCCATTTTCAGTTTCTGCTAGCAATAAATGGCAGACAAGTCATCCTGTGGCCTCTGGCTGTTGTGTGGGGAATAGATCCCTTTGATGATGAGCGGTGTAGTCAATTGGGGAAAAGGTTCCCTTTGGTTCCTGAGTTGGGCAGGTTCCCTGATGTTGGGATGATTTCCCTGGCTGGTGTGAGCTATGTGGGAGAGGGAATTTCCCCAGGTTGGTAGGTAAGGGAACAGGGCTTCAGTTTCCCACATTGTACCAGCTCTTCAGACTCCAGGCTGGGACAGTGGCTGTAAGGAGAGGCATAGATTGCAGTGACTACAAGACTCCCACTGGAGACAGCAGCCACTATTCCATCCTTTGACAGTAAACAGCATATGCTCCAGCATATGCACCTGCTCTGTTGGTGGGGGTGGGAGGAGGGAGAAGTCTTTGTGATGCCCTTTCCATGCCCCCCTGCTAACTTTGAGCAGATTTTGTGTTCACAGCAGTGTAATGATGATTATAAACGCCTATTGTGCAAAGAAATGGAGGGTGGCACCTTGTGACCTTTCCACTCCTCTTGCACACTTTCACAGGGCTTTGCAGTCTTGTCCAGAATGCTGTATATTCTGCAGATGGATCAGGGGAAGCACAAAGTTAACTGTATATTTGGCATACAAGTGTCTGATTTTGGTCTTGTTAGCTGGCCAGATTGCTAGAGTAGATGTTCTACAATTACCAAAGAGAAGGAGAGGCACCTATTTCTAACAGTATTAGTTATAACAATCCCCCCCCTCAACAATAGGCTTGTTGCTTGAGCCTGAGAACCGACTCTCATTTTCCCCTTGAAATAGCATTGCACAAACATGTACAAGCACAAATGCAGATGTACTATAATTTTCTAAAAGTAATACTATTAAAAATGGGAATAACTTTAGAAAGAGGGAAAAGGCAGTCAAGATGATGACATAGTTTCAATTAAGCAGACTGCCTCATCCAAGTACAAAGAGATGGTAGCTAAAGAGAGGCTGAGGAACAATGACAGACACCAAAGGAATAAAAAGAAGCAAAAGGTTTGTGACAACTAAACAAATTAGCAAGGAGAAAGAAGTAAAGAGAGCAGAAACAGAAAAATTTGGTCATGCTGGGGAAGAATGATAGGTATTTGACATTGAAGATGTCACACAGTGATGTAGCTAGGAATGGAAATTTGGGTGGGGCCCCAACTTATGGTGAATGGCCATGACCAAATGTCTGATGTCACAACAAATAATTTATATTGCAAATGATTTAAAACAATGAAACTCAAATCCATTAAATGTCAGCCCTGTGCATCCATTTAACATAAACAAATAGATTCCACATAAAACTGCAATAAATGTACTTTAAAGAGCCAAACAAGTTGCATCACCAAACCAGAAAGAACATAGTAATTTTAAATATTAACTGATTAGTAAATTAAATAAAACTCAGCAAATTACTTATATTACCTAAGCAGTGTCCTCTTGTCTCCACTCCACCTTTCTACAGGAGAAGGCATTAGGATTTGCCATTAAGTATGGCAATTACAGGGTCATAATCCAGAGAATCACATAGGTTCCTTTCAAATGACAGGAGAGACAGCATAGTCAGGCGACTTGTCAGCACTGCTGTTTGCACAGCTGTTTTAATCCTATCCATGGTGGAGCAGAGCATTTCTACTGTATAAGTCATTGGGCATGTAATCAAAACTCTTAAAAGTCTATGCATATGGAGAAAGATATTCAAGTGGCAATCATCTAAAACTTCTATTAGTGTTGGATAATTTTTTCAGTGGTTGATTTGCACTTCATTTGTTGAATGAACGCTGAAACATCAGCTTAATTCAGATCAATACTGTACAAGATACATGCTGATTTGAGACTTTCCTACTAGCCAAAATGTGTGCAATTTTGGCAAGCATGCAGCCATGACTTTCATGAGGCAACATGTGTTATTCTGAAAGTGGTTGTTCAATTTAGAAAGCTGATAATCTAAACTATGCCTCCCCATTGCTGTCAATTATTCATTAAAATGCACCATGGTTGAATTTCAAAAGATGAAGTAACAAACGAACCATCCAGTTGATTTGGTTATTTTCTCTTCTGACATGACACCACATCTCAGATTTCAATTTCATACCTCTCCATCAATTCATTAGTTAACTACAGCACTTGACTGAAATCATTCACTTTATTGCTTCTTAAACTGAAATTGAAGCTAATAAAAATTGGTTTGTTTAGTCTGAAGAAGAGAAGAGTGAGGGGGGCTATGATAACAATTTTCAAGTACATAAAAGGCTGTTTACAAGGAGAAGGAAGAAAAAAAAGTTCTCTTTAACCTCTGAGGGTAGGACAGGAAGCAATGGGCTTAAATTGCAGCAAGGGCAATTTAGTTTGGACATTAGGAAAATCTTCCTAACTGTCAGGGTGGTTAAGCAATGGAATAAATTGCCTAGGGAGGTTGTGGAATCTCCATCACTGGAGACTTTAAAGAGCAAGTTAAACAAACATCTTCTCAGGGATAGTCTAGATCAGGGGTTGGCAACCTTTCAGAAGAGGTGTGCCAAGTCTTCATTTATTCACTCTAATTTTAAGGTTTCGTGTGCCAGTAATACATTTTAACGTTTTTAGAAGGTCTCTTTCTATAAGTCTATAATATATAACTAAACTATTATTGTATGTAAAGTAAATAAAGTTTTTAAAATGTTTAAGAAGCTTCATTTAAAATTAAATTAAAATGCAGATCTTATCAGTTTAGTGTGATCCTTGCCCTTGCTTTTCGTTGCTGAGTTTTCCAATGTTTGGCATGTATTTGGATACTTTAAGCTGCACACAGGCTTCTGAGTTGTTAACTGGCTCCGAGAGGGACAGAGGACAGATTTCATGTGTGAAAATACCTGTTCACACAGGTATGTGGATCCAAATGCTGTAAGCACTGCAAACACAATTTTCTTCAAACAGTTAAATTTCACTGGCAGGGACGTCCAGCAGGTCAGAATAAAGGCCCCATGATCTCTCTCGGTAGCTTGAAGTGTACTCCGCAGATCTCCAAACTTTGATGCTCACAATTCTGAGCTTTTTAACAGAATGAGCTGCATTTCGAAATCTTCAACACCCATCCACTGAAATACAGACAAATCCAAGTCACTTTCATTGAACTTTTCAGGTTTAATTAGAAAAGAAGGCATTGGGCCAAATTGCTGGAAATCTTGAAATCTGTCAGAAAGTTCTGATTCCAGTTCTTGCATGTACATTCTAATCTCAACGTCAAACGCAGTGCGCTGTTCCACATGGCATGATAGTGATATAAGCAGCAAATCAGGACTTAAAAATATCCCAGTACAGTGGCGCTGGAACAAATTCTAAAGTGGGGGTGCTGAGCTGTGCCCCCTCTTACCCCTGTCTGCACCCCTCACTGCCCCAGGCTGGGGCCAGTGAGCCACAGCTGGGGGCAGCTGCAGAGCTCGGGCTGGCGGCCAGGACCCCGGGCCGGCAGCAGAGCCTCCCGGACCAGTGGCCAGGACCCGGGGCCAGCAGCGGGCTGAGCGGGGCCGGCGGCTGGTACCCCAGGCCAGCAGCAGAGCCCCCAGGACCGGTGGCCAGGACCTGGGCAGTGTGAGTGCCACTGAAAATCCGTTCGCGTCACGCGTTTGGCACGCGTGCCATAGGTTGCCTACCCCTGGTCTAGATAACACTTTGTGCTGCGTTGAGTGCAGGGGACTGGGCTTGAAAACCTCTCAAGGTCCCTTCTAGTCTTACAATTCTATGATTCTATGAAATTACATATACTCTTTTTAAGGCCCTCTATCAGATCAATAGAGTCAGTAATGGACAGAGTTGTGCTTGTCTGGCTACGCTGGAAGGAGGACAACTGGATGTGATTTAAATAGGCTGCAACTTTATTCCTAAATGGGAGTACCCAGAAGATAAAATTGTGCAGTGCAGTTAATTCAAAAATTTATTTACATATACCGGGGGGGATGTTGATAGCCCTCCCCTTACTCATTCTTGTCCCCAGCCTTCCCCCTAAGGGGAGCTATAAAGGAGGCCAGTCATAGGAGCCCCCCCCCCGACCACATTTTTGCTCCTTTAAAGAATACCTCCTTTAAATCCTTCCCCATCTATTTTATCTGATCACCATATACATTTCCTATGGAGTACCTGCTCTGGACATATGCCCCAAGTTTACATAATGAATTGTGACATTGTAGCCTTTTGTTCTTTGCCTCTCACTAAGAGGCCAACTCACTGTGGGGAAAGCGAAAAAACCCATCTTGCCCTGGCCAAACTGGTGGTGAGGGAAAAAATTCCTTCCCAGTGCCCCAAGAAAGGAGCAACTAGTGTAATGTCCACAGTGAATCATGATGAAACCTGGTATTTCAGCTACTTCCATGGGTGTGTGTGTGGTGGGCCGGGGAGAGGGTAATACTCAGCCTGGTCCTGGTGAAAAGAGGGCTTTTACTGTACAGGTTTGGGCATAAATAGTCTCTTCTATTCCAGTCACCTGTGGGGGGGATGGGTCAGCATCTTCACGCTGACCTGTTATGGAGCTGCCTTCATGTGGTAGGTAACATTCTGATTCTCCAGCCATCCTTAAAGGGGCTGCATACCTTCTCCAACAAGCCCGACAAGGGTCACCACCTCTTAATGTGTAGTGAGCTCATTTGCAACCATTTGGCAGTGCAGTCATTCAAACAATTTTCCAAAAGTTATTGCTAAAAACAAGAACTTTTTTGTTCAAATTTTTTTGGAGAAGAGATTGAGTCTCCCCTGTTATTTGTCCTCCACATTATGCAAATTCCACTAACACATCATTTATGACATCATAAAGCATTAGTACTTTGCTCATTGCACCAGACTTGGACCTCCAACATGTATCGATAGCCTGTTCAAGCTCAAGGTACTCTTGCTTTGGATGTAGTTCATTTGACTCTACAAAAACCGAAAATGCCTGTAAACGCCCTTTGTAAAAGTGTGCAACCCATTTATAAGCTCAAAAAAACAATGGCAATATTTGCAGCTATTTTAGTCACTGTGGTAAGGACCAGGTTAAGGCAATGATTGTTACAATGCACATAAATCACTCACAAAAATTGTTGTTCAAAATTACATGTACTCCTCTTTTATTTCCAGGCATAACATATGCCCCATCTAAACTGAAGCAGATATGCAATTTGTGTTCCAGTTCAAGCACTTCCAAAACATGTAGAATTTTCTCAGAAAGTCCATTTGCAGTTATGTCACCTGTATACAGAAATTTCACTACTCTTTCTTTAACTAATACAATGTGCACATGTCTAGCACATAAAATTTCAACAAGCTCCCATTTTGACAGATTTTTGAAATAATTGCCAAGAATTGCATAGTAAGTGCTGGGAGGTTTATGTAATTATTACGTAATTAGCCTTGCCCAGAAGTAATGAGGCTTCAGTTTCTTAAAGGCCGTTCTGTATATCTGGGCTCATCATAGTAGAATTTTTAAGAATTTCCTTGTCATATTTACTGATTAGTTTGAAAAGCTCAAGAAAATTCCCTTTATTTAAACTTTCCTGGCCTTCTCTGTGTCCATGTAAAGAAGTTTGTTGTTTTGAACAGCACAGCACAATGTCAAGCATGACTTTAACATGCTCACTATTTTTATCTATCAATAAGGTTTTAATTGTATCTTTGTTTAGCTGGTTCAAAATATTCCCATCACCTGCCATATTTAGAGAATGCTATTGCATGCACTTTGCTTGATTCATGTTTGGAATAGGTCTGATACATATGCTTCCAACCACTAAAGCCATGCTGACAGAATATGTCTTCAGAACAAGTCACCAGAGTGCCTACATATCTTGCAAAACCCTGCATTTTTAGACATGTGATATTCCATCCACTGAGATCTTGTATACCAATGTATGCAAAACTGCAATTTTTTTATAGCAGATAACAGAAGTCAGAAAACGCTGAAGTTTTGGCTAAGTCAGTGATTCATTAATATTAGATAAATCAGAAGGCCAGCTTGGAGTTTTCTTTCCTGAGAAGCAATCATAGTAGCAGCTGGACGGTCCCGCATTTTTTTTCATAGGTTGTCATTTCCCTTGCTGAAAGAGATGTCAGTGAAGGACTTTCAGATTCAGAAGAAGATATGTCAGTTGGTTTTGTGGATTCATTACCTTTCTGTAGTCTTCTTCAGAGATTTAATACTCATTTGTTTTGCCATGTTGACTGCAGCACTGCAGGTAGATTACAAGTTTGCTTACACCATGTGCATTTAAAATAAAGTTGGAATATGGAAATACTTGGGACTTCCAACACGTTCAAGCCACATGCTTCACAACTCCTCAATCAAATACTGCTTTCACATAGTTTATTGTGTGAGAGGAGGATCCCACAGAAACATTGCTTCACAATATCTTAGTCTTTGCTTGGCCAAACTGGGAGAAGTGGTAGATACGCTGGAGGGCAGGGATAGGATACAGAGGGACCTAGACAAATTAGAGGATTGGGCCAAAAGAAATCTGATGAGGTTCAATAAGGATAAGTGCAGGGTCCTGCACTTAGGACGGAAGAACCCAATGCACAGCTACAGACTAGGGACCGAATGGCTAGGCAGCAGTTCTGCGGAAAAGGACCTAGGGGTTACAGTGGACGAGAAGCTGGATATGAGTCAGCAGTGTGCCCTTGTTGCCAAGAAGGCCAATGGCATTTTGGGATGTATAAGTAGGGGCATAGCGAGCAGATCAAGGGACTTGATCGTTCCCCTCTATTCGACATTGGTGAGGCCTCATCTGGAGTACTGTGTCCAGTTTTGGGCCCCACACTACAAAAAGGATGTGGATAAATTGGAGAGAGTCCAGCGAAGGGCAACAAAAATGATTAGGGGTCTGGAACACATGACTTATGAGGAGAGGCTGAGGGAACTGGGATTGTTTAGTCTGCAGAAGAGAAGAACGAGGGGGGATTTGATAGCTGCTTTCAACTACCTGAGAGGTGGTTCCAGAGAGGATGGTTCTAGACTCTTCTCAGTGGTAGAAGAGGACAGGACAAGGAGTAATGGTCTCAAGTTGCAGTGGGGGAGGTTTAGGTTGGATATTAGGAAAAACTTTTTCACTAAGAGGGTGGTGAAACACTGGAATGGGTTACCTAGGGAGGTGGTAGAATCTCCTTCCTTAGAAGTTTTTAAGGTCAGGCTTGACAAAGCCCTGGCTGGGATGATTTAATTGGGGATTGGTCCTGCTTTGAGCAGGGGGTTGGACTAGATGACCTCCTGAGGTCCCTTCCAACCCTGATATTCTATGATTCTATGAAAGTCTGATACATAGTTTTGAAATAGTCTATTTTTCCAGTACCTGAATTCCTGCCTGTGAGGTACATGGTTAATTTTTTTTTTTTTACTTACACTTGGCATTCATGCAGGCTCAGATCTGAGTGGGCCCAAGCCCACCTGTGGCTATGCCCTTTCCCTCAAATGATTACAGTTCTGCTGAGCTCAGTGCCTAATTCCCTACCAACCATGGTAAAATTCAAACAGAGTAAAGATGGTAAATTCCGAAAGAAAAGCATGTTCAATATACAGAAAAATACTGGCTTTCAGCAAGGATGCATTTTGCAATGTACTGAAGTGGAAGTGGAATGAGTATCTAGCTTTTTAGCTACTCTTATGGCATGCAGGGCCATTGTGTCTCATCTGATCCCAGTATTTTAAAATAGAAATAAAATAACACTCTCTCTCTCTCTTTTTTCCCAGCTGGGAGAAATAGCTTGATTAATTTATGGGGCTTTTTGTTTACTTGCTTTTGCTTATTTATGGTACTTTGAGTGTGTAAAGAAGTCATTGAAGGAAAGCTAAATCAAAGTAACAATCTTTGCATTAAGTTCCAAAACACTGAGCACCTCACAATCTTTAGTGTATTTATCCTCACAACTCTGTAGTGATGTAGAGAAGTACAATTATCTCCATTTTACAGATGGAGAACTGCGGCACAGAGAAATTTAGCAATTTACCCAAGAATGCTCAGAGAGTCTGTGGCAGAGCTGGGAATTAATCTTCAAAGTTCCAAGCTTGTGCCCTCGCCACTGAGAAGTCCTTCCTTCCTTCCTTTTCTTTGCTCTTGATGTTAGAATGGACTAAATGGAAGAGAACTGAACTTCAGAGTTTACACAGCACCTTGTAAGCTCTCCTAGGGCTGCAGTAGATGTTTTTTCCAGCATATTAGACAAAAAATACCTGACATACAATAAGGAGAGGTGTGGTTGGACTCAGCAAAATGAAAAAAAAATTAGAAAAGACTCCTGTGAAGTGTATCAGACTGGAAGTTGAAAATGGACCTAAAAAGAACATTGGTGTTCTGAGGAAAAACAATATCAACTGTTGTTGTATTTGAATGCAGCTCCTCAATACTGCCATGTGCCAAAGAAGTGGTAATTACAAAGCTAGCTAATGGTTCCAAGTGAAGATTGAATGAAAAGTGACCATGTACCTTGTAAGAAAAAAATATCTAGTATTGTAAGAAGTCTATAAAGAAAGTGGTTGGAGTTAAAGATGGCCCTGCGGTCCTCACCCAGACCCAAACACCTCTGGACTTTATAGCAGGTGAGAAT
This sequence comes from Natator depressus, assembly GCF_965152275.1. Lineage (NCBI taxonomy): Eukaryota > Metazoa > Chordata > Testudines > Cheloniidae > Natator > Natator depressus. The sequence continues at coordinate 68,390,460 of NC_134237.1, read as the reverse complement.
CTGTACTTGGATTGGGATTTCACATCTGGCTGTAATCTCTACAATGAGCTGAAGCAAAAACTTGTATACAAAAATCTAGATCTTAACTTTGCAACTCAGTTTCATCACAAGATGGAAAACATATTGCTCCTCACTTGAAGTAGCAGCAGAAATTCTCATCCCAGTCACACTCATTAAAGTGTAAGGACACTTTACTATATAGAAAAGTAAAGAAAGCAGTAAAATAAAATTATGATGCAGAAGAAAAAGTATTATGTTATGTGTGACAGATATTGAAACTACATGCAGTATTTTTGGGGACGTTGTATTAACTTTATGAATATTATATGGATCATTATGGGCTAGGGATTATATTCTACTCCATGGGGAAGGAATGGAAAACAGTGTGGGATAAATACTGCAATCCTTGGCACTGTAAACAGCTTCAGAGAAGTATCATCCTCTGAGGTGATTTGCATACACTGATTCAGATAGGTACTAGACGGCCAAGAGACAAAGACAGGGTGTTTAGTATAAAAGGCTGAATTTAACCTGACAGAGGGTTAAAGAAACACACCTGACCTTTTTTCAAAAGGGGACCTGACCCTGCTGAACGGTTGGAAAGAGTCTGATCTGATCTCATGTGGTAGATGGGCAATTTTTCAAACATTTAGTATGCATTTAGACCTTTTAATTGCTGCACATGATTTCTCTGTATGCTTTTGTCCTTAAATGAATGTACCTTGTTTTGAAAGAGATGTAATTGCTGACATAAACTTGTAATTACTGGCATACACTGTTCAGCCCTTGGAGAAAAGGGTGCAGGGGTTAGACTCTTTGTCAAACCTGCTGGAGAGAATCACAGTAAGTGCAATGTAGCAGCAAACCTCAGCCCCTGGTAAGTGGGGAGAGGCACCTGGGTCTGTGCAGTTAGCCCTAAGAGGGCAATCCTTGAGCAGACCACAGAGGTGCAGTTACACTGAAACTGTGACATTGGCTATGGCTACAAAAAGCACAGCTAATCCTATAGGATTATTAATAACTGACAGAAAAAAAGTAACAGAGAAAATCAAAATAAAACCACCATCCTAGTGAAGTTTACTTTCAGGGCAGGCGCCATGCCATTCTATTTATTCATTTATACTTTATACATTGATAAGAATGCTATGGCTTGGCTTGACCGTACTGCATATGCCAAATAAAATAAATTTATACTACATCCAGCATGGCCCCTGACTGAGGCCTCTAGGCACTACCATTGTACAATTACAGTGTGATGTTAGGAACCAGGACCTAACAGTCAGTATGTTAATCTAGCACTTTTGCCTCCCAAAAGCCCCAGATAACTACTCAGTCTAATTCCCACCATATAGCTCAGTCTTCTCTATGGGGAAAATAGAAAAGTAGAATGAGGCCTGGTCTACACTACAAATTTACATAGGTATAGCTTTGTCTCTCAGGAGTGTGAAAAATCCACACCCCTGAGAGATGTAGCTAACCTGACCTAACTCCCAGTGTAGACAGTGCTAGATCAATGGAAGAATTCTTCCCTTGACCTAGTTACCACCTCTCGGAGAGATGGATTACCTACTCTGACAGGAGAATCCTCCCATTGGCATAGGTAGTGTCTACACCGAGGCTGTGCTGCTGTAGCATTTTAAGTGTAGCCAAGCCCACAGTTAAGTAAATGGGATTCCTGAGAAGTGGGTGTCACAAGACATGCTTTTTGGGAGAATACCATCATTTCCACTGCAACTCATCCCCAATTGAACTTCTGTGCAGCAGTGTCATAAATATAAAGGGAAGGCTAACCACCTTTAAATCCCTCCTGGCCAGAGGAAAAACCCTTTCACCTGTAAAGGGTTAAGAAGCTAAAGATAACCTCGCTGGCATCTGACCAAAATGACCAATGGGGAGACAAGATACTTTCAAAGCTGGAGCAGGTGGGATGGGGGGGGGAACAAAGGGTTCTCTCTGTCTGTGTGTTGCTTTTGCTGGGACCAGAGCAGGAATACAGGTCAGAACTCCTGTAAAGGGTTAATAAGCAATCTAGTTAGATATGCGTTAGATTCTGTTTTGTTTAAATGACTGATAAAACAAGTTGTGCTGAATGGAATGTATATTCCAGTTTTTGTGTCTTTTTGTAACTTAAGGTTTTGCCTAGAGGGATTCTCTATGTTTTGAATCTGATTACCCTGTAAGGTATTTACCATCCTGATTTTACAGAGGTAATTCTTTTACTTTTTCTTCAATTAAAATTCTTCTTTTAAGAACCTGATTGCTTTTTCCTTGTTCTTAAGATTCAAGGGTTTGGGTCTGTATTCACCTGTACAAATTGGTGAGGATTTTTATCAAGCCTTCCCCAGGAAAGGGGGTGTAGGGCTTGGGGGGATTTTGGGAGGAAAGACATTTCCAAGCAGGCTCTTTCCCGGTTATATTTTGTTAGACGCTTGGTGGTGGCAGCAATAAAGTCCAGGGACAAAAGGTAAAATAGTTTGTACCTTGGGGAAGTTGTAACCTAAGCTGGTAAAAATAAGCTTAGGGGGTTTTTCATGCAGGTCTCCACATCTGTACCCTAGAGTTCAGAGTGGGGAAGGAACCTTGACAAGCAGGAACTGTCTTAAGTCACAAAGGGCAATGAGCAAACCACTCAATGTAAAGAATTTTAATGAAGTGGTGTTAGTTTGTGGGCTCCTGTAATGTATAGCAGAGGGTGGTGTTGGAAAAAATTTTAATGAGCTTTTTTCAGGTTTGTGATTTCAACAAAAAAGAAAAATGTAATCAAAAATTAAATTTTGCAGGAAAATTTTCATTTGCAATGAAAAGTTGGTCTTGATGACATAATTTTGACCAGCTGTACTGATTTTGTTTCTATTTCTTATCCTATTGCTCTGTTTGGCTTAAAAGGGAACAGTCAACATGGGTACACAGGAATTTATTCTTACAGCATTACTTTCATTTCTTTCTCAGTATTGGATAAGGCAATCAACATCCCAACATCTTACTGACTACAGTGTTTAAACAATAAGCACTGGACTAGGGTGACAAAGTGGGGATTTCCCCTGGTTATGTTGTATGTGAGCTATGTGAGTCTTACTGTTCAGCCTATGTGAATCTTTGTTTTGCAAGAGTACTGTGTATGCTCAGTTTCCCTGTGTGCTGCACCAATGCCTAGCTGGTGGGAATTAGGATGTGTGACTTTGGCTGAGACCCTCTGGGGCAGGTGAGGCTGCTCCAGCTGCCTGAGTGTATGCTATGGCCGGTGCCCTTCGTAACCTGAGAACCAGGAGGGGGATGCAACCAGGTAACTCTTTGCCTAGGAAGCAAGACAAACACCAGGATGGGGAACAATGGGGCTGTTGAATGTCGGATAGCTGGTAGTGGGGCAGTCTGCTCTGGGGGACTAGAAGAGGGGGAGTCCAGGGTATCTGGCCTGGGATTCCCCCAAGATGGACTTGGCTGAAAGTCACTGATTTCTGTGCTAGCAAGCTCTGTTCTACGCTCTGTTCCTGTCAACTAATAAATCTACATGCTGGCTGAGAGTCCCTGCTAACTGCGGAGTTGGGGTGCAGGGCACTCTGGCTTCCCCATGAGCCGCACCCGGGTGGACTTGCTGTGGGAAGCGCACAGTGTGAAAGGGGATGCTGAATGCTCCGAGGTCAGACCCAGGAAGGTCAAAGCTGTGTAAGCTTTTTGCCCTGGTGACAGTAAGCTCAGAGGGTGGAGGCATGCTACACCAGTGTCCTGACTGGCTTCATATGGAGTAGTTCCAGAGCATTGGCCCAGTGACTCCATGACAACTATATATATTTAGTCCAATGCTTATTTTGTGTGCAATTTTTTATATGTTCATGGCAAAATCTTGAGGTGTTCAGTGGTGTTTAATTGAAATGTCATGTTTTTTGGCCTATGGGATCCTTATACCTAAGGCCATATACAGAGCCCTTTGTAAGGGATACACTATTGTCAAGGCTGATTGCCCACTCTGGCACTTTGAGTGCAGAAGGTGGGGGCCCACAAGGACTCTAATATTGGCCACTCCAGGCTTGTATTTAACGTCCAAGGTTACAGCTTTTCTCTGATCTTGGATTGGTAGATGCTGCCACCACCCAAGTGCAAAACCCCTTTCAGGACCCAGGAAGGTGCACTTTGGAATTCCTTCCTGTGGGGTACCCTCAAGCCCTTTCACTCCCCTTCCAGGGAAGAGCTGAGAAATAAAAACAAAGGAAAACAGCTGTTGCCACCAGCTAATTAAACAACATGTGCACAAACCTCTTTGGACACAAAAATCCAATCCTGTTCTTAAAAAAGGTAAATTTTATTAACACAAAATGAAAGAAAATACATCTGGAAACTCAGCTATTGATAGATTTAAAAAGAGCAAATACAAGGATTAAGCACCAAGAACAGTTTCTTGAGTTCCATCTTAAAAGTCAGAAGCAAAACAAAAGCACCTGGGGTTAGCACAGAGGAGTCAACAAGCCATGAAGAAATAAAAAAGGAGATAAACCTAATCGCATCTTCCTTGACATTACCTGATCTACTTACATATCTGGGGTTGCAAATGAGTAGGGCATATTAAAAGGCAAGGTGCACTAGAGTAGTCCTGCCAGACAGTATCAAATGAAATCAACCATTGACAGATGTATACAGATGAAAAGCTTTGGGCCAGGTATGATCTGATGATTTTTCATACCTGGCCCAAAGCTTCTTACAGCATCGCTGCCCTGTTCCCTCTCTCCAGAGAGCAACAAGAGACAGACAAAGGGGGAGTCTTGTTTCAATTTTAAAAAGTTATAGCCTTCCCATTGCCTCTTTTGGCCAGGTGCCCACTCACTTCCTTTTACCTATGCATCACAGTGATACTTTTTAACACTTTACAGATAAAGCAACTAGAGAACAGCTACTAAAAAGGATTTTATAGCAAACTGGCTGGCTAGGTCCATAAAAGGGAACTACTCCCCACCCCTTCATTATCATAGCTATATACTGTGAAATGTTCAAAACAGAAAGAGAATATTTTAGAATGAGAAACTGTGCATTTAGAGTATCAGAGGGGTAGCTGTGTTTGGATCTGTAAAAACGGCAAAGAGTCCGTTTTTACAGACGGACTCTTTGTGGCACCTTGTAAACTAACAGATGTTTGGAGCATAAACTTACGTGGGTGAATACTCACTTTGTCAGATGCATGTAGTGGAAATTTCCAGAGGCAGGTATAAATATGCAAGCAAGAATCAGGCTAGGGGTAACGAGGTTAGTTCAATCAGGGAGGATGAGGCCCTCTTCTCGCAGTTGAGGTGTGAACACCAAGGGAGGAGAAACTGCTTTTGTAGTTGGCTAGCCATTCACAGTCTTTGTTTAATCCTGAGCTGATGGTGTCAAATTTGCAAATGAACTGAAGCTCAGCAGTTTCTCTTTGAAGTCTGGTCCTGAAGTTTTTTTTGCTGCAGGATGGCTACCTTTAAATCTGCTGTTGTGTGTATAGGGAGATTGAAGTGTTCTCCTACAGGTTTTTGTATATTGCCATTCCTAATATCTGATTTGTTTCCATTTATCCTTTTACATAGGGACTGTCCAGTTTGGCCGATGTACATAGCAGAGGGGCCTTGCTGGCACATGATGGCATATATTACATTGGTGGATGTGCAGGTGAATGAACCAGTGATGGTGTGGCTGATCTAGTTAGGTCCTGTGATGGTGTCGCTGGTATAGATATGTGGGCAGAGTTGGCATCGAGGTTTGTTGCATGGATTGGTTCCTAAGTTAGAGTTACTATGTGTGGTGTGTAGTTGCTGGTGAGAATATGCTTCAGGTTGGCAGGTTGTCTGTGGGCGAGGACTGGCCTGCCTCCCAAGGCCTGTGAAAGGAAGGGATTGTTGTCCAGGATGGGTTGTAGATCACTGATGATGCACTGGAGAAGTTTTAGCTGAGGACTGTATGTGATGGCCAGTGGAGTTCTGTTGGTTTCTTTCTTGGGGTTGTCTCGCAGCAGGAGGCTTCTGGGTACACGTCTGGCTCTGTTGATCTGTTTCCTTATTTACTTGTGCGGGTATCGTAGTTTTGAGAATGCTTGGTGAAGATCTTGTAGGCGTTGGTCTTTGTCTGAGGGGTTGGAGCAAATGCGGTTGTACCTCTGAGCTTGGCTGTAGACAATGGATCGTGTGGTGCGTCTGGAATGGAAGCTGGAGGCATGAAGGTAGGCGTAGCGGTCGGTGGGTTTTTGGTATAGGGTGGTGTTAATGTAACTGTCACTTATTTGCACCGTGGTGTCTAGGAAGTGGACTTCCCATGTAGATTGGTCGAGGCTGAGGTTGATGGTGTGGTGGAAGCTGTTGAAATCGTGGTGGAATTCTTCCAGGGTTTCCTTCCCATGGGTCCAGATGATGAAGCATAGGTAGAGAAGGGGCGTGAGTGGATGAGGGCTGAGGAAGCATTGTTCCAGGTCAGCCATAAAAATGTTGGCATATTGTGGGGCCATCTGGGTGCCCATAGCAGTGCCATTGGTCTGGAGGTATATATCGTCACCAAATTTGAAATAATTGTGCATGAGGATAAAGTCACAGAGCTCAGCAACCATTTGTGCTGTGGCATCATCAGGGATACTGTTTCTGACAGGTTGTATTCCATCTGTGTGTGGGATGTTTGTGTAGAGAGCCTCTACATCCATGGTAGCTAGGATGGTGTGTTCTGGAAGAACACCAATGCATTGTAGTTTTCTTAGGAAATCAGTGGTGTCACTGGGAGATAGCTGGGAGTGCTGGTGGTGTAGGGTCTGAGTAGAGTCTCCACATATCCGGATAGTCCTTCAGTGAGAGTGCCAATGCCCGAGATGATGGGGTGTCCAGGATTTCCGGATCTTGGGTAGATAGAATAACCCCAGTCGGGGCTCTAAGGGTATGTTGATCTGTTCCTTTGTTAGTGTAGGAAGTGTCCTGAGAAGATGGTGCAGTTTTTTAGTGTATTCCTCAGTGGGATCTGAGGAAAGTGGTCTGTAGAATTTGGTATTGGAGAGTTGTCTGGCAGCCTCCTTTTGATAGTCAGACCTGTTCATGACAATAGCACCTCCTTTATCAGCCTGTTTGATTATAATGTCAGGGTTGTTTCTGAGACTGTGGATGGCGTTGCATTCTGCACGACTTAGGTTATGAGGCAAGTGATGTTGTTTTTCCACAATTTCTGCCTGTGCATGTCGGCAGAAGCATTCTATGTATAGGTCCAGGATGTCATTTTGACCTCAGGAGGAGTCCATGTGGAGTTTTTCTTGTGCTGTTGCTGGGAGGGTATCTGTGTATCAGGGCACTGTTCAGTGTTATCTTGAAAGTATTCTTTGAGTCGGAGACGGTGAAAGTAGGCTTCCAGATCACTGCAGAACTGTATCATGTTTGTGGGGGTGGTGAGGCAAAAAGAGTCCCCGAGAAGGACAGACTCTTCTGCTGGGCTGAGTGTGTAGCTGGATAGATTGATGATATTGCTGGGTGAGCTAGGGGTACCACTGTTGTGGCCCCATGTGGCAGGAATGATTTTAGACAGCTTACAGTGCTTTTTCCTTTGTAGAGAAGTGAAGTGTATAATGTAGATCTCCTGTCTTATTTTAGTAAAGTCCATTTGTATGGAAGGTTGGTTATTTATGAGAGTCTCCAGGTTGGAGAGCTCTTTTTTGATGTTTTCCTGTTTGCTGTATAGGCTGCTGATCAGGTGGTTCCTCAGCTTCTTTGATAGTGTATGGCATAATCTCTCACTGTGGTCTGTGCAATATGTAGATAGCAATGGATTTTTCACCTTCAGTCCATTTGGTATGATGTCCATCCGTTTGCATTTGGAAAGGAAGATGATATCTGTCAGTACTTGTGCAACACTTCAATCTCCCTATACACACAATAGCAGATTTAAAGGTAGACATCCTGCAGCAAAAAAACTTCAAGACCAGACTTCAAAGAGAAACTGCTGAGCTTCAGTTCATTTGCAAATTTGACACCATCAGCTCAGGATTAAACAAATGGCTAGCCAACTACAAAACCAGTTTCTCCGCCCTTGGTGTTCACACCTCAACTGCGAGAAGAGGGCCTCATCCTCCCTGATTGAGCTAACCTCGTTACCCCTAGCCTGATTCTTGCTTGCATATTTATACCTGCCTCTGGAAATTTCCACTACATGCATCTGACAAAGTGGGTATTCACCCACGTAAGCTTATGCTCCAATACATCTGTTAGTCTATAAGGTGCCACAGGACTCTTTGCTGCTTGTGCATTTAGAGTTCGGTTTTCAAAAGCATATGAGGGATTTAGGAGTACAAGTCCCATTCAAAGTCAATGGGACTTATGTTCCAAAATCCCTTAGGTACTTTTGAAAATCTCCTCAGAAAAAGATGAAAAATTGCAACAACCACAAATTAGCAGAAATGGTCACAGGAAACGGAAAAATTGATATAAGGCTAAAATCCTAGCTAACATAAATCAAGAGGAATTTTTCTAGTTTTCTAAAGGCACCCTTAGTAATATTTGACAGCAAAGCACAGCCATAATTCTCTTAATTAGGAGGAGTATAAATTTCTTCACTGGAAAAAATACTCGTATTTTATCCCAGAGATGGCTGCATTTCAATGTTGGCAAATTGATGATTATATCTGTATCTATATCAAGGTTGAATGGGTTTTGGTATCTCTGAATGAATGACACTATGTAAATGTAATTCATTACCATTTACAGAAATGTGTCAAATGACAACCAGGCATTCTGTAATTTTTAGTACCTCTTCCAGTATGAGCTGTAGTTTGTCAGTGGTCTCTCCCGGTCAGGCAATATCACCTACGTACTCAAGATCCTCCAAAGATGAAGTTTTACATTTCACACCTTGTACTTTGGCCTCATTCAGTTTCGTCATCAGATAGTCTTAGAACATTAAATAACGCTGGTGAGAGAATGCATCTCTGGCATACTCCTGATGCTTTTGAAAACAAGTCTGTAATAAAACCATGAGCCCTCCTATGGCTAAATGTATAGGGTTGCATTTTTTTCACTAGGCAGACTAAATCCTCAGGCACTCCATACTGCTGTAACAGAATCCACAGTGTTGTTCAATGCATTGAGTCAAAAACAGCTGAAAAGTCTGTAAACGTGACATAACTTCCTTTTGTCACTCTAGTCATTTTTCAGTAGCATTCCACAAAGCAGAATCTATGGGACTTAAGATCAATGGTGGCATAACCAAAGCTGTGCATGTCTCCTATACAATGAAAATGAATGTCCCGATGACTGTGCATGTAGGTGGAAATGATATCAAATCAGTGAATAGCTAGGTCTCTCTGGGTAGCCAGTTGACAACAGGAGGTTCTATAACTGAAGAAGTCTCATGTCGAATCGGTGTGGCCTAAACAGCATTTTGGCATCTTCAAAGGCCTCTGTTTGGGTAACAGGATGTCTGTGAGATAGCTAAGCTATCGTATTCTATGTGGTAGTGATGACAACTCTGCTTTATGGAGCAGAAACAGTGTTAAAAACAGCTGAGGAAAGGAAACTAAATAGCATTCAGTGTAAAATGTTCTGGTGTATTCTTAACATCCATTGATTGATTTTGTCATAACCAAGGAGATAATTAGATGATCCCGTCAAGTTGCTGTCTTGCACATGTTAAGAACAAGATGACTGCAATGGTGGAGTTATGTAAAACGTGCAGAGGAAGGTATGCTTTTACAGAAGCTTTAAAAACCAGAGGTCAAAGGAAGTAGAGCACAAGGCTGACCATGAATGAGGTTGGAAGATGCAATTCTGAGGGATTTAAGAAGTCCTCTCATACTGAATCTTGCCAAAGGAAGAAGATTTGCATGGGACCATTCAATATGGAAGTCCACTCTACATTCCACCAGCACTATATCATAGTCAAGTGAATCTGTCACTGCTGCTGCTCCCTAATGACAAACTTCTACAGAAATAATCAAGAAAAATGATTTCCAGTATTCTGAAAAAAAATATAGTCAATAACAGAATTTCCTGATTGCTTTGACTTCACGCAATGGAAAATCATGTACCACTCTTGCCAAGTATAGGGTGCATGTTTCTCTGCCTGCTGACAGCACAGTACATCAAGACAGGATACAGCCACTGAAATACATGGAGTTACACTGTTGTAAAATCATCCCCTTGGTCTTGCACTGATAATCATCCCAATTAGACCTTAAAACTAACGTTCTACATTTCTATTGGTTGAGGACACTTTAGTAGTTAATTACAGCTATGCAGTCATGGTTAAGTATTTAGAACAATTTACTGTTTAAGCTACTTTTCAGATAACCGAGTCCGTGCACCACAATCAAATCTCTAGTGATTGTATCAAAATGCCTTATCTTATAAGAACTATACATTCAAAGAGGTGATGCTAACATTTGGGTTTCAAACACCTTTAACACTTTACCTTTTTATTTATTCAGTTATCCAGTAAAGTTCCTTTTAATTCTTTTTGTCAGTTATAATAAATTAGCATTCAAAGTCACCAAAAGAAGACATTGAAGGATGCTGCATAAGCATCTATGACAAAAAATAAGGGGCTGTGTCAGCATATATTGTCTCACTGAGAATGTTTGGTTGCACTACATTAATTTCAAAATGGGTCTTTAAACCAGAGACTATATAAACAAAATATATTAAACGTCTGGAGCTTAGATCCCCTCCATTAGTTTTTTCAAAAGTGCTATTCCCTACTGTAACCAGTTTGGAACTGCAGCTAGTAATCCAGTTAAGAGCTTTGAAACTCAAATCTATGCTCTGTATAAAGTTTCCTCTTGTTGCACAAGTTGGTGCTTAAATTCTAGGACTGGTTTAAAAGGGCATCATAGCCCGTACCCAGGCTTTTAGTTTCATTGAATTAATTTGCATACACTTAATTCATAATAAAACTCAGGATTCCAAAGCTGAGGACAAATTATACGTATATTTCTTAAGCTATCAATATATTTGACAGATCTTAATAATAATTAATAAATCAGTGTCTGAGCTATCTGCAAGTGAGTTACTGTTTGGCCAATGAAAAGTGACAATAAACCTAGGTCTTTATGTAGCTTTATTGCCTTAGTATGCACAGTAGAATGACTGTTCAGAGAACTTTAAAAGCATATAGTAAAGTTACAGTTTAAGCAACACAGTTCCAGGATAAATGAGTATATTTGTCAGGTTCTCACCCTCTCTTGGAACTCTGCTTTGTCTACGGCTTCCTTTTTTAGTGCCCTTTGCTGAAATATTAAATCATTCTGATAAACAATGGATTTCAGTTCCTTTTAATCAAACACACATATGATTGGGTAATCTCACTTCAGCTGTGGTGCTGAGTATAAAAAAAGCCCCAACACAAGTTCTTGGAGCTTCAGAGTAAAATTTTTGTCCCTATGGTAATGGATTCCATTGACATCCATGAAAAATATACAAATGTAGTGGATATACAACAGAAATCTGAATTGCACTTGAAAGTGATCTGAACTAACAGAACAGGGTTGGGATGTGAAGGAGAGCTATGCCTGATTTCAGTCCTTTCAATCTGCTTTCTGACTTGCCCTTCTTTACCCACTTGCCTTCAGGAAAATTGAACAGGAAGAAGATCAGCAGGAAAGAAGAAAGATAGGAAGCAATTTGTTCTGAAGCAGCTATGGAAGTTGCACGTAGAGGGTGAAGGAGTAACCTGCTCCAAAACCACTAAACTGTATCTCACAATCAGCCATCGCTTTGGCAGCATAGCTAAGACCGTTCCAATTACAGCACTGGTTGTGATCACTGAAATATGCACTTTGTAAAAATTTTCAAGTAGCCAGTAAATGTGAGAAAAATATTTATTTTTCAAGCAGAAATAGAAATGAAATTGTCTAATAAATTTCATTACAAATTATTTGCTCTGCTTTATTTGGAACTGCTGCTATGAAAACTTTTAAGGGAATAATTATGGAATAAAACCGAGACCCACAAATATTGTAATTCATATAGACGAACCTAGAGTCAGCTTGCTATCCTTGATACAGAAAGCCCTGCGTGGAAGTGTTACTTGATTTCAAAATAACATTTATGTTACCTAGCAACAGTGGGTCACTTCACCTTGACTAGTCCCTTAGAATATGTGCTATCTACTTATGCTAAACTCTCTGTTTGATCTTGTATTTAGCAATGACACTCTGTGTACCTTTCCCAGATCTGAAGAACTCAGTGTAGCTCAAAAGCTTGTCTCTCTCACCAACAGAAGTTGGTCCAATAAAAGATATTGCCTCACCCACCTTGTCTCTCTAAGATCCTGGGACTGACATGGCTACAACAACACTGCACCTAGCAACAATGACATTTTTAGAGTCTCATTGAAATCAATGAGCTTATCCATATCCATTTACTATTTTTTAATCAGGATTGCTCTTGGATTCTGAGGAAGTAGAATAGATTACAAAGAATGTGTTGGTGGAGGCAGGTGGCCCTAATATTTTTTCACAGATTCAGTGAGAATATTTGAGGTAAAGCACCAAAGCTGATGCATTTTGGTGCTCTTTAGGATCACTTTTTATCAATATCTGTTACTCCAAAAATTACTGTAGATATTAATATTAAATAAACAAACTGAAAACAAGGCGCAGCAGATTTTGCTGACGTGTCAGCACTTTTCCACTAGGGATCAAATCCACCTATTAGACATAAAAATGGATTGAGAAAGACATTGGAAGGATAAAATCTGTTGACTTGGAAACTACTGGTCTCTGGTAAATTATGTTTAGGAAAAAAGGTGTCAATTTTATCAGGTATCAGGGAAAGTCATAAAAAAAAGCTTATATGCCCCAGAATGCCTACACAATTGTGGCTATTTTCGTTCACGAGTGAGATGAATAAAACGAGGGAAATGGGTCATTTAGTCTTAAACAGGATCCATTTTTATTTTACGTTTGGATCTTTACATTGATTATGAGTTCTTGCAAATGGCAAAATACTAACATTTCAAAATGTCAAAGAGGATTAAGTTCAACTCTAGATGGCATGGCCAGTATATACTGAGTATCATCTGGATTTGGAATCCTTATCATGTAAAGCGGATGACTTTCTTTTTTTGTAGACTAGATATCTACAGCACAAACATATCAAATGGGTAGGAGAACCACATTCTAAAGTAGAGTTCTTGATTTTGTTCCTTGTGTACATATTTTATACTGATTAAGGCAGGATTGGAAACATCAGTAGCAGTACTAAATTGATTTGCATAGCGTTATCAGATACAAAACGAGAGAAAACAACAGCTAAGAAAGACTAGCTGTAAACAGTATGTGATGAAGAAAAGGAAAGTCTGGCACATGGTTAAGGCCACATTAAAAGGCAAGGTGCACCAGAGTAGTCCTGCCAGAAAGTATCAAATAAACTCAGCCATTGACAGATGTATACAGATGAAAAGCTGAGAAGGCTCATGGATCCTGCATATTACAATTTACAATGGCTAAGAATCAGTACAAATCTATTCCGACACCCCTAATGAAAGCAATTAAGGTTGAAATTTTTCACTCCTGAGAAATATGATGAAAGGTTTCCAGGTTTGGGGACAAAATTACTTGTTTTAGATCAGCAAAAAACCTCCCTATATCACCATCATAAGATCTAACAACATCAGCCACACCATCAGGGGCTCGTTCACCTGCACATCTATCAATGTGATATATGCCATCATGTGCCAGCAATGCCCCTCTGCCATGTACATTGGCTAAACCGGACAGTCTCTACGCAAAAGAATAAACAGACACAAATCAGACATCAAGAATTATAACATTCGAAAACCAGTAGGAGAGCACTTCAATCTCCCTGGACACTCAATAACAGATTTAAAAGCGGCAATTCTTCAACCAAAAAACTTTAAAAACAACAGACTTCAACGAGAAACTGCAGAACTGGAATTAATTTGCAAACTGGACACCATCAAATTTGGCCTGAATAAAGACTGGGAGTGGATGGGACACTACAAAAAGTAATTTTCCCTCTGCTGATACTCACACCCTCGTGTCAACTGTTGGAAATGGCCGACATCCACCTTAATTGAATTGACCTCATTAGCACTGATCCCCCACTTGGTAAGGCAACTCCCATCTTTTCATGTGCTGTATATTTATACCTGCTTACTATAATTTTCCACTCCATGCATCTGATGGAGTGGGTTATAGCCCACGAAAGCTTATGCCCAAATAAATTTGTTAGTCTATAAGGTGCCACAAGGATTCCTCGTTGTTTTCCCTATATACAGTATTTCTTATTTCATTTAATTTACAAACTTTAGAGTTGTAGTTCAGTGAGATGTTTGCTGCCCCCAAAACCAATTTTATTTTAGTCTAATAGTCCATTAAGAAGGTAATTTGCATTACCACTTAGGCATACACAGTCATGTCTAATGCAGATCTCAGGGTACTTTTTATACTACATATCTCTGTGAACAGAGATCACAGAGTAGGGTAACTTTTTTTTTTCATTATGCCCATCAAGAAAAATCAGGAACAATTTAAACTCCATGATAGTGTAAACTGTATTTAAAGAAAATATTCTTACTTCCACCATTTAGATTTTTTTAGCCACATCCCTGAATATCAATAAACTGTTGGGCCAAATTCAACACTTGGGTACATCAGAGACTTAAGTTACTGCAATATAACTGAGAGCAGAATTTGGCCCTCAGTCTATTTTTTGAGGTGATTTGGAAGTGGAGTGGACAGATCTTTAAAGTTCCAAATCCATTGCTTAATAAAATAAACTCCTTTAGAGTCAGAGTACACTTATTTCTCCCAAGACTTCTTAATTCTTCTGTGCAAATGTAATGCACCCATGGCTGGTTCAATTGTGCAAACTGAAATTAAGATCTATAGGTTCAAAGACATGAATTGTTACTGACTGAACTAAAGGACCAGGTCCTTTAGTTTAGCTGCATCAGCAGACTCCAAAACCACTAAATGTTGACTAGCCAATAGAGGGGAGGATGAAATCACACTGGTAATGTGGATTACACAAGTTTCAGGTGATTCACTTGCCATTACATTTTGAAACAATATAGGGTATACATATGTTTATATATCCCTATTAGAAGATATTAGTTTTGTAGGGTTAAATTGTCCATTTTTAGCCAATGATCCAAGAGAAAATTATATTTTGCATTAACTCTAAAACTGTAAGTGTTCAGTCTCCTCCATTTAATTCAAAACCAAATGCATTTTCAATGCATATTTACATTTTAAGGCTTACTTTAGTTTTTAAAAAAGGTGGCTCTCTAGGGCATCTAACAACATTTTCATATTAGCAAATAGAAAAGGAATATTAATTTCAAATGGGATGTACTGGTGTCTGTATAGTCTTTATGTTCAAACACTGAAATCATAGAATAAGCTGTAATGAAATGTTGCTTGGTTTCCAAGCTTAGCCTTTACAATAGCATATGCTGCTATGGTTTAAAAAGAAATTTCATAATTTCACATATTTGCACTAATTTTCAGAGAAACTAGTCTCTCCAGGTGGTAAAATAGTCTAGCGTCCTTTCAGTTGGAATAGAGAAGAGAAAAATTGCCTTTGTTCCTGGAATATTCCTTGATTGCTGGGTGGATGCAATCCTTTGTGAAGAAGACTGAATTGCTTTGTTTGCTTGAGAAAATTGTCTCCTGTATCCTTCCTGCTGCTGAAAGGATGTGTACTGCAGGGGTGGCTGATTAGAGATCTACGATAACAAATCAAAAACCATGGTTAATAATCCTCTGAAGTAGAAGAGAAATGTATGGGCAACCCTATGCTTCTTTAAAATAGATCAAAATGTATTAGTTTGCATACTACAAACCATTCTGGTTCCAGTAGGTGCAGACAGCCATGGCAACTGCTAAAATAAAAGCTGAAAGCATTGGTGGAATCAAAGCTTTAATAAACAAACGTGATAGGATAATATGCTTTCCCTAGAAAACGCAGTAGAAAAGTCAAGTTGTTATTAAGGTCAAAGAGTCAAGTTTCTACATTGCTATTCTGTATTCTTTCTAATGATTTAAAGGAAAAGCAAAATAAATAAAATGTTGTCATTACATATAGATATGCATTAATATATGAAAGTTTTCTCATAATAGTGTAAGGGCTTATTAACTCCCAAAATGCATTTTAGTTGGTAAAATAAAATTTACTCATGAAACTCCTTCCTTTTGTTTGCCATTTCTACAATAAGATACCTGGAAATGTTTAAATGAGGAGGGGGGAATGCAAAGTAAAGCAAGTTGAAGTCTGTCAGTTTAGGAGGAAGCCATGGAGCTCTGGGCCTACTGAAGAAGCTTCTCTGACTTGTAGAGAGAGATCTATGATCTTTTTAATTTCTCAGGCACTGAGCATGGCTCTTGAATCACATGGAATCATCTTTAAAGATACCTTGGCCATTCAAACATTAGTATCTGCTAGCATCTATGAATATACAGAGCACCACGAGAAGAGTACTTATTACATATAACCTCATCCAGTGGGAATCAGGATAAAAGAGTTAAAGTCTGTCCCCAGGTCTTTTGAACTCACCAATCCTTTTATGTAAAACACACAATACCATCTAGAATGGTTTCTATCATGATATAGTTTGCCAGTGCATGTGGCGCCAACTGTAGAATAGTGTTGAAACTAATGCTAAAAGATTATTGTAACAGACATAGCAAACTGGCTTAGCTAGTCAATTTACAATCCTGTGTAAATAAGACTTTAAATTGGAATTAAACCTATAAATCGCTTAAGTTTTTGCATTCCACAAATATACTGTGATCCTATTTACTCTTTAACTAGTAGAAGTCCAAGCAATATGAGCTTTCACAAACATGGACAAAATAAGTACTGGACAAATAAAATTAGGGTCAAATTCTGCACTTATCACATATAAATTCAGTCTTACACCAAATTTACAGGGGAGAACAAAATTTGGCTCTACATCATCCTATTTCAATCAAAGTAAGAATGATAAACTCCTTGTAGTAGTAAAATTAGGCCTGAGCAATAAAATAGTTACAATCTTTTCCAAATGTAAACATGTAAAGGAAAAGAATTTCAGGAAAACGAACAACCTTAAAAGAGAAAATAAAGAGCAAAAAGTTATTAAAAGTGTATTGCAGGCAAAAATACATGCACGTAAGGTTTTGCATGCTCAAATTGGAGGCCATCCTTTGAAAATTTAGGCCTTGATCTTCTAGAGGAAGAATTAAATACACAGTTTCAGAGTAGATAGAGATGGTTCTGTTATTCTTTAAGGTGCCACCGGACTCCTTGTTGTTTTTGTGGATACAGACCAACACGGATACTCCCTGATATTAGAACTAGAGCAATCTCACTCTGGCAGGATTTGCTGGTGGGTGTTTAAAACTACCCAACTATAACCGCAAAACTGGTGACCAAGTGACTTATAGTATGCAACCTTTGGATCATAGCTGTTCATGGAAATTGTGCCCGTTGAAGAAATCATAAGAAATCTCATAAAGTCAACATTTGGATGGTATGCTAGAAGAAGCAGCGTCTCATAGAAGATAATGTTTAAGAATTGCTTTAATAGATACTATCTTTTGGATGAGCTGTAAAGTTATGGCCTGACCACATGTGGCCTTTAAAGAATCATGACAGGACATAACCACAAAGTCCTGATCAAATTTAAATGGCTAACTGCAGTGTTTCACCCAACAAATGGCTACATTTCAATGGTTGGTGCAGTGGATCTTAAAAAACAAACAATCTGCCCATGTTGTCAAATCTGCTTTCTTCCACAGGTAGGAACATTTACACTGTCAAACAAAGGAGAAGTTAAGCCATGTAATCCTTCCTTTGGGCCTTTCATTTGTGCTTCATAATCAAGAGTATTCGATAGCGTACCATAATTTCTCTTAAACAATGAAATTAATATTCAAACAAATACAGTGTTGTCAGATAAAATATTCTGGCTGCAAGATGTAGGAGTTTGCAGGATATTTAGTGCTGTTCCTGTAGAACTTCAGTAGTGTGCACAGATGCTTTACTGACCATTTGACAAACTCTGTAGTGATCTCTAGGTTCCTGCAATGTGCATAACTTCAGTGTTCTCTTCACCTAATATGTCTTGCAAAGAAAATAATTGTAAAGAAATAGATTTATATGCATCAAGTGTATACATTAAAAGAAATCCAAGATGTTTAAATGACTAATTTATAATCACTGAGACAAGGTGGGTGAGGTAGTATCTTTAATTACATTCCTAATAAATAGCCAACTCCATGCAAGTTCGAGCAAATTACCTCCAAACTTAAAACTTAATTATATACATACAGTCTCCTGAGAATGATTATACCTCCCATCAGACAGATGCTCAGGTGTGGATGCAATTTTCTACATTCCAGCCATCCTAATTTGATTGAATTCACTTTCTACATTCTAGAGTTATGTTTCTAAGTGATTATGGGATGCATGTGTCCTGCCACTTTTGCTATTAAGTCAGTATTATGTCCAGAGGGAACAAGAAATGGTCTGTTGAACAAAGTAAACTACTAGGACCATTACCAGGATGCCTCTGAGGCTGCACATTATGGTGCAGTTTACACAGTAAGAAAAAGTACCTGCATGTAAGAATCTGAGATGCCATTAAAAAAAGAAAAAAGAAATATGTACTCCCAGAATAACCCATTACTGAACCTCCAGATTCCCCAAAATGAGTAAGAAATTGGCTTGGAGGAAAAGAAAACCACGTTAGAGTAATAAACAGTAAGTGACTTCCAGATAATATAACATTCAAGCTGGTGCTGCAGATAGAACATTGTTTTCCTTCCCCCATGATGGTTCTGTGTACATCCCACTGAAGATAGAGGAAAATTGATCCAAATACAAACTGTACTGTGCACAAAATTACACATCTTTATTGTGGTGTTCTCTTCCTCTATCAGTAAGTTTTTGGGGAAATGAGTGAGGAGCCTGGTCCCCCAACATCTTGCTTAGCAAGCGACTCAGAGATGTGATCAAGAAGCTGGCTTTTTTCTCTCTTTGGTATCACTGCAAGCCTCCCCCTAATGTGCCCAGACTGCTCACTCTGAGGAGGCTGGCAGAGGGAGACATGACCCTATCTTCTATTCCTATCTGTTTCTCCATTGGGTGCATGAATGAAATGGATCCAGTAAGATGTGTTGGGCAGGTTTTTTGGATGCTATGCCACAAGTCCCAGATGCAATCCAGCCTTTAGTATAAGAAGTCCTATGTTTTAGGAATGAATGATGTTTTTGTTTGTTTTATCATGGACTGTGAAATCAGATAGTTTGCATACTTCAGATGTAAGATTTCATATTCTGTTTTCTGGAAATGTAAAGTGTGGTGATAGTCATTGATACTATTTCATATATATTTAGCTGTAGGTTGTTGGCATTTTCTTCCTTTATGGACAAAGGAGGAAGCCTACAAGTGCCTGCAACAAACAAAAGATGGTTGAGTATTTTGTGTGTTTTCAGCAGCTCCTCATTAGCTGTGTAACAAAAATTCCCAGCCCTGGAAATGGGTCTTTCCCTAAACACTGTTGAGGTCCATAGTAATCACTTGTTAAGACTTATTTGACAAGTTATCTGAATAAAAATAGCAGGACTTGAAAGATTGCATTTCAGTGAGTTTTTTTAATACTCTATGAAACATGCCAGCCAAGTCTCTCTGATTTATATTGAGATTTGTTCAATGTAAACTGCTTTAGAGGCAGTTTTAAAGTCCCTGAGTTTTAAGTTCTTCTGATTAAGGTGTTTGTGATGTTTTTCAAGGTCCATTCCTGATCCGATTAAGTCCAGAAGTGCTGCAGTGGTTCCATGAAAGCTATTTAAATTTTACTTATCTAAATTGTCACAGCTTGAGATGCAGGGTAAAAGGCTGGTGGCATATTACAGTGACTGAAAGGCCTGTCAATGTAATCAAAGAGACCAAATAGAATGTAAGAAACTGTTTCATCTTGATCTCTTTCATCTGCAGAAACCTGATAGAACCTGCTAGGAGATTCTGGCATAGAAAAATGTTTAGTCCAGTGCAGCTATTTGGATAGACTCTTCAGAACAAAGGGAGATGGAAGGATGGTGTAACCATGCCTCAGTGGGTCCCAGGTGAGGACGCCAGATTCAGGACAAACTGCTGAGAAATAGGGCAGACTCACCCCCAGACTGGTGGTTATTCTATCATTAGATTATACCAAGCCAGTAACAACAAAAGTAAACTTCTGTCTCACCACACTGGTTAACAAGAAGTCAAAAATGCAGTCTCCTTAGGCATTCCAGCCCTCGTCTCACCACCCAGACAGTAGACTTTATGATGAGTGGTTACTGAAAACCAATTTCCTCAAGCAAAGGGTTCTTCTGATCTCAAGAGATCAGCCACATAACCAGGTTAATATATAACTCATCTTACCCAATAATCACACTATTGCCTATCCTTTAGTAACTAAAATCTAAAGGTTTATCTGTAAGAGAAAAGAAGAAAAAAGTTAAAATGGTTAATAGAGCATATACATACAATCATTGCAAAGTTCTTATATCAGGTTTGTAGCAGTGATATTATAGACTGCTGGCTTGTAAAGTCTCTGGTAACTTCAAAAGATTGGAAGGTCTTCAGTCCATAGTCAATATGCTCTTTTCAGTTGTAAATCCACAGTCCAGAGAGTCAGAACACGAAAAAGAGGCAAGATGGAGATGTTTCCAGAGTCTTTTATACCCTTTGCCATGTACTTGGAATTTTACTGCCCCAAAACAAAGTTCAGACAGCACAGTTTGCGGAAAATTACAGGCATAAGATGGAGTCGAAGGTCACTTAAGTCACATGCCCCTTACATGCTTGCTGACTCACATGGGAAGGAGATTCCCAAATTCTGGTTGGCTTCTGGCTGGAGCATTCACAGGAAGACTCACCAGGTGGGACTATGACCTATTGTGAGAGTTAATTGCCTTTGATGGACCACCAACACAAAGCCTTCTGGCTTCAATATAGATTTTACCTGGTGGGTGTTTGGGATACATATACATATATACATATACATATATATATACAGAGAGAGAGAGTTAATATTCAAAACTTCAGGTACAGTGATGATACATGGATTTAAACAAGATAATCATTTTAGCAAATTATAACTTTTCCATTGCATGATATACTTTGTACAAGTTTTGTTGCAATTGTCTAACAGTGGCAATATTAATTATATACATGGTCATATTTCAATCATACAGTATCAGAGGTAAAAGATAGAATATTAGAACCACTGGTAATAGACATTTTAAAATAAAAGGAGATTAATGAGACTAATCTATATGTACACTAATCTAGGTGCTGTGGTGGTGTGAGAGGGCATCCAGGGGCCTACACATGCTAGAATGTGTAAAGACAGTATCCAGGTCATTTGCACCTGTAATCCACTGACAACTCTGCAGTAGTATAATAGCCTTTAAATACATTGAGGTCCAGCTTTTGTCCTAGTGTAAGTGACTGCATCTGACTTCATGGGAATGGTTAGTGCAAAACCAAAAGGGGCTGGAGATAAACTTCAGGTTCTCAATAAACTGGACACATACACAGAAAATAAAATATAACAGCTCAATCTGTTACTGAGCAAGCCACAAAAGCGGCCCTGCAGCAAGCTGAAATTCAACACAGCATCCCTCTGAAAACCATTTGGCACCCAGGAGACTACACAATAACGGCAGTGACAAAGGAAAGGGCCACTGATAAATGTGATTTAAGCACCAATCCTGCAAAAACTTACATGTCTGCATAACTTTGAACCTGTGAGTGAACCTACTAAAGGTGAGGGGACTATTTGCATGTGTAAGTGATTGCAGAATCAGGGTCTTAACAGCCAAGATAACATCTATCAGTCTCTGGCAGGTAGATAAAGCAGTCATGAAAGAGTTGAGTGAGCTTGGGACCAGCTGCCCCAGGAAGTCCATCATCATTAGCAATATCGGAACTGGCCAAATCTGGCAATAGAAAAGTTATTAAGCAAATTACTGTCACTGTACTCTTTATAGATATAGCTATACATATATTAATTAAATTATATTATTTATATTTAAATACACACAATTTATATAACACACACACACACATACTTTACTTTCAGTGGTCGTGCATTCCTGTGCTTCAAAATACTTTTCTACAACCTTACCAAATGCACAGAGATAGTTCTCTAATTGTTCCCACGTGGGCCCACATCTTTTTTTGTTATACCAAGACCAAAAATGAAATCAGCACAAAATTATGACGGATCAAGAGGGATAAATTAGAAAAGCAATAAGAGCATCTTAATAATTGCAAATAACATTTCAAACCCTTTTAAGGTCTGATCAAAAGCCCCTTTTAAGTCAGAGTCTTTTCCCAGGTCTGGCCCTCAAAGAGCAATCAGAGCCCAGTACACATGACATAATACATGGAATTGTGACAATGAAGGTGATGTAAAGTGATACATGACATGTGGGGTTTTGACCTGGAATTTCTGCAGACCCTGTTTCATAGAAAAATAAACTGATAAAGGAAATATGTAATCTTAATATCTTAGTACATGGGAACAAATGGTAGGGAGAAAAATGTGATTTATTGGTGTAACAAAGTAAAAAGTATTTATTACCGGTTCATAAATTTGTGAGTAAGTTATATTTCATGCAGCTATCACAGTAATATATCATTTCTCTACAAAGAGGAAGAGGTTCCTTATAGTATCAAGATGCGGCAGTCTCCGGTTTAAAATAGACTTGTACTTTAAGAGGCTGGTTCTATTATGGAATGTTGACCTCCTAACCAATCTAGCTGTGGGAAGAATAACCCATGACTAATGGCCTACTAGCTGCTCAAGTGTCCCTTATTTGCTAAGATTGTAACTTTCACAGATGTTCCCTTTTATAGATCTGTATGTATAAAAAGCAGCCAAGGCACTACTCAGGACACAATAGATATTTTTTCACATTAGTATTCAATAGATTATTGCTGTCAATAGTTTCCAAACAATTACTTTACATACTTGTGGGACCAATCCCAAAACCTGGTTTTGCAGTAAAGGTGATCTTAAAAAAAACACCACTAACAACCAAACAAAACCCCCCAAAAACCAGAGCATAACTGAATTCAGTGTGTTTGGGAATATTTAGTATTGATCTTGTAAGACAGTACATATACCTAATAAGGGTGTTTCAATGCACAGTTTTCATATATATCACCATTTGTATCTAAATTATTGTGGAATCGAGTATAGTCATAACACACATCTTTCTGGTAAAAAATCAGAGATGTTATCCTTGAAATGATTACTATTATTAATGTATTTTATTTAGTACCTTCACTAATCCTCAAAAGCCTTTGCAGAATTACAAATTCCATAGTCTACCTATAGGGTTAGGTTGTATCTATTAGTCACAGGTCTGAGCAGAGGTGGTATAGATTGTCTGGCTATACTGAAAGAAGGACAGGAGATATTTGACATGGGTTTAATCAGGCTGCAACTTTATTATTAGATGTCTGGGACTAAATGGCAGATAAAAGTGTACAGTGCAGGTAACCCCATGTTTATTCCATAATTACTCCAGGGGGCTTTTACCATTTCCCCCTCTTTTTCCATCCAGGTCCCTCCAGCAAATCCCTTTGCTGGGACCTTACCATCCACTCCCTCCCCATAGGAGGGTTAAGATGCGCTGTAAGAATGGGGGTTGGCTTCCTGCCATACCAATCATAGGAGTCCTCAACTGCCCCCCATTTGTTCCTTTAATGAATGCCTCTTTAGAAGTCGTTTTCCAAACCGTTTATCCAATCACTGTATACCGCTAGCGGGCTGCGAGACAGTTTGTTTACATTGACTGTCCGCATGCACGGCCTCCTGTAGCTCCCGGTGGCCATGGTTTGCCATTTTTCTTATATACATAAATGCATGTTTACAAATTGAAGTGGCTAGACTTCAGTCTCTCTCTCTCTGCTTGCTATTAAGCTTTGCCCAGGTAATTGTATTTTTTAGATATCAGTAAGGAAAAGGGCAAACTATACTCTTCACACAACACAACTTGTCTGCTATTTTCCTCACTAGGGACAACACACTTGTTGCTGGCAAAGAGACTTATTTCAAATTAATATTAGGAATTCATTAAAAATACTGCAATAATTTAATATACCATAGTTACTTGCTAAATGCTAGATCAACTTCCCTTACTTCCATTAACCACTAAAGTCACCTCTTTTGAATCACAACTATCCACTCCAGTTTCTCTTCCAACATTATTCTATTAAAAACAATGAAGCAAATTATTTTGCTTATTTGTTTGCAAAAAAACATGAAATCTGCAATTTGTTCTATACTTTTAGAAAGGTTTTTAATTCAATATTTGTTCTCAACAAGGTCAGGTAAAATCAACCAGATCATCTCATTCAGTGGATCAAGTAATTTGCTTTTAGCTTTCTATAAATTTAAAATGCCATGTTGGCAAAGTGACAAATGTACTAATAATTCCACATCTTAGCTTTTATATTTAAGTGCAAAATAATATATGTTGTTTGCTATACTTTTGTAAGTAAATGTTCATAGAAAGTGAACCCATAAGTGGCATGAACATAGATTAAATGAATTTATTTTGAAGTGAATAAAAATTCATAGGATTTTATTTGCCCAGTTCTAATTAAGATCTTAGAAAAAGTTTTCTGGTAGATTAGCAATATATACAATATACAACTGCTTTTGGGGGTTTTGTGCAGCTAAGCCTAGGTCAGTTTTGTCTGTATCAATGCCTTTGTAGTCACTGCATTTGGAATTGTATTGTTAGAGAAGCTCTCTCACCATTCTGAATTTTTTCTCCATGTAGAAATTTGTTTATGGGTGTTTTAGGATCCTTACAAAGTTCTACTGATTCTTGTTTCCAGATTCTGGAGAGAAGCCAGTGCCCAGATTAATTATGCAAAGACCAGAACAATTAGTGAAATATTATGAATTGCCATTTTCTATTGCTACACAACTTTTATAATCGCATTTCTGATAGTTGTCTTCTACACCTACAGGGCTCGAAAAGGCATGCTAATGATTGGATTTCAGCCTTACCTTTGAACATCCTTGCTTCTGGAGACTGCTTTCCTATATACAAGTTACATCTTTAAAATTCCTATAAAGTAGTTTTTAAAGAGTTTCTTTTGAATGGCTAGAAGTCCATAGATGTTCAAGTGTTTTCAACATGCTATATAATTTTTAGTGAACCTCTCCCCTACCTCTAGGGGCTGAGAGTAAGTGACAGGATCTGACAGTGATGACTGGTGGAAAAATAAAACGTGTGCCCTAGTTCCCAGGGAATCCCCTGACCTTCAAACATTGTTATCAATATGGGCATAATCTGACTTTTGTTTTGACTTTGAGGTTTTCATTTGTTTCTCTTTCACAACCTGCTATATAGAGCCTGGGGCACGAAGGGTGTAAAAAGCAGGTTGGTTGAATCACCTGGACATAAAAGAAATGAAAAAGGGAATTTTTATTAATTAATAATTATTATTATCATCATCATCACCATCTATTCGATGAGCCCTAGTCTTGGACCAGGACCCCATTGTGCTAGGTGCTGTACAAACACAGAGCAAAAAGATGATGCCTACCCAAAAGAGATTAAATCTAAGTGTTTAGTGATATTGGGGAAAAGGGGCAATTAACAAGATGTGCAATTAACAAGACCTAACATTTTGCCTGTATGTTTACCTGTCTTGTCTATTTTGATTGTAAGCTATGTCGGACAGGAACAGTGTCTTCCTATGTGTTTGCACAGTGTCTAACAAATTTTGGGCACTACCACAATATATATTGGATAATTATTATTATTATTATTATCGTCATTTATATTTAGAGAACACCAGCCCTTCATTAACAGTGAGTGATGCTATTAAAGTACCTACATTTTTTTTTACACAACCTAGAGGATCACTATTTTTTCCCAAAAAACAATACCAATTTCCAGATCTTCAGGAGCATTCATTCCCATGATATCCTGTTAACACTGTGACTTCTGTGGGAAAAAACTGCATGACACCACTGGATGTCACATAATAAAGAAGCAGTTGAAAAAAAGACAAGCTAGAAATAGAAGACAGGGCTGGAAGCAAAATGTTGTCTGTAAGTACTTTTTCAGGCTGCATCAAATATACTGGAATGTTAGCTGGCTAACCTATTTATATCACATGGCTGCAGTAGTCTATGTGCAGTAGTCCCAGATCACACAGAACAATAATATGGAGTGTTAAAATGTATGTTTTTCAAATGTGCTTTTCAGACTGTCTCCTAGATATGTTAGAAAACAGGAATATCATTGTTGCCTATTTTAGAAATCAGTATATTGAAAAGGTAAAGGAAAAACTATTTCAAATATGCCTTTTCTAAAAGGTTTTAATCAAGACCTTTAAATATGCCTTTTTTAAAAGGTTTTAGTCAAGACCTTTAAATATAGTCAAATCCATCAAATTGTTTTTAAAAAAACCTCTTTGTACAAATTTGGGCAAACAGCTAACCTAATTTTGCCCTTTATTTTTTGTAAAGCTTTTAGATTAATTAATCCATATATGAATATAATTTGATAAGACATATTGGATGCATTCTGAAAAGCAGTCATTAATCATTGTAATGTATGACCTCAATCGTGTTTTCTCTCTTTAAAATATATTGTTATATTAATCAATAATTGCTGCAGTCATGCAGTTGTTTGTGTTTTCCTTTTAAAGAATGATGGCAGTCATTTGCTTGATGTTTGTAATGGCAAATTAAATATTTGACTTTTGACTTTCTCATAATAGTCTTCTCCAAAGTAAACTGGATTACTGTTTGCTGAGTGTCAGAATTGAGAGCTAATGATGTAATCTGATTCTTTACCAGCAAGGGAGAAAAACATTTGGCCTGAAGCAAAATGTTTCAAATCCTTCCCATACAAATGTCAAATCATATAGATCATGCTCTACAATAAACCACTGCACACCTTTGATTGACAGATGGTCTATGCTATATTGACTGTGTATTTTTGTAAGTCTTTACCGTGAGTGGCAGTTTAGTAACTGAACTTCAGTGTTGTGTTGTCATCATACACAAATAAATTTATAGTGATGTGGTCTTAAACTTGACTTTTCTGAGATTACTTTAGAAGTTACATATGTATTTAAAGTCTTAAAAAAATGAATATATTACTTTCCATGCTGGATGGGAAAGGCAGCGTGGTCCAGTGGACAGGGCAGAAGACGGGGCATCTGACTATGTAGGTTCTATTCCAGTCTCTGTTTGACCTTGGAAAAGTCTTACCCAAACTGTGCTTTGGTTCCCCTGTTGTCAATAACAGCTGCCCACTGTAGTGGACCTTACACCAACCTTTGCAGAGGATTATTTAAAACACATGGGTGAACTAAAGCACAAAAATAAATACAAGACCAAAAAGCCCTACATACTGTAATCCTCTGTTCCCCCTCATAACTAGTATAGTACGGAACCGGCAGTACCAGTCCAAGCTCCCTCATGCTGCCCTGCCAATGTGCTTTATCTTAAGTCAGGAGGGACAAAAGGGTCTCATCTTCAGGGGTGAGTGGTTGAGGCCGTCTCTATGTACTTGTTTCATCTCTGGCTTCTGTGCTGAGACTGACATCAAGGACCAGTTTTAACATGATTCAGGGACAGGTACATAAGGACTGCTCAGACACTTTCAGCTGAAGCTATTTTTAATGAAAAGTTGGGTTTTGATTACATTTTTTTTTCCAAAAATATCTGCTTTCCACAGAAAATTTAAATGCATTGTTGTGATTCTTTAGGGGTTCATCCAGACCAGTAAGAGGTGTGTCACTGCCTGCCTTGTTACCCTGCATGCTTCTATCCTGTGCAACTTTGTCTCAGAGCCTTGCCACCAGCAGCATGCTCACAGCACAATGGCCTCTCCCTTGCTTCCCCCAGCCTAGTTTTTCCTTTGCAGGCTGATATCAACAGTCCCCTCCAGTCCTGAGTGTCTCCAAAACTGTCACTCCTGTAGTGTCCAGTCCCACTCACTGCATCCTCACAGAAGTTATCAAGTTCACTGCCTTCAAAGAGACAGAATATACACCGAGCTCCTAGACAAACTAAAATAATGAAACCCTCAGCTTAGTATACAGCACCGAGATAGTTTTGCAAAATTAAAACAAGTTTATTAACAACGGAACCTAGATTTAAGTGATACCAAGTAGAAGGAAAAGGGATACAAACAGTTACAAAGAAACAAAAGTGAAAATGTGCTTCTAAGACTAAACTCTAACTTAACACATTAGAGTCTTTTGTTCAAAAATGTTTTCTCACCACAGTCATTCTTCCAGTCATCAGCCAGGATTCTACACAGAGCCCAAAGCACTTGGTTTCTTTGTCTCCTCAGGTAAAGGATGAGACATTTGCTTTTTGCCTCCCCTTATATCTTCCCGAAGTTCATTGACCTGTTTGAAGGGGCATGAAGTCTTCCTGGGAGTGCAATCTCTATCTCCCATTGAGATTGTTAAGTGGTCATCTTCCCACCATTGCTTGCCTGATGGCTTTGTTTACCTTGCATGTAGAAGTGCTTTTGCTGGTCTTAGGTTTAATTTATGTTGGAGACACAGTCAAGGCTGTGAAATCCTTTTTGTCTAGGAAAGGCTGTGATTAGGAACTGTGTGCCAAACGCATTTGAGGAACGTATATCCAGCACACATCTATCATTCTTTATAGACTGCCCATGCATACATCACACAATAATATTAATGATCAGCATGTTATCAGTTTTCATATAACACCTTATAGATACAGATTACTACAACAGTGAATTGGGGCAATGTGTGTGTCAGGTCTGATGAGTTATGGTATGGTGTACCCTTTGCCACTTGGCATTGCGAGTTTCCTTCGGTCACAATGGTCAAAAAACGGAATACCTGAAAAATGAAAGATTTTCATTAGGTTATGCCATCGCCGTCCCTCATGAGAGTTGTAGTTCAGGTGCCTCAGCTCCCCATTCTTCTCTATGATCTTGGATTCTCAACTGGATTTCTTCTCCCATGCTCTCTTAGAGACATGAAGCTCACACGATGCATCAAGCGGCTCACAAAGAGAGGAGCACATGGTGCATCATGGAATATGTACTCCAGCCAGGTAACCTGGCCTATTAGGGAGAATGGAAGCATGAGGCTTGTGAACTACAATTCCCATGAGGCACCACAGTGGCATTTCTAAATCAAATGGTGCTGGGTTTCGGCTGAAATAATTTGGTCTTTGATTTATTGCTGAAAAATCAAAATTTTCTGTGGAAAAAAATCTAATTTTCAAACTTGGTCGAATGTATATTTATCTAGTAGTATCTAAATTGAGACCATCAATTCCTTTCACATAGGAAACCAAACAGCTACTACGGTTTTTGATCACTGCCAGTCTAAGCCAGATTCAGATGAGTAACCAACAGGTGAAAAGATAAAGATCTTATTAATAATTCCCAAAAGTCACCACTGCATTTGGCAACCTTTTATCCTGTCTCAGCAGACAGGCCAAATTATGGACATGAATTAGCATGGAAACAGCACTACATTCTCACTCCTAGCAGTGGTCCCTCCAGTTCAGGGAGGAAGTATAATGTATACTATAATGTTAAATACGGTGATAGGGTTCTACCCCACACAGGTGTAAAAGGGGTTAATCTCAGGTGTGAGCAGGGGAGAGGAGTCTTCCAAGCAGCCTAGAGAGGCTGTGTTGGGTGCAACAAATCAGGGAAGGGCTGCAGGGGAGCAACCAGTCATGACCTAGCAGGTTCACATAAAAGAAGCTGCTGGGTCAGAAGTGATCAGTGGGTGCTGGCAGCTCAAGCAGTCAGAACTGTGTCTCTAGTATGCTGCGAGTCCTGCAGCACCATGGACAGAGCAATTGCTGGCAGAGACTGAGGCCTGGTCTACACTAAGTGGGTGAGGGGGGAGAATTGATCTAAGGTATGCAACTTCAGCTACGTGAATAACATAGCTGACGTCGACGTACTTAGATCTACTTACCGCGGTGTATTCACGATGGTAGGTCGACTGCTGACGCTCCTCCATCGACTGCACCTACGCTTCTCGCTCCAGTGGAGTACCGGAGTCAATGGGAGAGCGCTCGGTGGTCAATTTATCATGTCTTCACTAGATGCGATAAATCAACCTCCGCTGGATTGATCGCTCTGGAGGTAAGTGTAGACATGCCCTAAGGGAGAGCGCAAGATCTGCTGGCTGGCTGGCTGCTAAGACTGACATGCTGAGGCCCTGAGGTAAATGTGAAGAAGGTGCTGGTGCCATGGGGAAACAGCTCTGGGAAACATACTGAGCAGTTGGAGGGGATGCAGCACATGACTGTCATCTACAAGGTCCCTGAGCTGGGACCTGGAGTAGTGGATGGGCCTGGATCTCCCCCACTTACCACTAAGGGAGTGGCTGGACTATTAGACTGTGATACTAACCCCCAGAAGGGGGGAACACAGAAGGTGACACAGCCGGAGGGCTGAGTCGCAAAGAAGGTGCTGTGATTCCTGAGGTTGTGAGAGGGGATGAAGGCAGATGCAGTGATGGTTCTCAAGCTGTAGATAGGGAGTGCTGGCCTCAAGCTAATCCCCAGAGTGTCCAGGAAGAGGCCCCAGCCAAGCAGTGAGTGATGCGAGCCATTTCAGATACAACTGGTGTGAGGCACTATGGGGAAAGCAATATGATGAAGTATATTGAACCTATGCTTTGGGTAGTGGATTTCAGTCTCCAGGGATGTCAAATTCATGTTTTGTTAGCCTTAAAATTCATTACTACTTTTAAAAATTTAATCCAGGCTTATGGGCCTACACATTATTCAATACTAAAATTTTTGAATTTGTACAAATGTGGTTACACTTGTTTATTTTTATCATGAAAACTTTATAACTGAAATATAACATTTTTGACCACCTTTAGGTCCCAGTTCAAGAAAGAATCCCTATTTAGGCCATAATGTAAGCTCACGCTTAAATTTAACCACATTGCTCAAGTGCTGTCCTGAATAAAGATAGACATATGTATAAACTTCAGTGCTTTCCCGAATCAGGACTTTAGTTTATGCCACACTAGTGTATATACTACATAACACCTGCTTAAATTCAGCAGTCGATATCCACAGTATCAGTATAAATACACCCTAGTTCTGAATATCATAATCTTTCCAGCATTGTAAAAATATAATGTGATTTGTAAATGCCTCCTCATCCATTCAAATACAATCATAAGGCATGATTAAGCATCATCAATGCTTTTGATTTTACTATTGGAGCTATACTGTGAGATATGCTTGTCACAATATAATATTTCCCATTATATTTCAGTATTTTGTTTTCATCACAAGAAAATGAAAGTGGAGGTAGACAAGAAACTGCTCTCAAAGAGTTATAACTATTTGCTGTTCCTTTTTTTTTTAGATCTTTCATGCAATTAAAGACATCAGCATATCTATATCTCTTGTGAGTCTTAAATGTTTTACATAATATTTAACACGGAATTATAGACCTTATATACCAGTTTAACTATCTTTTTTTTATTCTACTTCTTACCTGACAGAGGCATTTGACCAAAAAGAGTGGAATGTCCATGAATGATAAATAAACTAAGTATCTGTTTAAATTTAGTAATATGATATAACTGTCAGTGCATTAATGGAAATTTTTGTTTGCTTTGGGTCATAGCATAGACCTTCACCATTCAAGAAATATCATAGTTACTTATAACGTACTGCCTGGAGTGGTTTTTTATTGCTACTCTGAAATGAAATTTATAAACAATAGGAAAACAGGTTATATTTAGAGAGCATGTCTCCTTCGGTATGTCAGCTATTCCAGCATTACATTCATCTCAATGAGGTCTGAGTTTCCAAGCTATGTTTGGACAATTTATATGTTAACTTGTATGGATAGTTTTTTTCCCTTTTTTCTTTTTTTGAATTTCCTGATTTTTAAAAGTAACCCTTTTCATATAACAGGAGTCATGTCAGACTCATATCTCCCTATAGATAAGAACAATGGGGCAGATCTTCACCTGGTATAAATTGTCATAGTCTTATTGACTTCAGATCCTTTCCATACAAATATCAGTTCATATATATATATCCTGCTATACAGACTGTCTATGATGAGCACTTTTGAAAACTGGGCCATTTAGATAGCTAAATATATTTTTAGGAGCTTCAATATAGGCACCTGTTAATGAAAATCTTGGTCAAGATTTCTTGCAAATAAGGGTGTCTAAGAAAAATAATCAAAGTAAATCTTAGCATGAAAAGACAACAAACAATGGAAACAAAAGGCTGTTCATAGATCAAAAGCGTCTAACAAATGGATGACTAACTTTCCTTCTGGGGGCTCCAAAAATTCACTCAAAATTACTAGTGTAGGCTGCATAAAATTTCACAGTAGGAAAAGATCAGGAAGAATCCTCTTAGGACACAAAGTGCAGCACAAACAAGAATTTTAACTCTGGAGAAGTTGGCTTTTTGCCAAACCACTGTTCAACTTTTTTCTTCCCTTCTCATCTTGTTTTGGTAACCAGCTAAATTACAAACTTCATGTCCTCTGCAGTTGCTATGTTTTAGAAATGTTGATAGGCCTATGATTTTTTTTTTACTTGCCCAAAAGAACCAGTGTCATTGTTTCATAGCCAACTTGTAACAGCAAAAAATGAACATATGGGAGGACAAATGAGCAAATGTCACTGTATAGTTTATCAGCTTTCTAGCCATCCATTGACGAATGGCATAAAAAAGAATGCAACATCATTCAGTCATCCAAATGTATAATGCTCAATATTCATCTAAAATATTCAGCCATACTTTATAATAATGGTACAGATATAAAATTTAACATGAGTTAACAAAGGATTAATAGATGTAATAGGCATTTTACAGACTAGACTTGGCAGTTCATAGCCCCGGCATCTCGGGGCTTGCCATGTCAGTTATGAAAGTAAAAAAATTGCTTGAGCCCTGGCACATTTTTCATCACAAATTAAGCACTGTGTACGAGCGCAGACCTATATAGTCCCCCCCCCTTCTGGTCCCCTGTGGGGGGAAGGGGGTGGTCAGTGTCCCTATTCTGATCTGGTCTGCATCTGCAGGAAAAAGTCACTCCTCGGCTCTCTAGCCCTTAAAGGGACACACACACTTTTTCCAACAAGCCAAACAATGGCCCCCACTGCTTAATGTGTGGTGAGGTCATTCTGTAAATATAGTTTATTACATGCTACAAGTGCTGAATCCTCAAGAATTTATTAAAGATTTCAAAAAGATTTACATATAATGGCTTATGTGCAGTGAATCAAATTTTATTAGAATCAGGATATGACTACTACTTAGTGGTGAATACTTCATATGAAAACTTTAGAGTTCTTAGTTAGAAGCTATAAGAATTTGTCCAATATGATAAAATGTTTTTAGAAGAAGTTTGATAGACCTTTATTCGTAGAACTATTGGAACATTTCATAGGATGACAGCACAATTGTCCTGTGAGCAATGTAGGTGTGAGAACCTGCAGGAGAGTCTAGTTGTACAGGTAGATTTTTGGCAAACCAGTAAAGTGCCTGACACTACTATTGCTTATTGCTAAAAGTAAAGTCAAGTCAGCAGGCTGTAAACTGTTCATGCAGCAGCCTTAGCATAACCAAGGCAGGAGGGGAGGGGGTTTTGGGTGCCACAGACAGGGTAGCTTGACCTGCTTGTCCTTCCTGCTAAGAATGTTGAAATTCCTGATATATGTATTTTAGAAAAACAGGAAGCTTGTCTATAATGTACCCCGAGGAATGTGTCTGTCAGGGTCGCAAGGCATGGACACTCTGGAAAAAAAACAACCATATCTGGTTAATTGACGATCATAAGGAAACCTCTTGCTTGACTTTTAAAAACCTGCTTGCTTAGCAAGTTCTCCTTAATGGACATGTTGTTGTATTACTAATGTATAAATAAGGGGGGAAAGTTTGAAGTCGCTGGATTTCTCAGAAGGGGCTCTTCAGGGACTCTCCTTCTGGATGCATCTTGTGTTCCCCACCAGCAGACGGGCTGCCGCTGTGCCACTTGAGAGCCCCCCACAGCTTCGGTAATTATCGAGGGTTGGGGGTGTTTTACTAACCTGTTGCAGATGTGTCCAAGTGCTTGAGACTAAGTAAAGTTTAGCTTTAAGTGAAATCACTCTTGTGTTGTCCTGTTTGTGCCAGCCATCTATTGGTCGGACAGCCGTGTCTCCCCGATTTATTTCCTGACACCTCCTTGCACAGAGTAAAAGTTACCTAGAGCTTTGGGTTGAAAGAACCCTGGGAAACACAGTGATGCCAGGAACATTTGTAGAATGATTTGTACTGAGCACAACATCCAAGGGCAATTTTGGAAGATGAGAATTTTTTGATTAAAATTATGCAAAAAATTCTCTCAGCCTGTGAAAATGATAGAGCCCCCCCCCCCCCCGTGATCTTTGATTTGTGGGGGAAAAAACCACCCCCCACCTGTTATATAGTCACCTCCAGATGTTAGTGCAAATTAAGGGTGGTTTTACAAGTAGAAACCTTCTTTTAAAATATATATATTCAACCATCTCTGTGTTCACCATCCCTGTTATATTCCTTTACCACTTACAGACAACTTAACAGTACCAACATGTCACACCAGTTATCAAGAACAGTCTTCTCTGGTAATACATTTATCCACTATGAGTCATATCCCCATAACCATGAGATATTCATTCCTTACCAAGCTGTCCAAAAGAAAATACAAGTATCTGGACAGCCTTCATCATCATTTGGCTGAACGTGGTCTCTACTAATTGTCTTTTCTTTTGTGAACTCATCTTTATGTACCTCTATGAAACTAATGTTTTTTGATACAAGAGGATTCAGCTGTACATCAGCGAAGCAATTCAAAGTAGTACAAAAGTAAGTGCATGTTTTTGGTGACCTTGAGTATACCATTATAAACCATTAATTTACTGCTGTTCCTCTTGCCATGTTTATAGTCATAAGTGAAAGCAACAATTAATAGAGCCCACTTTGAATTCTGATAATTTATTGTAATAAATAATGCACTTACAGAACAGTGTCATTAAGGAAATAGACTACTTATTGGAATGTCAATTATATTTAATTCAAAGGCAATCGCTGGTGCACTTGAAAAACAACATTTTCTACGAAACAATAATAAAATATGCCAACATAATTATTCTACTGAATAGATGCATCATTTTTGCCAGAAGCACATTGATTACCTTTACACAAAAAAGAACCAGGATGGCAATTTTTCATTATGTTCACTAGAAATTTGTGATGAATTGATACTGAGTAGGGTAACCAGATGTCCCAATTTTATAGGGACAGTCCCGATATCCAGAGCTTTGTCTTATATAAGCACCTATTACCCTCCACCCTCTGTCCCGAGTTTTCACATTTGCTATCTGGTCACCCTAATACTGATTATAAATTCTGTTGACTACTGTTACTACTTCTTAAAATCTATCATGAAACTTCCTTTGTCCTGCTGTTTGCTTTAGAAATCTGTACTGGTTTAAGGTATAATGCACCTTTTAGGCGCTTTCTCCCAGCTTAAAGTCAAAATGAGCACTGGGTCAAATTTTCAAAAGTGCCTCCTAAGTGGACTTTTAATGAGACCTAAGCTCCTTAGTGCCTAAGATAATTTTGAAAATGGGACTTCGGTGCTTTTGAAAAAATCACGACTCCTGCTTTTGACCAGCGTTGAAGGCTTTCAAAGAGCCTGATCCTGCACCATTGAAGTCAATGGGATCTTTGAGATGGACTTCAACCAGTGAAAGTTCAGGCCCCAAAATAGAGCATTTCAGTCATGCAACCACATTAAAAAAATTATAGAGTGCTGGATCTGAGAATGCATTACCTATGTATCTTTTAACATCTATTTTTTTCTGTGTCCAAGAATATGCAAAGGTATTTTGACCCCAATAGATTTGGTGCATGCTTATTAGTATTATCACAGGAATTTAATTTGCCATTGTGGTGACTCAATTTCAGGCAGAATTACAGATAATCACCGGGTAGGTTTATATTTATTTTTAAACACATTTAAAATCTTAATCTTCCATGTTGAAGGAAAATAATACTGGAATTTCTACATTTTTGGTGGAAGGATCCAAATGCTCATTTATTTATTTAATCGCCCTACAGCTACCCAGGGCATAATGCTACAGTGAAGTCAGTTAACAATAAATATTTTTATTAAAGAGTTAATATAAGTGGGGCTTCTGGTGAGTGGAAAGTTACCACACATGGCCTCAACCTACCCCCAGTAGACTTCCTGTATTGATAGGTTATCTACTAGGGATTTGTGGGTGCTTGGCACTTTTGAAAATTGGGCCATTTTAATAAGGTGATTAATATGGATTTAAAAAACTTACTTTTAAGACCCCATATTTTAAAATGTTGGCATTAATTTCTTTTAAATATTGCTTCCATTTTATTTTGATTTCCTCTGAACACTACTTCTATGGTACTAATCTTCTTTCAATCGGTTACTTTCCAAATGTCTAAAATAAACCTCACCTTTGTTTCCTTTACTTTTAAATTGGCTCCTTGAACAGTTTTGTCTCTTACAGAAGTGTCTTCGGTCCTTTCGAAGAACTTGCAGAAAAAAAGCATTTGCTGTCTCAAAAGATGGAAACAGCTGTCACTATCTGCCACTTATTATTTGAGTGACAGCTAAATGCTTCTGTCAGAAATTTTAATTGATGCTGGCCAAGAGAAGAAATTTCTACATCCCCTGAAAACCCACTAGGATGGAGGGAGGATGTTGGGGGTGAGGGAAGGGCACCTGTTAAAGAGGGCCTTTGTTCCATAAGGGTTTGCATACATACAAACAGGGGAGGAACAGACAAACTAGTAAGTAATACCCTGTTGGTACATGAGGCAAGGGATGACAGAACAAAGCACAGATGTATAATGGCAAAGTTCCCACTCTTATGAGTTTAAAGTTATGAATAATCATAATTTGAGCACTCATAATGGATCAACACCATTCTCTACAACCTTTGACCCATATACAGGATCAGATTGTGCTTGGACCTCTCATAGGTACACAAGGGATATGAAAACACAAGGAGCTTTGCATATGTCCTCCTACACTCCCTGCACCAATACTGAAGTGTTTGCACTCTCCTACTTACTGGAGAAGAAGGGGGGGAAGCATGACATGGGGTGACACTCTGTACCTCAAAATAGCACCCTGTAACCCCCACATTCACCACTCTTATATGGTTATGATATTTTATATTCAGAATCCCTTGTAAGGTACCATATGAAAAGTCATGATTTTCTGAACTTCATTATTCATTCAAAATATGTATATCATTGTATATGGAATTAGGAGATTTTGCTATATGGT
The DNA here is from genome assembly GCF_965152275.1 of Natator depressus. Classification (NCBI taxonomy): domain Eukaryota; kingdom Metazoa; phylum Chordata; order Testudines; family Cheloniidae; genus Natator; species Natator depressus. The sequence goes on along the minus strand of NC_134237.1, from coordinate 68,353,142 downwards.
TGTTGCTGAAATATGTTGTGAGTCTGGAACATGCCCACAGCCAGCTCTCCAGTGGTAACACAGGGGGTGACGCACACCCAGGCAGGTGTTAAGCGACCATCACCAGCCATTGACCAGCAGGGGAATTCAATAAGAGACCATTGCTCAAGCTCTACGCAATGGAGATTACTTAATGGCATGACTCAGCAAGGTATCAGGACATGTGATACTTGACTCAATATTTGAGCCAGTATTTTTCCAGACACATGAACTGAGAATATAAAAGTAATCATGAGTCCACCCCCTTACCTCCCTCACCTACTCTGAAGGCAACAAGAACATTTGGCAGAAAATACTTTGTCCCAGGTTGAGAAGGAAACTCAGCCTGTGTATTAAGAACTGTGATCTCTTACATTTCACATCTTGCTTAGTCAGATAGTTTAGGATTTAGACTGCAATTTTACCTTTTATTTTTTACGTAACCAACTCTGTCCTTTATGCTTAACACTTATAATAGCTTAAAATCTATCTTTCTGTAGTTAAAACATTAAAATAAATGTTTCTTTACCAGTGAGTTTGTCTAAAGTGCTTGGGGAATCTGCTCGGATTACAAAGGCTGGCACATGTCCACTAGCCTTTGAAGTGGGAAACTAATTAATGAGCCTGCACTAGTCAGAAGATCTTGAGTAGTGTAAGACGGTATATTTCTGGGGTGCAAGGCTGGGGGGATTTGCTGGTGTCTCCCTGTGTATAGTTCATGAGAGGCTGAGAGAGCCTGCCTGTAACTTTGGGTATTCCTTCACTTGCTAATGGCTGTGCAAAAGTGAAGCCAGAAGGGGCCTCTGGGGGTGTCACACATGACTCCACCCTTCACACACATCAGCAAAACTCAGCAGAACAGGCCAGTCATAGAGGGAGCTTGTGCTCTACCCACCTAAGAGTCTGGAGTTGCAATGTGTAATAAGACTTCACACCACAGCCGACATAGGTCATTGCCTTAATCTGGCTCTGAGTAAAACAGTTTATATTGCTGTATACTGCATGTGATTGAGCATAATGAGAGATTCTTTTTATCTAAGTATTTATATTGTTCTACTATCATGGTATCAGAGTGCTTCCTGAGTAGTTAAATATTGAAATAACAATTTCTCTCTTTGAGAATATAAAGAATGCATAACTTTTAGTGCATAAGCATGAGAGGGCTGAATTAACGTTGCGATGGGAACTTTAATTCTGAATTTGTTTAAAATTTCAACCTTACTGTTGTATGAACATAATTTCTCATATAATGTAATCATGTTAAAGCATAAAGTTACAAAGAAGCCATGAAACTATTATATGCCTATGCAAGCCTCAGTGATACTATACAAGCCAGCATTATCACTCTTTATATAGCAACCTAAAATTATAGTTTAGAATCTGTCATTAGTCATTTATTACTATGGCTACAAGGAAGAGGCAACGTGAACTTAGCTTGGATGAAAAGATTGAAGTATGCAGTTGTCTCAGATCAAATTTATTTCAACCTGAGTGAAGATTATCAAGATACAATTTGCCTGATGAAAGAGATTTGGCTAAAAGAAAGCAGCATGCCACCCCCAATCTAAATCATGAGGTGGGAAGACCAGTGATGCTAATTCAGCCCCCCTGCTATGGTTCCAGATGGCAACTGTACAGTATACTCAAATCAATGCTATGATTTTTAACAACAAGCATCGTGAGCTTTAGAGGTCAATCAAGATTTCAGCATTTGCTACAGCAAATAGATTGATATACTATTGAAAGCATACACAACACTGTAGGATTTCAAAGCGAATACAAATTACAATTCTTATGGGCTCACCCCATGAGGAATAAATGCTGCATATGTCTGTGCCCAGTATTCTGTATCAGTTTTATAGAGAAAACCAGTTACTTTTTCCTCCCATGCTCTGTGGAAGGATGCTTTAGCATGAGCACTTAAACATACTAGGAAATAAGCAATATTTTGTGCATTGTTGTTGAGTGTTTTCTATTGGCTATATGAGAGGACAGAGGGATCAAAACACTGTTTCTATTCCTGCCTCTGCTTCTGAGTTGCTCTGTGTCTTTTGGGAAAGTCATTTAACTTCTAAATGCCTCACTGTCACATCTGTAAAATGGATATAAAACTACCTAAAAGGGACTATTGTGAGGCTTAACTAATGCTTATGAGGCAAAAGCTACGATATAAGTGCACTGTAATTATTAGCTGACCTACATGAACTTGCTGTGATTCAGGAAAGGAATCCTAAAGAGCTCAGAAAAAATATTTTCTCTTGTGCCCTGTGATAGCTAGTGTGTGGGGCATAAATGGAGCACTGGTTGTAACTAATTTCCTATTGAAATGTGATCCTGAAGTGCTCACATGATTGCAGGGGCATTCTTCATTCATAACTCTTAAGTCTTATTGAAGTAATGTCACCTGGTTAGAATATCTACAAAATTTCTGGTACTCTGCTTTTCTGCTTCACCAGTTCAACTTCTGGACCAGAGAGTCAGACATTCACATTAGTGTTTTATCACCAAGTCATCCGCTGTGTAGGTGAAGGATTCCAAGACAAAACTTTGACAAATGTAGTCCAGAATTTAGTTTATATCTTAAGTGCTAAACTGTCCAGCATAGTAAACTCTAGCTGGCAGACCTATGAAAGCGTTCAAGAATTCCTTCATATGCACTCACAAGGAATTAGGACTTAGCTCAATCAGAAAAAATGAGGTTCACATTTGAAACAGGAGCTGAACAGAACAAACAGTGCTTTAGAAAAGCCTCTGAGAAAGATGTCAGTAAAAACAAAAGGCTTAACAAATTGTAGCCAAAATTAACAATAGGAAGAAATACAAATTGTGCACGGCAAGGAAATATGTGCTGGGAATTTAGCTATACCTGGCTTGAACAGGAGTAAATGAATAACACACATCAGCATGATGGAAGATGTTTTTAAGTATGCTGAAATGATATAAGTTGAAGCATTGTAAAAATTTGTTCAAAAATCTATGCAATTCAGAATGGAACAGCAAAACTTGAATCATCATTTTATATTGTCTGAGTGGCTGTGGGTTTTTTTAGCATGTCAGTTTTCATAACTGGTGTTACGTGCAGCCATGTTTAGTTTTATTGCTGAACAGTGTCAGAATCTCTTAACCACTGGGACTATTGACAATTATTATTATTAATTATTATTTATTTAGTTTGAATTTAGCTAAACTGAAATATCTCACTAGGGAATGTTATTTTTTTTCACTGCAACATACTTCTTATTCTCTATATTGAGTTCAAAGAGAGAACATTACTTACTGCAAGGGGAGCATGCCAATTCAACCTCCTACCGCCTTCTGAGAAGCAATCACTTCAAGACACACAGTGTCCATTACTTTATATATCTCAGTCCACAGTCCCAGCATGCTACAGTACCAACAGCCCCTTCAGACTGAGCAGAACTTCTGTGCTCTTGGTATCTGGAGACAGGGTAGCCAAAGAACCATATGCAACTCAGTCCTCAATGTCTCAGTGTTAATTGGAAAAGGAAGATACTAATGAGAAAGGACAACATGGCCCCACAAAGGCAAAGACCTACCAGCAGGCAAATAAATCCATTTTTCTTCATCTAGTTACCTCTGCATTCCTCATCTAGTTACCACAACAAATAGGGCAGAAGACAAGATGGTCAAACTTTTACTGCTGAATCACCATCCATGATCTGATTTGTGATGTGGTACCCAAAGAAGCTTGCATCACTAACACTTGGCTTATGTCTACTTTTGAACCATCTTCTAACCTAGCTAGTCCCCACCGGCTATTATGCACAAAGCAAGACTGAGTCCAGAATTGGGCAAAAAGAAAGAAAAAAGGAGGTGGAATATCAGTCATGTTCCCCTTCAATCTCAGCTAAAAATTACTCCAGCCATCCCACTAAAACAGGAACCAGAGAGTGGTTATGGACAACTCCTTCTCCCCAAGGGTTCATAGGGATGAAATCTACCTCCCATTCTCTTCAATATCAACAGGAGACTACTTGGAGAGTTGGTGTATCACTGCATGCTCTGCACCGACAATGGTATACTACACATCAGCATGTATATCACATTTTTCACTGATGCAACCAACAGTATTCTAAGGATATCACAACCCTATAAGGATCAGCTCCTGGATGAACAACACTTGGCTCAGATTGAATCCAAGCAAGAACAAGGTGATCCTGGTCAGAAGAAAAAGACATTTATGAGGGATGTTATCCCAGTCCATCAAAGGCATCTGCACAGCCTCATCCCTCTTTTATCAATGTCACAGTTTGTGTCCTGTCAAGCTGCCTATACAGTTAGATAGCTTTCTTCCTCCTGCAGTGCTAGGAAAGTCTGTGGGATAGGAATTTGGTCACAGTGATCCATGTACTTGTCTCTTCCAGACAGGAGTACAGCAGTTGACTTCATCTGGGGTGGAAGGTGGATACAAAATAGAATATCTGCTCATAGGCATGACTTACTCCTTCTCAGTGGGCTGGACTGCCCTCAACATATTAGCTCTGTATTTTGATCCCTCCATTGGCCTACCATCTCTCCCATTGTTAGTTTAAACTTGGTCCTGGTATTCAAAGGTTTCAATGGGGCAAGAGATCACCTACATCAGTGAAAGCATCTCCACCCATGACCTACATAAACAGCTCTTCTCCTCTACAATATTTTAAAAGCCCCAGATGAAACACTTGAGAGCAGAAATAACTTCTTTACGGAGGGGTTTTGGCTGTGGACTGAGCCTCCTATAGAGATTAAACTAATCCAGAGTCTAACCATATTCAGGGCACACAGAAAATCTGTCTGACAAACTATTTCCACCACAACTGCAATAACAATGATTGGGAGGGGTGTGAAGAGACAAATATTCCTTAACCAAAGCCATGGAGCAGAAAAAAAAACCAACAAGGAATTCCAGCTGGGCACTCACCAAGTCGGTTTAAGTTACCTGGGAAGCACTTTGGGCCACATTTTCAAGGGTGCTTTTAGAGTAGATACCCACTTAGTGGGATTTTCAAAAAGACCTCAGCAGATTGGACACTTTCCTACCATTTAAATCTCCTTTGCAAATCTGGCCCTCCGACACTATGGCAATGGATATTATAGAAATCTGAGGAAAGAGAGATTCCTGTATCTATAGAGTTGAATCATTGGCATAAGTATACATGGTGACGCTTTGACTGTCCAAAACCATCCCATTAGTTGCACTATGCAAATACATGATGCTATGCCTGAGACCCAATATCAAAAGTAAAATCAAGAAGGATTTTATTTCCAAGGCAGGTGGACACTTAGAACATGAAGATGAGGCATTCAGTCCACTTGACAGAAAAGAGGAAGAGGCTAGAGGAAAGTGGAAAAGATGAGAAAGAATGTTGCATTTGGGTTGGGAGCAGGTTGAAGAAAATAAAACCGTGCTCTGAATTAGAATACATGTGGTGTGATAAATGAAAGGTAGGTAATTCCCTTTTATGGACACCCACCCAGCCAGTTAGCTATAAAATCCCTCTTAGTAGTTGCTCTCTACTTGTTTTACCTGTAAAGGGTTAAAAAGTCTCCCTGAATAGATAAAAGGAAGGGAGTGGGCACCTGACCAAAAGAGCCAATGGAAAAGCTAGAACTTTTTAAAATTGGGAAAAAACTTCCCCTATGTCTATCTGTTGTTCTTGGGGAGAAGCAGAGACAGGGCTGGAACTATGCCGCAAGAAGCTTGGGGCCAGCTATGAAAAATCTGAATCATACCTAAAAACTACTCACTTAAAACCCCCAGATATGTAGGTAGATCAGGAAATGTCTAGAAAGATGTGATTAGCTTTATCTCTTTTATTTCTTTATGGCTTGTGGACTCCTCTGTGCTAACCCGAAATGCTTTTGTTTTGCTTGTAACCTTTAAGCTGGACCTCAAAAAAGTTATTCTTGATGCTTAATGTTTGTAAGTGGGTTTTTTAAATCTAACAAAAACCTGAATTTTCAAATGTATTTTCTTTTTTTGTTTTTAAGAAAATTTAAGATTAAGAACAGAATTGGATTCTGTGTCCTCAGAGGTTTGTGCATACGTTGTTAATTAACTGGTGATTCTTACTCATTTCTCTGCTCTACCTACTAGACATTTCTCTATTTCTCATTAAAAAAATCACTAAATTAATTTAAATATTATTTGAAATAGATAGGCAAATCCTACTACCATTTGTCTCTTTCACGTCAGTTTGAATATATACTTTTTAAAAGGCAATAACTCAAATCAAGGGGGGTTATGATATTTAAGCATTTTAGTCAAGGTCTAGGTGACAGTAGTTCAGTTCTGCTCTGATTAATTTGAAATATGAAATTTTGTTTTTCATAAATATCTGCAAGTTTGCACATTTTTCGAGAAAACATGCATTCAGTTGGGTTAAATCGTGGTATCACTTTTGGGTTGCAATCCATGGGTTGAGAAACACTTCTCTAATGCACAAAAACTGTAGTCTAATTTCAAACACAACTACATTAATGCGCACTAGGGAATTTAGTGCTTGCCAGAAGGGTTCATACGGGCCAGTTATTACGCAACACACTGGTGCACATTAGAATTCACACCCCTCTGAGGACTAACGCATCGTGTAGACACCCTGAATTGCTATTGATCTACATTAATGCTCATCCCAAATCTTTTATTTGCCAAAAAATGACAATGATTTTTATTAGTGTTTTTCAAGTACACTCATTCAAAGCAGGTATAAAATTAGAACAGTTTTTATACAGAGAATAAAAGTAGACCTGCCAATTATATTTTGATTCTTTTCGATCTTGAGTGCCTTCCCCTATTATACACACACTGTATTTACAAAAGGTGAATACTGGACACCCCTTATACGCTACCCCTCACACCATGTCTGAAATGCCATCTAATATATGAAAACACTAACTTGGAAAATGAAGTGATGCAATGGTGATTTGAGCATGGGATCATCTTCAGAAATATTTTCTGCAGGGAAAGGTAATCTTACAACAGAGAACAGGGCTGCTTTCTTTAGAGACAAAAAGGAGAGAGCTGAATAGATCATTCCTGATGAAGCTCTCATGGCCAAAACACTTAGCTAACTTCATTTTTATTTCCAACATGTACTTCAGGCTCTTTTGTACCAATGCACTGATACAACATCCATTGTATCTTGTTCCCAGATCTGATATTGCATGGATAAAAGGTTAAAAAGAAAAAAAAAACCACTTTGGAAAATGGAGCTCATTGTAGTATGTAATGCTATGGAATTTGTTTGAAGGGCTTCTCACTTGAGTACTTCTTTTCTCTAGCTAGTTCTATGATTCACAGGAAATTTAAATTTGACCTTGAAGCTTGATCTTGACCTTTTGATTCTAGTGATGTTAGGAACAAAACATCATTGTATGTCATTGAAAATGAATCTATAAAATATTACTAAATGGTTTTAGAAGGGAGGGGAAAGTGAATAATATCTGAGCAGTGATATTTCCATAGCTACATTGTCAGAAGGGGTTAGTGCAAAAACCTGGAAAAATAATGGTTATAAGGTTTTATGTTTGTTTCAAAGAGCGATAATTGGATCATTTTTCAAATATACACTCCAGCTTTCACACTCCTATCATTGCAGCTAGTAGTTTTTGAAAAGTCATAATGACATTATTGGGAAGTATCATAGGAAAGAAAGGTCTTGCTGTTATCATCGAGCTATTTTTTAACTATTTCAAGATGTAACAACTTGATGAAGTAATATGGTGGCAAAAGAGATAAAATGGTTTTATTCTTTCTGGGCTTGGTTTTGAGCAGTTTTAATAATATTATGCTTTGATATTTAGAATTCTTAGAACGATTATGACTGTACAGTACTCTGCTCAGAGGAATGTGAAGTCCCTAAAGGAATATTTGATTAAGCTGAACAGAAATGGCAGGTGTTATTTTGCATTCCAATGAAATCAGTGGAGAAATCCCCTCCTTTATGGCCGTCAGTAATGCTATAGCAATTACCATCAATGTCATTACCAGAATCCTGGAATATCGTCAAGGTATATGATTAGTAGTTATGGAGGCCATTAAAAATAGCTATTGATTCTATTCACTATTTAAAATAGATTTGAACTATAATGCAGCATATGTAATTGCAATTTTGTATTATCTGGTAAATGTTCCCTCTTTCCCTCTTTCACAGAGGTGTGCTGAATCACTATTCATTTCCCTCCCACCTTCCTCTTCATTAGCAGAGTAAAAGGCTGTGTAAAAGAAAGCTTTTTATTAGAGGTAAACACATTCTCCACAATGCTAGAATGCTTGTCCAAAAAGAATATGTAAACTAAAGCTCCCTTCTTCCCCCATCACCTTTTTTCCCCTCATTCTTCCCTGTCATTGATATCAAGGTTTTTCCACCTGTTCTGCTAGCCCATATCCCTTTGCATTATGACCTCCTTCCAGCTCCCTTGTTATCCATTACATCAGCTTTCTTCTGAATCTCTCATGCTCCTCTGGTTCCTTCCTTCTTACTGTACAAACATGCTATGGCCTTTCCCATCCTAATAAACCCCATTAGAAACCCACCTGCACCTCCACCTCCAAGCCTATCTCCCTTCTTTTCTTCATCTTTAAACTCATTGAACATGTCATCAGTGCTCATGCCTGTTCACTTTCCAATCAACTGAAATTGCTCTCATCAGGTCTCTAATGACTTCTTCCTGGTGAAATCTCAGGGTTCTTTCTCCATCTTCAGCCTGTTTGACCTCTCTGCTTTTAGACACTGTTTGTCATACCCTTAGTCTTGACAAAGATGCTGTCATCTATTTTAGTTTTATTTCTCTATCCTCTTTAGGCAGAACTTTTACAGAAGTCGTCCATTTAGGAGGTGGCTTAATATTTCAAACAATGCCCAATCCAAAAAAAAAAAAAATCATAAATAAGCAACCACTATTCCAGTGTGCTGTGAGATTTCATTTCCACTCTTTGTTCCATGGAAGGTAGCTCAAATTACTCAACTTTCAGAAGCAGTAAGGAATATTTTTATAAATTGCCTTTTTTTAAATCTCATTCTCAGCATTTAGCTGCAGGCTTTACTTTCTCACCATTTATTCAACAAGATTATTTCATTTAATCTAGTGATGATATATGCCTGCTTTCATTAAGTTTGAAAGATATGTATCTAAAAACTATGCAGCTATTCTGTAAAGATGAAGGCTAACATCTCTGTCTTTCTGAAGAAACCACTAATGCTTCAATGCCTGTAAACTTTGAAAGTTAAGTTCTTCTCTTATTTCTTTGCCTACATTTAATTGAAGAGTGCCTTGCCTCAAATCTTTTTTTTCTTTCTAACGTTGATGCTGAAGCCACCAAGTGTTCATGTGTGTGTAGACTACTTCTAGTCTACATGCTCTGCTCTGCTAGCCCATATCCCTTTGTATTATGGCCTCCTTCCAGCTCCCTTGCTATCCATTACATCAGCTTTCTTCTGAATCTCATTCTCCTCTGGTTGCTTCCTCCTCACTGTACAAACATTCTATGGCCTGTAGCCATATGTACTTCTAGTCTACATGCACTAGTCTAGACTAGTTAAGCACATAATAACATAAGAATTGCCATACTGGATCAGACCAAAGGTCCATCCAGCCAAGTATCCTGTCTACTGACAGTGGCCAATGCCTAACTATATTCACTTTACAGGGATTACTCACATGCTTAAATTCAAGCATGTGCTTAAGGGCCAGATTATGAAGGTATGGAGATGCAGATAGGTGCTTAGTGAGATTTACAAAAGCAGGTAAGCTTGTTAGGCACCTCATTCCCACCGACTTTCAAAATGCAAGATGCAGATTCTCCTCAATGTATAAGAAAGCCATGTAGCAGAATGGGAACCCTATTCCTGGCAGCGGCAGGGTGGGGGTGGGGGGGCGAGGAGGGCACAGTGTTTACTGAATTGCCACTTGCTCCACAGCCTGGCTCATTTGGACTGTTGGGCAGCCCAACACCTGCAAAAGCCTAACTACTAGAGGCTCTCTGGGAACAGCTCAATGCTGCAAGGAATTGAACCTGGGTCTGCAGAGCCTGGGATGGCTGATGTTTCCACACTGGCATTAGGAGGCTATGCAGAGACCCTCAGAGGGTCTGTACCACTGTACCGCAGTAATAGGTAATAGGTACCGCAGGAAGTACCACCCAAGAGACCCAGAGTGGCAGTACCCTCTGGCCCTCTGATTTATCAGCCACCCTCTTTAACCCAAGGGTGCCCCAGGAAATTGTCTCAGTAACAACACAGACTTTGGGCCTGCAGTGACTCCAGCCTTCACCTTGTCACCTGATCTGTGGTCTCTGATCCCAGCCTGACTCTGACCCAGATTCCTGCCTCCCAATTCCAGCATGGTGCTACCTCTGATCTCCAGTGTTTGACCTTGGCCTGACTTTCACTCTGACTCTTGCTTATTGAACCTGGCTCTAGCTATTCCTGTGACCTCTGCCCACTGACTACCCTCCCTGATATGTGGATCCCACCCAAGCTCTGACTGCTAGGCCAGACTGCATACGCCCGAATCCCTTTCAGATGCTGCCCTCCCTATCTCTGCATTGCTCTGTTACTGCATCAGTCTTCATCCCTTCCTCTACCAATTCATCCACTCTCACCTGTGTGCCTTCTTCTGTGACATTCCATGTGCCTGGAATGAGTGTCCTGTGCCAAAACATCCACCTACCTTCCTCTCTAAATACAAATTCCTCCTGAAAACCAACTTCTTCTGAAACCTCAAAACATCAACCCCTATTAGAGTTACTATGCGGTGTGTAGTTGCACCATAGTAACTCTAACTCAAGAATCAATCCATGCAACAAACCTCAATGCCAACTCTGCCCACATACTTACACCAGTGACACCATCACAGGACCTAACTAGATCAACCACACCATCACTGGTTCATTCACTTGCACATCCACCAATGTAATCTATGCCATCATGTGCCAGCAATGCCCCTCTGCTATGTACATTGGCCAAACTGGACAGTCCCTACGTAAAAGGATAAATGGACACAAATCAGATATTAGGAATGGCAATATACAAAAACCTGTAGGAGAACACTTCAACCTCCCTGGACACACAATAGCAGATTTAAAGGTAACCATCCTGCAGCAAAAAGCCTTCAGGACCAGACTTCAAAGAGAAACTGCTGAGCTTCAGTTCATTTGCAAATTTGACACCATCAGCTCAGGATAAAACAAAGACTGTGAATGGCTAACCAACTACAAAAGCAGTTTCTTCTCCCTTGGTGTTCACACCTCAACTGCTAGAAGAGGGCCTCATCCTCCCTGATTGAACTAACCTCGTTACCCCTAGCCTGATTCTTGCTTGCATATTTATACCTGCCTCTGGAAATTTCCACTACATGCATCTGACGAAGTGGGTATTCACCCACGAAAGCTTATGCTCCAATACGTCTGTTAGTCTATAAGGTGCCACGGGACTCTTTGCCAATCATAAATAAGCCTTTTATGATATGGCTAAAAATCAGGTTTTACAAGGAAAATGCTGTCAAATTTTTAACTGTGTCAGCTCTTCTGCAATTCATTTCAATGATGAAACAAATACACATTGATAGGTACACATAGGTAATTTTAAAATGAAATAAAGCTCTTAAGAGGTATTTACAGTGCCCGAGTGTTCTTTATGTTGCTACACATTCTGAATTTTCACAGCAGATGTGCTCAAAGCTAGTGTTTCAGTTATTGTGCTAAAGTCTCTAAAGAAATGTAATCCCCAAAGACATTGCTGTGGATTTCCCAAGTATTCAGTAATTCTCAGTCTTTCACTACCCAACAAAGGTAACACATTGGACTGCATTATATAACACTTAGATATCAAGAATTGTTATAGCTCAGATAAAATAAGGGCTTCATCTTTCTTCCAAAACAAACTTTGCCCAATCCAACCCTTTTTAATGACATTTCATAACATTCAATTCTGTATCCTTACATTATTTCTCATGGTCTTGTGCCTCTGTACTTCCTGGTTCCAGCCAGAATTAGAAACAGAAGTGCTGGAATACTATGAGGGAGGCTTTCCATCCTGAAAAGAAGATGGTCTTATGCGATTTCTAGCCAAGTTTTTCAGATTTGTGATGGTCAGTTACTGAATAGTTGAAAGGATTCAGACTAACATCCAAACTTTTGGTTGATAGTTTGAGGTCAGATTCAGATTACCTGATAGATTGTGACTTGGAATATATGTCCACACACAGAATAGGATCCTTGTGCGGGTTATCTGGACCTTGAGTCATGTTGCGCAGGAGTAAGGAGATGCTGCATGCCCATTTCCTTCCACCCATCCCCAAGTTTACAAAGTGCTTCAGACAGACATTAGCTACTCCTCACAACTGCCTTGAGAGGTAGGCAATTGTAAGTATTATCACCACTTTATAGGTGGTGAGACTGAGCTTTTCCTCACATCCCCCCCATGTAACAGGTGGGCTGGAGTGGTGGGGAAAGGGTGGAGCTGAGCCAATGTGTGTGTATGTGCCAGGGTGTGATTATATAGTTATTTACTGTTGGTGAAGACCAGCACAGAATTATTACTCCTCTGAATACAGGGGAAGTAGGGATGAGTGGTGTCTGTGGCTTCCGGGTGCAGCTGGAAAGACAATGTAGCCCTACACACCACTTTTTTCCTCAGGGTTCCCTAACTGTAACCCTCAACTATTGCTATACTCAGCTTATTGCTGTTTGCTTCATTGTATATCTAAAACATATTTGTACTACATTGTACTGAACACATTTTTAAGAGGTGCTATAAAGGCTTTACAAGGGGAGCTTTGGAAGTAATGATTTCCAGCTGCATTAACTTGTGGTAGTGTGCAGTACTCCCCTTGTGAAGTCTTGTGACAGGAATGAAATTAACTCATGTCACCACCATGAAGCAAGGTTAACTTACAATGAACTGCATTATGTTCCTACACCCATCCACTTAATATTGGGCCTATCACAAGGCCATTAGAAGATAAAAGGGCAGCAAAAATAGCAAAGACTAAAAAGTAACAGAATATCGTGATTAGAGTTTATAACAGAATAAAGATCTGTCTTCTATAGTCTGGAGTGTTTACAGATCTGAGCTGGGCTTCAAAGGAATGGTCTGCTAAATGTGGCCTTAAATTTAGGTTTTGTTTTAAAAGGCTTTATAACATGTAGGCTTTGCATGAATAATGAAAGAACAGAAGCAAGGAACCAAAGGTTATCAATGGACAAAGCAGGAATTCACAACTGGCCTTGTAAATAATACATAGCTAGTAGATGTGGTAGTAAAAATAATTAATTAATAAGAGTAATGTGTGACGTTTGCAGCTGCAGCTTTGCTTACGAGCACTCTTTGCAGTGCCTGGATAACTCCTGATCTACACAGGGATTGGTTCACAAAATTAATAAATCAATCCTAAAGCATGTGAGTGGAACTGAGTGGAAATGGTCTCGGAAGGAATCCTAATTTAACCTAGATGGTAAGATTTTTTTAGGGAAGAGATTGTACTTTTAACAAGTGTTTTTATAGTACCTACAGTAATGGGGTTCTGATACTACATTTGGGTCATTGGGCCTTATTACAAAGAATAATAAACAAAATAGTAATATTGGAAACTAATATCAATAGATATATTCCAATGATTTTCTAAAAATGCCAAACCATTTTTAACCCAAACATTACAGCAGTTTGCTATTGTGTAGTAAACTGTAAAATTACAATTGACTAGAAAACGTTTTTCTGAACAGTGAATCTAAGGGATTTTTTTTTTTACTGTCCTATTTGGGATTACTGCAAAAACAACCAACCAATATAGGGACCAGTACCGACTCCTTTATTCAGCAGTATTTTACTCCATGAGTAATTCTGTTGAAGTCAGTGGACTAGTTTGTGCAATTTGTCTGCCCTCTGAAAAAGGCAGCAGGTAAATACAGTCCCTTGCTCCAGGGGGTAGTAATCTGCTACTGATCCTATTATTATTAATAATTTTATCACTAATTAATAATAGCAGTGTATTAATTTGCATAGGTAGACTCAAAAGCATCCTATTGTAAATGCCAATTTTTGTAAATAAGCTTTACAGTTTGTAAAGCAAAATAGCAGTAAAGTTTTTTTAACTATGTGAAGCCTGAAAGTATTGCTTTAAAACAGAATGTACTGGGCACTATTCAGGAGCTCAAACAGGGAGAGAGAGGGGAGTATGTTTTCCACTCTCTGAGGAAACCCCGTTCTTAAAATATGATATAAAGTTGTCAGGGTGTATTAAAAGCCATTTTAAAAATTAATTTATTAAGTGGATAGAGCACTGGGTTGGGACCCAAGAGACGTGGATTCTATTTCTGGTTTTGCCATTGGTCTGCTGGGTGTCCCTGGCCAAGTCTCTTCACCTTGCTGTGCCTCAGTGCCCTTGTCTGTAAAATGGGGAGATGGATACTGACGTCCTTCATAAAGTTCTTGGAGATCTTTACTATTATAATAACACTACCTACTTAGAACCAAAATATTTTACAAATTGATTTACTTTCTACTAGTTATGGGCCAGATTCTGCCTCCCTTAATCATGCATAGTTTTACTTTACTCCACAAACAGGCCCACTAAGGTAGAATGTAACCTGTCTGCATGGCCAACCAGGTATGTGATGAGTGACAAGACCTAAATTACTAGCTAATGCAACCAGTGAATGTAGGAAGTCCCAGCCCACCTGCCTGCCTATCAAGCCTCACAGTAGCCCGAGCTTTATCTGTTACCTTCAGGATTTGTTCTATGGTTCATTGTTTGGCCTTTTTTTTAAGGTAAAACAAATATATCCTTCTGCTAGAACTCTAAGAAATAGAACCTAAATGACTTACTCATAGGATTAGGAACAGGTATGCATGAACTGAGCAGTTTGATAGGGTCACATAAAATACCTTCCCTTCCCCCAGAATGGTTATTGATTTTTATGGTCTGACCCAGTGTGGCCATTCTTATGCTGTGAAATCAATTCCCAAATATTGTCACTTTTTCTTAGCTGTAGATAAATGTTTAAAGTTGTTTCCAAGTAGCTCAAGGTATCAATATTTGAAGTTACATTGTGCCTAAGGTGAACAGTAATGCGTTGTGGTTAACAATGTGCAATATAAAATGTCAATTTCAATTTTTGGAATATGTGCAGCCCCAAACACAGTATCACCACATGCCTCTTGCCCATTCAAAGTAGTTTTTCTTCTTCTGCAGAGTAATGAAAACATATAGGTCAAGGGGATCATATGCTTGACAGCCACACTCAATGCTCATTTGTTAGTTGGCTTTCTTCTTTGATGTAATGATGGTGCACATGATTGGTATGATTGTCCTCTGATTTCAGGATAAGAAGTGTTCCTTTGGGCCTCATAATATCACATTTAAGTATGGAATGGATTCATATTGTTGCAGTGCCACTGGAGTGTACAGAAATAAAAGAGCCTCAAGTGTACACTCACTGCTTTATAGTTACAATGTACTAATGTACCTCTACAATGGCACCATTTCTCTAGCTAGCCATTTAGAGAGTAATTGTGAAAGCTGTACTCAGGCAGTCAACAAAACATACAGAAGACGGAAGCTTTCATTGTTCAGCAGACAAACGACATTAGTATGACTGCCTGAAATAGCAAGGATGAGAAAGCTATGAGAAGGGTACATGTCATTTCACTTGTTTGTAGTGAAAGAATGACCACAATAGGATTTAGTGCCTCAGACAGGAGGTCATTTTTGCTGAAGAAGGTTGTAGCTGAAGTCTGCCTGGGTAAGAGTTAACAGGAAAAAATAAGGCTGGGCATTTAGCTCTTTTTCTTGGGTCACTTGTCAAGTGTTGCGCTGCCATCATTAGTTTTATAAAATGATTTGTGCAAGAGGAGGACATTTAAAACAGCTATAGCTCCTAATGTCATGCTGAGAATTCCTTAGAGATGCTGCACCCATTTTTATCACCAGAGCAATGTGGAAAATCCTCTTCTAACACGTGTAGTGTGAAATGTGCTAAAAAAATAAAAGGGCCTGGTTCTGCTACCAGTACTAAGGGAACAAGGGTGGCAAAACGGGGCCCAAGTTTGTTAAAATTAGCATTTTGTAGGCTATTGATTGGCAGGTGATGGTATGACATCGTAGAGAAATATAGGAACCCAATGTGAATCTACTTCCATCTAGCTTTACAATTGGCCCTGCTAGTATTACCCACCAATAGGGTCAGTTGGCCCAAGACTAGGACACAGCACATTTGGGTTGCAGTTTTTAGCTACTAAAGAGAAGGTTTGGGAACGTAAATCTTGAATTCTTTCTTTAAGACTTATACATGGGGGGTGGGGGAGGAACAGTGCTGAAGGACAGTTCAGGTGGGGGATGGCAATTATTGTAGGGAAGGGGTTACCAGAAGTCTGTAAAGGTGAACCAGAGCAGTGAGGTGAAGCAGGAGACTTGGACAGAAAAGTGGAGGCAGCTAGGCAAGGTAGCTACAGCAGTAAGGGGAGCCAAATGGGCAAGAGGTCTGTGAACAATGGCTTTATTTTCCACCTACCTTGTAGGGGCAAGGTTGCAGAAGATTGGCAAGGAGCTAAGTGGTGGACTGAGTACGTGACTGGATCTAAGTGGAGGATGCAGGCAGTTTCAATGAATTTTGTCCAACAGACCCTGTCCAACAGACCCTGCCAAAAGATATTGTAGCATAGCTCAGCATATTTTTGCCTGTAAACAAGTTAGTTTATGTAATAAGCATAAATCATACACATAAGAATGTAACCAGCTGTTGACCCCATGTAACTCCGAGATAAGCGCGGAGAATATAGCGCCGCAGAGGACTCGCCGCTGGTGGAGTCCTGCCTGGTCAGCTGTCCCAAACAGCCAGAGTCCCCTGCAGCCCCTCTGCGCATCCTAGGGTCTCCCCGCGCAGATTGGAGTGTAAGTTCTTCCTTCAATAAAGCCTAGTTTACTATTCTTAGGCCTGAGTGTCCTCCTTTCACTGATATCTTCCCCCCCAGCCCTTGTGGGCACATACCTATAAGAAGAGCTGTAGCTATGTGGAGAAGTCAAGCAGTCAGGGGTGGAACTGGGGAGCAGAAGTGGAGCTGACAGTAGAGAAAACTCTGAAAAGAGAGAGCTGCAGAACAATGGGAGCATAGTGGCCTCTGATCTGACTTGTCTTCAGTGATCACTTTAGAACTAAAGGGTCCAGAGCCTTGACCTCTGATACTGCATGAGATGCTTCCTTTTAACACAATCTATTCACATGTTCAGTAATAGAACATATTTACAGATAAAGAGAATATCTATAATTTTAAAAAATTCCCTTCCCTCCCCACTTTTATTCTTAAGTGAGAAATATGAAAATAGAATTTTTGTTACTGAGTATTTCATCTGATTTCTCTGTAATGTCATAATCCCCTCTAAACCTGATAAAAAGCAATGAAAACACTGCAATTTACTTTAGTGTACTGTGGGTCATGGCCTAGGTGAGATCCTTGTTGGTTTATGTAGAGATGATTGTAACTACAAGTAAGCAGCAGAACCAGAAAAAAAGAATGGACAGAATTGTTCTAGTGAAACATTTTCCAGGGGGCATCAGATGCTTCTTGGCATCAGGACATGACATTGACTGTGGAATCGGAACATACTTCATGCAAATATGAAACAAAGAATGAAAAATAGTTTACAGTCTCTAACAAATGAATTAATCTCCAATATCACCCTTCTCTCAAAACCTGTAATGTAAGTCAAATTCACTCTCACCAAATAAGGTCTAGAGTAGTGTTTCCTAAACCTTTTAAAGCTGACCTCCTTCGGGAAAATACAGGCATATGCATCTTAACATATACATCTTCTGCACACCTGCCCCGGCTAGATCTTGTGCCCATCAAATTGGCATAACCCACACTTTGGGGAAAGCTAGTGTAGATCTTCATAATAGGATACTTCCTCCCCCTTTATGTTTTTTTAAACAGACATATTTAACAATGTTGACATATAAAGTATCCATCAGTCTCCACCTCAGATATTGTTCAGGCTCTCTTCAAACTCAGGCAGATGTTTCTGTTTCAAATTTTGAAGGGTTTTTTCACAACCATAACAGCTAAGGACTTCATTTTAAAACTGAAAGCAGAAACTATGGACAGCAAATCCGAGGTTTTTCAGGGTATTCTCCCCCGATATAGTCCTTCACGCACATGCAGGGGGAGCACTCCACAATTTGGGAGTGGGCTAGAGACAATCTGGACCACTGTTTTTGCATATAATGCAACTGTGAAGAAAGTGGCCATCAGCTAGGGTTAGAAATGCAAATTTTATTTATTTCAGTTTCACAGAATCTACACTCAGAACTCATTGTCACTTTCATATCTAACAGAGTGTACTTTCAAAACAAAGCACTGAGCAGAATTGAAGTATGTCTCCTTCGAGTTCATAACAAAAGTGCCCCAAACAATACTCAAAGGATGAAATAAAAATTAGGTATTTCCCATAATGCTGCATGGGCCGGATCCTAAACTTGCTTAAATTATCATAGCTCCTTTGAAGTCAGCACAGCTATGACAGTTTACACCAGCTGAGAATCTTCCTGCAGGTCTGAGTTCGGGAGGAAAAGAGAACTCAGAAAAAGTCAGAGTGAACTCAGTACAACGAATGTTCTGCTCAGCCTTTGAAATTGCCTGCCCTTTCTTTCATTCCTTCTATTTGCTATTTCATTTTTGATACTTTGCCTGGTCAGATGAAACATTGAACTCCTTTTTTAACATAAGAGAAGTGCTGGGACTCAGCTGTTGGAGAGGAAGTTCTAGAGCTCCGTTTCTGGAAACTCACTTTGAACATCTGGGCACAAATCTACTCTAACCCATCAATGATTGCTTTGCTTGCCATACAAGGCTTTGTTTTAGATATGTACTTACAGTGTCTGACATTGACTGCTGTAGTATGTGTTGCCTTTGAAGAAACAAAGGCAAAAGTGTATATTAACCTTTAGGCTTTCTATTTGTAGTTTTCTGAATGCATTTGAAATATGCAACATCCCAGCATTTGAAACATGTATTTCCTTTGCTTTGAAACATGACTAGCACACACCTGGAAATTCACTTACCAAGCACTTAATCTGTTATTTCCCCTATCCAAGTACTATCCTCCCTCCTGCTGCATTTCCAAGAATTTAGCTAAGAGCCAACAACTATTTTACCACTGCTATACCCCAAAGTAGCATCATAATGTTATTTTTATAACAAAAAATAGAGCCTTAGGAATCTTATAAAATCATCTTGACAAAGAGAACAAAGTGTTCCAACACACAAAAGCGGATAAAATCATAATGAATAATTTTTAAATGTTCATTTGTATCCTTCTCCTCATCTCTAGCACTTTTCATCTTCAGAGCACTTTATGCACATTTAGGACTAGGTATTTTCACACAGCTAAAGCCCATAGTTGTTTCATCAACCCAGGAACATCCCAGGGATGGGATAGTGGTCTATAGAGCCCAGATCCCTCTATGCTCCCCTATTGTTCCCAGGCAACAGTAATTCATCTCTGGCCTATACCACCAGTAAATTATAATTTCCGTCCCCCATGCTGGTGAAGCCAAGAGTCCACTCATTCTCTGTCCACCTACTGTGGCAAAGTAGTACTTGCGTACATAGCTCCCTTAACTCCTTCATGGCAAAGATCCAGATAGACCATAGAATCATACGACTGGAAGGGACTTTGAGAGGTCATCTACTCCAGCCCCTTGCACTCATAGCGGGACTAAGTATTATCTAGACAATCCCTGACAGGTGTTTGTCTAGCCCGCTCTTAAAAATCTCCAATGATGGAGATTCCACAACCTCTCTATTTATTCCAGTGCTTAGCCACCCTGACAGTGAGGAAGTTTTTTCCTAATGTCCAACTTAAACAGCCCTTGCTGCAATTTAAGCCCATTACTTGTTGTCCTATCCTCAGAGGTTAAGGAGAATATTTTTTCTCCCACATCCTTGTAACTATCTTTTATGTACTTGAAAACTTATGTCCCCCCTCAGTCTTCTCTTCTCCAGACTAAACAAACCTAATTTCTTCAATCTTGTTTTCTAGACCTTCAATCATTTTTGTCACTCTTCTCTGGACTCTCTCCAATTTGTCCACATTCTTCCTGAAAAGTGGTTCCCAGAACTGGACACAATATTTCAATTGAGGTCTAATCAAGGCGAAGTAGAGAAGAAAAATTACTTCTCATGTCTTGCTTACAACACTCCTGCTAATACATCCCAGAATGTTTCCTTTTTTTACAACAGTGTTACACTGTTGATTCATATTTAGCTTGTTATCCACTATGACTCCCAGATCCCTTTCTGCAGTACTCCTTCCTAGGCAGTCATTTCCCATTTTGTCTGTGTGCAACTGATTGTTCCTTTCTAAGTGCAATACTTTGCATTTGTCCTTATTGAATTTCATCCTATTTACTTCAGACCATTTCTCCAGATCATTTTAAATTTTAATCCTATTCTCCAAAGAACTTGCAACCCCTTCCTGCTTGGTATCATCCACAAACATTATAAGTATACTCTCTATGCCATTATCTAAATCCTTGATGAAGATATTGAACAGAACTTGACCCAGAAGTGATCCCTGTGGGACCCCACTTGATATGCCCTTCCAGCTTGACTGTGAACCAATGATAACAGCTCTCCGGGAACAGTCTTCCAACCAGTTATTCACCACCTTATAGTAGCTCCATCTAGGTTGTATTTCCGTAGTTTGTTTATGAGAAGGTCATGCAAGACAGTATCAAAATCCTTTCTAAAGTCAAGATATACCACACCTACTGCTTCCCCATCTACAAGACTTGTTGTGCTATCAAAGAAAGCTTTTGGGTTGGTTTGACAGGATTTATTCTTGATGCAAACTGCAAACTGTTACTTATCACCTTATTATCTTCTAAGTGTTTGCAAATTGATTGCTTAATTTGCTCCATCTTTCCAGGTACTGACTGGTCTCTGATTCTCCCAGGTTATCCTTATTTCCCTTTTTATAGATAGGCACTATATTTGCCTTATTCCAGTCCTCTGGAATCTCTCCCATCTTCCATGACTTTTCAAAGATAATCGCTAATAGTTCAGATCTCCTCAGTCAGCTCCCTGAGTGTTCTAGGATGCATTTCATCAGGCCTAAGTGACTTGAAGACATATAACTTGTCTAAGTAATTTTTCAGTTGTACATTCCCTATTTTAGCCTCTGATCCTATCTCATTTTCAGTGGTGTTCACTGGTATGCTAGGCATCCAATAGCTGCTAACCTTTTCAGTGAACACTGAAACAAAAAAGTTGTTTAGCACTTCTGACATTTTCACATTTCCACAAGTCTGTTACATGAGTTACTCCAATAACCAAAATTTCCTGGCTCTTGCCGTAATGCCCCAGGAATAAAGAAATCCACACAGTCTCCCTTCTATCCGTTTTCTGGAATAATTCCTATCTGCAGCAACTCCAGTAGTAGTCCTTTGGAAGCACTGCCTTCAGCCCCTCAGCTTTCTGCAGAGTATTGCAGTTCTCTCCTCCTTTTTCTGCTGCCCTCTTTTATAAGGGTTAGCTAATTAAGTTCCAGCTCTTTCTCAGGTGCAGTGGCACAGGGCTAATCAGCCAGATACCCACCTGCAGGCCTCTGATCCCAGAGGAATGGTATCCCTTATATTTTCACACCCACCAAGTTGAAAGCACAGCAGAAATTATGGGCAGTGACAACTGGCAAAGATTCCAAGTCAATATCAAAGATCAGCTTCTTACCACCCTTAACTGAAGTATTTACAGAAAATGTAAAATGATCACATCTTCAGGTATGAGTGTGCAAAAGTGCTTTAGATCTGGATGCACCACTCCTTGATTCACTGCAGTGTGGATGAATATGCAATGACATTTCCAAGTCTCTGTGTCCAAACACGGCACCAGACAATGTCATGTTCGCTTCTCCAGGTGTTTTGAAGTCAATCAAGTATTCTTGTGAGAGTGGTGCACTGTGAATCTATTAGATCTGTATATAACAAAACCAAACTGACATTTACCTTGTTATGTGGATGCCAAGTCTGTGTGGTGTGTTGCAATGACCTGAAAAAATAAGCGTTTTCATTTGGAAATGAAAACAGCATTGACAAGTAGTGAGAAGGAACACTAGTAATCATTTATAATGATCTGACAATGAAATATTTGGTTAAAACCATTGTTACTATAATTATAAACTTGTTGAACATATATATTTGTAATGAAAATGAATTTATAATGAATATTTTTCACATTAAAAGGAGTGATCACTGTATCAAATGAAATTGAGGGCCACATTGTACACAACTCCCTTTTCAGATACCCCCATTTTTCAAATATGTGTTAATTATTCCTATTGCAAATGTTAAATACATGCATTTCATGTATTAGAACTCTTCTTCCTTTATTTTGTATGCCCCAAACCATGCAAACTCTTACTGATTAAGAGGTGGCAAGAGTGGGATGAAATATGGATATTTCAAAATGCTCCACGGTGCTGGAGTGTAATCAGGCAGATTCTTGAAATGAATGATCCTGAGATACAAAAGCCACAAGAAAACCCTAACCTTGTATGGATCCTGAAGTGAGGTTGACGAGAGTGGCTGCCAGACTATTCTACTCCCCCATGTAAGGGGAAGATAATGTAACCCACAGTATGCATCACATCCCCCTCAACTGAGTCATACAAAGAATCAGAGTCTACTACTGCCTGACAGAGTTACTCCTTTAGCTCAAGATGCCCATGGTTTTAGTACCAAAATCCCAGGGTTTAATCCCTGCTGATGACTCATGCAGAGATTTGATACAGCTGTCAGCATCAGCCTTAAGCAGTTCTTGTGCTCCCTGAGTACAAGGACACAGGCCATGTCTACACTAGAGACCTTACAGTGGCACAGCTGTACCATGCAGCTGTGCCACTGTAAGATCTCTTGTGTAGCCGCTCTATGATGATGGGAGAAAGTGCTCCTGTCAACATAATTAAACTACCTCCAATGAGTGGCAGTAGCTATGTTGACGGGAGAGCTGTTCACGCAACCAATTATGCTGGCAAAACTATGTCACTCGGGGGGATGTTTTTTCAGTGACAAAAGTTTTGCTGACATAAGTGATTGTCTCCAGGAGGCAGAAACAAGGGGAACATTTCTTGCACCCGCTCCACTTTGTTCACTCATATATGATGAAACACTCTGATCCTTAGCTTTCTTGCATGCAGCATTATTGTAGCCATGACAGTCCCAGGATATTAGAAAGACAAGGTGGTTGAGGTAATATCTTTTATTGGACCAACTTCTGATGGTGAGATAGACAAGCTTTCCAGTTTACACTCTGAGTACATTTCCCAAACCTGAAGAAGAGCTCTGTGTAATAGCTAAATACAAGGTGGAACAGATTGTTTAACACACATTCTAAGAGACCACTTAAGGTAAAGTGGCCCATTACCACCTCTAGTCACAGGGTGGAAAGGAGGTGGCGGGGGCAGTTTTGTTAGTCAGTTATAGGTTGTTGTAATAGCCATAAATCCAGTATCTCTCTTCAGTCCGTGATTTTTAGTGCCAAAGTTATGAATGTTAGCTCCCAGGCTTGTCTTTTGAAAGCATTGTGCAGTTTCGCTTTGTGAAAAGTGTTCACCCACAGGTGATATGGTGTTTTTGTCTTTTGTCCCTTGAAATATGTAGATTACTTACGCTAAACAATCTGTTCCACCTTGTATTTAGCACTTGTGACACTTCAAATATGTTACCCAGACCTGAAGAAGAGCTCTGTGTAAGCTTGAAAGCTTGTCTATCTCACCATCAGAAATTGGTTCAATAAAACATTACTTCACCTACCTTGTCCCTTAGCTTTCTTGGTTGGCATCATGGGTCTCAGATCTGCTTGCAGACTCATACTTGTGAAAACATACTCAGTAACATAGTGGTTGGGTTAGAATTTCTAAGGCCATGTCTACGCTACCACTTAGGTTGGCAAAATGTATATCTCTCAGGGATGTGAAAAAACACCCCCATACACCGAGCGACAAAAGTTTTGCCGGCACAGTTCTGTAGCACAGACATAGCCTTAGTCTTGTGAATTACATTAAAAGAAGCCTAATGACATTCTTAACTGAACAACAAGAGTCCATTGTTTGGTTTCTAAAAAAAACTTATCCTAATTGCTTGCTTAGTGGTGTACGAAAGGTAAACAGAGCAGTTAGGGAACTCAATTGTATTTTTTGCTCAGATGATGGACCTGATTAGGAAGTAAATGTGATCTTTAACATCCTACTTACTTGGTATGATGCCCTTTACTTTACAGTCTACTATTTTATTGTACTTAGCTTCAAAACATATATCAATACATGGTAACAAGATGTGAAAATGACATCATAAAATACAAACTGAAGTAAGATGCAACAGAAACATAACAAGGAATGTTAGAAACATCTGAAATAAATAATATTTGAGAATAGAATTACCCACTTTGCTAGCTGAATTACCCCTGAATACTTTCTATGCATGGATTATTTATAACCCAGACGTTTCATGGAAAAAAATATACCATGCAACATGATATGTTGCCCATACAAAGAGCAAAAGAACATCATTAGCCGCATCTGAACAGCTTCGTGGTATGTTTTCCTTTGTGTGATTGGTTCAGACAGGTGGGAGATAAAGCCTTATTGTAAATCACTTGAAAGACTCTCAATTTGGAATAGTTATGCTATCTCTCAGGCTTTCTTCCCTTTCTGTCTTTTGCTATACAGTAAGACTCTCCTGTCACATAATGAATTAATCTTTACTATTCAGCAGTGGGGAAAAAAGTTTGTGCACTAAAAGAGGGGAAGCAAGGATTTTCGACAGAACAGGAGCCCAGCACACAATTATATGTGTGAAAGTGAGAGCAATAGAGCTTTGCATAGAATACAGCAACTGGTAAGAAAAGTCATTTTTTAAATAAACACAGAGGAAAGGCTTGTCAGTCCTGACAATATTTATGGCCTGAGATCAGATGGTTCCATTTTCCTTTGATTCTCTCTCCATAAAACTTCCTTAATCAGTTGAAATTGGACACAAGGCTCTGCTGCCATAAATTTTGTGACGTAGTCAGTTAAATGAGACATTTCTCAGTAAGTATTTCCACTACATTTTAAAGGCTCTTTAATACGAGAAACAGGAAGACTTTTTAAAACCATCTTAAACTGTAATAGGGGATTGTCCATTAACACAACAAACTAGCGATCAATGTTCCACTTTCTGTGTAGCGTACTATAAAGGTCCTAAATTATCAAAAACTGATTTTGTAATTCTTTTTAAATTGCCTGTTTTTACATTTTGCCTTGCATGATATTTTAAATTACTGTAGCCCTCGGCAGTTGTTTACTGCATTATTCCTCAACTAGTAAGTCATTATGGGCTCTATGGAAGCAAGAGCTGTGCCAGAAAAATCTTGCACTTAATTTCAGGAAAGAAACAGAAATTACTTTAGGAAACATATGGATAACACATTTGGTGAAGATACTATGAGGCTGATGAGACATTTTTTCCCCAAATTATATTCTAAAGACTTGATTAGGATTCAGTATTTATTTTGGCTCTAGGGTCTACATAGGGCTTCTATGTTTCAACTGCTGAAGAGTCTATTCCTGTTTCAAGAAGCAAATATTTTTTCAGATTGCTCCTGTCAAAATCAGGCTCTGAGTTTTAAAGACTAATCCTATAACGAGGACAGAGCATGATGTCACACCTCCATAGCATGAACTAAGACCACCTGTCCATGTTCCAGAGTAATTTCCAGTGTGTGTGTTTGCTTTTGTATATTAAAGCTAGTGCTTTAAAATAAAAGCCCCACTTGCTGCCAGAGTCTCCTACTTCTTCACAGCAAAAATGAGGGAAAGCAATACATCTTATATAACTTATTAAAAGGACAGGAGCTGTTTAGGTCAATAAAGAGCAATGAATGCAAACTGAAAATGCAGTCTCTCCCATCCTTATTTTTAATTTGGCTTTTATTTTTATTCTGAAGCAATCTTATATGAAACCTAAGAAACATACAATATGGATACTCTCAAGCAGCTTTAATCTAAGAGGAAGATGAAAAAAATATGGCAAGCTTGCTTTCACAAGCAAGATCCACATTTATTCATTTCTGAAGTATATTAACATATTGTGTGCATACAAATTACATTACATGGTTACACGTAATCTGCATTCAGTCAACTCTGTCAAACAAACGGCTCTGCTACAGCAAAACACTTTCAAAGCATTATATTATATAGCAATAAATAAACTACTTTCCAGTAAATTATTTTATGAAAATTTCTTTTATAAAGATTCCATACAAGCTTGCGATCCCTAGTGCAAGACTGAATACCACATAGTAGTAAACTATTACTTTATTTGCCTAATAATGCCTGATTTCTTCCGTTTGCTTCAGCAAAGGTCATGCAAAAATAATCAGCACAAAACTCTGATAATTTGAAATGGAGATGAACTGTATAATAATATTAATTGGAAATCATAAAATGCATATGTTAACTAGTGTATACATTCCAGATGAGCCAAAAAAACCCACCCAAACCCAACTCATGCCCTGCAGTAGATAACTTCCCACAGTAGAAGTTCCTAGAGAAATTAAGTAATTTAATTAACACATCTGTATCTGAACCAGCTGAGGCCCCATCTTAGTGATATTGTCATTAGTGATCCTAGGGCTGGACAAAGTGGTTCAAAGCATTTTGTTACATTTCAAAGAGAGTTCCCTTAAGACTGGAAGGAATTTCAGTCTCTGTGTCCATGTGATTCTTTGCATCTCTGCAGCCACTGAGGATGATATTTTTGGTACTAAGTTTTGTGATGTTTACACGATACATCTGGAACTGAACTCATACTATCTGCTCATTTCACTGAAATATCCAGTTTTTAATTACTAGTACTAAAAAAATTAACAGGATTAAAATCTGTTACTTAGTCCCTGTGATGGGGTGCCTGCCCCATCCTGGCTCTCAGAGGGATAAAACCACCCCAGGGAGGCTCCTATTGAAAATTCCAGGGGAAGTGGGTGGGCGTAAACCCACCCACAATAAGGGACCCCCCCCCCAGCCTAGGGATGCTGAGCCACAGGCAGCCAAAGGACCGTGGCTGCAAACAATTAGGGTGGCAGCTGGACCAGCCAATCAGGGCCCAGCCAGCTCAAATAAAAGGAAGCTGCAGACCCGAGTGAGTTAGTCTGCTGCAGGGAGCCCTGGGGAGAAGACTGGCTTCCTAGAGGGCTACAGAGAGACCAACACCTGGGGAGGGGCAGCTGCTAGCAGGGACTGAGGGAGCTAGAGAGAGCTCTTGATGGGCTGCCAGGACTTACAGGCTTGAAGCCCTGGGAAGAGGGCAAAGGAACTAGAGGCAGGAGCAGAAGGAACTGAGGCTGTGGGGAAGTGGCCCTGGGAATAGAGACAGTGAGGTGGAAGGAAGAGGCAGCAGGAAGCTATTGTTTGCATGGTCCCTGGTTAGGGGCCTGGAGTAGTGGGCGGGCCTACCCCCCCACTAAGCCCTTAAGGGGTGCCTGGCTGTGTACTACCAAACTGCTGCAAGGAGTTGCTGGACTCTTGTTGGAGGAATCCCCCAGAGGGGGGGGGGGGAACCAGACGGTGACATGGCTGGAGGGTTGTGCCATGAAACAGATGCCGAGAGAAGGGATCTCTAATGGGTCTGCAGGCGGAGGTGAGGATGGAGGAGCCACCACCACCTGAGGGCACACCTGCTGGGACTGAGCTAATTCCCAAAATGCCCAGCAGGAGGTGTCAGTGTGGTGAGTGATCCCATGACAGTCACCAAGCCTACAAACATGTAAATATATGCACAAGTTTATGTACCTTAGTAGTCCCACTGACTTCAATGGATTGATAAAATAGGACAGATGCCAAAGCCCATTATTAATTTCTTATGCCATCTGGTCTCTTGAGGAACTGAAGGCCATTTTTATAATAAATGCCTCATTTGTATCCTGATAAATAAACACATAGGCACAAATGGGTAGTGCCATGTGCAAAAACACTATTTTTTCTATGCAACTGTATTTTCCATTCAGACAGCAACTTGCATCTCACATGCATTTATGTTTTGAGAGCACAGTTAAAAAAAATATTCATTCCCCCTGCCCAAATTCTATACTTTTTAAAATATCAGAACTGTTGCTTTTTGTATATGCAAAGAAGAATACACAACCCCAATATTAAAAAATTATTTACTCGCTGTTTTTCGGAATTACTTGTATTAAAAACTGTCAAACTCATAAAAGCGGAATTTATGATCAAGAAATTGTTTTCTGTATCACAGTGAAGCTGTCATTTAGCTGCAGCCCAAATCATCTTGTGATCTTCCCTTGAAGCCTCATGTATATGTTGAACCGAGAAGGTAACAAGATTGAATGAAGCTCAGTGGGACACTACGTAGGTCAGGGAAAAAAGCACAAGTATTCATCAAAATCCTCTGGGATCTCTGCAAGAGGAAACTAGCTTAAAATGACTCCTTTCCTTCATGATAGGTCCAATACATAAGTTGCAAGCACCTCATGATCAACACTATTGAAGGTCACTGTTAAGTTGCAAAGCATTAGCAAGGAAGTCTGACTTCTGTCCATAGTGCTGAGAAGCTCTTTATGAGCACAAACTGTGCTTTCTTCCCACTTTATCCATATTTAAGGCTGATTGGATGGAATGTAGGACACTGGAGGAAGCCAAGAAAGATGGTGATAGGCCACTTCCTACAACACCTAATCTCCTGAGGTACTGGGCAGTTGCTCTTCTTCTGTGAAGGCCTGAACATGTACACACCAGCTTCATTTGGGCTTCTTGCATCTCATGCTCAACACATCCATGAGGCTACAGCAGGAGATCATGAGAAGATTTGTACTTTAGTTTAGACTTCAAGGTCCTATTTGGGGAGTTCAATGGCCACAAATTCCTGTTTATTGAATAAAGAGTATAGCCTCCCATTTTTAGTGATGGCTAGGGTTTCAGAAATACTTGTAATGATTTTGAATACAAGTAGAGGGAAAATATCTTCTTCTGAGTGCATATAGTAATTGCAGAAATATATATGAGTTTCCTTATGCCTTAACTCATCACAAGACCTTGTTTGTTAAGGAAAGTTTGGCTTCAGGTTAACGTAGAAGAACCAATTGTAACAACAAATAGTTTGGACACATCAATAAACATGAAATATTTAATCATCTCTGTTTCTGTGACGCATTGAGTTAAAAGTGTAACTGCATGAATATGACATGCTAAATTCTTCTATTAGCTGTTCATAATCGTTATACTGTCATCAACAGTATTACAGAAACTTTATCAAGCATGAGGGAAAAGGTTAGCATTTTTTTAAAAAAATGATGTGTTAATAAATATATTAATAGAGTGATGGGTTTCATTCTCCTTTGTCAAGTCTCAGTGGGTAGCTGTGTTAGTCTGTATCCACAAAAACAACAAGGAGTCCGGTGGCACTTAAAGACTAACAGATTTATTTGGGCATAAGCTTTCATGCCCTAATAAATCTGTGTTAGTCTTTAAGTGCCACCGGACTCCTTGTTGTTCTCCTTTTTATTCATTATAGAGACCCAAATAGGACATCTATCATCCCTGTGGAAAGCCAAGTGCAGAGGAGCACAATGTTTGGGTGGAGACATATCTCTTAGGGATGAATTTATTAAAGGGGGAACTATACATCCTA
Source organism: Natator depressus (assembly GCF_965152275.1). Taxonomy (NCBI): domain Eukaryota; kingdom Metazoa; phylum Chordata; order Testudines; family Cheloniidae; genus Natator; species Natator depressus. The sequence goes on along the minus strand of NC_134237.1, from coordinate 68,323,447 downwards.
GTAAAGAGTATAGGTAAGAAGTTGGTAAAGTACAGGTAGGAGTTAGTGAGGAACAGTCAAATGTAAGAGTCACATTTAAATATGCCACATGAGGGCAACCAACTGAATATTGACAAAATGTTCAAATGCTTATATACAAATGCTAGAAGTCTAAATACTAAGATGAATTAGCCTGGCTAGCATTAAATTAGGCTATTAATGTAATAGGCATTGTGGAATCTTGGTGGAATGAGGATAATCAATGGGACATGATAATACCAAGTTATAAAATACATTGGAATATCAGAGTAGGTAGCATTGGTGAGGAGGGTGGCACTCCATGTGAAAGAAAGCATAGTCATATAAATAAAGTCTTAAATGAATCAAACTATCCCATAGAATCTCTACTGATAGAAACTCCATGCTGAACAATAAGAGTATTGACTACCTGACCAAGATAGTGACAGTGATTGTGAAATGCTCAGAGTCATTAGAGATGCTACAAAGGCAGAAAATGCAATAATAATGGATGATTTTAACCATCCTCATATTGACTAGGTATATGTCACCTCAGCATGGGACCCAGAGATAAAATTTCGAGACACCATAAATGACTTCTTGGAGCAGCTAGTCCTCGACTGCACAAGTGGAGAGGCAATTCTTGAGTTAGTCCTAAGTGGCACACAGGATCTGGTCAAGGAAATGAATATAGCTGAACCACTCAGTAATAGCAACCATAATGTATTAAATTTAGCTTCCTTGTAGGGAGAAAAATACCAAAAAAACCCACCACAGTAGCATTTAACTTTAAAAAGAGAAACTACGCAAAAATGAGGAAGCTAGTTAAACAGAAATTGAAAGAAATAGTCACAAGGGTAAAATGCCTGCAAGCTGCATGGAGACTATTTAAAAACACCATAACAGAGGCTCAAGCTCAGTGTATATTCCAAATAAAAAAAAACCTGTAAGAAGACCCAACAATGCCACCATGTCTAAATAGCAGAGTAAAAGAGGTCATAAGAGGCAAAAAAGACATCCTTTAAAAACTGGAAGTCAAATCTTAGTGAGGAAAATAGAAAGGAGCATTAATTCTGGCAAGTCAGGTGTAAAAGTATAATAAGGCAGGCCAAGAAAGAATTTGAAGATCAACTATCTAAGTACACAAAATCTAATACCCACACAATGGATCCAATGGACAATCGAGGTGCTAAAGGAACACTCAAGAAAGAAAGGCCATTGTGAAGAAGCAAAATTAATTCTGTGCATTGGTCTTCACTGTAGAGAATTATCTGATGCTGACCGCTGTTAGAGACAGGATACTGGGTTAGATGGACCACTGGTCTGACCCAGTATTCCCATTCTTATGGTCGTATCCCATTGAAGTGACTCTCTCTGCTGCTCATCAAATACTGTATAATCAAAGAGGTTTTTCTCCTTTTACACTTGATCTGGCAAGAAGCTGAGTGTCCTCAAATACCATTTACTTTTATGGGAGTCAGAAGCACTCTGCATCTCTCAGGAGTACTCAGAACCTTGGAATTTCAGTATCTTTAGAGATATTTGGTTTTGAGTTTGCTGTGTTTTTCTGGTATTGGACTTGAGTACTGGACAACCAGTCCAGACATTAACAGGTAATCTTTGGGCACTTTCAGACAGAATGTAGTTTACTTCATGCAGATCAATACCACAGCTTACAGTGTCCTCTGTGTTCAATATAATTTTGCTAGTGTTCACTTACTCCTAATTACTGTAGTCATTTCATGGCATATGTTTGAATGTTCCCCTGTCCTCTAGATGCATAGGAGTAGCTCTGTCAGGAAATATCCTGCTTCCTCAACTACTAATTCGACAAGTCAGTCAATGTGCCTGGTCCATGTCATTTAGCATAACTATGATGGACACAATGTTCCCCGCCTGTGTTCTGAGGATTCCAATGCTTTCAAGAATGTCTGTACAATGCAATCTTCATTATGAAACATACAAAGGAAACCCCTGCTGCAAGTTTCCTAATCAAATGAGAACTCCCCTGATGCTGGTGAGGACAGCAATGGTGATGAGTTTTGTTCTGCTCCAAATTACTAATTGACTTTTTCTAAAGAAAATCTAGTAGGAATCTTGACTTTTTACAGCAAATGCTAAACAGCAGTTGTTTTCTAATTGTTCTTCAGATTCTATAACCCTTGTAAATTTCTCTTTTGAATAATAAGCTGGAGACTGTTTTAATCGACACTTCCAGTTAAAAGCAATGCATAATTAGATCAGAGAAAACTGTTAGTATAACAATATTGGACTTTAACCCACAAAAGCCAGGAAATTCAGAGATCAGGCTCTCTAATTATCTTCAACTCTTTCTGTTGTTCCTAGGTTTTTGCACTACTTGTTCTGTGACATGGAAAATTCTGTAATACCTAAACCTGGCAGAGAGAGAGAGAGAGAGAGAGAGAGGATGCAATTTCAGTCTTAATATTCAGTTTTTATACATTTACTGCAAGATTAAAAGTTAGAAAAGGCTAGAAAAAAACCTGAAGTAACTTGTTCAATATAACTGTCCAACAAGAAAATGGCTGGACAATAGAATTTTCTTCTGCATTGAACTGGACCCATTAGGCCAAATTTTCAAATGAGTAGCAGCTGATTACACACACACACTTACACCCATGCATGTATACCTGTATTTGTAGTACATCCAATTAAGCTATCCACACAAGACAATTAACAGATTTGCATCTGTAAATGTAGATGTGTGCATGTATGTTTTTTGTGTCTGTACAAGATTTTAGTATTAATGACACTTCAATGTGGACTTGGTTGTCTTAAACTCTTTTGTGTGATATCATTGACTATATGCTTTTACACATTTTTAGGTGAGAAAAGGTTATTTTAAAACAAGACTCAAAATAGATGCAAAGATCTCTAAAGAGAAAAGAAAAGAACCAGAGAAAAGAAATATGCTAAAATTTTCAAACTTAGATGCCTAAAGTTAGTCTTTTAAATCCATATTTACTATTTACCATCTGAATAGATGGCCTGATTTTTAAAGCTGTTGAGCATATTTAGGTGCATAATTATGGATTTAGGAGTGTAATTTTGACCATAATTTTTGGGCAGCTCTAGAAATTAGCTTCTACTTTCTCAGGAGGCATTAAAGTTTAGCAAATCTAGGCACTCCTGAATTAATCCATGAAATGGCATTGTGATTCAGATGGATCCATCACAAAATCCTGGATCAGATCTCACCAATCTCTGAGGTGGGTTGGAATCTTAACAATAGTCCAGATCTGAATTTGACAGCCGAACCTGTCTCTACAATTGAATGAGCCAATCTCCCTTGAATTCTGGAGAGTCATGCTTTTTCAGAAGCATAGGTTATAGCTCAACCAGTTAAATCAAACTCCAAGGTCTAACTACACTAGAAAAAAAGGTTTAGTGCAGGTTAAAATAAGCAAAACCTCAGATCTAAAAAAAAAACCCAGACCACCACACACAATATAAAAGCAATGATAAAAAGCCAAATCCTGGTTGCCTTACTCATGCAAGTAGTCCCATTGAGACTGTTTCTCCATTGCCTTGCACCACCTGTCATTTACAGCTGTGCAAATTGGGGTCAGGTGTTCCAGATAAGAATGGTACATTTTACACCCTCTTGTCACTTAGCACAGGTGTAAATGTCTATATAGTGAACAAGGGAAGGAAGAAGTAGGCACACTGATTTAAAGGGACTGCTTGCCCCAAGGTGGACTTTTGGGAAAAGAGGTATTTTATATTAAAGTATTTCTTATATGATCTAATTTTCTTGTATGGGAGAAATTCAGCAGTGGATTGACCAAAGTCCATCCAAATATACATACATTACAGACTGAACTTTGAAGATAAATTATTTCAAGATTTAAAGAGAAAGTTCAAAAATATAACTTGAGGGCAGTCTAGAGAAGTATGCTATAAAATAACAGAAAAAGACTCCATCTACAAAGTGAGTCTGATGTCAGTGAAGACCATATTAGCAATGATTCAGAATAGCAATCATGTCACACTATTTTATAAGAAAACCAGCTCTGAGATTTTATCATATATCTATATAATATGGGGATTCTGATTATATGAACAGTGGTGTTTCAGCTGCTCATAGACTGTTAGGATATGAAGTTCACTGAAAAGTAGTTTTCCTTAGATTTCCAAGGTAATAGATTTGACCTATGCCTTGATATTAGTGATCTCTGTACAGATAATAGGTGAACAAATCAGCTTACATTTTTTGTAGATTTGCAATAACTTCTAAAATGTAAATTATTTATACTGATTATGCATCATGCTTAGATGGGTAGTGTCATAAATACTTTAATATCAAAATTAAATGATGTATACACATTTATTTTAATCAATTTCTGTGAAACTTTTAGTATTCATAGTAAACATATTTTAGATTTGTTTTTTTAAAGTTCCTTGAAAAGGGACAAAAATATTTTCAATGCAAAATTCATTTACCTCTAGAGTAAAGTTTAATCCAGTGCAAAGGGTTTATGAAGAACCTTGTTTCTCCATTAAGGACTTGATTCAGTGAAGCACTTCAGCACATGCTTAACTTTAAGATCATGCTTAAACCCAACCCAACTTAGTAAAGCAATGAAGCATGAGCACTTAAGTCCCATTGAATTCAGTAAGTCTTGAGCATATGCTTAAGTGCTTTGCTGAATATGGATGGGCCTAAAATAGGGATAATGATACTGACCTCCTTTATAAAGTGCTTTGAGATCTTCTGATGAAAAGTGCTATATAAGAACTATGTTTATTATTATTTATTAATTAAGTAGTTGCTCAAGTGCTTTGCTGAGTTGAAGCCTAAGCCTTCCACAAAGTAGTCATGCTCTGCCGGCAATTGTCTGGCTCAGAATCCTCCCAAGGGGAGGGGTTAAACTGCAGATGGAGCAGCAGCATATGTTGTTGCAGACTTTCCCTACTTTTACTTGATGCAGCATTAGCTCCCATGGCTGCTTCCAGGCTCCACTCCTACTGCTCCTGTTCACTCTCTCCTCACTTGCAGAGCCCCAGTCCCATGCAGTTAGTATGAAGGCATTTCTACAGCTCTAATGAAGTAGAACTGCTGCTCTCCATGCCCGACCTGCACAAATTGGGATGAACTGGCTCCCTTCCATTTACATTACCAGAGGCCCTTAGTCAGAAAGAAACCAGAAACATACTTTGGTCCCAATCTTTTCCCCACTGAAGTCAATAGGAATGATCCTATAAAGGATCGGGCCTTTTTTTTTTATAATAATAATAATAACTCTTTCCAACAGATCAAAACTGGACTTAGAGATCCAGGTATTCTTTAATAACATATGCTCTTCTACTGCTCAGGTTCAGTATCCTGTTCATTGTGCTTTTTGCTGTTCTTTTGTCTTTCTTCTCCCCTTCCTCTTTTCCTACTCCATCACCCACAATCCCTTACAACTATTCCTTGACTCCCAGCACCTGTAAGTGGCCCTGCAAAAATGCAAGTTAAAATATTAATAAAAATACATATGTATAGTGTTTTGTACACTTTTCTTGTGTCCCTTTCCCACCCCTATATCTGTTTTTCCCCTCCCCTCTCCAAGCTGCCACTATTAACAGTGGTGCCAAGTGTAAACGCAGTGCAAATGAGAATTTTGCCACATGTTTTTTTATGTAAGATCAAGTGATTCTGAAATATTAGGAAAAAAGTAGATTTTTTTTTTAAACAAATGGCCGGTAGTAATTTTCCTCCAAATCAAGGTGCTATCTATCAAAAGTCAAAGCAATGCAGTGACAGTTGGTGTGTGTTCATTGACCCAGACTTGTAAACTAATAAATGAGTAATCTGCTCCCTCGGCCCTAATGCCTTTGCTGGATGTTTTCACAGAGATGTTAGAAAGTTATTTTCCAAGAAAGGTATGGAAGAGATTAGGGCTGTCAATGATTTACCTAATGACTACAGCCAAAAATCCTGTTAAATCATTTGCTGAGTGGGTCCATCATTGTTATGAATCAAAACAATAAATGTAATGAGTTATTAGGACAATTAAATACTTGGTATGTTCTGTAACAAATGTACGGATGGGTCATTATCAAAAGAGAAATTGATTAATTCGTTAAACTGGAAGTAAACTTCAACTGGACTGGTCACCATAATAGAAATTTTTCATGAAGGATTATTGGCTGTGCTCCACACTAAACACATAACATTAAATATCATTCAGAAATCATTAGCCCCTAGCAGAACCGTCTTTTTGGTTATGACTGCATTAACCCTTACTCTTACACTTTCCTGAGGTATATCTGATCATTTACTTCATGTATTTTCCTTTTTAAATGAAATAGTTTAAATAATTTGCTTAATGTGCTTAGATTGGCAACAACATCTGAATGAAATACATGAGGGTTTGGAAGGCCATATTCTTTCATTAGAGTGAAGATGGTTCTATGATATCTTCCTAACTGGTCACCTTTTCCTTTAGCTGGTATATTTCTTATTAAAAGAAAAACTAAACAAATGAAAAGGAAACAAGTGAAAGTTATTAAAAAATGCTTTTATATACAAACATTCATTGGTGTTAAACGTGAGTCCTTCCTTGACAATCTCTCCATGAGCTAATTGAAAATTATAAAAATTCTAGTACTATATGTTAACTACTCAGGTGGGGATATTTCTAGAGCTGATCTCCATCTAAAGATGAATTTGTTTGTCCAAAAATGTTTCTGCCGTTTCACAATGAAAGAAAAGGAAAAACAAAACAGAACAATACAATAACAGCAGAACTCCCTCCACTTCCTTAATTACATAATAGAAAAATATTGTGTTCATGTTTAAAACAACTGTAAGCACTGACATGGCTGGAGGTAGAAAGTTGGAATTTAGCAGGAAAATAGTCTTTGAAAAGTGCCTTTGAGTGTTCCAGTAAAAAACTGAATTTAATTTGATAAGAAGTTATAAGGGTTTGAAAATCTCACTTTTTGCATATGCAGTATTTAGATAAATTTGTTAGCACATATTGCAAAAGTTCCAACTATAGGAAGGCTGTTAGCCTAGTTACCTGTGTAGTGAATATTCTTATTGAAGATGTGTGCTGAATGCTAAGGTTCACCTTGAACAAAGAAACTGGCTAAAGGAGCCCTGCCTCATTCTCTACATAGTAAAAGGTACAGTGAATGAGGGCAGGGCTTTGTGGATGTTGTACAGTGTTATGAATGAGGTTGTTTTACTACCTGTTCACCTCAGTTGCTAAAAAGTATCTTGTGCAGTGTGGTGCTCTTATTAATGGGAATTTTCAAAAGCTCTCCCAAGAGGTATGTAGTGGATTTTCTCCTGCAAAAACCTACTAGAGAGCTTGCCATTTGACACCACCCTTTTCATAGAAAGGAAGAAATTGCTGGTTTTTCAGCTTTAGGTTCACCTCAACACTAGAGACATCTTAGGTAGCACCAATCCATTTACAAGCCTTCTTTTTAAATTGAGACCTTTTGATCAGAGTTAGAATTGATCTCCTGCTAACTTCAGATTAGGGCGATTTGGGTATTTTCATCTTGCTGGACCTTTACTATAATTGACTGTAGGTACTTCCTGTGTTAGAAAGCATATTTCATATGCCTGGAGCCATTCACTAGTGGTTTTAGCCACTCAGTGTCAGTGGATAACTTTGTCAACACTAAGAAATTTGAAAGAACTCAAAATTCAGCCAATTTTCCTTGTTGGTCTTAGGAGTCTTTTAGCTAAATTGTTTCCAACCAAGGTCTAGAGTATCATCATCATACCAACAAAAACAAGGAGTCTGGTGGCACAATAAGACTAATAGATTTATTTGGGCATAAGTTTTCATGGGTAAAAACCGCTTCTTCAGATGCATGGAATAAAAATTAGAGATGCAGGTGTTATATAGAATCATAGAACATCAGGGTTGGAAGGGACCTCAAGAGGTCATCTAGTCCAACCCCCAGGGCCAATCCCCAATTTTTGCCTCAGACCCCTAAACGGCCCCCCTCAAGGATTGAGCTCACAACCCTGGGTTTAGCAGGCTAATGCTCAAACCACTGAGCTATCCCTCCTTCCTGACACATGAAGAGAAGGGAGTTACCTCACAAGTGATGATGACCACACTGATGACCATACAATTCTTAGCAAGGTCCACATCCACAAGCCAACTTTGTTTAAGACTTGGACGGTTTTTTGGATGATATTGTGGACAACATTTCTCAGAGCTATCAAATTTTCAATGCAGGGTACAAAGAAGCACATTAATTGGTTAAGGGTCATCTTCATGATTCTGCCTGATAGGCCTTGTTCAGTAACCATGAGCAATATCAGGGAACTTGCCTTTGTTTTGACCTGACCCTTTGCATACAGAGTCACATGTAGGATGTGATATGAAAATGTTCCTTTCAGTTGTGCAATTTGCATTGGCTGTGCCCTTATTTATCCAATGATGTCCTTGCAACAGCACCATATTCCCTTATGACTACAAAGCTAGATTATTGTAATTCCCTTTTAGTAGGGTTTTCAGGAGGATTCTGCTGTCACTTGTAGTTAATGCGGCATGCAGCAGCATGTCAGCTTTCTAGACTGAGCAGCTGTGACCATATTACACTTGGTCTGTGTGTTCCCTGCAGTAGCTCCCTGTAAAGTCATTGGTTGTAAGATGACACTGTTGACTTTTGAAATCCTTCATGGAAAAGACTAGGTTATGCTTGACACCTCCTTTATAAACCTAATCCTAGTAGTTACCTGCACTCCGACACCACTTTCCTTTTAGGGGTTCACCTATCATGCTTTAAGCCAGATGGTGATCAAGCTTTTGTTGAGACATCCCCTAGGATGTGGAACTCACTCTCCTTGAAATCCTACATTTGAGTGTATAAAAGGTCGAAGTTGCAGTTAGGAAGCAGAGGGAAGAGTTGTGTGGAGCTGCTGCATGGAATGGGGGGCTTCTGCTAGCGTAAGCACTGCGGGGCAGAGCAGGAGCAGTAATGAATAGTGGAGTGGGGAAGAGAAAGGAAAAGAGAAAAGGGCTGTAAAGAGGAGCTGGGATAGCTGGGCTAAATCCCACCCTTAGTCATTATTTGGCGCTTTCAGGCTTTGGAATGTAGCATATGCACTCAGGCTTGTCTACACTACAGATTATGTCGATATAATTTATGTCACTCCAGGGTGCAAATAAGCCACCCCCCACCACGCAGTGTAAAATACACCGACCTAGGTGCTGGTGTGGACAGCACTATGTTGGCGGGCAGCTTCTCCTGCTGACATAGCTACCGCCTCTCATGGAGTGGCTTTATTATGCTGACAGGAGAGCTCTCTCTCATCAGCACAGAGCATGTTCACCAGACATGCTACAGCAGCTAGTGTAAACTAGCCCTCATTTACTGAAATGATGCATTTCAAATCCATGCTTTTGATTTGTTTTTAAGTTAACTTTAATACTGAATAAATTAAATTGCTTCAACTTTGCTAGCATCACAGTATCCCTATGTTTAGTATGTAGAGATTACTTGTGATACTTTATTTGATTTATACTCAGTCCAAAATAAACTGCAGAGGACTATTAGTCTTTTTTTTATGTTTTTAATAAGATTGTCCTTGAGATCAGTTATTTCCCACTCTGCTATTTTTAAATCTGTGTTTATTTATGAATACTATATTTATTATTATTATTGATGTTTAGATACAGTGTAAACACTATGTATACATTTACACATAGACGTGTGTGTGTGTGTGTATATTTATTTGCTTGCTATTGATTTTGGCAACCTGTTCAGTCTTACATTTTGTTAGTTACCCTGTATTGTCTAATGAAGGCTGTATCACCAGAATGTTAACAAACTTGCTTTTGTTCTTAGTAAATGCATTTGTATGATAGATACTATCAATAATGGTCTCTGCATCATTCTTTGTACAAAGGAATGAAAAGGAAAACACCTGATTTTAAATTATAAAGCATTACAATTTTATTACTTCAGCATGTCATCGGTCTTGTATTTTTGAAGCTTTATGTCTTCATTTTGGATCCTTATCCTTCTCAAAGGCATTAAGCTTCAAACATGCATAACTCTACCGAATGGGATACATAAGCAGCTCAGTTAGTTAGACCCTAATGTACATTAACTTTAAGTACTGAGTAGTCCTGTGAAGAGTTCATGTTCTTACCATTATTTACATGCTTATATCCTATGCTAATTCAGGAAGGAAGGAAGGAAGGAAGGAAGGAAGGAAAAGTGCTTAGAAAAATAATAATGCATATGAGTATTACATATAGTCACACTCTCACACTTAACCCTAACCATGAAATTGTGCAATGCAGTTGTGCAGGTATATACATTTATACCAAGACCCTGCTTATCACCCCTCGGCAAAAGTCATATATATAATATATTATATATAAAGTCATTTATATAATATATAAACACACAAAAAGTAGTACCGAAACATGTATTTAAATAACTTCATTTTGAGCTCAGTTGTGCATGTAAGTGACAGCTCTGTACTGAGGGCAATAACTATAGAGCCATGCTGCCCAATGGGAAGTACTGGAACATGGGTACGCCTCTGCATAACTGGACTGGTAAATGCCAGGGGCACAGCAAAGTGCCTTCAGTCTAGGTTTGGCAGTTGTGTCTGGCCTTCGTTTGGATAATAGCATCAGGAAAAGGGAGACTGGTCCTTCACACAATGCACTTCCCTCACACATACACCTGAGTAAAAGGCAGCAAGAATCTGGACCTTTCCATTTACTTTTTTTGAAACTACATTATCATTATAATTAAAATCCTGATCAATGATCACTGAAGTCAGTGAGAGTCTTTGCACTGACTACAGTGGGGGGTTGATCAAGGCCAACACACATGGTGTTAAATGATGCCAAGAAACAAGTAGAGAGCCTAGGCAGGTGAGGTAATATCTTTTATTGGACCAACTTCTTCTGTTGGTGTGAGAGACAAGGTTTTGAGCTACACAGAGCTCTTCCTCAGATCTGAGAAAGGCACTCCGAGTGTGACAGTTAAATGCAAAAAGAAAAAAGAAAAGGAGTACTTGTGGCACCTTAGAGACTAACCAGTTTATTTGAGCATGAGCTTTCGTGAGCTACAGCTCACTTCATCGGATGCATAGCATATTGTGGCTCATGCTCAAATAAACTGGTTAGTCTCTAAGGTGCCACAAGTACTCCTTTTCTTTTTTCTTTTTACGAATACAGACTAACACGGCTGTTACTCTGAAACAGTTAAATGCAAGATCCAACACATAGTTTAGCGTAAGTAGTTAGCACATATTCTAAGGGACCATTCAAGGTGAAGTGGCTCGTTAACACCCCTGTAGTTATAGGACAAAAATGGGGGGAGGGCTAGTGGGTTATGGATTGTTGTAATAAGCCATAAATCCAGTGTCTTTATTCCGACCATGATTTTTAGTATTTTGCAAAGTTATGAATTTAAGCTCCCAGGCTCGTCTTTTGAAAGTGTTGTGCAGATTTTCTTTGAGGATGAGGACTGATAGGTCAGACATAGAGCGATCATTTGTGAAAAGTGTTCACCAACAAGTGATGTGATGTTTTTGTCTTTTATCATTTTCCTGTGTGAGTTCATTCAAGAACACAGTGATTGTCTGGTTTCACCCACATAGCTGCTATTGGGGCATTTAGTGCACTGGATGAGGTATACCACATGTGATAAGCATGTGTAGGAACCAGGAATCTTGGAAGGTGTATTGTGGGGGGTGGTGATCATTGTAGCAGTGGAGATATATCTGCAGGTTTTTCATTTGTTGTTCTGGCAGGGTCTGGTGCCACTTTGAGTTGGTGTATCCTGCTCTGTGGGGAGCTTGCTTCTGATGATGAGCTTGGACCGGCAGAGGGGGGGTTGTTTGTAGGCCAGAATAGAGGGTTCAGGAAATATTTCTTTTAGGATCAAGTATGGGTTGTACTTTGATGCCCCATATCTGTTCCAGTGTGAGTCAGTATGTGGCAACTAGGGGTGTGCAGTTGGAGGTGGCTGTATTTCTGTATTGAAGCAGGTTGATATTTAAAATAGAAAGAAGTAATAACAATACATACTATCATTAAAATACAATATACAATAAAATCTAACAACTTATCTTTTCACAAAATCATCTGAGAGATACAATTGGATACATGCTCTTCAGTATTGTAATACAGGTTTGTCATGCACTGTACTGTATGAGTAAGATTATTTTGAGTGCTTTTTAACATGAGTGTGTGACAGGGTGTACTGGCCCCGCACTGGAGAGGAAGGGGTTAAGGCAACACTCTTAGCAGCAGAAGCCCTGCCCCCTCAACACTGCTGTGCATGCTCCAACTGCTGCTGCACAGCTCAGTCAGGGCTGACTGCTGAGGCGGGAAGACACACCCTACAGCCACAGGAGTCAAGGTAGGAAGCAGCCCAGGGAGGGACCAGCCAGTGTCCCTGCAGTAGTTGGTGTGTTGTAGGTGGATTTCCCTGTTGACTACATGGCAAATCCCATTGCCACTACCAGAGCCTGGGGCTGGGACCCAGTGGAGCAGGGAGAGCCCAGGTCCCCCTACCTGGCTGCCCCCCCATTTCTTGGGGGGGGGGAGCCCACCAAACCCTCCCCCCCTGCCTTCTATGGATGCTGACCACTGGGCCACACTTTCCTGTAGACAAAGGAAGTCCCACTGACTCTGGCCATTGGACTGTGCTTCCCTGCAGACAAGGGGAGTCCCCCTGACTCTGGCCATTGGGCTGTGTGACCCTGAGGCAGGGCACAACCCTAGTGGCTGTGCTGTGGGGCTACCATGCCCTCGCCCTACCCCAGGGTGACGGCAGTACTGGCCCCATGACAGAGTGCCAACATTTTCCAAGTTCTTCATTTGAAAGATAGATTTGTATTCATTTGAATATCTGGTAACACTTGCATTTTGTTAAATTAAAAAGTACTTTTCATTCATAAAGTAGATCTCAAAGCATTTTACAAAGTATCATTCCCATTTTACACATGCAGAGAGTAAAGAATAGACAGTTTAAGAGTTGCTCAAGTCACACAGAATCAGTGGCAGAGTTGGTGCCCTAAGTCACCTAAATGCTTAAGGACATGCTTAAATTTAAGTATGTATTCAAGCTCCATTGACTTTAATGGAACTGAAGCATGTGCTTAAAGATAAGCACATGCTAATTACACATATGCTTAAGTGTTTTGCTGAATCAAAGGCTGGGAGCAGAACCCAGCTTTTCTGACTCTTAATTGCATGCCCTATGTACTGGACTACATTCTCTACAGAGTTCTGAATACACACGTAGGACTACCAGGGAAGACAAGGTCCCATTATCTTATGTTGCCAAGTATTGAGTCACTTCTGACAATAGGATGTTGGCTCCTAAATCACTTAGTCACTTTTGAAAATGTTACCCTATATAAAAAAATTTGTTTTGTTCGAATTGAAGGAAAAATCCATACACACACAATCCCTTCCATCTTATTACAATAGGAACCTCAGCTGACACCTAAGTTTGGTAAAAATGGGGTTGCTAGATAAGAAATATATATAATCAGATGACATTTGCAGTGATTACTTAATTTTAAAGCATTTACAGTATCATTTGTGACAATTAATAGAAAGTGTTATTACATTAAATGATATCATTTGCAATTCATTTTTGAATTATACTGTTTTGAGGAAAAATACACGAAATTTGCATTTTGTTTCATTTTCATGTCTGTTTAAAAAAGTCTTTGTAGCAAGTGACAAATCATAATGAATTCCTTTGATATTCAGTGTAAGAATTTCCTTCACTCTTTTGATAAGGATTTATTATAAAATTAAATAGACCTTCTTGTGTAATTTAACTGGGAATAATGCCCTAAAGAGACATCACAGGGTAGAGCTTGACAAATCCATTCATTCATTTGACAGTTATGTGTAGGTAACTTTCCTTAATGATCAGGGGGCTTTATTCATCTTTTCTTGCAGAATCTAAGTTTTCATTAAAAAAAAAAGAGAATAAGTTTTTCTAGGTACCTGCTAACTTTGCAAATCTCATCCCAGATGTGAAAATTGATGCAATGTTATCTTCCTAAATCTGCAGACCACCCCAAACCAAAGAGCTATATAAAGTGCCTAATGCCTAAATCCCACAGTCCAAGTAGCCAAGCAGGACACTGGGAAGCTCCTGTGAAGCAGTGGGGAGGAATCCTTGCAGCAGAGCAACTTCAGAGCCTCTCCAACCTCACTCTGGACAGGGAGCCTCTGCAGACTGTATCGTGCCTAGGGATGCATATGCACTGGATGGGCTCCCCAAATCCTGGTACAGCCTCATGCAACAGAACTATACTTGTGGCGCCTGATATTCCAACCTGTGGACTCGGAAACTTGGGCCACTGGATCCACATAAGTGCAGCCCAATCTCTGAGCACCCAAGGCATAAGGCAAAACATGGACTATTCCTGCCACAGGTAGGTAGCTGCTCAGCAGGCAGCCCCCATGCATCTCCTACGCAATCCTTATTGGGTGGAGAAGACCTAATGCCATCCCTGCATCAGAGTGAATTTCACCCTTAGAGAACTTGCAGTGAGTAGGTTACATCTTCTGGTTCCTGTATTTTTGATATACCACAAATCCCCACAGACTTCAAGGGCATCACTGGAAGTGCAAGAAAAGCTGGATCAGCCTGTAAGGTGCACATATGGAATTAAGTACCAGATGTCTGCTATGAACAACATCACTGACATTTAGCCTCTTCAGATTGCCTTTTAAGCTTTAGAGCTTAGCTGCTTTATATGTCTATACCTCTGTCAATTAGTTCTTCATTATGCAGATTTCACTTTCTTTCGCTTGGAAAATAAAATTGAATAACATATGTATTAACACTAATGAGTAATGACTTGAGATCTTGCCTCTCTATTTGTGCCTAATGATGTAAATATCTTCAGCACATTTGCTAAGTGGTATTTGCCATGTTTACTTTTGATAGTTGTTTTACTTACTTTTCTCCCCTCCTTGCTGTGAGGAGAGTGTTGCTGACAAGCAAGGCCTCAGCTATGGTCAGGGCCACTGTAGAGTTGGTGGACACATACAGGATGTGCTGCTTACAGCGACACAAATCAAAAGCATTTCTTTATGTTAGAGAAAGATAATGGGCCAAATTCTATCCCTATTTGCACCAATGTGAACCAGAGTGCCTCCAATGACTTTAAAGGTTTGAATAGTTTAAAGACTTCTTTTCTAGACTGCTCTTGGTTTGATCCATTAAGGGGTGTTTTGTCAACACCATCTGCTGTGATTTACTCACTGATAATATACTCTCTGTTCATTTTTCAGTTTTTCCATCTATCACAGTGATGGTGACTGTCAAATATCAATTTATTTCTTACAGCTCTGAAATGATCTATACTTTAAAGATAAACTCCACCCATCAAATCTGCTAGGTAGATTTTGGATAAAAAGCAGAAATAAGAATTTTCCCCTCTTTCAAGGCAAAAACACGTATACCACCAATGATTGCATACTCTTGATAGGGATTTCTGTACTTCTCCTTCATGTTAGCCCCAACAGCTCTCTAAGGTGCATGATCTATCACAAGTAGGGCATTTCATGTCTTTGCACCATAAAAACTGCTTCCTATATTTGCCAAAATGAAAACCTTGTCAGGTGTATATAAGAACATACTCAAGTAGTATAACCAATATGTATAGCAGCCACATCAAATGGGAAGACACTAAGCAAATGGATAGACAAATGTATCCTCACACCTGCTGTAGATCAGCTCATGTAAATGTCATAGAACAAACATTCAATGTGTCACACTGTCTGTGGGCACTCCCTGGAGGACATGTCATACAAGATCCAACAAAATTCAATTGGCAGCTTTGAAAGAGTGTATGTGAACAAATTAAAACATTCAGTCATACAGTTATTAACAGAGGGAACAAGAAATTAACAGGCACAAGCAAGGGAGAAAAGATTTTCAGATGAGTTTTGAAAAGAGATAGATAATAATTGAGACACAAAGATACCCGGGGGCTGTTCCCCAATAGCTGTAGAAGAGCAATCCTTGAACCAGCATCTGCCAGATAGTGGGAAAGAGCAGAGAATCAACAGCAGGACTGGTGAAGAGACAAGGGAAAGGCAACATCTATGATGATTTGCACCAGCTAGAATTTTTTTGCCACTAAGCTTTGGCAAACTCACTCAAGAATAATGTAGATAATCTCAAATGAGTCTGGGAAAAAACCCTTCAATATACCACCATATATTCTGTATATGGAACATCTATTACAGAAAACTATTTTAGGAATGTTCTAAAAATAATTGCGACAATTATTTGTAGCTTCTGCCTGTATATCAGGTACCTAGCCATAAAACAATCTTTAAATGACCCATATATCTTTTCTACATCTAAAAATAGATTAGTGAGGAAATGGCAGGTGAGCCAATCAAAGGTGCTTACTAAATGCATTTGTCATATGAATTTGCAATTTATCACTTGGATTTCACATATTTAGTCTCTCTCTCTTCCACAGAGATTTCATTAAGATTCAGAAGACAATATATTTGGTAATAACTGTAAGAACTGGAATGTAGCTTACAGGTAGTGACTTAGTCCTGCAGTCTTTGCTCAGTCAAAATCCACACTAAAAGCAATGGGATATTTGACTAAAGAAGAACTATGGGATGAAATTCTGACCTATTGAAGCCAATAGAAGTTTTGCCATTTACTTCAGTGATTCCAGCATTTCTCCCATAGAATCCAAGCCAAACTTAGCCCAAAAAAACCAACAAAACTTCAATAGTCAAATACTGCATAAACTATCATGTATTCCACATTTACTGGACTATTATTTGAATTGGTAGGCGTATGGAGGAGGCAGAAGTTTGTCATAATTATCCGTCATTGTTATGACTAGTTTCAGTACTGATTATTGCAAATCTCAAAATGTGTGGCCTATCAAGACAGTTTAGTTTACAGTTGCTCATCATTTTTTTATATGCTACTTCCATTCAGTTGTGTTCTCTCACATATGGTGCTCTGAAACAATCAGTAAAATGAAGACCATGTTTAACTCATATTAGTGACACATCAGTTACACTGCACTGGTTATATTTACTAAAGGGCAGCTTCCTTGTCTCTGCTGGGTCCTAAGGGTGGGATAGCTCAGTGGTTTGAGCATTGGCCTGCTAAACCCAGGGTTGTCAGTTCAGTCCTTGAGAGGGCCATTTAGGGATCTGGGGCAAAAATTGGGGATTGGTCCTGCTTTGAGCAGGGGGTTGGACTAGATGCCCTCCTGAGGTTCCTTCTAACCCTGATATTCCAGGACATCTAGAGTGGTTCTGATGTGTTCAAGTGGGAACAGGATTTTGAAAGTACACACAGCTCCACCACAAAGTGATAAGGCTAGTAATTCAGTGGATCCACTAGCCATTCCCTTATGGAGATTGAGCTCAACAGTGCAGAGTGTGGCCTGGGGGAGATGATTCCTTCCTCCTAATGATGTAGCCTTAAATGAACATTGTTGTTTGAGCAATAATTATTGACAGAAATTGCATGTCCTGTAAGATAATGACCAGCTGAAGAACCTTGGCTTGACACAAAGTCAAGGACTCTTAACCTAGCCAGCCATTTGCTGACAGGAAATATCTGACATAGGGGTTGTTATTGCCATTCCAATATTTAAAATATTAATCTAATAATCTTTGTGTTGAAGATTTAAAAGATTAATATCACATTGTCATTAATGTGATGCACTTGTCACCGTAGTGGTCTTTCCCTAGCATCAGGAACCCTGACCTGCAACAAAGCTAGTCTCCAGGCAGTATGGTCATTGGACAGTAATGTACAAAGATTTTGGTGTAAATTTCCCTCTTTTTATCAGACTACATGCTTTGATGGATCTGCTATCATGATTAGCTGAATTGCTTTGGATGGCTGCTTAATTCCAGCATTTTTTCCTACTCTGTTTCCTATATTTCAGCCAGTCACTGATTCATAAGAGGGAAGCTCCTAACTGCTTACTTTGCTTAAACGCCATTGGTGTGGGTCCTTGACAAAGGCTTTCTGAAAATCCAAGAACACTATATCAACTATATCAAGTCATGCTTGCATTATTTTTGCAATCTTCCTCCATACCGTATTGCAAATCAACAGGCCACTTATGTATGTTTGTGACGCTGTATTTCCTAACCTGTAGCATCAGCACAGGACGATTCTCCACTCCCATGCGCACCAGGGAAGAGATATCTGCAGCACCACAGCATACCAAAGAAAGTTGAAATGTAGATTTGCCAAGGATGTTGCCAGTGCATGTGTGGAATCTACTGGCCCCAATTCATTGCAGGAGAGCAATGGGCCATGTCTGCTAATTCCTCTAAACCTTCAGTAGACAGATGCTTCCTGGATGTGCCTTGGTGTCTCGGCCCTTATTTTGACTCAGGAGGTTTGGATTTGCCCTGCACTCTGTAGCAGTTGCATGAGAGCATAGCCCAAATAAAAGGGCTCACTTCCTCAGACCTTGGTTTCATATCCCTGTGACTATTAAACCAAAAAGCTATATACTGATTAGGATGACTGTGTCTACTTTTCCCTTTTATTTTTTTGTTGTCACTATTGTTTAAATAATTTTAGCATATGAGTCACACAAACTGACAATCTCAATTTTGTAAGTTGGGGACCTTGTGTCAGGCAATTATTGTACATGATATTACTGTTATCGCTTGTGATTGTGCAATTCTCCCTGTAAGAGAACAACATTTCATGTGCAGAGAGGTGGAAGCAAACCACTGCTTGACAGAATACTATAGCACCTACCAGTAATAATTTTTATTCACTCTCATTTGAGGAAAATGCTCTAAGATTGTCCCTTTTGCATAACAGAATTTGCATATATCTCTCTGGAGTGAGCCACACTGTTTTATTTTTACTCAGTGCCTGGCCAAGGTGCACAGCTAATGTTGGGTGAATTATGCTTTTTCAAGCTTAGATGTCCTGGAAAATAGACAGAATACTAGAATTTACATGATTTCTGCATTCAAGTCATTGAGAGTTCATAGTCTTATTAATGAGCTAATCACAGATGGCTCCAAAATACTTCCTTCTCCTAAGTACAGAAGTAATCAGTGGTAAAAGTTGTAGTGATAATGTTGTTACTGTAATAGCAATAGGTAAATCAGATGAAGAAAAGGCTATGGACCAGATCCTCAGGTGTTGTAAACTATGTTAGGATATAGATATTCAGGCCTGTCTGTAAAGGCCTGTACTTTAAGGATTTAGGTGTATTCTTATCACTTGGCTAGTTAGAGGTATAAAAGAAAGAATCAAAATCACTGTCTGCCAGTGTAAGGTCCTTCTCTTACTGTGACAGTCTGAGGCCCTGTTCTTAGGCTAAGGCCTTTGGCTAAGCGACAGAGGCAGCCATAAGCTAGGAAGCGAACAGTCACATCCTCACATTCCAAACTAGTCACATTGAAATAAGGTGCTATTGGGCTGTCAGGCACTATCAGGACAGGATTGTATTCCTATCACCTCCAGAGAAAGGGAAGTGCCTAGAAAATGTAAAAGGAAACTTAGTTTGATAGCATCCTGTCTGGCAAGAACTCACTTATCAATAGCTGGGATGTGAAATCCTCACTTCTGTATTGTTTTGTCATTATAGTTCCCACTTTGCTATTGTTTGTCTGTATAATCTCTGTCTGGTTCTGTGATTGTTTCTGTCTGCTGTATAATTAATTTTGCTGGGTGTAATCTAATTAAGGTGGTGGGATATAATTGGTTAGCTAATCATGTTACAATATGTTAGGATTGGTTAGTTAAATTTCAGTAGAATGATTGGTTAAGGTATAGCTAAGAATATTACTATATAAATTAGGGGCAAACAGGAAGTAAGTTGGGATTCGAAAATAGGGAAAAAGGAACTTGTATTTAAGCTTGCTGGAAGTTCACCCCAATAAACATCGAATTGTTTGCACCTTCAGACTTCGGGTATTGTTGCTCTCTGTTCATGCGAGAAGGACCAGGGAAGTGGGAGAGTGAAGGAATAAGCTCTCTAACAAACTAGTATAGATCCACTGAAAACAGTGGTATTATGCCTCTTTACACCAGGTGAGTACCTGCCCTTATATTTTTATGACAGTGGTCATAAAAGAGTGTTACATGACTGTCATATGATATGTCAAATATACTTGGAGTGACATATCACAAAATCACTGAGAGCAGCCTGACAGACTCAGCACGGTGCTGAGTATGATGAATATTTAGAAAAACTCATGCTCATTGTCTGCTATTAATTCAGGCAGCCATTGCTTGACTTGTTTGTATATTTAACACCTATTAAGACTTCAACATACTGTCACGGAACCAAATGTTTAGCATACTTTTGACTCAATAAGAGGATTGTTTCTATTAGGAGAGGAAATTATTAGGCAGCATACACAAGATGAATACATCATCCAGATCTGCAGTTATTTACAAATGTACAATGCCACAGATAGGGTTGGAATAGGAATGATACGAGAGCAAAAGGAGTAGAATTCTCCATGTATCTGTCCTTGGGTCATTCTCAGAGTTCCACTCTTTTCTTAGTTGTTTGCTTTTTATGATTTTGCTCATTGCTCAGGCTCTGAATGTAGAACGCCATCCCTGTCACAGAAAACCGTTTTGTTCTTATTCCACAATATGCTGTCCAGGATCATTCCAGTGAGGCAGACCTCTCTGCTGTTTGGAGCTACTGCAGAAGGATTATGCCCTGCTAAGGCATCTTCACACCACTCTGGAGATGGAAAGAGGCCTCAAAGGAGTCAAAAATAGTTCCTAGAGTAATCCCCTAGTTCAGGACTGGGTTCAATGGCAGTATAGGTGTTCATACACAGCCCTCTGTGTAGTAGCAGCTGGAAGAGTGAGTGGAGGTGGGAGAGAATGGTCCAGCTGAGCTGGAGCACTCTTTCTTCTAGCTATTCTGGGCTGTAGATAGCTTGCTGGCAGCTATAGGGAAACTGCTTTATATTAGAACAGCTCCTACAGTAGCCAAGAATCTGCGAATAATTGGCCTCCTTTGTCTCCCCTTCCCCTTGGCTGTGCCTTCTGTGCTGAACCTCTCAGGAAGCACAGCACAGCACATCCTCAGCAGATCTAGGGCCGCTATATGTACCACAGAAAAGAAGCTTCTTAGCAGTGAACAGCCCACTATTATCCATTCAGTGTCTGGCTTAATTCTTCCAGCACTGATTTGGAGGCACCTATGACTGGGCCAAATCGTGAAGTATGGTCTTCGTTCAGCTTTTAACTCCAGCCTTGGTCAGGCAAATGCCCATGGAATGAAGACAGTACATTTGGCTAAACCAGTGTTTCCCAAACTTGGGACGCCGCTTGTTCAGGGAAAGCCCCTGGCAGGCCAGACTGGTTTGTTTACCTGCCGCGTCCACAGGTTCGGCCAATCGTGGCTCCCAGTGGCCGTGGTTCACCGCTCGAGGCCAATGGGGGCTGTGGGAAGGGCGGCCAGCATGTCCCTTGGCCCGCGCCGCTTCCCGCAGCCCCCATTGGCCTGGAGAGGCGAACTGCAGCCAGTGGGAGCCACAATCGGCCAAACCTGTGGACGCGGCAGGTAAACAAACCAGTCTGGCCTGCCAGGGGCTTTCCCTGAACAAGCGGCAGACTGGCTTTGAGAACCACTGCTCTGAAGTGTTTTTTCTTTAGTCAATAAAATAGATTGAATGATGAGTATTGTTTGTTCTGCCTGGAAGCATTCCTCATTCTATTTTTCCAGGGAAGAAGCAGATACATTGAAAAAGTGCTATGAGATATTTAAGAAACACAAATAGGAGATAGCTTTGACTTTAGGTCTCATCATCTGAAAGGCAGTAAGCGTGTCTAGTAGCACAGACATACCTCTCAACCTGCCTAAATGTGGAACATAATGTGTGAAAAAGACACAGAATAAGGGAGGAAGAATCACTTGTATTAAATATACACTGGGAATTATTCCTTCAGTGTGAATAACTTTTTCGAAAATTCCACTTACATAATTCTTTATTTCTGATACAAATAATTTTCAACCATTAAAATGATGGGACATCAAATCTGTGTGGGATGTAAGCAACTTTGGAAATAAAATGAATGAGATCCCCCTCAAATGAAGTATGGGAGCACAGAGCCCAACATATTGATTTAACACTCAGAGTAGAGGGCCACTTTCTGGAGCACAAGTACTACTTTCTACAATAGCTTGAATCTCCTTGGAAGTCTCTGTCCAGTCACCAAGTAGGCCAAGCTCTGCTTAAGCTATAAAATGTGATGAGAACACATAAATAGAGTGGCTGCAGGTCACATTGCTTTCTGTACTTGAAAACTGGCATGTTAACATTGGGTAGTGTGGTAGTAGCCAGGCCAAGGTACTAACAAACTTCAACAGGACTTTACTTTTTAAAGTGGAAACCTCTTTTCCAAGCTGCTGCTGCACCCTCAGTAGCTCTCTCAGCCTCTTCAACTCCTCCCCACTCCTTCCTGTTTCCTGTCCTTTCAGACTCCCAACAGCCAGTGCTCCCAATTCTAGTAATTACAAGCAACATCTAAACACCACATTCTCTCCTCTCTTAAACTCTCCCAGTTACAATAAACATTGTTGTTCTAACCACAGGAACAAATAAAAAACAAGGCGCTGTTGACAGAATTATTACACTAAAAACACTATAGATAGTCTCTAGTCCAGACAGGTTGTTGTCTGGGTCTGACAGGCCGTCTCTCAAGCCCCGATTCCAGTGCAATGTCTTGTTGTGTTGATACTATGGTGAAGTCATCCAATGCAGACTGGGTGTTGGCATAATCTCCTCTTGGTGCATAGGCAGGTGCAAGATAAGAAGCATTCCATACCCGCCCATCAGAAAGTCGATAGGAGGAAGGTCCCTTCTTCTCTATGATTTTAAGAGGAGCTGTGAATTTATGGTCCCCTTTGCATAAAATTCCAGGTTTTCGTATTCTAACGAAGGAACCACACTGAAACTTTGGTTCCCTTAAATCCACACAAAGGCAAATGCCTCCACCCTTCTTCTGCATCACTACTCTCGGTGAAACCCATTCCAAGGAGTTAATCTCTTCAATAATGTCCTCTTGAACAAGTTTTCTAAGTTCCTTTGAAACAGCTTCCCTGACTGAAAATGGTAAGCGCCATAATTTCTGTTGTACAGGCATCACATTATTCTGCATTTTAACTTTATGCAGAAACCCATAAGCACAGCCGAGTTTCTCCTCAACCTGGTGTTGGGTCCCAACTGAAACTGTTGTGTGTACCACAAGAGTGCTTTGCTGAGGAAGATCAATTCGTCCATTAACTGTCCTGAGATTTAAAGCAGCCAATAAATCTCTGCCAAGGATAGGAGTGCCTTTGCGGACAATGTAGAACTCTGCAGTTACACAGCAATCACCAAAAGTAACTATTGCTGGCAGGCAGCCACATACTGGAATATGGTTTTTCAAATAGCACATCAAGTGAAGCTTGGGTTCAGTCAGAGGCACATCTTTAAAGTAATGCAAATAGATGGAATCAGGTAGTATAGATACTGCTGAGCCAGTGTCCAACATTAGTTGAATAGAGTGTGATTTGCCTGAGGGTATGGCGGAAACATTTACCATGCACTTTATTTGTTCTGGAATATGTGCCACTGTGATTTTGTCCACGCTCAGCACAGTAACATCTGGTATTTTAACTGCATGCATCCGTTGATTGAATTGGCTGCTGCGACATACTTTAGCAAAATGCCCAATCTTTTTGGAATGATTGCACTGAGCTACTTTTGCCAGACATCCTGTGTAGCTTGCAAGGTGTTGTGGGGATCCACAGCGAAAGCATGCTTTTACTGTATTTTAAATTTGCTGATTTGGTAGTTTTTCATCAGTTTTCCTCTTGTAATTGTTTGTCTGCAGCGATAGTGAACTTTTCTGCAAAGGAGTCACAGCCTGGACTGTGCCTCCTGTATTCATGCTCTTTATTTTGGCTTCAGCTGTAGCTGACTCAATCTGGGTAGCAATGGTTATTGCTTTTTCTAGTGTAAGTTGCGGTTCTAGAAGTAAACCGTCTCTTACATGAAGCATGGTTGTTTTCTCAATGAGCTGGTCTCTAATCATCTCATCTGCCATATTCCCAAAGTCACAAGTTACAATCGGACTCCCCAGGGAAGCAATATACTGCATTATAGTCTCCCCTGGTTTCTGCTCACACTGGCGAAATCTGTAGCAATTAGCTACTACATTCACTTTTGGCACAAAAAAGTTCTTTAATGCAGTGAGTGCAGTCTCATATTTATCATCTGCAAGGGGAAAAGTGTAAAATATACGCTGCCCTTCTGCTCCAAGGCAGTGGATTAGCAGAGCATGCTTTCTTACTTCAGAAATCTCTGTAGCACTGATTGCAAGCAGATAAGTCTCAAACATATGGATCCAGGCAGTAAAAGCAATTTGAGGCTCACCTGGGCTTTGTAGAAAGGGTGCATGTGGGTTCAGAGACAGAAGATCCATCCTCGTCACCAAAATGTTGTAATAGCCAGACAAGGTACTAACAAACTTCAATAGGACTTTAAAAAATAAAGTGGAAACCTCTTTTCCAAGCTGCTGCTGCACCCTCAGTAGCTCTCCCTCAGCCTCTTCAACTCCTCCCCCCTCCTTCCTGTTTCCTGTCCTTTGAGACTCCCAACAGCCCGTGCTCTCAATTCTAGTAATTACAAGCAACATCTAAACACCACAAGTAGTTAACAGATTGCCAAACTCATGCTGATTAATTGTTAATATGAAAGCCTTTACATTAAGGAAAGGAATTGCTATCTGAAACTTCTTGAAGGGGTCTATTGTTTATAGATTTTTTGGAAGTGAATGAGAAAATGAATAAACTATATTCTTGCCTTCCTCTTATAAGTTATTCACAGAATGTTCCATTTTAATACAGTTTATGCCGTTACCAGCATTTTAGTGTTTCACTGTAGAAGGGAAAAATGAGCCCTTTATCATTCATATTGAAAAAAAAAACTTAAACTTTAATCTACTCAGTCAGTAACTGTTATTTGATCTTAAAGGATGGCACTCATAAACTATGGAACAGCAAGGAATAAAACATGCTTTATGGTGTAAATGTTACAGTGTGTCTTCTATTTACTGAAGGGGACAACATTACATAGATTCATTATAATGGATTTTAGTGGCACTTGCATTAAGCAGAATATTTTAATCCTAGATTAACTTCAATGAATGATGTACATGGTACCTTCTCCTTTTGTCCAAGTCTTCATTTTATTTGAATCAACATTATATGAAAAACTAGTGTCAGGACATACGCATATGCCAGCAGCGGTGAAGGGATTAATTAAGATTATCCCCATGGAAAGGAGGGACCATGTAGGTGTCGGGCAAGTTATGAGTAACTTGTATATGTGGTTTTGTAATTATTTTGGAGCACAAACTGTACTGCCCTCAATTCACAAGCTTAACTCGGATTGAGCAGCTTTTAATGCTCTGGGTACTTTTTGGCTCATTGTCCATTTCAAAGCATAAATTTCTGGTTACTACATATTGAAAAGAAACTCTTTTTCCCCCTATATATTTATCTTTGTTCCTTTCCCACCATCCCATGGTGTGAAGGGGTTGTAAAGCTGTCCTAACAGGGCAGCTGGGGATTCCCCATGTGTTTGTGACTCTCAGGCTTCTGAGGAACTGGCTCTGGTCTGGGGGAGTTTTTTTACTGTGGGATTATTGTAGGGAGTAGATAATTAAAACAAAAAACAGCTACCATGGCAACACCTGTTAGTATATGCAATTTTTGAGACTGAGCAAATGCTTGGGGATAGTTGGGGATTGGTCGTGCTTTGAGAAGTGGGTTGGACTAGATGACCTCCTGAGGTCCCTTCCAACCCTGATGTTCTATGATTCTATGATTATAGCACCTCATTGATATTACACTGTTGGAGAGAAATAGGTGTTGCAACAAACTGCAGACGTTTAAATATATATTTAAGATTGTTAACAAATATTTTGTAGAGCGGGTCAAAAGTCAGAGTATCCACACTACAGGAAATTCTGATATTTCAAACATTTATTTGGGGCCGAAAGATCAAAATGCCAAAATTTTTCACCAAATGGATAGTTCAGAAAAATTGATTTGGAAATGTCAAAGATTTTCTTTTCAATATTTTCTATCAGAATAAACATTTCCAAATCAGCCTGTCAAACAAAATCACAACCTTTTGTCTCAGCTGAATTTGAACTGTGTCAATTGCATCTAGTGATGTACTCAAGTCATGAGACTCCCATGATGCACCAGAGTGGTTCAATAAGAAAGGAGACTGTGGTACATCATGGGAGACGTACTCCAGCTAGGGAACCTGGCCTGTAGTGGAGAATGGGGTCATGAGAAACCTGAACTATGGCTCCCATGAGACAGCATGGCAGTTCAGGTTAACAAAGACTAATGCTAACCTGACCCAAAACAAATTTTTATTTTCCATTGGAAGAATTGAAAATAAATATCATCAACAAAATTGTAATTTTCCTGGAGAGGATTTTGATGACATGGAAATGATATTTTCCATTGGGTTTTTTCCATCAAAAATTTTTTTCAATTAGCCCTGTTCTCTAGTGGTTGGCTTACATACTGGAGGATATCTATGGAAAGAGTTATTATATTTTTTTAAAATAAAAATTAGATTAGGTGGAGTGTGCACCAGACATCAGAATTCTCTGGAACAATTGCTGCCATGAGATATCATTTTGGACAACTGCCCATTGTGTTCCCCAGAGGCTGTAATTTCTACATGTTCCCTACCTTTTCTGTGTGGGTCAAACACTTGAGTTTGAGCCCTGTTTAATACAGATTACCCTGGACTTCAGAAAAGCAGACTTTGACAATCTCAGGGAACTGATGGGCAGGATCCCCTGGGAGAATAACGTGAGGGGGAAAGGAGTCCAGGAGAGCTGGCTGTATTTTAAAGAATCCTTATTGAAGTTACAGGGACAAACCATCACGATGCGTAGAAAGAATAGTAAATATGGCAGGCGACCAGCTTGGCTTAACAGTGAAATCCCTGCTGATTTTAAACACAAAAAAGAAGCTTACAAGAAGTGGAAGATTGGACAAATGACCAGGGAAGAGTATAAAAATATTGCTCGGGCATGCAGGAGTGAAATCAGGAAGGCCAAATCACTGGAGTTGCACCTAGCAAGAGAAGTTAAGAGTAACAAGAAGGGTTTCTTCAGGTATGTTAGCAACAAGAAGAAAGTCAAGGAAAGTGTGGGCCCCCTACTGAATGAGGGAGGGAACCTAGTAACAGAGGATGTGGAAAAAGCTAATGTACTCAATGCTTTTTTTGCCTCTGTCCTCATGAACAAGGTCAGCTCCCAGACTGCTGCACTGGGCAGCACAGCATGGGGAAGAGGCAACCAGCCCTCTGTGAAGAAAGAAGTGGTTCGGGACTATTTAGAAAAGCTGGACGAGCACAAGTCCATGGGGCTGGATGCACTGCATCTGAGAGTGCTAAAGGAGTTGGCGGATGTGTTTGCAGAGCCATTGGCCATTATCTTTGAAAACTCATGATGATCGGGGTAGGTCCCAGACAACTGGAAAAAGGCTAATGTAGTGCCCATCTTTAAAAAAGGGAAGAAGGAGGATCCTGGGAACTACAGGCAAGTCAGCCTCACCTCAGTCCCTGGAAAAATCATGGAGCAGGTCCTCAAGGAATCAATTCTGAAGCATTTGGAGGAGAGGAAAGTGATCAGGAACAGCCAGCATGGATTCACCAAGGGCAAGACATGCCTGACTAATCTGATTGCCTTCTATGTCAAGATATCTGGCTCTGTGGATGAGGGGAAAGCAGTGGACGTGTTGTTCCTTGACTTTAGCAAAGCTTTTGACATGGTTTTCTATGAGGGTGGTGAAGCACTGCAATGGGTTGCCTAGGGAGGTGATGGAATCTCCTTCCTTAGTGGTTTTTAAGGTCAGGCTTCACAAAGCCCTGGCTGGGATGATTTATTTGGGGATTGGTCCTGCTTTGAGCGGGGGTTGGACTAGATGACCTCCTGAGGTCCCTTCCAACCCTGATATTCTATGGTTCTATGATTCATGGAAGGGTGTACTAAGGAAACATCTTTGGATGTTGCAAATGCTGCACTAAACTCAGTCCAGGCCCAAGATGAAGGGCTTGTATCCTGGATAGCTGCTATCCTTATGGATGCTACTGTACTGGGTCAAAACTTAGACCCATCTTTTTGGGAAGTCCTAAGTAAAGCAATGGAAGATGACCCAATAATGAAAGCAATTCTTGGAGCAAAAGCCAAAGGATACAGGCCACCAATATGGAAAAGATGCAGGGCAGGCCAGGTTTCTGCTTTATTGTGTGTGTGGGGGAAGTAGTGGGGGGGCACGGAACTGTACCTTGATAATGATAGTGTCATGTGATAAATGAATGGGGTAGCTTCTTTTTATGGACACCCAGCCAGCCAGTTAGCTATAAAGTCCCTCTTGGTGGCTGTTCTCTGCTTGCTTTACCTGTAAAGGGTTAAAAAGTCCCCAGGTAAAAGAAAGGGAGTGGCCACCTGACCAAAAGAGCCAATGGAATGGCTAGAACTTTTAAAATTTGGGGGACGGGGACGGGGGAGAAAGCTTTTCCTTTGTCCGTTGTTCTCTCTTGTCTGAAAAGAGACAGGGGCAGCAGGAATGCGGTAAAAAGTTTGGACCAGGTATGAAAAATAATCTTCCATACCTAGAATGATTCACTGGCACGCGGAATGTTTAGATAGATGTGAAGAGGTTTATTTCTTTATTTTGGCTTGTGGATTCCTCTGTGCTAAGATCAGGTATATTTGTTTTCTTTTGTAACATTAAGCTGGACCTCAAGGAGCCATTCCTGGTGTTTAACACTTTTCAGTTGCTCTATAAAATCTAGCAAAAGCCTAAGTTCCAGATGTATTTTCTTTCTTTTGTTTTTCAACAAAATTACCTTTTTTTAAGAACAGGATTGGATTTTTGGTGTCCTAAGTGGTTTGTGCATATGTTTTTCAATTAGCTGGTGGCAACAGCTGGGTTTCCCTTTTGTTTATTTTCTTTCTTGGCTTTGCCCAGGGGCCTCAGGGAAAACTTCCCACGTGAGTTTTTCCAGGATTTGCAAGAGGCAGTTTTTTTCACTTGGGTGGTGACCTTTACCAAGCCAAGGTCAGAGAAAAGCTGTAACCTTGGGAGTTTAATACAAGCCTGGAGTGGCAAGTATTAATTTTTTAAATCCTTGCGGGCCCCCACCTTCTGCACTCAAAGTGCCAGAGTGGGGAATCAGCCTTGATATTCCTTTATCACAAAACTACTACCTGCAACCAGTTGGTAGTACCTGAAAGGAACTAAAGCCAAGTCAGTGTATAGTTACAGGAAAACATGGGTCACCTTGGTGAAGACTGTTTGTTTCTATTGGCTGCATCTGAAGGAGGATATTGAGGACTGAGGATATTGAGTCAGGTCTGTCAATGCCTGCAAGCAATATACCAAAGCCCCATTATGTCTTATTGATACTATGGAACCGTTTGAGCTAGCTTCAACTGATTTTCTTCACTTTGAGAAAAGCATCAGGGGTTCTAAGTATATCCTGATTGTTACAGACCACTTTACCCAGTTTGCACAGGCTTATCCCACAAGGAACAAACCTGGGAAAACTGCAGCTGACAAAATTTTGAATAATTTGTTTTGAAATTTGTAGTTCCTAAATGAATTCACCATGACCACAGTGGAGAATTTGAAAACCAGATGTTCCATAGGCTGCAGCTGTATTGCCAGATTGTGGGATTGAGAAAACCCCCATATCATCCTGAGAAAAATGGGTAAACTGAGTGAATTGCTAGTAATGTTCTATTAATGTTGAGAATGCTCCCTGAAGACCAGAAATCGAATTAGTCTTTAAACATGCTTATATATGCTTATATCTGTACATATAAGAAAACAACAGGATTATCTCTAGTCTACCTTTTTTTATGGGAGGGCTTCTTGTTTGCCAATAGACATTATATTTTACTTAATGAGAAAGCAGTGAAGAACTGTGATTAAAAGTGGAAAGCATGGGTAGGAGACGCTTTTGATTTAGTCAACGAACACTTCAGAAAGTCTGCTGCCACAAACAAGGATTACCATCATAGCACTGCTCAAAATATCACTACTTCCCCAGGAGAGCATGTTCTTTTTTCTGGAATTTGTCAGTGTGTGTGGGGACCTGCAAAACCAAAAGCCTGTTGGGGAAAAAGCAGATTTATACTATTACCAAAAAAATGGGGGATCAGCCAGTATACAAAGTAGTCCCAGAGAATCAGCAGGGAAGGGCAGTACCTTGCAAAAACGTGTGCGTTAAGGACACACCTGCCATTGCTTCAGTCATCATACAAATATTCTGAAACATTGTCACTGTTTCAGGACACACATTAGGGGCCACTAATGTGTGTCAGAGCCACACAAAAAAAAGACCTTAAATGGTAAATTCTTCTGAAACTAACATCTCTTTAAATCCCCTTCTGCAGAACAGAGAGGAAACAGGCAGTAGGAAAAAGAAAAGAAGCCTGCCCGTACACTGATTATGCCACTCTCAAATAAACCAGGAAATCATGTAATTGCAAGACATTGCATGATCTTTAAACAGAACTATCAAGAAAACCAGATGACAAGTGTGAGGTTCCACAAATTGCAGTCCTGAGGAATCTAAACACAAAGTACTGGGAACTAAAATTATAGGTCATTATTGGAGTAATGTGATTGGGACCCCTGTTGTGCAAAAAAATAGAAAGATATGTTTTTTGCCTCAAAGAAAGTACAATCTGAGGGCTCAGTTGTGGAGTTATAAGTAAAGGCAGCACATAACTGGGACAGTGCAGCTATGTTGAAAGTCATAATTTGGTCTTTGTTCTGCCGTTTCTCTACCCTTTGTCACCTGGAACAGATCTCTTGCCCCTTATATGACAGCTGCACTGTCATGTCATCTTGGAGAAGAGGTGGGGTCAAGACTCTATTGAACTTACTGAGTTTTAGTAACCCAATAGATGCTCTGATCGAATTTACAGTGCTCAGTATCAAAGACCATGGTGCACATGAGTGTTATTTATAACAGCAAAACTAACCATTTACACAGCTTGCAAAGGATTAGGCCTGTATTATACAAAGAGACAGTTAAAGCATCTGAGTGAAACATTAATATTCCTCTAAGCTTAATTTTTTTTTAAGGAGACCTTTGTGCTACTTTTGCTGAGACTAGGCTGTTGTGTTTCAGAGAAGCTGATCTCTCCATTGAATTTTAAAACAAATCACTGTGTACCTAAACTATCTTTCTATCTATTACTTGTTTTATGGTACTGATTAATTTTTCTGTCATTCTATAAATTATAAATGTAAAGAGAGAACTCCTTTGCTTTTGCTGCAGGCAGTGTTTTGATATTGCAAGCCTTATGTCTAAACCCTGATAAGAATTGTAGGGTAGATGTATTATGCCCTCTCTTTCTCTTCTCAAAGGAGCTTCTGAAGTCTGGGCAAGAAACAAAATATTTCTGTTTCAACATGGGAGTCTAGGAACGGTCTTTCAAAGCACTCAGTGTTTTCCACTTTCATACGCAGAAAGCAAATGACCTCTCAGAACACAATCAGATACATTACTGCAGAGTATCTCCCACACACCAATGACCTCCTCTATAGAGGGAAAGGAAAGTGAAGTAGAATGCTGCTGTAATATGAGGAAACTGCAGTTGTCATGCTAAACTGTGGGCTGAGTGCAACTTGAAACATCACAAGATAACCGTGGGCTCTAGTTAATCAAGTATGACATGTAAGGAAAGAGTAAAATCACCATACTCAGCAGAATAAGACAGACCATTTAAAATGGTAATACAATCAGTCATCTCATTTCAACACTGACACCCTTCAGCATTTGCTCATGTCAGTCATCTTGTGCAGATTGTCAGCTGAGTATCAAAACAAGCATGACAGGCAAATAAATATGAGTCTGAGCAAATATTCTCCTGCAGGAATCAAAGACAAATATTCTCCTGACAGGAACTCTCTGATACTGATGATTGAGTTTTTATTCTGTGACTAGATTGCCTGGGTTATTCCTTGCCAGGCCATGCATTTCAGATGGCTTATATAGATTTCTGGTAAAACTCCTCAAATCACATCTGTGTTTTAGGAAAATAAGTTTAACCCCTCGTATTACACTGGACAGCTCCCCAAATGATGCTTTCTAAAGCAATTTTGGGTGCATGTTTCTGGCTTAATACTAAGAATGCATTGGGTAGGGTTTAAATAGATGAGCTAGAGAGTAAGGATACAGGCAAAAACAACCTGAGCTGGTGCTGTCATGTTTCTCTACTATCTCAAATGAGTTAGTCAGGATTAGGTGGGAAGCTAATGAGTTTCATGTAAAGAGTGGGGTTGAGTTGGGAACCCTAATGCTCAAGGATATATAAACTTTGTCACCGGTCTTCATGAGTGTGGATTTGCTACAGGCTTGGGGCTTGATCTGGTGAACATTAATATACTGTTGGATTGTGTGTACTGGCATTGTATGTGAAGTTATGGAGTATTGCTATGTGTTACTGAAATATATTGTGAGATTAGGAATGCCCACAGCTGACCTTTTGGTTGCAATAAAGGAGCAGCCATTAATGCCTCATCAAGAAGAATCCAGAAGACAAAGACTTGGAACTAGGGAGATTGAACTCCCCTCCATCCAGGGACCAGTCCGTGTATTGAGGAACTGTAAACTGCCTGTATCATCTGTTAGGGTGAGAGACTGCTTGAATCAAATCTTGCTTAGTCTGTTAAAGTTAGAATTTAGACTCCATTTCTATTTTTATTTCTTAGGTAACCAAATTTGATCTCTATGCCTGCTACTTATATCACTTAAAATTTGTCTTTCTGTAGTTAATAGACCGGTTTTATATTTTACCTAAAACAGTGTGTTTTGGTTGAAGTGCTTGGGGAATCTCCACTCAGATTACAAAGGCTAGTGCATGTCTACTTTCCTTTGAAGAAGTGGCAAACTTATTAATGAGCTTGCACTGTCCAAGGGAATCTTCAGCAGTGTAAGCTGGTACATTTCTCAGGTGCAAGGCTGGGAGCTGGGGTGATTTGCTGGTGCCTCTCTCTGTATGATTCATGAGCGGCTTAGGGAGCATTCATGTAATGCAGCGGGATGTGGAGCTCCACATGCTGATGACAGAGTGATCACAGTGCCTGCCGGGGTGTTGCTGCTTGTCACTGGCATAGCTTTCTGAGATACAATCCAGGCTAGAGAGTTAAGGGAGCACAGTGGTCCCACAGTTGTGTTGCTCCAGGAGCTGTCCAGGAAGCAGATTGTGACTTCACTGCACAGCTAACCCAGGTGCTTACCTGGATTTTCACCCAAACCCCATTACCATCCACACAAACACCCAAGTTTGGAGGTGCTTTAAAACTAGTTTATTTGGATGGGGGTGTGGATTAGAACTTCAGCTCCACTTTGACGTAGGCTGGAACCTTACTCAATTGCCAATAGACCTCCAATGCCTTCCCACAATTGCCCCTCTTCCCCAAAACACAGACAAGTTCTCTTGCAATTGGCTGGGAAAGAGTCCTAGAGTGTCAGCACAAAGAGCCAAGGGATATGTCCCCAAACACACCCTAGTGCAGAAAGAGTGAAGATACAGAAACTCCAATATGGCTTTGCTGTGAGAATGGTCATGCCTAGGGTAGGCTAATCCAGGTGCTCAGACCCAGAGTCTGATCCCTGGGATAATGCTGCAGTCAGCCATATAGTTAAATTGTACCCAGAAAATCTGATTTTAGATATGGGGGAGGGGAGGTCATTGTGTTTACGGGTGTGTGAGCCTCAAACATGTTGGATTGAGGTTCTAGTTAGGATAAACATCCAAAAGCTCAGATGCTTTCCTAAACTATCTGAACATCACGAATTTCCAAAATTGGCCTGGAAATCTCATTAGAACAGGTTTTCTTATGAGAATATATAGCTCTTGTGCTTCAAATGCTGCCTGGAAATAGTGTGATAACAGCTATTCTCCTGGTGTTTCTGCATTTCTCATTCTGCCCCAGCAGGAAACCAGCAGTACAAATCACTTATTTCAGAACCTCAAAGGAGATTCTACTGAAGCTCAGTTCTGGAAATAGGTGAAGATCCAAGGGGGGTTATTTTTTCTACCCAAATCTAATTCCTCCTTCCCTCATTTTCTTTGCAAGTGGCTCTAAAGGCAATATTTGGATGTGAACAACCCAAATTGTACAACTCTGCTCAAGGTATTATGTAGGTATATTTTACACAGGCATAAAAATCATATTTAAATCACTAGGAATTATACCTCTCTAATTACTAGTTAAAAGTAGAATTAAGGACTCCACTGGGAATTGTACATGCACAGGGAGAAGAAATAGCCCCTGGTACATTTCTATTCCTCCCTCCTCCTCCCCTGATTCCCCCCCTCTCCCCCCGCGCACACATTCTGGAGAAGTAAAACAAGTATTAGCTAAAAATAAATTTTAAATGACAAAGAGCAAATATTGGACATGAATAGTTCTTAAAATGCTTTCACCATTGGCTTTGAGTTTAATGAAGAGTGTACTGTGTATAGACTTGACATTCGGGGAAGCAGGCCCTAGCCACATTGTGGTAGATCTGAGTACTGCAGAGAAGTTGAAGGACTAACTGAACACACTGTCAATCTCATAACTGGAACTAAGTGCGAACGTCAATGTGTCTTACTGATGCCAGCCTATGTCAAAGGCTTAACACACTATTTTGAAGTTATCGTTCATATTCAGAAGTGTGATTTGAGTTGCTGCTTGAGACTGTAGTTCAGCTATTTGACTGTTATTACTTTATTATAGTCGGTGTGTATGTGTGTATGTTTGTGTGTGTGTGTGTATATGTATGTATATGTGTGTATGTGTATATATATATAATCACTGCTTAAATGTATTGTCTTAAGAGCTGCATAATGTTCATATGATCTGATGGCTGATTTGACTTTAGTCAGTGAGCAAACTTTAACCTATGACTGCTCTAGTGATACACAGTATTCAAAG
The DNA here is from genome assembly GCF_965152275.1 of Natator depressus. Taxonomy (NCBI): domain Eukaryota; kingdom Metazoa; phylum Chordata; order Testudines; family Cheloniidae; genus Natator; species Natator depressus. Next base: position 68,288,439 of record NC_134237.1, on the reverse strand, counting down.
AGTGGACACACTAACATACCTCTTCTCCCTCCCCCAACTCTTTTCCTATCTCTCAATAACAATGAAACACTAGCCTTTCTGAGATTCGATAAATGATAGATAATCCATCAAAAGCTCAAATAATTTGAGGTAAGTTTTGGATAAACACATAAATATCAGTGTTGAGCTAAAGCAACCCTGCAAACCTTGTTGTGAGGCTCACCATCACTATGGCCCCTGACAATAAGAGGATGTTTTGCCTAATTATATACAGAAATTTTATACCAGATTTTTAGGAAGGTTTTGCAAACTCTGGATTTGTTAATTGATTTGAAATGAATGTGAAAATACTAATTTGCATAGGTTTATTTGTATCCTTAAGTAGTTCTGAATAAAGTTAATAGCACTGAGTAAAATTCAATCTTTAAAAAATCTTCCTCACAATTCCTGAGACTTCTCATTCTCACCAGAGATCTTCTATCCCAAAGAAAACTAGAGTGACCTCTCTCTTTCGTCATAAGAAGGAAGCATGGGAAGATCATGTAAATTTAGAGCTGCCCAGGGCTAGATCTAATTTATGCAAATTTTTTGTGACCCCCCAATTTTTTCAGGAGGAAAATGTTCACAGAGTATTAAGGAAATTCCATACCTTGTGGTTCAATCACCATCATTGTGCCAACTGCTCATTCATCCTTTGTGCCAATGGTCTGAGCTCTGAATTGTGCATGGTTATCGTGCTAAATGAAAATCAAGTTCACATCCTTTAAATAAGTGTGCTATTAGACATCGACCTGTTTTAATTGCAGTATTCAAAAATCTGTCTTGGCTATGCCATGTTAATGCCAGTAAGACAAGGACTTTATAGTTGTGTTCTCAACTGTGGTAATAGTAGTGCATTTCAACTCTCTATACAGATTCCATCTGCTGTTAATGCTGTAGTAATTTTTTTCATTGCGATAGCACCTAGGGCCCTAGATCAAGACCCCATTACATAAGACCAGCTGTACTGTGTCAAACCGATGTTCCACCTAGCCCAGTATGCTATCTTCCAGCAGATCCCAGTGCCTGATGTTTCAGAGGGAATGAACAGCAGAGGGCAATTGTGAGTGATCCATCCTCTGCTGTCTAGTCCCACCTTCTGGCAGTTGCAGGTTTAGGGACACACAAAGCATGGGGTTACATCCCTGACAATCTTAGTTAATAGCCATTGACGGATGTATCCTCCATGAACTTATTGTAATTTTTTTATGAACTCAGTTATACTTTTGGCCTTCACAACATCCCATGGCAATGAGTTCCACAGGTTGAGTATGCATTGTGTGCAAAAGAAATTCCTTAAGTTTGTTTTAAAAATTCCGCCTATTAATTTCATTGGGTGCCCCTTGATGTTTGTATTGTGTGAAAGGATAAATAATACTTCCCTCTTCACTTTCATCATACCATTCATGATTTAAAGACTTCTATCATATCCCACTTAGTTGTCATTTTTCTAAAATAAATAGCCCCACTCTTTAATCTCTCCTCATACAGAAGCTGTTCCATATCCCTAATCATTTTTGTTGCCCTTCTTTGTACCTTTCCAGTTGTAATATCTTTTTTGAGATGGGGTGACCAGAACTGCATGCAGTGTTCAAGGTTTGTGTGTGTGTACCATGTATTTATATAGTGGCATTATTATATTTTATTATCTATCCCTTTCCTAATGGTTCCCAACATTCTGTTAGATTTGGGTTTTTTTATTGCTATTGCACATTGAGCAGATGTTTTCAGAAAAATATCCATGATTACTTCAAGATCTTTCTTGATTGGCAACAACTAACTTAGACCCCCATCATTTTATATATAGTTGGAATTATGTTTTCCAATATGCATTACTTTGCACATACCAACACAGAATTTCATCTTGCTAGGTGCTGTACAAACACAGAACAGAAAGAGAATCCTTATCCCAAAAAACTTAGAAAGCTACTTAGATTCATTAGTATTAGTTGCTATGCACTGGACTTATCTTATTCTCATACAGAGTCGAAGATAAAGATTTGAAATAGTTTGTGCTTACTTTCATACTATCTGAATGACTTCACTATATTTCTGGAATTCTAAATATTTGCCTTTTATTTCCTGTGGTTTGACAGGACTGACACCATCTCTTATATACTATTGCCCTTTTTTGGCCTGGGTGGCTAGTCAAAGTTCAGGGAACTGGGATGTTCTTATTGGGAGTAAAAATTGACAGTGGAGTCTGGTATCTTCTTGATGCAATCTTGTTTGTTTACAAGGAATGTGCAAGGCCCCACTTCTCTAAATATAGAAGAACAAGAAACATAAGAATAGTTTCTTAGTACAGCCCCAAAGCCTCTTTAGCCAACACATGATCCAAAAACCCCCCACTCTCTCTAGCTTTTTCCAGGGTCATACACTGTGCTGCTTGGATTTCTGTGTCTTTACTTCTGAATCTGTTTCTGTACTCTGATTTGTGTCTGCACTGTACCCATCTTTTTTATATACATACACAGGTCAGAACAAATACTGAGTGGAATCCTTCACCCACGTGGTGCTAGTTTCTGGACAGACACTATGGGGCCTTGTTTAAGGTGTGGCCCCTTAAATGTCCCTCTCAACTATATTGATCAAGGATGTATTCTGACATCAGGCTTGACTCAACCCATAGCATGTATTCAGTTATATTTTAAGAACTCAACCTCACTGAAAAGGACAAACTCAAACATTTTCATGCTGGTATTCTTTGGTTAAGAAGAGGTGAATACAAGGTTTGATTTTTATTCTCTATAGTTTTTTACACTGTTTTCATCACCATGGTATCTGAGCACCTTCGTTTAGTACATTAAGCAACATGACTAACAAATGTTACAAATGGTACATTCTCTCACATCCTCTCCCCAAAGGGAGAATTGTGTGTACAGTGTAATATATTGTTTTGGTAGGGTTTTTTTTTTAAATGTACTACTGTGAGTGTTAGAGAAGGCAAGGTAGGAGATATGTACCTTGTACTTGGAGTAGAAGTTAGTAAGGTTTATGATAGTCCTAAGAGCCTGTGGAAGACTGGCCCCTGAGAAAGAACTGTCATGTACAGATGAGCTTTAACGTTGTGGTAGAAAGTTCCAGTGCCTGAGGAGTGGAATTGTCAACCTCAGTCTTCATGCCAGATGTCCCCTTACACACATGCATAAACAGGTGTGTGCGCAGACCCAAACAGACACACACACACACAATCAAGAATCTATGGTATGGCTTCTGACTGTATCTTAGAAAAAATTAAAAATAGATGTTCAAAGGTGTATTAGTATGAAAGCCAGCAACAGCTCCCAGACTACTGCACTGGGCAGCACAGTATGGGGAGGAGGTGACCAGCCCTCTGTGGAGAAAGAAGTGGTTCAGGACTATTTAGAAAAGCTGGACGAGCACAAGTCCATGGGGCCAGATGCACTGCATCCGATGGTGCTAAAAGAGTTGGCAGATGTGATTGCAGAGCCATTGGCCATTATCTTGGAAAACTCATGGTGATCGGGGGAGGTCCTGGATGACTGGGAAAAGGCTAATGTAGTGCCCATCTTTAAAAAAGGGAAGAAGAGGATCCTGGGAACTACAGGCAAGTCAGCCTCACCTCAGTCCCTGGAAAAATCATGGAGCAGGTCCTAAAGGAATCAATTCTGAAGCACTTAGAGGAGAGGAAAGTGATCAGAACAGTCAGCATGGATTCACCAAGGGCAAGTCATGCCTGATGAACCTAATTGCCTTCTATGTTGAGAACTATCTCTGTGGATGAGGGGAAAGCAGTGGATGTGTTATTCCTTGACTTTAGCAAAGCTTTTGATACGGTCTCCCACAGTATTCTTGCCAGCAAGTTAATGAAGTATGTATGGGCTGGATGAATGGACTATAAGGTGGATAGAAAGCTGGCTAGATCATCAGGCTCAACAGGTAGTGATCAATGGCTCCATGTCTAGCTGGCAGCCGGTATCAAGTGGAGTGCCCCAAGGGTCGGTCCTGGGGCCAGTTTTGTTCAATATCTTCATTAATGTTCTGGAGGATGGCGTGGATTGCACCCTCAGCAAGTTTGCAGATGACACTAAACTGAGAGGAGAGGTAGATACGCTGGAGGGTAGGGTTAGGATACAAAGGGCCCTAGACAAATTAGAGGATTGGGCCAAAAGAAATCTGAGGTTCAACAAAGACAAGTGCAGAGTCCTGCACTTAGGACGGAAGAATCCCATGCACCGCTACAGACTAGGGATCGAATGGCTAGGCAGCAGTTCTGCAGAAAAGGACTAGGGGTTACAGTGGACGAGAAGCTGGTTATGAGTCAACAGTGTGCCATTGTTGCCAAGAAGGCCAATGGCATTTTGGGCTGTATAAGTAGGAGCATTGCCAGCAGATCGAGGGACGTGATCGTTCCCCTCTATTCGACATTGGTGAGGGCTCATCTGGAGTACAGTGTCCAGTTTTGGGCCCCACACTACAAGAAGGATGTGGAAAAATTGGAAAGAGTCCAGTGGAGGTCAACAAAAATGAGTAGGGGGCTGGAGCACGACTTATGAGGAGAGGCTGAGGGAACTGGGATTGTTTAGTCTGCAGAAGAGAAGAACGAGGGGGGATTTGATAGCTGCTTTCAACTACCTGAAAGGAGGTTCCAAAGAGGATGGATCTAGACTGTTCTCAGTGGTAGCTGATGACAGAACAAGGGGTAATGGTCTCAAGTTGCAGTGGGGGAGGTTTTGGTTGGATATTAGGAAAAACTTTTTCACTAGGAGGGTGGTGAAGCACTGCAATGGGTTGCCTAGGGAGGTGATGGAATCTCCTTCCTTAGTGGTTTTTAAGGTCAGGCTTGACAAAGCCCTGGCTGGGTTGATTTATTTGGGGATTGGTCCTGCTTTGAGCAGGGGGTTGGACTAGATGATTCCTTCCAACCCTGATATTTTATGATTCTATAACTCAAACCAGTTTAATTTATTCTTGCTTTCTAATTCTTAGCTAAAGTAATTACTGTAGAGAACAGACTAAGAAGTACACACTGCTGCCTTTCTTCTAGCATAAGAAAATTAAGCAGGTCCTAGAAAGCACCTTCCAAATAGTATAGGACTCCCCAGGTCTTGAGATATTATTAACATTCCCAATTTACTTTCACTTTCCTTTGTCTAGCCACATAGTCTCACTCAGAGGCAGTTTTAAAACCTCAGAATTGTACTCCTTTGAACACATTTCCTCTGGAAATTATATTGCTTGCTTATTATTCTGTACAATCTATAAAGATATCTGTTATATGGAGTCAAAGGCCCCTGTTCCATGGAGGGACTGTTATTGATGGGACACCAAGGAACAGGTGGAGCTAGGCTGAAAACAGCTGAGCCATGTGGACAGAGCAATGCACAGTGTTTAATAATGTTTCACTTGTTCAACTTCACATCCATTCAGCTTCACTTTTTGCTAATGAGACATGGTGGTAGCATTGAGACTGAGTTCTCTGCAGTGCCGCAGCTGGCAGTATGAGCCATGGAACTTGGTCTGAAGCCTTGCAGACCCCTTGATTTTGCAGACATGCATCTAGCCCAGCAGTTGGCCTGGTGGAAGGAGGCATTTAAGCTGTAAACAGAGCTGGCCAGTCAGGAGTAAGGCAAGAGCAGGAATGTAAAACTGTTACCTGTACAAGGCAGAGAGGGCTGCAGCCCTCTGAAGCTCACCACGATCTCAAGCCTCATAGCAGTACTAGGGTCTCTGTAAGCCTTTTGCTCCCAAAGCAGAAAAAAATGGAGTAGCACTTTTCACTGGAGACCAATCCAAATGGAGGGGGATAGATCCCTGTATTACTGCATTATGCACACTGAGTTATATGCCATTTTGGAGACTTCACAGACTTCTTGAATTGCAACAGGCACTTGAGATCACCACCTGTGGGAGTGACTGCGCTGGGAAGGCAATCTCACATTAGACAGATGCTTAGACATGGGGCGTATAGGAGAAGCCTCAAGAGAATGGATGAAAGCCCTAGGAGGCACCGTACCCCAAAAAGTACATGCAGCGAAGGAAAGCAGGTACCCAAGATTCCATACTCTTAGTGAGAGGTATTTACTGTGGGAAACAGCATGAGCAGTTAAAGGAGAAGTGCTTAATACTAGGAAAGCATTGAAAGGAATGTGTCAAGTTAAACCATTTTAGCAGTGTGTGAAAGAGCAGAGGAAGGTCTCAGAAAGATCCACTTACGCTTGTACCATGGGGTGATGGCACATTAGATGGCACTGGTGACATCACGAGTCTTTCTTTGAGTCCAAGACTGTGTCAGGTTCTGGCTGTCAGGACAGGAAAGCAACAAGGTACAATACCAACTTCGATGCATACAACAATGTCCTAGAGAAACACCTTGTGCAACTTCAGCTGGATACTGGGGTCTCCTGCAATGTGATTCCTGGGTTGAAATGGACTTGAACAACTCATTACAAAAATCAGGAGCAATCTAATAATGCTCAATGAGAGCATAATGCAGCCAGTAGGCAAATGTGACCTCATAGTAACTAACCCAAAAAATAACAGATGATGCCACCTCCGGTTTATGGTAGAAGATGGCAAGAACCCCAGGTCCTTCTTGAGAATACTGCCATACAAGCCATGGATCTCATTAGGTTGCAATGTCATAATTTTATAGCTACTGTGCAAGAAGCAAAAGGGGGAGTCTCGCTGAGACAACTAAAAACATATGGAGCTGTTTTTAAAGGGGACTGGTGCCTCAAAGGAAAGCTGCTGTGGTTGGAAATAGACCACACAGTGGAACCTGTGTGCTTGCACAAAAGAAAATTCCAGTGGAACTACATAAACCTGTACACTAGGAGTTAAGCCTGCAGAGAAAGGGTATTAGCACCTGTAGGCACGCCAGTGCAATCTAGGTAAGCATCGTGTGGTGGCAAAGAAGCCTCTAGCAAAATTTGTGGCTACATAGGTCTAAAGCCACTGAAACAAGTATTGAAAAGATGCCACTGACCACAATTGATGACAACTTGCCAGAAGTTTCCAAAGCCAGAATTTTAGAGTCTCTGGTGTGAGGGAATGGGTTTTGGCACATAAGCCTAGATAAACAGTGCAGCCTGCTGGTGACCTTCACAACATCATATAGTCACTACAGACAGCTGTGCATGGCAATGGGCATAAGCTCAGCACCAGAGATGTTCCAGAGAAGACTCACCCAAACACTGGAAGGACTGCCTGATGTGAAAATAACTGCAGATCAGATCCTTTTGTAGGTGAAGGGAGCAATGATACAGAAGTTGAATGAGACCATGACAGAGAACTACAAGCTTTTCTACAATGATGAAAGGACAAGAACATAAAACTCAACCCAGAAAAATTGTGACTTAACATTAGGTGACATACATTGAACATCTACTGAAAGCAAATCCCAACAAGATCAAGGTAGATAGACATGCCAACTCCGGTGGATGTGAAAGCAGCACAGCACTTCATAGAAATAATAAATTTTCTGTGAAAGTTGTGTCCACATGTGGCTGCAGTAGAGGAACCCATATGTCATCTCACAAGGCAGGCTGTTGAGTGGGACTGGGCAAGAACCCCAGTGGCAGTCACTGGACATGCTGAAACAAATAAGAGGTGCCCCAGTCCTGAAGTACTACCAGCCAGGAGAGCCATTGACACTGCAGTGTGATGGGAAAGGATTGGGTGTAGCTCTCTTCAGAGCAGCTTATAGTTTATGCCAGCAGAGCTCTGACAGAAACTGAAGAGTGGGACACCCAAATAGAAAAAATTGGCTGTGGTATTTGGACTGGACGAACTCCATCAATACACCTATGGCCATCCAGTAATAGTTCAATCAAACCAAACACCCTAGAGACAATCATGGCAATGGCCATTCCTAGTGCTCCAAAAGAGATGGTAGATGGCAGCATGCACTGCCAGGTAGAGATCAGATATTGTCCAGGATGATTACTGAGACCCTGAGCAGGGCATATATACTTCTCAGTGAGTTGGGGAAGGGGATCAGGATACTGAATCCATTAACATGATGCACCAGTTCTAACACTTCTGTGCTTCTGTGGCTGTAGCAGCTCTTTCTTTGTGTTGTTCTGTGGGAAAACTTGACTGACTGTCCGGTTGTGCTGTCCCAGGAATTGCTGCAGCCCATCAACACATCCAGCCAAAATCGTCTTTTGGGTCTGCATTCTCCTGGAAACTAGAGCCAGTAACATGGAGAAGTCACCGTTTGAAGAATTTGTCCTACATGTGCTTTCACTCCTGTGCCAGGAAATGGAGAGAATATCCATGAGACTGTGATGGACACGCCAGTGGTGTTTTCTGATCTACCTAAGTCCTCTTTGAGGAGAGGACAATAGAGACATGGCAGACCCAAACGGACTGCTGTTCACAATTCTCAGTATAGTTACTAATGCCCCCTACTTACCATGGATTCTGGAGCAGGCCCACAAGCACAAATTGGTGGGATCACATCATGCTGACCTGGGATGATCATCAGTGGCTCCAGAACTTTAGCATGAAGAACATAAGAATGGCCCTACTGGGTCAGACCGAAGGTCTGTCTAGCCCAGTATCCTGTCTAGCAACAGTGGCCAGTGCCAGGTGCCCCAGAGGGAATGAAGAGAACAGGTAATCATCAAGTGATCCATCCCCTGTTGCTCATTCCCACCTTCTGGCAAACAGCGGCTAGGGACACCATCCCTGCCCATCCTGGCTAATAGCCATTGATGGACCTATCCTTCATGAATTGATCTAGTTCTTTTTTGAATCCTGTTATGGTCTTGGCCTTCACAACATCCTCTGGCAAGGAGTTCCACAGGTTGACTGTGCGTTGTGTGACGAAATACTTCCTTTTGTTTGTTTTTAACCTGCTGCCTATTAATTTTCATGTTGTGACCCCAAGTTCTTGTGTTATGAGAAGTAGTAAACACTTCTTTATCTACTGTCTCTACATCAGTCATGATTTTATAGACCTCAATCAAACTTTAGCCATCTCTTTTCCAAGCTGAAAAGTCCCAGTCTTATTAATCTCTCCTCACACGGAAGCCTTTCCATACCCCTAATAATTTTTGTTGCCCTTTTCTGAACCTGTTCCAATTCAATATATCTTTTATGAGATGGGGTGACCACATCTGCACACAGTATTCAAGATGTGGGCATACCATGGATTTATATAGAGGCAACATGATATTTTCTGTCCTATTATCTATCCCTTTCTTAATTATTCCCAGCATTCTGTTTGCTTTTTTGACTGCCCCTGCACATAGAGTGGATGTTTTCAGAGAACTATCCACAATGATTCCAAGATCTCTTTCTTGAGTGGTAACAGCTAATTTAGACCCCAACATTTTATATGTATAGTTGGGATTATGCTTTCCAATGTGCACTACTTTGCATTTATCAACATGAAACTTCATCTGCCATTTTGTTGCCCAGTCACCCAGTTTTGAGAGATCCTTTTGTAGGTCTTCACAGTCTACCTGGGTTTTAACTATCTTTAGTAATTTTGTATCATCTGCAAATTTTGCCACCTCACTGTTTACCCCTTTTTCCAAATCATTTATGAACATGTTGAATAGGACTGGTCCCAGAACAGACACCTGGGGGACACCACTATTTACCTTTCTCCATTCTGAATACTGACCATTTATACCTACCCTTTGTTTCCTATCTTTCAACCAGTTACCAATCCATAAGAGCACCTTCCCTCTTATCCCATGGCAGCTTACTTTGCATAAGAGCCTTTGGTGATAGACCTTGTCAAAGGCTTTCTGAAAATCTCAGTACACTGTATCCACTGGATCCCCTTGGCCCACATGCTTGTTGACCCCCTCAGAGAATTCTAGTAGATTGGTGAGGCATGATTTCCCTTTAGTAAAACTATGCTGACTCTTCCTCAACAAATTATGTTCATCTATATGTCTGACAACATTGTTCTTTATTATAGTTTCAACCAGTTTGCCCAGTACTGAAGTCAGGTTTACAGGCCTGTAATTGCCGGGATCACCTCTGGAGCCCTTTTTAAAAGTTGGCATCACATTAGCTATCCTCCAGTCATCTGGTACAGAAGCCGATTTAAATGATAGGTTACAGACTACAATTAGCAGTTCTGAAGGAACTCAAATGTGAAATTGCAGAACTCTTGGGTGAATACCATCTGGTCCAGGTGACTTATTGCTGTTTAATTTATCAATTTGTTCTAAAACCTCTTCTAATGATACCTCAATCTGGGCCAGTTCCTCAGATCTGTCACCTAAAAAGAATGGCTCAGGTTTGGGAATCTCCCTCACATCCTCAGCCATGAAGACCGATACAAACAATTAATTTAGTTTCTCCACAATGGCCTTATTGTCCTTGAGTGCTCCTTTAGCACCCCGATCGTCCAGTGGCCCCAATGGTTGTTTAGCAGGCTTCCTTTTTCTGATGTACTTAAAAAAATTGCTCTTAGTCTTTGGCTAATTTTCCTCAAATTCTTTTTTGGCCTTCCTAATTGTATTTTTACACTTCAGTTGCCAGCATTTATGCTCCTTTTTATTTTCCTCACTAGGATTTAACTTCCACTTTTTAAAAGATGCCTTTTTGCCCCTCTCTGCTTCTTTTACTTTGTTGTTTAGTCACGGTGGCTCTCTTTTGGTTCTCTTACCATGTTTTTTTTAATTTGGGGTATACGTTTAAGTTAAGCCTGTATTACGGTGTCTTTAAGAAGTTTCCACGCAGCTTGCAGAGATTTCACTTTTGGCGCTGTACCCTTTAATTTCTGTTTAACCTCCTCATTTTTGTGTAGCTCCCCTTTCTGAAATTAAATGCTACAGTGTTGGGCCACTGTGGTGTTTTTCCTGCCACAGGGATATTAAATTTAACTATTTTATGATCACTATTACCAAGCAGTCCACCTATATTCACCTCTTGGACCAGATCCTGTGCTCCACTTAGGACTAAATCAAGAATTGCCTCTCCTCTGGTGGGTTCCAGGACCAGCTGTTCCAAGAAGCAGTCATTTAAGGTGTCAAGAATCTTTATCTCTATATACCGTCCGGAGGTGACATGTACCCAGTCAATATGGGAATAATTGAAATCCCCCATTATTATTATTATTATTTATTATAGAGTTTTTTGTTTTAATAGCCTCTCTAATCTCCCTGAGCATTTCACAGTCACTATCACCATACTGGTGGTTGGTAATATATCCCTACCGCTATATTCTTATATATATATTCACCCATTTTATTATTTACATTATAAAGCTGCATTTATGGAGCTTTGTGAGCAGCTTGCTCTGATACCAATGCCGAATTAAGGTATAAGCTAACTAAGCTACAGCTTGGGGCCTCTAAAAAAGAAAAAACTGATTCCATTTTAAATTTTATCAAAATCAGTTGATAAATAAAGGAGATATGGGGAAAAGTTTATCTCAAAATAGGCATTTTTGTTCAAATATGACAAATATACACATCTGGCTACACAAATACCCTTACCCTTCACTAATTGTTAATTATTGACAGGAAGGAGGCCAGGGCTGAGAAAAAAACAGTTGCGCTTGTAAAATTAGTATTTCTATGCGTAAGTCTGCTATCAGCCTCCTAAGGCAGCGTTTTGTTGGCCAGCTGCTACTAGGAAAATTCTAACCATGCCTTTGTTACTTATTTAAATAAATCAATATCACCGCTGACAAAATCAGGGGAAAAATGTGAGGTCAGACAGCAGTGTTGTGAAGCAATCCTGCCAAACTCATACTCATATGTTAGTATGTTCTTTCTTCTTTTGATCTGTACTTAGGTTACTCCTGGGGGAATTCTTTACCACTGCATGTGCACAGAATTCATATCCCCTGCAGATTTTTTTGCTTTCCTGCAGAAAAATCCCTTTCTAATAGGGAAGCTGCAAGAGCAGTCACTCACCACTCCCTAGCAGTGCAGGTACATTGTTTCAGGCACCTGGAGCAGAGAGGTAAATCACCATGGGGCTGAGGATACCCCAGCCAGTGGTTCCTAACCTGAGCTGCTAGTCTTCTCTGGGCTGGTGGCAGGAGAAGACGGGACTTCCGCTTCCTCTGCAAGGAGTGGTTCGGGCTATGTCAGACCCACCCTCAGAAACCTCCCTCAGCTGCAGGAAGCCCTGCATCTTCCCCTGCTTCCTGTCCCCATCCCTCCACAGATGAGGAGTGAGGAGTCACTGTACAGGGAGCTGCTCTCCCATCCACCCAACCCCTGTGCATCCAGACCTCCCATAACCAGACACCCCTGCCAAGCCTCACCCATACATCCAGAACCACCCCCCACACCCCCAGCCTTCCATACCCAAACCCCACTCCACTGAACCTCAATCCCTGCATCTGGAGCCCCCTGCACCCAGACCCCCTGCCTCCGGATCCTCACTTGTGTGCCCAGACCACCCCCAACTGAGCTTCCTGCACTCAACGCTCACCCTGATGCCCCACCGCAGCACCACCCTGAGCCGCCACATCCAGACCCCCATGCCACTGACCCCAGACTAGCTGCACCCAGACCCCCACCCCACCAAGCCCCACTCCTCCAGCACTCAGACCCCCACACCCAGACACCTCCGCTGACCACAGCCATGGGGGCAGGATCTTGTGCAGCCTCACCGCTGAGTCAGTGTCCTGGGGGTGGGGAGGCTGCAGGGTGATTTCCCACCTTCGTGCAGCCTATGTTCCCCACTGGCATGCTGGAGCCTCTGCATTTATTTATTGACAAATTAAACTTGCAGAATTTTAAAATGTGTGCAGAATTTAATTTTTTGGCCCAGAGTGCCTTCAGGAGAAATACAATTGTGTATTTTAGTGCGCATGCCGTTTTCTGCTTCATGCGCTATTCATGCTTCACATGATTGAGTTTGCAGATGATCATCTTATGGACTTAGGTCAAATAGATCTTGAGGAGGATAAATTTGTGTTGGCTTCCCTCTGTCAGTTTCAAGAACCTTCACAGTAAGTATCAGAGAGTGCTGACAAAAGGATAACTAGAGGGTTTTGAGAGAAGTGAAGGAAGATCTAGATATATAACAAAATATTGTGAGTACTTTGTGAGCAAGTTATTTCAAACTATGTGCATATATGATTTATAGGCTATTAAAGCCTATAATATTCATTATATTTGTCTGAATATAGGCTAGTTTTTCTCACTTTCTCAATGCCTGTCTAAAGATTATCAGTCTTTTTTTCTGGTAAATTCTTTTTCTCTTTCGCACATATATCTTGTTGTCACTCTGTGTGTCCGAGGTGTTTACTTGAGATTAATTAGTGGTCCTGGGGAAGACAGGGGATAGAGAAGCAAACACGAAGAGAGATGTCTGTCTAGAAAAAAATACCAAGATTTTTCTGTTCGGCAGTTTGGAGCATGCAAGATAATATTTTATAATAGGTTGTATGCTATGTAAAAATTCTTTTATAGACTTATAAATCACATATCATATGCATAATACATTGTATTTTTACAGTATGGCAAAAGAAAAATCCAACAATTCATTGTTTCATAGCTAAAAGTAAATCGGAATAAACATTTGTAAATATATTTTATGTCATCTGAATTAATGTATTTCCCTAACAATAAATGAAAAAAGCATTTGATTAATTTTCATATGAAACGCAAGATAATTTTCCTTATTTATGGTATAAAAACATTGTATATCCTCTCTTGTTTTCCTGTGAGAACATAGACAAAATAGGACTAACTTTCATAGAAATATCCAGGTTAAAAAAATGTTTCTGAATTCAATAAAACTTTCTGCTACCAATTTTAGTATGAATATTAGGTAATTCAGCATAATTTTCCATAAAAACAAATCAATTTATTGGAAAAATACAACCCACTTACAATTTGCTGATGGTTTGCTTATTACCTGAGTGTAATTCATATCAATATAACTAAAAGTTGAGTTTTAAGCTTGTGGGTTAGCTGCATCCTATATCCTCCATTGCTTCTTGTATCCTCTATTGTCATCTTGTATCTTCTAAGAGACTCATTGTGTATTTGGACAAGAAATTCCGAAATTTAGATGCCCCAACAGAATAAAAATTTCCTGAGCACTCTTGTATTATTGTATTATTAAATTGTATTATTTACAGTATTTTGTTATTTTATATGTTTATACTGTATACTTCTACTCTACTTACATATGCAATTAGTTCAAAGAATTTGTCTAAAATTTATTTCTGTCATGATGTCATCGTTAGAGAGGGCTGCTGAAACTGAAAATTATTTTTCTATTTTTAAAACTTTGCCTTTGTATATATGCAAATATAAAGCTTTTGTGTTTATATATTCAATGTCATTTCTGTGAAAATAAGTTAATTTTTTTTTAATCGTATGGAGCCTCTTACACTTGATATAGCTTAGGACCTCAGAATGTCATCATCTGGCCCTGCCTGACACTTTAGCATCAGGACATAGGCTGGAGGGAAGCCAGGTTTAGAAGTGGGATGCTGTTACCTTCTGGAAGCTGGCTACCCCAGACTGCTACAGGTCCATTGCTAACCAGTTTAGCTTTGGCAAATTCACTGTGGGGGCTATGGTGACAGTTTTCTGAGGCAATCAGGTGTGTGATTTACCAAAGGTGATGAGCATCTACAGTGTCCCTGAATTAATTGCTGGATTTGAGAGGATGGAGTTTCCTAACTGCACCAGGGCCATTGATGGGACTCATGTTCCCATAGTTGCTGATCCTCAAGGAGCACATGAGTACATAGTACCATTTGCAGTGTATTTCATAGTTATGCTGGTCTTTGTCAACCACAGAGGCCCATTCATGGATATCAACATGGACTGGAAAAGTGGCAGAAACCCCGGTATGATGAAATCAAGGATCTGCTTTCATGGATAAGCTGGGATACCGTCCACCAAATACCATCATATATGGAGTAATTGTCCCCCATTGTTCTAGGGGATCTTGCATGTATCCCCTTTTGCCTTCGCTTCTGAAACCTTAGCCTGATCTCAGAGGCCCTGGTAAAAGGTTTAATTACATTCAGTGGGTGTAGAATGGTGGTTGAATGTGCATTTAGCAGCAGAAATCCCACTGGTATTGTACTGCCATTGGATTCCAGTGTTACCAATGCTGTCTGAATTACTGAAGCTTGTTGTGCTCTTCAATCTTTGTGAATCCAAAGATGAGCTATTAGCCCATGAGTAGACCTGTGACAGCAATGCATTGTTGAACTAGTACACTCATCCAGCAAGTGCACTAATCACAGCTGAAGCAGGATGCATATGAGCAACAGAAATCAGGGACGCTTTGTGAGCCCACATTATGGACTTGCATGGCCAATGGAAGAGGATGTTTATGGGTGTATTTGTCCAGCAACATTAACAGTAAATGAAGTACCCTTGCTATGCACTGCAAATGGGATGGTTGGGATGTAGTTGACCTGAATTTTCATTATGGATGACATGAATACTTAAACAATGGCTTGTGGAGGCAATGGTGGTTTGTGTAATATGAGCTGAAGATTTTCATTATGGATTGATCTGAAAAGATTTATTGAAAAATTGTGTTTTGAATACAAGTTCCCAGTTGTCTTATGTCTTCATCTTTATATTTTGAAATGCACATTAGCTGATGTCATGCAGTGATGGTAATAAACTTTCTTAATGAAACAAAAGCCTTTATTTTTAACATGGGTGTATTACAAAAAACAATATTCAAGAATTTAATGGCATCTGGCCTGCAAGACAAACACCAAAGGCAGTAATAAAATAAAGTGTGTAACACACACATTGAACAGTGAAACGGTGCAAAATAATTCCTCTACTTCTGCATGTCCCCTGGCCTCCATTCTCATTTCCCTTTCTACCATGTTTAGCACACACTTGGCACTGCTGCACAGGAGTGGATGACTGCAGTGTGGGTGGAGGACTGCAGTCGGTACATCTGCCCAACCCAACTAGCATTCAGTCCTGGTTGCATGGACCACCCAACCATGGTATTGTCCAATGCATCATGGCTCTGCAGGACATGGTACCTTGGAGGCAACTCAGGACATGATGGAGGTGAAGCAGGTGCCTGGACTACCATTAGTGCAAACAACTTCTTGCAGGTCTTTCTGCTGTGCTGTCCTCTCTCCCAAGTGATGCGCCTGCTCCAGACACTTCACCAAGTCTCTTCTCATGTGCTGTATGTAATTCCCTCCTTGTGCCTGCCTGTGCCTCTTCACTTAGTATGAATCTTTTTTCCCTTTAGTATTGTATCTGCTTGTTGGGCATGTCCACCAGAAGTTTGTCAAGGACACACTTCCTTTTTGACCACTTCATGACAGTTTGAAATCCCTGTGGCTGGGCTGCAGAGATGGAAATGCCTGAAAACAGACATCAAACAGTATATTATTGTCTCAGTACTTCAAAAAACAGTTCAATGCATTCTCAAAAGAAAAAAGTGGAATCTCAAGGCCAAAAAATGATACTCTGTAAAACTCTCTACTTCAGTCTATTTTCAGACGAACACTCCAGTTCCCAACCACAACTGAGTTAAGCAGAGTGAAAAGACTACACCTTACCATTGTGTACATTGGTAACCATTTACAATGTTAGTGTTTTACAATTGCAGACCATTGTAGCCTTGGGTGTGGGTGAGGGGAGGGGAGTACATTGTGGCTTACTACCTACCACTGAGTAACCATTTCAGGCATTCCACATTGTGGAAGACCTAACAATCCTAGGTTTCAGAGTAGCAGCTGTGTTAGTCTGTATTTGCAAAAAGAAAAGGAGTACTTGTGGCACCTTAGAGACTAACAAATTTATTTGAGCATAAGCTTTCATGAGCTACAGCTCACTTCATCGGATGTATTCAGTGGAAAATACAGTGGGGAGATTTATATACATAGAGAACATGAAACACAGGGTGTTATCATACACACTGTAACGAGAGTGATCAGGTAAGGTGAGCTATTATCAGCAGGAGAGCGGGGGAGGGGGAGACCTTTTGTAGTGATAATCAAGGTGGGCCATTTCCAGCAGTTGACAAGAACATCTGAGGAACAGTGGGGAGTGGGAGGGGATAAACATAGGGAAATAGTTTTACGTTGTGTAATGACCCATCCACTCCCAGTCTCTATTCAAGCCTAAGTTAATTCTATCCAGTTTGCAAATTAATTCCAATTCAGCTGACTCTCGTTGGAGTCTGGTTTTGAAGTTTTTTTGTTGAGGTGTTGCCACTTTTAGGTCTGTAATAGAGTGACCAGAGAGATTGAAGTGTTCTCCAACTGGTTTTTGAATGTTATAGTTCTTGACGTCTGATTTGTGTCCATTTATTCTTTTACGTAGAGACTGTCCAGTTTGACCAATGTACATGGCAGAGGGGCATTGCTGGCACATGATGGCATAACCACTGTTGTGGCCCCTTGTGGCATGTAGTAGTTTAGATAGGTTAGTGTCCTTTTTCTTTTGTAGAGAAGCAAAGTGTGTGTTGTAAATGGCTTGTCTAGTTTTTGTAAAGTCCAGCCATAAGGAAGTTTGTGTGGAAGGTTGGTTTTTTATGAGAGTATCCAGTTTTGAGAGCACATTCTTAATCTTTCCCTGTTTGCTGTAGAGGATGTTGATCAGGTGAATAAGACTGTCCCATCAGTGGGTTGTCAAAATAGTCCAGTGCAAGCATTGATGGGACAAAGGCCCAAAATCCTTTTACCAGTGAAGGGAGACCTGTTGCAGCCAGGAGGATGGAGATACTGCTGAGATGAGATGGCCAACTGTCAGAAAGCAAGCACTAGAGTACAACAGATCAGGCAAGGACCTGTCTACCCTGTAGTTAGGCACTCCTGCAAGGACCCACCCATTAGAGAGAGTCCAGAATGAGTGGACTAAAGGAGTCATGAGGGGGGACAGTGGCTACTGAAGAGGTACTACGCAAGAGGGATAAATGATCTGAAGGAACAAAAGGCACTAAGACAGACAACACCCAGAAAGCCAAGAGTGATCATAAAATGGAGAGGCAGAACCATTTGGAGGCCACCCCACAGGGAGGGAGAGACCCCACAGAGTGAAAATTTTCAGGATTCAGAGACTCGTAACAGGAGACACACATTACTCCTGGTATGGTCTCCTGCTGCAGAGATCAAACTGTCTCAAAGACCATGTAACTAGCTGAGTCTGTTGTAATGATGAGTCTCCAACTCCGCCAAGGGCTAGCAATCTCTGGCCAAAGGGACACAGATTGGTGGTGGGAGGTCTAGGCATCAATTCTTTGTTTTTAATGTTTGTAAAATAGGGAAGATGTATCATTAGTAGAACAGTAGTGAGAAGGCCCATGTTCACTGGAGGGACTGTTACTGAGGGGACACCAGTGGACCAGGGAATATGGGGGGTTATGCTGGAAGCAACTCAGCCACATGGACAGAGCAGTGTCCAGGTTTAATAATGTTTTGCTTGTTCAGTGTTACCTTCATTTAGCTTTAATCTGTCCTAGTAAAAAAAATACTGTGCCAGATTCTGATTTGGAATAAACTAGTGTGGTTCTCTGGACTTCAATGCAGCTATGCCAATATATACCAGTTGAGAATCTCGCCCATAATTAGAACTCCTGGTTTTTGGGATGTATTAATTTGATATTGGAGTTTATTTTTAGCAATTTAATCAGGTTTATGTAGATGTGAAAAAATCTGTTTTGGGGGCTCTCTCGTCTGTACTGTAATGAGTAATCTTTGTAATATTCCCCAGTGCGCTTTAACATGTTGCAAATAGCACTATGTTAACCCATGCTAGGGAACCTTTAGTGCACACCAGCAAATAATGCATGTTTAGGGTGCTTTAGAAATCCTACCCCTGTAGTCTGCATTACTGCTCCATATAGACAAGCCCTTATGTATAAGTAACCATTTCCGATGTTTTCCTAGTGTTTATTAGATATATACTCTTTTTTTTGGGGGGGGGGATGGGGGGAAGAGAGATCAGACATCTTTTATTGCTGTTTGTTGGCTAAATCAGAAGCCCTATCTATAATGTGTACATATAGTAACACATGTAGAAATTGCTTAATGCCATCTATTGGTGGAAACTGTGGAATTACCAGTGGTTCCTTCTAGTTTTCATGATACCTAGGGAGTTATAATAGGGGAAATAAGAGCCAGTAGGTTTTCCCCTCTGTTTTATTTTCAGTGGAAACATTTGTAAATGTTTTCTGTTATTCTTTTTATAGGTAGACAAATGCATTAAAGTTGAAATAAAAGTCACCATCATACCCTCTGTAAAGCCCAGGACAAGAATAATGATTAAAATGTTGTGCTGTTTTGATTTAAGCACTCAGGAGTATAACCTTCTTAGGCTTATTTCTAACATTTTTGAGGGACAATAAGGAATCTTGTGCCTGAGACTTTTGGACTTGTGCCTTTTACATATTCCATTGTTTCTTGACTAATTTGGTTTGTCTTTATCTCTCCTCCAATATCTCCCCAATAGAATTGTCCTAGTTTCAATGTACTTTGTAGTTCCTAAACAAACTCATGAGGTCTGTTCAAATATATTGTCAAAATTATACATTCCTCAGTCCTGTCACCTATACTACATCTCTGGTGTCCAAGATATGAGATGTCAACTAGAGCTAGCCAAATAATATAGAAAGTGACTGATTAATATTTTCACTAATAAACATAGTGAGTTTTCTCTGCTGCTGTTCAACATGAGATCATGCTATTGATTGTTCACAAGTACTTGGATGACCTACTTTATTTGTGAATTACAAAAGGATCCAAGAAATTTAGCATGAATCATTATTTATCTAAAATTCATGCAGGAAATGCTGTTCAGTTTTTATCATTTGTCATCCTGCTTAAAAACTTTCAGTCAGTCAGGGACCAGAAACCATACCATAGAATACCATACAGTAACTTAGAGGACCACTCCTAAAACACAAAGAGCAAACAAATAGTAAAATTGAACAGCAAAAAAAAATAGCTGACACTATCTAAACTAGGTAGTGAATACTTATTTGTGATTTCTATGAATGGATTCACTTATGATTCACAAATAGAAAAAAAACACTGAATTTGATGTATAATTATTTCCAAATAGTTATTTGACCACTTTCAGCAATTACACTGGACATCATGCCCAATTCAGTATTCATTAACATTAAGGGTAAATCCTGAGCTTGAACCCTCTTTGAGTTGCCCACTTGTCTCTAAATATCTTTAAAAGAATTTTTGATGATGTATTGAAGCAAGTCATATCTATGTTCTTTGTCAGTATTTATGGGTTTTGGGCTTGATTCTCTGCTGTGCCCACTTGTCACTGACTAGGGGGAACCCTAACTTAAATAGTTTTGGTGTAAGATCAGGCACAACTGAACTCCACTTGGCCATGCCTCCTCCCTATCTGACCCACCTCAGAATGCCTTTGAGTTCTCACTCTGAATATCTTGTATGTCCAGAAGTAGAAGGTGCACCTCACCACCTTCTGCTCCAAGTGCAAGATGCATTGCTTTGATTGCGCTTTCTCTAACAAACACATAGCAACATGTGTATTTTTTTTTTAAAAGCAGCAAAACCCTTGTGTCAGAATAAGACACTGCACTGCACATGTTTCTCCCCTGGGAGAAAGATGAGAGAACAAACAGCTGATGTGTAATCATGTTGCTTAATACACTACTAGAAAATGATCTCAAGATACTGTGGTGATGGAAGAATAAGAACCTAAATAGAACCTAAATAGAAACAGAGGAGCCACCTCTTCCAAATTTCCATGAGTAGAGGCCCCCTGCACAAGAAAAAAATCTCTACATGGTCCGAAATTGCCTTAGTGGATCAGAAAATCCAGCCGTCTGTGTCTTACTCTTAGTCCATCTGAGTTACTATTTTTTCAGAATACACTGATACTTGTAGAGGATTAAAAATATAATGACATTAAGAAAGGACAATAAGGAGGTTAATCTCTCCATACTTGTGTGAGACACCTATTGATGTTAATCAGAGTAAATCACATGTAGTAATGGAAGAATATATCCATAAGTGCTGAGTAAAATTCTGTCATATATGAGGGAGTATATTTCAAATTGTGGCATTGATTTTCAGTGTATTTCATTACATTCAAAGCTGACTGACTGACTGATATTGGTGAAGTCAATGGGATTGTGCTGGGTGAATTTGCTCCAATAGGAGCTGTGGCTAAAAACCGCGAGCAACTGCCTCAAAAAATACACCTTGGTAGTTGTGATTGTTGTAATACTCAAGTATTACATGTAATAAACCACACTCAAAGTGGGCATATTATAAGAATGAATGTTTATTTCAGGGTTCTGATATGTACAAAGCACTGTTATTGTTGGCATGATTTATAATGTTGTTAGAACCGGTACTGGTATTGGTAGAGAAGACAGGTGGTATACAGGGGCCCTACCAGATCCATGGCTATGGGTTCAAAAGGAACCTCTATTATTGGAAGAGGTATCAAAGGAGCCCGCGAGTGCGGGCGAGGGCTATGTAACTGACTCTCCAGACAAAGAGGTACAGTATCGTCAGACATCTTCATGTATTCCTGGCCAGAAGAACCTCCGCAGGATCCGTGCATGGGTTTTCTCTACCCCTAGGTGTCCTCCAAACAGGTGACTGTGGGCGATACTCAATATGGCTTTTTGATGTTTTCATGGCACCAGAAATTGTTGAATCTCTTGCTCCTGCATTTTCACCACGCGGTACAGGAGATCTTTCTTCACTATAAAGTAAGATCTTTCTTCATCTCCCCATCCACGGGTATCCCATCGATCTCTGCCACCTGTTTTCTGGTGTTATCATATATGGGGTCTTCTGCCTGGTCTTGCCTGAAAGTCTCTTTCCCGGGACTAACCTGCCCAAGCTTCCAGGAGCTGGCTTCTGCTTCTTCCAGTGGCTCGCTGCTGTCACGGCAGGGAGTGGCCTCTGGCTCACCTTCTGGGGTGGAAGTTTTTCTGTTGACTACTCATGTCCATCTGCCCATTAGGGCAGTCTTCTGGCCCTGGGTCAGGATCCGGGTTCCCAAGGTCTTTGCATCCTTCCTCTCCTTTTTGTCTTCCGGGTCTTTCAGGGGGCTGAGAATGGATCCTGAGAAATCTCAGGGAACATCGGGGGTTGACATTCCCCCAGTGACGAGTCGCTGTCCTCAGGGTTCCCACCTCCCTCCAGCCTCTCCGGGGGGAGTAAATTATCAAACCCTGGGTTGTCCCTCCCAATGACTACAGGATATGGGAGTTTAGGAACTATGCCCACGGTCACCTCAATGGGGTTCCCCTGAACCTCTATCTGCACCAGGATGGTGGGGTGATGGCTCAGGCCCCATGCACGCACGTCGCTGCTATGCGTTTGGCTTGCAGCAGCTGACTACCTTTTTACCAGTTTACCTCATATAAGGGTGATAACTCTCCCAGAGTCCACAAGTGCTGTAGTTTCTGCTCCGTTTATCCTCACTTGTCTGGTGTAATTATGCGGGGCTAAAGCGACCCCCGCGAGGTGGATAAGGGAGCACGGGACCTCCCAATCCCCCAAGTTACATTGCATAGGCTTCTTGGTGCTGGGACACTGTGCTGCTATGTGTCCCCGCTCCCCACATGCAAAACATCTATAATCACGCCCCTATCCTGGGGGTTAGGGGGGTTAGTCCTAGGGGTCCCCCCTCACTCAAGCCAATCCTTTCCTTCTGGGATCCCTGCTGGTTTTCGCCCTCCCCCCTTCTTCCACCTAGGACTCCCCAGGGGTTTGGCTGCCCAACCTTCCAGGGTTGGAGTCGGGTGCTTCTTTCAAAAAGGGCCTTCCTTGGGTAGTTGGATTAATTCCCTGGCTGTCATCCGTCTTTATCCAGCGTGATCATCTCGTCGTAGGTGGACAGATTGTTCTGGCCTACCCATTTACAGAGATCTGGTGGCAGTCCCCGCATGTAATGGTCTATGACCAGGGTCTCCAAAACCTCTGGGCTGCATGCCTTGGGCTGTAACCACTTTTGTGCGAGGTGTATGAGGTCAAATAGCTGGGACTTTGGGGGTTTGTTCTCCTGGTATTTCCACTCATTGAACCTCTGGGCCCGTACTGCTGCCGTCACCCCGATCATGCTAGGATCTCTGCCTTCAGGTGGGTATAGTCAATGGCATCCATGCAGGCAAGTCAAAGTAGGCCTTCTGGGCCTCTCGGCACAAAAAAGGGGTGAGAATGCTGGCCCACTGGTCCTGGGACCACGCCTCATGCTGAGCAGTCCTTTCATATAAGAGGAGATATGCCTCTACGTCATCTCCCGTTGTGCCATTGCCTGAACCTGAGTGGCCTCCTGCTGGGCTGCTGTGGCTTGTACCAGAGTTCTTACCACTTCCTCCATTGTGGTACAAAAACAAACAAACAAAACAAACAAACACAAAAAAACCCCAAAACCCCAGTGCACTTTTTTTTAAAAAACCTCTTTCTTCTGCCACACTGTGAACAATAATCCCACTGCAAACACCAGTTGTGACAAAGCCTGTCCTTGTCTCAGTGGGCCCTGCACTTCCTGGCAGAGTTCGCTAGCCTCAGAGGCTCACTGTGACCCTCTCTCTAGAGGCAAGGCTCACAGCCTACTGAGCCATTTTCATCATAAGCCAGCAAGGGAGGTGAGGAGAAGCCACCCTCCGTCACACAGTCTCTGTTGTCTCCCAGTCTCAGTTATTAATTGGGATGGGAGGGGGAGCCCAGGCCTGCCCTTTACTCCAGGCTCCAGCCCAGTGACCCAAATATTAGCAGCTACGGTAGCTGACTTTTTGGAAATAGGACGTGTACAATTCCCTGGGCCACTTCCCCACAGAAGCTCCCACACAATATCTCCTTCACCGTTATCAGGCACAAGGAAGGAGACTGTGAGGTATGGTTTGTACTGCTTAGTTCCTCCAATAGCACAGCTTCCTCCTACAGCTCCTGACACACCTGCCCAACTGACTAACTGGGAGGCTTTTAACTAGTTTCAGCCAGCCCTAATTGGCTTCAGGTGTCCCAATCAAGCTAGCTATCTTCCCTGCCTTCTGGAAAGATCTTAATTGTCCCCAGGTGTCTTAATTGACTTGGAGCAGGTGCTATTTACTTATCCTGGTAACAGGGATTTGTTTAGCCTGGGACTAATATATCTGTCTCCCACAACTTTTCTATAGCCATTTGGCCTTGCCCCGTCACACACAGTAAAAGGTAAATACATACTGCCACATACGTATGCTATGCCACAGCTACTCCTTCATGATTATATTTAAGGTTAATAAGCCATCGATTAGCATCTGAGAAGCCTGGTGATGTTTTCTTCCCATGACATTTGAAACAGTTAATGAAATCTGGATTTCAATTCAATGCTAGAAAATAGGCCGATCTTGTTCCTATGTATTTTACAAATATTTTTTTTAATGTAGTGCAGCACAAAGATTGTATTTAAGCCAATATGTGTCAGTCTGCAAAGTAGCCTGCATTTGCTTGGAGATACTACTCTGAAAATTCTAGCCTCTATTCATGGGTTATTTATGGCAGCCTCGCCAGGATCTGAGGGAGCGCAGGATCATGTTGCAAAATTTGATTTTTGTTGTTATTATTTGGAAATCTTGTCTTTAGATTAAAGTGTCAATAATACTAGTGCTAATAAAGTGCTAATAATACTGGAGGGGTGCATGGTCCGTCACAAGGGTAAATCGCCGGCCTACGAAGTAATAACGCAGTGTCTCCATGGCCCATTTGACAGCCAGGCATTCTCTCTCGACTACTGCATATTTCTGTTCTCTTGGGAGAAGCTTTCTGCTTAGGTAGAGGATTGGGTGTTCCTCTTCTCCCACCATTTGCAACAGAACCGCCCCCAACCCCACCTCAGAAGCGTCTGTTTGTAAAATAAATTCCTTGTTAAAATCGAGGGCTATGAGTACAGGGTTATTACAGACGGTCATCCGAAGGTCTGTGAACACCCCCTCTGCTGTGTCAGTCCACTTCACCATGTCTGGACCCTGGGCCTTCACCAGGTCCATTAGGGGACTTGCCCTAGTGGAGAAAGTGGGGAATAAAATGTTGGTAGTAGCCTACCACGCCTAGGAACGCGTGGACCTGCTTCCTTCGGGTCGGCCAGAGCCAGTTTTGAATCGCCTCTAGCTTATTTGTTTGGGGCTTCACTATGCCCCTGCCTACAATATATCCCAGGTACCTAGCCTCTGCTAGCCCTATAGTACATTTAGCAGGATTAGCGGTGAGGCCAGCCTGCCTTAAGGTGCACAGTACTGCCTCAACTTTCTCCAAGTGGGTTCCCCATCATCCCCAGTCCGGCATGTGGATGATGACATCATCCAGGTATGTGGCTGCATAACTAGTATGGGGGCACAGTGGCTTATCCATGAGGTGCTGGAATGTGGCCGGGGCCCCATGTAGCCCAAAAGGAAGGACGCTGTACTGGAATAGACCGTCTGGGGTGGAGAATACTGTCTTTTCTTTAGCTTCTTTGGTCAGGGGAATCTGCCAATATCCTTTTGTCAGATCCAGCATAGTCAAGAATCAGGCAGTACCCAGTCGGTCAACCAGTTCGTCGACGCATGTTATGGGGCATGCTTCCAATGGGGATACTTCATTCAGTCGGCGAAAGTCATTACAGAATCTCGTAGTACAGTCAGGTTTAGGCACTAGAATGATTGGACTGGACCACTGACTGTAAGATTTTTCAATAATCCCTAATTCTAACATTTTCTTTACTTTGGCTTTGATTTCTTCTCTTTTGGCTGCTGGGATTCAGTAGGGTCTCAATGTTACCTTGGCTCCCAGGATTGTGCAGATATGGTGATAGGTCTCAGTCGTCCGCCCTGGTTTTGTAGAGAACACATCTCGGTTGCGATTAATCATGTCGGCTGCCTCGATCTTTTGGATTGGCGTCAAGTCGGGTGATATCCTCACTTGCTTGTGTAAATTATCCTCCTGGGGAAGGATCTCCTGGGTGACTAAGCATGCCTCTCGATCGTGCCAAGATTTTAGAAGATTGATGTGGTAAATTTGCTCCGGTTTCCGGCGGCCTGGCTGCCGCACCTTATAGTTCACCTCTCCTACGGCTTTGATCACTTCATAGGCTCCCTGCCATTTGGCCAACAGTTTACTTTCTGCTGTGGGCACCAGTACCATCACCTGATCCCCTAGTTGGAACCATCAAAACTTTACTTGGTGGTTATAATGGGTTCGTTGGGTCTCCTATGCTCTCTCCAAGTGTTCCCATACAATGGGCGTAACTCAGACTATCCGATCTCTCACCTGCAATACATGCTTGACTATGTTCCTTCGGGCATTTGGCTCTTCTTCCCAGGCTTCTCTGGCTATATCCAATATGCCCCGGGAGTGGCACCTGTATAGGAGTTCGAATGGAGAGAAACCCGTGGAGGCTTGCGGAACCTCCCAGATGGCGAGCATGAAGTAAGGCAATAGGGTATCCCAGTCTTTCCCATCCTGGCTCACCACTTCCTGATCATGGCCTTGAGGGTCCTATTGAACCTTTCCACAAGGCCATCTGTTTGCGGGTGGTATACAGAGGTCCGTCGGGCTTGTACATGGAGCAATGAACAGAGATCTTTCATCAACTTGGAGAGGAAAAGTGTCCCTTGATCAGTCAATATCTCCTTGGGTAGCCCAACCTGGGCAAAGATCTGTACTAGCTCCTTAGCTATTGTCTTGGAAGCCGTGTTGCATAGGGGAACGGCTTCCGGGTTGCATAGTCCAGTACAATAAGCACATATTGGTGGCCCCAAGCTGTCTTCTCTACCAATACCCATGGGGCCCAATACCACCTGTATTGTACAGCTGAGCATTCTGTAGAATATCTTTTATATGTGGTGTATCCTAAGGGCCAAATTTACAAAAGTTTGCCGTTAGCAGGCACTACTTGTGCTTGTAATTTTGTGCCCATTTTTGAACTGCACTTCTTCCATCTCTCAAAAATTCTTAAGCCTTAAACTCCCAGTTGCAGGTGCAAATCAGGCAGCTAGAGGCACAAGTATTTTTATTTGCACACATACTTCATTTCATAGGCACAAAGTTATGGGTGCAAATTGCACCCAACGAAAGGAAGCTGGGCCTTCGGCTAGATTAAATGTACAACATAGGGAACATCAAACTAGGTAAAAATAAATCAACACAAATGTAGAAGCTCTACTCTATTTCAACACAGTACAATATAATGCTAACATGAATGTCTCAAACTCTGCCTTGCAGCAAATTAAAATAACCTAAAAATCACAAGTTGGGTCATAAATACAGCAGTACATACAACATTTCAGGATTTTATCTCTAACTTCATTTAATTACCCCGATTTAGATGGGATGCTAACAGACTCCAATAGTACCTTTAGGGTGACCAGACAGCAAATGTGAAAAATTGGGACAGGGAGTGGGGGGGGTAATAGGAGCCTATATAAGAAAAAGACCCCAAAATCGGGACTGTCCCTATAAAAATCAGGACATCGGGTCACCCTAAGTACCTTTAACTTGTAGGTAACTTTACTATTGACCTCAAGGAGAGTTTAATGTCTGGATTAAGGGCATTATAGATTATACCATGTAGAGTGTGATTCACTGAAAAGTGGTAAACTCCAACAAGGACTTCATTAATTGATTTCCCATTGATCTTGTGGTGTAGGAACACTTCACTTTATAGTGAGTGACCACTATAAGGGTAGCACAGAGGATAACTTTTTTTTCACTTCTGTTGGTGAGGATCCATAACAGTGGCTTGTACAGTAAATCTACGCTCCAGAGTAATAACTGCCTTACTTCACTCAAAGTAATTATCTTTTATATTACCATTATCTTAATATTGTCTGTACATTACATATGCAGCACAGTATGTGATAATTTAATTCTACAAAGAAGTTGGTTCCAAAGACTTGTTTTACTTTCTAAATGTCAAGTTTTCTGATTTCTGAGTGTTCATCATTTGGTTGGTGAAGCATAGACAAGCTATGACAGATTGCGGATGATAGGCAGCAGGGGAAGCATCTCCAGAAGTACTGTAATTTGCAGATTTGTGTGTAAATACATTTGATGCTTTTGGGTTTCATCCAGCTCAGGAAGGGTTTCTCATCACCTGCCCTGTTACCTTGGGTGCTTCTGTGCTATGCAGCTTTGGCTTAGAGCTCTGACACCAGCAGCCTGCTCACAGCACATTGGCCTCACCATGGGGCTTCCACCATCCTGATTACTTCTTGCAGGGTGACACCAACAGCCCTTCCACTCCCAAGTCCCTCTCATTGGATCCTCACAGAAGTTTCCAAATTCATTGCCTCCGAAGAGACAGAATACATGCCAGCTTGTTAGTTTGCCTGAAAACCCACACTTCAATTTAAATACACAGCACTGAGATGACTGTGTGATAAAACAAGAATAAGTTTATTAACAAAGAATGTAGGTTTAAGTGATTTCAAATAAGTGTGAAAGATAGGAAAGATTGCAAATAAAAAACACCGGAAAAAACATGCTTTCTAGTGACTAGGAAGCTACAATCTTTACTTAAGCAATTTCCTCCTTACATCAAGCAATCAGAACCCTAGTCTTCTGGACAAGGGGACCCAACTTTTAGGCTCAAAGCGTGCTGTACCCTATTGCCCTCTCAGTGATGGATAACAACGTGGTTTTTTGCCACTGCTTTTATCATCCCAAAGTTCATTGACCCTATTTCAAGAGGCAGGAAGACCTCTTTGGGGGGTGTAGTCTCCATCCCTGCTCAAAATTATCATGTGGTCTTCTTCCCCCTCTTGATCCCCTGATGACTTTGTTTACCTTGAACATAAATGTACTTTCCATTATCTCATGTTACACTTTTTTAAAATTTACATTGGAGACAGTCAACCCTGTGAAATAACATTCTTTTCTCTAGGACTGGCTGGGCTTAGGCATTGTCTGTCAAACACTTTCAAGAAACGTATTTCCAGCACGCAGTTACAATTCTTTATTCACCACTTGTAGGTACATCATGCAATAACATTAATGATCAGCATATTACGAGTCTGCATATGAAACCTTACATGACACCTTTTAGATTAGGACAACAGAGAGTTGATGCAGTGAGTGTGAGGGCAGGCCTGATGGGTTATGGTAGGGTGTTCCTTCTGCCACTTGGTATTGAGAAGCTCCCTGCATCACAACATTGTTCCTTTTATGCTGGATTATCTGAATTTCTTTCTGCTATAAGCATAATATGTCTCTTGTCTTTCTGCTTTAAGATAAAAGCAGAGGCTCGGTCTCAGTGATTGCTTCAAAATTTAATATTAAGTCATCAGAAATGGCTGTGCCTGATTAAAGTCAAACATTCAGACATACTCTCAAGAGCAATAACAAGATCAGAGCAGGACGCATGGCTAGGAGGATGGTTTAGTTACTTGAGGATTCCGTTACAACAGGGAGCACTAATCAATTTATATCTACTTTTTAATATGTTACTTCAACCCTGTCTTTTACCAACTTTTGAAAGGATGTTATGTCAACTGTCTGATAAAAGCCAACAACAAGTAGTGTAATGAGATTTTAAATACTGTAAAACGATATTCCAAGGATAGAAGAAATATATATGGAAATATTGCACATTATACCTTTGTGATGGGCAGCTTTTCTTCCAGACAAAAAATTAGAGTGGACTACTTCATTCCTTCTTCTTTATCCTTGGCACCCTCAGCTGCATAGGATGTCCACTAGTTTCTGTCACTTGTTTTGGTGTTGTGCTGATCTGCTTAGGCCTCTGAATGTCATGTTGATGGATTTGGCTTCTTTCTTTATTCTGTGTAATGTTTCTCTGGGCTGCCCTCTTCTTCTCTTTCCAGGTGGTGTCCATGTTATCACTTGCAGTGCAAGTCATTTGGGGGCAACCTTAAAGCATGTCTTACCAATCTTCTTACTGTGTTTGGTGCTTTAGATTATTGGTTTGCTCTACTTAGAATTTCTGATGTTGTAACAAACTCTTTCCAACGGACTCTGAAGAGCTTCAACAGGAATTTTAGTATAAATTAATCTTATCAATTTCCATGGAAGATTTCCATAATTCTACTCTGTAAAGAAGTACAGATACAATTTTTAACACTGACATTGTATTTTTGTGTCAGTGCCACTTAAAAAAAATCAGGAAAAAATAGTGTAAGCTTATGGAAGTTGTTTGCTGCTTTTGATATTGTTTGCTTGACATCTAGCATGGTGTCATCATTGCAAGTTTCACTCCTTGGATAGCTAAAATAACTTGTTTCTTTATCTACTCTTATGTTACTTTTCAGACATTGATAGCCATATATCTTCTCTTCCCTTGGTTGATGAACAATCCGGCTTGTGGACTTACAGTATTTTAATAAGTCATTGCATTTTCAACAGCTACATTGTACTGCAATTATTTTGTGCTTTTACAAAGATCTTGAGGAGCACTAGACAGAGCTCAGGAGAGGGGGTTCAAAAGTATCTTCAAACTACCTTGACATTTCCTCCAGCTTTGTAT
Organism: Natator depressus; assembly: GCF_965152275.1. Lineage (NCBI taxonomy): Eukaryota > Metazoa > Chordata > Testudines > Cheloniidae > Natator > Natator depressus. The sequence continues at coordinate 68,258,068 of NC_134237.1, read as the reverse complement.
CATTTTGGCACTGGCCCAATCTGTGACATGAGACCAAGCAACCTGAAGGGTGCTTCAATTTAGGCTAGCTGCCAGAAGCTCCAGGGTTACACAGAGCTCTTCTTCAGGTCTGGGAAATAAACTCAGAGTCACAGCTAAATACAAGGTGGAACAGATTGCTTAACATAAGTAGTTAATACCTTTCAAGGGACCATTCAGGATGGGGTCCACATTGAGTATGGTTTATAGTTGTTACCCCATATGGGTTCTAGTGTGGGGTGGTAGGTGACAACTAAGGTTGTGCAGTTGGAGGGTGTTTTATTTCTGTATTGAAACTCAAGGTGACCCATTCCATGATGCAATCTACTTCTCTGGTGAAGTGTCCTTGTTTGGTGAAGCCAGTTTTGAGTGTGTTAAGATGTATATCCAAGACTTTTTCCTCAGAGATTATTCTGCACCATCTGAGTGTGTGGCTGTAGAAAACAAATTTCTTGGTATGTTTGGGGTGGTTACTGGTTCTATGAAGATAGGTATGGTGATCAGTGGGTTTCATAGTTGTCTATAGGATTCCATTGCTAAAGCTGGTCATGGTGTCCAGGAAGTTGATGTGAGTGTGAGAGTGTTCCAGAGGTAGTTTAATGAACTGGTGGTGGTGGTTGAAGTTGTGGTGGAAATGTACGAGGGAGTTTGTCATCTGTCCAGAAGATGAAAATATCATTGATGTATCTCAAGTATATCATTGGTTGTGGTGCATTTTTCCAGAAATTCTTCAAGGTGGCCCATACTGTCCAGGAGAGGGCTGGACAGTGCAGAACACACATTTTTTTGGAAAATTCCAGACAGAGTGTTGGGGTCACCCTGGAAATAATAACCAAGGCTGCTGGAAGCCAGAGTGTGGCTGGGTGTTTGATGACAGGCTGTGTTGGGGGTCAGAGTTGCTGGAACAGGGCTGTGGTCATACACAGGGTGTGACCTGCTTGCAGGTAGGCTGTTTGTGAGCGGACCAGGTGGGAGCTACAGCAGCAAAGCATTGTAAAGTACCCCAGGTTGCAGGGCAGCTGGTGACACAACCCCTCACTGGTCTGGATTGCACCCTGGAATGTCATACGTGCAATGAGTTCAGTGAGATACTTTGGAACCACCAAGTCTGGCAGTATCCTCCAAATATCAGAGGGGTAACCATGTTAGTCTGTATCCATGCGTCTGAAGAAGTGGGTATTTTACCCATTAAAGCTTATGCCCAAATAAATCTGTTAGTCTTTAAGGTGCCACTGGGCTCCCTGTTGTTTTTGTAGTATCCTCCAAAGACATTCATGTCAGACAGTATCAAATGCTTTTGAGTTGTCAATGAAGCATATAATCAATGGGTGAGTTGTATTCTCTGCATTTTTTAAAATAATGTGATGGATATTTGCAAATGGGCCATGGGTGCGTCGACCCCCTCTGCAACCATCGTATTGTGGTGGTAGTTTCACTTCTATCCTTTGTCTCATGCTATCCTGGATTGTGTAGAGCAGAACCATGTTAGTCATAAGATGGTGTATATATATGGCAACATTTGCAGATGATAGATAATCATTTAGGTTCATCATTATGTGATGAGGTGGATGGGTCTCACACTGACAAAAAGAGGGTTAAGGACAGCCTGTGGACCCATTTGGCCCTGCCCTGTTACATCTGCAGCAAATGTCAGGCATGAAGAGGGGAGTTAAAAGGAGGAGCCCTAGATCAGTTCAGGGCTGACCAGGAAGGAGAGCAGAGTAGCTGGGAGAGAAGCCTGGTTGTAGTCCTGAAACTGAGCTAAGCCCCTGCTAGAAGGGATGACCCGTCCCTGTGAGATCAGAGGAAGCATGGACTGTTTTGAGACAAGCTCTGAGTACAAGGTTGGAGTCCCACTGAAGATTTGTAGGATGGCCCTGTTTTATCTAGTTCTGAATTTTCCTTTGGAAGGGCTAGGACTGAAGTTTTTCTTGGCTGGAGGGCCAGCCTCAGAGACATACCAGAGGAGACCTTCCAGTGGGTGAGTTGTGCCCTGACAGGCCACAAGAGGATGATGCAGAGGCAACCAGGTCACACATGACTAGAAAAGACTCTGAGGAATTTCAGAAGGACTTGATGGACTTAGGCACTAGATGAATGGGCAGCCCAATGGAAGATTAACTTCATTGTGGACAAATCCAAGGTGATGTATACTGGAAGGAATATATGAACTACTCACACACTGCTGAATTCAAAATTAGTTGTAATGTTTCAGAAAAAACATGTGGGAGTCAAAGTGCATAGCTCAGCATAAAATTCTCCTTCATGTTAGCTGTAATCAGGAAAATCAACAAAATATTATGTATAAAGAATGCAATAGAAAATAATTCCGCAAATATCCATTTTACTATAATGGTATGCCTTATCTGAATGCAGTTCTTGCACCTTACCCCTCAGCCCTATATGTTAAAAAAGATATATCTGAGATAGAATAGACCCAGAGAGAGGTGACAAAAAAGATGAGATTTGAAAAGATCTCTGTATGGAGATTCTGCACAGAAAAGACAAGATTGGTGCTGGTTAGTTTAAAGAGATGACTAACAGGGACCATGATAGAGGTAAATTATATAGAGAAAGTAAATCAGAAGCTCCTGTTTCTCATAATACAAGAACAAGGGGACATTCAATGAAATGGAAAGACAGCAAACTTAAAAGTGATAAAGGAAATACTTTTTTACAGAATGCATAATTAAGCTGTGGAGCTCATTTCCACATGATATTGTGATCAAAACTTAGTAGAATTCAAAAAAAGAGATACTGAGAACAACCACTATGGCATGAGAGAGGATAAAAAAAGTAGGGAAATAATTCTCATACTTTAGGGCATAAGTCAACCACTAACTGAAGGGGGTTGAAGTTAAACTTCCCTTATGGGGAGGATATTCGATAGTTGTCAACTATAGGGATTTTTGCACCTTCTTCTGAAACATCTGATTCTGACTATTGGCAGAGATGGGTAAGTGTTCTGCTCTGCTCAAGTATGGCAGTTCCCAGGCCCCCATGTAGTTTAGTGGCTGATGACAACATCCAGGAGTGCCGCCAGTGTACAGCACACTGTACAACTATGGAAAGAGTTTTTTGGGAATTCTGGGCAGGGACACTGGGGAAAATCTCTACTGTGACACTGGCAGACCAGGTGCCACCTCATGCCAAGGTCCTTAGGCCTCACTGAATACTGACAAATGCATAGGTGGAAAACAGACTGGCTCATCCATGTGTTCACATTGTTAAAATATATTGTAAGTTTATAAGAAGGTGTTTACTGTTTTGACTTGAAGAAATGCTTGTAGGATGCTGCGTGTATTGATTTCACTTATAACATCTGTAGCTCATGGTATAAAGTTATATTGAGTGTTTACATTGTAAATCCCTGTAGTTGTGTCACTCAAACAGGAAAGGAACATTTATTAAAGTGCTGATCCTGCACAAGAAGGCCCATTGAAACCAAATGAGCCATTATGAAACATTAAAGGACAAAGACTTTGTTGTTTGCCCCACCCTCCTGGCCACACGGACACACACACAACCATGAAGAGGAGACGGGTGCCGACACTTGTTCTTTCCGTTTGGACTCTGGAGGAAGGGAATAAAAATCCCTGACCAGAAGGAACTGTATCACTATGCTGCTTGGAATTTGGCAATATTTCCAAGAATAATCCAGGGATCCCCAAACAGTTTACCTTGAGTTAGCTCTAGAGGACACAGAAAGCTTGCACATCACAACAGTTTCTATTACCTTTTGGAAACTAAGACTGTAACTCATTTGGGTGTGCATACTTACCTGCTTCAACCCTGTAAATAATTCTCTTATTTCTTTTTCTTAGTTAATAAATCTTGTTAATTTATTATAGGATTGGCTACAAGTGTTGTCTTTGAGAAATCTAGGGTACAATTGACTAGTCCTTTAGGACTGGAAGTAACCTGAATAATAATGTGGTTTTGGTGTAAGGGATCATCTATCACAAAGGCAGTCTTGCCTGCATGGCAAGAAAAATCAGAGTGCCCAAGGGGACTGTCTGTGACTTCTAAGGTTGTTGCACCCTCTTCTAAGGTAGTTGTAGTGCTTGAGGAATTCACACTTGGTACTTGGTTGGTGAAACCTAAGTATTAGAGCACACAACCAATTTGGGGTTTGTGCCTTGTTTATTAATAGTCTGCCCTGAGGTCGGCACTCACTCATGAGCCATTCTAGATGGTTTGTACAATGTACTTACATTGTACAAAACGTGCCATGGGATCTCTTGTTACCTGTCTATAATATTTCTAAGGCACCTATCACCTGGTTATCTAAACATTAACTGCTTATACAGTAGGCAGATTTTATCTGAAACAGCCCAAGCACTGTAAACCATATGTTAGTCAATTCATTTCTAATTCAGCCTCATACCATAACATCTTAGGCATGAGTGTCACAAAAATGATAAAGGATTAGAAAACATGCCTTATCGTGATAGACTCAAGGAGCTCAATCTATTAATCTTAAAGAGAAAGTTAAGAGATGATGTGATTACAATCTATAAGTACCTACATGGGGAACAAATATTTAATAATGGGCCCTCCAATCTAGTAGACAAAGGTATAACATGATCCAATGGATGGAAGACAAAGCTAGACAAACTCCAACTAGAAATAAGGCATAAACTTTTAAGTGAGAGTAATTAATCATTGGAACAATTTTCCAAGGGTCATAGCGGATTTTCCAACACTGACAATTTTTAATCAAGATCAAATGCTTTTCTAAAAGATTATGTCCTCTCAATTATTTTGGGGAAGTCCTCTGGCCTGTGTTGTGCAGGACCTCAGACTAGATGATCACAATGGTCTGTTCTGGCCTTAGAATCTATCAGTTCGTGTAACCTAATGCATGCTTTTTCATTATATTATTGCTTAATTAGTAGGACTTGGCTCTTACTGACAAAATGTGATGTTAACTAATATAATTCTGTATATAAACCTTAACAAAGAATAACAAATGCTAAACCCCTACACACTTCATGGTTCTGGTAACATCATAGTTCTCTGGAGTATTGCTTTTGTAGTAACTATATTACCAGAACTCTAGGATTTGTCTGTATAGCGTTATAACTTGACCACATGCACAGTGTCCTCTATATATTATGACTAAATATACTATATTTATGAAGCTTCTGGATTTTTACAATGTAAGAAATCATAATATAAAATATAATACTGTGTCATTTTCTTCAAACTTTGTTGCATTACTTTTACCGCTTTATTCCAGGAATGGCCTGGGTCATAAATATTAGTCATCTTCCAGGAAATCAGAACAATGTGACTAAAACCTAGTCTATTGAGAATGGCCTTCATGAGTCAAAACTAACCTGTGTTTCAACTCTTTTTGTAGCAAATGCTTAATAATGCATTATTCTCTGTCTGGCATGGCTATAATATCTGTTTAGGCTGTCAAGGAAAATATCTCAGTTTAATAAAGAATTCCACTTACAGAGTGGTTCAGAACAAGTAGCACACTTCTGCACTTAATGGACAGACCTATTGCACCGCAATTAATTTAACAATGCTGAATGAGTCAGCATAATTCCAAATGATGTTGCAGGTATATGGCAAAGAGTAGGTATCAAAAAGTCACTTGTCTTCCTACTTTGTGATACAGTGAACTATGGCATACCTTGCAATTGCCTCATGTGGCCTGGTTCTTGGCTGATGTTCACACTTGTCATAAAGATCACACTACAGAAGTTATGTCTTAGGAAAACAGTAGAACAGAGTGAAGAGGGAATAAGAGGAATTGAAAAGTAATATTTTCTCAGCCTTCAAATATTTCCTTAAAGGCCATAAGGTAATATGTCGGCTACATGGTATATACTTTTAGAAAGCAGTAGCGCCAAGGTTTAGACTTTTACATTTCCAGTAGAAATTGAAAGCTGAAAACCTATTTCTTTTATTATTTGATTTGGATTGGATACATCCAAGCAGCATATAAGAATAAATGGCTATTAAAAATATAAAGTCATTAATATAATGGTAACTAATATTCCATACAGTATTAGCATCACATTTTGTATAAAAGGTGTCAGGTAATCAGATCAATCAAATATGGAAAAGGTCAATAAGTTATTTTGTCTCCCCTACCCTGTACCAATGTCAAATTAGTCCCTATAGTATATTCTTCAGTGCTTGTCCAATCCAGTTTTAAGTGACTCAAGCAATAGGATTTCCACTACCTCCCTAAGGCAATAGCTAATCTGTTTTATTTTCTTTAAAGATAGTGGCCAGTTACTCGCATGGAAGCTATCTCTGAAGCACATTCTAAGGCTTATCTACATTACAATGACCACCCTGCACCTTTAAGCGGGAGAGTGTTTGGCTGGCTGGCAGAGTGAAGGGAATAGTGCTTTATGGCTGGGGGCGGGGAGGAAGCTGAAAACTGCTGCAAAAGGGGCAGTGTGGTTGCTGACTCATCCCCTGGGAATGCAGGGTTTTAGAAGGGGTTTTTGAGGCTTCCTTTTTACATGTGTGACCGGATAAATGGCTTGGAGAAGGACTTAAAAAGAGGCGTTCATTAAAGGAACAAATGAGGGGCGGTTGGGGACTCCTATGATTGGTATGGCAAGGAGCCAACCCCCCATTCTTATAGCCTACCTTAACCCTCCTATGAGGGGGAAGGGTGGATGGTAAGGTCCAGCAATGGATTTGTTGGAGGGACCTGAAGGGAAAAAGAGGGGGAGCTGGTGGAAGCCCTGGTATGGTAAGGTCCCAGAAATGGATTTGCTGGAGGGACCTGGATGGAAAAAAGACAGGGATTTGCTGGCAACCCCCGCCCCGTAAGGGCAATTATGGAATAAACATGGGGTTGCCTGCACTGTACACTGTTATCTGCCGGGTATCCCAGATATCTAATAATAAAGTTGTGGCCGGATTAACCCATGTCAAATGTCTCCTGTCCATCTTTCGGCATAGCCAGACAATGCATGTACAAAACTTATCTTAGTAAATGGTACTTATTGACATGCTATGCCAACAGTGAGTCACTTAAGATATTCCACTTAAAAAAAAGTTAGCTCTTTGTGCAGTATCATGCTGATCTGTCTACCTAGCTATATTTCAAGAAGTTTTCAGAAACAGACTGCATATCTTTTCATGTTTTACCACCCCAGAAAAGAAGAATTGAAACAGGTTGTATTTACAGGGCAATACTGTAATGACCAACACAATGACTGTATGCACAAAATTCTATATTTCCCGAGACAAATTGGGTAAATGTTTGAACAAGTAATTGTACTTGCAATCACTTCATTTATATGCACTGTGGTGCATTATGGGAGATGTAATCCAGCTAGGGAGCTCAGGCTATAGAGGAGAATAGGAGTATAAATCATCCAACTGCAGCTTCTACAATTCTGAACCAACATATTTTGGTTTTCAGCCAAAACATTTTAGTTTAAGTTTTTTGCCAAAATGTAAAAATATTTCATTGGAGGAAAAATTCTGTCCAGTTCTAGAAAACATAAATGTATCAAACTTTTGAAATCTCAATAGTGGTTTGGTTTGACAGCATGGCAAATGGTTATGTCAGATCTTATTTTATCTGAAGCAGTTTGTCCACTCCCAATAACAATTTAAAGTTTTACCCAGGTTTCATTGCTTGCGCTAACATTCAGCACTGTCTGCCATACATCACTATAATACAGATCACCTCTATCTGTTGCAAATGATATCATGCCATGGCATTAAATTTTGAGTTCTGTGATTTTGTTAGAGAGCAGCAGGATTATGAAAGAAAGTTTGTTTGAATGCAATTCCCCTACCCCCTCAAAAAAGTAATTTTAAAATGAAAGCTATATTATTTTCTACTTTTAGTTATTCAGTAGATCCCCTGGGCGCAGTTACCTTGGAAACATCAGTGTAAAGGAATACAAATATATGGAACATCTTCCTGCACCCCTTGACAGTGCCTGGAAAAACAATTTTGATAACAGTGAAAAACCGGTGAAAATTTAGCAGAAGCAGAAGTTTGACCTTTAAAATGGATCTGGAGAGGAGCAGAGGAATCTGAGTAGTTGAGAAGGTTTAACTCTTTAAAAGCTCAGATTTCAAAGACACTGTGTGGCACCAGTGATCACCGTGTCATTTATAGATTATATTAAAATGTGTACTTTTGTGTGGAAAATAAGTTAATGCCATGAAACTTTTAATACAAAGTCCTGGTGCAAAGAAATGTGCTGCAATAGTTACGTCTAACTGCAATGCATAATTGTTCCAGGGCCCAACCTTAGGACTGGGTCATAATAGGGTTGAAATAATTGTTGTAAATTCATTATTATTTTAAGCGTAAAAAGCCACAAACATTTTTTATATTAATTACCCTTAAAATGTCTGACTGAGCCACAGGATCTCCTGCATCATTTATTGTTGTCATCTTGGGAAAATTAAAAAAAAAACCCTAATGATACAAAACGAACATGGCAGACATTAAATGGATTAAAAACTGGCTAAGGGAGGAGTCTCAAAATGTAGCTGTAAATGGGGAGTAGATATGTTTCTAGTGGGCTAGATCGGTTCAAGGATTGGTTCTTGGCCCTACACTATTTAACTCCCCCCGCCCCGCTTTAAGGACCTGAAAGAAAGCAAAATCATCACTGATAAAGTTAGCAAATAACCCCAAAACTAGGGAGTGGTAAATAATTAAAAGGATAAGTCACTGATTTAGAGTGATCAGGATCTCTTGGTAAGTTGGGTTGAAGCAAACAATATGCATTTTAATATGGCTAAATGTAAACATCTGGGGAAAAAATGTAGGCCATACTTACAAAATGGGGAGTTATCCTCGGAAAAAGTGACTCTGAAAAAGACTTGTGGGTTGTGGTAGATAATCAGTGGAACATAAGCTCCTAGTGTTATGCTGCGGCCAAAAGGACTAGTGTGATCCTTGAATGCATAAACAGAGGAATCTTGAGTAGGAGTACAGAGTTTATTTTACTTTTGCATTTGGCACTGGTGCAACCACTGCTGGAATAGTGTCTGTTTCTAGAGTCAACAATTCAAGAAGGATAGTGATATATTGGAGAGGGTTCAGAGAAGATTCATGATAATGATTAAAGGACTAGAAAACATGCCTTATAATAAGAGTCAAGAAGCTCAATCTATTTTGCATAACAAAGAGTAGACTAAGGCATGACTTGATCAATCTATAAGTACCTACATGGGGACAAATATTTGAAAATGAGATGTTCAGTCTAGAAGACAAAGGTATAACACAATCCAATGGCTGGAAATTGAAGCTAGACAAATTCAGGCTGGATATAGCATGTACATTTTTAGTAGTGAGGGCATTTAACCATTAGAAGAACTTACCAATTGTCATGGTGGATTCTTCATCACTGGCCATTTTTAAAATCAAGATTGGATATTTTAAAATTATGCTCAAGTTCAAAACACATTCTTTTTGGGAAGTTCTGTGGCTTGTGTTATACAGGAGGTCAGACTAGATCATCATTATAGTCATTCTGGCTTTGGAATCTATGAATCTCTTCAGAGAAACAAAAGGTTCTTGTGGACATTTTAGGTATTAAAAGCTTAGACCAAACTTTTTAAAGAAGTGTGGAATTTTCTTAAGGGACAAAATGACTTTCAGTAAAATATGTGCTCCTAAATTATTCAGATGCTTTTGAAAGATCCCATCCCCTTAGCCAAATTTTCCAAGGTACTGAGGACCTGCAGCTTCCATTGAAGTCAGGACACTGTAGAGGAAACTGTTTTGAAAACAAGCGTCCACTGGCTATGTGATCAGAAAGTCAAATCAGTTCAGAAATGCTAGTTATTGGCAGATATCCAATAAGAAGCAGCATACTCCTATTCGCTGCCAGTGAAGTTCATGTTTAGTCTGACTTCCATTTTATGCACCTCTGTTACCATTTTATAAACTTGGCTGCATCAGTTTGAGGCAGTTGTTTTTGGCTGACCTTTTGTTTCATGGGCATTTTATTTAAAAAAATTAGGAAAATGTAACTGTAACCACTGGAGTCAGTGGCTATTGCCTCTATCTTGTGACAGTCAATTCTTCCTTTGAGGTTAATGGCAAACCTCCCATCATGGCAAGATCAGACTCACTTTTATAATAGCTTTAAATCTCAACTGTTTGGGTTGTTTTTTTTTGTTCTAATGACTAATATGCATCTTTTTAAAAGGGGAACATAGAGGAACTGGGGAATTAGACCAGTCAGTATAACTTTGATACTTGGAAAGATACTGGAACAAATTATTAAGTAATCCATTTGTAAGCACATGGGGGATAATAGGGTTATAAGGAATAGCCAGAATGAATTTGTCAGGAACGAATTATGCCAAACCAACTTAATTCCCTTCTTTGACAAGATTAGTGGTCAAGTGGGTGGGGGGAAGCAGTAGACAAGATACTTCTTGGTTGTTGTTTTTTGATTTTTTTTTTGTAAAGCTTTCAACAGTCCCCATCAACATTCTCATAAGAAAACTAGGGAAATGTGGTCTTGATTAAATTACTATAAGGTGGGTGCACAAGTGGTTTAAAGACTGTAGTCAAGGAATAGTTATCAATGGATCACTTCCAAACTGGGAGGTTGTGCCTAGTGGGTTTCCACAAGAGTCAGTCCTGTGTCCAGCACTATTAAATATTTTCATTAATGACTTGGATAAAGTAGTGGACAGTATAGTTATAAAATTTGTGGATGACACCAAACTAGGATGGGTCGCAAGCAGTTTGGATAATAGGATTAGAATTCAAAATGACCTTGACAAATTTGAGAATTGGTCTGAAATCAACAAGATGAAATTCAATGAAGATAAGTGCAAAGTATTTCACTTGGGAAGGAAAAATGTAATACTGCTGAAAAGGACCTGAAGTTTCTGGTGGATCACAAGTTGAGTAAACAATGTGATGTACTTATAAAAAAGGCAAATATTCTGGGGTATATTAACAAGAGTGTCATATGTAAGACTCAGGAGATAATTGTCCTGCTCTACTCGGTACTGGTGAGACCTCAGCTGGAGTACTGTGTCCAATTCTGGGGGCCATATTTAAGGAAAGATGTGGGCAAATTAGAGATAGTCCAGAGAAGAGCAACAAAACTGATCAAACAATTAAAAACCTGATCTATGAGGAAAAGAAAACTGATGGGGGACCCGATGACAGTCTTCAAATATGTTAAGGACTGTTGAAAGAGGATGTGATCAATTGTTCTTCTTGTCCACTGAAGGTAGGACAAGTAGTAATGGGCTTAATCAGCAGCAAGTGAGATTTAGATTAGATATTTCGAAAAAATTTCTAACTATAACGATATTTAAACTCTGGAATAGGCTTCCAAGGGAGGTTGCGGAATCACCATCATTGGAAGTTTTAAAGAACAGATTAGACAAACAGCTGACTGGGATGGTCTTCTATGTTTACTTGGGCCTGTCTCAGCACAGGGGGCTGGACTTGATGACTTCTCAAGGTCCCTTCCAGGCCTGCATTTATAGGATTCTATGCAGATCGTCTGGAGTTATAACTTAGTAAAGATTTGTTTCAGCAAAACTCCACTGAGCAATTTCTGTTCCCAGGTGAAACTAAAAGAAGATTCAAATCTTAAAACCCCCTTGACTAGCACAATATTAGCCTAGTATATTAACAAAGCAAAGACATAGCCAAGAATATTTTATATAATGGCTCCTATTGTTTCTTTTTTTTATTTGGTTTTTCAAGTTTCTCTCAGAATATAACCAGAGTTGTAAACAAAATCAGACAAAACAGTTTCATGACTCACTGTTGATAGGTATCTGTGCAGTGAAAGCCAATTTTAATCTGGTTCCTTTAAAATAATTATTTGCTTTTAAAACTGATAAAGCATTTTTAGTTGAATAATTTAGGTTCAGCACTCTCAACTCAACCTGAAGTCACTAGGGATTGAAAGTTTTCAGCAGCTGTCTTAATGAAGAATACCAAGTATCTGAAAAAGTGACAGTAACAGGATGCATAAAGAACAGTATAGAGAAAGATGACCCTGCTTGTAACTGCATTAGAAATTACAGGAAATGCAGTGGCGGTTGAACTGGGATTGTTCTAAAATATAAAGGATCAAATAAGATTTTAATCTATTAGTAGCAAGGGATATGAATAGCGTGAGGCATCAGAGCAATGTTCATTGACTTTTTCTTCACTCTTTCCATTGAGTTCCTTTCTTCTCAGTCTTCCCAAAGGAAATTTTGCTGGTCTCCCCTCAAGTACTGCATTCATGTCAGTTAATGTCTTTTGTTCTGTGATGATATAACATCTTGGAGCATGACTTATATCAAGTTAGCTAGTCCTGGCAGTTCTGGGGGATAGAGAATTCCATTAGAGCATTAAAATGATGATGGTTGTAGTTATATCAGGCAGAATTAACATCAGATGTGCTTTTTTACTGGAATACACATAAATGATGAATTTCTGAGTACCACATCTCCTACTGAACACAATGTAGAATGTAGCCTCACATATGCCCTACATGATGCACTTTAGGCCAGGTTTGCAATTTGGATAAATCAGTGTATCTCCGTTAGCTGTGTCAATTTACAATACCTGAGAATCTGACCCAATGTCTCAGGGTTGTTCCTATAACACTAGCTCATACTCAAAGAAAAGAGAGCCTGTGAGTCTGACTGCTTTCAGTTCAAAAAAAGACTCCAAACAGTGAAAATGTGATGCGTCACGATAAGTTTGAAAAGGCAAATTGCTGCCAGTCTTATTTCATAGATCCGGAAACAAATGTACTTGGTTGAAAAGAAGAAAGGTAACAAAAGAGAAATAAAAACAAAGATAGAAAAGTTTCCATTACAATTCCCTGAAAAGAGACTGTATAGAAATGTGCTGTTGCACACTTAGTGGATCTGCACCCTTTATGCACTTATCATAGAATATCAGGGTTGGAAGGGACCTCAGGAGGTCATCTAGTCCAACCCCCTGCTCAAAGCTGGACCAATCCCCAACTAAATCATCCCAGCCAGGGCTTTGTCAAGCCTGACCTTGAGAACCTCTAAGGAAGGAGATTCCACCACCACCATAGGTAACACATTCCAATGCTTCACCACCCTCCTAGTGAAAAAGTTTTTCCTAATATCCAACCTAAACCTCCCCCACTGCAGCTTGAGACCATTACTCCTTGTTCTGTCATCTGCTACCACTGAGAACAGTCTAGATCCATCCTCTTTGGAACCCCCTTTCAGGTAGTTGAAAGCAGCTATCAAATCCCGCCTCATTCTTCTCTTCTGCAGACTAAACAATCCCAGCTCCCTCAGCCTCTCCTCATAAGTCATGTGTTCCTGTCCCCTAATCATTTTTGTTGCCCTCGGCTGGATGTTTTCCCAATTTTTCCACATCCTTCTTGTAGTGTGGGTCCCAAAACTGGACACAGTACTCCAGATGAGGGCTCACCAATGCCGAATAGAGGGGAATGATCACGTCCCTTGATCTGCTGGCAATGCCCCTACTTATACAGCCCAAAATGCCATTGGCCTTCTTGGCAACAACGGCACACTGTTGACTCATATCCAGCTTCTCATCCACTGTAACCCATAGGTCCTTTTCTGCAGAACTTCTGCCTAGCCACTTGGTCCCTAGTCTGTAGTAGTGCATGGGATTCTTCCATCCTAAGTGCAGGGCTCTGCACTTGTCCTTGTTGAACCTCATCAGATTTCTTTTGGCCCAATCCTCTAATTTGTCTAGGGCCCTCTGTATCCTATCTCTACCCTCCAGCGTATCTACCTCTCCTCCCAGTTTAATGTTATCTGCAAACTTGCTGAGGGTGCAATCCACACCATCCTCCAGATCATTAATGAAGATATTGAACAAAACCGGCCCCAGGACCGACCCTTGAGGAACTCCATTTGATACCGGCTGCCAACTAGACATGGAGCCAGCTTTCTATCCACCTTATCATCCATTCATCCAGCCCATACTTCTTTAACTTGCTGGCAAGAATACTGTGGGAGACAGTGTCAAAAGCTTTGCTAAAGTCAAGGAACAACACGTCCACCGCTTTCCCCTCATCCACAGAGCCAGTTATCTTGTCATAGAAGGCAATTAGATTAGTCAGGCATGACTTGCCCTTGGTGAATCCATGCTGACTGTTCCTGATCACTTTCCTCTCCTCTAAGTGCTTCAGAATTGATTCCTTGAGAACCTGCTCCATGATTTTTCCATGGACTGAGGTGAGGCTGACTGGCCTGTAGTTCCTAGGATCCTCCTTCTTCCCTTTTTTAAAGATGGGCACTACATTAGCCTTTTTCCAGTCATCCAGGACCTCCCCTTATCGCCATGAATTTTATAGTTATACCTTCATATCATAGTGACAAGAAAACATTGGTACTCCTTTACTGTTAGCACAGTAGAACCAGCACAGCTAAGGGTGTGAGGTGGCTTTTCTTCCTTCTTGTGCATTGTGATGGGTTTGGTCACAGAGACCCCCTTGGGACTGTCACCTGACGTGCTGGAATTACCTCTGAGCCGATTTCCCCTGCCAGCTTGGGACTCCAGAACCCTGCCTTGTTGAGCCAGACATGCTAGTCTGCTGCAGCACAGACCCAGGTCTGGTCCACGCCCCCAAAGCTGCAGACTTTAACAAAAACTGCTCAGTAAGTCACCTCTCTCTAGCACCCAGATAGCCAGCTCCCAATGAGATCCAAACCCCAAATAAATTCGTTTTACTCTGTATAAAGCTTTTATACAGGGTAGACTCAAACTGTCTGGCCTCTAACACGGATAGAGAGATATGCACAGCTGTTTTCTCCCCCAGGTATTAATCACTTACTCTGGGTTCAATAATAAACAAAAGTGATTTTATTAAGTATAAAAAGTAGGATTTCAGTGGTTGCAAGTAATAACAGACAGAACAAAGTAAGTTACCGAGCAAAATAAAACATGCAAGTCTAAGCCTAATACATTAAGAACCTGAATACGGGTAAATCTCACCCTTAGAGATGTTCCAATAAGATTTTCACAGACTAGACTTCTTCCTAGTCTGGGCCCAATACTTTCCCCTGGTACAAACCTTGTTAGTTCCAGCTCAGGTGGTAACGAGGGGATTTCTCATGACTGCAGCCCCCTTTGTTCTTTTCCATGCCCTTTTATATGTTTGCCACAAGGCGGGAATCCTTTGTGTCTCTCTGGGTTCCCATCCTTCCTTCTAAATGGAAAAGCACCACGTTTAAGATAGATTCCAGTACTATGTGACATGGTTATATGTCCTGTGAGACCCCAAGCCTCCGTTCTTTCCGGCCTGACTCACAGGAAGGCTTACAAGTAAACAGAGCCATCCACAACCAATTGTTCTGGTCAGTGGGAGCCATCAAGATTCTAAACCACCATTAATGGCCCACACTTTGCATAGTTACAATAGGACTTCAGAGTAATACTTCATATTTCTAGCTTCAGATACAAGAAAGATACATTCATACAAATAGGATGAACACACTGAGTAGATTATAAGCTTTGTAATGATACCTTACAAGAGACCTTTTGCATAAAGCATATTCAAGTTACATTATATTCACACTTATAAACATATTTCCATAAAACATATGGAGTGCAATGTCACATGCATCATCAAGATTGTTTACTAGTTCCAGCCCATTTTACCTGTGCAAACCCACTGAAGGCAATGGGAGTTTGTATGGGTCTTGAAGGCAACAGACTGGCACAAGTGTAACTTACTGAAAAATTTGCCTGAGGAACCTGGGTGGTCTGCAGGAAGTAAAGAACCCAGATAGAATTTCAGAGCCTTGGTGAGTTTGCAAGGCTGGCAGCAAGAAAAAGAAATCTCTTTACTTAGAAACTGAATGTTTGCGGCATCATCCTCATCTAGGTCTAGCATGTGTCAAAACAGCCACAGGGCAGCTATAACTTTATTTGTTGGCTGAAATTATTCGCTTAGGACTGTTCTGCCAGCTGGGGATCAGCAGATTGCATCATGGTCTGGTCCCACCTCATATATTTCCCAGAAAGTCCTCTATAGCGCCAGCTGGCTCCATCTCTCTCCTGCATTGGGGCACCATGCAGGAAGGGCTGAAGTAAAGCTGCCCCATTGGGACGAGGATTCCCCTGTGGTGAAAAAATGGCCAGCTTCCCCATTAGGAGAGGTTTAACCCTATCTAAAAATGCCCTGGTGATGCAAAGTGAATTTAGTAGCACCAGAGATCTGGTAAAAATCATTAAGATACAGTAGAGATGGAACCCACAATACAATTTTTTTAATTGAGTCCCTTTTTCTACTAGAACCACACTTTGAGGATTAATACAAAGTTTAAGTAAAAGCAAATGGGGTTAGGGTGGGTAAGTGGAGGCTTCGTTTACCTGTGACTAGAGATTAATTTTAAATGTGAATTCTGTAAACATTTCAGGCAATTTATTTTAGTTTAGCCATCTGGGGTTGAAATCTGAATATATACAGTTATGTTTGTTTTAAAGATTTTTATTTTAACTTTCATGATATTAGTTGAGCATGTGGTGAAGATAGATGTATCCATGGAAACTATACAGTAATTCATAAGGAGTAGAACTGTATAGTGGCTCTCTACCAAAAATATGTTTTATCAAAAAAGTCAGTGCTACTTTTTCATGTCAGATTGTCTCACAGTCAAGATTTCTTCCTGTTTTATGATGATGATTTGAGCTTTCTCAAGGCAGACACTATTGTTTGGTGCTTTGACTTAAAACAATAAAAAAGTAAACTCTCATAAAGTGTGTAACATGTCATAAGAAAACATAGTCAGAGAATGGATTTGGATGAGAACTAACCATAATGCCATACTAAAACTTCTTTGAGTAATGTTTATTTTTTTAATTAGCAGATAATAGTTCTTTCATAGATATTAAGGTCAGAAGGGACCATTATGATCATCTAGTCTGACCTCCTGCACAATGCAGGCCACAGAATCTCACTCACCCACTCCTGCGAAAAACCTCTCACCTATGTCTGAGCTATTGAAGTCCTCAAATCATGCTGTAAAGACTTCAAGGAGCAGAGAATCCTCCAGCAAGTGACCCGTGCCCCATGCTACAGAGGCAGGCGAAAAACCTCCAGGGCTTCTTCCAATCTGCCCTGGAGGAAAATTCCTTCCCGATCCCAAATATGGTGATCAGCTGAACCCTGAGCATATGGGCAAGATTCACCAGATACCCAGGAAAGAATTCTCTGTAGTAACTCAGATCCCACCCCATCTAACATCCCATCACAGGCCATTGGGCTTATTTATCATGAATAGTTAAAGATCAATTAATTGCCAAAATCATGTTATCCCATCATACCATCTCCTCCATAAACTTATCGAGTTTAATCTTAAAGCCAGATAGATCTTTTGCCCCCACTGCTTCCCTTGGAAGGCTATTCCAAAACTTCACTCCTCTGATGGTTAGAAACCTTCTTCTAATTTCAAGTTTAAACTTCCTGATGACCAGTGTATATCCATTTGTTCTTGTGTCCACATTGGTACTGAGCTTAAATAATTCCTCTCCCTCTCCAGTATTTATCCCTCTGATATATTTATAGAGAGCAATCATATCTCCCCTCAGCCTTCTTTTGTTTAGGCTAAACAAGCCAAGCTCCTTGAGTCTTCTTTCATAAGACAAAAAGAAAAGGAGTACTTGTGGCACCTTAGAGACTAACCAATTTATTTGAGCATGAGCTTTCATGAGCTACAGCTCACTTCATCCGATGAAGTGAGCTGTAGCTCACGAAAGCTCATGCTCAAATAAATTGGTTAGTCTCTAAGGTGCCACAAGTACTCCTTTTCTTTTTGCGAATACAGACTAACACGGCGGTTACTCTGAAACCTTTCATAAGACAGGTTTTCCATTCCTCAGATCATCCCAGTAGCCCTTCTCTGTACCTGTTCCAGTTTGAATTTATCCTTCTTAAACATGGGAGACCAGAACTGTACACACTATTCCAGGTGAGGTCTCACCAGTGCCTTGTATAATGGTACTAAAACCTCCTTATCTCTACTGGAAATACCTCGCCTGATGCATCCCAAGACCGCATTAGCTTTTTTCACGGCCATATCACATTGGCGGCTCATAGTCATCCTATGATCAACCAATACTCCAAGGTCCTTCTCCTCCTCCGTTACTTCTAATTGATGCGTCCCCAACTTATAACTAAAATTCTTGTTATTAATCCCTAAATGCATGACCTTACACCTCTCACTATTAAATTTCATCCTATTACTATTACTCCAGTTTACAAGGTCATCCAGATCTTCCTGTATGATATCCCGGTCTCTCTCTAAATTGGCAATACCTCCCAGCTTTGTATCATCCACAAACTTTATTAGCACACACCCACTTTTTGTGCCGAGGTCAGCAATAAAAAGATTAAATGAGGAACTCCACTGGTTACCTCCCTCCAGCCTGACAGTTCACTTTTCAGTATGACCCACTGTAGTCTCCCTGTTAACCATTTCCTTATCCACCTTTCAGTTTTCATATTGATCCCCATCTTTTCCAATTTAACTAATAATTCCCCATGTGGCATGGTATCAAACGCCTTACTGAAATCTAGGTAAATTAGATCCACTGCGTTTTCTTCGTCTAAAAAAAATCTGTTACTTTCCCAAAGAAGGAGATCAGGTTGGTTTGGCACAATCTACCTTTTGTAAAACCATGTTGTATTTTGTCCCATTTACCATTGGCCTCAATGTCCTTAACTACTTTCTCCTTCAAAATTTTTTCCAAAACCTTGCATACTACAGATGTCAAACTAACAGGCCTGTAGTTACCCAGATCACTTTTTTCCCCCTTTCTTAAAAATAGGAACTATGTTAGCAATTCTCCAATCATATGGTACAACCCCTGAGTTTACAGATTCATTAAAAATTCTTGCTAATGGGCTTGCAATTTCATGTGCCAATTCCTTTAATATTCTTAGATGAAGATTATCTGGGTTCCCCGATTTAGTCCCATTAAGCTGTTCAAATTTCGCTTCTACCTCAGATATGATAATATCTACCTCCATATCCTCGTTCCCATTTGTCATGCTACCATTATCCCTAAGATCCTCATTAGCCTTATTAAAGACTGAGGCAAAGTATTCATTTAGATATTGGGCCATGCCTAGAGGATCCTTAACCTCCACTCCATCCTCAGTGTTTAGCGGTCCCACTGCTTCTTTCTTTGTTTTCTTCTTATTTATATGGCTATGGAACCTTTTACTATTGGTTTTAATTCCCTTTGCAGGGTTCAACTCTACATGGCCTTTGGCCTGTCTCACTTTATCCCTACATGTTCTGACCTCAATAAGGTAGCTTTCCTTGCTGATCCCTCCCATCTTCCACTCCCTGTATGCTTTCTGCTTTTTCTTAATCACTCCTCTGAGATGCTTGCTCATCCAGCTTGGTCTACAACTCCTGCCTATGAATTTTTTCCCCTTTCTTGGGATGCAGGCTTCCGATAGCTTCTGCAGCTTTGATTTAAAGTAATCCCGGGCCTCCTCTGCCTTTAGATCCATAAATTCTTCAGTCCAATCCACTTCCCTAAATAATTTCCTTAATTTTTGAAAGTCAGCCCTTTTAAAATCAAAAACCCTAGTTGCAGATTTATTTTTATTTATCCTTCCGTTCAGTTTGAACTGAATTAGCTCAAGATCACTTGAACCAAGATTGTCCCCTACAACCATTTCTTCTATGAGGTCCTCACTACTCACCAAAACCAAATCTAAAATGGCATCCCCTCTAGTCAGTTCAGCAACTACTTGATGAAGGAATCCATCAGCTATTGCATCTAGGAAAATCTGAGCCCTATTATTATTACTAGCACTCGTCCTCCAGTCGATATCTGGGAAGTGAAAGTCTCCCATGATCATGCAGTTTAGTATTTACTTAATTAAAAACATTAAAGAGGGCTCTATCCATATCCAAATTAGATCCCGGCGGTCTATAGCACACCCCAAGCACTATCCCAAGGGAGGTTCTAGTAGTTTTCTTCCCCAATGTAATTTTTGCCCAGACGGACTCTGTCTTATCCATTCCATCGCTTCTTATTTCTTTACATTCTACCTCATCATTGATATACAATGCTACTCCACCATCTTTACCTTTATTTCTGTCTTTCCTAAACAGCACATACCATTCAATACCTGTAGTCCAGTCATGACTACTATTCCACCATGTTTCTGTTATCCCTATAATATCTGGTTTCACTTCCTGCACCAGTAGCTCTAGTTCCTCCATTTTGTTACCTAGGCTCCTCGCTTTGGTGTACAAACATCTTAATTTTTGCTGTTTGGCCTCGCTCACATTCTGTACCTGATTAGGCATGGTCATTCTACAGCCAGTATGACCTATTAGACTGGTATCTACACTGCCCTTCCTCCTTATGTCCATTCTTCTACCCACGGCTGTATCCTTTCTTACTTCGTTTTCTTCCCTCTCAATGCTAAAATCCAGCATGGAGATTACCTGGACATCTTCCAACCATCTCCCCCAGATTCCTAGTTTAAAGCTTTCTTAATCAGTTGTGCCAGCCTCCATCTTAGAAGTCTATTTCCTTCCCTACTCAGATCAAGTCCATCCCGAAAGAACTGTCCTCTGTTCATGAATGCCTCCCAGTGGCCATACATCCCAAAGCCCTCCTTATAGCACCGCTGCCTAAGCCATCTGTTGATAGTCATAATCTTGTCACACCTTTGTTGCCCTTCTCTAGGGGCAGGCAGAATCCCACTAAAGATCACCTGAGCCTCGATTTCCTTAAGCGTCTTCCCTAGCCTAGCATAGTCTCCCTTAATACTTTCCAGTGAGAATCTAGCTGTATCATTTGTTCCCACATGAAGGATAATTAGGGGATTCTTTCCCTCTCCTTTTAGGATCCTTTTCAACCTCAGGTCTACATCCCATATTTTAGCACCTGGAAGACAGCACACCCTTCTATTCTCTGGATCAGCTCTGGTTACAGGCCTGTCTATTCTTCTCAGTAAAGAGTCCCCGATCACAGACCTGCCTTTTCCTGGTGACGGTGCTATTCTCCAGTCTATCCCCTGTTCCCTCTGGGTGCAAGTTCTTTCCATTCCTATTCTCCCTTGTAATCCTCTTCAACCCATCCTGTATCTTCCTGGGGCTCATATTTGGTGTAGTCGCCATTGACGCTTCCCCTTTTCCTATAGGAGTAGCCTCTCTTCTCTTCTTCCTTGCCCTTCCACCTTCAGTGACCACCTGCTGAGCCCTTTCTTCATTTTCCAACTCTACAAACCTATCCTTGAGCTCTGTTTCTCCTTCACTAGCCTATCTTTTTCTTTGCCTGGTTCTTTTAGTCACATGCTTCCACTGACCACTTTCCTCACCCAACAGTCTCCCCTCAAAATTCCTCAGTCCTGCTTCCATCTGCAAGCCTGAGCTTTTCCCTTCAGATACCTCATGTCTTTGCTCCATAATCTGCTTGAACCCCCTTCTAAACTCAACCAGACTTTCCCCCTTGCATCTCCAGTCCTCGGATCTTTTCCTCCATCAGCTCTATCAGACGGCATTTCATACAGACAAAACTCTTACCAGATACCCCCTCCAGGATCATGTACATGCAGCTTCCACATCCAGTCATCTTCATTGGGTCTTCCACTACATGGGTCACTCCCACTGCTGCCTCTGTACTGTCATAGCCTTCCCACCTAAATCCTGTTAATCTGGGAAACACAAACCACACCAAACCACCACCACCCACAGCAAAAGCAAACCCCAAACAAGCACCACAAGACAAACTCCCCTTGCAAACGCCCCTGTTTACAGCTCTGTTTGCTGGCTCCTGTGCCGCTACAGCTGTCTGTCTTTCAATTGTACTTGTGTACTCCAGTAGGGATGTAAGTGAGGTAAATGGAAGGAGGATTAATCTTTTGGGGTATTTCCAGACTAGCATTTAAGCTTTTTTTTTTTTTTAAGGTGAGTTGATTGCCATTTAACTCAATTTAACTGACATGTTTGTGTATGCTCAGTGTAGAGTAAACCACAAATGTTTGTGTCCTAGAACAAATGCTCTAGTATCTGATCTAACATTTGAAAACATGTTAGATAATCCATTTAATGGGCAACCAGTTAACTCAGGATCTAGTCTAGCTATACTGTTAGTTAGAGCACAGGAATTGAAGTTAAGAGTCTGTCGTTCTGTTCTCAGTTCTTTGACAGACCACCTTTGTGACCTTGGGCAAGTCATCTAGACCATACATTTTTTTAAAAACTGTCCTCCTTTTCACTTTCATTCAGATATGAATTGCAGCCAGAAATCTGTGTACTCAAACCAGCTTTCCAAAAGGTCAGAGGGATTAGACGTGGGAGGTGAGAGTTTGAGGCGGTGATTCATTTCATCTGCACACACTGGTTTTAGCTTTGAATTTGGGAGCTGCAAAACTGATTTTTTGTTTGTTTGCTTTGGTGCCTGATAGCATGTTCTGACATTTCTAGTTTATTAGTAAAAAAACAACACAAAACACTTTCTCAGCATAAACTTTCCCCATCTCAGAATTGGCCCTGTATCCAAAACCTCAGTAACACTTTTCAACTACCGTAATTGTCGTTTAAAGTTTCTAAGACAAACTACTTTTGAGAGAGTTCAAAAAATCCTTTAAAATGTTTTTTCCATGACCTAAGATGAACACCTGTTTTTTTTCCACCCCGAGGCCCATGTCTCAAACAGCTTTTCCAAATCAAGTTACATGTGAGCAAAATAAATTCTGCTGGTACAGTCCACATATGCAAGATTTTTTTGAGAATTTTAAAAGAGGTGGCACAACTGAACTTGTAATACAAAGCAGGTCTCCACTTTAATGATTAAGATGCTGCCATGTCTCCATGATAAAATCTTCTATCAATCAGTGTTCTACCATAATTTCTTACTTTTATTGAAACAGCAGGTTAAATCTGACTTATGGCCTGGCAAAGACTTTTGATACCATCAGTGTTTAATATAGGGTTTGCAACAAGCACCTGAGGACTGGAAAAGAAATTATAACCTGTCTCTTGATGCTCACATAACCTTTTCACTTGTATTTTTAGTACTTTTCAGTGGGATTATTGTGATTAAATAACCAGACAACCATCCTAATGCAGCTATCCAGTCCATGTAAAGACTGATTTAAACTTTGTGATTGAACAACCACATGATGTAGTCAAATCAGATGCTGTGGCTAAGATTTTTAAAGCCGTCTAGAAGAATTAGGTATATATCTTCCATTTCTTTCTATGGCATATTTTTTTGTCTATTTCCCTAGAATGTTTGGAAAAATTTAACATCTAGCTCAAAAATATTGTTGGTTACTCTTAGAAATAATGAGCTTTAGACTCTTTTCCTGCTTGGTTTTGCGCTGGTACAACTTCACTGGCTTTACTGGAATTATTCCTCATGTACACTAGTGTAAAAGAGAACAAGGCCTAATAATCCATGATTTAGATATTGATTCAAATAGGCTAGTCAGACAAGACAAATGTTCTGAAATTGAGCTTTCTTACAGATCTACAATCTGCTTTGTCTAGTAAAGTAACTCTAGAAGAACTCTAAATGAATGGTAATTCAGTGATGTGAAAAACAAAGCTGCACTGAACTGAAATTCAATAAATTGAGGGTATCAGTTTTCACACATTAAGGTTCCATATTGTCAAGTCCAATCCTTTCATTAAAATGAATTAGTCACTCTGTGTTATGGACTTTGTAACAAAAGAAAACAAACAAATCAGTATAACTTATTATATATAAACAGTTAGATCTGCACAACATGTGATATTAAAAAACCCTCAAGCTTTATTTATCCTTTCTCAGATATAGGAATTTATTAAATGATGCTTCACTTGAAGTACTTTAACAATCAGTCACTGAAAAAACAGCTGATAAATATCAAATGAACAGAGGTTATTGGCTACTTATTTGTAATGTCTTTAGGGGTTTGGCCATCTTTTATACCAAGTCGCATTTCTCTTGTAGGTAATCAGCATTAAGTTTCCTATGCAAAATATACATCCATCATTAATATAGTGCCTTTCAGTTCCCCACACTTTTCTGACACTTCTGTTATAATCAACTGGCTAGTTTATACTATAAACATATCTTGCACATATAGAATCATTTAGATGTATCAGTGGAGGTGGACACTTCATTTATTAAAATAACTTGCATATTAAAGCAATAAGTGCAATAAGCAATAAATGTTCATTGATAGATAGACACTAAGTGTAGGGCTATATTGTCTCTTTCCTTTCAGCCATGATTAAGGGGCAGCGCATAGCTGTTACACCCCAGAGAAGAATCTATACATAAGTCAAAACTTACAGTGTAAATCAAAAGTTACTTCACAAGGTCATGGAGTTGCACAAGTGTAAAGCTGGCACAAATGGGAGGATAATCACGCCCCATACATTCTAGCTCTTGCTTTCATTTTTCAGTAGCAATGGACAATGAAAGTAGGTTGAGTTCAAAAGGAAATTGCCAAGGAGACTCTTACCCCCTACACAACACTGAATTCCAGAAGGGTTTTTCTTTTTACGTTCTTGTTCAGTGTTGTGGCAGCCTTGTATCAACGCTCAATGCTTCCTTTTGTAACATGTCCTGCTGAATGATTGAATTCTCCATTCAAGTTTATCTATTGTGGATGTTACAAGGATAATCACTAATAACCCTTCAGGAAAACAGGCATTTACCATAAAAAAAAAATCCATGTTCCTTTTCTTAGAGGAAATTTAAAGAACCAGATTACTCACATTTTCTAGTTTTAAATATGTATTTGGGTAACAAAAGACAGTCACACACTAAAGCTTTTTAACAGTTACTTTTACCTTTATTACATGAGAAAAAGACTTCTTTAGTTCTGTGTTTTGCAGAGTTGTTTGGCTTTGGGGGATGGGAGGAGAAGGAGATGCAGCTTTTCTTGAAAGACACTATGGCTCCAGTTCTACCTTGCTATGTTCCAGCTCCTTTAGTGGTGGAGGCCTGGAGATAACACCAGGTGTATCACAGCATGATTCACCAGAAGTATTACAATTTAAGGACAATTGCTAGGTCTCACAGCTAGGGATTTTTATGGTAATGGCAGGGATGGAAATCCTATTCTCCCCAGGGGACAGCTGCTAATCAGAGCTCATTCAAATTGAGGGATGGTCTTGGTGTGAACCCACAGCCTAATATGACAACAGTCCCATTGTTTTCTGACCTGTGATACCTGAATGCTATCAGTACCATATTAGGTGCAGTCCTATGTGGGTGATGGTGCACCTTGCTGTGTGCAGCTCTTGATAGTTCAGCATAGCTCTCCTGCTACACTGAAATGAACACCCTTAATCCTATAAAAATATTGATCGGGCTCAACCAAATTTAGCTTGTGAGGTGTGCCAAGATTTCACAACCTATGATGGTTGGCTGCAGACTAGCAAATACTTCTTGTTATAACATTCCTTAGGGCCCTTGGGAATTAGCTACCGGGGCAGGAACCAAACCCAGATCTCACTTTTAAAACAAGAGCACTGCCACAAAACCATGTACAGCTTAAAATCTTTCGTTGCAGTCACTTCCAATATAGCTTGGTGAAACTAATAGTAGAATTTGATCTTCCAGTGATTAGGAATAAGCCTAGAACATCACACAGTCTCAAGTCGTCACGCAGCCAATTACAATCCAGACCCAAACTGGCTTTGTTTTTAATTTTTTCCAAAGTCAAGCCTATTCATAACAATAAGGCCACCTGCTTGGAAATATTTAGCTACTAGGGGTATCAATGAATCTCAGTTAATACCTGTGATTAACTGAAAATAAAATTAACATGTTAATTGCATACCTTTGGTCGGGGAGAGACGCACTGGTGGCAAGGGGGCTGAAGCCTCAACCCAGAGCTCTGGAGGTGGTGGAGGGAACTGAAGCCCTGCACCCCGAGCGGGACTGAAGCCCCAAGCTGGGCTGAAGACCAGAGCCCCAAGCCTATATTTGAAAATATAGAAAATATCCACAAATATTTAAATAAATGGTATTTGTATTATTTAACAGTGTGATTATTGTTAAAACTGTGATTAAACATTTTGTAAAATACTTTTCGAATTTGAAGGGTATTGTTGTAGGAATAAGTTGTCATTGAGCAGTGCTTATGTTTCCTGTATGATACTTACTTTCTTCTTTCACCTCTCATCCCTTTACTGATTGCACAGTCAAATCAAATCACTTGTGGCTAAGAGAATAATTGGTGATCTCCCAATTGAGTTGGAAGACTGATATCTTCAGGCTAAACAGTATTACTGCCACTTATGTTTTAAGTGTGGCACTTATACCCTCAACCACTGTGGAGCTGGGACAGAGGGAAGTAAGAATGGAATAAGTTGTCCTCTTTATTGTCCTGTTGTTGTTCCACTAAGTGGGCCAGATCCTCAGCTGGTGTAAACTGTCATAATAATCCTATTGATGTTTATGGAGATGCACCAATTTATACTGGCTGAAAATCTGCCCTGATGTGTCTGTGGGTCCCATAACCCAACTCATTTTATATGGTTGCACCTAGATAACAGTCATCTTGAGCTTCATTCATTTAGAGATTCACATTTTCCTTTGAAGCATATCTTTATCAAAAACATAACTGCTTCTATTTGACTTCCCAGATAGAACACAATCTCCTGCTAATTCTGACTGGCTGGTAGACAAGCTAACTGTACACCACTGGAAGAAAAGATGATATTCTAGATTCCTGACTCCATTCAAGTGGCCATGTTATTCGAAGTTGCAGAATAATTATCTCAGTTTGGAACATAATGTGCATTAGTATTTATATAATTTTGATAGTGATATGGGTTTTTAATTGGTTATTTATTTGCAACAGTTTAGCAAACTGTGGAAGTCTAATCCCAAGAATGAACTTCATATTTCAAACAACTGAACTTAAAAAAAAACCCACTTCGCTCAAAGCATTTGTGTATGCTGTTTGTTTTGGCTTGCTGCTATTTGATTTCCAGCAGAACATTTTAAAGTTTATGTAATCTTGGGCCCAGCAGTTAATGTGTCCCCTCCAGGCAGACTCCATATAAATTAGAAAGAAATTCAATTACTGAACTCCTGATAACTTATCTCAACAGAAAGCAAATGGATTAAGATGGTTAAATGTTCTCTCTTATAAATGTACTATTTTAACTAGCAAACATGCTTTTTTGAAGGAAAAAAGATTCTGATGGTTTATGCTTTTAGTCTTTATACGTATTTCATATTAGGTTATTTACAAAGTCACTTAAGATGGTCTTTGTTAAAATAAATTGGAATTAAATTATACAAAAACATGCCAAATAATTTCCTGTTTTTCACTAGGAGATAAAATGGAAATGGCTCCTTTTTTTAAAAAAAATGGAGATGACCCATTTGACAAAAAGGTGAAGTGTTATATATTTTGAATAAATAAAACTAGAGAAATCTCTTTTCCCACCACATTATTTGCAGTGGTAGTGCATTCAGCTTTACATACATAAAGTATGCTCACCTATAGGTGAGATAGGCAGCACTTACACAGGAAACATTTAACTAATTTGATTCGTGTGCGTGTGTGTGTGTGTGTGTGTTTAAAGCACTCTCTCCCCTCCATTTTCTTAACTGATCCTAATTTTGACAGTGATTTATCTAAATTGTTAACCTTCTTGTTCTTCTCTTCTCCATTAATTAGCTCTGTACAAAAATTGGGTCTGTGAATAGAATTAGTCAACTTCACACCCAATCCCAGCTGCACATTTATTAACTCAAATAGCCAACAAAACATATCCAAAGTGTACCCATACTCATACTTTGGATAGGCTATTACCAGCAGGAGAGTGAGTTTGTGTGTGTGGTTTTTGGAGCGGGGTGAGGAGGTGAGAGAACCTGGATTTCTGCAGGAAATGGCCCACCTTGATTATCATACACATTGTGAAGAGAGTGGTCACTTTGGATGGGCTATTACCAGCAAGAGAGTGAGTTTGTGTGTGGGGGGGCGGAGGGTGAGAAAACCTGGATTTGTGCTGGAAATGGCCCAACCTGATGATCACTTTAGATAAGCTATTACCAGCAGGAGAGTGGGGTGGGAGGAGGTATTGTTTCATGGTGTCTGTGTATATAATGTCTTCTGCAATTTCCACAGTATGCATCCGATGAAGTGAGCTGTAGCTCACGAAAGCTCATGCTCAAATAAATTGGTTAGTCTCTAAGGTGCCACAAGTACTCCTTTTCTTTTTGTGCATACTCATTTATTCACTGTATATATCACTATCTTCTTTTCACTGCTATATTTCTCCAAAGAGCTTAAGATCATGGCATCACTCTTACCGTCATAACATAAGACATTGGCAGCCTTACAATTTTGTATTCTATTTAGATTAATTTAGATTGAAATTAAGATATGAATATTGGGTCTAATCTTACATTTGATCTGCACTCAAAGCTTCCAACCGGCTTGGTTGGAATTTTATATGTTTTTTTAACAATAAAATCAAATTTAAAAAATGAAGGATGCACTTCTAATCATCTGAACTTTACTCAGGCATTAGAACAGTGCAGTATTAAATCATCTTACCAATATTTACAATACGTTATTCTTTCATTTACTGATTCTGAGTGCTAGATAAAGATTAGTCTTTTTGTAAGTTGCATTCCGGAATCCAACATAGCTTTCCCTTTTATGGAATAATTATAAATATAGCTATAGAAACCATTAGATACTAAATATGAATCTGGATAATGGGACAAGTCTGAAACTTATTTTAGCTGAGTTTCAAAAGCAAATTCATTTTAAAAATTTCACTGTGTAATATCTGTATAACTTTTTCATAGTCTATGAAGAAAAAATATATGTTCAGAGTATTCACTATAGTAAAGATGTATTAAAAATTGTTAGTCATGCAGTGGGATTAGGAAGAATTTCTTACGGTGTTATAAAATATTTCTGAAATAAATGATTGTTATTAATGTGGTATCAATAACATAGCATGTGTAAGTTTGTTTTAGTATTTTAATATTTGAATTCTTCAGTGTGTATAAACTGCATTTTAAAAACAGAAGTTCCTCCATTTTCTGGCATTAGGGCTTGATCCTGTAAAGTACTGATCACTATAATCCTTGACCCAGCAAAGCACAGAATCATAGAAGTGTAAGACTGGAAAGGACTTTGAGAGGTCATCTAGTCCACTCCCCTGCACTCAGGGCAGTTCTATGTAATGACTAGACCATCCCTGACAGGTGTTTGTCTAACTTGCTCTTAAATCTCCAATGATGGAGATTCCACAGCCTCCCTGGGCAATTTGTTCCAAGCATTCAAGCATATGCTTAACCTTAAACATATGAATTGACCTATCGGTTTCAGTCAAGACCAGATAGAATCCACAGTAAGCCTCTGATCAGAGCAAATGTTTTCAGCAGAATTGAACAGCCTTTCAGATAGTCCTATAGTGCCAAAGTCTGGTTCTGTTCTTTTAGTGTATAGTTGGTTCCAGTGTAGCAGAAATCAGTTTGTTGATTTCAGTGGGAATTAGATCGGGTCCAGACAGTACCACAAATGAGATTGGAAAACTTGCAGTTGTGTTATATCTCTTACTAAGAATTCTTTTTCTCCTTAAAATTGAATGGTATTCACCTGCTGCGTAATCTGTAATGGACATGGTCTTGAAGTTTTAATACATACCAAATTACTAATGAAATCATTTGGAGTTTTCAGTGCAAATCAGTTGTAGTATTGGGCCCAAATTCACATCTGAGTTGAAAGCTAGCTTTTCTTATGTACTACTTTGCCAGATTTTCAGCTGCAGAAAGGCAGAGTCAACCTTATTAAAGACATCGTGTTTGATGGTCCTCTTGAACCTGAATAGCCAATGTAAATATTCAGGTATACTGTGTGGTAGTGCTTGCTTGAATTTGCCATGTGAGGACGTTTGTTCATTTTATTTCAATTTACCCAGCTCAAGCATCTGAGGATCCTTTATAAATGCCATTAGTAATTATCTGTGTATCTTGGCTCATTCTTTTTACTGGAATGGCTTCTTGTCACTAAAAGCTACGGTCTCTACTAAATAACACTGTTGTATTTATGTATATTCATTTTTAGCGACATTCAACCACATTTTTCCCTCAGCTGCACATGCACAATTGCCATTAGAACAAATTGGAGCTGCACACATGGAGATGATTTCAGAACTCTGACTGCATCTGTAGGTAGACACTCCAAAATACCAAAGGCAGCATCTTGTAGAAGAACTGGCAGAAGATGAAAACAGTGAAGGGGAAAGCAGTTAATGTTGATTTATTTTCCATATCTGACTGACTGACTTTATCTTGTTTGTTTGTTTTCTCCCCTCTGTTTAGAATAACAAGGTTCAGTTAGAAAGGGTCTCCTCTTTTCACTGGCTCCAACTACTTAGGAAGTTGATCCTCATGAAGTGAGTAAAAGTTATAAAAGAAACTTTCTGATGGCTATTTTGAGGGTATTTAAATCCTGGAAAAGAAGAATATTTTTCAGTATCCTAATCAACCCTGAATGCCACAGGTCACTACTTCTCTGGGCAACTGCTGCATAGGTACCCCCATAGCATCATCAGTATGTTTTTCTCACTGTTCCTGTAGCATCAACCAAGATTTCCTTTGATGCAACTTAAACCATTTTCTTGAGGAATAATTAAAATAGCATTTTCTCATAAATATTTTCTGCTTACTTCTTGCAGAGCATACTTCTAAATAAAGCTCTGTGAGTTTCTCTTGTAAAACTTTCAGTAATTACAAAAATAATTAACAATCTTTTATCTGAGGATGTCCATGTCATGTAAACAAAAAGAAATTATTGGCCACAAACCACTATGTTTGGAAGGTCTTAAGTCAACATCCACAGTGGAAAAGAGAAGAAGTGAGAATGGCTTTTCTGGCCTGCTGTAACCAAGACTCACTTCAAGAATTCTCTTTCCTGTTATTAGTGAGATTCTAACTGACAGTAAAAAAGTGGTCTGTTTAATGAAATAGAGAATAACTGGTCCAGACAATCCTCCTACAAGGATAACAACATTTTTGTCCTGAGCGGGAGTTCCATCATGCAAACATTTCCAACAGAGGGCATCCTGAGATCCAACAAACTGGCAAAAAGCTCCTTACCTGCCCCCAAAGGGGATGTGGTCATATATGTCAACATGAGAAAGAGAGCAGAGAAATGAGTGGTATTTATTCTGGATAAAGATGCATCTGTCTTGCTGCTCAGATAAAATCCAGACCATGCCAGGCTTATTTCAATTGGTCTCAAAGGGAGCCTCAGTAAATCTGAATATCATTTAAGCCAATGAGCCAACTTCAACAGCCAAGGATGGTAAAATTGTTGTGTTTTACAGCCAACTAAAGGAATTCATTGATACTGTGCCAAAACATGATGAGCGGTAATTACTGAGGATGTGAAGTGCTACAGTATGGGAAGAGGTTCTGATCAGAATGTAATGGCATGTTGTGGACTGGGAGAGCTCAGTGAACAAGGACACTGACTCATTAAGTTTTTCTCTGAGAAAGAGATTGCCCTTAACAACCTTTCATTTCAATATCATAGTGCAAGTATAGTTCCTTGAAGCTCTCTAGATCAGTTCCACAAGGATTCAATCAATTACAAAATTGCACAGAGAAGAAGATGCAATCTCCACTGCAAAACTCTAATGGGCAGTGATATCAACTCAAATGACTACTTCTACTTTCACTGTTCAAAGTGATAGCTCAATGTCATTTAAAAAAAAAATCCACCAAGGAATAATCTGGACAGTAGAGAGAGTGTTTGACAGTTTGATGCATTTCTCAACGTGAGCGGGAAAAGGGGCTAAATGAGCTGTGGGATGAAATGAGGTTCACTAAACATTACACAGAACATCAAGACAAAACCACATACCTTTTAAAAAGAAAAATCACCTTACGCTTTCCCATCCTGTATGGCATCCCAACAGCATTCGGTCTGGCTCTTATTAATACCATCTGAGCTGCATTTTGAGGGTAGTGGTAGGAATGGCTTCAGAACTTGCTCCTCATTGCATCCAGACAAAAGCGGTTTGTTAGAGTTAAGGATACAAAAGACAAACTATCACTGTTAGTTATCAGTTTTTGTTTATCATGAAGACCCTTTTCATTAAGGAACATTATAGTTTAATCCTACATGAAGCATGCAACTTTCAAACTTATTTTTCCCCCCATTGTTTTTAAATATGCCCAACCCTGTGCAGGTGCCCTCGGAGCCTACTCCTCATTGTCTGGATACTCTACATAAACCTTGGCATACAGGAATGCAAGGCATGCAAAAAATGAATGCCTGAGATTGCAATGATTGTACAAAATCAGGGCAGAGAGGGTGGAGTGACATCTTTTACCCCATCCTCAATGACCTGATAATCTGCCTGGGGGGGGGTCACAGAGAGGAGCTCATGCTGACCCTTTTGAAGGATGTCACATTGATGGCCCTCATACCTGGAGTACAATAGTACAATACTCCCAAGAGCTCCCTCTGGGACAGCATTCCCTTGCACTGCTTCCAAGGTATCCAGTAGCAGAGGAGCAGCAATCAGAACATATTTTTATATTTTTATTTGACAATATTTTATTTTATTTTATTTTATCTTCCATTTTATCTGCTTAACAAAAATTAAACAACAAAACAAAACCACCAAACAAACCCTCCAAAATATGAGAGTAAATTGTATTTGTGCAATTTTTAAAGTGGTCAGGTAGAAATAAAGGTGAATACTCATAACATGACAATGCAAACTTTTTTCATAAATTTGATAAAAAGGATGAGAATTAAAACTGGAGAAGCAAAGAGGCAAAGTTACAGTTAGTTATGTCCTATCAATTCTGCCTCCATCTCTATAGTACCTATTTTATCTCATACGTATATTTAGGTGCATTTCATTGTCTCTTTTTGACAAATTTTGCTTTCTTTTGGGGGTATATATGCATCACAGTGGTGTCTAGTAATAGGTTTGGGACAGTAGATTTGAAGATAAGACCTGCTATATGATAAAAGTATAAGTGGTATAAGTCAGCAGGGTTCCACTAGAGCTGCATCAGCTGAGAATATGGCCCTCTTGAAGTAGACTTTAAAATGAAACTACAGTTAAGTATTTTGAGGTCCTATGTGAAATCCTGCCCCCTTCAAAATCAATGGGAGTTTTGCAATGGACTTTCACCCCCCATATATACAGTAGTAAGACTTTTTGTTTTGAAGTAGCTCTGATTTCATGTCCTCCATTAGTTTGTCAGGGTTTAGAGTTCTTCAGTAAACTAAGGGGCTCCCATATTTCTGTGTGTCACGTGGATATAAAAGGTGTCTCTCCATATAATACTGTAAATTCTTTGTCTTTGCTTTCAAACTTGAGACATTTATTCTGCAAAACCTAATCAAATAGATTGTAGATTTGCAAATATTTTGCACAGGTGTTGTTCTTCCCCCCCTTCCCCTCCCCCCCAAAGGTAAAAGTTTATAAATATTTTGCGAAACTCCTTGATTAAGCTATTTTGGACATTGTCACCCTGGACTCATGTGGAGTAATACTTTACTTCAGAATCAGTCTTCATTGATTTCTTCGGGACTACTTGTGCAGTAAGGTACTACTAAACATGGTAAGGGTAGCAGAATCAGCCCTTCAGAATGAAATTGTTTAGCTTTCCAGTTGAATGGGCTATTGTGATGCTTTAGCATTGCGTGTTTTGTTTGCTTGTTTTGGTATGATCTGTAGAAAGCAGTTACGCTTAAGTAAAGGATTCGTAGTCAGAGATTAAGGCAAAACAGATGTTATTAGGGCTAGGGTCAGTATCTAAGAACTGCACTACAGTTGACAATAAGTATTTCTTCAAGATTTAACTCCTATACTTTCAGAAAAAGTGTTTATAGCACCCTCTGTAATGGTGCCATCTGATGTCTTTTCAAAATTTTAGTCACTAGTCGGATCATATTTTTGCCTATCTGGGACATTTTCGTATGGCGTTCTACAGTTACAGTAGTTTGAAATTAAATTCAAAGGTCTTTGTGGAAGCCTTTCTACATGATTATGCAACTACTTTTCAAATTATTTGCCCACAGATCTGAACAACAGAAAATCACCTACCAGATGAAACTTCTCTACTCTTCCCACAAATTCAAGTAAGTCACAAGACAAAACAAGCAAACAGAAAATTCAAGAAATCTGTACACTTGGTTTTTATATTTTTAGAAGCTAAATAGCCTCTATCTGCCAATGCCTATTTTTTCAGGGAAAGCAGTGAGGTGGACCTGAAATTTAAGTTTTTCTCATTAATCTAGGAATTAAATTGCATTGAGGCAAGAAAATTTCCTCCCAACATAAACGAACTTTTCTGGTAGTATAGAAATTGTAATGTTCATCCCACTTGCAAGTTAATTTAAATTGACAATAAGGGTCCTGTGAATAATTTGTTACATATGAAGCAAATGGGGAAGTCATTTAAATACAGCGGACAGGTATTAATATAGATAAATAAATTACAACTTTATTATCCAGAACCAAATGGCTGAGTCTGTTCAATTAATCATGAAATTAGTCTATTATATTACTGTGCATGTATGTTTTGGAGATATATTTAAGAGTTTACTAATTGTATTGGTTTTATACTGTATCCAAAATGGTGAGCACCCCTTCATAGTTTCAGACTAGCAATGAACGGACAAGTCAGGCTACAAGAAGGATATAGCAAAGGGAGAGAGTACTCTCTTTTATTAGAAATAGCATTCTGACTTAGAGTTCCCAGCATATTAGAACACTGGTTCCAATCACTACTATGAGAGTTTACTGTGCTCATGTACTGTTGGACTCTTTTTAGCTACAAGCTCTGCTGGTTCAATAGATTGAGGCAAACAAAGAAGGGGAAAGTGGGACATTCCTTTGCCATTGCAGAAGGTGACTCTGTGAATGTTCCCTTACAAGCTGGTATAACCCTTCCTTTACTTCATTTATATCTGGAGCCAACCACTAGAAACAACTTCTATAGCACCTAGCTTCTCTTTCTGAGAGCATTGTAACCTGGCAATTTGAACACATTGACAGTTTCTTTTCAATCTGTGTACTGGAGTGCTGTAGTTATATTCTGTATTGCTACACAGAGTGCGATATGTTCATGCCTATCTCTTTGTTCATTCATCTAGGTACAGGATTTCACTTTTTGCTAAGAGTCGTCCCAGGAGCTATCATGTTTCAGAGACAACTTCTCTTTCTATTATCATAATAGGAGCCACTGGCACAGATTAGGACCTGACTGTGCTAGGCACTGAACAAAAAGACAGTCCCTACTCCAAGGAGTTTATAATCTAAATATAAAAGGAGACAAGATGAGAGAGTACAAAGAAATAATGGGACAGTAGTGTGTAAATACACAAGAGAGACACAGATACGGGGAACCTTCAAGCAGAGTGAACTATGTGCTGGTGGCAAACATCCTGTTAGCTCCATGACTTTTTTGGGATGGGAATTTGGGTTTGGGGGGTGGGTTTACTTAGCAAGGGATCAGTTAAATGGGAAGGGAAGAGGAGTGAGGGGAAAGGGTAGGATGCAAGAGACAGGTTTGGAGTGAAGTTCAGGAGAAGAGACTGAGGGAGGGAGGGAGAGGGTTGGAGCAAACAGCCAGGCAGCACAGGGCAGAGAAAGTCAGAATATTCTACAGTTTTGACTAGAATGTCCAAAGGTCCCTGCTTTGGCTGCTGCTGCTTCTACCTGGAGTCTCTGGCTGGCTGCT
The DNA here is from genome assembly GCF_965152275.1 of Natator depressus. Lineage (NCBI taxonomy): Eukaryota > Metazoa > Chordata > Testudines > Cheloniidae > Natator > Natator depressus. The sequence continues at coordinate 68,222,382 of NC_134237.1, read as the reverse complement.
GTCCGCAGTTTGTCTGTGACCTGGTGAGAGGGGTGGGTCTCAGAGCCCAGGTTCCAGCCCCCGTGGGAACATCTACACTACTATTTTTAGCCCCAGAGTGTACGCTGACGTCAGTTGACCCAGGCTCTGAGACTCTCAGCTGGGAGCTGGGGGAGGGAGGGTTGGTTTTTTTGGCTGTGTAGACCATACCCGATGTTGTATTTCTTTCGCACGCCCTCTCGCCCAATGAATATTTAATTATTTATACGTAGTGGAACAACTTCAACAAGAAAGATTGAGAGAAACCCACACCAGAATTCCCAGTTATTTGATGGTTAAGGCACTCCGGTAGGAAACCTAGGTTCAAGTCCCTGTTCCAAACCAGGAAGAGTAAAGATTTGAAAGCAGGTCTTCCAAATTCCAGGACTGTGCCTTAATTATTGGGCTGTTGGCTATAATGAGGCTAGAGGAGGAGGGTGTGTCTCTCTAATTTCTTGTGATAAAGGACGGACCTGGCTTCAGTGCCGAACTCCAGGAGACAGTGAGTGGCTGAGAATCCTGAGCAGAGATAGGTGGTTCCCTTTGGCTCTGAAGCTAGGCACCTAACTATCTTGCTTGGGTAGGGCCTAAGCATTTCCTGTTAACTAGCTTAGGAGTCTCCCTGTTTATCTTGCTGGCTTGAGGATCCCTTTCCTAGGCATCTAACCCTCCCCATGCATTGTATGGGCACCTAACTCAGGGCTGTGAATTCCACTGAGCAGCAGGACACCTAAGAGTATCTGCTTTGTGGATCTAGCCCAGGGTGCCAAGGAGTTAGGCATTGCATGTCAGCACTCCTGAGTAAAAGTACATCCTCCAGATGATATTTCTAGGGATTACTCTGTAGTGTCAAAAATACTGGATATATCTAGGAGTATCAGATATTTAAACTAACTCATTGTACTTTGCCTTTATAGGACTTTTCTTTTACATTGACAACAGTGTAATGGTATTTTATCCGTAAGCCTCTCTGTGTCTGTTTGTAAAACAATGTCACGAAGTACCACACTGCTTATCACCACATGCTTGAATGACTATTGCCCTTACTCATGCTGTACAAAGGAAAGGAGTACTTGTGGCACCTTAGAGACTAACACATTTATTTGAGTATAAGCTTTCATGAGCTACAGCTCACTTCATCCGATGAAGGGAGCTGAGGCTCATGAAAGCCTATGCTTAAATAAATTTGTTAGTCTCTAAGGTGCCACAAGTACTCCTTTTCTTTTTGCGAATAGAGACTAACACAGCTGCTACTCTGAAACCTGTCATGCTGTACGGTTGCTTTGTCTGCAAAAAGCCCCCACTCAATTCAACAGATTGCTCACAAAGTAAAGGAGTGTTCAAGAAAAAGATGAAAGATGGTCCAATGTAGCCTGGGACTTAGGAGACCCTGGATTGGTTTCTGGCTTTGCCCTGACATCCTGTGTGATTTTTAGGCCCAGATTCCAGGTATTTAGAAACCTATCTGCATCTTTAGGTACCTTATCTTTAAATACCTGTTCCTTTCTGCCTCAGTACCCCATCTATCAAATGGGGAATAATAGCATTTACCTCTCATACAGGTGCTGTGAGATAAATATGTGAAGATGGTATGGTGCTAAAATGTTACAGTAACAGGAGCCATATAAGTACCTTAGATTGGGCTATGTATAACGTGCAACCAGAAAAACCTCTTGGTGTGATGTGATCCTAGGTATCGGAACCTGGGCTTCTTCCAAATAGGTAAGGTATGCCAGCAGGCCAGTAAATGTAACACCTACTATATAAAAATACTCAATATTTATGTTACAGCTTATTGGTGCTAAATTAACCTCAGTTCTAAATGTCATAATCTTGCATTGGTATTTTATGTTTTCCTCTCAAGAGCATTTTGTAAATAATACTCTGTTAAAATAAAAGTAAAAATAATAAAATTTACTCTTGGAAATAAAATGAATTCAACAGTACATCATAAATACAGAGAAAGATTTTATAAACATTTGCTAAAGAAAAAAGTGCAATAACACATGTGGGTCAGTCAATATTCCTTTCAAGGGAGCTTCATTTGGGAAAATGCAAAAACCATATCTTGTAGTCAGTAATAAATATTTCATTAAATTATCTCTAATTCAGCTTTCGTTCCCATTGGAAAACCTCTAGTGCTGCATAGTTTTTCCTCTTTATTTTATTGGCCTCGTAATATGCAATCGTTTCATAAGCCCTTTGGTTTCTGACATACGGTATATTGCATTGCTTTAGATTACTCTCATAGGCATTGTCTTGTTTAAATATGTAATATTTGACCATCTAATCAGCTTAGAGCTATTTGAAAAGAATAACACAGGCTTACATTTGGCTTTCGGAACATTCCCCAAACAATGAAGAGGTAACACCACAAAAATATTTTCTTTATGCTATGAAAATATTAAATTATTCTCTTTATGCTATGAAAATACACACTGCTTTGGCTGACGTAATTAAATTGACTATGTATCTGATTTCTTAATAATGAAAAAGCAAGCCTTAGAGCATTCAGATTTTCTATGTTCACTTAAACCAAGGAATTCTACAGTATCTACTCAGGCATTCACTTTTTATTGGTGATGCACAAAGAAGGGACGAAGGCCATCCTTTAGCTTTTTAGAGCAGCAAATTTCATACCAATTTGTTGCTTTCTTGTTTCGTTTTGGTTTAAGTTTGTTTAAGTTTGTGCAATTGTGTGAAAAGAAGGAAAGAGTTTAACTATCTTTTCATCATGCTTTAGAAAGGAATACTATATTTAAAAGTCACATTTCTCAAACTGCGTTTTAATAGAGACGTAACAAATCTCATATATATTGCCAGGCAATGGGTGAAGGCTGCTGGTCTGTCTGAGAAAAAAATCTGAATCTTAAATCTGAATAGACAGTGATGATTCGTTAAGAAAGGGTGCTTTTGATAGTTGACCCTGACTGCTCTCTTATAGCTGCTGGGCTGTACAGTTAAAAGCTTCTGCTTCCTTGCTGCCGCTATAGAAATGTGCACACATGCCATTTGACGTCTCAGGCAATGGAACAGCTGCCCTTAGATTCACTACTTCCCTGGAAGAATTGGATAGAGCATAGAATTGGGATGAAAATAAATTTGTCTAACTCCCACTGTGTTTATTTTTTCTTATTAAAACAGTGTTCCATGTGCCTGTGTGGCAAAGTAGCAACTCTTACTATGACAAGGAAAGAATGAGAGTGTGGAAACTGAAGGGAGGACTCTAAGGGTGGAGAAGTGGCTGAGGAAGGGAGAGATTAGGTTGACTCTGGGTTCAGAGTGGAGGGAAGCAGCAGATAGGCAAAGTCTGGAACTGAGGTCCAGTTGCAATAAAGAAGCTAAGACAGTGGAAGCCAGGCCATAGTTAAAAGATCTGCCATCACATGTCATGTAGTGATGGCCATTTAAAATACCATATATGTGAATCGTACAGAAATTTGGATTCAAGCCTGCACAAATCAGAGATTTATCTCAGTCCTCGTTTGCTGATAAAATAAATCCATGTGAATCTGACAATGTAAAAATAAATATTAGTCCATACCGAATGCTAGAGTGGCAAAAAGAGGTACTCAAAAGACTGGAAATGCCATAGTTAAGATTGTCTATATGACCTTAAATGTCCGTTTGTGTGTACACAGCACCACTTATATGTGATTTCAATGCAGAACCCACTGCCTTGTTCATAGGGCATATTCTATGGTGTGGAATAAATGAGACACCTGTTCAATATTTTATTTTTAATCTGCTAAGTGTGCAGCCTCATTTCCCATTCACTGCACATCATCCAACTCCTTTTGGACTTCTCTCTCTTTCATTAGATAACCAACCATCCTCAATGAATGAGGCAACCCTGTGAAGTCAAATCCAAAATTATGCTGGTAAGTAACCCAGGCAATATCCCACCCCCCTCCCTCAGTCTAAATATAATTAGATATTATTTAAAATCTGGGACTCTGAAAAAAATCTACATTTGGGAATTTATTTTGTACAATCAATGTTTAAAAGGGCATGCAAAAATGGTCACATGCGGTGGTGTCCTGGGTTGGAACGATAAATGCTATTAAAATGGAAATCTGCCCTTAGTTTTTAAAACATCTTTCATCACCACCTAGCTGACAGCTGAAAACAATTTCCAAGACCTTCATAAGGCCTTCAGCAAATTTATATGGCAGTGGTGCAGCAGACCATGAATTGTCTCACAGCTCTTTAGCTCTCTAAGGGAAAGGGTGATATTGCCCTGCCTAATTTCCAATGCTACAGAATGATGAAGACTCAATTTTGCTGTTTCTAGAAGTCCAGCTGTTCCAGGATACAAGATGTTTAGTTTTAGAGTAGCAGCCGTGTTAGTCTGTATTCGCAAAAAGAAAAGGAGTACTTGTGGCACCTTAGAGACTAACCAATTTATTTGAGCATAAGCTTTCGTGAGCTACAGCTCACTTCATCCAATGAAATGAGCTGTAGCTCACGAAAGCTTATGCTGAAATAAATTGGTTAGTTTCTAAGGTGCCACAAGATGTTTAGTGTTTGACTTCCCTCTAATCTGGAGTCTACAAGCCTGGTGATCCTTTCTCTGTTCCTTTTACCAACTCCTTGCATTCCCAACTGGTAGCTGCACACAGCCTGACTCTCAGAGTTGTTTAGTACCTGTTTAGAGCTAAGACAGGAATTCTGCCTCTCACACAATTTGTGTACGATGTTGCTATCCTTCTTTTCTGATTTAGCATACAATATCTGAAGAAGCCAACTTTATACCAGTTGTACGGCATTGTTGTATTTACTTACTGTTGAAAATATACACATCCAAATAATCTCCACTTCACTCACTGAAATAGCTGGGGGAGGAAGTCTTTATCAATATTATTTTAAGATTACACCAAGACTTCATAGACTTTCAATTCATAAAAATATGACTAACATCCTATGAATGAACAATGGCATGAAGACTTGGCAGCTGCTTTCAGAAACTGGGTCTGGAGGCAGACCTGGAATAAAGCACATCAAATCTTTATTTATACTGGCTGGAAAGCTCTGTTGTATAGAGTGATACACAGCATCTGCAGCTACCCAGTGTTTTGGAATAAAGAACCTGATTAGACAATGTCTCTGACATGATCAGAATTCCTTGCCATATAAGGCATATGTTGTGGAGTTGCCCAATAATCAAGCTATTTTGGGCAAAAGACCATTCAAAAGATTCCAAGTTACATTGCAAATTGCCTTCCCCCCACAATGCTGTCATTTTTCTGTTAGGTAATGGGTCTCTTAGGCTGTGTTAGAGAATCAAGGATTTAATCTCACAATCTGTGATCAAAGAAACACAATGTAGTGGTTCTAAATGATATTCCCAACAGTAGCTAACGGTAGCCAACAAGTATTGGGCAGAGCCTCCACTGAAGTGCTTTGGGAGGCTAATTGGATAAACATCATCACTTGGTCTTTTGTAATTATTCTGATGCTGCATTATCAATATGCCACTTGGTCTGCTAATGAGCTATTGTTTTCTGAGCAGAATAATGGAAATTTCTTTGGGGAAAAAATGCAAACTGAGAATTACATGGCCTTTATAGGGGGACCACTAATTTAAAAAATGTTGCTTTAAGAAATATAATAATCTTTATTTATGTAGTTCTGTGTCAGGTGCTAGTTATTCTGCTGACTTGCCCTGGCAGCCTGTTCAGGTGCATCCTATTACTTGTAAACCAGGAACATATAAGAGCCTGAGTCTTCCCTTCCTGAGGAAAGGGAGAGCTGGGGGGCAGGAATATAGGTGCCCAGCATGGAAAGGTGTAGACTGATGCTTATATTTTGTAGTTCTTAAATTAAGAATAAAAAATCAGCACGTAGGGATGAAGTTAGAACACCAGTCCTCTGTTTTTTCTGTGCTCTGTTAAGAATGGTTGGTGGATATTCTGTGCATTCAAAAACTTCCTCTACTGAAAAAAATGTAGGGTGCTCTGTTCTCAAAAGTAGTGCAAATAATATTGGTGGAAAGGAAAACAGGTCTACTCCAGTGACATATTTGCAAAAATATGTACTGGGAGAAACCCCAGAACACTTTCTAGGCTGTGGACTAGAGTATTTCTAAATACATTTAGAAAATGGTCATGCAAACTAAAGAAAAATATGTGAAAAACAAAAAAGAATTCCTTTTTCTCGTAACTAAATATAATATGGGGGAGGATGAGAGAGAGAGAGCGAGAGAAGAGAAATGTCCCTAGTGTCCGCCTTATAAATACAAATCACTAGTCTGATTCAGACCTTCAGAGCAATTTAGACTGACATAATGCAGTTCCTTTAAAGTTATAGAGTGTGCTGTACTCTACTCTCAAGCCCAGGTTCTGCAATTTATAGAAATCCCTATGTGGTCTGGAGTTGCATCACCCAGCAGGAGCTCTAGGAGGGATTTTTGTGTTAGGATGCACAATCGCTCCCAAAGGTCTGGTGTGAAGGGGCAGTAGATGTACTGCACCAACACATGTCCCTGTGCGTTCAGTACCAGTTCCGCTTGCAGGTGGCAAGGCAAGGTGGAGCTATGGCTCTTGCACCTCTCCACACCCTTTGGGGCAGCTTGTATCTCTGGGGACAGTTGGAGAGAATAGTTCCTATTCTCCCCTGTGTGTAGGGATTGTGCATATGCCAGGCATTGGCAGAGGGGGATGTCCAGGGAGAGAAGGCTTTTCTCACACTGTGGCACACCTGTGCAGGGAAAGGAGGCAACTCCACCCTCAGTTTGCAAAAAAAAAAAAAAAAAAGTTATGCATATGTTATAGCCTAGATCTTCTTGATGAATAGAGAGAGAGCGCTATTATTTCTCATGATTTTAATCTTGACTTGCCCTTCTTTGATTTCCACTAATGTAGAAAGAAGCACCAACTCCCAGATGTTTCTTTATTAAATTCCTTCTGTGATTGAGGATAAACACAGTATGTTACCAACCCAAAATGATGAAAGTTCTCCACCCATTATCACATTTTACACGGAACACAGACATAATGGCAATGTTAATTAGTGACAAAGGCTTGATTGTTCTTTAATTACTCTGTCGAGAGCTGGTACAAAACATGAAGTCACAAATTGTATGACATTATAAATGAAGTGGATTGGCTTTAATGATGTCTTCATGTACCAACATGCATATTTCATTACTGACGTTCTGCTATTAGCATTTTAATACAGCCCATTAATAATAAAAATGCTGTGTAATGAACATTAATAAGAAAATTATTATTGTAACTCTTTAACAGGCAACCAACATCTAGGTGCACTTTTCAATAGTACCAAACATCAGAAGAATGGGGAGCACATACTCACTTAATTTCTTCTTAGTTATCTTAATTACTGAGCAGAGACTTTAAAAGGTAACCAGAGTCTATGGGTAAAATCCTTGCTTCATCTAACTCAATGACAGAAGTCCCAGAGAGTTCAATAGAGGACACCTAGAGCCTGCCAATATGGAAAAGCCAAGCCACAGAAATGTAAATTTACATCATGCCAGGCTAAGGCTCCAAAGTAATTTCTGCCAGGAGCAGTTTCAGAGAGACCACTACCAAGTGCATCTAAATGTTCTCAAACTTCAACCTGAGGATCTCAAACCAAAAACATTCCCTCCAAGTGTTGTTATTTTGGTGCAGTATACGAAGAGAGGAAGTTGCTGTGATAAATAGTTTGGGACCAAGTTAGGACTTTGAAGAGTGTAACCATCACATTGAATTTGATTCAGAAGTGGACTAGCAGCCTGGGCATAGCATGAAGATGGGCAGATTATTATTTAACATTTATATTGCAGTGGTGCCTACAAACCTCACCATTTTGTTTGGTGCTGTACAAACATGAATGGTGCACGATCTGGAGCTTCTGACAAAAGTACAGATTACTATAGATTTGAGATGACAAAAGTATAGATTACTATAGAGAAGTCTTAATCGACACATAATGGTAATAATTATAGCTGGTCTGATTTTTAAAAAAATTGTGAAAAGTTTTGAAAAAAACCCTACCATCCCCTCCCCCTGACCCCCACCCCAACCCCATCCCAACTCTACTCACAATCTTCTGGCTAACCAGAGTTGTAACAAGCTATTCCTAATCACTACTCATATCAGCAAGGGGCAGGGAATAATCCAATAAATCTAAAACAGGTTAAGAATCACATTTTTAATCCGCTCTCGTGTAAAGACCAGCTCCAGAGTTTTTCCACATATATAGCAACGTCCATGATTGATATGGGGATCAAGAGTCCCCAATACACACAGTCTTGGTGCGACACAGCACAAAGCTTAGTGGTAGCTCAGCCAGTTTGTACAGGGAGGTTTGAAGGGGCAGGGCCAGTAAGGAGTTTGTACATTACCATAGCCCCACATAAATTATATCCGAAATCTCTCCAGCTGAATAGGTATATTCAACAACTTTGGTCCAGATTTTTAAAAATGCAGATGAATGCTTTTGAATATCCCATTACACACCTATCTGCATCTTTAGGCACTTAAAGGAGCAAGACAACAACCTTCACGTGGTGCTTCTGTTAAGTGCTGGTGTTTTTTGTGCTCTGTGTTTTGTGCAATTCCACCAATGTCGTCAATTGGCCACTGGACGTCGTTTTACCAACCTCCAAGTGAACATAGCAACGAACAACCACTCAAAACAAATAGCTCGTCAATGATCCTGTTGAGGAACCACTGGGTTTCGATTTATGTCAGAAAGACTTGTGCAGATTGTATCGCATCAGGACATCTCATGGGAGATGTGGACAAACCCTTTTTAAATGGAAAATGAGGCAAACACCTGTATGCAACTGTGGTCACCAGGCACAATCAATAGAGCACATCATATCTGAATGTCCCCTTCGTTATTTTGCCAAGAGCGTGAAGGACATTCACCAGCTCACTGCTGTGGCAATGTGCTGGTTATCAAATTTAGAAAGAAATCTGTAGTTGTTGGTACCTACCCAAGCCATACGAAAGAAGAAGGAAAAAGAAGGCACTTAAATACCTTAGGTTCACATAAGAAGTGGTGGTTCTTTAGGAAATGCGTATATAAAACTATACCTCTGTATGAACATGTAGCATAACTCTAAGCATGTTAAACTAGACGTGGACAAACACTTTCTAATGCCATGTGAAGGATTATAGCTCTTTCAAGAGTTAAGTATGAGGCATGTGAGGGCCAATAGAAGGATGGTAGGTCAGGGAATTCCCACAGGGAGGATGAGATGAGTTTTCACTTTTATGTTTTTTGGAAAAAGTTGATTTGGCAATGAGATTCTTTACAAACATGAAAGAATTAATGAATTTCAGTGGGGTAGACAGATGTTGTTATCCTCATTTTACACATAGGGAAACCAAGGTACTGCAAATGTGACTTACCAAGCTTCATGATCAGGAACAAAATTAGAATTTAAGCATTCCTGGTTATCTGTCCTTTGTTCAGATCATGTCTGTGGTCTCAAAAGTAGCACAAGGAAAGTCAATTTCCATGGCTTTTCCATTATTATGGGCTATTATCTTTACTTATGTCCATTCTAGTCCTCCCTCTACATGACTGTGCAAATAGCCCTCATTCTGAAATGGAAAGACCCCCCATAACCAGAACGGAAATTTGTGTGTTCCATGAAATGTCCACTGAGGATGCTACTGAGTGAGAGAAATGGTTCTTATTCCACTTGAGGTTCACTATGTTATTTAGAACACTATTATGGAAATGCCAGTTTGAGTAAAACTGGCCTATTGTTTTTCCTGAATGTGATGCTAAATGAGACAGACAAAACCAGTTCAGTTTATTACCTCTCAGTATGTTCATTACTGTCATGTTATGAATATAGGTATTTATATATCAGCTTTGATTTGAGCAAATAGTTTTGAGATTCAGTTGCAAAAGAGCAATCCTGCAAATATGTTTTTGAGCATATAATTGTGGTGTTCCAGTTTTACAGAGAAGGAAATATTTTACTCACCTGGGATCCTGTTTTCCCACTACAATATATAAATAACCATAAGGAGTTACTTGTAACCTGCAGTGGGATAATGAGGTCCCTGTAATGTGATTGTTGTAATTTAAAAGCACAAAGAAAGACCAGAGTTTGCTGTACATTTTGCATCAGATTCACTAACGATGCAAAACCATTAATCCCCAAATGCTGTATTAGAATGAAAACAACTGTGCCTTATCTCCTGTTATTTTTCTTGTCAAGTTTTTTTTAATGCTGTCACTCCACAGCATCCCTATATAGAGGTCTCAGATAGGAAAATTTTCCTTTCTCCGTACACACATTCAAGGATACTTTATGACCTAACTGATTAAAGGCCTATCATCATCCCCTTTTCATGGTACCCAATGAATTGGTGATGTTAAAAAATGTTCAGCTCATTAAGAAAATGTCACACTTCTCATTCCTAAAAAAAAAAAAAAAATCTGGAGAAACACCCCAACCTGATGATTCAACTGTTAGTAGACGGTGCTCTATACAGCGGAGCTCTCGGTTTAAGTGTAACTGCCATGTTCACCATAGCTGAGGAAGAGCTGGGAATATTCTGGGGTTCATTCCCTAATCCTCCACAATTAATTGTGCTCACAGAATCATTCTGAGCATCTTTCAGTATATGTGGCTCTATATTCTTGTAGAAAGTCCAAGAATTTGAATGGCATTCCAGCCACTTCAGACACAGGAGACAAGAATGGATTTTGAACAGGGTGATTGGGGTAATGGACGAGAACCAAAAAAACCAACAACCCGGCATTTGGACCAACCTAGTATTTCCAGAATACACTTTGAAAAATATTGCTGGGCAATGAAGAGTTCATGATAAAAAAAATCTGGAATACAATCCCAGTTCCTCTCCACAGCCAACCTCTGTCCCTGAAAATCATTGAAACATAAAACCTTGAAACAGATAAACTGCTTACTGACATACTGTAAGTGGCAATACTAAGACACATTACTAGGCATTTATTTTGAGCTGATATGGTTTTAGCTCTCTAGTAAACAATCCAACTTGGAAAGCCTGGGGTGCTATGTAGGCATGCATATTGTGTAATGAAGTCTTCTCAGAGGTTTCGCTACCCTGATTAATCAGATACTATATAAGATTTGTTTTGAGAAGATGACTGGTGGTCTAATTTCTCACCTCTTCCTTTGGGCTTGAGCAAGTCTCTGTCTCCCACACTGTCACTCAATTTCTCCTTCTGTGAAATGGGGGAAATAGCACATACCACTCGGGGATGTTGTGAGAATGAATTTGTTAATCTCTGTAAAGAATTTTGAAGTGTAAAGGTATATGTAAGTGCTAATTATTTTCCCCCTCTCGCTGTTAATTGGCTGAGTCCTTTGCCTGGCAGTAATGATTATACATCTTCAGATGTTCCAGCCTCTGCTGAAATTGTGTGAAAATTGTTTAATTCAGCCAAAATGGCTGAAGTTTGGCAAAGATATAAGCAACTTATAATGGGACGTGTTAGTAATAATACGTAATGTTGTCTATCTATAATTCTGTGGAGTAGTGATTCAAAACTGGCAATAAACTCTGGAGCCCCTTCAGATTTGGGGAGGATGTAGACTGACTTCAAATTCAAAGATGCCCCTATACTTTTTGTTAGGGGACAGACCCAATACAGGAAGGCTGAAGGGGGTGTCTTTGATTTCTGATTTGGAAGCAGTCAAAATCTCAAGAATTTGGCCCTGTGAAACTGGAAACCAAGCCCTGGCTTTGATTCAACCTTGGATCCAAACATCTAACTCTCTGCCTAAATGTCATCTGTATCTTCTTCTCCCATCTCTGTGTATTATTTACACACTTCCATGGTTTAAGAATATTATTCTTAAAACACTTAAATAATCCTAAACAAACTATACACCCAGTGAGGATCATGTGTTGAGAGAACATCATTAGAAATTTCAAACTGTTTTGTTTTAGGAGTAGACTATGCCCTGGGATAATTATAATGTGAAAAAGTATATGCATGTAGTACTTATAATTCTTCACATGGAGGGGGGGTTAGTTTACACATTTACATATCCTCACATTATGAAGATCCTTTTGTAAGCAGGGACAAAGATATTTTTACATTCTGTAAAACATAAGTAAGCCTATAGAGGTCTAGCGAACAAAAGCTTCAAATTTCACCTCAGACCATCATCTTGTAGGAAATTTATGAGATGTTTAAAGTGCTACACCTCAAGGTGACCTGGAAAGCTTCTCTATTTGACTTGAAAGTAATGTTTGTCTGCTCAGTATTTTTAATTTGTGTGTTTGTTAACCTCCTGATACAAACAGTTTCCTGACAGCAAAATCTGCCCCAAGGGTGTGGGGGGAAGGGGCAGTGTGTGTGTCTGTGTACACACACACACACACACACTTTTTTGAGGGCTCCACAATGCCTTGATTAGTTGTGGTTATACAAGCTGAAGGTAATAAAATATACCCATCATAGCCCCAGGAGAGAGAGGTGAGATTTGTCCATTGGAGGCTTCTGGAAGCTAACTGCACAGTAGATACTGAAGAGTCATAAATTTGTAATGTGTAGCTATTGTGGCTGGAGGGATAAATATTCAGTATGTGTTATTACCTGATAAAGTCATACATATGTATGCATCCATTTTATGTAATAATTATTGAATCTAGCTTTAGCATCTGCTTTTACCTGATAAACCAACTTTATTATTTTAAATAAAGCAATTGAAATAATTCACAGGTCACCAGGCACTGTAAAGACTGCAAAATAAAGCAATCAAAAGGGGAGGGAGCGAGACAAGATTTTAGCTCCTGTCAACATCAAGGGATGAGAGCAATAACTATATCAACCTCCTTTGCATGTGGTTTTACCAGAAATATTCCTGTGTGTTTCAGAATGCATGTTTAAAAAGTTAACTTAGGATACATCTATGGTATGAGCTTACGTGCACATACTCGCACTAGCTCCATGAGAACGAACATGAGTAGAAACACTCACGTAGCCACAGTAGCATGGACAGAGACTGGCAGGACAGCTTAGCCGTGATGATTATATCCCCACCTGTATCCCATGGGTATGAACTTGGCATGGCTCAGCTATGCCACCTCTGCCCATGCTACTGGGGGGCTATGCTACTGTTTCTATTCACATTCTCCCACTCTGAGCTAGCGCAAATACAAAACCTGGAAATCACACCGCTAGCTCACATTGTAGACATAGCCTTAACTAACATTAAATATCGCAGAGTTGCAAGGAAATGTGACCAGCCCTAATATGTTTTTTAAAGTGACTTTGAGAGTTAGGCAAAAAGCACTTTTTGTATCCAGCATCTAGCAAGGGATTGGAGCAACTCAATTTACTCCTCCTCATAATGTTCAGCTACCAGTTGATTTGATAAATAATCAGAAGAGAAAACCTGGGAAATTATTTTAACTTAAAGAAGAGAGATGCTGTGACTGGGGTCCTAGTGGGGAGCCAGCTATGGTCACTCAATTAGGGTGAACTGCAAAGAATGGGCCATAAAGCTGGTGGATATTCCAATACTTAGATTTACTAAGCCCGCATAAAACAGCATCTTTATTACTTTACTGGTTACTCAGAAGTCCAGACCACACAGTTCCCTTAAATGATCCAGCCTCAGGCCTCCATCCAGGGACCTAAGTCAAATACGATGATTTCTGAAAACCTTATTTCATCATATAAAAGAAAAGGTTCCACCAGTCCCAAAGGATCGGACACATTACCTCCCAGGTTACTGAATATTCCAGATTTTACCCAATACACGCTACAGCCAATTCTTATTAACTAAACTAAAATTTATTTAAAAAAACAAAAGAGAGAGAGCGTATGGTTAAAAGATCAATATAGATACAGATATTAACTAGCAAGACATTTAAAGACATCTCAATGTATTTTATGTAGTGAAACAAATGGAATCATCATTAGAACTCATAACAATTGATATCGTAAGTGATCATTCATAAATTACTCACCTCTCCTTTTCTTTTTGGTACAATGTGCTGCTCAGGAGTAAATTTATATGTATCTCATGGTTGCTTATCTGTTGTTCCCACTGTTCAGCGGAGATGGTTGAACAGCAGCATTCGCTGCAGACAAGGAGCTTTCAGATTCTGTCAGATACTTGAGGGAGTCCTACAAATTCTGCATTACAAGACATTGTTTCCTACAGAGAGTGATCTGACATGCCACTGGAGCTTGTATAAACTGAAAGTAAACACGCCATTTCACTTGCGCTCTGTGTATATGTATGTTTTTAAAAACTTACTATCAGTCACATCTAAATTTCCATCTTCCAGTGCTTTAAAGGGTCACTGTCAGGTTATTAGAAGTAATAGAGCTTAATCCTCAGGCCTGCCTAAACCCAAAGATCACTAGAACATGCCAGCACCCTGGCCATGCCTTTTTTGTTCTGGGCTAGTTACACTATATTTCTGGCCACCACTTTATTAATTTAACACCTCTACAAAATTATCTGGCAATAGCTCATCCAAAGCAGGCCAACAACCTTCTTTCTACAGTTCGTAGCACTTGGGGCAGGGCCGCCCTCAATCCCATCCCTCTCCAAAACTTGAATCTGGGCCTAGCACCATTCCTGGGACCCCACTGCCCACCTTTCATATGAGGTTTGAAGGGCTGAGGAAAGGGGGTTGGTGCCTCACTGTACCAGACATTGGGAGCCTCGGTCCCATTCCCCACCTGTGGATTAAGGGATAGCCTCCCCTAATCCAGTTTCACTGGATCCCTTAGAAGTACCTGCACTGAGTACCTGCCAAGTTGCAACAACAGGAAAACATTCTGAACTAAGTTACCCACTGAGTACCTGGGCTGCTGAAAGATTTTTTTTTTTTTTTTAAATCACAGTGCCAAGGCCAATCTGATGCCTGAACGCTTCTTTCAAATTCCCCAGTTCCCAGGATTTCCTGCAGCAGCATAATGCTGCAATGTTTTGGTATAACATTTACAGCTCATATAAACCTGTTGTCATTTTAGTAGAAATGTTTTTCAACAATGTTAGGTTTTAACCACCTCCCCAACCCAGTCTGTTCCTTTATTAATAATTACATCTAAATATCTATTTTTTCCCATAAATACAGTACATTTGTCCTTTAAAAAGTTTATGGTGAGTCCATCTAAAATTAACAACTTCACGCAAAACACATCATGAATAAAAAGGCAAACAAGATTCTGGTATTTACAAATTTTAAATGTAATAAGTAAAAAATTACCCTTATTTCCTTTTTCATTATGCACTAATTAGTAAAATCCAAATTGGCAGGAAATATGATCCATTCCACATTTTACAGTATTTCCTACTGCATATGCTATCTGTTATATACACACAAGCTAGAGCATCCTTGTCCCATTTTCTTATTTGTAATTTGTAATAAGATTTTTACATCAGAGGCTGAACCTGCTGTGAGGACTGTTATCTCAAAGGAACCATCCTGCTGTAAAATGTTTCCTCAGCTCTGTTCCAGATTAACAGTACTCTGTCAGCCATTTGATTTAATAACAATGAATGAACCATTTTCTGACAAATTTTACATCCTCTTTCTACTTCAGGGCTTACATGGATTGCAGAGAGAATCCAAGCCTACTAGCAGCTAGCCATTTTTATGGGACACAGAATAAAGGCTTATGAACACCTTCTCTGAATATAAAATCCACTTTACTCACCATAAATCTTACAAACCCTGAATAAGCTAATTAGCATAACCAAAACAGTGCATGATGACAGAGGTGTGAAAAAACAGATGTTTGCTGAAGCTCTGTTTGTAAGACCTAATAATAATCCAAAATATGGGCAAGCATGTTTTTATCATTTCTAAATGCAAACATTTCCCTATTTATGAGTTATCTTGAGTGGTGGATATACATTTTCTTCTGATGTTGTTCATCTAGCCATTTTGGACCTTGATACTTGTTGCAACGGTTCTGCAGTGCAGCTCAGTTCTGCGACTGCTTGGACCCTGTATAGTCAAGTATTGTAAAAAACATATGGAAAACTTGTATGTGTATTTATATATACACACGTATATGGGTGCAAGAGAACACAGCAGACCAAGCAAAATGAGGTGGAGCTTCCTGCAGTTCCCCACTCTTATCCAATGGTCCTCTCCCATCCTCCCCCACCCCCATTCTGGTTCAGCTTAAAGCCTTTGTGCATTGAATTTGATCCACTATCCCAGCCCATGGAGGCTTTACCTGGCCTGCTGAAAGTGAAAGGTTCAAACATTGCCTTTGTGCATTGTTTAAATCTCTCTGGGGAGCTCCAGTGGGCTGCCTTCTGTGCAGCATGCTCCTTTTCATATGACTCTTCTGCTTCTGCAACTCCCAGCTGACCCAAAAATATATAACAACTATGTTTGTACAACCCAAGGATATGCACCTTCTATCCTGTACCTAGTTACACAGGTTCAGAGAATTCTTGAAGGCACTGGGCTTTGCATTGTACAGCATTCTAATATTCTGAAATTCAGTATATGATCTCTGCATTGAGCTATGTATTTATAAGACACACTCACACCTTGCTGTCACCACTTTGTTTGATTCCTTGCAATTTAATGTTGCCAATTCTGGCAATATTTTCTTGTTTTTTCTTAAAGCCTCAGCTCCTGAAATAGTGTGATTATATGAGAATTTCACAATTCATTTTTAAAACCAAGTTTCTAGTTCATGTTTATGGAGAAAAGTCTGATTAAATGTTTGTTAAGCTTGATTCTTTATTTTCTGATCAGCTTTCTATTTTTTTATAAAGGCAGACATCGAGTTTGAGGCCAGCCTCATTACTAGTCAGCTATTACAGTCCAATGCAACATTTTTGTGCTGATTTCAATTTGTGACCCTGGTTACCTATTTCTTATATAATCTCAGCACAGGTATTCATTACTGTGTCAAGAAACTTACCACTAACATTTGTGTGAATTATGCAGCTACGGTCTATTGGAAATTCACCCCCAAAAAAGTTACAGAGCATCTATCCTTTAATCCTTTTGCCTGAAAGTCTTTTCTTTTCCAAAGGAAGAGGCCTAGTTTCATTAGCCTTTCTGCTTAACTTTGAATCATTCTGGTTCTCTCCACTGTCCCTTCTCCATTTTTGTAATATCAATTTTATATCAAGGTGACCCTAATTGAGTATATTATAATAAGGGTGTTATAGGACTACCAGTCTTCACATTTATTATCCACTCGCAACTTTTTCTCTGAAAATTCTTCTTGACACCAGAAAAAGGATGATTGTACTATATAAGATGTATATCCAAACATATATCAGTCTTACTCTCAAGGCATTTTGAGGATTCCATGGTTCAGAACTCACCACCATTGAAGTGTGAAGAGTTAGGTGAAATTTAGTTGCACAAAATTTCAAAGATGCAAATCGGTCAGGGAAGAGGAAACCATGTTACATCCATTACATTTTCAAGAGCATCTGATGCTGACATTAAAAAGGCTCCAGAGGCAATAGTTTTCAGCATATGATGAAGTTCCTCAGAATCAATTTTGTACAGTCTCTTCATAAACTGACGGGAGAGAAGGAATGTGAGTGTAATATGGGAATCAAAAGTTTAAGTGTAATTTCAATACTAAGGGCATTTCTCTGCCCTGGTTGCATGTGTGTGTATATATATATATTATATAATATACACACACACTTTCAAGTTGCATATGAAGCATATTTATCTGAAGTTTTAATTTACAAGCCAAAGTAAGTCTAAACCATTCAAAAAGGGTGACTGACATACTGTGTGTGCTAACTGGTAGCCAGATAAGCCAAGTAAGTAGCCAACCAGTGAAACCTCTCCCCTTGGATAAGCTAGTTTTTGTGTATCTTGTATGACACCCACAGTCGGCATTCCAATGGAAACAGCTGTTGTATGAGAGGCTGAGACCTAGGAGAGAGGTTCTCAGATACCATGGTAAAGAGTGGAGAATAGTTACATTGACTTGATTAGGACAACTCGCATGCTTACAGTTAGTTAAACATGAGCTTTAAGCACATGTTTAATTTTAATGCTTTGCTGTATCACGGTCTTATGGAACAACTGAAATGCCCAAGCTTTGTTAAACAATGGCCATGGAAACAAATGAAATAGTCATTCATTAAAAAATTAAACCAAAAAGCAAACAAGACAAATAAGAAATTTAATCTGGAGTACCTGAGCTGTCTTTGGCAAAAAAGAGAGGAAATAAATCATGAACCAACCCCACTGAACTTTGTCATTTCCAGGCTTTTAAAATGTAGTCATAATTATTTGTATAGCATCGTGAATGGTTACGCAGTGCTATAGAGTTGAAAATTGGGCCAAACAAGTAGACTCTTCCAGCCCCAACAGGTTTTCATTCTGTTCTCTCTGTCTTTCTTAATAGCTCATCCTATGATTTTTGATCATCTTCATTCCCTCTTTCAGGTTGCCCCTAACTCTTGGCATCCCTCCTAACTCTAATGTGATTGCTCACCTGTCACTCTTTGCTCAAATGCCTCCTTAAAAGGCACTCCTTCCACCAGGGCTGGCGTTAGACTTTCTGGGGCCCAGGGCAGAAAATGAGGAGTGGCTCCCACCCTGCCTCCCTTACCTGCTCACACATTGAATTTCTGCAACGTCCCTGAAGCTGAAGCCCAAACCCTGCCACGCGCCCTGTGGTATGCGGCGTAGGCAGTTGCCCTGCTTGCTACTCCATAATGCCAGCCCTGCCTTCCACCAAGCCTGCCATTGTGAACCTACATAAGCTATGGATGCTGTTATATACCCAATTAATAATAAAATACAAAAATTGCAGTGCTATGATAACCTTCCTCTGGTTATCTGGGGTAGTTTGTATCTGTACTGCTTTGTCTGGCGATATGAATTGTAAAGTAAGAATGGCCACAGATCATGTTTTCCTCTGTTTCTGTGTATCATCAACACATTGTTAGACCATAACATATTAACAATATAAGCACAAGCTAATAGTACTAGAGGTATGTGGTCCTTATATTTGAATTGCTGGAGTAATAGGGCTTCAAGCGCTAGATCCTCACCTGGTGATAATCATCATAACTCCATCTATTGACTTCAATGAGGCTGTGGTGATTTACTCCAGCTGAAGATCTTGCCCTAATTTTTGAGACAGGCAACCCAGAATAGACAAATGTTCATATTAATATTCTGTATGTTTTACATGCCTACTGAGGAAAAATGTATTTGAAAGCATCGTTGGAGGATTTAGAGTTTTTAGAATAATATTCAGTTACAGGTTTCAGTTTTCAGTGATGGGTTAAATTAAAGAAGAGTTATAGAATAATTGTTATGAAGACCCACAAGAATCTTTATTAACTTAAGTTGCAACAGGTATTGTCAATCACGGGTTTTCGGGCCCTGTTCATTGGCAGTTTCTTATGCCTCACACACCACAATGTTCTAGTAGGTTACATAGAAAGAGCCTGCACTGTTTCTCTTCTTTCTAGACTGCCTGAAAATAATATTCACCATTTCAACAGGCATTTGATATAGGGGAGGTAGATGTATAACACAAAAGCGTAAAAAAGGAGGGAGAAAGAATCAAATCTATCATAAGACAGCAAATGATAGTAATTCATTTGGAGAAGATTTTTGAAAATCAGATGATGTTAAATCTGCCCTTGAGAAACATGATCCATACATATGGCACACAGCAGGTAAGCCATGCTCCCGCACACTTCGTCAGCATTACGGGGATAATCTTTACATACACACAAACTGTTCCTGAATAGTTTCTCTAATATATGAGCTGCTTTTCTTCAAATGTTTGTATATACTTTGTTTTCCAAACATTTCTGGGCCAAATGCTTACGTGAGCAATGCTACTGCCACGGATGTGGATATCCACAGACAATTTTTGCGGATTCTGGGTCGGATGTGGATACACCTTTTGTATCTGCTCAGGGCTCTAGGCATAAGAGCCCCCACACCTATTGTTATGAGCCAGATGAGGATCACAGTTGAACTAGGACAATTCTCCCTCTACTGGTTAAGCCAACTCTAAGCCAAACTATGCTGCATCACAATGAAAAACCACCATCTGGCCCATGATCTTCACCTGTGCAGGTAGCACTAAACCCAATGGATCATTAATTACTAGGGTGATAGTATATACCGTTTCTAAATAAAAACTATATTAAAAGGTACTTTTTAAAATAAAAATAAACAAAATTGTCTATCTGCAAACGGCAATTAATCTGTGATAGCTTTCACCCTCACATGAAGTACTGTACTAGGATTTTAACTTTTCAGTTTGGGGGTAAAGTGCCCTTCCTTCCATGCAAACCTGTGGAATGCAACACCCTCCTCTGCAGTTCTGCTTCGAGATTTTTCTTAGACACCAGACTGTTGTTGAATTGCCATTCTGATTCTCATCCATGCTGCTGAAGGAGCACTTTTCCCCTCTGCAGGTCTGCTGCTACTATAACACTCAAATCAACTCCCAATTCAGCCTCTGAGCGAATGTTGTACCAGGGCTTTTCATGTAAATTGACTAGTGTTCCTGCCTCTCTCTGAAGTAATGAATATGAGGTTACATTCACAAGAAAAATTGCAGCATAATTTCTTTATAGGTTAAGAGCCCAAACAGCTTCATCTAAATTCTGTTTTATTCTTTGGGCCTTATTTTTCCTCTTTCTGGATTTTGCATTCTTGTACATTCTGAGCTTCTTTTTTGTTTCGTTGGTTGGGTTTTTTTGTTATCACAGTACATATGAAACAGTGTATACTGGGGATTAAAAAGGGAGGATATCTTTCTCTATCCCAAATACTCAATAACTAAATCTTTGTGCAGTGCAGTTAAGAGGCAAAATGTATGAGTTTTTTTTTATTTATTTCTATTATAATTTTATCTCTTTCCAGAATAAATGTTCTCCTGCTGGACACACTGTCTAATTAATAATGATCAATCTACTTTATGTATTGTAACATACTATTCTCACTGCCCCAAACTGAATACAGTCTGTTAGGATAGATAGCCCTTTTGAAAAATTATTACAGCTATATGTAACAAAGAAACCCTAAGAAAATCACTTCGCAAAGGCTAGGGGAAAGGTAGCGTTTCCTTTTGTTACAGTGTTAGGTAATGATCCTTTTTTTGGTGGTGGTGGTGCGGGGGTCCTAAATTAAAACCGACCATGAATCAATATGATTTTAGTGTTACACATTACATTGTCAGATAGAAAATATTAATTTCAGTGCATCTATGCAAACCCATACTTGTTCAATCAAGATAACCTTATTATCTTAAGTAAAGACAACCTGCATGAACAAAGGTTTGTAAGGAGAAGCCAATGGCTAATTGCTCATTTATATGACAGATAATGAGCCAGATCCTCAGCTGATGTAGTTCCTTTGGAGACAACATTTATCATAGGTTTGTATTGTGTTGTTGGTTTTATTGTGAATTATCGTAATTGATCTATTTTCATTAAAATATACCAAAAGTAGTAGGATACCTGGCAATTTTTAGCCATGTAAGTGGACATAAAATACAATTACACTTTTCTTCTTGCAGGGCTGCCAGATGATTTATCAGTGAGGGACCATGGGGTCAAAGATAAAACAGGCTATTTGAAGCTTTTTACAGTGTCTTTATTGGGATTATTTTTATTATAGTTATACTGAGTGCTGTCATGCCTCTAGTGAGTCAGTGCCTCGGGACGTTTATGCTACCTGTCACCCCCTCTTAACAGCTTTGATCTTGCATGCAAAGGTTGGAATATTATTGTGCCATTTTTCAGTTTCAGCCTGCAGTGGTTTAACACAGTTACTGACACGTTTTTTCACAATATGAGCTGATACCGACAAGCATTTCGGAAGGGAGCCCTCAGGCTAACAATAATATTTATATCTTCTGCCGTTCAGAGAAAAGCAGAACCGATGAAACACTTGAAAAATCTGGTCTGTTTCTTTTTGGTCATTAATGTTTCAGTTCATTCTGTGGGCTGTTCTGTGGAAGACTGGATGTTCTTAATCAAAGAAAACAATATTCTTATTCAAATCTATTACCTATGAGGTTCCAGTTTTCCATGTATTTCTTGTTGGATGTTTAATTTTTTAAAATATTTTTACACAATGATGCACAACATGGTGAGGAATTTGTGTGCATTGACCAAACTGAACTGATTTTGATAAAATAGACCTGCTGAATGAATAGCACATGGCAAATGCAGGAGAAACATAGAGCTTGGTCTAACAAAGTATCTGCAACCTTTCCGTCTGTAAAAAGAAAAGGAGTACTTGTGGCACCTTAGAGACTAATTGGTTAGTCTCTCTAAGGTGCCACAAGTACTCCTTTTCTTTTTGCGAATACAGACTAACACGGCTGTTACTCTGAAACCTTTCCGTCTGTGCATCCTTCAGTCAGATGCAAATGTTGGCTCTGTGGAAGGCTGACTTTTCCCTGCATTGGTTCCAATAAATCTCATAGTTCTTTATCTCTCACCCCTCAGTGAATTCCACCAGAATTCAACAATTTCCATCCCACCATCAACCTCAGCCTGGACCAGTCCACACAAGAGATCCACTTCCTGGACACTACAGTGCTAATAAGTGATAGTCACATAAACACCACCCTATACCACCCTATACCGGAAACCTACTGACCGCTATACCTACCTACATGCCTCCAGCTTTCATCCAGGACACACCACACAATCCATTGTCTACAGCCAAGGTCTTTGATACAACCGCATTTGCTCCAACCCCTCAGACAGAGACAAACACCTACAAGATCTCTATCAAGCATTCTTACAACTACAATACCCACCTGCGGAAGTGAAGAAACAGATTGACAGAGCCAGAAGAGTACCCAGAAGTTACCTGCTAAAGGACAGGCCCAACAAAGAAAATAACAGAACGCCACTAGCCATCACCTTCAGCCCCCAACTAAAACCTCTCCAACGCATCATCAAAGATCTACAACCTATCCTCAAGGACAACCCATCACTCTCGCAGATCTTGGGAGACAGGCCAGTCCTTGCTTACAGACAGCCCCCCAACCTGAAGCAAATACTCACCAGCAACCACACACCACACGACAGAACCATTAACCAAGAAACCTATCCTTGCAACAAAGCCCGTTGCCAACTATTTCCACATATCTATTCAGGGGACACCATCATAGGGCCTAATCACATCACCCACACTATCAGAGGCTCGTTCACCTGCACATCTACCAATGTGATATATGCCATCATGTGCCAGCAATGCCCCTCTGCCATGTACATTGGCCAGACTGGACAGTCTCTACGTAAAAGAATAAATGGACACAAATCAGACGTCAAGAATTATAACATTCAAAAACCAGTCAGAGAACACTTCAATCTCTTTGGTCACTCGATTACAGACCTAAAAGTGGCAATTCTTCAAAAAAAAAAAATACCTTCAAAAACAGACTCCAACGAGAGACTTCTGAATTGGAATTAATTTGCAAACTGGATACAATTAACTTAGGCTTCAATAAAGACTGGGAGTGGATGGATCTTTACACAAAGTAAACTATTTCCCCATGTTTATTTCCCCCCCCCACACACACTGTTCCTCAGATGTTCTTGTCAACTGCTGGAAATGGCCCACTTTGATTATCACTACAAAAGGCCCCCCCCCCGCTCTCCTGCTGGTAATAGCTCACCTTACCTGATCACTCTCGTTACAGTGTGTATGGTAATACCCATTGTTTCATGTTCTCTGTGTATATAAATCTCCCCACTGTATTTTCCACTGAATGCATCTGATGAAGTGAACTGTAGCTCACGAAAGTTTATGCTCAAATAAATTTGTTAGTCTCTAAGGTGCCACAAGTACTCCTTTTCTTTCAACCAGTCTCTGACTCCTTCCCTATGACTCATGACCTGCACTCTACATTTTCCTCTGATTATCTTATTGAGTGTCCTCCTTCACTTCCAGTGGCAGCTAATCTTTTTGAGGAGCTGCACAACCTTCTTATGCCCTGGGAGTGTTCCTGAGGCACAATTCTTCTACTCTACCTCCTGCTCAGGGCATTTCCTTGACAGTATAATTTCTTACACAACATTTGTAAAGCACTTTAAAATCCTTGAATGAAAGGTAGTATAGAACTACAAGTATTATTGTTACAATATACTTGTCAAGGTTCCTCCCCCACTCTGAACTCTAGGGTACAGATGTGGGGACCTGCATGAAAAACCTCCTAAGCTTATCTTTACCAGCTTAGGTCAAAACTTCCCCAAGGTACAAAATATTCCACCCTTTTGTCCTTGGATTGGCCGCTACCACCACCAAACAAATACTGGTTACTGGGGAAGAGCTGTTTGGACATGTCTTTCCCCCCAAAATACTTCCCAAAAACCTTGCACCCTACTTCCTGGACAAGGTTTGGTAAAAAGCCTCACCAATTTGCCTAGGTGACTACAGACCCAGACCCTTGGATCTTAAGAACAATGAACAATCCTCCCAACACTTGCACCCTCCCTTTCCTGGGAAATGTTGGATAAAAAGCCTCACCAATTTGCATAGGTGACCACAGACCCAAACCCCTGGATCTGAGAACAATGAAAAAGCATTCAGTTTTCTTACAAGAAGACTTTTAATAAAAATAGAATTAGAAATAAGAAATCCCCCCTGTAAAATCAGGATGGTAAATACCTTACAGGGTAATTAGATTCAAAACATAGAGAACCCCTCTAGGCAAAAACCTTAAGTTACAAAAAAGATACACAGACAGAAATAGTTATTCTATTCAGCACAATTCTTTTCTCAGCCATTTAAAGAAATCATAATCTAACACATACCTAGCTAGATTACTTACTAAAAGTTCTAAGGCTTCATTCCTGGTCTATCCCCGGCAAAGACAAAATGTAGACAGACACACAAACCCTTTGTTTCTCTCCCTCCTCCCAGCTTTTGAAAGTATCTTGTCTCCTCATTGGTCATTTTGGTCAGGTGCCAGCGAGGTTACCTTTAGCTTCTTAACCCTTTACAGGTGAGAGGAGATTTCCTCTGGCCAGGAGGAATTTTAAAGGGGTTTACCCTTCCCTTTCTATTTATGACAATACTGTACTGCGTTTGTTGATTATCAGAGATGGTTTGAGTTTAAATAAACTGAACAATTTTCCACCTTTTGTCCTGTACTAATGTCTTAATACTGACTTTGCAATCTCAAAGACATAGTGTTGCAACAGACTGTTATGTCACAAAAACTGGATTACAGTGTTACTGCAGGATCTGCCAGACCAAGGGAATGGCTTTTTATGGTGAGACATAATGATCCTTGCTACAGATAAAGTGGTCAGAGTGCAATTCAGGGAGGTTTGTGCCTTTCTGGAAAGTGAGAGCCCATGTGGTTCCCTTTCAAGCCATTTGAATTTATGCTGGTTGTAAATGGCCCCTGAAGGCCAAAAACACAGCCAGGGATCGGTGTGACCCAGGCACAATCCCTTGTCTCCCTGCTGCCAGCGTAGCAAGGAAAAGGGTGTGTTTGGAGGAAAGTCATGGTGGATACCCTACGATGGCTCTGTGTTTCTGGAGGATCACCTGTACACTGGGCTCATCCTTCCCATTTTAGTTAAGAAGGCTTTAGAAACACATTTCAGCAGCACTGTGCTGTAACAGGAACTGCAGTCTGGTCCAGTGATGACACAAATATCTTCAACAGTGAAATTTAGCCCTGTGCAGAGGACCAGCACCAGGCCTATGGACCACTTGAGCACCACTTAAGGTCCAAATGGAACTTAAATGGTGTGTAAAACTTAATGAATTTCACTCCTCTGCCTATGCACCATTTAAGGAGACTAATGGAAATTACAGACTATGTAAATTGTCTCCTTTCCAAGTTTACTACATTGTGAAAATTACTCTAAAGATTATTTAAAGGGTTAATGATTTAATCCAGTCTTAACTAAGCCTCTATTTTTGTGGGCCCAAACTTGTGGTCCCAGTTTTGAGCCAACAGTTTAGGTCACATCAACTCAAGCTTCTGATTTTCAAGACTGCCCCCACAATTATACATGCCTGTAATTTGTACATTCCAAAACTGAGGCTGTCTGAAAAGAGATGATTTCGGAAGATTCCAGATAAGGAAAAGAACCCTCAATCTCAAGACTATACAACTTTGATAAAATCTAGCCTGCTAGTCTGATACAGCTCAAGCTCTTTGTAGATAGCAAGCAAGAGGATAAATCAGGGAATTTGAACAACAGCTTAGTTTGGAACATTTAACCCAACTCTTCAAAACAGAAATCTTTCTCACCAAAGCCAATGATGTGATAGGAAAATGTTAAGAACAGCTGTAAGAACATCAGCATTCAACTGATCTTTCTTAGATGACTCAAACACTAGTGGGTTCATAAAACATGTATCAGCATCTTATACCCACATTTGAAAAAAGCAGCAGGAAAGTGAAAACAAATATAAAATCAAAGGGAAATATTGTACCAAACATCCATTATGAGAAAGGCAAATGACACCAGCTTCAATTAGGGATGTAACAAATACATTATGTAGATTTATTTTGTAAATACTATTCACAATTTTAAGACGGGGGGGGGTGGGGGAGGGGGAAGCCACTACACACCCAGAAAAAAAATCTGATTACAAACTAATAATCCAAGCAATCTCATGTGATTCTAATGAATACACGATTAATAGAGAGAACTATATATATACATATATATATGAAGAAAATACCCATCCAAAACTTTCTAGGATCTCTCAGAAAGAAATGTGAGGAGGGATTCTATTGTGGCTAAAGCATGGGACAAGGAGTCAAGAGATTTAGGTTCTATTCTTAGCACACCGAGCTAGTTGAGGAGCCATGCACAGTGGCATGGGCTAGTCACTCAGGTACATATCCAGGGCCCTGGGCGGGCTTGTTCTTGGGAAGCTAGCCCATGCTGCCATGGCTACATTGCTGTTCTTTACTCGAGCTAGCTTTGATCTCGCTAGAATCTCAAACTAGCTTGGGTATGCATACATAAACTGCAGTCGCACTTCCTGACTGCAGTGTAGACGTACCCTCTGTCTTGCTGTTACCCTGGTTTCCTTAGCTGTAAAATGAGCATAATAACACTTCAACGTCATGAAATTCCTATGAGTTAGTTAATATTTGCAAAGTGCAAAAGTGCATCCTTGGGTGAAAAGTGCTTTATAAGGGCTCAATCCAAAGCCCACTGTAGTAAATGGAACACTCCAATAGATATCCATCAGCTCTGGCTCAGGCCCTAAGATTATTCTTATGCTACACTGCATTATGATAAATAGAGGTGTGATATAATTGCATATATTATTTAGTTTACTCTGTTTATAAATTCAGTCTGTTGCTTCCTCCACAGTCAAGTCAGATTTTAGCTGCAGTTTTGTAGGGACTATTTGTGAGAACCTAGTGACGAACGTCTCCCTGTTGTGTTCCTGTTTACTTTCTCCAAATTTGGAACAGTCTTGTTCATTCATATAAACTCCTTGTAAAAGCTTCTATTGTTTCCCTGAGTTTTTGGTTCCACTGATTAAATACAATCTCTCTGATGGATGAGGTTCTGTGTGGGGCTGAAATATTCATCGAGTTGCTCCATTACTATTTTATGATCACTTTCATGCTGTTCACTTTCATATAAGAAGGTTTTAAATATGTGCTCCACTGGCTTCCATAGCGCATATAAGGGAGCGTCCCTGTACTTTCCCTGCTCTCCTTACACGGCTGCTTAGCGATCCTGTAACGGGTAAAGAACTACTTCCAGTCTAGCCAATCCCCAGGATAGATGAAATCAAAAACCCCAGGTGGCAGTCAACCTATCACAGTCACTTAGCTGTCAACTTTTTCTTGTTCTCATCGCTCTCTCGCCTTCTCTCATATTCCTTCTTATTACTTTTTCTTATGCAATGTTTACTGTGGAAATCATGTAGAGTAAAGCCAGGCTGTCCCTCTGGAGTTAAGTCTGTGCTATCTAAAAACTAGTAACAAACTGTTTTCAAAGGAGCACCAGCTTTCAGCCCTTTCATGTTTGAGCCTGTACTTGTGGGCTCTCTGAATATACTCAGGACTATCATGTCTATAGGCCAAATTTTTCAGATGTGGCCTGTGATTTTAGTTGACCAACTTGAGACACCTAAGCTTGGTTAGAAAAGGTGCTGACTACCCCACAGCCCCCATTGACTTCTCTTGGAGTTCCAGATGCTCAGAACCTCTGAAAATAAGACCCAGGCTGTCTCAAACTGGGCACTCCAAAATCATAGACCACTTTTGCAAATTTTGGCCCACAGGAACTTTGGCTTCCCACCTCATTTTATTAATACACATTAAAAGATGGTCCTTGTGCTGAAGACCTTACAATATAGATTAAGATAAGACTAAACAACGAGGTCTAATAATCAGTTGGAGGTGTAAAAGGAGAGATGATGAGAGTAAAGGTGAAAAGAACATACAGTCACATATACTAACCAGGTAACATGTAGTGGATTTCAAGAGTGATTGTTTCCTGCAATATTTCATCTTATTACATCATGTGGCACTATACATTTAAAGTATAGATTGGCTTCTAGCTGAAACTCAGCACTGGTCCCTTACCTGCATCCTCCCTCTACCCCTACCTCCAAAGATTCCTCACAATGCTGAGATCCCTTCTGTGTCCACGATGCCACAGAATAAGTACCAGCCTCTCACTGTACTCTCACTCCTCCTCTCAGACACTCCCAACTGCCTCTTCCCACTGCCTGCCAATTGAAAAAAAAATAGTGGATTTGTCACATCAGTGCTAGACAAATGTGATAAAAATGATTTGTCACTTGTTCAGTTTTGAATAAAGCCTCAATGTTACCAGAAGGGAGATAAAATAAATTATCACTTTTCTTTAATAATTATTTTAATCATTATACTGTGATGTTACACTGATTTTTTTTTAAATCTATGTGATAGCTCCAACTCATCAGTTAAACTTTTGATTGTAATTCTCTACACACCTGTCTCCTGGTGGCACAGCGCAGCAGAAGTGATATCAGAGGAGCAGGGAAAGATAAAATTGAGGACCAACGTTAAATCCAAGAAATAGCCTGGGGTTTTATACCTCTTAGATATCTAACTTGGAATGAAAAAATTGTAAAAGGATGGCTATGGAGGAAAAAACCCAAAACCAACAAGAAGAAAACAATGAACTTCTTACCTCTTTTTCACAGTTATTCTGGGTTTATGCTTCCTCAGCACATAATAAAATGCCCAGGCTATATACAGATGTGCTTTCTATAGTTTGCCAATAGTCCAATTTATAGTAAACACGTTTAGCTCATACACAAAGCAATGCTGCAGTGTTGTGGAACCTATCAAAAAGTTCAGTTGTCGAAACGGAAAGGTCTTTTTGGTGTGACTTTGGTTCTGTGATTTTTAGGCCTGTTTGAAAGTTCAGAGGTAACATTCCTTAAGACTTAGCTCTGTTACAGGCTTTCTCCTGTAGATATGACATGTTGGTTCCATTATCACCAATGGTTGTTGAGAAATCTGGTCATCAGTACTGGGTCAGGGGTTATATCCTATTTGCAGGTCAACCTCAGGGCAAATTAATCTCAAATGCTTAGCCTGTTATTTGGCACGCTCTATTCAAGAATTGCAAAGTTAGTTACAAATAGTAATTAATCAAGCCTCACAATACTACTGTGAGTTAGGTAAGTATTATCCCCATTTTACAATTAGGGAAACTGAGGAAAGTGTGACTCACCTAAATGATATAAATCAGTTACAGAACTGGAAATAGAATGTAGGAATGCTGATTAGTGTTCTAGACCTTGCTGTTTCCACAGACTACAGGAGTTCTATTTCCATTAAGCAGAGGATATGGGTATATATGCTTACCAGCCAGAATGTTCTAAGCATACCTGATTTTGAAGAAAGGGTCTATGAGCAAAATATTATGTGGTTCTGCTTCAGAATACAAAGCAAATTAAACTGATTCTACAAGCCAGTGAGGGGTTCAGAGGCTTGCTTTGCTCAAAGCTCTGTGTTGGGGTCTTTATTACAAGGTACAGATACTCCAGAGATATTTCTGTTCCCCAAAGTAAGCTACGTGGCAGAAAAACTAGGAAACTAAAGATAAACAATTTAAAAAGGATAATAGTAATGAAAAAGAGTGATTCTTATTATTTTTATATCACTACTGAGCTGAGGAGCACTAATAAATCCTAAATTGACATTTCCAAAATTAAGCACTTTTTTTTTTCTGTCCACCTGCTTGAAGTACTAGCTGTCAAAACATTTCCTGTAGACCCAAGCACCAAGATGGATAAAAACAAGCTTTTGGCATAAAAGAAAATGGTCTAGCTAACTCTTATTATTGCAGCAGTGGTGATGTGCATTGAAAATTATTTAGTGTCTGCTTCAGCTATGTCATTTGAATGGCAAAGTCTTAAATAATATGTAGAAGAAGTACATTAATTCTGAGTGGCACTGCAACTCTGGAGATTGGTGAATAATAAATAAAAGATTTTCCTGTTTGTTAGTAGCATGTTTTCTTGCATTTAGACTTTCATTCTGAGCAACTGAAAGCAAAATGGGGGAAGGGGCATGATGTCACATTGGTATAGTATCTTACTTCAATAACAATGACAAACTTGTAAAATATTATACTTGTAATAAACATAAAATAGTTGTGTTTTTGCTTTTTTCACCTAGTATATGAGTAAGTTGTGCATTTGGGTTCATTGTTCTTTTGAAATGCAGATATCCTTAAACAACACATTGTAAAAGGTACTTTAGGTACTGTAAACAAGGATGCAGAGCTCCATTAGATGCGATCTTAGAAATGTGTGAGCTATATGAGACATCTGCTACCTGAAACTACCCATATGGGGAATAGTAGGGAAATGGATTACCTGCCGGTTAACTTGCAGGTAAAAAATCCCAATTTTACATGCAAAAGAGAAAACACCTGTTCCAAGTCTCATCTGGTGTTTGGTTACACTGAATAATGTAATATATCACATGGAACAATGCAATCCAGAGTAACCAGACACAAAAGGAATGAATAAACTGAATCCTTTATGCCAAGAAATTAAAGAAACAAGTCAGCAGTCCATCTCCTCCTTCCTTTTCCCACACCAAACACTGATATAATTTCTGGAAGCACTTGTTTGGAGGAACCATCAGTGATACCTATCAGTATGATGAGCAGACATACTGGCCAAGATTTTCAAACATGGATGTTTAAATTAGACATTGAAGTCCATATTCAGGTGCACAAATAAGAGACCTGTTTTTTTAAAGTGCTGAGTGCACTCAGTATCTTCCTGGGTGCTCAGTACTTTTGAAAATCAGGATTTCAGAACCTAACTTGAGGCACCTTTAAGAAAATCTTGGCCGTTATTGCTATTCTATTATGTATAGAGCTCTCAAAGTTGTGCCCAGGCACTTTACAGAACAAATAAAGACCTGGTTCCTGTTCTAGGAAGCTTTTAATCCAGTTTTAGACATACACATAGATTCCAAGGCCTGAGGGGGCCATTGGTATCATCTAATCTGACCTCTTGTATACCACATGAGACAGGGGGTAAGATTAGCGAACACTAAGAATATTTAATGAGGAAGTACAAGGTTTATGCATAATTACATAACACAGTTGTGGTGCGCACACATCTTGATTGTTCTGCTAAAGTAAATACATACTATTTTTGTTTTGGAAGTGGTATTGCTGGGAAGTATGTAAAAGTCCCTCCCCACTGATTAAAATTGCACAATGAAACATGAGTTGTGAGTTCAAATATCCCTAGTCTAGCTCTCTTGTATCTATAGTGTGTACAGTAGAGATTGAATTTAAAGTTTTATTTCAAGTGCTATTTAAATTCTCACACACCTATATAGTAATTCCTTTTCTCTGTGCTGTCTTGTCAAGAAAATTGTGGCTCAGTTTTTAATTGTCTTTCTGCCATCCCAAAGCGCTATCAGGCTAGGACATATTGTCTTTTATATCATCCACCGACAGTTCAAGATTAATTAGCCTTTCACCAATTTTAAAGGTATCATATATATCCTGAAGGCAGAGTATGGTGTTTGGCAGCTTCTTCAATCACTCCAAATCCTGCTCCATACTCATTTGCTCACAGATTATTTATACAGTGTATGTGCTGTGTATAGCTACAGATACAAATGCTATGTTCTCTGCAGTTCCACAATCTTCCCTTTGTACAGATTTGAGCATTTTACCAAGGATGATAAATATTCCTCACACACTCCATAATTTTACAACAGAACTGGCATATTATTTATTAACGTTCATTCTGTGATTTTAGTGCATTATGTATTCTTTGTTCTGCCTAGTTCACAGTGATGGATACTTAGACCTGGATCTGGAAGTCTTGCTTTTGTAATACTGTACAGTGAATGTTAGCATGTGAAGAGATATTTACATAGAAAAACATAGGAACAAAGATGTTAAGTGCTTTCCATGATACTGTCGCAGTGTGCTGACTTTTTACCAAGTCCTGTTAGCGACTGTTATAAATTGAATTGCTTAGCCAATTGTTTGACTTCCTGGCCTAAAGTTCTTGATAATTAGTTCAGTTGCTCATGTATTTAAAATACCTGCGTGCGTGGGAATTCTGTAAATATCCAAATATACTAGCTGCTGTACTATTTCTTTGTGAGGTTTCAATCTCAAAACTGGGTGACGGGGCAACAAAATGGCAGATGAAATTCAATATTGATAAATGCAAAGTAATGAATACTGGAAAATATAATCCTAACTATACATACAAAATGATGGGCTCTAAATTAGCTATTAGCACTCAGATCTTGGAAAGAGATCTTGGAGTCACTGCAGATAGATCTTTGAAAACATCCACTCAATGTGCAGCGGCAGTCCAAAAAAGTTAACAGAAAGTCAGGAACCATTAGGAAAGGGATAGATAAGACAGTAAATATCATAATGCCACTATATAAATCAGTGGTGTGCCACACCTTGAATACAGTGTTCAGTTCTAGTCACCCCATCTCAAAAAAGATCTATTAAAAATGGAAAAGGTTCAGAGAAGGGCAACAAAAATTATTAAAAGTATGGAACAGTTTCCATATAGCAAGATGTGATGGGGATGTCTGACCCCCTGTTTCCCAGACCTGGATGGGTTAAAGTGGCTAGCTGGGCCAATTAACTCCCCCACCTGCAACTGGAGGAGGAGTCAGGGACAGGAGGCTCAGCTGGACAAGATCAGGAGGGGCATGTATGAAGCCCAGTGATTAGGAGCAGTTGTGAGCTGCTTTGAAATAGTCACTCCCTAGGAGAAGGGGGTGTGTTTGGGACTATGGAGGCAAGTAGCCTACAGTTACTCCCTGAGAGGAGGTAGTTGTAAGGCTGGCAAGCCCAGACAATGTGGGAGAGCCAGAAGGTAAGACAATGGCTCAGGAAAAGGCAGTAAGGTCCCGGAGGGTGCAGACCTTAGTACTAATTAAAAGGTCCCTGAGCTGGAACCCAGAGTAGAGGGCAGGCCTGAGTTCCCCTACCAGCCCCTGGGGAAGGGGCACCATAGGGGCAGTGAATGGGAAAACTGCCTAAGACTGCTGGTAAGGAAAGACTTTGAGACTCCAGAAGGGGGAAACATGCATAGTGACCTGGCCGGAGGGCCAAGTCATGAAGAAATAGCAGCCAGAGTTGCAGAGACTGAGAGACAGAGCTCCAGTAGGTTGTGCAGCAAGCAGCAGATGGGTGCCCCAGACCTGGAATGAGCTAATCCCCAGAGCAGCCAGGAGGAGGTGCCACCTGCTGTGAGTGGACGCTGTGAAAGAAAAGATTAAAAAGACTGGGCCTATTCAGCTTGGAAAAGAGATGACTAAGGAGGCTATGACGGAGGTCTATAAAACCATGAATGGTGTGGGGAAAGTGAATAAGGAAGTGTTATTTATGCCTTCACATAATACAAGAACCAGAGGTCACCCAATCAAATTAATAGGCAATTAAAACAAACAAAAAGAAGTACTTCTTCACACAAACACACAGTCAACCTGTGGAATTCATTCACATGGGGTGCTGTGAAGGCCAAAATAATTAAGTTCATGGAGGATAGGTTCATCAATGGCAATTAGCCAAGACAGTCAGGGATGCAAACCCATGCTCTAGTGCAGGGGTGGCCAACCTGAACCTGAGAAAGAGCCAGAATTTACCAATGTACATTGCCAAAGGGCCACAGTAATATGTCAGCAGCCCCCCGCCCA
Source organism: Natator depressus (assembly GCF_965152275.1). NCBI lineage: Eukaryota > Metazoa > Chordata > Testudines > Cheloniidae > Natator > Natator depressus. Next base: position 68,188,239 of record NC_134237.1, on the reverse strand, counting down.
TCAGCTCCCAGCCCCTGCTCCCAGTGCCTCCTGCCCACCGGCAGCCCCACCAATCAGCGCCTCCGCCTCCCTCCCCATACTTCCCGATCAGCTGTTTCCTGGCGTGCAGGAGGCTCTGGGGGAGAAGGAGAGGAGCGAGGGCATAGCAGGCTCAGGGGGAGGGGGCTGGAATGGGTGGGGGCAGAGCCAGGGGCTGAGCAGTGAGCACCACCCGGCTCATTGGAAAGTTGGTGCCTGTAGCTCCAGCCCCGGAATCGGGGCCTATACAAGGAGCCGCATGTTAACTTCTGAAGAGCCGCATGTGGCTCCAGAGCCACAGGTTGGCCACCCCTGCTCTAGTGTCCCTAAGCCTCTGATTGCCAGATGCTGGGACTGGATGACAGAGAATGGATCACTTGATGATTGTTCTTTCTGTTCATTCCTTCTGAAGCATCTGGCATTAGACACTGTCAGGAAACAGGATACTGGACTAGATGGACCTTTGGTCTGACCCAGTATGGCCATTCTTATGTTCTTAGTCAGCAAAAAAAAAAATAGCAAAGTACTATGTCTAATCTAAATTAATCTTAAATAACTGTTTTTAGTTATATGTCACTGTGGCACAGGGATTTAATCCCAGTCCCAGCCATTGGCAATCAGAAAGTGGAGCAAACCCATGGTGTAGGCAGGATAAACTGCTATAAGATGTGATGTGCATTGATGTAGTTCATTATTACCTGAAACATGGGTAATAGGGGCTTTGGCAGTTTACATTAAGGGGTTGCACCAGTACTCAGCCACCAATGGCTAGCTGGGGCAAATCCTCAGTGTGGTCAAGCCCTAAGAAGCACAAAAGCCCAGAGCAAAATGTTTTCTTTCCTCCATCCTTCCAGGGCAACATGATAGAGGAGGGTGGTGAATGTTTGTGCACACGCACTCACCCTTGAGGAAAGCTTTATCGAAAAGGTATGTTTTACAACTCTATCTAAATGCTGTAAGGACCGGACTGAGCCTGATTTCTTTTTGGCAACAGGTTTCACCCACAGGGTCTTGCTGCAAAGAATGCCTTGTTCCAATGCCTGATAACTGATTGTCATTACCTGATCAAAACTGAGCTTTCATTTATCAATTAATAAATAAGTTTCATATCTTTTCCATTGCAAATGCAGTATTCACAATCTGAATTGATGCATGGCTGTCTTGGTAAACTGGCTTTTCAGAAAACATTCTCCAACCAAACAATAGCACTACCAAAGGTATGAGTTTTATTGCCATTCATCTCAATATTGTGTTTACTTCAAAGACATTTAGATGCTAACCATGCCAAATGTGATTTTTTTTTTTAAAATGACGTCAAGAAAAAGTCAGAAAATCCTGCCCTGGCAGGGAGATGGACAGATGACTTAATTATTTTTCCATTTCTAATTTCCATTAACGTCTTATTTTGGAATTGTAGAGAAGAAGGGAAATTATTGCTTTGCTATTCTCCTTTCATAGCCCTGGAGAATCAAAGCATTTCTAAGTTTTCTGGTAAGATTAGTGTAAGATCTTCCATAGCTGGTTGTCCTACTCCTGGTTTATGAAAGAGACTGTCTCATGGGATTTCATTTAACTTTATTTGTATTGTGTGGCAAGGCTTTATGACTTGAGAGGTAGCATATTAGGTTGAAGCATGCTAAGAGGGCACTGGGATAGTTTTTTGTAGAATGTTCCATGAGCCCACTTTAATTTTTTGTATGTGTTTTTTAAGATGAAATGATGTAAGTGCCTAGAGCTTTGGATAAGTGTATTTATCTGTTTCACTGTTTTCAGTTTATAAATATTATCTGCACTAGTAATAGCCCTGAGAGCACTGCTGTGTTTAGGGTATAGAGTGTATTGGTTCTGACATTCCAAGAATGTGCCAAGACTGATAAAGACCTTTATATTAATAATGTTATTCCCAAGCATACAAATATATGTGGGCCATGGGAGGAAGGTCCTTGGGAGGAAAATTCCATGATGTTCCCGTATATTTTCTTTCTTTTCCATTGTGGAATGGCACTAGGGTTTCCTCACCTCCTGGTCAGAAACATCAGGGAGTACAGCCTCCCTTTCTCCCTTTCCATGTATTTGCTCATCTCAAGCCTACTCCACTAGAAAGCTCAAGTAACAAATCTTCTATATGGGCTTCTCAAGTCCTCCCCTCTGTGCAGACAAAGGACACCAGCAACCACCACTTCATGCAGCCACAGAGGAAAGGACAAGATTTGCCTCCTAGTTTGCGTAACATTTTGGGGATCCTTAGGTGTGGTATGACTGTAAGTTAATGGTATTTTATAAGGTATTGACATATTTCTAATCCATTTTTCAGATGAAAACTAGTTTTCAAAATTCTCAAACCTCTAAACACATTAACTATTTGAACTATGCAGAATTCAGAGAACAGGTGCTTATTTATGTTAAATGAATATCTACATTTTATTATGCTGGTTGTCCTTGCAGAGATCTCTGCTGTAAGTATAAACTTTCCGAGTAGAGATAAAAAATCAGGAAAGGGTCATCTCACTGCACAGCATGCATCTCCAATTTCAGATAAATATGAAATTCAGACATTGAGTAGTTCTGGACCTCTTTCATGAAACTGTCAGAAGGAAACTGTGGCCTTTAATGATCACAGGCATCCATGTTCAATTGAGTGTGACTAGATGAAGCAAGAATTCAAACTGAATCTCCTCAGTGAATTGTTGGCTGATTGAGATGTAGCTCAGCGAAAGCAAACAAGGTCCCAAGAGAACAAATTTCTATTGAGAAAGCAAGTGCAAAACGAGATTTGAGGCTGCAAAGTGTTCTTTGGACAGGTTGCAAAGTGGAATTCTAATACACAGCAAGTGGAAAACATGATAAAGAAATCTTATACATTTTTATTTAAAAGAAAATTCCCCTCGCCCCCATCCACATAAAAAGTGGTACAGGAAAGAATCTTAATTTCTTGTCCATTCTGAGTTAATGTATTCCATTTAATCTGCACCAAACATTCCTCTGAACTTTCTTGACTCAGGATGATGGCTACAACATCAGTATTTCTGATTGAGAGATATTTCAGATTAAAAACTGTCATCTTGTATTGAATTAAGGAGTAGATCACAAGTCACACACTCAGCTGTGCTAACTTTCCTTGGCATCTTATTGGATTCAGAATTGGCATAATTTCTCTTCATTTCTCCCTCACTGCTATATTTACTTTCTCTTCCTACTGCATTTAATAGTCAAATATTAGAAAATATACTGGAGAATAAAAGAAAAAAAGGTCTTCAGAGAAATACAAAGAGTTTGTTATATAGCTTATGGAAAATTCCCATACAAATGCAATCTCTTCTGATACAGAAGGAAAGAGGCAAAAATACTGTCTGTCCAATGCAGTAGAATATATCCAAGGCTTCCAAACCACTCTACTGCCAAAACAGTCTGGGATGATGGTTTCAGAGCAGGATGACCTTTCAGGACAAAGGTCAAACCATTATAAACGAACAAGAAAAAAATTCAGTGGACAAGATCTTCAGATCTTCTCAAGTAAAGGTTGTGCAAATGAGCCAGTCACCATTTGATGTCCAGGAGTCCTCCCCACCCACCCACCTGCCTTCTCTTCTCACACTGGTGTCATGACTACTGGAGTTACTAAAGCCCTAGGGCTAGAATAAACCCAACACAATTACAGATAGGGAAATAAAGTTCTAGGTATGGCCTAAGGACTATGAATCACTTAAAAAACAAAACAAAAAACCTTTCTTAAGCCTAAGAGAAGACCTTCCGCCAGTCTTTGAGATGTGATGCCGAGGGACCTTTCCCCCCAATCATTGTCATGCTTTAATGGGAACTCTCCACCCTGGTTTCTATAGTTTTAGACATTAGCAGTGAGCCCTTGGTTCCTCTTCCCTTCTCTCCTTACAAAAATCACAGTTCTTTTTTGGGTGAGAATCAGGGACAGAATCCTTGGGTCGCATGACTATTGCTCAATCTATTTGGCTAAAGTGGAGTTGTCATAAAGGAAAAGAAAAAACACTTTTGCTGCCTACCATGCTGGCTTTTGTGGATCCCATTCTTAAATGCCAGGTCCCTACCTCAGGTTTTTTGTATCCCAGTGTTCTAGTGATTTTTCTACGTGCCTAAATATTAGGTGTTGCTGCGCTCAGCCTTTGTCAATCCGGGCCACACTCTATGAATACAGAACTCTGAGAACTTGCAGAGTTTCTATGAGACAGGAGTCAAGGTGCATTTAAAAAAAATGTTTTCCCCCCTATTTCGGTAGTCGGTAAAAAGGTAACTTTAAACCTCGGGCTATTTTTAGGGGCAGGGGAGCAGGGCGGTTGCCTTGGGTACCAGCTTCCATCGTGACACTCGTTTTTGTTTTGTTTGTGTGCTCCACTTATTGGCTGCTTTTGCTTCTCTGATTGGCCAGCCATTTTTTGTTTGGTTGGTTTTTTTGGTTATGTGGTTTTTTTGCTCAGCCACTCAGGGTGGGGAGTACCAAAAATGTTTTCCGACATAAGCAGCAAAATATCTGGGGCCAACCCCATTTAAACCTCACAGACAGTATAGATGATCAAATAAGGACCTTTATCAAAGATACAAAATATTTCCCTGTGGCTGTTAGTTCCAGTGCAAAAACCCATGTTAAAATTGTGACGATATAACAGTCACAAAACGAAGGGCCAGATTCCTCCCTCAAATGCACTCAAATCCCACTGAGTTAATGGGAGCTATGTATATGTATTCTAGGGTAGAATTTGATCCATAGATGGTGGTCTAAAATTTGAATCTTGTGAATTCAGAAATGTTGGCAAATGTGAACACATTATATTATCTGAAAGCTTTATCACTATCCGTCTCCTTCATTACAGTTTCCAGGCACAAGAGCCACATTTTGTCAATTCACAACACTGAGGTTTTAAGATATCTTAAATCAAATTGTTGGTAACAACAAACTGAAAGTTACTGAAAGAAAGAAAATGGTGCTAATGCCATATTGTTACTTACAACTGCATAGTATATTTCTTGCCCTGATATCAAAAATCTTATTAGTAACACCTTCTCTCCTATTTGCAACTTTTCCATTTGCATTAACACATTAATTTTTGCTAATACTGTAGAATATTGCTATGATACAAAGGTCACAAACAATTCCTGTTAAAATAGAAAAGATAATACTGCATAGGAAAAATTGCTGATACCTTAGAGCCCTGTTCAATATTCTTCTTTTAGCAAACTCCCATTGACTTTTTACAACAAGGGCTTAATATATTGTCAGATTGCAATGTTGTTCCAAATAAAAATCAGTGGGACTAGCCTCAATAAGGACAAAAAGAAAAGGAGTACTTGTGGCACCTTAGAGGCTAACCAATTTATTTGAGCATAAGCTTTCGTGAGCTACAGCTGAAGTGAGCTGTAGCTCACGAAAGCTTATGCTCAAATAAATTGGTTAGTCTCTAAGGTGCCACAAGTACTCCTTTTCTTTTTGCGAATACAGACTAACACGGCTGCTACTCTGAAACCTGTCAATAAGGACAATGATTAGTTCCAAATAAAAATACTGTATATATTCTGCCGATTATAAATTCATCAAAAATTATAATTCAAAAGAGATTTTTAATAAAAAGGTTCCTAACTCTAGTACTTAACACTAAAGCTGGTTGGAAAATGTGCAATCTTGATTTTTTTCAGAGGAACAAGAAGCAATTTGCATTTTTTCTTTTTTTTTCTTTTTTGACCATCTCTACTTTTAAAAAATATGCATTGGCTCATAGATAGAGAAAGACAATGGACTAAGATATGCAAACATTTTAACAATTTAGGAAAGACTTTCTAAATGGCAGAAGAAACAGGATCACACTCCCACATGACTCTTAAGAAGTAACATGAAGTTTTGTGCTCAGGAGTGAATTTCACTCTGTGCTACCTGATGGTGCAATAAAATGGACTTAATTATGGTTAGGTTCTTCACAATTTTTGCTTTCTTTATTTTAGCAAAAAATGTGGTTATGTCTCCTGTCCTCCTGAGGTACCAGACACTCCTTTCTTTTGAGACATTTTAAATGTTGGGCCAAATTCTTTTCTCAATTACTCTCATGCAACTTCCATAGGCGTTTTTTTGGGAGGGAGAGTATCTGAGGACGGAATCAGGTAATAACAGTGACATAAATGTCAGAAGCCATCAAAAGGGCCACTTTTCTCAAAATATAAAACCAAATTTAATCCTAACCTTTTTTCCCAGTGATCCACTCCTACAGAACTATCTGAAAAATGCAAATGTATTCTCTGGAAATATTTATTCACTTTTTTAAATATATTCTTAACACCATCTTCATACTCCTTTGATGTTCATTTTCATTAAACATTTTAGTAAATGAGTATACTGGTGGAATGTTTGCAGGAAGAGCTAATTTTACTCACTCCTAAACTTCTGTTCTTGTACCCAGTGCTGTCCCTCTTTTCTTCTATTCTTCTTGTTCTTCTCTCTTTTTCTTATTCACTTTTTCTTATTCACACAAGTCAAGTGCAAGAGATGTCTTCCATCTATGATAAACCAAACAGGATTCACCTACCTATTTAAAAAAAAAATCTTCACAATAAATAAATTGCATTTATTATCTATGATAATAAAACAGGATCCATCTGTTGATCTGGGGAAAATTAAGTTCCGTTTTAACTCGCCTAGAGAAAAATGTTATACAGGAATCTGGTTGCACTTTTAGAGAGAGTGTAATCTCTACTAGAAGCTCTTCACAGCACGGGAGCTCTTCACAACAACTGAACATATTCTTCTATTAATTTTTAGCTGTTATTTCCATTATAGAATTAATTAATTAATTAATAAGTTTGTGTTCTTATGGCCCAACATATTTTAAAAATTCTGATAATAGACACACAGGGCTGGAAGGGAATTTGAGAGATCATCTAGTCCAGTCCCCTACTGTATACCTACTGACAGGCATTTGTCTAACCTGTTGTAAACAATCCCAAATGATGGGAATTCCACATTCTTCCTTGAAAGCTTATTCCAGTGCTTAATTATCCTTGCAGTTGAGAGGTTTTTTTTCTGACCTAAATCTAACCTAAATCTCCCTTGCTGCTGATTAAGCCCATTATTTCTTGTCCTAACTTCAGTTGACCTGGAGAACAATTGATCACTCTCACTGTCCTCTTTATATCAGCCCTTAATTTATTTGAAGACTGTTACCAGGTGCCCCTGAATCTTTTGTTCTTAAAACATGCCCAGTTTTTTGTAACCTTTCTTCATAGGAAGTTTTCTAAGCCTAGTATCAGTTTTGTTGCTTTCTTCTGGATTCTCTCCCATTTATCCATCTCTCTCTTAAAGTGTGGTGCCCCAAACTGGACACAGTACTCCAGCTGATGCCTTACTAGTGCCAAGTAAAAGGGAGACAATTACCTCCCATATTTTACATATAACACTCCGATTAATGCACTCCAGAATATTAGTCTTTTGTGCAGCTGCGTCACATTTTTGACTCATATTCAATTTGTGATCAACTATAATCCTTTTCACAGAGCCTTTTCAGCAGTGCTACTGCCTAGCTAGTTATTCCCCATTTTGTAGTTCTGCCTTTGGTTTTTTTCTTCCTAAATGTAGTACTTTGAACTTGTCTTTATTAACTTTCATCTTATTGATTTCATATCAGTTTTCCAGTTTCTCAAGGTTATTTTGAATTCTAATTCTGTCCTCCAAAGTGTTAGCAACCCTTCCCAGCTTGGTGTCATAAAACATATTTTCCACTCCGCTATCCAATTCATTCATGAAAATATTGAATAGTGCTGACCCAGAACAGATCACTGGGGGGCTTCCCCCCAGGTTGACAGTGAACCATTGATAATTACTAAGGCTATGATTTAGTCACGAGGTCATGGCAGTCACGGATTCCATGACTCTACTGGACCTTCATGACTTCTTCAGCTTTCAGGGGCTGAAGCCGGGGCTAGAGGCAGGACTGTGCACCCCTGCCCTGCAACTAGGGCTGGAGCCAGGACCCTGCAGCCCCTGCCCCGCGGGCTTGCAGTTGGGGCTGTGTGTCCCCCTCTCAACATCCCAGGGCCGTACCCCTTCCCGACTGTGGCTGGAACTTGGTGGGGTCTGCAGCTGGGGCTGTGCACCCCTGTCCCACAGCCACAGCCAGCTCTGGAGCAGGCGCTGTGCACCCCCCAGTGCCTATGCCCCCCGTGGCCTCTGGAGCCAGGGCTATGCCCCCTGCAATGGTTGGGAGCTTGGCCTGTCAGTCCCTGTCCCCCATGGGACTCCATTCCCTGCCCCACCTAACCCTACCCCACCGGTTATTTTTAGTGAAGTCACCCATAGGTCACAGGCTCCCGTGAATTTTTGTTTATTGCCCGTGACTTGTCTGTGACTTTTACTAAAAATAACCATGACAAAATCTTAGCCTTAATTACTCTTTGAGTACAGTTTTTCAACCAGTTTTACCACCATCTTATAGTAATTTCATCTTGACCACATTTCCCTAGTTTGCTTATGAGAATATCATGTGGGACTGTGTCAAAAGCCTTACTAAAATCAACATATATCATGTCTACAGCTTTCCCCCTCCCCATCCACTAGGCCAGTAGCCCGGACAAAGAAAGAAATTGGTTTGGCATGATTCCTTCTTGATAAATTCGTGTTGGATAATAATAATATTTATTATTATTTATGTTCTGGTAGCACCAAATGTGGCAAGTGATTTCCAAACACAGAAGACAGACTCCCTGGCCGGAAGAGCTTCAGTAATGTCCTTCTATTGGTTTGCTTTATGGCAATTATAAAATAAATATCACATTTTACTTCGGAACACAATTTAAAAAAGAAAGTATACATGTTTTAATCTCTTAGCAATATAAAACATAGTTTTATAGTTTTCAGAAATCATGGTTTCACCCTTGTATATTAACAACATTCAGGTGAACTGACTATTGAACAGAGCAGAAACCTGCTAATAGCAATGCAACAGAGGAAGTGCCTCTTCCTCAACTGAAGTACACTGGACAGAGTCAGCCTGTCTGTCCTGTGGGACATTTGGGGAACCCAGTTGGCCAGTGCCCTGTGATGGTCCTCTAGTGCCTGGTTATGTTGAGTAAGAGCAGCTCCAAATGAAAGAGCCACTGCTGTCATCTAGATCAAGGCCTATCCCCCTTGAAAGATTAGTATTTATTGTCCCTCCCTGCTGTATTGAACGACAGCTTGAACCTTTGCTCTGGACAAATAAAAGAATGGGTCAGAGGATCTGGTGCAAATCTCTGGCTTACTTCTAAAGCTGGAGCCAGAGTATTTTGCCCCTGGCTAGTTCCATCTCCTCCTGAACTCATCACTTTTCTTGACAGAACAAAAAACTTTTCCTTCCCTACTGACCTGAACTTACACAACTATTTTTTTAAGCCTCTGACTTAAAAGCTTGGGCAAGGCCCATTAGAAAATGTGTCCCATAATCATAGTCTCTTTAAGGAGCTCAAGATCTATATTTCTGAGCTACATGTACACTTTGGAGAAAAATAGAAATAAAATGGATTTTTTGTGCAACCCTTTAATCTGAAGAATCATATCTATGTATATTTGACATTTAAAAAATAAATAGCAAAAAAGTCTGCTTGCTTATAAAACACCACTGAATTGGGCAGTAATTGTATACTGCATCTTGAAAAAAAGAACCCAATGTAGTTAAAAATTATCAACAGGAATCACTGTTGTACACATTTGAGCTTCTAGTCAAAAGGACATCATGCTCCCAGACAGCTTCATTAGAAAATGGAAAGGAGACATTAATGGCTGTCTGCTGTCCATGGAGTGATGCCCATTATAGTGACAACTTAAATGCATACAATGGTAATTGCTACTGCTGTTTCTTTTTGCACTGATAGATTTTAATCAGCAGCACTGGCAAAGAGAAAATAAAGTAATGGGAAAAGCAATGTTTCTTAAAATTAGGGATTATTTACAGGTACTGTTCATCACACTAGAATGAGCTGTATACATATTTAAGTATAGACTGTTGATTGGTAAACTGGTATAGATTGATGGATTATTGATGAAGTATCTTGTAGTTAACAACTGAAGAAGAGCCAAAAATACATGTAAAACAGAACCATGATTTGCTAAAAGGTGTATTGATAAGATGTGGCACTATAAACAATACTTCGCCCAACTCCCCAATCCTATTGTATATATGAAGTTCTCTAGAGGCGGGAAAATGTGCTTATGTGGCAATATTGTAGAAGCCCATGTTTTCCATAGCAACTAGGTTTGCAGAGGTGCCATGTGCAGTTTTGCAAAGGCGGTTACAAATGAGAAGCAGACACCAGGCATGGATCCCTTGTTATGCAGATATCCTAGCTATTTCCCTTCTGAACAGTAGTACTACAACTGTGTGAATTATTGCAGTCACTTGGATGCATAATTTCACTTATATTTCTGTGGTCCTTAGCAGATTCCATTGTCTGATGGGAGTGTTTCCTAGCTCACTGTAGTTGCCCTGGGTATAACTCTTTACACAATGGCTAGTTTGCCAGTCAATAACCCTTGGGAAGTGGCTTCTTCTTGAGGGTCAGACTGAGGAAGCTAATGGGGAAGAGAGAGAGACTAGGGACCTTTTGGGGAGTGGGTCAAGTTGGAAACTTGCCTGAAGAATATCACTCCAATTCTCTGTTAGTAGAAGAACTCTTCATTGATCTGCATATATGCTCCCAACAGAGTATCTGTTTTTCTTGTGTATTTCTAGGGTGCACAACACCATTGTATCAAGGTGCCATCCCACTGCCAGTTTTCTACTCAATCATAAGGCAGAGAATTAGATGGGGACTGCAAATCAATAGGGATTGTGGAAGGAACCGGCAGAGAAACAAAGCAGGCCAGAGTGGACCGTGGGTCAGCAGGGGAAAGGAATTAACACAGGCAGTAGTTCAGTTCAGGATTGAAGGAGTGACTGTAGGAGGACTAGGCTATTTGGAAGAAGACACAGGCATGAGGAGATGAGGGAGGGTTACAGTTCTTTGAGGAAGGGTGGCAAACAGAGTTGGAAATGAATGAATAATACTTCATCTCTTCAGTACAGTTCACTGAGGACAAATAAAAGAATTCTCATATACAGCACTCATCCTCAATGCTGAAGGAGTGAAGTATTTATTCTAATAATCTACACTTAACTGCCAGGACTTCTCTTCTATCATTCCATTTTTGTAGAATCAACATGTGTTGAGACTGTTCAAATATTAACCAGACACGTTGTCCGCTAGTCTACACAGTCTTTGGTAGCAGTCATACTGTTAGGATATAGATTTTCAGGCCTGTCTGCAAAGGCCTGTACTTTAAGGATTTAGGTGTATTCTTATCACTTGGCTAGTTCTAGAGGTATAAAACAAAGAATCAAAATCACTGTCTGCTGGTGTAAGGGCCTTTTCTTACTGTGACAGTCTGAGGCCCTGTGCTTAAGCTAAGGCTTTTGGCTAAGCAGCAGAGGCAGCCATAAGCTAGGAAGCGACCGGTCACATCCTCACATTCCAAACTAGTCACATTGAAAGAAGGTTCTATTGGGCTGTTAGGAATACAATCCTGTCCTGATAATTCCTATCACCTCCAGAGAAAGGGAAGTGCCTAGAAAATGTAAAAGGAAACTTAGTTTGATAGCATCCTGTCTGGCAAGAACTCACTTATCAATACTGGGATGTGAAATCCTCACTTCTGTATTGTTTTGTCATTATAGTTCCCACTTTGCTATTGTTTGTCTGTATAATCTCTGTCTGGTTCTGTGATTGTTCCTGTCTGCTGTATAATTAATTTTGCTGGGTATAAACTAATTAAGGTGGTGGGATATAATTGGTTACATAATCATGTTACAATATGTTAGGATTGGTTAGTTAAATTTCAGGAAAATGATTGGTTAAGGTATAGCTAAGCAGAACTCAAGTTTTACTATATAATCTGTAGTCAATGAGGAAGTGGGTGGGCGTGGGTGGGAGGGGGTGGGCGTGTGTGTGGGGGAGATGGGAACAGGGAATGGGGGTAAGGAAATTGGAACCATGTTTTGCTAAAGGGGGAAATGGGAACAGGGAATGGGAGTAAGGAAATTGGAATCATGTTTGGCTAAGGGCAGGAATGGGAACAGGAACACAGGTGTAAGGCTCTGTGGTGTCAGAGCTGGGAAGGAGGATACTAAGGAAGGAAACTGGAATCATGCTTGCTGGAAGTTCACCCCAATAAACATCAAATTGTTTGCACCTTTGGACTTCGGGTATTGTTGCTCTCTGTTCATGCGAGAAGGACCAGGGAAGTAAGTGGGTGAAGGAATAAGCCCCCTAACAATACCATGTCTTTCAATTCTTATTCGTTCTATGAACACACTGGAAAGACTGAGGGCATGTGTTATGGGAAGTACTGAAAACATAATGATGAAAAATAATTGTTTAAAAATATGAAGTTGCTGTTTTAGGATTGCCTTAGATCTCCAGAGAGTGCTCCAGAAGATGTTTTATGTCTGAAGGACAGACTCATCCTTCTGTTTATGGAGTCACTGGGGATGATTATAATAACAACAACATTTTCTTCTAAAGCTATAGGGAAGGGATCATGAAAAATTAGCTAAGCTGGAAAACCAAAATATTATTTAAAGCACTAAAAAGGTGATAATTTCTAGTTAGTCATCTATTTTATATTTATTTGAAGTGGGGATATATTCTGCATCAAGCTCTGCAAAAATAGCTTTACATTAAAAACTCTGAAGCAACAGTTTTAGCCTGAAAACTTGTGAGGAGAGGTGTCCAGGACTATCTGATGAAGAATGTCACTCAGTAGCAACCCCCTGCTAGAAAAACATTAAATAACAATATAGATATCAAAACTTTCAAGTTACCTACATCATTTGTTGGTTAATCTATGAGACTTTCTCTGAGTGCATAAGAACTAGATTCCAAGAAGTGGACAGAGGTGATGGCAGGAATCCCACACAAAATAAACACACTTTTATTTAATAGCTGCTAATAAATACAGTATAACTTCCTCCCCAAACAGTATTTTTCTTAGTATTTTAATTAAATAAAATAAAACTCAAAATGTTCACTCTGCCATCTGTGAATGCCCTTGGAGATAACATGTTTATAAAAAGTGAAAATAAACAGACTTAGTTACAATATATCCCAAGAAATATGCAAGATCAATTGCACCTGAGTTAGTTCCTCTGCATCCATTTAACATGGATAAATACAGTGGGCTTCTACACGCTCCCTAAACTGAGATTTTCTTGCAATAGTCCTGTTACATCCCATAATATTTTCTCTCTCACTCTGATTAATGGTCCCCATTCAACAAGAGCAAATTTCACTATTTCTGAGAGACATAACAATTCCCTATTCTTGGTACTTTTTAGTACACCAAGCTGTTTTTTTGTTTGGTTGGTTGGGGTTTTTTTGCTCTATTTTTTTAAACTACCCTTTGGCCAAACTCTCCCTAGAAAATTTTTACAAATTGTAGGCGATTGTAGGTAATGCTTGTCTGTTGGGGGAGTTATTTTTCATACTCATCATCTTCATAGTAAGAGTGGGCAAGTAGATTATGGCCCTGAAGAGCATACTGTTCAGCTCAGTCTGGAGAATGCAAAAGGCTTTATGCCACCTTTGTGCTTCTGCAGTCCTGGAACGGCTGTGCCCCACGCCAGTCCCTTGGCACAACTTATAGCAGCTAGTGAGCAAAGAGGCCATTATGGCAACTGGGAATAGCTGGTGTTAAAAGGAATCTGAGGATTAATCATGTGTGATTAACTGGTATGTATCAGCATAGATGTAATTAGAGATGACTGAACAGATTTAATATAGTACCTCTGATACACCCCCTAGACTCACTGGGTGAAGAATTGGAAATTTATTCTGTTTTAGTTGTATGTTGGTGAAAATGACCATTTTGAAGTTTTATGATGATGATTTGGTGTTCCATTCTAATACCCTCTTGTCAGTCAGTTTCTTCCTTATCTGATAATTAACTTTTGAGTTAACATGTCTCATGATTAGGCCCAACTCATAAATGCATTCTTTTTTTGTAAAGTTTCTTAAAAATCCATTCCTCCTTTTTTGAGTTACGAAAAGTACATTTTCTCCATGTGTCAAGACATTTTCCAATTTCTTTTTTGGCCCTGGATTAAATCTAAATGGATTTAGTGCTAAAATTTCACCCATCACATATGTACTCCTGGTTGGTACTGGGATCTTTACCATGTTTCCAGACACTTAGTTGGAAAAGCAAATCCTAAAATACATATATTTTAAAAGAGCAGGCACAGCATGATCATTTCCTTAAATTCAGGGAGATGCACCAGGATGTAGGTGCAGATATGTAAGACCAAACTTACATGTTTTTGATTGTGAAAGCACTCTCAGAGGCCTGATCTACACTTGCAAGTTTTTGCACGAAAAGTCAGCTTTTTGTGCTGAAACTCCTCAGTTTTAGTGCTGCAGTAAAACCACCCTGACGAGAGTCATAAGGGTTTTTGCGTTGAAAGTTTAGTGCCGTAGTGCTAGCATGGACATCATTCTTGATTTTTAGCACTGTTATTGGCCTCCGGACGCTATCCTACAATGCTCATCCTGGCCACTCTGGTCAGCAGTTTCAACTCTGCTGCCCTGAGGCTAGGTAAACAACCATCTGCCCCTCCCCCTTTAAAGCCCTGGGAATTTTGAAAGTCCCTTCCTGTTTCCTCAGTGTGCAGACCTCACATCACATCTTCCCAGCTGACCATGGCGGCTCCACGCAGCAAATGATCTCCCGCTTGGTCCACTGCAGAGCTACTCAATCTGATAAGTGTTTGGGGAGGGGAGGCTGTTCAGTCCAGTTGTGCACAAGCCATAGGAAATTTAATACCTATAGCCAGATTGCGCGCAGCTTACAGGAAACGGGATATGACTGGGACACACTGCAGTGCCGAGCAAAGGTAAAGGAGCTGAGGAGTGTGTACCACAAGGCAAGGGAGGCAAACCGTCAGTCTGGGGCTGTGCCCCAGACTTGCCGTTTTTATAAGGAGTTGGATGCTATTCTAGGTGGCGACCCTACCTCCACTGTAAAGAGCACCGTGGATGCTTCAGTGGCTCTGGAGCCGGTGGAAAGTGTACCTCACCCAGAGGAGGAAGTCATTGATGAAGAGGTGGAGGCTGAAGATGGGGAACCCCGTGATATGTCCGTTCAGGAGCTGTTCCATACTCCAGAAGCGTCTAGCCAGTCTCTGCAGTCGCTTTCAGGCGAGTCAGAGCAGGACAGCAGACCCCTGGTAAGTGGTTTTGCTTTGCAAAGTTCTGAAGTGGGTTGAGGGCAGAGACATGTGGAAGGCTGGCTTAGCTTGTATGTGCTGGGCATTTCCCCATGCAGCTAGGCAGTACGGCGGAACAGGGAGTTGATGCACTCTGAAATTTCATTGGAATCCTCCATTGAGATTTCTAGGAAACTTTCCTTGAGGCACTCAGCAATCATCTGCCGGAGGTTCCTTGGCAGAGCTGCCTTGTTCCTTCCCCCATTGAGAGACACTTTCCCACGCCACTCTACAGTCACTTGGGCAGGGACCAAAGCTGCACACAGGCGAGAAACATAGGGACCAGGACAGAAGCTGCAAGTGTCTAGCAAAAAGAAAAGGAGTACTTGTGGCACCTTAGAGACTAACCAATTTATTTGAGCATAAGCTTTCGTGAGCTACAGCTCACTTCATCGGATGCATACTGTGGAAAATACAGAAGATGTTTTTATACACACAAACCATGAAAAAATGGGTGTTTATCACTACAAAAGGTTTTCTCTCCCCCCACCCCACTCTCCTGCTGGTAATAGCTTATCTAAAGTGATCACTCTCCTTACAATGTGTATGATAATCAAGGTGGGCCATTTCCAGCACAAATCCAGGTTTTCTCCCCACCCCCCCACAAACCCACTCTCCTGTTGGGGAGAAAACCCATTCAGTGGTCATTCTGCTTGTTGTTGAGCCATTCTACTCAGCTTGTTGTTGAGCCACTCCTCACTGCTATCTAAGTTTCCCGTGTATGGCTTCATGCCCCATGGCATTAAGGGGAACGCTGGGCATTTCATGCCCCATGGCATTAAGGGGAATGCTGGGCATTTCTGCTTCCCCTACAGTGATCTTCTGGTTTGGTAAGAAAGTCCCTGCTTGCAGCTTTCTGTACAGACAAGTGTTCCTAAAAATACATGTGTCATGCACTTTTCCAGACCACCCCACGTTAATGTCAGTGAATCACCCACGGTGATCCACAAGCGCCTGCAAAACCATAGAGAAGTATCTCTTCCGATTGATGTACTCGGTCACAAGGTGGTCTGGTGCCAGAATTGGAATATGTATCCCATCTATTGCCCCTCTGCAGTTAGGGAAACCCATGTCTGCAAAGCCATCCACAATGTCATGCAAGTTGCCAAGAGTCACCGTCTTTCGCAGCAGGATGTGATTAATGGCCTTTCACACTTGCGTTAACACAGCACCACTCCAAACTGGTTTGTGACTGACTGGTAGCAGTCTGGAGTTGCCAGCTTCCACACTGCAGTCACCATGCGCTTCTCCACCGAGAGGGCAGGTCTCATTTGGGAGTCCTTGTGCCACAGGGCTGGGGAAAGCTCAGCACACAGTGGCATGAAGGTGGCTTTCCGCAGCCAAAAGTTCTGCAGCCGCTGCTCTGTGCTAGTTTCCTGAGCCCCAAAGTGATGTTCCACTGCATTCAGCTCCTCCGTGAATGCCAAAAGCAATCCACTGTTGCTGTTTTCCATGTCAGACACCACGTCAGGCAACTGTGACTGCCACTGTCTTGTAACTTCAAGAATAACTCCACTGCCACTCGCGGTGTGCTAGTGAGAGCTAGCAGAGCAGTGGAGAGCAGGGAGGGGTCCATTCCTGCAGATAGATGTGGCAGGGAAAGCACTAAAGGATGTTGGAAAATGCTGCAAACTGAAGATGGAAGCACATTGAATGCTGGGACGGAAAGCAGTGCATCTCGGGGCATTGAGCCTGGACCCATGATGCGCCGCGATTCCCTTCGCCTTCCCACAAGACCTAGCAGTAGAAAGAGGAGAGCTGCACAGTGCACTGCTTTCACTGGCAATGCAAACACCACAAGTAGGAACATGCTATGGCGCCACTGGAAGACAGTGTGGACACGCAACAGCACTTTTAATCAACGTGCTCTAATGAAAGTGTTATAACTTTTGGTGCAAAAACTTGCCAGTGTAGACATACCCATAGCTACAAGTGATTCTACTGCATTGGGGGGAATTCTGGGCCCCACTGAAGTCACTAAGTACTGCTGTTGAGTTTAAAGGAGCCAAGATTTCATCCCAAGTGTAGGGAGCCAGTGGTTGAAATTTCTATAAGTGCCTAAGGGAGTTATCTGCCTAACTTCCTGAGGTGATTCTGAAAATACTACAGGTATTAAAAACTCACAAAATAATATAAATACACCCGGGCGTGAGTACATTTTGGGTTTTCCAGTGAGATGTACCTATCTGTCACCATAAAGAAAGTTCACCCTGGTCATTAGGTAACCCACACGCATGGTGGGTGAAACTGAGGATCTTTGTTTCCAAAACTGAGATTACTTGAGCTACAGAACAATCTGCTCTTACATGCATAGTACCAAAGGGCTGTTCTGCCAGCCCTCTCATTGAGATGCAAGATTCCTTTTCTGCAAGAACAGCCCTGGCATCTAAAAGAGGGTTGCACAGAGCCCTTATGCCAGCTGTACACCACCCAAGGATTTTCTTTACACAAGACATATGCTCAGATATCCAAATCAGCCAGGTTAAAGGCTACTTTATGCCACTGAAATAATAGATCCAAGAAATGAGCCCACAATACTTAGCAAACCATTCAATTAAATGTAATAGAATGGCTATGCTGTTATATGAAAGTATGCAGCATTTTATATTGCATGTTGTATGATCATGTAATTAACCCTGGCATAGCTACATGGGGGCAAAGTAAGATTGGAGTGGGGAACTTAACTCTGAATTTCTTATCTTTTTTGTAGTTAAAATCTCAGTCTTACATTTGCATGAACATGTTTTTTGCACATAATTTGTTGTCCTTTCTAATTATGAAAGCTGATGATCTTTTTGTATTTTCTTCTACTGTAGATATTTAATAGTACTACATGTCCAAACCATTTCACATTGTTTCTGAAAACCTAATCTGCTCAATGATTTATTTACTAGCACTTGCCTTTAGTACTACAAAAACACAGGGGTGTCAGCTTTCTCATTCCGAAGTCATCTATCATTACCTTTAACTTGTCAGTGTATGTAAGATTGTCTTCATCTCCTATAACTCTTCACTTCTTTAAATCTAGAGTACGTTTAAAGATATCATTATGTCTCTTGAACATAGATGAATTTGATCAAGTTTTCTGAAGTTGAGTTAAAATGATTCCTTAGTTAAATATATCTAAGCTTTCAAACATGATTCTTGTAATATCAAAAAGCTTCTTGGGAAAACAAAAAGAATAGAATGGGGAAATTTATCTGTTAGAGAAGATGTTAGTTTCCTTTAAATTGGCATAAATGTTAGATATCTTTTTCCCATCTACTAAAAATATTAACAGGTAAAAATAACCCTTTTCAGCTGTCTTGTTAATGCTATGAAAGTTATCATTGTCCTTGCAACTCCAATAAAGCCATTGATTTGGTGTAGTGAATTATGGCCCTTGTGAAGAGAAGAGACAAGACTGTGGTGTAGTAAACGTAAAAGGGACTCTTTATCCAGGATTTTGGATACCCACAGATCCTGTAGCTTCCTGGTTTACTAATTTACAGACTGAGGTTCTTGCTACAGTGTTATCACACAGCATCTAACTCCCGACTGGACTGCTGACTAAAATACACAGCAGAAGCAAGCATTCATATATTGTCTTTTGGTCTTTACACAACATATGTAACATGAATCACACGGGCAAATTGGTGTCCAAATTACATGGATGGAAAACATAGTACGTATATCAGAGTAGCAGCTGTGTTAGTCTATATTTGCAAAAAGAAAAGGAGTACTTGTGGCACCTTAGAGACTAACAAATTTATTTGAGCATAAGCTTTCGTGAGCTACAGCTCACTTCATCGGATGCATTCAGTAGAAAATACAGTGGGGAGATTTATATACATAGAGAACATGAAACAATGGGTGTTACCATACACACTGTAACGAGAGTGATCACTTAAGGTGAAAAGAAGTACTTGTGGCACCTTAGAGACTAACAAAATTTATTTATTTTTGTTTTGTTTGTTTGTTTCAAAAACAGACTCCAACGAGAGACTGCTGAATTGGAATTAATTTGCAAACTGGATACAATTAATTTAGGCTTGAAGGCTTGAATAAAGACTGGGAGTGGATGGGTCATTATACAAAGTAAAACTATTTCCCCACGTTTATTCCCCCCCCACGCCCCCCACTGTTCCTCAGACTTCTTGTCAACTGCTGGACATGGTCCACCTTGATTATCACTACAAAAGGTTCCCCCCCACCCACCCCTGCTCTCCTGCTGGTAATAGCTCACCTTAAGTGATCACTCTCATTACAGTGTGTATGGTAACACCCACTGTTTCATGTTCTCTATGTATATAAATCTCCCCACTGTATTTTCCACTGAATGCATCTGATGAAGTGAGCTGTAGCTCACGAAAGCTTATGCTCAAATAAATTTGTTAGTCTCTAAGGAGCCACAAGTCCTCCTTTTCATAGTACATATAGACACTGCTCCTTTGACATGGATCTGGTGGCTTCTGAAGCACATAGGATAGTGAGAGCCACTAGAATGCTCCCAAACTATGTAAAGGGATTCTACTCCATTCCAATACACTACAGTACACAAACACAAGGATATACGATATGTCACTCCCCTAAGGACTTACAGCAATTGGCTTTAAGTTGGGTGCTTAAATTAGGCTCTCAAATCCATATTTTAAGGGGGCGGTTTATTTAGGACCCTAAATATGGATTAGGATTCTTAGTTAAGGCAGCCAAATTTCATAATGTTTGCCTATATTACCAACTTGCCTGAGATATGATTAGGCAATATTTTGCTTGCATGGTGAAAGTCATCAGAGGCTTTCGCATTTTGCAGACCTTACTCAAAAGTCCCACTCACTTTAATTGGAGTCCAATAATTTTATAAATTCCATTTGATCAGTTTATAGAGCTAATTGAACAATGTAAATAATTGTTCAGCTAATTTTAGGGATGAAAACAAATATTAATTGAATAATTGTTTTATTATTCACTCAAATCAGTTGACTAATGGGGTTGACAAGTCTTTTGTGTGTAGCAGGGATGGACAGAATCACTTGTAAGTGTCTATGCTGCTTTCTGGTGAGAGATTTCAGAAGTGTGGGCAAGAAGTGGTCAGAAAACTGAATTTCCATACTACAAGAAATTCCAATATTTAAAAAAATTTCTGAATCAGAACACAAAGTCAAAATATCGAAATTTCAGAATTCAAGGATCAAAGGGATGACTTCTGCCTACAGCATCATCCCCCTCCAAACCCATCAGGAGTTATCACATTTGTCAAAGCTGCCCTTGTAAGAGAAGAGAAAAAATACCTTTGAATTTCTCCATCCCAGCCCTGGAGGTGCCATACACTCAAGGGTCCCTGGGGAATAGCCTTCCTGTTCTTCCTTCTTCTGCTACTTACCGCTGCATCTACAGGTTTGTGGTGATTTCTCAGGGAGTTGTTTTCACTGCTTCAATTCATCCTATCACACTTTTAAGGCCATGGTCCATGGTGGGACACCATCCTTGCTTCTGGACAGGAAGACGTATCAGAACTTCCTTTACTTCTGCTATTTCTACCTGCAGAATGGAAGATTTGGCCCTTAGCCTTCAGGCAAATGTCTTCCTGACATTATTTGGGAGTTTTGCCATGTGAGGGCTGCCACATTTGATCTTGAGTTACCCTGTGCTCTCTCTCTTTTCCTGTAGGGCAGGTCTAAGGAACATAAATGGGGCAGTGTTGGGAAGCTGGTGGCAACACAGACACTGGAAAATATATAAGATTTTGCTCTTCCATGGCAGTCAATCCATGAGTAAAATTTATCTAAGAGTTAGATTGAGAGTTTACTCAGCCCATAGCAAGGAGGGAGCCAGGGAAGGAATTCTCAGTGGTGAAGTAGTCTGCTACTGGTAGGTATGAGTAGGATATTACATTTTCTTCTGCACTGGTTTCACTGTGCTGGCTGCTGTATTTATGGTGTGGGGGTGGTGTCTAGGCTGTATACCTATTTCCTGCCTCCTATAGAGGTAGGGGAGTAGCAGAATTATGGAGGCTTGTTCCTAGAGTGTGACTCATAATATTGATAACTCCTACAAAGGAGTGAATGGCGATTTTTCTTACCTTGTGTGGGTATGTCGAGTAAGCCATGATCTTGTTCTGAAAGGATGTATTCTCTTTCTTTCTAAAATTCAGATTAATTAGGTAAACCACAGATATCCAGTGTAAAGAAGTTGTAATTCAGGCATAGATACAACACAAGTGATTATAAGAGTCAGAATAACAACTTTGATTTTGCTGAAATGAATACTGAATTTTAAAAAAAGAAATTGTTGTTTCTAAATTGAAGCCACCAGTCTGGCTGAAGGTTTTAAACTATTTCACCTCAGACCATCATATTATTAATTTTAGAAAAGTTTTAAATTGGGAGGTAATTCATGCTCCTGAGGTTTTATTTTAATTAATTAAAACTGAAAGTTAGAAACAGCACGGCTGTGAGAGAAGCTCTATTAAAACCAGCAGGTGGTGTTTTTACAAAAAACAGGTTATTTTCAATTATTTCTTCAGAAGGCGGAGAACGAGACTGGGGAAGCTGGAAGATGCTAAGTTAGGTGGAATGCAACTAGGACAAGTGGAGCTAAAGAGAATTGAGAACAAAACAGAGCTAGAATAGGAGAAATAACCTTTTGATTCATTTTCTTTTAGTTTGCACTGAGGAAACCAATTAATATTCTATATCAATATCTTCTATAAAAACAAAACAAGTCAGCAATGAACTCTTGGGATTTTTGTTAGCAGAGTTTGAAGATATATTTATAATTATAATTGATTGAAAAACTAATGATCGTTACAATGGCCCGATCATCATAATATCTGAGTACTCCACAATCTTTAAGGTATTTATTCTCATAACACCCCTTTGAGGTGGGGAAGTGCTATTGTCCCCATTTTACAGATGGAGAACTCCAGGACAGAGAAATTTTCCCAAAGTCACACAGGAAGTCAATGACAGAGCAAGAAATTGAACCTGCATCCCTCATGTCCCAGGCTGGCAACAGACATGCCAAACCCGTGAAAAAAATTCAGAAATTGGGCTTGTTTTGGGCTTAATTGGCTTGTGAGTTGCTTGTTGGCTAGTTTTTCGCTTGTAGCTTGTTGCTTGTTTGGTTTGTAGCTTGTTGCTTCTTCTTTTTTTAATCAGCTCCCAGAAAGCAGGGGCAATGGGGGGGCAAGCAGGGGCAAGAGGGGGAGAGAGTCAGGGGTGCACAGTGGGCCCACCACAGTCCCAGACTGCATGTTGGGGGGGATCTAGCTGCATAGAATGTTGGAGTTCTTAGGGATTGGCTTGTTTCGGCCTTGTTTTGAAATGGGATTAGCTTGATTTTTGGCTTATTGTGAAAGTCAGGGTGCTTATTTACCACGTGAAAGTTGGCAACTGTGGGTGGCACCCTAATCACTAGACCAGCCTTCCACTCTCAAAAAAATGTGAAAATTTTTTCCTTGTTTTTCATTGGAAAAAATCAGATTTTGATTTTTTTTCCATCACTTTTAATGATGGGGGTGGAGGGAAGGAGGTTGTACACATATGCATTTAGTCACAATGAAGTAATAATGAATTTTGTCACTGAGTTAGTCATGGCTTTACTGTGGTCAGGGAAGGGTTGGACTACAAGAGCAGATATTTTCCTTCCTTAGGTGGAGACTGACACAGGCTACTGTAACATCCTAATCCAATTTACTGATAAATATGTAGGGTTTTGAAAACAGATATTAGATGGCAAAAGCAAATTGTAGCTTAAGCTTCCATAAAACCTGTGGAACTTGTTTCCACAAAATATCATTGAGGCTAGGAGCTTAGTCGGAGCCTAAAAAGGATTAGACACTTACATGACTAAAGAGAACATTCACAGCTACGTTTAGACACTTATATGGCTAAAGAGAACATTCACAGATATGTTAGGCAAGACTAAAAAACAAAAGGTGGGGTTTTCAGGCTTTCTGAAACATGCACCTAACTTTTTTTGGAAGGGATATAAACTTTCATACTTCAAGGCATAAAGGAACCACTCATTGACAGGGTTTAGAAAAAAAAACTTTCCCTATGCGCAGGTTATTCCATAGTTGTACACTACACAGTTTCTTGCACCTTTTACTGAAGCATCTGGCACTAACCACTGAGGGGGAAAACAAAACAAAAACAAACCCCCCAGAATACTGAATTAGGACCCTGAACCTGCAAATGTGACTTGCTTAATTTTACCTGTGTGAGGATCCCCATTGATTAAAGTGTAGGTTCCAATCCTGCTATCATTACTTATATACATTTTAAATTGTTTCCTAATCCTCTGAGTATTTAACATATTGGCTTTCAACTTCTTGACTTTGGAATTTGTTTTGAGAATTTTCATCCATAAACCTTTGGATTGTGTGTGTGAGAGAGAGAGAGAGAGCATGCGAGCAGTGGAGAGCACTAGAAACTGGAGATGCTGCTCAAAATATTATTTTTCTATATAAATCTGAGTTCTGTGAAAATATTTACTTTTTTATGGAGTGCTTTATTGTTTTCCCACAGTTAAGGCTAAACTTAGTGTCCCATTATAAGTCAAATTTTCATCCCACCTCCCAACTTTCCCCAAAGGAACCCAATACCACTGACCTTTCACATGGCACATCTCATCCTAGGGCAGAATGTTTCTAGGAAGTTTGGAAAAACTAGTTAAGAAATTTTAATATATGGTGTTTAAAAATGTCACAGTTGATGACTTTTCAAACGTTGTCCTAATTTTTTTGTTGGCTCACATGTGTTGGCCTTGCTAATGTTCTTTTCTGCATATTTGATGAAAGAAAGTCACAGTGTCTTTCTAAAAAAGAAAAGGAGTACTTGTGGCACCTTAGAGACTAACCAATTTATTTGAGCATGAACTTGAGCTGTAGCTCATGAAAGCTCATGCTCAAATAAACTGGTTAGTCTCTAAGGTGCCACAAGTACTCCTTTTCTTTTTGCGAATACAGACTAACATGGCTGTTACTCTGAAACAGTGTCTTTCTAGTGACTAGTGAGTTTTCGCTTATCAAAACTTGCCAGACATTAATGGTTTGGTTTTTTCAATGCACTGTAGGCTGTTGAAGATTGCACCAGTCAGTGGCTATAATAATTTGGGCAGTCTGAAAAAGGAATGGAAAAGCTAGATGTATTTTTTTTCTGTTGAAGTTTCAATCCGGATATAACATTGCCATTATTGGGATTAAAACAATACAATCAACCTAAATACTTTTGTACCATGTATTCACTGTTCTCCAAAAAAATTGAATGCTGGTCCTATCCTGTCAGCTATTAGCATTGCTCCAAAATGTGTATTTTTAGTTAATGCATATTTTAAACAGGCAACAGAATAAGTGGTGTTCTTGGTTATCACACAGGCCACACAAATGCTTCACTTGCTTGCGAGTATGCACATATGCTATATAAAGTATCATTTTAGTCACTGATCCTGCAATGAGCTATGCACAAGTTCTCATTAACAGCAATGGGGACCCATGTGGGTGCAGGGGTTCACCCGGAGAGAGTTCATTGCAGAATCAGGGCATTAAATTACAGATCTGGAAAGCAGCATTTGTTAATCTTTCAACATAGTTTGGATTTCTCTGTACTCTGAGTATGACTTACGACCCTACCTTCTGTTATCATGCTACTTGTGTAAAATACTTTTAAAGATAGTCTTAGAGAAATGAAAGTACTTAGGATCAAATCATACTTCTTTTTCTCATGCAAAACTCCCACTGAAGTCAGTATAAGTATTTAATTAGTAAGGTGAGCAGGATTTTGGTCCTGAGTGGATTTGTGAGTAATGGTCAGTTCCATTGCTCTATGTGTGCCCCTCTCACACAGCACCAGGGAAAGACAAGCATTTTTAGAAACAGCAAAATTCAGTTGTACAAATGGGCAGAGAAAGCGAGAGACAGGTGTTATATGAGATTATTTTTTAACTAATAATTTTAATTGACTGGTTTTCAAATTGACAGCATCCCTTTAAATGATTTTTCCATGACTATGCAGCAAATAAGAGCTGAATCAGGACCAGAACTCAGGAATTCTTGACTCTCAAACTCTGATCACTTGTTGAGGATGCTCAATTACTTGTGATAGCCATCGCTTAAAAGGTTAAGAGGTTCGGTTCAGGTAAACAACCAAAAGTTCAAGGGTTAAGCCCTCCCCTCGTTGAAGTCAAAGCTCCCATTGACTTCAGCAGGGTCAGGATTTCACTTCAGTTGTCTTTGCCCTAATTCTGTAATTTCTGGTTTAAAGGGTATTTCTTGGTGAAGGCAGTCCTCCAGCTAAATAATCATTTATGATTATTTTTTAAAAATTCCAATGTTGCATAGTTAACTCAGTTTCATTACTCATGCAGCATAGGTAGAACTCAATATCTCCTTGAATGGAGAATGACTGGTACATGACCCAGAGCCAGTATATCTAAGAATAACTCTCTCGTACGCTTCCTCAGCTCTCGTCCCCTAATGCCCCTACTCTACTTGTGCTACACTGATGACATCTTCATCATCTGGACCCATGGAAAAGAGGCCCTTGAGGAATTCCACCATGATTTCAACAATTTCCATCCCACTATCAACCTCAGCCTGGACCACTCCACACAAGAGATCCACTTCCTGGACACTACGGTGCTAATAAGCGATGGTCACATAAACACCACCCTATACCGGAAACCTACTGACCACTATTCCTACCTACATGCCTCCAGCTTTCACCCAGACCAAACCACACCACACGATCCATCGTCTACAGCCAAGCTCTTCGATAAAACTGCATTTGCTCCAACCCCTCACACAGAGACAAACACCTACAAGATCTCTATCAAGCATTCTTAAAACTACAATACCCACCTGCTGAAGTGAAGAAACAGATTGACAGAGCCAGAAGAGTACCCAGAAGTCACCTACTAAAGGACAGGCCCAACAAAGAAAATCCAACAGAACGCCACTAGCCATCACCTTCAGTCCCCAACTAAAACCTCTCCAACTCATCATCAAGGATCGACAACCTATCCTGAAGGACGACCCATCACTCTCACAGATCTTGGGAGACAGGCCAGTCCTTGCTTACAGACAGCCCCCCAACCTGAAGCAAATACTTACCAGCAACCACACACCACACAAGAGAACCACTAACCCAGGAACCTATCCTTGCAACAAAGCCCATTGCCGACTGTGTCCACATATCTATTCAGGGGACACCATCATAGGGCCTAATCACATCACCCACACTATCAGAGGCTCATTCACCTGCACATCTACCAATGTGATATATGCCATCATGTGCCAGCAATGCCCCTCTGCCATGTACATTGGCCAGACTGGACAGTCTCTACGTAAAAGAATAAATGGACACAAATCAGACGTCAAGAATTATAACATTCAAAAACCAGTTGGAGAACACTTCAATCTCTCTGGTCACTCAATTACAGACCTAAAAGTGGCAATACTTCAACAAAAAAACTTCAAAAACAGACTCCAACGAGAGACTGCTGAATTGGAATTAATTTGCAAACTGGATAGAATTAACTTAGGCTTGAATAGAGACTGGGAGTGGATGGGTCATTACACAAAGTAAAACTATTTCCCCATGTTTATCCCCACCCCCACCCCCACTGTTCCTCAGACATTCTTGTCAACTGCTGGAAATGCCCACCTTGATTATCACTACAAAAGGTTCCCCTCTCCCCCGCTCTCCTGTTGGTAATAGCTCACCTTAAGTGATCACTCTGGTTACAGTGTGTATGGTAACACCCACTGTTTCATGTTCTCTATATATATAAATCTCCCCACTGTATTTTCCACTGAATGCATCCGATGAAGTGAGCTGTAGCTCACGAAAGCTTATGCTCAAATAAATTTGTTCGTCTCTAAGGTGCCACAAGTCTCCTTTTCTTCTCTCGTACACTTACCTGTATGGACCTCCTCACCAAGGTAGCTCAGAAGATTAACAGCAGAAATTGTCTCTTAATAAGGTTGTGGGCTCAACTTGGGGAGCCAATGCCCAAACGCTAGCTTTCTACCATGCTCAGTTGGAGAATACTGTGCTCTTGTTACCTGATGTGCAATTGAATCAAACAATAATAATAGGGACTAAAAAACCAACAAACACTGAGTAGTTATCAGTCCTTTCTAATATCCAGCCTTCTAATATCAGGCATTATATTACAGCAAAGAACATCCTTGACAAAATGCAAGAAATACCATAACTGCCACTTTTCAAAGATGTATTCGAGGCACCTCATCACTAACTCAGCAGCAGAAGACCTATCTGGACTATGTTACTGACTATCTCTATGATGAATGCCATCACATTCTCACAAGCAAGTTGCTCCCTCCATAAGGAATTTCTTTCTCCTCACTCAGCCTGATGACAGACTGCCTGGCTTCGAGCTGCCATGCTATCTCTGGTACAAGCGCTATCATTCAGATGTGGATCTCATGGGAGGTATACGACATACCACACCTGGGACTCAGCAACTGCTTGCTGTGGTGCGGTTGAGGATGCCATAGAGCTACTGAATGGCTGCTCATCTCATGCTGGTCTACCAGAAGGACCTTCCAGACTCCACACTGCTGATTCTGAAACTCTTCAATGGCTACAATGTCTACCTAAGACCTTTTGACACTTTTTATATTTTTACTTTGTTTTTTACACGTGTTTTATCTCCTACTTTATATTTTGTATTTGGAATCTTTTCCCATCTTTATTGTACAACTTGTGCATTTGCTAAAAATAATAAGTAGTTTGTAAAAAGAGAAGACTTATTTTGACCTGAAACTTGACTATTGGATGACTGGTTGAAAAATGAGTAACTAGTTTTGTGAAAAATTGAAAATGGTTTTCATTTTAAAGAATTTAAACTGGACCAATTTTTTTGCCCTTGAGTGACAATTCATTAATCATTAGGTCTCATGGCTGCATTGCACAATTCCAGGGAACTCATGGGCTCTCATGAGTCCCCTGGAAAGATTCAAAGATTCAGTAAAAGAAATTGAAACTTCATCTTGTTCTTTGGCACATGCAGTGTAACATTACTTATTTCACCACCACTCTTTGTGTTCACTCTGCCCAGCTACATATGTGGAAAGTGGGCCTTATATTTTGAAACATGCGCTGGGTAACATAGACAGTTGTGGAATCCTTTCATGTTTGAAGTAAAGAATGAGCATGGGGAAAAAATTGTTTTTGAAGTGGCTGAATTTTGTAATGTACTATACCTGACTTTATAAAAGTGAGCCAGAGAGATGTTTTTATATAAAACACATATATGCCAGTTTTTTTTTTACTCCTGCCATAGTTCCCCTTCTAACTTTCACTAGCAGACCTCATGAATGGATGGTGTCTCCTGGAAAAGCTACAAAGGCCATGAAGTTCCTCAGGAAAGAGGCACAACCCAGCCTACCTATGCATCCATTTTTCTGGATAATTAAAATGTACTTGAGAGCTAGGTATTTATTATTATTTATTTATTATTGGGTTCTCTTCAGAAGGTGGAATAATCAGTCCTGAATTCATCCTTTTTTCATAGTCACAGAAATGACTCTTAAGCTGTTAAGGCTGGTGGGAGTTAGATGCCTAAATACCTTAAAAAAACTATCCTTAATTTTTCTGTGAAGCACATTTTGGGGAGTAGAATTCTACTTAATTTGGTCTTGTGCACAAAAGAGTTGATATGAGTGGGCTTACCACTATCTAATCACCGTCAGAAATTTCTGACATGGAGCAGGGATGGAGTGGTAGATAAAATGGGCTTTATTGTGCAGCAAATTAGGTTTTCTGTTGAATAGTTTGGCTTCCATTGGAAACAGGATCTGTGACCTTTTTGGACTTCTGAGTGCATATGCAGCACAGAAGTTCATTGAATCAGGACCTGTATGTTTTCAAATGTTTATGTATCTTCAGTTTCAAGTGTAAGAACAAAAGCCAACAGCGAAAGGGAAATAAAATGCAATGGAAGCAAAATACTAAATTAGTCTCTGACCTCTTTCAGCTCCTTCAACAAACTGTGAACTCTGGCAAAAAACAGATATAGCAGATCAATATTGTGTATAACTCAAAATGTTCTTTGTCTCAAACTGATGAGATTATTCTGATGTATTTGGCCCATTTCTGCAAAACCTCTGTAACTAGAGTAAAATGTTCACTGATGCCAAAAATGTAACTTGAAATCCAAGAGAAATAGCTGCAAAATTAGCCTGACGCTGGCCCAGTCTTGCTCTATACCTAAGCCTCCTGGAAATGACTTCTAAAGCCAACAATTAAGAAGTTTAAGATCATCCATCAGTCCCAATACAGGTATTTTAATTAATATGATATTCAAGTGGTTTCCTCTTTGCCATTTCTCATAATTACTTTGTTTTCCCAGATAAAGTTGACAGAAGAATTATCACAACAATGTGTGATTTTTTTTTATCAAATTTCGCAGCTGTTAGAGAACCTAAAGATGATTGTTCCTAAGGCAACCTCTCCTTTTTTCTTTCCAGCACAACTGTTTAGCCATAAATGGGTGAAAAACTATTCAAGCTTGCCTCACCAATCCATTGCTTTGAATTTTTAATGATGACAGCTAAATAATAAAAGTTTCCTAAAAGGTAACAAATACACAGTAACATTCTGGTGGATTCTCTGCAGTCTGCTATGGAAACAAACATCTGTGAAAGATTATTTTCTTTAATGTCACCTGATGAAGATGACCTTTAAAATAACCACAAAAGCAAAGCTTTAACCACCTGCTGAGAAATAAAAGGCAGATATTTACATTTTAAGTGTTTTAACTACAGCAGGAAAATAAAAAGTAAAAATTCTTTAGATATTTTTGCAAGTTATATGAAGGTAAGAAAATGTACACTAGTCACTTATTTAAAATTACCCTGTTAAATCTACTTTTGGTATGTTCATATGTAGAAGAGAACCAAATAATAATCAACTCTTAAAAAAACAGATTTTGGGTAGGGGAGTGCAGTATTTGGGCCTTGTTACAGTTATCCATCCAGAAGAGGAAATTATATTATGATGAGCCTAGATACAACTTGTGTGATTGGAGCTGTGGTCAGGAACCATAAGTGAGAAATGACAGTGTCAGAATGGGCAAAATTAAGGCTGATAAGCCATATTCCTCTTTCCTTGGAGCCATAGACACCACATGGCCATTCTTTGTCTGGTCTGGCAGTATCAATCTCTAACTCAGATGTCCAGACTTGACATGAAAAATCTGATTAAATGTGATCCAAACCAACTTCACTGGACGTAGAACTGAAAAGCCTAATGGCACAAATGAAAAACATGATCGAATCCTGTGAAATTATTCAAAAATAAACTCCACCCTATGAGTATGATTGGGAAAATTCCAAAAGGTACTGACCATATTAAGGACAATACTCATCACATACTACTTTTCCCCCTCTTACCCAGCCAGGAAGATATTTACAGTATTGGATAATTCTCCACCTTCATGCAACACTTCCTGATCCTGCAAATATACATCTGAATAGTCCCATTGAAGTTGATAGAGACTACTTACATATATAAAGTTAAGCACGTGCAGGATGACGTGCTTCATTTTTAATGCTTACATGGTGCTGTCCCCAGTGCAACTTTTTCTTCAAATCTTGTTTTCATCTTTACTTATCATGAGGCAGTGCCATTGCTGTGCCTCTGTCAGATGTTGTAATCTCCTGTCATCAGAGAAGCTGTATAGCTAAGAGTACATTGATGCTTGCATACTTTGATAACACGGCAGCAGCAATGGTGCTGCCAGATACTAATTAAAATTTACAAAAACTCAAAAACAGCACTGCCAAAGGCAGCACAGAAGTCATAGCTGGTAAACAACCTAAAATTCCCCCTGCAGATTAGCTGCCTTCTGCAAATAATTGACTTCACTGGAGGTAGAACTGGAAAGCTTAATGGCACAAATGAAAAACATGATGGAATATTTACACATTTTCCCATATTTCTTTGGGGATTTACATTCTGTAAAATCTCTGCATTTTCCCTGTTCATGTCTCATTTTCTCCTTTTCCCCTCTTTTGCTGTCTCCTCTCCTATTATTTTACAGTCTTTCTCCTTTCTTTCTGTTACCCTTCTTACTTTCATTCTTCTCTCCTCTTTCTTCTTCTGTCTCACTCTAACAATAATACACCGCTTACATTTTTACCAACATTTTTATTTGGAAGAATACCAAGTCCAACTGAAACTGAAGGGAATGATTTGATACACAAAATTTCCTCCCTCAGAGATGGAAGACTTTTTCTGAGCCAACAAGGGAAAGAAAATCTGTAGGCTTCTTTAAGGATTGCCACCCACTTTTTTCTTCCCCTCCTCATGGGCTTGGAAATGGGAAAAGGGGAGTTGTTGGCTGATCAGCTGGATAGAAGCCCATTGGCTCCTGTGCACCTGAGAGAAGGATTTATAAGCCTGCCTAGGGTGCCATTCTGTGCCCAGAGCAAAAAGAACTCCCACTTCAGGATGATAACAGGACTGTATATCCTTATGGGAGCCTTGCTAAGCCACGGGCATCATATGGGGGGCTAGGAAAGAAACTTTCTCTCACTAGCAGACTGGCCTGGGGTAGGGGGTTGCCCTCCACTAAGCAGTCCAGGGGCCTGCTGGGAAGGTTAGATTGTGAGGTGCTCATGATGTTGCAACTTTGCATGTGTCCAGTGCAGGTATTAGTTTACTATGGGGTGCAGTTCCTTAACAAGCCAGAATTGGAGGCGGGAGTAGGGGAGGGCATCTCCTAAATGGGGTTGGGGCTGCAAATGTCAGGTACAGCGAGGAATCACCTCATATCACCCATTTATTCTCAAACTTCATATGAGGGCAGGGCAGTGAAGTCCCAGCAATGCTGCTGGACCAAGTTCAAAGTTTGGAAGGGGCAGGGCTGAGAGCAGCTGTGCCCTGGATTACAGAAAGAAAGTTGACCTGCACTGGATATGGTTATTGCCAAACAGTTTCCCAGTGTTAACTTAACAGTATTAACTTAATAAAGATATGACCTAGTTAAATCACATTCATGGTGTCTTGTCTGTATTCCCGTGGCTCTAAGACCTATAATGGCTCAAACTGTAATTTACTTGTGCTCTAGAATTACTAGCAGTGCTCTCACGAAAAAGTCACTGAATCTTTATTAAACATAAGTGGTCAGAAGAAGAGCTGGTTGAAATTTTTTTGACAGAGCAGTTTTTCTTTCAAGAAATTTGAAAGAAATTCATTTTTGTCAAATTTGAACATTTTGCAGGAACATGTCAATTGTGATGAAACTTATTAACAGGAAAAAATCTAAATGTTTTGTTCTGACAATGTCAAAACATTGAATCATTTAGTTTTTGATTTTTATATTATATAAAATATTATTTTAAAGATTACTATGGTATGTATGTATTTAATATTGTGCATATATCATACTTAATATTTTAATTATATAAAAGTCAAAACCACAGGAAGAAGAGCTCTGTGTAGCTTGAAAGCATGTCTCTTTCACCAACAGAAGTTGTTCCAATAAAAGATATTACCTCACCCACCGTGTCGCTCTAAAACTAAATGAACTGAGGAACTGTTTTGGGGAAGTTCTGTGGCCTGTTTTATACAGGAGATCATACTAGATGATCACAGTAGTCCCTTCCAGTCTTGGAATCAATGAAACAACACTATTAAAAATAAATATTATGAGAGTCCCAAATGGAAATTCTTCAGCATTTTTGTTTCCCAAATTTTGAAATGTTGGAATTTCCCATGGAATGGAAATTCTGGTTTGCAACCAGCCCCAGTCAGAACCTCATTTTTATGTCCCTTAATGACTGCACCTCCAGAAATACACTTCTCCCTACCACCATGCTGAGACATGGGTAGTAAAATCTCAAAGGGAAGAGTGCCTACAAAGATACCATTATTCCTTGGAGAATTCCCATACCAAGTCCTGACCATAAGCAAGGTGATGTAAGTTAGAACTGATAAGATCACAGCACAGTGAGTATGTGTCCCTCTTTCTTCATTCTTTTTATTTCATCTTTTTCTCTTCCATATGAAGGCTGGTTCCTTAACCCAAAGAAAGATGTGCAGCAATTTCCAGAGACTCTACTATGATTCTCCTATTGGCGTAGTGCTTCGCTGCTCAGAGTATCCTATCTGCTTTTACACTAATAAAATAGGCTGTCAGTATTACAGCAGATAGGGAGGATTTTATAACTATCAAGACTCAAAAAAAAAAAACTTAGATTTTTTTTCTTTTTCTTTTCCCATAGACCTTGATCCAGCAGCTCAGGGCAAGGAGCTTCCCACTTGGGAAGCACCACAGAAGTTGGTCAACTGTCTATGGCATCATTTAATCTGTGAGACAGGTTTTGTTTTTTTTTAAATCTTTAGATGATTCAATCAGAAGCTGAGGCACTGAAATCAGTCTTAGATCCTAGGGTCTGAGCATTTCTGAGTTGGGCTGACATTGTTAAATGTCTCCTGTGTCTGCAGTGTTCTGTTCTAATTCCTTTAACTTTTCAGATATGCTGTAAGATTTTGAGGATAGGGTCTCTACAGTGAGCTAGTCAGATCACTTCCAGGTTTTTTATTCCTTATCATACTACATGAATGCAATGTGATCTCTTGAACAGTTTTGTTGGCCTTACTTTAGATGTCAGTTACCTGGGAACCATCTTGAATTTTTCTGGCAGATCTCCTTGATGTTATTCCTTTGTGTTTATGTCTAGCCTATCTAACTGTTGTTCCTTTTTTCTGATCCTAGGACAGGTTGATATCCTGACATCACTGATCTTCGCACATGAACCAGATAGGGTTAGGTTTTAAGAGAATATTTATAGAGTGAGCTTGCTTCTGTTCTCAAAGCATCACATGACTCTCCTTTCAATGCCACTGGCATAGACTTTCAAAAGTGACTAATGATTTTGTGTGTCTCAGTTTTCAACTTGACACCATAAAGGGACCTGAGCACTTACCCTCTGAAAATCAGACCCCTTTCAGGTGTCTCAAACTAAGCATCCAAAAATTGAGGCACTTGACCAGGAGTTTCCCATGATATTATTAATTAAAACTTGAATGCAAGAATGCCAAGTGTTTAACATGTGGCAAACAGTTCAGACACATTTCAGAGTAGCAGCCGTGTCAGTCTGTATCCGCAAAAAGAAAAGGAGGATTTGTGGCACCTTAGAGACTAACAAATTTATTTGAGCATAAGCTTTTGTGAGCTACAGCTCACTTCATCAGATGCATTCAGTGGAAAATACAGTGGGGAGATTTATATACACAGAGAACATGAAACAGTGGGTGTTACCATACACACTGTAACAAGAGTGATCAGGTAAGGTGAGCTATTACCAGCAGGAGAACGGGGTGGGGGGGCCTTTTGTAGTGATAATCAAGGTGGGCCATTTCCAGCAGTTGACAAGAACGTCTGAGGAACAGTGTGTGTGTGTGTGGGGGGGGAATAAACATGGGGAAATAGTTTTACTTTGTGTAATGACCCATCCACTCCCAGTCTTTATTCAAGCTTAAGTTAATTGTATCCAGTTTGCAAATTAATTCCAATTCAGCAGTCTCTCGTTGGAGTCTGTTTTTGAAGTTTTTTTGTTGAAGTATTGCCACTTTTAGGTCTGTAATCGAGTGACCAAAGAGATTGAAGTGTTCTCCAACTGGTTTTTGAATGTTATAATTCTTGACGTCTGATTTGTGTCCATTTATTCTTTTACGTAGAGACTGTCCAGTTTGGCCAATGTACATGGCAGAGGGGCATTGCTGGCACATGATGGCATATATCACATTGGTAGATGTGCATGTGAACGAGCCTCTGATAGTGTGTCTGATGTGATTAGGCCCTACGATGGTGTCCCCTGAATAGATATGTGGACACAGTCGGCAACGGGCTTTGTTGCAAGGATAGGTTCCTGGGTTAGTGGTTCTCTTGTGTGGTGTGTGGTTGCTGGTGAGTATTTGCTTCAGGTTGGGGGGCTGTCTGTAAGCAAGGACTGGCCTGTCTCCCAAGATCTGTGAGAGTGATGGGTCGTCCTTCAGGATAGGTTGTCGATCCTTGATGGTGTGTTGGAGAGGTTTTAGTTGGGGGCTGAAGGTGATGGCTAATGGTGTTCTGTTATTTTCTTTGTTGGGCCTGTCCTTTAGTAGGTAACTTCTGGGTACTCTTCTGGCTCTGTCAATCTGTTTCTTCACTTCAGCAGGTGGGTATTGTAGTTGTAAGAACGCTTGATAGAAATCTTGTAGGTGTTTGTCTCTGTCTGAAGGGTTGGAGCAAATGCGGTTGTATCGTAGAGTTTGGCTGTAGACAATGGATCGTGTGGTGTGGTCTGGATGAAAGTTGGAGTCATGTAGGTAGGAATATCGGTCAGTAGGTTTCCAGTATAGGGTGGTGTTTATGTGACCATCGCTTATTAGCACTGTAGTGTCCAGGAAGTGGATCTCTTGTGTGGACTGGTCCAGGCTGAGGTTGATGGTGGGATGGAAATTGTTGAAATCATGGTGGAATTCCTCAAGGGCTTTTTTTCCATGGGTCCAGATGATGAAGATGCCATCAATGTAGCTCAAGTAGAGTAGGGGCATTAGGGGATGAGAGCTGAGGAAGCGTTGTTCTAAGTCAGCCATAAAAATGTTGGCATACTGTGGGGCCATGCAGGTACCCATGGCAGTGCCACTGATTTGACGGTATACATTGTCCCCAAATGTGAAATAGTTATGGGTGAGGACAAAGTCACAAAGTTCAGCCACCACGTTTGCAGTGACATTATTGGGGATACTGTTCCTGACGGCTTGTAGTCCATCTTTGTGTGGAATGTTGGTGTAGAGGGCTTCTACATCCATAGTGGCTAGGATGGTGTTTTCAGGAAGATCACCGATAGACTGTAGTTTCCTCAGGAAGTCAGTGGTGTCTCGAAGATAGCTGGGAGTGCTGGTAGTGTAGGGCCTGAGGAGGGAGTCTACATAGCCAGACAATCCTGCTGTCAGGGTGCCAATGCCTGAGATGATGCAGACACATGCTCATTATCCTACTCATTCTCATATACAATAAATTAACTGCACTCAAAAGCAAGAATGATCAAAATTGGAAGTATCATCTTTAGGGATCAATCTAAATTTTAATAAAGGGTTATATCTGGGATTTCCGAAACAATGTAGAGCTCTGTTGATTTATCCTCAGCAAAATAGTGAAGACTGAAATATTGATGATTTAAGGAGTTGAGGGTTTCAGCTCTTTGCGTATGTTGAGACTGAGTTATGAGACCCTCATTAAAGTTTCGTTTGAACCACTAAGGAGAGCAGTATCATTTTGCTAACCTCTTTTTCTAGTAGTCTTCCCATTAGCTATGAGATGGTTCTCTTATTTTCCAGTTTGAAGCTTTTAACCTGCAACTTAAAGAACCTAGTGCTTTTGTTTAGACCTAGGGTTTGTGTACACATCCTTGTTTATTGTTTTTGTTTTTTATGAGAGGTGGCAGCCTCTTTCTAACCTTTAATTTTCAAATACTCATCTGCAATTGCACTTTACCAAGTCTAAACAGATAAGAAGTAATCTGACCCCTTTTTTGTGTCATTATTACTGCAAGAATCCAAAAGATAAGAATTAATATAAGCATACATGATACTTAACAGGCCCACTTCTACAAGATACTTTAAGTTCTTATTAATTTAATGTTCTTTTCATGAATTTTTGATAGAGCCAAATTAAGATCTTCCTTAATAAGTGGGAGATTTTTTTTAACTAGAAGTGCACATTATAGCCAGAGAAACTACCTGATTACTCAATTTTTTTATGTTTCTATTGCCACAGTCAGTTTCCCATAATTGGGCTGCTTCTATTAGCAGAAAGCATTCAGACTTTATTAAAAGTATTTGTAAAACTCATTTTCTTTCAATATGTAACATCTGCGTTTGTCTCTGCTGGGCTCTGCCTTACTACCTCAAACAATCAAAACTAGACACATTATACATCTGCCATCTTTTATAATCTAAACTGCCTCAAGTAGGAACAATGCATTTATATTTTATAATGAAAAGAAAGTCTCTGAATGCCAACTAGTAGACACAAAAGATTATCTTCCTATTTGCCAGGCTTGGATTGTCAGACATTAAATTTTTTAGCAGCCACTTCTGATGAATTATTGATGTTCTCACCATTTAGAAAATGGATCACATCACTAGAGTAATTAGCACCCTGCCACTTCTGCCTATCACATTTAATGTGTCATGAGAGAACTCTGTGTAGAGCTATTTTTTAAATAAATGAATAGCTTTGTTTATCATCCATTGCTATATTGAAGATTACACTCTAGCACCTCGGGACTGTATTCAAGAGGTTGAAGATCACAGAAGCATATGTGGTTCCCTTTTTGTACACATGCATTTCTTTTAGGAAGTTAATAATGATTTGGGAGTTTTTTCTGAATAGTTTGAAATTAATGTGCTAAGCAAAGCTTTGAGAATCCTGTATTCCTTACACACCCCAAACTCCCTTTGTCTCCAATGGAATTTTTTTGCAAAGTATGTAATATCAGTTTCCATATGAAAAACACATCCTTATTTCTGTCATACAATTCATAAGACGTATAGTAGGAAAGTACTCAAGGTGAATAGCTTATGATTTCATTTAATATTGTTAACTTAATATAAGTTTAAGATTATCACTAAATATTTTCTCTGCTAATTTAATTAGCATGGTTCTGTGGAAGGTATCAATTATTTTCGTAGATATTGGTCATGGTTTGGATTAAGGGTGAGATATGCTGGTCTGAATGATAAGAAAACCTAGAACACCTGAAGATTTGTTTGAACCTTTTGAGGTAAGCTGCTGTGGCAGTAGTAAATAGTGCATATTCAGACCAACAGAACAAAAGATAAAATACATGTTTCTCAGGAACAGCAGATGTGTAGGAATAAAATGCTAGTAATTAATTCTTTGTACTTTCAAATTAATAAAATAAGTAATTCTCTTCTCATCATCATAATTACTGTCTTGAAGTCGATATTGAGAGCAAGATCATCCTTGAAATATGAAGATTCTAAAGGTACTGCTGAAGGCACTTTTTAAAAAAAATAAAAACAAAATCTTAAACATGAATTTAGGCTGTTTAGGTTCCTGGAATCTCTTATCAGCATTTGCCATAGTGTGCTGTCTATTTACAACTACAACAGTAAAATGCAAGAATTATTGTTCACCCTGATCCTTCACATGCATTGGTTTTTGAAGTGCAACACTTTGTGTTGACCCATTTATTTCTACAAACCTCTGAGGAGTGACTAAATTTAACACTGAGATATGTAGCACCAACTATTGACCAAATCACTCTCTCAGCTAAGTAATTTATAAGCATAATACATTTTATTTTAGGGCAATGTGTGGGGTTTTTTTAAAAGGTGTCCCTAAATTGTATGCTTTTCATAGGCAACTGTGCACCTAAACGAGCACTCAATTACATGTGGCCACATTTTAACATTTTTGAAAGCTGACATAAAAAACTACCATATACTGATGAGTGAGGGTCAAAAAAAAAAAAAAGTAAAGAAATAAATGGGCAGCTCTGTGAGCACATCAATCTATTTAAATGGGCAAATGCATGTTAGCTGCCTCACTGGACACCTAAAATTAGTCTGTGGATTTTCATGTATAATCATGTACTGAAAGATTTCTAATGCTTTGTCTTCCATCTCTACACACTTCAGATTACTGAGTATAGATTCTTAGACACAGTCACAAAAAACATTTACAATCAGCCGTGAACAAACATATATCCAACAAAATTTAAAAAAAAGTTCAAATAAGGCAATATAAAACCATTTTAAAAACCAGTGATGATAAACCCACCTTATGATCCACTAATACTTCTTCAAATGATTTATTCTTATTTTTGGAAATAGCTACACACCTAAATTACATCTACAGCTCAAAGGTAAAATGGTTTATATCTTCCCAGCCACTCTCTATGCAAAGCCTGAGTAAATGGACTTTGCAGAGGGAAATAACTGGTTGAGGAAAAGGACTCTGTCCCTGTAATCTAGCACCAAGGTGTGGAACAGCTGCCCAGCAACTTTAACTATAGCCTATGGGCTGCATCTGATGCTGAAACACCAGTGTATTCTCTCTGTTGATTCATTGGCCTCTCCACAGCTTCAACCCTGGACTGACCCACCAGACTGTCAGACTGCCTCCAGCATGCTATGAAAGCAGAAGGCTGCAGCATACAGGGTATGCAGCCTCTCCATGGCCTGTCTGTTTTGTGCAGTGGAAATGCAGTGGTTCCATTTTGATTAGAGATTTCCACACCCATATGGCAGCATTTGGCCCCAAATAAATATGAAAAGGAAGTGCTAAATCTGCTCATTCATGCAAACATTCTTAGAATATTATATTTAGCCATTTACTTCTGCATAGTGCTTTGCAAATATTAACTGTTGTTTCTACCTTTTGTGGGTTCGAAAAAACTAAGATGAAAGAAAACAGTTTTCCTCTGCTATGAAGGCATTCACCTGCTAC
The DNA here is from genome assembly GCF_965152275.1 of Natator depressus. Classification (NCBI taxonomy): domain Eukaryota; kingdom Metazoa; phylum Chordata; order Testudines; family Cheloniidae; genus Natator; species Natator depressus. The sequence goes on along the minus strand of NC_134237.1, from coordinate 68,148,463 downwards.
TAATTTTTCTTTTGGTTTCATAGCCTTCTAATAAGGGGAAAGGAGTTGTTTGCATCTATTTACATAGTGCAAATGATAGCACAATTAGCGAAGAACATGTACCTTAACGAGCAAGGCAATGCTGATCAGGGTGCAAATGTGAGACTAAACCAGGCCATACATTTCTGAAAACTGATTCTACTGCAAAATTTTAGACAGCTGGGTATTGTTGCTGTGTGCTGTTAAGAAGTTGTTGTGTCACACTAGCAGCAGCCCTTCTCAGCTGTGAGGGAAATTATAACTGTTAAAGCTTTTGGGTATCCCCTGGGATGAAAGGTGATCTATAAATGTAAGTTATTAGTTTTTATTGTGCATGGAGAAGAAGAAAGGTCCAATGGATGAGCATAGGCGTAGACTTGAGTTCCAGAGTTCTGTTCCTTTTTCTGCTCCTGGCCTGCGGTGTAATCTTGGGCAAGTCACTTCTCTGCTATGTGCCTCTGTTCCCCTTCCACGCTTTGTCTTGTCTACAGTTTAGACTGTAAGGTCTTTAGGACAAAGCATTTCTCTTACTATGTTTTTGTACAGGATCCAACACAATGGGGCACTGATCTCATTTGGAGCTTCTAGTTAATGCTGTTATGCTAATTATAAATAATAATACAGAGCTGGAGACCAAATCTTGCTACGGCTGGACAGGCACAATCCTTTATTTCTAGCTGTGATGGGCACGTTTTAATTGCCTTTATAAAAATATCCCTGAATGGATTGTGTGTGTGCAATTTGATGTTAAATTACACCTCGTTATGTGCTTAGGCCCCAATCCTGCCATCGAATCCATGCTAGCTGACCTTTAAAGTCAGTGGGGGTCCAAATAGGCAAGAAGGGCTGCTTGCCTAGAACAAGGCTTTACAGGATCAGGGCCTTAAAATGCATCTTTTAAAAACTGTGTCTTTGGCCACAAAATATACAGAAACTTTGATATGCATCACTATGTGTATTATCCTCTCAGGAACAATTCTAACACTGCACTTCCTTTCTAGCCTGTAGTGAATGGAGAAAGGAAGAAAGAGATTTCTTGTGCCTTCTCTTAAATATTTCAAGTTTTGAGCCTCTAATCTATTAATCTGTGAGTCTGCACTTGATGGTACATGGACAGACTTCCATGTTCATGTGGAACCTCACTAACTTTGATAGGGTTTGTGCCAGTCCATCAGTTCATCCGTGTGCACTGTTGCTTGCAGAACTGGGACTGTGATTTGTACCTCCAAATTTGGAAAAAGTATATTGGCAACAGTTATGTATTGTTTAAGAGCAAAATGAACTGGGGCTATGTTCTGAGAACATTAATAGGAGATTTGTCATGAACAAATGAAAAAAAATGTTCATTTGATTGGCAGTATTTTTATTTAGTTATTTGTATAATTACCTTGGAAGTGGTTCAAAGAACAATTGTTTTTTATAAATCCTTTTTTTCTAAACATGGATAAATAAAAAGACCTTATTGCAAACAAAATATCACTTCTGTTGCTTCTCAAACAACACAGAAATTAATTATGTACAAGTGTGAAAAGTAAGATACATCACACACTAATCGCTGACTTTAATGTTCTAATTTAGTTTAGATGGCTGTAAAATTCCAAGAGAATCTGCTGGGATTTAAACCTCATGGAACTTTGATTTTTGTCATGTAATTTCAATAGAGAAGATGTGACTTTTCTACAAAAAGCTTACTCAAAATTCTCCAAACAGTATTTTAATTTTCTAATATTCTCACACTCCATGTCACAGCAGGAATGGTGAGGCTGAAGACTGCAGAGAAAAGATAAAGGGTAACATTTTCAAAAGTACTGAACTCGCTTAAGGGCCGAGGTCCCATTGACTAACTTATGCTTCTAAGTTCTTAAGGCCCAGTTTTTTTCAAAAGATATTCAGGTGTCACTCTGATCAGCATTGCAAGGCCTAGTGACTTAGGAACCTAAATCTCAGTTCAAAAGGGATTTAGGCACCAAAGTCCCATTGATTTTCAATGAAACTCCGATCTACTCTAATACCCATGCAGTGGATCGAAAGCAAGACAGAGATGATCTGCCATGTGCAAGCTCTGCTCCAACTGTAACTTTGTGGGGAGGCTGATGGTATCTGACTCTACCTATCCAAGGAAGAAAGGAGAGCAGCAGAATATGGACCCTGGACTTCAGAAAAGCAGACTTTGACTCCCTCAGGGAACTGATGGGCAGGATCTCCTGGGGGAATAACACGAAGGGGGAAAGGAGTCCAGGAGAGCTGGCTGTATTTTAAAGGATCCTTGTTGAGGTTACAGGAACAAACCATCCCGATGTGTAAAAAGAATAGTAAATATGGCAGGCGACCAGCTTGGCTTAACAGTGAAATCCCTGCTGATCTTAAACACAAATAAGAAGCTTACAAGAAGTGGAAGATTGGACAAATGACCAGGGAGGAGTATAAAGATATTGCTCAGGCATGCAGGAGTGAAATCAGGAAGGCCAAATCACACTTGGAGTTGTAGCTAGCAAGAGATGTTAAGAGTAACAAGAAGGGTTTCTTCAGGTATGTTAGCAACAAGAAGAAAGTCAAGGAAAGTGTGGGCCCCTTACTGAATGAGGGAGGCAACCTAGTGACAGAGGATGTGGAAAAAGCTAATGTACTCAGTGCTTTCTTTGCCTCTGTCTTCATGAACAAGGTCTGCTCCCAGACTTCTGCACTGGGCAGCACAGCATGGGGAGGAGGCGACCAGCCCTCTGTGGAGAAAGAAGTGGTTTGGGACTATTTAGAAAAGCTGGATGAGCACAAGTCCATGGGGCCGGATGTGTTGCACCTGAGAGTGCTAAAGGCGTTGGCGGATGTGATTGCAGAGCCATTGGCCAATATCTTTGAAAACTCATGGCGACCAGAGGAGGTCCCGGACAACTGGAAAAAGGCTAATGTAGTGCCCATCTTTAAAAAAGGGAAGGAGGAGGATCCGGGGAACTACAGGCCAGTCAGCCTCTCCTCAGTTCCTGGAAATATCATGGAGCAGGTCCTCAAGGAATCAATTCTGAAGCACTTAGAGGAGAGGAAAGTGATCAGGAACAGTCAGCATGGATTCACCAAGGGTAAGTCATGCCTGACTAATCTAATTGCCTTCTATGATGAGATAACTGGCTCTGTGGATGAGGGGAAAGCAGTGGACATATTATTCCTTGACTTTAGCAAAGCTTTTGATACAGTCTCCCACAGTATTCTTGCCAGAAAGTTAAAGTATCAGCTGGATGAATGGACTAAAAGGTGGATAGAAAGCTGGCCAGACTGTCGGGCTCAACGGGTAGTGATTAATGGCTCCATGTCTAGTTGGCAGCTGGTATCAAGCGGAGTGCCCCAAGGGTCGGTCCTGGGGTCGGTTTTGTTCAATATCTTCATTAATGATCTGGAGGATGGCGTGGACTGACCCTCAGCAAGTTTGTAGATGACACTAAACTGGGAGGAGTGGTAGATATGCTGGAAGGTAGGGATAGGATATAGAGGGACCTAGGCAAATTAGAGGATTGGGTCAAAAGAAATCTGATGACATTCAACAAAGACAAGTGCAAAGTCCTGCACTTAGGACAGAAGAATCCCATGCACTGCTACAAACTAGGGATTGAATGGCTAGGCAGCAGTTCTGCAGAAAAGAACCTAGGGGTTACAGTGAATGAGAAGCTGGATATGAGGGAACAGTGTGCCTTTGTTGCCAAGAAGACTAATGGCATTTTGGGCTGTGTAAGTAGGAGCATTGCCAGCAGATCGAGGGACGTGATCGTTCCCCTCTATTCGACACTGGTGAAGCCTCATCTGGAGTACTGTGTCCAGTTTTGGGACTCACACTACAAGAAGGATTTGGAAAAATTGGAAAGCGTCTAGTGGAGGGCAACAAAATTATTAGGGGACTGGAGCACATGACTTATGAGGAGAGGCTGAGGGAACTGGGATTGTTTAGTCTGCAGAAGAGAAGAATGAGGGGGGATTTGATAGCTGCTTTCAACTACCTGAAAGGGGGTTCCAAAGAGGATGGATCTAGACTGTTCTCAGTGGTAGCAGATGACAGAACAAGGAGTAATGGTCTCAAGTTACAGTGGGGGAGGTTTAGGTTGGATATTAGGAAAAACTTTTTCACAAGGAGGGTGGTGAAGCACTGGAATGTGTTACCTAGGGAGGTGGTGGAATCTCCTTCCTTAGATGTTCTCAAGGTCAGGTTTGACAAAGCCCTGGCTGGGATGATTTAGTTGAGGATTGGTCCTGCTTTGAGCAGGGGTTTGGACTAGATGACCTCCTGAGGTCCCTTCCAACCCTGATATTCTATGATTCTATACCTACCTGTGAAGAAAGGGCAAGAGCCACTGGAGAGTGGAGACCTATTCCAATCCTCACACAAAAGCAGCCTTCACTATTTGAGAAACTGAGGGACTCCCGTGGTGAACAGCCCTCTCTACTCTCATACACCAAGTATTCACTAGATATATCAGCTCTGTTCCTTAAAGACACCCCCCACCACCACCATGTATTCTATGGATTCTTATAAAATAGATATCCCCCTTCAGGTGGCTGTGTCATCTTTTAAATTGAGAATACTATTTAGAATAAAAGGGATAAGGGATAAAATCACAGTGCTAAATCCTCATTGAAGTCAATGGAGCTATGCCAGTTCCTACCAGCTCAGGATCTAGCCCACAGCTTTTTTTTTTAATTTTATTCTTTTAAGATGAACCTATGATCGCTTGAGTGTAGCATCACATCAAGATCAAAAGTAGTGTTCAGGGACATGGACCAGTTTTTAAACATAAACCAATTAATAGAGCATCCAAATCCCACGTCTGGAAGCTCACGTCAGCCCTTTGGTGTATTGAAATGATATCTGTGGGCCTAAGCATCTGTCCGAATTTCCAAATGTGGGTTTGGGAAGTCCTAAGGATCCGAGATTTAAAATAGGGATTCCGTGTATATAAATTAGCTTTGTCTGAGAGCCTAATTTATACCCCTGTCTCTGCCCTAACGATTTCATATTCAAAATAAAGCATAATGGGTAACACAGAAAGACTTTGTCTCCAACAAACGAAAAAATAATGCTTGATTATACTCTTTGGTAAAATATTTCTATGAAATGCTGAGGAAAAAATGTGCATATTTTGTTATGGGTTTATATCAGGAGGGTAATTAAAGGATCCGCGTGTATAAAGCTGTTCAGTTATGTATGGGTTTTGCATTTTTAATTCCAACTCCCATTTTATGGTTTTGCATTATTTGCTCATAAGTGAAAACTCTGTATATGTAGCATTAATATGCTGTATTCATGGTGTCCCGATGGAGAAGCTAAATATTTCTTAAACTGATCTGACACAGTGCACAATTGACACGATAGGTGATGGGAGTGGAATTCTACATAGGATTAAACTATTTGTTAAAGCAGTATCATCTGGCACTGATTGTTTAAAGGTATGCTAATATTTTCACTGCATGAGGGTCCTGTGCTCCACTGACTGTCAGGGTCTACCCATGTTTACCTGTTTGAGAGGTACTTTGTATCAGACTGGATGTAGGCTAGGAAATGTTTTGTGTCTATTTGCCAGCACTGGTATAAGCAGTTGTGTACACAGGTTTGGGGGAAATAGGATGTCTATCTTTTCATAGGACAGTGGTAAAAGCAGTAGAGGTCTTATCTTCACAGAAACTGGAAGTGAAATGACTAAATCAGATGTAATTTGATTTAATTATTTTGGTGCAAGTCTGTGTGGACGCTCTGTATTGAAATAGGAGTGTCCACACACGGACTTCCATTGATATAACAGAAGGTGTGAATTATAACTGATTTTAATAACTTCAGTTCCAGTTTCCATGTTCACAGTCTCTGAGCTCTGCGTACACTTGCACCTGCACTATTGATAGCACTGGTCTGGTGCAGCTATGCTAGTGCTGGAAAATGGGTACAGAGTTTTCTGGTGTAGAGAAGGCCTAAGAGAGGGAGCATTTTACATTGGTTTCAAACAACCCTCTCTGGTCAACACCTGTAGCAGTTATGAGCAAATTCAGGTAGGAACTGTGCTTGTCCTCTCCTGGAGGCAAGGTCACCTGAGTAGCAGTATCTACTCCTTCATGGCTTTATCCAACCATTATGGAGAGGATGGAGTAAGTTTGTGGAGCTGGTGAGGGGAAAAGGCACAGAATCTTTGTGATTCATGCTGCCATTGCCAGTGATGAGTGACAGCAAAGTTATTGGGGGAGAGGGTAAGCGATACCCTGAATGTGATTGGAGATCCACTGATTTTTCCTGTGTTCCTTAATCCTATTCATAAATCACACTCCCACACACTCCCCCATCTGCAACACGGATAGCTATAGTGGGGCAGTGTCTCAAAGTCATGCATCTTTGGAGGGCAGTGGATTATTTTAGCATGTTTATATGAGAAGAACAATATCTGGCCCTTTGAGAAGATGTTAGTATAGGTGATGAACAAAAGATTACACACAAAAAAAATACAGTATAAAAACATGAAGGTTACAAAGTCAAGCACTCAAAAGTGTGGGGAAAATAGTATGTGATCATATAATTAAAGAATGTATCATAATGCTTATGCACAAGGGGGAAGAATTAAGGTTGCATAGGTGACGTTAATTTGGGCTTCTCCCAACTGATTTTGCTATCTTAATGTTCTTTTAATGTAGTTCTTTTTTGTAATTTCCTAGATTTTTTTAAAAAAAGAAAACAGAAAAAAAATAGAAATTCCATCATGTGGCATCCTATTCATAGAGTCTAAGGCCATAAGGGACGACTGTGATCATCTAGTCTGGCCTCCTGCATAACACTGATATCCATATGTTTAATCATCAGGCTTGGAACCTTGAGATCAACTGCCAACCCCTGCTACTTTAGCTAATAGAATAACTGATAGCAATAGTAGCTTGTCATCTTCTATGTGGACCAGCCACTAGAGAGAGATAAGACACGCACTTTGCCTGTGGGTTTGACAGATATTTGCTAAAAGCAGAGGAATGGTGAGACTTAGGAATCTTGGGTTCCATTCAGGGTTCTAGAGGGGAGTGTGCGCTAGACATTTCTGCTGCTGCTGCCTCTAGCCTGTCTCTTATCCCAGTCCTGCCTCTTTTCACCCTCCCCTAACCCCATCTCATCATCCCAGTTTCCCCATGTCCAGGATTTCTCCTCTCAGGCTCAGTCTCCTTGCCCGCTCTCTTCGGCTTCTCATCTGATCTCAGTCTCACCCCTTTTCCATCAAAACTGGCTCCCAGTCCTCCCCCCACCCTCCCTAGGCTCCTGTTGTACCTGCCTCTAGAACATTGCCACCAGGTGCTTCCACAGGGGAAGAATGCTACCCCCTAAAGATACAATTCAGCTCACAATATATACAAGTGAGGAAAATGAGAATACTAACTTTTATTGCAGTCATTTTTCTTCCCGGGCTTTAAAACAAATCTTAGAAGTTTTTACATGATGCTACAGTGGCATATCTGCTAAGTTTCATTCTGAAATGAAAGCTCCACCATTTTGGAAATGGTTTTAAATCAAGGTACTGGAGCGCTGTATATTAATTATACCACAAATGCTGTCAGAGAGGGACATAATATAACACAATTGAGTAATAAATTGCCATTTCGTCCAGGAAACCCATGTCCTCCAAATGTTTTTCAGTTCCCTGTCTAGGGCTGAACTGTCACATTGCAATCTAGGCCAAGTAAAGGGCAGTACATAGCTGTGCTGTGCCAGGAGCTGGGCAGGAACGAGTCACTTCTTGCTTTTCCCTTGTTCCAAAGAGGAAATAAACTGTGCTATCCCTCTTCCTGGTGCAGCTTATTCCTCCTTCCATGTCAACTCAACTCTACCTTCTCCCAACATCTGTTGGCCCACTCCTAGCCCTCTCACCCCAACACATGATCTGGCAGTGCAGATAGCCCACACAGAGGAGTGGTGGGGCTCCTCAGGCTCTTTATTTCCCACACAATTATGCAGCCAGACTCACAGGCACCATTACCTTCTCTCCACAAAATTGGGCAGCTGTTTTAAAGCACATTTATTGTATTTGCTTCCTGCCTTAGCCTACACTGAGGATTATACACTAGCCTGTTATAAAATACTTTTGAAAATCTAGGTATACAACATTTACCGCTTTACTCTTGCCTGCTGTGACAGTAAGCACTTTAAAGATCTCCAACAAGTTATTTTAATGAGACCTTTATCTTTTAAATCCATATTGGACCTTTGACAAAACATGTTTTCCAATATGTTCCCGCACTGCGTGCCACAGAATTGTTTGCCGTCCAGTCTCTTGCCTACAGCTGAAATTAACTGGTCTACAATTGTGTGCTGTGCCTCCACCAAAACTGTGCTTATTCACTAGGGCTCAGCTGTTTTATGAAATTTACGGTAATATTGCTGTGGTAAAGAGAAAATGAGATAACCCTTTAATAATGAGGCTGCACAAATATTTTCCAAACAATTAAGTCTCACAACACTCCTGAGAGAAATGACTACAGAGGAAAGAATCAAGCCTTTGAGATTTTACCACCTCTCTACTTCTTTATCTGAACTATTCTTTGATCAGGTCACTTTTCTATTGTCTTAGCTTGTGTTGCACTGCAAATTTATTCTTTAACTGGTTTGTTCCTTTACCAGGTTCTTGTCTAGAAGGTGTCACTGTATTTTTGTATTGGTTTGGGTGAAGTGATTGGAACTCTCATTGTGGTCCTTGTCTGAATAATGATGTGAGGGTTGCTACTTTCCAATCTCCAGCTATCTGACCTATGCATCATCAAAGAACTTCCCTCATTTCCATCTTCATTTCCTTTCAGTCTCCTAGAGGTATGTCTCCTAGAGCTAGTCTGTTGTTTATATTAATGTGTCACTAACCTTTCCAGACCCATTTCCACTGCTATCTGTGTACTACAAATGTTTACTGTTTTATACCAGGGAAAATAGTGCATATGTTAGGCAGCACTCCATCAATCCTCTTTTTTTCTTTAAAGACACACAGAAAATATAGCAATTGTTTAATATCTGTCATTTTGTTATCTCTGCCTCCAATTCTCCATTTGCATTTTTAGTAGTTTTACCTTTATGGCTGGCTGGCCTTCAAACCAAGACAGGACTATTTGCTAGCTTTATAGGAGAAAAAGTGATAGACCTCAGTGGTAAATTAGTATTTTGGTTTTCAAAATGCTTTGGTTTTTATTAATTAGGGGAAAAATAATGTCATAGCGGCCTTCAGACCCACCAGAACCAGTGTGGGGCCCCAGGGACCAGTTTTACACCCACTGTGCACCTAAGGTTTGTGCTCCAACTGGACTCTCTACATGCTACAAATACAGAGTTAAGGAGCAAATCTGTGGGCAGGCACCAGTGCAACCACCCCTTTACGGACTCACCACCTAGTCATAGGGGCTGCTGCACCCTCAGAGCTCCATTAATGGCTGCACTGTGTGGCTTGGAGTAGAGAATTCCTTCCCCTGCCCTCATTTCCTTATAAATCCCCCAACCTGGGCTTGGTACAGGAACATGTGCATTTAGTACTGTAACAACAGTGAAGATCCAGATTCACCAGCATGCTCCAGTTGCTTTGCATGACTCGAGCAACACAAAGTAGCCCTAAAAATGGCCTAACTGGACAGTTAAGGTGGGCTACAGATGCTTTGTATCTCAAAGCAGCCAAATGTATCGTGAATCTGGCTCTTAATATGTCCAGGAATGTTTGATAGGAATTATTTAATTTCTGGAGAAATACAAGTTCCATGCAGGAGAGATTATCAAAGGCTCAAGGGGCAGTCGATTATCAGTGGAAGCTGGTTCCCTAACTGACATCTCTGTGTGCGTGAAAATCTCCCCCTTATTTTCCACCTTAGTCTTCGCTGGGTACAGAGCTCTCTTTAGTCCTGAAAGCTGACTGAATATATTCCCCAGCTGAAGTAAAGCTCTTTTTGTTTGCTACACTTCTTTGCCCTCTGAATTATCTGTAATAGGGGATGTTCTATGAGAAACATTTAACATCTGCATGGATAGGGGCACTGTAGGCATAATGTGCTGCTGCTGCTCCTTGCTGCTATTAGGGCTTGATCTGAAGTTTGGTGAAGTCAATGTAAACCCCCTTATTGATTTCAGTGGACTTTGCATCAAGCCATTTCTGCAAAAAGGTATAGGAAGAGTGTGATGGGGTATGCCAGGCCCTGCTGGAAGTCTCATGGCCCTACCGCACTCTCCCCCAGGAAACAGCAGAGTTCTCCAGGCTCTCTAGAGAGACTGTGAGTGGGGTTTGTGTGCAGCTAATCAGAGAGGCTGCAGGGAGCAGCCAAGCAGAGCCCAGCAGGTTCATGTAAAAGGAGCTGCTGGACAGAGCAGATTAAGTTTCTGTCTGGAACCAGGGGAGCAAGGATGGTGTTCCTGGCTTGGTGCAGGAGCTGCAGTACCTGGACAGAGCAGTTTCTGGCTAGAGTCAGAGGAGCAAGGAAGGTGCACAGCAAGGGACTCATCCCTGAGGTAAGGGTGAAGCTGAAGGTGCTGATGTTAAGAAGGGAAGTGGCCTAGGAAAATGCATCAGCAAAGAGTTAAAGGAAGGCAGCAGGCTTTCTTATAGGGTCCCTGGGTTGGGACCTGGAGTAGTGGACGGGCCCGGGCCCACCACCACAGGCAGAGTGGCCAAAGCCGTGGGGAAGGGAATTGTAAACAGCCCTAGGGAGCAGGCTGAAGACCCCAAAGAGGTCATTTGTTGGACTTTGATCAGTCCCAGAAGGGAACTGAACTGAGAGAGTGACACAGCTGGGGTCAGTTGAGACTTGCTGGGAGGCAAAGAGTCTCCAGGGAGGGCACTGCTCCATACCAGAGCAGGGACCATTTGAGAAGGAACATTTGAGAGCTAGCCTTGAAGGTGCTGAGACAGTGGATCTCAACCTTTCCAGACTACTGTACCCCTTTCAGGAGTCTGATTTGTCTTGTGTACCCCCAAGTTTCACCTCACTTAAAAATTACTTGCTTACAAAATCAAACTTAAAAATACAAAAGTGTCACAGCACACTATTACTGAAAAATTGCTTATGCTCTCATTTTTACCATATAATTATAAAATAAATCAATTGGAATATAAATATTGTACTTACTTTTCAGTATATAGTATATAGAGCAGTATAAACAAGTCATTGTCTATATGACATTTTAATTTGTACTGACTCTGCTAAAGCTTTTTCTGTATCCTGTTATAAAACTAGGCAAATATCTAGATGAGTTGATGTACTCCCTGGAAGACCTTTGCATACCCCAAGGGTGACAACCACTGGGCTGAGGGACAGATTGAAGGCCAGCCCAGGTGGGGGGCTGAGCACTAAGCACATAAAGAAGACCAAAGAGACCAACTGAGGGCTCTGGGATAGGCCCTGTTAGACTGTGTACCCCGAGAGGGCTCTGTCTGTTTTGTTTGTGCTCACATAGACTGCGTGTGACTTGGCTGGAGGGCTGAGTCACTGAAGCCTGCCTGAGAAGATCAAGTGCCAGCAGGGGTCACTGCAAGTAGAGAAAAGCTGAGAGTAAAGGTGCAGACACACCTGGGTGGCAGGGGCGTTTGCCAGAGGTGAGTGGCCCCATCATAAAGAGCAATTTCAAGAAGGTGTGCAAAATCATGCTTTCTCTGCCTTCCTTACTTTTTTAAGCCCTGGTCTACACTACGAGTTTAGGTCGAATTTAGCAGCATTAGGTCAATTTAACCTTGCACCCATCCACATGACAAAGCTATTTTTGTTGACTTAAAGGGCTCTTAAAATCGATTTTGGTACTCCTCCCCAACAAGGGGATTAGCGCTAAAATCAACATCACTGGGTCGAATTTGGGGTAGTGTGGACGCAATTCAACGGTATTGGCCTCCGGGAGCTATTCCAGAGTGCTCCATTGTGACCAATCTGGACAGCACTTTCAACTCAGATGCACTAGTCAGGTACACAGGAAAAGCCCTGCGAGCTTTTGAATTTCATTTCCCCCAGCATGGCAAGCTCATCAGCACAGGTGACCATGCAGTCCCCCGAAAGTGGGGGGAACTGGATGCGATTGCTGTATGGGGAGACGAATCCGTGCTATCAGAACTCCGTTCCAAAAGACGTAATGCCAATATATATGCCAAAATCTCCAAGGGCAAATGTGAGGTGTTTACAATGCTCACAACTGCAGCAGTGAGCAGAGGGGGCTCCCGCTTGCAGTGCTATGGCGTTTGCAGGAAAACCCAGGAAAAAGGGCGAGAAATGATTGTCTGCTGTTGCTTTCACGGAGGGAGGGAATGGTCACTGACGACACGTACCCAAAACCACTGGCAGTTTCCTCGTCCATTATCTCAATTTTTTTTTAATTAATAAAGAATGCATGATTTCAAAACAATAGTTATTTGATTTTGAAGGGGGAAGGGTAGTTGGCTTACAGGGAATTAAAATCAACAAAGGGGGCGGGTTTGCATCAAGGAGAAACACGCACAACTGTCACACCATAGCCTGGCCAGTCATGAAACTCGTTTTCAAAGTCTCTTGTGATACGCAGTGTGCCTTGCTGTGCTCTTCTAATCAGTGTCTGGCTGCTCAAAATCAGATGCCAGGCAATTTGCCTCAACCTCCCACCCTGCCATAAACGTCCCCCCCTTACTCTCACAGATATTATGGAGCACACAGCAAGCAGCAATAACAATGGAAATGTTGGTTGTGCTGGGGTCTGACCAACAACGCCAGCGAGCTTTTAAACGTCCAAAGGCACATTCTACCACCATTCTGCACTTGCTCAGCCTATAGTTGAACTGCTACTTACTACTGTCCAGGCTTCATGAGCCATGGGAGCAAGGGGTAGGCTGGGGTAGGTGAAACTGCACGGTGCTGCCGGCTGGGAGAACAGCCTGAGGCAGAAGCCTCCAGCTCGCAGGAGATCAGGATAGCAGAGTTGCAGCAGAAGCGGTGGAGCGAGCAAAACACCATTGATGAGGACGGCTAGCAGTCCTACTGCACCATCTGCTGCAGAGTTGCAGCGGAAGCAGTGGAGTCGTTCACCATTGATGCGAAGGTGCCCAGGAGCTGCTGCTGTGTGGCCAAGACAAAAGAGCAGGAGCCCTGGAGCTGTTTCATGTAGAATATGCGCCTGCAAGACTTCTTCACCAGTGACAAAGGACAGGAATATGATGCACCTAAAATCTAAAAAGGCCTGCACATTTCCCAGAGTCACTACCCTTGATAACAGAATGTCAGTGATTGCATTGGCTACTTGGATCACAGCAGCCCTCACAGGAGACTTGCCCACAACAGCAGTGGTGACGGTGAGCTGAGTGGGCTCGCGCTTGTAGTGCTATGGCGTCTGTACAGTTAACCCAGGAAAAAAGCCGTGAAACGATTGTCTGCCGTTGCTTTCATGGAGGGAGGGAGAGAGGGAGGGGCGACTGACAACATGTACCCAAAACCACCCGCGACGATGTTTTTGCCCCATCAGGCATTGGGAGCTCAACCCAGAATTCCAATGGGCAATGGAGACTGCGGGAACTGTGGGATAGCTACCCACAGTGCACCGCTCCGAAAGTCTACGCTAGCCATGGTACTGTGGACACACTCCGCCGACTTAATGCACTTAGTGGGGACACACGCAATCGACTGTATAAAACCGCTTCCAAAAAATCGACTTATGTAAAATCGACCTAATTTCATAGTGTAGACATACCCTAAGGCTGGATGCAGCCTGAACTAAAACACAGGAATTAGTGGTTTTCTTTGATATCTTTCTCTAGACTGAGCATAGGGCTGGCAGTCCAGAATTCCTGAATATCATTCTGTCATTGACTCGCAGTGGGACTCAGACAAGTTAACCTCACATCCTCTGTTTCCTCTTTTATACAATGAAGATAATACTTACCTACCTTGCAAGGGCACTGCAAATATTAGCTCTGAAAATATGATATAGGTTTTAAAGTATATTTTAAAATACCCAGGACAAAAATAAATTAACAATGGTGAATACAATTCTTCAGTTAAAATATTTCATTGGAGGATTTGTACTACTCTATTTCCTACTCATCTTTACCCTGTGTTTCAAAAGCCCATCCAGCAGCTGACTCCACAAATCACAAAAGGAGGCCATGCTGCTAATTCCCCCTTCCCCCAACTTTTCACAAGCTTCAGGATCTGTGGAAATGTTAGTTAGGGCTGTAGTTGTCCTCCAACCTCAAAGAACTCTTGTAGCTAATAACTTCCTCACTTTTTTTCCCCTCTATACTGTGAAACTCCCTTTAGGGCTGTTTCAGTTCCAGTTGTCAGTGTGGAAGATGATCTCAGAAAACAGCTGTTCTGACAAGGCAGCAGGAGCACAAGGCCTCCACATGAGTCCCCATATCTTAGTAGATGCTCCAGAATCCATTTGCATTAAGGATTGAGCCCCATATTGCTTTCCTGTGGAAAGGCCAGCCCTTCCCTCCATCCTTGACAGAATGTATAGAAATCTCTGCCAGGGAAACCTAGGGAAAGATATGGCCCAGTAATTAGTGTTTTGTTTTATTATATTTCCTAGATAATAGGAAAAAATAAAGAGAGAGGAAAGGCTTTATTTGTTAAGATGAAATGGTATTTTTTTAAGGATCTTATGCAGAAACGTACGTTTGCCCTTTTAAAAATGGATAAATAATCCAGAGATGGGCCTTGGGCAAAATTCTGGCCCAGACCCAAACTTCTCTAATGGTTACAGTCCAGGGTTTGGTTTTTTATCAGTCCACAAAATAAACCGGATTTGATTAGTGCCATCCAAGGTTGGGTATAATTGTAGATGATATGTTACCTTTAAAAGGTAACAATGAAATATGTAAACATAGGTGAATAATAGAGCACAAAAATAAAGGAGTGGAGACAGAGAAGAAGAGGTGAGAGAGATTAGATACACTTTCCCTTCCTTAGTATGTTTGTTATAAATTTGCTGACCCAAATAGAGGCCAGAATTGTTATAAGCTGCTTTGGAGAAAGTAGGGCCATGTCTGGTTAAATTTTACTTTCTGTTGAAGAACCATATACATAAACTGTAACTGAGGAACTTTTTATTGTTCATCCTTTCCCCCTACCCCCACCAGTGTAATAATACATTCTTCTTATCTAATGACCTTTTAACTTGCTTCTGGTTATTTTTGAGGTCTCCAATTTCTCCTCATCCTTAACAGCTTGTTTATATTTTTTGTAAAATTCTTTTGCATATTGTTTATACTTTTCTTTACACTCTCACCTAATGACTTTGGCCGCTACTGTCCTACTCCCTGTTTAGGCTTAACTGGGATGAATTTCAATTATCTTCAATTCTTTCTGAAGTATTTTTGCTTTGCCTTCTGTTACAGAATTCTGATCACATTTCCTTAGAGTATTTCACTTTCTTTCAAAGCCACCTCTACTAAAATAAAATAATTGTGTTGCTTGCGATAGTACTTGCTCTCATGAGAATTTCAGTATTTCACACGGAATGATAATGTTACAGCTAGATGTTCCTTAGTTTCAATCTTACTTGTCGTACCTGTCTCATTTCCTAGGATTAATTCCTGGATAGCCTCTGTGTCCATGCTACCA
Source organism: Natator depressus (assembly GCF_965152275.1). Taxonomy (NCBI): domain Eukaryota; kingdom Metazoa; phylum Chordata; order Testudines; family Cheloniidae; genus Natator; species Natator depressus. Next base: position 68,132,908 of record NC_134237.1, on the reverse strand, counting down.
TTTCAGAAAACCAAGGGCTCAGTCCTGCTCCATTTAAAGCCCAGGGTAAAAATTATTTTGATTTAAGTGGGAGCAGGGCTGAGTCTGATGTAGACAAACAATTTTGTCTACAAACATATTCCCCTCCTCAGATTTTACATAATTATTCCAATCAATATCTAAGTAATTAAAGCCTGTTACATTTTTGGTCTCCTTTTAAAAGCTTTAAAGACATCCCATTCTATCCTGCAGGTATACAGCAACATTCAAAATTCCTCTGACTGCCTTTGTGTTTTGTTTCTAGCCAAACCTTCTGATATGCTAACCCACACATATATTCATTTCCTTATAAATCAAACAATAGATCAGGGATCGGCAACCTTTGGCACGTGGCCCGCCAGGGTAAGCCCCCTGGCCGGCCGGGCCAGTTTGTTTACCTGCCGCGTCCACAGGTTCAGCCGATCACAGCTCCCACTGGCTGTGGTTCGCCGCTCCAGGCCAATAGGGGCTGCAGGAAGCGGCACGGGCCGAGGGATATCCACAGCAGTAGCACCAGTTACTTCAGGGGGGGTTGGTTAAATATTCTTAAAATATCATGTTCAAAATGGCATTGTACACGCATACTTCTCACTTCATGTGCCTTTGTTTTTAAGGATCTGGTACACTGAAAGCCAAATGAAAAGGAGTACTTGTGGCACCTTAGAGACTAACCAATTTATTTGAGCATGAGCTTTCATGAGCTACAGCTCACTTCATCGGATGCATACTGTGGAAGGTTGCAGTATCTTCAGCCAACCAGGAGTCCTCTTATTGCATACTTCAATGGATGAATACTGTAATATTCACTTATAGAATCACAGGAATTTATTGAAACACTGCAAGTACTACATAGGCAGAACTTGACTGTCTGTTAAATCCCCTCGGTCAGATACAATATAATACACAAGCCAACAACTTTAACACTGCAAAACACACTAGCATATTGTAAGATCAGCTGTTGTAATTGCTTCTTTTATTGCCTTGTACAGCTGCTTCTGTCAAGTCCAACCTCCTGCTCTCTTGCTGACAAGGCTGCTTCACAGCTCTTGTTCTCTGCCCTTCTTAGAGGTTTTGGGACACTAGTTACATTGGACACTGTTCCCATGGTCTGATCTTTCACTAGCTCCACTTCCTGGTCAGTTACATTAATTCTTCTTACCCAGAATTCACCCTTAGCCAGTTCTGCTAACCAAGAATCCTGACTGGATATCGGTAGCTTCAAACATTCCACAGGTTCACTACAGCAACCTTTTATCCTTCGAGTTACTAATGATCTAGCTTCACCACAACTTTATTCTGAGCCACCACAGGGAGCAGTTTCTCTCGTCATCATGGAGGCACTTCTAAAACCCCAAGAGTTGCCCCAAAGTCCACACTTCCTCCTACCCACATCCAGCAGGCATATCTAAGTATTGTCCAGAGACAAGTGTGCTCTATTAACACCCTAGGAGTATTTATGATGGCCTCAGATGAAATCCACTCCCAATACAACAGCACTAGAAATCTTGGTCACCACAGCAAAAGTCTATTAGTATGCAGAGACCCCAAGTTCAGTGGAAGCTGGATTTCTCCTGTTATCGGCAGTGTTGATGATTAATAGTGATGAATTTAATTCCTGCAAACCCCTTCAGTGTTAGGTGTTCTCTCTGGATTGAATTTATTTCAGATCTTGAGTCCAACAGCATTGTGGGGGAGTTTAGCCATCAATGTCTCCAGACATATAGTAATAGGTATTTGGGCAGCTCTTCACATTGACAATTCTAACAGTGGCTAATGGTGGCCATACTGCATCAGCAACTTATAGTTTCCCTTGGTTTGGCTTCCTTCTGCTTGAGCAATTCTACCTCTAATGGCCTTTTCCTCTGCATTGACTGCAAATGTGGTCCGGTCTGCAACTCACCTGGGAAACAGTCTCTCTCATCTGACCCATGTGGGACTCATCCCATTTTTTAGCCACCTAACTAGCAATCTTTTCTCAAACAACTGCCGAGGAATTACCCTGGGGCTAAGAATTAACAGCTGATACCTTTAAGGAAACATCAATTTCTGCTTCCACATTTGTATCTGTGCATATAGTCTGGACCAGAGGCTTATCCACTATGTTATCGTCCTTCATCAGCAGGTTCTGAAGTTCACCTGCTAAACCATTAATAAACTCACTTTTCATACAAGATTCTCTCATGACTTGCTACTGGGCATAGTCTCCTCTCTACATTGCCAGCTCCAGATTCTGCCCAGCAGGCTCTGCTTCATACAAACCATCTCCTGGTGTAGGTAAAGCTCTATCAAACAGTCTCTTCAATGCACACAAATGCAGGGCTTCCCCTTCCTGCCTCCTCCTGGCTTGCCATTCCTTCCAGTGTTTCAAAAGGACCAATCCTGCATCATAATGATCATATTGCTGTTTGTGTAACAGTCTATAAGAACCATGATCCACACTGAGAAGCTGCTTGTAAATTGCTTTGACATCACTATCCAAAAACACTGCTAGGTACTGTGCGGCTCTCTCATCAGTCCACTTTTTCGGAGAGCTAAAGCTCAAAGTCTGTCAAAGTCTACTCAGTGATTCTAGTCTCATCTGCAGGACCAGCAAAAAAAGTTTTCAGGGAAAAGTGCTTTTTGCCCCCATGAAGCTGCTATCACCAGTTGTAATACTTGCTTCTAGAATGTCAGGGATTTAACTGAAACACTGCAAGTACCAACTCCAGTATGCACAGGTGGGACTGCACTTCTTGCTAAACTCCCAGATCAACAACAGAATAACATTCAAGACAACAACGTATCACTAAAATTTCAGAAACATCTACTGGTGGAGGTGGTGCCTGCATAAATCATTGCAATGCAGTTTCAAGATTAGTAAATATGTAGATAATTCATGGGGTCAGTGTATGTACATTGTGTTTATGGAAATCAGCCAGTTTCAACCTTTAACTATAGAGCCTCCACAGCCACTCCAATAAACTGAAACACTGAATATGATACTTTCCCCAACGTACCCATGGAGTTCAGCTCAACAGAGTTTCCCTGTGTGTCAGTACATTGATTCAGGAGCAGGCAGGTTATATGTGGGCTAGATAAAAAGTAGAGGATAGGGTTAGAGGGCTGGCTACTATGTGGATCATCCATCATTCCTGCAGCCTCAGGGCTGCAGGATTAACTGTGGAGCAACTCCGCATCTTGAGGGGAGAGGTTCTCTCTTCTTCAATCTACTCAATTCAGCTACTTCCATAAACTGCCCCCTGTTTTTCAATAGTGTTCTTCCTACCTTTTTTATTTTTATTTTTTACTTTTTATAACTGTGATTTACATTTGTTCTACATTTTTACTGAAAGATACCAGTCAAAATGTATACAATATTTCTTCTGTACCTTCCTTTTGCTAGAGACTTTACTCGTCATATAATGAGCTGCTTCTTTAGAAAAGTGAAATACAATTTGGATGCACATGCCAACTGTAATTGTACTTGTCAAAAGAAACAGATAACATAATAGCTAAAATTGTCAGCCAAAATTTAATCATAGGAAATGTGATAATTCATATGGGAAATCGTGTTTTACAATTTCTTTCCTTTCATCTGGTTTAGACTAGATCTGGAAAACAAAAATTTACACTGTTTAGGCAAAGAACTGTGTGGAATGACAATTATGTGCAATGCTTTTAATGGGTTTACATTTGGTGTCTCCTGCTGATTGAAATGTACCTGTGATCTTGACAACAAATAAAGTGTGTTGGAGGTTGAAATACAAAGTGGTTATTTTTTACTATTTACTATTACTATTTACTATTTTTTACTGTTTAAGCTGCTTTACCAAGACAGCAAGTTGGAAACAAACACAAGTTAATATATGAAACAGCTTTTCAATCACAGAGAGTGAGGTTCATATCCAGAGTAACCCCATTAAAATGGAGTTATTCCAGGTCTACATAACAACAGATCTGGATCTCGCCCAGATTCTATATGCAACCCAAATTAAATCAGTAATTTAAATATTTTTTATAGTAACAGTAAAGTATTTGTTGAAATCACTCTGGTTTCTTCTTTTATATACTTTCAAAAAAGAAAGTACATCACTCTTGGTTGCTTAAGAGACAAACACAAATTATTCAAGCAATGTGATGACTTAGCTAAGTAATGTATTCTGATTTTCATTGTTATGCTTTTTCTAACTTGAGTACTTGTCATTTACTAGATAAAAAATATTAATGAAAACATGTCTACACTCACACTAACTAGTCTCCTTAAGTCCACTCCCAGCAAGCACTGGGTCCCTATGTACAACCTAATTGTAATTCTCTGAGCCATTCCTTCTCCCTTCCCCTCTCCCCCAAGTCTCATGGGGCATTAAATCCCTCAGCTGGCCTCATTTGACCTTTCTCAAAATAGGTTGGGGCAGTATGTAGCCAATTATATGGCTTGCTAGGCTTACTTTGCCTTTACCTTCAATTAAACTGACTTCAGGATATTGCCCTAGGTAAAATGGTTTAGTGGCTAAACAACCTTTCTTTTTTCAGCTATAGAGCACTTGTACTATAAAATGGAGTGCTGTAGTCGAGAGAATGGGGTGCTATGGAGGAAAGAGTGGAATTTCAAAGTGGAAAAAAGAAAAAGCTACAGGATGCTTTAGATAAAGCAGACAGACCCAAAGAAAAACAGGAAGCTCCTAAAAGAAAAGATGATGATACATCTAGTCATTACTCTGACCTGCATGTCTTTCATCATGCTTGATAAAGATTTGTTTTGTTCTGCAAGGGAACTTACAATCAGCAATACTGTCTAACAAGCAGATACTTTGTAGTCAGTGCCTTTTAGTGTACAAGGAAAGAAAAAGCTTGTGGTCTAAACATTTTAAAACCCTTGTTGTTTTGTTCATCATCAATGTAATACATAGAAATATGCAGAAAATAACTGTTTGTTTTACTTGGATTTTATTGTTACATATATTTGAACTGGGATACAGGGGGAACAGGTCTTCTGACTGGCTTCTGTAGGTGTGAATGAGACAACATCCTTCCTATTAGAAAACATGCCCTTTAAATATTATGTAGTAGAACAGGTTTGCCCTCTAGAAACAAGAGCTCAAGGAGCACACAATGACTCAAAGATAATGGCATATCAAAGTATTAGCATTAAACCAACTGCTTTGTTACTAAAATTTCATGGAACAGGACCACTGTGGATGTGATCTAACAGTTTAGAGTTCCCAAGAGCACTAACTGTCAAAAAAAAAGTTTAACAGTTCTGTAATTTTGCATTTTGTGGGTTTCTGCGGAATATCAATAAAATGATAATTCACTAGCATATACCTCTAGAGTACAATGGAGGTTCCCTCAATCATGAAAGATTCCCCCATATTTCTGTCTTGTACACACCATTTATAACAGTGTACTTTTAAATAGAATTAAAATTAAGCCCCTTTGCATCTTGGCAGGGAGGAAGGTAGGTTTACAACTTGTTTGGTGTCTTATTATTACAGTGTTCCTGCTAAGGTTCTTAACAGTTGACATTCCTGGCTCTGTTGTACAAGAATCATAAAACAATAGGGTTAGATGGAATTACAAGGGTCATCTAGTCTAATGCCCTGCCAAGATGCAAGATCTGTTGTGTTTAAATCATCCAAGACAGATGGCTATTCAGCCTCCTTTTGAAAACCTTTACCAAAGGAGCTTCCATAGCCTCCCTAGGCAGTCTGTTCTATTGTCCTACTGTTCTTACAGTTCGGAAGTTTTTTTCCTGAGATTTAATCTAAATCTGCTATGTTGTAGTTTGAACCCCTTGCCTCTTGTCCTGCCCCCTGTGGCAAAAGAGAACAACTTTTCTCCATTTTTTTTTTGTGGCAGCCTTTCAAGTATCTGAAGATGGCTATCATATCCCCCCTTAATCTCTTCTTATCCAAACTAAAGAGACCCAGTTCCTTCAGCCTTTGCTCATATGGCTTGCATTCCATCCCTTTTATCATATTTGTTGCTCACCTCTGGATGCTTTCCAGTTTCTCTACATCTTTTCTATGGATTGGTTACCAAAATTGGACACAGTACTCCAACTGAGGCCTAACCAGAACTGAGTAGAGCAGTACTATCACCTCCTATGAGTTGCACGGTACGCCTGTGTTACTGCAACCTAAAATTACATTTGCGTTATGGATGTTTTGTTTTTGTTTTGTTTGGGGTTGTTTTTTTGGCGGGGGGCGGGGGGGAATTGCAACAGCATTGCATTGCTGACTCATGTTGATATTGTGATTCACCACAACTCCCAGATCCTTCTTAGCTGTGCTGCTAAGCCAATTATCCACCATTGTGCATTTGTTTTTTTCTTCATGGGTAGTACCTTACTTTTGTCTTTGTTGAATTTCATTTTGTTGTTTATAGCTCAGCTCTCCAGTTTATCTAGATCCTTCTGAATCTTAGCTTTATCCTCCAAAGTGTTGGCAACCCCCACTCCCCACATCTGCAAATGTGTCATTGTGTCACCTGCAAACTTGATCGGTATGCCTTCTCTTCCTACATCCAGGTCATTAATAAATATGTTAAACAGCACTGGATCCAGAACAGATCCCTGTGGAACCCCACTTGAGACCTCCCTCCAATCTGACATCATTCCATTGATAGCTACTTTTTGTTTGCAGTTGTCTAACCAATTATGTATCCATCCACTTAATTCTGGTTTCACTGAGTCTGCATTTTTCCAGCTTGCTTATCAGAATGTCTTGTGGTACTGTGCCAAAAGCCTTGATGAAGTCCAGATATATTATGTCCACCACATTTCCCCCTATCCACCAAACCAGTTACATTGTTGAAGGAAATCAAGCTGGTTTGGCATGATTTGTTCTTAGTAAATCCATGCTGGCTGCTAGGGATTACTCCTTCATCCTCCAGGTATTTTCAAATTTAATGTTTTATACATTGTTCTAGTAGCTTCCCAGGTATTGAAGTCAGACTGATGGGCCTATAGTTTCTGAGCTGCTCCTCACAAACCTCCCTTTCCCCCCCCCCCCCGCGCTTTTTAAAAAGACGGACACCACATTAGCCCTTCTCCAGTCTTCCAGAACCTCTCCTATCATCCATGAGTTTGCAAATATTATTGCCAATGGCTCTGAGATTTCTTCAGCTAATTCCTTTAAGGTTTTATTTGTAAAATTGAGCTTGAGGGGAGGCAGAGTTGCCTAGTGGATAGAGCACTGGGCTGACTTGGGAGACCTGGTTCTGCCACTGGCTTCTCTGCCCTCCTTTTTGAAGCACTTTGAGATATACTGATAAGTATTATATGTAGAATATAAGAATATTATTATTGTTCATTGATCTTCAAAATTATTTTCATCATTTAGGTAATGGAAACCATTGTTCTCAACATGGAAAATCAAAGTGGGTTACTGTTTCCTCCATCACACAGTGATGAATGTATTGTAGCCACAGTAGCAGCTCAGTAAGTGATGAGTCCAGAGGCCATCTATTCACCATACCTCTGGCCCAGCGTACCTCTACCTCCAGCTAGGACTCTGCCACTAGGACAGTGCCCAAGAGCTACTTGGGGATATCAGGGCTCTAAACCACAGAACTTTAGAGCAAGTGTATTAAAAAGAAAATCTGTACTTGATTATGAATTGGCAATGTGCTCCCTGAACCATGCCCTCTGATTTTTAAACTGTTTCAATCAGGACAGTTATTACAGGAAATGGGGAGGTAGTGCCCTCTCTAGTGAATTCCCACTGCTTCAGTTCTGGGAGGAGCTGGGAGCACTCTGATTTGTTGCTGTCCCTTCCCCATTGAACCACCTGCTGAGGTGGAAGGAGAGAATACCTCTGGTTGCTCCACTGCCTACTCCCCAACTGAGTTCTAGGTGCCCCAGGAGAGCAGAACAGGAGCATAGCAGGTTCTGCCTGAACTTAGGGAAAGACTTACAATATCAGTTGTGGGGGCCTGACTCTTTTGAAATAACATACTCAACCAACCCTTATGCAGTTGGACACCACTGATCTAGGAGGTGAACCTTTTAAAGAGCATCTTATCTGCCTCCTCTAGCAACGGTGTTAGCCGTAACACAGCCAGAACCAAGGCTGGGGACGTGTCTGCAAACATTTGGAGCGTAAGAAGAAAATAATACAATTGGTTTTGCTGTGTTGTTTCTTGAAGTGGATAGGGTAGGAGTGAATATCGTTCCTCCTACTCCATGCATGTACACCCCCTCTTCCAATATGTTTTGCTGTAGGAGTGAGCCTCATGGAATTAGTGTGAAATAAGCAGTGGGTCTTTCCTACACATTTACTTAGGTTGGACCCAACTTTCCAACCTACAGCTGGGCAAATAGCAAATGTTTTAGTTCTTTGACAATTTTGAAAAGTAAAAAACAAATGTTTTTTTAATTGGACCAAAAATGTTCAATTTTGAAGTGTTCAGTTAAACAAAGAGTTGTGAAATTTTGTTTCAGATCAAATGCAATTTTTTAAAAAAAATTAATGTTTTCTGTTATCTACCATTTCAAACATGTTCAATTTTGAAACAGTAATTTCAAACCAAAACAATCAAAATACTTAATTTCAAAAATGTCAAAATGAAACATTTAGATTTTTTGTTTAATATTTCTTTTTCAAAAAGAAAAATTTGACTAAACTGACACAGATTGGCAAAAACTTTGGGAGCTGCCAAATCTGCATTTTTTGCCAAAAATGTTTCTGCTGAAAAATATGGTCCAGCTCTGTTCCAATCTCTTTTGTAGGCAGGTTGGATTGAATGAGGTGAGATCTTCCTCTTTTGTGTAATGGTGAGAGCCTTATATTTGGGGGGTACTAATCTCTGGGGAGTCATAGGTAGGGAATACTAGAAATGGGTGAATATCACATTGGAGATGAGAAATTTACCAGTCAGGAGAGTTGAGACAAGTTGGGGATAATGGGAAGTGTATGTGTTCTCCCCACTGTTCTATTTGGATCGGATTTGATGTTTTCAACCACAGGCATAAGTGTAATCGGCTAAGTTGATTTCTTTCTGCCATGTATGAATTTATCAAACTCTTCCCCTATATTTGGGGTGCAGTGGGAAGGAATACAAGGAAGGGTCAGTACCTTCTGGAGGTAGAAGACAAATGAGGTTAGCCGGTTGGAGAGAGTGTGGAGGGAGAGGGAGTGTGGATTTATTGCCTGCTCCACCTTTCCCCACCCAATGATTGTCAGTAGGACTGTGGATATTAGTAGAATCTACATTGTGGCCTGCCAACCTAATGGAACATCTTTCCTGTCTTGAAATTATTAGTGATCAAAGACTAAACTTTTGTATCCAAACGTCACTGAACATTTGAGAAGTTCAGAAGCAGATCCAAATCTGAATAGTACAAAACCAAATTTGCCTTGAACCTGTTTATCTCTGGCATGAAACAACTAAATGCTGAAAATTTTATCTTAGCTTACTATTTTACATAATTAATTTACAAAGTGTCCACCACCAAATCATCATCATCTGGGTAGCTATATGCAAATTATCATTAAAAACTATAAATTTGGCAGAATGGCCACTTATCAACAAGCTGACAAATGAAGAAAATGATGGGAAACTCAGACTTTAGTTAGTCCCACAAATCAAAACCTTTCTTCCTAGCTGATGTAAAACTGGAAACAATGGCAAAAGCAAAGTTTATACTAACCTTTCTCCTGGGATAATCTCCTTGTTGATAACACTGCCCCAGATAAAGAAGGCCACAAGGCATTGTAACTGATAAAGTGGAGGCCTTAATGTTTTTAGTAGGTAAACTACTCCCACACAAACAGCAACAGAAGGAATACGTCATCTACACAACATCTTCATCAGTGATCACCCCCACAGAGAGGTTAGCAATGCCAGTATGTGGTACCGATCCTTACCAGGAATTGTGGAGTAGAACAATATGAAACCTTGTTAACAAAACCACATGAAACTCTGTCTGGTTTGCTGTTTGGGGTTTTTTTACACAAGCAAAACTCTTTTAGATTTACACTAATCTTTCACAAGCAAGTCTTAAGGGGTGATAGAAACAGTGGTCAGTTATTTCTTCACCCTCCACGTGCCAGTGGGGTGCAACTAGAGCTGAGCGAATAACTGATTGTTTTGCTTCAGTGGCTAAAACAAAAATCTGAAAGAAAATAGCCATTTTGGATCAAACCAAAATATTCTGTTCAATCCCAAAACAATTTTTCCCAGTTTTTCATTTTGTTTCACTACATTTCTAACATTTCTGATGGGGTCATTTTTACTCCTTTTTTTTCCCTTTTAAATAAACCCACCTCCACTTCTAATCAAACATGGTTTCAAAAACAAAAAGGTGTAATATTTCAATTTTAATTTTTATGAAATTGTTTTCTTTGGCTAAAACTATTCACTTAGTGTGACCTGAATTCAATAACAGTTCTGTGAAACTGAAAAATGTATTTTTGGAAAATAAACTATTATTTGCCAAAGAAATTCACCCCATTGTAGAGGCAACCGAGGCAACCGCTTCTGCAGGAGAAGAGCAAGCAGGAATACTCACTGATCTCAATCTCCACATCAACTATCTTCAAGGAAGTGAGTGACTTATATCTTCAAAGTGTGTTTTCCCTCCAAAATGTATTTAATACCAAAATTTTGGATAATCATCAGCTAAGTAGTTCAATATTCAAGGTTTAACCAAAACTTCTGAACCTTAGAAGATTCACCCATAACTCCTTCGAAGCCAGTTTTCTTTTCAGCACTATTGCCTATTATTCCATTTGATTCTTTACCTTAGTCACTTTTGTTTTGATGTTGACGTTTGTCAAATGTCTTTTGAAAATGTGAGTAAACTAGTTTTCCAGAATTTTCCATATTTGTCATAGCCATTATGTCTTCAAAGAACCCCAGCTGGTTACTTATGCATGACCTCCTCGGCCTCAATCCATGCTGACTATCCTTAATCAAATTGTGCTTTTTCAGTTGCCTCCCTCTTTCCCCCACACCATATCTCTTGGCATAGTTTCCAAGATTCTTACTAGAAATAATACAAAACGTACAGGTCTATAGAGTCTTGTGGTTAGTCTGTTAACACATAAAAATAATGGAGTTGTGTGACATTTTCTCCCTTCTTAGGAATCTCTTTGCCTCAGAATATTCCCAATAAATTAAGCATAACAAACGAAATACCTCAATACAAGAGAAGACTTCTGAACGAATTTCACTTGGAAAATGCCTCTAAGACTATCAATTAGCCTTCATTTAATATATTTGAAGTTCCTTAAACCTTTCTAGTACAGCATTCCTTGGAACATACTTTTGTGCTCATACTATGCTTCTTTGAAATGACTGTTGTAAGCAAGAAAAACTCATTTTTTTAAAATCATTATATACCCACAGCATGATGACAATATGAGAAAGGCAGAAGTCAAAATGTAGAATTATAGTTTCATAATGGATTTTCTGTTTATCGGTTTTTTTCCTCTAACAACTTGCCTTTTCAGCAGTTGATTGATATCTGCTGGGAATCAGATACTCTTCTGATTCAGCAATGTTAGATTTCCTCCTGCAGCATTCGGGGGGGGGGGGGGGGAGAGGGAGGGCAGGCGGGCATGCTCACACACACACACACACACACTCTTTGTATGTGAATATAAACACTGATTTTTATTTTAAAACCCACCAATTAATATTGGTCACATGAACACATTTTGGATTTGTGTCATTCCCTTCAAACAAAGGGGTCCAGAACAATGAAGTCTAGTGTGCATCATTAGACATTGCTTTGAGTAGGAATTGGTATAGGGTCAGGCCCTGTGGAGCTCCCCAGTTCCCAAGGGAGTGTGTGAACCATAGCATCTCTGACCCAGTGTGGAGGGTGGACAGGTCCATGTGCACACTCCTTTCTGCTTCTCATTGGTACATTAAAGAGAGAGCAGCCACTGAGCTCCACTGAATGTAGGTGTAACACTGGCAATGGCACAGGCATGGTGGTTCAATCTGGACAATGCATACTCCCTAATAATATTATTTCCTGGTAGATATCTATCCCCCCATTTTTTACTTCAAATAACTTTCCCTAAGTGAAACTGTTCATGAACAGACTCTCTGTCAGGCAATCCTACAGCAGCTCATTTTCTACATGGCATGTTGGAACACAATAATGAAATTCTGTGCTTTCACATTGGGCAAGAAGGGCATCAAAACATCACACAAATCCTTGACTTCTGAGCAGGCCTTCTCAGGAGGTGTGAGGCCAATGAAAACAACTCCTCTGTGGCTGCTTATACAGTCCATGAAGACTCGGAATTGTTTTTATGAAAAAATAGTTCAGTCATACTATATCTTTGATAGTCTCTCTCTCTTTGTTGATAGCAGCTCAGGGTATGCTTTGCATCTCTGCTGAATCCCTAGTGCCACTGAGCTCCAGAAACTGCACACACGCAGTAGTCTCTATGAATAGAAGGAAGGACCATAATACTGAGCAATCAAACTCCTTATCCACACAGTTTTAACTGGTGGATTACACTGGGACTGTCTCTGATCCCAGTGGGGAGGACCCAAGGAAGTGAGACCTTCCTTCTGTTCTTTCCCTGCCACATATAAGAGCCAGGAACAAGCTGACCCACTGAGGGCTGAAGCATATAGCTGGTCATCGATGTCTCATGTCCACACACTCCTGTGAGCTGACCAACATAGCTCCATCAGCACAAGCTAAGCACAGAAGCCAGCAGTGAAAGAAAAAAGCCAGCACTGGCAGGGTGGGGAAATAGCAGGCACTTGTGTTTAGAGAACAGTACGACAATATAAATACAATTAGACTTGCTAGCAAGAAGCAGATTGTGTGGGGTGCCTAATTCACAGAGTACCGTAACCCTTTATCTCTGTGTACTTTTACCCCTCCTGGGCCTCCTTCAAAAGCTTTCTATTAGTGAGGAACTCAGCGTATATATCCTTGCATTCCCTTGTCAAATTGACACATCTGGAACTCTGCTTTCATGCTCTCTATATCCAGACTATTCCTTTCATTTCTCCAAGTGGTAGTCATCAGAGAGAAACCCTCTCTGTGTTAGCATTGCTTCATGGTATTGAAACTATGTAAGAACTGATTTTCTTCAAGTTCTTGAAGTTGCCCTGTGCTTTGGTGAAAATGTTTAGGTACTTCTCCTCACTAATTGGGCAACCCTTTAACTCAGGAGAAGATTTGACTTTCTACAATGCCAAATTCTTCATAGAGCTCATCCATCTCCACTTCTTCCATGCTGCAAGCATGAACAGCTTCAGAAAATTCTTCAAAGCTGATGGGATTTTCAAGGGCTAAGTTGGACATTGCTTTGTTAGCTGTCTTCAGAGAAGTCATACCTGTTATGGATATATCTCTTTACTCTTCCATAAGAGATCATAAAGTCCTTTTTACACTTCCAGTAATATTTTGAGTAAGTTCCTTGATTTTAGAATTCAATGTGTATCCAAAGAACTTGTCCCTCATCCTTCTCTCCAGTTTCATATTTGTTGCATTTATGACTAAACTAAAACATTTGGTTTCTAAAGCCTCAGTACCGTCAGTGAATAGCTTCAGAGCATGACTCAGAAAGAGAAAATATAGTTCACCTCATTGGCAGTCCCCTCATCTCCAAAGAACTTCCAAATTATTTTGGGACTCTCCTCCTCTCCTAAACTCTGGAAATAGCTAGTTAGTGGTTTCCAGCAGTTCAGTAATCTGTTGGTCACCTGTTAATCTGCCTCAATAGATTGCACTCTTCCATCTCAACAAAGACACAAATCTCTTTAAAATGTTATGTTCTGGTAGCAGAAAGTGAGAGTAAATCTTTCAAATTAAATGTTCTACATCAACATCAAGTTTTCCTGCAGCATGCTCCATTGCATTATGAAAAATGCATGCTAAGCAGTTGGCTGCTGTATGGTCCTCTTTGGCATTTTTCAGTTTCTGGTAAACACTGTTATGCTTCCCATAATTTACGTTGACATTATCAGCTGCTGACAGCTTCTCCAGAGTGAGGTCAAAAGCCTTGAGTTTTGCAAATATTTCTGTGGCACTGGCTTGCACATTTTTTTGATGATCACTATAAAAATCCAGGAAAAAGTGTTGTATCCCTTTTTCAAAACTGAAATACCTTAAGACTAATGGAAAACACATTGTTTCTCTCTTATTTGAAGCATCAGTGGCCAAAGAAAAATATAGCTCATTAGATTTAATATATTCTAAATGCTCCTGAACTGAATATGGGGCTAAACATTCTTCCTCAGTGCTTTTGTTTGGGTTTTTCTGCAAGTCAAGTTTTTTGTCACAGACGTGTCCTGGAAAATAGTTTTCAGCATGGTGACTGTAAAAAAACCTTGGAGATGATGTTGCCTTTATCAGACACAGTGGAAAACTGATTGTTTCCTGATTCACAAGCTATCTGTATGGGCATTGTAGTGATCCTGATTAATTTCCCAACAGGTATCAAGATTTCATAAAGAATCAGAGATTATCTTGATTCAGATAGACAGGCAGGTGTTCCCATACTATGGGGCAGGCATTGTATGAGAACCTAAAGAGAACAATATGAAGAGCCCCAGTCTGGCCCCAAGAAGCAGCTTCTTTTTGACTCTGGTATGCAAAATATTGGCTTCAGTGAAATTCACACCATCTTACACCAGATCTGAATCTGAACCTTTGCTCTGAGTGAAACCTAAAATCCCTTGGTCCTTTGGTTATGTTGCTACTTGCTACTCTTCTCTGCAATGGAGGCACTACATGTGGGGCCCATTGAGGTGATCATAGCATGAGCCAGACCTTCCAGTTGCTTTGAAAGGTCTCAGTAATGTGTATTTAAAGTAAATGGGTTATTCTGAAGTACAGCCAGGTTTTATAATGTGCTGTTTCCACCCTGCCTAGTTGTGGAGGCAATGGTGCGACACAAGTGCTGATACCAGATGCAGAAGTTCTGCTGGAAAGGGATTTCTCCCACAATGCACTGTTAGAGACAGTTTCATTGTCGGCAGCCTATCCAGACCAGCAATGAACTGTAAGCCGTATATGTTTCTCCTCTGCATTTTTTTAGAGCATGAGCATCACCAATGACTTTGATAAACACAATGTATTGATGCATCTGATGGAGCCACATGTTTTACTTGGGAGAGTCAAGTGTGGCAGGCTCTGGAGTCTGGGTTTAAGAATCTTTAAGTACATTGTCTGTTACTGTTTTATTCACAAAATTGATGACAAACAGACATGGGTTCCTGATAGAGTCTGATACTACCTTTTAATATTAGGGCCTCAGTTTAGGAGACCGTCTGTTCTAACAGCCTGTCAGCATCTCCTTCAGCCACTAGGACCCTGTCCTTGGCCTTGATCCACAAAATTACCTTTCTAATTCAGATTTGTCTCCATCCAGTCAATTTCAATCCCGCATTTTAGCCTCTCTCTCTCTCTCTCTCTGTCTTACCTCCATTTTAAACTTAACATGACAAAAAATGGAACTGCTGTCCTCTCAAGCGCTTCCTGTAATTTCCTTTACTGATGAAACATCATCATCTTTCCTGTCAGTCACTCAGACCATTAACTTGTGAGTAGTCTTTGATTCTTCCCTCTCCTCTGCCCCCACATCAGTCTGTGATTTGCTCTCTAGAGTTTCTAAAATCTGACCTTTTTCATTCTGTGCTCCCTGAAAAACTTCAGTTCCTCATTGTAATCTCATCTTTTGATTACTGTAACCTCCTTTCTGCTGGCTTCCCAATCCCTGACAGACAGCAGCACAAGCCAGCTTAGCTCTCTGCATCAGAGTCTAACCAGCTGTTAGTCCTATCAAAGTATTGGCTGGCTTTCTGGTTTGCAGCCTCAAACAGAAAATCACAGGGAAAGATAGCTGCTGCAGCTGGTCCAGCTGTGCATGCTGAATGGTCAGAAAGACATGGAGCATGGGCCCACCCTCCCTCTGTGTGGGCCTGCCACTGCCGGCATCACTCTGCATGTTTGTACGACACACACCCCTCCCGCCTGGCATCTTCCTGCATCCAGGGCCTCCTCCCCTCTCCTCTCCTTTTCACCACACAAACCCATGTCCAGTGCTAAGTCCCTTGCTCTCACAGACCTTGGGAGGCAGGTCAGTCCTCGCTTACAGACAGCCCCCCAACCTGAAGCAATACTCACCAGCAACCACACACCGCACAACAAAAACACTAACCCAAGAACCAAACCTTGCAACAAATCCCAGTGCCAACTATGTCTGCATATCTATTCAAGGGACACCATTATAAGACCTAACCACATCAGCCACACCATCAGGGGCTCGTTCACCTGCACATCTAACAATGTGATATGTGCCAGCAATGCCCCTCTGCCATGTACATTGGCCAAACAGGACAGTGTCTACGCAAAAGAATAAATGGACACAAATCTGACATCAGGAATTACAACATTCAAAAACCAGTAGAACACTTCAATCTCCCTGGTCACTCAATAACAGACTTAAAAGTGGCAGTTCTTCAACAAAAAAACTTCAAAAACAGACTCCAACGAGAAACTGCAGAACTGGAATTAATTTGCAAACTGGACACCATCAAATTTGCCTTGAATAGAGACTGGGAGTGGATGGGTCACTACAGAAACTAAATCAATTTGTTAGTCTCTAAGGTGCCACAAATACTCCTCATTGTTTTTACAAAAACTAATTTCTCATTGCTAAATACTCACACCTTCTTGTCAACTGTTTCAAAGGGGCCACTTTGTTTACATTGGCCTCACTATCACTAAAAAAGTGATTTCCACTCTTTGTCAACAGTTGAGAATTGCCTACTTCCAACTTAAATTGAATTGGCTCGTTAGCACTGACCCTCCCCCCCCCCCCCCCCCCCACACACTTGGTAAGGCAACTCCCATCTTTTCATATGCTGTATATTTATACCTCCCTACTGTATGTTCCACTCCATGCATCTGATGAAGTGGGTTTTAGCCCACGAAAGCTTATGCCCAAATAAATTTGTTAGTCTCTAAAGTGCCACAAGGACTCCTCATTATTTTTGCTGCTACAGACTAACATGGCTACCACTCTGAAACCTAGAGGACAGAGACAGTGCTCCACAAAACTAGGACTGTTCCGCTTTAAACTGGATGAATGAGCTCCCCACTCCCACCCCCAAATTTCCCCAAATGTGTCTGCCCTCAAGTGGCCAGCCCTCTCCTGGTACATTTAGAGAAGTTATTAAGTTCGCTGTTCCCTTTTAAAGAAACAGTACATCAGCAGCTTACCACCTTCCTGGTGTTAACAAACTCTATTTTAATCAAAGCACTGACTGGTTTGTAGTAGAAAGTAAAATAGTGTATGAATCAAAAGTCATAGGTCGTGATACAAAGAAGAAGGAATAAAGGTTAGAAAGAGTTATAAACAAACAAAAGTAGAAATACACTTGTAAGACTAAAACTTCATTTTAAAGAGTAACAGTCTTTGTCTAAGCAGGTTTCTCACTTTCCAGAGATTTCAACCCCCTTGGTTGAAGGACTCATCTTTCTGTGATCTCAATGGCTCTGGCCTCTTTAGTCCTTCACATGATGGATAACTTGGGGGTTCTCTGCCCCTCCCTTTAAATCCAGTAAACCTTTGAAAAGCATATCTCTCAAAATTCATTGACCCTTTTTTTAAGAGTCAGGAAGACTTCCTGGGGTCCCATCTCCATTATCTGTTGAGATTGTTAAGTGGTCATCTTTTCCCCAGCTGCTGTACTGATGGCTTTGTTTATCTTGCATGTAAATATTCCTTCATTGTGTCTGCCTGATGACCAGGCTGGTCACACAAGCAAATACACAGCCCTTTGGGATCTGTACATGCTGACTGCCCAACTGTCTTGTAAACTTTCTGTTTACTGCACATGTAAATTGCACTCCCATTGTCATTGGTCAGTCCAGCTTCCTTTGTATGCAAGACCTTGGCAAACCAGTTTTTACTTCATTAAAAACAGAATTTAAAACATAATATCAGAAAATATCCATAACTCCACACATAGTATTAGATACAAATATTTCATCAATGTGTCATTAGTTTTCCTATGATATATTACATGACCCTTTTTAAATAAAGATCATGACATCAATGAATTTGGGCACACTGGTCAAGCCAGCTGAAATTCACTGCTAGATACCAGGCAGCCTCTTGCCCTCCGGTGATGGCATGCTCTTACGGTCACACGAAAAGATAGCATTGAGTGGAGATCCTGTGTAAAACTCAAGAGATTCACATGGTTTTAATCGTAACCTGGGTAAACATCTATGGTTAGGCCTGAGTTTGTCTTTTGTTTTGGATTCAAATCTGAAAACTCAAAATAAACCTTAGTTAGTAGAAACTTAGACAAGGTGAAACTGACAAAATCCTTCCAACAGAAATGCCATGTTTTGCATAGCTTTAAGGTCCCAGCCTGCATGGGATTAGTCACAAGTGCAAATGATTGTGAATAAAGCAGCGTGATGGGGTATATAAACCACATGCTGTGTACTGAAGGGGCTAAAGAGCAGCTTTGGGACTAAATGGGTCCCATTCCACCAGATCTCTAGAGCCTGCTCCAGATAGAGGAGGAGTTTAAAAGAGCCATGCAGCCCAGAAAGCAGGGGTGGAGCAAGAACAGGAACAGACAGAATATAGGGATGGGGTATGGACCCATCCTGAGATCTCTGAGCACAGGCATAGTGGGAGACCTTGCGGCAGGGAAGGGGGGTCCACTAGCATCCGTTACCCCGGGCCTAGGAGGAGAGACTAGTTTGTCCTTAAGGATTAAAGAACCTTTTCCTCTATCCTTTCTTGGATTGTTTGTGAGACAGTGTCCATGTCCTGGACTTGGAGAGTAAGTGGTAGGAAGTGGCCCAGGGAGGCAACCTTGCAGCACTTTTTAGTGTTTGATATTGCTGCCACTTGTAGGGCCCTCAGTCAGAGCCTGGTAGAGAGGGACGGCCCAGGCTCCTCTACCCACCAGCTCTACAATCCCACCTTGACATAAGGGAGATAAAGACACTGTAATTCCTGAAGTAAGGGTGTGAGGCCTGTGGGGGCCTGGACTTGGGATGGAAACGCCTTTGTGGGGATGTTGGACTTCTATACTTTTTTGGACTCTTACCCAGAAAGAGGTAGACATCAGTGATGACCTGGCTGAAGGGCCAAGTTACTGTCTACTGGAGGAGAGACCATCACCATGCTGGAGCGACCACAGGCAGGGAATGCTAGAGACAGGGAAGTGTTGTGACGCAGGGATCCAACCACTAGGGAGTACCACTGGTGAGCCCAGTCATATCACAAGCAGTCATCCCAAATTCATGACACTAAAAGGTGTATAAGGCCCCCTCCCACAAAAAAGTTAGATCATTCTGCCTTTCACTTGTTAACATTCTCATTCATACAAATCTATCTATAGAAAGATAAGTCAAAGCTGTGATTGGTCATTATAGTTTTGCTATTAAAAATGCATAGCAGTCTGGTGAACAAATATTAATTTGTTTCAGTTTCAAAAAGTTTCTGCATGAGAGGTCAAGGCTGTAACTTTTTGAACATAATCTTTATGTAAAAGAGAACCATTAAATGTTCTCTTGCATGTAGCTGGTTATTCTTGAACCTATGAATAATCAATTAGATGTTTCATTTCACCATATTCAATATAGATTTTTGCTCCCTAGAGATGAAAGCAACATTTTTTTTTCTGCTCAGCATAACATTCCATTGAAGAGTTAAGAGAGGAATATTCTATTAGATTAAAACGTGGATATTATTCCTGGATGGATAAATTATGAATGAATTTTCATCACTATGTGCTGATCTAGGGCTTCTCTAATTTCAACCAGTTAAAATGACTGGTTAGCAACAGCAAGAGCAGAAACAGCAGACCTGATTCATCTGTCAAGAGGAGATGAAGTGTAACTTCATTGATTTCAGTGGAGTTACTCCTAATTTAGATTAATGTTAGTTAAACATAGAATCAGAGGACTGGAAGGGACCTCAAGAGGTCTTCTACCTCAGTCCTCTGAACTAAAGGCAGGACTAAATATTATCTAGACTATCCTGACAAGTGTTTGTCTAATCTGCTCTTAAAAATCTCCAATGATAGAGATTCCACAACCTCCCTATGCAATTTATTCCTCTGCTTAACTACCCGGACAGTTAGGAAGTTTTTCCTAATGTCCAATCTAAACCACCCTTGCTGCAATTTAAACCCATTGCTTTTTGTCTTATCCTCAGAGGTTAACGAGAACAATTTTTCTCCCTCCTCCTTGTAACAGCCTTTTATGTATTTGAAAACTGTTATGTCTTCTCTTCTCCAGACTAAACAAACTTAATTTTTTCAATCTTCCCTCATAGGTCATATTTTCTAAATCTTTAATCATTTTTGTTGCTCTTAATTAGGCCAAGCAACTCAGGGTGGATTGTTTTAATTGTTATGTACATTTATTGTATTAAGGAAAACAAGAGGAACTAATTCACAACTCAAGTGAAATAAGAAAAAAGAGCAAAAGTAGGTAAAAGATAAAGTCGTATGAATCACATCACTGTGACCCAAGAACCTGTTAATGCTAACTTGCAAGGGGTGCAGAAGAGTTACAGGTACCTCTTGGTCTGCCATGTACATTCTAGTTCAACAAAGAGTTTCATGTGAGGTCTCAAATAATATTCGGAGTCATACTGGTCAACAGTATCATTGCGAAGTGCATGTACAGATGTTGTGTAAGGAGTTATACACTGAAAATTCTATTCTTAAACGTCTTTGTCTAGGGACTGGTCACCAGCAAAGGTGGAAAACAAGTTTGCTTTCAGATGAGAAATGCTCATTTAGCTGGTGGTTTACAAGTAAATAAAGTATTCTATAGTTCACAATGGATCTCCTATCGCCAGACTGAACAGAATGTTAATGAAGGATAGTAAAAACTTCAAAGGTAGAAAAGTAACAGGAAGAAGCAAACACAGAAGTCAGGAGGGATGAGAACCCAATCTTGAGGTACTCATCAAAGGTTGCTTGTCTATATTGGGGGACAATGGAGACACCCTGGCATCCCTCACTGAGGAAGTGAATGAACAGCACTTTTACTTCATGAAAAAAGGGTCACAACCAGACTTGGCTGAAAACTCTGGAGAGAATTTTGGGTGAGAAAAGCTTCTGTAGACGGAAGGTGAACCTGTTAGTTAAGTTTAGTTTCTAGAAAGTGTGCTATGATTTTGTTTTATATGTAGCCATTTGTTTCCAATATTCTTACTCACTATTACTCGAGTCTCTAATGTTTGATAATAAACTTATTCTTGTTTTCACTATAAATATATCTAAGTGCTATGGTGTTAAGCAAAGTGCTGGCCCTGACTTAAATTTTATAAGCTGGTGTGTACTGTTCCTTTGGGGACAGTGGACCTGGTAATTCTGTGAGTGTTCAGTGGATAAGGGGATGGACACTGTAGGGAATGCTCCAGAGACTCGAGGGTTCATGTGCATCTATCACTTACCTGCACAGAGAGAACAAGGCCTGTGGAGGCCTGGAAGGTCATGCTTGTGCTGCCAGAGGATGGTGGTTTCAGGGAGCTGATCTACAGCAGGCCTAGAAAATACTTCCTCATGCTAAGGGCAGGTAGTGGTGAGGTGCTTCACAACTCTGGTTACCTTGGGGGAGCATCACAATCATCACACAATATTTATTTAATGGTTTGTGTTGTAAGAAAAAGGACCAAAGCAAAGTGAGACAAACAATTAGAGAGAAAAAATGATACAGTCGGAACTTAACATCTCAAGACAAGAAATACCCCACAGAGCCAGAAAATTGTCCTCATACAGAACTGATAATTCATTCCTCTCTCCACATCAACATAGGTCCCTGTACACATCACCATTCCACAGTTATCTATTAACCCAAAACCTTTGGAACTAGACTGTCAGTTTACAATCTACTGTGAGTAGAGGAATGAGGGAATAGCAATTCTGAGTAGCACAGTTCCCTTGCAGGCTCATTCCTTGCTCCAGGAAGGGAAGTAATCCACTACTGATTTAAATCAGTAACAGATTATGCTCCCTCAATATCAACTCAGATGCATTGGCTGGCACAGTGGGGTGAGTGGAGTTAAGGTTTCAGTCATGCCTCGCCTTGCCTCCTTGCATTTGTGTGAGTGGGGGGTGGCAGCCCTACAGAGAATAGGCAATGGAGGAGTGTAGAGATGCATTTCACAAACTCTTATTATCTTTATGCAGACACACAGGGCAAGTCACAATCTTGTCCTTCACCAGTAAGTAAAAACTTTCACAAATAATACTAGTTGAAATAAAAGATACATTCCTAGTAAGTTAATTCTTCATTAAATACATGTATAGTATGTTTTTGATAGAAGCACTATATTAAAAAGGAGTTTGGTTACGAGTCAGTCAGTGAATTAATAGACATCTTGAATAGAAGACAGTGACTGATTATTTTATAAAGGTTGCTGAAGACTCTAGAGTCAGATTCTGAGGTGGTGTGAGTTGTTATAGCTCCATTAAAGTCAATAGAGCGATAACAATTTACCCCAGTTGATGATGTCCCCTTCTCTGCGTTTAAGGTAATCATCGCTGTAGTACTGTAACTGAATGCCAGATCAGGCCCCAATTCTGCAAAGCAGCATATGCTCACAGTCCTTACTTGCACTGAGTTCAATTGGTTTCAATGGGACTCCTCTTTTGAGTGAAGGCTTGCATGTGCTGTTTCTTTTGCAGAGGTAGAACCTTAGCCTCTAACACACTAGAAAAGAGGTCAAAACTATGCCACATCATCTTGCCTCCCTTCCACCACCACCCACCCATTTTGTCCTATATCTGCACTAAAGCAACATAACAAACTGAAAGGCAATATCGAGAACATTTTGGGCTGTTTCAGAGAAATGAAACAATTTTGTTTTATTGATCTTTCTGAATGATCTGTCTGATCAACCTTACAGTAGGATATAGTAGAAATGTCAGTTCCTTAAACTGTATTTCATGATTCTGAGGCTATGTTATAGCAAATTTTAAGATATGGTTGTAGAATACCAATGCTGTGGAGCTCTATAGTCATTACATTGCTCCTGCAACACGTTTATTATACAGAGAATCTATTTTTATCAGCATATACTCTTCTTAATTTCATTATTATCATTTATATAGCGTCAAATGTATGCTTGGTGTGTTAAATATCAAGACAAGGCAATAGCCTCTATAGCAAGCAAACTAAATAGATTAAATATAAACTGATTGGTCAGGAGGTGAAAAATACTGGGCAAGAAAGTGATTGAGCTGCTGTAGTTTTCATATTTTCTTAGATCTGCTATTTTACTTTCTCTTCCCCCACTCTACCCTTTTGGTCTGGTTGTTTTGATGAATTCCAAGTCCCTCCTGCTATCCCTCTGGCTGCTGCTCCAATGTCCCTACCCAGTGCTATCCTACATCAACAATCACCTCCATCTACCCAAACTACATTTGAGTTTAGGTCTGAGTTACATATATAGAGAAAAGGAACAGACACAGCCAAAGCTGCACAGATGTCCCATGTGACATCTGGGTGCCAAAGTCAGAGACAGGGCCCATTCCAACAATGCTGCAAAACTGGTAACTGCGGGGTTCCCCTCCTGATCATTGGGGTCCTCATCCCACCAGAGATGGCTTGAAATGCTAATGGATGCTTACTGTTCATGTTCAAGGTCCATGTGGGGTATGAGCTCCTTCAGACAGGTAGAGCTCTGTTGTAATAATAACTTGAATGATGCTAGGGGAGAGAGTGTCTTATGAAGTGAGCTGTAGCTCATGAAAGCTTATGCTCAAATAAATTTGTTAGTCTCTACGGTGCCAAAAGTACTCCTTTTCTTTTTATCCATTATTGTGCATCCCTGAAGGACATCACAGGTTTCCCTCTCCTCTTGTTTAATGGAAAGCTTCTATCCATTGTTCCCCGATTCCCTGCACAAATACATGCATTCTGGACACAAGATCTATTTCTCTCCACAGGATTGAACTTGCTTTCCCCCAACCCACTTTTTGCCTCTCATCACCATTTTGCATGTTTTAGGAGTCTGAGGAAAGTGTTGTGGAGAAGCTCAAATACTGAATGTCTGGTTTTGTACCTGAGGGTCCCAATAAAATGGCTTTGCAGAGGGCCCCAGACTTGTTTGTACAAGTGGTGCCAGGTGGTTTGACTTCTTCTTCTCCATGATATCTAATCGCAACTGCTTCCCCTCCTCTTTAGGAGTGGGAGGTATTGGGACTTAGAAACAGGATGCTGCTTGTCTTGGCTCCCCTTCTCCTGGCTTTTACTGCTTCTCAACGGCAAGTCTACATTTTTAATCCATAGAAATAAACCAAAAAAGAGTTAAAGGAAGGTCAACATATAAAGCAAATTGCCAGACATGGGCAATAGATTAAGTGCCTGACTGTGGATGAGAAGATTGACTCCTGTCTGACTTATCACTCTGCTGCTTCTGTCGTCACAGCTGGCATTGGCATGAACATGGGGAGCGGCTGGCTCAGGAGGTAAAGCAGCACCAACCCAAACAGTCCCCCTTCCCAACCTCTCATGTCCTAACAAGGAATGTGGGCCAACAAGCAGCTCCAAAATGTCTAGGCTGGGCCTAGAAGATGGTCAACTACTTGCCCAAACACAAAACTTAGTAGCTTGGATGAAAAATACTAGCACAGCTACCTTCTCCACAGCCCCACCCTGCCAAAAGCATTACCCTTATATCCATGCATATTTAGCTTCAGTTGGTCAGATGATAGAGTTCACAGGGTATACTCCAATTACACAGGTCCAAAGCTGAAATTCCAGATGAGGTCCCTTTAACGATAATTCATAGTTTATATTTCACAGCTGTGAATTTGAAAATCCATTTTACAGTAAGACATTGGTCTTTCAGCTGTGCAAAATTACCAATTAAACAATTCCAGAGCTTATCAAAATATGAAAATTACAGGATCTCATTACAAACTATATAACAATCAACTGAAACTGTTTAACTCACAGTAGGGAATGTTTAAAATCTAACCTATTGCTTCTACATATTGTGCAAAAAATCTGAATACTGTAGATAGAAATCTAATGAACCCTGTTTCCCTGGCTCTCAGCTTGCTCTGCTACTCTCAGTAGTATGTCTGCTTCTTTATGTAATTGTCCCATTTTTCATCTTATAAATTTTATATACAAGTATTCTTGCTTCCCTCTGAAAATTGGTTTAGTTGTAGGGAAAGCTATATCCTTTAATGTCCTGAATATTTTGGAAATTGTATGAAGTACCTCAAATACTCAACATACTGTAAACTTTTTCAAACAAACAATCTATTGCGAAGTGAAAGTCTTAATTAAAATTCTGATTATTCCTTTCATAATAATAAATCCAGAATAATGGGATCTTTGATTCTGTTGATGTTACACCATTTGATTTTCATATATTATACGTGTCTTTCATAGTTCACTTTATATTAACTCCTCTCATATTGCAGTCTTTCATGACTTATTCCAACACATTTCTTACTTTAGGTATCTCACCTTTTCTTAATAGTTGCCGTGGTCTCTGGAGTCTATCAAGTTGCCATACTCTATCTTGCATTCAGGTTCTGTCATTTTTATAACTTGGAATCTGTTTTTCACCCCGGAATATATCATGTCTTCCTCTTTATTGATCTTTTCTAAGTTGATATTTTCTGACTTTCCCCAGGTGGTATAGTTCACTTACATTAGGGATACATGCTGATCAGGTACTTGGTGAGCTGCATGAAGATATACACAGTAGAAAAAAGCATATTGTGACATTCTTTACCTTGTGGGAACACCCTACACCCCCATGTTCATCCTTATAATATGATTGTATGGTATCTAATGCAAAGTTTGTCATGTCGGGTGTCTTCAGAAGGCTCATGATGTACTGAGCATTGTTGTTATGGTAATGTCATAGTAATCATTGTTATAGTAAAGTTATAGATTGTAATTTCATGTATATAGTTATGAGGCTTAAAATGTGTCCTCTTGACTTAAAGCAAGCCCAGGCAAAAACTCTCCAGAAACAGAGGGGCAGTTCACAACCCATCAGGGCATATAGGGGACAAACCCAGTCCGGCCTCACAGGAACAAAGGACACTGGCCTAGGCAACAACAAAGGATCTGTTGTACTCTCAAGTGAGTTGCTCCCACTTCATTTGGTCAGTTTGGGACTGCGATGAGGTAATGCTCACCTGACTCTGAAGGGTGGGGGGTGGCAAAGCCAAGAGGGAAGAAAGGACATGATAAAAGGAAGAGATGTTTGCTATGCTCTTTCTCTTTCTTCCACCTCCATGTATAGACATCACCACCAAGCGACTGAAGCACTGAACAAAGAGGAGAGCCTGGCTGACGGGCAACCAGCCAGCCTGTAGTGAGAAGAAGCATCTAAGTTTGTAAGGGCATTGAAAGTGTTAAGATCAGTTTAGAATGTGTTTTGCTTTTATTTCATTTGACCAATCTGACTTGTTATGCTTTGACTTATAATCACTTAAAATCTATCTTTCATAGTTAATAAAGGTATTTGTTTATTTTCCACCTGAAGCAGTGTGTTTGGTTTGAAGCATGTCAGAGACTCCCCTTGGGATAACAAGCCTGGTACATATCAATTTCTTTGTTAAATTGATGAACTCATATAAGCTTGCAGCATCCAGCGGGCATAACTGGACAGTGCAAGACGGAGGTTCCTAGGGTTGTGTCTGGGACCAGAGATACTGGCTAGTGTCATTCAGTTGCCAGTAGCTGGGAGTAGCTGAGATGCCAGAGGCTGTGCTTGAACAGCCCGGGAGCGGGGGTTCTCACAGCAGAGCAAGGTAAGGCTGGCTTCCAGAGTCAAGGATTAGAGTGACCCAGCAGATCACCGGTCCAGATAACACCAGAGGGGAATGTCACACATATCTGAAATAAATTTTAAATATGCATTGCAACACCTTAAACTCACCTTAAACTGGTCAGGATTTACAGTGGATAAACTCACTGAGTTTGGCTAAGGGGGGCCTTATTCTGAGCCCACTCATCTCAATGGAAAGACTGTCATTGCCATCACTGAGTTTTGGATTAGGCCCTTAAAGTAAAAACAGCTAAGGAAAGTGATAGTATGCAAAATTCTACAGTTCATAAAGGGGTATTTATCAGACAATTGTGCAACATATGTTCCTGCAAACTTCCATATTTGCACATAGAAATTAATTAAGTGTGCCAGTCCCAGCATGAGGCAGGGTGGGTGCTGCAAAGGATACTAGTTTGATTTCCTGTCCTCAGCTTTTGCTACATTTGAGGAGATGTGACTTTTTCAAAATAAACAAAACACAAATAGATAAAGTGAAAGGTAACTTGCTGAGTCAATTTTATTCTAAATTAAGGCATAGTACTTCAGTTAGTGACTGTCACTATATTGTTAACACATCATTACCACACAGAAGTACCTAGAAAATTGCAAATTCTTACTAAAACTATAGGAAATAACTGATGCCAATACACATAAATGTTGCCTCTTTGTAGTGGGGTGGACACCCCCTCAGGCTTAGAAGGGTTTAATATAGCCCTGGGAGAGGGCTGGGGCAGGGGAGGAGCTGGGCTGATTGGCAAAACAGCCGCAGCGGGGGGGGCATGCCCCAAACAGACCCAGCGGGCCTTATAAAGGCTGTGAGCCAGAGGCCCACAAGAGCACTCTCTCTCTAGCTCTGAGAGGAAGGGACCTGGCTGCAGAGACCTGAATAGAAGACCTAGTTTGGAGCAGGGCTGGGGGAAAGGCCAAGGGAGCGAGGGAGCTCCGGCCTAGGAAAGCCCCAGGCTACAGGCCTGGGGAGGCCTGTTAGGTACTGCGGTTGTAGGGGCAGCCACGGGTAGGCAAAGGCAGCAGGTCCAAACCCAACCTTGCTGGTGATGAGTGGCTCATACTGCAGTCTGCTCCAGGGCATGGGGGCTAGCTGGTGACTGGCAGGAGCCTACGACTGAGGCGAGGTAGGGATAGTGTGTGGGGAGGTTCCCCTGGGAGGGGGAGATCCAGAACTGTGGGGTACTGCCAGGAGGCAGCCCCCAGTGAAAGGGGCATCGGGGTCCTGGGAGGGACATGGGAGCCAGCAGGAAGGCAAGACACCGGCCTGAAGAGGGTGCTCAGGATGCTGGAATGCTAATTCCCAAGGACAACCAGCAGGAGGCGCAGCTGGTGAGTCATTGCCCGGTTACACTCTTTAATGGTAATTTTTGTAGTTTGCTGTGAAGCTGTGCAATGAAATTGGTACACCTTGTGTCTAGACAGTATTTAAACTCCTACTAGAACTTTAAAAAATAGTCTCTCCTCTGCACTTGGAATTTCAGATGTGACACTAGCTTCTGGATTCACTGAAGAGTTGTAAATAACGTACAAAATGAAAACTCATAAGAATGGCCATATTGGGTCAGACCAATGATCCATCTAGCTTATTATCCTGGCTTATGACAGCAGTGATGAACAGAATGGGGCAGTTACTGAGTGATCCATCTTCTGTCATCCAGTCCCAGCTTCTAGCAGTCAGAGATTTAGGGACATCCAGAGCATGGGGCTGTGTCCCTAACAATCTTCTCTAATAGCCATTGATGGCCCCATCCTCTGAACTTATCTAATCTTTTTTTTTTAACCTAGTTACTGGTTTTGGCCTTCACAACATCCCCGGCAATCAGTTCCACAGGTTGACTATGAACTGTTGTGTGAAGAAGTACTTCCTTATGTTAGTTTAAACTTACTGCCTATTATTTCATTGGGAGATTCCTGGTTCTTGTGTTATGCAAAGAGATAAATAATACTTCCCTCTTTGCTTTCTCCATACTGTTCATGATTGTATAGACCGCTACCACATCCCCTCTTAGTTGTCTCTTTTCTAAGCTGAACAGTCCTAGCCTTTTTAATATCTCCTCTGATGGAAGCTGATCCATACCCCTAATTATTTTTATTGCCTTTCTCTGTACCTTTTCCAGTTTATTTTTTGAGATGGGCAACCAGAATTGAATGCAGTATTCAAGATGAGTGCACCATGAATTTAGATAGTGGCATTATCATCTGTATTATCTGTCCTAGGGGTTCTCAAACTGCGGTTCAGGAGCCCTTAGGGGGTCATGAGGTTATTACATGGGGGGGTCGCGAGCTGTCAGCCTCCACCCCAACCCCGCTCTGCATCCAGCATGTATAATGGTGTTAAATATATAAAAAAGTGTTTTTAATTTATAAGGGGGGTCACACTCAGAGGCTTGCTATTTGAAGGGGATCATCAGTACAAAAGTTTGAGAACCACTGATCTATTCTTTTCCCTATGGTTCTTAACATTCTGTAAACATTTTTTAACTACTGGTGCACATTGAGCAATGTTTTCAGAGAACTATCTATGGTAACTCCAAGATCTTTCTTGAGAAGTAACAGTTAAATTGAATATATAGTTGTGATTACGTTTTCTAGTATGCATTACTTTTCACTTATTAACATTGAATTTCATCTGCCATTTGTTGCCTACTCACACAGTTTTGTGAGATCCCTTTGTAACTCTTCACAGTCTGCTTTGGACTTAACTATCTTGAGTAATTTAGCATTGTCTGTAAACTTTGCCATTTCACTGTTTACCCCCTTTTCCAGAGCATTTATGAATATACTGAACAGCACTGGTCCCAGTACAGTTCTTTGGGAGACCCAACTATACCTTTTTCCACTGTGAAAACTGACCATTTATTCCTAGGACTTATTTCCTGTTGTTCAACTAGTTTCTGATCCAAGAGTGGACCATCCTTTTTGCCCCATAACTGGTTACTTTGCTTAAGAGACTTTGCTGTGGGGCCTTGTCAGAGGCTTTCTAAAAGTCCAAGTATACTATATCCTTGTCCACGTGTTTGCTGACCTCCTCAAAGAATTCTAATATATTGGTGAGACATGGTTTCCCTTTACTAAAACCATATTGACTCTTCCCCAACACATCATATTCATCTAATATTCTGATAATTCTGTTCTTTACTATAATTTCAACCAATCTGTCTGGTACTAAAGTTAGGCTTACTGGCCTGTAACTGCTAGCATCAGTTCTAGAGCCTTTTTTTTTTAAAAAAAATTGGTATTACATTAGCTACCCTAATTTAGTCATCTGGTACAGAAGCTGATATAAGTGATTGGTTACATATCAATTAGTAGTTCTGCAATTTCATATTTAAGTTCCTTCAGAACTCTTGGTTGAAGACCATCTGGTTCTAGTGACTTACTACTGTTTAATTTATCAGTTTGTTCCAAACCCACCTCCTATTGACACCTCAGTCTGGGGCAATTTGTCACTTAAAAAGAATGGTTGAGGTGTGTGAATCTCCCTTACCACCTCTGCAGTGAAGATCCTGCAAAGAATTCATTTAGCTTCTCTGCAACGTCCTTGTCTTCCTTGGGTGCTCTTTTAACACCTTGCTCGTCCAGTGCCCCACTGATCATTTGGCACCTGCTTCTGATGTGTTTTAAAAAAACATTACTGCTAGTTTTTGTGGGTTTTGCTAGTTGCTCTTCAGATTCTTTTTTGGCCTGCCTAATTATACTTTTGCACTTGATTTGCCAAACTTTATTTTCCTCACTAAGATTTGACTTCCAATTTTAAATTATGTCTTTTTGCCTCTAATTGCCTCTTTTACTCTGTTTAGCCATGTGACATTTTTGGTCCGCTTAATTGTTTTTATTTGGGGTATACATTGAGTTTGAGCTTCTACTATGGTGTTTTAAAATAGTTTCCATGTATTTGCAGGCATTTCACTCATGCGTGTTACTTTTAATTTCCATTTAACTAGCTTCCTCATTTTTTGTGTAGTTTCTCACTTTGAAGTTAAATGCTACTGTGGTGGGTTTCTTTCATATTTTCTCCCCTAAAAGGATGTCAAATTTAATTACATTATGGTTGCTATGACTGAGCAGTTCAGCTATAGTCACCTTTTTGGACCAGATCCTGTGCTCTACATCAGACTAAATCAAGATTTGCCTCTCCCCTTGTGGTTTCCAGGACTAACTGCTCCAAGAAGCAGTCATTAATGGTGTCTACAAATTTTATCACTGCATGCCATTCTGAAATGACACATACCCGGTGAATATGGGGATAGTTGAAATCCCACATTATTACTGGGTTTTCTGATTTCCTAGCCTCTTTAACCTCCCTGAGGATTTCACACGCACCATCCTGGTCAAGTGGTCAGTAGTATATCCCTACTACTCAAATTCTCTTAAAATTCAAGCATGGAATTTCTATCCATTGTCAAACTTATGGCACAATTTTACTCAGTTAAGATTTCTACTATATTTGACTCTGTTTTCTTTCAAATATAGTGCTGCTCCATGACCAGCACAATAGACACTGTCATTCCTATATATTTTGTAACATGGTGTTATGTCCCACTGATTATCATCGTTCCACCAAGTTCCTGTGATGCCTATTATATCAGAATTGGGGCCTGATCTGAGCCGTACACCAGGGTTTACCTTGGAAGGTAGCTTTTATACAGCTCTGTCACTTTTACCTGGCATAAAGGGGCTTCAGGGAAGTAAGAATCTCTCTCTCTCTCTGTGTCATGCTCTTCAAAGTTGTTTTAAGGCATATGTGAGAAGCAAATTTTACGTTATACAGACACAACAGCCACAATACAGCCAACAAGAGCTTATGTGCTGTAATACATATTGTAATAAGTTGTTTGTCCTAAACAGGTCATTTTCTGGATTTTCTTACTATGTGTGCTTCTTCAAAATGTCCCTGAGGAATTTGTGAACAAGCAATGAGACATTGCCCTATAATTAGGGCCCTACCAAATTCATGGTCCGTTTTGGTCAATTTCATGGTCATAGGATTTAAAAAATCGTAAATTTCATGATTTCAGTTATTTAAATCTGAAATTTCAGTGTTGTAATTGTAGAGATCCTGACCCAAAAAGGAGTTGTGGGTGGGGAGGTCGCAAAGTTATTGTAGGGGGGCTTGCGGTACCGCTACCCTTACTTCTGCACTGCTGAAATCTGAAATCAGCACTGAAGGCACAGCTTCCGCCAGCAGCCAGGACCAGCTCTAGGCACCAGCAAATCAAGCACGTGCTTGAGACAGCATAATTACAGGGCATTCTGGCCATCCTTTTTTTTTTTTTTTTTTTGCTTGGGCAGTTGCACTTCTCAGAGCTTGGGGCAGCAAAAAACCTAGAGCTGGCCCTGCCAGCAGCTGCACAGCAGTAAGGATGGCAGGGTATGGTATTGCCACCCTTACTTCTGTGCTGCTACCTGCAGAGCTGGGCCCTCAGTCAGCAACCAGCACTCTCCATCCACCCAGCTCTGAAGGCAGCAGTGCAGAAGAAAGGGTGGCATGGTATGATTTTGCCACCCTGACTTCTGTGCTGCTGCTGACAGGCTGCTGCCTTCAGAGCTCGGCACCTGGCCAACAGCTGCCGCTCTCTGGCCACCCAGCTCTGAAGGCAATAAGAAGTAAGGGTGGCAATACCATGAGCCCCCTGCAACTCCCTTTTGGGTCAAGACCCCCCCAATTTGAGAAATGCTGGTCTCCCCTGTGAAATCTGTATAGTATAGGGGAAAAGCACACAAAACCAGATTTCATGGGAGGAGACCAGATTTCACAATCCGTGATGCATGGCCATGAATTTGGTAAGGCCCTACCTATAATGTGTGTCAAATTCTGCTCTTATACGTGTGTGTGTGGTTTTCTTTGACTTCTAAAGACAGATTTTAACCTCTTAGTGTGTTTATAAATTGGGCCTGGTTCCTGTCTAACTTTATACACTGTAAGTAGCCCCATTGACTTTAAGTTAAGTATGTGTGCAGGTGTGTTCAGGATAGGGGCCTTAATAAGAAATACAATGGGCATGTTTTCTTTGTTATACGTTTCCTTCCATATACAGATCCAGTTTGTGTGCCAGAAATGTACAAATCCTTTTCAATGCTGTTTTCTTAGCCAAATTGTTCATAAAACCTTTTATATTAGTGGTTACTGATAATAAAATCAGTCCTATGCCTGAAGAAATTACAGGAACAATTTTCAGTTATGTAGGCACTCAGGAGCCTGAGTGTCATTGAAAGTCAAAGGCAGAGAGAGACTGATGGCTCATCTACACAGAAACCCAGTATATGGCAAGCCAGGATGGAAAGCTATAGTGCACTAGCCTTCTACACAATAATTGGCTGTGTGATCCTGCCTGCTGTGCATAAGTTCTGTAGGGCATTTTGACATATATCTGTTTGAAACAGCTGTAAGTCAACAATGTGAAGCAGTTCCAAAAAAATATAGTGGTTTATATTAACAGGCGTGTCATATGTAAGACTCAGGCAGTAAATTGTCCAACTCTATTTGGCACTGGTGAGGCCTCAACTGGAGTACTGTGTCCAATACTAGATGCCACCCTTTGAGGAAAATGTGAACAAATTGAAGAGAGTCCAGAGAAGAGCAATTCAAATGATCAAAGGTTCAGAAAACCTGACCTTTATGGCCAGGTTAAAAAAATCTGGGCAGGTTTAGTCTTGAGAAAAGAAGAGTTGGCAGGGGAGAACCCGCGAACAGTCTTCAAATATATTAAGGGCTGTTATAAAGACAACTATGATTTGTTTTCCATGTCCACTGAAGAAGGACAAAGTAATGGGCTTAATGTGCAGCAAGGGAGATTTAGGTTAGATATTAGGGAAAACTTTCTAACTATAAGGATAGTTAAGCCTCTCTCCAAAGAAGGGTATGAACTCCCATTAAGAACTGTGTGGTGGGGCAGTGACCCACCCGCATGCCAGATTGGGCTACAACAGGCCAAAGCAGCTGCCAATCAGGGCTAGGCTAGGCCCTATATAAAGGTTGCCCAGGAAGGGAGCAGGCAGTCTCTCTCAGGCCTTCAGAGGGTGAAGGTCTGTCTCCTGCATGAGGAGACTAGCACCAGGGACAGTGCAGTTCTGGGTAGGCCGGGGGGAGTAGAAGGGAACTCCCACCTGGTACCTGCCAGGCTGCGGGCCCTGAGAAAAAGCCCCTACCCAGTGCAAAGGGGCTGAAGGGGAAATGGCCCAGGGAGAGAGATGAACAAAGGGAGAGAATGACGACAGGCAGGAAGGAAGGCTGCTGCCAAAAGGTCCCTGGGTCAGGACCCGGAGTAGAGGGCAGGCCTGGGTCCCCACCCTTCCCCCTTGC
This sequence comes from Natator depressus, assembly GCF_965152275.1. NCBI lineage: Eukaryota > Metazoa > Chordata > Testudines > Cheloniidae > Natator > Natator depressus. The sequence goes on along the minus strand of NC_134237.1, from coordinate 68,098,828 downwards.
ACTTCTACCTGGCCATTAGGAGTGGCCACCACGGACTGCACCAGACCCCTGCTAAAAGGAGTTAGACTTTGGGGGTGTGCTTGGCCCTTGTGGCTGGGGCAAAGAGAAGGACTGCCGATAACACCAAACCCCCAGAAGGGGGTGAGACCAGAGCAGTAAGCACTGCAGGAGGCCAGTGTCCTGAAGAGGATGCTGGGAGCAACGCGGGTCCAGACACCAATCTAGGGCGAAAGACGGATGGGACACCACTGGCAGAGGGCACTCCACATGAACTGAGCTAATTCCCAGAGTGAACAGCAGGAAGTGCTGTGGTGGTGAGTCCCGGCCCTGTCACAAACTGTTTAAAGAACAGTTTGGACAAACACCTGTCAGGGATGGTCTAGGTTTATTTGATCCTGCCTCAGCAAAGGGTTTAGATTTGATGACTTCTTGAGGTCCCTTCCAGCCCTACATTTCTATGCTTTTGTGATACTGTGGAACTTTTAGCATGCGGTAGCAAGGTCCACATGTTGACTTAGTGCATGGCAGGCTATTGTATTATCCGTTCATAACCTGGCTTACTGCACACTGGGTCTCTGAGTAGAGATGCACTAAGGGCCAAATTTTTAAAAGTAGTTAGGCACTTAGCAGGATTTTCAAAAGAATCCTGATGCTTAAAACTCATTGATTTCAATACGTGTTAGGTGCTTAGATGCTTTTGAAAATCCCAATCGACACCTTGATACCTTTAAAGATTTAGCCCTAAGTTACATGTCATGCTGAAGGATGGAACTGAACCCTTGTCTCCCAAGTCCCTTGTCTCCAGTCCCCACTGGATCTTTCTTTTGCCATCTGCTTTCGTTCTGTCTTTCTTAAAACAAAGAGTAACCAGGTGTGGGATGGTGGAGCTCCTACCCAGCTCCAAACATAAACTACATACTCTTTGTAGAGTCAACAGACATTCTTCCTGAAGCCTGACCTTATTAACAAAAAGGTAATTCCAAAATAATACTAGATGAAACCCCAGTCTAAGAGTTCTAATCAGGCTTGGCTGCTCATAGGGTTCCTTTTCTACGGAGCTATGTGTCACAGACCCTTCCTTCCTCTACTGGTGAGCTAGTAGTGGGCTTTCAATTCAGGGTGAAGTATAATGAGCCACACCTGTTCCACTGAATCCGTAGCAGAGATGGATGAAGAATGCAGAATATTTTGTGCAAACAAATTTTCATCACAATTTCAGAAATTCCAGTGTTTTCTACCAGCTCTACTCCTCAGAAGTTTACTTGCAGATCTCTGCAAGATTCCAACACTTGTGAACAGGGCAGGACAAGGACAACAATATTATTATTGTTTGTTTGCATTATTGCAACTAGGAGTTCCAGTCATGGATCAAGACCCCATTGTGTTTGGTGCTGTAGAAATACAGAACAAAAAGTCCCAAAGAGCTTACAAAGAATGGAATCTTACCATCCTGTTAAACCCACAAAAGAAAAGACGAGGAAGAATATAATGTGTACTAGTTACAGGGGAAGCTGACTAACAGGAATGATCCTCTCTGCTATTAAGAGAATACAGTGAAAATGCAAATGTTTTATAATCTTGTTAGTTGAGAGACAGACTGATATATACAAGGGGGTTGAGAAGAAATTGCCTTAGACTGCAATTACACATTTAAACAATAATTTTATACCACCTGGTTTTGTGATAAAAAGTCAATAGTTGAGAAATAGAAAAACAAAAGGCATACAATACAACAAAACACAGTACTTACACGAGCCTATTACTATGTATATCATTAGCTGCTCCCTCCAACAGTGAGAGCAAACCAAAGGGCATTCTGAAGACCTCTCCCGATTTCAAAGAATTCGCTCTGAGTCCTAATACCCATTTTACATCCATTAGCTTTTTACTTTTCTCAGTATGTCCTTTAAATTAGCAATCTCAGTAGATACTTGCTGGCTTGTAGATAGACTTGCTCTGGGTATTTCTGTTTCTTAAACTCCTAGCTTGGTTGGTAAATGGTGTATACTTTTGCTTTGTCCAAGGAACTTCTTAAAACTACTAGGGATAGGAAATAAAGGTATACACCAGGTATTTCAGCTTTCTAGGGATGTGTAACACTTTTTTCCTTTACTGTCTATATTCATGAGACATCAGACTTTAAAACTGCATAATTATAATAACATTTTGTTTTCAAATTCCTCCTTTTCTGTTCTGAGCAGTTTCAGTGTCTGCTATACTGAGAAATATTAAAACTAGATCCAATGCTGTATACCACCTGAAAGCTGAGAATCCCATTTATCAGCTGATATTGAGCTTACACATCATATTTCAGTTCTTTGTGAGAAGGTATTGGCTTTGAACATCATGCTAAAAATGAAATGTGGGGAGATTCAAAGGCAAAAAAAGATAGGAATCATAATGACCTGATTTAAGTGTGGGTATCATCTAACTTAGTCCATTTTCTCAATAGTTTTGTTATTCCATGGTAACAATAGAAAAATTAAGTATGAATTTGTTCCTCACATGATTCTCTCTCCCAGCAAAATCAGAATGGTTTATTGAGTTCCAGACTGCTGCTAAAGCCCCTACCCAGTATTTAGGGTATACCTGGAGAAGGAAAGGGAGGGAGCTTGAATTGCTGTGGAGGGAACATGAAAGTGGGGAGGGAGGCTAAGAAGTTGGGAATAAGGAAAAGAAATGGGGCCCCCTTCCTGCTGACTCCTGGATGTCAAAACTCCACCAACACATAGTCAGGTGCCAGGGTGTTGCCATTCAATAAGCAGGGAACTTTCCATGCTGTATTGGAGTGGTCTTTTGTCTTTCTGAAAGTGGATTATAATGAAGTATAAATTTCTCTTCAATTTACTCTGTTGAACAAATTATCATCTGTTGGTAAATAGTGGTAAAATGAGTCCAGTAATTTTGTATAAAATCCTTGAGTATATTGTGTAACTAATTTCAGTTTTCTTTTGTTTAAACCTTCACTAATTTGTTCTGTCATTTTCATATTCTGGTTTGGTAACTCTTAGAGAAACTTGTAAACATAGGTCTGTTTGCGGTCCGTGATCTGTGAGCATAACTCTCATTGATTAAAATGAGAGCTCCACTGAGAACTGAGGGCATGTATGTTCCTTACTGTCATTCCCACATTAAATTCTCAATGAAGAGCAATCCTAAAATATGTCAATCATACTGCATTGCTAGAAACAGTCTCATTACTGTAAACACAGAGGGTTTGTGATCTTGAAGCAAAGTTGCTATAATTATAAGTTTTTTTTAAAAACAGCCTTTGCACTCCATTAGTTTGATAACAAGATTTTAAAGGTGCCCTTTAATTAAAATGTTTAAAATATATTACTAGGTAACATCTGTTTTTAATTGTAAGTGATATAGAAATGAAAAATTCAGGCCGGAGACCATGCACAGTAGGTGAATCATATTTTAAAGACATAGAATGTTTTAATTACTTCTCAGCTGCTATTGTGGTTTTCAGTTATCACTAGGGGGCACTCTTCTCCTAAATACATTAGGAAATGGGCTTATGGCGGCAAGAATTCTGAAACAGGTTGTCTCACTGAGAATTTAAGTACATGTGCATGTGTACGCTGTAAAAAAACCAACCCCCCCCCCAAAAACATTGTTTCTAGAAGTAAGCGTTAAATGGTAAAATCTGAAAATTAATTTGTCAATGGACACTTTGGTGAATGTATGAATCTTTGGATTTATTCTTTGAGTTCACTTATAATTGTGTTTTGAATGTCTGCCTTCTCTTTAAAGAAAGGATGAATGTTTCTTCTGAGAAACTGGGAACGTTAATGTATTCTCCTTCATTTCTTGTCTGTGCATGAAGATTATTATGAAATATCTTAGCCCTTATTAGAATTCAATAGATGTGCTCCTAAGACTGTCATGTTCTTAATCTTCTTTGTCAGCTTGTAATCATTAAGTTAACATCAGTTAATCCTTCCCTTGACTTCTGTATTATACATTTCTTCAGAAGTACATGGATAATTTAATACTCTTTGAGTTAAAGACAGAAAAAAGCATCCGATAAGTGTTCAATGTTAACTGTGTTGTTTATATTTCCTCAGTCCTTTACCAAAAAGCATATCTGGATTTGCTGTAAGTACTTTAGAAAGTAGAAAAATATGGAGGAAAGAAAAATATAATTACATTTCCAGTCACATAAAGTTTTGCCATTTGCTAAATGTGAGTAGTTCCAGTTAGGATTAAGGGGGAAAATTACAGTTTAACTTTCTCTACAATCTGGAAAACTGGACACAATGGGCCAAATTCTGCTTTGACTACATCACTGTCAGTTGATAAATATAAGGTCAGGCTTGACAAAGCCCTGGCTGGCATGATTTAGTTGGGGATTGGTCCTGCTTTGAGCAGGGGGTTGGACTAGATGACCTCCTGAGGTCCCTTCCAACCCTGATATTCTATGATTTAAAGTAAATCCTCTTTGTTTCAGTAGTTACTTTTGAATTTACACTAGCATAACTTTAGAGCAGAATTCAGCCCAATGTCACTTCAATGAAAGTGGTCCTAATTAAAATGACAGTAGAATTTTCCAACTATTTATAACTGATGCCAGTCCTATAACTGGCTCCATACAGACCTGCATGGGGTCTGATTGAAGTTAATGGGGCTCTGCACAAGCAGGGGAGTCTGCCTGTGTGTGGCCAATTGCAAAATCATGGTCATAGTCTTTTAAAAGCATGGGGGGAAAAAAACATTAAAACTGGGTTTGCAGGTGTTATTAAAACAACATTTTAAATGGCCAAACAGGGCAGGAAGAAGGCACAAACCCTAAAATTGCCTTTAAGGAAAAAACATATAAATTGTATCCTCTATATTTGTCTGATATTCTTTTATGGCCCATCACTGTAATATATGAATCCCGGAGTTACAATCAAGCAGAATCAGAGATCCAAATATAAAATCAAGCCTTCGGTGATATAATGCACATTTGTGACGCATTATGAATGACTGGTGTCTAAACCAATGCATGATTTTCCAGTGATCCATAATATTTTATATGATTATCATTTTGATTCTGTCATCTTAATCTCATGTAACATTTTCAAAACATTGTGTGAGAGAAGACATCACAATGGAAATTTCTCATACAAAATGTTGTCATATATTAGTTACATGCAAGTTAGTGAATAGTTCAGTCTGTTTTGATTATAACAGTCTAATTAGGACATGAAAACAAAATATTTTCATCTGAATCTATTTTATCTGAAGGTGATAAAACTTGTAGTCTTTCTAATGTGTTTTGGAAGTTAGTTACAGTTGTGCTCCAGCTTCTAAGAAAGCTTTGACCCCTGTGTTCATGGCACACTAGCGGTTGACAGATCCTTTATTCTGATGAGATGTAGTTGTGAGTGATGATGGTCCCACAGAGATAGGTGATTACACAGATAACCTAGGTCAGTCATGTGGAGGGATCAAAATATAGAATTTTGTTTTCAGCTCCCTGAGGAGCCAATGCAGAGAGGGTGCACTGAGTTGATGTGCTCTCACCAGCTGTCTTTCTGACACAGGGAAATGCTACTTTCTAAACTAGAGTATTTTGTACATTGTTTTGTTTTTAGGTTTGGCAGCTTCATTACTAAGTATAACAAATTGCAAATAGCCAAACTATATCCTGAGTAGAGTGGGCACAGTGTTCTGACCAGCCACAGATTGAAGACAAGAGTGTTTTACAAACTGTAGCTATGGACCAGCATTGACAATTGGAAAGCAGGCACCTTCAGAGGAGGGTAATGTCATGGATGAGTGCATCAAAGCTCTTTCAACAACATAACTTCTATTTTGCCTGGTAGTTAATGAATTTTGCCTGGTAGTTAATGAATTGCCTGGAATAGCCACCTATTTTTCATCTAAATTCTAACAACGCAGGTAGCATTTGATGTTAAAAACATGGTGAGCTTGGTGACATCCACATACTGCTGATATTTGAGTCTGTGCTGTTGCATGATCTCCTTCTACAGCTTGCAACTCCGCAGGTGAAGGAGTAGTTGCCCATCATAACTGTCTGTCAAACAGGAAGGATTGGAGTCATCTCAGATGGGACAGGAGTATTTGGTAGTCAGCAGCATAAGTGCCCCAGAGAGATCGAGCAAAATGAGGTTACATGCATGGATGCTCCTCTAGAAGAAGAGGTCTTCTGTCAGTGTAACCAATATTGCCTCTGTTCCATGGCCTGACTGAGAGGACTCCAGATGACACTTTGATAGCTTCTTGAGCCATCTGCTCAAAAATGAGAGGCTGGATAGTATTTTGAAAGACCAGTACCATTTATTTTTTCCCTAAGTATTTGTGGAATGATTGTATGCTATCGTGGGTGGTACAATTCCCCCTTTGAAGGAGGTGTTGACAGTTTGTTAGCTGGGGACTCCTTTATGCTTTCAACTGTCGCCCTAGCCATCAAGGGTATGGATCAGAGTAGCAAATGTCGATTAAATTTACTGTTACTGCTTATAGGATTTTTTGTTGTATGAGGGAGCCAAATTGTTGGGGGTACAGTTTTTTTTATCAATTCTGTCCTTCAGTGTTGTTTTTTTGGAGAGACTATCCTAGAAACAAGAGGTCATCTCTGAGAGGCAGGCTCACTCCTTACAGTGGTTTATGGGGCTGAATGCCTCCATTCCAGTCTAACAAAATAATTTGTGGTTTGGCATAATTCTTTGAGGTATGAATGTGCATCACTGCACAATAATAATCCGCTGACCTCTTCCTCAGCCAATGGTGGTCTCACAAGAATTCCTTCTGCTGACTTCTGTCTGTCTGTCCAAGTTTCTGGGCACTGATTCTGACACTCTATAAAAGCAAAAAGATTTGCTTCCAACAGCACAGCAAAATGTCAGATTACGTTTAGTAACTCCAAAGATTTGCAGTAGCTCTTAAAGGATTTTTGGTGCATGGTTTTTCAGAGTGGAAGGGCAAATTCTTTCTCAATTGTCTGGTGTTTACCTTGATGACACCAAGAAGAAGCTCAGAAAAACATGTACTAGAATAAGGTCGTAGATAGGGCTGGCCAGAAAACCAGAACTTTGTTCCCCCCAAAATCAAGGTTTTAAATTTTTAGAGTCCTTCTCCTTTCTCTCCACCCTCCCCCGCTGTGTGTGAAATTTTGAGATCAAGGAAGAGACCAGACTAGACAGTAGCCCAGAGTTCAGGGTACTCACCTGTCACGTGGGAGATTGAGGTTCACGTCTATGCCCTGCCTGATTTACAGCAGGGACTTGAAGCTGGGTCTCCCATATCCTACAGAAGCACCCTAACCACTAGTCTATTGGTTATTCTAGGGCAGATTTTACTCAAAATTCCACCCTGGACCTGAGAACAATTTTTGCTGAATCCACATTTTCTGATAAATCATTTTGTTTAAAAATTCCCAACCAACTGTAGTCATAAATCATTATTACTATAATGTGCACTACAGTGCTGGAGGGGTGGTCTGCATGGAAACTATTGTATTATTTACAGGAGTGTACAGTTACTGTGGTAAAATGATGAATTATAGTAATTTACCATAGTAGTCTGCAGAAAATTTAGTATTATTTACTAGAAAGTTCAAACAAATGAGGGCCAGGATTTTCAAAAATTAAAATTTAGTATGGTAAACTATTTCCTCTATTGACTTACTATCATTTGACTACAGTAAATGTGTATTGGGCACTCAGTTCTTTAAGGCCATGTATTTAGGTGTCTTAATATGGGTTTAGGAACATAATGTAGGCAACCATTTTTTGAAAATCGTGATGATAGCCTTTACAAATAGAGACAAAAGTCTACAATGAGTCCACACAGGTAGATGCCTGCACTCACATTGTGCCCCACTGACTTAAATAGGGCTCTGGGCAGGCAAGTGTCTGACTGTGTGGAACGATTTGTGAGCTCTAGCCCACAGTGTAACAATTACTATAATTTATTGTGCTACTATAGTCACTAGTCCATTGAAGCAGTATCCACGATCAGTGCTATGTTTTCCAGAGAATTGACTGGACTAGACATACTATCTCTTAAGTGGAGAAGGTCAAGGTATAGTTTGACTATTCCAATTAGGCCTAGCTAGATTAAAATCCCTAAATTTAAACACTGCCAAAGCTTAGATTAGAGTGACCAGACAGCAAATATGAAAAATCAGGAGCCTATATAAGAAAAAGACCCAAAAATCAGGACTGTCCCAATAAAATAAGGACAGCTGGTTACCCTAGCTTAGATCCACCAGTTGTACAAAAATAAAAAAAAACACATACTGAGTAATTTATATTTTTTGTCTTCGTGATATGCATATGAAAGATTTTCAACCTAAGACCAAGGATCTTCAAAAGGGCAGAATCTGGATGTAAGGGCTGGTATGGTTTTGAATCATTTAAGTAAAATTAAATTAGGACACATTTATTCTGAAATGAAAGTATCCATCGAAAGACCTGTGTCAAACCCAACTGTATACAGTCTGATTAAATGTCCTATAGAAAAGACCTGCAACTTTAACTTACCCCCCGCAAAACACACAGGTTTACCAAACTAACCACTCCCAAAACTATAAGCTGTGGATATTTGATGTAGTAGTAGGTTGTGTTAGGAGGAGCTTGTTTGGTTAAAAGCGTGGATGGAAAACTGGAGTCCATGGGGGGTAGAATTAAGGTTGTAATGCATTGTCAGTGGTGTATGGTAGCTGTGGAAATGGTGTCCTGGGCTATTTCACCCACATCACCCTGAGGAGAAGCCAGAGTTCTGTGAAGGGGGAGCAAGTCTCAAACATATATAGACCGTTGTTTAGAGCTGAACCAAAATCAGAATTTCTATCTTGCAGAAAATTCCAATATTTTGACATTTGTTTTCACCCAAATTGAGAAGAAAAGTTTAAATCTCAAAACTTTTCACAGAATGAAAAATTCCAAAAAAAAAATGGATTCAGAAATTTAATTTTGAAATTTTCAATTAAAATATTTTGATGTTCTCAAATCTAAAGCTCTACTTTCAGTTGAATAGACGGTAAATGTTTCATTTCAGGTCAGTTTGACATAAAGCTGTGTCCACCAGGACTGCCATGATGCACCACTGTAATTGTAGTTTGAGTGCCTTGTGTCCACATTCTCCCCTATGGGAGACTGGACTATACCTCCCATGATGCACCACAGTTCTAGGTCTCCCATGATGCACTGTGATAGCTTGGCTTGAAAGGAGATGGTGGTTCATCATGGAAGATGTAGTCTACCAGGGGCCTGGCCCACAGGAGAGAATACAGGCCTGAGTCACCTGAAGTACAACTCCTATGAAGTACTGCAGCTGCTCAAGTGGATGCAGAATGTCAGACTCATCCAAAATGTAACATTTTAATTCAAGAACTAGGGGCCACCACATTAAATTAATAGGCAGCAGGTTTAAAGCAAACAAATGAAGTATTTTTCATGCAATGCACAGTCAACCTGTGGAACTCCTTGTCAGAGGATCTTGTGGAGGCCAAGACTATAACAGGGTTCAAAAAGAACTAGATAAATCCATGGAGTATAGGTCCATCAATGGCTATTAGCCAGGATGGGCAGGGATAGTGTCTCTAGCCTCTGTTTGCCAGAAGCTGGGGATGGGTGACGGGATGGATCACTTGATATTTACCTGTTCTGTTCATTCCCTCTGGTGCCTCTGGCATTGGCCACTGTCGGAAGACAGAATACTGGGCTAGATGGACCTTTGGTCTGACCCAGTATGGCCATTCTTATGTTCTTATTTTGACACACTGAACTGCTTCAGTTCAGGTTGACCTGAAATGAAATTAAATGTTTAGTTTAGATTTTTTTCCAATGGAAAATCAGAAAATATTAGAAAAACTGACATTTTCCCATAGAAAAACTTTGATTTTGAAGAAAACACCTGTTCCATTCAAATGTTTTGAATCTTGACCCCACCCGCCGCCTGCACCTTTGGGAAGAGAATTTCCAACCAGCTTTACTGATGTCTCTATTAGATGATGGTTTTTCTGGGTCTGTATGGCATTCTGTTTTGACATGCTATCTGGTTTGTTTCTCTTTGCTTTGGTTCTTTTCCTCTGAATTTTCTTGCAACATAAAATTATGAACAGATGCAAAATATTATCTTGTTATATGATTATTATTTGTTTGTACTCTGGTATTGCCCAGGTGCCCTGTGATGGAATACACCCCTGTATTCACACCCTAAACACTGTTGTAGTAATCTTTGTACAAAGTATACCTTTGTAAGATATCATTTAGATTCATAGATATTAAGGTCAGAAGGGACCATAATGATCATCTAGTGTGACCTCCTGCACAATGCAGGGCACAGAATCTCACCCACCCACTCCTGCAAAAAACCTCTCACCTATGTCTGAGCTATTGAAGTCCTTAAATCGTAGTTTAAAGACTTCAAGGAGCAGAGAATCCTCCACCAAGTGACCCGTGCCCCATGCTACAGAGGCAGGCGAAAAACCTCCAGGGTCTCTTCCAATCTGCCCTGGAGGAAAATTCCTTCCCGATGCCAAATATGGTGATCAGCTGAACCCTGAGCTTATGGGCAAGATTCACCAGCCAGATACCCAGGAAAGAATTCTCTGTAGTAACTCAGATCCCACCCCATCTAACATCCCATAATTTGAAAACTCATAATTTGCTGATCAGTGTTATCCTGGTAATTATGTGGCAACATTGTATGTAAAGTTATAAGATGCCCCTGTATGAGGTTAACACATGTTCTAAACATCACAGCCATGCTGAGGCAGAGGTCAGATCTCTCCTAAACAAAGGAAGGAATGTGTGCTTGCCTTGATTAGCATTTAAGCTGTAAACAGAGTCATCATGCAGGAAGGGAAAACAAACAAGTTCAAACAAGGGAGGGGGGGAACCACAGCAGGGAATATCCTTCCACACAGACTTTGTCTCCTGAGTTTCAGCTGGAAATGTTTTTTCAAGCGGGAGACTGAACTATAACAAGGAGGGACAAATGCCAAAAGATCCCCCCCACCTTTCTCTCCCTGCCCACCTCATTCTCCACATCTGAGAAGACAAAAGGAAACAGCCATTAGTCTCTGGGAGAGGGGTCCTGAGCTGACAGTTTGGCCAGTAATCTGCTGGAGCATGTGGTGAGAAAGTTTGCTTTGCAACTAAGATCGTTTCTGAAGTAGATATTAGTAAGCATTTTATTTTTTTTTCTTGTAACCATTTCTGATTTTTATGCCTCATTACTTATACTCAAAATCTGCCTCTTCATAGCTAATAAATTTGTTTTACTGTTTTATATAATCAGGTGTGTTTAAGTTGAAGTGTCTGGGTAACTATTTAAGGTAATATGGCATATTATTCCCTTAAAGGAATAAGAAATTTAATATATTTGTATTGTCCAGAAGAGGCTGGGCAGTCCAGGACACACAATCCTGGGGGAATATCTGGGCCTGGGAGTATGTTGGGGTCACTCTGTAGAATAACTGAGGCTGGTAGAGCCAGGATGTAGCTGACAGGCTGTAGTTACACAGAGACACTCAGGGTGTGGCTTGAAAGGCTGTTTATGAGCAGCTCAGGTGGAAGCTATGACAACAAGGCATTGTAAGGCACCCAAGGTTGCAGAACAGGGGAGATATAGCCCTCCACTAGTCTGGATTGTGCCCCAGTGTGTCACAGGCCCAAACAGAGTCAGGTGTCCATAGTACTAGGCATTGTACAGACAGAGTGAAAGGCTGTTCCTGCCTTGAAAAGAACTTATCTAAGGACTGTGTACACAAGGACATTTTACCAGTTACAGTGATACAATGAGCCCATTGTGTGGGCACTCTTATTTCAATATAAAAGGGGTTTTTAAAAACCCCTTATGTACCATAAACTATGCACACACAAAAAGATACTTTTATGGTGGAATAAGTGTGCATGTGGGGAATTAAACCTGTATAACTTTATTTGTTTGCATTTATAACTTATACTGAAGAAATTTCCATGTATCAAGGCCTAATTACACAAGACAATAAGAAACAAAGATAAAAACTAATAGGTTCACAGCATAACCATGACAGGTCAGAACTACACTACTTAATCATATTTGCCTCCCCCATTCTTTAAATCCACCCCCCCAATCCATGTGCCACAGTCAAAGTGCCCACCATGTACTCTATAGAAAAAGCTTCAAGCTTAGTCTGGAGGAAAATGGATGAAAGTTCAAACAAGCCAAAATGTATAAAATCCTGCTCCCGGCAGCTCTATCTACTTCAGTGGAAGGGAGATACAGCTTCCCGTGGGTTCCCCAGAAAGAGCTGGGAGCACCCCACATGGCCAGTCCCTGCCCCTCACATGATTATTATTTATTAATTATTTGTATTGCAGAAGTACCTAAGACCCTGTTGTGCTAGGTGTTGCACAAACACCAATGGAAGAGATTGTCTGTGCCCCAGAGATCTTACAATTGAAGTATCAGACAAGAGACAACAGAAGGCTACAGACACACTAGTAGGGGAGAACAAGGAAATAATGAGAAGATATTGGTCAATGCGATAGGCTTTGTTCTCAGCACACCAGAAGCCTAACGCTTTTGTAACGCTTTGTAATTATTAGCACTTTTCTTACAATAAAATTATTTCATAAAGATAATACATGAGTAGATTTTAAAATACAGTACAATCAATGCAGGGAACAGAAGGGAGTGAGATAAAGAAGGAAAGAAGAAAGCTGAAAGTAGAAGAGAATTTGGAGCCTGGTATATAGGAAATCATGAAAGATCTGAGTGACAGGGTGGGAGGATTGGAAGGGAGCAAATTCTGCAATACAGCAAGTGATAGAGAGTGCTCAGAAAGTGACCAGTGATTGCTAAGTGATTAGTTTTACATGCAGATCAGCTACAGGACTGGGTTAATTAAATGTTTAGACTCACAGAAAACCTCACATATCAATTTTTGGAAATAAATGTGTGGAGCTGTGTTCAGAATTTTATCCTTATTTTCTAAAAGATTCTTTGATTCACTCTCTTCACTTTTAAATGACACAGTAAGTAAAATGACTACACCTGTTAGTTTATCAAAAAACAAGATTGTTTTAAAGGCTCAGTTCAACAATTCTCAAACTTTATTAATTCATGTAACACCTTCTCAAAAGATTGATTTTGAAGCATCACATGCAAATTTCTTCTTTGTGCACTTATTTTAGGCCTTAATAGGCTTAAGTATTAATGGATTTATAGTAAAATGTTGAGTTTGGCTGGTGAAGATTAGATGTGAAGGGAGTGTGGGTGGTAGGGTTAGAGCTGGTTGGGGAATTTTGATTAAATTTTTTCTTTTGTTGGAAAATGCCAATTTGTCCAAACTGAATATTTGCAGGTACCTACGGGTTTTGACTAAACTTTTGGTGGGAAGATTTATCTGGTCCAGGACGGAATTTCTGCTGAAAACCAGAGAGATGGAGATCAAGACCCACACCAGAAGAGGCTGGTGGTTGGGGCACTCAGCTGGGATGTGGGAGACCTAATATCAAGTCCTTAGTCTGCCTGGTTCAGGTGAGTGCCCTGACCACCAGGCAATTGGTTATTTTGGGGTTGATGGGTGTCACTCTCTCTGGTTTTCCATGGGAAAACTTTAGAAGGTCTCAGTTTCTTCCTGATGCAGAATGGGAAAAAAAATTAAATAACAAAACATTTCATGGGAGAGAAAAACAGCATTGTCCCATGATTCAAGCAGATTTCATCAGCCCACCAGTTGCAACCACATTTCACAAAGCCTCCCTTGGTCCTTGGACTTGCATGCTTGATCCCCTGGGTTTGAGACCCCACATGCCTCCTTCTTTTGGGCTCAGATGTGTTTAGACAGGCTTCCCCAGCCCACCAGGCTCCCTTCTGGTTCTGGCTCCTATCCCAGGGAGTCTCGATCCTGACTTGATGCTTTCCTGCAATTCTGCTGTCCAGGCTGTTTGCTTTCTCCCTCTCAATCTTCCTGTCTCGGAGCTGGTTTTCATTATGTTAAGGAGGTAGCTACCTTCCTCAGTTGGCTGCTCCTTTTAATACTCCTTTTCCTTAGAAGAGCCATGTCATAGAACAGGAGCTAGCTAGTCCTTGGCTCCACTACCTTTTAAACTGGACAGAGCACCCTGTTAAGTGTACCATTTCCAACAAGATGAAATACCACCAGTGGTACACATACTATAGTTTGGGAATCCATGACTTGGATAAGAGAACATCAAGGTATTTACAAAAGAACTGTTTCAAATTGTTGAATCACTTCCTGTCTCCAAATATTTTTTAATATAAGACATACAGTATATACAATAAGGCCTATAGTCCCATAACAAATTAATGTCAAATCCTTGTTGCCTTATTTATGAGAAATCTTGTCAAATTCAGTGGGTTTTTTATTGAGGGTTTTGACCTGAATATAACAATGCAAAAAACTTTTCATCCAACTAAGATAAAATCACTCACTTCAATTATGAAAGATTCCCACTGGTAGGACAACAGGGTGGAAATGGGAGCAAGTTGTACCATATACTTTCTGATACTACAAAATGGTGATTAGTCTGCCAAAGAGTAGATGTAATCTGTGGCTTGTCCATAAATTTAAATAATGTGCTTTTTGTCCTATTACAAAGTAGACACATTCCTGACTGCAGCATGATCTGAAGTCTACATGTAACATGGGAAGTACATCAACGCATCAATTGCCTATAGGCATATTTTTTTCACAAATCTACACAATAGATCTCCAAAACAGTAATAAAGTACATGTTAGACCCTCTCAAATCCTATGTGCAGCCACAAATTCGTGATGGGCTGCAAATGGTTGTTGTGAACAATCTACAGTGAGGGTTGTGAAGATCATAACACTGCACCCAGCTATTTGCATGGGGTGACTGACCAACCCATATTCAGTCAGCAAGGCAATTGGTGACATCTCTTTTTCATGACATCTGTTTGTTACCTTCCCTTGTTCCTGATATTTTGAACAAAACATCCCTATTGATTGTTGTCAAACCATTATCTTGTACTAGATTAGGATGTATCTGTACCAGCTGGAATATAGCTACGTAAATAGTGTCCAGTATGCTAGCAACAACTTTGCCAAGTTCATGTACCGCACAGTGAACTTGTAAACATCTGCTTTAATACATGACCTGACTTTGTTCACCTCTGATCTTCCACTAGGCCCAGTGCTCCAGGCTCTCTCTCTACTAGAGAAACAAGATTTGATAATTTTGTTTATGATTTTGCAAAACAAATTGTCAAAATGCAACTATTTTGAACCCTGTGAAGTAAAAGCAACTTTGAAATGTGAATGTTTTCATTGAATCGTTTTCCTGTTTGTCACATTAATTAGAGGACAGAATTGTTATTAAGAGAGAAATCTAAGAATTATAAAAGTCCTTGTTCTTTAAATTAAGAAGCAAAAGCTGACAATGACCTGGAGTTGGGTACAGTAAACATTAGAAAAGAGATTGATTAACATCCCAAAAGGACTTCTTTCAAGTTACAGAGGATGGGGAGGCTGCAAATCAAGACTGAAAGTCTCCAACTGAGTGGAACAATTGACCAAAGAAAAATAAAGATAACAGGAAAAGAAAACAGGTTCCTCCTACCTGTTTAGTCAACAATGATAAGAATAATTAATGGATTTTTAAAAACTCACAATGGACAGACATTTCTTAAGAGATGGTGGTAATCTCCTGAGTGAGGAACAGGGGAATCTGCTTTAAGGTGGGTCAGAGGGGAGAAAAGTAGACCGTGATCTGCAGAAATGTAATGTGTGTTTGGTGGGGGGTATTCTTATTCATTGGAAATTTGGAAGTAAACCTAAAATATTCTGTACATGTCTGGTTTAGCATTTGACAAATATAAGACTAGGTATATGATGAAACTTTCCTTGTTCCCACCTCTTCCCCATTTTGTGGATCCTGATTCTTCAGAGGGCTCTCCAGGGGACAGTGGTGTTGAGGTAGCTAATCCCTCTTTCCCGTTCTGCTTCAAGGGTGAGAACTGCACACATGGAGGGCTTCCTCTATTTCCATAGCTCTGAGGCACAATCTGGCACAGGAGTCTTAGACAACAGAGCTGAGTATGGATTTTAGAATCCATGGCCTATTCAATACTTCAGAGCAAAAGAAAATTCGATTCACCATTTGAAATATACCCTGGTTTTCGGGAGCAATCACCTTGATGACTTTTGCAGATTTAGTTCAGAGGAATAAAAATATCACATGCCTGATAATGTTTCTGCATACTTTCCATGATAAAAATTGATAAAGCTGAAAAAATGCATATCCAAAGAGCTTTGTAAGGTACAGGAGAGCACAGATGGTAGTAAAAAGAGAGAGGAAAACACAGTGGCAGCTAGCCCACAGTATTCAAAGCAAGTCACAGTACAAACACCAGTTAAGTTTAGAATTGAGGTGCCGATTTTGGAAAAAGCTCAACTCTCATTTAGGCCGTTAAAATAAAGGCCAGATTTTCAAAAGTATTCAGCACCCAGAAGCTCCCGTTGTCAGATGTTCAAAAGAGCTCAGCACCCATCTGGCCATTCATTTTGGTGTTTCAACAGAAGCTGAGTTCTTCAGAAAATCCATCCTCACTTGTGGGTGCTGAGTACCTTTGAAAATCTGGCCAAGGCTGTGAATTGCCACCTACTAGCTACCAAATTCAAAATAGCTAGAGATATCCAAACTGGAGGGGCATTTACCAGCTGGTAGTGGGGAACCTGCTGTATTTTTATCAGTGGCTACTATAATTTCTTTTTATAGTAGGGATGGATCCATCATATCACATTAAAAACATTCTTGTATTCTTCTCTGCAGCAATAACTGAAGATGTCTTTCTAATAGTACTCATGATTTCCTGTAAATAAAATAAAAGTGGGTAACAAAACAGTTTTGTAGCTTTTTAATCATTGGGTTTTTTAGTAAATGGGCAATGAGCTTTTGCAATGTGCTCACTTGGCCTATTGTTCTGGCAGATTTTTGGTCAATTGAACTCATAATGCGAATTCACTACTGCTCTAAATGCTTCTAGAGTCTTCCATCTTCCTTCTCTTGAATTAATGATGATTTTCCCTGAAAATACTTTTAAAGTAAAATCAGAGTCTGTATGTGGATTTTGAAACACTTTAAAATATTGCTCTTAAAACAGACAGGTTTGGTTTCAAAGCAAGACTTCCAAAAGGAGCCCCTGTTTGAATGTAGGCAGACACCAAAGTACATTTACAACTCAGTCTCTGAAAAGTGCCAAGGATAGGACTCAAAATCACAGTGCATGTGTGCAGGTTTAGTGACCACAGCAGGTCTCTTTAAGCCATCCGGTTACTGTGACAGCAGACTTCCTGGAAACCCTTTGGCTGTTAAAAACCTACGTGTAAGGCCCTAACAAATTCATGGCCATGAAAAATGTGTCTCAGATCATGAAATCCGGTCTCACCCTGTGAGATCTGGTCTCTTGTGTGCTTTTACACTATACTATACAGATTTCATGGAGGAGACCAGTGTTCCTCAAATTGGGGATTCTGCCCCAAAAGGGAGTTGTGGTGGGGGGTCACAAGGTTATTTTAGGGGGGTCATGGTATTGCAGTATTTTGGAAAAATACTTCTGCATTGCCTTCAGAGCTGGGTGGCTGGAGAGTGGTGGCTGCTGACTGAGGGCTCAGCTCTGCAGGCAGCAGCACAGAAATAAGGCTGGCAATACCATACCATAAAAAGAAAAAAGAAAAGGAGTACTTGTGGCACCTTAGAGACTAACCAGTTTATTTGAGCATGAGCTTTCATGAGCAAATAAACTGGTTAGTCTCTAAGGTGCCACAAGTACTCCTTTTCTTTTTACGAATACAGACTAACACGGCTGTTACTCTGAATACCATACCATGCCATCCTTACTTCTGCACTGCTGCTGGCGGCAGCTTTGCATTCAGGGCTAGGCTCCCAACCAGCAGCCACCACTCTCCAGCTGCCCAGCTCTGAAGGCAGCACCGCTGCCAGCAGCAGTGCAGAAGTAAGGGTAGCAATACCACAACCCCCACCTACAATAACCTTGTGACCCCCTCACAACTCCTTTTCGGGTCAGGACCCCTACAATTACAACACTGTAAAGTGTCAGATTTCAATAGCTGAAATCATGAAATTTACAATTTTTAAAATCCTAAAACCGTGAAATTGACCAAAATGGACTCTGAATTTGGTAGGGTCCTACATATGTCTATGCAATTGGGAGGTGTAATTACAGCACATGTAGGTATGCCCGAGCTAACTTTTATGAAGTCAGCTCACTCAAAATAGCAGTGTAGCCAGGATGGTACAGGCAGCGACACGGGTTAATTACCTGAGTCCATATCCAGGGTCCCAGGTGGGATTGTGTTTGGGCAGCTGGCATGAGCCTCAGCCCATGCCACCGTGGCTACACTGCTATTTTTAGCGAGCTGGCTCTATCAAAGCTAGCTTTGTTATACCTATACAAGCTATAATCATACCTTCTGATTGCAGTGTGAACATAGCCTCGGTGCTACTGGGAATGCACATCCTTCTCTTTGGCCCCAGCTACTGATACTCATTCCTGGAGTTCCTAATTTAATTGTGAATAACTTCTTAGAACTCCCCCAAAGGGACAGTGGGTGCCACTTAGATAAATCCCACATGGCGGACCTCAGTTTGGGCAGGATCAGAACCACAGTTTGCACCCCTAGTGTGTGTGTGGGGGAAATAGAATAAAAAGATTTTGTAAAATGCTATTTGGGGGTTGTATTTTCGGGACTTCTTGCTCAAATAATCCCTTATTTGGGCCACTAATACTCCCCGCAAGGCAAATGTAAGAGAACATGTGGATTTTAGAGCACTTACAACAGTCTACCTTTAAACAGAGAGCAATGCTCTGTCTTAACTGCAGTAGAGCTGGCCATCTGCTATAATAGAGAGGTAACTGTCATAAACAGTTAGTGAATCTTTATGGAGAAGGGACAAACAATCACAAACCTCTTCAGCTGAGTTAGTTTTTTTTTAAACTAGCAAATTCACAGTACAATGTATTTTGAATTTCTAATTTTGTATCAGGAAGTCGGATAGAAAGGCAAGTTAAATTAATAGCAGCAATATTTCCTAACCTGACAATGATGAAAAGAGCTATGGGTTACAACTTCAATGATCCCAATTTAAAATTAGGTAAGATATATTCACTATTATTATTGTTTGTTGCAGTAGGGGCTAGAGCTCAAGTCATGTATTAGGGCCCCATTGTGCTGGGCACTGTAGAAACACACAACAAAGACTGTAAATTTTTCCATTAGACTTTATTTTTGTTTTAAATGTAATAAATGACGATTGTCTGTTTCTCTGTGTGTACACACACACACACCCCACTGAAAAGGGGGACATTGCTGAGAAAAAGGTAATGTCTTTAGTTTTGTACCTTCATATAGTTTTTATGTGTGCTTGAATAAACGGAATTACCAATTTGTGTAAAGTCCTTGATCAAAATGAGACTCTTAAGGCAATTATGTGGAGATCAGAGTGCTTAAAATTATTGAGCAATATATTTAAAATTAAAAGCTTCAAGAAGCTTGGTTTAGGAAAAATTACAGATAATTGATCATTTAGTCTATCTCGTTTGTAGCAACTGCAGACATAGGTGTGGAAGATCACTTTTTAGACAAATCACAGTGAAACTTTTATAAAGCCCAAACCACTCCAGACGTCCCTTTCTGAAGAATTTTTCTTGAAAACAAATCCCAGCCACTTTTATTCCATGTATCTCCTGCAATTATGAAATAATAACAATTCAAGTACTGAATAATATTAAGACTGAAAATGTGAAGTATAGCTTTATTAAAAACAAAAGAAATGATCTTGATTGGAAGGTAAAACTACAAAGCCTGGGAGTGACATATTTTAAAAATACATAAACTAAGTAGATGAATTTGTTTTAAAAAGGAGTTTGGCGTATTTAGATTTTCTTCTTTGCCAAAAGGTTTGCTGAAAACAGAAAAACTAAAGTTGTTAAAATAAACTTTGGCCCATATAAAAATAAGACCAGACAAGGGATGAGTCTGAAAACACTTATACACTTCTTTAGCCTATGTATAAAGTCTTCCCATCCCCTCAGTTGTAAGTTTGCAATGGGGTTATTAAAGTATTAGAAAGTCTTTTCAGGATTAGGCACATAGGTACCAATCAGGCCTGGTCTACACAATGGGATTAGGTTGAATTTAGCCACGTTAGGCCGATTTTAAAATGAATGCGTCCACACAACCAACCCTGTTCTGTCGACTTAAAGGGCTCTTAAAATCGACTTCTGTACTCCTCCCCGGCAAGGGGAGTAGTGCTAAAATCAAACTTGCTGGGTCGAATTTGGGGTAGTGCGGATGCAAATCGACGGTATTGGTCTCCGGGAACTATCCCAAAGTGCTCCATTGTGACCGCTCTGGACAGCACTTTGAACTCCGATGCACTAGCCAGTACACAGGAAGAGCCCTGGGAACTTTTGATTTTCATTTCCTGTTTGGTCAGCGTGGTGAGCTCAGCAGCACAGGTGACCATGCAGTCCCCCCAGAATCGCAAACGAGCTCCAGCATGAACCAAAAGGGAGACACTGGATCTGATTGCTGTATGGGGAGAAGCATCTGTGCAGGCTGAACTCTGATCAAAAAGAAGAAATGCAAATATATTTGCCAAAATCTCACAGGGCATGTTGGAGAGAGGCTACAACAGGGGGACACAGCAGTGCCACGTGAAAGTTAAGGAGCTGAGGCAAGCCTACCGACAGACAAAGGAGGCAAATGGTCTCTCTGGGTCAGAGACCCATACATGCCGCTTCTATGATCAGCTGTATGCCATTCTAGGAGGGGACCCTACCACTACTCCACCACTGTCCATGGACACCTGCAAGGGGGGAATCTCACGCAACAGGGAGGAGGATTTTGTGGATGAGGAGGAGAATGCATAGCAGGCAGGCGGTGAATCCGTTCTCCCCGACAGCCAAGACCTTTTCATCACCCTGGACCCAATACTCTCTGAAGGCGGGATCCACAACCCTGAAGCTGGAGAAGGTACCTCTGGTGAGTGCACATTTGTAACTACAGTACAGGGTTTAAAAGCAATAGTGTTTAATGTTTGTTTTTCCCTGAAGAATTGGGATGCATTTGCGGCCAGTACAGCTACTGGAAAAGTCTGTTTGCATGTCTGGGGATGGAGTGGGAATGCTCCAGGAACATCTCCATGAAGCTCTCATGGAGGTACTCTGGAAGTATTCTGGAATCATTGCAGCACAAAGCATGGCAGCGAATGGCCCTGGGTTTTGGTTGCATTCAAGCAACATTTGGTCTATACCTTTCTGTGTTAGCCTCAGTAGAGTGATATCATTCATGGTCACCTGGCTGAAATAGGGGAATTTTTGTAAGGGAACAGTAAAAGGACCCCGTTCATGCAGGACTGTTTGCACTTGGCTAAAAGGGATCATCCCGGAGAATAGCCACACGGTGGGGTGCAGGGAGGTGTGTGCTGCACATCCACCTGAAAACCGCAGCCCCTCCTTTTAAATGTGAAACCCAACCCATTGCTTGCTATGGGAAAGGATGGCGCTGCAGTTTGAAACCATTCCCACGTTATGCTTAAGAAGCCAACCCTGGGTACCCTTTGCCTTACCATGGCTGCATGGAAACCGAATTCTGTTGCCCAGTTGTGTGTGATGTCACCATACCGGCAGACACTCAATATAAAAGGCAAAATGGGACCTTGTACCTAAAGCACATGTGCTGTCTGGTGTGAATTGCTTGATTCACTGTAAAAGAGTCTCCCTTTTGTTCTCAGAAATGTATCTTAAATTTTACTCTCCCTTTTTATCTCCCCCCAGGTAAAAATGTTTCTAGGCTCCCCCTATTGTCTCCAGCCCTGAGGTTATCGCAGATTAGAAGGTGGAGGAAAAAAAGTACTCGTGATATGTTTTCCGAGCTCATGCAGTCCTCCTGCACTGATAGGGCACAGCTGAATGCATGGAGGCATTCAGTGTTAGAGGCTAGGAAAGCATTAAGTGAACGTGAAGAGCAGAGGCAGGAGCACGAAGAGCAGAGGCAGGAGGCAGTGCTAAGGCTAATGGGGGAGCAAACGGACATGATGAAGTGTCTGGTGCTGCTGCAGGAAAGCCAACAAGAGCACAGACCCCCGCTGCATCCATTGTACTACCACTTGTCCTCCTCCCCCAAGTTCCATATCCTCCTCACCCAGATGCCCAAGAATGTGTGGGAGGGAGGCTCTGGGCACCCAGCCACTCCACTCTAGAGGATGGCCCAAGCAACAGAAGGCTGTCATTCAAACAGTTTGATTTGTAGAGTGCCACAATAAGCAATGTGGCCTTGTCCTTGTCCTTCCTTCCTCCCCCAGCCCACTCCACCTGGGCTACCTTGTCAGTTATCTCCCTTTTTTTTAATAAATAAAGAAAGAATGCATGGTTTCAAAACAATAGTTACTTTATTTCGAAGGGAGGAGGGTGGTTGGCTTACAGGGAATTAAAATCAACAAAGAGGGCGGGTTTGCATCAAGGAAAAATATACACAACTGTCACACTGAAGCCTCGCCAGTCATGAAACTGGTTTTTAAAGCCTCTCTGATGCGCAGCATGCCTTGCTGTGCTCTTCTAATCACCCTGGGGTCTGGCTGCTCAAAATCAGATGCCAGGCGATTTGCCTCAATCTTCCACCCTGCCATAAAGATCTTCCCCCTTACTCTCCCAGGTATTATGGAGCACACAGCAAGCAGCAATAACAATGGGAATGTTGGTTGTGCTGAGGTCTGACCTAGTCAGCAAACAGCACCAGTGAGCTTTTAAACGTCCAAAGGCACATTCTGCCACCATTCTGCACTTGCTCAGCCTATAGTTGAACGGCTCCTTAACTACTGTCCAGGCTGCCTGTGTTTGGCTTCATGAGCCATGGGAGCAAGGGGTGGGCTGGGTCCCCAAGGATAACTATTGGCATTTCAACATCCCCAACGGTAATTTTCTGGTCTGGGAAGTAAATCCCCTCTTGCAGCTGCTCGAACAGTCCAGAGTTCCTAAAGATGTGAGCATCATGCACCTTTCCTGGCCATCCCACGTTGATGTCTGTGAAACGTCCCTTATGATCCACCAGTGCTTGCAGCACCATTGAGAAGTACCCCTTGCAGTTTATGTACTGGTTAGCAAGGTGGTCCAGTGCCAAGATAGGGATATGCATTCTGTCTATCGCCCCATCACAGTTAGGGAAACCCATTGCAGCAAAGCCATCCACTATGACCTGCACATTTCCCAAAGTCACTACCCTTGATAACAGAACGTCAATGATTGCATTGGCTACTTGGATCGCAGCAACCCCCACAGTAGATTTGACCACTCCAAATTGATTCCCGACTGACCGGTAGCAGTCAGGCGTAGCAAGCTTCCACAGGGCTATCGCCACTTGCTTCTCAACTGTCAGGGCAGCTCTCATCTTGGTATTCCTGCACTTCAGGGCGGGGAAAAGCAACTCAGAGTTCCAGGAAAGTGGCCTTATGCATGCAAAAGTTTCGCAGCCACTGTGAATCATCCCATACCTGCAACACTATGTGGTCCCACCAGTCTGTGCTTGTTTGCCGGGCCCAGAATCGGGCGTTCCACTGTATCAACCAGCCCCACTGCCACCATGATGTCCCAATTGCCACAGCCTGTGCTTTCAGAAATGTCTGTGTCCATGTCTTCATCAAAATTGTCCTTGTGCTGATGTCTCTTAGCCCGGTTCTGCATATACTCCAGGATAATGCGCGAGGTGTTTACAATGCTCACAACAGCAGCGGTGAGCTGAGCAGGCTCCATGCGTGCCATGGTATGGCATCTGCAGGAGAGCAGAGTTGCAGTGGATGCCGATGGATGCCATGAGAATAGACCATTATACAGAATGACAAGAGGACCTGCGAGGTGGATTCATGGCACCAGGAGAGCAGAGTTGCAGCTGAAGTGGTGGATGACGACAACATGGAGAAATTTGCTATTGAGACTGAGCTCATTTACAAGAGTATGAGAGCAGAGTTGCAGCGGAAGCGGTGGATGATGATAGCTAGCAGTCGTACTGCACCGTCTTCTGACAGCAGCACCCAGGACACAACAGCAGTGGTGATGGTGAGCTGAGCTGAGCGGGCTCCATGCTTGCCATGGTAGGGTGTCTGCACAGAAAAAAGGCACAAAACGATTGTCTGCCATTGCTTTCATGGAGGGAGGGGTGACTGATGACATGTACCCAAAAGCACCCGTGACAATGTTTTTGCCCCATCAGGCACTGGGAGCTTAACCGAGTATTCCAGTGGGCAGCGGAGACTGCAGGAACTGGGGGATAGCTACCCACAGTGCACCGCTCCGTAAGTTGATGCTAGCCATGGTAGTGAGGATGCACTCCGCTGACTTAATGTGCTTAGTATGGACATGCGCCATCAACTGTATAAAATCAATTTCTAAAAATCGACTTCTATAAAATTGATCTAATTTTGTAGTGTAGTCATACCCAATGATCTATTACGGCCTGATCCTATGCCTGCTGAAATCAGTGACTAAACTCCCCATTGACTTCAGTGGTTCAGGATTAGGACCTGAAAGGGATAATGTGCAGAGCTATGTGAAACTTTAGTTCATGGGGTCTGTTCACTCTGCTTAAGTTAGGTTTTCATAGGTTTTGTATCTGTTAATTTTGTTTTAGCTTCAAAACCAAACTGAATGTGAAACTCAGTAGAAACAACCACCCCATCTGTTGCCCCACTTCCATCTACCTTTTCCATCAGACCAAAAATTTGCTGTTTTGCCTGAAAAGCTGGAGAATCTTTTGGGGGTTTTAGGTTGAGTTTTGAATCAGAATCCTAAAAATAGGTCAGTTTTCATCATGGAAGAAAGGTTAACAGCCTCAGAGCTTCACTAGAAACAGTGTTGTTTAATCGTTTTAGTGGTAATCTGGAAAAGGACATGAGCAATGAGGTGACAAACTTTGCTGGTAACACAAAATGATGTAGGTTAGTCAAGTCCAGAGAAGAGTGTGAGGAAATTCTGAGGAACTAACCAAGCTAGGTCAATGGGCAACACAATGGCAGATGAAATTCAGTAATGCACATTGGAGGAGAAAAAACAATTGATGTACCTTCCTAGGTTTTAATTTATTTGAATCAGTTCAGGGAAAGGACCAGCCATTTGGACAGTTCAGTGAAGACTTTTGTTCAGTGTGCAACTGTGGTGGAGAAAAAAAGAAAACAAATGTTAAGGAACAGACTGGAGAATAATCCAGAAAGTATTATAATGCCATTATATAGATCATTGGTTCACTGTCATCTGGAATAGAGAGTGCAGTACTGGTCACACATCTCATATGAGAAATTGTAGAATTCGAGGGGGTTTAAAGAAGCTCTACTTCCAGTAAAGTTAAGCACATGTGTAAGTGTTTGCAGAATTGGGGCCGAGAATTGTAAGCTCTTTGGGGGCAGAGACCATATTTTTGTTATATTTTCACAGTGCCTCGCACAATGGGGCCCGGATCAATTATTAGGGTCCCTAGGAACTACTGCAGTACTAAATTTAAAATAAAAATAAAGTCTAATGGAAAAAATAATTGAGTCTTTTTGTTGTGTGTTTGTACAGTGCCCGGCACAAGGGCACCCTAGTACATGACTTGGGCTCTACTGCCCTCTTATTCAACTCCTTTCTCAGATAAACAAACCTCTTCTTTTCAGTCTCTCATCAAATTAGAGTTTTGCCATCCCCCTAATAAAGGAGGGCAAAAAAGAATGATTTGGGGGGTGGCAAAACTCTAATTTGATGAGAGATTGAAAAGAAGAGGTTTGTTCATGTGAGAAAGGAGTTGAATAAGAGGGGACCTGATAAAAGTACACACAATAATAACTGGTATAGAGAATGTAGACTAGGAACTCCTGTTCTCCCTATCATGCAAGAACAAGGGGACATACCAAATGGAAATGGAAAAGTGGCAAATTCAAACTAGTAAAAGGAAATACTTTTTCACACAAAATACAATTAAACTTTGGAACTTTTTACCATCAGAGGTCATTAAAACCAAGAATTTAGCAACATTCAAAGAGGCTCTAGGTTCTTATTTGGATAGCAAATATAGCCAGAGTTATAATTAATTAGTGGTAACAAATCCTTTAGGAAGGGATATAAAATCCCATGCTTCAGGATTTAAGTGTTATGTGTGTCAGGCAAAGGCAACTGCACCTCTGACCCTTTTGAAAGCTCCTTGAGAGCATCCTACTTAGCTTTCAGGCCACTAGCTGTCACCTTTCTTGAGCAGAATCCTGTGACACTCTTCCATTAGATTGAGGATTTAGGCTGCAATTCACTGTGATTATTGCAACTGGTCTGAGTTTAATCCAGCACTTACAATTGTCTCAGGGGACAATGACATGTTAACCAGTGACCAGTCAACCTTCATAAACAAAGCATTGTTTACTCAGAATACAAGCATTACAGAGAAAACATATCTTAAAAACAATAAACATCTTACACGCTGATCCAAGTTTGCCAGGCTATCATCCGTCTTCCACACAGAGACCCTCATAGGAATGAGTACTTCTAAACCCCTCTCACAGGTTCTGTTCTGCTTGGTGACAGTGTCATGTCAATTCCTGGACTGAGGTGGAGTGACTTAGTACTTCCTTTCCCGCAGGGTGGTCACTTTATACAGTTCTCAGCTCTTTCTTTGTTAGTCTACTGTAAACACTTCAAACCAGGATGTCCAATTTCCCCCCAAGTGGGTAAGGCTTTTTCAGACTAGCTACATTAATCCCCCACCTCCCTTCCTGCAGTAAACTCCTATAATTCTCCCCCCCCCCCCGCATCACCTGCTGTGGAGCTGAAGTATGAACCCTAGCCCATACGATACCTGTAATGTTTATAAAGTTGATACAATATTCTCAAAGATAGTCCATGTGTCCATAATATCTGTCATATTACAAACTAAGCTGTAACTTTCATAGGGGGTGGGTGATAAGATTATCCCACATCTGCCTAGTGTGTGGTTCCTTTCACCTTCCTCCTGAGCATCTGGTGCTGGCAATTGTTGGGAACAGTATACTGGACTGAATGATCCAGTATGGCAGTTCCTATGAATTTCACTAGGCTCTTAGGGCAACATTTTAAAAAGTGATTTATGTATTTAGGAGTGAGATTGACTTTTAATGAGATTTAGGCTCCTAAAAGACAGACTTATTGACTAAAGATGCAGACAAATACCTAGTGCAATTTTCCTAAAGGGAGTTAGGTGCTTTGGAAAATCACACTAGGCACCTGATCTACTGACATCTTTAGGCATCTAAATACCTTGGTGCCTAAGCCACTTTTGAAAAGGGGGTTTTTAGGACCAGATTTACATACACATTTAGATGCCTAAAGATGCAGAGAGGCACCTGTGATTTATAAAAGCTTCTAAGCAAATTGGGTAATAATTACCTAAGTGCCAATGTACCTTTGTAAATCTGGCTCCTAGGCAATAATCCTGCAAGCATTTACAGGCATGCTTAGCTTTCCCCATGTGATTAGCCCCAATAAACTGAATGAGATTACTGGCGTATTAAACACACCTGTTGCAAAAACCAGCCTTTAGTTTCTTGTCAAGAGTTTCCCACAAGAAGCTCTGCCAAGGTGGGAGGGTAGAAAGCAAACAACAAGCCCCAGGAACGAGGTGTTAGTACATTTTGTGGCCTGGGGGCGAAGTTTTTCAAACCACTTGGGCTTCTGGTTTCAGCCTTTCTGTGGCAAACACAGCCGCTAGCGAAATGATCATCGTCAAAGCCAGGGGCTGATCCCCCGCAGCGTCAGGTTCCGCGGGGCTCAGTAGAATCCGCGCGCTCCTCTCCCCTGCATCGGGGGCCGCTTGCCCCGCCGCCTTGTGCGGGGCTTGGCCGGGAGCCGTGCGCGGAGCAAGGGGAGGGCCGGGGAGGAGGGCGGGGTGGAACGCGCGCAGGGAGCTGAGTGGACGGCTCGCGACGGCGGCGCGTGCAGCAGCTCCAGAAAGAGCCGGAGTTGGCAGCGTCGAGCCGCATTTCCAGTAGGAGCGGGGAGCCCGGTGCGGGGCTTGCAGCAAGGTGATGGGCTAGGCACCATTGCTCCACGCGCCCCGGCTTCAGCTCCCCTTCTCTCTCTACCCTGCGGAGGGAGGGAGCGAACGAACATCCCTACCGCGCCTCTCCCCGGCTCCCGCTACCTGCCCTCCTCCCGCCCGTCCTTTGCCCGGGGAGCGCTCCCGTGTGGCACTGTGGTGTGGCTTCTTGTTTGTGAACCCCCCTCGCTTTGTGTCTCCTCTTGCACAGATGCTGAAGGTGGCAGCCTTCATGTGCGTGTGTGCAGCAGCTTGGTACAGCCAGGGTCTAGCAGCAGCGGCGGCGGCCGGGGGCAGGTCGGACCCCGGCAATTTTCTGGATGATAAACAATGGCTCACTACCGTCTCCCAGTATGACAAGGAGGTCGGACAGTGGAACAAATTCCGAGACGTAAGTTCAACCCCTCCCCACCTACTCGTCTGGGTGCACCCGCGGGTGGGTTCCCCCCTTCTAGCTGGGGGGGGGCAACGGAGGGGGCATAAGTTCTCAGACCCTCTCGCGTCTTTATGGCAGACCTTGCACGTTCCCTCCGCCCGGCCCCGGAAGGCTGGAGCGAGGCTGTGCTAAATTCTTCCCTGCAGGCTGGCTTTGATGGCATTGCAAAATATTGGCCCTTCTGCGCAGCCATCGCAGCGGTGCGGGCTGAACTTTTCTTGAATGATGTTTCCGCACCATGGCGGTGCGCTGAGTGTAAAAACACAGCGAGCGAGGGGAAGATGTGCCCTCCCACAGTGGTGCTGCTGCGAGGCGATCCCTGATGTGCTCCTGCTGCTGAGCACTAAGGATCGATCCGGTCGCTCATAGGCCTTTAAAGAACTTTAAGCTAGAGCTGGCGGTGCGGGGGGATGTCGGCTCTACCCGGGGGGTGCGGGGGGGAGGGGAAGGGGCTACTTGCGCAGGGTTAGTACTGGCATCATAAGTGCTGATCTTTGTTGATCTATTAACTTTTAAAGGACGACGTGTGCGCCCCCCCCCCCCCCCTTCTTAAGCCGCAGGCCTCCTTGGAGGTGACAATGCAAGGGTTAACTCGGACTATGTCTTTTGCAAAGGGTCACTCAAGTAAAGGAGGCTCCCCCGGTCGGATCTGGCTGTTGCATCGTTAGCTGTGGTATGTCTGCCATTCTTTCCACCTGATTTGAGAGGAGCCCTGTAATAAACTGCCCTCTTCCGTTTCCAGTGTTTAGGATGTCAGGTGTGAGCTAATCCAGAGCTAGTCAATCACGTTTTTACTAGGGCATAGCCTACCTGGCTAGCTATTTTTCCCCATTAGAATGGGAGATAGAAACACTGTACCAGCATTTGGCCTCCAGTGACCTCTGTAGCCCAAAATGAAATTCACAAGGCATCAAAGGAGCAAAGTGGAAAGAGAGGAAGAGGCAGTTGCCAGTGCAGGCAATGAAGACCAATCGGGTTCAGCTTCACAAATCAGTTCAAGTGCAATCATGATACTCTTGACAAATTGTTCCATGTGTAAAACGGAAAGACAGTAAGTTTCTGTTTAGAGTCTAGTGGTTTCTTTCCCTGAAATGAGGTTAACACCACTGCTATTGAAATATGGATTCTCTCTCTCTCCTGAAATGGATTACTGCAGAAATACTAATTTCTGACTTAAAAATATGCTGTGTGTACTTTACAGTTTGTCAATATTGAAATTCATTTTGCAACACCAAGAAGTTCTAATGAGAAGTATTAGCAGGATAACAGACTATATGGATAGTTGCTACTTTTCCTAAATACTTTTTATGAAATATACTTCAAAGATGGATCCTACTATGCAACCTAAGTAAGGGTATAAATGGCTTGTATATCATAAGATATTTCAGCTGCATGGAAATAGTACCTGAACATTAAAGCGAATTCTTGCCCAAATATGAGCGTTAAATAGTGGTTCTGATGTCTCAGATCACTTCAGTTGTTGCCATAACAAACATGACAGCTTAATTTAGTGGAAGCTAATGGGTTATTATTATTTTGTATACCATTACTGTTTGTTAACTTAAATGATCACTCTCCATTATCTTTGCCATGCCCTGGTGTATATATGTTTTTTGGTTTGTTTTTTTTTTTTTTTTTTTTTTTTTCAATCAATCAATTCCAGGAACTATAAAGTCCTACATCTTGTAGCTTTTGTGTCACCCTATCTGCTCAGTGGATTTTTATTTATCCCTTATTGAATTGGCTTAAGACTCCAATATTCAAAAGGTTCTCCTCCTACAGTTTGTCGATAACACATCTCTGTAGTTGGCTCTAGTGATTCTGGGGAAATGATTTTTTCTAAAAAGGAGCCATATCAATGCACTTCTGAACATGGTAGTTTAATGTACATTTTAAGGTGAGAGATGAACTTGAGAACTAAGGTTGCATGAATAAAAAATGAGCCAATTCTACATTTATGGGAAATTAACTCACAATACAGGTTTTAATTGTGTAAAACATTGTGGAAGTGATGTCAAACACCTCTTAAATACTAATATTTGTTTAAAAAAACATTAAGATGATGTGCTTCAATATTTTTTCAGAAACATGCAGTGCTGTGTAAATATTATAGGATGAAGTACTGTTGTGAACAATGCCAAACAACTCATAAGTTAAATTTTATAATTAGACAATATCACTTCCATAAGATGTCTTCCAGACAGGCTGGAGATGCTAAGTGCTGTCTAATGTCTGTCTCTTGGGTGCCCATTGGCATATACTGGATATTAGCCAGATAATTTACTCTGTGACAGGTAGGTATCCCAAGGGTTTTAAAAGTAACTATTCTGAGTGAGCACTGAATACAGATCGTTTTCAGGCAACCCTTACAAGTATGCTGGTTTATTCTTTGTTTTTATATACATTCTCACGGTTTTATGAAGTTGATATTTCTGTGATGATTTTTAATCTTTCTCATACAGAATAAGAGTTGGTTGCTTATTGTATTGAAATCTAACTTATTAGAAAGTGGTTATAGTAGAAAGTGTTTTGCAGTGAAGTATTACTATCTTTAAACTGTTGGTGGGTTTGCAGAAATCCATAGAATATAACGGGAGCAAATCAATAACTGAATGTATCCATTTGCCCAGCAGTTTGCCAAAATAAAAGGCAGAACCGATTTCAAGCAGCCTTGAACTACTACCTTCAATTCTTAGATAACTGAGTAAAACATTTTAATGAATCGGTGAAATGTTATAAACACATCCTACTAGCTATACATGACTTATGTGACTTTTTGTAACACAACTCTTTGAAATTGGGGTTAGGAACTTCATTGGTGCTTTAAAAAGTTTTAAGAAAAGCAAATGTTGCCTCCTGCCTCGGGACAGAACAGCACAAATACATATCCACTACTACTACTACGCGCACACACGCGCGTGCGCACACACACACGTATAAGGAGTTAAAATTGGAAGTGCAGCTTTGTGAGGCCTGTATTCATAATTTTTTTCACTATTCAGAAGGAAACCCGTTTTCCACAAACTAGGAAAAAAAACAGTTGTGTGCGGGAGATGGAATTTTTTTTTTTTTGGTGTGAAAAAAGTATTAAAGACTCTATGAAATAATGATTGATTAATATGGAAGGTAATGCCTTCTGCCTCATTGGCTCAGTTTCTTAAGATTTTTTTTTTTTATTTCACAATGAAAGAATGTTCATAAACATGATCTTTAACTAAATCTGATCTAACATAAATTCTCTTAACTTAATGTCTCCTAGAATGTCAGCATTTTAGGGAAAGAGTTTAAACAATGCAGTCATTCATTAACTCAGTAATAATATTGGCTTAAAGAATCTTTACAGCTTTGTACAGACAAACACGTAACTGATTATTTTTTCTTTTGCCTGGAGTGTCTTTTTTTCACTGCAGTCCTTGATCTTGGTGACAAATCTGTAGAGAATTATGAAACTGGTCTACACGAGAGACCCGTCTCCTTATAAAACACTGGAAAGCTGTGTATATGTTGGGGGCTACTATATATTGGCATTGATCTATGTGCAGAACTCTCATGGACGTCACTGGTTTTGTGCAAAAATTTAGGATAGAATGTTAAAGGTGTTTGTGTTTTTTTCTTCTCAGAAATACTTTAGCCCACTTTTTTTTTTATACACAAGGTGTACTCATTCCCATGAGAGTCAGAAGTGTGACAGATCCTATGGATCAGATACAGGGCTGTATCTGAACTGTACTTAGTGCAGCTTGTGCAGGAAAGAGGGGTAAAGATGCTCTAAGGTTCCAGTTGTTTCCTCAGTCTCACTGCTAACTAGCTGCAGACCCAGTGCTCAGAATTGAGCAGTTTTCTCAGGGCTATTGTACTCTATACTAGTTTTCAATTGCCTGCTAAGTGCTTCAGCCATGCCACCTTTTCACTTAGCTACATACTGCACAGTGGTGACTGGGAATGGGGGGAGTGTAGCAGATGCCAGTTTGAGGTGAATATTCTCTTGGCCAGATCCTGCTGGGTTTATGATGCTTTGTGCTGATGAACTGGAGCAAAGTGGCTGGTGAATAATCAGAAGTCTGGTGAATGAATAATTCTCAAATTCAGCTTTCTTCTTTTTCTGTGAATTATCACTAATTCAAAATAGTGTGCAAGTTGACTGGGTAGTGGTAATAGCATAATCTCTTGTTATAACATTGTACCTGATTTTTATATTAAACACAATACAATAAATCCAACAGAAACAAAACCTAGGAAAACTTTATTCTTTCTGTGACTTCTTTAAAGTTTTCTAGTAATCGTCTCTTGCTTCAGAATGCCGAATGCCTCACGCCCCACCCATGCTGTTTGCAATGGGATTCAATCTGTGGCTTAGCTGCTGACTCTTTACTGCTTCCTAAAGAGCTGGGAGCTCAATATTTGTCTCAGATACTATATGCAGAAGCACTCAGTTTGGTGCTGGTGTGGGAGCAGTGCAGACTTCAGTTCTACTCTGAGAAACCTGTCTGGGACTAATAGCTGATTGAGAGACTGCTGCTTGCTTGCCAGAGCCTATGAAGGGAAGGTAGGCCTGATATGGGACTACAGTAGTGATGTGATATCAATGCCACCCAGAAACAACATGGAAAAGATTACTGCTGGTTGTTCCATGCCTTTAGAACTGACAGCTAAATGAAAATCTGTTGCTTTGTGCACTTGACTGGGGGACCCAGTCGGGTTGGCTGTGAGCCTAGGAGTGATTGTCACACACAAAGGAGAATGAAATTTTTTTTAAGTATGTTAGTTCTGGAAGCGTCACCTTCCATTTTTCTAGATGGGATCAAGCACTTCATTGCATACATTTATTTAACCAATAATGGCCAACATGTCCTTTCAAAGCCCATAATGATCAACTGAAGAATTTGGGTATCTGAGGAGAGACATCAGCTATTATTGATGTTATAAACAATGTGAAGTATTCTTTCCTACTGATGCTGTTTTGTATTATTGGGAAAAGGCTTCTACCATAGTTAAAGGACAAGATGCTAATTGGAAAGTAGTACTTCATTCTGAATGTTTTAGCAGGTTTATAATCTTCAATAAATTGCATTTCATGAGAGACCCGTGGGTGATTTACAAAGACCCTTCTGATTAGCAATGCTAAAATAAGACACGTTGACTTTGTGACGTAAGGTTACTTTGTCATTTTATATACCTTTTTTGAAAACTTTTACTCTGTGCAACCATCTGTAGAAGATTTTATGCAGCTTCTATATTTGTTTGCATCACTATATTCCAGAAACTAAGTCCTAACTAACTTTGGCTGTCACATCTAGATTATCTATAGTTCGAGACTACTCAGGTGGTGTGATTGCGAGCAAGGTTAGTATTGACCCAAACTGGGAGGAGAGGTAGATACGCTGGAGGGTAGGGATAGGATACAGAGGGCCCTAGACAAATCAGAGGATTAGGCCAAAAGAAATCTGATGAGGGTCAACAATGACAAGTGCAGAGTCCTGCACTTAAGACAGAAGCATCCCATGCACCGCTACAGACTAGGGACCGAATGGCTCGGCAGCAGTCCTACAGAAAAGGACCTAGGGGTTACTGTTGACTCATATTCAGCTTCTCGTCCACTGTGTGCCCTTGTTACCAAGAAGGCGAATGACATTTTGGGCTGTATAAGTAGGGGCATTGCCAGCAGATGGAGGGACATGATTGTTCCCCTCTATTCAACATTGGTGAGGCTTCATCTGGAGTACTGTGTCCAGTTTTGGGCCCCACACTACAAGAAGGATGTGGAAAAATTGGGAAAACATCCAGCGGAGGGCAAGAAAAATGATTAGGGGACTGGAACGCATGATTTATGAGGAGAGGCTGAGGGAACTGGGATTGTTTAGTCTTCAGAAGAGAAGAATGAGGGGGGATTTGATAGCTGCTTTCAGCTACCTGAAAGGGGGTTCCAAAGAGGATGGATCCAGACTGTTCTCAGTGGTAGCTGATGACAGGACAAGGAGTAATGGTCTCAAGTTGCAGGGGGGGAGGTTTAGGTTGGATCTTAGGAAAAAGATCCTTTTTCACTAGGAGGGTGGTGAAACACTGGAATGCATTACCTAGGGAGGTGCTGGAATCTCCTTCCTTAGATATTTTTAAGGTCAGGCTTGACAAAGTCTTGGCTGGGATGATTTATTTGGGGATTGGTCCTGCTTTGAGCAGGGTGTTGGACTAGATGACCTCCTGGGGTCCCTTCCAACCCTGAGATTCTATGATTGAATGATTACACGCAATACTGATCAGAGAGGTGACCTCCATGGAATCTTGTGTGTCGTCCTTCTCGTTGAATCAATACTAAACCCAAACTCCAAGATGTGGTTAGAGGAAACTTGAAAGGTATGACTACACTTGGGGGGGAAAAAAGCCCTGTGACAGCAAGTCTGAGAGCCTGGGTCAACTGACTCGGGGTCAATTTGCACTATGGGGCAAAAAACAGCAATGTAGTCATTCATGCTTAGGCTGCAGATGGGCTTTAGACCCTTCCCCTTTGCTAGATTTCTGAGACCAAACTGCAGCTCAAGTGGGAATGTTTACACTACTATATTTTAGCTCTGTACTAAAGTCTGAGTCAGTTGATCCAGGCTCTTAGACTTGCTGCTGCAGGTCTGTTGTGTGTGTTAGTAGTGGAGAGGTACCCTAAGAATAATAACTTCTTTCACAAAATATTTAAAGCCAAGTTCCAATCCACTTCTAATAATTAAACATGCTACTTTTTTGTTGCAAGCATGTTAATTACAGTGTTCCACCTAGAACTCCAGGTGGATATGGTGTTTGTTCTGTTGTGCAGTATTGCCTTTTACCTCCAAGATGGTTATATTGTACTAAAATGATTTTTGTGTTTGGATCCTTTGTGATGAAAATATGTTTATAGCAAATAAATGAATGAACTAGGAAGCTGTGATTGGAACATCTATGGTATTTTGATGTAACTACTACATGGAAGTGAATGAGATCAGATTTCAGACTATCTGTTACACCAATGTCAGCTGTGGGGTGGGAGCATTGTAACACTGAAGTCACTCTCTTGTCCTCTTTCACTGGGAAATGCTTTCACCTTCATCTCAGCTCCAGATGCATTACAATAATCCTGTCCAGAAGTGATTGGCTCATGAACCATTGTTCCTCCATGTAAGCAGGGTCTGAATGAGCTCTCCCCTGACATCTAGTGAGGAGCAGAAATCCTAGTTTTCATTGATTAACACCACTGCCCCCATTCTCTGCTTTTAAAAAAACAAACAAACCTGTATCAATTGAACACAGTGTTTTACTGATATATATTTAAGATGACCGGCTGAGTCCTGCCCTTTCTTCTGATTATCTGAATTTTTGATTATCTGATCTGGCCCTGGTCCCAATTAGAACAGATAATTGGAGTTCCACTCTGTATGTTTTTTAACACTTTTGTAAAAACACAGATTCCACATTTTTTCCCATGGCAAATTGATTTCTAGGATCCCTGGTGATGAGTGGGTCATATGCTTTCAAATCCTGGTGTGTGTTTTCCCAAATTAATGCTGGGTTCCTTTTCCCTCTTTATTAAAAGCTTTCTTTGCTATAAACAGAGTCAGTGCTTGTGAGAGGGAGTATTGCCTCATAGAGGTGCCCGGAGTGGTATTTAATGTTCCCAAGTTAGTGGGTGGGAGCTCGAGCTGATCCTGGCTTGTATTGTTAAGAGGAACCCCTAGCTATTGAACCCAGCCCTTGTTGCTGCCAACTCCACCTATCTGAAGGGTTACATGTAGAAGAAACTGGCTAAAGTTTCCTAACAAGCTGGAAGTGGAAGAAAGCATCAGTGTTAAAAATGCCATCTGATCTTCTAGGCTTGGAGAGTAGATGAACAGGACCCTGAGACTTGCTACATAAAACAATTAAATGTGGGCAGATCTAGCCTTGGGATGGCGTATATGGAAGCTGAAGTTGCCGGGAACGATGAACTGGGGGTCTCCAGGACCATGCTGAGCAGTGGATCCCTTAGTCCATCTAAGAAGGCCTTTTTTCTAGAGAGGAGTCATCCCAGCTGTGTCTTGCCCTTAGCTTTGCTAACAAGGCTGATGCATTGAAAGGCTTTTGTTTCTAACCTATATTATTGGGTTCCTGAATTTGAAGTGGAGCAATACTGCTAATAAACCTTTTCTTTTTATTTTTCTGGGCTACACGGAGTGGTATTAAATCTGGGTTTCTATGATGTAGGCAAGATCAGGTGTTTTATCCAAAACCAGAATATGAATGATGCTGGTTTTGTTGGTGGCTGACCTTGAATTATTGTCAAACGTTAGAGGGTGTACTCTTCTCCTTCTTCACATTTTGATTGAGGGTTCTACTGATAAAAGGA
This sequence comes from Natator depressus, assembly GCF_965152275.1. NCBI lineage: Eukaryota > Metazoa > Chordata > Testudines > Cheloniidae > Natator > Natator depressus. Next base: position 68,062,000 of record NC_134237.1, on the reverse strand, counting down.
TTGGCCTCAAATACCTGGCTGTAGGACTCTTCCATGATGTAGTTTTCATCTTGGGTGGCCTGGTCCTAATTATATTAAAGCATGTACTTTAGTCTTTGTAATTATCTATTATAACTCTGTGTAGGTTTTATGAAGGCAGGAGTAAAATAAAAATAGCTGAAATAGTTAACTGAAAATTTACATAATTTAAATCAGACTCCAAATGTTAATTTTTGCTTAATAAATAAGTCCATAAGAAATGTCTGTTGGGGAAACTGCTACAGTTTACTTAGAAAGTGCACTTCTCCTATGTAGGTCATAAGGATCCAATCTGTCTGAATACTGGCTGCTCTTTCTTTGATCTGCAGAGTGATTGGTGCTTTTCAGATATCAGTTGTGGGTACAGGAGGGTTTCATTGCGTCGTCTTTCTTGGCCCCAGCTACTGTTCTACTTCCTGTTGCATTGATAGTGGGTGGGTGTCTCGCCTTTTTTTTAAATACATATATTCTAGGGACAGTCTTGTCCTCTTCTCCCCTCCTGATGTCACTGTAGATGCAGGCAGTGCAAAATGTATTAGTCATATAATACCTCAAATGCAAAGCTGCATTTCACTGATCTGAGGTTTGAAGAACAATGTGAAACTAGCTGTTTTACAGGATGTGTAGATTTCATTCCTGTAGTAACAGAACTTGTGATAGGAAAGCAGGAGTGTGTGTGTGTGTGTGTGTGTGTGTGTGTGTGTGGCTTAAATTGGTTAAAAACCCTAACTTTCAGTACTCAATGTTTCAGAAATGTTAGACTGCCAACCTGTGCGTAGGGTGACCTTAGAGATGTCTTGTGTTAAAAAAGGTCTTGAAGATAAATTTAATTCTATGCCGATTCAAGGAACTGGTGGTGGTGGGAAGGACTAAAAACCCCATGAATAAAGCTACTTTAAGGGCAATTACTGCTTTGTCCAATCCCGAAGAGCTATAAGATCTTTGCTCACCAATTCTCATAAAACTTGTATTTGTCATGCCTTTTTGGTGACTTTAGTATTACAATCTATTGTAAATAAAGTGAATTTCATGGATTAATTTTAGAATGAAATTAGTAACCAGAAAAATGGCCAGTATTTTTTTAAACCTGTGACAATCATAAATTACTGTATTCTGTCATATACTTTAGATTCTAGAAAATAAATCTAAAACTTTCAGCATTTTTAAATGGAGATATGTAAATCAAAGTAAAGTCTATTTAGGATTTGCATTTTCTTGCACACTGGAACTCTTCTTAATTTGTATGATCGTCTTCAGTTTGTTTTCCTGTGTGGGGAAGTGTTTGGGAGGGGGTCAATTTTGATCTATCTTTCAACTTTTGTTTCTGTGAAGAACTATATATTTTTTTTCTTCTGACATTCTGTACTAATCTCAAACGATTGTTAACTTTAAACAACTCTCTTGGAAAGCACTGGCTTGGAAGCTCTTTATTTGGCAGATATTTAGGAGTAAAGTAAACCGTAATATTCTTTCTTTAGATTGGCTTTATAATCTAAGGTAAAGCAGATAACTCTGTTCATCTTATCTTTTATCTCCTTTCTCTGACCAATAATCTCTATTTTACTTGCTCTAGGTTATTTAGTGGATATGGATATTCACGGCTTGTCATGTCTTACTCCTTAAATCTTATTGGGATTGACTCCTGCCATCTGTGCCTACTATAGTGTAGTATAAATAGCTTTGATACAGTAATGCATGGTGGTAGCAGCAGAAGCTGCAAGAGTTGTTTTATAGTTGAGGAGGAAGAATGAATGAAGCTACAGGATCCATTATTATTAGAAATTCTATATAGAATAGCTGAAATATTCAGATTTTTCACTGTAATCCCTTAAATGTGTGGTTTTTTTAATCTTTTCACATTTTTCAGTAATATTATTATTTAAAATATTTGAAAGTTTTTTCAAATAGCTGTTTCAAAGATGTAATACTAAAGTACTAATATTTAAACAATTCATAGATCTTGGTCTGTTTTCAGATTTAAGCCCCTAATATTAAGTACTGAAAATGAAAATAGCTTGAATTTCAGGCATGCTGAGGAGCCACAACTCTGAGTAGAGGTGAGGAGCTGCTGAAAACTTGGGCCACTTAGTTAGGTTCTGGGCCTGTGATTCTTAAATTCATTTCACTTATGAAATGTTATTTCTGACATGAGAACTTTTTCTGACCAAAAAATGCTTGAAATTAGATTATAAAACAGCTCTTTCTTTGGCTTATGGTTCTGATGACACAATATTTTACTTGCAAAAAATCTTTATCTGCAGCAATATTGTTATGAACTGTGCATGTCTGATTTTTAGTAAATATAATTAAACTTTTTGTATCTAAATCAGTTTGCGTTAACCTCTAGTTGAGCATATTCAGTGCTGAGAACTGCCATATCTATCATGAATACAAATATAGTAACTTAGAGTGCCAATATAGTGTTAACATTATAATTTAATAAGTGTTGACTCTATTCTCGTTATCTTCATAATAAAGTTTTAATTTTCAGAAAGCAGATATTTGACAACTAGTAGTTGTAACCTTCAACATTCTCTTTTTGCTTCATTGCTTGCTATTAATCACTTGTTAGCTTTTCTCGGTGATGTTCATTGATTGCATGCCTGTCCTAGGGCAATACAATAGTCTAACTACAACAGCAGCAAAGTAGTAAATGACTTATCAGGGAGATGCTGTGCACTGTAGAGGAAGAAGCACAGGGTTGGGAGTCAGGAAGAGTTTGGTTAAAATCCCTGCCCCGTTAAAGTTAATGGCAAAATTCCCATTCATTTCAGTTGGTCCAAGATTTCATCCCTAAATTGTAATCCTGGCTCTCATTGCATAGGGGCAACACAATACAGGACTGAACCTGCAAGATGTTGAACAGCTAAGGTGTTCAGGATCCTCAGCTCTCAGTGAGATGAAGATTCTCTCTATTTGGCCCATAGAAACTTGCCCAATACACACAATGTCTGAAGGTTTGCTACGAGAAATTGTCATTACTCTAATTTTTTTTCAGGAGCAACAAATACACAATCCTTTTGGTTAGGAGAGACTGCTCTAGACTCAGTTTCTCTCAGCAGAATCTATTAGGATATCTGCTTTTTAGCTGAGTGGTTGTTTAGAACAGCAGGAACCTTCAGGGCTATTCATGGCTGAAGACTCAGTGCTGCTTTGATAGATGGAAACAAACTGGAGTGTGCATGAATTCCTTTGGTTATGAAAGCTGTGTATTGCTGTGTGTTCTATTGGGTGTGAAAAGGTGACCCCTTTTATTTTAAATATAGGAAAATGTTTTATTAAAGCAACAGGTTTATTTTTCTTTTTAATGACTAAATATTGGGAAGAAGAACCTTATTCTTATAAAAATTGTGAGGTTTTTTTCTACATTTTTATGTTTTAGCTATTGTATTACTGCCTAAACAAATCCTGCAGGGACCACAAAGCAATGGTTGTAGACAGACTTCTCTGGTGCTCAAGTTGACAAGAACAGGAATCAGCTGTATAAAACTAGTTCCACTCCCAACTGGAGAAATGCATAAAACAGTTTGGTTAGCTTCAGGAGCCCTGCTTGAAATCTCAAGAGAAGCTTAGGCAGGAACTTTCAAACAAACTTTTTGCCTTGAGGGGGGGAGGCACTGACTGGGGCGGGGGCATGCATCAGACTGTCAGAAAGGCAGCAATTGCCAGGATTCTACTTGTTTTTCATAGCTCCAATGCTTAGGAGTTGCTTGGATCAAGTGTAATCTTCTGTAAGACAATATGTTTATGCTTTTGTTGTTTTTAACCCCTTCTTCTCTGCTTGTGATGTTTCTATGGCTGAATAAAACTTACTCGTTTGAACAAGTTAGTTTCTGTAATTGCATTTACCTGCTGAACACCGCTCCCAGAGAGGATTCTGTAGAAGGGGCTAAACCTAGCTGGAGGTGATATAGTTAAGAAATGGATTGTTGTAATCTGCTGGTCCAGTCAATAGTAGAGTGAATCATGAGGTCTTGCTCTGAAAACTGCAGGTCATATGGGATGTGGTCACAGAGATAGAGGTCACAGGTGCAGCTCACCCCTGACCTGTGACACTTGTATACTGGGTCTAAAATGGATGTTTACACAGTATGGGGATCTAAAACCCAAGGTCCTTAGTGCTGGTTTGTTGGAGGTGGGTGGTGAGGCAGGTTGGCAGTGGGACAACACTTGTGTAATGCTTAAAGTTCTCTCCTACAGATACTGAACCTCCAAAGGCATCCAAGTTTCACTCCCACAAAAATTCCCTACTGCTCCCAAGTTAGCACTCTACATTTTTGATTCTTCTCCAACCATTCTGTACCTGTGTAGTTGTAGTTTACTGTTTCATGGGGAAAGTGCTAGGTGGCTCCCTCCTCCCACCCAATCTTTCAGCTTTTGAAAGTGGGGTGTCTGATGTGGTGACTTCTAAATTGTGGTAGTTATGGGTACCTATAGCTAGACTTCATCTAGAATTGTATGTGCTCCGCATCTGTCAAAATCTGACCCTAAGTGTCTAAAACTGGAAATGGAACCTGAGCCCCTGACAATTGGTGGCTGCTGTAACGTTTTTAGCCCACATCTTGCTAAATAACTCGTTGAAAGGGCTACAGAAAATGCACAACTCTGATTTCCTGATGTTACCAAAGTTCAGCTAGCTACCAAATCCATAAAGTCCCATTGATTGGATAAGTAGCGCCTTAAACATTTTTTTTCTGTGCATAAGAAGAGTAATATGGATTAACTGTTCCAATGGAGTATAGAATTTATTGGCAATTCTAGGTTTCTAACTTGAGTATGTAATGCTGAAGAAGCAAGAATATGTTCAGTCCCCAAAGTGTGGCTTGTGGAAAGAAGTATCAAAATTATTAGTATTGTCTTAAATGTCAGATGTCTTTTGTATGTGTTTAGACATTTCTAGAGTATTGTAGTGTAGAGTTTAACCTCAGACATCTTAAAGGTACCGAAGGATTCCTAACTAACTTTCTTTGTTAAATAAGAAAATAGCTTATTTAAATTAGAATCTAGCTAATACTGCCCACAACATTGTGAAATAAATGTATAAATTATATTTCCTAATCGAGTGTGTCCTTACCCCTCAGACTGAGTTTGCTCCTGTCATTTGGAAAACCTAGGAGAATTTTTGGCCATGACTTTTGAATTAAGTACTGAACATGTTTAAGCTTCTTAACAATGATTTCTAGAAAAGTTTTTACCTTGTGCATGTCTTTTAAACACTTACTGCCAAACATAAGTCTTCTAAAAATATGCAAGTGTAAGACAATAATGGGAGTGAGAAGGAGTGAGGGAGCTGCCTACAAGGAGACTTGGAGCAGGCTTTCTAAATGAGCCAACCAGAAACATGAAGTGTGGGGAGTGAACCTCAAGTTGTAGTTCTTTGGGAAGAGCTGACTCTCTTTCTTGGAAGTCTTCATGGGAGTCAACTCTGAGCAGGGCAGCAGCAAGCTGAAGCCCAGAGCAGGTCATCACCTACAGACTCTGAAGGAACTATATTGCTCAACCCAGACTCTGAGGTAAGAGCCATGCCCAGGGACAGATTTTTGGGACTCTTGAGTTTTACTTCATAGGGGTTTTTTGGTCTGAATAAGCTTAGACCCTAGTAAGGGTGGTGACTGGATGGCAAGAGAATTAAGTCTGTGTAAAAGAGGCCTACAAGAGGGAGAATAAAGAGCAGGGCAATGCAGAGGCAACTCTGGCCATGAGGGGTGGCCAGCTTGTTTACAGTACACTTTTTTCCTTCTCAAAAAGAAGTGTGTTTTTTCTGACTTGGATTACTGCAGGAAGATGTACACTTTTTTTTTAAGAACTTCGTTCATCTGAAAACAGAATAATAACTTGCATATGAATTTTAGCTATTTCACATTTAGGACCTAATTGTGTTTGCTTTTATCAGTAAGGGGTTAGGATTTTTAGTGTTCACTTACAGCCATAAGAGCATCTTAATTTCTTTTGCCAGAGTAGTGCAATGGTGACAATTAAAGATTCATAATTGAATTGCACAACAAATCTAAATGATGTCAGTGTTTATCAACTCTGTTTCAGTTCAGAAAAAATGAAAACAAATGTGAAACCAAAAAGAGCTGTATTTTCAGAATTGACAACTGGTCTCTCAGTTGCTTAATTTAGGTACTTTTCAGCCAGGCAACTTGCTTATTAGACCAAGAACGTAGCCAAGAGCAGTCAAGCATGGGGAAGAAATGAAAGACATTGTGATTTACTGTTTTATATTTGGTATCTGTTGAGATATGCTTGATCGAAAAATTTCGTTTTCATATTGCTGAGTTGTTGTAACATTTAAAAAATAACCTCTTGATGACGATTAATGTTCCGTGACCCCACATCATTAAGTGGCAAATTAAATATCGGGACTACAATAGATATTCCTTTTTCAAACCTGGGTCTGTAAGACTCTAGAGCAGGGGTTCTCAAACTTTTGTACTGGTGACCGCTTTCACACACAAGCCTCTGAGTGTGACACCCTCCCCCTTATATATATTAAAAAAGTGTTAATTTATTTTAACACTATTATAAATGCTAGAGGTGAAGCAGGGTTTGGGATGGAAGCTGACAGCTCCCAACCTCCCATGTAATAACTTTGCAACTCCCTGAGAGGTCATGACCCCCAGTTTTAGAATCCCTGCTGGAGAGCACTTGTTAGAATATGAAGCAAAGATTTATTGAATTTAAGTAAAGTTGAAAAACTCACTTTATTTCTGACTTTGTCACTATTTCCATCACTTTCTGCAAGACCTATTTCTTGTAGTGTTCTGCACTGGTCCTGCTGAAGTCAGTAGGAATCGTTTCATTGACATCAGTGGGAACTGGATCAGAATGTTGGTGATTTTAGTCCACCTGTGAAAACCTGCATTTGAACAGAAATATAGTTTAAAAAATTTTTCCTGAATATTTTTGTCTGCATTGTGAAAAGGAAGGAAAGCAAACCAGAATTTAAGAACAAAATTAATCTTCCTCCACCCCCTCACTGTAGATTCCATGGGGGATATTTAATGGTCTGTTTTGTAGTGTGTGGTGTTTTTTATTTGTTTTTTGAAATCATGTAGAAGTTCTTAATCTGTGGTTAGTCTCTAGTGCTGGTTGAGAATTCTTTTTTTTTTTTTTTTTTTTTTAATGGCGGGGGGGGGGAGTGGTTTCTGCAAAATCAACCTTTTTGCTGAAGAAAATGTTAGCTTTTGCTAACTTATTTTATTTTTCCCATCGGGGAAGTTGAAACAATATTTTATGGATCAAGCTGATCTGAATCTAAATACTGTTTTTGTCTAACTGAATTGAAATGTGTTGTAACAAGCTAGTTCACTGCTAATTTACATCTGCTGGACCCACTGTCTTGCCTCAGGAGCCCAACTACAACTCCCCTATGTGCTGGGCTTCCTGACTGGACTTAATCTCCTATGGTGCACTGTGGGCTCACCTCTGAATGAACCCAGCCCCATGGAACTTCATGGGAGATGTTGTATGGCTATTCAGTAAAAATTCACAAACAAAATTTAAAAATTAGTTTTTCACACAACATATAAACTGTGGAATTCACTGCTGCAGGATCCATTTGAGGCTAGATATTTAGCATGATTCAAAAAGATTTCTTATCCGAATATCCATAGTGAGCACTTAATAAGAGATTAAATTACCTGTTTCAGGGCTGAAATTGGTTACTAATGACTGGGGATTAGGAGGAGACTTAATGTTGAGGGTCTACTGGTGGGTTTCTTGCACATTCCTGAGAAGCATCTGGTACTGACTGCTGTTGAATTCAGGGTCCTGGATTAGATGAACCACCCAGTATGGGAATTGGTACGTTTCCTAATTTTGGTACAGATCAAGTATTAGGATGTAGTGCAACACTTTGATTTGAGCAGTATTGTGTAGCTAGTGGGGTGGTGTGTGTGTTTTTTTTCTTTTCAGTCCCTAGGTTGAAGATTGACGATGAAAGCTCGTTTAACTTCTGGCATTGCACTCTCAACCAATAAAGTCCAAACTTTATTTGCCCTAAATATGCTGAAGCTTCAGTCATATTTGGCTGAGGCTTTGTTAGCTTAACTGGTCATCAAGTCATCGCAGCAGATTTTGAGTACTAGCAGCCACCTTAAATTGAAATAAGTGCACTTTTTCCCCTTTTAAGTTTCTGCCCACTATAATGTTTTTTTTAAAAGAACGCTGTCAGACAAAATCCCACATCATACAGTAGAAATATTTAGAAGTTTTAATCTAATTTTAAACAATTTTGACAGCTTTGGTGAACCTTACAAAAAAAAAAGGGGGGGGGCAGAACAATGAGATGTACCCTAACATTGTAGCAAGGATCTCCTGGCATGCTGCAGCATTAGTTACTGTCAGCTGTGCCTTTTCTGATTTCTTTTTTTGACCCAGTTAGAACACCAATTTCATGTCACACAGTGCTCAGATTAACACTCTATATATCTTGTTTCATGGCCAAATCTTGTGATCTCTTGCACTTCCTTGTAATGTTTATTTTTGTGACTAAGGCTACGTAGCTTGGAGTTCTCCTAACATTGGATGCCACTTGAGCTTCACTCTGATTACCAGTGTCATCAGAGCCCACTAAGGTCTCACATAAAATGGTGATGTGAGCAGTAGTTTAAAAATACCTTGATAGAACCCCTCTGGGGATGGTATATGTGGGCTGACTTGAATTACCTGTGTAACATCCTGGCTATAAATGCAGAGTTACATAATGGACTAGATTCTGATCTGTTACTTGAATATTAAATCTAAAGTAATTCCCTTGACTTCAGTGGACTTGCTTTTGATTTTACACTGGTGCCGTAGATATCAGAATCTGGCCTAATGTCTTACTGTAAAAATAATTTGACAGTGACTTTTGTGTTCATTTTTGCTGGAGTGGAACTCCATCATAGTTAAGGTTGTTTTAGAGATTTCAGTTTAAAACCTTTTTATTTTAAAAATCTCATTGAAATGGCAAAATACAGAATGAGAGCTTTTGAGTTTTGCATGGTAGATTTGATGAAAAATGAAATTGATACAAGGAATAAGAAGTTAAATGGCAAAAAGATTTCCCCCCCCCCCCCGCCTAAGAAATCAGATCCTAGAATGTTTCAATGTTCCTCATCAAGTGTTGATTGCAACAATATTAGTTATGTACAGGTAGTGGTTTCCCCCCACCTGAGATACCTTTTATAGATGCTGATGTAATGGCATATGTAGGCATCAAACCAAACATGCTACATTTGACACATTGTCTGTCTGCAGTGTGAACACCATTGCTGATTCTGTTCTAGTGGGAGAAAATGAGTATGAGATATTCCCATAGCCTACAGAGGTATTTGGCAGGGTAAAGTTCCCTGAATGGAAAAGAGGAGAGCTGGAATGAGATGAGGTGCAGCACCATACTTGTAGTTCAGGTGCAGTAGTTGCAATGGGTCACTTTTTGCACAATCCCAATCCTAGGCTGCTCCGGGCCCTAGCATAATTTAGACAGCCCTGAGAGCCTGTTTACATTATGCCAGAATCTCTGCCCTACCCCTTTTGTCTCTTAGATTCCTATATGACCCAATCACCATAGTATCTGAGCACTTAAGTCGTAAATAATTTATCCTCATGAGACCTAATGGGTAGAAAAATGCAAAGAGACTAGGTGGCTTTCCCAAGGTCACACAGTCTGAGGTACAGCAGGGAATTGAATTTGGGTGTCTAAATCCTAGGCTAGTGCCCTAACCCCAAAAAATCCTTCCTCACCCAGTATATCTGTTCAATATCCAGCCCCACCTTCAATACCAGGATTTGCAAAGGGGTCCACAGGAAGCAACCTTCTGGCTGTCTTCTGCAGTGTTTCTGCTCGGGCTATCCTCCCAGAGCTGTAACAGGGTCTTTTTAAGACCCATTTACTCCACTGTGGTCTTATTACATGTCAAAAAAGGGGCTGGAGTAGGGTTGAAGGTGTCCCTGCAGGAGTTCAAATCTCACCTATTCTAACTGCTATTTATATTGTCATGCCCTTCACTCTCTTTATTGACTTAAGGCCAGGAACCCAAACCTTAGAAGGCAGTCCCGGGAGAGTTGCTAAACCCCGTCTATACACACACCTTGGCAGAGAACTTATGCAAGCTCTCTGCATGTACAGTCAGAAATAGAATGCAGGTCTCTAATATGAGCAAAAACTTAAGTAAATTTAAGACTCATCCACACATTGATAGATCTTACTGTCATTTATGCCATGCATTTTTCTGCCTTAACACTACTAAGATTTTTGCAATACATTCCTATTTGATGAAGCTGGGATACATGTTGCTTTTGATATTTGTTCAAGAAGGAGATTAAAGCCTTATGTGGTGGTGTGGTATGTATGAAGGTGGAAAGGATTTGCAAGTTTTATTCCTGAGTACTTATTTTTCACTTTTCCAACGTGGTGGGTGGATAAGGTTGTTCTGATGCAGTCTTAAAGGTCACTAAATGTGGTTTGTGTGTGAGAAATAAATAGGGTGATTTGGTAGTGACCTGACCCTTATGTTATGGTGTGGTCGGGCACTTTCCTTTTATAAAAGACTTCAGTGTTAAGAGTAGTGATTTGCAGCAGGACCTGGAAATTTTGGCATAGTCCTGGGGTCAGTGAGGGCGATTGCAAATGGCTCATGGAAAAATCTGTTCTGGTGTGGTCAGGACTGACACGGGGGCTCTACTTTACCAAATTTCCACTGGTGTAGAACCAAGTAAGCACTCTGTCTGTCTGTGGTGCAGTTTTAACCTGCTGAGCAGTAGCTCTAAATTGTATTGGGGCCAGCCCACAGGATCAGGGAGTTTGTAAGTGGCTTCTTGGTGTCTTTCCCATCTCTCCTATGTGATGTGGACTTCTGGTGCAGGAGAATCTGCAGTTGATATTATTAACCTTCTAAGAAAAACGGAGGGGTTATGAAAAGTCTTAGAACAAGTGCATTTCATCCTAGTCTATTATTTGTTTAATTTAAAATGTGGTTTTAATCTTTTTGCTTGAGAGATAAAAATAGATTATACAAGTATGGAAAAAAGGATTCAGTTTTGCCTAAATACTGTATATTGCTTTGCCGTCTCTCTCAAATGGTTTAATTTTCCATCTGTCAATTTTTGTTAAACTTCCTTCTTCCTTTCTTCTTTCTGTTCTACTTACCCATAGTAATTAAGTCTGTGCTGTAGGGAATGGGCTTTGGAGTAACTCAAGGGCCTTTTTAAACAATTTTATTGCAGTTTTCTGTTTATAGGAGGGGGGAAAAACAGTACTCTCATTCATACATTTTTAGTGTTCTGTTCCATACTTAAGAGCATATTCATCCAGAGGTATGCTGGTGCCTAGAGTTCTTTGTCATATAGATGTTTGCCTACTGTATATGCTTGTTCATATACTTTTTTTTAATCTGTTCCAGTTGCTTGATTCCAGAGGGAGCGCGCTCACTCTGTGTGTGTGTGTGTGTGTGTGTGTCTCTGTCTGTCTTGGGAAGTGATGGATATTTTTGATTATATAATGGAAAACAACTAAATATGTACATTGGAGTGTTTAAATATTTTAGGGGGTGGGTGGTGGTGGTCCTCCTCCCCACCCCTCTTTTATGTCCCATGCTTTCATGTAGCTTTTAATCCCTGAAGAGATGGGATTGTGTTTAAAATTTTGGCTCTGGGGAAGGAAAGGATCTATTGGCTTGATCTCCTCATGCAAATTTCCTTTTTATGCAATGTGATTAGTAGATGTACTGTAAAGTGAGTCCCAAATTATGTTGGGATTTTTGGTTGCTGGAGGTTTGGCTACTTGGTACTCCTGCACTATGGGCTTACACATGCCAGGTACTGAGCACTCTGTCTCCAGTCCAGCAAGCCTGCAGGGCCTGTAACCTGGACCCAGGCAGTGGGGTTCCGGCTTCATCTTTGGCCCCGGGCCCCAGCAAGCTTAATGCCATGTCTGGCGACCCCATTAAAACAGGGTCGCAACCCACTTTGGGTTCCTGACCCACAGTTTGAGAATTGCTGCTCTACAAGATATGCACATTTTGTCCCTTCCTCTGTGTCGGCTGCTAAAACCTTTGGTGTAGGCTCTGGTTACCTCTCTGCAACCCCTTCTCTGGCCTAGTCTAGAGCCTCTTAAGTCTATCCATCATGGTACTTCCTTACCCTCCATTCCGCATGTATAAGACATTAAGCCTTGTCCATCTGAGATTCTGCACTGACTGGTTTTATTCCATATCCCCTCCACTTCAAGTCTCTGTCTCATTGCTCCCACATCCTCATGTGGGCTCTGCACTTCATTTCAGGTTTCCCTTGATGTTCCCTTAGTTTCCTATTTGTCACAAGTGGAGACACTACAACTACCATCTCCTTGCTGTGAATGGGAGTCATCTACTTGTAAATGCTTCTCTGGGAGCACCTCTGTTCTGATGGATTTTTTTCTTTTCTGAACATAGGACAAAGCCTTTTTTTCCCCTCACTATCATTTGAGGGAAGGATCTTAGAAGGGCAGAGAACTAATTTTTTGGTTTTGGATTTTATTTGGAGCAAGTTGTTGGCTAATTTATTACATTAAGGAGATAACTGTTTCAGGGGCTTTTGGAGTGTTGGGAGTGTTTGCAGATCCCAGGCAATCTCCCTCTGTTAGCTGCTCTGCTGTTCGCTGCTCAGCTGGTTCGCAGCCGACTGGCTTTTTATACAGTCAGGCCCACTCAAGGCTCACCTGGAACAAAGCACTCCCAATTCACACTTTTTTCAAACCACCAATCAAGCACACGATCAAACTGTCCCCACAACAGACACTCAGGTACTCACCAACACAGCCTCCCTAATGCAGCCCTTAGCATACCTCCTCTCAGGCAGATCCCAGCCAAACTCCCTCTGCAATCGTTCACCTCTATTCGACACTGGTGAGGCCTCATCTGGAGTACTGTGTCCAGTTTTGGGTCCCACACTACAAGAAGGATGTAGAAAAATTGGAAAGAGTCCAGCGGAGGGCAAGAAAAATGATTAGGGGACTGGAACGCATGATTTATGAGGAGAGGCTGAGGGAACTGGGATTATGTAGTCTGCAGAAGAGAAGAATGAGGGGGGATTTTGATAGCTGCTTTCAGCTACCTGAAAGGGGGTTCCAAAGAGGATGGATCTAGACTGTTCTCAGTGATAGCAGATGACAGGAAAAAAGGAGTAATGGTCTCAAGTTGCAGTGGGGGAGGTTTAGGTTGGATCTTAGGAAAAAGATCCTTTTTCACTAGGAGGGTGGTGAAACACTGGAATGCGTTACCTAGGGAGGTGCTGGAATCTCCTTCCTTAGATATACTTAAGGTCAGGCTTGACAAAGCCCTGGCTGGGATGATTTAGTTGGGGATTGATCCTGCTTTGAGCAGGGGGTTGAACTAGATGACCTCCTGAGGTCCCTTCCAACCCTGATAGTCTATGACTTGGTGAATTCATACTTTACAGATGAAAAACAATGTTTATGCGCTACTAAACTTAAAAGTTCCTCATTAAAGTCAGTATGGAAATAAGCCTGCACTACTGGACTTGTAAATGTGATGTCTTTTACTAAAACAAAATGTAGCTGACCAAAGTTCTGTTTGCAATCTCCACCCTATTAAACTGTAAGAGGGATGTAGGAGAACTGAAATATATACAATATTCCTTGTAACAACTAATAAAAAATATATTGAAGAGCACAAATGGATGGGTGACATGATCATCTTTTGCATATCTCTTTGTGCAGCACAGTAGAGGAATCGTTCACCTTTGTGAAAATATATGATCACAGTAATGCTGCCAGTTTCACTGAGAACTTAGCAAATCTGCTGAGTTGAGAATTTATTTTTTCACCATGGTTAAAATTGCATTCTAGTTTCCTACCTAAAGCTGTAATCTAGAATAAACATAATCTTGTATATTCATTTTGGGCTAAACTTTTAATTTTGCTTCATCATCCTCTTACTTTTTGGTTTTGCTTGTCCATTTAGAAAGGTGTACTCTCCTTGCGTAACTAACAAGCTTCCTAACATGTTCCCTAAGTACAAAAAAGGGGTTTGGGGCCAGCTAAAATAAATGAGAAGCATATTTAGTAAAAGTTGTATAGAATTCTAAAACCTTGTTTTTGTGGAGAACAACCCCTCAACTTTATATTTGGAAGCTTAAATGCAGTGCCCTTCAGTGAACAGTAGTGTGCTTCTCTGGTTTTGGAATGGATAATGAATTTATTATTAAACAGGAAACTTTTATTGTTTAATAGGCATACCTAGGGTATGTAATTTTCTCTAAGGCATAATATGCCTTAGAGTATGTACAAACTACATATTCTGTCTAAATTTAAAGTATACAATTTTGATGCTTGGTGAAAGTGCCATGCTTAAATATTAAGGCACAAGTGGGAACCTGAAATAATTTTAAAGCAGTAAGAAAATAGTGATTTCATTCCAAAGATGGTCAAGCCAAAAGGGCCATCTTTAGTTTGGTGGAGGAAAGGATGCTGTGTTGCTGTAGTAGACACATTTAAAATGTGTAATTACAATATTCATGTCGTACAACTTTTTTATCTTTAGCATGACTTGAAACAATTTTTTTAAGTTCTACTTTTTTTTCTCTATTTTTCTTTCAAAAGAACTTGGCAAGTTTTCTCAACCCAAGTAAGCATATTATGTCAGCAGGCAAAGAGAAAAAAATATATTGGATGCTAAGTTTGGATACTAACTTCAACAGACTGACTGTGCAAAATTAAGTCTTTGCTGGATTGCGACCTAAATCTGTGCAGAAAAATATGTACACGATATCCGCTATTTAGAACCTTATTGTTGAAAGACTCATAGTTGTTGATCCAATGAAAGTATAACTCTGACACTACAGAAAATAAAACACTATGCTACTTTAGAAAGATTAATTGTAGCACCAGTTTTTTTGACAGGTCAGTTTATATCATAGTACAATACAAAGAGAAAATACTTTAAGTTGTCAAACAGCAGGAAATGAGTCTCTCTAGTGACTTCAATCCGTGTTGTTAAAGTGCTGTATAAACAGCAGTGGTAGGACCAAGGCATTTTGAATTTTTTTTCTTCTAAACATATAAAAATATCTTTTAATAAGCTCTCTGTTACCATGTATCTTGGCCATGTAGCCAAAATTTAGAAATTATTTTGTGAGTTCTGCATGTATATTTAACTGCAAAATGAACAAGCAAATAAGATGGTTGCACCTGCAAATGTCTAGGTAGACTCCTAAAGACTCTAGCTACTTGTCTTCATATATTCCAAGACCAGAGGGACCACTGTCCTCCTGTATAACACAAGCCATAGAACTTCCCTCAAATGTTTCCTAGAACACATCTTTAGAAAAACATCCATTCTTGATTTAAAAACTGTCATTGAATGGTTTGTGGTTGTTTTGTGGTGTGTGTGTGTGTGTGTGTGTGGGGTTGGGTGTGTGTGGGTTTTTTTTTTTTTTTTTTTTTTTTGAAGGCCTTATTTTCAGTTTACATTTGTCTAGCTTGAACTTCCAGCTATTGGATTGTACTATATCATTCTCTGCTGGATTGATTAGTTCCTTATTAAATATTTTGCTCCCCATGGAGGTATTTATAGACTGGGTAGTACCGTGGCTGCCACCCACCTCCTATTTCCCTTTCACTAGGGCCCCTTCAAGAACACACACAGTTTTCCAATTGCCTTCTCAGCCCAGAGTCCTTTTAATTTAGTCTTTGTTGAGGTGGCAGCAGAGGATGTCCGAAACAGAACTCAAAACAAACACAAAGTCTGTCCTCATTTCCAGCTCCACTCAGTCTCCTGTCCTGGGCTTTCCTAGCTCACTGTCGGGCCTCTTGCCTCTGGTGGTCTCTGTTACCTCTCTCAATATCCCTACCCTCTGCAGCTTCCTGTTGCTTTTATGTTGGAATCCATGATCCCTTTCAAGTGGGCTCACATTATAATCAGGGTTGTCTTAGCCCCAGGCTCTCTAACCCAGGGGCAAGCCACCCTGTTAGACTGTAATGAAGTCACCCCTAAACCTTCTCTTTAAGCTAAATAAATTGAGCTTTTGGAGCCTACCACTGTAAGGCATGATTTCTAATCCTTCAGTCGTTCTTCTGGCTTTTTCTCTGAGTCTTCTCTGATCTGTCAACCATCTTCTTGAATTGTGGACATTGGAACTGGACACTGTTCCAGCAGCAGTTGCATCAGTGTCAAATAGAGTAAAATAACCTCTCTGCATCTGTTTGAGATGCCCTTGTTTGTGCATCCAACGATGATATTTTGGCCACAGCCTGTAACTGGAAGCTCATGTTCAGCATATCCACCACAATCCCCTAATCTTCTTCAAAAGTTACTGCTTTCCAGAATAGAGTCCCCCATCCTGTAAGTATGGTCTGCATTTTTTGCTCCTAGATGCATACACTTTTATGCTAAGCCTTCTAAAATTCATTTTGTATGCTTGTGTCCAGTTGACCAAGTGATACAGATCACACTGTATCAGTGACCTGTTCGCTTCATTATTTACCACATCTCCAATTTTTTGATCGTCTGACAATATAAAATCACTGAAATTTTCTTCCAGCTCATTAATAAAAACATTAAATAGCATAGGGCCATGATCCAATCTCTGCAGGACCCCAGTAAAAACACATGCATGCAATGATAATTCCGTGCTCACAATTACCTTTTTGATATTTTATCAGTTAGCAGTCTTTTAATCCATTTAATGTGAGCCATGTTTATTTTATATCATTCTAGCTTTCTAATTGATAGGTCAAGTGGTACCAAGTCAAAAATACCTTACACAAGACTAAGGATATAACATCAGCACTATTACCTTTATCAATCAAAATTATAATTGACAGGCTTCCCCCCCACCCCAAAACAGTGTTGATGGGCATTAATTATATTGCCCTACTTTAATTCTTGGTTCCTGTATCAACCACTCTTCTATTTGCCTGGTATTGATGTCAAACAGACCTATAGGATAACTGGGTCAATCCATATACCTTTTAAAAATATTGGCACAACATTAGCTTTCTTGGTGTTCTAAGATTTACTTGAGTCAACATTAGCAGTCCAGTGAGTTCCTCAGTCTGCTGTTTTTAAAACACTCCTTAGATACAAGTTATCTGGACCTGCTGATATAGAAATGTCTAACTTAAGTAGCTGCTGTTTTCCAATCCATTAGTAACTCAGGAGGATGTTGAATCTTATCATATGTTTGACTACATCATCTTTTTCCCCCTCCAATACAGAACAGAAATAGTTATTGAAGATTTCAACCTTTTGTGCAAAAACGAGGAGTCCTTGTGGCACCTTAGATACTAACAAATTTATTTGGGCGTAAGCTTTCGTGGGCTATAACCCACTCCATCAGATGCATGGAGTGGAAAATTATAGTAAGCAGGTATAAATATATAGCACATGAAAAGATGGGAGTTGCCTTACCAAGTTGGGGGTCAGTGCTAATGAGGCCAATTCAATCAAAGTGGATGTGGCCATTCCCAACAGTTGACAAGAAGGGGTGAATATCAACTGAGAGAGAATTTTTTGAAGTGACCCAGCCCCTCCCGGTCTTTATTCAGGCCTAATTTGATAGTGTCAAGTTTGCAAATTCATTCCAGTTCTTCAGTTTCTCATTGAAGTCTGATTTTTGAAGGATGTGGTGCGTTGTGTTTTCTCTTTAATAAAAATAAATATATACAGTGACTTAAGTCTGAGTGTCCAGGGAAATTGAAGTGCTCTTACTGGATTTGGAATATTACAATTCTTTGACTGACTTGTGTCCATTTTTTCTTTTTCATACACAAATGTGAAAAATCAGAGCACTTTCTTTTTTTGGGGTGAGACGGGGGTGATGATGTTAGGTCCCTTTGTAAGACAAAGCTCCTAACATTGGGACAGTTCTGATAATATCAGGACATGTGGTCACCCTACATAGGTATTAGTAAATTTAAGCTTTCAAATGGACACTGAATACTCAAGTACAACAAATCAGTCTGCTTTGGACTTACTTTCCTAAGAAAGAACTTAGCATGATTGTAACACTATTATGGGGATGAGGCCTCTGGGCCTCATTTCGCTGACCTCCCAGAACTGTGCGTCTCTTGTGCCACATGTATAGGGTCTTAGCCAGTTGCTTGTCACTGTGGAAAGCTTTGAGCAAGGTATGTCTGTGCTACATGTCTTTGGTTCTCCTGGGGAAGCTTCACCCCACTTTCCCTTTCCCCAGCTAACCAAAATTCCCATTGATAATTCCCTGGAATTAGTCATGCAGGGCACATATCCCTGCACAGAGGCTCAGGCAGATATCAGCAGGCCTGGTCCCCAAGTGTATGTCTACACTAGATCTGGAAGATGTATATTTAAAGCTTGTAGATATACCCACGCTAGTTCTGATAGCAGTGGGAGGGGCAAACTTCCCCAAGTATGATCCTGTCAGAGAGCATAGGTGTGTATACTAGGGCAGCAAGCCCTTCCCATTACTTGCGCTGTTGTGGCTACGCTTCTATTTTTAGCTTGCCAATTCTACTAGAGGTAGTGCAGGTATGTCTCCTTGAGCTCAAATTTTAAATCTTCCAGCTGCAGGGTAGACATTGCATAAGTGCCATTTAAAAAAACAAAAACTAAAAACAACGCAGCAACCATATTGGCGACGGTAAAGTGAACACTACACCATATAAAGGAAAAGAAATCTACAACCTGGCTCTTCATGGAATTTCTTAATCCTGTGTCAGATATTTCTCTACAGAGGCCTGACGCTCTCTACCTCCCTAAGAGGGTGCTGCAAATAAAAACCAATTAACCCAAAAAAAAAAACCCCTGAGTCCCAGAACTTTCTTTATCAAGCTCTTTCAATCTTTCATGCTTTAAGACACTAGCTCTATTCCAAGCAATAGTCTTCAGAACAGAGGCAAAGGCCAAGAGAAGCTGGTATAAGGGCTCGGGCTCTTCTGTGAAGGTCAGCTCTGAGTCAGAATTGGAAAGAGGACTGATTTATTTGGGAATACTTGAGATGATAAGGAGAGTTGTCATTGCACAGTACCTCCAGGATGACCCTATTATTTGTTGGAGACAATAACAGGTAGCAAAATGTCATAAAGGGAGTATTTTTTTCCCCCTTTGGTGTAGAATTAGACCCCCATATTCCTCTAATACTGACCTGTTTTAAGGCCAGTGAGAAAGTTTAGTAAATCCAAGGTTTCAGAGTAGCAGCCGTGTTAGAAGTTCAGCAGTGTAAGGGATTGTGTATCTGACTACTATTTCAAAGTATATGGATTTGTATCTCATGAGAGTTGCCAGGTGATAAGTGAGCAGATTCATCTCTGAGATGACTTTAGCACTAAAGCTATACGCAAGGGAATAATACCTACTGGTTCTATCAGCTTCATTTACCCTAGTTGTGACGTTCCCCTCAGGTGTTAGCTGGACTAGTGATCTGCTAGGTCACTCCTATCCTTGAGTCTGGGAGCCAGCCTTATTGTGCTCTGCTGTGAGAACCCCCCCACTCCTGGGCTGTTCATGCACAGCCTTTGGCATGTAAGCTGCTCCCTTGGATTGTGCAACCAAATGACACTAGCCAGTATCTCTGGTCCCAGCCACAATCCTAGGAACCTCTGTGTTGCAGTGTTCAGTTATGCCTGCTGGACGCTGCAAGCTTTTATTAGTTCATCAATTTAACAAGAAATTGATATGTACCAGGCTTGTTATCCCAAAGGGAGTCTGACATGCTTCAAACCGAATGCACTGCTTCAGGTAGAATAAACAAACATCTTTATTAATTACAAAGATTAAGTGAGAAGTCAAAGCACAAGACGTCAGATTTGGTCAAATGAAATAAAAGCAAAACTCATTCTAAGCTGATTTTAACACTTTCAGTGCTCTTACAAACTTAGATGCTTCTCACCACAGGCTGGCTGGTTGCCCTTCAGCCAGGCTCTCCCCTTTGATCAGTGCTTCAGTTACTTGGTGGTGACATCTGTAGATGGAGATGGAAGAGAGAGAATAAAAGGAAGAGATGTTTTTGCCATGCTCTTCATGTCCTTTCTTCCCTCTTGGCTTTGCGCCCCCCCCTTTCAGAGCCCCAAAGGAAGGGGGGTGACTCACTCGAGAGTCCAACAGATCCTTTGTTGTTGCCTAGGCCAGTGTCCTTTTTTTCTGTGAAGCTGGGCTGGGTTTGTCCCATACATGCCCTGATGAGGTGTGAACTGCCCCTCTGCTTTTGTAGAATTTTTGCCTGGGCTTGCTTTAAGCCATGAGGATACATTTTCAGCATCATAACTATATACATGAAATTATAACCTATAACATTACTGTAACAACAATTACTATAACATCACTAACAACAATGCTCAGTGCATCATGAGCCTTCCGAAGACACTCAAGACAAACTTTGCACTGGATACTACAGTCATTTTTTAGAAGGATGAACATGGGGGCATAGGGTGTTCCCACGAGGTACAGAACATCACACTAGGTGTAGCACCGATGGAAGCCCTTGCACAGAGAAGATGTTGACAACTTCTGGCCTTTTCTGTACTTGGTATAAACTAGGCATAAGGATCTGTAGTATCTACATTACTTGCTTGAGTGAATACTATGTCTTGAATTGTACAAATTCTTTCTGTGGAAAGTTAAAAGGCAACATGGGCTGAAACAGCCTTTGAAAGAACAGTGCACCTAGGTGCATCTCAGTTGCCTCATAAGTCCTTTTTGTTTCTCTGCCTTGCTGGCCATAATCCTGGCTAACATAGTTGCTATGATCCTGGAAAGCAGACATCCAAGCAAAGGTGATAGCCTTCAAATATGTTCAGGGAAGTCTTTCAGAGAGTCACTTGCCAAAATAGTGGCTGAGTCTTAAGGCACAATGAAGTAAAACCTGCCATCTACAAGGATGGGAATATGTCACCGCACAAAGTCACATTTCAGTGAGTAAGCATAATAAAAAGAACCAGTATAATTGTATATGGAACAGATCAAGAGGAAACTGATCTAATGAGCCACCTCTACCACAAAACAGACCCTTTGATATACTTACTTGGAAGCAGAGTTTCCTTGGAAGCTAGAGGCGGTTGCAGACTTCTACCCATGGTAAACCGATGGATGCCTACCACACTGGGCGAATGGGGTTTGGGGCATAATAAAGTGTAATGAGGCCTGCCCTTGCCTTTGCACAAATCAGCCAGAGACCTCCTCTAAGTGCAATCACCAGTGCTTCTTTATTAACAGTGTCCACTCCCACCACCTTCTATTAATGGACAGTTGTAAATCAGCAACCTGGGGGACAGCTAGCTTCTCCAGCCAGCAGGGATGCACAGCCTGTGGCTCCTCCCTTTCCTTTCCTTCCCCTTCCTGCCAGCTTTATATAGCCCCCTGGCTAATAAGGCCCTCAGGTGCTGCTTTCCCAGAAATTAGGCATGGCATACTCAGCCAGCCCCAATTTAATACTACTTAATTGGAGCTGGGCTAACAGGGGCCTGGCTCAGGACCTCCTGCCCAGCACCCTGTTACATCAAGGCAAATACTTCTCTCCAGATATGCATTACTGATTTTAAATCCCATTGACGAATATGTGGCCCTTTCCATGTAGGCGAATAAAAAAAAAGTTTGCCTGCCTCCCTAAAATCTTCCTTTTTACTACTAAAGTTCAGACTTTTTGTTTATCAATCAGGGCAGGGGGAAAAAGTCTCTTCCCCAGGCATTAATCCAATTAAAGATCCCTTCCTGATTGGTATTTGGCTATTGTGTAGGTGCTTGCGTACTAACAGGTATTATAAAAATGTTTGTCTAGTAGAACACAACAGTGCATTACTAGCTTAATATTTCTATGCTGTTGACTCTCAGTAATATCTAGGTAAATAAATGTGCTGTGTTACACAGTAACACTGTAAGGAGTTCTGCAGAAAAGGGAAAAAATCCTTTGAGTGGAGCATCTTGAGGAAGAAAATTGGGATGAATAGGGCTTTAGTTGGGAAATACTCTTTCTAGTCTAGAGAACAGCATATTTCCCTATAGACTTCAGAAAATAAAACCGAATGCACAGATTAGATTATTTGTACTGGTACATTTGAATTAACTGGCCAGTTTGTTTTCATAGAAGTATTGTCTTTTGTACAAAACGAAGTAGCAGTTGAGGCATTCATGAAAAGTTGCATGCTCCTAGGCTTGTAGTAATAAGTGTTACACATCCCCTCCTGGAAGAAAATCACCTGAGAGATTGTTTGAACATGCAAAGCTCTCAGAGGTTATTTATTGGATTCAAGATGGAGCTGTGGCCTGGGAGTGAAAGCGATCTCTAGTGTATAGTAACAGACCTTTTGAAGAAATCGTGTAAAATCATGATGAAAACTCGGAGTGAAAACTAGACCATTGATATATTGCTGCTGACAACTCGACGATATGCCCTAAGTTTCTTACAGCTTTGTAGCAATACTAAAATTTGTTCTTGGCACATCTTTTGTCTGTTTCCCATTTATATACAAAGGAAAGTTTAGTCATGAAAGTAAGGGAGGTGATGATATAGGTGTCATGAGCAGCCTTGTACCGTGTGTGTTTGTGTGTGTGCACGCACACCCCCCCCCACCTGACCAATGGATTAACTAACAAAACATAATCAATACGATCTGCATTTTAATTTCAGAAGTGTGCATTAATATACAGACTTCCAGTTTCCAGCTTATCACTTCTTGGTCTCGAGGTCAGTCCAGAAACAGGGATGCTGTATACTTGAATCAGTCAAATCTTTTTCTAAAAAGTAGTTGCGGGTACCATGTGTGTTCCCATTTACTATCCTATTTTTCTTTCTTTTTTTTTTTCCCTTTTAATGTTTGTTCTCTCCCCTGTTGCAGTGAGAGAACTACTGAAACAAGAGGGAAAACTTAGAGTTGTATTGGAGAAGCAGCAAAATAGTGCTGTCAAATACAGTAAACAGAACAACCCTTTTTTTGTCTCAAATGTCAGTTTTGTAAAACTGGGTATTGTAAAATAGTATGGTTTTTAATGAGATACACGAGTACAATAACAGAGTGCTCTGTTATATCAGTTCATAGCAAGAGTGTAATAAGCCTTATTTTTTCTGAAAATGACTTTAGGACAGCATTTCTCAAATGCAGCTACAGCCTCCTGGGCAGCGATTGAGGTGGGAGGGAAGCAGCAGAGTCACAAACAAAAGAGGAGCAGGCAGCCAGTGTGAATTTCCCACCTTCCCAGGGGAAGTGGAGTTTAGGCTTCAGCTCTGGGGTGGCAGGCTCTGTCCTCCGGCCAGATGGCAGCAGGCTCCATCCTACAGCTGTGGGGCTTTGGGCTCTAGCCGCAGGCTCACCACCCATCTCCCCTGGACCCTGCTGCCTTCCTATCTACCTCCCCATCCAGGGCTTAATTTGTCCTCTGTCTTATCAGGGTTGAGTAAGTCTGTGAGAAGTGGTATTTGTATGTTAATATCTCTCTTCACTGCCTTCTAGCTATCAAATCTGCTGCTGTGAAAAGTGATATTAACAAACATACAAATATCACTATTCACAGAAGCAGTCTTACTAGCTTAAAAAAAAGCAACCAAAAAAGCAAAAACAAAACAAACAAAAAAACCCACAAAAGACCAGAACATACAGAGCACCATATTTGTTTCTATGCTGTTGAGATCAATAAAGAATACCGATGGCTGCACATTCTTTTTATTATTAGATTTGCAAAAAAACTACATAAATAAATTACTTTGATTTGGACCTGTATATGTGCATATTTATTTGTTTTTCCTAAAGTTAATTAAATATTTTAGGAAAAATTCTCAGAGCAGCCATCAAATTTTTTGTTTGAGAACCCCTGATTTAGGGCCTGATCCTATTACCTGTATTCAAAGTAGTAATCCTGTGTGACTACAGGTTGCCAGATTGAGCCATTAATATCTTTCTCTTCTAGAATGCCTTCGGAAAAACAGATGAGGTGTTGATGTTAATTCAGTCATTTCTCCAGTTGGAACTGTAGATATAAAACATGCAGAAAGGATGCTTTGGAATTCTCTTTTAGGCAAAAATTGGGGATTGGCCCTGCTTTGAGCAGGGGGTTGGACTAGATGACCTCCTGAGGTCCCTTCCAACCCTGAGATTCTATGATTCTACTTTACGGGGTGTCTTTTTACGTACTGTATGTTGTAGTCTAAGCTAGTAGAAAAGTGTATTTTCCCTTTTGCAGCAATCTGTATTATAGATTATATATTTTCCTTACAGGAAAGTGGGACTCTGGTGAGACATGGGGGGACCCATATAATTTAATAACACATTAAACAGTATGTTTCTAAGTATTTGTAGGGGGAGCAGGAGGAAGCTTGGAATTATCTTTTTCTCTCCAAAAAGAGATTTTACTAGTGTGTTTGGTTTTTTTTTTTTTTTTTTTTTTTTTTTTTAGTTGGCACAGAAAAGTAATTGCCGCAACTGTGAGTCACTCTTGGCGTTCTGTAGTAGGTATTTAAAAAATGTCTAGCTGTTTTGTTTTGCAAATACTTACTAACAAACAAACAACAAACTTCCATCGTAGAATGAAAAACCACAAAGTAGGATTTCAGCCAAGATTTTGCTAAAGGCGTGAATTTTGTTTCTGGAGACTGTTTTGCTTTAGCTGTGTGTTTGTACTATATGGAGACCATTCCATAGAGTTATGGATATGAAGATAGGTGTGTTTTTTTTTTTTAAGGCTGATTAGTAGCACACGTTTTAGTACAGTAGAAAATTAATAATGTAGGAGTGGTGCTTCCCTGTGTATTTGTTTTGCTCAGAATTGGTGCCTCAGTTGACTCCACCTCCACCAAAAAACCCCCCAAACCCTGCAAAACTTTATCCCTATATTGAAGACATAAGAACTAGGAAAAATTGGAGTAAGTATTGTAGATGGAGGCCTTGAGTGGTGGTGTTCCACTTGTATCTATGATTCCAGCCTGTGCTGTCTCTCCAAGCTGTGCAGAAACTTAATATCTGATGTTGACTTAGTTTTTGAGGTGGAACATCAGGAGGGACAGGGGCATGGAGTTAAAGCTCTCCAATCGCTAGAGGCATAACATCAGTAGTTAGAGCTAGTTGAACTACTAGTTTAGAACAATAATCATTAAAGATGTTTGTGAACCAGTCCTGATTTTTTGCATGGATCCTTTATTTTTTAAACAGGTATTTGTATTTAAATACATGACTTTCAAAGATGACTAATGATTTTGGTGACTGTTTTTTGTTTTGAGGTGCCCAAAAATCATTAATCACTTGTCAAAACTATTCAGGCCAAGAATTTTACAAATGCTACTTCCAGTCTCTGAATTGTTTGCTTCAGCTACTTGGTATTCATCACTGATGTGCTCTTGCTACTTCCTGATTGGACGACTGAATGTTTTAAAATGCGGGATGGGAGAAGGGTGTGCATGTGTGTGTGAGACTTGCCAAACACTTGTGCAAAAATTTGAAACTTTCGTTATAGACACTTAAAAGAATACATGAACATAATTAGGAATGACTCCATGGATCATAACAAACAGACCTCAATGTATCTATTCACAAGAATATTCAGCTAATTGTTCTGCTATCTGAGAGGCTGCATAATAGGGCTCTCCTGTGGAGGCTCACTTATCAATCCCCAGCATCCAAGTCTGCAGTTCTTTTAGAAGCACAAGTTATTTCTCTGCTCCACCCTCAGAACAACTGAAACAGGGATGAGACTGAATGCTAGGGCACCAGCCATGTACTTCATAAGTGTGGGAGGAAAACCTTTTGGGGCATATTTCAAGCTCTGGTGTATCTCAATTGGTGGATGGAGAAAAAGGGAACTAGGAAGGGATTGACTGGGAATGCAAAGAGGGAAGAAGAGGATGGGACTGAGAGAACAGGAGATGAGTAGATATGGAAAAGACTGAAGGGAAAGTCTATTTTGTAATAGATATAAAATTGGAAATTTATAAATTGTCCTTAATATTTTTTTTAAAAAAGGGTGTGTGGCTGGAGGGGGAGAACCACGAATGGAAGTTTGCTGCCAGGTGTCATATGTTGCATGTGACTTAAATGAAAACCTATTTACATATATTTATTTGTAAGGTAGATTAGTGGAGGTCTGTTCCATTAGTGTCATCATTCAGGGTTCATGAACATGTTTGTTCCCATAATCTCTTGGAACATGCATCTTTTGTCTCCCAAGTGTCCTTAAAACAAAGAAAAAACAACCTGTTTACTCCTCTCTTCTGTGAAGAGTAATATAGGAGCTTGTCCCTGAAGTATTCAGATTTGTCCACTCGTGTATTACGTGTAGTTAGTCATATTTTTTCATCACTGTTCTTTGCTGCTGCTGCAGGAAAATAGAGGTGATTTATGAGAAAATTTGAGGCTGATTTAAGAGTTTGTAAGCATGTTTGTAACACTTTCTTGATAGAACTGGTTGAGGAAGACCAGTAGTCATTAAAATAGGAGTCACTTCCTTTTATTTACAGTCAGGGCCGGCTCTAGGATTTTTGACCACTTCCGCCCCCACCCCTGTCTGCCTCCCCCCGCATCTCCCCCCTGGAGCCAGAGCCAGGAGCAGGGCAGGGGGGCATGGACAGGAGTAAGGGACCCGAGGCTGGGGTGTAGCTGGCAGTGGGTCTAGAGCTGGGGGCAGGAGTGGAGCCACAGCCGGTCCGAGGTGGTGGCTGGTAGCTGGACCCCCAGCCAAGTGCAGAGCCATGCCAAGGCTGAGAATGGGGCCAGGCACCAGGCCAGGAACCAGGGTCGTGACTGAGGGCAGGGCTGGGTGGTGCTCGCTCCCCGTGGGGCTGGCCTGAGAGAACAGGAGATGAGTAGATATGGAAAAGACTAAAAGGAAAGTCTATTTTGTAATGGATATAAAATTGGAAATTTTATAAATTGTCCTTAATATTTTTTTTTTAAAAAGGGCGTGTGGCTGGAGGGGGAGAACCACGAATGGAAGTTTGCTGCCAGGTGTCATATGTTGCATGTGACTTAAATGAAAACCTATTTACATATATTTATTTGTAAGTGGTGCCCACCTGAACGTTCTTCTGCACCCCCCTAGGAGGGTGCACCCCTCAGTTTGGGGATCTTTGATGTAGAGGGTATGTAATTTTGCCTTCCATGTGGTTTTTATGCTTCATTGTAAGTGTGGCTATTTGAAGTCTAGTGGGCCTACCTCTGAACTGTTACTCTGCTAAAAGGCTGCACAGGGATGAGTTAACCGCATCTTAAAAAAAAAAAAATCACTGAAATCAAGTGTAATATGTCAATGGGGTGGTAAACAAAATAGTTGATTGTAAGTCTAATAAAATAAGCTGTATAAAACTTAGGGAAAAAAATCAAATGAATTCATTTTCCATTTCCAACAAAAATGTATGTTCAAAAAGGATATTTAGCAAGACACAGGAAAGAACTTCTAAAATGTATGATCTAGTAGATGGCCAAGATTTAAAAATGTAAACCAAAAATAAAAGCAACTTCAAAATGAAGAATAAAACAAACAAGGAACCAAACCACTTTGACTGAATAAGGTAGGTGCCATACTTAGTTTACCAGACAAAACACTAAATTTGAGGTTGTTACTCTGGAGGTTATATATAAATATAAAAGGAACACTATGTAACTTGCAGGCATTATACCACAACAGTTTATTTTTAAGTCCAAAGAAAAGGTAAACTGTGTGGAGAAAATTCAAACAACAAATATTCTATCTCAATAGAGAGCAGAGCTGGGGACTCTGGATCCCAGAAACAGCCAGAAGGTAGTGCTGAGCATGCTCAGTAGGTTTCTTGAAACACTACAGAAAAACTCCCTTATGGATAAGCTGTTCTGCTTGTACTATATATCCTTAGCCTGAAAGCCAAAGAGCTTGGAGGCGAAATGCTATAAATATAGAAACTGCCTCAGGGACTTCACTGAGGAATGCATGTTTGCTGACTCATCAACACCTGAAACATCTTGACTATAGGCAGTATCTTCCTCTTTGACGCACAAGCTGAGAAGAACCAGAAATATGTTAATATTGGATTGAGAGCTGCTAGTCTAGAGGGATCCACTATACAAACTTCTGTTTTGCTGACTAGATATGAATATTTGAGTCTGGTTCCAGAAAATACAGGTGCTTCATACTCCATGCTATAAACTGAGAAAATCAACTGGAAAGAAGAATAGAATAAAGCCTGTTTTTGTGTGTGTGTGCGCGCACTTACTTTGAATATTAATATTCTTCTCCAAATCCTACACTTTAACAAACTGCTTTCTGATGCAATTCAAAGTCTGCATAGAAAGAGCACTTTGGTAGACTTATTACCTAATTTTATTTGAAAGTTACTTAATATTCCCACAGTCCTATCCTGGAGGAGCTGTCTGAACTTTTTCCTTTTGATAAGGACTCAGGTCCTCAAGCAGTTGTTTACTGGCAGTCTCCGGAGCCCTATGACTTTCCACCTGAAATGTATAAATATGGAGGTCAGGAAACTCACCAGCCTTTTCAAGACTATATGGGAACAGGGTACCATGCTCTAAAAGTATAAGAATGCTTTCATAGTTCACATGTACAAATGGAAGGGAAGTACATCTAGCTGTGACAGCCATTCTGGAATCTCACCACTGTCTGTAGCAGGGAAGATCCTTGCATGGATTGTCCTCAACAGGCTTGTCTCTCCCTTAGTGGACTTAGTGTATCTAGAGTCACATTGTGGCTTTTCTGCACATGGACATGTTTATTGCAAATACAGGTGAAGGCTCATGAATGGAACAAGGGCCTGTATATGGTGTGTTGACCTGACCAGGCCTTCGACAAGGTGAATCATAAGGGCCTATGGAAACTCTTCCATAAATTTGGCTGCCCAGAGAAGATTGCTGTAATCTGCTCATTTCTCAGTGGCATGATGGCCAGGGTGATGGAGTGTGGTGACTCATCAGAAGCCTTCCCTGTCACCAACCGTACCAAACAAGGATGCGTAATGGCTTCAGTCCTCTTTGCCATTTTCTCTTCAGCCATGCTCTTCTTTGCATTCCAGGACTTTGGCAGAGGCATACATGACTGGTTTATGCGTGGATGGGGGTTAATTCAATCTACAGTGAGTTGGGGCCTACACAAAGGTAATCTAATAGCTATGAACTGTGCCCTCATAGCACACACACTTGAGGACATTCACTAATTGCTTTGCTTAGGTCTCAAAATCCTTCAGTTTCACAATGTCTGAAAAAGATGAAGGTCATGTACCAGCTAGCACCAGATTATGCACATCATGATCCCATGTCACAATTGACAGTGCACCACTCATTGAGGAAATTCTGCTACCTGGGTATCATAATTTCCAGGAATGCCATGTTGATGAGGTCATCCAGTGTTTGGCATTTGGCAGGCTCACCCTCAGGCTCTGGAGGGAGCATTCAGTCTGCATGGGAACAAAGATAAAAATCTAACATGCTGTTGTATTCACCGTACTCCTTTTTATGGCTGTGATGCTCTACTGATGCTATGTCAAACAGCTGGAGAGCTTTCACCTTTACTGCCTAAGATCCATCTGTAACATCAGGTGGCAGAACAGGATCCCCAACACTGAAGTCCTTAAGAGGTGACAAAACCATGTCATCAAGAGCATGCTTATCAGGGCTCAACTTTGCTGGGTCAGACATGTGGTCCTCATGGAGGTTGCCTGTATGTGGAAAGCCGTGATCTACAGCCAGCTGAGCACAGGCACCCACTCTATGGGTTGCCTATCCTCTGACATAAAGAATTTTTTTTTTTTTAAGGCCAACCTTAAAACGTACGAGAGAGAGACATTAAAACCTTTGCACTGGACAGACCCAGATGGAGAGGTCTGTGTTATAAGAGTGTCAGCTCTTGAACGGCTTGTGTGAGGAGAAGAGAGCACATCATAAAGCCAATGGCTTAAACCCTCCCCCAACAATAACTACGTTTGCAAGACATGCAATTGCATGTGCAAATCCAGGATTGGACTTGATTCCTGAAGGACGACCCATCACTCTCACAAATCTTGGGAGACAGGCCAGTCCTTGCTGACAGACAGCCCCCCAACCTGGAGCAAATACTCACCAGCAACCACACACCACATAACAGAACCACTAACCCAGGAACCTATCCTTGCAACAAAGCCTGTTGCCAACTGTGCCCACATATCTATTCAGGGGACACCATCATAGGGCCTAATCACATCAGTCACACTATCAGAGGCTCGTTCACCTGCACATCTACCAATGTGATATATGCCATCATGTGCCAGCAATGCCCCTCTGCCATGTACATTGGCCAGACTGGACAGTCTCTACGTAAAAGAATAAATGGACACAAATCAGACGTCAAGCATTATAACATTCAAAAACCAGTTGGAGAACACTTCAATCTCTCTGGTCACTCGATTACAGACCTAAAAGTGGCAATACTTCAACAAAAAGACTTCAAAAACAGACTCCAACGAGAGACAGCTGAATTGGAATTAATTTGCAAACTGGATAGAATTAACTTAGGCTTGAATAGAGACTGGGAGTGGATGGGTCATTACACAAAATAAAACTATTTCCCCATGTTTATCCCCACCCCCACCGTTCCTCAGACGTTCTTGTCAACTGCTGGAAATGGCCCACCTTGATTATCACTACAAAAGGTTCCCCCGCCCCCTGCTCTCCTGTTGGTAATAGCTCTCCATAAGTGATCACACTCTGGTTACAGTGTGATGGTAACACCCATTGTTTCATGTTCTCTATGTATATAAATCTCCCCACTGTATTTTCCACCGAATGCATCCAATGAAGTGAGCTGTAGCTCACGAAAGCTTATGCTCAAATGAATTTGTTAGTCTCTAAGGTGCCACAAGTACTCCTTTTTCTTTTTATAAAAACAAACTAATCCATAACTCAAGTCAACACTAGGCAAACACTCACCCATTGAAGCGATGGGAGAATCCAACAACAACCCTTTTAAAATCCTTAGTCTTTGTATTAAATAGAAATGTTTACCAAGAAAATTGTGTAGTGCCTTCAGAGAGTATACTTCTGAGTTGTTACTAACACACAAACACAGGTTTTGGTAACTATGGGGGTTTTACTCTGTAGTGCTTTCAAATAGTTCTGAAAAAGCAGAACATGGCCTGTACTCCTAGCAGAGAGTTAAGGTGAGGTGAAGAAAATGGAAGTATAATAACTGTACATAGCTTGGTCTTATTCAGTGTTAAAATTCCATTTGGAAGTATGGCTATGACATGATCAACTAGTCTGTGTATGTATACTATAATGACATTGGAATTTCATAAGTTGTTTCTCTAGCTTTCCTTCAGATGCTCGCTTGATGTGTGTGTTTGCTTTTGTTTTAGAGGTTGCTGGAAATTTCCTTACTCCCTATCATTTGGAATGTGAGATTAATCCTACACCCTGATTCCTGATACAGGCTCCTTGAATTCTAAGATAGAGCTGAGGCTCCTGTTCACAATTTGAGCTCACAGGCTTCTGGAACATCATCTTTAGACACTGAAACGTTAATATTTATTAAAAACCAATACTCCTATTTCCAAAAATATAGAATTCCATTGCAATAAAGAAAACTTCCAGTCTGCAAACACTTGAGTAAGGGAAAATTTACTCATTTTCACTTAAAGTGGAAAATGAAGTAATATTTTTTTCCAGTAAATTATGAACATTCAAAGTCAGCCAAACAAAAAATTCCTTTAAAAATGCTTAAAGGTTCTTCCGTTCTGTTTGAAAATCAGGTTTGAGAGGAATGAAAGCCTATGTCATGGTTGGAGAGCTAGCTGCAGCTGTGTTCCTTTTCTGGTCTAAGTACATCCTCTTCAGGGTTTAGGCCTCATGCCTTTTACCTATCATGGTGGGAGAGCAGAATTTCACAATTCTCCTGCTCTTCAGCCAACTGAGCTTGGACACCTGTGGTTCTTTGTTGAAACAGTTACCAGTGCTGTGCATGCATGTATTGACTGGACAGTCTCCTTAAAACCAAAGTGTGTCTGTTTTGCCCCTCTTTCCCCCCTGCCCCAGCATGAGCAAAGCATAACAACAAATGGTCTTGTGCATGTTTATCTTACTTGGTGGTAACCTAAGCAAGCCTGACTCCTTAAGTCACCCACACAGGGGTTCCTGTGTTTCATTCTCGTCTTTCTGAACAACTACCATGTGTTTCTCCCTGGAGAGAGGGTTGGGTTTTTGTTTTTTTTTTAAGCCCTCCTTTCTTCTTCTTCTGTGATTCCAGGCATTGACCATTCTGGACAAAACCAGTCCTGAAAGCATGACAGGTGATCCAGCTAGAGTCCTCAAATCTTAATGGTTCTAGTACTGTTCCTTAAGTCACCCTTCAGCAAAACACTTGAATTCTTATCTTGAGCCATTCTTTTGTTTCCCGTTTGGTTTTTTTTCCAGACAGCTTCCTGTTTGAGTTACTACAATACAGAAGTGCAAAAACCACCCCACTACCATACAGTATTAAAATATCACAAGGCAGTTCCACATCTGTCACAGCCTATAATAAATGTTAGCCCAGGAATAATCCCAGAGTGGTTAGACTCAAACCTTGGTCACCCTCAAATCTTGTTCTATTGAATTCTCTTCCAGGTGACTCTCTTTTGACCTTTTTCCGTTCGGTTTGTGTCAAGAATTACTGTGCATAAAGGACTTTAAAAAGCAGCTTTTCTTTCATCTTATTTAAAGTATAGAACCAAACAATTAGCATCCTGACTTTAACTGTTAAATTTGTAAATTATATCCATACTAATGCTAGATTAAGGATGTAGCATCCAGAACCCTTGAGTCTCAATATGCTTTTTTTATTTTCACAAACATACCATATATTAAGTAAGTTTTTCCGTTTAACCATAATTGAAACCTCATACAAATAACATTGTATTTACTTATCATTTTCTCTCTGTGGATTTTCTGTATATAGGTGTAATGGACTCTCTAAAATTGAAGCAATTCTCTAAATGTTCAGAATAAACATCCATTAATGTTTGAACCACTTAACTCCTTGCTCCCTATCAAAGAATTGGAATCCACCAAACATGACAAAAGCCTTTAATACAAAGATTTCTATAAAATGTACACACTGACTAAATGGCTTGTAATTTTATGATTCTAGAGCAGTAGGACTTCATGTAAATAAACTCTAACAACTTAGACTGAAGTGCTTTAAAATCGGACCACTTCCAGAGTGAGAAACTCTTCTGATCACTCTGGTTCTCCTGTTTGTTCAACAATACAAAACAAAGGTGTTCTGGCCTTCCTCCCATGATAGGATAAATAAACGAAAGCTGCCACTATTAGGACCAAAAAATCTACCAAGTTATAACATAGCATTATTTTGCTTTTCTACCTGTATAAGTGCTAACAACAAAAATCAATCTACTGCTATTGCAGTTACATTCATTCTTCATGTGAAGCTTAAATAAAACCAATTAAAAATCATAATGGACAGCTGTAAATAGTGCATTGCATAAATCCCAAAACTAGCTTAATGTTGCCCGGCTCCTGCCATGTCATGACTCCTCTTCAATCCACAAGAAACTCTTGTACTATCCTGTGTATTCCAAGAAACATAGTAGTAATATCAAAGGACAGTAAATGAATTGTTTAGTGAACTTCCTTTTGCTTTTTAAAAAACGTATAGCTAGTGTGATGTTTAGGAGCTTCTTGGGGATCCCCTTATGTTTCTTTGCAACATGGAGCTACGTGATCCTTGGCTTCCACAGCCCTGCGGAGCTCATGAGCTCTGCAAGGCTCCTGATTTCTTCTGTGGCCTCTCCTGCCCATGTAGAGCAGAGCTTTGATTCTTCAAAGATGCCTTGCCTTGCCTTGCCTTGCCCTGCCCTGAGGATCTTTAGTAGTGAGTTTTTTTCTCTTGGACTTCCGTAAACTTCATAAAACTTGGTTTAGTCCATGTGGATCTAATAAAGGGCATATTGTTATACTCAATAACAAAAACTAATTTCTTTGTAAATAAACACAAGTCCATGTCCTAGATTTTTATGGCCCTTAAGTTTGAAACTTTATAAAACTAGCTGCTTTTTTACTTAGAGGAGCCAACTTTTTTTCCCCTTTGGCAACAATAATTTTAAAAATGGTTTTAATAGTTGCCTTAAAACTTTCTGAAACAGTTTTAGTGGATACTGAAATTAATTAGGAACACTCATCTTACAAGGTTGCCTGATGAGTGAGGCTTAAAATGCAACCTTGGTTGCATGCTTGAACTGAGGAGCAGTT
Organism: Natator depressus; assembly: GCF_965152275.1. Taxonomy (NCBI): domain Eukaryota; kingdom Metazoa; phylum Chordata; order Testudines; family Cheloniidae; genus Natator; species Natator depressus. Next base: position 68,027,835 of record NC_134237.1, on the reverse strand, counting down.
ACTGACCTGATTCCATATTTAAGGCAATTTTAAATTATTTAACTCAAACACCTTGATCAGCTTTCTACACACTTTGAAATAGAGAAACTGTTTGGGTAGAATTCTGCAACAAATACGTTGCTATAAACTCAGTTTCTATATTATTGCTCGAAACCTGTGACCAACTCGAACCCTAGTGCTCTAGCACCAAAAGCACAGAGCCTTTCTGCTTTAGCAAACGAGATGCTTCTGCTACAATTGTGAATTGTGCAAGATATGTGAATTGTGCTTAGATAAAGCCTTTGAGATAAATTATCTTGCATAGATTTGGCATGCTAACTACCATGTTGGCCCTTTAGCAAATCAGTATGTGTAACACCCTTTCATATAAAGAAAAGGAGGACTTGTGGCACCTTAGAGACGAACAAATTGGTTAGTCTCTAAGGTGCCACAAGTCCTCCTTTTTCTTTTTGCGAATACAGACTAACACGGCTGCTACTCTGAAACCCTTACATATGTACAAGAGTACTGCTGTCAGTGCATAGGATTTACAACCACCATTTGGATCAGACTTGCTTTGAGAAAGGCCAACCACTCTGTGGTTCTCTGCTGTGCGGGACTTTATTACAATGCTTGTGTAGATGGTGAATATGGGGATAATAGCTAGGCACCGGTGGCTTCTTAGCCCTGTTTGTTTACCCTGTACTTCCCTCACAAGGTTCAAGTTAGTGAGAGCCACTTAACTATACAAATAGCAATGCACAGACCGGGGTGGATTTGATTTAAATCAATTTGATTTAAATCACTAGTCAGGAAGACTTAATTTAATCACGGATTTCTACATAAAAATGCATTCTTGTTGTTGCTATAAGCTTAATACATATTATTCACATCTCAAGATAGATGTAAGTGGTTTTTTTTTTTTTTTTTTTTTTTTATAGAAGGTACACACTATACATTTTTAAAGTGATTGATTTTCAAAACTTTTCAGATTAGTTTTACAGCTATATCGGAAAATGTATGATTGGTTATTTCATTTACCAAAGGTAATTGAAGCAGGTATTTATGAAGTCACTGGGAGGTGAACGATCTGCAGTTCAACAGGTTAATCATTAATATTTGGAGGATTTTCTTGCCATGCTGTATTAGGAGGAGAACATCATTAGACAGACATTTAAATTGTTTTATTTAAGTAAAACAACAACGTTCTGTATTCTGGATTTTTTTTAAACAGCAAACATATAATAATTTAACAAAACAAGCTTATGAATTTTTGAATTTAGTTAAACATTCAAGTTTTTTAAAATCAGGTTTGTTTTTGTAAAAATTGTTAACTAAAATAGTTTAAATGAAATATTTTTAAAACCCCCAAAATTACATTGACTGTGTCAGCCAGGTCAACAGGGGAAACTTAAAATATTGGCTTCTGCAGCTAACTCAGTTGTCTTCACCTTCATTTTCCTGTTTGTTCATAATCTGCAAAAAACCCACAATCTTTCCTGCTTTTTCAGGTCCCAAATGATTTCTCAATTTGGAATGAATTAGTCCAAAGGAAGAAAATATCCTTTCTACGCAGGCAGAAGAAGCTACTGCTGTTAAAAGTGAGATGATCACTTCAACAGGCTCTGAATCCAAGTTCTTAAATGACTTCCACCAGTTCACTGGTGTGACTTTCTTTAAAACATCATCAGCAAATATATTTCTTGAATGGTTCTTTATTCCCAGACTGGGTCTCTTTTATGGCCTGCTGCCAGTATAGGTTTTCCCTTCTAGTGCGAGAATGGCATGGCTATGGCAAATCAATGACGGCTACGCTTGGAGGGACCTCAAGGCTTCTGGAATATGCTGCTCAAACAGTTTCTTTTGTTTCTACTGCCTGTCCTTCCCGTCTCACATCTATCTCCAGACTTCTTGTCCAGATCTATTCTGCCCAGAACAATCTTCTATTCATTGAACTTTTTGAAACTTTGCACTTTTAGAGAGAAGTAAGGGAGTGACTCTGTGTACACAGATTTGCAGAGGGACAGTAGGATTGAAGTCTGTTATTTCTCACCTCTATATATTTATTTATTTAAAAACATTTTTGCTGTTAACAAGCATGTTATCTCTGGCGACACAAATCCACAGTTTGAGAACTGCAAAACTAAGCATCTCTGATGGTATCTTCTAGACTGAGTACTGAGTCCCATTAAGTAGATTAACCTAAACAATCTATACAGAAGGCCCTGGAACTGTATAAGATTGGGTCCCTAATTGGAACTCACTTACAAAACTTTTCTTAAACATTACATGAATATATTGTCTCATATTATAGAATTAGAATTTATAATCCCTGTTCCATGATATATCTTTGAGCTATAATGTATCTTAATTAAAACTATCTTTTAGAAAGGGTTTTTGAGGCAAAAACCTTTTTATCAAAAAAATCCGATTTTTAAACAAGAAATCATTTTTATCCACCCTGGCACAGACATTATTACAGCGATCATATACTGCTACTTTGACTTTATTCAACTTCAACTAATTGCATTTTTGGCCTCTCTGAGTAAACCATGATATGAACATGTGTCAGCTGGCCTGAGGCTGATGTGTGGACACTGATATTCAGCTGGAGAAAGATGATTAAGTGTCGGCTGAACTGTTAACTTCAATACTCTAGTGTATGCATGGTTGCCAAGTGACTGGCAGAGATGGACATTTGTAGGAGTGGCAACCAGTGCTCTGTGTGGGGGTGGTGTGGGGTGGTGTGGGAAGTCCATCCTTTTAGAATACAACAATAATAATTCGTGTAGGAGTGGAAAACTTGCTCCTCTCATGATGGGCTGAATCAACAAGATTCAATATAGCTTTTCTCACAAAGAGCAACATTTTGGATAGCACTTTGGCTCTATGTACTCTAGGAATTTCCTCCAAGACCTTTTTTTCCACTTGGCCTTCCAAGAATTCAGTATGACTTCAGACTTTTTCACTCAGGTATTTTTATTTGGCATATACCAAAGCTATGCTGAGTTGGTCCAACTCAAACAGGAGTGTGTGTGGGAAAGGGATGCTACAGCTTCAAAGTTGCAGCTCCAGAGTTCCCTTTCTATACATTTACATATTTCATTGTACTTACCATATATTGCATTACACAGTTTTTGAATTGGCTTGGTTACTTTGCAGGAACCAATTCCTGTGCAGTGTGCTCTGTCCACATGTTGTTTACTCACTCTTCTTTTTACTTTATTCTTACATTTTTTAAACTTATTTTGTTTGTAGTAAATGGCTTTTTTTGTGTGTTCTCCCTCTTATCTTAGCTGGCTCAGCTTTCTGACCCATTTGCTTATCTTAGTTAGCAAAACATGCTGTTATTAGCCTGATGGTTTATTTACCTTCCTACTTCTACTCTCAAAAGAATGAGGCCTCCCCATATGCTTAATTACTCATGTCAGGCCAGGCCTACCTACGTGAAGTAGAGAGCTATGAACAGGCTAGGAACACTAGTTCTCTGAGTGTGGCTGATCACAGAAAGAGGAGCTGAATTGGGAGATGCTAAACATACTACTACCGGAATTACTACAAATACACTACCGGATTCGTAAATCTGCTTGTATGAAATCTGGGATCCAGAGATGGTAGTGAAAAAAACAGCAGAGTCCATTGAGCAGGAGGCGAAGGAATTGGGGGGACAAGCAGATATACAGTTTTTTGTAATGTATATTTATGGGCATTGGCTTTATGGGCCAAGAGTTTCTTATGAATGTGACCATTAGAGTAAAAGGGTGGAAAGTATCCCTTCTGCCTGTTTCTGCCCACCCCTCCACTCTGCCATTTTCCTAGTCTCCCTCCTCTCACATTCTTTTCCCCCACCTCCATTCCTACCTGTCTCTGCAGGACAGATTGCAGCTTTTGAATCTCTCCTCAGCCCACCCTGTTTAGTCACTTTCTCTTCATCTCCATGATTTCCACCCTACCCCTGTACTATCAACTCTCTTTCTTTTGTTTTTGTGCTGGGGCAAGTGGAATTACACAACTTGCATGCAGAGTGACTGGCTGGGCCATGTCATATGATCTTTCTCAAAATGTATAGAACCTGAAGTAAAATTCAAACCTAAAAACACTATATTACATTTTTTGCAAGAAATTCTATATTGGACACTACATATAGCTAGAGCATTTGCATTAGTATGCCTCCTGAACCATCCATCGGGCTGGATTGCTCACTTAGTTTGCAGCTCTTGTTAACCTGCACTCACATTCGATTGTCTGTTGCAATTCGATGTATAAAAAGTGATCCTCACACAGGCTATGAATTTGGAAACTTTTGTATTTGAGTAATCTTTATTTCTTTTCATAAAGAAACAAAATAAGTGATTCACAGCTTGTATGTTACTAAGAACCACACATTTCACAGGATGTCCAGTGACATTATGCAGTAACGCAATTTTACAATTTGTCAAAGCTACAAGACCAACCAGTATAGTACCAGGCAATATTACAGGGACATACCATGTTAGGGAGGGGTGTAACCATGAAAAATAAAAATAAGATGCACACAAACAGGCAAAAAGGGAAGGAAAGGACTGAAGGGGAGAGGCAGGAAGAAGGAGGAAATATGTACTTTTGTAGTAATCTAATTTATATACTTAATCCCTATACTCCAGACCTGCAATCAAAATTGTGGTAATACATATTTCCTTCTATTCCAAAAGAAGCTTATGCACCTTCCCATTTACTGAGCTGTTTCTCTGATAGCATCTGTATGAATATATCTACTGGAAGTTTATCGGCTTTCCCTTGCTTTGGAGAATGTTAATGGAATTCATAACCATCAGAAATTGTTATTTTTATTACATTTTCTAGCATTTAAAGATAAAAGTGCAGTATTGCTTTGTTTTGTGTTTTAACTCCTTTATTTCTTCGTTTCAATGGCTATTCCAGGGCTATGGATGTCCTAGTGTAGATGTGAAGTAGGTGTCTAATCGTAGCACTGGAAGGGACCTTGAGAGGTCTTCTAGTCCAGTCCCCTGCACGCAAGGCAGGACTAAGTATTATCTAGACCATCCCTGACAGGTGTTTGTCTAACCTGCTCTTAAAAATCTCCAACGATGGAGACTTCCCAATTTCCCTACGTAGTTTGTTCCAGTGCTGAACTACCCAGACATGAAGTTTTTTCCAAATGTCAACCTAAACCGCCATTGCTGTGATGGAAGCCTGTTGCTTCTTGTCCTATCCTCAGAGGTTAACGGGGACATTTTTTCTCCTTCCTCCTTGTAACAACCTTTTGTGTACTTTAAAATTGTTATCCTGCCCCTCTGTCTTCTCTTCTCCAGACTAAACAAAACCATTTTTTTCAATCTTTCATCATGTGTCATGTTTTCTAGACCTTTAATAATTTTTGTTGCTCTTCTCCGGGAAGAAGAATGGTGAAAAAGCTCATGGACCTCAGAATCAAGAAATAGGAGCTCGGAAGAACTATTCTTGGATTTACCTAGTCACCTGAATAACATCTTTGACAATATGTACCAGGGCTTTGGAGCAGAGCCCGGAGCCGGAGTGTGGAGCAACTCCGGAGCAGTGGAGCTGCAGGCTTTTGCCTGGAGCTGGAGCGGAGCCGGAGCACTGGAGCGGAGCCGGAGCACAGCTCCAAAGCCCTGATATGTACAAGTTTGAGAAGCAAATATGAAGTTTACTATTTGAGAGACAGCGCTGATTCAGACAGACAGAAAATGATGCTGGACTTTTGGAATGAGAGAAATGTGAATGGAGGATGGACAATTGTGAAAGGAAATTTTTAATGAATACTTAAGATCTGGCAGCATCATTGCCAGAATTGGCATACAAACAAGTCTTGAAGTAATCTGCTACTTAATAGCATATAACCTCACTCTCGGCCATTCCCCGGGCTTTGAACTCCTTTACAAGATTGTGGAAAGAATTTGCAATTTTATTGAGAGAAATATTAACCTTCAACCTTTTTGCCCTTTTCAGTTTATATATAAAAAACTTATTTTGCTGTTTGTGACTGGCCTGAAAGAGGGTTTGCATATAATATATGCCTTGAAAAGAGAGGCTGTGTGTAACCTGCTTATCAAGTATACTGTTTTAAAATAAAAATTCCATCTCCCTATACAAATCAAAATTGAATATTTGACAAAGGTTACATGCAATGCAGAGGAAGAAATCCACCACCAGTATATCTGTAAATGATTAATAATAATTCAAAAATCTAGTTCACGGCTGCAACCCAAATTCACCACCACATTTTGAAAACACATGCACAGAGGCTTTTGAACTTCATCAGGATGCTGACTGCAGGCTAGGCTAACAAAACCTCACGTGACACATGTTGTCTGGCTGTGCATAGGTCATAGCAAGTCTTGCTGCTTCCTCACTTAGTTGTGCATAGAAGTCACTGTCCTTGGTTTCACATACATTGAGAAAAAATATAGCAGACAAATATTTAAAACTGCTACTTCAAACATATAGCTGCCGATTCTTGACCATTCTGACATATGCACTTTGCTTGACAACTCTGTTGTATACAGTACATCTCCAGATCATATTGGAAGGTCCTGCCAGGGCCTTTCTCACCACTGAATAGTACCCCTGCGGGGCTTCTTGGGGAGTACCAAATAAGCAAATACATTTCATGAACAGCTCCCCCAAAAGTCTGGGAATCCTAGTTGTTTAAACTCCTTTGTGGTCCTTGGCATGTTGTTCACCTTGATCACACATGCACTGCAACATGCTATACATTTGCCTATTTTCTGCTAGTCACCCCAGAAAGTTACTGCTCATCTGGGCAGCAATTGAGTGTCAGAAGGTCCTTGGTTGGTGCTGTTTTTGCAGAAGTTGGCATGGCAATCTCTTCCCTTAGGCCTGATTATTGCAGCATCAGACCGCACCTCATGTGGGTGGGTAGAAAGGCTTCCTCATTCAGAAGTTCTGTAACCACTGCTGCTTATCTCAGGCCAATTCTGTTGCACTTGAGGGCCAGACATAAAATGGCATGCCACCAATGAACATTCTTAAGTACTGCACTGAGCCAGTTTCTCTGGTGTAGTGGAGCACAACCATTTCAGCAAAAAGCCCCATTAGCTGCTGGTAATTATCTGAGTTCACACAATTTACTCTCCTCAGGTGGTGTTTCATAACTGCTTTAGATAAGCTCCCATAAAACTTTCTTTCTTAACGAGCAAGAAAGAGTTTTTTGTGTTCATTATGTTTTCTATTTTGAGAAAAGGTTTAGGAAATGAAACTGGGTTACTGACAGTTTCCCTCCCTCTGTCGCTACCCTTTCTCCTCTGGAAGAATGGGACATTCTAAGGAGATTATGGAGGTGTGATAAAATTCTTCTGGGCTCCCAAAGGAGTTGGGAAATTTCCCAGAAACACTGGTTCAGGGATCTGTGCCAGAAACTGTGGGATATGTACCAAGAGAACAGTACAACTGCAATGGTGTAATAAAGAACAAATGTGGACGCAGGGTTAAACTGAAACAGCATGACTATTGTGGATACATTGCACCAATGATAACACTGGTGCCATCCCACTGGTTTATTTCTGCTATGTAGATACAGCCTAAACTGGAATTGGCCACCAGAAACAAATAGTACGCACCCAACTGCACTAAACAATTAGGTACAATTGTTAATGACAATTTGCTTTCTTTTAATATAGCCTATACATGAGTCTTCAAGAAGGTTTAACTGAAAAAATTGAAGGGGTAGTGTTGGGTCTTTTACTCTACACAACAAACAATATTAAGGTATCACACCTAATCATTTAGTAAACATATATAACATATAAGGTCTAGCAACCTGATAGGGATCTGGTGGCTTCTGCCACATAGAAGACATGACAAGACTCACAAACGGATTAAAAATACTACCCAATTCATGTACACTGTAGGTAGCTCCTGAAATAGAGGAGGACCTAAACACATTGGTCATTTTAATAGCCTGTAATTCAGAACAGTTTTACTAGTTTTCTTCAAGCTTAATGTAGATTTTTTTTTTCTCCTTAGCATTCAGCGTGACTGACAAATTTCAGACCAAACAAATTTTACTAGCCAAAGTTATAGGGAGATCAAAAATAGGACATATAGTTGGAACCTGGTTGTCACCTTAACTGTGGAAAAACTAATGTATCTTGATAAGCTTGTTTTCAAATATCTTTGAGAGAGGAAATGTGTATATAGAGGATTTCTTCCTGTGTAAAGAACAAAGAGAATTTGAAAAATCTCAAGAATAAGGTTTTGAGGACGTAGAGAAAGAGTTACACTTGGAAAATCAAAGAAAATAATTTTTAATAAAGAACTGATGGAGTTTTGGTAGCATGGAGGAGCTAGATTGTCCTCCTAAAGCATTTTGATTAGCTTTTCACTCTGTAGACATGGGTTGAAGTACAAATAGGATTAATTATTTTGTCAGTGTGATTTAGTCATATTAACAGAATTGAAATTCTCACTAAGGGCTTGTCTACACTGGCAAGTTTTTTCAATGAAACTAATGTCACCAAGGAAAAATTGACAAAAGCAAAGTAGCCAAAGCGTGTCTACATTTGCTCCCTCTGTCAATCGATCATGTCGACAGCAAGAACAATGGACTGTGGGTATGTATCCCACAGTGCCTAGCAACACCATCCATTACTAGGTATTGTGGGAATGTGGAAATGGAGCACGGCGCATCCTGGGATGTGCAAAATGTACCATCATGCACCGCTTTGTGTCCCATCCCTCCAAAGGTTTCTGGCTTCCTTTCGCTCCATTTTTCCAACTGTCATTCTTTTGTAGTGCGTGCCAGCATCTGCGGTGAGAGAGGATGGATCCCACACTTCTCTCCTATGCGCTGTTAACTGTCATGAGGACATCGCGCATGGCAGCACAGTTACTGAGTTACTCACAAAGTTAGCAGAGGATGAATCATAGCACCCGAGTGTGATATGGACAGCAGCCACTTATCTGTGCTTTGCATTCACAGAGCAGCTGCATATGGTAGACCGTCGCTTTTGGGCTAGGGAAACAAGCACTGATTGATGGGATTGCATTGTCATGCAGGTGTGGGTACAGAAATTTAGGATGCTTAAAGCAACCTTCGTGGAGCTATGTGCTGAGCTGTCCCCCGACCTGTGGCGCAAGGACACCAGATTGCGAGCTGCCCTTTTGGTAGAGAAGCGTGTTGCAGTCGCTGTGTGGAAGCTGGCGAATCCAGATTGCTACTGGTCAGTTGCAAATCAATTTGGAGTAGGAAAGTCCACTGCTGGGGCTGTATTACTCCAAGCATGCACGGCAATAAATTGCATCCTGCTGCATAGGACCATGACTCTGGGAAATGTGCATGAAATAGGGGATGGCTTTGCAGAGATGGGTTTCCCTAACTCTAGTGGCGCACACATTGATTGGCGCACACATTCCAATTTTCATGCCAGGCCACCTTGACTCCGAATACATCGATAGGAAGGGATATTTCTCCATGGTGTTGCAGGCACTTATGGATCACTGGGAGAGTTTCATGGACATGAATGCAGGCTGGTCTGGAAAGGTGCATGGTGAACGCATCTTCAGGAACAGTGGCCTGTACAGAAAGCTGCAGGCGGGGACTTTCTTTCCAGACCACAAGTTCACAGTGGGGGGGGATGTGGAAATGCCCATATAATCCTGGGAGACCCAGTTTACCCCTTACAGCCCCGGGTCATGAAACCTTACACAGGGCACCTGGACATCAGCAAGGAGTGTTTTTAACAGTGTTTTTAACACCTGAGCAGGTGCCGCATGGTAGTTGAATGTGCCTTTGGACGTTTGAAAGCTCACTGGATGTGTCTAAATGGCAGGCTAGACCTTACCGAGGATAATAGTCCCATGGTCATAGCCACATGCTGAACTTTGCATAATCTGTGTGAATCTAAGGGTGAAATGTTTGCTTAGGTGTGGAGCACTGCAGCCAAGCGCTCTGCCTCAGAGTTTGAACAGCCAGATGCTAGGGCTGTCAGAGGAGCCCAGAGGGTTGCTATTAACATCAGAGACACTGAGGAACCACTTTGACAATGAGGGGCAGTAACACATGTCTGCTTTGGAGTTGCTTCCCTGTTGCATCCATGTACAATTTTGGGGCCCAAGATCCGTACAACACAATGCTTTAGAAGTCTGTTCCCAAGAGTGAATTGATTGCTGTATGCTTTTGTAGAACACAGAATGAAAATGCTGTACCATTAAATACCTTAGCCTTTATTTATTGTTTAAAAAGGTAAAACCTCACAACTGTGTGTAGCTCCAGCTATCATTGTGCAAGTTCTGAGAGGGGGTGGAGCGATGGGGAAACCCAGGAGGGCTGTGAAGTGAAAAGGAATGTGTGGGCATAGAGGGGGGTGGGGTTGGCAAAGAATTGTGCATGTGCATATGCTGCAGTGGAGGTTGACCACAGATCTGCTCAGTCTGCAGCTGTATCAATGATTTGAGCATCTCTGTCTGATCCTCCATAACTTTTATCATCCGCTCTGTCGCTTGCCTAGCAAAAGCAGCATTCTCTTTTCTGTCCTGCCTTTCAGCTCCCCAGCACTCTTTGCATTCCCTGTCTCTCATCGTGCTGCAGCACGTCATGGAACATGTCTTCTTTGCTGCGCCTAGGGTTCTTTCTTCTCTGCAGAAGCTGGCCTGCGGGGGTGCATGATGTGTTCTTCAAGGTCTGTGCTAAACAGAAGAGGGATTGTTACATTCCAGCAAATGATTGAAATGTTTTACTAAAAAGGGCATTTTGCTAGTAGAAATCACTTTCTCTCTGAGACTCTATGCAGGCACTCTGCTCCACGAGCACCCCAATCGTGGTGAGTGTCGGGAGTGGGGGGAAGGCAGTTATGCGTATGGACAAAATGGTCACGGCTTGCAGGGCAGCTTTGCAGGGAACTCATTCTGAAATTATTCCACACTTTTTCACAGGCAGCCAACCTGCTGGCTGACATCTCGCTGCTGCGGGTGACCAGAGAAACCAGGGCACAGCTGCTGAATGCTTGCGGCTTTCACCCCAGTCTATATGCAGCTCGGCTACGTGCCGCTTTGGTCCCAGCCAGTTCCAGTGATTGCTAAATGGCATGGTACAGTTTCCTACAGTGGGAGAATTAACAAGGCTGCAATCCCTTGGAATCTGTGGCAGAGGATTAACAAGTACCTTTTAAACTTTCCAGAGCCCCTCTCTGGAGGATTTGCTGCAGGTCTCGATGTCCATCAACACCATGCTTGGCCATGCAGATTAGCTACACAGGGCCATGTCCATCTCCCAGAAAACACTATCTGCCTCCCACTTTTCAATTCCCTACACAAGCCACAGCAACTTACCTGGAGTCTCATCTGCATCCTGCTCCCCATTCAGCACTTCTGGAGTGGAGAAAAGTTCCTGGCTGCCTGCCCCACCGGGCGACCCCCGCTGGGAGCACCACATCCTTTTCTAGCTTGACTTCTTCATCCAGAATTTCAGCCTGCAGGTTACCCCCTCTTTCTGCTGCCTGCGAAGTATCCACAGGGCTATCGGTGATGGAGTTGGGGTCACCACTGAGGATAGCATTCAGCTCCTTATAGAAGCAGCAGGTCTTAGGCTCACCACCAGAGCGATGGTTTGCCTCCCGCGCCTTAAGGAACGCCTGTCTCAGCTCCTTTATCTTCACTCTGTCCTGATCCTGGCCCTTTTTGCACAAGCCTCGAGAAATTTGCCCACATGTGTCTCGATTCCTATGGGTCACTTGCAGCTGCGACTGAATGGACTCCTCTCCCCATATACTGATCAGATCCAACCGCTCAGCGGTGGTCTAAGCGGGAGCACGTTTGGTGTGATAGCCAGCCATGCTCACCTGAGAAGCTCCTCTGGGAAGCCAGCAAGCAGGAAATGGGATTTAAAATTCCCGGGGCTTGCGAGGGGGAGGGGCGGGTTGGCTGCAGGGCAGCGGAGTTCAAACGGCTGACAAGAGCGGCAGCATGGGAATTATGGGATACTTTCTGGAGATTAATAAAATTGGGGGGAAAAAACACATGGTGTCTACACTACATGTTTGTCGACAATAAAGGGAGGGGAAAAGACAAGTCTCACAGGGGTGGAAGTTTTTTGTCTCCAAAACTAGGGTTTTTTTTCGAAACCAGTCACATTGTAGTGTGTATGCTATCGCTCTTTTGTTACCAAAAGCCAGTTTTTGGCAACAAAACTTGCCAGTGTAGACAAGCCCTAAATTATGGGTGGGGATAGAGGTTTCCTCCTGGCATACCAATAGACTTCTTTCATTTCTCCCCCCTTTATTTCCCCACTCGTTCCCTTAATCCTTCCTGTTGTGCTTCAAGAGTGATAATCTATTAAGGTCAAGTGAGTGTAGACCACAAAACAAGCCAGCTGTTATTTGGCTGGAAGTGATGAAAGAACATTTTGGGAAACCGCTTTTTTTTGCCATCTTTTATTTCAATTGCTTGTGTGGACCTTGCTGCTATCCACTGAAAGTTTGCTAGTGCACTTTGGTCACCACAGAATTGTTAGTGTGTGACAGCAGTCTCCACATGGCCACCTCATGCACAGCAGGCTTATGCAGTGTAGATTTACACCCCAGCTTGCAACACAATAAATACATAAAAACGGTCTTACTGGGTCAAACCAATGGTCCTGTCTGTTACAATGACTGGTGCCAAGTGCTTCAGTGGGAATGAACAGAACAGGGCAATTTTTGAGTGATCCATCCCATGTTGTTCAGGCCAAGATTGTGGCAGTTGGAGCTTTAGGGACACCTGGAGCATGGATTTATGTCCCTGATCATGTTGGTTAATTGCTGTTGTTGATGGACATATTCTCCATGAACTTAACTAATTCTCTTTTTTTTTTTTTTTTTAAACCTAGTTATACTGTTGGCTTTCATAACAGCCCATGGCAACGGGTCCCACAGGCTGACAGTGCATTGTGTGAAGCATCACTTCCTTAGGTTTGTTTGTTAATTTTGTTGGGCAACCCCTTGCTTTTGTGTTGTGATGGGGTAAATAACTTTTTCCTATTTCCCCACACCATTCATGACTTTATAGACCTCTATCATATCTCTCCCCTCTTCTCCCTCCCCCCATCCCCAGCTCTCTCTTGTAAGCTGAGAATTCCCAGTCTTTTTAATCTTTCCTCATATGGAAGCTGTTCCGTAGCCTTAATAGTTTTTTTGCCCTTCTTTACATCTTCCAATTTTAATATCTTTTTGAGATGGGATGACCAGAACTGCATGCAGTTCTGAAGTCCAGTATTCATGGACTTTACAGTGGCATTGTGATATTTTTGTCGTCTTATCTATTCCTTTCCTAATGGTTCCTAACTCTGTTAGTGTGTTTTGTTTTGTTTTGTTTTTTTGACTGGCACTGTACATTGAGAGGATGTTTGCAGAGAACTATCCACAGTGATTCCAATATCTTTCTTAAGTGGTAACAGCTAATTTAGACTCCGTCATTTTGTATGTGTAGTTGGGATTATTTTTTCCAGTGTGGCTCATTTTTGCATTTAATCAGTCATTTTGTTGTCCAGAAATCTAAATTAGTGAGATCCTTTTGTAGTTCTTCCCATCTGATTTGGACTTACCTATCTTGAGTAATTTTGTATCTTCAGCAAATTGTCATTCAGTATTTATTTTTCCATTTTTCAAGATTATTAATGAATGTTGTACAGCACATGCCTCAGTACTGTTCCTTGGAACTCTGGCATTTACCTCTCTCCACTGTGAAAACTGTCCATTTATTCTTACTCTTTCTTATATTTTAACCAGTTCCTTATCCACGAGATGACCTTTTTCTATTTTCCCATGACTACTTACTTCGCTTAAGGCTTTGAGGGCATGATACTGGCAGACTAGGTGCCAGCTCTTGCCAAGGCCCTGGGTCTCTCTGAACACTGGCAAATGCATAGCTGGAAGCCAGTCTAGTTCACCTGTGTGTTAGCACTTTTAAAATAGATCTTAAGTTGATAAGAATGTGTTTAGTATTTTGACCTTATGAATAGCTTGTAGGATGCTGCATGTATTAGACTTTGAATACACTGGAAACTGAATGGGGGAAAAAAAACGCGCACACCTCCCACCCCCAAAACCCCACAAACTCCCAACAAAAGTTTTGCCAACAAAAAGTGCCAGTGTGAACAGTGCTTTGTCAGTGGGAGAGCTCTCTCCTGCCGACAGAGCGGCTACGCTGCTCACCTTTTAGCAGCACAGCTGTGTCACTACCAGGTGCGTAGTGTAGATCTAGCCTTATTCTCACTTAGGCCCCATGTTATAGAGCGATAGCAAATGTTTGCATTGTAAACTCTGTAGTTGTGTCACTCACTAAACAGGAAAGACACATTAATTAGTGTAAAGTGCTGGCCTGCAGACAAGAGGGTCCACTGAAATCAAATGAGCCGTTATGTAACATAAAGGACAGAGACATTGATTGATTGTCCTCCCCGCTCATGTGAAGAGGAGAAAGGTGCCAACACATGTTCTATCAGTTTGAACTCTGGGGAAAGGGAATAAAAATGTCTGACCAGAAGAAACTTTATTCCTATGTGCTTTAGGGGGCACAAATTTCTAAGCAGAAGCAAGGAGTCTCCAGCTGTTTAGCGGTATATGTCCCTAAAGGACTTATAAAGCATACCTATTATGGTATCTACTATCATCTTTTGGAACTGAGACTGTATCTCGTGTGTGTGTGTGTGTGTGTGTGTCTTTACCTGCTTTAACCTTGTAAATAACTTATTTTTCCTAGTTAATAAACCCTTTGTTAGTTTTATTACATGATTGGCGACAAACCTTATCTTTAATGAAAGATCTAGGGGGCAAGTGTCTGGTCCATTGGCACTGGGAGTAACCTGAATATTGTGATTTTTTGGTGAAAAGGACTGTGTATTACAGAGGCAGGCTTGCATGGCATTGTAAGATAAACCAGAGTACCCAAGGGGGTTGTCTGTGACTTCATGGGAAGGCTGTTTTAGTGCTTTAGGCATTCACACTTGGTTGGTGAAATATAAGTATAGCCCACACAACCAGTTTGGAGTTAGTGCCTTGTTGCTTGACAGTCTGTCCTGAGCTTGGCACATGGTTATGGGCCACTCCAGACAGCGTGACAGAGGGACCTTCTCAAAGGCTTTCTGAAAATCCAAGTACATTGCATCCACTAGGTCACCCTTGTCCATATGTTTGACTTCCTCAAAGAATTCTAGTAGATTGGGTTCATTTGAGTCTGATAATTCTGTTCTTTACTATAGTATCAACCCATTTACGGGTACTGAAGCTAGACTTACTGGCCTGTAATTGCGAGGATCACCTCTGGAGCTCTTTTTAAAAATTGGTGTTACATTAGCTGCCCTCCAGTCATCTCGTACAGAGGCTGATTTAAGCAATAGGTTACATACCTAGTTCTGCAATTTCATATTTGAGTTCCTTCAGAACTCTTTAGTGAAGACCATCTGGTCCTGAAGAATGATGCAAAAAATTAATATAATTTTTCTGGAATGGTTTTGTCTTCCTTGAGTGCTCCTTTAGGACCTCAATCATCCAGTGGTCCCATGGACTGTTTGGCAGACTTTCTGTTTTTGAAATACTTAATTTTTTTTTTTTTTTTTTTTTTTGCTGTTTAGTTTTTCTCTCCTCAGATAGTTGCTGTTCACATTCTTTCTGGCCTACTTTCTTATACTTGTACAATTGATTTGCCAGAGTTTATACACCTTTCTATTTTCCTCAGTAGGATTTGACTTCCAATTTTTAAAGGATGCCTTTTTTGCTTCTAACCACCTCCTTTTACTCTTCTCTTTTGCCCTCTAGACAAGCTCAAAGTACTGGGAAGAGCATACCTGCTCTTTTGCAAACTTGGTTGAAAATTTGAGTCTGTATAGACATAGCCTTAGTGTCGCTGACTACAAATGTGGAATTGTTTGTGCATGTGTGTGTAAGTGCAAATTGGGGCTTCCTGAGCACTCTTGAATATCTGGCCCTTAGTCTCCTGTGTACATTTGTTGTTCTTCATAGAACTGCAATATAACTTGCAGAAACCATTTCTAGACTAGATGAGGTCATACAGGTGAAGATAGCGTGCCAAAGTTCTGGCTGTACATAGCTCTCTCTGTCTTTGTCATGTGGTATGTGAGATGAGTGATTGCGGAAAGCTCCTCCAATACCATCTGCTACTTGTGTGGGCTTTTGGGAGCTGCACAAACCCCATGGAGGGTACCTTAAGGCCAGCAGTTACTGGCAGAGGGAGCTGCCCCTAAAAGTTGTCAGGAGAGACGTATGTCCCTGGTCCAGCAACTAATAAGTAGAGGGTAGTGATCAGCAGTAGCAAGAGTTGCATGTTTTCTCTTTCCAAAGGAAAAATCTCTGGCAGCCAACATGTGCTGTTCCACAGATTCTTAAGGACTATTTTTTTTTCTTTCTTTCGGTAGGAAGTTAAAACATCCATTATGCAGACAGATTATCCAGTTGGCTTCCTCTTTTTTTCTCCTTTCAACAACTCTAAAGAGTTCCTTGTGGCTGTTCTAATTTATTCTGGACTCAGCCAATTATGATGTTGATAATTTGAGTCCCTAATGTTCATGAAGGTCTACAAGTTACATACTATGTGATACTTGTTTCTGAAAAGGTAGGTAGCTCTCAAAAGATCCCTTTTCAGTTCTTGTGAACAGAGCCACATATGTTCTTGGTTTTTTAAACTAAACAAACTGTCCTAAATATTTAAGTAAAAAAACTTTCTCCCCCCCCCCCGCCCCCTCCCTCCCAACTATGTTGAGTAATTTATGGACGGCACTTGAATGAATAATGATGATTGTATGATGAGTGCTCTACAGCACTTTGTAATTGTCTTCAGAAATTACATAATGCAATCAAATCTTCAGTTATAAGCATTCAGCTTTTTAATCTGCTTTTCTGCAGTGTTTATCCATTGGATCATTGGATAAACTAAGCAATTGGTATATTTGATCTTGTAAATGCAATGGGGATTTAGGGTTTAAAGACTTCTGGAGGGGGGGAAAAATTCCCTGATGTGATAGACAAAAGCAACCTTTGTGGATGTGCAGGTTAACTATTTGCTTTTACTGTGTTGTACATTATTCTTAATTGAAATTAATACTAAAATTTGCAGGAACAAACTTTTAAAAACACATATCTCCTGATTGAAGATAAATGGACCTCATTCTTCTCTCAAACTGATGTAAAATCAGAAATAACTATTGAAGTCAATAGGGGTACACTGGCTTAAAGCTGCTGTAGCTTAGAGGAGAAACAAACTCAATTCATATTTAAAATTCTGGAGTAAAAACAATAATAATGGTCACAGACTAACACTGGATCCTGTCTTTAGTTTGGATTCCGATGAGATTTGAGATCTGAACTTCACTATTTGGGGCATCTTTCTTTCCTTCTTTCAGAACCAGATGTTAGCAATAGTAAAAATAGTCAACAAGATTAATAAAATCTATTTTAATAACTATTATGTCTGTTCACTTAATAGGATTCAAGAAAAGAGTTAGATATTCATTATATGGATAGAAAACATGCAAGTTTCTTTCTCTCATGCTCTCACACTCTCACATGAAACACCTTCATGTGTTTGGGGCATAAGTCAGATGCTGCCTTACAGGTGTTAGGAAGAATGTTCCTGTGTCGGAAGGCTATTCGATAATTATTTGGTACAGGGTTTCTTTCCCCTTCCTCTGAAACACCTGATTCTGGCTACTGTTGGAAACAGGATCCTGGATTAATGGACATCACTGATCTGGTATTGAAATTCCTGTTTCTGCTTTATAATGTATCGAAAGCTTGGATTATCTATGCCGCATGTTCCAGAATGGTACAGGTTAGAGGTTCATTTGTTGGACTTACAACATAATAATTTTATGTTAAAGTATTGTAAAAGGTGCTAACCAAAGAGTGTCTGTCCCTGGCAATGGGGGCATTGGACACAAATGAAAAACAAAAACTTTGCAAGACAAGGAGTTACAACCAAATACCTTAGTCCAGATTCGAATGTCCAATCCAATGCAAAGAAAAGACAAAATATGATTTACATAGACTTGAATAAAGACTCTGACTTAGTACCAGGTGCAAGACAATCAAAGTCAGGAAAATGGAATAGAAGTGATCTACTTCATTTTTTAAACTCTTTGCCTAGATACCCTGTGAAGGAAGGGCCTGTGAAACAGAGGTTGGAATACTGTCCATATAAAATTAACATATTAGCTCTTCCTATATTGACCTTTTTTTCTTAAAAACTAACATTTGGGATAAGTGAAAGGGAAGATTTAGTATAAATAATATAGTATAACCAGCCCTATTACTTTGTTTGTTGAAAATAACACTGTGTGGTCAGTCAGATACCCTTATTACAGATGTAAGCAGAGTCAGGATGAGCTATACCCTGACATCTGGTGGCGAGTCATGGTGGGTTGTGGAAAAGAACTTCAGGGGCTGATCTTATTTGCATAGGCACACCCATCCTGCCTAGATGGTCACTTTGGCTGCTGTAGGAGCCCAGTTTCTCTGTTGTTGGGGCAGGAATAAACTGTTATCCTGATTATGTGAATCAAGGACAGTGGAACTGTACTCGGCCTTTTGTTATGACGGAGGGACTCACCATCAACTAAGCAGCACTCGCTAGGCAAGGGTCATGGGTTCCAAAACCCAGTTAATGGAGAGAGGCTGGGGACAGGTATTAATACTTGGTGGTATGGGCCCGCTGGTGAGGCCCTTACCTGCTAATTGCACTTCTTCCTCTCTCCACTGTGGAATATCAGAGCTAGTTTTGATTCCATTAGGAGTCCGTTAGTTTCAGGCTGCTGAGCTGAATTCACTTTGGGCTAATGGTGCACCAGCACTGAGGCTCCCCTACTACAAGCTAAAATCACAAAAGAGCTAAAATGACTGAGTGTCGTGTTAAGTAGTGGGTGAGCCTAAAGATATATTACGGAGCCGTTTGTGGGACGACTGGCAGAGCAGAGCGGCTGGTGGAGCAGAGCCGTTTGCGGGATGGCTGGCGGAGCTCATGGGGGCAGCTGGCAGAGCGGAGCCCCATGGAGAGGTGGGGCAATCAGCTTTGGACCACGTAAGGTGCCCCTTAACCCCTCCCATCTCCACCCAGGTTGGGAGGTAAAACTCTGCAGATAAACTTTCGAACTCTGGGGCTGCCCTGACCAGGGACAGAGACTCTTGGGTTTTTGGACTTTTGGGACTTTGGGTGATTTTGGGTTGCTGGACTCAAGAACCAAAAGGAAAGGACATGCCCCAATTCGCTTGGGGTGGGTTTTTTGCTCATGGGTTGTGTTATGAATCCTGTTGGTGGTGGTTCCCCAACATAGTGCCACATTGTTTCTCTCTGTTATTTAAAAGGCTTTTTGCTACACTCAGACTCTGTGCTTGCGAGAGGGGAAGTATTGCCTCTTGGAGGTGCCCAGCAGGGGTGGTATATATTTGTCCCAGGTCACTGGGTGGGGGCTCGAGCTGGTTTTGCATTGTGTTATTGGAATGGAACCCCTAGATACTGAACCTGGCCCTTGTTGCTGCCAAGTCTGATGGGCAGAAGGGTTACACATACATGTTAAATAGTACTTTACTCTGCACATTTTTCCACTGATTTCTATGAGGTTACCTGTGTTAAAATTTGTAGTATTTGGCCATCGTAGTAAAATCACCAGAGAGTTAATTCAAAGAGCTGTGGGGAAATGTCTCTCTTGCTGTATGGTACATCCCTGCTGTGTCTGATCTAGAATGTCAGTAACCTTTGAGAGGAAAATGACAGATGTGGGAGGAGAGCTGCTGGGATCTAAACAGATAGGGGTTGGGGGGGGTGTGTGTGTGTGTGTGTGTGTGAGAGAATAATTACCCTTCCAGAGGGACTCTTAAACAAGTGGCATAGCTTTTCATTTCCCATGCCCGGCTTTCAGACCTAACTACCTTAAAGTGAACTAGATCAGGGTAAACTTCTGTAACCATTTCTTTAAAAAGAAAAAAATTTCCCTCTCCTAATTGTCCATAGATTCATAGATATTTAGGTGAGAAGGGACCATTATGATCATCTAGTCTGACCTCCTGCGTAACGCAGGCCACAGAATTTCACCCACCACTCCTACAAAAAAAAAACAACAAAACCTCACACCTATATCTGTGCTATTGAAGTCCTCAAATCGTAGTTTAAAGACTTCAAGGAGCAGAGAATCCTCCAGCAAGTGACCCGTGCCCCATGCTACAGAGGAAGGTGAAAAACCTCCAGGGCCTTCCAATCTGCCCTGGAGGAAAATTCCTTCCCGACCCCAAATATGGCGATCAGCTAAACCCTGAGCATATGGGCAAGATTCATCAGCCAGATACTACAGAAAATTCTTTCCCGGGTAACTCGGATCTTACCCCATCTAGTAACCCATCACAGGCCATTGGGCCTATTTACCATGAATATTTAATTACCAAAACCATGTTATCCCATCATACCATCTCCTCCATACACTTATCGAGTTTAATCTTAAAGCCAGATAGATCTTTTGCCCCCACTGCTTCCCTCGGAAGGCTATTCCAAAACTTCACTCCTCTGATGGTTAGAAACCTTCGTCTAATTTCTAATCTAAATTTCCTAGTGGCCAGTTTATATCCATTTGTTCTTGTGTCCACATTGGTACTGAGTTTAAATAATTCCTCCCCCTCTCTGGTATTTATACCTCTGATATATTTATAGAGAGCAATCATATCTCCCCTCAACCTTCTTTTAGTTAGGCTAAACAAGCCAAGCTCCCTGAGTCTCCTTTCATAAGACAAGTTTTCCATTCCTCGGATCATCCTAGTAGCCCTTCTCTGTACCTGTTCCCGTTTGAATTCATCCTTCTTAAACATGGGAGACCAGAACTGCACACAGTATTCCAGGTGAGGTCTCACCAGTGCCTTGTATAACGGTACTAAAACCTCCTTATCCCTACTGGAAATACCTCTCCTGATGCATCCCAAGACCGCATTAGCTTTTTTCACAGCCATATCACATTGGCGGCTCATAGTCATCCTATGATCAACCAATACTCCAAGGTCCTTTTCCTCCTCCGTTACTTCTAATTGATGTGTCCCTAGCTTATAACTAAAATTCTTGTTATTAATCCCTAAATGCATGACCTTACACCTCTCACTATTAAATTTCATCCTATTCCTATTACTCCAGTTTACAAGGTCATCCAGATCCTCCTGTAGGGTATCCCTGTCCTTCTCTAAATTAGCAATACCTCCCAGCTTTGTATCATCTGCAAACTTTATTAGCACACTCCCACTTTTTGTGCCCAGGTCAGTAATAAAAAGATTAAATAAGATTGGTCCCAAAACTGATCCTTGAGGAACTCCACTGGTAACCTCCCTCCAGCTTGACAGTTCACCTTTCAGTGGGACCCGTTGTAGTCTCCCCTTTAACCAATTCCCTATCCACCTTTGAATTTTCCTATTGATCCCCATCTTATCCAATTTAACTAATAATTCCCCACGTGGCACGGTATCAAATGCCTTACTAAAATCTAGGTAAATTAGATCCACTGCGTTTCCTTTGTTTAAAAAATCTGTTACTTTCTCAAAGAAGGCGATCAGGTTGGTTTGGCATGATCTACCTTTTGTAAAACCATGTTGTATTTTGTCCCATTTACCACTGACTTCAATGTCCTTAACTACCTTCTCCTTTAAAATTTTTTCCAAGACCTTGCATACTACAGATGTCAAACTAACAGGCCTATAATTACTCGGATCACTTTTTTTCCCTTTCTTAAAAATAGGAACTATGTTAGCAATTATGTTAGCTGTCCATGAACAGCTAACAATTTTCTATAATGTATCTATTAGAAAGTATTTTCTGAATAATTCTTGGTCTGGAGACACAAGACCAAGCAGTCAGTTCTGAGCATTTGATATTTGAAATTCAAGTTGAGTATGCTAGCTTTCATTGGACATGTGGATCACATGGTATTCTGGTTCCCTTATTTCGTGGGGGAAACTCATTGAATTAAAACAAACAAACCCTCCTGATTCTGGTATTCATGGATATGAATTCAATATTACTTGCCATTACTATTTTTAAGCATTTGCTTAAAATTTGCTGTTTTTGAAATCTATTTTGGTGGTCATCTCATTCCCTAGAATGAGTTGACAACCCAGTGTGACAACAAAAAGAGGACTAATATAAACATAAATTTTATCTTAAAAATTCAAATGAACATTCATAGATTCCAAGATTGTGATGATCTAGTCCAGTGGTTCCCAAACTTGTTCCGCTGCTTGTGCAGGGAAGGCCCCTGGCGGGCCTGCAGGTTTGTTTACCTGCCACGTCCGCAGGGTTGGCCGATCATGGCTCCCAGTGGCTGCGGTACACTGCTCCAGGCCAATGGGAGCCACTGGAAGCGGCGGCCAGTACGTCCCTCGGCCCGCGCTGCTTCCAGCAGCTTCCATTGGCCTGGAGCAGCAAACTGCAGCCACTGGGAGCTGCAATCGGCCCAGCCTGCGGATGCGGCAGGTAAACAAACCATCCGGCCTGCCAGGGGCTTTCCCTGCACAAGCAGCGTAACAAGT
Organism: Natator depressus; assembly: GCF_965152275.1. Lineage (NCBI taxonomy): Eukaryota > Metazoa > Chordata > Testudines > Cheloniidae > Natator > Natator depressus. Next base: position 68,005,336 of record NC_134237.1, on the reverse strand, counting down.
TTGGGAGCCACTGATCTAGTCTGACCTACTGAATAAGACAAGCCATAAAACTTCCCCAAAATAATTTAGAGCATATCCTTTAGAAAAACATCCAATCCTGATTTTAAAAATGACCATTGATGGTGAATCCATCACAACCCTTAGTAAATTGTTCCAAAGGTTAATTACTCACTGTTTAAAAATGTGCACTTTATTTCAAGTCAGAATTTTAGATTCAACTTCCAGCCATCAGATTGTCTTAACCTTTCTCTGATAGATTAAAGAGACCATTATTAAATATTTATTCCCCAGGCAGATACTTATAGCCTGTAATCAAGGCACCTCTTCACCTTCTCTTTGTTAAGATAAATAGATCAAGCTCCTTGATGCTATCCTTTTAGTCATTGTCAGGGTGGATTTGATTTTAAATCAATTTGATTTATATCACTAGTCAGGAAGACTCAATTTAATCATAGATTTCTACATAAAAGTGCATTCTTGTTGGTTGTTCCAATCTGAACATCCTGCATGTTCAGACATGTCCCTTTCATCACTTCTCAAGATGATGTTGTTTCATTCGGGCAAGAAGGCCTTGCATTTCTTTGTTGCACTGTTTGCATTTTGCACACATGCCTGTCTTACCCACAGGTAGAGGAACTTCATTAAAATATTCCCAAACTGGGGCTCTCTTATGGCCTGCTGCCATTATAGGTTTTCCCTTCTAGTGAGAGAATGGTATGGTAGATCTCAAATGAAGACTACACTCAGAAAGACCTCAAGACTTCTGAAATATGCTGCTCAGTTTCACTTTTGTTTCTACTGGTTGTCCCTCCCGTCTCACAATTATCTCCAGTCTTCTTCTCCTTATCCAGATCTATTCTGCTCCCAACAATCTTCTGTTCATTGAACTTTTTGAAACTTTGCACTTTTAGAGAGAGGTAAGGGATTGACTCTGTGTACACAAATTTGCAGAGGGACAATAGGGTTGAGGTCTGTTTCTCACCTCTCTATATATTTATTTATTTAAAAACGTGTTTTCTGTTTAACAAGCATGTAATCTCTGGAGACACGCATCCACAGTTTGAGAACTGCAAAACAAGTATCTCTGATGGTATCTTCTAGACTGAGGACTGAGTCTCATTGGGTAGATGGAAAGATTAACCTAAATAATCTATACAGAAGCCCCTGGAGCCCCATAAAATTGGGTCTCTAATCCATGCACTATTGGAATTTATTTAGAAAACTATTCTTAAACATTATATGAATATATTGTCTCATACTATAGAATTAGAATTTATAATCCCTATTCCATGATGAGATCTTTGAGCTATAACGTATCTTAATTAAAACTATCTTTAGATAGGTTTTTGCCTCAAAAACCTATCAAAAAAATCTGATTTAAATCAAAATACTTATTATTATTTATTATTATTTTTTATTTTATTATTTTTTAAATCATTGATTTTTATCCACCCTAGTCATTCTTGTGTCTTCTCTCAACCCTCTTCTATTTATGAACATTTTTCTTGAACCAGAACTGGACACAGTATTCCCGCAGAATCACACCAATGCCAAATATCGAGATAAAATAATCTCTATATTCCTACTTGAGATTCCCTTGTTTATGCATCCTCAGATTGCATTAGCTGTTTCCCTATGGCCTCGCAGTGGGAGGTCATGTTCAACTGATTATCCACCACAACATTCAAATCTTGTTCAGAGTCACTGGTTCCCACGATAGAGTCCCCCATCCTGTAAGTAATCATAGAAATGAGCATTTGTTTTGCAATGTCTCTTGCTGTATGGCACATCCCTGCTGGAGCGTAATGCATTTGTTGCCTTCTGTGGATAAGGAAAAAAGAAAAGGAGTAGTAGTGGACCTTAGTCTCTAAGGTGCCACTACTACTCCTTTTCTTTTTGCAAATACAGACTAACACGGCTGTTACTCCTTTTCCATAGGTTTCGGAGTATCACAAAGATCGGAGATGGGACCAGTTTATATAGAGCATTACATTTTCAAATCACTCCTAATGTGTTAAGTATTCACTTCACAGATCACTGACCTTGAAAAATGGAACATGCAGTAATGTGATAAAATTTACTGATAATATAGGACAGGGAACAGTCAATACAAAAGAGAAGGTGGGGGAAGAGGTTAAGAATTATTTCAACAAACTAGAAGTATTCTAGGTTTTTTTTTTTTTTTCTACATTCACTTTTTACATTAATTGAAGAGAATCTTGAGATGCTGCGGTCAGGGACAAAGCCTAAGAAAAATATAATGGAGCCTTACTGACCACTATACATTACTAGTGAGCAGGACAAATTGTTGGGGCAGTGGTGAATACAGTTCTTAAAAACTTTAGAACAGTGCCTGGACAAATGGAAAAACAATTTTTGCAATGCATAGTTGTAGAAGTCTGGCAGTCCCTCCCTGTCAGTCTCTGAAGGAAGCCACAGCCCCTCGCTACCATGTATCTGTAAAAGCAAGGTTCAATGGGGAATTAGCAGTCTCAGGGCTATAGTCCCCTGAGCAGGGCAGAAAATAATAAGCAGTCTCAGGGCAAGGCAGAGCGGCAAGCTGTTTAAAGAGGCCCTGACCTTCTGGACAGGGCAGAGCACTAAGCAGTCTTTTGCCTGGCCTCCTGGCTCAGGTAGACAGTGGACAAACACAGGCCTCTTGGCCTAAGGTGAGTAGGTGGGCCACCCAAGGGGTGGGTGCGGCCGCAGGGATAGGGGAACTTTCGCCCACCTGACTCCCCTGGGTCCCAGCCTAGGGCCTTAACAGTGGAGGATGGTTCCGTCACAGGGTCAGTGGGGATCCCACCAAAACAGGCGGACCAGAATTCTGGCAACTGGATTATTGTCTTGTGTCCTTGGTCTACTTACACTCCACAGGGGTAGTAGGATCTCTGTCTCCCCGGGGTATATGACCAGTGGCAGTCCCAGGACCTCCTCTGGGTCCTTGGCGCAGCAGAGCTCCGTCTCAGGTGCAGGGATCGGTAGTGGACGACAGACATCTGCTTCCTTCCCTGGCTCTCGCACAACTGCAGGGCCTGTCTTTTAAACTTCGGGAGAAAAACAAAAGGGGAAAAAACCCTCAGGTATAAAGTAAATGAAAGAGACAGTAGGAATCAACGAGTATCTGACAGTGACTGCAGGTCAAAGGCTAGAGAAACTAAGGGCTTCTCTTAACTGGCAATGTTAAAGCACTGCTGCGGCAGCACTCGAAAGTGGCTTGTGTAGTCGCGGCACAGCGCTGGGAGAGAGCTCTCCCCGCACTCTTTTTAAAAAAAAAAAAACAAACCACCTCCCAGCGCTGATGCACTGTCTACACTGGCACTTTACAGCGCTGAAACTTGCTGCACTCAGGGGTGTGTGTGTGTGTGTGTGTTTTTTCATACCCCAAGCAAGAAAATTGCAGCGCTGTAAAGTGCCAGTGTAGACAAGACCTAAGAATATTCTTTAAAAAGTAGTTTTCAGGAATTTGAAACTTGCTCCTCATTGAGGTAATAAGTAGTTGCCACAGAGCTACTTGAGTTTGTGCCACATAGAACGGATGCACAATTTTTTTTTTTAAGGTACTCAAGGAATTTGAATAATTTTTTACACACAAAAGTGATTAGGTAAAATCCACTGCTTTGAATGTTGATGGAAGCAAACAGGAATATCCTAGTCTTAAGAGTAAGTCTCGGCATTGTCACTTTTCAAACACTATTTGTTCAGATCTTTTTGAGTTCACATTACTATAGTATATTTAATGCGACTTATTTTAAATAAATCCTAGCATACTGGTATATCTGAAAACATTTTTATTTCTATTTTTGAGTGTTAAATCTAATAAATTTCCACAAATAGCACAAGAATGAGGCAATTAAAAATTACAACCATTCAAACAAATACCTACTTATATTATACAGTTGCTGAACATCTGGTTCTGCAGAAAGTTAACTGCCATCCCCAGTGGTAAGAAAATACAATGCAATCTTTTTACACTAGAGTCTGTTTTTCAAAGTGGAGTTTCGCTATTAGAGCTGGCCTGGTCATTGTGCCCAAGCTTGCCTTCCCATCTCTGTCTCGTGCAGCCAGTGGAGAATTTTTGAGGCAGGCAGCATAAGAATTGCCTGCCTTTTGGCATCTGACACCATAAATCATGACTCATTGATGTAAACTGACATGGTAAAGTTTTACTGAGAACCACTTTTGTCTCCACTTTCAGATGTTCCCAGCTACTGCTGAATCTTGCTTTTGCAAGGGGCTTTGGTAGCTGTGGGCTGGATTCTGAATGGTCATGTCTTCATTCCAGCTGTAGCAAGCCAGACCCAGATGCTCTTCACTCTTTACCATGCATAGCTTCATCAAATGTAGGAGTTGTGAATTTTTCTGTAAGTCTCTCCTTAGGGGAGAACAGTACCCTTGCCTGTTTAGCCTTGAGCTCATAATCCTTTGAAATGCAACAATTAGTGCCTCCCTACTGGTGATCATTGATGCATTCCAAGGGGATTAGAGTAGTAGAACCAATTTACATTTTAAGACTTCACCATCTGGAACTCCTGCCCCTGCCTTTGGAGTTTTGGAGGACCCTTGGCAGAGGGAGTGGTTGTTAGGAGTCATGGATCTCTGTGGCATTGAACCCTACTCTAGATGAGCTTCTTGCACAGGAGCATGTGAAGACTGGGTTAGGGTGGGTTACAAGCATCTGCAAGTGTGTGCATCTTTCTCTTCCACTGCGGCCCCCCCCCCCCACCCCAAGTGCCTTTTCAAAAAGGGCCATGGAGGCTATTTTGATCATTAGGTTGCGGTGGCCTTTGTACAGTAGTCTTGCAGCCTTGGGTAGGATGTCGAGAGGGAAGGATTTGGTCTCCTCTCACATGTGCCTTAGTCCAGCTGCTGTGGCTCAACAGTGAGCTCAAGACTGATTGCTTTTACTTAGATGCCTTTTAAGATCTAGAATATTGGTAAACAAAACCTCCTTACTTGGAAAGAGTGAAGGTGGGAAGACGGTTTCAGTGGAGTTTACCTACGTACAAAAAATGTATTGTAATTTTCCTAGAACACTCTACCTCAGATAAATAACCCTCATAAGTATGGAAATGGACTTTTAAGAACTGTACTTGTTTTACTCATGCCATAGATCCTCTGCCCATGCCTTCCATGTCTCTCCTGTGTTTGTTATTCTGGACCCCAGCAGCACTTTGAGCCTCATTTCATACCCTGCCAGTGTCCTTCCCATTCTTCATAAAATGTCTTCTCCTGACTTCCCTAGGGTTTCTTCCAGGGTGACCAGATATCCTGATTTTATAGGGACAGTCCTGATTTTTGGGTCTTTTTCTTAGGCTTAGGATAGGCTCCTATTGCCTCCCATCCCGATTTTTCACATTTGCTGTCTGGTCACCCTACTCACTATCCTATTGTGAAACCAAGAAAGACTGCTTCATATCACCTCTTCATGGGTGTACTTAAGTCCATCTTCCCTTGTTCTCCTCTGCTGAATCCTCTGCTCTGTAATCCCTGTAATCTTTTATCCATCCCCATTCACCTTTGACTTAGCCCACGTGACTCCAGCTGCTTGGTCATAATAAATGTTTTTAAACTATACTGTACACACTTGTCTTTATAAGTGTAAATGCAGTTTTCTTTTTAAAATCTCGTCTGCCCCTCCTGAAAATACAAATAAACAATTCTCAGCAGTCCAACAAAAGAAAACAAATGTAGGGTCTAGCCACTTTGGAGTGATGCTGAGTCAGAAATGTATTGGAATAATATTGAACTATATTACAACTAAAATTTCAAATTGTAACTTGAAAAAGGTCTAATTTTGAACAGAAATTCCCGAAAAGCTCTCCTGTAGGATAAAATCTGTAAAATGGTTCACTTTGGGAGAAAGGGTTTTGGATAATCAGGCTATAAAGTTATAGTGACTAGCACTTAGGGTGATTACCTTTTCAAAAGGCAAAAGTGGGACACATGCAGGAGCCCTGCTCCCTCTGAGGCCCCACACCCTGGCCAGTTCAGAACCCAGAGCCGGGCAGTGGTAATATCTGCCCAGGGAGGCCGAGCTGCTGTGGGGAGCTCTGGACCCTCCACCTGCCCTGGGTAGGTGGCTGGGGTGCCTAAGAGCAGTCTCTGGCTCATGTTCCTACCCTGGGGCTCCCCACCCAGGGCAGGTGGAGGGTCCGGGGCTCTGCACAGCACCCAGGCTCCCTGGGCGGCTTTTACTACTGACTGTTGCCTGGCTCCGGCTTCTGACCTCACCAGTGGGCGGGGGTTTCGGGGGGAGAGGAGGAACAGGGGTGGGGGGGTGGCTAAGGCCCACCTCAAACACTCCCCGTCCCCACCAGGAAGAGGCTGGCGCCACCCCTGAGCCTCAAGCAGGTGCAGAGCAGTGCAGCAGGGAATCTGGGACAAATGCTATCCTGCAGTCATTCAGCCCAGGATAGGGACTTCAACTCTGCATTTCAGGAATGTCCAGCCCAATTTGGGATGTGTGGTTACCCTACTCCTACTGCTCTGCAACAGTTTTTTCAATGAGAGTGACAGCTCCAGAAGATATTTGCTTGTCTGCCATGCCCCCAGGCCTTTGATGGTCCAAAATATGAGTTTGGAATATGAAACCCCTACTATAATAAATGTTACATACTCAATACCACATAGCGGAGTTATCTGTCTGATCTAACAATAATGACTCCTTATTGAATGAATGATTTCTTAACCAAGTATTTGTGTCAGATTTTGCTCCAAATGTTGTCTTTGCAGTGAGAAGACATGTCACAGATAGACATGTTTTTGAATACTAAAAGCTGTCATTTTCCCTTAAGCCAGCCATGATTCTTTTACAAGTGTAATGATAATACTACATTGTTTCATTTAGCCACTGATTGCCAGGGGACAGATGAATCCTTAGTTCAGAGAACATATTTGACTCTAGATGCAAATGCTTTTATTTAGAACAGTGATTACAAAACACTAGTTTTCAATTCAAATAATTTTGTGATTATAAAGGTTAAACAGTGGCAGAGGCTGGCTTTTTGTTTCTTGCTTTTTTGTTTTACTTTGCTTCTTGCGAAACCTTCTCTTGTTAATCTCCATTTTCTGTTTTAGTCAAACCAAAGAATTAAAAAAAAAAAAAAGGTATAGGAAAAAGTTGCAGTGCAGATTATTTTTAAAGACTTAGAATCTGCCACCTCTGTGTTCAGTAGTGTATTCTGTGAGGAGTTCAGTTTGTTGCTCTTTGAACTGAGGATGGCAGAATCTAGCCAAATTTCAGATGTTCAGTTTTGGAAAGTCAACAAAATTGGCTTCTGTTTAGACATATTAATTTAACTGTAAATTTTTAAAAATGAAAACAAAATGTTAAACTTCTGTAAATAACTATATATTTTTAAAGGGATGCTGTCAGTCTGACTTTTAAAAAAAAATAATTAATTTCTGATCACTTTTTAAATAGTAAAAAGAAAAGGAGTACTTGTGGCACCTTAGAGATTAACCAATTTATTTGAGCATGAGCTTTCGTGAGCCACAGCTCACTTCATCGGATACATACTGTGGAAACTGCAGAAGACATTATATACACGGAGACCATGAAACAATACCTCCTCCCACCCCACTCTCCTGCTGGTAATAGCTTATCTAAAGTGATCATCAAGGTGGGCCATTTCCAGCACAAATACAGGTTCTCTCACCCCCCCCCCACCCTGGGGGGTGAGAGAACCTGTATTTGTGCTGGAAATGGCCCACCTTGATTTTCATGCACGTTGTAAGGAGAGTGGTCACTTTGGATAGGCTATTACCAGCAGGAGAGTGAGTGTGTGTGTGTGTGGTTTTTGGAGGGGGGTGAGGGGGTGAGAACCTGGATTTCTGCAGGAAATGGCCCACCTTGATTATCATACACATTGTGAAGAGAGTGGTCACTTTGGATGGGCTATTACCAGCAGGAGAGTGAGTTTGTGTGTGGGGGGGCGGAGGGTGAGAAAACCTGGATTTGTGCTGGAAATGGCCCAACTTGATGATCACTTTAGATAAGCTATTACCAGCAGGAGAGTGGGGTGGGAGGAGGTATTGTTTCATGGTCTCCGTGTATATAATGTCTTCTGCAGTTTCCACAGTATGCATCCGATGAAGTGAGCTGTAGCTCACGAAAGCTCATGCTCAGATAAATTGGTTAGTCTCTAAGGCGCCACAAGTATTCCTTTTCTTTTTGCGAATACAGACTAACACGGCTGTTACTCTGAAACCTGTCACTTTTTTAAATAGTATTTTCTTGATTTTTATTTTTTCAAGTTTGTTTTTGTTGATGCTTAAAAAAATCTGTTCAGCAAGGGACTTAATAGACTAACTATCAAGATACAATGAAACTGACTATACACAAAATGCTGTCAAATGTACAAGTTTAAAAAAAAGGGAGGGGGCATAAGGTTTTTTTATTAACTGTTTTTATCTTGTTGAATAGGTAAAACTTCCAGCCAAATGTTTTTTTTTTTTTTTTCAAATTGGTGGGGTCCCTTTTAATAGAAAAATTAAACAGAGTGTAGTTACAAAATTCTATTTTGATACATCTTCCTTAACAGTGGTCTTCTGCAAAACCAGTGTTGATTTACTATATGGTTTCTTTCAGAATTAGATGTTCATTTCATGAAAATGATAGCGCTTAAGAGGAAGAGCTTCGGTGCAAGCTCGAAAGCTTGTCTCTCACCAACAGAAATTGAACCAGTAAAAGATTTTACCTCACCCACCTTTTCTCTCGAATGTCTTGGGACTGAGATGGCTACAAGAACACTGCATACGGCTTAAAAGATGTATTTAAAATGTACAGTAATGCAGAGTAGAAGTGCTGTCACTATATTGATCAGTAAAATTTCACAAACGGAATCTTCAGTTGTTTTAAAGATCTGTGATACATTTTCTTGTAAAGTTTTTAATTAAGATGAATAGGTTGGGCACAACGCTCTCAGTCATCCCTTTTTTTATTGCATTTATTTGCTGAAGGTGCCACACGCTTTAGTTGCTTGTAAGTTCTTAATATTCATTTGCAAGGCACCTGTGCTAATAAATGAAAAGAGATGTTAAATGAGGGATGTTTTACGAATGTGTGAGTAAAATGTATATTCTGGAATAAAGAATTGATTTGAAAATTGGAAGGAACATACTGGAGATTTCAGTCACTGTTTTGTGACGTTAGTGCAGGTTAATGAAGTACCAGTTCTTCTGGATGATACCTATTTTTTAAAAAAAAATATGCAGTAGTAATGGCAACTATTGAAAAGTCAAAACTATATTTCCAAGATCATCTAGGGGAATAAGGAATAAAAAAATGGACTCATTTGAAATGTGGAGGGGGAAAAAGTAAATACAAGATGTCTGTCTAGCATGGAATATAGGAGGCTTTTGGAAAGATTACTTGATCCTCAGTCCTGACAGATGCTATTCAGTTGAGAATGCAAAAAGAGATCTTTTTATTGAATCTGTGTCCAACTCCTGCACTCTGCAGAAATCCTCAGGGCTACAGAAGCAATGAAAAATTTATTTTTCATGCCTTGTGCCAGCTCCTGCAACATACAAGTCATGTGAATTTTTTATTAAATCCAAATCTAAGTCCTAGATGCAATCCTACTCATGTTCAGAAAGAATTCTGAAAGATAGGTAGTGATAACATGGCATGCACTATAATGAAATTATCTGTATTAACATGGTACCTAGAAACCCTAGGTATGGGTCAGGATGATTGTGCTAAGTGCTGTACAAATATAGAACAATAAGACTGTCTCAGCCCCAAAGAGCTCACAATCTAAGTATAAGCCCAAGACTCAGCAAATGGAGACACAGGGAATACAAGTTAACAAGACAATATTGGTCAACATGATAGGGAGTGAGCTCAACATACAGCTGCCTAAGAACTCTCAGACCTTTTTGTAGGCATCTCAGCAAAAAAAAGTTTTGAGGAGGGTTTTGAAGGTGGATAATGAGGTAGCTTTGGGGATGTTTTGGGGGAACACCTTCCGAGCGCTGGGGGTAGTATGAAAATTTAAAACGTTGAATATTTAACTAGTGGACAGTGAAGGCTGGCATCATGGGCTGAGTAGAGGTGAGGGTTGAAAGCTCAATAGTGAATGAGATGGACAGGATAGGTATTGACCTTGTAAGTCCTTATGTTTGTGATGGAAAAGGAGGAGCCACTCGAGCGAGGCAAAGAGTGGGGTATCGTGGTCCTGGTTTTCCTAACAGCATCCATCACCATAGTATCTGATCGCCTTGTGAATTGAGCTTATAACTTATTGCTAACAGCCCTTGACCTAATTTTCTTTCCTATTGCTCTGACAAACAAGAAACTTAAAACAAAATAAAAAAACAACCCTCTCTCTCCTCCTATCTTCCTCTTTGTCTCTTTTTTAAAAGCTTTCCCTTTCCCCCTGGTATTTTTAGTTGAGTTTAATCTTCAGGATGAAGGTTTTGAGATTAGTGAATATTCCAGTTATCTCTAATAAATTCCAAAGTCTTGATCTTGTTTCTGTGAGTGCGCTTGCATGCGCGTGCGCGTGCTCGCTCTCTTTCATATATGAGTATCACTCTTGAAGGTGATATCTTGGTAGTTCCTGAAGAACTGCTGAGGTTAGGCCTTTATTTTTGAGAGAGAGGCTATAAAATATATAGGAAGGAAACTTCAACTATGAACTTGACTCTCTCTTCTATGAAGAAGCAATGAGGAGAACAGAGGCGTAATATGCTGTTGGTGGCTGACATTGGTAAGGAATGCAATCTATTTATTTTTTCAGGCTCTTACTCATGGCTGTGGTATTTTACCACCTTACAGAATTGCCTTAAATTATGTGACTAACATTTGCCATGTGTGATTTCTCTTATTGTATGAGGCTTTTAAAATGGTTTTTAAAATTATTTGTATATCTGTGTTATGCTGGTTTGAATGCAAGGTTAAAGAAGCACATCTTGGGTTTGGAATGGACAGTCGTGCTATCTGAGGTGATTCTTGAAACTTGTGGCTGTTCATGCATTCCACAACCTTGGGCAAGCCACCAAGAAAGCTCTGTCCCCTACATAGGTAGACTTTATCCCTGCATGGATGACAGGTTCATTGTGCCTGAGGAATGGGATTGTCGATCATGGTCCTTATCCAGGAGCATCAGGTGATTGTTTAGGTATGCTAGTCTCAGACCATTGAGCGCCTTGAAGATAAGGACTGAGACCCTGATCTTGACTCTGTATTCTATGTGAAGCCATAGTAGAAGATGGGTGTAGTGGGAAGGTCTGATGACTAGCTGGCCTAGTGTTCAGCTTGTGGCCTTATAGTTTTGGTTGGGCTAGTTGTTCCAGAGGGGATGTGACACTGTATCTCAGGGGAATGCTCTGTAACCCTCCTATTCCTCATTTATATATAATTGTGATATTGCATATAGAGCATGCCATGTGAGGAGGTATTAGGAGAAAGGTTATGATCTGCTGTTCTATCTAAATATGTATATCATTAGTGCCTATGAAGTTGAGATTGTGTTGTATAGTTGTCACTAAAACATGCTGTAAATTGGGGAATTGGCCAGATATTAGCTCCCCAGAGACAACAGCAAGGAAAAGTAACCAGTGCCTGAGCGGGTATCGAATAACCATCAACAGCTATTGTCCAGCCAGGGAGTTACAATTCAATGACTCACTTGGACAAGGCCACACCAGGGGAATTGCTCAAGCTTGCCTGGGGACTCAGCAATGCTCCCCAGACATGCCTGGACTTGTTCTCCAGGTCCATGTGCTAAGGCTATAAAACGGAACACAGTGGCCCCATGCATGGTCTTATCTCCTCCCCCATCTATGCTGCAAGCAACAAGGATGCTGAGAAGACAGATTTCAACAGAGGAGACTGGCTTAGGTTTAAGGGAAAAACCTGTATATTAAGGACTGTAAGATCCGGTGGGAGTGAGAACATTGCTTGACATAAATACTGTCTAGTGTGATAAGGGTTAAGGTTCAGACTGCATGCTTATATTTTCTTTTCTTTTGGTAACCACTCTGACTTTTTGTCTATCACTTTTATAATCACTTAAAATCTATATTTTGTAATCAATAAACTTGTTTTACTGTTTATCTTTATCAGTGAGTTTGCCTGAAGTTTTGGTAAATCTGCTCAGGTTTACAAAGGCTGGTGTATATTCACTTTCCATTGATGAAGTGGTGAACCAATTAATAAACTTGCATTGCTCAGGAAAGGGTCTTGAGTTGTGCAAAACGATATTTTCCTGAGGTACAAGGCTGGGAGCTGGGCAGGATTTGTCTGGTGCCTTTCTCTGTGTGATTCATGAGTGGCTCTGGGAGCATTCATGCAATCTAGCCTGGGGTGGGGCTCCACATGCTGTTGTGCTGAGTGATAACAGCACCTGGAGGGCTTTGCTGCTTGCCACAAATAAGGCCTTGTTAGAGACAGCCCAAGATAGTGAGAAAAAGGGGGCACAGTGGTCCCACGGTCCCAGGTTGCATCCCAGGTATCCCACCATAAGGGGCCCTGCCTGTGCTCCAATCACCCCTTTGTACTCAGATTGCTACATGGGCTTCAGTCATTACAGAGGAATTGGGATGTGGGGAGGCAAAGTAAGGGGACCCAGGCCCACTCACTCCACTGGGTCCTGACCCATGCCCCTAGGGATTTATCTGAATGTCCAGCCCAGTTATTGAACTATCCCAAATTGTTTTCCCCCCTCAGTCATTTCCTACCAGTCTGGAGCTCCTCAGTTGGGGGTTTGATTGCTGGCCTAGCAGACTCTATTCAGTGTCTTACACTGTGTCTACACTGCAATAAAAGACCTGCGCGGCATGGTCTCAGCTGGCCTGGGTCAGATGACTTGGGCTCATGGGAGTCAGATTGTGGGGCTAAAAATTGCAGTGTAGACATTTGGACCTGAATTCTGAGACCCCCACAAAGGGGGTGGGTCTCAGAGCTCCAGCCAGAGCCCTAACATCTACACTGCAATTTTAGCTCCAGTCTGCTGCCCAAGGCCATGTGTGGTGTATGTTTTTTTATTTATTTTATTGCAGTACAGACATATCTTTAGTGTCCATTTTCAGTCACCCAGTCTCTCTTCGGGCTTTTCACTCCCGAAGAGGTGGGGGGAATCCAAGTCCCTGCTGTTAGTACAGCCTTCACAAAGCTGTTGCAACTATTGGCACAGCTCTCCTCATCAATATTTTTTTCCTAGTGCCACTTGCAGCTCATTGTCTCCCCCGTCATTCTCCTGAGCTTCCAGTGTCCTTTTAAACTGTTACTCCACTGAGAACATGCTTTGCACTTGTTGAGGGATGAGGCCTTCCCTATCCCAATATTGCTTTACTCCCATTCTGAATCCGTTACTGAGGAGACTCACTGCAGCATCCTATACTAGCAGAAACTTCTTAAAAATTGATGACTTCATGCCCAGGTATATTGCACTGGTTTAATCGAGAAGGCAAGTCACAAAGGCACTGTTTGCTTAAAACTCTCTTTAGCGTTCAGGATGGGGAGGGGGTCTGACTCTCCGATCTTGAGCTGACTTTCCTTTTCAGTATCTATTAATTCTAGTAGTGTAAATAGGCTCAATTCATAGAATGAAAGTGGGTTGTTTGCTGGCAGAGGGGGATTGGATGCATGTAGCCCAGGAAATTTTGGTTAATGTGAGTTTTATCTGTTCAGTGGAATAGGAGGATGATAATTTTGCAGTGCTGGGTTCTGCATTTACTCGCAGATGAGGTGTGGATTCTGTTTTTCCAAGGAACCCTATTTTGCATTTGACTTTGAAGGGAGAGTAGGTTTGGATAGTCCATGTAGCTGTGCACTATATAGGATAAGGGGGGGAGGGTGTGTTGGTAGGGTCAGAGAAGTAAGGAAAGGAGATGTATGTGTGTATTTGGCCCTTTAAGAGTTTAGGCTGTTGGTTGGAAGTGGCTCTTCAGAGAGGCTGGAGTTGCCCACGTGTGGGAAGACGGGGGGTGGGAAGGAAGGTAACCTGTACAGAAGCTTGAGGTGATGGCTATAGCAAGGAAAATATAGACGTTTCTGCTCCATATTTGAATTTTTCTGTGCACTGTTGTGTTTAGAAATATGGATATTTTAACTTGGAAGTAGCTCATGGAGGGGAAATGTGCCATCTAAATAATGACATGCAAAACTTGACAATTTGATTGTACAGTATTTTGTGCAAACGCTCTTTCATTTTGATTCACATAGATCAAAATGAGTCCAAAATTGTGCCGTGAAGCCCAATCAAAACCACCACATTTCACCATTTGATGACCAGTGTTGGGCTTTTTGATTGTTTCATGAGTTTGAGCATTTTTTTTTTGTTTTTAAATTTTGTAATTAAACCTGAAACTGGATGACTTTTGTGTGACTTTGGGTTTTGTTTTGTTTATGAAGCTGGAAAGAGTTGTACCAAGATGAGCTGTAGTATGCACATGAATTATTTTTTTGTGTTTTGTGCACCTTTTTGTTGTATTTAGAGCTGATGAAACATCTTTTCAGGGTACACTTCTTGTTTAGGAAAGAAGACATTTTGCCCTCTAATATTGGGAAATCACTGTAAATGTTTTGAATGGACATATTTGTAAAAAGGTAAATTAATGTTTTTAGGGTTTCTCATTCTTGAGGAGACAAACTATCCCAAAACTTAGTCTGTTCTGAGACTCCTAAACAGACAGCGATGTATTTTGTTGGTTGGTTGTCTTTTGACTGCCGCAATATTCAAGGTGTGTTCTATTAGTGAGTAAAGACCGGATATTTAAACCTTTTATAAAACCTTTTAAAAACTTTGCTCTAAATCACTTAAACTAGTTTGAAACTTTGTTCAAGTGCCTCAAGTGTGAGGTAGGGTGGTATGTAGGTGCCCTGTCCCAAGGAGTAATTGTGACTGTTCACATTTACTCTTGAAGTTTCCAGGGGAAGTAATTTGCCAGGTCTTTACCAGTTGTGGCATACTGGCATCTCTCTGCTAGGTGGTGCAGTGCAAAAGGTTGTATCCAAGACCATCCGGCCCCCTGTTCAAATGAGGGGATGGTGCAGGGGATGCCAGGAATACAGTCCTTTCTTTCTCCCTATAGTCATACCTAAGGCTTGGGGAGCTCTGGGTGGGCTTTTTTTTTTTTTTTGCTGCTTACTAGAGTTCACTTTTTAAAAAAAATATAGCCAGATTCACCCCTGCATTATTCCAGTCAACTCCCAGTAAAACTGGAGGAATGTAGTGCTGAATCAGCCCCATTAACTTTATTTGAAAAATGTGCATCTGTGGAACAATTAATAAGGATAATGCCTCTTTTAAAATAGTACTGTGAAAATGAGCATCTGTTTTACAATGGCATTACATTATGGATTTACACTATAATATCTTGAGATGATTAGATTACCTAAGGATAGAAGAAGGGGGGAAAAAAAAGGCTTGCATTTAAAAAAAAAAAAAAAAAAAAAAAAGCAGGGGGAGGTGGGTCATGATTGTGTGAGAGAGGAGTTGCTAGGTAAGAGCACATACCTTGTTCCATCTAGTGAGTGAAACATTCCATTAACAGGAGCTTGGCAAAGTAGCTGTTTCATTCAGTGAAAATTGAAACATTTCCCTCCATATGTAGGGTAATGATTTGTTTGACTAGTGGTGTGGTGGCTAGACTTAATGCAGCGCCAGCAGAGAGTTCCTTTATAAATTAACAATGTCCATAACAGTGTAAGTTTGCCCCTTCCCCCCGCCCTCCACCACCGCTCCTATTAAAAGTAGGAGTCAGTACAGAAAGTCCTATTAAGAAACCAGAAGTCCATGTGCTATATTATATGCCCCCTTTCTTAATAAGAACTACTAATATATGATAGAGGGTTAGCTCTGAAGTAAATTTATTTTTTATGCTTCAAATTTCTTAATTTTTATAGCATAGTATTCAGTCATTCCCCCTCTTCCTTCTTTCTTGTTTCCTCAGGGACCCCTTTGGTTGATTTCATCTACATCCATTGTCTCTACCACCTGCATTGGAATTGCAATATTAGATTAGACCATTGGTACGTTTTTGGCCAATATCCCCTGTCTGATAGGGGCAGTACCAGAAGCTTCAGATGAAAAGGCAAGAAAACCTGTAGTTGGCAATTATGGAAAAGCATGCCCATATCCACACTGGATATTTCTTCCATTGGTATATGCCCTGAAACGTAAAGATTTATATCACTGACTTACTACTTTTTAATCATATTTAATGTAACTGAACATTCTCATTATCCTTATGAGTGTCTAATCTGGTGGAGTAGGGTGGACCCAGGTTCCCTTCGGGGCCCCCCCCACCCACCCACTCACACTAGGTATGACTTCTTGGGACTCCAGCTATAGACTGACTGATTGCTTTGCCCTGCCCAGAGAGTCACCCCCCAACTGCTAGCCAGGAGGTTCAGGAGCCATAGACTGCTTTGCTCTGCTCTGCTCTACCCTACCCAGAAGCTACAAACTGACTGACTGCTCTGCCCTGCTGAGCGGGTCAGAGCCCCAGCTGCAATTGTTTGCCCCACACAGGAGGCATAGATGGAGTCTTTACTGGGCCCTGCCAGAGGCCCTGAGTCCCCTAACTGAAATTGAATGATCCAATAGGGAGACCCGACTATTGTGTGACAGGATGTACCAACTCTGCACTGGGCCAACAGTGGTGGGCATACTTAACACGCAGGGCCCCCTGTGACACTACTGTTTGTTAAACAAAAATGATGTTAAACAAAAATGATGGATTAATAATCTAAATCAGTTAATCTATTAAGAAAGACAATAGGTTCCTATGTGTACAGGAGAAGATGAAATTTCTGAGTTTGATTCTTCATTCATGCAAAGTGAGGTCTCAGTTGTGCCTTGTATCTGCAAATTCCTTGAAAAAGATGACAGAATCCTTAACTATAAGACTGTTTACAGTTTGCAAATAGCAAACATTTATATTTTTTAAGGATGATGTTATCTGAATCTAATTTAAGACCTAACAGAAACAATCAATCTGGCTTACACTGCTGCAGAATAAACTTCAGAGATTGAGTCAATACATTCAATCTTCCCACTTTTACAAATATCTGAGTAAACCACGAAATGGAAATTCTGATAATGCACTGATTCAAAGACAACTCATCTCTCTTTATTTTAAGGCTGACGTGTTATCAGTTAATATCTCATTGCCCTTCTGATGTCCGCGTTCTATCTAAACATACTCACTTGGACATCATGCATATACAAGTGAGAATACCTGACCACCTTGCTTGAAGGAGTTATTATAAAGCTCATTGCAAGTTCCATGATAGCAGTTCAGGGTAATTTTTGTTACTTGAATGAGAATTGGGTTCCATGGCAGCCTGTGAAAGCCTCCAGAAGGCTCTGAGCTCAAAATGTAGAAATCTAATTTTGGTCTGAATAGGGCCCTTAAAGCAATTTGTTCCATGAAAAACAAATGTTTTTTGTTCAGTGTTCCAAAACAGTATAATTAACATTTTTGTAATCTTGTTTGTCTTGTAAAGATTGAGGAAAATATACTGTTGGGCTTCATCCAGCATTTCTCTTAGCAGAACCTAGGTTATGTAAGATAAAATGAAATAATCCTGAGCTTTATGCTTTATTCAAGCTTTTATGGCTTTCCACTGTCGTTGTTTTTCCTCTGTCTCAGTGGGGTTCAAACTTGCCGCTTCTGCTTTTTTCCAGTTTTCAAATTAGACCGATCCAATTTATGCCTTACGCTTAAAATCAGACTGTTTAGTTGTCTCTTTGCTAGCTTTACACATACTGAACTACAGCAATCAAGCTTTAGACAGGTAGGGTTTCTTTCTAAGATAACTTTATTTCTTTGAGCTCCCACACTTTATGGTGCCAGTAGTAACTTTAGGGAAAAAAAAATTACTCCATGTAGATTAACTACTAATTATGTATTTATTTGATAGTACAAATGCAGCCATTTAAAGATTTTGACTCTCCAGTTCAAGATAATGGAGTTCTTCTCTTTTGAATAAACGTTTAAAATAATAATAATAAAAAAAGCTGATTAACCTATACCTGCAAAGGGGAATCCATACTTTAGATGAAGTACTTTTTTAAGAATAAAATGATGGTGATTTATGATTAAATGAGGTTTTATTTGCCATTCTGCTTCCTATTTTTGTTTCTCAAGCTTTTCTATCAAAATATCTTCCACCTGAGGAGATAACACTTGCAAATACACTCCTTCTCTGAAGAAATCACATCTATCCAGGTCCTCTTTGTGTCTCACTCCCTCCAGCTCCTGGCTCGTACAGAGACCTGGATTCCTTTGTCTGGCATGGCCTTTCCAACTGCCCACCCTGATGCATGCTGCTACTTCTCTCACCTCCCTACCCCAGTCTGGATGGGAGTGGGGGTGGAGATAGAGAAGTCCAGTCCCCTTCTTCCTATCACTTCATGACAGAATACACCCCTATATTCACACCCTACACATTATTGAAATCTTTGTACATATTATGCCTTATAAGGTGGTATTTGAAAACTCAATTTGCTGGTCAGCGTTGTCCTGGTAAAATGTGTGGCAGCATTGTATGTGAAGTGAAGATTCCCCTTTGTGGTGGTGATAACACATGTTCCAAACCCTACAGGCCTCCCCAAACAGAAGTTCGCAGACAGATTTGTCCTAAACAAACAGCTGTGTGTTTGCCTTAACTTTCATGTAAGCAGTAAACAGAGTCCTCAAGCAGGAAGTGAAGACAAAGTTCAAACAAGTGGAAAAAGCCAGCAGGGAATGTCCTTCTGTGTGGACTCTTTGGGTCCTAGTTCTCAGCTGAAAATGTTTTGTTTTTTTCCCCAAGAGGGAGACTGAAACTATAAAAAGTTGGGACAAACACCCTAAGACACCCCTTTCCATCGCCTTTACTGCAACAAAAGAGAGAAAGGAGGCAGATGTTGGATTCTTGGGGGTGGGGTCCTGACCTGAGAGTTTGGTCCGTAATCTGCTGGAGCATGTGGTGAGAAATTTTGCTTGAATCTAATATAGTTTGTTAGGCATTCATAAATATTTTATCAAGTGACCCTTTCTGACTCTTAAATCGTTATTTGTACTCACTCAAAATCTGGGACTGGGAGTTTGTTGGGAGTACCCAGTGGTAATTTTTAAGGCTGGTAAGAGCCAAGGTGTGGCTGGCTGGCTGCAGCACACGCACACAGCTGGGAGTGACTTATGTGCTGGAGGTTGTTTGTGAGAAGCAAGGCATTGTAAAGGACACCCCAAGTTACAGGCCAGGTGTGACACAGTACTCATTAGTCTGGATTGTACCATGATATGTCACATGCTTCCAACCGCTGCATTCTTACCCTTCCCACTTTTTTCTCCTCTTGAACAGCACTTCATTCATTTCTTCTTTCATCTGCCTGCCATGTTGCTGTCATCTACCCTCCCACAAGTCTTCCCCATCAGCCTTCCTTTCTGCTTTTGACTCCAGTCTCTCTGTTGCCTCTCAATCATCCTGAGTGACCAACTTCCATTTTAATTGTTCATCACCCTCCTCAGGTATTTCCTCACCTCCTCTCTTTATTCAGCCTGCAGCCCGGGTTCAACTCTTCCATACTTCAAAAGGGCTGTTCACTTGAGTTGGTCTTCACTAAGCACTTTTCTCTCTTATCTCTCTGTTAAGTTCTCCCTCTCCAATACATCTCTTGGTCTCTTCAGTGTCACCTGTTAATCCTGTGACTTGGTGTTTCCTACTCTGTCAGCATTGATGACGTCTCATCTGCTCTCAGCCCTCTCCTCCCTCTGCTCTCTTCCTTTCTTCCATGGATATGGCTTTTGATTTTCTCCGTGCTTCACTTTAGCTCCTCTGTCCCATCACAAGGTTTGTCCTAGCTTTCCCCAAATATCTGCTTCCTTTTCTCTTGTACTCATGCTGTGGAACATCTCTGGCAGAAAGACCATGACCAGGCTGACTTCCTGCACTAGAAATTCATTCTTTCCTCCTTCAGTTCTGCCATTGTCCTAGCTAAACAACTTTGCTTCTCCAACTTAACTGAATCCTATGCCTGAAATCCTAGCCACCTTTTCATCACCTTTTTATTTGTTCCTCAATCTGTCCCGTTCACCTGCCTCCACTTCTCTCTCCACACATGATCTCTCAAATGTCTTCCAAGAGAAAACTGACAAAATATGATGTGACTTTTTCCCTTCATTTAGCTTCCCTTTACTCTCCCCCCCCCCAAAAAAACAAACAAAACAAAACAAACTCTTGCCTCCTTTCCTGGCATAGATGCAGAAGTTTCTTGTTTTTTCCCTCCTCCTCTGACCCCTGCCATACTCTTCTCCTTAATAACTCACTGTATTCTGGCTCTGTCCCCTCACAATAAAAGCATTTCCCCCCTTGACTCCACTTGCCTTTCTAAATACTACTCCATCTCCCTTTTAATCACTAAACTCAATGAGCACACTGTTTACAGTCATTGCCTGGAGGTCCTCTTCTTCAGTTCCATCTTAGGTCCTGTTGTGACAATTGGGCCTACAAATTTACCTTACTTTTTACAGCTGAACTCACAATTATGTGACATTTCATAAGATGTCACAATAAACCATAATAAATGTTGATGGGAAAAGATATTGGATGGGAGACTGACAGAATTAGTCCAAACAAAAAGGCCTACTGATGATATACTTGATAAACAAGAAAAATGTGGAACCAGACATCAAAGAACCAAAGTTGATGTCAGAAACTAGACCTTTATTCTTGAACAAAATAGTGAGGGAGTAGACTGTTATCCCACCAATCCTTTTGTGAGTCCTTAAAGAATGAGAATTTGGAGAGAAACATTGGCTACTGAAGCAAGCTTCACCGTTACACTTCACTGTCTAGTGGAACCCTAGGCCTTTGTAATCCTGAGAAATGTCCTGACCAGTCTGGGCCAGAGAGAGGGAGCCAGATGACATCACCACTTCTACCGGCTCCAACTGAATTTCAAACGCCATCTGGGAAGAAATGGGATCAGTCTTTAAGAACAACAACATAAGCAACCACACCTCCAGTCCATGTCAACTAACTTCTCTTTTCTCCCAGAAGTTATTACTATCTTTCGTACCATTTAGGAGCCTGTCAATCAAGGGGTTTTTTCCTTTGAAAACTCTCTCCAGGGAAAGGGAACAAGAGACAAGTATTAAATCGTTTTTACATTTCAAATGCTTTAACAGTTTTTTTTTTTTTTTCTTTTTCAAATCTTTTAATAAAAGGTTAAAAGGATTTTTAGTGGTGTGTTTGGCATGGTACTAAGCAGGCTGAGATCTCTGTATATCAAACCCTGATCCTTGTTCTGGGCAACCTCATGTGCTAATGTAAATTCAGCTATCATCTGTGTTAGTGATTCACAGCTCTACCTCACTATTTCAGAACTGTATACTTCTATTCAAACTAAAATCTCTGCCTGTTTCTCTGGCATCTAGTGGAACTATAGTCATCAGCTCAAGCTCAACATGGCTAGACAGAATATCTGATCTTCCCTTCCAAACACTCCCTGTTACTTCCTTTCTCAAACACTCTGGATGACACCACTCTGCTGCCTCTCGCTTAGGCCAGTAAAACCTCGGTGTCATCTTCAACTTGGACCTCTCTTTCTGGCCTCATATCCAGGCCATCTCTAAACCTTACAGATTTATTCTGGATAATATTTCTAAGATACAGCTTTTCATATGCATCTACACACCTAAAACTCTCTTGACCAAGTTCTCATCTCACATTTCAGTTAATCTCCCTTGATGTCAACCTCTGTCATCCATTTGTTTAAAATTTCAGACAAGCACCTTTGTAATTTCTTCCATGCTACCTTTCACTTGACATTCCCCATAAACACAGGCAAACACATTATCCTCCTTCAGAACTCTTTGAAACTCTTTTTTGGTGTGATGTCTTCAGAAAACTTCATATTAGCAGCCTCAATGTTGTCCTGAGGCCACTGTCTACCGCACTGATAAATATTGTCTCGTTGTTTGTTTACTTTTCCCAGTCTTTCTGTACTTGTATGTTGTCTCTTGTCCTAGATTGTAAGGTCTTTGTATTAAGAGCTGTACAAAAAAAGACCTGCAATGAGGTCCTAGTCCATGACTGGGACTCCTAGTGCTATGGTAATGTAAGTAATAAATAAATTAAAATGCCATAAAATAAATTATGTAAATGCCAAACAAGTATGGCTTGGTTTGTTTGCAAGGACACAGGAGCGTAACTAAATTTGTCTTCATAACTCCTGTTAACATTGGTAGGGTTTATATGTGCAAATATAGAGTTTCCATATTTTCACTGTACTAATACAAAATAAATGATTTAATATTTTCTAAGCAGATGAATAAGAAGAAAACAATTAAAGATTTTAGTTGAGAACTTGACACACCTTTTTTTTTTAAAGATCATATAATTACATAGTAAATTTTAGTGTTTCTCATTGACCCATTTAGAGGCAGTTTGTACTGAATGATAAGAAATAAAAAGTATGCAGTCGTTAAGCTAATATGAAGAATTATTCTATATTGCATTTCTTATTCAGTAAGAAAATTCAGGGATTCTTATTGCTCTTGGTAACAAAAGGAAGAGCTGAGATTGAGGGTTACTGAAGAAATCCAACTCACTCCTCTACTTTTTCCGAATCTAGGGAGCTGGCAAAGGGATGGGACATTTTGTTCTCCTCCATTACAAAGCAGGTCAGTTAGCAAAAAGTATATTTGCCCATGGCTAGAAAAACTAGGTTCTTGGTTTTCCTTTTTCTTCTGGTCATCTTTTAGAAAAGCATCAGCCATTTTACTCTCTCTCTCTCTCCCCCCACCCATCTGTATTTTGTCACATGAAAGCTTAAATATTTTTGGTATAAAGCAGTTTGAGGCAAAGAGTTTAAGGAGACTTAGAGTATAAGAAATGAGGCAATCTCCTTTACCTGCTCTTGTTGTGAAGGTCGTGTTTGGTGTCCTGGAACTTCAAATATAAGTAGATGTGAATTGGGAGGATGCCAGCAGAACTGTAAGGTTGCAGGTAGGTTCTGCCATCTTGCCAGAATAATCAAGCCATATCTGAATGGAGAAACCATAGCAGGAGCCTGTCTACTGCCTGAGTTCTTGAACCCAATATGAAAACACCAAGAAATCCCCACAAGAAATGAACTAGACTCTCTGGAAAGAGAGACCGTGGGGAGAACAGATAGCTCTTTTAGGTTTTATACTGCTGTCCATCACCATAATATCTGAGCACCTTCCATGTAAAATCAAAATATTTCCTTTGAAAAGGTCTGGTCTGAATTATTGTTGACACTGCCATTTTTCTGAGAGCCATACTCAGTGTTGTTTTTTTAATTTTTTTTTATTTCCATTTAAATACCTTGATTTATATTTGCCAGATTATTTAGTAAAAATAATTGAAATATTTGAGCCGTTGTCTGATGCCCTGCATTTCCTGTGGCTACGTTTTATACAAAAAGGAAGATTACATCTTTGTTTTTTTAAAACTGATTGTGAAACTATTAGTCCATAGTTAGAGCTAGCGCTTGCACAAGTACTTCTTAATAGACATGAAGTGACTTAGTTTTGTCTTCCATGGATATAATGCTGTGCATGCGTCATAGTTCAAGTATGATTTGTGTACTGTAGAGACATACTTGGAAGTTCCTGCAAATTTGGAATATTTCTATGGTTTTCCAACAACTGGTTAGAGACATGATGGAGAATCAAAGAACTGAGACCAAAGATCTGGCAGATATATGTAATAAATTGTCCATTTGAACCTTTTGTTTGTTATCCTATACTAGCATAAGTTCCTCACTGTGTAATCAGTTAATAGATGCAAAATATAATAGTTCTAAAAATGAAAGCAGTGTTAAAAGAGAAATTCATGTTGATTTGTTAGATTAATGTAGTTTGTTACATTATTAATTTATGTAAGCTTAAGGGCACAGTGGCCCAGCCAAGCTGTGCTCAGTGTAGGATCAGCACTGATAGGTCTCAACTGGAGTACTGTCTAGTTCTGAGCACCACACTTTAGGAAGGATGTGAACAAATTTGGAGAAAGTCCAGAGGAGGGCAACAAAATTATTTAAGTGTAGAAGACATGACCTATGAAGAAAGATTAAACAAACCTAATTTTTTTCCACTTTGGAGAAGAGAAGACTGAGGGGGGTCATAAGTCATCAAATATGTGAAAGGTTGTTTTGAGTATGAGGGGGATAAATTATTCTCCTTAACCACTGAGCATAGAACAAAAAGTAATGGGCTTATATTACAGCAAGGGAGATTTAGGTCAGACTTTAAGAAAAACTTCCTAATTGTGAGGGTAGTTGAGCACCATGACAAATTACCTAGGGAGGATGGAGAATCTCCATCATTGGTTATTTTTAAAGAACAGGTTTGACTTGTCAGGAATGGTCTAGATAATACTGGGGGCTCACAAATGCCCCTCAGTGCAGGGGATTTGATTAAATGACCTATTGAGGTTCCTTCCAGTCCTAAATTATGGCATTCTATTCTGCACGCTATGAACACAAAAGGTAATGCATATGGCATTATTAAGCAAGGAAAGGGAAATGAAACCATGGGAACATTTTTAGAATTTATATCAGCTAATTGGAAATTCACTATGACATGGAGCTCACACTTTATTTTTGCAAAAAAGGCCAGAACCATTAATAGTCTAGACATAACCTTTATTGTTCATCCAAAAATCTCCAAGTAACAGGGTGCCATAGATACGTAAATACTAAGTCTTTTATGCTGTAGACATCTACAGCTGTTACTTGTGAAAACTTGAATTGCCTCGAATACCAAAATAATGTTTGATATTCCTTACAGAAATGTAGGTAATAGTTCTAATATTGAGAATATTATCTGAGAATACCATCTAAGGACGACCACGCTGTTAGTCCTCCACCAAATTTGTCAATCATCATAAATTGCAAACTTGAAACAGCCTGCTTTCAAAAATTCATTTACTGCCAAAGGTACAGTGATTGTGCTACCACTGAATGAAAGAAATCTCTGACCACCCACCTAACAGCAGTTTGATGTGTAAAGGTATTTTTAATTTGCATTGCTCTTGGAGATTAAGACCTTGATTCTACTCCCATTCAAGTCAGTGAGAACCTTCATTGGTTTGAATGGCGCAAGCTCAGATCCTAAGAGAACATTTTTGACCTTTTTGAATTGTCCTCTAAATATGAGACCTCAGGAGTAGAGAGAGTTGGAAAGTCAGTTCTATTACAAGAACTGAGCAAAAGTGAAACTTGAAGCTGTTCTGTTCTAGAAAACCTGATGAGCACAGTGAATTACAAACAATCTGTGCCATTGTCTCAATCAATACAATCTATTCCTCCTGTTTAATCAGTTTCTAATATAAAACATGGCTTGATTCTGTAAACTATATTTTTGAAATTTGGAAAACACCAGCAGTCACCCTAAAAACAGGCTATAAAATGTCTCTATCCTATGTTATGCTGATCATGCCCTATTGATTCAACATATTGAACTGGTAGGTCTGTTTCAGTGTATTCTAAGGGGCTAGTGCTATCCCCTTTTTTTTAGACCCCATGCAGCCCCCTCCGTTGATACTATGTAGAATTCTCCCTGTGCATCTTAGGGAGGAATAGAAAGGGAGAGGAGTAACTGGGACAGACTGCGCGGCAACTCGGATACCCTGTCTCCCCATACATACATACTTAGTGAGACGTTTCAGAGGAAATTAATGCTGTCAGGACTTACTTGTGCTTAGCCGCTCACGCTAATGGCAGTTTCCAATTCTCTTCATCTCTGTCAGAGGGGATCTTGAGGCACCTGCTGCGTGGGAAGCCTAATGGGGAATCGCACTGAGCAGAGATGTGTTGGTTGACAATGGGACAGTGAGAAAATACAGGTCCTCTTCATGAATGATTTTAGTCCTCTGGGATTTGTCAGCTGAACCTTCTTCCACTTCCACTGGTGGGACTTCACCCCACTCCAAAGGCAGAATGATGAGAAAACCCTGCAAGTCTGTACTCAGTCTAGCAAAACAGCACAGAAAAACTGTTTTGGGATGTATTTGACCTTTTTAAACAACTGTGGGCCACTTCATACTAACTGAAGTGAAACAATTTGGAAATAGGTCTGTTAACTGTTGAAGTATTGCCTCATGCTGCAAGAAGACACTGTCCTTGTGATGCAGATTTACTGTAGCACAAGTTACTTCTCAGAGATCTTCTCTGATCCTTAGCGCTGTCCTGTCATGCATGCTTGGTATTTAAAAATTCCTTTGTACTCTTAACATTTACTCAGGTTTTTGTTTGTTTGTTTTTGTTTTAAATAAGACCATAAGAAGCAGTTGTTTTCATACACTAACAACATTTGCTTGAATACTAAGTTGTTTTCTTGGCACTTCATCTCCAGACAAATTAAAGACCATAGATTTTTACTTTTTATTCTGCAGTATCTTTACTGATATTATTATTTGACTTTATTGCATTGTGCACTAGCAGTAACACTAATCCTCTTTTCCTAAATTCAAAAATATAAATTAAGGTGAGCAGTGTAAGATTTTAAATGTCTTGGGTCCAAAATTGTAGAAAGTAACTGGCTTAAAACATAAAAACAATTTAAGAAAAATGGAAAGGCCAACCCTACAGTACAAACTTTTTTCAATCAAATGATTACTAGCATCTAAAGTTGGCTTCTCATGTAAGTCAGTGTTCCTCTAGCATTCTTCTGTAGCTAATAGGAATAGCAGTGGGTGGTTTTTGTGTGGTTTTTTTTGTTTTGTTTTTTTGTTTCGTTTGGTCCCCTCTCCCGCCCCCGCACACACCCCAGGATCCAACATTTTACTGCAGGATTGAGAAGTCAACTCTCCAGTAGTGAGCACGAATTTTTTTTCTGGTGAGAGAGGGGGTATTTTTTAGTTTCTTACATGGAGTTTAAATGTGCACTTTTTTCTAGCTGTTGCAGTTGTAAACCGGACCTTCCAAATATAAACTTACTGCTCAGCAGACAGTCAAAAATACATGAGGTGAACTGCTTAAGTTATAAATCCTATCTTTAATAGTACATATTTTGAGCAACCAGACCCTGCACTGAGGAGTTCCTCTGGATCATCATGGGGAGAAATCCATCCTTCCTCTCTCCAAGGCCACTATACAGTTGCTACTCTAGCCGACACACTGTTTGTGCTCTGACTACAAATGGGAGAATTAAGAGGTGAATCTGCAAAGTAGAGTATCCATTAATCATATGTCTAAATCCCTGTTACACCGGGTATGCAGGGAACCCCTGTGGAGCTGGTTTTGTGGAATACAAGTTTGTGTTTCCTGCATGAGCTCTCCAAATCCCTGTGCACTGGAACACATGTTCTTCTATTGGGAAAGCTTTTCACAGTCTTAGAGGAGAGGACAAGATTTATCATTTACGAGAGGTATTAGTTGCCTCCTTTCATCTCAGTAGGATTTTTGTAACTCTAAATCTTCTGACTCTTCGTGTTTGACTTAACTTTATTCCTTAAAACTATCAGATATCTGGAAACTTTAGGGAGGCTTTTGCTGTACCTCACCCACACCAAAACTGTGCACACATTGAGTACTAGTGTAAGAAATCTGCTGGCTAGTGACCTAATGGATGATCTGGAGAAAGTCCCATTTAAAAATGAAAACTCCTCCTTAGCACTGCACATCCAACCAAGTTTGAGCATGGATATGCAAGACTGTGAACTATATGCACTCAAACATTTATTTTTCTTTTAACAAAAATGTTTTATTGCTGCACTGATAGTATTTACTGGTCATTCTTTCATACATCCTGAGAAGTGGGAGAGAGCTGCTTGTTAATCATACTGCTGATATATATATATATAGTGACAGGGTTGGGCCAGATGGCTACAGGAGAGTAATAGAAGGCAGATACAGTAGCCCCAGGCTAAGTAGGTCCCTTTTTCCTGGGTAAGGTAATGGGGAAGGTTCCAGAACAATCAGGAACCTTCTGGAGACAATTAAGACAGATTGGCTGCAGGTGTTCTAATCAGCCTATCAAGAAGCTGTTAGAATCAATTAAGGCAGGCTAATCAGGGCACCTGGGTTTAAAAAGGAGCTCACTTCAGTTTGTGGTGTGCGTGCGAGGAGCTGGGCGCAAGAGGCACAAGAAGCTGAGAGTGAGAAAGCATACTGTTGGAGGACTGAGGAGTACAAGTATTATCAGACACCAGGAGGAAGGTCCTATGGTGAGGATAAAGAAGGTGTGGGGAGGAGGCCATGGAGAAGTAGCCCAGGGAGTTGTAGCTGTCGCACAGCGTTCCAGGAGGCACTCTAGACAGCTTCATTCCACAGGGCCCTGGGCTGGAACCCAGAGTAGAGGATGGGCCTGGGTTCCCCCCAAAACCTCCCAACTCCTGGTCAGACACAGGAGGAGCTGACCTGGACTGTGGGTTCACAAAAACGGCCAAACTAAGGGCTGCCGTGAAGCTCCAAGGTGAGCAAATCCGCCAATAAGCGCAAGACCCACCAAGGTAGAGGAGGAACTTTGTCACAAAAATAAATATATATATGTGTATATATATATTTTATGCCAAAGTTGTCTCTATTTATTTGTACTACAGTAATACCCCATGGCCTCAACCAAGATTGGGCCTCATTGTGCTACTTGTATACACATAGTGTAAAACAGCCTGCCCTGAAGAATTTGATCAAAATAGCCAAGGCAGATAAAAGATGTTCTCGGATGGGGGAATTAAGAAGAGAGAGATTAAATGACCTTCCCAAAGACATGCAAGAAGTCTGTAGCAGAGCTGTGAAACATTGGTAATGTTTTTCATAAAGATTAGTTTTAATGTTGATTGGACAGAAGAACATCCAGGGGAGATCTTAGATTAGATTTCCCCCTACACAAGAAATAGAGTCCAGCAAATCTCCAAACTAGTGTAAAGGACATGGAAGTAGAATGAGGAACTATTTATATTCCTAGAGTAGCATAAGTGTGCATGATGCTTTTTAGACAAATGTTAAGGCACAAAAAGCTGAAATATGAGCATTTCTCAAAATGGATGTACTCTCACTTACAATACAGATCTTGGCTGACGTGAAAGTGATGAAAAATAGTATGATTTTAAATTCCTGTATTCTCCCTTAAACAAAAAACCCACACCAAAATCATATACAGTATTCTGGCAGTTGAATAAGGATGTTGGTCATCTTACTTCTAAACCCAATTAAAAGTTGCATTTTAAGTGTTTAGCAAAGTGATGTAGATCCTAGCCATGTAATGAGCCATGTAATAAGAATGTCGCCAATAACCCGATCTGACTGTGTAGAAGAGCAAAATGAAAGAAAAATATTAAAGGATTCATCTTCCAGGCAAACCTGATATCAATTTTTAACGTATGTGCAAAAATAGGCTTACTTTTCTAGTTTGCCTATGTATAGAGACAAACGGAGTGTTTAATAGTTTTGTCATTACTATTGCATAAATTGTTTTTAGAATTGAGACTAGTCACATCTTTTCATTTGAGGCAAAAGCAGAATATTAACTATTGCACATTTCGGTGGTATTTCATATTATAACTGATTCCATTTGCTTTTTGGATCATCAGTACTATATGAGTGCTGCAGCTATTTCAGAACAATTTGTAATTTTGTTAAGATACAATGTGAAGTATATAGCCTCTTTAATTGACCCAGAGCGCTTAATTATGTATATTTATATATGTCACCACTGAAATGTGGCCAGCTGTAGAGAAAAGCCTGGCAAACAATTACTGTGTGTGCCACAAGTAGGAAGACAAGAATATTTGTCTTAAGATGCCCAGGTTGTACTACTTCTAGGGAAAAGTCCTGGAATCTTTAACATTCATCCAGAGCAGACATAACATTAATACTGATGGACTTGGAGTCTAATATCCAATATGTCACCAACTGGAACATTTAAAGTATTCCAGATGACATATTAAACTTTAACTATTATACTTTGTGTTTACAAGAAATTTAAAAATAAAACCTGGATTTTGGTAAAACTATTTTACTTAGTTCTTTGTAGGAATGCAAGTCGTCTATAGGCCGTATCAAGCAAAGTACTTAAAACATGTACTTCAGGCATGTGAGTAATTGTGCTGCAAGCAGTCCCATTGATTTTGTGCTTAGTTAAATAGGTTCTTTCTTGGACTGTGACCAAGATGCAGAAGGAAAAAATACTTTTAAGAGATGTATCCTTGGCTCTAGTGAAGAATTTTCATTGTTGTGTGTATTTGTAGTTGGACATAAGTTCAGTTCTGAAATCTTACATGGGATCTATTAGAAAACTATAGTTTTTTGTTTAGAAGATGTTACAAATTTGAAAGTTGGACCTCAAGTACCTTTATGGTATTTGGTACACATGCATACAGTATTGAATGTGATGTACTGTTTCTTAACACATTTTATTTACAAACACTGTTTTTTTACAGTAAGGGTCTACTGCATCTTTGCCCAAATGTTGGATATAGTGAATACCTACCAAACATTCTGACACTCTCCTCCAAAATGTATAATCTGTAATATGAGCATGTGCAATTTTATAACAACTGTACAAGAAATAACAAAGTATGAAGATTCAAAAAGATAAAATGTTTTAAATACTCTTAAAAAGAAAAGGAGTACTAGTGGCACCTTAGAGACTAACCAGTTTATTTGAGCATAAGCTTTCGTGAGCTACAGCTCATTTCGTCGGATGCATCACGAAAGCTTATGCTCAAATTGGTTAGTCTCTAAGGTGCCACTAGTACTCCTTTTCTTTTTGTGAATACAGACTAACACGGCTGCTACTCTGAAACCTTTAAATACTCTTGTGATTCCATGTGATGGCTGCATGACATTGAATTGGGAAAATGCACCACTGTAAGTCAGTTTTGATTGACCGGTGATTGCAATAACCTGGTTATACTGTCTTCCGTGATTTGGGTGGGTGAGAGAGGGAGGACAAACAACAAAACAGAAAAACTGGGCTGCAGAAGTAGAAGGAAAAATGCTAAAGGCTGAAGTTGTGCTTTCCATCTCCAGCGAGGACAAACACCATTATTCGGTGCAGATTCACCACTACTTTTTGGCACCAGTGCCGCTTCCTTATTGGGCTTCAGATGAGTCTGACTGATTGTTGTTTTGTGTTTTTGTTTTTTCCCCACTGGGGCTGGCTGCCCCATTGTCACTACAGAACCTCCCCGGTTCTTCAAGGTACCAGTCAGGGTCATCCTTGGACCACTATTGATACCCATCTGTCCCAAAGTCAAGGCTCTTGGTCCAGGATCTACTGACCACCAATGTATTATTCATATGCCCAGTGGCCTCCTTGAAATCCCTGGGATGCTCCTTGGTCCCTGAAGTCCTGCTCTTCAACCTGCTTCAGAGCAAGGTCACTGGTCCCTATGGTGGCTCCCATGACTGCTGAATCTGTCTGGTCCTATGGAGCTCTTCCGACCAGATCCTGTGGTACAAGAACAGGATCCATGGTTAGTAAAGCAAACTGCCTTCTCCTCCTCCCCAAATGATTCTACAATGCCAGAAGCTTCCCCTCCCTTGGTGCCCAAGGACTTTAAGGCATATCAGGCGCTCCTGAGGTATATGGCCACTACCTTGGGTATCCAGGCGGAATGCACGTAAGTGCTGTATATTCTCCAACCATCAGCTCCAGGGAGAGTAGCCCTTGTAATAAATGAGGCTTTCTGGGATCCTGAAAAGGCCCTCTGGACTACCCGAGCTTTGTTGCCCCTTACAGCGAAACATTCAGAGAATCAATACTTTGTTCGTATGCAAGATTTGAGGGTTTCTGTTCTCACCCAGCCTCTAACTCCCTGGTGGTGACTGCAGTAAATGACAGGACTCAGTAGGGAAGGTATAAATCTACACTGAAAGATGGAGAGTCCAAAAGGAGCGACTCGATGGGGGGAGATTTATATATTCACCTCCCTGCAGATGCTCATTGTGAACCATCAGGCTCTCCAAATATGACAGTTAATTGGGCAGCCAGGTTTAAGTTCATGGACAAGTTGCCAGAAATATCCAGGAAAGAGTTCAAGTTCATTTTGGAGGGCTGTTTGGTGGCCAAAACTTCATTGTAGGAAGCCCGGATGTGATGGATGACTCAGCCAGGATTTTGGCATCGGGTGTAACCATGAGGAGGGCCTTATGGCTACAGAACTCAGGCATTGCACCCAATGTGCAGCAGACCATTGAGGATTTATCATTTGATGGTGGGATTTTGTCTTCAGAAAAGACAGATAAAACTTTTCATTCATTTAAAGAATTCTGAGCTGCTTTGGAAGTGTGTGCCTGGCCACGAGGAGACTCCACTATAGCGGTCAGTAGCTGCAACAATAATTCCTCTTGCAGCATCTTTCAGACCATCCTCCCTTCCTGTGCAGCAGCAGGACTTCTCCAGAAAGAGCCATAGATTCCAAAGGAGGGGGTCCTCAGGTTCTCGGTTTAGCCAGCTGCCCCCGCTCCCCAGCCCACCTCCCTGGCATCTAGCAAGTGCCCGTTTGGATTCATGTATCCAAGACAGTGATCTAGTGGTAACTGCTCCTTCCCCATCCCGCTTGTTTGGAGAGAGGGTGGCCTGTTTTTACAGTTTTTGGGGCTTGATTTACAACTGACAACCTGATCTGAGGGTGCTTAGGACCCAGCTATGCAATACAGTTCCTCTGTCCCCTCTCCCAATTCCCCATCCTAGTCCTCCCACAATCACAACAAATACATCATGTATGTGAGATTCCAGATCACCCTAGCAACTATCCTCCATGCCTTAAACCACTGGTTTGCTGCCCTAGGCCTTCAGGTTATTTATTTTCATGTACCAATTCTAAGCTACAGGAGGTTTCTCTGGTTTGTTGTGGCAGACTGGCTCTACCAGTACACTGTGTTGTCCTTTGGCCTGTCTTCCACCTGCCCCATGGGTCTTTATCAAATGCATGGTCATGATGACAGCATATTTCAGGAAGAGGGGAATTAATCTTTTTCTATATCTGGACGATTGTTTGAGGGGCAAATCCAGAGAGGACATCCTCTGTCATGTCCAGTTCACACTACGCCTACTCATCTGGGTCTGATCCTAAATAGCAGGCAATGAACATTGGTTCTGCCTCAAAGAATTAAGTTCATGTGGGCCCTGATAGACTATGACTTCAAGAGCATTTCTGCAGACCTAATGATTCCAGGCCGTTTGCCCCTTATGTCGGGAGCTGCAGTCCTAACCCTCAGCCACAGCCTGAATATGTCTGAGGTTGCTAGGCCATATGGCTGTATGCACACTGCTAGCCCAATATGCCAGGTTGTGCATTTGTCCTCTTCAAATGTGGTTGAAGTTGGTCTATCATCTCCATCCTCATCCCTTGGACAGATTGGTCCATCTTCCTCCACTAGTAGTGGTGGACTGTTCAGGACAATGTGAGCCAGGGCATTCCTTTATTTGGTCTCCATCAACCAGAACTATTGTCATTGATGCTTTCTTAATACATTGGGGAGCACATTTGGAGTCACTGAAGGTTCAAGGCCTGCATCGGACTGGGAAGCTTCTCTATCCATGTCCTGGAGCTTCATGCCATCTACTGTGCTAGTCAGGCCTTTCAAGATCACAGCAAGGGCTCAGCGGTTCTCATACTCACTGACAATATCACTGGAATGTATTATGTGAATGGGCAGGGAGAGCACATTCCAATTTGCTTTATCAGAGGCAGTCAGGTTCTGGCAGTTTTGCATTTGGCCTGTGGTCGATCACTTATCTGGGATCTACAATCACCTGGTTGAGCACCTAAGCAAGAATTTCTCCTTGAATCAGAGTGGTCTCTGAAACCCAGGATCCGATGGTCCATCTCTTCAGTTTGGGACATCCTGAAAATCAACCTGTTTACCTTGAGAGAAAGTAAGAAATGCCAGCTGTTTTGCTCTTGAGGCGGTCTCAATCCAGGCTCCTTAAGCGAAGCTTTTAAACGGAGCTTGGAATCTGCATTCTTGTATGCCTTTCCTCCAATTCTGGTAATCCAGCAAGTCATTTTCAAGCTGAAATTGGACTGTGCCATGCTCCTTCTCATTGCTACAGCATGGCAACATTGGTTCTCCAACCTCCTCACGCTATTGGTCTATTCTCCCATATCCCTTCCTGTTCACCCCAACCTCCTGACTCAGCATCAAGGTCAGGTTTTGCATCCAGCACTCAGTTTCCTGTATCTCACAGTATGAATGCTGCGTAGTTAGATGAGGAAGAGGAATGATGTTTGGAGGTGGTCAGGCAGGTCTTGCTTAACAGTAGGAAGCCCTCCACAGGGCAGCCTATTTGACCAAGTGGAAGCGATTCTCAGTATGCTTGTTAGCTTGGGGAGTGCAATCACCATGGACTGGTGTCCAGGCATCTTGGCGTACCAGTTACACCTTCAGTCTTGTGTTCTTGTGCTTAATTTACTGAGAGTCCACCTAGTGCTAACTTTGGCATTTCATCTGCCTATCCATGTGAAGTCAGTGTTTTTAAACCACATGGTAATGAGGTTCTTAAAAGGAGTCTCATCTCCAGGTGGATAACTTTCTGTATCATGGCACCATACAATTAACCTAGGCTGCACCTCCTCCAGGGGTATGAGTGCATTCCATGAGACCTCAGGTGTGACATCAGTGGCATTTCCAAATGACATTCCTATATTGGACATTTGCAGAGTG
Source organism: Natator depressus (assembly GCF_965152275.1). Taxonomy (NCBI): domain Eukaryota; kingdom Metazoa; phylum Chordata; order Testudines; family Cheloniidae; genus Natator; species Natator depressus. The sequence goes on along the minus strand of NC_134237.1, from coordinate 67,970,750 downwards.
GCCATTTGGTTTTCTGTGCATACTTTTGCAAAACCCTATGCCATTATGGCTGCATCCAGAGCAGATGCAAACATTGGGAATGCACTCTTGCAGTGCCTCTTTAAATAGGCTCCAACTCTTATGAGAAGTGCTTGTAGATCACCCGTATAGAATACACAGCTGCATCTACTGTAAGAAGAAGAAGAAAAATGTTATCTAACTATTATTCTTCGAAATGTGATGCAGATGTGTATTCCGTGACCAGTCCTCCATTCTCTCTGCATTGGAGTCTGCACTTCTGACATTCGGGACAAAGGAACTGAGGAGGTCAGAATGGTGGTGCCCTGACACAGCAGGGGATGGGTTACAGGCACAGGACCTGAGCACTGACCCTATGGGTACTGCTACGTAAAATTCGCTGACTCCCATGCATGGGACATGCACACTCCCAAAAATACATGTCTACACCACATCTGTAAGAGCAACAGTTATAGGCAGGTTACTGGTTTTTATCTATATTTAATATATTTTAATTGTACAACAAAATGCAATTTTCTTACATTTTATCAAACAAAAATCCCTAATATGTACACTAATAGAGCAGTCCTCTTCAGAGGTTTAATTTTTTTCTATTAAAAGTCTATTCAGTGGGGCAGTTTGTGGAGGAAGATGCTACTTGATTTGAGTAAGGGTATTAGAATTAGGTCTGTAGCATATTAGGAAGTGAGAAGAGACATTGAAGTGTCAGCCAATCCGTATATGTGATATAACAATATCATACACACCAGGAACTACTTTCAAGACATGACCTTGGGAAATGATGTCCTTGGAAATGACATTGTGCTATTGATTGGATGTTAGGCTGGTTAATGAAAATGTACCTACACAATTACATGCTCGGAAGTTCTCAGGAGCTGGCTGGGATCAAATCTTTTGTTTGTTGTTTTGTTGTTGTTCTGTCCGCCCAATTATATTGTAAAACATCTAGCCTAACAAACTGTGGGGAGTTGATGGTAAATAACAGACAGAAAAATACACTTGGTTTCCTGTAAGGAGTATAAATGATAGTTAATAGAAGCTGCGTGATATTTCCTAGATTGTCTGTGCATTTATTCATAATGTAGAATTATTAATCCCAATATTGGACCTCCATTGTAATACAGAAAGCCTTACAATTTGAAATCATATGTGGATTTGTTTTCATATTAGCTTACACTTTTAATGGTATTTTGCCACATGTGAAGTATGTTACGGAAAATCAGTGCAAAAGACAAAAACTTTTATGTAGGCAAACTTTCAGGGAAAATATTAAAACTTATCTTAATGTTCAGTCTGCAAATATTTTGCAAGGAAATTGTGGAGGTAAGCCTGCTTCTTGGAAGTTTTACTTGTTAAACAAGGTACTGGTGAGTAGAGAAACTTAAAGAAGCTCTGTCCTGTCTGGAGATGAAATTCAAAATATTTATATCGTTCCTCTATTATTTTTAGCTTGTTTTGCCAGCATAGTAAGAGAGAAATATTTCTTGAAAGCCACAATGAAAATAAAAGTAGAAAAATATGTAATATAAATAATACATTAGAAATGAAAAATGAAATAACTACAGATCCTTTAGGAAAAAACACAAACAGTATTATAGCAGAGGGACAGCTTTGTGTTTGAAGCTCAACTCTTCTAAGATACAGTAAATCAGCTAGCTTTGAAATTTGGTGTGCTTCATTGGGGGATGAGGGGGTGGAGAAGGATGTTAATAGTGATCCGAATTTGGGGCTATTTGACCACGGTGTTCCTTAGATAGTCTCCAGGGGAAAAAAATGTTTTTCTTAGTGCAATGGGGAGGGGAAACTGGAACAGGTGATGGGGGGGGCTACAAGTTGCTGGGAATGGTGGGGCAGAAGGTGGAGCGGAGATGCATCAGTCTTCTGTCTCATGTTTAAAGGTATTGTAACAACCATGTAATAAAACTATCAATGTTTTTGGATACAGTAATGGTGTAGCAGTGTTGGTCCAAGGATATTAGAGAATTAGGGTGGGTGAGATAATCTCTTATTCTTTTATAATATCTTTTTTCTTTTATAAAAGTTAGCACCGCACTCACCTTGTGTCTCTAATGTTTTTGGACACAGATCATGACTGAGATTTCCTCTCACTGGCCCTGTTAGTAGGAACTACCTGTTGCAAACACTTCAAATCACACCCATTATCTCTATTCCATAAAATCCACAGGAGTGGAGAGGAACATTGAGGAGTCGCATAGGAACCATGTGACCTCAACCTGTGGACTGGGACAGTTCCTAGTTCTGCGACTGGGCTGCTGGGTGACTGGGGCAAGTCATTTCACCTCTCTCTGCTTCAGTTTCCCATCTGTAAAATAGGAATAATGATGATGTAAAATTCTTTGAGATATGCTGATGAAAAGTGCTACATAAAAGCTAGGGTCTTTTGATTATCACCTAGCCTCTGTAGCAGTTTTCACCTATTTTTGCGGTTAACAGGCAACTATCTAAATGAGCACTAACTTCTATCAACAAACATTTCTTTCTGTTGATTTTTTTGTTTTTGTTTTTTTTTAAACCCTAGGAAATTAAATTGGGATGACACTTGAATATTCAACAGAGGAATAATGCTTTCTTTAGTAAGGAAATAAATTACAGTGCTTAAATAAGAATGTATGCCTGCAAAAAGGGGATAGAATGGTATTGTAAAAAGGAATAGAAACTTAAAAAGGGGTAAGGCATGTGATGCAGACAAAGGGCTATTAGGTAAGAGGTAAGGTGACAAGTCAATAAATGGCCTAGCTCAAGGGCAAACTACTGGAAATTAAAGACCAGTAGGGGGGAAGGAGGGTGTTATTCTTTCTCAACAGATCATTTTTTGTCTGTCATTGACTTGGAGTATTTTCCATTATCAAAACAATTGGTCTAAAATTTGCAGCTGTTCATCTGACACAGTGACCTTTTCACACTGATTCTTTTTAACTGCTTCTCAGATGAAATCAATATGATCAAGCAGCTATATCACTGGACAAAGACAGAGGTTTTCTAGCCAAACAAAAACAAAAAACCTACTTATGTTCTGTCCTTAACAGTATTCAATCAAAATTTTTAGAATTATTATTAGTGTTCATATGCTAATGTCTTTGTTTTCTTTATTGAAAAATTGTCTGGGATCAGGGCTGTGATGTATTTGCACTGTTCATAAAATCAGATGATATAAAAAATGTGGATTTGACATTTCACAAAAATATCAGTTGTGTGATGTCTTTGATATGGGGATTGGGCAAGTAAATGCATTTGTAAAATATTTTTCATACTATATTTAAAGGAAACATGTATATAGTACTTTTGGAAAGGCTGTTGATGCCACTTTTTCAGCCATGTATTCAGCTTTGCTTTGTAGCAGAATGCCAGACCTCCAGGGAATGAACAAGTAATTTAAACATTCTGAAGTGCCTTAATGTCATCCAGGGTGAGTGGTGGTTTGTTACAATTCCAGTCCACTGCCTCACATGCCAAGGGTGTTATACTATCTTCAGTGGGCTATAGAAGGCTTGCACTATCCCTGTGGCAGGTAATAGTCTCTTGAGTTTCAGGTAAGAATGGACCTTATGGTGGCTGTTGCCACAGAGAGATGTGAAATACTTGATATATTTGAATATTGTAAATAAATTCATACACTATAATTCAGATTTTTACAGGGAAAGTCATGGTTTGTTGCCTATTGAACAGGGTGGATTTGATTTAAATCAAATTGATTTCAATCTGGATTTAAATTACTAGTCAGGAAGACTCTATTTAATCATGGATTTCTACATAAAAGTGCATTCTTGTTAGTTGTTATAACCTTAATACATATTCTTCACAACTCAGATAGATGTAGCTATCCTTTTTAGGAGGTACACACTATAGATTTTTAAAGTGATTTATTTTGAAAACTTTTCAGATTAGTTTTACAGTTATCAGAAAATGAATGCTTGTTTGGTTATTTCATTTACCAAGGGTAATTGAAGCCAATATTTATGAAGTCATTGGGAGGTGAACGATCTCCAGTTCAACAGGCTAATCATTAATATTTGGAGGATTTTCTTGCTATGCTGTATTAGGAGAACATCACCAGACAGACATTTTAAATTTGTTTTAACTAAAACATTCTGTATTCTGGATTTTTTTCTTCAACAGCAAACATATAATATTATAACAAAACAAGCGTATGAAATTTTGAATTTAGTTAAACATTTAAGTTTTTTTTAAAATAGTTTTTAACTAAAATAGTTAAATGGATTTAAAAAAAAACACACAAACTAAATTGACCATGTCAGCTAGGTCAACATGAGAAACTTAAAATATTGGCTTCTGCAGCTAACTCAGTTGTCTTCACCTTAATTTTCTTGTTAGTTCATAATCTGGAAAAGAAAAACAAGCTTTCCTGCTTTTTCAGGTCCCAAACGATTTCTCAATTTGGAATGAATTAGTCCAAAGGAAGAAAATATTCTTTCTATGCTGGCAGAAGAGGCTACTGCTGTTAAAAGTGAGATTATCACTTCAACAGTCTCTGAATCCAAGTTCTTAAATGACTTCCACTAGTTCACTGGTGTGACTTTCTTTAAAACATCATCAGCAAACATACTTTTCTTGAATGGTTCACCCTTAGCTCTGAAGTTTATTATAGTTGGCATTATGGAGGGATGACTGCTAGATGTCCATGTCATAGCCAGCTCCTCTTCTTCAGCAGTTAAGATTTGACCCTGGTACCGAGTATTTAGAATATGTGCAAGAAAATGAGCTGGAGATAGTGCTTGTCCCATTCATTTTTTTTAATGCTTGTAATTTAACTCTGTCATTGCATATTTCTCTTTTTAAGATGTCCCTCAGTTCCTTCCAAATTTCAACAGCATCAGCAATAAAACAGCTATTTCCCTACATTTTGTTCAAGGCTACAGAAATAGGCTTCAGGGTACTCAGCATGTGTTCAACATTTCTCTTAAGCCCCGTGTTGGGAACTTTGGCTGTGACAGTGCCATCTATTTTTTCACAATTTTGTTCACAAACTGTCATCAGATTAGGACAGTTCTTGATCCAGTGCTCAAAACAGTCCACTACTGAGTTCCATCGCACGTCTTATGGGACAGTTAGCTTGGTTCCTCTCACTTTTTTCAGAGCAGTTGCTGCAAAGTGGTTGTTATGGAAGTATTTTGCAATTTCAGCATTAGCCTTTATTTTTGGAACACTGAAGTCTTTGGCTAGGTGGTGCATCAACTGAGCACTGCAACCGTATGTTGTTAGACTGGAACATTCTTCACTCTCTTCTAAATTTCTTCTTATCTTGGATACATTTGCAGTATTGTCTGTGACCAAGCTGCATACTAGACATTTTGAATTTTTTCAGTTTCTTATGCTTTTACTCCTGCTTCTTGTAAGTATGCTGTTGTGTGTGCGTTTCCTGATGTATCGATTGTTTCTGTAAGGAAGACATTCCCTTCTTCTGTTGTCACACCAGCGCATACAACAGGATCATTGTGGACATTACTCCACCCATCAAGACTCAGGTTAACAATTTTACCCACTCGACCTTTTGCACACTGCTCAATTTCTCTTTTGTACACTTATCCACCAATTTGCCTGGGACATCTGCTCTGTTGGATGGACTGTATCCTGGTCTTAATGACTGAACCATGTTAATGAAGTGTGGGTTCTCAATCATATGAAAAGGAGAGTTTGATGCATAAACAAACCGGGCAATTTTTCATCAATTACCTCTTTTTGTAATCTGCTGGTTCTTTTCACAAATTTATCTATGGTTGTTTCTGGATGGTGGAGATTTTTTTTTTTTCCTTTTTGCTGCAAGTGATATACTGTGGCTATGTGACATACATGATGTACCTGAAACATTACCACTGGCAGATAACTCTGAAACTATAGAAAATGATGGTGATCTTGAAGGTGAATAGTCTTGAGAATCCTGTATGTTGAGGATGGATTCTCCGAAACAAAATAAGTCAATGCAGTTATTTAATTTATTATTACCATACTGCCCATTTAGTATTACTCATTGCATTCATTGACATTGAGTACTACTTTAAAGGTGAAATTGTAAAAGGAAGATCTGCCTCTTTCAGCTATTTATTTTTTATCACAACTGCATCTAAAATGATAATACCATAGAGTAACAACTATATTTTTTGCTCAAACATGAAAATTCAAGAATAGTCCAGAAGGAAGACAGGCAGTCCTTGAGAAAGAAGTATGAAATAAAAAAGTTTACCAACATGAAGATCCTGTATGTTCAAACATGTTCCTTTCATCATCTTCAATGCAGCTTCTTCCTGAGAAGGAACACTTCTCATGATGTTGTTTCATTTGGGGTATTAAACCTTGCATTTCTTTGTTGCACTGTTTCATTTTGCACACATGCCTGCCTTACCCACAGGTAGAGGAACTTAATTAAAATATTCCCACACTGGATCTCTTTTACGGCCTGCTGCCATTATAGGTTTTCCCTTCTAGTGAGAGAATGGTATGGTAGATCTCAAATCAATGAAGGCTACACTCAGAAAGACCTCAAGACTTCTGGAATATGCTGCTCAAAGAGTTTCGCTTTTGTTTCTACTGCCTGTCCCTCCCGTCTCACATTTATCTCCAGACTTCTTCTCCTTGTCCAGATCTATTCTGCCCCCAACAATCTATTCATTGAACTTTTTGAAACTTTGCACTTTTAGAGAGAGGTAAGGGATTGATTCTGTGTACACAAATTTGCAAAGGGACAATAGGGTTGAGGTCTGTTATTTCTCACCTCTATATATTTGTTTGTTTTAAAAACATTTTTGCTGTAAACAAGCATGTTATCCCTGGCGACACAAATCCACAGTTTGAGAACTGCAAAACTAAGCATCTCTGATGGTATCTTTTAGACTGAGCACTGAGTCCGATTGGATAGATAGAAAGATTAACCTAAATAATCTGTACAGAAGCCCCTGGAACCTCATAAGATTGGGTCCCTAATCCATGAACTATTAGAACTCATTTACACAACTTTTCTTAAACATTACATGAATATATTGTCTCATACTATAGAATTAGAATTTATAATCCATGTTCCATGATGAGCTTTGAGCTATAATGTATCATAATTAAACTATCTTTAGGTACGTTTTTTCCTCAAAAAGCATTTTATCAAAAAAATCCAATTTAATGAACTTTTTAAAAAAAATCTGATTTTTGATTTCAGTTTTATCTACCCTGCTGTTGAAGTACATTTATAACTACAGCAAAAGACAACCTGAATTGGGAATTCTTGTAAATGATGTACAGTATTTATAATAATCTGGGAGATTCTACAGTAAATAAGATACTGCTATTAAAAGTTATCCTGTAGAGAAGACTTCCATGGATCTGAATGTTATTACAAAATGGCACTTCACAAGTCACCAGTGCAGAGAGGAGGCACACTTTTACCACAAAAGCTAAACACTAGTAAAACAAATGTAAAGAAATAAATTAGGTAAAAAGGGTATGCTTTTGCAGTATTAGGAAGGGAGATGCATATATAGAACCATACTACATACAGGCTAATAGGTTGCATACAGTGTCCCTGCAAGATTTTCTTTGTACTACACCAAACTTTTATAGAAGCCACTTCATATTAGAAGTAAAGTAGTGGAGGTTTGGAATAATGGCTCTGTAAGTTTAGGGTATTTTTTTTTTTAATCCAGCTGGTTGAAATTTTTCAAAGTAAAATAAAAAAAAAAAAAAAAGACACAGGACACACTTTCCACAAACAAAGTTTCATGGAGAATGTTCCTAGTTTTTGATTAAATCTAACTTTTTAATAAGTAGTATGTTTATAAGTAATAATGACTTTTGAGGAATAAATTATTTTATTTTGTTTAATGTTTTTCCCCAAATCTGTATTGCTGCACATTTTACGTTCTGCTTAAATGCCCAATTTATGGACTGCTCAATATAAAATGTCATCTTTGTTCCATTTTTGTGTTTTTGTTTCTCTTATTTTGTTGATATGTCTTTGTTCTGATTTACTGTCTTTGGAAGATGCTGGTGTCATTCCAAGGATCAGGTGGTAAAGGGTGCTAGAGGTAGGTTCTTCTGTGGCTCTTAGAGTATCATCTTGAAGCCTTTACATACTAATTTTATAAATGTCTTGCTTCAATGCAAAGAGTTAGCCTTTAGGGAGGTGGGCAGGTGCGGGGTGATGCAGAAGCAAAGCACATGCTTCAGTTTCTTGAATCTTCATTGCATTAATAATTAAACCCAAACCAATAAATATTTATGAATTTTTATATAGCTCTCAAGGCTTAAACCCCCCCCCCCCGCCCCTAGCCTAATTCATTGAATTTGTAATATAAAGTGATATTGTGAATAAAGGTTAATACAAAGGACCAGTCCTGTCTACCTGACTGCATTCTTATGCTCTGAGGGACTTGATGCAGCAGAACTGGTATTGTTCCATTAGGCAGGATCTAAGAACATAGCTCTGTGAGCCTTTTATGCATCCTAGTGCACAGGTGTGCTTGGAGAAAGCCAAAGAGAGTGGTGTGATGGGTTTCCCCCAGGCATCCTGGAACTGGGGTACCACTGAGCCCTCTGACTCACCAGCCTGGGCTCCCTCTCACACTGGTGCTGTGACAAGCTGCAGACCTATTCCTGGTCCTACATTTGTACCAGCGTTCACACACTTAGGAACACATCCAGCTGCAGTAGCATGCAGGCTCTGGCCAGCCACTGCATGAACCAACAATAGAGAGGCTACAGCCAAAATAACCACCAGCTTCCCAGCCTAGGATCCCAGAGCTGTACCATCCTGCACTGGCCAAAACGCCAACCAGTATGAATTCATTATCCTGTTCACCTCCCCTTCATTGTGAGAGGAAATGCAACAGCCCCTGTCCCTTAAACTAAGATTCCCAAGCACTTCACTCCAAATGTACTGGTTTAGATTAAAACATTAAAAAAAGTTTATTAATTACAAAAATTTTTAGTGATAAGTGACAAAAACAGATCAAAGCAGATTACCTAGTAAATAAACACACAAACTAAAGCTAAAATACTAGAAAGATAAAACATTAATTAGCAAATTCTCACCTTGGCTGATGGTACAAGCAGGCTTGCAGATTCTTAAGGGACAAACTGCATTTGCTTTTCAGCTTGGGATCCCCACTCCCATTCCAAGTCCTTTTCCTTAGGAACTTTTCTTAGGTGTTCAGTTATGGGGGAGTGAAGAACCCCCAATGTCACTCCCTGCCTTATATAGCTTTAGCATATGACAGGAACCCTTTGTTTCAAACTTGGTTCCCAGACCAGTTTGTGGAAAAATACAAACATCCCAAAATGGAGTCCAGAGTCATGTGGCCTGGTTACATGCCCTTGCATACCTTGCTGAGTCATAGCAGCCATTACTTACAGGCTGTCTGAAGCATTCTCAGGAAGGCTTACCAGATGGGGATAACCTTCTCCTAAGGCATATTGTTTTTCCTAATGGTCCATTAGCTTGAATAGGCTCTTCACAGCCAGCTATCTAGACTGGAAGCATTTTGCCTAGTAAAAAGAAAAGGAGTACTTGTGGCACCTTAGAGACTAGCCAATTTATTTGAGCATAGCTTTCGTGAGCTACAGCTCATGAAAGCTTATGCTCAAATAAATTGGTTAGTCTCTAAGGTGCCACAAGTACTCCTTTTTGCGAATACAGACTAACACGGCTGCTACTCTGAAACCTGAATTTTGCCTAGTGGGTGTTGCCCAGGTGTAACTACATTTGAAATATTGATACATAGTCAATATTCATAACTTCAGATACAAAAATGATACATGCATACAAATAAGATAATGCTATTCAGCAAATCATAACTTTTCCAATGACCCCTTAGATGACTTGTCCTGTAAAAAATGCATCCTTATGTCATAATCATAAAACTATGAAGAATATGGGGTGCAGTGTCACACCTTCCCCCCTTAGATTACTGCCGGAGGGTTAGTCACTGACTAATGCGGAGGCAGTATGTCTAACGCTCTGTTTAGGTTTTGGCTATACAACTGCCAAGTGTTACCGAACATTTTAGTGTCACCCACAGGTGTTCTGCAGAGTTGTTTCTTTTTCCAGGTTGCCTGAAAACATTCTTGTGCATAGCATTGTTAACCTAATGCAGATATTGATATCTTTTAGTGCCTTGGCATTTAGCCACTAATGCCATGAGGTGGCGTGCCTCAGTTTCCCCTTCCACATAGCAGACTCTGTTTGTTATGGTTTCCCTGCTTGCCAAGCTCTAAGCCTGTTTATAGGTATTAGCTGAGAAGCAGTGTCATTATAGGATTTCTTTGATACCACTCCTAGCATGTTCAAAAGCTTTCCCCCCAAAATCATGCATGTTACACCTTTTTATAGCACTTACTATCAGTACCAAATTCTTTGTCATAAGGTTTACTGTGAGCAACAACTCTGTTATGAGATGTAATAATGGCACCAACTTTTTATTACAGTTAGGCGTTTCCAAGTATCAGTATCATACCATGTTTTTGGTTTATACAATCTGGTTTGTTTAATACTCATGGTATTTTTCAACTCCTCCCTGAACCACAACATGTGTTCAGATACTGGTCTTTCTTCCCCTTGTATGTTTTTTCCAGTATCCCCTTCGGTAAGGGTTCTCAGTTTATGTAGGTCTTCGGGGTTTTGGTGAGGTAAGGATGTGAGCGGACCTTGCTTGTTGGCTGGTCCTCTGTGGAGCTGCATTTGATCTCCAAGGCTATGCCTATGTAAAAATATCCACCATCCGCCTTGGGGTTTCCTTAAGATTTCCACTCTCAGCACTGGGACTGCCCCACCCCCCTGGGACGTCACCCTTTCCCTCTGGGGTTCCAGCATAATAGTCAAAAAGGTTAAACATTTCTTTAAAGCTTGCAATTCCTTTTTCCCACTCCCATTTTTTCATCAAATTTTTTGTCTGGTTCTGCTTCTGTAGCAAGTCCAGTAGGTGCTTTCTCTTTCCTTTTCTTCTATATCTTTAGCTTTCAGTTCCATGGCTAGTTTCTGGGTCTTAATTTCTTTGTCGGTCTCTATCTGTTTCAGTTCCAAAATGCTCTGGTGTGCAGCTGCTTGCCTGGCCTCCTTTGCTTTCATCTATTTTATCTGTAATTGTTTTAACTCCAAAGGTCTTTTTTTCTTTTTCTTCTACCTGAAGTCTAAAAAGCTCCAATTTCACAATTGTTTCACTATTTCACTCATCTTGCTGCTTTTCTGTCTTTACTTCCCTTTCCCGAAATAAGCAAACAGAAAATAACAAACTGGAAACCTCTTTGACTGATCTCTAGTCACACTTAAATCTCACTTAAAATCACAACCAGTATATGAAGTGCAAATCTCACTCAGAACAACAAGATGCGCATTTGATCCTGCTGACGGAACCAGTGGATCTATTACTATATTAATCTAGTAAGGAGTTTCCCACGTGTTGAGTGTGCGCGTGGGCTGTGGATGATGTTGAAGTTGCAGCAGTGACTGTTAAGTGGCCTGGTTTGGAGAAGTTTCTTTCTCCCAATTCTTGTGAATTCCCCAGTGTCAAACCCACATACTAGGTTTGGCATGTGGGAGAATTGCTCCCAGAGATACAGGGAAGAAAACACATTCCTACTGTAGCCCCACTTAAAAAGCTGTGAATTTCTGGAGGTGGTTCTTATGCTGATGTTAAGAGAGAGCAGTGAAGCCCATGGATCCTCTTCCCTCTGATCTCCCAACCTCAGCCTCAAAGTAGTCTTAAGAGGAGGATCCTAGTCCCAGTTACAATCTCCTATGCTGAGCTCCTGTCCTGAGGCTTGGCATGAAGGTTAAGGTTTGTCCATTAGCATACCATATAATCTGCATTGGTGTAGGCATAAGAAGGTGCCTCCTTAGCTGGTTAACAGGCTTATGGTAGTGAAGGGCAGAAGGAACATTTCATTTTTATGAATTACATTGCTTTTGTTCTGGTTTATTTTTCATATCTTTGAAGAATTTTGTATGCTGGCTTTTCATGTAGTCAATAGGAAATTCCATGGTACTTGGCCCACATTATTCTGATGTCCAGCATGGATGCAAACTAGGTTAACACTTTATCGTTAGACATTGCAGAGTGTTTGGTGCCAAAGAGTTTCACAGACAAGACAATATATCTTCCCAATGTGGGGCTTGATCCTCCTCCTAAACATATGGATATGTATTGCACAGCTTCAGTAGCTGACTTGTTGAAAGAGGCTGTTGTATGTATAATATACTAGAGGATAGCATTTTAGGAAACTGAAACTTAATATAACACCATCAAAATACTGTCTGTCTAGATTCCTGCAGTGAGTCAGTGTTGCTGCTGATGATTGCTATGTGCCTACTAAAATCCTTTTGATTCTTTACTCTTATCTGGTGTTTCCTACAGCTTATTTGAGATCTGCCAATCTATACTGATTTATTTTTAGATGGATCAGAGCCAAATTTCAATCATTGTAGTTTCAAGGAAGGGCAAAACAAGGGGGCCACACAAATATAGGGAGCCTGATGCTCTTTTTATTTACACGAGGGGTCTCAAGCTCCCGGCCCACGGGCCATCTGCAGCCCACAAACCTCCCCAATGTGGCCCATGGGGCTCCAGCAGTTTTGGGACTGGGTCTCCCCCTTGGCCCAACCTGCTGCCCCCTGGGCGCTCTCCTGCCCACCGGCAATTTACAATGGTCCGGGGCCCCAGCAGTGCAGCGGAGCCCGAGCAGCGTCTGCCTATTCGCTCCGCATGTCTGTCTGCCCCTCCCTGCGGCCCCTGGGCGGGGCTGTGCCTCCACGCACTGCCCCCGCCCCGAGCGCTCCTGTGGCCAATGGGAAGCTGCAGGAGGCGGTGCCTGGGGGCAGTAGTGCACGGAGGCCCCCCGGCCCACCCCTCCTTGGAGCCCCAGGTAAGCGCTGCACCCCCCCCGACCCCCTCCCTGAGCCTGCACCCCCACACCTTCCCCACATACCTCCTTCTGCCCCCAAACTCCCGCCCAGAGCCTGCACCCTTCCTCCCGCCCAGAGCCTGCGCCCAGTACCCAAACTCCATCCCAGAGCCTGCACCTCAGGCCCCCTCTTCCCCCAAACTCCCTCCAAGAGCCCAACCTCTCATCCCTTCTGCACCCAAACTCCCTCCCAGAGCCTGCACCCCACTCCCCTACCCCAGGCCTCCTCCCAGAGCCTTAGGCAGGTGCGGGACGGAGTTTTGGGGGGGCGGGTTCTGGGTGGCATGAGTGACATTATTGGCCCACTGGGAGGATTTGAGGATTGGCACTGGCCCTAAGGTAAATTGAGTTTGAGACCCCGATTTAAAACCATGTAGATCAGAGGAGTAACTCCCCTGAAGTCTGGCTCAGAGTGTTTTTTCCTCCTTTTTTCTTTGAGTTACTTCGGCTCATCCCCTAGCTATGGCTACCCTGAAAGGCAGTGTTCATACAGCAGGGGAGAATTTGTGGTTCCTTTCAGCCACAGTAATCTTCTCCTCAACAAACATTCTGCTTGGGACCATAAGCCTAAGCTTATCTGGCAGACACTTGTGTAATACTGTGAATCTGGTTCAATGCAGTTAATATATCCTAGAAAGATAAATACTTCATTGAAATACTGACATCATTTTAAAGTAGAAGGGGGAAAATGGGAGTGACTTGTAGTACAAAAATAATCAAATACCAGACTCCTTATTTAACATACATTAAGCTATTCAGCTGCTTTTTTTGTGAATGAAACTCTGTCCAATGGAGGATGTGTGCTCCAAATGAAATGTAGCAGAGTACCCACCCTGTTCCTGCTATTAACTTTGTGGTGTTACAACTTGAAATATTACGACAATATTGCTAGATAGCGAAAATATTAGAAATCACCACTTCAGGAAATTGTTATAAATCGGCTCTAGCTCTCTCTTTTCTATTGTATATGAATTCATATGAACTATGAATTGTTCGTTCATATTCATTCCTACTAATAATCAATGTAGAGCTAATGACAAAGCCTGATCCAAAAGCCTATGGAAATCAATGGAAAGGCTTCATTTGAGTTTCATGGGGTTTGGATCAGGTCTGTAGGTGAGTGTTTCTGAGGCTTTGGAATTGATGAAGTAAAATAAAAAGTCCAATTTTTTTTTCTTTCCAGTAATATGAATGAGAGTCTTCTATACAGTAGTATTTTAGAAATGTGAGTATTCAATGTCATTTACACATTGGTGTGTATATATAATAAAATTAGTTCAGGTGTTTTGATTTTTATTTTAAAATGGGGCTAAGGTGTATACTTAAATTTAGATTTCTAACATTAAGGCTAATTTATATGAATACAATAGATAACTTCTGAATAGAAAAGACATCAATATTTTTGGAAGATGGGATAGACCGTAATAATGGGACTGATGTAAACAAATGAAGAACAGTAGAGAGAGAGGCTAAAATGTACATATTGCCTTTAATTCAGAAGGATCCCAAGACACTCTGCAATCCATATTATATAAAGGGTTAATGTTAAATGTTACTGAAATTCATCCAACTCTTGAGGTCCAGCAATGTAATTCTGTTTTAAGGCAGACCGAAGACTCTCTAATCTATTTAAAATACAGGTATGTCTTAGGTACACAGAATTTAATTTTCCAACTGGAAGTGTTCAGGGCACTGAGGCTGATACTCCTCCTCTTGAGAAAAGAGCCATGTCATTTTTAATTACAGCTGTCAAGATTTTAGCAATTTTAATTACAACGAACAAGATTTAGGATAAATAGTGAGGACCTTAGTATTAAGTGCCATATCAGAGAAATAGCTTCTAGCATCACAGTGTTTCCGAATACTGTGCTGGAGTATTGGTTGAATACCTAAATCACCTACTGAATCATCAACGTAGTTTCCTGTAGCACTGTATGTTTTTCTGGTCAATAGTGGCAAAGAAGATTGACAAGATCTGAATCTGATTGGTTTGAGGTTGAAAGAGATAATAGCCTGTCACAGGACCTGAAGGGAGTAGATAACAGAATAGTCTTGGAAGGGCAATATTAAGGGTAGATTAAATTTAGCGGAAATAGGGCAAAAACAGAATTTCTTTAAATATGGTGAAGAATTATTTGATTTAAATATAATGTAAGAAAAGTAGTACATTGCTAGAAGAAATTTTGTCAGCTGCTTGAAAAGGAGAAATTGAAATGGCTTGTATCCAAACCTAGCATTTAATCTCCACAGAAAGAGCCTGATATTCAATAGAAGCAGGGAACGGAGCTCATCATTTAGGACCTGATCCATACCTTACTAAAGCCTGTTGAGTTTAGTGGGCTTTAGACTAGGCCCTTAAAGGCTCTAGCATTGATCCAATAAATTCAAGGTTATAAATGACCTTAGAATAAATACTCTTGGTTAAATGACCATGGAGCTTCCATGATGGGTAGGAAGTTTAGTGGCAGAAGTTCAGTAGGGGGTACAGCTATTTTATTCTTCAGAGATTCTGGCATAGCAGCAATCATTGGAAATAGGAGCAGGCCAGAGTGTTTACTCCTACATGGATCCTCCTATATTTCCCCCCCTTCCTGATAGTGTTGGGGGAACATAACGGGCCATGAATCCTACTCTGGCCATTACATTGGAGTAGGCTTTGCAGCCACTGTGTGGTTTGTGTGTATGTCTGCACAACCTGCAGCAGTGAGCCTCCGAGCTGGGGTTGCCAGACTCCAGCTAGCAGGACTGTGCTAGTACTCTAAAAATAGCTGTGTAGACAAGGCCTTGAAGTTGCAGCTCAGGCTCTGAAGGGAGGTGGGCTTCAGAGCCGAAACTCCAGTCCAAGCCACAACATCAGAGCATTGTCTACACAGCTATTTTTAGAGTTCTAGTATGAGCCCTATGATTCCTACCCTTCTGTGCAGGTGTACAGCATGGAGCTTGGCTTGGCATGAGTATTTGCCCAAACAAAGAGGCAAGAAACAACTTTGTGAATAAAATAGAAGGCATATGCAAGAAAGTATCTAGGCAACAGTAGTTGCCTAATGACATTTATCATCAGGACGAAGAAGTGTGAAAAGCTGAAAAAAGGACAATTGAATTCCACTGGAAGAAAACTTGGCGTAGTTTAGTGTTATATCAAAGTTATTCAAAATAAAAGTGGAAATACTCTGAGGTGATCAATGTATATTCAAGAGTCATGTGGTAAAAGTACAATGAGTGAAAGCAAACAACTCTGAGGGAGGTGGGCCAGAAGAATATGACGACATAAGATAAGGAGTGAGAGAATAACAGCAACACACTGAATTGGACCAAAAGAAAAAAATGCTTCAATCTTGAAAAGGTACAGAGGTGTTCCAACTTCTGCACAACACCTTTCTTTTTGTATGCTTAGCAATTCTGAAACTCCCCATTGTAGGAACCTTTCCCAGCATTCTTTCTGTATAATGATCCCTTTTCAATTTATCAGATATAAGCACCTGCAGCACTCAAGGGGGCAGTTGGTAACTGCTTTATTCTTGATGCGTCTCTTTCTATTCTAGAGGTAAGTATTGTGGAGCACCACTTGTAGTTCCATGGTTAACGCTACGTTGAGTTTTGCATTTATGCAGGGATTCAATGTCTTTGTTACATATGAAGAATATGTCATACCCTCCAAAATTACTGCATTTATTCCTGTGTGTACAGAATGAATTTTCAAAGAATTTACAAGTAAATTGGTTCATTAGTGTAACTTGACTTAATGAAAAGGTATGCCACTATTAAAATATCCTGAATTATTCTAATAAAAGAATAATGCAGATGCTTCGAACTTCTTTGTCATTAAAACCCACTGGAATCTTGTGCATACACTACATTTGAAGACTTTTTTTTTTTTAATTAATGGTGATTTTTCTCCTTTTAACTTTGTAAGTGAAAGTTATTCCTTCAGGAATGGCCAAATGGTCAAATGCAGAGAACAACATGTACAGGTACTGTCTTTCAAAATAGCTGCCATCTCCCATTGTTCTCCATGGGACTGAGGACACAGCCTGCTCTTAACAAAGATGACTGGTGGCTTTACTCTCATGAGAAAGAAGGGAGATGGCCACCACTTTGAAAGAGGGACATTCTTAATGAATTCTTTTGAAGGACAATATTTTTATAGAGCAGTTTGTCTTGACAGATAAACTTTTAATTATGAAAATCGCAATAAATTACCACTAATCCTAAATATTTAATTTCAAAACTACCCATTGCACTAGATGTATTCAATAGAAAAGTTAGAGGAAGGAAGGTGGTGGGGTGTGTGTGTGCGCGCGCGCATGCAGGCGCTTGCATCAGGGCAGGCAGAGGAAAGAAGTCAGAGGGATACTAGTGTGCATGCATGTCAGATGGAAGAGATGGAGAAACTGAAATGGTGAGCATGCACAGGAGAAGGTACGTGGTGTAGGAGGAGGGGGCATTTGGAAAGCGTGTGCTGTGGAATATAGAGAAATGGAAGATTCAGATGGGATTTGGAGGACAGGAGGTGGGGGGAAACTGGAGTGTACACTCCAGCTGAGGTTGAAAGTACATATCAGTGATTTAGAGTAAACACATTACAGGTCTATTGCAGTTATGCCAAATCAAGTGTTTATAAACCCAAGAAATTCAGAGTTGCAGTTAAAAGAAGTCCATGCATATTAAGTTATGGAAATGCAAAGCCAGTGTACTTAAACCTTAACTCTGCCCTGTAGTACCACGGGTAGGGAGAAGGAAGTCTCTGATGCATCTTTAAAAATTAACTCAATCTAATCCGGAGTGACCAAAAATGTAATCCTAATATATTTATTTCATGTCAGTACAAGACAGAGATAAGGTGGTTTGGGTTCATGAGCTATGGCATTTCCATATTTGAACATGTTTGAATTTCTTTTAAATTTAAATTTACTCTGAATTTCCTAGGTTTATAATGCTTAGGATGGGAATAATTGCAACATTCCTATAATGTATTTTATCCTAAATTTTTGACATGTACTCTCAACCTTAAATCCCTTTTATAACACCATTGTCTGGAAATTCTTATGTTTCCCTTTCTCTTAATCACTGAGGTTAGACATGCTCACAACGAGTAATGTATTAACAGAATAATCAGTATGGTACTGATTCTATAATAAGCAGCTTTAGGAGATACAGAACATGGCTTGGAAATAAGACAGAGGACGCATGAAAGCAGACAAAGTTCAGGAACAAGTGAGGTGACATCAAGTGTTTTGGCCAGTTTTGTACGCTAAAGATCAATGAGTTGGAAGAATGAGCTAAAACCTAGTAGTAATTGTTGCAAGAGATAACGGAGTGTTCTCAGAGGACAGCTCTTGGCTGTGAAATTAACTACCTTTGGAGATAAAGTTGAGCCTAAGCTTTGTCACCTTTTTGAGGTATGATACATGATTCAGCTAGAAAGTAGTCTCCTAAGAAATTAATTGAGAAATGGCTTTGGTTGTGTCCTTTAGAAATAAAGCTTGAGAGTAAAATTCTCCTTTAATATGTCAGGGTGGGAATGAGTGCTTTATTTCTCTTCCTTGAGGGAGTTGATCTCTTCTAAATTTATGTAATAATGGAATCCAGATTGCCACTAGGAAATATGAATAATGTTAGATAAGGGGGTGGAGGGTTGAATAACATTTTAGAGCAAGTTGACCTCCATAGACATGTGCTTCCAACAATCTTTTTCCTAGATGCTCGTATTTAGCTTGAACGTTTCCATGATGTCCAAGGATTTTTCTTTTTGTCCATACTTGTAACCCCAGGTCAATTTGTATTACAATATGTCTGCCTTCATTTATCGTTCAGCTTTGTCCTAGATTAATAATAAAGATATAAGATTAGACCTACTGCTGTAACCCACGCAACACCTGAGTGGATGCCTCTTGCTCTCCTCAGCAACTTGGTAAATTATTTGTTATTTCACTGAATCAAGTATCTACATTTTAGTAAGACATGTTGTATCTGATGTGTTCCTCTAAATCATTAATTTAATTCTAGCCACAATTTATGCCTCCCAGAAAGCAAGGAAGTGTGTCTGGCAAGTTTTGTCTTCTATGAACCCATGCCAATTATAGCTCATGTTTCCATTAGTCTCTACATAAAGCAAGACTAATAAGTTTAGTCTTTTATTCTTGTTGTGAAGAAGCATGGTGACATGAGATATGGGAAGAAAAATGCCCTTTGTGTTACACCAGAAAAATGCAGCCATAACTAGATTGTTTTGTCTTCATATTTTGTTCCATTATTGTACAAGGGATTTAAATTTACAGGTTTCAGAGTGGTAGCCATGTTAGTCTGTATCCGCAAAAACAACAACGAGTCCTTGTGACACCTTAGAGACTAACAAATTTATTTGGGCAAAAGCTTTCTTGGGCATGGCAAGTTTTGTACCTCGCCAACCCCTTTGGTTCGGGACGGGGGGGAGAGGGGTGCGGGCGAGGTTAACCCTGCCTCCCGACTTCTACGCCAGTTCTACCACCTCCCCGGTAGTCAGGGCTGTATGGCCCAATGGCCAGAGTACTTCTAAATCTTCTTCCCCTGGTGGGATAGTGTCGCCCAGCAGCCGGAGTCCCTATAGTGCGCTTCTAAAGCAGCGTGGCCCAATGGCCAGTCTCCCGAAACTCTTCCCCTGGTGGGATAGCATGGCCTAGTGGCTGGGGTCTCTCTAGTGTGCTCCTAAAGCAGCGAGTCCCTCTAAGTCCTCTTTCCCCTTGTAGGATAGTGTGGCCCAGTGGGCGGAGTTCATCTATCTCCTTTGAGGTAAGAGAGGGGTCAGTGAACTATGTTGACACAAAAATGGGGGGAGGAGGTTTAGAGAACCCTGGTAGGGGAGCCCTGGCCCACCTGCTTTCACCGGGCTCCAACCCAGGGCCCTGTCATTGACGGTGTGATCTGTCCTGGGTCAGCGGGGAATCCTACCGCAACATGCTGCCCTCAGAGTGGTGGGAGATAGCACTCCCTTCCCTTTCCTGGGTCACTTCCTACTAATTCTCCAAACATAGCAGTCCCTGTGGCATCAGGGTCCTCAGGTTCTTCAGCCCCCAGTGCTTCCTGGGGTTCCCATAGCTGCCAGTCTCTGGTCCCACTTCCTGGCCCCTTGGCTCCCTCCTGTACGAGTCGCCACTGCTCCTGAGCTGGCGCCTCCACTAGGCGTCATCCTTCCTCCGTCGCCAGCCCTGACTAAGCAGCTCAGCAGGCTTTTATACTTGACTCCCTGTTGGAGAATATCCAGCAGAGCCTCAGGGGCGTGGCTTCCTCTGCCAGCAGGGAAGGGTTAACCCTCTCAGTCCCAGTGCGGGGCCAGTCCGCCCCATCACGGTGGGCTAACCCACTTCATCAGATGCGCGCGCGCGCACACACACACACGTACTTTTATGATAAAATTGATAAAAAGTATTTGTTACTTTTATGATAAAATTGTTTCTGTTGAATGCAGACCCATTTTCTTTAGTTTCATAGCAGCATCCTGAGACAACTCTGACTGTCTTGATTTGGAAGAGAGGAACATAGGTCTGGACTTCCTGGATCACTGAGTCCAGTACCCTGCTATCACAGGGAACTGCATAATATAATCCTGTTCATAAGTTTATCAAGCTCCCTTTAAAAACTTGTTGGGTTGTTTGCCCCCATCACTCCTATTGGGAGACTTTTCCAGAATATCACTCCTCTGATTGTTAAAAACCTTCTGATTTCAAATCTAAATATATTCATGACCAGTTTATACCTATCTGTTCTTGTGCCATAATTTTCCTTTAGTTGAAGAGCTCTTATTTCTTTCTCTTCTTCTTCCCACTCCCCTAATGTATTTATAAAGAGCAGTCATGTCCCATCTAAGTCTTCATTTTCCTAGGTTAAATTAGCCAAGCTCTTTTAGTCTCCTCTCATAAGATATGGGGAATGGAGAGCCTATCCTATAGTAGCTCTTCTCTGTACCTATTCCAGTTTGAATTCCTCTTTCTTGAATTAAGTTTTCCAGATGAGGTCCTACAAATGCCTTGTACAGTGGGATTACTGCTTCCCTATCTCTACTGGAAATACCTCTCCTGATACATGCTAGGATCACATTTCCTCCCCCACCACCCTCGATGAATAAATGCTACTAGATCAAACTTTAAGTGAAAGATATAACTAGCATTATTTAACTGAATAGCCAAAATTGGTTTTCTTGATACCATACTTCTGACTGGATTATTCCCAGGCCAGACCATGAGCTCTGTCTAGTGTGAATCTGAATAATGCTGAGTCATGCAATATCTTTTCGAAAATGCATCCCACATTTACTTTCTTGACTATGGCTGCCTTTTTCTGGTGTAACGCAAACAGCATTTTTCTTCCCACTTCTTAAGTCACTGTAGTTCTTCACCAAACAGGAATAAAAGACTAAACATATTAGTCTTGCTTTATGTAAGAATTTTTTTTCATTACTATTGTTCCAAAGCACATAGTGAAAGCATACTGAATAGCTAATTAGACAGGTGAATACTGGTATTATTTTCACAGCACCTAAAAGTGTGTTAGGTGTTCCATGGAAGACCTAGAAAGAAATGGTCTATATTCCAAAGAGCTTAAATCTAAATTTTATACATGATACAGTGAACTGAGCATGACAAAAAAAAAAAAAAAAGAGTGGGGGGAATGCATGAAGCAAAGCATATCAGAAAAATATCAATATAATTTGTTGGCTAACAAATTATAGATGCCTAGAGGCTGCACAGGTTCAGGATTATTATACAGTTGTATATATTTGGAAACTGTCTTTTCTAACTAGTATGCAGCACGAGTTTAAATTCCTGTGAAAGGAAAATGATTGTTTTTTTATAAAATGCAAAAGGAAAGTGTAAACAATGAAGTACAAAAGTATCACAGTGGTGCACCCTGCTGTTTTAGGCCCCAATTGTATGAAAGTGTTTATTAACTGAGATGCCAGCATAAGATTGGGACCTAGATTTTGCAAAGGTATAACAGTTGATATGGAAGTTTTCAGCCCTGATTTAAATTTTCTTCAGAATACTGCACTCATGAAACTGTTGAATTTTGTTTTTAGCACCATAATAATTTCTGTTACTTTATAACAGGGAAACAAAGCCTAAATCCCTGTTCCAAAGAGCTTAAAGTTGGAAGATGCAAGTAGCTTTACAATTGGTTTTGTACAATAAAATATAGACAAATTTCATAAAAGCAAACCGAGTGTAGTGTGGTCTGTATTTGACCAAAGATGGGCAAAAAAAGCAGCTTAGGAAAAGTTAGATCTTTTCTTAAAACTAGGGCTGTCAAGCGATTAAAAAAATTAACTGCGATTAATTGCACGATTAAAAAAATTAATTGCTTGATTAATCACATTGTTAAAAATATTAGAAAACAATTTATTTAAATATTTGTGAATGTTTTTTACATTTTCAAATATATTGATTTCAGTTACACACAGAATACAAAGTGTACAGTGCTCATTTTTTATTTATTACAAATATTTGCACAGTAAAAAACAAATAGTATTTTTCAATTCACCTAATACAAATAATGTTTTGCAATCTCTTTATTATGAAAGTTGAACTTACAAATGTAGAATTTATGTTTTTTTAAAAAAAAACAAAAAACAAAGAACCCCCTCCCCCCCCAGAACTCAAAAAACCCCAAACAATATAAAACTGTAGAGCCTACAGGTCCACTCAGTCCTCCTTCTTGTACAATCAATCGTTCAGATGAACAAGTTTGTTTACATTTGCAAGAGATAATGCTGCCTGCCTCTTGTTGTCACCTGAAAGTGACAACAGGTGTTTCCATGGCACTGTTGTAGTTAGCATTACAAGATATTTGTGCCAGATGTGCTAAACATTCATCCTGGGGAGTGAGGACAATCAATGGGACACAATCGTTCCGGGGTACAAAATATATCTGAAGGACAGAACAGGTCGTGCGGGTGGGGGAGTGGCACTGTATGTGAAAGAAAATGTAGAATCAAATGAAATAAAAATCTTAAATGAATCCACATGTTCCATAGAATCTCTATGGATAGTAATTCCATGCTCTAATAACCTATTTGGGTAGGCTGTCTCTTTGGGCAGTGCACAATGACAGAATCGTTCCTTTTTAAACATTGACATATGCATTTTTGTTCTGTATATACTGTTTTATTTTATCCGTATGCAATTTAATTTATTTCATCTCATATTTTAAAATTGTAAATTTTATAAAACAAATCCATGGTAGCTTTCAAAATATTAATAGGAGCATTTCTGTGTGTCTCTGTATCGTTCCCTATATGCCCATAATATACCAGTAATACTGAGCTTTACTTTAGATCTCACTTCCAAGAACGTATGATCAGTGCCCTCCCATAATATATAACAGGTCAGATTCAATTAAAAAAAAAGTTGACTTTTGCCCTTGGAAGGTTTTATAATCCTTTAAAATAAATTGTGGGTCGTGCAAGGACTCCCTTTGTGGAAGCCCCTTTTTTATATAAAGCAAAACTCATCCTAAAAGAGGACTATGGGATACAGCTATTTTAAAGAACTGCTGAAGCTGCATGAAAATATGTGCAAAATAGTTTTTTGTTTTCTTCTCTCTCTGATACAAACATACACGAAACAGTATCTTTGCTTTATAAACCCCCAAACCAGTTGCTTATTCCTCATTTGGAGTCGTCATCCTATCTTCAAGGCAGGGCCACTGATTGCTGTGCAAATTATTGAAGTGAATGTAATAGTTTCAGTTTTTCATGAGGTGCTTGAGTTTCTAATTATAAAAGCTTTTATAAAATTGCAATTGCAAATTGCAAAACTTTATAAATAGTGATAGCAAATTAGCATAATTGAGTAAAGTAGGAAACAGTATTTTTCTAAAGTACTAGTGACTCCTGCATTTCTCCAAAATATATGACAGGCTGGTTCAAATAATTTGGGCCCTGCTGTTAAGCCCATTTAATAGTTCATTGACCTACAAGGGCTTTTATTCAATGTGTGACCACTCTTCCATGCTATGAACCTTCTCCATCTACGGTAACATGCCTGCTATATGAATTCAGTACAGTGGGGAGATGGAGTAGAATGAGTGATGTGTCAGAATTGATGTATGTATGTTGTGGAGTTAAGGGAAAAGATAATGGAGATTTCCTGTTAAACAGGGAGAGGGGAAGAACTTGATATGCCCAAATCAGGGTGTGATAAGAGACAGCTACATTCCCTAGGAAGCTTAAGTTATTACCGTAGATCTCTGTCAGTATAAAGCAGCTGATTCTTCACACCATGTAACAATGAAGTATGAGCAACCAACATCACAGTACTTTTGGTGAGCCTCAATGACTGGAGAGTCCAATGCAGCTCAAGCTTGGCATTGCTATCTGTGGGGAAAAATTGTTGTTTTGACCACATGGCCAAGTTAGCCTTGGTAAAAGTTTTCAGACTTTCAAAATCCAGTGGCAGTGGGTTAACCCTTAAAGATGCACATTCATCCATTTACCTATTTCAACCAACTGTGTTTTTTGCATTCAGAAATATTAATTTTTCTTGCATGAATTAGTTAATCTGAATGTTCAAATTTCTCTTTGGGGCTTGGCATGCTTGGTGGGTGCATGTGTACTTTGTCAGTACAGCTTTTATACTGGCTTTGAAAATTTGTCCTTTTGACTACAGGAAACCTGGTAAATACTAATTTGTGATACTTAATCAAAATGCAAAGCCCACAGTAAACGGTTGTGTTTTGATATATTTAGTTGCTTCTTACATTTTTCTGTCTCCTGTTCTTCCCCATTTTATTGTGACAACTCAATTCTTGCTGTGAGGTTATGTTGTTGTTTCCTTGTCAAGCTGATTCAAGGATTGCTGTCAAGGATTGCTCCATGGATTGGTTGTGGGGTGAGAAGGAGACTGGTACACTCAGTCTCTCTGAAAGGCTGTAAACTGTATCACCTAGGTGACGGATCAACCTAGAAAGATCTACTTTCCCCAAACACACTGCTGTTGTGCTAATGGGCTGACCTTCAAGCAATCGTTGTGAAATATTTATTGTCTCTGAACTGGGACATATGCATTTTAAAATTAAGTTCAAAAGTGATAAGGCATCACTGTTTATTTTAGTTCCTTATAAGCAGAATACTTACTTGACCAAATCTGTTTGCAAAGCCGAGGCAATTATTCCAATATTTGATATAGTTCAGTTATGGTATAACTTGTATTTTAAAAGTATTTGTTATGCCTTTGTTAAATGTCACCTCTTTTTTGCAATCCATTTTATATTTTTATTTGTCTCAGGGATGTATTTTTAAAGGTTAATCAGCTTCTCTAATTGATATACAATTTAACACTTCTATATAGTCCGTTCCTAGACCATTTGGCTAAAAAGTTAGCTAGATCCCAAGTGTCAGTTCTATTAAAGATTTCTTCTATTTGTACAGAAGGGGAGAGATTTAAAACACACATTATAGCACACTTCAAGGCAGACTATTCTTTATTAAGCCAACAGTGTAGCAATGCAAGACTTTTTCCTTCTTTCCTGCCTATAATTGACTTGAATATTATGTAATCAAAGGATTACATTGGCATACTAGTTTCAATAGATTGTGATTTGTGAAATTTGTGAAATAAAGGTACACAGAAGATACTTAGGATGGATGGATGTGACTGGTGTTATCTGGACCAATGATGTGCTAGGTCACTGCAATCCTCGCCTCTGGGAGCCAGCCTTACCCTGCTCTGCTGTGAGAAACCCCACTCCCGGGGTGTTCACGCACAGCCTCTAGCATGTAAGCTGCTCCTGGTTATGAGAATGAGAGTGAGCACTTTTGGCCAGCTGCTGCTTGGATTGAATGACACTAGCCAGTATCTCCGGTCCTAGACACTACCCTAGGAACCTCCATCTTGCAGTGTCCAGTTATGCCCGCTGGATGCTGCAAGCTTATATTAGTTCATCAATTTAACAAAGAAATTGATATGTACTGGGCTTGTTATCCCAAGGGGAGTCTGACATGCTTCAAACCAAATACACTGCTTCAGGTAGAATAAACAAACAGATTTGTTAACTGCAAAAGATAGATTTTAAGTGATTATAAGTCAAAGCACAAGTCATATTTGGTCAAATGAAATAAAAGCAAAACTCATTCTATGCTGATCTTAACACTTTGTGCCATTACAAACTTAGATGCTTCTCACCACAGGCTGGCTGGTTGCCCTTCAGCCAGGCTCTCCCCTTTGATCAGTGCTTCAGTCACTTGCTGGTGGTGTTTGTAGACGGAGGTAGAAGAGAGAGCATGGCAAACATCTCTCCCTTTTATCATGTTCTTTCTTCCCTCTTGGGTTTGCACCCCCCCCTTCAGAGTCAGCATTACCTCGTCATAGACCCAAACTGACCAAGGGAAGGAGGGGTGACTCACTCGAGAGTCCAACAGATCCTTTGTTGCTGCCTAGGCCAGTGTCCTTTGTTCCAGTGAGTCTGGGTTGGCTTTGTCCCATACATGCCCTGATGAGGTGTGAACTGCCCCTCTGCTCCCAGAGAGTTTTGCCTGGGCTTGTTCTAACGCATGAGGACACTTTTTCAGCCTCATAACTATATACATGAAATTACAACCTATAACATTACTATAACCACAGTGCTCAGTGCATCATGAGCCTTCCAAAGACACCTGACGTGACAAACTTTGCATTGGATACCACACAGTCATGTTATAAGGATAAACATTGGGGTGCAGGGTGTTCCCCTCGAGGTACAGAGCATCACAGTGGGCCAATGGTTAGGGCACAAACCTGGGAGCCTGCAAAACCCTGCTTTGATTCTTAGCGTTGCCAGACTTCGCCTGTGACCATCGGCAAGTCAATGCCTCAGTTTCTTTGTAAGATCTCTGTAAAATGGTAAAGTTCTCTTATTCTGTTTTAGTGAACTGCTATTTATAATAATTCAAGAGTATAATAAATGTGTTATAAATATAGGAGTCCCGTACTCCATGTGTTATAACAATGCAGTAGTTAAAATCATAAGTTTTCTGTAGAAAACCCATCTTAACAGGAAAATTTTGCCAAAATATTTGATGTGTTTTACAAGTTTGGTAAGGTTTGGTTTGGCTCGTCTTAATATGTCCCCCCAAAATGGATTTTCGTAGTACTCTGTTCTCAAATAACTTACACCTGGTCTACATACCCTTTTTTTAAATACTGATATTACTATGTTAGGGGGAAAAATCGCATTCCTAATACAGTTGTACAGGTGCAGCTCCTAATTGTGGACACAGTTATGTCATATAAAGGAGCCGTATACCTGTACAATTTATTTCCCTTCTTGTACAGGAATAAATTATACCAGTAAAATATGTTGATACCATATAACTGCAGCCACACTGGTGTTGGGGGTGTGTGTGTGTGTGTGTGTGTGGGGGGGGTGTTGTGTGCTACTGCTTTAAGTATACCAGAATACAACTGATGGTGAGAATCCATATTTTCTGAATAGCCAGTCAGATTGTCCTGTGCTATCATATAAAGGAAGAGCGTATCACAATGCAGCACATTTGGGCAATCAGGAAGAGTTTTCATAAAGACCTTAATTCAGAATTTCTTTGATTTTATGTCTTTAAAGTCTTAAATTTAATATTAGTGTGGACTTTTCACCGTCAGCTTACGCAGTTTCATTATATACAGTATTATGTGCCTCTACAACATAAGCTATGTCAGTAATGGCAAACCCTACAAGCACTTCTTGACTAGAGGAGAAAATAGGAAATAGTGTATTTTAGTGGATTAGTATTAAGAGATTCTGAACAGCAGTGGTTGGACCTCTTTGACTTGATGGTTTAAGAGCATCAGTGACTCATTGAATTTAGCCTTGCCAAATAGAATGTGGAAAACTAGGCATGTTTCTCAACCTTTTTACTTAGAGTGGGAACAGAGTTGGGCCTGTGTGTTTTGAAAATCTCAGCCTTAGTATGAAAACTTTGTGGAGAAATGAGAGACAAGGTGGATGAGGTAATATCTTTTATTGGCTCAGCCTCTGTTTATTGAAAGAGACAGGCTTTCAAGCTACACAGAGGTCTTCTTCAGGTATGGAAAAGGTACTCAGAATATCATAGCTAAGGCTAAGATTATATCATGGAGGTTACAGAATCTGTAGCTTCTGTAGCCTCCGATTTCCAGAGACCTCTATGAAATTTTCCACCTCAGCCCTGGGGTAGCTCTCAGCCACTGTGGGCAGTGGGTGCTGGATGCTCTCTCCCTCCACAGCAGGGCTCGGGTTTAAGTCATCCCATCAGCCCTCCTCCCCCATTATTTTTAGTAAAAGTCACAGACCGGTCATGGATTTCCATGAATTTGTATTTATTGCCCCCAACCTGTCCATGACTTTTACTAAAAATAACGGTGACAAAATCTTAGCTATAGGCAATGTCTACACTACGGACCTGGCAGAGGCAAACCTGTACCACTGCAGCTGTGCTGCTGTAAAGTCTCCTATGTAGCCATTCTGTGCTGGTGGGAGGGCATCTGTTGCTGACATAGCACTGTCCACACCGGCACTTTTGTGGGTGAAACTTGGGTCTGTCAGGGTGTGTGTCTTCATATCCCTGACCAACAAAAGTTTTGCTGACGAAAGTGCTAGTGTAGACAAAACCTTAGTCATCGCTAAATATAAGGTGGAACAGATTGTTTAGCATAAGTAGTTAATACATATTCTAAGGGACTATTCAAGGTAAAGTGGCTTGTTAACTCCCCTGCAGTCATGAGACAAAAAAGGAGGGGGAATGGGTTACAGATTGTCATAATAAACCATACAGTGTCGTTAATCAGGCCATGATTTTTGTATCCAACAAAGTTATGAGTTTTAAGCTCCCAGGCTGGTCCTTTGAAAGTATTGTGCAGTTTCCTTTGAGGACGGGGACGGAGAAGTCGGATATGGATTGATCATTTTGTGAAATTAACTCACCTACCTTGTCTTTCTAATGTCCTGGGACCAGCTTTGCTACAACACCACTTACACAATGGATGCATAAGAAGTAGGATATAAACTTGCCTCCTTCCATTGACTGTTCCAACTTTTGGTATTTAGGTAATATTTATTTTAATAAAGAGTACATAGAATGTTAATGAAGACTATATTATGAGATTAAACGTGTAAGATGTCAGTAAAAGCTTTTTTCGTATGTAACACTGAACTGAGTTTAACCACATAACATCATAGATCCCGCTGATTCCACTGTAATTCATCTTGGAGGGAATCTTCCTAATGAGTTAGAGCCTCCTCAGGTTTTGTCTTTCAGTGGTACGTGAAATGAGTAATGAAACTGAGGGGGAAAAGAATTTAAATCTTGACAGATTTGTGTCCGTCTCAGCAATTACATGGGTGGTGATTTTCACTGCTGTCTCAACAACTAAAATTGCCTTAAACATGTTAGTTACCTATCTTAATGCTTCCAGTAGAGGACATCACTGCTTCTCAATTTTGAGAGGGTCTTCAACTCAAAAATTGGACCCATGATGCAGTCTTTGTGAAAACAAAAGATAGTGGGAAAGTGCTCATCTCTGGGGCAACACTGCATCAAGAGGGTATAAAACTGGCTTTACAGCCTCTAGACTCTCTGCTGCCCCTGCCCCAGAGTTGAGTGCTGTGCTCTCTGGGATAGAAAGAAGCACTCGATTGTGACTGGTTGTGAGGTGGATTAGGAGCAGCATGTCAAGGAGAAGGGAGCAGCTTTCTCTTTCTTTGCTGTCCTATGTTTTCTGCAGGATACCAGCATCTGAGGGGCTCTGCCATCTTTCTCTCCCCACTCCCTCTGCTGGCGAGGCCTGACCCAACATAACCCAATTGATGATTGTATCCCACTAGGTGAGAAATGACTAAACTACACGTACAGATGATGACAAAGCTAAGAATTTTTGTAACTTTTCTGTTTACATTGATTTTCTTTACCAAAAAACAAACAAAATAACCAACCAAACAAAAAAACCTATTTGATTTAATGGTAAACCCTCGACCCCATCCCTTCTCCCAACTCCTTCGTTGTAGTTACCTATGATATAACAATAGCCAACAGACATTGATAGTGGACCTTAAAAGTGATTCTACAAGACTGATTAAGAATGTGTGCTGTACAGGAAGGATATGATTTTATGTAAGAGACAAGTGTAAAAAAGGAATATTTGTAAAATTATTTAAACTGGAAATACTGCATTTCACATAAATGTACACTATTACCTACTCTGAATGTTCAAATGCCAAATGGGTACGTTGCAAATGATATAGGTGCAGTTCAGGCCCTGCTCTTGCAAATACGGATGTGCTTTTATGTGGAGCAGTAGTCAGTAGGACTACTCACATACATTTTGGTTATTGCTGTCTACAGTAATATGACTAAACATTCGTTCTTGGTCGATCATCCCTAATTTGAAGTATAGTGTAAAATACGTATTAAGTAAAGAATACAGATTGCTATAAACAAACTTCTCAAACAATTAAAAAAGAGGAGTGGGTAATGCTCAGACTGCCCTACTGTAGGTCACATAAAATGCAGTTGCTAAGATGATCTTTCTGGCCTGTTGATTTGATTATATCATCTCTGTACCCTTTGAAACTCCCCACTGCTCTTTTTTCAAATGTATCAAGTATAGCTTTCTTCTCAAGCCCCTTCATAACTCTGCTTCTTCTTACTTACCCATTCATGTCATCACATCATCCTCCCTTTTGCCAGTTATCATAAATATAAAGGGAAGGGTAAACACCTTTAAAATCCCTCCTGGCCAGAGGAAAAACCCTTTCACCTGTAAAGGGTTAAGAAGCTAGGATAACCTCGCTGGCACCTGACCAAAATGACCAATGAGGAGACAAGATACTTTCAAAAGCTGGAGGGGGCGGGAGAAACAAAGGCACTCTCTTGGTCTGTGTGGTGCTTTTGCCAGTGACAGAATAGGAATGGAGTCTTAGAACTTAGTAAGTAATCTAGCTAGATATGTGTTAGATTCTGATTTCTTTAAATGGCTGAGAAAATAAGCTGTACTGAATGGGGTGTAGATTCCTGCTTTTGTCTTTTTGTAACTTAAGGTTTTGCCTAGAGAGATTCTCTATGTTTTGAATCTGATTACCCTATAAGGTATTTACCATCCTGATTTTACAGAGGTGATTCTTTTTACTTTTTCTTCTACTAAAATTCTTCTTTTAAGAATCTGAATGCTTTTTCGTTGTTCTTAAGATCCAAGGGTTTGGGTCTGTGTTCACCTATGCAAATTGGTGAGGATTTTTATCAAACCTTCCCCAGGAAAGGGGGTGTAAGGTGTGGGAGCATTTTGGGGGGAAAGACGTTTCCAAACGGGCTCTTTCCCAATTATATACCTGATAGACGTTTGGTGGTGGCAGCAATAAAGTCCAAGGGCAAAAGGTAAAATAGTTTCTACGTTGGGGAAGTTTTTAACCTTAGCTGGTAAAAGTAAGCTTAGGAGGTTTTCATGCAGGTCCCCACATGTCAAGGTTCCTTCCCCACTCTGAACTCTAGGGTACAGATGTGGGGACCTGCATGAAAACCTCCTATCTATCCTAGCTTCTTAACCCTTTACAGGTGAAAGGGTTTTTCCTCTGGCCAGGAGGGATTTTAAAGGTGTTTACCCTTCCCTTTATATTTATGACACCAGTGATGTCAGGCTTTGTCGTCTATTAGTCCGCTTCTCCCTTAACTATCTTCAGACATTTTTTTCATAGTGTCCTTTATTAATGGTATACTTTCCTTGAACTAGGTTGTAAGACCATTATCATCTTCTCTGAATACCTCCACAACCCTGTCTTCCAGTGTGATGGCTTCATGAAACAACTCAACTGATTACAGCTAAGTTAGAGGCAAAATAATAAGGCAAAAAACCCCTTTTTCACAGCAGTACTTTGAAATGAGCATATAGGTAGCCACTGTAGCTTCACACATACATTACTGTTAACCTTCTTTTCCGTTCCTGTTTCCCTCCTACTATTTATCACCATTGTTCATTTTGTTTTGTGATAGATTTTAAACTATATGGGGTGGGTTCTGTGCTGTTTTATGTGTTTGGAGAGCGGCTACCTTCCTGATCTATTCGCAAATACCATAATGTTCTGCTTCATTCCTTTTGAAATGTATGGTTTGAATGTTTTCCTCTGGACTGTAATTAGCAATGTGAATTACTGACAGGATTCAATTGACTGGCAATATTAATCTTCCAATTCTTGGTAAATTGGCTTTCTCTTGATCTTTTTGCTTCTTTTTTTGCTTTCTGGAGATCTCATCACCGATTTAAACGAAGGAAGTAGCCCCTTTCAATGTATTCCATGGCTATTTATCATATCAGTTTGTTTAGATAGATTTTTTTCTATTAGATCATGCTACAATTTTTTTCAGATACAGAATGAAACCAAAGAGCAGTTTTTCTTTTCACTAGGAACACTTTATTACAGATAATTAAATCCTTAAATATTCAAAAAAAGCCCAGCAGGGAACAAAAATTAGGTTCCATGGGGGAGGGATAGCTCAGTGGTTTGAGTGTTGGCCTGCTAAACCCTGGGTTGTGAGTTCAGTCCTTGAGGGGACCATTTAGGGATCGGGGCAAAAATTGGGGATTGGTCCTGCTTTGAGCAGGGGGTTGGACTAGATGACCTTCTGAGGTCCCTTCCAACCATGATATCCTATGATCCAAATGCAGGTTGTTTCTCATGAATAGTTGCTGACACAACAATTTTGAAGAAGGTTTAAAAAGTCAGTAATAGTTTTTAAGAGCTATGAAAAGTAGCCCATTTGCCATAGAAATGTAGCAAAGTATAGTGTCATGTTCAAACATTCAAGTTCAGCGTTTTCCCCCTTCTTTCTACTTCTGGCTTAAATCTCAGATTCAGAAAATGCTACAGCTGAAATTTTAGTACAAAATTTGCTTTATAACTTCAGTACTTTTTGTTCTGCTGTCACATACTGCATTGTGATAATCTGGTTAAAATTTACATTTCATGTATGTTCAGATAACCATGGGATAAATTGCAACTGTTTTAAAAGTAATATAACTTTAAACTCCATATTTGATTTACTTTAACAGGATTGTTTTAAAAAGGTATCAGTTATATCAATACTGCCTTAGTTAAGGCAGAAGTTTACATATGAAAATATTTTACATATGAAAACATTTTGTTTAAGATATTAGTCCTTAGGTAGGGTGGGGATAGTGAGGGGGAAGATATATCCTGTTTTGGAAAACAATTATACTCCTACCGATATAAATGTTAGAAAACCGATCATACTTTCCCTTTCTAGACTAACTACTAACCTGTAGTTTGCACCTGATAGATTGGGTGAAAGACTAACAGAGTGCTATTTGTTAATTACACTGTGAATTAGTAAATATGGTAGATCAGTGGGCGGTGATGGTGGAGGGGAAAGCAGTGGTAATGGATAGCTCAAGGCTTCTTTTTATTTTAGTTGTGGAACTGAATGTGCTGTAGAATTTTTCTTTGTTTTTGATACTGTTTTTTTTATGCTAGCTCTTATTCTGTTAAGTAGCTAATGGCTTTTAGTTGCTACTGTATTTGATT
The DNA here is from genome assembly GCF_965152275.1 of Natator depressus. Taxonomy (NCBI): domain Eukaryota; kingdom Metazoa; phylum Chordata; order Testudines; family Cheloniidae; genus Natator; species Natator depressus. The sequence goes on along the minus strand of NC_134237.1, from coordinate 67,937,300 downwards.
TGGACATATGATATCTACACTACAGAGACTTGTTCTCTTGATCATGGTAACAGATTTGTTGCCAGTTTGTGCCTTTTGTATTTCCAGCAGTATTTTATCAGAAGCAACTTTTGTGATTTTGATTATTGTAAAACTGTATTTTATAGCTCTATTCTGAAGGAATTTGTACTCCTACCAAGGGGATTTTACCATAGTAGGTGCACTTGAAAAGGTTCATTCTGGTTCATCAATAATCTGCATTGTACCAGCACCAGAATCTAGAATCTCTAGAACTGGAATCACTAGTGCAAGAAGTATTTCTAGAAGTGCACTTAAGACTTTGTCTACATTGGCAAGTGAATGACACAACTTTTGTCATTCAGAGGTGTTAATTCTCCCTTCTGCCCCACTCCCGCCCCTGAAAGACAAAAGGTTTGTTGAGGGAAAGCACCGGTGTGAATAGCTCTTTAGTGGCAGGAGCGCTCTCTTCTGCCGACAAACAACGGCTATGCTGTGCGCCTTTTAGCGGCACGGCTGTAGTGGCACAGCCATGTCGTTAAAAGCTGTGTAGTGTAGACATATGCAGCCATTATTTAACTGAGATGGGAAAAGGGTTGAAATACGACTCTGCTGTTTAGCTTACTGTGGACTGGTGCCCCAATGTTTCAGCGACCCTTTTTGGTCAGACAAGATTTTCAGAGACTGCTTGGATCTGTGGGTCAGTCAGTCTGCTTTCCTTGTCTGAATCTCTACAGTCCTATTCTGGAGGCAAGGACATTAATTTCTGTCCCTCGGGGTGTACAGACTTCCCCTTGTGTCTGGTGAGGGTTGTCTGGTCCTTGTACTCAACAGCCCTACATCCGCCTCTGGTTCTTAAGTCTCCGTTAAGGGGTAGGTAAGGGAACCCAGGCTCACCCATTCAACTGTGTTCCAGGTCAGGGCCCTTAACCCAGGCAGGCAGAATCAGTCCTCAGCAATTTTCCTGCTGTACCCGAGCTGCTCTCTTGGTTCTGTAGGCTTCTGCAGCCTGTGGCTCTGGTTGTCCGTTCTTTGGGTTGTTGTCTCTCTGATGTGGCTTTTCACCCACTTGCTGGCATGACCTCCTTTCTTCTCCGCTTGCTCTTTTGGCAGCCACACCACCCTTCTGCTTCTCCGTTCTTGTATTCTTGTTGCTTTGTGGCTTCCGATCAGCACTGGCTGGCACTGCTTGCATTAACTCCTTGGTTGCCAGAACCTCATGGGGTCTATATGCCCTATGACACTTACACTGCAATAACTATTTCTCATTGGGAATACCTCTGCCTATTCACCTTGATGAGAGCAAAGTGGTTGTGCCCCAGTGATATGGAAAACTTCTGGAAGTTTATTCCTGCTGAGGCTCATATGAGCACTACCAAACAGCACCAAAATGTTGTGGCCCAAGGCTATATGAGGAAATGTAAGTCTTCTCCACTCACTTCTACCTCTTTCAGATCTTTTCTGGCCAGCTGCTGCCCCTGTTTGACTACATTAGACATGTACTTGGTTAAAATTAGTGTATAGTTAAAATTTTAATATTTTAATGATAGTATAAGGTTGTCTTTGTTGGAATCTGACATCACTGGCTCTTGTCCTGACTCTCTCAGGGTCTTTCTCCAGGCAATCAGCTACTCCTTGTCCCCTACACATGAAAGGAGAAGAGGAAACATATTAGCTTTCTATTGCTAAAGGACAGGCACTAAAAGAAAAGGAAATGTGAGACTGTTCACAGAAATAGCTGTTTTTGGCACAAACTGCTCTGATGCTGGGTCAGTCTCTGGCTCAGACACCAGCCTCTCCTATCCCTGTCACAAAGAGCTCAGCTACTTTAAATACCAGTGCCATGTTTGCATGATTGGTATCTTTAGGCCCGTACATGGATGTCTCTTCCACTTCTGAGGAACCTAAAGTAGAGAAGGATCTGGTACATACATTCATCTGATGCAATGGTTAAGTATCTGATCGCTCACACCTTTGTCCAGAGATGCTTCTGGCTGCATTCCTGTGGTCTAGTATCTAGCACCCAGACAGAGTGAGGAAGTCTCCTTCAAAGGTGAGTGTCTGTTCAGGTCTAAAACACCTACTGCACATTGTATGTTTCTCAACCTCCTCCTTTTTTCAAGATTTGCCTCTACATATTACCATTCCGCCTTTTCCTCTTCCTCATAGTTTCCTATCCATCTCAGTCCTGTGAGGTTCAGGAGTAAGGACCTGAGGTGGCTAAGGCTCATGGTTCTTTTTGTAGCCACAGACCCTAAATATTTAGTGCTATTAGGTGGTGCTTGTGCAAGGCCCGTAAGGGACAGGTTTCCGGAAAGTTTTGGATGACTGTCATCTTGGTTGCCTTCAATGTGAATATGCAGAAATATCCTTCTGCCAACTCTGTTTTGTCAATCTGGAAATAGCATGTACAATTTCAGTGAGAAAAACAAAGGCTCAAAGGTTAATGGAGAACAGAGGAAAAAAATATGATAGATAATTAGGAAGAGAGAATCTTAAATATGAGATCGCATTTTGCTCATCTCCTCACATCCCCCATATACTTTCACAGGAACTAACACTGTTCAGTAATCTTTTGCAAAAGTGTTCCAACTTTTGGGGCACTGAAATGGAATTCACTCATTTTGGCATGTGACAAGCAAGAATGTGACCTTTGCCCCATCATCTAAGAATGAATGTGCAGTGGCCTGCAATAAAAGATGTGGAGGCACCAGATTTTTAGATTTCCCAAGTATGAACGAGAGCTGGGGACAACATTTTTATATTTTTGGTTTGTTTCACGAATATAAAAAAAATATAAATATGATCAAAGGAAAAAGCTTTCAAAACTTTGCACCTGTGAGCAGCATTGTGAAGCTGGGACCTGAATGGTTGTCGTAGTTGTAATAATAAAACAAACAAACAAACAAGGAGCACTGGATCATCTTCTAGGGGACCAGAGTGTTTTTTATTACTATTTTTTCCAGTCTTAAAAGAATATCTGATTCCATGAAGACCTACTGATGGTTCCTGTGGTTCTAGTCCAGCTGTTTGTTTTTGAGGATCGTTAAGAAGTACAAGGCATTACAACTACCCCTAAGCAGTATTAGGGCTTTTTGTTAAAAACAGTATACTTTTTTTAAACAAAATGTATTAAGGCTACAGCCCTATTAGGATACCAAGGGTAAAAGTCTTCAGTAACTGGAGACTACATAATTTAGGGAAAGGTTAATAGGATGTGGAATCTTTACACAGTAGGTCAACTATTCAAATCTAGCTCAGGTAGGTGGTGACTATAATTTATCATTATCTATTTGATGTTGAGGTGAGCTTGGCTATCTTGGTAAACTGCAAGGTAGCCTATTGGGAACTATCAATTATTGTGGTGGTCTCCCTACAGCTTTTCTCTCTCAAGCTCGTACTTAGCACCATTCATTCATGAGCATTAGATTGTGTGCCCTCACTCACATACTCTTGCACACTAATAGCAGTAGCAAAGTTTTAATTGTTAATGTCATGGTCCATAAAGTACAGAAGTTCAGCTTGTGTTTTCTGAACTGATTTTCCTTACGAGGGAATTGTGTAGAAAGATAAGAATTCAATTTGTGCTAAACAAATGCCCTCTGTTTTACTTTTCCAACAGTAGACTATGATGATTGCTTTCTTCTGAGAACTGTTTGGAGTAACTCAATGTTCTATTCATAAAGCTTGGCAACGTCCTGTGATGTATTTAAATTGTTCTGCATTACTGAACATGTCTGCAATTTTTTATATGTGATATGCAGTAGCCATTATTTAACATACATAACCATGGCTAAAGTTAAAGTATATTCCTTGTTAATGAACAACAGTCTGCTTACAAATGTTTACATCTTTCATCAATGTCTTTCATCAATGTGCAAAGATACTGCACATTAGGCATGGGCAAATAGCCCAATGTTCTTATTTTTGAGGAATAATTGGACCTCCTGATTGCAAATATCACTGCTCTCCTTTATGTAGTAATTTATCTTCTCTCCCTTGCTCTGCTGGTGATCTGAAAGGCTACTAAACATCAGAAGGTTTGCTCTGGTTCACTGAAGGTGTTAGAGAAGTTGCTGGGAATTTCACTTGGTGTTGGGTGATAAACAGTCCATGCCAATTACTGAGCTTGACTAGTTTGAAGTTTTAATAAGAAAGTTTTAGGACTAAATATTACCACTTTAATTAAGCATAAAAAAGGGAGATCAAGTAGGATAGCATAATGATCAATTACCTAGTCTTGGGGCTTAGGCTGTTTCTGTCATCCTCCGATCCATGCTGGTCTGACCTGGTGTAAGTTGCTCCACCCCGCTTTGTTAAACTCACATCCTTTATACCTTGTCTCGAAACGTCACATAGGTGCAGATAATTAAAACTACCTCATTTATAGGCATTCTGTTCTAAATATATTTTCTGACACACTAATTCAGAATCTTTTTAACTGATGCATTTTTGCTTACCCCAATTAGAGTTTTAGGAGGATATCTCCTTATTTATCTTATTTTTAAGCCATTACTATTCTCTTCCTTACTCAGTCCATCTTTTTTTTTTTCCATTGTTTTCATGTGTTCCAGTGTTCCTGACAACAGTTGTCATATTCTTACTTATCTGCTTCTTGTGACCTTGGAGTTACTAGTTGGCTAGTTCTGTTCGTTCAGTAACCAGCCACCCTACTGTGTTTTACTAGGAAAGTGTGCACCTCACTAGTAAATCACACATTTGTCTTGTTTGCTTCATCCTGTTATCTACACAGACTAAGAACCCACTGTAAACGAGACACCAACCAACTTTGACTTTTTACAGCCTTTGAAAGCTGTGTCAACAAGACCCCTAGGGAAAGCAGAAAAGTTCTTTTTTATTTTAACAGGTTTCAGAGTAACAGCTGTTACCAACAGGAGAGTGGGGTGGGAGGAAGTTTTGTTTCATGGTCTCTCTGTGTGTATATAATGTCTTCTGCAGTTTCCACGATATGCTATGCATCCGATGAAGTGAGCTGTAGCTCACGAAAGCTCATGCTCAAATAAACTGGTTAGTCTCTAAGGTGCCACAAGTACTCCTTTTCTTTTTTCTTTTTATTTTAAGTTTTCTTATAACAGTATTACATATACAATATCTACTTCTCTAATATCATTTAATATTTATTTATCTAATACAGACTTCTATCTAATATAGACTTCTTTACACTTGAAGACCATGTAAAAGGGAGAGACACAAATCTATCCCCTCTCCTACATGATTGGAAAGCATGGATGGTCCTGAGCTAGTGTAAGCATGTCAAATGACCTAACAGTTTCTTGATGAGGAAGAGCCTGTTTGGGTCTTGATAGAGTTTAGCAAATAATATAACTCAATCTGCAATGCTCCTGAAAATTAGGCAGTCCCAGATATATGCTATTTTTTCTATGGAGACTAATGACTTTTCAATACAATATTTCTATTTTTCCTGAACGTTGTGAAATTAGACTTCCCTTTATCATAAGCCCTACACAGACGCAATGTGACTAGTAATTTCCTAAAGAATTTACCATTGTATGATTCTGGTACCAGTTACCTGAAATGAGACCACTGAAAGCAGGAAATTGCAAAAATGTAATTAACTTGATGCTTAGTTTTTGCAATATATTAAGCAGATAACTCTGGAGGAGAAGCCTTCAATAACGTAAGTGCCAGCCCTGAATGAATAAGTCAAATGTTTAACCAAAAATATCACTTCTCAGTTTCTAGTTGTATCTTGGTATCTGAATATCTTTCAGGACTAGTGCATGAGTACACTGACTTTTGGTGCATATTCCATCTTTAATCTTTTTTCCCCTAAACGTTTTCCATCCTTGCACTTTAGCTCTCCATGAATAGGGGAAATGTCTACCTAGTTTACAAAGAAAGAATTTCTTAAATTAAAATGGGAAAGCATGCTGCTTTCCTTTTCCATTAGGTGTTAGCAACTTAGCTTTAACTGGAGGTAAACAATTACTGAACTATCCAACTCTTGTCTTCATAAATTCTATTCTATTCAGTATAGGCTTTTATACAGTGGTCATCATCACTGTCGTATCTGAGCGCCTTCCAGTAATGGCACTACACCTGTTCCTTCCCCACTCTGAACTCTAGGGTACAGATGTGGGGACCTGCATGAAAGACCCCCTAAGCTTATTCTTACCAGCGTAGGTTAAAATCTTCCCCAAGGTACAAACTTTGCCTTGTCCTTGAACTCCTATGCTGCCACTACCAAGCGTGTTAAACAAGGAACAGGGAAAGAGCCCACTTGGAGACGTCTTCCCCCAAAATATCCCCCCAAGCCCTACACCCCCTTTCCGGGTGAAGGCTTGATAAAAATCCTCACCAATTTGTACAGATGAGCACAGACCCAAACCCTTGGATCTTAAGAACAATGAAAAAATCAATCAGGTTCTTAAAATAATTTTAATTAAAGAAAGTGTAAAATGTTACACTAATAAAAATGATACCAACAGGATCTTGTAAGAGGGACAAGGCAAATTGCCACGTTTATTGTAAATACTACAAAATATTCCTATATGCAATGTCTATATAGATCCATTCACACGCACAAACATTCACACACAGGTTCTACAAAAAGGTTGTTATAGTTACCAGCCTAGACGTTGCTCATGCCAAGTCACTGGCCAGGTGGCCTGGACACGAGAGTGGAGCCGAGTCGTTGTCAGATGCGCATCCGATGCTCCTGGAGGGTGGTAGTAGAACCAGACTCAAAGAACACAGTCCCTGGACCCAATTTTTATAGGTCTCTGGTTCAATACAAGTCTATGGAAGTTGCTTCATCATGCTGAATTTACAGTTGAGATGACCATCATCAGCAGGTGGTACATCCATGATAGCTAGGTGTTATCTTCTTGTTCTTCCTTGATGCGTTTTGGGTGGATTCCGGTTCACCCTCCGGGGGTCATCTGGTTATTTCCACTTTGCATATTCTTTGGCCCATCGATACCAAGGTTGAAATTCTGAGGATTAGGCTGGTACCATTTACTAACCAATTATTTCCCTGCTTCAGGCTCTCAATTCCATGCACTCAGCATTCATTCTTTTACTTAACACAATCTATGACTCTTGATTCATTTAACAAGTTTTATCCCACTATCTATGTTTCCCTCTTTGGATACCAAGATTTACATAGGCATGACAAGGGGCCCCTGCGGGGGAAGAGCATCAGGTTGTTGTTTCAAGAACAGCATTGTTTTCTCAAAGTTCTTATCGCTTTCCAGCACAGATGCTTTGTCCTGTACCGGCCTGAAATAATTAGCACTTTGGCCTTGCATTTGTTACAGAGTGAAATTCAACAGCATGGAACTGATGATCATACCTTTTTACAATACCTGTAAACTCTTTTGTCTATCTTTATTTCTACTACTACATAATTATAATTCTGTCATACTTATATAACTTTGAGGGTGACCCCACAAAAAGAATCACCTCTGTAAAATCAGGATGGTAAATACCTTACAGGGTAATCAGATTCAAAACATAAAGAATCGCTTTAGGCAAAACCTTAAGTTACAAAAAGACACAAAAACAGGAATATACATTCCATTCAGCACAACTTACTTTACCAGCCATTAAACAAAAGGAAATCTAATGCATTTCTAGCTAGATTACTTACTAACTTAACAGGAGTTGTAAGTCTGCATTCCTGATCTGTTCCCGGAAAAAGCATCAGACAGACCCTCTGTTCTCCCCCCTCCAGATTTGAAAGTATCTTGTCCCCTCATTAGTCATTTTGGGTCAGTGCCAGTGAGGTTATCTTAGCTTCTTAACCCTTTACAGGTGAAAGGGTTTTGCCTCTGGCCAGGAGGGATTTTTATAGCACTGTATACAGAAAGGTGGTTACCCTTCCCTTTATTTTTATGACAACACCTCTGTCAAATGTTTGTTCTATCATCCCTGCCTCAGAGAGAGAGACTCGTGGAGTGCAGTACCGTATGCTGGTAGGTTTTTTTAAAAATATAAATGTACCTGTAGCTCTTTGTTTTTACATTGGAGAAGGTAAGGTGAAATGCACCTCAGACTTGGAGTGGAAGGTAGTATGGTTTTTGATGGTCCTTCATTCTTGGGGGAGTTCATTACGCAGTCTTGGATCACCCTGGAGAAAGGTCTGTCTCACACACAGATGAGCTTTGCTTTTGTTGTTGAGAATTTCATTGTGCCAAAGGAGTGTAGTTGTTGACCAGAGTCTTCATCTCGGAGCTTTAGATGGTCTTTTAGATATCCTGGGACCAGGTTATGGAGCACTTTGAAAATAAGGACTGAGACCTCGAACTTGATTCAGAATTCCATGGGAAGTCAGTGTAAAGGGCAGTGGACAGGTTTGATGTGTTTGTGGTAGCCTGTGTTTCTGAGGAGATGTGCTGAAGCATTCTGAATTAGTTGAGGCTTCATGCCCAGGTATAATGCATGGCTGTAATCCATCTGAGAGGTAACATGCATTAACTGAGGCCAGGTCTTTGTCTGATATACAGATGTATATCTTCACGATCAGTCCGCTTACAGATTCTTAAACATAGGCCACATCTGTTTAGTATGATATAAGCACATTTTTTCCTCATTGCCCATGTGATCTTCCTTTCTGAATCTGGTGACATCCTTTTCTTTCCCTTATTCTTGTTTTTACATCTGTGCATCTTTTTTGCTGCACTCTTAGATATGCTATAAGTATAGACATGTAAGAGCTGGAAGGGACCTTGTCTGGCACCTGTGCTGAGGTAGGAAAGAGTAAACCTACACCATCCCTGACAGGTTTTTGTCCAACCTGTTCTTTAAAACCTGAGTGATAGAGATGGGGAAGGGAGAAATTCCACAACCTTCCTTGGGAACCTATTCCAGTGCTTAACTATCCTTATAGTTAGAAAGGTTTTCCTAATAGCTAACCTAAACCTCCCTTGCTGCAGATTAAGCCCATTACTTTTCCATGTCCATGGAAGATAGAATTGATCAATTGATCACATCCTAACAGACTTTAACCTATTTGAAGACTGTTATCAAGTCCTCCATTAGTCATCTTTTCTTAAGACTGAACATGCCCAGTTTTTTTTTCTTTCTTCGTAGATCAGGTTTTCTAAACCTTTGATCATTTTTGTTGCTCTTATCTGGAAACTCTCTCCAATTTGTCCATGTCTTTCCTAAAGTGTGGCACCCAGAGCTGGACACAGTACTCCAGCTGAGGCCTCATCAGTGCTGAGTAAAACAGGACAATTATCTCCTGTGTCTTACATACAACACTCCTGTTAATACACCCCAAAATGCTATTAGGTTTTTTTTTTTTTGTAACTGCATAACATCGTTGACTCATATTCAGTTTGTGATCCACTAGAACCCCCAGATCCTTTTCAGCAGGACTATTACCTACCCAGTTATTCCCCATTTTATATTTGTGCGTTCAGTTCTTTGCACTTTGTACTTGCTTTTATTGAATTTCATATTGTTGATTTCAGGCCAATTCTCCAATTTGTCAAGATGGTTTTGAATGTTAATCCTGCCCATGAAAGTGATTTGCAACCCCTCCTGCTTTGGTGTCATCCACAGATTTTATAAGCAGTCTCCACTCCATTATCCAATACATTAATGAAAATAATGAACAGTTCTGGACTCAGGAACTGATTCCTTTGGGACCCCACTAAATGCTCCCTCCCAGCTGGATAGTGAACCATTGATAAATATTCTGGGCGTATGGTCTTTCAACCAGTTGGGTACCTATATTACAGTAATTTCATCTAGACCATATTTCCCTAGTTTATGACAATGTCCTAATGTGTGTCTTGCCTTTTTTGTTTTGTTATTTCTCAGTCCTCTCCAAGTCAGAGAGCCTTCTAAGTGGGGCATTTCACATCTCTATAGCAACTGGATGCAGAACAGATCTTGGCTCTGAACCTGGGTTTAGGACAGCCCCTCAGGAAGAGCTCTTCAAGAGTCTGTGGCTCCAAATGGCAAAAATAGCAGATTCCGTTTTTAGCAGAGCTTTCACAGGAGCTGTAGAAGACTTTTAATTAAAAACCTGTTTATTCCTTGGCTTCCACACTTTTCTTAATCTTTTTTTAAACTTAAAAAATGCTTTCTTAGAAGGGTTTGGAGGACAGACCTCTCCCTCCCCACTGAGTCATGGCAGACAGACAATGACCACAGCCAGTGTGTGGGAAGAGACATGAGGAGACTGTTTTGCAGGCCTCTGGAAGACTGAGACCATGCCAGAATCAGTGGCATGGAGCCAAGGATAAGATTTTCAAAGCCCCCTGCCTCTCCTCTGGACATGGGACTCCTATTCCCACAACTTGCAAAGGAACCAGGAACCAAATATGAGATCCTTGAATCTCAGAGGAAGGCATGACTCCCCTGTTGCACCCAAGGAAACAATTGCCTACCCAGATATAGGCAGGTTCTGTGTCAAGATGGTTGAAAAGGTTGCAAAGCATCCCTCTTTCCCACAGGCTGTTTTTACGTGCAAGTCCACAGCTACCATGAAACTTGCTAGCTTCTGTGACCTTTCTGATATCATTTGGCCCCAGTGGCTCTGGCTTAGTCTCCTCCAGGTCTGTCAGTCCCCACCAAGGCCATATCCAGCAGCAGAGACCGTGGGATGAAATAATTTGGATCCCCTTCTCTGGGGGAAGGGTTTACCACCTCTTCTTATTTTCCTCAGGGAGCTATATGCCTGCAGACTGTCCTTTCATTTTCCTTGGTAATGCTTTCTCTCCCATACAGGGCCCCTCTCCATTTCTCTCAGGTGGCTTGGCTCAAGGACTCATGACTTGTATTGCTCACAATCCGCTCTTAAAGAGAAAGCACAAAGTCTTAAAAAAATTTGAGAGTCTCCCCTCTAGATCTTCTAAAGTTGGAGCGTTGAGTGTCATACTTCATTTTTATCTGTGCTTCCCGGAATAGGGGGAATGCTGAGTTCACAGGTGCTCATTTTTAAAAATGAAACAAAAATACAAACCAACCAAACAAACCCACCACCTTGCAAAGTCCATTTAAAAGCCATGTAATTCTTCCTCATCTGATTTGAGTGTGCGAATAAAGTGGAAGGAGAATTCCTAGGCAGATGTACTTGTACTTAAGGTACTTGCTCTGCCTAATGTTAAGTTGGCTGCAGCCTCTTCAGTAGGGGCATTGTAATAGCAGCTGAGGGAATTAATACATTCTTTATTATCCTCTTTATAAAAACCTCTTCAAATACATTAAAAGGTTGCTATAAAGAGGATTGGTGTATACATTGTTCTCCTCCTTAAACAAGAAGTAGTGGGCTTAAATTGAAGCAAGGGAGACTTAAGTTAGTCATTGGGAAAAACCTCCTACCTGTAAGAGTAGTTAAGCATTGGAACAAATTACTTAGGGAGGATGTGGAATCTGTCACTGGAGGTTTCAAGAACAGATTAGACAAGCACTTTTCAGGGATAATACTTAGTCCTGCCTCAGTGCTGGGGACTTGAGTTGATGACCTGCTGAGGTCACTTCTAGTCCTACATTTCTATGAATCTGGGAGCTCATGTTCAGCTGACTATCCACCATGATCCCCAAATCTTTTTCAGAGTCACAGTTTATCAGGATAGGGTACCCCCTCATGTAATCCTAGATGTATACATTGGAATTTATCAGTAATAAAACTAAGTCAACCCCCCCTTTTATTTTTATATATATATAATATCAAGTTAGTCTGACAGGATTTATTTTCCATAAACCCATGTGGATTAGCATTAATTATGTTGCCCTCCTTTAATTCTTTGACTCCCATATCAGCCTCTTCATTATCTTGCCTGATCAATGTCAAACTGATAAGTGTATAATTACTCTGGTCATCTCATTAACGCTTTTTAAATATTGGCACAACATTACCTTTTTTTCTGTGTCTTCTGGAACGTCCCCATGTTCCAAGATTTATTGAAAGTCAACATTAATGGTCCAGCAAGCTCCTCAGCTGGCTTTCTTAAATCTATTGCATGCAAGTTTGTGCAATATTATTGATAATTCTACCATTTCCATTTAGTAATGGAGCAGTACCATTGTCAGGATTGTTTTTGTTCCTAATATGTTTTTAAAAAATCCATCTTATTGTCCTTAACTTTTTTGTTACAGATTTCTCCTTGTGTCCCTTTGCTTCCCTTATCAACTTTCTACAATTCCTACTTTCTGATTTGTATTCACTACTATCAACTTTGACTTTCTTCAATTTGGTATATATTATTTTTATTTTATTTTTTACAGCTGCCTTCACTTCCCTCTAAATTATGGCATTTTTTAACCAATATGTCCTCCTTTCTCAATTCTAGGGTTGTTGCTTTTTCGGCTTCTAGAAGGTGTTCCTAAACAATTCCCAATTATCATTAACACGGGAGAAAAGAGATTCAAACATGATGGAGGAGAAGGTGGTCCTCTTATTTCAGAAATGTGCTCAAAGTCTATTCCCATCTTAGCCACTGTGTGTAAAGATGCTAAAGAAAAAACATGAAGGAATAGGCCACAGTAATTATAATAATGTATTAATAAACCCTGATGTCATGGTTCTCAGATTTGATTTAGATGTAACTGGAACCTCTCTTCAAACTCCCAACAAACACACAAAACTAGGTCCTATCCTGAATCAATATCCAATGCTGCCTAACCAGTCAGCTGGGAAGCTGAAAGGAAGGAACTACGTTCCATGAATCTGGTGTCTTGGAGGAAATTCACAAATTATATCTCTATAACATTTGAGGTTCAGATCTTGGTGTTTCGAGGGACACACATCAGGGGAAGGTCATATGGAGAAAAGAACATTTTAGTGTTTTTTTTACAAGGTGGTCTGACCTTGGGGGGCTCCCGGTCCGTATTTCTTGGAAAGAAAAGTCAGTAGCTGTAGGCATATTGCACTGTAAGAAACCCAGGAGAACTCTTATCAGTCTCACATAATAAATAACTGGAGACTACCACTCTGATCAGTCGTCTGGGAATATGCAGGTTCCTTTCATGATCTTTAGCCGTGTACTACAAATCCTTATAAAATAAACTTTCAGCTTCACAGCTGATAGGTCTCTTCCTCTTCTTGCTGCAAGTGTTTTGTCTACTTGAAACTTCCTTATCCATTGGAGTCTGGGAACTTGGCATGTTCTCAATGAGACTACAGTTACATGTTCTATCAAACATGATAGTTCAAGGAACTATCCACGTCTCCGTCCCTGAGGTCACTACCTTCTTCCTTATATAATAGGAATGGGTGGTGAAAAGAACGGTGGTGATTGTGCACAAAGAGATCACACACATCTTATGAGGAGGTCTTTAAGGCTGCTAGAGGGTCTTCCATCCACACTTCCTCAAACACTCTGGGGTTAACATCCTCACCCCTTCTCAGCAGTGTTTGGTAGAAGCATGTTATAGAACAGGATGCCCCAGTTCTTTTTCAATTCTGCATGAATGAATTGAATCCTCCCCCTCCCTATGGATGATAGACAGTCTTCACAGTGGGATGTAGAAAGCAGTAAGGCTGACATGGAAAGGACTGAGAGAAGGAAAATTATGCCCAGGGTTGTTTTATTAGCTATTGTTTGTCAAATAGTTTGAAAAGAAAGTGAGTGTTCCTGCAGGATTGGTGGAGAGTTGCGGAAGAGGGAATATTGGCATCTGTCCCGGTTTCATGTCAAGATTCTGCTGCAAGTGGCTTGAATTGTAAAGCACTTCTTAATGGTATTTTCAGGGATGTTTCATGCCTGTTAATCGACTGAAAGGATTGTTAATAAATAATGTCTTTACAGTAGCCTTTGTCCTCTTTTAGTATATTTTGATACTTTTTTTGTTTTTGAGAGCACCAATTGCTTTTCAAGAATGGGGTGGGGTGGGCGGGGGGAAGGGAGTCAGTCAAAATGTAACTGTTGGTTTTATATTTGCTGAAATGTGTGTCAGATAAATTGCTTGTATACTTATCCTGTCAGAAAAATCCAGAAAGGAGAAACAAAAATGTCACCCACCCACATCAACCAGGTGGGAGAAATAGATGGGGCTGGTGGTGAAAGGGGGGTGGTCCCAGTAGCAAGGGAGGGAGACTCTTGCCAAGGGACATTAAGTAGCTCCTCTCCTTGGGAGTCTCTGGCATCCATTGTCTAGCTGGTAGAGAGAGGTGCTGATTAGCCAGCATTCTTCAGCTTGTAGGATTTAGCCTAGTACAGGGGCCAGGTGGAGCCTCTTTTGGCTCTGTTCCAGCAGATCACTCTACCCACCTGAACCAGGAATGGGAATCTGGCCTGACAGATGCTGCGGGTCTGACTGATTTGCCTGTTCAGGGAGTCAGGAAGGAATTTTTTCTCCCATGGGCCAATTGGCAGAGGATAGGGAGTTATTTTATCTGCCTTGCCGTACCTTCAAGCCACAGTGAATTGAGCAGGAACATGCTTTCCTTATGATCTGGTTAGCTGCTTTTTGCCTTTTTTAGACACTTTCGTTAAGGCCATCTGATTATCAAACCACGTAAGAACATAAAAACATCCATACTGGGTCAGACCAAAGGTCTATCTAGCTGAGTGTCCTCTCTTCCGACAGTGGCTAATGCCAGGTGCCCCAGAGGGAATGAACACAACAGGTAATCATCAAGTGATCCATACCCAGTCGCTCATTCTCAACTTCTGGCAAATAGGGGTTAGGGACACCATCCCTGCCAATCCTGTCTAATAGCCATTGATTGACCTATCCTCCATGAACTTATCTAGGTTTTTTTGTTTTTGTTTTGTTTTTGTTTAACCCTAAATGGATAGTTCATTTTGAATAGGACAAGCCATTTGGGAAATGCCCCAAAATATATTGGTTTCCTCCTACAGTTAAACACTTATTTTAGAGAAACTTCTATTTGTAGGATCACCAGATCACGATGATCCTGATTCAGCAAGGTACTTAAGCAGGTCCCTAACTTCTTAAGCATGTTAGTCGTCCCACTGAAGTCTATAAAGTTATGGCTAATATGGGTAGTATGTCATCTTAAGTATATGGGAATTTAGAGAATTGTGGAGGTGTCACTTTCAGTTTCAATGAGACTGTCACTGTGAAAACACACATCCTCTAGGTGTCTGATGGAAAAACAATGCAATCTCAGACATGTTTCAGAACTGACCTCACCTTGCACCTGTATGTGCTCGGGCTATGTAGGGACAAGAACAAGACAACCAAGAAAGAAAGAGGTTGTATCTTCATCTAATTTCATTCTTGGATCCAAAATCCTGAGAAATTAGCTTCTGGCATATACAGCTTATCTGGGGACACTGTGGTTAGGAAGAATCCTAAGATAATTATCGCCAACCTTCACTATAGACATGAACCATATGTGTGACCATTTATAGTTTTATACTATATTAAAGTTATGAAATAATGAGATTTAGTAAATTATATTTTCTTGCTGACTGAGTAGCAAATTGAATTTTATAGTATGTAGAATCTTCTTGGTGGAAGCAATATTTCTGAAAAGACTAGCATGTCAAAGTATTATAAAGATGGTTGACACTACAAGTTTTAGGAACAATGAAATATTTGTTGAACTCCTACTTACTGAGCAAGTACCAAAAATCTTCATCTAATAACTAGTTAACATTTTTATTTTGTGTTTAGGGCACATAGGCCTTCTTGTAAAAATGTCCATTTTTAAATGGATTTTGTGTTTAAGTAAGGGTTGTTTTGGTGACAATTGGTTTGGAAAAGCAATAAAGGTATATTATATCAATGGAATATACTCTAGTAGGTTGGAACCACATATAGTTTACTTTAGGAAAAATAAGGGTTTTGACTAACAAGTTAACTTTTTACAAGTTTTCTACTTCTGAGGTATGTTTTGGCACAAATGCCCTTCCTTAATTATTTACTGTAGTTGAAATTGCTGTGTTACGACTTACTGTAAAGAAAAGCATAGGTAATCTGCACTCATTCAGTTGTATGATTGAGATGGTTGACTCGATATATTTTGGGTATTTTGCTATTTCTCTGGATTAACGTTAGTGTTCCATGTTCTAGGGAAATAGTTGGGTGTTAGTGTTAACGTACAAGTAGCGATCATAATTGCTTCCATTTGTCTGCTTTTGCAGAATAGAGCATTTTCTTAATTATAATCATTCTGTTTTTTCAGCACCTTAGTAATAAAAACATTATCTGAATCCAATCAAATTTTCAATTAAATGTATTACAGTAAAGTGGAGATTCATAAAAAGAAAATACCAGTTAGTCTACCATGTCATTTATTCCTTCAGGTGTGAAGCAGTGTGTACAGAAAAAAATAAAGAAATAAAAATGCTAGTGGTAATATGTTTTGTGTTGCTTTTATGAGCACTTTCATCAAACATTTTTTCTGCTTTTATAATGATTAAATTAGCAAATATCAAATTAGCAAACAAAATTTCAGATATGCAGATTGAGAATGTCTTCTCTTCCCATCGCCAAAAGTCAACTGTGCTTAATATACATTGTATATGAATGAAAGCAACAGCAAATAAGGTGACTCACATGTTCCTGTTTGCAGAACGCAAAGTATCTTATTTCTCATTTTTTAAAAAAATCTGACAGTCAGTGGACTGTCCATAAAATGGTGTAAATATTTTAGGCATTTCAGAAAAGAGGATTTTTAAAACTTTTTATTTATTTATTTTTGTCAGTGCTATGTCTTATCATAGCTAACAAAATGCATCAGATACAGAAAATAAATGATGGAAGTGAATTTTTTAAATAATTTACCTTTGAAGACAATAGAAATAAAAGAAAGAAAATGAAAAAAAAAATGCCTTGAACACACACCATTTTGTTAGAGTGTGTGTGTGTGTGTGTGTGTGTATTATGTAAAATATATACACATAAATATACCATATAGCCCCACAGCAATTTTAAATTGGAAAAGACTGATTTTTAGCCCTTAGATTTTTAGCACCTTATTCAGATTTTTCTTTTAATGTAACATTATCTACAAAATTACTTTTGACTTCTGGAACTTTCCTAATATGCTAGGCCCTAGCTCCACACAGCTGAACCTATTTGAAGTTAATGTGGCACAGCACAAAGGTCCACCCATGTATGTCTGATCGGAGACTTATTGAATAAACTGTAAGATGCAACACTAAGGATGAAATTCTGGCCTCACTGAACTCATTGGCAAAAGTCCCCTTGACTTCAGTGGTCCAAGTTTTCTGTTGAAGAATTGAAGGGAAACTAAGTTGCAATCTCACCAGCCTGATATGTTACAAGTTAATCACAGAAATGATGTACTTAAAGTTTGTTATAGGTATTCCTCTGTTCAGCTGATTCATTGATCATCATTTACATTGAGTACTCCTTCAGCTTTTATAATGAACATTATATAGACCAAGGCTCTCAACACATGGCCCGTGGGGTTATTTTCGGCAGCCCGCCAAGCTCCCCTCCCCCCAGCGTGCTGTGTCCCCACTCCTCTGCCTACCTCCAGGCGCTGAGCACTCTCCAGGAGGGAGGGGGGAGGAGTGGGGAACTGTGCGCGCAGGGGAGGAGGCGGAGAAGAGGCGGGGCCGGGCGGGGATTTGGGGAAGGGGTTGGAATAGGGGCAGGGAGGGGGCGGAGTTGGAGTGGGGACTTTGGGGAAGGGGTTGGATTGGGGTGGGAAGAGGCAGGGCAGGGGCGGGGCCTCATGGAAGGGGTGGAGTGGGGGCGGAGCAGCGGTGGGGGGGTGTCAGTGATGCGGCCCTCGGGCCAATGTACTAGTCCTCGTGGTGATTCGAGTTTGAGATCCCTGATATAGACAGAAAATAGAGAATCCACACTTTGATAAGGAGGAATACAACCAGAAAAACAACTATCATTTATCATTTCTGTTCAGCTTTCATAAACTTTTATAACATTGTTTTATTTTCTCCCATTTTATATTGCTGTATTTTTTTTTTTTCAAGAATGGAACAAAGGCAGGCAAACAAAAGTATACTACAGTGCAGACTGTTAACTTGTACAACAGTCACAACCATCAACATTAGGGTAGAGGACTGCTTCCCACTTTAAGGTTCTGTTCTTTTTTTTTTTCCCATTCCAAGGTTGGCGTGGCTTAGCATAGGATCATGAACTCAGTGTATATGATACAAATGTATTGTAAAAATAAGTTTTATTAACACCATGCATGAAAGATCTGTTTTATACTATAACCGCTTTTTTGCATCGATGTGAAACCAAATTTTAGTGTATTTTTCACTATTTCCTCACCTGAGCAAATATATTTTCTCCCTTAAAGCTGTATTTGATAACTCTTTAACTTATCATGAACATATGGACAGTTGTAATATACATTTTGCCTCTAATTGAGATTTCAGTACCCATTGCTTGGTGTTTGTTAGAGGATCTCAGCACAGAAACTTTTGGGTAAAGGCATGTCTCTTTATTTCCAGTGTTATGAAAAGATCTGGTCAAGCTTTTGTAGTTTTTGTTTGTTACAAAAAAAAAAAAAGGGGGGGGGGAGAATAGAGTTGCTGGTTGGTAATTTATCCAACGGTTAACTAATCATAGTAAATAAACTTTATGTAGATGTTCTGATGTCCGGTAAAATCTATTTGAGATTATTCTAGAAAAGGCATAAAGTAGAATTGAATATATTTCTGAGATTCCATCAGTTTTCCCAATCTTCATCTTGTATCTCTAGTGTCAGTGGGTACATCAAAGAATTAAGCTATTGGTATGTATTGTTGTTGTGGTTAGATGCTTGGCTGCATGTGTGTGTTTCCTCTCTGTGCTGCCCCACCCCTGTGCAAACAGCTGGTATGGCAGACCTCGAGTGAACCGCCCAATTACCACAAGATTCATTAAGGGACAAAGGCACCTAGCCAGGTTTATTGTCGACAAAGCACGGTACTAGTATTCCGCAGACTTTACCGGACCGCTAATACATGTGTGCCTGTAACAATGAACGAGCTCAGTGAATGGCAGAACTTTCTGTTTCTCCCTAGGCCAAAGAAAAATACTTCCTCTGAAATACATCTTTATACCCTGATACAAACAAGTTAGTTCTGCCTCTCTAACATAGTTAGTTACTGCCCCCTAATGTGGCTAATTATTACCCATTACCTTGTACATGATGGTTTAATTAAAACGTTTTTACTGTATACTGTCATCCTGACCGTATCTTTTTAGGAAGGGTCAGTGTGTTTCTTTTATTCTTGGGGAACGTTTTTGTACCATCCTTGATATTGGGATGTTCTGGTACCACTTAATATCAGGATGTTTGTGTGAGTTCTGTGTGGCTAGCACTTCTTAGAAATGTGTATTTTTGCAATATCAGCCTTGTTCTTGCCAAATTCTGTAAGCAGGTTCTGCCTCATACCAGACCTATGATACCGGGCTTATGTCTCAGGCTCTCTTCCTACTACAGTTGCAAATTTGTTATTTATTACTAAACATCTTAAAGTTTTACAATAAAGATGTTTGAATATTAGTTTTTATTCTCATGCACATAGCAAATACAAACATGATTTAATCAGGAGTCAGTCTTAATGGTTAGGCTGATTATTTGTTAAATGGAAATGGAGTGTTTGAGAGTATTGAGTGATTGGTATATTCTTGGAGAAAAATCTCTATGTACAACTCCTGTATAATTTGGAAATGTTTGTTGTAGACTACTTTTCTATTCATGATAACTTGAGAACTTAGCTTTTGACAAGTTCAGTATTAATGTAACATTCTGGTTTATTTTATTCAATAAGCTTGTTTGTTAACATTATAGAAACATATTTTAGATTCACATCATAATTACTGTAACATTTTATAAGCAGAAGTAAAACCTGCACATGGCTGTTGTATTTTCTTGCTTTTCATAATAGTATACATCATCTGTTTCAGTTAATGCTTGACATGGCATGTGAATTGTATTGTATGCTTGCTTTCTATTCCAAGCAAGCAGTGTGTTCTGTTTTGATAACTCTAACTTTTTTTTTTTATTGCTTGCCCCTTGCAGGAAGTAGAGGTTTGTATATATTTATCTTCTGCATTTTGCATTCCTTTTTTGTATGTATGCATTGATTTCTTATGTCATGTTAAATGTAGGCTGTTTTTCCCCTTCCAGGATGATTATTTCCGCACATGGAGTCCGGGTAAACCATTTGATCAAGGTAAGAAATTATCCTATTAAAAATGTATTACCATTGTAAACGCTTTAAAATGTATAATATTCCTTTTTAAAAATAATAACTCTCTACCTTTATGAAATTGTAAAGTCTTTTTGGTGTTACTCTGGTAGATTTAAAACAGGACCACAATGGGAAAGGTAGCATTCCAATTATTATATCCACAATTATTGTAACTAATTATTTCGGGAGAAAATAATGGGAGGGCAGTAGTAACCTATATAAGGTTGTTTAACACTTCCCATTATAAATATTTGTCAAGGGTTGGTTTTTTTTTTTCATTATAAATTTTATAGAGGTCAAACACTTCCATGATTTCATAGAATCGTAGAATATCAGGGATCTCAGGAGGTCATCTAGTCCAACCCCCTGCTCAAAGCAGGACCAATCCCCAACTAAATCATCCCAGCCTGGGCTTTGCCAAGCCTGACCTTAAAAACCTCAAAGGAAGGAGATTCTACCACCTCCCTAGGTAACGCATTCCAGTGCTGCTTCACCCTCCTAGTGAAAAAGTTTTTCCTAATATCCAACCTAAACCTCCCCCACGGCAACTTGAGACCATTACTCCTTGTTCTCTCATCTGCTACCACTGAGAACAGTCTAGATCCATCCTCTTTGGAACCCCCTTTCAGGTAGTTGAAAGAAGCTATCAAATCCCCCCTCATTCTTCTCTTCTGCAGACTACATAATCCCAGCTCCCTCAGCCTCTCCTCATAAGTCATGTATTCTAGTCCCCTAATCATTTTTGTTGCCCTCCGCGGGACGTTTTCCAATTTTTTCACATCCTCCTTGTAGTGTGGGTCCCAAAACTGGACACAGTCCTCCAGATGAGGCCTCACCAATGTTGAATAGAGGGGAACAATCATGTCCCTCCATCTGCTGGCAATGCCCCTACTTATACAGCCCAAAATGCCGTTCGCCTTCTTGGCAACAAGGGCACGCTGTTGACTCATTATCCAGCTTCTCGTCCACTGTAACCCCTAGGTCCTTTTCTGCAGAACTGCTGCCTAGCCATGTGGTCCTTAGTCTGTAGTGGTGCATGGGATTCTTCTGTCCTAAGTGCAGGACTCTGCACTCGTTTTTGTTGAACCTCATCAGATTTCTTTTGGCCCAATCCCCTAATTTGTCTAGGTCCCTCTGTATCCTATCTTTACCCTCCAGCATATCTACCACTCCTTCCAGTTTTTCATCTGCAAACTTGCTGAGGGTGCAATCCACAACCTCCTCCAGATCATTAATAAAGATATTGAACAAAACCGGCCCCAGGACCGACCCTTGGGGCATTCTGCAGAGGAACTTGGAAGGAAGACGGGTCTAGAGTTAGTTAGATGCTTTAGCTGTCCTTGTAAAAAATCCATTCAGATTTGGCTGAGTTATAAGCAATTGAGAATCAATATTTGTAGTCTTAATTATGCTCAGTAGATCTTGCCAGAGGTTTGCTGCTGAATATTTTGGACACTCCACCTGCACTGAGCATGCTCCACAGCATTTCTCTGCAATCATGGTGAGAAAGCCAAATGGAACCTTAGGGCAACCACTGTGAGTCAGGTTTATGAAGATTGCTGGATAAAAATGTTTTGGGAGCTATTTGGGCATTGTTCAGACTTGGGAAATCACTTCAGAAGTTGACAGTTGAGCCCTCTTGATGCTTTCTGTTGTCAAAGGACTCTGACAAGCTTGTCCACTATATTGTAGTATAGAAATGTAGGGGAGTCCCTTCTTTAGTTTGCAAGAACAGTCCTTAGGTTGAGGGTGGCATGGATGGAGAGGAGTTGTAAAAATGCTTTAGTACAGTGATCAGTTTTTGAACATTTGAGTGAGATGCAGTAAACAAAACAGTCCAGCCATTAGACATTTTCAACCCTTAAACTTCTTGTATGAAAACAAGGACTAGACTACTGCATATTCCCTTGTCCATCTAATCCAGTTCTTGTATTTTGCTCCAAAGCATGCTAGTAGGAGACTGAGAGCGACTAAACTTTGCTTTTTGAATTGCTAAAACAGAGCACTTTAGAGACTGAGACTTCTTTCCTAATAGCTACAATAGCATGTTCACAGTGAAGGGACTTTAATGAGAGTTACACACAAGAGGTGGATAGAAAGAGAGGAGACTTAGAGGGGAAGAGATGCTATGACAACACGGAGGAATGTGCTTATTTTTTTTTTTTTAAAAATGCTTCTTCCATAGTGTGTGTGTGTGAGTTTTTGTTAATTTTAAATGAAGTTTTTGTGATTAAAAATCATTTTGCAATTAAGAGAGTTGAAGTTGAGAGACAATCACATGAATTCTTTTCTAGGTGTCTGGCCAGTGGGTCTTGTCCACATACTCTGGGTCTAACTGATTGTCATATTAGGGGTTGGGAAGGAATTTCCTCCCAGGTCAGATTGGCAGAGATCCTGGGATTTTTTGCCTTCCTCTGAAGCATGGTGCATGGGTCACTTGCAGATTTTAAACTAGTGTAAATTGTGGATTCTCTGTAACTTGAATTTTTTTAAATCATGATTTAAGGTCTTAAGTAACTCAGCCAACGGTTATGGGTGTATTGCAGGAGTGGGTGGGTGAAGTTCTGTGGCCACACTACTGCCAGAAGGGACCATCATGATCATCTAAAGTCTGAGTTTGTGAGGTGGGTGGGATATGAGAAAGTTGCTATGGAATGTGGAATCTAGGTGAGGAAGAGAGCTATACACAATAATTGAGGTAGAATGGGGGCGGGGGGCATCGTAAAGTGTTTCTAGGAGAAAATACATATCAGATTATTTGTATTATATGCACTTACATAAACAATAGACAAACATTGTTTAACTGATAGTTACAGTAACTGATTTTTTGATTAAATCCCAGTAGAAATTTGAACTGTCTAATTTCTTTAGACAAATTAATGTTACATTTCATTTCTTAATTCTAAAAAAAATCCCCCCAAACCATAGCAAGCTATTTTTAATATGCAGTATACGTACAGTAAACTCAACAAGGCAAACTGAATTTTGACTGAGTAGGGGAAAACCATCATTTCTAGATTCTGAAACTTTGCATGACAAGTTTCAGCTCACGGTGATAGAATCTGATTGAAATATAAATTCCAAAAATGATTTTGCATTAGAAATAATAAGAAAAACATTAAGTCACTAGTGAGTGCCCCTATAAAAACAACTGTTTGGTTTGTTTCATAATTATTTGTAGCAAACAGTGCTACCTGATTTTAACAGGTGAGAGAGTTGATTAGATCTGCAAGGTGCCAGACCACTTTAGAATGAAAGGGGCCTTCCGTCCATGAATGCTGTGCCACCTGTTGGGCAGCCGGAAGGAGATGGCTGCTGATTGGCTCCTTGCTCCCCATAATCATTATTTTAAACCCCTGCCTGGGGTTTCTCGAGCCTCTTTTTCTCCCATTTTAGCTGTGCAGGTCTTTAATAGTGACTGTATTACATGTTGAAATTAGATAGATATAGGGTGAAATCCTTGCCTGACTAAAATCAGTGCGCTTTGCAGCTGCCTGCTTATTAAGTGGTGCTTCTTAGTGTGAGCTTATATAAGCAGTACTCTGTAATCTGCGCTGGCTGCCTGTTGGTTTCTGGGTGGATTTAAGGTGGTGGTTTTAACCTATAAAATACTAAATGGCTTGAGACATGTCTGCTTGAGAGACCATCTCTGCCAGTGACACACCATCACAGTAGTGATAAATGAGGGCACTTGAGCTTGATCCCCTTTGATGTAAAAGACAGAGGGCCGATAACCGAATGTGTTTTCTGTGAAATGTTTTCCTTCTCATCTTTGAAAATGGCTCCCCAACTTACTCCAAAATAGCCTGATGTCAAGGTTCCTTCCCCACTCTGAACTCTAGGGTACAGATGTGGGGACCTGCATGAAAGACCCCCTAAGCTTATTCTTACCAGCTTCGGTTAAAAACTTCCCCAAGGTTCAAACTTTGCCTTGTCCTTGAACCGTATGCTGCCACCACCAAGTGTTTTAAACAAAACAGGGAAAGAGCCCACTTGGAGATGTCTTCCCCCAAAATATCCCCCCAAGCCCTACACCCCCTTTCCGGGTGAAGGCTTGATAAAAATCCTCACCAATTTGTACAGATGAGCACAGACCCAAACCCTTGGATCTTAAGAACAATGAAAAAATCAATCAGGTTCTTAAAAGAAGAATTTTAATTAAAGAAAAGGTAAAAGAATCACCTCTGTAAAATCAGGATGGTAAATACCTTACAGGATAATCAGATTCAAAATGTAGAGAATCCCTCTAGGCAAAACCTTTAAGTTACAAAAAGACACAAAAACAGGAATATATATTCCATCCAGCACAGCTTATTTTACCAGCCATTAAGCAAAAGGAAATCTAATGCATTTCTAGCTAGATTACTTACTAACTTAACAGGAGTTGTAAGTCTGCATTCCTGATCTCTTCCCGGCAAAAGCATCAGACAGACCCTTTGTTCTCCCCCCTCCAGATTTGAAAGTATCTTGTCCCCTCATTGGCCATTTTGGGTCAGGTGCCAGCAAGGTTATCTTAGCTTCTTAACCCTTTACAGGTGAAAGGGTTTTGCCTCTGGCCAGGAGGAATTTTATAGCACTGTATACAGAAAGGTGGTTACCCTTCCCTTCATATTTGACACCTGAGTTCATGAGACTCCTAGGCATGCTGTAAGACGTCCTTTTTACTTAACCCTTAGAGGGGGGGAGGGACATGACTGGGAGCTGAGATTGTCGACTGGAGAATAGGGGAGTTGGTTTTGTTTAATAAGTGAATGGTGGCAGTGTGTTTTATAGAGAGATGTTGAGGGGATTGTGCTGTGAGTTTTGTTCATGTTTTCAACATACCATGGATGCCTAAAACATTTTTCAAATAGGCGCACATATTGCATAATTTAGTCATTAAAATAAATAAATTTTCCCATTGAATTTGAGTTTTGCAATATTTGGAGACGCAACCAGAACCCTCACTGACTTTAATGAACATTTAATTGGGTCCTGGATACTCATGTTCACAGAACACATTTCTGAATTTCCAAACAGGCCCAACCCAGAGTACGTTCTGGGATTATCTGTCTTGCCTTGTTTGCACTATTGCAAATGTTTGTTTCTGGAAACAGTTTTTCCTGTAAAGCAGATGATCCTCTAGTAGTGGCCTAGTGTGTATCAACTTCAATTTGCTTTATTTGAAATGGGGTTTAGATTAACAGCATTTTGAAAACAGTCCTGTTCCTAGACTCTGTCAAAAAGTAAAGGGAACTTTTTACTCGGTTAAGTCTAGCTACCAGTTCCCTAATTCTTTGCTACAGTAAGGATCCCTAAAGAGGTGTTTTCAAAACAGACTGAGGCCTGGTCTACACTGAAAAGTTAGGTCAAAGGAAGCTGCCTTAAGTCAACCTGTTAATGTTTGTGTCTAAGCTACCAGGTCCTTTCCGCTGACCTAAGTCGCCTCTAATGTCAACTTCTGTAATCCACCTCTGTGAGAGATGTAGCGCTTAATTTGATTTTCATGGGTCGACTGCGAGGCGTTGTGTAATTCGACTTAATTGGCCCCCAGGTGGTGTCTCATAATGCTCCTCTGGAGATCATTCTCAACTCTGCTGCACTGCAGCCAGGTACACCGGAAACAGCCCCTCCCTTGTTAAAGCCCTGGGAATTTTTGATTTCCCATTTCCTGTTTGATCAGCATTGGGAGCATGCCAGTTTGAGCACAGCTGATCATGGAGACTACACGCCCCAAACACACTCCGGCCTGGTCTGCACAGGAGGTGGTGGATCTCATCGCTGTGTGGGGAGAAGAGTCTGTGCAGGCAGAGCTCCGATCCAGCAGAAGAAACACTGACGCCTATGCAACGATCGCTCGTGGAATGGGGGAGAAGGGCTATATGAGGGACACCGCAGTGCCATATGAAAATAAAAGAACTTTGCCAAACGTACCAGAAGGCAAGAGAGGTGAACAGTCGTTCTGGTGCTGAACCCCACACATGCCGGTTCTACAACTAGCTGCATGCAATTCTCGGGGGTGACCCTACCAACACCCCTACAAGCAATATGGACACCTCACAAGTGAGAGTGTCTAGGGACAACAAAGAGGACAATACGGTGGATGAGGAGGAGGAGGAGAATGGGAGATAGGCGAGCACTGGATCCATTCTCCCCGAGAGCCAGGAAATATTTTTAATGCTGGAGCCCTGTAGGTTGCAGGACATCACGGTGGCCAACTGTGATGCTGGGGAAGGCACCTCTTATGAGTATACAGTTACAATCAAAATCCAGTAAAACTTTAGTGGGCATGCACATTCAGTGGTATTGCATGTTTACTGTGAAGAAAAAAGCGAGGTGCTGTGGCTCTATTCTTACAAGAGGCTGCTCCAGCCTGGCAGAGAATGGCCCCCAGAAAAGACTGTTTTTTTGTGGACTGGGATAGCCCAGGAATCCTCCATGGATATTTCTAAGAAACTTTCATGAAGGTACTCTGAAGTCCTTTGCAGCAGGTTTCTGGGCAGGGCAGTCTTATTTCTTCCACCAGGGTAGGACACTTTTCTGTGTAACTCCTGAATTAATTCTGCTGGCATACACAGCATAGCAGCATAAGGACTGGGTCTATACCCAGACGCTTGCAGCATCTCTTTCCTTTCCGCCTCTGTTACCCTCAGGAAACTGATATCACTTAGGGTCGCCTAGGGGAAACGGGGAAAGTTCTCATTAAAAGTGCTCTTACAAGTGAAAAAATGGTATGTAGACCCTCCCACACACATTCCAGATTGCCAAACCATGTGATCGCTACTATGCCTTTACTGTGCTTGGCATAGGTTGGCAAGTAGTTTAAAGTGGCTGATAAAGGACTGGGGCCCCACATGAGAGATTCTGCAATTTGGGAGTGAAAACACGAACACCCCTTCTCTTTTTCCCCCCCACCCCCGTTCGTAAACAGCTTTCCGTGGTGCTATGGGGAAGGGCCATTGTTTGACTAGCTACCTCTGCTCCCGAAATGAGCCTGCCATAAACGTCATTAAAAATGCGGTCACCCATGACCCCAGGGGGCCTACTCACCATGGCTGGAGCAGCAAAATGGCACATGAATGGTTACTGATTCTGACTGTTATGGCTTGCACCTAGTGTAAGGTGTGGGGTTTTTTGTTTTTGTTTGTTTTTTAAAAATGAAAATGGCCTTGCTATGGAAACATTTTATTCATGTACAATGGCTCCTTTATTTTATTTTTTTCCCCCATGACTGACAGCTGGAAATGTGTCCTTGGGCATGTCATCAACACCTGAAAGCAAATTTTCGCTGATTAGAAGGAGACAGAACGCAGGAAGACATGTTCACCAAGATAATGAACATCTCCAGGACAGCTGACAGAGAGCTGACAGTGTGGAGGATGGAGAGCAGGAAGCTTCCAATGAGCAAGAGCATGCGGCGCAGGATGAGATGCTTTGGATTATGAGGGACAAGCAGACATGTTGAGGCATCTGGTTGAACTGCAGGAACAGAAGCAGGAGGGTAGAGTTACTCTGCATACCCTGGTGGACAGCCAGCCAGCATCGCCTGGCACAGAATCGCCCTCCCCCAAGTGTTCCCTGAGGCATGGGCGAAAAGTCCATTATCCCTTTCACTTAACTTAGGGGGAGGATACAAGGAACATTCACAGACCTTTAATGGTCTGGAATGTGGTATTATGTTACACAGCTGAAAATGTTTCTCCCATTCCACCTTTACAACCCCTTTTCCCCAAATTACCTTTTTTCCCCGTTTCCCCTCTTTATTTATGTTAAATAAAGTAAATAGATTTGAGAAATAAATGTTTGTTTTTTGTTTTTGTTTTTTAGTAGAAGCAGTGGGCTTGGGGGTGGGGGGTTGGCTTTACAGGGACAGTGATACAAGGTAGGTGAAAGTTTGGGAAGGCAAAATGCAGACAAGCAGCTCACATTACTGTGTCTGATTATTGAAACAGCTTTTCAAAGCCTTGAGGATACTGAGCACCCCTTGTTGTGCTCTTCTTATTGCCCTGGTGTCTGGATACTCAAAAATGGTTGCCATGCGATCTCTCTCAACTGCCCACCCTGGCGGAAAATTTCCCCACTTTTTTCACAGATACTATGGAGCACACAGCAGGCAGCGATAACCATGGGGATGTTCTCTTCTTAAGGTCCAACCTTGTTAGTAAACTTCTCTAGCGCCCTTTCAAACGACCAAAGGCACATTCAACCACCATTTTGCACTTGCTGAGCCTATAGTTGAACTGTTCCTTACTGCTGTCCAGACAGCTGATGTATGACTTCATGAGCCATGGGAGCAAGGGGTAGGCTGGGTCCCCCAGGATAATTATAGGCATCTCAACTTGTCAGTGTTCATTTTGTGGTCTGGAATGAGTCCCAGATTGCAGTGTTTTGAACAGTTGCGAGTTTCTAAAGATGTGCACGTCATGAACCTTTCCTGACCATCCTATGTTGATGTCGGTGAAACACCCCCTGTGATCCACCAGCACTTGCAACACCGTTCCCTTTTAGTTTATGTACTCTGTGGCAGGGTGGTCTGGTGCGAAGATGGGGATATACGGGCCATCTATCAGCCCCACCATAATTAGGAAATCCCATCACAGAAAAAACATTTACTCTGTCCTGCACATTTCCCAGGCTCACTACCCTTCATAGCAGAAGTTGATTAATGGTCCTGCTCACTTGGAGCACAGCCGCTTCCACGGTTGATTTTCCTATTCCAAATTGATTCCTCACTGACCAGTAACTGTCTGGTGTTGCAAGCTTCCAAATAGCGATTGCCACTCGCTTCTCCACTGTCAGAGCAGCTCTCATTTTTGTGTTGCTGAACTGCAGGGCAGGGGGAAAGCTCTGCACAAGGCTCCTGGAAGGTGACCTTCCGCATTCGAAAGTTCTGCAGCCACTGCTCATCATCCCATACCCTCAAAATGATGCGGTCCCACCAGTCAGTGCTCATTTCACGGGACCAGAAACAGCGCTCAGAGTGCAGCTGCTCTGTGATGGCCAGCAGCAACTGTGAATTGTTGTTGTTTTTTTTTTCCAATGGCTTGCAGCAGGGCTGCTTGCAAGACATCACTATGTTCCGTGCGGCGGACCCTACTTCGGCTCTGGAAATACTGCAGGAGAAGGCGCGAGGTGTTTGAGTTGCTCACAGCAAGAGTGCACAACTGAACAGGCTCCATGCTTCTGGGGTTATGGCATACACGTGGCGGTTTTAAGGTGCAAAACCCACTGGTTGTTTGCCATTGAGCACAGTGCATCATGGGATGCCAAAGCAATGTTCCCATTCTCCCCTGCGGCAATGTTTTGGTCCCATGAGGCATTGCACAAACTTCCCAAAACACACTGCGGCAAGTTGCACTTTCGGATAGCTACCCATGATGCACTGCTTTGTGCATCGATGCAGGCACTGCTAGTGAGGATGCACTCCATCACGACAATGAGCATGGTGTGGCCACGCACAATTGACTCAATTAATTTGGAGGCTTGAGGTCAAATTAGATAAAGGTGACTTAATTTTGTAGGGTAGACAAGCAAGGTCTGATTGTTGAGTGTGGATGTCTCAGTAGCATGTGCACAAATTGGTATTAAAAAGGGCGCCATTAATTCAATACCAACTCAGATTCTAATGAAATCCTACCCCAGCTCAGAGTGTAATCCTGGGTTATTTAAGGTGTCTGTCTTGAATTACTCTGCCCGCAAAGGGAAACTGAGTTGCTGATGACCACTATATTGAAAGTCTATAAGCTGAGTAGAAGGGGAGCAAACTGAGTGTGTCAGTCAATCAGGAGTGCTTTGAAAAGTATAGTAATATTTCCAGGGCTTAGAAGCTACGCCTCCTTTGAGTGTTTGGGTTTGATATGTGTACAGTTTGTCATATGTTGGTACACCCAAATCTTGAATACTGCATGTGTATGTGGTCGCCCCATCTCAAAAAGAGATGTTGGAATTGGAAAAGGTTCAGAAAAGGGCAACAGAAATTATTAGGGGTATGGAACAGCTTCCATACGAGGAGAGATTAATAAAACCGGGGCTTTTCAGCTTGGAAGAGGACAACCAAGGGGGGTATGATAGAGGTTGTTATAGTTTTCTATCAATTTTTAATTCTACTAGTATATGAGGCAAAAATTGGGGATTGGTCCTGTTTTGAGCAGGGGGTTGGACTAGATGACCTCCTGAGGTCCCTTCCAACCCTGATATTCTATGATTCTGATGATTCTGTGAGCAAAAATAAAAAAGCAGTCCAGTATAGGGCAACAACTATAAAGTGACACTCCTGGATTTTCCATTATCTCTGAAAAATTGAATGAGCTCTGGACTTTAATTTGGATTCATCTACCAAGGATGACTGGTGTGGAGAAAGCAAATAAGGAAGTGTTATTTACTCCTTCTCATAACACAACAACTAGAGGTCCCCAAATGAAATTAATAGGCAGCAGATTTAAAACAAAGAAAAGGAAGTATTTCTTCACACAATGGACAGTCAACCTGTGGAACTCTTTGCCAGAGGATGTTGTGAAGGCCACAACTATAACAGAGTTCAAAAAAGAACTAGATAAATTCATGGAGGATATGTCCACCAGTGGCTATTAGCCAGGATGGGCAGGGATGGTGTCCCTTACTTCTGTTGCCAAAGCTGGGAATGGGCGACGGGGGGTGGATCTCTTGATGACTACCTGTTCTGTTCATTCCCTCTGGGGCACCTGGCATTTGCCACTGTTGGAAGACAGGATACTGGGCTAGATGGAACTTTGGTCTGACCCAGTATGGCTATTCTTTTGTTCTTAAGTTATTTGTTCAGTTTCACATTTGCTTGCTGAGTCTCTGGTATGTGTGTGTGTATATATATATATATATATATATTTTTATTGTATTAAAACTTATTTCTCTCTCAGAACTGCAATATGGCCAAACAATCTACAAAGAGCATTCATGGGCCACTGTACCCTAACACTCCTTAGATAGTGAATATTTTCATTGCTGTACCTGCACATCTCTGTTTGCTGCTACCATGTTACTCAATTGAAAAATAACATTAAAAGGGGAAAGGCATCTTCCTCAGTGTGGCATGTGAGTTGCATGCATACAACAATTCTTTTATGCACATCATACTGTGTGATTTGTAATTGAAAGAAAAACAAACAGCATTAGCTGGGGAAGGCACTTTTAATAATTAACAGTGCTCCAACACTTGCTTTAACAGATTAATGAAGGGAAAATTGCTTAAATACAAAACAATTTATTGTTTATAGATTCAGGGGATATTTTTACCTGCCAATACACCACTCTTCAATTTCTCTATGGCAACCTTGTTACATTTTTTGTCAGGTAATTAACTTGGACAGTAAATGCACAATCTGAATTTTCACTGATATTGGGTCAGGGAGTCTGTCGAAAGAAGCAATATTTTTCTTAAGAACTAGCTAGAAGGGTTTTCTGTACTCTCGTCGTATTGTGATTGGGCAGATGTTTCCAATTAACTAGCTACTTCTACATTATTATTATTTTTCTTGAGAGTGAAAGTGACAATACTAGTGAATAGATCCAGGAATAATAGACAGGTAAAGTACAAGCTTCCTAAAAAATCCCTACCATATAATCTGTGTTGTAGGAATGAACTTTCTTCTGACTTTTTTGTGAATTCTGGATGTTGGTGTCTTGTGTTGTAAATATTTTCTTCAAGAGGATGAATGAGACTATAAAACTTTCAAATTTGCTCTTTTTTTATTTGAATTCAGCTCTTCAGATGTGAAGGCCTACTGCATTTGGCCCTCTAGTCTCATGTTGTGTTGAAAGAGCCACTCAAGCTATAAAAACAACGGAGTCCTTGCAGCACCTTAGAGACTAACAAATTTATTTGGGCATAAGCTTTCATGGGATATAACCCACTTCATCAGATGCATGGAGTGGAAAATGCAGTAAGCAGGTATAAATATGCAGCACATGAAAAGATGGGAGTTGCCTTTCCAAGTTGGAGGTCAATGCTAATGAGGCCAATTCAATCAGGGTGGATGTGGCCCATTCCCAGCAATTGACAAAGTGTCAGAGGGAAAATTACTTTATAGTGACCCAGTCACTCCCAGTCTTTATTCAGGCCTTATCTGATGGTGTCAAGTTTGCAAATTAATGTCAGTTCTTCAGTTTCTCGTTGAAGTCTGTTTTTGAAGTGTTTTTGTTGAAGAACGGCGACTTTTAAGTCTGTTGTTGAGTGTCCAGGGAAATTGAAGTGCTCTCATACTGATTTTTGAATGTTACAATTCTTGATGTCTGATTTGTGTCCATTGATTCTTTTCCTTAGAGACTCTCTGGTTTGGCCAACGTACATGGCAGAGGGGCATTGCTGGCACATGATGGCATATCTCATTAGAAGATGTGCAGGTGAACGAGCCCCTGATGATTGGGTCCTATGATGGTGTCCTTTGAATAGATATGCAGACAGAGTTGTCAACGGGGTTGGTTCCTGAGTTAGTGTTTCTGTTGTGTGGTGTGCAGTTGCTGGTGAGTATTTGCTTCAGGTTGGGGGGCTGCCTGTAAGTGAGGACTGGCCTGTCTCCCAAGGTCTGTGAGAGTGAGGGATCATCCTTCAGGATAGGTTGTAGATCCTTGATGCTCTGGAGAGGTTTTAGTTGGGGGCTGTAGGTGATGGCTAGTGGTGTTCTGTTACTTTCTTTCTGTTGGGCCTGTCTTGTAGCAGGTGACTTCTGGGTACCCTTCTGGCTCTGTCAATCTGTTTCTTCACTTCCCCAGGTAGGTACTGTAGTTTTAAGAATGCCTGATAGAGATCCTGTAGGTGTTTGTCTCTGTCTGAAGGATTGGAGCAAATGCGGTTGTATCTGAGGGCTTGGCTGTAGAGAATGGATGTGGTCTGGATGAAAGCTGGAGGCATGTAAGTAAGTATGAAGGTCAGTAGGTTTCCAGTTTTTAGTGATACAGACTAACATGGCTACCCCTCTGAAACCTGTTATCAAGCGATAAAGATATGGAAGTCTTACAAATGTCTTTTGCTTAAAAGTGATTTAAGTCATGAAAGGTGTCAAAAGTTGGTCTTCTGTGGATCTCTGTATGTATCAATAGAATAAGTGCAGCAGCAGTGGTAGCAGCACAACTTTTCCCCACACTGTCGCATGCAGATGGAGAGACTTTACAGCAGAAGACTGAAGTCTTTGTAACAGGAACATTCTGTTCTGCTGTGTTTAGTAGAGTGCCTAGAGCAACAAGGATTGGGTCTCCAGGCAATCTTATATTAGAAATAATAATAATAATAATCTTACTGTTGTAGCAATGAAGAAGGGAGAGAACTAGGGAAGATTATGTGCTGTTCATCATAACTTGAAGTTTTTCATTTCATAAAATATTCGGATACTAGGTTTCAATATACAAGTTTTGATGGATTAAATATGACTAAACCCTGTTCTGAAGGTGTGGAAAAAGTAGGTCATTTCCATGCTCATTCAGTGTTTGCAAAAAATGAAAAAAAAAGGGGGGTGTATATTTTGGTTTGGGTTTTTTTGTGAGCTGGGTGTGGACTCAAAGGATCTGGACTGACACAACCATCTTATTTAAGCCAGACTATCAAAACACCATCATCCATTGACTTGGGTTACATTCAAACCTGTGACCCAGATCTCTCACCAATCCTGAGTTATCCAGTCCCCTCTATGCATTTTACATTTGCAGGAAAAATGACTCTTAAAATGGAATCTTATGACAACATACTGAGAGGCCTCCATAACAGGTATATGAGAAGACTAGTGCTGTATTACTCCAATTGTGTATCATTTTAGAGCTTGGTTTATTTAAAGAGTTCCATAAAATAAAATGTACTCATTAATTTATCAACTCAGTCGCCATACTTGTACACTTTTGTGGAAGTTGTTCACTGTTTTTAACTTTATACAAATATCAAATATTTTAGGCAATAACTAGGGATCAGAATCTACTAGTGTGGAGTCCTGCTTTTAAAGTCATTGGGATTCCTTACAGGCTCAGTAATCTGCACTAGCAGATCTTGTTGTAGAATTGGGACCTAGTAACATGCTTTCATTGATTTTTTTTTTTTTTTTTTTTTTTTTTTTTTTGGTCGTCGTCCCAGGACAAGAGCTTGCTTCTTAAGTAAGGTCATCCTGTGTAGTGCATAGAACTTTTTCCTTAACAGGGGATAAGGGTAATCAGCAATTTATAAGTCCAATCCTGAAGTTTTTAAAATCTAGGAACAAACCTATACTAAAGGACCAATACTTCTCTTGAAGACACAGGTAAAGGTGAGGTTCAACCCAACAGGTTTCCACATGACAATTTGTAATAATGCTACAAACAGTGAGCAACCTGACCTTAAGAACAGGAAAACAATTTCTCGAGGGCAAGAATTGAGTCTCCTCAATTTCATATGTTTATTGCCAACGTCAGTGCTTCATTTTGGATTTTATTCACTTCAACTTTATTTGGCTTTTTTAGAGGCTAATCTGTAAATTTTTATAAAATGTAGTAAATAAGCAAGATACTACATGATAAAAATAACTATTCTTGAACTCAATTGTGGTACAGATACATTTTCTATTTACTATTAAAACAATGGATATTAGGTGATTTGTGTGTTTATAAAAATATGCTTTCCCTGCTACAGTGAATGGTAAATTGCCTTTCACTTGTACATTTAAGGCAAATGAAAGTACTATAATATTTCTATATTTTCAACTATTTTAATCAAATCTTTTAAAAGAAAAAAACAACTTTTTGGCAGAAATGACTAATTTTGTTAATAAAATATGTAATGCTGTTTACTTTTTAGTTTATTTCTTGTTCTGAACTGAAGCTATAAATGTCAGAGATTCACATGTAATTGCAATCACAACTTTTTTTGTATTTTTTCCTTTCTTGATTGAACCTCATTCATCAGTCTTTATGCAAATATTGCTATTACAACTTTTTTGAAAGGGATGGAGGAGATAGTCATATCCCTTCACTCCTTTTAAAATAATAATAATAATAAAAAATACTATGTGCCTTGCTGTCTGACATAATTTAGATATTCCATTTTTATGTCATCATGTAATTTGTTTCTAATTTCAGGCTGGTTTAATAGTTTTTTCAAACAAAAATAAAACTGAAAAGCTTATTTACTTCAGTAGAATAACTCACATGCGTCAATACATTTCTGGATTGATGCCAGAATGCTCAGCATGTGACCCTTTTGAGACAGTTCTTTATCCTGCAAAGAACAAAGGTTTGCAGAATCAGGGTTGAATACTCCGAACAGGACAGCTTAAGAACATTAGTGTGTTCTGTTGTGTTAATATTGTAAGTTTTAGGGCCCGATTCAGCAAAATCACTTAAGTACATGCTTAACTTTAAGTACATTCTTAAATGCTTTGCTTAGTTGAGGCACAAGACTGTACTGTATATTTAAAAAAAATTGTCTCTTGTAAGAATGCAGGGAAGAAATAGTTGCATATTTATCTTGTATGTGTGAACTGTTGAATTTTAAAAAGAAAGATGCAAGAATTTACACTCTAATCTACTTACTTCCTTCTGATGTTTTGAAGAAAAAAATTGTATTGTTTAGATGTTAGTGGGATATTAATAATAGTGAGCCAGTAGGTAAGATAAGTTGCTAATTTTTCATAATGTTTTTAGCAGAACATTCAGTTGAGTTTCTCATGAGAAAATCTCTCATGTATGCAGGTTTCAAACAGACTTCTGTTAAATTGATACACTGATGTCAGAGACTCTGTGGGATGAATGATTATCTGCTTAAATTGGATATTTTTTTTTCTTTCCATTAAGTTTTAGGTTTTATTTTAAGAGATGGCTTGTGATATGAGGCAACCTTCAATACTTTCTGTTGAGATTGAATGTTCAAAAAACAGTGTAAAGTTTTCTGTAATTAAAAAAAATTA
This sequence comes from Natator depressus, assembly GCF_965152275.1. Taxonomy (NCBI): domain Eukaryota; kingdom Metazoa; phylum Chordata; order Testudines; family Cheloniidae; genus Natator; species Natator depressus. The sequence goes on along the minus strand of NC_134237.1, from coordinate 67,901,338 downwards.
AAGTCTAAAAATCAAGCACAAACCCCCAACAAAACACAAGTATTGTAGAATAATGTGGGTGATGCTTTCATTGATTTGCATTGTCATTGACTTTGGTGGAAACGAATACAATGATAGCAATATCGAGCACTTAAAGAGTAAACTGAGTACTCCCTAGGTGACTGCAAGTAGTAGGGATAGGGATGGTATGCACTGTGTGTTGAAATGCTATAATTTGCAGAGTTGTAAAATAGCTAAGGATGAATAGATGTTTCCATTATAAACCTAGATATTTTGAGTTGAATATGTTGGCAGCTCCACTTAAGTTAAGGATCAAGATGGTGACCTGTTGTCAGTTTGTATTTTTATTTTATTTTTTTATTACATCTCACTTTCACCCCACATCCTCTTTTAGGCCCTGATCTTGCTATTTGTTACAAATGGGCAGACAGCTGTGCCTTCATGGAGTCCACTGACTTAATTTACAATTACATATTTATAATTTTCCATCAGCCCCTATAGTGCAAATTATAGGTTAGGATAGGAATTTTAGGTTGGCTTAGGTTTTCTTCTCACTGAGAAAAATGACCGGCATGCTACATACAAGTTATAGATCCATATTCTGTCTGAGTATGGAAGCTTATCCATATTAAAGCCACTTCTACAGAGCATCTATACACATAAAAATGGGTGCATATATTGTCAATTTTGCAGTGTATATGTGTGCCCACATTCTGCTGGAAACAAGCAATATAACTGGACATTTCTGAATTCAGTTCCTGCTCAGAGCAGGGGGTGGATTTGATTTAAATCAATTTGATTTAAATCACTAGTCAGGACGACTCTATTTAATCATGGATTTCTACATAAAAGTGCATTCTTGTTAGTTGTTATAACCTTAATACATATTCTTCACAACTGAGAGACGAATGTAGGTTTCATTTTTAGAAGATACACGCTATACATTTTTAAAGTGATTCACTTCGAAAACTTTTCAGATTAGTTTTACACCTATATCAGAAAATGATTGTTTGGTTATTTCATTTACCAAAGGTAATTGAAGCCGATATTTATGAAGTCATTGGGAGGTGAACGATCTGCAGTTCAACAGGTTAATCATTAATATTTGGAGGATTTTCTTGCCATGCTGTATTAGGAGGAGAAAATCACCAGACAGACATTTAAATTGTTTTATTTAAGAAAAACAAGAACGTTATGTATTCTGAATATTTTTCTTCAACAGCAAACATAATATTTTTACAAAACAAGCATAGGAATTTTTGAATGTAGTTAAGGGGGGCTTAGAATCATAGAATATCAGGGTTGGAAGGGACCTCAGGAGATCATCTAGTCCAACCCTCTGCTCAAAGCAGGACCGATCCCCAATATTTGGCCCAGATCCCTAAATGGCCCCCTCAAGGATTGAACTCACAACCCTGGGTTTAGCAGGCCAATGCTCAAACCATTCAGCTATCCCTCCCCCCAAACATTCTTTTAAACATTCAATTAAACATTTTTTTTAAATCAGGCTTGTTTTTGTTAAAATAGTTTAACTAAAGTAGTTCAATGAAATATTAAACAAAACACATACAAAAACTAAATTGACTGTCAGCCAGGTCAACATGAGAAACTTAAAATATTGGCTTCTGCAACTTTTTCCTGTTTGTTCATATTCTGGAAAAGAAAAAACAAGCTTTCCTGCTTTTTCAGGTCTCAAATGATTTCTCAATTTGGAATGAATTAGTCCAAAGGAAGAAAATATTCTTTCTACACTGGCAGAAGACGCTATTGTTAAAAATGAGATTACTACTTCAACAGTCTCTCTGAATCCAAGTGCTTAAGTGACTTCCACCAGTTCACTGGTGTGACTTTCTTTAAAACATCATCAGCAAGCATACTTTTCTTAAATTGTTCACCCTTAGCGCTGAAGTTTATTATAGTTTGGCATAATGGAGGGATGACTGCTAGATGTCCATGTCATAGCCAGCTCCTCTTCTTCAGCAGTTAAGATTTGACCCTGGTACCGAGTATTGAGAATATTTGCAAGAAAATGAGCTGCTGATGGTGCTTGTCCCATTTGTGTTTTTAATGCTTGTAATTTAACCCTGTCATTGCATATTTCTCTTTAAGATCTCACTCAGTTCCTTCCAAATTTCAGCAGTGTTAGCAATAAAATAGCATTTTGTTCAAGGCTACAGAAATAGGCTTCAGGGGGCTCAGCATGTGTTCAACATTTCTCTTAAGCCTGATGTTGAGAACTTTGGCTGTGACAGTGCCATCTATTTCTTCATGATTTTGCTCACATACTGTCATCCGATTAGGCCAGTTCTTGATCCAGTGCTCAAAACAGTCCACTACTGAGTTCCATCGCACGTCTTGTGGGAGAGTTAGCTTGGTTCCTCCCCCTTTTTTCAGAGCAGCTGCTGCAAAGTGGTTGTTATGGAAGTATTCTGCAATTTCAACATTAGCCTTTACTTCTGTAACACTGAAGTCTTTGGCTAGGAGATGCATCAAATGAGCACTACAATCGTATGTTAGCTTTGGACACTCTTCACTTCCAAATAATTTCTTCCCATCTTGGATACATTTGCAGTATTGTCTGGGACCAAGCTGTGTACTAGACATTTTCATTAAAATATTCTCAAACTGGGTATCTTTTACGGCCTGCTGCCATTATAGGTTTTCCCTTCTATTGAGAGAATGGTATGGTAGAGCTCAAATCAATGAAGGCTACACTCAGAAAGACCTCAAGACTTTTGGAATATGCTGCTCAAACAGTTTCACTTTTGTTTCTACTGCCTGTCCCTCCCTTCTCACATTTATCTCCAGACTTCTTCTCCTGGTCTAGATCTATTCTGCCCCCAACCATCTTCTATTCATTGAACTTTTTGAAACTTTGCACTTTTAGAGAGAGGTAAGGGATTGACTCTGTGTACACAGATTTGCAGAGGGACAATAGGGTTGAGGTCTGTTATTTCTCAACTTTATATATTATTTATTTAAAACATTTTTGCTGTTTAACAAGCATGTTATCTCTGGTGACACAAATCCACAGTTTGAGAACTAACCAATTTATTTCAGCATAAGCTTTCGTGAGCTACAGCTCACTTCATTGGATGCATTCAGTGGAAAATACTACTGAATGCATCTGATGAAGTGAGCTGTAGCTCACGAAAGCTTATGCTCAAATTGGTTAGTCTAAGGTGCCACCAGTACTCCTTTTCAGTTTGAGAACTGCAAAACTGAGCATCTCTGATGGTATTTTCTAGACTGAGCACTGAGTCTCATTGGGTAGATAGAATGATTAATCTAAATAATCTGTACAGAAGCCCCTGGATCCCCATAAGATTGGGTCCCTAATCCATGAGCTATTGGAACTCATTTACAAACCTCTTCTTAAACATTACATGAATATATTGTCTCATACTATAGAATTAGAATTTATAATCCCTATTCCATGATGATACATTATAGCTCAAAGATATCTTAATTAAAATATCTTTAGATAGGTTTTTTCCTCAAAAAGCATTTTATCCAAAAATTGATTTAAATAAAAAACAACCAGGAATGAGAGGTGCAGGAGCGGATGAGGGCTTTGGGAGGGGATTCAGGGGTGGGGCATTGGGTTGGGGAGTCAGCTTACCGTGGGAAGCTTCTGGTCAGCAGCGCAGCAGGGGTGCTAAGGCAGGCTTCCTCTCTCTCCTGGCACAGTGGACCGTGCTGCGCTTTGGAAGTGGCCACCAGCAGGTCCAGCTCCTTGGCAGAGGCGCACAAGCATCAACTCCCCATCCACCTCCAATTGGCTGGTTCCCAAGTGCTCGGGGCAGGAGCTATGCATGGAGCCCTGTGGTCCCCCCACCTAGGAGCCAGACTTGCTGCTGCCCGCTTCCGGGGCGCAGCACGGTGTCAGAATAGGTAGAAAATAACCTGCCTTAGCTAGGCAGCACCCCCCAAAAAGCAAATACAGTACAGTACAGTTAAATGTAGAGTACTAAAAAAAGGGAAAGCAGCATTTTTTGCATAGTAAAGTTTCAAAACTACTATTATTATAAGTCAAAGTTCAGTTGTAAACTTTTGTTCAGAGTTACGAACATTTCAGCCTTATGAACAACCTCCATTCCTGAGGTGTTCGTAACTCAGGTTCTATTGTAGCTGAATATAAACATCAATGCATTGTGGTAATAATCTTGGTCTTTTGAAATAATGTATTATAATTAACATTTCACTTCTCTGATTCTGTTCCTTAAAACAACTAATAATGTTAATTCAGGAAGGAGTTGGGTCCCAGTAGAGCTGCTTGTTTTTTAGCTTTTTTTAGTTTGTGAATTTGATCATTAGAAACATAGCTGGTTTGCAATGACTGGGAGAATGCATGGTGACTTGCCTGCCCGGTGCAAAGGTTGTGGATCTCTCAAGACATCTAGATAGACTTATGTGTAGTGCTGTGGAGGAGCTGGTGGTCATGGTACATGTAGGTACCAATGACATAGGGAAGGACAGGAGAGAGATCCTGGAGGCCAAATCGAGGCTGCTAGGCAAGAGGTTGAAGTCCAGGACCTCCATGGTAGCATTCTCTGAAATGCTTTCAGTTCCATGCACAGGGCCTGTTAGGCAGAACTACATGGTGTCCAGCATGGATGAGACTATGGTGTAGGGAGGAGGGTTTTAGATTAGGAACTGGGGAAACTTTTTTGGGAAAGGGGGAGCCTATATAGGAAGGATGGGCTCCACCTAAAGCAAAATGGAACCAGATTGCTAGCACTTAAAATTAAAAAGCTCATAGAGCAGTTTAAACTAAGGGCTGGGGGAGGAGGTGCGGAGGAACATGTGGCTCAGACTGAGACATCCCTTAGGGGAGGATCTATTAATGGAGATTCTCTGTCCTAGTAAGGAGGAGAGCATGGAAGATGATAAAATACAGGTAGGAACGGATGAAAAACAGTAATGAAAAGAGAGTCCCATTCAATTACATCATGTAATGGCAGAGAGCTGAAAAGGGACAAGTTTTTAAAGTGCTTATATACCATGCTAGAAGTCTAAATAATAAGATGGGTGAACTAGAGTACCTTGTTTTAAATGAGGATAGTGATATAATAGGCATCACAGAAACTTTGCTTATCTTCATTCCACCATCGGAGACCGTAATACCAGGGTAAAAATATATCGGGAGGACAGAACAGGTTGTGCTGGAGTGGCACTAAATGTGAAAGATAGCATAGACTCAAATAAAGTAAAAATCTTAAATGCAGGAGTGGGTGTGTGGATAGTAATTTCATGTTCTTCTAATAAGAATATAGCAGTAGGGATATATTACTTACCAGGATGGTGATAGTGACTGTGAAATAAATGCTCAGGGAGATTAGAGAGAAAATAAAAAAAAAAACCTCCATAATAACAGGAGATTTCAACTATTCCCATATTGACTGACTGGGTACATGTCACCTCAGGATGGGATGCAGAGATAAAGTTTCTTGACAGGTTAAATGACCGCTTTTTGGAGAAGCTAGTCCTGGAACCCACAAGAGGAGAAGCAATTCTTTATTTAGTTCTAAGTGGAGCACAGGATCTGGTCTAAGAGGTGAATATAGCTGAACCACTTGGTAATAGTGACCATAATATAATTAAATTTAAACATCCCTGTGGTGGGGAAAACAGCCCCACACTGTAGCATTTAATTTCAGAAAGGGGAACTACACAAAAATGAGGAGGTTAGTTAAACAGAAATTAAAAGGTACAGCGCCAAAAGTGAAATCCCTGTGTGACAGGATTCAACTCACCACTGTGGCACCTCCTGCTGGCTGTCCATAGAATTAGTGCTGCACCCTCTTCTGGTGGTGTCTCGCTCATTATCACCTCTGTTCCTGGACCCACATCACTCCCAGGACTGTGGCATCCTCTTCAGTTACACTTCCCTCTGGCTGTGCCACACTCGTACGTTCCCCCTTTTTCAGGGAAATTGCAGTCTTCTGTCCAGCCACTCTCTTCAGTGGCAAACAGCAGTCCACTATCTAGCCACTTCCAACATGGCTCCAGCACCCTCTTTGCCCTTGCATCAGGGCCTCAGTCTGTAGATCCCTGCAGCCTGCCAGGAGCTGCCTTTAGCTCTCTGGGTCTCTGCCTGCAGCACAGCTCTGTCCAGAGTGCTTGCTTGCCCTCTGTCTGCAAGGCAGCCAGTCCTCCTCCTTTCTCAAGCTGCAGGGAATGACTTACTCTGCTCTGTTCTGCAGCCCTCCTTATATGGCCAGCCCAGCCCTGATTGGTTGCTCCTATAAGTCCTTCTGTGATTGGCTGCTCCCGTGAAGCCTCCCTAGGACTTCTTTTAACCCCTTTCCTGCCACACCATGCAAGCTGCATGGAAACTTTTTAAAGACACCATAATAGAGCATCAACTTAAATGTATACCCCAAATTAAAAAAAAAACATAGTAAAAGAACCCAAAAAAGTGCTACCGTGCTACCAACAAAGTAAAAGAAGCAGTGAGAGGCAAAAAGGTATCCTTTAAAAAGCGGAAGTTAAATCCTAGTGAGGAAAATAGAAAGGAGCATAAACTCTGGCAAATAAAATGTAAAAATATAATTAGGAAGGCCAACTTTTTTTTTTTTTTTTTTTTTTGAAGAACAGCTAGCTAAAAACTCAAAATATTAGCCAAAAAAAAAAAAAGGTAAGTACATCAGAAGCAGGAAGCCTGCTAAAGAACCAGTGGGGCCATTCGACGGTCAAGATGCTAAAGGAGCACTCAAGGACAATAAGGCCATTTCATATGAACATAATTTTTTGGGGAACAGTCAATATGGTTTTTGTAAAGGGAAATCATGCCTCATCAATCTATTAGAATTCTTTGAGCGGGTCAACAAGCATGTGCACAAGGGGGATCCAGTGGCTATCGTGTACTGAGATTTTCAGAAAGCCTTTGACAAGGTCCCTCACCAAAGGCTCTTAAGCAAAGTAAGCTGTCACAGGATAAGAGGGAAGGTCCTCTCATGGATTGGTAACTGATTAAAAGATACAAAACAAAGGGTAGGAATAAATGGTCCGTTTTCAGAATGAAGAGAGGTAAATATTGATGTCCCCCGGGGGTCTGTACTGGGCTCAGTCCTATTTAACATAATCATAAATGATCTGGAAAAATGGGTAAACAGTGAGGTTGCAAAATTTGCAGATGATATAAAACTACTCAAGATAGTTTGCAGTCTGCCTGGGACTTAAGGGTTACAAAAGGATCTCTGAAAACAAGTGACTGGGAAACAAAATGTCAGGTGAAATTCAGTGTTGATAAATGCAAAGTAATGCACATTGGAAAGCATAATCCCAATAAACGATAAAATGATGGGGTCTGAATTAGCCGTTACCACTCAAGAAAGAGATCTTGGAGTCATTGTGGATAGTTCTCTGAAAACATCCACTCAGTGTGCAGCAGCAGTCAAAAAAGCTAACAGAATGTTGGGAATCATTAAGAAAGGGATAGATAATAAGACAGAAAATATCATCTTGCCTCTATATAAATCCATGATGTGACCACATCTTGAATACTGCGTGCAGATGTGGTCGCTCCATTACAAAAAAGATATATTGGAATTGGTTCAGAAAAGGGCAACAAAAATGATTAGGGGTATGGAATGGCTTCCGTATGAGGAGAGATGAATAAGACTGGGACTGTTCAGCTTGGAAAAGAGACCACTAAGGGGGAGGGGATATGATAGAGGTCTATAATATCATGACTGGTGTGTAAAAAGTAAATAAGGAAGTGTTATTTAGTCCTTCTCATAACACAAGAACTAGAGGGTCACCAAATGAAATTAATAGGAAACAGGTTTTTAAAGCAAACAAAAGGAAGTATTTCTTCAGACAATGGACAGTCAACCTGTGGAACTCTTTGTCAGAGGAGTTGTGAAGGCTAAGACTATAACAGGGTTCATGGAGGATAGGTTAATGGAGGATATAAGTAAATGGAGGATAGGTCCACCAATGGCTATTAGCCAGGATGGGCAGGGATGGTGTCCCTAACCTCTGTTTGCTAGAAGCTGGGAATGGGCGACAGGGGTTGGATCAGTTGGTGATTACCTGTTCTGTTCTTTCCCTCTGGGGGCACCTGGCATTGGTCACTGTCGGAAGACAGGATGCTGGGCTAGATGGACTTTTTGTCTGGCCCAGTATGGTCGTTCTTATGTTCTTACATCGGTGTAGAGAAATACTGTTCTTAAAAAGCAAAGCATGGGGGGCATGAGGGTGGTGTGTTTCTAGAACAAATACTGGGAGCTATTCTATTGATATATTTAGTTTCTGCTAAAGGAATAGCGTTTTCCTTTCTATTCACAAATATACCCTATTTTTTTATCTTTGGAAAAAAACAATTTGAGTATTTCAGTATCTTACTGTACTTCGAACAAAGGCATTTAGCATTTGGATTAAACCTGATATTATAAATGAAGAGCTGTCAAAGCTGAAATCATATTGATAAAATTGATATGCTGTAAGTGATATCCTTTATCGAGTTCAAAAAAATCAAAACTTTTTCACCATTTCTAATATGCACCAGGAACAAAGCTACATGCACAATATACTTCCAGTGCACTTTATTTTTAGAACACAGATTTTGGCAGAGCTTGGATAGTGTGGCTATTGAATAAAATTGAATATACCAAGTCACTTGAGTAGTTTCTAAAGCACAGAGGCTGCTTTTCTTTTTTCAGTAGAAATACCTTGGAGGAACAGTGAAGTATTTTCATCTCATGGATAAGATATGAAATGACATTTCCATAGAGGATGAACACCCTGCAGGTATTGTTGTCTGTAGATACATTAATAATGCTTTTTCTAGACCACTCCAATGCATTATGGTTGGCTCTTAAGAGTATCTTGTAGTAAATATACATTTACCCAGGTTTTCAGCCGAAATAGGTTTGAAGCAATTTCAACCACTTATATTTTAGTCATTTTTTGTCTTCTGTACTTTTTTTTTTATTTCTAAATAATGCCATTGACCAAGGATTTGCCATAGATATAGAAAGTAATTCATGAATAACCTTCCATATTGTGTAGTGAAACAATATATGTTCATTTTCAGTAAAACAGTTTGGTTGACTTAATTGTAAGACATTCCAAGCTCCAGAAACTTATAAGGAATTCTTAAGATGATCCGTTTGTTGAAGACTGTGAAAATAGAAGTTCAGTGTTTGCTTTGTTGCATCTGATATATGGGTACACATTCTGGTTTTAAAATACCACTAGAAGACACCAGAGGGCACTGGGACCAAGGTGGGTGCAGGTTGCTTGAGCTCTGAAGTGGCCCACAGGGAATCTCCAAACATTGTCTCCTAAACCCCACCATCCAACGTAAAGAAATATTGCTCCCTTTTCACTGGGACAATTTCATTTTCCCAACTTGGAAAATTATCATGTTTCCTTTTTATTAAGCCAGGCATCATTGTGGCTGTTAGATATGACCCCACAGACCCCACCTTTGGTTAAGATTGAACAAGCATTGGTATACCCTCTTCTCCTTTCAGGCATTGTAGGATTGAATTATTATAGATTTTATGACCAGTTTCAGAGTGGTAGCCATGTTATTCTGTATCAGCAAAAACAACAAGGAGTCCTTGTGGCACCTTAGAGACTAACAAATTTATTTGGGCATAAGCTTTCGTGGGCTAGAACCCACTTCATCAGATGCATGGAGTGGAAAATACAGGTGTGTGTGTGTGTGTGTGTGTGTACACGTATATACATACATACACAGACACACATATAGTTTATGAAAAGATGGGAGTTGCCTTACCAAGTGGGGGGTCAGAGTAATGAGACAATTCAATTAACAGTAGAATACTAAGGAAGGAAAAATCACTTTTGTAGTGGTAATGAGGGTGGCCCATTTCAAACACTTGACAAGAAGGTGTGAGTAACAGTAGGGGGAAATTTAGTATGGGGAAATTTAGTTTTTGTAATGACCCATCCACTCCCAGTTTTTATTCAGGCCTAATTTGATGGTGTCCAGTTTGCAAATTAATTCCAGTTCTGCAGTTTCTCATTGGAGTCTGTTTTTGAATTTTTGTTGTTGAACTGCCACTTTTAAGTCTGTTGTTGAGTGACCAGGGAGACTGAAGTGTGAATTGAAGTGAGAATTCTGGCTGCATCACAGCTAATTGACAAATATCATTTTTAACCATTTGTAGATCTTCAGTAACGATTTGATTAGCCCTGCTCTGGAGCACAGAGATATCTCCAGATAAGGTATTTCCTTATGGGGAAATGTAGGTATGTATTTGGACCAGATGCATTGGGAACTCCAGAACCTTTATTATTTTGGAGGAAATTTCATGGATTTTCTCAGCCAGCTCGATTCTTTTACAATTTTCTATCAAAAAAAAACAAAACAAAAAACAAAAAACCAACAATCTTTGAGAGTTACTTGGAGTAGAGGTTTGAATACACAACTATCTCTGGTCCAATGAAATACAATTGTATCTGATGTTAAAAAGCATCTGTAGAGGTGAGGCTATGGCTTTGTCACCTAAAGACATGTTCGAATATACTGGTTCCTCATAGCCCAACTGTAATGGGCCTGATAAATGCTGATCGCTGTTGGAAATGTAACTCCCTGGGTGCTACATTAGCTTGTATGTTTTGGGAGTGCCCCTGTATCAAGAATTTCAACTATGAAGTGGGTCAAAGGACCAGTTTGATATTGGGTGGTCAGTTGGAGCCCTCCTCCTTATGTTTACTTTTTGGATATATTCCTGATATCTGGAGGTTGCCCGGTAACAAGGTAGGGTGGTTCCAATGTGCAGTTTTGGTCATTAAAAAATTAATCCTGTAAAAACTGAAAAGTTGATTCCCACTAAACGCTGATGCCTGGCTCAAAGATAAGGCCGACCTCACAGCTAATGAACGACTGGCATTCCACAAAAGAGGAATGCCTGAAAAATTTGAAGCAGTTTGGGCTGATTTTTTTAAGAGGTCTATGATCAATGTAGACCCTGAAGGTAGGTATATCATTTCCCCTCCCCTCACTTTACCTTAACCTTCTTTATTTACATTGTGTATTATGATGAATCTGGTATTTTGGTGTATTTGTTGTATTTGGAAAAAAATAATAATTATTAATAAATTATCACTGGGTTTTTACTATACGGTAGAACTAGAAAAATGTTAAGATGCCTCTATAACAGGGTCTTCTGACTCAGGAGCTGACTCAGAACCCTGTCACTCAAATCCCCCATTGTATATTAATTGAGCTCTGACTGAAAGGAGGCGGTTAGCGGAGGAGACCGGTTAACTGAGTGGTGATACTGCTGAGGGGCTAATTGGGTGGAAGTATTCTCAGCCGCTAGGGCTATATAACCATATTGGAAGGAAGTGTTGGGAGGAGAGTAGGGAACCTGAAGGAAGGCAGAAGTAGCCAGAACTGTCAGCAACACTTGCTGTTGCTTCCGCAGAAGCAAGTGGGGAAGCAGGCTACTGATTGTAAATATAACATATAATAATCTATGGTGATGGTTAAGAAGATGTAGAGCGGTTGTGGTCTGTAACTGAGGTTGTAAAGGAATTGCAGGGACCACCCTGTTACGTCCTCATTTCTAGGACAATTTCTAGCACTTTGTGACCAAAATTGTAATACACTTCAACTTTAAAATTACATATAGTTTTAAAGCTAAAGCACAGACTTGAGACGACTTATACACTGTAAGTAAAATTAAGCTCCATTTTCTTTGAATAAGAGAGAGTAGAAAATAAAATAAATATAATGCATATGATAGTGTTCAAAGATTAAATTAGATGTCTGTATCTACCAATTAGTTCAAAATCTATCAAGAAATAAGTCAAATCACAATAAATAAAAGTTTACCACAAAGCAGTAAAATTGTTGATCTTTATATTATTTTGGTGATGTAATTTTGGCCTCAGTATGACATGAAGTATACAGTTCATGATTCAAAGCTATTTCTAATTCACCAGTAGGTGTAATCACTTGTGGTTTGTAACATTAATCTAGGAATAACTGTTGGTTTTTAACAGAATGCTAAAACACTGGTAAACTCTTCAGTTTATTATTGTGGCCTAATGGTAACTCAGTAACTAATGTTACATTGGTCTTTTCATTTTAAAGGAAGTAACCAGTGATTTGTAGGGAAACAAATACTTATGCCTGGGAAAACACAACATCTGTTGTGCTCAAACTTCTTGAATTTTTGAGGGAAGTAGCTGTTTCATGATATTCAACTTATTTTTGTGTCAAAAGGTGTTTTTTTTTTTTTTTGTTTTTGTGTTTTAATGGGGAAAAAAAAGTGAGATGTAGCCTGTTTTGGAACAGAACTGCCATGTGGGTTTAATGTATGACCTTTTCTTGGTTCGTCCCAAATGTAGGCACTCAGACAAGTGGTTGACCTGTTAAATTGGGACCCTGGTTTTGGAGGCTGAAAGCACTCCTGCAATAATGATTGGGCCTTGCTTCTCTCCGAAATCATGGCTGTTTGCTTTGTCCCCAGTGGGTTTCTGTACTCAGTATTTTCTTTCTGTATTCCTCTTGTCTGCCCAAACTCTACTGCTTTATGTCCTTTCACATCCTTGCTGTCTCTCCTGCATTCCAGACAGAGTTGTCGCCTACCCCAAACTGAATTCCTCATAGCACTAACAGCAGATGTTGGAGGAGAGGCTGCCACATCAGGGCTGTTGGGAAAGGGGAAGGAAGAAAAGATGACTGTTAGGAAAGAAAGCAAGGATACGAAAGCAGAAGCAGGGGTTCTCTTTCACCCCATTTACTTCCTAATAAATTGCAACCTACAATATTAAAAAAACAACCAAAAATACAGCAGCAAAACCTCACATTAACCATGAGTTATCATTATATCTTCACTCTTATTTAAACCCCAGGAAATATAAATCTACAACACATCCTTGCTGTATCTTTTCTCTTCCTCCCCACTTCCTTTTTCTTTTTTTTAATATTGAGATGTTGAACCACCTTTTTGTGTGTTAAGTACTTCTTGCAGTTGATGGGAATATTTAAAAAAAGCCATGGGGAGAGGCAGGGTTTGCATTGCCAATTTTTGATATCATCTTAGATGATCGTATTTATTTAAAATGAAAATGGATGTATTTGAATGCTAACAAAGCAAAAATGGTTCTGTAATTTTCATGCTCTTTTGATAAGATTTACTCCTCCGCCCTCCCGATGAGTTATTTCCAGTCTCTGTATTTCTCGACAGAAACCTCTCCCTCCCCATATAAAATACATTGTGTTACCTAAATGGGCTATTTGATTTTGGGTTTTGAAACAGGCATGAAATAATTGTAATAATCTCCCAAATTTGTTCCCCTGAGGTTCAGAATCTCTCCCTGAAAAAGACAAGTGGAATTTAGCTTCCTGAAACATTCCTAAACCGAGGTTTGGCCTCTCCCTTCTACTGCTTCTTTCCAATGTGCCCAGGTGATCCAGTCTGTAGTCACGTAGTTCTTTGAGTCAATCACTCTGGCCTACATTCCCCCAGATGCCTTTGTTTTGGACTGAATTGGAGTTGTGTCTGTCGTATAGGCTCCTTTAGAGAACTAGTGAACATCCTGTTATGTTCACCACTGGCATCTAATAAATGACTTACACAGCACTGGTCATCAAGAACCAAAAATCTGAGATCACACATTTCCTCATCTTCCTCTTCTGGAGAGAAAAGAAGTAACAAAAGAGGAAAGCAAAGGGAATTTAAAAAAAACAAAAACCTACATGCTTTTCATTCCTCCGGTTAAGATTCTGCTAGGGTTGCCAACATTCTAAGCACACAACCCCTAACAACTTGCCCCGCCCCTTCTCCAAGGCCACACCCCCACTAACTCCATCTCCCCCCCCCCCATTGCTTACTCTCCTGCACCCTCACTCATGTTCATCATGTTGGGGCAGGGGGTTGGGTGCGGGAGGGGGTGAGTGCTTTGGCTGGAGGCATGGGCTCTGGGGTGGGGCTGGGGATGAAGGGCTCAACTTGCAGGAGGGGGCTGGGTCAGGGGTTTGGGGTACGCAAGAGAGTTTGGAGTGCGGGCTCTGGGAGGGAGTGGGGATACAGGAGGGGGCTGGGGCAGGGGGTTGAAGTGTGGGAGCGGTTGAGGGGTGCAGACTCTGGCTGGGCGGTATTTACCTCAGGCAGCTCCCAGAAGTGACCAGCATGTCCCTCTGGCTCGTAGGCTTGGGCAGCCAGGTGGCTCTGCACGCTGCCCCCTCAGCTCCCATTGGCCGTGGTTCCCAGCCAATGGGAGCTGCGGAGTTGGTGGGTGGCGCAGGGGCAGTGCGCAGAGACCCCTTTGGCCGCCCCTGCACCTAGGAGCCAGACATGCAGGCCGCTTCCGGGAGTGGCATGGAGCCAGGGTAGGTAGGGAGCCTGCCTTTGCTCTGCTGCACTGCTGATTGGACTTTTAGCGGCCTATTAAAATCTCCCAGATTGCTTTCAGTAGTCACTGGAAGATTGATGTCTATTCCAGTAGTCTCCCGGTGAATCCGGGAGGGTTGGCAACCCTAGATTCAGCAGAAGTAAGGAGGAAGAAGTTTCAGGAAAAAAAAGCCAATATAAGATTTTTTCCTCCCACTGGCACATTGTTTTTTCTAAGATGAAGCTTAAGGTGCAGGTTTATCTGAAAAATAGCTATGCAGAATGGTAACTTGGTACTCAGCAGATCTATCAATTGTTTTCATTCAGAGTCCTGTCTATCTATGTTAGTGTCAAAAATACCCTTTTACCAATATTAACGCCTTGAGACGCTAGAGCAGAGGTGGGCAAACTATGGCCACATCTAGCCTGGCCCTTGAACTCCCGGTCGGGGAGGCTAGCCCCCGGCCCCTCCCCTGCTGTCTTCCCTCCTCTGCAGCCTCAGCTTGCTGCGCTGCCCACGCTCTGGCCCGCCTCTCCTGCCGGGCAGTGCGTGGCGGTGTGGCTGGTTCCAGTGGGAATGCAAGCTCCTGCTGCTCTGAGTGGTATGGTAAGGGGGCGGTGGTTGGATGGACGTGGGAGTCCCGGTGGGGGGGTGGATAGGAGTCAGGGGACAGGGAGCGGGGGGGTTGAATGGGGGGTCCCGCGGGGTGGGGGGTCCCGGGAGGGGGCGGTCAGGGGACAAGGAGCAGGGGGGTTGAATGGGTTGGAGGTTCTAAGGGGGGCAGTCAGGGGGAGAGCAGTGGGAGGGGGCCGAGAGGGGGGCAGGGGCAAGGCTGTTTGGGGAGGCACGGCGTTCCCTACCTGGTCCTCCATACAGTTTCGCAACCCCGATGTAGCCCTCGGGCCACTAAGTTTGCCCACCCCTGCGCTAGAGCCAACACAGCTAAAAGAGAATGAGATGAGTTCTTGTGCATCATCACCAGAATTCTTTACTGATTTCCAATCAGTTACACCTCTGCTCTTCTGTTGAAGTCAGTGAGACTTCATTGTCACTGAGAGCCTACAGAACAGGGGTAACTGAAGATCTAATGTAGCTAACAGAAACTTTAGTTATTTGTGATGATGCAAGAAATGCTACGAATCCAGTTTGACTTTCCAGGTCAGCAGTTGAGATTGTGGGGCTGGCAGTAAAAGCATCTTTATACAGTAGAACCTCAGTTACGGACACCTTGCGAATGGAGATTGTCCGTAACTCTGAAATGTTCATAACTCCAAACAAAGTGCAGTTCAGGCTCCAGATCCAGCAGCTGACATTCCAGGTCATGCTTCAGCTGAGCTGTTCCCTACTCAGCACCAGCATGAGTTTGCCAGCTTGCCCACCTCCCAGCAGAGAGAGAGAGAGGTAGGAGTGTGTGTGTGTGTGTGTGTGTGTGTGTGTGTGTAAGTAAATTGTGTGTCCACCTCCTGGGGAACGGGTGTGTGGAAACGAAAACCGTGCGTTCCCCTCCCAGCTTGGGGAGGGAGGGGTGAAAGCAGTGCAGACCCCACTGCTATTCATGCTGTGCTGGCTGGCTGGCAGCCCTAGCGTCTTGTTGTAAGTGGTTACCCCGCATGTGGGGCTGGGGATGTGCCTATCTTTAGGATGCAGTACAGGAGCAGTAGAGTATTTGGGGGGAGGTGTCTGCTGCTGCCTGATTGGTTACTTCTGATTCCACTTGGTGTACGATGGGCTGGTCAGTCTAACTCTAGTGTTCGTATCTTTGAGACATTCTACTGTATTGGGACATTAAATGTATTTGATATGGAAATTAGTGAGGCACAATGAACATGAAGTCCACAGTTCTTTTTTTTTTCAGTCTTCCTTCAGAGGAAAACCACACTTAAGTTTTTTGTATAGTGGTAGACGAAGTGAAACGTTACTTAGGAGCATGTGATGAGTTTTTATGGTTATACTAAGTATGGCTAAAATCAGGTCAGTTCTGATGCTCTGTGCATGCAACCCTTGCTAACATACACAAAGAAGAGACTAGATGTCACCTGTCTTTGCCTTGTAAACACATTTTGCATAGGTGTTGATCTGCTTTATTTTAGTGTGTTGAGTATAGCTTATTGCTCATGTACTACACATTACTTATACAAACTTTAATTTAAATATTTTAAAATGGAGAGATGCTTGCCAAATACAAATCTTCAGCAATATTTTGTCAGTCAAAACATAATTACTGTTATGGTACAGTAATCATGCAGATAATAAAAACAAGTTATGAACAAATAAAATTACATTAATGCTCAGGGATCAGGCTCTATATTTTTCAGGCTAATATAAAAATCAATCTTAGAATAAAAACCATTTGGTTAATCCATAAATGAGGTGTCCTAAGCAGAGCAGTGTCAGCCTTAATTTTGGAACTGTCTGTATTCAGTAACTTGAAATATGGTTACTGAATACTGTGCAACTTTCAAATACCTCAACCTGAATGCTGCCTCCCTATCACTATCCACTTCTGCTGGAATATACTGTAAATAATTAAGTATCTCTTACAGATCTTGTTCCTGCTTTAGGTTGCGGGTGGTTTGGTATGGTATTGGGTCTGACTGCTAAACTGAGTTAAAGTGCACAAATGCCTTGGATCAGACTCCATAAAAGTTGGGCCATGCAGAATAAGTCTGTGTTTTCTGTGTGCAAGGAGCTTGCTTTCTCAGAGTCTTAAAAAGCTTTCCTGGGTGCAGAAACCAGGAATTCCAGGAAACTCCTGAGACCCGTCCCTACATAGGTGAATTTCTTGTGGGGCACATCTATAGTGTGTTTTAAATTAATAATTCCAGACAATAAACTCATTTTTTTAAACACTGTTTGGATCCATCTAGTTTTTATTAGCTCAGTAACTGATTGTTAATGTGAAACAATGAAACACCTTTAAATATTTAAAAATGGAGGCATATTGTGGGTTTTTTTTCCCCTTTTATAGTTGCAATATTTCAGACTACAGGGCTTTTCAGGTGTCTTTTTCTCCTTGTGCACCTTATTGAATACTTTTCCCATTGGGTCTTTTGACACTTCATTGATGGTTTGTCTTAGCGAGAGGTGTACAAAAGCTCCACTGACCTGAAAAAAATGAATGTGTTTTGTATTCTATGCTGCAGGGTGTGATTTCAGCTATTCTTGGTGTTTTCTGGAGCATGTGGTGTGTGAGATCTGAACTGTTCAGGTCAATTTTAGCTTAAGTGTATTACCAGATGATTTTCTGTTATACTGAAATTGTTTTCAAATGTATATGCAATACTTCTTAATGTGTTGCCCTATTTATGTAACATTTTCAGGTTATCTTTTGTTTTAATTTAGATTTAACAAAGTCAGAAGAAATAATGGGTGAAATATTACACTTTTTAAGTTTTAAAAGCATGCCTTCTATTTGTAGAAATAAAGTATCCTTTTCCTTTGTTTCTCATCTAACTTACTAATTGTAGGCAGAAATTGATCAAGGAAATGAAAACACATTTTCCTGCGAGTTGGTTTGCATTACCCATTTCCTCTTCAGTACATATTCTCTCATATTCTTTTTGTGTAGGGTCTACACTGTTAAATAATTATAGCAATGATTCAAGCAGCTCTTCTGTTTTGATGGTCGTTGTGGTTACGCAATGGCCATCAAAAGGCTTTTTATTTACAGCCAAGTTGACAGCACAAATTCAGAATTTAACCACCAGCCTACTGGTTGAACATTAGTACAATGCAGTCAGCAAGTAGCCTAGTTACAAAGATAGCCAGGGATGTGAAATAATACTTCAGAATTATATTTTAGTCATTGTTTCGAACTGGTACTGCACATACCTTTGTTTTTGTTTTTGTTCTTGTCTAAATTGGCAATATATCCAGCACTGGCTCACCTGCATCCATTGTTGACCCCTGTTGTAGACAAAGCTACAGAGACTAGAAGTTAAGAAGGGGAAGAGTTCATGTCTTTGCTGCTGCTGTTTGAATGTGACATTTTTTGGCAAGGTTACAGGACAGCAACACATATAACAAAGAAACGGATGCAGTCAGAGCAGCAAAGGGAAAAATGCCTGATCCTACAAACACATTTGGGTGTATTCATTACTACTATGAATGGAGCAATTGGGTCCAGTGAGATCAATTATGGTAGTAAGCATGACTGTAGGCAGTGTCTTCAGAATCAGGTCCTGTGTGTGTGTGTGTGTGTGTGTGTGTGTGTAAAGGATAGTGCTGTGTTTTAGGATAGTGTTTTACCATCTCCCACCTTCACAATATCCCAAGAAGCAGCTGCTGGCCACGTGGGTCCAGATAGGAAAAATAGAGGATACGATGCCACAAAGACGGTTATTCATTAAAAGCTGCTGAAATCTTAAGACGCCAGCCGAGTATGCCTAACGTGTCTTTTCATTCCCATGTATCTTCTTTCCCTAACCTCCAAAACCTACTAAGCACCACCTTCGCAAAGACTATTTGTATATAAATGGATATATTTTGCTATTAGCCACACAAGTAGGAATCCAGAGTAACTCCATTGTCTGGCAACTTCAGTTTGAATTCAGTGGAGTAACTCTGAGTTAACACAGGTGTAAGAGAGCAGAATTTGACCCTCAGTTGGAAGGTTCCCAGCAAACACTTGAATTATTAACAAGACACAAAACAAAACAAAAATAAACACAAGAAAAAACACAAAATAATGGGAAGGGGGAAAAGTGGTTGTGTTGTGTTTAATTTTTCCTTTCTCCTATAACTCTAAAATTGTGAAGAGATTTTTGTCAAACTTCTATAAAACAAAAAATAAACATTCACCTCTGGTTTGAAGATGAAGCATATAGGCTAGGGAATTGAATCAAGATTGTGAAAAGTGACTAGTGATTTTTGGTTGCCTGGATTTTTGTGAACCCAAGGTGGGCCTGGGGACCCACTCTCTGAAAATCAGGCCCCTTTACAAATTTTGAAGTTGGGCACCCAATATTTGAAGCACTCAAAATCACTAACTCCTTTTGAAAATCTGGGCTGGAATTTTTCAAAGGTAAATTTTTCAGAAATTTGAACATCTGAACCACAGGGTTAAATGCAGCCTTTATCATAACATTTGATTAAAAAACTTCAGGACTTGTCACCTCCAAAGATACCAAGGCAATGTACAAACCTTAATGATTGAAGGTTTGCAATACCGCTATTTTCAGATGGGGAGACTGAGGTACATTGTTATCTGATTGTTGGACAGTGGACCATTGAAGGGCAGCAAATGTGAAACACAGCAAGCATAAATGGGCATGTATCCACGTGCGCGCGCACATTCACCTTATTTTTCATGGGGTGGCTTCAGGGTGTTATGGGTCCCATCCCATATTTTACAGATAACATTTAATTTATAATCGATTATCTCCCTCAGCCAGTTCAGGATTTTCTCCCAGTTCATTACTTTAGCAGTCACTTAAACTATATAAAGAACCCCATCACACATATGCAGAAGCCTGAATTTAGCTGACATTCAGTAGCTTCGTAGTAATAGCAAAGATAAAGTAATTTCAGTAATAAGCATGTTCAGGGATTAAACTGTAGATATAAAAACTAATTAATCTGTTGATAAGATTAAATTTATGCACCCCTTTTAAACAGATTTTGTTTAGTATTTGATAAATAAGTTAAATAAGACACAACAGCAAATACAAAATTATAAAGGCAAAATATGGTTCCTGAAACATTAGCAAAATGCAAAAAAGTGTAGAAAATAATTTATTTCTTGAACTATTTACAACAGCAATATTGTTTGCTCTTGATGCTGAAATAAAAGCAAAATCAACTTGTTTGTGGTCTTCTTTTTAGGATGCGTATCTTTTTATCATATGTGTGTATATATACATGTCTTGAACCTACATGACATACTTCATGTGAGTGTACTTTAAAGGCACAATAGAAATAGGATACAGCATGTGGGAAACAAAATTGAAATACACTACCTTATTTTTGTCTATTGTAGAATAAGGCATGTTTACTTTGTATAGACAGGGTCATATTTGAAATTCATACTCTTTGAAACTGCTATCAAAATCACACTCTTAAACATAGATTTTCATCATTCAAAGAGTGGAATGCAGTGAAGCACAAATATAAGCTTTGAACTCTTGTAGGAAACAAAGTCAACATGTGTAATCTAAGCATATTCTCTAGATAATACTTGGTCCTGCTTCAGTGCTGGGGACTGGACTAGATGACCCATTAAGGCCCATTCCAGCCCTACATTTCTATGATTCCAAGTTTATTAATATACTTGTAAATGGAGATAAGTGGCATGACAAAATTCGCTGATAACACAAAATTATTTAGTTTTGTCAAGACTAGGGAGTACTGTGAGAACTCCAGGGGGCCAAACAAAACAAAAGTTGGACAGCATGGTGGCATATCTAACTCTTTTCAGATAAGTACATGATAGCTCTAAATCCATCAGTGGATGGATTAAATTATTTAAAGCGTCTCGGGAATAAGATGGAGGTATTATTGTAGACGGGTCAAGTGTGACTGCTCAGTGCATAGCAGATTTAAAAACGAATAAGGTATTGTGCTGTGTTTTAAGAGAGAAATATGCTGAAAATGTTCTGTAATTAAATAAATCAGTGGTACCATAATGTGTCCAGTTTTGGTCTTGTGTGCTTATAAAAGGCGTAGCAGAAATCAAAACGAGGACTAGAGAAGGGCAGCAGAAGTCACTAGAGGCATGGGGTCAGTCCACATGAGACTGACTGAAAAGATTAGGAGAGTTAGAGGGATATGATAAAGCCATGTAAAATAGTTAAAGGTGTACAGAGAACCCTTTCTTTAACCTTAGTCAGAAAGAAAGAGACAAATTTGCCATTAAAAAACAGATGTAAAGTAGATTCAAGGAAATATCACTTTATATATTATATAATTAATTTATGAAACTTGCTGCTTCAGAATATTATTGAAGCAGATATTCAATCAATTTTTTGGAGAAAAAATAGTTGTTATAAACATTAATTTTACCAGCAGTTACATTTGTGATTTAAAAAAAAAAATAGGTTCAGTCCTAATGCTTCATTCATACACTAATCAGATCAGGAAAAATTGCTTTTTCATCACTTTTCCCACCATGAAATGGTATTGCACACTTACTGTATGCATTGTTGGGTTTTCCGGCATCCTCAGAAGCATCTAGCATATGTCATTGTTAGAGATAGGATACCAAATGAGATTGATCATTAGATCCTTTTCAGTCTGGCAAATATTTTATTCTGTAACAGTCTTGTCATCTTAAATACTTTTCCTTAAGGTATCTTGCCAAAATAAAACATTTTTCACTGCGATATTCATATTTTAACATTCCATGAATGGTAATTGCAAGTCCCAGAAGGTTTGGAAATTTGGTTCTGATGCTGATCTTAACCTCCAAAAAATAAGTAAACGCATCAGACCCTTCCTCCTTCCAGTCAAACTCTACCTTTATCGCTAGTGGTGCCAGGGTCTTCCTGGAGATCCTATTTTTCTCTTCCTCAACATTTTCTTCTCAGGAATATATCTTTTAGGTGAACTCACAGAGACTTATCTGGTAAAGTACTCTGAGGAATGAGATTCTCCAGCTTTTTTTCTTATTCTTTGTCCCAGTAGGGACTGTTGTTGAGTCACATTCTGTCCCAAAAGGATTCCATGCTTTATGGACATGTCAAATTCAAAACTCCCATGATAAACTTTAAGAGATCAGAAGCAGGGCCAAACCAAGTTGAGAAGGCCATCAGACCTCACTATGGAAAGCAAGGGAGTTAAATTAAAGCACTAACGAGCCTCCAAATAGATTAGCATTTGATTTGAATGGTAGACAAAAGTATAACTCATTCTTAGTTGCCCATCCCTGAATCATGACCAACATTTGGAAAAATGGCTGATCTAAGACTAGAGTCTGGAAATTTTGTGCCTGATCGTGTCTCGTCGACTTTGCTGGGAGTCGATGGTGTTCAGAACCTCTTGGGGTGCACTAGGCAGTTGTCAGAATGTCCTTTTAGAAGGTAAGTTTTCAGTGAGGTTTCAGCCACAGAACTTGTATAAAGATTATTCCTATATTAAGTCTTGCTAGTCTTCATTTGCCATTATACCCTAAATAACAGTATCCCGGCTAATGCCAATGGCCAGGAGCTCTATAACAAAATCGAATTATAGGGGAGATAATGGGTAATCCTGCTGTGTCACCCTGCCAAGTGTGAATGATAAATAAATGGATCCATTAGTAGTAATTGAATCAATTTTGGAGATAGTAATTTTCCCTAGCATATAATGGTCACAGACCCAAATCTATCTTAAAAAAAAAAAAAAAATCAGATGCTCCTAATTATTTTCCATGCCTTCCCAGGAACTAAAGACAGCAACAAATCTTTATTTTATTTTTAACTATTTTAGATCTAAAGTAAACCTATTTTGAAGAAATCACTATATATTTTGTTTAATGGTTCTTTCTGTGTTTGTGATGTGTATATACAACATTTCATACCTACTCACAATTGTTTTTATATATTGTGACAGACCCAGACCAGTGGGGTACAGGAGTCTGGTAGAAGGCAAATATACTGGCCACTGGATGAATAGTTTTCTGTTCCCTGAGTGACCAGAGCAGTGACTGCCCTAGAGCAATCAGGAACCTGCTCAAACCAATTAAGACAGACAAGCTAATGAAGACACCTGGAGCCAATTAAGAACATACTAGAATCAATTATGGCAGGCAGACTAATCAGGACACCTGGTTTAAAAAGGTTAGTCGAGGACGTGCAAGGAGCAGGGAGTGAGAAGGTATGCTGCTGGAGGACTGAGGAGTACAAGTGTGATCAGGCCTCAGGAGGAAGATCCTGCAGTGAGGATAAAGAAGGTGCTGGGGGGAGGCCATGGGGAAGTAGCCCAGGGAGTTGTAGCTGTCACGCAGCTGATACAGGAGATGTAGACAGCTGCTATCCACAGGGCCCTGGGCTGGAACCCGGTGTAGAGGGTGGGCCTGGGTTCCCCCCCTTCCCCCCAACTCCTGATCGGACACAGGAGGAATTGACCTGGTCTGTGAGCAACACCAGGAGGGAAGGTCTAATTTGGAAAGGGATCTGGCCTGTCCCTGACCCACTAGGTGGGACAACAGAGACTGCAGAGATTCTTCTCCATTTCCCCCATGCTGGCCAGTGATGAGGTTAGCTGAATGAATGACAGTTTTGAGCCTCTAGCAGAAGCGGCCAAACTGAGGGTTACCATGAACCTCTGAGATGAGCAAATCTGCCAAAAAGTGCAGGACCCACCAAGGCAGAGGAGGAACTTTGTCAAATATCATTTTGAAACTAAATTAATAAAGTAAGTCCATAGCTACCGCTGGAGTCTTATCAGTTCTTAATATAGCTGAGATCAGAGTAGTTTCTAGAAGCTGGTCATCTCCCACTCATGCCCTGAGAAGTCGACTGATATAGTCAAGTCAACTGATAAATTTTTGGTGGCAAGTCTTATAAAACATGTTGTCTTGATCTAGAGCCTTCCCCTAACACTGAAAAATCCATCACCCATTTTTAATAGCCATCTAATTTTGCTCTAGAATATAAGCTTTCATTTCTCTTTGGGTGAGGGGCAGCCTCTAGCTTTTTTATGATTAGAAAAATAATCTACAAAACTGAACCTAATACAAACTGATGGATTGATGTTTGCTTGAAGCTGCAGTAAATAACTTTGAGAGATATGCAAACTGTTCCTGTTCATCTCAATGGGATATTAATACTGATGACATTTTCAGTGTAAGCATTAACTATTTCATGGTTCCTCATTTTAGCAGGAACATCAAAAAGGAGTGAGTTTGTTATTACAGGATGTAGTAGCATAATATGGTGTGGATTGCAGTGAAGCAGACAGTTGGTGTCAAAAGTTAATTTCTTCCCAAATTAAATTTGTGCCCCTCCCGAATATGACGATGCGGGGGAAGGGGGGGGGAGGAGGGGAGGGAAGGAGTTTCATTCCTTTACCAACATCAAGAGACTCTGTTTCCTAGATATCAAAAATTCCAACTATGCTTCAGGCCTTTGTAAGGTCTTGCCCACATTTTAAAGGCTTTGCTAGTTTAGTTATACCAGCAAACCCCCTAGTTACTTATACTGGCAAAATGTGATCTTTAGGTGGTGTAATTAAGCAAGCCACCCCCCCTGAATGATAAGCTATGCCAGCAAAAAGGACACTCTTGCAACTGTAAACTGTATCTACATGGGGAGTTTTGCAAGTGTAGCTATGTTCGTTAGTGATTTGATTCCCCCCCACACGCTGCTAAATGACATAGCTATGCTGGCAAAAGCCTGTAGGATAGACCTGACCTAAGTATCTAAAGCCTCAGTTATCTCTTACCGAAATGTCAAAACCTCTAGCTTTTCCCTGAAAGCTTCTGTTAAAACTTAAAATATACTTTGGGGTATTTTTATATTAATGTATCAATTGATCTGGACTGTGAAGGGACAATGGACAGTAAGAAGACGAGGGCATTAGGGGAGGGGAAGCAGAGTTGCAAAATTTAGGTCCAGTGTGTTACATAGCACCCAGAGCTTTGGGTTGAGTGAAGTCCAGGATATTAAAAAACCAAAACAAGATTTGTACTATTTATGTACCAGAGTCGTGTATATGTGTTAGAGGCATATCTCAATTTAAATTAATTCCAAAGATTAGAAATTGGAGAGTAAGATTTGTGGTGTTTGCATTGCAAAGTGGTTTAATGCAATGTGATGAACAAAACAAGGACACAGAGTAAGAGACATTTTTGTCTGTGATGTTTAGGCTTTTGAACATCTCGTGCTTTTCTTCTGGCAACTTTTTTATATTTCCATCTTCTCTAGATACTTCTTAATCTAAAGCTGTAATAATTAAATAAATCTCAAATTTACCTGTATGTGAGCTGTAAACTCCCTCTGGCCTCCCTTCTAATTTGATTGTCTTCTAATGTAATTAATTTAACGTCTTTGTCTTTATGTTTATACAGGACTCCATAGAGAGACAAGAGACATGGGTATTTTTAGTCTTTTTAATGAAAGGACTTAATTTCATAGATTTTAGCCTTTTCACTGGGAAATTTCAAGCTCTCAAAGTGTTTGGAGAACATGTTGGTGTCTTTGACATTTAGTGTTTTGGTAACTAATCCCCACAACTGAACTGTTTTTTTGTTGTTGTTGTTGTTGTTTTTTGCGTATGTGTTTTTAAAAATACACTTTCTATTAGGTAGCGTTCTACTCGGGAATGTAATGGTATAAAAATCTTACCAGGTAGACCTGTTTCCAGTATGTATTCAGTCACGTTTATTTGCTTTTCCTAACAAAACTGTTTTCCCCCCTATCTTTTACTACTAGCACCACTGTAGAGCCAGCACAGGTATATGGAAGCTTATTGGTACATTTCCCATCAGAATTATTTAAATTCCAATTACAGATTTCATTGTTGTCGGTGCATGAGCCAGACTTCTTGACACTAAGAGTTTGGGTTGAGTTAGCAGGATTGCCAATTAAAAATGTATGTCTATATTTGCTTGTATACTGATAAGATTTGATCTTAAAGTTTACAGAGATGGGACATCATGACATTATTTTTACAAAATCACAGTTGAACCACACTTAATATGTAAAATATGATTTGGAATTAAATTACAGTTTACTAACAAGGTAACCTGTATATTTGAGAGATCAGTGCTAAAGCTGTAGTGCTTTATTAAATAGCAATTATGAGTTTTAATTTATAACTGATTAGAATTACAGATGGGAATGTCTAACAATGCATTAGTTACCTGAGTCAGAAAATGGATAATCACTTCTGTTGTCATTATCCAGATTACTGGAGGGGGCGGGGGGATTTTATCACACATGGTTTGGTGGCAGTCAATGAAACCATAATTTAATGACAGTGAAATATATCTGTCAGATGATTAACTTGAAAGGTACTGTTTTATAAAACTTACTGGGGATAACAGGCTGATGGCTAAGAAAAATTGATAAGACCCTCGTTTACCATTCAGTATGATTATTATTCTCTTTCCAAGATACTGCATTATTTTTGCAATTACAGTTCCCATTGTAAAACTGCATCATCCTTCTGAAAGGAAGATTTTTGGCATAAATACCTAAAGGAGGTGGCAGAGATGGTGAACTGAGCAGTGGGATGGAAGGCAGGAAGCCCAGATTTCTAATTCCAGTTCTTCCAGTGACTTGCTGTGTAACTTTTGGCTCTGTTTCCTTATCTGTAAAACAGAGATAATACGTAACTCAGATAGGCATTGTGGTGAATGTGACAGCATCTTGAAAATGTAAAAACATATAAGTGCTAAGAATTATCATTGTTAAAGACTGTGAAAAGTCTTAAGCTAAAATTGTCAAGCTTGCCTGCCTCAATTAGAATTCCTAAATCTATAGTTAGGAACTTTCTGTGATGGAAATAATTTTCAGTGGTGCTTGACACCTGTAGCTTCAATTGACTATATTCGAATATATGTATTCAAGCACAATTTAGTTTTGAGAAAAGAAGACTGAGGGGCCGACCTGATAACTGTCCTTGAATATATTAAAGGATGTTATAAAGAGGATGGTGTTAGTTGTTCTCCAGGTCAAAAGAAGGTAGGACAAGAAATAACGGGCTTAATCTGCAGCAAGGAAGATTTAGGTTAGCTACAAGGAAAAAAATCTATATGAATAGTTAAGCACGGAATTAGGTCTCAAAGGGAGGTTGTAGAGTCCCTGGCAGTGTAGCTTTTTAAGAACAGTTTGGACAAACACCTGTCAAGGATGGTCTAGGTTTACTTTGTTCTGCCTCAGTGAAGGGGCCAGGACTAACTGACTGCTCAAGGTTCCTTCCAGCCCTACGTGTCTGTGATTGCGTGGTTTCCATGGTATCTGTGCCAAATGAACCAAACAAAAGGACTTGTATAGCATCTTCCTTTCGTGTACTCTTTTCAACAAACAACTTTCCTGTTACTAGAATTACAGTTTCCAAAAGCACTTGCAATATTAGCCTCTAGCTTCCTGAGCTACCATGCTGGCAAAATGGAGAGAGATTTGACATTTCAGGTAATTGGGTTTCACATTAGGTGATTAATATGTAGTATTGCCCTTGCTGCACTTTGATATTGCAACTTCCAAATAAATACAACTATAATGAAGTAAATTCCCCAGTATACTTGAATTTAGAGACATCTAGGGTTGCCAGGCATCTGATTTTTGACCAGAACGCCCAGTCGAAAAGTGCAGTCCGTGGCATGGTGGGGGCCCGGGCTTAAGGCAGGCTCCCTGCCTGCCCTAGTTCTGTGCGGCTCCTGGAAGCTGGCGCCAGGTCCTTGCGGCCCCTAGGAGCATGGGCAGCCAGGGAGGCTCCATGCACTGCCCCTGTCCCTAGTGCTGGCTTCACAGCTCCCGTTGACTAGGAGCCGTGAACAATGGGAGCTGATGAGGCAATGCCTCCAGGCATGAGGGCAGCTCACAGAGCCTCCCTGGCCACCCATGCGCCTCGGGGCTGCAGGGACCTGGTGGCCACATACTGGGAGCCATGGTAAACGCCTTCAGGACCCTGCATCCCACACTGCCTCCAACGCCCTCCCCATCCCTGAGCCCCCTCCTTCACCCCAAAGCCCAATCCCCCAGCCAGAGCCCTCACCCCCTGCACCCCAACCCCCTGTCCCAGCCCGGAACCCCCTCCTTCACACCAAACCTCATCCCTGGCCCCACCCCAAACCTGCACCCCCTCCTGCACCTCAAACCCCACATCCCCAGCCCCACCCCAGAGCTTCACTCCCAGCCAGAGCCCTCACCCCTGCAGGGTTCTGGCGACAGCGTCCTCAGGGGGGCCTCCTCAGTGTTCCAGAGACCGGGGACAGCCTGACAGGGAGGGGGGAGAGAACTCTGCAGCTCCCAGCCATCATGGTGGCAGAAGAAACCATGGAGCCACAGCAGCAAAAGTCACAGACAGGTCACTGCTTCCGTGAGTTTTTGTTTATTGCCTGTGATCTGTCCATGACTTTTACTAAAAATAACCACGACAAAATCTTAGCTTTGTCGATCAGACAGAGATCCTTTTTTACTTTATAAACGTGTATTGCTCCTACCACTCAGGTTTTGTTGTTCAGTTAAAGTTCCTTCTGGGCAAGGTAGTGTCCATTCCATGTACTTGGCTAGTAGTCATGAGACTGTGTATGTGTTACACTTTTGTAAGCATTTACACATCTGCACCACAACAATAACTCTATATGAGAATAACTCACCTACAGATGAATAGAAATAGTCATCTGCAGAAGAGTTTTCTGTCTTCTCAGAGAATCACAAAATTCAGTCACTTCCCCCACAGAGCCATATTGATGGGTCCCTCAAGATATTTCTAGATTTTAATCAAGATTCTGTCCCTTTTGATTCAGGGGCATTCTAGAATTCTCCTGCCTTTCTTCCTCTTCCCCTCTCTGTGGATAGGAGAAGACCTATAAATACAAGTACTAGTTCCTACTGTGTGCCGGGCCCACTCTAATTTCAATTCAGTACAAGGAAAATGGTCTCTTTAGGAGATGAGGCACTCCAGCAACATTCTAGAACTCAGAGCTGTGCAGCTAGCTCTGGTAGCTCTGAAGGACATGATCCACACCAACCCTTTAATTTTTAATTTAAAACATTTGACTTGTGATTGGGCTCAGGAACATAGTTTTCGCACAGTGTTGTCAACATCCTGCTTCAACTTAGAGTAAAGTAGCTTGTTGATTTCAGAACTTGACTAACCTTCTGGTCCTCATGCAACTCTTGCAACCTCTGAACAATGGAAGCCTGTCCCCCATAAATTTAGAGTTTTTATAGGAGGATTTGGACAACTTTTTTTCCCCACAGATTACCTTAGAGTTCAATGCTTCATCCCATAATCACGTACTTGGCTAGATCCGTGGTTGCTCTTTTGAGTCTCTCATCCTCTTTTTAATGCCTTTGGAACTTCAGTTCCATCTTTTTGCTGTTCCTGTCCTGGAACAGTCTTTCTGGTTCCATCTGATCAGCCATAACAGTCAGTAAACTAGCAGACATCTCTGGTCTGGTACTCCCTGTAGATTTCCATAAAGAAAAGGTAATGCCCAGTATCTTCTCTGGTTTCTAGAGTCAGTCTCTTCCTTTCATTTTAACTTCTGTGCCTAACCTCAGGAGAAAAAGTATTCCTAGACTCTAAATCAGAATGGGGCTCTCAAGATGTACCTGCATAGACCCATGGTCTTGGAAAATGGAAATTACATTGTAATCTTCATTGACTGCTCCTAGATAGGGAATGGGAAAGCCCACTTTTCATTTTCTCTCCTCAAGTCTGGATTCAATTGTATAGTCAATATTCTTATATGTTGCTGATTGCTTCTGCTCAGAAAGTCAGTGGTCTTCATTTGAGTTGAAGCCTCTGTTGAGGAGTTTTGCAGAATGGCCATCTGGAACGTATTCAAGCTTCATTATGCACAGTGCATCTTCATCAGCTGGTACAGTATTTTAGCAGCAGTTGTTTAGGACAGTTCAGCAATGATGATAAAGACTAATTCTTATTTATTAAGTGCAGAAAATGTATATAGCACTAGATAGAGATTTAAAATGAAGACAGTCTTTGTCCCAAAGAGTTTATTATCTTAAAACATTTAGAATGATTTTATTTGAATAATCTTTCTTTGGCCTCAACTCTTAGTCCTTCAGTCTTTCTCCAAATTCTGCCATTTACTTCTGCTCTTTTTTCCTGCTAGCTTAATGTTACTGCTTATGTCAGACTTATGATCTGTTACTGGAAGAGTCACGTAATAGAGAAATAAATACTCTTACCTCCAAGCTTTTTCACATGATGTGGGAAAACAAGTACAGATATTCCCCCAAAATATACCATTAGTGTCTTAGGCTAAAGGGGTCAGCAGCTAGGTGGGTCAAATTAGGCTAACCTCTTGGTTTTCAGTTTGAGAAGGTCACAGGTGGAAACAAGCAGAAGAAACAACATGAAGAGTATGTTCTTGGTTGGGGGTGGGGACGCAGAAGCTGCTTCTGCATTGGCTGTCACCACCTGTTTGATAGATCAATCAGAAAAAAAACCCTCATTGGTTGTATTGGCTTCTCCTTATAGTTAAAATTAGCAGGTAAGGAAACACTGTATTTACCTCAGAATGCAACATCTTGTTGCAGTTAGAGCTGTGTGAACCCCCTCAGTTCAGTTCAAAAATGTGTTTGCCATTTTTTTCCTGTTACAATGGCTTCATATAGCATCAAAGGTCCAGAATTTCAAAAACATTAAGATGGAATGAAGTTGGTTTCCAACTTCTTATTTTATTGCAAACTAATTTAGGGGTTGTGTGATTTAGTGATTGTAAGAGGTGCAAGAAATCTCAATACTTTCACAGTGTGTTGGCCAAATAAATTCATAACTTATTTGTTTATAAACCAGAATCTACTAAAGTTCACTTTTACAAACTATGTTTTTATATGTTAAAAACTATTGGGACCTTGAACATGTATCTCATGCCCGGAGTGAATATTTATCTAGTTTGAGAAGGTGGTTCAATCCAATTTATTTTCATAGAATCAAAATTTTTGGTGAATTAGTATTTTCAACATGACTCCTTCCTTTCTTGTTTTATTCTGACGCCCTTCAGAGACTCCCTACTGCAGCCCTCCATAGCCTATTTGAAGCTTTTAAGTTGCTTTTGTACTTTAGCTAACCACATGGAGTGTCCATGGATTTTGCCCTTTGAAAATGAAACAATTTCCTGATTTTGTGATTTAAAATTTCCCATTTAACATTGCATTAAGATTTATTTGTATTGAATTAGCAGTTTAAATACATTTCAAGTGCAGTGGAAGGTTTTATGCATAATATGACAGCAACATGGTACAGTTCTACTAACTTAGAAATAGGAAGAAATACTCCTAGCAGTGGATACCAAATGGTGTTCTCTGTTTTGTGTACAAACAACAAAACTTTAATTTTATGCTGACAATGAAGTCTGTTTCCTCATACATTCTGAAGGTGTGAGAACCACAAAGGAAATAATATTTGTCTTGGAAACTTAATGACTATCAGGAAGCAGTATTAATGATATTTTATTTATTTATTTATTTCAGTTTATATGGCAAGTTTTAAGAAGTGCCTATCCAATACTTAGTCTTTTTGACAAAGGCTTAAATCAAACCATATCAAAACCATAAACATGTGACAGAGCCTATTGAGGCAGATTTATGGATATTTTTCAGGGCTGTAGAAATACAAAGCAGCTAGAGTCTGTCGATATTTAGCTATATTAATGTGTAATTACATAAATGGGTTTTTTTCAGTCTGCATTGCAGAGTTCTTATATTATGGATTCCATCACTTTTTTACTTTTGTTTAGAGTGGGTTGCATAAGCTTCGTACAGTTGAATGTGTTAAGAAAGGTTCCGAATAAGAAAGTCATTTCAATGACTTGAAGCTATATTTAATCATATTTAGTACCACAAAATTGGCTGTCAAATCTCTAACTATCAGACACTGGTTCTGGTTTCTGTGCTGCTCGCTTACTCAGCCTTATATTAACAACACCTGGCAGTTCAAACATACAAGCTGCTCATATTGTAATTTAAAGTTTACTTTTGAATGTGAAGGCAGACAGGAACAATGTGAATTTGCTTTTAGTAAACTTGTATACATACATTCTTTACTAAACAAAAAAATCAGAGAAATGGAAAAACAAATGCACAGTCATGTAGTTAGACTGTATCATAATATGCATATGCACAAGACAGCCAAAGGAAGGTTGAACAGGCAACCGTAGTTCTGGCATTTCCTAACTTGTGAGCACTTGACTTTGCAATCTTAATTTAATGTTCTTTTAATGTAGCTTTTAGTTTGTGTAATTTCCAAGGCTTTTTTAAAAAGCAAGCTTGAAAAAATAATATTGACACTTACCATCCATATTACCTTCCAAGAGCTTCGTCAGCTGTTGCAATAACTACTCAGAGAAGCCTGAAAAATTAAAGCCTCAGTGAGCCCCAGGCGAACTCCCAGTCAAACTCCCTCTGTTAGCCGCTCCGCTGTTGACCAGTTTGCATCTTCTGTCCAGTCCCAATAACCTGCCCCGTCCCAGTCCTCTTTGTCCCAGTTATGTTCTCTTTGCCTACTCTGGCCTAGTCTCCACTCTTTGGGCTTTTCATCCCAGTATCCTTATTGAGCTAGTCCTAGACTCCCCCTTCCTCAGTTCCTTGTCTCAATCACACCCTTCCTTGACTACTTGTCCCAGTGTCTTTGTCTAGACAGCTCCTTTTTAGATGTCTTCCATCCACCCCCATTACCACTGCCATTTCCCTCTTGAGGTTTCCAGTCCTCTTGACCAGTGTCCTCCTCCCCCCCCAACGCATGCTCTCCACACAGTTCCTCATATGATTTCAGTGTTCCCTCCCCCTTATTTCTCTCACCAACTCCCTGTCTCCTAGCCCAAGTTGAAGCTTCCCTCGCTCCACCCCTTCAGTTACCAGTTCCAATTTCCCCAGGGCTGAGTTTCCCTGCCTAGCCCTTCCCAGCCTCCCTTACCATCTCCCAGTTCCAGTTTCCCTCTCTCTGCCACCTCCAGTCCCACTCTTGCCAGACTCGTTGTCCCAGATTACTAATTTCCATTCCCCCCAGTATGGCTCTTGTCCCCTCTGCATTTGAATCATGTGGCTTCCTTCTGAATGCTGCCTGGGTGTCAGCAGGGAGAGTCATTGAGAGCACAGGAGAGATAGTGCCCAGTCCCACTCTGGCCCAGAGCAGCCAGGATCTGCAGTTATAGGGAAAGTCCAGCCTCACCCCTGAATTCTTGGGTGGGAGCACGTTCAGTTGCTCTGTGTGAATGGCACATATGCAGTCCAGTCACATTTAGGAGCTGTGAGGGACTGGAGCATGCTCACTAAAGATAGAATCTCCAAAGATTCTAGCTGCTAAACTCTTAAGTCTCTAGTGAGCATGTGCAAACTGAGATTTTTCAGAGGCTTATAACTTTACTGTATTTTCATGGGGGTGACAAAAGACACACAAAATGCCACCCCTTGCCAAAGAGTGAGTCCCTATTCTAAAGCACCGGGGTGCTTGAGTATCTCAAATAAGATTGCCAGAACTTTTTTTTTATCATTCCAAAACGTATTTAACATATTTTTCCCTAGCCTCATTGTTGGTGATGTCTTTTGGCCAAAGTATTCTAAAAGAGTTCACCCTGTGGTAGATACTGGGCATAGAAAATTTCAGAACAAATGGTCAAAGTTTTATATGCAACTTTAAATAGGGTCTTGTAATGGGAAATATTGGGCATCCTTAATAGGTACTGCTGCCAGCGCTCCCTTTATTATTGTCAAAAGCAAAAATGAAGGGTTTGTCTAATGTTGGAATCACCTTTGTCATAGCCCTTGCAGGGATATCAGGAAATTGGAGAACATATATAAAACACAAAAATTTATAAAATCATATTAATAGTACAATACAATATACTCACATCCTATGAGTACTGTATTTTTATTATAATTAACTTAATGATGTTGAAAGTAAATCCTACTTGCCTTAAGTAGGCTAATACAAAATTTAATATGCTCAGAACAATCTGAAAAAAGGGAAATATTTCACATATCAGACATGACAATTTCATGTTTTTTAGGATTGTGTATATGGTAGGGATGAGGTACAAACTGTATTGAGTGAAATGGTAAATGACTCCCACTGCTCTGTTGTGTGGGACAACAGACCCAAGAGTTTGACAGCACATTCACATTTGAAAATGTGGAAGAAAGGAGAAAAGTGATGCATTGAATCAAAATATTTGAGGATTATTCTACTTCTAAGAGAAATATGAGATTTGAACAGCGATTCCTCAGTGTTCTCTCTCTCCCTCTGTCTCTCCCACACACGCACGAGCACACATGGCAGCCAAACTCATTTTGGGAGTTCGCAGTTCAGAATTTGGAGCAGAAAGGGGGCCCTAGCTCCATTTGCATATGAGTCCCACATTCCAAAAGCTGAGTGTAAATGTCCACCTAAATGTACACTTATCTGATTAGGTCACCTTCTTATACCTGACAACCAAGTGGTTAGAGCACTCAGCCAGGATATGAGAGACCT
This sequence comes from Natator depressus, assembly GCF_965152275.1. NCBI lineage: Eukaryota > Metazoa > Chordata > Testudines > Cheloniidae > Natator > Natator depressus. Next base: position 67,866,928 of record NC_134237.1, on the reverse strand, counting down.
AGATTCAAATCCCCACTTTGTCTGATTCAGAGCAGAAAGTAGAAACCAGGTTTGCAACTGCTGAACTGTAAGACACTTCGGGGTAGGACACTGTCTAGGGGACTAGTGAGGTGGAAGAGCTGAGTTCAACCTGCCTCGAATCAGGCAGAGTATGGATTTTGAACCCAGGTCTCCCACATCTCTAATTACTCTTTTGAGTATATGACCACCACCATCACAATGATATACTTGGGGAGAAAAGCCTGACCTGGCATGGGAACCTACCTCCAGGAGACAGTCCATGGCTGAGAATCCCAAGTGAAGATAGGCCAGATTTTGGGGCCTACTTCTCTTTGAGAGGTGGGTTTTTTTCTATTGGCTAGTTTAGGCAGCTCCCTTCTCAGTTTGCTGCTTTCTGTGGATCACATTTTTAGGTGCCTTATTCTCCCCAGGCATTATATAGGGAGCCTGCTGGGTGGCAGGGCACCTAAAGCTAGGTGTTGTAGTGCTGAGCCTAAGTCCTCTTTCTTGATCTCTCACATTCATCATCCGATGAAGTGAGCTGTAGCTCACGAAAGCTCATGCTCAAATAAATTGGTTAGTCTCTAAGGTGCCACAAGTACTCCTTTTCTTTTTGTGAATACAGACTAACACGGCTGTTACTCTGAAACCTCTCATTCTATGTCATTCATATTCCTTCATATGCAGTTATCTACTCAGAGGCTCCCTTCTCACTCCCTCTGTCCCACCCCCTCCACTTCAACATTAGTTCTTGAATTGCTTTGCTCCCTTACTTCCTCCATTCCTACTCTCAGGCTTCTTTTTCAATTAGGAAAAGAGGCCAAGATAAGTCAGGTTTAGCTACTGTGTGTTCGCTAACCCCAGCCTAATCTCCATGTCTTTTCCTGATCTAGGCAAAACCTCAAAGAAACAATAGTCTCTAGCCAACAATGCTTCTAGGCAGGAGAAGGTGTTACCAGCTCCAGCGACTTTGCTTGCTGGTCCCAGTGACTTCACTTACTCACTGGGAAATAGGTTTTTCAAGTGCTGTTCTTGCAATAGAAATGCCTATCTTGTACTGCATGTGTGTGCTTAACACAATAAAAAGAAAAGGTACTTTTTTTGTGCTACTCACTCATAGATTTTTTTTCTAGTTTTAAATGTGGATACAGATAACTGGTTCAGGCAAAATTTCTTCCATCCTTTAAACCCAAAACTGCTTCGCGCCCCCCCCCCCCAGTTCTTATTAACCCTCCCACTCCAATCTTATTCCAGCTCCATGCCTCGGCATTTTAGCTGGTTCTTTTACTTAAAGGCCAGTAGCAAGGTCTCCTAATCTCTATCTATTAGGCTCTCTTGGTGGTCTTTTTAAATCTAAAGCTGCACTGGGCATTCCTTTATGGTCCTAGTTCAGAGTGGCGGGGGAGGGGGAGTCATCCCCAGAACCATTAGAATATTGTGTGTTCTGGAAAATATAAAACAGATGGACTAATTGGCTTAAATTTGAGTTAAATTTTACTGTTAAGTCACAAAGATGATTTTTGGGGTACCACTTAGGAGTTCTATTTGAAGGGTTATTTTTGAGGGTCAAATCTTTAGCTTGGAGATGGACAGTGCAAAAATACTTTGCTTAGTAAAGAAATGTGATTATCAAAGTTTGCCTTTCAGTTAATCATCTTGATGATAAAACAAAGCAGCAATTTGTACTTGTTGTTCAACTTGCAATAGAAAGAAAAATCACAGATTTGATTTGCAAGGGACTAGGTCCCTGTGATTTACTTCAGAAAGAACTATGACATATCTTGCTATACCTGCAATTTAAGCTGCATTTTGAGATTTAAATGTCTACATTCGGGGATTACAATAATTAAGTCGCAATTGCTAAAAGAACACCATGTTTGAGTATTGTATTACCCAGACACCAGCAGAACCTAGCCGGAGCATGAATTTCTTCTTCATTATCACTAAACCTGTAAGTTATCCTCAATGAATAAATGATGCCAAATCATTTCCAGCTATGCGGAATGCATAGAGAATAATAGGAATCCAATTGGGAGGCTTGTGTAGCTGGGCCAAACCAATTTCTTGTATTATTTTTTTTTTTAATGCTTTGTGGTTCGGCTTGCTTGAGGACAGACCTATAGCCACCTTTATCTATTGATTTGTTACACTCTCCATCGTAGTTTAGAGTGTAAACTTCATTCTAGATTGTGGTGCAATACATCTGTAATTAAAGTACCTTCATACGTTGTTTCAGTAGGCCTTACAAGAGGGAAAACATGGATGCCAAAAATCTACGAGGGATGAAAGTGCCTTAATGATCATTGTTAATTTTCTGACTTGTGGCTTTGCTGTGTTTCCACACATGTTGAGGGTTTTTTTAATTCAAAGCTAAGTAAAGACATCTTGATTAAATTTGGAAGTGACATCAGTGTATCCCTACGTAAAGGCAGTTTGGGGTGATTGGAATCTGAATTAATACTTTGAGAGCTAAATCCACAAAGGGAATTTAAGCTCAATGTGGCAATGCCTAACTTTAGTTATTCTTCTGCCTAGTATGTCCATGTTCCTTTTGAGGATTCTATCTCCATTTTGGATTTGCAGCTATGAGCCATCTTTTGGAATTAGCTCTCACCTGGTCCAGGTGCTTTTCTTGCAAAAACCCAGGACAGCGGTGGTGCATCGTATGCTCCTCTGGTACCCTATAGTTGGGTAGTCAGAGCACTCACCTAGGATGTGGGACACCCAATTTCAACATCCTCCCCCACTCTACACACACCTGTTTTGAATCAGGTACTTGAAACCAAGTCTCCCACCTCCCATGTGAATGCCCTAACCACAGGGACTTCAGGGACTCTGGTGTGGGTCTCTGTCTCTCCTGTTGAAGCTGTTCCACTTTGTATGAAATTCTTAAATATTAATTGAAACAGGGACTGGACTCTGGATCTCCTAGGAGAGTGTGCTAACTGCTAAGGTATATATATTATTCATTTATTCTCTCACTCACACTCACACCAATAAATGATTATTTATAAAAAGGCACCTACTGGGTTAAGCAGCAGCTGAGCAGGGATTTTGAGTATCCACATTTTGTATTTAGGTGCCTGAAGTGGCAGTGAGGTGTCAAAATCCCTGTGTGGTTCTAAATGTATTTTTGGGTGGCAAGGTGATGGACTGAGAAGTACTGTGGGATGTTTGGGCAAGCGCAAAGCGCTGTCTGACCTAGAGCAAGTAATGATGTAAAACAGTGCCTGCAAGTACAGTGAACTCCACCTACAGTGGGCATTGCTTGCCCAGACACTTTGGATACAAGCCAAATATTTATATCACAATTTCTTTATGGCTTGGACTATCATTTAAACATATACAGAAGATATTTTTCCCATTTGTTTTCCTTATCCTAGTTTCATTTTGCAACATCTTCCTCCACCCAATGGCCTTATTCTTTATTTCTATTCCTCAGCATCGTCCCTTCACTGGCAAAGCTTGTTTACCTCACAGCTACATAGCTCTGTATTCTCACCTCTCTTTCTCTGCTGTTCCGATCAAGTGATTCTGCCCAGATATCTCCTCACACCCTACTTGCATTCTCTGCCATATCTCTCTCTCTGCAGTTGTGGTTAGATTTCCCTCTTCTACTGATGGCTTCACTTTTCCTCAAGGTAGTCACTTCAAGCGCACATTGAGTCTTAACTGGTTTGCAATGAATGCTGTCTCAAAGTTGTTGGAAAATCAGTTGATGATTCTGTGTAGTAGTAGCTACATGTGAACTAATTCAAGTAAATCAGTGGAAACATTTATTTTTGCATCAGTATGTTTTATTTTAATACTTTTTACAACTTTTTCTCCAAATCGTTTGGATTCTTCGATGTGGTTTATTTGTATCCAAATTGTGTACATTATCCTCACTGTATTTCTACATGGCCCTTCAGTTTTGAGGATTTGATTGGACAATGATTTCTTCCACGTTGAATATGTGCCTGGATGCTATGATGATAAGCACCATCAAAATAAAGCTTCATGAACATTTTCTGATCCATTTTTTGTGTTTGTTCCCCAGTATCTGAAGAATTCTTGATTTAAAATAAGATATAAACATTAATGTATATTGATATGCTATAATTGATGTCATTTTGATATGTTGCTGTATGTATATTAAAATCAAAATAACTTATTAAAAGATACAATAATACAAGATTGGGTAAGACTGAACAATGAAGGGTGCATTAAATTGTTCATTCTTCCATTATGAATTTAATTGTAACAGATCAATCACCTTAAGGGAGCATCAACACTGAGAATTCCTTTTTTGTTTGTCTTTATAAATATTTAATTTGAGGGGCCAGTTCCTCTCTTGATGCAGAGTTAGTGCTATAGTTGCCACTTTTGCACTGCTAACAAAATAGCAAACCATGTGTGAGCTGGATTCCAGAAAAGCAGCTAACATTCCCACTCTACGCCTGGGGGAATTCCGCACCACTGTACATGCACAGAATGTATGTCCCCCACAGATTCCTTTTGCTTCCCTGCAGAAAAATGACTTTCTGACAGGGAAGCCACAAGAGCGGATATGTGACCCTCCCTAGCAGCATGTTTTGGGGGCCCAGAGCAGCCAGCAGAGAGGTAAATCACTGGCACAGGAGGCAGGTCTGGGAAGATTCAGCTGGTGGCTCCTTCCCTGTGCCGGGCTCAGCTGCTAGTTCCAGCTGGGCTGAGGAGGACAGGACTTCCTCTTCCCTTGCATGGCATTTGGGGCCAAGTCAGCCCCACCCCCAGATTTCTCTGCTGGCTGAAGGAAGCTCTGCAAACTCTCTCCCCCCCCCCCCCCCGCTTCCTACACCCATCGCTCCTCATCTGGAGGGGGAGGGATCCCTGTACAGGGAGATGCTCCCCTATTTGCCCAACCCCCGTGCATCCAGATCCCCTCGTACCCAGACCCTCCTGCCAAGCCTCACCCCCACGCATTCAGAACCCCACCCTTATGAGCCCCACTCCCCCTGCACCTGGACCATCCAGACAAGCCATCCGCACCCAGATCCCCATCTCACCAAGAGCCAACCAACTGCATCTGGCTCCCCAACCCAATGAGCCCCACTCCCCCAGCATTTGGACCTCCCATTGAGCTCCCCAGACCCTCCTGACAAGGTCTACCCCCACACACACCCACCCAGATCCCTCCCCCGCTGAGCCCCAACCACCTTCACTTTGAACCCCCCCCCCCCGCGGACTCCCATTACCATTGCACCCAGACCCCCCAACAAGCCCCTATGCATTCAGATTCCCCCCTGCACCTGGATCCCCCACTGAGCTACCAGCACCCAGATTGCCCCACACACAACCCTCTTAACCCACACCTGGATCCCCCACACTAAGCTCTCCACACTTGAATCCTACCTTCTTGAGCCTGCCCGCGCACACCCGATGCACCTGGCACAGAGGGGTAGGGTCCTGGGGTGTTTCTGGGACAAGCCCAGTCCTTGCGCTGTGTCAGGGCTCACCGCTGAGCCCTTTTCCTGGGGGAAGCTGCACAGTGATCTCCCACATCTGTGCAGCCCGTGGCCTGTGCGCTCCAATGCCATGCTGGATTCTCCACGTTTATTTGACACACAAAATTTACAGAATTTTAAAATATTGTGTGCAGAACTTTTAAATTTTTGGTGCAGAATTTTTAATTTTTTGGTGCAAAATGCCCTCAGGAGTACCACTCACCCTACTCTGCATAGTAGAAAAGAGAAGGTAAGGCCTGAGCCTTCACGTTCCTCTGAATTATATTCAGCTCTACCTCCCCATTTAATAATTCACATCTTTGGTAGGCTAGTGGGGTGTCCTATGGTATTCCTTCAGAAATACCTTGTGATTTTCCCTGCTGTCTTTTTGCTTGCGGCTACTTGTTTTAAAAGTCTACTTAGCAGTCAGTGCTGGCGTCTATAAACTTTCATAGGTCTAAATATCATATGAATTTCCATTTGTGTGTGCTGGTAAGCTAGGGAGGAGGGGAGGTTATTTCGGATTTTTAGATATATTGTAAAACATGCTTAATTTCACACACTTTTAAAAAAAAAATCCTGAGAATCTGCTTTTCTCTTTAAGTGAAAGTTGAAAAAGTTGCACAGCCCAAGTTTGTGCATCATTGATTGTGCTGTTTTGCTTTGTTCTGCTATTGAAAGTGTTGAAACAGAGTTGTGACTTGATACAATCTGATAAATTAACTGAATTATAAGTATTTTAAAATAAATGAGAACAAGTAGGAAAGTCAGTTAACAAAGAATGATTCTATTTAAATAGTTAGAACATTGATTTGGTTTATTATTATTTAAATGACGGTAGCATCTAGGAGTCCCAGTTGAGAATCAAGGCTCCATTGTACAAGGCGCTGAACAAGCAAACATGTTAAATAGCTAATTTACTGCAGGATATTTACTAAAGAAAGGTTTTAAAATATTTTTCTACAATTTTTTTTAGCTTTAGACCCTGCTAAAGATCCATGCTTAAAGATGAAATGTAGTCGCCATAAGGTATGCATTGCTCAAGACCAGCAGACTGCTGTTTGCATTAGTCATCGGAGACTTACACACAGGTAAATGATTTAAAGTAAATGTTATTGATTAGTTTACTGTCTTCACTAAGGACTACAACCTGTAAACAAATTGTAAATACTTTAGTTTCTCTGCAACATACTGTATAGGGGGAAATTGAGATGAAGATTTTTTTTAATAGTTTTGCACTGATTAATTACTCTGATCGTTGCATATTTGTACATGGTGTGTTATAGGATGTACACATATACATAGAGTAAGCTGCTGATATAACTACTGCTACGTTCAAGGAAATAGTGTTTATACCAATTGCAACAAAAACAATTATCCCAGGAGATAATCTTCCACTGCTGTGATTTCATCTTTTTTTTTTTTAATCTCTTTAGAATTCCCAGTGTTCTTCCCTTCCAAAGGCTACATTATTATACTATTGTTATACTATTGTGCACACATTTGTCTGACTGTACTTGGATAAGGTACATCCCAACATTTATTTGGTGTACCTTTTTTGCTTAGGTGTAATATTCACCCCCAGGTTTTTTTGATGTAGTATCATTTGAGTTCTATACCAGTTACACACAATGAGCAAATGTGTGGTACAGTTTGCATAGGGTCAGAACGTGGACTATTTTCCCCCTTGTACTTCTCTTTTGGGAACATATTTAATGTTTTAGCTGTGAAATATTAAAATGTATTTTGTAAGAAGAGCAAACTACTGTACATAGGCCCCAATTTAGCAAAGCACTTGAGTATGTGTTGAACTTCTATTAACTTTAATGGGCCTTAACAACCTGCTTAAAACTAAACATGTGCTGAAGTGCTGAGTTTGGGGCCATGATGAAAATGTTTAACCAGTAACATAATAATAATTCTTGGCTGGTGAAAACTATATTTAAGGGGAAAGTATCAAGAGTTTGAGGTAGAGCAGTTATAAACCTATATTCGTTAAGGAATGTTCTCAATTTCCTAATATCTAGTCATGCTGAAATATATCTATAGCTGATCAAAGAAACAAGTTAGTATTTTTTGTGATGTAAAAAGTAATGTTTTAGACTGTGCAGCCACAATTATTTAACAAAAACTATTTGTAGGGTTATGCTTTTGACATTAACCAATGATGGTGTAAAATTAGAGATTTTGGTATTCAGATTATAGAAATTGAAAGAGTTCTTGTCAAATCACTTTGCTAATTTCAGTTGCATTCAAACCATTGGGGGAAAATATCAAGGCCGGGGTTAGGGTTGCCAGATGCAAAAGGACAAAATAATTGTGAGAAAATATGTTTATATTTCTAAGAGGGTGTTACATAAAAGAAGAAAAATAATAAATAAAAAAACTGTGTAAAGTAGATGCTGAAAAGTCCTGAAGACTAGCTGCAATTGCCTACAGTATTTGCATAAATATTTTTTTTCCATGTTGATTAAATATTTGTAAAAGGCCTTCTTTTCCCATTGCCCTTGATCTAGTACAGGAAGGTGGGCTTTGGTTTTCAAAATGCTGTCTGAATATAATCAAAACTCATTATGAGAATTTTTAGAATGGTAGAAACTCAGTAGTTAGAACTAAAAACCAGGAAACTTATGTGAACTATTCAGTATTAAGCCAGATCTGTGCACAGAGGGGACCCTACATGCTTGGATCTACCCTTCCTCCCAGAACAGTGGGATAGTCCTTTCTGTCATGGTGCATTCTCTTCCTGAAGAAGTGCTTTCCTTGCAATTTGTGGCCTGACCAGGGTGCAAGTGGTGGGAAGGGAGAACAAAATATATTGTCCTTTTTCCATTAGGTGAGAAAGGTAATACAGCATTGGGCTCCATCATTCTTTATTTATTTGTCTTTATGTATAATACATTGTCCCTTCTTTTGAGCTTCCACACATCTGCTCACTGGGACAGCAGTACATAGGGTGGGAGGAAAGGCAGGGCACTAATGGGGGCCAGCCTCTGTGCAGACCTCTGAGGACCTAGCAGGTTTTTGTGTAAGACCCATAGCTTTTTTTTCCCCAACAATGTTGTATGGATGGAACATCTGAGAATATATCCTTGCAAAATTTCATCCTTAAGAACCTCCACTCATGTTTTATTCCTCACAGGTAGGATTGTTTTCCACCACAGTCAAGGCCAAGATGATCTATTTCTCTTGTAAAATCTGTGTAGGGGATTTTGGAGAATTAATTCTCCTGGGGAAAATCCACACAAAGATCCACTCAGATCTTCCCATTAGGGCACATTAGCTCTAGTTTCCGCACTGCCAGTTTCCACTGGCTGTTCCAGGAACGATTCCCACTCCTTCAGGGGAGTTGTACAGGAAAAACAAGGCAGCCCTGGGTTGTACTCCTCCCTCCCCACACCCACAGTGTTCTATGGGGCTAGATGGGTGACAATGTGTATGGTTCCCCCTTTCCCCAACCCAGACTCACCCAATCTCTGACTCTCCCCAGCACAGTTCCTGGGCTGTGTGAAGAAGCCTCTATAAAATGCGGGGGGCATGGTGCTACTGAGGTGTCGATATTCCTCTGTGCATGTGAAAGCATGAGATCTGTGTCATGGATGCCCTCTAAGTGAAGATCTAATAGGGTGGGATTTGGTCCAAAATGTATATTTGTCTGTCTTATCTCACTGAAATGCATTGGGCTACTTGTATAGGAGAGGATATCTCACCTAATTAAAGGTTACTGGATTGGAGCCTTTAAGTAATAGTGAGAGAGTGAATAAATAGGGGAAAATATGGCATTACAAATTTTCTTGTGATTTTATCTTTTAAAATTTATTTTCATTTAAATCTACATATGTGAATTCAATGTTGTGTGAAAGTATGGTTGTTGCCTTATTTATATATAGCCAAATTATACATAACTTTATATTGCATGGATTTAAGGATGTTGTGAAGTATAACTTTGTTTGAGATAATTTTAATTATAATACCTTAAATGACATATTAACAAATTAATTGTGATATGTTTTATCAAAAAGTAATGTAGCTAGTATGAGACTTCACTCTGCAACAGATCCCTGATAGAGAAGTGCGAGAAGACAAAATGTTAATTATTGATTTTTGTTGATTAGAAAATGAAAATTGAGATTACGTGGTGTCAAAAATAATAAACATTATTACTTCTCCAGAAGTAAAAACACTTTAATGCGTTGAGTTTGTATTTTCTGACATCATACATAGGAACCCAGTACTCCTCTCTAATCTGTATCACTACAGAATGTGCTTTCATTCTTCATTCTTGTGATACTTTTAATTGGAAACAGGGTCAAATGGTGTATGTAAAAATATTTTTAAAGTACTTGCTCTGTGTTAGGGACAAGACTTCCAAAACTGATTTGACCAATATAATAAACTTTCATTTTCTCCTATAATAAATGCATGCATTCATTCTATGTTTTAGGAGTCTTATTCAGTTGCTCGTAATTTTCTATCAGGCTTGTTCTTGTGATACATTGATATGACACATACACATTAGCTGATTCGCCTCTTCAGAATGCACTTAGGCTGTGTACATCATCATTAATTGCATCAATGAAAAATTCATGTCATTCTTTTTCTTTTGTTTTTGTTAAGTAGTTGCCAATGTAGGAATCATATTTGCATTACTCATAGAACATAATTTACACATAGACCTGATCTGCCTGTCATCATTTGCTTTGGAGGACCTCTTTTATTTTCTATCCTTTATTGTTGTTTACTGGTACCTTGTTCTCTGATGGAGAAGGCTTTAGAGATGGAGAAAACAGATTCAGCAATTCATCTTTTACAGGTGGAGTAAAGGCATTCTGATCAGAAAATCACCAAAAGAAATCTGAAGAGTGCTAAACATGTACATAATTTTAAGCACAAGTATTGCCATTAGTTTCAATAGGCTTACTACAGAAAACTGCAATATCAAGCTCTTCCATTAAAATTCTTTGGTGGATTGGGGCCCAAATACATATTTATCAAAGTAAAAATATTTAAACTCAGCTTGTAGGCAGAAAAGGAGGAAAAATATCTCAACAGCATCTTCCCCTACTTTGAAAAATTTCCCTTTTGTTTTTATCTCATGTGTGTTCAGCTACAGGAGACATTTTACAAATGAGGGCACATTCAGTTAAAACCTTATCATTGTAAAGACCATTCTAAGCTTTGACTAGTGACTGCAAGGAACTGGCAAAGTGCCAAGTGATGAGTTGCTCAGTAACATTTTAGATACATGTTTCCAGAACATGTAGATTGAGACACAGAATGTGTACACTGTTTTGTGCTAAACACCTAGATCCAGCATCATCTGGGCTTCTTTGATGTTGTGGAGCATAGTGAGCAACCTTACACTGACTGCTCTTAATGGAGTCTGATAAAACACAAAAGCCTTGTTCTCCTCTTGCGTAAGCATAGAATGATTTAACCAAAAATGATCAAATACAATAGCCCTTTTTGTAAATAAAGTGAAGAGGTATCCATCTAACAGAACTGTTAGATGCACACCATTTTATTTCTTAGATTGAGCCTTCTGCATTACGTTGTGAAGGCTTGTTTGTTAGTTTGTTTTTAAATCATAGCCAGGTCTTTTTTTTTAGTTTTATTGGCAGATCCAAAGGTAGCACTTTGGGGTGGATCATTTGGACTGGCTTTAGGATATCGAGGATGGTTTCCAAGGTGATTTTCTGTATCCGCTCAAGTTTTTAAATTGCCACCACCCTATTCTGCTTCAGAAAAGATGGATCCCAGCTGTTCATGCTGTGTGCTGTGAATGGTGGTGAACACACACACACACACACACACGTCAATTTTCCTTACAAGTTTGGGGGGCTAGATGCTCCTAATCCCCCATCCACTCTGGCAAATTTTGAGGTAACTTTCTCTCTTTTTTTCAGTTATTTTAGAATTCAGAGTAGCAAGCAATAGTAATATAATGTAAATGCTCAGAATCCACTTCTTTTGTCCCATAATTACTGATATGTAGGAGGTCCTCAGGGAAATATTGTATAATAAAGGGGCATAACTTAAATAAAATTTATGAACGCCAGACAATGTGTATATCTTTATCATCATCTCTCTCATTCCATTATCTAACTTACATTCTTCTCCATTCCCTTCCTTTTTTCCTCCATTCTGTGTACTGTTTTTTGTTCCTTTTTATGATTCTCTTCCCTTTTCTCCTTTTTATTTCTTTGAAGAAAGCATCTACTTTTCTTTCACACATTCACACCTATTCTCTGTTGGCCTCCACCTTGTCGGCTCTTATGTGGTCTCTTCAATCTTTTTATTTGCTTCTTGTGATAGTTTTTCCTGTGCTCAGTCTCATTGCACTGTCACCTTTGCCATCACCTGTATTCCATTGTTTCTTCAAGGTCTTCCCATGTTACTTTAATACCAATACTTAGCATTCATACGGTACTCTACAGATTTTTATTAACCAGTAGGCACCTGTGATAAATAAGTAAGAATATCCAATTAAAGCATGCAGAGAGTTGTTTTCTTGAATGCACAGAGGACAAACATGAACATAGATGAAAAATTAATTATCTCATGTTCAAAGTATGACCCTGAGGAGCAGGGCCAACACTGAAAAGGATACCGCATAATACAGTAGCTTATAATTATTTACTAGTTGTTTCCCTATCACCAAATTCATCTTTCTTACCTTAGAAGAAAAGCTGAATAGTAAGAAGTCAAAATATGGAGAGAAAAAGCCAAGAAGTAGAAAAAATAAAACTGACAGTGCTAGGTATTGGTTGATGTCCCAAATTTTCAAGAGTCTGAGCACCACGTGTAAACATAAGGAAATAATGTCCAGTGAATATTATGGTCATAAAACTGTTACAGCTTCACCTTATAGTTAGAAATGAAAACTGCAATACCAAGCTCTTCCATTAAAATCTGGATGCACTAATGAAATAGTGTTGAAAATGTTCCGGCCCACAACCCACATGCATCTCACTTGTGAAGTGCCAAAAGGTAAGCGGTTGCTGCACTCGTTTCCAACTGTTTAAAAGTAATATAGCTATGTCCTAAGCCCCAATAAAATTAATAGCAATGAAAAGTGAACTAGTACAATCAAATAGCAAAATGGATAGCAGCTACCCACATGACAGGAGTAGCGTTATATCGGATCGCGTTATATCGGGTTAGAGGTATATTGGAATTGGGAAACGTTCAGAAAAGGGCAACAAAAATGATTAAGGGTATGGAACAGCTTCCATATGAGGAGAGATTAATAAGACTGGGCCTTCTCAGCTTGGAAGAGAGACAGAGATATGATTGAGGTCTATAAAATCATGACTGGTGTAGAGAAAGTAGATAAGGAAGTGTTTACTACTTCTCATAACACAAGAACTAGGGGTCACCAAATGAAATTAATATGCAGCAGGTTTAAAACAAATAAAAGGAAGTATTTCTTCACACAATGCACAGTCAATCTGTGGAACTCTTTGCCAGAGGATGTGGTGAAGACCAAGACTATAACAAGGTTCAAAAAAGAACTAGATAAATACATGGAGGACAGGGGCTGGATCACTTGGTGATTACCTGTTCTGTTCTTTCCCTCCGGGGTATCTGGCCCTGGCCACTGTCGGAAGACTGGATACTGGGCTAGATGGACCTTTGGTCTGACCTAGTAGGGCCATTCTTATGTTCTTATACAATACTAAAATAAGATATGTCTATGCAAAACATGAAATAATGAAAATGAAACTGTAAGCAACTCTAGTGTAATTGTGTCAAGCTGTAATCCCAGAACCAGGCCATTACTAAAACCAGACTGTTAATTACTGGGAGGATTAATTCCCTCCGACTGTTGTAAAGTATATCCTTTTCTGTTATGTGCTGATTAACCATTGCTAATTAACAATTGCTTAGTAAATGTAATCAAGCTAGCTATTTCATAAATTCAAACCACTAAATACATAACTAATTAGACATATAACTGTATCAATCATTGAATTACTGATTAATTATTTACATACCCATCTGCCCAAAACTTTTCATGGCTACTCAGGGACAAATCCTGAATGCAATGTGTGGACCAAGAGTTGTAATACTCCCCCTATGAGGTTCATGCATTTTTTTTTAAGGTTGTCACACAGTGACATGAGCAAATTAATTTAACAAAGCATGCCAAGAATACTACATTTATTAAAGATGGTGAAATCGGTTTTATCTAATCCATCCCTCTGCCAGGATGGGATATAGTCTCCTGATAGATTTTATGTTAAAATTGATAAACATTTGATCTTATTCCAAATGCCGAGAAGATGCTACATAATGTATGAAATTTCAGATTGCTATATTGAGTCAAATCATTGGTGCCTCTAGTTCCTTATCATGTCTCAGAACCCTGCCTCCTGCCAGTGCCTTCAAAAAAAAAATGGAGGCAAAATGGGAAGGGGGAAAAAAAATCTATCTACTTATTTATATGATCCTTATTACCATAGCATCTAAAGATATATGGAGTACTTTAACATGAAGAAACATTCCTTTTCAACTCAGAGGTGATCAGCTTTGCTCCTTGAGGCATGAGATTTGGTTAACCTTGTCCGTGATGGATGCTGTGACAAAACCTAAAATAAATTCCAAGTGCTACAGTACTGTAATAGTAGTTCTACTGCATTCAATACTCAACTTACTCTGTTACTACTCTGTGGCACTACATGGCTAAGAAGGTGATGTCTCTAGAGTTAATAAATTATTGACCCCAGATGGCTGAGATGGCTACCAAGTAGCTGAAAAATGTTATAATATACTTTTTTCTGTTCAAAGCATTTTTACGCACATTAACTAACTCATGCTTGTAATACCCATTTGTGCTAGGTAAATAATATCTTAATTTTATGTATGTAGAAATTGACCTAGGGAACGAAGTTTTCAAAAGCACCCTAAGGGTCATTTAATTTTAATGGGGCTTCGGGTCTTAAATCACATAAGCACTTATTAAATATTTCATCCTCAGACATTTTTTTTCAAAAGTGACTTAGACACTTAAGAACCTAGCTCTTGTTTAGGCATCTTGAAAATGTCACCCTCAATATTTGGCTAGCCATTGGTCAATTATGTATTCCATTAAAAAAAAACACCCAAAAACCTGTGTTAGTGGAAGTTAAGTTTAAGGTTTCAGTTGTGTGGAAAACAAGAAATTAAATATAGAGTTGCAGTAAGGTTTTGTTGCCAAAGTGGAAAAGAATAAAAATGAGAAAGTAAATTTGATATCAGAAGTGGGATACATTTTTCTTAAAAGTCTGAACATAAGAATGGCCCTACTGGGTCAGACCAAAGGTCCATCTAGCCCAGTATCCTGTCTTCCAACAGTGACCAATGCTAGGTGCCCCAGAGGGAATAAACAGAACAGGTAATCATCAAGTGATCCATTCCCTGTTGCTCATTCGCAGCTTCTGGCAAACACAGGCTAGGGACACCATCCCTGCCCATCCTGGTTAATAGCCATTGGTGGACCTATCCTCCATGAACTTATCTAGTTTATTTTTTAATCCTGTTATAATCTTGGCCTTCACAACATCCTCTGGCAAAGAGTTCCACAGATTGACTGTCCATTGTGTGAAGAAATACTTCCTTTTGTTTGTTTTAAACCTGCTGCCTATTAATTTCATTTGGTGACCCCTAGTTATATTATGAGAAGAAGTAAATAACACTTCCTTATTTACTTTCTCCTCACCAATCATGACTTTATAGATCTCGATCAATCCCGTCTTAGCCAACTCTTTTCCAAGCTGAAAAGTCCCAGTTTTATTAATCTCTCCTCATATAGATCCCGTTTCATACCCCTAATATTTTTTTTACCCTTTTCTGAACCTTTTCCAATTCCAATATATCTTTTTTTCTATATGGGGCTACCACATCTGCATGCAGTATTCAAGATGTGGGTGTACCATGGATTTATATGGAGGCAATATATTTTCTGTCTTATTATCCGTCCCTTTCTTAATGATTCCCAACATTCTGTTGGCTTTTTTGACTGCTGCTGCACATTGAGAACTATCCACAGAAAACAATCCACAATGACTCGATCTCTTTCTTGACTGGTAATAGCGAATTTGGACCCCATCATTTATATGTATAGTTGGGATTATGTTTTCCAATGTGCATTACTTTGCATTTATCAACATTGAATTTCATCTGCCATTTTGTTGCCCAATCACCCAGTTTTGAGAGATCCTTTTGTAGCTCTTCACAATCTGCCTGTTATCTTGAGTAGTTTTGTATCATCTGCAAATTTTGCCACCTCACTGTTTACCCCTTTTTCCAGATCATTTATGAAAATGTTGAATAGGACTGCTCCCAGTACAAACCCCTGGGGGACACCACTATTTTTACCTCTCTATTCTGAAAACTGACCATTTATTCCTACCCTTTGTTTCCTATCTTTTAACCAGTTACCAGTTCATGAGAGGGCCTTTCCTCTTATCCACTGACAGCTTACTCTGCTTAAGAGCCTTTGGTGAGGGACCTTGTTAAAGGCTTTCTGAAAATCTGAGTACACTATATCCACTGGATCCCCCTTGTCCACGTGCTTGTTTTTACACCCCTCAAAGAATTCTAGTAGATTGGCGAGGCATGGTTTCCCTTTAGAAAATCATGTTGACTCTTGCCCAAGAAATTATGTTCATCTACGTGTCTGACAGTTTCGTTCTTTACTATATTTTCAATCAGTTTGTCTGGTACTGAAGTCAGTCTTATTGGCCTGTAATTGTTGGGATCATCTCTGGAGCCCTTTTTAAATATTGGCATCCCATTGGCTATCCTCCAGTCATTTGGCACAGAAGCTGATTTAAAAGATAGGTTACAGACTACACTTAGTAGTTTTGCAATTTCACATTTGAGTTCCTTCAGAACTCTTGGGTGAATACCATTTGGTCCTAGTGACTTATTTCTGTTTATCAGTTTGTTCCAAAACCTCCTCTAATGACACCTCAATCTGGGTCAGTTTCTCAGATTTGTCACCTAAAAAGAATAGCTCAGGTTTGGGGATCTCCCTCACATCCTCAGCCATGAAGACCAATGCAAAGAATTCATTTAGTTTCTGCAATGGCCTTATTGTCCTGGAGTGCTCCTTTAGCACTTGATCGTCCATTGGCCCCACTGATTGTTTAGCAGGCTTCTTGCTTCTGATGTACTTAAAATATTTTTTGCTGTTACTGAAGCCTGATTAATTCAGGATGGCTTAAATGTTATGTTCTGTATTTAAGAGCCCAACTTGACACCTCTTGTCATATGCAGTAATCAGCTTGCAGCAGAATAGATGCCTGTGACCTAGTGATGTGGAAGTCAAAGGAAGAACTGAATAGATAAGTGCACTTAGTGTGGTCCCCTTCTGTGCTTCTAAGTGGCGCTATACCCAGGGGTTTAAACAGAGGGGCCAGTAGGCTTTTTTCACTTGCTCTGGCACATAGAACACATGGTCAAGCAAAAGAAATAAAGAAGAATCATTGCATATATGTATGGGGAGGATTCAGGAAGGTATTGAGCTGTGTGGTAGACTTGAGGTGGGCTAAAATAAGGATGAAGTTATCTGAAGGAATACAATTAGAAAGATAACTGAGCTGTAATTCTGTGATGAGTATCACCTTAATCGATCAGTCCTTCAGCCCTCATATAGATTGCTCCAGTCACAACAGGTCTTCCGTTCTTCTTGTAACCTGGCCTTCCTTCCTTCATGTGTGGCCATGTTTTTTCACGATAAAATCTTCCCATCTCTTTGGAGGTCGGCTGAGTGGTCGTTTCAGTTCCCATGGGTACCACTCAGTGACAGCTGCAGTCCATCGGTTGTCAATGAGCCTCGCTGTATGCCCAGCCCATCATATTTTATTATGCCTACTCTCAACAACATCATGCACTCTGCTCTGCTGTCTGTTCACTTCATTGGGGACACAGATGGCTGATCGAAATTCCCAGAATTCTTCTTTCCATCGTGACAGATAGTTGCTGCTCCAATGTCTTCATCAGCGCCCACGTTTTGCTGCCATACAACATTACTGGCAGTACTGTTGAGTTGAAGAGGCTGGTGCATGTTGCCTTGTTGATTTTTCCTTGGACGATATCCTTGATAGAATTGGATGCGCACCAACCTGCTTTCTTTCTTCACGAGTGTTCACCTTCCCGATCGTGGCGCATGTTAATTTATTGGCCCAAATATACATTTTGCTCACCTTCTATTTGCTCTCCCTTGACTGTTGATTGGGCTTTTGGCAAAGTATCTGATCACATAAATTTCATTTTGGAGCAGTTAATTTTCAGTCCAACATGGCTTTTTTTTTTGTTGAGTTCTCACAGCATTTTCTGTAGTTCGATAGTATTTTCAGTGATCGGCACAATATCGTCTGCAAATCTGAGATGGTTTAACTGCTCTCTGTTGATGTTGATTCCACACTTCCAATTCATCTGCGTCATTACCATTTTGAGGCAGGCTGTGAAGAGTTTTGGTGAAACCGTGTCTCCTTGCTTCACACTTTTCCTAACTGGGATGCGAAGTGGAGTATCAAATAAAGTTATATCTGTAGTGCAGTCAGAATGTGCTTCCTTTAATACTTTGATTATAGTTTGTGTTGATGCCGTACTGTGAAACAGCTTTCAACACTGCGTTGATCTCTACACTGTCGAACTCTTTATCATAGTCAAAGAAGGCAATACGTAAAGGGAATATGTATTTCCTTGAGTGCTCCCATAGCTGGTATATCGTGAAAATATGGTCCATTGTGCTGAAATTCCTTCGAAAGCCTGCCTGCTCTCTTGGCTGCTGCTCGTCAAGACTCTGTGAAAGTCAGTTTATTATTTTGGTGAACAGCTTGTAGATGTGTGAGAGCAGACATATTGGATGATAGTTCTTTAGATCTTCACGGTCGCCCTTCTTGTACAGCTGGACTCCTTCCAGAGAGAGATGATATATTCTGCATATCCAAGTAACAGCTGTACCTCTGAGCAAGGGTTTCCCTGAGGTCTTGGCCTACAGCTGTTATCATTTTGATTTTCAGTCCATCTTTTCCTGGGGCTTTTTCTTCCTTTATTTGGTGACCTGCATGTTGAACTTCGCTGATGAGGACTGGGAGTACATGCTTATTGGTCTGTTGAAGTGTTGGTACTGAGATACGAACAGTTCAGTGTAGAAATCTTTGCAGACCGTATCCATCCCTGTTCTGTCAATGACTGGTTTTCTGTCCCTGTTCTTCAGCACCATTATTGTTAACCTGTACAGTGTCCATTCCCTTTTGCATTTTTTGAGGCTTCTGTGATCCTCAGCCATCTTTAAGAGCATTTCATTTCGGTACTTCTCGACTCCTCCTTTAGTCGTCGTCTTATCAACTTGCAGAGGAGGGAGCACTGGAGTTCATCACCACTAAACAAATAAACTGGCCCCAACTACTTGTGATGAGTATGCAAGCTTGAATTGCACTGCTCTTTCTGTTAAAGCTTATTACTGTTGAAATCTTACCTGTAGGAACTGTTCTTTGTTACAAGATTAATCTTAATTTACATTTATTTCCTATCCACTATTTTTCTATTAAATAGAAATAATCCATTTCTCGGGTACAAAGTGCTCTAGCTACTATGCAGCCTGTGTTTTCCACAGCAGTAGTGTTAACACTGTGTGCATGCATGTGTGCATGCAGGTGCACAGGAATTGTATTGGCATAGTTTAATACATGTGACAAAGTTCTGTCCTTGTCTCAGTGGGTCCAACGCTTCCTGGCGGATTTCGCAAGCTCAGAGACTCACTGTGATCCTCCATGTAGAGTCCTCTAGAGTCAAGGGTCACAGCCATTTTCATCATAAGCCAGCAAGGGAGGTGAGGAGAAGCCACCATCCCTCGCACAGTCTCTGTTGTCTCCCAGTCTCAGTGATTAATCGGGGAGGAGAGGGGGGACCTCCAGCCCAGGGACCCTAATAGTAGCAGCTATGGTAGCTGACTTTTTGGAAATAGGACATGTACAATTCCCTGGGCCGCTTCCCCACAGTAGTCCCCACTCAATATCTCCTTCACTGTTACCTCAGGGCCTCCTTCCTTGTGTCTGTTATGATTTGTACTGCTTAGTTCTTTCAACAGCACGGCTTCCTCCTACAGCTCCTGACACGCACACCCAACTGACTAACTGGGAGGCTTTTAACTAGTTTGAGCCAGCCCCTAATTGGCTTCAGGTGTCCCAATCAACCTAGCTATCTTCCCTGCCTTCTGGAAAGATCTTAATTGCCCCAGGTGTCTTAATTGACCTGGAGCAGGTGCCATTTACTTACCTTGGTAATAGGGATTTGTTTAGCCTGGGGCTAATATTTCTGTCTCCCACAACTTTTCTATAGCCATTTGGCCTTGCCCCGTCACACATCCTCCCCTTCCCCTCACCCCCGCTCAAACACCATAATGTTGGACAACTTGGGACGCCAGGCCGTGTGCTCGTGATAGACCATCAGCGTTGCCATGGTGGCATCAAGCCCTGTGCCATATGCAGAACTGGAATGGTTGGAGGAATAAGAACCATGTGGTGACCCTTCATTCTTTTCCTTATTACGCTGCATCCACTGGAGGGGTGCATGGTCCGTCACAAGAGTAAATCGCCAGCCTACGAGGTAATAACGCAGTGTCTCCATGGCCCATTTGACAGCAAGGCATTCTCTCTCTCGACTACTGCGTATTTCTGTTCCCTTGGGAGAAGCTTTCTGCTTAGGTAGAGGATTAGGTGTTGTTCTTCTCCCACCATTTGCGACAGAACCGCCCCCAACCCCACCTCAGAAGCGTCTGTTTGTAAAATAAATTCCTTGTTAAAATCCAGGGCTATGAGTACAGGGTTATTACAGAGGGTCATCCGAAGGTCTGTGAACACCCCCTCTGCTGTGTCAGTCCACTTCACCATGTCTGGACCTTGGGCCTTCACCAGGTCCATTAGGGGACTTGCCCTAGTGGAGAAGTGGGGAATAAAATGGTGGTGGTAGCCTACCACGCCTAGGAACGCGTGGACCTGCTTCTTTCGGGTCGGCCAGGGCCAGTTTTGAATCGCCTCTAGCTTATTTGTTTGGGGCTTCACTATGCCCCTGCCTACAATATATCCAAGGTACCTAGCCTCTGCTAGCCCTATGGTGCATTTAGCAGGATTAGCTGTGAGGCCAGCCCGCCTTAAGGTGCGCAGTACTGCCTCAACTTTCTCCAAGTGGGTTCCCCAGTCTGGCATATGGATGATGACATCATCCAGGTATGTGGCTGCATAACTAGTATGGGGGTGCAGCAGCTTATCCATGAGGCACTGGAATGTGGCTGGGGCCCAATGTAGCCCAAAAGGAAGGACGGTGTACTGGAATAGACCATCCGGGGTGGAGAACTCTGTCTTTTCTTTAGCTTCTTTGGTCAGGGGAATCTGCCAATATCCTTTTGTCAGATCCAGTGTAGTCGAGAATCAGGCAGTACCCAGTCGGTCAACCAGTTCATCGATGCGTGTTATGGGGTATGCTTCCAATGGGGATACTTCATTCAGTCGGCAAAAGTCATTACAGAATCTCGTAGTACAGTCAGGTTTAGGCACTAGAATGATTGGATTGGACCACTGACTGTAAGATTTTTCAATAACCCCTAATTCTAACATTTTCTTTACTTCAGCTTTGATTTCTTCTCTTTTGGCTGCTGAGATTCGGTAGGGTCTCAATGTTACCTTGGCTCCCGGGATCGTGCGGATATGGTGATAGGTCTCAGTCGTCCGTCCTGGTTTTGTAGAGAACACATCTCGGTTGTGATTAATCATGTCGGCTGCCTCGATCTTTTGGATTGGCGTCAAGTCGGGTGATATCCTCGCTTGCTTGTGTAAATTATCCACCTGGGGAAGGATCTCCTTGGTGACTAAGCATGCCTCTCGATCGTGCCAAGATTTTAGAAGATTGATGTGGTAAATTTGCTCCGGTTTCCGGCGGCCTGGCTGCCGCACCTTATAGTTCACCTCTCCTACGGCTTTGATCACTTCATAGGCTCCCTGCCATTTGGCCAACAGTTTACTTTCTGCTGTGGGCACCAGTACCATCACCCGATCCCCTGGTTGGAACCATCAAAACTTTACTTGGTGGTTATAATGGGTTCGTTCGGTCTCCTATGCTCTCTCCAAGTGTTCCCATACAATGGGTGTAACTCGGACTATCCGATCTCTCATCTGCAATACATGCTCGACTATGTTCCTTCAAGGATTTGGTTCTTCTTCCCAGGCTTCTCTGGCTATATCCAATATGCCCCGAGGGTGGCGCCCATATTGGAGTTCGAATGGAGAGAAACCCGTGGAGGCTTGTGGAACCTCCCGGATGGCGAACTTGAGGTAAGGCAATAGGGTATCCCAATCTTTCC
Organism: Natator depressus; assembly: GCF_965152275.1. NCBI lineage: Eukaryota > Metazoa > Chordata > Testudines > Cheloniidae > Natator > Natator depressus. The sequence goes on along the minus strand of NC_134237.1, from coordinate 67,845,112 downwards.
CACCCGGGCTCACCACTTCCTGATCATGGCCTTGAGGATCCTATTGAATCTTTCCACAAGGCCGTCTGTTTGCAGGTGGCATACAGAGGTCCGTAGAGTTTGTACGTGGAGCAATGAACAGAGATCTTTCATCAACTTGGAGATGAAAGATGTCCCTTGATCAGTCAATATCTCTTTGGGTAGCCCAACCTGGGCAAAGATCTGTACTAGCTCCTTAGCTATTGTCTTGGAAGCCATGTTGCATAGGGGAATGGCTTCCGGGTACCGGGTTGCATAGTCCAGTACAATAAGCAAATGTTGGTGGCCCCGAGCTGTCTTCTCTAGGGGCCCTACCAGATCCATGGCTACGCGTTCAGAAGGAACCTGTATTATTGGAAGAGGTATCAAAGGAGCCCGCGAGTGTGGGCGAGGGCTATGTAACTGACACTCTGGACAAAGAGGTACAGTATCGTCGGACATCTTCATGTATTCCTGGCCAAAAGAACCTCCACAGGATCCGTGACTGGGTTTTCTCTACCCCTAGGTGTCCTCCAAACAGGTGACTGTGGGCGAGACTCAATATGGCTTTTTGATGTTTTCATGGCACCAGAAATTGTTGAATCTCTGGCTCCTGCATTTTCACCACGCGGTACAGGAGATCTTTCTTCACTATAAAGTAAGATCTTTCTTCATCTCCCCATCCGTGGGTGTATCATCGATCTCGGCCACCACTTTTCTGGCGTTATCATATATGGGGTCCTCCGCCTGGTCCTGCCTGAAGGTCTCTTTCCTGGGACTAACCTGCCCAAGCTCCCAGGAGCTGGTTTCTGCTTCTTCCAACGGTTCACTGCCGTCACGGCAGGGGGTGGCCTCTGGCTCACCTTCTGGGGTGGAAGTTTTTCTGTTGACTAGTCATGTCCATCTGCCCATTAGGGCAGTCTTCTGGCCCTGGGTCAGGATCTGGGTTCCCAAGGCCTTTGCATCCTTTCTCTCTTTTTTTGTCTTCCAGGTCTTTCAGGGGGCTGAGAACGGATCCTGAGAAATCTCAGGGAACATCGGGGGTTGACAATCCCCCGGTGACGAGTCGCTGTCCTCAGGGTCCCCACCTCCCTCCAGCCTCTCCGGGGGCAGTAAATTATCAAACCCTGGATTGTCCCTCCCAATGACTACAGGATATGGGAGTATAGGAGCTACGCCCACGGTCACCTCAATGGGGTTCCGCTGAACCTCTATCTGCACCGGGATGGTGGGGTAATGGCTCATGGCCCCATGCACGCACGTCACTGCTATATGTTTGGCTTGCAGCAGCTGGCTGCCTTTTCACCAGCTTACCTCATATAAGGGTGATAACACTCCCAGAGTCCACAAGTGCTGTAGTCTCTGCTCTGTTTATCCTCACTGGTTTGGTGTAATTATGTGGGGCTAAAGTGACCCCCGCGAGGTGGATAAGGGAGCACGGGACCTCCCAATCCCCCAAGTTACATTGCATAGGCTCCTTGGTGCTGGGACACTGTGCTGCTATGTGTCCCCGCTCCCCACATGCATAACATCTATAATCATGCCCCTATCCTGGGGGTTAGGAGGGTTAGTCCTAGGGGTCCCCCCCCCACTCAAGCCAATTCTTTCCTTCTGGGGTCCCTGCTGGTTTTCGCCCTCCCCCCTTCTTCTACCTAGGACTCCCCAGGGGTTTGGCTGCCCAACCTTCCGGGTTGGGGTCGGGTGCTTCTTTCAAAAGGGGCTTTCCTTGGGTAGTTGGATCAATTCCCTGGCTGTCATCCGTCTTTATCCAGCGTGATTATCTCGTCGTAGGTGGACAGATTGTTCTGACCTACCCATTTACGGAGATCTGATGGCAGTCCCCACATGTAATGGTCTGTGACCAGGGTCTCCAAAACCTCTGGGCTGCATGCCTTGGGCTGTAACCACTTTTGTGCGAGGTGTATGAGGTCAAATAGCTGGGACTTTGGGGGTTTGTTCTCCTGGTATTTCTACTTATGGAACGTCTGGGCCCGTACCGCTGCCGTCACTTCTGATCATGCTAGGATCTCTGCCTTCAGCTGGGTATAGTCAATGGCATCCGTGGCAGGCAAGTCAAAGTAGGCCTTCTGGGCCTCTCGGCACAAAAAAGGGGCGAGAATTCTGGCCCTGGGACCACGCCTCATGCTGAGCAGTCCTTTCATATAAGAGGAGATATGCCTCTATGTCATCTCCTGTTGTGCCATTGCCTGAACCCGGGTGGCCTCCTGCTGGGCTGCTGTGGCTTGTACCAGAGTTCTTACCACCTCCTCCATTGTGGTACAAAAACAAACAAACACAAAAAAACCCCAAAACCCCAGTGCACTTTTAAAAAAAAAACAAACCCTTTCTTCTGCCACACTGTGAACAATAATCCCACTGCCGACACCAGTTGTGACAAAGCTCTGTCCTTGTCTCAGTGGGCCCTGCACTTTCTGGCAGAGTTCGCTAGCCTCAGAGGCTCACTGTGACCCTCTCTCTAGAGGCAAGGCTCACAGCCTACTGAGCCATTTTCATCATAAGCCAGCAAGGGAGGTGAGGGGAAGCCACCCTCCCTCGCACAGTCTCTGTTGTCTCCCAGTCTCAGTGATTAATCGGGATGGGAAGGGGGAGCCCAGGCCTGCCCTCTACTTCAGGCTTCAGCCCAGGGACCCAAATATTAGCAGCTATGGTAGCTGACCTTTTGGAAATAGGACATGTACAATTCCCTGGGCCACTTCCCCACAGTAGTCCCCACTCAATATCTCCTTCACTGGGAGATATCTACCTCAGGGCCTCCTTCCTTGTGTCTGATATGATTTGTACTGCTTAGTTCTTCCAACAGCAAGGCTTCCTCCTACAGCTCCTGACACGCATGCCCAACTGACTAACTGGGAGGCTTTTAACTAGTTTCAGCCAGCCCTAATTGGCTTCAGGTGTCCCAATCAACCTACCTATGTTCCCTGCCTTCTGGAAAGATCTTAATTGGCCCCAGGTGTCTTAATTGACTTGGAGCAGGTGCCATTTACTTATCCTGGTAACAGGGATTTGTTTAGCCTGGGACTAATATATCTGTCTCCCACAACTTTTCTATAGTCATTTGGCCTTGCCCCATCACACACAGTAAAAGGTAAATACATATTGCCATATACGTATGCTATGCCACAGCTACTCCTTCATGATTATATTTAAGGTTAATAAGCCATCGATTAGCATCTGAGAAGCCTGGTGATGTTTTCTTCCCATGACATTTGAAAAAGTTAATGAAATCCGGATTTCGATTCAATGCTAGAAAATAGGCCGATCTTGTTCCTATGTATTTTACAAACATATTTTTTTAATGTAGTGCAGCACAAAGATTGTATTTAAGCCAATATGTGTCAGTCTGCAAAGTGGCCTGCATTTGCTTGGAGATACTACTCTGAAAATTCTAGCCTCTATTCATGGGCTATTTATGGCAGCCTCGCCAGGATCTGAGGGAGCGCGGGATCATGTTGCAAAATTTGATTTTTGTTGTTATGATTTGGAAATATTGTCTTTAGATTAAAATGCCAATAATACTAGTGTTGTTGAAAAGTTGATGTATAATCAGGGACAGTATTCTTTAAGAAGATCTAGTTGCCAGTTATACATTTTTAGATTAATGGATTTTAACAGTAGAAGCGACCCTTATGAAAATATTGTCTGATTTTCTGAATAACACAGGAGAAAACAGTATTGTTGTTAGTGTGATATCTTTGCTCTTTGACAACTGATTAGCCAAGCCCCTTTTTGAAAGCATGCCGCACATGGGGAATGAAGGAGAGTCAGCTGCTTACAAGAGAATCAACTTCTTTGAATAGGAAATGTCCCCACATTTCTTGATCATAGATGCAGATTTCTTTGTGAGCAGCTGACTCCTCCTCTGGTGCCTCATGCATGGACACGTTTTCAAAAAGAGGATAGCTGTTATTTTATTTTATTTTTTAATTCACATTTGCTTATAGAAAAGAGTTTGTATTTGTTTTTAAACAGCTGCATTTTTGTTGCATAATTCTATAGTTACAGTCCTAAGTATTCAGAGCAGGACTGATCCAGATCCTATTAAAGTGAACAGTAGAGATTTCCCAATGACTTCATTGTTCGTTGGATCAGACTCACTTTCTAGATAATTAAAAAGACTTTTTTTTCTGTATATATTTTTAGGTGTTAGTTTATTATGCTTTTCTTAAAAACAAAACAAAACAAAAAACCCATCATACAACAATAGACTTGCTTTAGGCAGATTGTGCAAAAGTTGCAAACACTGCTATTTAGAATGTCATCATTTCACATTATAACACTGCTCTCTAAAGAAGGCCAGCTGGTGCAGTTAAGTCCCTTATTGGAAATTTTACTCTGATTCATTACTGTGATTTGTAGTTGTGTAAAGAAACACTTAATCATTCTTATGCTCCAAGCTCTATTGAATCTACTGAAGGCTTTCTGTTGCTCTGCATAATTTGTTCTGCCAGTCTGCCAGCTTGGAACGGTTTCAAGCTTCTTGTATTATCTATGTTTGTTTGCACAGGAAGTGATGCTGCACATAGGCTGAATTTACAGTAATTCTTTTGTAATAGGCTAATGAGGAACCCTACTTTCTTCACAATGGTAACATTATATAGCTTTGATTAGTCCAGTTATTGTATAACTATACAATTGTGGTAATTCTTATACTCCAGCGAGTACTGAAAAAGAAATTTTGCTTATCCATAGTTTAATCCAATTTGTCAAGTAACAGTCTGTGCTTTTATGATATCACAAATGGAGAGGTAAAATTTTGAGATTATTTTGAAGGTTTTTATATGATTCAGTACTTATTTAATTTATTATAATATCAAACATTCCACTTTTTAATTGCTAGCTTCCCCCCCACCCTTTTTTTCCCCTTATGGAAGAATAAAGGTTAGTGAATGATACAATGTATCATCTGTACTAGTATTATAAAAAGGCAAAACCGGGTCTATTATTCCCTCAGTTAGCATTTCTTCCATTAATGTTAGTGGGAGTTGTTGATGCACAGCTAGAAGAGAATAGGACCCCAAGGGAGTCCATTGTCTTTTTATGTTCATAAGTAACTTCCACAAACCTTAATGGAAGATATGCATGCAGTTTGAGAGAATAGATATTGTTGTATCAACATTTCCTTTATAATCCCTATTATTTATTAGGTTATAATTTCTGCTCAGTGAAACTTGGCAAACAAAATCTCATATCGGAAATTGTTTTCAGTAGGAAACAAAATGGGAGAAAACAGCCATGCATATCTAAGAAACAGAATTTTTCCAATTTGCCTTGTTGGCTCATGTCACAAAACATACCTTTATAGAGAGGGACTGAAGCAGACTTGAAATAAAAGAGAGACAAAAATATGACTTGACTTGAACAGGACTTTTGTGTTTCTTATGTTAATAGTCCAAATAGTTCTCTGAATAACAGAATTCAGAATGTTACATTGTGCTGTCCCATAAATCAAAAATAGGCTGTGATTTGCTTGTCTTTAATTTAAAAAAAAAAAGGCAAAAAAAAAAAAGCATCCTCTTCCCCCAGATTTATCCTGAGAATTTTCAGCTCAAAAAGAGAGCTTTTTTTTGTAGACAAACATAAAAAGCGTGCTGAAAATAGGGTTAATATTGGAATATTAACGACTGGGACATGATTATGGCCCATAATCGTAAAACTCAGCACTGATTATCCAAATTGATTATTTTTAATCACTAATTTCTAAGAAATGTCACAAAACAGTAATTAGTACTTAGATTGTAAACTCTTTGCGGCAGAGAGACTTTTGTTTCCTGCATTTGTATTGTGCCTAGGACAATGGGATCCTGGTCCATGACTAAAGCTTCTAGGCACTACAGTAATACAAATTGTTAATAGTAATATTAAAATTTCCTTCATCAGGAAATATATGCAAACCAAAAATGCAAGACCAGTTAAAGCCCCTGATCCTGCAAAAGGCTTACACAGGTATCTGTTTTGCAAGCTCGGGGCCTAGGCTCTTAAGATCTCCCATACTTTTCTATTTTCGTAGTATTAATGTTTTAAGTATTAGATATGCTGTCAATATCAATTTTCTGTAACTTTTATTAAAATTCATTAGCAGCTGTAGAATGCCTACTGTAAATATGTTTTCTCACAATTAGTCTATAATTTGGTCTGCTAACTTTCTCTATTTTTAAATATTTTTAGAGAGACTATTTACCCATTCTTTGGATGTTACTGAAATACTTAGTCATAGTGGGTTGGATTAAGAATTGAGATTGTTGTTTTTTTTATTTTCATGTGGATTTTGTTCTCATTAAAATGGGAACTCCTGCAACTGACTAGAGTCAAGTCTAATGCATTTTGCTTGCTATATGTGCATTCTCACATAATTGGCTTCTATATTGCTATCCTGACCTTTAACACATCTGTTTGTTCACTTATGGGGCCCTCTTGAGCAGACTGTCAGTTGTGCAAAATTGAATATGGGGATTGTGCTTAAGGAATAGAAACTGTCTCGCTAATGTCCAGTCATGCTCTCAGGCAGGACTTTCAGACTTTCAATTGAGAGGTTAACTGGAAGCTGGTGACATTTGTCATTATGTGTCTGCTTTATTTTTAAAATAATAGTAATGTGAGCAACCAAGTATTTATATTGTCGTGATATGCCAGTTCTGATGTGTTTTTAGTTGATTACGTGATTTTCATTTTTGGAGTTTGCATAGCTTGAATAAGAAAACGTAGTTTGAGGGTGCAGCATATTTACATCTAGCATTAATTGTTTGTCATCTGTTACTCAGCATGTATGATTTTAGATGTTTATTTTTCATTCCTATTTGTACTGCAGTATTCTGTTTCTTTTTATTTGAATTTTCAAGTGTGCTGTATGGAAACCACCAATCAATCTCTCTCTCTCTCTCTCTCTCTCTCTCTCTCTCTCTCTCTCTCTCTCTCTCTCTCTCTCTCTCTCTCTCTCTCTCTCTCTCTCTCTCTCTCTCTCATGGAACTACTGTAGCAATACCATTAGACATGCATAGTTGGATCCACTACCCATTCCATTTCCATTGACTACAATGGACACTAGGATCAGGTCTTTATTGTGTAAAACAGCTTGTTGATAAGTACTAGTGTTACCTGAACACAAGAACAGACATATATACAGGTACTTCACATAACTTTTTTAACAATGAAGAAGTTAGCGGAACTTGCATCTCATTTGTTACTGTAAATTATTTATTTTACTGAGTCAGAGTAAAATAAATAATTTAATTGGTGTCACAGAGAAGCAAGTTATTTTGAGGGATAATCCTGCATTCCACTTGTATGAGAAATCTTTATGTGAGTACTCCCCACTGATTTCAAGAGACCTATGGCATGAGCAAGGATAACTCAAATGAAGGTTTCTGGATTGGGCCATTTCTGAGTTAATTATTTTTGTAGAAAAGCAAGTGTCCATCAAACAGTACTGTAATGGTAAGAATTTAAGATCTGATCTAAAGTTTGCTGAAGTCAATGGAAAGCCTCTAATTGATTTCAGTGAACTTTAAGTTTAGTCCCTCAGGCTGTAAGGTCTTCGGAGCAGGGACCATATTTTTGTATGTTTGTACAATCCTAGTATAATTGGGTCTTTGGTGCTAATGTGATATAAGTAATAATATATAAGAAACTGCTTGCTATTATTATTTACAAAAAATATGTTCAGAACATATTTGTATTCAGGAAAAGTCAGTTTTATAGCTCTGACTATTGCTTTATTTTCAAAGAAAAAAGAACAGAGTATAAAACAATGAATAAAAGATGGAAGCAAAGATAATATTCTTCCCAGCAGTTCCCAGTCTCTTCCACTCTATGTCCCCATGATAAAAAAGAATAAAGTTTTCAGGACCGCCCTCCTGTCCCTCCTAGCCATTTTAAAAAAAAAAAAAAAAAGAGGGGTTGTGACCTTTCCCCTATCTCCCCAAGCCCGTTCATGGCACCCATGGGATCAAGATATTCAGAGTTATATTAGGGAGTTTATTTTGATGAGCAATCCTTAATGCTGTTACTGTTGTTCTGCATACTAGATTGTATGTTTCAAGCATGGATGCATGCATGACGATCGGTCAGAATGTCAGTATCATTTGAATGTTCTGTTTTCTAATTAAATATTACCTTTGCAACCTATGTAGAGAAGATAAAAATCTCCCAAATGAGCATTTCATTAAGAAACTTTTTAATTTATTTATGTATTTGTCAGAAAGGTTGGTATGTACAGTGCTTAGTTGTATTGTAATACAGTGTTGTGGATTAGGTTAGCAACAGAGCTGGTTGAGTTAATAGAGATTTCTGCAAGCATTTGCTCCAACTGAAGAATGAATTCTCCTTGACTTGGCCTTCACACTTTTTATATTCACTTTCAAAGAACTCTCCTGTTACTAAGATTTTATTCACATAAATAGTTACAAAGAGTGAATTTGAAGCTTGAATGCAGTATTATCAAACACATATGCTTAATTCACACTGTAAGTGCTTCCACAATAATCTTAAATGTAAATCTGTGTGGATCTGAGAAAGGGGCAGACAGGAAGGGAAAGTAGTACAGAGAGCAATTATTAAAACTGGAGAAGAAAACAAAAAAGGCAGCATCAGTGAGGGTGCTAGGAATCTCCTAACTAGGACTAATTCTGGAACAGTAACATCCCCAATGTTCCCATCTGGGGATGTTATCAGGATTCACAGAAGGCCACTCAAGGACACAGGATCCAATGACCTCCCTGTTACCCCTTTTGAAACCCCAGCCAGAGAAACTTAGGATCAACATTAAAGCCTCAGCCCTCAGAGCTCGCCCCCAAAGCAGCAAAGTAGTAAATAAGGGCCTGCTTTGTGTCCCTGTATTGGCTCCACCTGTTGCTACCCAGCCCTATGAACTCTTTATCTTTCAGCTCACACCAATAGCAGCAGAGTGGAGACTGAGTGCTTTTCAAATGCCAAGAATGCCCTGACATCATCAGAATCCTTCACCTCAACTAACAAACTCTGGAGACGTTATTTACACATTGTTGTTTTGTCCCATACCTCTCCAGTTCTTTTTACAATGCAAGTTAACACACATTAAAAGGAATAATGGTTGTATTCTAAACTAACTGTAACTGTTTAGAATGAAGAACTAAGTGGTGGTGTGAACAGTTAATGTAACTTTTGCTCAATATGCAGCAGCAGTAATCCCAAAAGCAAATTAAATGTTCGGATGAGCAAAGAATGGTATGGAAAATAATACTGTAAATGCTCTGATGGCATTATATGAATCAGTTTTATACCCTAATTTGCAATAATAATAATGAATACTTCATTTCTGTTCACCCCATTTGACAACAAATATAGAATCATAGAAATGTAGGGCTGGAAACCAACCTTGAGAGGTTATTTAGTCCATCCCTGAGCTGAGGCAGGACCAAGTATACCTAGACCATCCCTGACAGGTGTTTGTCTAACTTGTTCTCTTAACCCCCCAATGACGGGGATCCCACAACTTCCCTTGAAAGCCTACTCCAGAACTTAACTACCTTTATAGTTAGTTTTTTTCCTAATATATAACTTAAATCTCCTTTGCTGGAGACTAAATCCATTGCTTCTTGTCCTACTTTCAGTAGACATGGAGAACAATTGATCACAGTCCTCTTCCTTACAGCCCTTAACCCCCTCAGGCTTCTTTTCTCAAGACTAAACATGTCTAGTTCTTTTAACATTTCATCATAGCTCAAGTTTTCTAAACCTTTTATCTTTTTTTTTTTTTTTTTTTGGCTCTCCTCTGGACTGTCTCCAGTTTGTCCAGATGCCTTAAAGTGTGGCACCAAGAATTGCCAAGCAGAGTGGAAGAATTACCTCCATGTCTTACATACAATAATCCTATTAATACACCCCAGAATATTAGCCTTTTTTGCAATTGTATCACACTGTTGATTCATGTTGAATTTGTGATCCATTAGAATCCCTGGACCCTTATCAGTACTACTGCCCAGCCAGTTATTCCCCCATTTTGCAGTTGTGCATTTGAGTTTTCCTTCCTAAGTGAAGTACTCTGCACTTCCCTTGATTGAATTTCATCTTGTGTATTTCAGACCAGTTTTCCAATTTGTGAATGCCATTTTGAATTCTAATCCTGTTCTCCAGAGTGCTTGCAACCCCTCCCAGTGGAGTCACTTGCACATTTTATAAGCATTCTCCTCAGTATTATCCGAGTAATTCATGAAAATAGTATATGAATAATACTGGACCCTGGACAGACCCCTGCAGGTCACTAGATATCTCTCTCCAGTTTGACAGTGAAACGTTGATAGCTACTCTTTGAGTACAGTCTTTCAAGCAGTTTTGCCCCCATTTTATAGCAATTTCATCTAGCCCACATTTCCCAACTTTGCTTATGAGAATGGCATGTGGGACCGTATCAAAAGCCTGACTAAAATCAAGATATAGCACATCAACAGTTTCCATTTATCCAATAGACCAGTAACCATGTATAAGAAGGAAATTAGATTGGTGTGATATGATTTGTTCTCAACAAATCCATGTTGTCTGTTACTTATAACCCAATTATCCTCTAGGTGCTTACAAACTGATGGTTTAATAATTTGTTGTAGTATCTTTCCAGCTGTCAAATTTAGACTGACTGATCTGTCTTCCCTTTTTTGAAAGATAGGTACTACGTTTGCCCTACTGCAGGCCTCTGGGACCTCTTACCTGTCCTCCATCAGTTCTCAGAGATAAAAATTAATGATTACGAGATGGGTATAGAAGGGCTTCAGAGATGGGTAATAAATATAGTCAAAGGCTTAGAAAGATTTCCAGATGAACAAACAGTGAAATATTTAGTCTGTTCAGTTTAGAGAAAAAATAATGATAGCAGTATACATACAGAAAATAGATAACCACTTCCATTTACTCTCTTGAATGTCCCCTTGTTCTTGTATTTCAAGAGGCAGCAGATTTAAAAGAGACGCATGGAAAAAAAATATAAGCACCATGTTATTTCTCTGGGAACTCAATGCCACCAAGATATGATTGAGGTTAAATCTTAGTGAGGCTCAAAAAATGTTTGCACGGATAACGAGAACACACAGTTACATGAGGCAGGTAATAAAATAGAAACTATGCAAATCCTCATTCTTCAGACATCAGCCAACCTCTAATTGACATGTTGGGAAGAAACTTTCCCTGCTGGTTGGGTTATTCCATGATTGTCCACAATGAAGTTGTGTACACTTTCCTGTGAAGTATCTGGTGTTGGCCACTGTCTGAACAGTATACTGAACTAGATGGACAAACACCACTGCAACAATCTGATGCTGCAATTTTTATCTTCCTCTGCTCTGTATTTCCTTTATATTAATGTCTATCTAATTTCCCTTCTTACTGCAGTATCTTAGTGACTTCCAATCCGAGTTTTGTTAAATTCAGATTAAAAAAATGGGAATGTTAGAGTCAGACATGCATGAAATATAACCTTTATCATGCAAGTGTGAGTTCTGAGGCATTTCAAAGCAATATGGTTAGGTAGCTTATATTAAGTATGCAGTGGGGATTTCTGTGTTGTTTTTGTTTTTTGCAAGTCTTGAAACAATTTCTTCATGATTTTGTATACATTTAATAGACTCATATTATGTTTTGATTTAAACATTACACTACAGTAGTTGATGCCCCAAAGCTGTCATGTGTGTATTTGAGATTAGAAACTGTCTATAAACAAACAAAACAGATAAATTTATCTACTTTCATTGTTTAAGCTCAATGAAGTGCAAAAATTAAGCAGCTGGTATAAATAGTGAGAAGTAAATCATATTTTTAAAATTGTTTTATTTGTAGTAGTCTAAGGTGGTGGTGGTAATTCAGAGAGAAATTTTGTTTTTTAAAAATGTGATTTTTATCCCGGTGCTAGTCCTGGCTGTCTGTGCCCTTTTAATATACCTTTCACTATACTAGGCAAATCAAATGCTAACTGGCTTCAATAAGTACTCCTAAAGGCTGTAACATTGTTAACCTGCAATGAACAAAAAAATGAAATTGTCCTGCTTCTGCATATATCAAAATATTATCTAACCTCCTCCTTACAACCTACGGCCCCTAAATCAGTTAAATGAAAGCAAATGTAAGTAATGGGAACTGAATTTTGAAAACTAATTTTGATCCATATAGTGAGCTGATCACTATAACAGATGATTGGAATGATCACATTCCTCTAACAACATAATAGTTCCATGTGATAGTACACAAAGAATAAGGACAAACAGAAGCAATATGGAGCCTTCAGAACTGTTGTGCTTTATCTCACCAAGTTCAGATAAAATAATGACTCATTAGATGATTTACTGTGTGTCAGATTTGAGGGGGGCGGGGAGAGAGGAGGAAATGTAAACTGAATTAGAAGAGAGCCAGCAAGGCCTCTAACAGCCCCCCACCACGCCAAAAAAAAAGCTTTTTTGAGGGTGGTTTGCTCTATAAAGACCAGTGTAGTAAAAAGATCCATAGAATTCAATAAAATCTAGTGGAGGCTCTTCTGGGTATGCTTTGACTACCCACTTTTGAGTCAGATATAATATGATCTTTACTTGCTGCTGTAAATTGGCTCTGAGCATACCTTTGTATTAGTTTTGCCTACCCATTTTCAGATGTCACCAGCCTGTATTCAGGAAATCAGCCGAGATAATATTCTGGGTTGAAAGCTGTGCTGCATTTTTTCTAGAAGGCTATGGCTAAAAATGGAAAAAGGAACTGATATGTGACAATTTTCCTTCCATTTTAGATAAAGATAGGGTGAGAGCTAGCTAGCTCTTCTGCATGAATTGTATTTTTTCATAAAAATATAGCTGTTAACCAGTGCCAGAACATAGTCTCAGTGCTGACATATATCATTCTCTTAGAAATTCACAAAGATTAAAGTGATGGCTAGCAGCTTGCCAAGTGCTCCCTTGACACCTTTTCTACAGGTATCATCTGAAAACATCATAACCAGCCTATAACATAGGTTAACGTTAATCTCATTAGCTAAGACAGCTCTGATTAATAGTATTAATTTTTAATGAAAACCGGGAATATGTTTCCAGTGCTTAGTGAGCAAACAGCATAAGGCAACCTTTGGTTGAATATACATTATATCTGAGAGTTTATAATTAAAGCTATGAGATTATTTGATCCTTTGAAAATGATTTTAGAAAGATAAATTTTGGTTGCAGAATGAAGGACAAGTGATGCTAGCACTAGAATTGTCAAAACAGCTGGACCATTTCAAGCCTTCACTAGTCAGTGGAAAGTAGATGTAAGGGGCCCACTTCTCCTCATTCATGCTGTTCTTACTCTGTGATATCAGTATTCCTGATTTAGAGCCGTCTGAGACCAGAATCAGGCCCAATGTTGCAAATTGAAATTATAAGTGTCGAGGTTGGGAGGTTTTTTAAAATAAAAATACACAAAAGGCCTAGCTTCTTATAATATAGCATATTAATATAAAGGGTTAAAAGCAGTTGCAATGCTTGCGGGCATGTAAGAAAATGACTAATCAAAATTGGCAGGTGGAAAAAGTTGAGCTGTCAAGTGAGACACAACATTACCGTGAACTAGAGTGCAGTGGTGAATAAAGGAGTTAGGCTAAAGAACAGCAAGGGCAAGGTGACTGGAAAAAGTTGTCAAGAGTTGTAAACAAATTGGAGATCTTGCAGTCTGGAGTGGGTGTGATCATCAGAAAGAATGACTGCAATAGTGTGTACCATGACATTTAGCGACTCTAAATAAATCGTGGTTCATTCAGGCTGTTAAACCTACTTTTAAAATCCTTACACATGAGCAAGTTGGAGCACTTATCTACAAAGAAGGATGGAATTGTGTAATAGTTGTAATGCATACCTTGGCATTGCTACATTTATTCACTAGAGGGAGATAGTTCTTAATTCTCCTCCTGGAGTTTTGCAGCTGGTTCAAGCTAGTTTGTTGTGTATGTCATTGTACACAAATCCTGATTGCTTGAAGTCTGCTGTTGAGTTATGTCATCTCAATGCAAAATATTTTATAGTACAGTTCATTAGAAAATTATTTCAAATAAACTTTACACTGTGTAATAAACTGTTGATATACCCTCCCCCACACTTCCAACATTTGGATATGATAATCTATGAAGCTGGGGAAAATATAATAATAAAAAAAAAAGATTAATAGAAGTGGAAGGAGTAAAACAACCATTCCTATAAAGAAAGCAGCAGGAATCGGCTTTAAATTAGGCACTTGCAGAGAGTCCAGTGGAGTCTACAGTTTTAGTATGCTGCCTGAGGAGATGTGTGTTCACTTTTTCTCTAAAGTGTCAAAAGTAATGATAGACCTAATTAAAAATATTATAACAAATCTCAAATATAATATGAACCCATTAGTTAAAAATTGTATATCAGTCTATGTGCCAAATTAACATTACTTTAGATATTAAATTGGATCTGCAATTCACCTTGTCCTGTCCTTGGAGGGTCTTTTTGGTACTGTCCAGTGAAAGTACAGAAAGAGGAGGCCTATACTGAATCCAGCAGTATAAAGTGTATATATTAGATGATCAGCAAAAATCTTTCCAATTGAAATAGATGCCCACAAATGAACTGAGAACATATAATTTTGGTCAAGTTTACAGACCATACCAATCATAAATAAGAAATTTCAAATGTAATGAAGGAGCGAGCAAATGAAACTGGAGAATGAGCTGGAAACTTCAGAGAAATCAGCATATTTTAAATGCCATTTATTCATTTCTGTAATTGGTGTTAGCATTTTTATACTCCTTTCTTCTCCTGAGCCTTCATCATACCCCTTACGAATGATTCTAGTGCCATCCAGCACAACTGCCCAGTTTTAATATTATCAGTGTCTTCCCCACAGGAATGCCCCTTTTGTAAATATCATTAATATATACTAATTTAATAGCAGCATGCTACTTTATTTTTTTCCTCTTAAAAACATCCAGAGGGTAAAATAATTTCTAGAAGGGCATTTCCTCAGTTGTCATTCTCAGCTGTTCTGGAAAAGAAAATTTAAAAATTAAATTACAATGTCTGTGTCAGAATTCAGTAGAAATCACACAGTAATCTTGTTCAAATAATGTTCCTGGAAACAGATGTACTGTCAAGGTACCATCATCAGCCCATGCAGAGTCCCACTGACTTTACTAGACTACTGAATGAGAACACAGATTTTTGCTAGCATGTACGTTTGTAATGGTCAAACCCGTATTGGTAGTCTTCTGATGCAGAAATGTCGGTCTACTGTGTGTGAATTGCTTATGTAACAGCCTAACTATAATCGCACTTCTGTGGTAAATCAATTGGGCTTTGCATGGGTGCAGCAGCCTGCCCATGCAAACACAGTCCAGGGCCTCCGGTTATAAGCTCTTAAAGGCAGAGACCATCTCTCAGTATGTTTGTACATTGTCTAGCACAATAGGATCCCGATTTCACTTTGGGTCTCCAGGCACTGCTGTAATACAAACAGATAATAAGAAATAATCTACATTCCTATAATGCACTGAGCGCTCTGGCCCTGTTTCAGCAAAGCATGAGTCTACTCATGAGCTTAAATGCCTTGCTGTATTGGGGTCAGGGTGCTCCGCACCTTGTAGGATCAAGCCCCAATGAATTACTAACAGTTTGTCAGTGAAAAACAAAAACCCTCACCTATTATAAGTGCAGATTCAAAGATTTCTGAGTCCTTCCACTGGCAATCATTATTAAGAACTACAGAAACCTATAAAATCCCAACCAAATATTAATCCAGGTAGATTAGGTAGTGAGTCTTTAAACCTGCACCTCAGATTTCTGTCCCTTATGAGTAAACCTGTCTGATTTCCCACCCCCCCCCCTTAATCTAAGAAATGGTCGATATAAAGGAAATAAAAAAAATTAAAAAAGAAAATAAACGGTTAATATTGAAATCCCAATTATTTCAGTGGGCAGGATATATAATTTGGATGATGGAACACAGATCAGCTAGCTAAGGTATGTCCTGGAAGACGATCCTTACGGTGGCTGACCGAGAGGAAGATGGAAGCATAATATTGAGCAATAGCTAATTGCTGTTAATGTGAATTACCATCAATGGGAAAAATATGCCTTTGACAAAAAATGGTGGGAGCACATTGTGAGAGCCATCAAGAACTACCACAGTCTAGAGAGCCAGGGAGGAGAAAGAAGAAGGAGTTAATCTTCCCAACTGAATGTGTAGTATATATGCAACTGGCAAGGTGAGGTGATCTAAAATTTTAAAGTTTAGACATTTTGTTGACTGAAAAAAGGAACACATTTTTCAGAAAATTGTTTTGCAAAAATTTATCACTTTAGCTGTCAATCATCACTTCCCCCGTTTTTCAACTAGCTCCGTTTGCAAGTTTAAAATTCAAATGGCAGGATATCTCACACACAGTAGTACTGTGAATATTTCCTCAGTAACTAATCATGATTAAAATTATTCCTGCTTTTCACAAGATTTCAGTGCTGATACTGCTTTAGTCTTTTTTACTTCTTGAATGTACAGTGGAGCAGTTGGATCTCTAATTGCAGCCTGTAGGCGCAATTGCAGTGGAAATATGTATTAATAATAATCACAGTTCTCCAGAAACATTTTCCCCACATATTCTATTCATTCCTGTCTGTTACTATCAGCCTGAGTCTCTAGTTGGGCCCTTAGAAAAATAGTTATTTCTTCTTGAGTTAGAGTTACTGAATTACTATCTAATAGGAAAATTAGCAAACAAAACTATAATTTAGTGTCAGGTAAAGCTGCAGCAGGACACCCTATTTACCCCAACCTTAAAAGCATGGGTCTAAAAGAAGATAAAGGGAAAGACTTGTGCATTTCTTTTCGTCTTCAGTGCTGTTAAGACACTCCAGAAAGCTTTCACTTCCATCTCCAATAAGCAGGTACTTACTTACTGCCAGTTCATCAAGCTTGCACTCTAATGCAAAACCTTATCAGTGACCTTATGTATTATGTCAACAGATCAGCATATGTGACTGTCACACATTCCAGGAATCTGGGAAGTTATTCTGCCTTAATACTGCTGAGGTCACTGTCAAGATTTTGTGTTAGGGTACAAGTTATAGGGACCCAAATATAAAGAGTCTGTCTTCTGTGTCTTCAACTATCGCTGCACTTATGTCAGGACAGACATATGAAATAGTTCTGCACCAATCTTCTCCCAAAAATGTGAACAAATCAAAAACAAAAAGTCTTACTGGTCTCCAAACTGAACTTCACTAGGTCCAGAAATAAAAGTAAGAGTTGCTCATTGAATCTTGTTTGTGAAAATAGCATTTGACAACATACACATATACCTGCACTGTATCAACAAAATGTATTTTTGTTTTTGTCACAATTTAAGGGCACTATAAATAAAACCTACAATCTCTATATATGTTACAATTTTCAAAGAAGTGGAGTAGTAAATTCATTAATATAAATTATAGGATGATGTGAAGGATCCCGTGCAGATAATATATTAATTTTCTCTATCAGCCATGATCCTTCAGCTACCTCTGTGTAGATGCAAAGGTCTGTCTGCACAGAGGCAGTTGGTTGCAGGACTGAACTCCTAGTTTAATACAAATATTTCAGAATTCTAAAGAGCAGCCAAGACACAGACACTGTCAGTACTATATTGTGCAAAACAACAAGGATACAATCTTACTAAAATTGATGATACGGCTGTCTAAATGCTATACTTAGGAATCTCAGTTTAAAAAATAAGCCAGTACCACTTCAAACTTACTGGAAACTCTCTGTCAATATTTCCATGTTATATTTGTTTTATTTGCTTGTCAAAATAAGTTTGTTTTGTCTTATTTTCAGTCCTCTAAGGGAAGACAGCTTTCTCTCCCCCTCCCCCCGCACCCCTTCAGGATGGGTGGGGGTGGAAAGGTGTATTTGTTCTGTTTTACAAATCCTTGCAATGATCATTCCAAGTCAGGTTGGAATCTGTTTCTGATAAAATGTGAAGCTGATACAGTAAAAATTGATTTTTGTAAACTGGGTTGAACCTACAAAACTGAGAATAGTAAATACATTTTGACTAGTATACTTGGGAAGCATGAAATAAAAATGAGAGAATTAAGTACATAATATCCCTTACATTAGTTTTAATAAGAACATTTTAA
Source organism: Natator depressus (assembly GCF_965152275.1). NCBI lineage: Eukaryota > Metazoa > Chordata > Testudines > Cheloniidae > Natator > Natator depressus. Next base: position 67,826,987 of record NC_134237.1, on the reverse strand, counting down.
TTAATACAGATGTAGTAGGTTTCCTCACAATTCCTTTGTGCCAGGAAGGAGCCAGTGATGTTGTGAATGTAGAAGTTTTGTTGGTTTTGGACCTAAGGTAATAAAAGCTGCCATACTGGGTCATATCATGGTCCATCTGGCCCAGTATCGTCTCTGGCAGCAGCCTGTCCCAGAGCTTCAGGGAGAGTGTATGCAACAAAGCAATTATGCAACAATCCATATATATATATGGAGTATAGGATTGCATCTCTGCCCATCTTGCCTAATAGCCATTGGTGGACCTATCCTCCGTGAATGTATACAATTCTTTTGTGGTACTCAGTAATATCTTCACCGGTTTCACTATATCATTCTTGAGATGGATTGAACTGGACACAGTATTCAAGATGTTGGTGCACCATAGATTTATACAGTGGCATTATGATATTTTCAGTTTTAGGAATATTCTAGTAGGAATAGAAACTAATATTTCTGAACATACTGTTAGCCTTTTTTGACTGCTGATGTGCATTGAGGCACAGTAACTCCAAGATCTCTTTTCTGGGTGGTAATTGCGAATTTAGACTCCATCATTGTACATGTATAGTTGGGATTATTTTTTTCCAATATACATTACTTTGCACTTATCAGTGTTGAATTTAATCTGCCATTTTGTTGCCCACTCACCCAGTTTTGTGAAATCCCTCTAACTTCTCACAGTCTGCTTTGGACTTAACTATCCAAAATATTTGTATATCCTCTGAAAACTTTGCTACTTCACTGTATACCCCCTTTTCTGTATAATTAATGAATATATTGAACAGCACAGGTCCCACTAGAGATTGTTGGGGGACCCCTCTGTTCACCTCTCTCCATTGTGAAAACTGGCCATTTTATTCCTACCTTTTGTTTCCTATCTTTCAGCCAGTTACTGATCCATGAGAGGACTTTCCCTTTTATTCCATGGCTACTTAGTTTCCTTAAGAGCCTTTGGTGAGGGACCCAATTATTCTTACAACTAGGCTGTCTCTCCATCAGAAGATGATGTGGCATGCAATGATGCTACATCTATAGTATGCTTGTCTTGGGCAAGAGATTAAGTTTTGCCATAGGGTACAAACAAAACAGGTGACCTTGCTCCTCCTCCTGTTTGGTTAAAAAAGCCCAGTTGCCCTGTCCATGGTGATGTAGTCTATAGTCACTGAGAAAAATGATATTTTTGATGGCTTGTGTGGGAGCAAAATTTTAAGAGCTTAGTTTTGACCCTGTTGTACTCAACTTGATAGCTGGACATCCATAAGGAGATGTCAAAAAGACAGATTTTAATTTAAATGGAAGAAGTAGATCTGTGAGTTATTAGCACATAGTTGAATCTCTGTTTTCAAATGAGATTGCGCAGATGTAGGGTGTTGAGGAGAATTGTTTGACTAAAACTGGTTAGCATTTGTGAGGCAATCACATACATTGGTGGTGATAGCCATTGATTATTTTATTTATAATTGTAAGCAGGCTAGCTGCCTCCCATATGCCCTGTCCTGGCCTAGACTCTCACTACAGGCAGCCTTCCTTAGTTTTCCGTCTTGGACTGTTCAAATAAGGCTTTTTCTTAGACAAAAGATACCCCTCCTTGGTTTGTTAATATAAAATAAATTGTAAATAAAAATCAGAACCCCAAAACAAAGTCCATTTATTCGTCAACACAATCCAAGATTTCTCTTCCTCTTCCCGGGCCTTCCTGCATGGGGCCTTTGCAGTCTCTCTCCTGCTTGGTCAGGGTCTCTCCCAGACCTCCCTAGCTGGAGAGCTGGCCTCACTCTCTGCTGACTCTGCCACAGCTTCCTGAGTATTCCCTGTTCGGTGCAGCTTCATGCTTCTTTTATAATGGAATCACCTGATTCCTCTCAGGTGATGCTCATCCTATAATTAAGGTTGGCTTAGCCCCAGGCTCTCCAGCCAAGGGGGCAAGCCTCTCTTTTACAACAAGCTTTTCTATCTATCATATCATGTTTAAGGGATCAGACTAAATAGATGTTATCTGAGCCTCCAGCTGATGGAATGAAACCTTTGCCAAAATTGTGAGAACTTTTTTCCCCATACACCTTAACAACCTCATCTTCACCTACTGCAATGCATAGCTCTCTTGTCTTATCCACCCACAGCTGTATGTAGTAGACCTATTCTGAGCTGCTTTAGGGACAGGGATATATTCAACTAATGTCGGTCATCCCTGCATAGATAGGTGCTGTTAGGTAAAGCTATGTGAAAGCATCATTTAAAATCTGAATTGAGAGGCAGTAAGAGGAGATTAGGACACATAGTTCTACCTCAGTTTGTAAAAAATAGGGTAGGGAGGGACCTTGACAGGTCTTCTAGTCCATCGCCCCCAAACAGATGCATGACCAAGTATACATAGACAATTCCTGACAGGTGTTCATCTAACCTATTCTTAAAAAGAAAAGGAGTACTTGTAGCACCTTAGAGACTAACCAATTTATTTGAGCATGAGCTTTCGTGAGCTACAGCTCACTCACGAAAGCTCATGCTCAAATAAATTGGTTAGTCTCTAAGGTGCCACAAGTACTCCTTTTCTTTTTGTGAATACAGACTAACACGGCTGCTACTCTGTAACCTATTCTTAAAATCCTCAAATAATGGGGACTCCACAATGTCCCTTGGTAACCTGTTATAGTTTGAAAGGGTTCCCCCCCCAACATCCAACCTAAATCTCCCTTGCTGCAGATTAAGCCCATTTCTTCTTATCCTACCTTCATTGAACACTGAGAACAATTGATCACCCTCTTCAGCATGTAGCATATTGAAGACTATTCGGTCCACCCTCAGTCTTCTTTTCTCAAGACTAAACATGCCCAGCTTTTTAACCTTTCCTCATAGATCAATTTTTCTAAACCTTTTATCACTTTTGTTGATCTCCTCTGGAGTCTCTCCAGTTGGTCCACATCTTTCCTGAAGTGTGGCACAGAAAACTGGATGTTGTGTTCCAGCTGAAGTCTCACCGCTATCAAGTAGACTGGAATAATTAATGCCTGTGTTTTAGATGTGACACTCCTGTTAATATGCCCCAGAGCAATATTTGCCTTTTTTGCAGCTGTATCACATTGTTGGCTCATGTTCAGTTGTGATCCACTATAATCCCAAATCCTTTGCTGCCTATCCAGTTTATTCCCCATTTTGTATTTGTGTACTTATTTTTATTGAATTTCATCTTGTTGATTTCAGAAAAATTCTCCAATTTATCAAGGTCATTTTGAATTCTAATCCTGTTCTCCAAAGTGCTTGAAAGCCGCCTTGCCGTGGTGTCATCCGCATATTTTATAAGCATGCTCTTCACTCCATTATCTCAGTCATTAATAAAAAATATTGAGTAGCACCAGATGAAGGAAGACACCCGTGGCACCCCACTAGACACATCCTCCCATTTGACAGCAAACCATTGATAAATATTTTTTGAATATGGTCTTTCAAACAGTTGTGCACCTACTTTATAGTAATTTAATCTAGACCACGTTTGCCTGGTTTGTTTATGAGAATGTCATGTGGGATTATATCAAAAGCTTTACTAAAATCAATACATATCACATCTATATCCACTTAGGCGCTGTTGACTTGAATGTATCTAACTTTAACTTATTCTTTCCTTATTGTGGCTTCTGTTCCTTCCCTCTTATTGTTAATATTGATTGTATTAAGCATCGATTTACAATTAACCTTTTTACTGAAGACTGAAGCAAAACAGGCATTAAATACGTCAGCCTTTTTGTGTCATCTGTTAGTTCTCCTTTTCTACTAAGGAGAGGACCTACACTTTCCTTCGTCTTTCTCTTGCTTCTAAAATACTTATCGAACCTCTTCTTATCAGCTTTTATGTCCCTTGCTAGGTGTAACTCATTTTGTGTCTTAGCCTTTTTGATTTTATCCGTACATGCTTGTGCTATTCTTTCTTATGCCTCCTTAGCAATTTGCCCATGTTTCCTCTTTTAGTAGGGTTTCTTTTTGATTTTCAGGATTTGCCATTCTGAATCAGATCATTGTCTTATGTCCTATCTCTGCAAATTGCCAAATATCTGATGCCTTAAAGGAAGGCAATATCTTCCATAATTTACCTAGAAAATTGTGTAAAGCTGCATCAAAGTCAGTGGAAAACAAATTCCAAAGTCAGTGGGTCCTCATGGGGGGGCAAAAAAACAACCCAAACCACAACCCTGTCCGTTGTTCACTCTCTTATCGAATGAATTGGCTCCAAGTTGAATATCTGTGCTGATTGTTACTGCAGCAATATCACATGAGGAAAGAGGTGATCTCTCAAGTAAGCAGGCCCTTTAGGGCTTATAGGACAAAGTCAGCCCTCTAAACTCCACCCTTAAACCAACGGGCAGTTGATCCAGATCCCACTGTTATCTGCCCAGAGTGAGATATTCCACTTAACACGTGGGCAGCCAGTCTCTACAAAAGATTCAGTTTCCAAATGAATTTAGGGTGTTCCCCCAATTAGAGCACTTCACAATAATCTGATCTTGATATAACAGAGGCATGGACCTTAATAGCAAGGTCCACATGTGAGAGAATAAGTTATAGCCTCTTGGAATAACAAAAAGCTTAAATTGAAAATGTGTGTAATGGTGGGCCCACATCCTTAATAATATAAGCTTTGTCATATCCTCTGGTTACTCTTTCTAGCTTCCTTTCATTGTCGCATTTCTCTAGATTGGAATTAACTTCAATTTATTGTCATCCTCATTCCCCAGTTTCGACTATACATTCCAGGTAAGCCTGCATTGCACAGTTAAAAGGGCTTTCACACAGGTTTTAGCCTTTGTGCTCCGCTTTAACTTAGGCTAGAACACACCAACATTACTGTGAGAACACAGGGAAAATCATTCAAGTGCTGATAGTCTTCCAGTGACCTTCCTGCAATTCCCCCCCACCCCTCTGAAGGACAGACAGGATCTCCTGCAATTGACACATTTGAGTAGGCTAGAAACCTGGGGTGTCTCTTCGGTATGAAGATCCATGGGATATGCCCACAGACACACATGGGTGAGTGCAGAAATGGAGAGGACACAGTAATATGGGTATGGCTTCATAGTGGGGATGCTCGCACCCTGACTAAACTAACCTGGGTGCTCTTCTGCCAATCCCCAGGTTAACTGTGCAGTATAGAGAGGGCCTGAGATACGCACTCAGGCATGTCCTCTCAGTTTGATAAAATGGAAATATACAGCCACATGTCATCAGACTAGAGAAATAATTCAATCTATAAATCATCATCACTAAGACTTCCGATGGCCTCTTGTACACATTGATTGGGAGGGTGAATCTCACAGGAGAATGCCCCAAATAAGATGTAACTCACAGAAAATTCTGTAGATTTGTGATCCTCTCTCCCTCTTTTATATGAGGAATTAAATAGTTCATAATGTTGAATTTTTTATCACTGTGAGTTAACCCCTCACTGAGATGAATGGGTCAGTTCGTACCTCTAAGTTGTTTTTCTGCAGACTCGCATAGAGATCTCTGCATCAGGTACACTCAGTGCACAGTATTTGAGGTTCTCTTTGTAATGATAACAGCTAGAGCCCTTTTTTTTAAGTGAAAGCTGAGATTTTGGAGGTGCCTGGTGTTTTACTGTCACATGATGACCCCATCCAAGTTCTACGAGTGATTGCTCATGAGTAGTCCACAGTAGGTGTGTGTGCTCGCCACGTGCACCGGTGCCGGAAGTTTTTCTCCCTAGCAGTACCCATAGGGGAGTGCCCCTAGCAACCCCTGGAGTGGCACCTCTATGGCACGGTATAAGGGGTGATGCGCACTCCCCCCACCCTCAGTTCCTTCTTTCTGCCAGTGAAGGTGCTTCGGAACTGCTCTGCTCCAGCTTGTCTGCAGCTTTCCTCTAGAACTCTTGTTCATTCATCGTAGTAGTACCTGTAGTTGAAGTAGTTAGATTAGTTTAGTTTAGTGCGCCCGTGTCGGGGCATACCCCATGCCCTGGGCTTTAAGTCGTCCGACACTTGTAGACGGCCAATGCCAGTGAGTGATCTGCATGCGGACTGTCTACGCTGTATGGGGGAAACCCATCTCAGTGATCGCTACAAGATTTGCAGGTCTTTGAAGCCTCAGACCAAGAGAGAAAAGGACATTCGGCTCTGGGCTATCCTGATGGGGTTGGCCTTGACCCCAACTATGGTGCATTGCTCCGAGTCGGCACCATGTACCGCAGTGTCGGTGCGTGGGGACCCCTCGGTGCCATCTACCAGTCGGCACTACACCCCGTCTGCAGGGTACGCCAAGAAGGCTGCGGCACCAGAGTAAGACTGGGGGAGAGGCTAGACCCATGTTGGGCAGTCCTGAATCCCCATCGGCCTCCAAGCCTCCGACTCGGGTCAAGCCACCGCTGGGATCTCTGTAGTCGCCCCCTGCTCGGTACTGTTCGCGGTCGAGGGAATGTTCCCGATGCCATTCGCTGCTCAGCGACCGCCCCGTGCGTAGTCCCTGCCGGTCACCGTCGACCTCTGCCAGGTTGTCTGGCTGGGTTCCGACTAACAGGGGCTCCAAGCACCGCTTTGCCTTGGGGAGCGGACCCCATCGAGACTGAGACAGATGGCACCGAAGGTCCTCATCTCCGAGGGGCTACCGTAGCCAGTCGCAATACGAACGTTGATGCTGTTCCCGTCGTCTCGCTCCAGGACCCCACCACGACACTGCTCCCACAGTCCTGGGTGTCAATCGCTGGCACCTCGCTGTCGCGGATCTGCCCACGGGAGCCAATTGCAGTACTGTTCCTCCATGTCGGGATCACGGTCTCGTGGTCAGCACCGTTCCCACTGCCGCCGCTCCTCCCAGTCCAGGGACAGCAACTGGTCGTACGCCAGCCTGGCCTCCCTTCGTAGCCATCGATCGATGGGACAGGTCAGTCAGGCTGAATAGCCTGCTCCACCAGTGCCACAGTAGGTGCAGTGGCACCGGGCTCCTTGGCTGGCACCATGGTACCAATGGGCCCCGTAGCCCCCGGCGCAGCCCCCAGTGGGGTCTTGCTTGGTGGCCAGAGCCTCGGAACATCCATCGGCCTCTTTCCCAGCCTCCTAGGAAGGAGTTAGTGGGATGTTCGGTTCTATGCCCAGAGGGCAACCAAGTGGTGGGACCCCCAGTACCAGTGGGTATGCAGAGTACTGCGCCTGCCTCCTCACCCTCCCCTGATGAGATGGTTACGGCCCCCTCCTCCCTCTGTCCCACAGGAGTACTCTAAAGCCCACCAGGAACTATTGAAAAGGGTGGCATCAAGCCTCAATCTTCAGGCTGAGGAGGTGGAGGAACCCTTGGACTCCCTCTTCAACGTCCTATCTGCCTCGGTACCGGGCAGGTGGCTCTCCCACTCCACAATGGGGTGGCAATAATTTCAAACACCTTGTAGCAAACCCCGGGTTCCTTGCCCCCCGTCTCTAAGAGAGCTGAACGGAAGTACTTTGTTCCCGCCAAGGGACATGAATACCTGTACACCCACCCTGCCCCCAACTCTCTGGTGGTTGACTCGGTCAACCACAGGGAGCAGCAGGGCCAACCGGTCCCTACTCCAAAAAATAAAGACTCAAGGAGGCTGGACTTATTTGTGAGAAACGTTTATTCGTCCTCAAGCTTCCAGTTAAGGGTGGTGAACCATCAGGCTCTCCTGGGTCAATGAGTTCAATTTGTGGGGCTCTCTACACAAATTCGAGGACTCCCTCCAGGAGCATGACAGGAAAGAGTTCAAAGCTCTGGTGGAGGAGGGTACAGCTGCTGCCAGGGCAACCTTGTAGGCAGCGTCGGATGCAACGGATACAGCTGCATGGCCTCTGGGGTGTCCATGAGGAGGCCGTCATGGCTCCTGATGTCTGGGCTGTCCAGTGAGGTGCAGAACTCCTTGCAGGACCTCCCATTTGATGGCAAGGCCCTGTTTGCAGAACAGACAGACGTGAAGCTGCATGGCCTGAAAGACTCCCGCACTACGCTTAAGACACTTGGCCTTTATGTTCCGGCTCCAGCTAGACCTAAGTTTAAGCTGTAGCAGGCTCCCACCCAGGCTACCCACTCTATATACGAGCCTCCTTATATAAAGTCGTGGGACTATAAGAACCACCCACAGAGGCAGTCCTGGTCTGCCCTCCAGCCTGGGTCCTCCACATGTAAACAGGCGAGGAAATGTCAGGGGGCGACCTACCAGTTCATGCCAGGGATCCACCCACAATAAAGCTTCCCTTCTCCAGCTGGTTGTGTGCTTTTCTCCCGAAGTGGTCGTGGCTGACCTCGGACCGATGGGTCCTCAAACCATCTCCCGGGGCGACACCCTCCAATTTTCCTCTACTCCACCCAACCACCCTCTGCCCCTGTCCCTCCTGGGGGACCCCTCTCACGAGGCCCTGCTCGAGCAGGAGGTGGGGTGGCTCCTTGGCTCAGGAGCGGTGGAAGTGGTGCCAGCAGAGTTCAAATACAAGAGGTACGCTCCTCCTGTCCATGTGCGCCACCCTGGGCCTGTTGGTGAATGACACCAAGTCCCCGTTAGTCCCAGTGCAGTGCATAGAGTTTATCAGGGCAGTCCTGGACATGATGTCAGCTGGGGCCTCCCTCCCACCGGACAGATTCGAGACCCTAAAAGGGCTCATCGACACAGTCACAAAGTTTCCGTGACAACAGCCAGAGCGTGTCTCCAGCTCCTGGGTCACATGTTGGCATGTACATATGTGCTTCGCCATGCCAAACTCTGGATGAGGCCCCTCCAGCTCTGGTTGGCCTTGGTGTTCTCCCAGGCCAGAGACAGGATGGACAAGGTCCTCACTGTGCCCAAGCCGGTGATTGCCTGCAATGGTGGTCCTCCCCAGGGAACATGCTCCGCGGGGTCCTGTTCAGGGGCAGGCCTCCATTGGTGGAGCTGGTATCCAACGCTTCAGACCTGGGCTGGGGAGCCCATTTGGGGGATATTCAGACCCAAGGTCTGTGGTCTGCGCGGGACCTTGCCCTGCATATAAATGTAAAGGAACGCAGGGTGGTTTGGCTGGCGCGCGTGGCCCTCCGCTCGTACCTGGCAGAATGGTCAGGATTCTTATGGACAACACATCCTTGATGTTTTACATCAACAGGCAAGGCAGGGCCCACTGCTCTGCCAGGAAGCGCTCAGGCTGTGCGGCTTCTATATAGCCCATGACATTTGCCTACAGGCCTACCACCTACCAGCTGCCCATAACTCACGGGCGGATCACCTGAGCTGAGACTTCTCCTCTCAGCACGAGTGGTCTCTACACCAGAGGTGGTGCACAGACTTTTCCAAGAGTGGGGAACTCCCCAGGTGGATCTGTTTGTAACTCAGCAGAACCGCCGGTGTCCCCTGTTCTGCTCCAGGTAGGGGCTGTGAATGGGTGCTATCTCCGATGCTTTCCTCCTATCCTGGTTAGGCCGTCTTCCTTATGCCTTCCCCCCCGATCCCACTGATTGGCAAGGTCCTGGAAAAGATAAAGACGAACAAGGCCCGTGTCCTCCTGATTGCCCCGGTGTGGCCCAGGCAACATTGGTACGGGACCCTCACAAGCCTGGCGGTCGCCTCGCCATGGCCGTTGCCATCCCACCTGGACCTGCTCTCCCAGGACCAAGGTCACCTCCTCCACCCCAGCCTAGCAGCAGTCCACCTTACGGCGTGGCTGCTCAATGATTAGGCTAAGAGGAAAGGACGTGCTCAGAAGGGGTTCAGTGCGTCCTCTTGGAAAGCAGACGATCCTCCATGCGTCAGCCTCCTTGGCAAAGTGGTCTCGGTTTTCCTGGTGGGCAGCTGAGTGGGACATTTCTCCCATGGCTGCCTTGATTCAGCTGATTTTAGACTACCACCTTCATCTTAGAGCTCAAGGCCTAGCACCCTCATCCGTTAAGGTGCACTTGGTGGCCATATCAGCCTTCCACCCGCTGGTGCAGGGGCACACTGTATTCTCCCATGCTATGACTGGCCGATTCCTTAAGGAGTTGGATGGTCTCTTCCCATATGTTAGACCCCTAGTCCCGCAGTGGGACCTGAACTTGGTGCTGGCCTGGTTGACAGGTCCCCACTATCAGCCGTTAGCTACATGCTCGTGGTCGCACCTCTTATGGAAGGTAGCCTTTCTGGTGGCGATCACATCAGCTAGACGGGTCTCGGAATTCAGGGCCCTGACCTCCGAGCCCCCATACATGGTGTTCCATAAGGATAAGGTCCAGCTATGCCCACATCCTTCATTCCTCCCAAATTTGGTCTCCTCCTACCACATGGGTCAGGACATTTTCTTGCCAGTCCTCTGCCCCAAGCCCCGTGTGTCCAGTGAGGAGCGCCACCTCCACACACTGAATGTGAGATGGGCTCTGGTCTTTTACCTGGAATGGACTGTCATTCAGAAAGTCTTCACAGCTGTTCATCGCCTTGGCCGAACACAAGAGGGGTCGGCCGATCTCCACTCCGGGGCTCTCCAACTGGATCACCTCGTGCATCCGTACCTGTTACGACTTGGCGGGAATTCTCCCACCGTCTATTGTGAGGGCACACTCGACTAGGGCGCAGGCCTCATCAGCTGCCTTTTTAGCCCATGTCCCCATTCAGGACATTTGTAGGGCTGCCACATAGTCTTCAGTTCACATGTTCACCTCACATTATGCGATCATCTCCAAGACCAGGGAGGACGCCGGGTTCAGCAGGGCTGTGCTCATCCCGAGAGTTTGTGAACTTCACCTCTGTCGGAGTTGTCCGGCAAGAAGGAACTGAGGGTGGGGGGAGTGTGCAGCGCCCCTTATACTGCGCCATAGAGTCGCCACTCCAGGGGTCACTAGGAGCACTCCCCTACAGGTACTGCTATGGGAAAAACTTACAGCACCAGTGCACATGGCGAGCACGCACACCTACTGTGGAATAAACATGAGCAACACCTCTCGAAGAACACCAGTTATGGAAAAGGTAACTGTCCTTTCTAGTTATTATAATGGAGAACCTGGATTTTAAAGTTATAATTCTAGATTACAAAGATTTGAAAAGGGTGAAGAATCTAGTCAATCAGCAAAGGGCAAGTCAGGTCTGGTCTCATTAAAGTATGTAAATTAATGTTCTGGGAGAGGAGTCCCTGTCTTGTCATGAGACAGCTCAACTGGGAAGCATTGAAAGTAGCCCCCTTCTCCCCCCCCACCCGCCCCCCACACACAGGTAGGAAGCTGCACTAGGAAGAATTTAAGAATAGCCCTCTGGCCTCCCAAACATGGATTCTGCATCAAATTTCCTTGCTGAAGAATTGCAAAATACATGGGATACTGGTTATAACAATATCTTGTAAATACATTATTTGGGCTTTGTAACAAAGTAGATTCCATACCCCCCAACCCTGGAATAACTCTCAATAACTTCCTTCATGGTCACCTTTATGTATATGCCAATCTGTCTGTCTCTCTCTGGTGTAACCTACCTTTCCCATGTGGATCATAGTTAGTGATTACCTAATTTTACTAATATGTATTATCCTACTCTGTTTCCGAGTCAAGATTTCCCATATATTGATCCCCTCTTGACAAGCTAAATGTTCCAACTGTCCCATTTGTGGTTATAGGCTTCTAGAATTAACATAAAGACAATTGTACTTTTTACTCCTAGCATTACAGCCATTGCTAATGGCTTGATTTAACCAAAACCTTGCTTTTGTTTGGATTGATGCCTGTACCTCTTTATCCTCTATTGTCTTTTTCCACTGAAAGCTCAGTACATAATTCCTAAAATGATATTTTAAGGGTCCTTCTGGAATATATAACAACCTACGCTGTGGTATTTGTGGTATATCCCTGAGTGTTTTCTAACACCTGTTAGCTTTCCCTCAGTTCCTTCCTGTCATGCTCTACCTCTGCCCCGTCAAAAACAGTTTATTTTCCATTTTCAGTTTCATTCCCCTGTGGTTAAGATGGAGCTTATCTCCTCAATATGGTTTTCTCTTCTCCAAAAGGTTCCTAGGGACTAATGAATTCTAATCCATCCTCTCCATACCATTTTCTCACCCTTGAAATGATTTTTTAGAAAGAAGCTGTAGTAGGGGAAAATACCAACATGCATGGTGACTGTATGCGAAGATGTAAAAATTTGGGTACCTTCATTAGTGGGACTTCCTGCTTAATTATGGGTTGGATATTACTGCTGATAGACAAGATAATCCCACTATATTGAACTAACATCCTCCTTGAATGTGATTATTTTCATTTTAGCAAGAGTAAATCCATGTGGATAGATATGAATGATAAATATTTTATCACCTCTATACCTCTGATGAATAGACCTTTAACCGGACAATTGAGTCTCTTCAGAAGAGCATACAAATAGAAGAGGTTTGGTGGCTGTAAAGAGAGCTTTGAAAAAGTACAAAAAAGAGGAGTAGCGTTTTATCTCATCAACTTAAATAGTGGTCTTAAGTGTTTACACCATTCCAGTTGCTTGGTGGAAGTGATGTCACTTTAATGATCTAACCTAAGAGGAGAGATTTCCATATATGACATATTAGCATGAAATACTTGTATGTTTGACCTTGGTGCTCTCTACTCACCAGCCAGCAAGGTGTTCTATATAAAAGTTGCATAAATATGCTGGTGGAGAAAGCAAAACTTTTAAGCTGCCTGCAGACTCCAGAATTAGTGATTGACACATCAAATGTGTGGTGGTAATATCCATATTTAAAGGGGAAAATGGAACTCCTACTTTTACAGAGTTCAGACACTGATTATTGTAGTTCTTGTAAATAAAGAATTTCCTTCTTCAGAATTTCTTTCAAGCCAGACGCTGTGATTGATATGCATTAGGAAGACAAGGGTTGGGGAAACACATGTACTGACATCAGGAGCAAACACAGTATCAGCACTGCACTTATGGGGCTATGGGAGATATAGGTAGCATGAAGATTGCATTGTCTGCAGAGCTCTGAAAACTATCAAGGTGTAATCTCAACATGCTTCTGTAATGGTAAAACAAAACAAAACAAAACAACAAAAAACCACTTGTGACAACCAATCTGTTGAACTATTAGGCACAGCTCCATGTGTATGTTGGAAAATTAGGCATTTTCTATAGAAAGTAATCCAGCAGTTTTTTTCAGCAGCTAGTAAATAATGAAGGAGGCACTTCTATTAATACTTTTTAAAGAAAGTATTTTAATCAACATTCTACCTTGGAAAGCTGTGGAAGTAGATTGTTAGTCAGTTTTACCTGTCTCGCTTATCTTGATTTCACCGACAATCGTTTTTTAGATGATTGGGTGTTAAAATATGTGATAATGACCTGTGTGTCTATGATGTTAATATTCTGAGAAAAACAACCAACAGAAGAAACCATATGATGGAATCTAAACAAGTCGATAATTTCCATTTATGTATTCCTAGAATAATGTCTTTAGCTTTCTAGACACTTACTATACACTGTCTTTATTTAATTTTTAAGATGCCAAAATATTCAAATAAATGCCCAGCCCTCTGGTCCAACAAGTGCCAAAACATGTTATTTTAATACCCAAATCTAACTAAACCCACAAAAATGCTGCTGTTTTGCTTTTAATATTAGTTATTGCGGCCCCAATTTGTCAAAGCACTGAAGCATAGGTTTAGCTTGAACTCAATGGGACTTAAGTTTGTGGAGGTTTTAGGTGATTTGCTGAAATGAGGCCATACACTGGAAAGTGTTTGGTCTTTTTGTTTTCTTAGGAAAACTGAAGTTATTGGGAAAAACTCTTTAATTCTAAAGTAAATAAATAAATTTAATCTTACTTTGTTTTAAGATCCAGGAATATAATATTTTTGTCACAAATTTTAAGTCTTTGTTCCTCATTTGAACATTGTCAGTCTGAAAATATAGTGGCTTTCTGAACATGTGGAAAATAAGTCTTAATAGAGAGTGAATCTAAAGTTGTTTAACTGAATTTAGGGACTTGGGGGCGGGGGAGTGGTTTCAGTCAAAAGAGGTAGCTTGTTTATTCTGTCTCTCCTCCTTGTAACAACTGTGTATGTATTTGAAAACTGTTATCATGTCCCCTCTAACTTCTCTTCTCCAGACTAAATGAACCAATTTTTCATGTTTTCTAGACCTTTAATCATTTTTGTTGCTCTTAGGAAGAGAAACTTTTGTTCTTCATCTAGTAGTGTCCCTGTGGGTGGTGCCACATCAGGATGTGCATGTGCATGTGCGCTCTTGATTTGAGATTTTCATCAGCAGTGTCCACGGTTCCATCTGCACCCTAGAATCTTCCTGCCCCGATACGAGGGTATTTAGGGAGAGGCAGTCCCACCAGCATTTCAGTTCCTTCTCTACAACCTGCAGCTTGAGGCAGAGTGCTGTTACATCCATTAGCTAGACACATGGTTATACTGTACCTTTTGCTTATTTTTTCCTGTATTTTTATAGTATTTCATTTATCATGTTTGTGATGTTCTCCTCTGGTGTTATCTGGACCGGTGATCTGCTAGGCCTCTCCAATCCTTGACTCTGGGAGCCAGCCTTACCCTGCTCTGCTGTGAGAACCCCCGCTCCTGGGCTTTTCATGCACAGCCTCTAGCATATAAGCTGCTCCCAGCTACTTGCAAGTGAATGACACTAGCCAATATCTCCGGTCCCAGAAACAACCCTAGGAACCTCCATCTTGCAGTGTCGAGTTATGCCCACTGGTCTCTGCAAGCTTATATGAGTTTGTCAGTTTAACAAAGAAATTGATATGTACCAGGCTTGTTCTCCCAAGGGGAGTCTCTGACACACTGCAAACCAAATGCACTACTTCAGGTAGAATAAACAAACAGATTTATTAACTATAAAGGTAGATTTAAGTGATTATAAGTCAGAGCACAACAAGTCAGATTTGGTCAAATGAAATAAAAGCAAACTGCATTCTAAGATGATCTTAACACTTTCAATGGCCTTACAAACTTAGATGCTTCTCACCACAGGCTGGCTCTTCAGCCAGACTCTCCCCTTTGATCAATGGGTCAGTTTCTTAGTGGTAGTGTTGTCTATAGATATAGGCAGAAGAGAGCGAGTATAGCAAAATGTCTTTCCTTTTTATCATGTTCTTTCTTTCCTCTTGGCTTTGCCTCTCTCCTCCCCCCCCCGCCCCTTCAGAGTCAGGTGAGCATTACCTCATTGTAGGCCCAAACTGCCCTAAGGAAGGGGGTGACTCCCTTGAGGATCTAACAGATTCTTTTGTTACTGCCTAAGGCAGTGTCCATTGTTCCTGTGAGGCTGGGCTGGGTTTGTCCCATCCGTGCCCTGATGGTGTAAACTGCCTCTCTGTTCTTGGAGAGTTTTTGCATGGGCTTGCTTTAAGCCATGAGGATACATTTTCAGCCTCATAACTATATACATGGAATTATAACCTTACTATAACATTACTGTAACAATCACTATAACAACCATTCTCAGTGCATTATGAGCCTTCCGAAGACACCCAATATGACGTACTTTGCATTGGATACCACACAATCATTTTATAAAGATGATGTCCGGGTTCCTTCCCCACTCTGAACTCTAGGGTACAGATGTGGGGACCCTCATGAAAGACCCCCCTAAGCTTATTCTTACCAGCCTAGGTTAAAAACTTTCCCAAGGTACAAACTTTGCCTTGTCCTGGGAGTTGGACTGAGACTCCAGCCAGGTAGGGACTAAAAGGTCTGCCAAAGCAGAGATGGTCCCAGGCAGCGAGTCCTCAGAGGAGGAAAAAAAGCCTTTGTTTTGTGTGGACTCTTGGTTGGGCTTGAAAATTATATTTTGAATGTTTGTTAATTTAATAAAGCAGAACCCGAGAAGAGATGGGAATGGACAAAGGTGGTTAAGTTTATTGAACAATACAAGAGGCAGGGTGTCTGTATCGTGGTCTTAGGCCATGAAGAGGTGCAGAGGAGATGGCCAGCACACCATTCAACCCACTGAATAAGCAGGTTCTTTATTCAGAGAGCCACTTAGAGTTAATTGAGAAGATGAGATTGCTGAAGTACACAGAGAAACTTTGAACTTTAGTTCATATAGTTTACAAATATTATTGAAATAATAGAAAATACATTGACATAAGAATAAGTACAGTGAAGTGGTTTCCCGTATTGTGCATACTTACAACTTTATGGAAACCATTAGAAACAAAGATAGAAGATAAATTAAGTGGAGATGACTTCAAGAGGAAAGTGCTGGGCCAGTTGTCCTACCTGTTTGCCCCATGTCATTGTGCTCATGTCCCAACAACAGGTTGGATAACCACAACTCTATACACCTTTTCCTATTCCACCCAAACATGTCTGGGACCATATTTGAAAACTTTCAGCCCCTAGTGTCATATTCTGTCTAAC
Organism: Natator depressus; assembly: GCF_965152275.1. NCBI lineage: Eukaryota > Metazoa > Chordata > Testudines > Cheloniidae > Natator > Natator depressus. The sequence goes on along the minus strand of NC_134237.1, from coordinate 67,810,667 downwards.
CATAGTTAAAATGCTGACCAATAACACTCACTTGTGTCAATTAATGTTCCAATAGTTTTGATACATCAATGTGGTAGCTCCCTGGTTACCTTAATGCAAAAGTACCCTAAGATGCTACCTTGTTTGTTTGTTTGTTTGTTTACCTATTTATCACACTATGCATTGCTAAACTATTATAAGATGTATATTGTTAAATTTTACAACTTTAGATCAAGCACGTATTATTTCAGTCAAGAATATAATACTTACACCAGTTTATGCCTATTGCTAGCTGCTGCTGGGCCTCACCCTAAACCACAGTTAAAACCTACAGCTAAGCCTATTTTTAATATATAGGTGGTTCTACTTGCTGTTACAGCTTCAGTAACTTTCCTTATTATTTTATATGCATGCTTATCAAATAGATTATATTTTACCCAAAACTATACCTCCTTCAAGATCAGGTCACAGGTTGATGATCAACAAGGCCACATTGAAATTCATTAAAGAACTGATTCTGTAGTCATGGCTCAGTTATTAATTTCCATGTCTGCTTTGCCTTAGTCATGACTGCAAGGACAGAACTGCAACCTTATCTTTGTCATAGCCTGAGCTGTAGCTTAATAATTGGATTTATTATTAATTATTATTTGAGGGGAGGAAAAGTTATTTGGTGGTGTTCCTTTTTGGATTGTTTTGGTACGGTCATCTAAAATGTTTCAACTTTTTGCTTTGTTTTTGTTAATCATCATAGTCATGTATTAGTGCGAGACTTTACAGAAGTATAGCTGATTGGATAACTTTACAAGGTGGCCATTATGTGTAATTATTTAGACTATTAGTAGGAAACTAGTAGCAATGTATGGGTACTAAATGGTAAAATATTCATCACAATAACTAGATATAAAATATCAATGTGTACTAAGGGCTGAAATAATCTTGTTGTTACAAAAGTTGGTACAATTTCCTATATCTGTAAGCCTCTAAATGGTATATTACATCTAATAATTTGAGCAATGTCATTTCAGATAATATAAGCAATTGTAACCTGATGCACAAGCTTTATGGTGCACCATAAAATGGGAAAGTAATTTGATATTTTCAGGTTGGTTTAAGCCTGTAGAGTTAGCAAAATGTTCATTCTTTCTGTTGATGTTTAATTAGGCCATGCACAGTAAACAAGTCTATAATAGACTTGCCTTGAACTTTAAAAATAGAATTAAACCTAAAGTTGTTTTGTAATATGTACATCAATGTAAAGGAAAACTTTAATAGCATCACTGCACTAACCCGTTTTTAGAAATATTTTCTCTTTTGGATTTGTCCCAAAAAAAAAAGGGGGGGGGGTGTTTTCTTAAATTGGATTCTCATTTTTATGAAAGCCTGCTTTGATTTAATTAATCTCAAATGCATATATTAGTTTTCATTCCAGTGCTCTTGCTTCTTCTTCTTCTTCAGTAGCATTATGAAAGAAAAGAATATGATAGCTTTCTGTAATTAGTCTTTTAAAATGTCCTTTCAATGGTCATATAATTTAAATAGAGTTGGTTGAGAAATGGTTTTCATGTCCCAAAAAATTAAGATTTCAAAAAATTTCCCTTTCCACAGTGGGCTGAACCCAAGATTGTTCAAAGTTTTTCATGAAAAGAATCATAGAACTGGAAGGGATCTTGAGAGGTTATCTAGTCCAGTCCCCTGCACTCATGGCAGGACTAAGTAAGACCATTCCTGACAGGTGTTTGTCTAACCTGCTCTTAAAAATCTCCAATGATGGAGATTCTACAACCTCCCTAGGCAATTTATTCCAGTGCTTAACTACCCTGACAGTTAGGAAGTTTTTCTTAATGTCCAGCCTAAACCTCCCTTTCTGCAATTTAAGCCCATTGCTTCTAGTCCTATCCTCAGACGTTAAGACAAACAATTTTTCTTCCTCTTCCATTTACATACTTGAAAACTGTTATCATGGCCCCTCTCAGTCTTTTCTTTTCCGTACTAAACAAACCCAATTTTTTCAATCTTCCCTCATAGGTCGTTTTTGTTGCTCTTCTGTGGACTCTCTCCAATTTGTTCACATCCTTCCTGAAGTGTGGTGCCCAGAACTGGACACACTACTCCACTTGACGCCTAATCAGAGTGGAGTACAGCAGAAGAATTACTTCTCGTGTCTTGCTTACAACACTTCTGCTAGTACATCCCAGAATGATGTTCGCTTGTTTGCAACAGCATTACACTGTTGACTCATATTTAGCTTGTGGTCCACTATCACCCCCAGATCCCTTTCTGCAGTACTCCTTTCTAGGTAGTCATTTCCCATTTTGTATGTGTGCAACTGATGTTCCTTCCTAATTGGAGTATGACCCTGAACCACTGATAACTACTCTCTGGGAAAGGTTTTCCAACCAGTTTTGAACCCACCTTATAGTAGCTCCATCTACGTTGCATTTTCCTAATTTGTTTATGATAAGGTCCTGCAAGACCGTATCAAAAGCTTTACTAAACTCAAGATACACCACGTCTACCACTCTTCCCCATCAACAAAGCTTGTTACCCTGTCAAAGGAAGCTATCAGGTTGGTTTGACACAATTTGTTTTTGACAAATCCATGCTGACTGTTACCTAGCATCTTATTATCTTCTAGATGTTTGCAAATTGATTGCTTAATTATTTGCTCCATTATCTTTCCGAGTACAGAAGTTAAGTTGACTGGTCTGAAATTCCCTGGGTTGTCCTTATTCCCTTTTTATAGATGGGCTCTGTATTTGCCCTTTTCCAGTCTTCTGGAATTTTTCCCGTCTTCCATGACTTCTCAAAGATAATCGTTAATGTCTCAGATATCTCATCAGTCAGCTCCTTGAGTATTGTAGGATGCATTTCATCAGGCTCTGGGACTTGAAGACAGCTAATTTATCCAAGTAATTTTGAACTTGTTCTTTCCCTATTTTAGCCTCTTCTGATCTTACCTCATTTTCACTGGCATTCACTATGTTAAACATCTAATCATGACCAATCTTCTTGGTGAAAACTGAACCAAAGAAGTCATTAAGCACCTCTGCCATTTCTGCATTTTCTGTTGTTATTTTCTACGCCTCATTGGGTAACGGACCTACCTTGTCCTTGGTCGTCGTCTTGCTTCTAATGTATTTGTAGAATGTTTTCTTGTTACCCTTTGTCTCTGGCTAGTTTGAGCTCATTTTATGCCTTGGCCTTTCTAATTTTGTCCCTACATACTTGTGTTATTTGTTTATATTTATCCTTTGTAATTTGACCTAGTTTACACTTTTTGTAGGACTTTTTTTTTATTTTTAGATCATTGAAGATCTCCTGGTTAAAATACAGACCTAGAATACTGAATGACCTAGTGGGCAGAACATGCATTTATAATGTGGGATACCCAGCCTCAAGTCCCTGTTCTCAAGCAGGAACAGCAATGACTTGAATCTGTGTCCCCTACATTCCAGGTAGTGTCCTGACTACAATGCTGTTGGCTATTCTGTGATGTCTTGATTTCTCTCAGTTCCATTCTGGACCCGAGAAACCTTTCCAACTAAGTTTTGTTAAAACTTGTACATTCCCATGAAAACTTTCAGTTTTGACAAATCCTAGAAAAAAAAATGTTGTTGAAAAATTCCTTTCCAGGTCTGAGTTTAAATTATCTTCAGTTACATGGGGATTTTAACCTGTAAGACTATACTTTTGAATTGTTTGCTTCCGAACATGTCTCCCATCTCTTTGTTCACTCTTACCTTTGAGCCTTCTGTCATGTCATTGATGGGTTAGGAAAAATTTTCTATTCCTTTTGTGAAGCATCTACAGATGCTTTACAGTGGCTCTCCAGACTGTTTGTAGTTGAGGGCAGAACTAGATTTGTTAGGGAAGGATAGGTCCAGCTACAAAAACGCACCCAGTTTTGTTTTTGTCACTCAGCTGCAGGCAAGCTTTCTCTGGTGCTCCCAGAAACTGACACCAAAACATGGTGGATTGATTTAAATCAAGGTGATTTAAAGGAGTGATTTAAATCACCTAGTAGAAAGCCGCAATCTAAAATATATTTTTAATACTTTTCCATTTGTACTTCAGTTATTTTCTAATGAAAGATACATTTTCACTGGTTGATATAACTGTTAAAACATGTTGATTTACAACCAAATAGAGCCTTCACACTAGATTTGGTACATCTTTTTGCTACCTAGGTGGGTACACTGTAACAATATATATTTATTGAAGCAATTCTATAGCTTAATATTTTCAGATTTTTATTAATTGTACAATTTTACTGTGTTATAAATATATTGCTTATTTTCTATATAATTAACTTTTTGTTCATAAATTATGTCAAGCTGCATTAGGATGGTAACTAGAATTTAATTAAACACAAAAAAGCATACAAAATTAATTTTTATTAACCAGCTTAAATATTTTGGATACTTAGACATCTCTTATCAAAACATGTTTCACATTTACGACTAAATCATTTATTAAAGAGAGGGATTAACTGTAATCAGTGATTTAAACTGATTATTTCAGTCTGGGAAAATTTTCAGATATACCTAAATGAAAGTGACTGGAGCTTCAGTTCCTAGTCTCACCTAAGTCTTTTGAAAATAAGACAGTCTCCTAAATTGCTTAGGCTGACCTATTGTGCCATACTTATAAAGCTTGACCTCACAGATTGATGTTTTTCCCCTGGGTCTTTCCTTTTATAGAAAATCAGGTTTTAACTCAGTATTTGCTAGTGCCGTGGATTTAAAGAGTATCATTCTTTTAAAAAAGTGTCAAGATTATAATAAATTTAGACCTTAACATATTCTGTATTAAATTCATTTTAAACATTTATTTTTAAAAGAAAAATATAATTTAAATAAACAGTCTGATTTTTTTACCCTTTTTCTACAAAAAAAATCATCAATTTTTAAGCCATCCTGTGCAAAACAGAAAAGGGAGATTTTTTTTTATTTCTACTATAAGGCTTACTGCATTCTAAGCTTTCACTTCACTGTTATTTAGCCATGGGGGCTCTGCAGAAATGTTTCTGCAGATCTTTCAAAACACTTCTAAAAACATTCAAGCCCAACTCTTTCAGTTTTACCTTTTATTTGTATTGTACTGTGCCCTATCTGCTGTGCCGCTAAGCTTGATCCTGCAAGGTGCTGAGCATTCTGGCCCTGATTCAGCAAGCACTTAAGCACATGCTTGACTTTAACCATAGGGGTAGTCCCATTGACTTCAGTTGGACTATTCACATGCTTAAAGTTAAGCACACAGTTAAGTGCTTTGCTGGACTGTGGTCAGAGTGCTCAGCATCTTGAAGGATCAAGGATTTAGACTGGAAACTCAGTCCATGGGCCTGTTCTTTATTTATCAGATGTGTCAGCTGGATTGCACAGTACCATTATAACTGATAGTACAGTCTAAATAGTATCATCTTTCAGTGATTCTTGAGAGTAAAATAATAATAAATCATTGCTCCCTTTTGATGGCACTTGTTATGAAAATTAAAAATATGGATATACAAATATACATATTTCTACAAATAATGCTTTATGTGAGATTCATAGATAACATATTTTTTCCATATAAGAAAAAACTAATCTTGCATTGCAATTCCAAAAGATTAGGTTAGTGTATCAATTCTATTTTTCAGGAAGTACTGAGTTTTGATATTCACTTATATGCCAGTATTTTGATTTCATAAATATGGCTTAATACTAGAGTACATTAATTATTAGTCAGTTAAAATAATGCCACTGTTTCTATGGCCCCAGTTAGAATTATGCATCCTAAGTAAACAAATCATACTTCACTCAAGTTGTAAGGTACCTATTACCATTTCTCTTGAATACATACATTTTTCATCATCAAAAAACTGCATCACCTTCATTTTTCTTCCACACTAACTGCCTGCCTTTTAGTGACTAAGAGATTATTTTAAGCTTTTTTTGTGTGTTCAATATTGATGATGCCAGTGCAGAGCTATCACTTTTATAATGTTAAATGGCACATGAAATCTTTTAAGTCCACAACAACCTACACAGAAAGTGCAGAAAATGAAAATTCCTAAACTGTACTATATATTTTAACTACATTCATGTGTCCTACGAAGGTACATTGTATCTCATTCATGCTTTGCATGGTTTTCTAATTCTCATCTGTGCTGTCAGTATTTCCTAGTTGCTTCAATGTTTTGGGCCACCTTGATTTTATTGTGGGGTTGGCCTACATCTGCTGAATTGGCAGTGTGAGATATTTTGGGTATACATGTTATTGGTTCGCTACCTGTACCTTATCTCTTACCTGAGTATAGATGAATGGACGTGATGACTAATTCTCAGAATAACTGACAATGCTGGTATTTCTCAGGTATCAATACTCATAGTAAGTATAGGCTATTTAAATATATTACTTGTTAAGCAAATTCCTCTCTCTGGTAAATTAAAAAGTCTCCTATCACAAACTAAATAATAAAACTGTTCTATGTAGCCTCTCACCCACCCTGATGTTATTCTGGGTTGAGATTCTTTTACAAGTCGTCATCATCATCATCTTCTTTCTTCTTCCACAACTTCCAAGGAGATTCTTGCCTGTTAAAGTGAAATGAATAAGAGTCTGAGCTAAATAAGCTTTTTGAAATAAACAGACTGTTAGTGATTACAGTGTAGTATAGCAACATGTTATAGAATCATAAACTATATATTTGTGTAACTCTGGATATATACTGTATTATGCAGAAGCATCAATTTCTGGCAAAATAAAGGCTAAGTGTAAAGGATAGTACCGTTTTAGGAGTGACATTTATTTTAAAACTTTGACACAATTTGGAAGATGCAATCTATTACTTTCATAAATAGCTTATGTTCGTATTTAAAAGCTTCATAGTTCATTACGACTGACTTGCACTCAGGGAGCATTAAATTTCCACATGTCCTGCAGGAAGAGAGTGTCTTTTTTTCCTCCCCCAGAGGCTTTTTTTCACTTTGCAGGGTAGAAAATCCCCTGAAGGACAAAGTGAAATTTCAGTGCTGCAGAGGTGTATATATAGCCAAGGAATTTCTTAATTACCATACAAATCTTAAGGGGAAAACTTCTTTTCAAAACATCATCTGTATGTTTAGCAATAGCATGTTTGTAATAACAAGAAGAATCTGAATATAGCTAAAGTAAAGGTGTCGATATGTGGTGACACAAAATGCTGTGTGCAACCCACTGAGAGGCACTATGGTAAATTTTCAGGAGTACGAGGGTGACATCTAATTTGCACATAGGCACACATGGTATTTTAATCACTAAGTGCACATGCAATTTTTTTGATAGGACCTTGAGAGCTTACAAAGCTCTTTACAAGGCAAAATATGTTATGAAGGCTTCAAAGCAAGGTGTGTGCAGCCTGATGATGGTTCTCGGAAACAGAGTTCTTAGTGGTTTGTACTGTTGGTCATGACTGTAGTGTATATCTGAAATGGCCACATACATGATGTAATGTACGTTTGAGTCTGCTGAGTGTTTGCTGTGTTGTTTTTCCCCCCCAGGCTCATAAATAAAAAGTCTTTTCTCAAATCTAGGTACCTCTTAAGAGGCACAAATAGCTGTCATGGTAATTAACTCCAGATATCTGTCCACTACAGATTATGATTGTGTGTGTGTGTGTATGTATGTATGTGTGTGTGTGTGTGTATATATATAGTGTCTCATTCTGCAATCCAAGATTCAAGAAGAAATTTACTCAATGAGCCTGTCTATTCTAGCTGACTTTTGGCCTCATCTACTTTGGTTTCAGGTAAAAATGGGTATATACTTTCTTTTGTCCCCTTCAAAGCTACTGCAATGAACTGTGAAATTAGTTTGATCCTTTCAGCAGGTGGACAACAATTTATACTCATATTTTTTTGAGCAAGACAGAAAACATTTTTCTGAACTTCCATGAAAATGCCTGCAACTTTATGAGAGGCCTCCCACTCCCCTTGCAATTTCAAGCTAAGGTCCCCACTCATCTCTGAAGTTTTAATAAATACTTGGCAATATCTTCTGTAGCTGTTGAAAGTCAAGTATTGGCTTTAGAGACGCAGAGTGGAGTCCTCCATGACCCTAGAAGAAGTGGCTTCCTTCTGCAACCTTCCTTAACCAGATACACTTGAAACACCAGGATCTACTTACCTTATCTACCCGACTCATAAGCAGTCCACTTTTTTTCTGTTTGCTCTCAATAGGTTTCTGCTTCTACAGGAAAATGCAGCAAGTGGCTATGGCTATGGTTTTGCACTGTAGCCCTAACAGGTCTTTACCATCTCTAACTTGTTAGACAATTCAACCACATTAGATAAACATATTCATTGGATATTTATGCATAAAAGAGCAGAAGAATAGTTCACAATGTGGACACTTGAATTGTCATAATTAGTTTTGAATTAACAGCCTGTTGAAATGAATGGGGCTAGTTCATATCTTTTAAAGCTATTTGGTGAGGCCGGCTTGTACAGACTTTTGCATGTAGCGTTGTGTTAATGCACATTGGTGCACATATGGAAGGAATATCTTTTAAAAGCTGTATACTCAAAAAAAAAAAAAAAAAAAAAAAAAAGTTAAATTCCAAGGAAACCAAGTGCTGCCAGTGGTTTGGAGGACATATTTCCGTGGATAGCATGTGGCTCAAGGGCTGAGAATAACACTGCTAAATTATTCTAACAATTTCTTTGTAAAAATATTAGCAAATAGTTAATAAACCATCCCATTGTGGCTGTATTCTGTCTTCAGTATTCTGTCACTCTAGTTGTGCTATGTGAAGCCTAAAGTTACAGGGTGAAATCCTGGCCCCACTTTAGTCAACACAAGTTTTATTATTGATTTCAGTGAGCCCAGGATTTCACCCAGAAACTTTAAACCCATCCTCTGTATACTTAATGCAAAGACAAAATGTCTCATTCAGACATTTCTTGATGATATTTCATTATGACCAGATATTCACAGTGAAAATTACATGTTATGACATGCAGGCCTTGAGAAATGTAGAAATGCTGTTTATTTACAAACACATGTTGCTTGCTGCCTAATCACCTTGATATTTATCAAACAAGTAATATGTCAGTCCCTGGCTGAAGCAGGAGCAGATCTGGGCAGCAGCAAGGGCTGGTTATATGGAAACAGGCACAGGACTAAAGCATGAGCAATGGTTGGCTGGGGCAGAATCGGGAATGAAAGCAGTCTGAAACCATTGGCAGTGAGAGTGCTCCTGGTGAGGCAGTGACATTAAGAACACAAATATGGCCATGCTAGATCAGATCAATAGTCCATCTAGACCAGTGTCCTGTCTTTCAACAGTGGACAGTGCCAGATGCAGTAAGTGATCCATCCCCTGTCGTCCAGACCTAGCTTCTGATAGTCAGAGACTTAGGGACACCTTGAGCATTGGTATTGTATCCTTGACAGTCTTGGCTGATAGCCATTAATAGACCTATCCTCCATGAACTTATCTAATTCTTTTTTGAACCCTGGGATACTTTTGGTTTCACAAGATCCCATGGCATCCAGCTCCTCAGGTTGACTCTTCATTGTGTGAAGTACTTCCTTATCTTTGTTTTAAATTTGCTGCCTGTTAATTTCACTGGTGACCCCTGCCTAGTTCTTGTGTTATGCGACACGGTAAATAACACTTTCTCCACACAGTTCATAATTTTATAGACCTCTCTCATATCTCCTCTGAGGCTATGTGTGCACTACCACTTATGTCAGCATATTCCAGAAGTCTTGAGGTCTTTCTGAGTGTAGCCTTCATTGATTTGAGCTCTACCATATAATTCATGACCAAACACCCCCTCCCCCCTCGAGCAACATCAGTTATGCTTCCATAAGCACTAGTGTGCACAGCCGCTCATTGGGGGTAGATTAATCTCCCATCGACATAGAGTGGCTGCATGAGAGATCTCTCTAGCATAGAGATGGCCTTAGTCATCTCTTTTTTGTAAGATGAACAGTCCCAGTCTGTTTTTAATCTCTCTTCATATGGAAGCTGTTCCATATCCCTAATCATTTTAGTTGCCCTTCTCTGTATGTTTTCTAGTTCTGCTGTCTATTTTTAGAGATAGGGCAACCAGAACTGCATGCAGTATTCAAGGTATGTGTGTCATGGACTTATATAGTGACATTATGATATTTTCTATATTCTTCTGTATTCCTTTCTGAGTATATTCCTTTACTAACAGTCTCTTAGCTTTTTTGACAGCCACTGCACATTGAACAGATGTTTTCAGAGAACTGTCCACAGTGACTCCAACCAAGGTCATTTTCTTGAGTGATAACAGCTACTTTTGACCTCATCATTTTATATGTATAGCTGGGCTTATGTTTTCCAATGTGCATTACTTTCCACTTACGAACATGGAATTTCATCTACTATTTTGTTGCCCAGTCATCCAGTTTTGGGAGATGCCTTTGTAATTGTTTGCAGTGTGCTTTGGACTTAACTATCTTGAGTAATTTAGTATACTCTGCTAACTTTGCCACCTCACTGTTTACCCCCCCCCCCTTCAGATAATTTAGGAATCTGTTGAACAGCACTGGTGCCAGTACAGATCTTTGGGGGATGCTGCTATTTACATCTGTCCATTGTGAGAAATTACCATTTATTCCTTCCCTTGGTTTCCTGTCTTTCAGTTACTGATCCACAAGAAGACTTTCCTCTTATCCCATGACTGCTTAGTTTGCTTAAGGGCCTTTGGTGAGGGACCTTGTCAAAGGCTTTCTGAAAGTCCACTGTACACTATATCCACTGGATCACCATTGTCCATGTGTTTGTTGAATTCTAATAGATTGGTGAAGCATGATTTCCCTTTACAAAATCCTGTGTCAACTGTTCCCTCAACCAATTTGTCTAGTACAGGTTATTGGCCTGTAATTGTCAGGATTGCCCAGGGTGGATAAAAATAAATGATTGATTTATTTTTTTAAATAAAAAAGTTTGGATTTTTTTCTTTAAATTGAATTTTTTAATATAAGGTTTTTTCCTCAAAAAGCATATCTAAAGATAGATACATTATAGCTCAAAGATATCTCATCGTGGAATAGGGATTACAAATTCTAATTCTATAGAATGAGACAATATATTAATGTAATGTTTAAGAAAAGTTTTGTAAATGAGTTCCAATAGTTCATGGATTAGGGACCCAATTTTATGGAGTTCCAGGGGCTTCTTTATAGATTATTTAGGTTAATCTTTCTATCTACCCAATGGGACTCAGTGCTCAGTCTAGAAGATACCATCAGAGATGCTTAGTTTTGCAGTTCTCAAACTGTGGATTTGTGTCGCCAGAGATAACGTGCTTGTTAACAGCAAAAATGTTTTAAAATAAATAAATAATATATAGAAGTGAGAAATAACAGACCTCAACCTTATTGTCCCTCTGCAAATTTGTGTACACAGAGTCAATCCCTTACCTCTCTCTAAAAGTGCAAAGTTTAAAAAAATTCAGTGAACAGAAGATTGTTGGGGGCAGAATAGATCTGGACCAGGAGAAGAAGTCTGGAGATAAATGTGAGATGGGAGGGACAGGCAGTAGAAACAAAAGTGAAACTGTTTGAGCAGCATATTCCAGAAGTCTTGAGGTCTTTCTGAGTGAAGGCTTCATTGATTTGAGATCTACCATACCATTCTCTCACTAGAAGGGAAAACCTATAATGGCAGCAGGCCATAAAAGAGACCCAGTTTGGGAATAAGAACCATTCAAGAAATATGTTTGCTGATGATGTTTTAAAGAAAGTCACACCAGTGAACTTGTGGAAGTTACTTAAGCACTTGGATTCAGAGACTGTTGAAGTGATGATCTCACTTTTTAACAGCAGTAGCTTCTTCTGCTGGTGTGGAAAGAGTATTTTCTTCCTTTGCACTAATTCATTCCAAACTGAGAAATTGTTTGGGACCTGAAAAAGCAGGAAAACTTGTTTTTCTTTTCCAGATTATGAACAAACAGGAAAATGAAGGTGAAGACGATTGAGTTAGCTGCAGAAGCCAATATTTTAAGTTTCTCATGTTGACCTGGCTAACATAGTCATTTTAATTTTGGGGTTTTTTTTTGTTTTTGTTTTTTTAAAATATTTCATTTAATTATTTTAGTTAAACAATTTTAACAAAAACACACCCGATTTTAAAAAACTTGAATGTTTAAGTATCAGAGGGGTAGCTGTGTTAGTCTTTATCCACAAAAACTACGAGGAGTCCAGTGGCACCTTAAAGACTAACAGATTTATTTGGGCATAAGCTTTTGTGAGTAAAAAATCAGATGCATGGATCTGAAGAAATGGGATTTTTTACTCTCGAAAGCTTATGCCCAAATAAATCTGTTAGTCTTTAAGATGACACCGGACTCCTCGTTGTTTTTGAATGTTTAACTAAATTCAAAAATTCATTTGCTTGTTTTGTTAAAATATTATGTTTGCTGTTGAAGAAAAATATCCAGAATACATAACATTGTTTTAGTTAAATAAAACAATTTAAATGTCTGTCTGGTGGTGATCTCCTCCTAATACAGCATGGCAAGAAAATCCTCCAAGTATTAGCAAAAAGAAAAGGAGTACTAGTGGCACCTTAGAGACTAACCAATTTATTTGAGCATAAGCTTTCGTGAGCTACAGCTCACTTCACTGGATGCATTGAATTGTTGAATTGGAGATAGTTCACCTCCCAATGACTTCATAAATATCTGCTTCAATTATCTTTGGTAAATGAAATAACCAGACAATCATTCATTTTCTGATATAGCTGTAAAACTAATCTGAAAAGTTTTTAAAATGAATCACTTTAAAAATGTATAGTGTGTGCCTTCTAAAAATGAAACCTACATCTACCTGAGTTTGAAGTATATGTATTAAGGTTATAACAACCAAGAATGCACTTTTATGTAGAAATCCATGATTAAATCGAGTCTTCCTGACTAGTGATTTAAATCATGATGGAAATCAATGTGATTGCCTATGGAGACTTTTTTGGAAAATCGGTGTTATTTTTTTTTATTCTCCAGTCATCTAGTACAGATGTTTCAGAGTAGCAGCCATGTTAGTCTGTATCCACAAAAAGAACAGGAGTACTTGTGGCACTCCTGACTAACAAATTTAGAGACTAACAAATTTATTTGAGCATAAGCTTTCATGGGCTACAGCCCACTTCATCAGATGCATAGAATGGAACATATAGTAAGAGGATGTAAATATACATACAGAGAACATGAAAAGGTGGAAGCAGCCATACCAACTGTAAGACGCTAATTAATTAAGATGAGCTATTATCAGCAGGAGAAAAAAAACACAAAAAAACCTTTTGTAGTGATAATCAAAATGGCCCATTTAGACAGTTTACAAGCAGGTGTGAGGATACTTAACATGGGGAAATAGATTCAATATGTGTAATGACCCAGCCACTCAGTCTCTATTCAAACCCAAGTTAATGGTATCTAGTTTGCATATTAATTCAAGCTCAGCAGTTTCTCATTGGAATCTGTTTTTGAAGCTTTTCTATTGCAAAATTGACACCTTTAAGTCTGTTACTGAGTGACCAGAGAGGTTGAAGTGTTCTCCTACCGGTTTTTGAATGATTTGATTCCTGATGTCAGATTTGTGTCTATTTATTCTTTTGCATAGAGACTGTCTGGTTTGGCCAATGTACATGGCAGAGGGGGCATTGCTGGCACATGATGGCATATATCACATTGGTTTAGATATGTGTTACTGATGCAACATATTGGCAGAAGCAGGCACTAGGAATTTGGATATTTGCATCTTCAAGAATATTTCTTTATTTTATGTTTCCCATCTCCAGTTCAGATAAGCAAACAATAGTATCCTTTTTAAACATACACAAAGAACCTGGCCATTAACATCTTGAAACCTACCATGTATGTATGTTGAAAAAGTTTGACCAAAATGATAGCTTATGTATAATTTTTCAAACCTGAACTTTGGGTGCTTTTTGTTAGAAGATATTAAAAAACCCAAAAACACACTTATATAGTCTCACATGCTGCATGTTCTGATTATCTCTTTTTCAGTGCCATGGAGATTCAAAATGCTAAAAGGTAATGTGAGTTGACTTCTATGTGGGTCTTCTATCTTAAGTGGTCTTTTGTAAAACTAACATTGTTTTGTTTATTTCTCTTGGGTTTGATTAACTATTTATTTCTTGTCACAGTGTTTTCTTATGTTTGTTAGTTTACTATCAGTAATGTGGCAGGCCAACACATAGCAGCAAAAAGTTTGGAACAGCAGTGCTTTGCTTGATTTTGTCACTTAAAAGGAAAATCTCAGTAATACAGTGGCAGTGATATTTCATTCCTACGTGCAGTTTCAAGGAAGTCCTAGACAGAGAGTGTGTTCCAAAAGAAATCCAATCTGCTCCAGTGAAAACAGTTTGATTAGTGCTAAACAAGTCTTTCATCCAATTATGTTAATGATACTGTCCAGATACAAGTCCCCTCAAAGCCCTATGCTGGCACACAATCAGAAAACCTTTAAATAGCTGTGCCTTGGAAGTCTATTAACATCACAACAATAGTCATGATGCAAGAATTGTACAAGTCCCCTGAATCATATCTAAGGTCCACATAGCAACCCCATTTACTTTAAATAACTTTGCACTCTGAAAAATCTGCTTCTGCTCATATTTGAATCAAGGACTCTTAAATATAAATTTCTTTGCAACTCAGACATGCTATCTGTCTTCGCTGTGCAGACTAATGTGTTCATTTTGAGTGTGTCTGTGTGTGTGTGTGTGTGTGCGCGTGTTTGTGTGTGTATATATATGATAAATCTTTAAGTGAATAGAGTTGCTTAGAATTTTGGTTCAAAGCCACAGTTTCAGTGACCTGTTTTAACTGTGCACGTGATATTTGTGGATAAGATATTTGTGCATACACTGATGTATGCAAACAGGTATTTGCATGATTAATTGGGCAGATTGGCTAATTATGTGCCTAACTATCCTCTTGCATGTGCAATTACTCAGTCTACACATATATGCATGATTTTGTGCATGCAAATTGATGTAATCACAAATGTTTCAAGTAAAATTAAGCTGGAAATGTAGCCCATGATGTTTATACATGTACACTTAATGTTACTTTTTTTAGTACCAGCAAAGACTATATCTGGAAGGGAAGGGAGGGGAGGAGGGGGACTTGTGCGCTTTATATTGTGCCCAAGAGCATACTGGCCACTTCACTGAAGACCTAGAAAGACACCTTATAATCTGTGTTTTACTATGACAAGTAAGGATGACAAAACAGTAAGAAGAGAATGAGATCAGGAAGAATTATAGCAATGCAATGACAGTTACTCATTGTCAGCATGTGCACATCATAGTAATTCTGGATTTTTCCCCCTTCTAATTCTATTAAAAATAATAAAGAAAATAAAGATATGACCGACTGAATATTAATTACTCATCTATTCTGTATACTGATTTTTTTCTCTCTATACTCTTTAATAAATGTTCACAATATGTTGCTATACCCAAGAATTGAAACATTAAAATATCCTTATTTTGTAATAGATACTCTGCTGCTCATAAGGAAAAAGTACAATTGAGCTTTTATACTGGTATACGTGGAGGTTTTCTTTAATAAGTTTATTTATCCCTTGTGAGTTAAAATTGGGACTATGGATTGATATTTAGGTTCGGTAGAATTTAGTATTTTTTATAATTATGATACTGGTTTTTTAAGTCTTTTTTAAAAATTTTATTTATGTACATTCTCATGGTAAAACTATGGGGCAAGGGGTCAAACAATAAGGGGGGAATCAGACAATTATTTAATGAGAATAGACCGATTCAAAAAGTTCAAACTTTGTAACAGTTAAAACACATAATACTAACATCACATCAAATATACAAAGTACATATCCTTAAATAAAACTGATAAATTCTGAAGTAGTATTTTTTTTACTTTGCCTGTTTGTAAATAATATAATAATTATCATTAAAAATATCTTTTCACCATTGAAATGATGTATGTGTATGAAGAAGTCCATGTTTATCGACATACTGACAAAAGATTCAATTTTCCAAGCCTATTTACAATTCAAACTCCATAACTTTCCAAGTAATCGTATACTGTATGTTAGTTCAAGCCATCATCAACATGTAGTAATGGTTATAATTCAGTTTAATTTATATAATATATATCCTCAACTCTTTACATGTCAAAGACTCATGCATATTTTCATTCACGGGCTGGAGGCTACATACCTTGAAAAACTGAGAATGGTAAAGGACAGCCCACATGTTTTTTGTATTTTAAATAATAGATGTTTGTAAAAAAGTATTTGTATTCATCAGAATGGAAACCGTTACTAATAATTAAGAAGTGTGCATGTTTTCAGACGCAGTAGTTTGTTTTTGGTGTAAAAATGTTTGGTTTTCAAAATTTCCCATGTAAGTATGTTTAATTTCAAACTGGGAGGTACAGATCACTTGTAAAGAATGTGCTTTATACATCACCAAAGGAAGGTCGATATAAAGTTCTTATATGGCTTCATTACCATCGTGTTGGAGGGCCTGATATTTTTTAAATGTATTTATCCTCACAAAACCCCTGTGAGGTAGGGCAGTGCTGCTGTTCCCCTTTTTACAGATGGGGAACTGAGGCACAGAGAGGTTAAATTACTTGCCCAAGTCACATAGGAAATATGTGGTGGACCAGGAAACTGCAGCCAGGGTCTATCATACTAGGCTAGTGCCCTAACCACTGGACCACCCTCCCTCTCTCAGTACTGTAGTATGTGCTGTGTTTGCTCACGTAAAAAAAAAGTAAGGCCAATATATGTAGTTTAAGCAAAATATTTTTTTTTACTTTTATTTCTCATACAACTGTATAATGGCGTTGCATGCTGGGAATCTGAAAACATCCTATAGATGAAAAACAAGGGATAAAGGATCAAATTACACTGATGCACAAGTGAAAGCGTGACAGTTTCAGAGAAGTGAGGACGGAGGACGTAGCTGTCATAGGTTATTAGTGCACTGGCTGTTCGTATCTAGAGATCCGATTCAGATTTGTCTTGGTTACAAGTGAGATAAGATTAATGGTGTTAACATAGTCTTCAGTTGATGCTAGTCTACACAGAGCAATTCACAGTTTACCAAAATGTGTCATTAATGACTCAGTATTCCGGAGAGAATGACGGGAATGTTGCAGTCAAAACTAAGGTACATTTGCAGATCTATGTCCCCAATTCAGCAAAGTTTCTAAGCATGTTCTTAAGTGTTTTCTGGGGCCTGTAGATGGGGCCTGTGATCTGGGGCCTGTAGATGGATATTTGTGTCCTGTAGCTATATACCTAGTTCTGACTGGCTTTCTGGGCAACTTTGACTTGCATAAAAGCATTTATTCTGCAGATAATTTAAGCTGTCATTGATTTTTGGCAGTAATAAGTGCTAATTTTTATGTGCAGTGGGCTTGATTTCCTTTACATTAACACGTTTACACTGTTCTAATTCATAATTTACACACACACAATATTTGTACACACAGTTAGGCATATAAATTATGTCTTGACCCACTTTAAACTCCCTTTTCACTGCCAGAGTGGTGTAGAGAAGCTATAGCATAAATGAGAATCCAGGCCAGTGTGTTTTGACTACCAGCAATTCAGCATCAGGTATATGTGTATGCCCCTGCACATTTTTTACTTCTTTCACAAATAAATTGAAGGGTGCTATTTTTTAGTTTTCTTTAATCGCTTTAGACAAGTAGTTCTCAAACTGTGACTCAGGAACCACCCGGTGATTAGCAGAGCCTTCTTGGTTGTCTGCATATGAAACACTTTGAGAACCATGGAATGGAAGAACAGGGAGAAACTTTCATTCTATGGACTTCCTCACAATATCAGTTTAGAGACTTGCTACTAAGGACACAGCCCAGTGGATTGAGACTGTGTTGCAGATTTCTCGGGTTTTTTTCTTTCTGTTCCTTAGTAAGATTCCGAGCAGATAAATAATGCATAAATAAACACATAAAAATCACCGATTATTATTTTATTCTCTTATTTATATAAACCCAAAGTGTGGTAGGCATTTTACATTTTCCTCATGTTCGCCCATTTATATGTATGCGCACCTGCTGGATTTTTTTCCGCTAAAACAATAGGAATAAGTGTTACTACATCTTCTTTCTCAGTCATTTTTTGCTTACTGTAAAGAGTTAGGTATTGAGATACCATGGAGGTGCTCAGTGATAAGTGTCATCTAAAAGCTGTGGGAGAGAGACAGTGTAGGAAAGATGTTTTTACCAACTGGAACCTAATACACAAGGTCCTCAGGTGACTAATAATTATAGTGTGAATATAAATGCTTTTATAAATACTGTTGCTTATCAGGTTACATGCTTTTTGTTTGTTTACAGTATGAAAGAGGCTGGTTTAGGCCATAAACAATGGAGAGGTGGTCCCATTTTGTCAAACTGCAAGCAGTGTCCAGTAGTTTATACCAATCCTGTCTGTGGATCAGATGGTCATACATATTCTTCCCAGGTAAGAATAAAATAATCAAATTATTCATTAATTTGGTGCTAAAGTCAATTTATATTTCCAAAAACAGTCAAATATCCCAATGTTTAATAAAAGGAAGCAGTTATTTATTTTGATTTGAATAGCATAAAAAGCTATGCTGGGCTGACACCCACAAAAAATCCAAAACATTGTGAGACTAAAAAGCAGAACAGCAACAAATCTCACCCAACATAAAACAAATAGTTATCATTTTATTTATTGATTGATTGCTGTTTCCCTACCTCAGATTTCAGAAGAAATCCTACTCCCTCCCCCTCTCCGCCCAGCTCAGACTTCATAAATGCCTGTTCAAAGATGGGTTTTGCAGCATGGCCTGAAAATTCAGACTGTTTCAGACCTATGGAGGGTAAACTGCAAAGTCAAAGAAGAATCCCTTACTCACAATTCCCTCTTTTTTAAATCAGGGAAACTCAGGCCAGGCCCTTCTGCAAAGTGTGACTGTGGCAGTGGTGAATGAGGAGAGAAACAGTAATCCATGTAGATAGGTCTCAGACTATTATGGGGAAAGACCAACACTTTAAACTCTACCCACTGGCCACCAGTAGACCTCAACTGCAAATTCTGAGGCAAAGATGTCATGCTCACTGTGAGATACTAATAATAAGCAAGCTGCTTCATTCTCCCCTAGATGCAGTTTCCTAATGGGTTTAAGGTGTGGCACGTTACAGTAGTCTAATCTCAAAGTGACAATGGTATGGATTACAGTAGTCATGTCTGCATCCAGAAGAAAAGTTTGCATCCCATGAACTAGGCATACATGGAAAAAAGCAACTGGAAATTTAACCAGGTCCACAAGTTACAAACTGTATTGAAAATTATGTGCATACTCTTTTACACTCATATGGGGCTGGTGCTAAGTATAAATTTAGCCAAATCCTTTAATTGCAACTTAGACTTAGATGGATGTTCTCTCAACAAACTTACTCTCATTCGTACCCAAGTATCTCCCAAACACTGACTGAGACACTTGACTGCACTCTTGAAGCTGGATAAAAAGGAGATACAAATCTGAATGTCATCACCATACTGAAAGCACTTCATTGTGGCGATGACACTCAACTTTATATCTCCAGAAGAAGGGTGGTCCTGCTCAGCTTTGATAAGATAAGCACGTCAGAATATGACCAACATTTCATTCTCAGTTATTATGATTTTATCCTGAATCTCATTATATTTAATACATTTCTTAAAGCTCCAGCCCTTGGAGTCAAGAGATTATGTGAGAATCTCAGAATTCATGTTTTTTAAAAGTCAGATTCTAGCCTTTGTAGTTGTAGAGAAAAGTTTGGAAATGTGACCTGTGTGCACTTTAAACTCTCAGAAGGCAAACAAAAAAGAACCCCAAATTGACTATTGAAAAAACCTTCATGTAGGATTCATAAAGGTTTATGCGCTTGGCAACATTCAGGGCACACCCGGAGTGTTGTGTAGGAGTAGTGCACACACAGCTCCTTTCAAGGGCATCAACCTTGGAATCTCGCCAAGATGATATGTATCGTGGGAAGCCTCTCAGGACTGGGCTCAAGGCCCGAGAGCAAGGAATGCGGTAGATAGAAATTGGTAAATAAGAATGTTAAACAAAGCCAGTGTATTTCTTTTATCTGTTGGAGAATGTAATGCGCGGGGGGAGAGAGAGAGAATAAAGGGGAAGGTGGAAAGCTGACAGGGGGAAGCCCGTTAGCAGAGACCAGCCTGCTTGCTTGCTAAAAGCTGTGTTCTGTCTTGTCATTGAACCGCCACACCTTCATGATTTCTAAGCCAATGTCCTGAGTTGTTGGAGGCTCTGAATGCTTGGTACTGGAAATACTGTGTTCTTTTAAAATGAGAATATACTATTTTGACTTTAGTGTTTGAGAAATAGTCATAAATAATTCACAGTAAATTACTTGTTGCATATATGTATATGGGAACTATTAAAACCTGTTTGAAACGTGCTTAAATCATGCCAAATATCTTGTTGTCATTGTTTAGTAATTCCATATGGTAGCACTCAAAGGGCCAGTCAGGAAATGGGCCCCAGGTCTACGCACTGTACATGCAGAGAAAAGAAGATGGTCCTTGTCTCAAAGATCTTATCCTCTAAAAAGCCGGACAAACAGAAATAGATTAACAAATAATAACTAATTGTATTAAAAGTATAGAATTTACATATTACAAAATCTCCCAGCCCTGTCCCCCACCTCTGTACTGGTGCCAAAGCCAGATTGTCATTTTTCAGAGTGTATCATCTTCCTTTAGGGTGACCAGACATCCTGATATTAGGGGCTTTGTTTTATATATGCAACCATACGCCGCCTCCCACCCCCCAAAAAAGTGTCCTGATTTTTCCCACTTGTTATCTGGTCACCCTATCTTCCTTCTATCCTACCCTCATCCCAAAGGAATTACCTGTCTTTGAAGAGAATTCAAAACAAAACAAACCTAGAAGTTCCTGAATGCCTCCTTCCCAACCATTTCTTCCCCAGTCCTTTTATGTGGGAGTGAGCAAGGCTGCTAACTACTCCCTAAGGGAAGAGACAGGGGGCCCATGTGACCTTTCTTTGCCTACAACATTTTTCCAGCAATGGTGGTGGTTCCTAGCCATTTCTTCCTTATAGGGGTACAATTGCAGAGGATGCGAGAAAGGTATGGGAGGAGATTTTTAATTTCTGAAACATGTTTGAGTATCTCCAGAAATCTTAATTTTTCATATCTATATGTTGGTGATGGTTTCATGTTTGGCTTGTGAAGTACCTCAGTATTCAGAGCACAGTATTCAGAACACCGTGGCACAGGAGTTTCAGATATTCTAACAGCAGCTATCCATGCATTGTGCAATTAAGAGCTTCAGAGAGTGTGGAATGAGAGCTTTTTCTAAAAAACTTTGAAAATTCTCAAATTAAAAAGGCACATACAGCTCAGTGAAAGCTTAATATTGTTCTATGTAATGGGGTTCATGCTATGCCCCTGGGTATTTGGCCCCTGGGCCTCCCTCTTCAATGAGTCAGGGACCACCTCAGTCTGGTGCAACACCCATGCTCTTTATTCTCATAACGTTTCCAACCACCAGTTCCCAACTATATACAGGCTTCACAGCTACTTTTCCTACAACAGGCCTGGCCGTCAACAGACTGGAAGGCTCCAACTTCTTTCTGTGCCTGACCTTTTTCTTTCCCTTTCCCCCTTCTCTGGCTTCCTCCCAGCCTTTATAGCTTGGGGCTAATAAGACTGGCAGGTGCGGCCAGTTACCAGGCAGATACCGGGCTATTCACCCAACCCCAATCCATTCCCCTTAATTGGGGCTGGAGTGGCAGGAGCTGATTAAGGGCTTTTCAACCAGCACCCTGCCACATTCTACAGTATAGTTACTTTCTTTTATTGGGAATGTATTTGTCAATGACTGCAAATTGTAGAATACATTTTCTGAACACAAGTCAATAAAGGATATCCGTGTTATAGAACTGTGCAGTGCATTGGTATAATTTCCCCATGGACATTGATTTGGAAATACCATGCCCTGTTCTTTCAGATTAAGCCCATAGCATGTTTGCTGTTTGAACTGCATAATTGTCAAAACTTTAAATGTGCTTTTGGTTCCCAAAAACATAAGTGAAGTCATATGTGGTAAATGAGCCACAGTAAAAAACATTTTAAAAGATTGTCTTCAAAACTGAGATAATATAGAGCTTGATAATGCCACATATCTTGCAGTGATTTCAGCGGGACAACTGAGCCGGCTAATGTGCTACTCAGCAGGAGTATCTGGCCCATAATTATTAACATTCAGTCAGTGTAAAGGAAGAGTGGAAAAGTCAAAAGCTTATTACAGAATGAAGGAAACACTAAAAGGGGGAAAAATGCATAATGAAATGTTGACTAATAAAATCAGCATCAGCAACTGTACAGGAAGAATTTAATTTAAAGGGACACTGTAGTTTTCTTACCTACATTGCATTTTTCACAACACCTTTTGTTTAGTTAGTAAAAAAATTGTTACAAATATTTTCATTATTGGTCATGGTTTACCTTCTGCGTTTCTTGCAACTTGGGCAATGAAAGTAGATTAGTCAGTTTTCAGTCAATTTTACATACAGATACTCAAACACTGCCATAATATAAGGGATTGTTTATTTTAAATATAGCTCTAATAATTCATAATTATAAAACAGATTTTTCTATCCATATATTGAATGCTACCTTAATCTGTATGTAGTGCCTTGGATTTCATACATACAGTGTAATTGACTGCTCAACATTTATTGCAGGTGTGGGATGATCTAGCCCTAATAATTACAGAATAACAACGCTTTCAGTATTTTTAAAAGGCAGTGCTACAGAAACAAACTACGTTTAAAACAAAGTTTGCCACTTGCTTTTTGGTTTCATTCCAGAATAGCCTTGGCAATAAGCCACAAATCAATTTTTTAGCTAGTGGCATTTTCCTTGAGGATGTCAAGTCCTTTTCACCCTGATAGCAAACTTTTACCAATTTGTTTTCTTTCCTATTTATGAAAAGTATATCTGGTTGGTGGTATGTCTGCAGTTACTCTTAGAGAAGAAAGGACTCAGTTGATAGAGCATGTATCCATAAACATTTTTAATCACCTGAAAAATCCCAACAATAATCATGATTACAGGAAGACGAATTTGGTTCCTTACAATTAGGGAAATGAAGTTTAGATTAAAGACTATTTCTCAAAAATGTAATGGGTCCTAATTGTTTGGGGCTGAGTGGGGAGATCAAAGGGAAAGGAAATAGAGAAGATATCCATAATGTCTGGAAGATAGGCATGGACTCCTGGTGATACTTTGCACGTAGATAATCAACAGGGGTGGGTGTGGGTGTGTGTGTGTGTGTGTGTGTGTGTATACATATATACACACACACACACAACTGTTGATTATCTATATATTATCTATCTATACACACACACACACACACACACACACACACACACACACACACACATATATAGTGATTTTTTTTAACCTTCTGGTATTATGATTTGGAGTCACCAGAGATGTAAATGTGACTCGGTATGTTAATAGCAATGAATATGTTCATTATGTTGTTCTTGGCTGTGTGGAAATCTCAACTACTTGTTTTATAAATTTACATGGATCTAACTTTCTGCATGCTTAACTTAATTCCCCCCACATTTAATGATTTCCATTTTAAGGCCAGTGCTATTTTTATTTGGCATCAGTGTATTTTTAGAAATAGGTTTTGTTATGTTGGAAAGCTATCCACATGCCTTAATGTTGAGGGTAGGAAAAAAGCTTATTTGGAGGAGTCTTTAGAAATAAAAAGTAAGTAGAGTTGTTTAACCTTTCTGGTGTACCCTATTATAAATGTGAAATTGATTGAATCCCATCTACTTAATCAACTTCATGTGATATTTTCAAACACGTTTGAGCTGTTGGCATTTTCTTTCCAGTTCAGAAAAGATGATAAACTAAAGCTGTGTAAGTATTCAGTTTGCAGAACCTGTAGGATTATTTGATTCATATTAGTCCAAACTGGTATCTTGTGGAGAGGTTAGCTGTCAGAACGTTTAAATATTGACCCCTTTATTTGGTAACCGTAAATAGAAACAACTTCACATGTGCCTGATTGAGCAGACATCAGTCATGCTGTTCTTAATTAGAATGATTTTTTTAAAATGAAACTGTATTGGAGTGGACACAGCAGTATAAGAGAGACAGACGAAAATAATGTGATTTAATGCTGGGCCACATAATCTGTAAGAAATAAATCTTCTGGCACACACCTACCCAGTCAGGTAGGTATTGAAACTTTGCCATCTGAGAGGTCTTGTAAATGATATTCTTTCAGGAGATAAAAGTTCATTCTACCAAATCCTTACAGAAACTTAGAGATCTTCCCTAATTATAGCTCTCCTTCACCAATATTACATTGATTGTGACTGCATCTATATCCTCAATCCCAAACTAATCTGTGAACCTCCTTATCTGCTAGCCACCCACCTGTGTACCCAGTGAATTATACCGCAGATTCAGACCTCATCTGGTGCTGCATGTTAGATTAACCCTGAAAGAACAAACTGGAAACATGCCTACTGAAGCCAAATATCCCTGCCTCCTCGATACTATTCCATCATATATGTATTTGATGGAATAGTATCGAGGCAATTTCTGCACCAAGGATTGAGATAGATAGTTAAATATATATCGGTCCTTGGTGCAGAAATTAACTATTATTATGAATATTTTATTTAATAGCATGCATTTCTAAAGGGCCTTCACCTTAGTTCCTGGTTGCATAGTTTATAAAATTGTATGTCTTTGAAGAATTTTTGCAACGTGTAAGGAAGAAGAAGCTTTCTATATCATTTAAACTGTGTGTCTTATTAAGCAGCAACAGAAGCATATTTGCCAGTGATAGATATTCATGGGTGATAAGATTCACAGCTTCTACTGACTTCATTGGTAAGTGAAAGTTCCAGGTGTTCAGCATCTCTCAAAATTTGTCCAAAAGCTATTTTTCCCCATCTAATTTTTTTTAACAAAGCACCATCATGTTCCAGTTTCAGCCTTTATCTTTTTCTTTTTTAAATGATGATAAAAGGGAAGAATATCTGTAAAACTCATTTAATATGCTGCCCTTGTAATCCACAGAAGTGGCTCTTATAAGTCCCTAATGACCTTTCTAGTTTAAACTCAGAACCAGGACTCCGTACTCTTCCATTTCGTCAGCTGCTTTTGACACCATCAACCATGCTTTTCTTCTTAATGTCTTTTCCTCCTTTGGCTTCTGTAACTCTGTCATCTCCTGTTCTCCTACCTCTCTTCTCCTTCATTGTGTCATTCAAAGGATCCTCCTCCCTCTAACTTTTTGTCGGTGTTCCAAAGGAGATCCCCTCCTCTTCTTCTGCTACCCCTCATCTCTGGATGATCTTATTCACAAATGCAAGTTGTTCTATTATCTCTATGCTGAAAATTCACATCTACCTCTCCATTCTGTATTTGTCTCCTTCTGTCCAAACTAAACTTTCAGCCTGTCTCTCTGACATCTCCTTGTGGATGTCCATCTGTCAGTATAAAATCAATCTGGTCAAAGCAGAACTCTTAATCTGTCCCTAAAAGCCCTCCATCCTTTTTCAGTAACTGTGCACAAGACCCCATTCTCCTTGACATTCAGGCCCATAACATGGGTGTCATCTTTGACTCTGCTGTCTCTCTAGGCCCTCACATCCAGGTCATGTTTAAGTCCTGCTACTTCATCCTGTGTAGCATCTGTAAGATGAGCCTTTCCTCTCTGTCCATGCAGCTCAGTCTCTTGTCCGGGCCCTCATCTTGTGTCTGACTGTTGCAACATCTCATTCTCTGGCTGTGAAAAAACCCATCTTGGCCTGCTTATATCCGTTCAAAATGCTGCTGCGAAGATCATTTTCTTGGCCTGTTGCTTCCACCATGTCATCCCTCTCTTCAAGTCCCTGCACTGGCTCCCCTTTATCAAATCAAACACAAACTATTTGTGTCCCCACCCTACCCATTATCTCTTCTACCACACTGAGACATCAATGCATGCCCTTGTGCTGTAAAAGATCCCAGCATCCATCACCCATTTTTTTAATTTTTAAACAAGCACCTCCATGCTTTCTCCAGTGCTGCCATTTATGCAATATGCCATAAATACCATTGAATCCACTTCACTGTTCTCCTTCAGATACCAATTTAAAACTCTTCTCTTCTGAGTTTTAAAAATAGACAGTAGTCCGCTTGTTTGCTGTGACCACTGCTCATCATGCTGACCAGTGTCATTTCATTGTTTCCTTGTGCTCCCCCAATTGTTTTATCCATCTATTGTCTATCATGTTACACTTGAATTCCAAGTTCTTCAAGCCAGGGACTCTCTCTTTGTTTTGCCTAAGACAGTGGGGCCCTGGTCTCCAGGTACCACTGTAATACAAATAAGTATGGACTAAGAAAAGTCTAGCATTAAGCACTTACTTTTCAAAATCTTGGCCAAAGGCTTTTGTAAAGTTGAAGCTTGTTTGGAGATCCAAAACATACGGAGTCAAATTAAAAGTTTCTTCTTAACACAGCCATATCCGAGGATCATGGTTTAGACCCTTAAGGGCCACAAGTATCCCAAAATATATGTTGGACGCTACTAAATTTATCAGTATATTAATATTTTATGATTAGGGAACGTAGCCATTTGTCAAGAACTGAAACTATCTTTCCATATTAAAGAGCCCCTTCAAACCTTCCCCAGAGACCCCCATTCCCATCATAACAGGATCTCTGTGTGCCCCATCATTCCCCTGTGCCTCCTATTCTCCTCTCTATAATATGCTAGTTGCTCTGTGTTCCCTATGTCTCCCTTTTTGCCCCATACCATTGTCCCCCATTCTCCACCTCCATGGTGGAGGCTCTATGTGCTTCTTCATTGCTCCCTTTCCCCATAAAAGGGACCCCATGTTACCCTCCATCAGTGATTCCATGCGTCTCCTCACATTTCTCCTTCTCTCTAAGCCAGCGGCTCTGTGTCCGTCCCCACCATGACATGGGCTCTGTGTGTGCCTCCTCCCACCCACCATTCTTATTTCTTTTCCTTCTGTCTGGGAGATAAGTCATTCAGGTTGTCAACATTTTAAATTGTATTGGGAAGATGGGCAGAGCCAGATGGGAGTATTGTTATTCTGGAAGGTGTTAATGGCTGCCATCAACTGGTTCTTTGACCTATGGTCTATTATGGAGGTGGTTGAAGCTGCGGGGTCTTCAAATGTAAAGAGTTTCATTCTCTATTTCCCCCTTCTGGTTGTCTAGTTTTCACCAAAATCAGTATGGTTCTGGCTACCGAGGCCTAGAACATTCCCTAAAAATTTGAAATTGATGGGATTTCAATTGTTCAATTGAACAATTGTGGGGTTCAAATGTTACTGTGTTATGGACCGAGAAAAGCCATTGTGTCTTTCAGACATTCATTCTACAGTACCTCTCTGTTGTACTGATAATTCCAGATCTAGTATCTCTTATCAGCTCCTTCTTTTCTGTCTCTGATATCAGGATCCTACCCTTACCAATGGGTAATTGTTGTTTATTTACTAGTTCTTTGTACTTGCAAAGGAGCAAGCTGTAAAATCTCAAACTCCCTTAGATATGCTCTTTTGGATTGTTTCATTGTAGCCTCTGGTGCCAGCAATAGCACTTCACCAGATCCTACATCTTTGCCATGTTGTCTTGGTTATGTTGTGGAGTCTCGGAGATTTCCCAACAGGTGGGTGGTGGTTGCTAAGGTCAAGGCATAATGTACCATGATTATTCATTGTAAGGTTTCACACAGTGAATAAACCACTTATTTGGATCTACAATACAAGAGGGTTGATGATAGTGACTGATATTTCTGTTCCCTAATCTGCTCTTGTGAAATCTATCCCAAAGTAAATAATTACTGCCACTGCAGGGAACAAAATCATAGCTTCAGTGACCATGGTACCGTGCCTTATAGTTTCTGTAATAGTTTTACCTTTCCGTGGGATCAGCCTTACATTGCTTAGACTAGGACCAAGTGTTAAGTCAGCTACACTAGCAAGGGTGGTACTTGAATCCAGATTTTTCTTTAAAAAAAAACAAAAACGCTTTGCTCGTTAATGCAAAATATTTAGTTGATCATCCAGAAAAAACTCTAAATAGAAAGTTCAGTAGTTCACTAAATGAATGAAATGTTTACAGATTTTTTTTCTCCTTATGAAAATGTAACCCAATCTAAAACCAGGATTTTCTTTTTCATGTATATATTTTATTGACTTTGTGAAAAAATTAATAATACATTTTTTTCAGAACAACAACAGTTTAATCTGGATGGGCGAGACAAGAAGAAAATGGGACAGGCAGGAGAAAAGAAAATTTTTCTCAGTGTTTTCCATATCAGAGCACTGATGCCGAGTCATTTATAGATTTATACAGGGCTTAGATGCTTTAACTATCATCTCATGGAAAATTTTATTTGTGTGGTAACTTTGAAACAGGATTTTCAATACAACAAAAATCATATTACTTAAAGTTCAGATTTAAAGATATTAATGGATAGCGTTTATTTCTCAAACTGACATATTGGATCAAATTTATCACTAGTGGAAGATTGTTGAAAGAAATTGGATTTCGCCAGATATGAATTTGGTCCAGTACAGTAGCTTTGACTCATCTATATTCATCAGTATCAAATCAGTATTGAAAATGGTGTCATTAGAACCACTGACTCCTAGAGAACTTTGCATACTAGCACTATAATCAGGCACAAGCACAGCTAAATGTAATAGCTTCCGTTAACTGTGTGGCTGTGTGTGGTATCAGATGGTGATGTCATGACATCTCCTGTGTTCTCTTGTGGCTGCATAGGCCAATCTGTGAGGAGCAGATGTCGTATAGGAATGTATAGGGTCCCACTGAAGCCTTGACATCATGCTTGGCCCCTTTTCAGTAAGTTTTTCATGTCAGTCTGTCTTAAAGTGTTTAGTCTTTATTGATAGTTGCTCTCCATTCAGTGGGTGTGTCTTTGAAGTTTTTCATAGATACCAAGGTCAGAAGGGACCATTATGATCATCTAGTCCGACTTCCTGCACAACACAGGCCACAGAATCTCACCCACCCACTGCTGCGAAAAACCTCTCACCTATGTCTGAGCTATTGAAGTCCTCAAATCGTGGTTTAAAGACTTCAAGGAGCAGAGAATCCTCCAGCAAGTGACCCATGGCCCATGCTACAGAGGAAGGCAAAAAACCTCCAGGGCCTCTTCCAGTCTGTCCTGGAGTAAAATTCCTTCCTGACCCCAAATATGGCGATCAGCTAAACCCTGAGCATATGGGCAAGATTCACCAGCCAGATACCCAGGAAAGAATTCTCTGTAGTAACTCAGATCCCACCCCATCTAACATCCCATCACAGGCCATTGGGCCTATTTACCATGAATAGTTAAAGATCAATTAATTACCAAAATCATGTTATCCCATCATACCATCTCCTCCATAAACTTATCAAGTTTAATCTTAAAGCCAGATAAGTCTTTTGCCCCCACTGCTTCCCTTGGAAGGCTATTCCAAAACTTCACTCCTCTGATGGTTAGAAACCTTTGTCTAATTTCAAGTCTAAACTTCCCAATGACCAGTTAATCGTATGTATGCCACATGAGTTGAGGTACTGCTTAAGTCTGTCTTTGAAATATTTACATTGACTGCCTTTCCTGTGCTTTCCAAGTTTCAGTTCACTGCAGAAGACTTGTTTCAGGAGACTGTCATCACCCATTCTGATAACGTGACTTGTCCATGAGCTTTGGTGATGATTGCCTAGATGCTGGTTGGTTTTGCTTTTTCAAGGATGTTAGTTTGACACTTTGTCTTGCCAGCAGGCCTTCAGAATAGAGAAAAGACTGCCTCCTCCTGGAGAACTTTAACTATAACTAGACACAGGCAAACCAGTGAGCATTGCTAAATATAATAGCTTCCATTAGCACAATTATGTGGTAACAGATAAGGGCATGGAGGGGAGCGTGGACAGACTCCAAGCTAACAGAAAAATTGATATGGGAGGACCAAGAGCCAAAAAAGGACATTCTCAAACCAATGAGCTTGGTGGAGAACTGGGAGAGTGCAGAACCCAAGAAAGCAATGAAACAGTTATCCAAGAAAGCAGTGTAGGAGATAATGATTAACTGTGTCAAGGACTGCAGGGACATCAAGAATAATAGAGAAGTCTGACTCAGACTTAACAAGTAGGAGTTCATTAGTGACCTAGACTTCAGTAGAGTGAAGATAGTCGGAAAGAAGGAGGAGGAAATAAGATAATTGGAGAGACAGGTGTCGTTGAAAAATGTGTTTTTCAACAAAGGGATCACAAGTGTTTACATGTAGCCAAAAGGGAAGAAGACACAAGGGAAAGAAAAAGACAGGAGTCGGGGAGGGGCTTTTGAGGGGTTAGAGGCAGATAGCAGTTGGAGATTTTGATGAGGATGGGAGAAAGAAGGAGAGGATAGAAATTTAGCCACTGTTTGGTTTTGGTTTTGTTTTTTTACTGGGTGAAGATGTAAGGAAGATGATTTTTAGGCCCTTGTCCAGCAAAGTATTTAAACATACACTTAGACTTTTCTGGATCAGGGCCTCATGGAGAGGGCCAGAATAAGATCTGGCAGTTATTAACCCAGAAAAAGTTTATTAAAAGCTTATTATTAAAAGAGAAAAGTTGTGACAAATGATATTTTCTCCTTTCACTTGCATATTGGGATGCTAGATGGTTAGATTCACATATTTCCTTTCTGCCGTGAACACATACTAATGTCCCAGAGGCACTGGGAGAGCCATGCCCTCATATATGGGCTTTGCGCATAGCTCCTGTCTATTTAGCAGCGTTTCCAGACTGGTGACATTTTTGTGCAAAAATGAAAGCACACTCACCTCCTAGGGTATGAAGAGGTCTGGCCATTCTGCATGGGATTCTGAATACCACTGGATGATTAGGCTTGAAGAGGATTGTGTATTTATTGCTCCCTGTCACCTGTATGCTGTGCCCAACAGTTGTATTTGGGGGTTTAAAGGGGTCATTTTCCTGAATTTACCCTATAGGCTGCAATATGTAGCTACAATGTGGTGCATTAAAACATGAAAAATCTCATTTTTGAATTGCCTTGCTTCTGCTGTTTTCTGTAATTTTCTTAATGCCAATTTAACGTTTATTTTTGTGTGTTCATTTAAACTAAACATCACTTTCAAGTGTACTGAACCAGAGAGACCAGTTTTTTCTTTGATGTTCCTCCTTGACTCCTCTTAACATTAATGGGAGTTAAATGTGTGCTCATCAAGAAGGAATAGACCTCTAAATTAAGTTCTGTTACTCTAAGACTGTCTCGGTTATGTTTCACAGCTTTATGGAGAGCTATAATTTCTGTGGGTTTTCATTTGCTGCACTTTTTGATTAATCTTTAATTTCTCCAGTAATTAATTCCATTTTTCCCTTCAGGAAAGGTCTTAAAACAATGTGTTTGTATAGCAAGCATAAAAGAAGGCACATTTAACATTATTTAGCTATCTTGTTTTTGTTTTTCTGTGACAATTAATGGAATATTAAGCATCTGAAAGGCTACAGAACTGCAAATGAGGTAAAAAATGACTGGAGAAAATATAACTATTCAAATTAAAATTTATTAGAACTTGCAATTAGTTTAGAAATCAAACAGATCAAAGTGTTCAACTTCTAAGCAAAATATTCTTATGCATTGTTCATAAGCACTTAGTGACGACTTGAGAGACTGTAAAGTTTCAAGGGTCAACATCAAACACCATGTCACTAATTTAAAACTCTGCTCTTCCTGTGAACTAGTCATGATGTCACAGGATATGTCTACACTGCAATCAACACTGCAGCTGGCCTGTGTCAGCTGACTTAGGCTTGCAGAACTCAGGCTATGAGGCTATAAAATTGCAGTGTAGACATTTAGGTGAAACTCTGAGGCTCAAAGCTGAAAGAGGACTATGGTTGTGATCTCTTTTCCTCACAGGTCCCCTTCCCTCTAACAGGCCCAGGATTCCTGTAATACATTTAGTCATTTTCTGTAGGAAGGATCCCTCCTAACTTCAGCTGATTTCTGGCAGAGAGAAGAGCCTTTCAATTCCACTATTTTCTAAGCACCGCTATCTGGCCTGTTAGGAGCAGACTAGCTGAAAAGTCCCTGAAAATAAGCTATCTCCTTTCTTTATGGGAAGCTAGCCCCTAGCCTGTTTTTGTTTCACAAACAAACTTTCCCCAGTAAATAGTATAAAGTTAACGCAGGCTAATTTGAGTCAACTTGCTCTTTAAGTGCACTCTGTCGTAGAAGCCACAGAATGCATTAGTTCTGCGGCCACAGTGACACTGGTCATTCCCTAATTATAATACGTTGATACCCCCTTGAAACCCCGTTTCTCCCTTGGGTGAGAAAGAAGTATGTCAGAATTGCTCTGAAAGCAGAGTAAGTAAGTCTATAAAAATGTAATGAGGGGGTTCAGAAATAACGTAGGATAATATATACAAAATAAGAATTGTAAGAGCCCACAAGGATTTGAAACAATGTAAGAGAAGTTGAGACAGATCCTTGGGTGAGTGAAAGTGTTTGTTTTGTTTAGTCTGAAATTTGGAGAAAAAATATTTGACATATTTAAGTTGTGAAATGTCAGAAACAATTATTGGGACAGTTCAGACCCAGTCCTGGGGATCAATTCTGTCTCCAATGAATATGAATATCTCCCCTTGACTTCAAGAGGAGTTATTCATAACCCATGTAGAGAAGAACATGCCTTGGAGTATTAAAATTTCACCTGTTCTACCTGGAGGGGATTTCATGCCCAGCAGGATGAAAACAAATAAAAAACACAGTATTCTGTAAAACAACACTTCCTTCCAACAGAACTGAGGGAATCCTATGTATCTAGGACCACATATAAATAAGCTAAATATCTAGTATATTAAGTTAAAGTAAACTTTGCCATAGATTTTTAGAATTCCAAAAGAACAAAGGAGAAATAGCAGAGACCCTTTATCTGATATGTCACTTTCTGTATCTAGGTGAATTCCTAAGTTTTGAACCTACAAACATTTTTTGTGTTGACAGATCATGCATTGACCGGTGTTTGACCTGAATATGAATCAGTTTGTGAGCTACCATTTCTGATTACCATACAGTATAGTTTAAATGTTTTTGACACTTAGACACTGGGATAACCAAGCATGGATTAACTAGGCCTGTCTGTATATGGTATTTGCATTACTTTTCTGTAATTAAAGACTAATGAGCATGCCCTTTATGTGATATTTTAGTTCACTTATAACTTTATAAATATTTCAACTTTGGGATAATTAGGTAAATTGAACTTGATTAATTAGTAATGCAATCAGTGAGTGTAGTATGAGAAAGTATATTACACCAAAAAGTGGAATTATAAAACATTTTAATAGGCCCTGAGTAGAATCTTTAACAAAAGTTCAATGTTTTGAGAAGCCAAATTCACACATACTTCTGTGTGTCTGTGTCTGTCTCTCTCTCTTTGTTATTGGGCGTGGGGTTGAAAGAGGGGAGAAAGAGAGCAGTTAGAAGCACCACTTATTATCCAGGGTGCCTGATGCTTCCCACTATAAGACCCAGTTCTCAGTTGCTTGTAATTTCACTTGTTTATACTGAAATTGTAAATGCCATCTGCCTTCACTGATTTTTTTGGAAATTTTCAGCCAAAACAGTCTATCCATTTCCAAGAATGAGAGTAGGGAAAATTACCTTGTTTTTGCCCATGTTAAAAACTTCTTAATGACCTTTTCTTTGGAAAGTTCTAGCGACCCTATGCTTTGAAGTAGGGCCTTGAAATTTGGCAGTCGGATGGCCTTTATGTCTGGGATATGCCTTTTGCAGTCCCTTTGAAATTCTGCCCAAATTTGGCCAATTTATAATCATTTGGAAAATCCCAATTTGCCCATGCTCTGTGCACAGACTTAGATTTGTAGCAGCTAAATTCCCTCAAAGATTGTGTGTGACTGAGCATTCTTCAGCTTTGGGACTGAGTAAGACTTGACCTTCAATTGTAGCTTGGAGCTGCTGTGGGACATGCTGGGTCTGAGCCTGGGGCCTGAGACTTAGAGCAGAGACCCTTTTGTAATCTCAGTGGTTTCAAGGCAGAGGGGAGAACAGCCTGATCCACTTGGGTGTGGGGAGAGGAGATTGGGACAAGAAGTCAGGGAGTGGAATAAGGGAGTGGAGGCTGTTGAAGAGGGGGGAGAGAAACAGGGACTTGGAGTTGGGATGTCAGGAAAACTGGGATTGGGAGCCAGGGGCTGACATTTCCTAACTTTTGAGTGCTTGACTTTGCAACCTTAATAATTTTCTTTAACATAGTTCCTTGTGTGTAATATAGAGCAAAATACATAATCACACATACCCCAAGCACACCAACCTTATGGATATATTTTAGATAGTTACAGGATAACTGTATTAATGCAGCTGTACTTGGGGGAGAGGAAGCATAACACAGAAATATTTACTGAGTTATTTTGTCTTTATCATTCCTTTATTGCTACTCTAAAGTTAAAACAACTTGCTTATTAAGTGTTTCTAGGGAAAATTATTTTAAAAAGTCAAACATTCTGAACACAATATAAAAAAGACCTCTTCCTTATAACCGGTGACACTTTGGAAAATCCCACTAGGCACCTACCTGTATCGTTAAGTGCCTAAATAACAGTTTTAGGTGAGATTTTCAAAGGTAAGTGACTTCCTCAAGGTGACACAATAAATAGTATTAGAAACTAGGTGACCTGATTTATAGTCCCTTTTTAAAATCACTGCACTACACTGTGCTGAAGAAAGTTGGCAAGACCAAGAGCTATACAGGAGAATGAGTTTCCTGAGAACCGGAAGACAATTGTTTATACAGATTTTCAGTGTGCCTTGTAAATTGCTTTCTCTGGTTCATAGCTTTATAAGCAATGTATCATCAGTTCTCTTTCAAGCACAATAGGCTTTTGATTTCTAAGGGTCCTGGTTCAAAAGCACATGTCCTTTTGTTTCTGGGTCAAAACATTACCTGTATTCCCCCAGGTGTTTTTTTGTTTTGTTTTTACAGTAGTGCTAATCTGCTGAAATAGCTTTAACCTATACTCTTATTGAATGAGTAGGTAGAACACTGGATTAGTGGTTAGTGTAAAATAAAAAGATCAACTGATGCTGATCATAAACTAAAATACTTTAGACTTTTGGAGGATGTTCAGTTTTAATACATAATTTTGTAGTTTTAATTCTTGTGCTCTAAAGCCTAAAAACATGTTTGTCAGCATTTTGCACTAACTACTAATCAAGTTTGTTACCTACAAACATGTCTGTAATTCTTATAAGAGCCTTCAGAAAAGCACAAACATATTTAATATGAGATTTTGAGCTAAAAACGTAGTCAACTGGAAATAATGCCCAAGAACTGCTGATGCTATGATATTGTTGGGATTCTTTCCAGTTGATTAAGTGAGGTTTTTAGTTCAAAACTTTATATTAAATATATTTCTGCTTTTCTCAAGGCTCTTATAAGAATTATAGATGGACATAATTATTTCTAAATTGTACTAAAAACATTACTTAAAGTTAAGGCTGCAAAAGTGAGTTTGCTTTCAACATAAATGCTGAAGATACAGGAAATCGCCAGTTTATACAACACTGATATTCAGAATGATGTCGTTTCACAAAACATATACTCAAAACATCCAAACATATTCAACTCCACAACTCTTTCACTTCCAGCATGCAGCTTCCCACATCCAAATCTTCAAAATTACATGTATATGCCAAAATAAAAGGGTAGTCTTGAACACAGTGTCTGTGAGGGGAGCTTAGGGGTTATGGGGAGAGCTGAGAGCAGAAAGTTGAGAGAAGAGGAGTCATGGGGATGGGAGGGGGACAGCACTAGTGTTTCGAGAAGAATTCTGGGAAGCCCTAACCCCTCTTCAACAGAATTTTCCTGTGCTGAGGAAATCCCATGATCTGCAGTGTTCATCAGGACAAAGATCTTCCTGGTTCCAGAGGGCTTGGATACTTTTTTTTTGGGGGGGGGGGGAAGGGGGAAATGCAAAGCCCTATTGGATTGAGATTCACAAGACAAGATCTCCCTACCCTCTAATGGGCTTACACTTTCTGTGGTGGAAAATTCATCTGGTCACCCAGTGAAGAGAAAGGAAAGGGATCGTAGAAAGGACTATTTATTGCCTCTACCCCCATGAGTATGTTCTCCTGAGGAGAGCCCTGTGGAAGAGGTGACAGAAGCAGAAGTGAAGAGCTGAGGAGCAGGAGGTTATAGGAGGCGAGAGCTGAGTGTGGTATGGAGCAGCATGGGGAAGTAGGCAGTGTGGGTGAATGAAGCTGTGTGAAGGGGAATAGGAAGGATGAGCAAAGTTGTGAAGATGTAAATGAAATGGAGATCTTTGCAAGCATGGGGTCATGGGTAAGGTCTTACACAGAAGAACTTTTCCTGCAACATTTGAGGGTCACAGGAGCCTGGAGGAAGGAAGCATGAGAGGGATAAATGTGAGGTTTTTTTCTTAGAAGAAAGCAGTTGTGTGGGGTTGGAGGGGATGTTCCAAGCCCCTGTACACTCACAGCCCCTTTGTTTAATTGCTTACATTTTAATTGGTGGGGGCTGGAGGTGGTGGTAGTACAAAGCAGTATGGAAAAAAGAGAGAGAGTGTGTGTGTGTAAATTAAGGCATATTGGAGGGACAGAGACTTCGGGGGTCTCCCACTCCCGTGCTCCAGACACACTGTAACACTCGTTCCCCTGCTCCAGATACCAGAAAGCGTGGTTAGAACTGAGGAGCAGGGCCTGAGAATAGACATGGAGCTGGGGACGAGTACCCTTCCCTCTGCCCCTGTTTTGTCACCGACAAGCGTTAGATTCATAATCTACATGAGTGGTCAGTAATTCTGACTAAAGATTATTCACTTTGACAAATAATTCTGCTATACAGACATATGTAATCCAATTTAACACTTGAAACACATGCACTAGTAAGTATCAGCTGAATTGAATTACTCACGAGTGCATTTTGTTATTAGAACTATACAGAGTGCGCTGTTTAATTTTAAATTAAATTCCCACATAATAAATTACTGGCCTGTAAAGAAGTTTCATTACCTAGATAAGTTACAATTAAAGGTGACGGCTACCTTTCAAACATGAAAATTTTTTTCAGTTGTGTAATTACTAGTTATGAGTCGTCTAAAAAGTATCTCATTAATGTACTAATATTAATGTTCTAGAAAGAGTTCCTGTTTGCCTCAGTGAAATTTCAATAAGATTTCAATTCACGTCAGATTCACAGTCCATACTGTGCACTAGATGAGGAAGTTGTGTAGAAAAAATAGTATATGATACTGTAATCAGACTGCATCATAATGCATATACACACAGGGACAGAATTAACATTGTGTGGGCAACTTTAATTCTGGCATTTCTTATCTTTTGAGTGCTTGACTTTGCAACTTAAATAACTTTGTGTTTTTGTCTGTAATTGAGTTTAACTTTCTTTGCAAAGAATATCAGAGCACTTTACATATCTTACTTTATAGGTGGGGCTGATAGCACCATTCATTATTGAGGTTACTTGATGCTTCCCATTTAGAGACCTTGTTTTCAGTTGCTCATTAGTTTGCTAACCTTTAACCATTCAGGCTGAAATTTTCCATTGCAGGGTTTGACTCAGGCAGAATTGTTTTAGAAAATTTCAGCCAAAATCGTCTAGCAATTTCTGAGAATAAGGCTAGGGAAAATATATATATGTTTTTCCTGTGTTAAATTCAGGTGAACTTTTCTTTGAAATTCTCTAATGCCCCTGTCCTTTGGAGCAGGGACTTGAAACTTGACTGGGAATGGGGCCTTTGCATCAGTGATTTGCCTTTTGCCATGTAATCTACTCAAAACTGGCCAAGAAATAAGCTTTTGAAAAAACTGCAGTTTGCATAGACTGAGTAGAGACTTGCTAGACCCTTGAAGCTAAAAATCTCCAAAGGTTCTGTACACACTGATCATGCTCCAGTCCTGGGCTGAGCAGGACTTTACCTATGTAACCCTTCTGCCCATCAGAGTTGGCAGCAACAAGGGCCGGGTTCAATATCTAGGGGATCCATTCCAATAACACAATGCAAACCGGCTCGAGCCCCCACCCAGTGACCTGGGACAAATATATACCACCCCCGCTGGGCACCTCCAAGAGGCAATACTTCCCCTCTCGCAAGCACATAGTCTGAGTGTAGCAAAAAGCCTTTTAATAACAGAGAGAAACAATGTGGCATTATGTTGGGGAAACACCACCAACAGGATTCATAACACAACCCATGAGCAAAAAACCACCCCAAGCAAATTGGGGCATGCCCCTTTCCCTCGGGTTCTTGAGTCCCAGCACCCAAACGTCTCTTGAGTCCAGCAATCCACAAATCACCCAAAGTCCAAAAAGTCCAGCCCCAGAGTTCAAAAGTTCATCTGCATAGTGTTACTCCCCAGTCTGGCTAAAATGTGCCTGTGTGTGGGGAAAAGGGGCAAGGGGCACCTTACGTGTCCTGAAGCTGACTGCCCCACAGGGCTCTGCTCTGCTACGCTGTCTCACGAACGGCTCCGCTCTGCACCGCTCGCCGTCTCACGAACAGCTCTGCTCAGCTCGCCGTCTCACGAACACACCGCTGTCTCACGAACGGCTCCACTCCACCACGACCGGCTCTGCTCTGCGCCGCTCGCTGTCTCAAGAACAGCTCTGCTCAGCTGGCTGTCTCATGAATAGCTCCGCTCTGCACAGCTCGCCATCTCATGAACACACCACTGTCTCACAGACAGCTCCGCTCCACCACGACCGGCTCCACTCCGCACAGCTCGCCGTCTCACGAACAGTTCTGCTCAGCTCGCCGTCTCACAAACACACCGCTGCACTCTAGATCTTCCGGCTCCCCACTACTTGACACAGTGCTCAGTGATTTCAGCTCATAGTAGTGGGGGCCTTAGTGCTGGTGCACCTTAAGGCCAAAGTGAATGCAGCATAGTACCTGTAGCAAGACTCTTAATAGACCCAAAATTAGCTCTGACATTCCACAGTGGAGAGAGACAGAGGTGCAATTGGTGCTTCAGGCCCTCACAAAGGGGCCCACACCACCAGGTACTAATACCTGTCTCAAGTCTCTCTCAATTCACACAGTTTTGGAACCCATGACCCTTGCCTAGCGAGTGCTACTTAGTTGATGGTGAGTCCCTCCATCATAGCAAAAGGCCAAGTACAGTTCCAAGCACAGTTCCCATAATCAGGGTAATAACAATTTATTCTTCCTGCCCCAATAACAGAGACACTGGGGATCCCACAGCAGCCGAAGTGACCATTTGGGCAGCTATGGCCTCAGTCTAGGCGGCGTGGGTGTGCCTATGCAAATGAGATCAGCCCCTGAAGTTTTTTTTTTTTTTTCACAACTTGCCACACCTCACCACCAGATGTCAGGGTGGAGCTCATCCTGACACTGCTTACACCTACAATTGCCATTCTGGTTTTCTGGGGATCATGCCAGGTTCAGGCACTGGCACTTGAGTGCAGAGTGCCTGCATTTCCTGTGTTCTCAGTGGCACACACACCCTACTTGGGGTAGAATGGAGGAGGAAGCTGCCTGATTCAAATGCAGAGGAGATCAGAGCCAGAGCTGATGAGGAGAGCTGAATGGAACAAGGAGCCTGGGGTGGGCTGAGACTGCAGGCTGTGGGAAAAGATGATACTTGGTAGATATGGAGAATGGGATTGGGATCCAGGTAGATAAATGTGGAAAGGGGAAAAGATGCTAGGATAAGGAGCCATGGAGGAAGTGGGGAGG
This sequence comes from Natator depressus, assembly GCF_965152275.1. Classification (NCBI taxonomy): domain Eukaryota; kingdom Metazoa; phylum Chordata; order Testudines; family Cheloniidae; genus Natator; species Natator depressus. The sequence continues at coordinate 67,770,809 of NC_134237.1, read as the reverse complement.
ACACTGAGTTTGGATGAAGAGCCTGGAGAGGAAGACTGGGAGGCAGAGGGGTTGCAGAATGGAGGGTGGGAGTGAGGTCAGTGGGAGGAGATAGAGCAATTGGATGAAGATCTGGGAGGGGTAGGAGAGTAGGAATGGCTATGCAAGGTGAAAGGGATCAGGAATTGTGGGGCAGAGATTGGGACTGGAAGGGAGGGGGAGGGGGAGACTAGGATTGGCTAGGCAAGAAGACTGGAACTGCAATGAGAGGCCTGAGGAGTGGTAACTAGGACTGGCTAGAAGAGGAGTATGGGACTGGGATGACATGCCAGGGAGTGGAAGGGACAGGTTGGAAGGGATGGGGAAGAAGCAGTCAAGTAGGTGAGGGAATGGGTAGAAGATCCTGTGCCAACTACAGCACACTCCCCTCCCAAAACTAGATGGACCCTGAGATTTCATTCCTCTGCTGTCAGCAAATAGCTGTGAAATCTACAAACAAAAGTGTGTCTCATCCCTGTCAAGTGCTGATCCAGATAGGGGATGACAACCTACTACTGCAATCAGGTGTTTAGTGAGATGAAGTGACGTAGGTCTACATGGTGGATCTAAAAGTTCACATCACAGCTCCCATTGACTTCAGTCACAGTTATGAATGCTCAGAACTTCTGCAAATCAGACCGGAAGGTCTTAAGGCGGGCACCAAAAAATGGAGAACACACAATTAGTAACCTCCTATGAAAAGTTTGGCATTACTTGCCCAGCATCACTTAGGAACTCTGTGGCAGGAATAGAATCCAATTATCCAGGGAATTATTTAGCTGCCTTACTCATCATGAGACCATGTTTTCTCTTCTTGTAATCTCCTGCCGCATTCACTACTATCATTCGAAACCCTCATATCCTGCCCTGACACCAAGTGGCAGGACCTCTTACCACCCAAGGAGGGTGGGGAATCTTGGGCCTAGGCTAGTCTATATTCCACTGGGGTCCTGTGGACTACTGGGGATATTAGCTGGCAGTTCCTTCATGGAGCTGTGAGCACAGGCATGTACCTGGAGCAGCCTCAACGCTTTCTGTGGCAAGAGAGGGACCCTGGCACACATTTATATTGAGTGCACCAGGTTGCAGCCCCTCTTACAGGTCCTTTAAAACCTCCTCCAGTTCTGCCTGCACTTTTCCCTGCACCTCCTGATTCATGTACACCCTATCTGTGGCCTCATGAAGTTGTGAGACCTTCTGGCACTGGCCAAGGTGGCCATCCACCATATCAAGAGGACGAAGCTGGACAGGGTGCTCTGTGATTGCCTACTTCAGATCCCTGCTGAAGTCATATCTCTGGGCAGAGTTCCTCTGGGCTGCATCCACTGGATGCCTTAGAGGAGTAGTGGCCACTGTCTGGGGTTCTCTTCTCAGTGTTCCCCTCTGAATCCCTGCTTTTGAAGAGAGAGAGAGAACACGGATAAATTTACCTTAGGTTAAAAGCAGCTTGCCTCTGGAGTAGAACTTGGCAGAATGTTAGAAAAACATATGCTTTTTCGTTTATAGTGTTTTTAACATTGTAACAAGAATGATAAATACAGAACTCATATCAAAATAACATACGTACATTGTAATAATTGTAGAACAAATGTGACTATTCCCATGCTTATAGATTCTAAAATCAACCTGAGATGAGGGTAAGTTTGAATACTTTTGTGTCTGGAAATAACAGACCAAGTTTACAACCTGAGCTGCTGCTGTTCCCACAAGCCCACATTCAAACAAATATCTGTGCTCCCCCAAGTTGCCATCTTCCTGCCCCTTACCTTAAAGGAAGTTAGCAAGAGAAAGTCAAAGCCCTTTCCAAGCAGTGTCAGCAGTCACTATAGAGATTGTTGGAGAACCTAGCCACTGGGGTAATGTAGTGTGGTTCAGATGAAACTAAAACAAATAGAAGATGAATCAGGGAGTATGAGAATGGTGACTTTCTCTGACTTTGGATGATGCTTCAGAAAATTCCTCTTATGTTTTTCTTTGCCATTTGAACCTGTCCTCTGAAATAAAAAACATTGGGGTTGTATCTCCTTCACCTGACTGAGCAGAGGGAAGTCTTCCATCCATTTACTGGAGGGCTTCCATCATCTACTGGATGATACTCTCTATCATCTTTTTTTTTTCCTCCTTTCATCCCACAAAAGCTCCTTACTAGGTGACTACAGATTTGTTCCTAATATCAAACCATCCTACAGGCCAAAATCAAGAACCTTTGTTTGAAGAGGTTCAAGGGATCAATGTGGCCCTATTTTTTTCTAGCTATATAGAAGAGTTTAACTTTTTTTTATTAGAACAATAATTATCATAATTTTATTTTTATCCACCTGTATGTATTGTCCATGTTACTTTCATTTTTTGAAATTATATTTCTGTTTTTTGTTTTAGTATTCTTAAGTATTGTCCACAATCCCTGTGCATGTTTTACACACATTGTGTACAAATCAGAACTAAGCAACCTTCAACTTAGTTTTATATCATAGAAGATAGTGACAGTTTCAATTGGGCTCTATGTGGAATACATTAAATTGTATTGTCTATGACATACTGGCTTTATTTTGAGTAGGTTATTGTGTTAACAATAGAAAGGTATAAATTGTTAAACACTATAAATAGATTCCTGTTTCTGTCCTTGCTACCTTATTGATCATTAACATATACAGAACAGGTAGAATCAATATAGTCTGAGAACCCACATGTATTATTCTCTATGCCATGAAGCAGAACAGAAGAAAAGACTACTATCATTACAGAACTTTAAATGAATCTACTGAGTTGATGTCAATAGTTTACTATATCTTCAGAACCTTGACATAATGTAGGGAATTGTCATACCTGTGACTGGATGTTGCAGGATGTAAGACAAATAACAGAAAATCTGGACAGGCACCATTTTTACAGTATCAGTGGCACTCTTAATCTTGTCTTCCTTGCCTGGAACTATGATTTAGGGAGCCCTAATATGGCTGCACAAAGGAGGAAGGGGCTTATTTCCCTTTACTTTCCTGTGTAGCTATATTTCAGTGATTCACAGCCTGGCCCATATTTAGTGTCTTCACAGCGTCAGTGTTGTACATGAAGGTGGAGTATGTACATATCACTGAATCTATGTAATTAAACAAATGCATTATTAGTAGAGAACCTAGAACAACTGCCACCTGAAATTAGAGGACAGAACATTACAGCTTGGTTCCATCTTTAATTCAAACTGTAAAGTGCAAAGACAATATATACTGTACAAAGAAAAGGAGGACTTGTGGCACCTTAGAGACTAACACATTTATTTGAGCATAAGCTTTCGTGAGCTACAGCTGAATGCATCCGATGAAGTGAGCTGTAGCTCACGAAAGCTTATGCTCAACTCACTTCATCGGATGCATTCAGCTGTAGCTCACGAAAGCTTATGCTCAAATAAATGTGTTAGTCTCTAAGGTGCCACAAGTACTCCTTTTCTTTTTGCGAATACAGACTAATATGGCTGCTACTCTGAAACCTATATACTGTACAGTTATTTTTCTTGCATTTATAACCACAAAGAACAAGAAGTGCTGAATGACTAACAAAAGCTCCTTCAAAATATTCAATGAACTGGAATTTATATTATAAAATATGTTTACATTAATTCTCATCATTCTCTTATTACAGTGCAAACTAGAATATCAAGCATGCGTCTCAGGAAAACAGATTTCTGTGAAGTGTGAAGGACGTTGCCCGTGCTCTTCAGATAACCCCACAATTATAGGCAGAAATGGTCAGATAGGTAAGTAAAGGCAATTTTTAGAGAGGAATATGATTTAATTCATGGAAGAGCACAGTGATCACTAAATGGTGACTATTCTAAAGAAAAATGAGGGTTTTTTTTTCTTAGAGTGGGTTTTGAAATAACAGCTAGAGTAGAAGACAATATTTTTCCATGCTAACTGTAGTGTAAAACCATTGTTGATATTTGTATTTTTGTTGAACACAACATGCTCAAAACACGCAGAAAAAAAAACAGTCTTTGCTCCAAACTGCTTTCACTCTAAAGGTCAAGAAGACAAAGATGCACTAAGGAATCCAGGGTGGGAAGTAACTTAGTTTTAAAAAATTATCCTTAAGTAGCAGCAATTGTATTGTTACGTGCTCACAACTAGAGGGCATCATGGAAAAGGTGAGCTTGTATGTGAGAACTGAATGAGAAGACATTGATGACTTTGTGAACCAGGTGCACAGTATTTTTGTGAAATTTGAGTCAGCAGAGCATTTGGTTGCTTTGTGGTGCTTCTGAGCCCCTCACACAGTTGGTAAAAAAAGATTTGTGACCAACCCCTTCTAGATTCTACTGATTCCTGAGTGCTGGAACAGCCCATTGTGGCTGTAGGAAACTGGTGTAAATTATATAACAGCAGGAGTTTGCTCTAGTGGCTGCTAGATGGATGACCTTAGAGTTGGGAGGGTGCACAAAGGTGGTTTAAATTCACCTTTGTGCACAAACCTCCTAAGTGTGCCAAATGCAGCACAGCTAGAGCCTGGGACTTTGTCTTTCTTTCCTCTGCATTTAAAGAACCTCTTTGTGTATAAATGCTATTTTTCCTCGCTGGAATATATGAATACTAGTCTTTTGAAGATATTTTTCTCTGGCAACGTTATAAAGAATAAATAAATAGCATTTATGGTCTTGGTGTATATTATTATATCAGTACTTTCTGAAGCTAATTTATTAACTTTCATGGGCTATTTTAAATTGTGTAGAGAATTCTTACCTCCATTGTAAACTTTAGCTGCTGATTAAGTACATTTTTCTTACGATTTTAAAAAAAAGAGATTGGATTAGTTAATTTTAAGCAATGAATTTAAGTAACCACAATGAACACGGATACATGTACATGCACACACAACCAATTACAAAACTGTGCTAAAACATCACTTATTCCACTCCTTTTTTTCTGCAATAAAATCACTAAGGGTTATATAAATACTGCCTCTAGTATAAACTGCTGCACTACAATAAGGCATCAGGGTTTTTTAATTACATTAATTTTTAGTTGCGCTTTGGTACCTGTTATCAGGGCTTGAAAAAATTCTGCAACATCTACTCACCCTGGTAGCTCAGGTGAAAAATACTGAAGCAGGGGTAAACCTCAATTAGCTTAATTGGTGCAAGTCCCTGCATGGTTCAGCGATACCAATCACTGGTAACCAATTGCTGATTTAGGGCTATTTCTGAGTATAGACCAGAGACTCCTCCATGGGTGGAAGAGAGATGATCCTGCCTGGCTACCTGCTTCCTGCTTGCCCAGCAGTAGGTATGAAGTGGAGAATCAACTGAGAGGCTTCACCCTGGGAGGCCGTTTTCACCTCTGCATATGGTAGCTCTGCCCCTGGCCCCCATCTTCCCTACAATCAGGGTTGCTAGAAAAAATTGTACAGTGGGGTTGCTGAGAGCTATTGAACCAAACAGCAGCACCCCTATCACTTTTATTTCCAGCACCTATGCCTAAAATAAAGTAACAGTAGCACTCAGCCCTCTGCTCCCTGCCTCCTTTCCAGCCCATTCATCTGATCTAAATTCCTACTTGTCCTAGATGAGTGAATTTTTCAATCACAGCCTACTGTTAATACTAAAATTATCTAAATACTGAAAATAAATTATAGGTATGAGTTAGCGGCTTCAACAAGATGGAACTGTTTTTTAATTAGCACTCTTAGGAATGAACTGTTCCTAAAGGCTTACCCTGTCAGGGGATAAAGATCATTTATGTTCAGTTGAGTAGAGGGAAAAGGCAGTGAGAATTTAAACTAATCCTCTCCTGCCTGATTGTGAGGACAAACAGAGTACAGAGGTTTTCTTACAGCTGCAAATCAGTAGTACGTAAAACGTGAATGTCATTTCTTTTCAGTGCCAAAGGCCAGGAGACATGACAAATGTGAAAGTAAGTGGAGTATCATTGCTAGTATTTCCGCTGTCATTTACATTAAAAGTGCATAACGCTCCAGCAGTAGCACACTGTGTGTCTTAGAGAACATTGAGGGGGATTGACTAACAATGCTTATCTGTGCTTTGATCAACAAAGTGTCATCCAGGAATCACGTTGAAACGGTTGGGAGTGTTTTGTCATGCTTCTGCAATTTTCAAAAGAATATAGGACGTATCCTCAAGAATATAAATATGAGAAATATAATCACATTGTAGATAGCTGGACTACCAAATAGTTTTTTTAATTAATGAATCCAAGCAACTTTTTTGGCATGAATAAAACATAAGTTTAACAACAGTATCTGAAAGTTAATGTTACATAATTCACCAAACTGCTTGTGCTTGCACGCTAATTTAGTGATGTAGTATGCAGTTTGTGGCAACTAGCTACTTTGACTTCATTTAATTCATGTTCCTGTTCAGCCAAATTGAGTTTAAAATATAAACAGCAGAATTTTCTTCAGGGGGAATTAAGCAAGTTAATAGTGGAATCGTAGAGAAGTTGATGAAAACGCTATTGTATTAAAGCCCTTCTGTGTCTCTTTAATAGATTTCATGTAACTGTGTATAAGAATTTAATTCAGATAAAAATGTGTTCTGTAGAACTAGAATAATTTGACATTATATATTTGTAAAAATCCTTCCTACCTTTTAACCCATTTTGCTTTTTTTCCCCCTCTACTGCTGACCTAGTTTTTCCGCATGAGTCTTAAACGGCAGTATATGACTGTTTGAATCCCTTCTCTTTTCTGTGTCCAGTACAGATTCATTTGTACTCTCCAGTCTGTGAATAGTACCATGTTAACTCACATTGACAATCTGTTGTTAGGTGCATTTTTCTCGTCACTGTAGTCTGTTGCAACTTAATTATGTTGCCCAGACTTCTTCAGACTGGACTACATTACAAAGTTAGGTCGACATAAGACAGCTTATGTTTACCTCATTATGTCAGTGTCTTAACTACAGCCTTCCCCCCGCCAATGTAAGTGCCCTACTACACCGACCTCATAACTCCACCTGCATGGGAGGCGTAAGGTGTATGTCGGTGTAGTTAGGGCAACACAGTGTCTTTGTAGACACTGCATCCCTTATATCAGCTGCTGACTGTCTTGTAAATTTCACAGCAGGAGCCAGCTGCTCCTCTGGAGAGCTGGGCTGCTGGACCATACTCCTGGCTATGAGCCAGGGAGAAAATGGACCCCATACCCAACTGGGAGCCAGGTCAAGAAGCCCTGGCAACCCTAACCTCCCCACTGGGAGCTGGGCAGCCTTGTCGGTTTCTCAGCTTGGTGAACCAAGAAATTTACAAGGCAGGTTTCTGGGCTCCTGGAGCCTGTGGGACAGCTGGGTGCTCAGGGACCAGGCTCTCGGCTCCCCACACTGCCCTTCTTAGGTTGATGGAAGTGCTTCTGGTGAGGACACGCACCACTGACCCAAGAAGGGTAGTGTGGACATGCAACACTTCAGTTAGTCAACGTAATATAGGTTGACTTACATTTCTAGTGTAGACATACCCTTCTATACTTATGAATTTGACTATTTCCTTTCATTGCACCATGTTCACTTTGGGTCCAGATCTGCACGTATTGTGGTCAATGGCAAAACTTTCATTTACTTCAGAGATAAAGGATCAAGCCCCTTGGTTTCTTAATTCCACCAAATTTTGGAATGCTAGAATAGATTTTGCCTATTTACAAAGCTTATTTAGTTTTAGTTTTGTTTTTAAGCATATGTAGGCATTTATAAGGTCCATGTCTAGCCTCAACACTAAGCCAGTCTATACTATTATGATTGGACAATTCCCAGCCTCCCCACACTCTTGTAATACTATGACTCATCTTGTGTTGGGGAACTAAGTTGGACGGGTTGTCATACCTAGTGCTGTGAGTCCAAATGCCAGAGCTAAGGGTTGCGACAGAGTCAATGCCGGGAATCTTAGCCAAGGGTCAGAACCAGATTACCAGGAATCAGGGAAGGCAGGAGGAGGGCTGGTTCTGAGGCAGGAGCAAGGCTGGGTACAGGATGGAGCAATAAAGGTGCAAAGCCAGAGCAAAGCTTGGAGAGAGATGAGGAGTGGGAGGCAGAGAGTCCGTGGGCCTGTTCATTGAGCAGCTAATGAGCTGCTGCTGCTGGGCTTAGGAACAAGCCTGCTAGCTTCTTCAGCCAATCAGGCAGAGCACTTTGTCAGATAGCCTAGCTGACTTGTTAGGCTGTCAGGAGTCTTGAACAGATGAAGCTGTGAGGCCTTACTCCTGACTTTTTGTCAGATCTTCAGTGTTGGATTTTTTTGTGTGTTTGTTTGGATGGGCAGCGGGGTTGAGAGTCAGGGTGTCAGATCTCTTCTCCTTTGCAGATCCCTTCATTGCAAAGTTCTATCCAAATCCTTCTATATCATTTTATAGTTCTTTCTTTTAGCATATTTGAAAAGGAGGTAAAAATATATTTTAAAGATTATAGAAACCATGTCTCTGTACTTTGGTGATTGTTCAACCAATGTGACAGGTCTAATTATAGGGAATTACCTCTGAAAATGTGTGTGACCCCTCTCTCTAGCCTTATGCCACATTAACCGCTACAATTAAGTGTGGTCTCCTTGTCACTTTCTACAAAATGTTATATGTGGATAGTTGATAATATGCAGAACTGAAAAAGAATATTGAAGACTTAAAGTGAAGTGAGCTGTATTTTTCATTTATTTTTGAACCACAAATTGACAATTATTGCTATCTGGATAAAAGCTAAAAAAGGAAACCAAATATGTAAGTATACAGAGACACAGCTCCTAAGCGAAAAATAATGTACCGGGAAGTTTCTGAAATTAGGAGATGGTCTGACTGGATTTGATTATCAGGGTACATACTTGACTAAATCACATCTGGTTTGAAGGAAGGTGGAAATAAAATGAATACATTAATATATTTCAAAAGTACCAAAATAGATTAATCTTCCTTTTGTGAGTTGGATAGAGTATAGAACCTAGGATCGACACCTCTCTGATACCAGCTGCCAAGCACAAGACGGGGGAGGTGTTGGGCTGGGTTTGTTAAATGCTTCAATTCATTCACAAAAAGGAATATCAAGGGCAGCTGTCATGGCCCTAAGCAAATTATAATAACCAAACAGTATAAATGCAGATCATGAGAGGGGGAAATGTGGGCAAGGAAAAGCAAATTTGTGCTTATTATTTATTTACTGATACTTTTATTTTATAGCTATAATGCAGATTGGGATCCCTATTAGCTGTACAAACATAGGACAGTAGTCCTACCTCAAGAAGCTTACAATCTATGAAAGCACACAATATCTAAATGATAAGGGAAACAATTAATTATGTGCAATCTAAAATACATTTGCTTTTTTATATATATAATTTAACATTGTGTGTGTGTGTGTACACACACACACAATGTTAAATTAAAGTAAATATACGCTACCTTTAAATGGAGAACTGAGCAGTTGATGTTGGCCGTTGGTATTTTGACTGGGGTGGAGGTAATGCAGTAAGGCAGGACAGGAACAGAGTTGTAAAGAGCTTTGAGGTTGTAATTATATTGGATTTCTGCAGAGTCTTTACCTCAGTCTGTAATATAGGTTGATCCCCCTCTCATGTGACTCATGCTGTGAAGATTTTTTTAGTTGGACTTCCTTTACTGAATACCTCTATATTTATAATGAGGGATCCTAGTTTTCTGTGGTTAAAAAAAAAAAACAATTCTCTGATTTAAAAAAAAAAAAGGAAAAATCCACGATTACAACGAAACACTGAACTTTAGTTTCTGTAACAATATATATAGATATCAGTTGAACACACTGTTTTATTGAAATATTTACAATTTTTAAACTGACAGCCAGAGCCCCACCTTTGTGTATGTTCTTATTTTTTCACAAAATGGAAAAACTAAAGATAATCTGTAAAAGCGCAAATTCTGCGTTTTTCTGTGGCAGATTGATTTTTAGTATCCCTGTTTATAACCACCTTCCATAGCAGGACAAAACTATTGGTCAAAAGCTTATAATATTGACATGAAGTAAACTTCTGGAGTGATAGACACTCTGCAGAAATCTAGACTTGAGACAAAGGAACTCTAAATGACAGGAGGGTAGGAACACAGGTGCAAGATAGCCATACTCAGTACTCTGTAACCAAACAACATTTGAAGAAATCTCTGAGGATGGTTAGAAGTAGGCAGAGGCTGTGGCATGTGAAATCTTGTAGAGAGAAGCTTATTCTCCCTCTGGGGGAAATACTGAAAGTTGAGCCACTCTGAGTGGAGATGACTGACTCTGGTTAACTCCAAGTGCTTTTCCACCCATTTAATCTAGTGACACTCCCTTATAAGGCAGACATTTGCTTCTACTTCCATCCCTGTCTTGTGTATATGAGTGACTGAAGCCTCACTGTCTGAATAAATTAATATTAGATGTACAAAAAGTCTTACTGTGCAAAGCTGTAAATGGCTGGTGTGTTTTCTTTCCTGTCTGGACCAAATATTTTGATCATGGATAGATGTTTCCATCCAAGCCAGGAAACTTAGTATCAGATGTGGCTGCATTCATTCCACTGTTGAGTCTGGAGGGGCATGTAGATGGGATGTACATAGGATTCCCACCTCTGTAATGAGATCCATACTGAATCTGGCATTGACACCAGATCCTGAGATTTTGAGTGTCACGAGAGACTACAGAAGGGGTCTGAAGTGTTCTTGTCAATGAGATTTGCCCTATTAACTACATTTACAACTGCTGGGGATGGCAGACTTACCTGGCTGAATGGGCTCTGGATGGGTGCATATAGGTTGTGCTCTTCTTATGGACCAGCCATGTCCTTATGAATAATGAATAGAGTTCCCACATTCACTAGCCACCAAGAAAGAAGTGTTCACTCTTGGGAATGTTTTGAATAACTCCCCATTAAGATTGTTAGTAAGAGGTCAATTAAAGTTTGTATTGTAAGAGGCTTCCTGCGAAAAAGGAGCCTTCATTAATTTGTCATGTAAGGAGGAATTCATATGTAGCCTGGACAACAACTACCACCGGCATGATTTTTTTTAAGAGTACTCTTCTGCCAGTGTGAAGCCAAAAGGCAAAGTGTCCTACTGAAAATGCCTTCATCTCTTGTAAGCTTTGAGGGGCATTAAGCACATGAATGTAGGAAGCCTGGCAAGGGGACACCGTAATGTGCTGAATATTGTCACTCAATTAATCGCAGTTTTAGCAAATAAGTTCCAGGAGCACCATTATATTAGGTTATGTAGGTTACAGGAGATGGGAAAACTTGATGTGAACACACATACAGTTAGATTAACAGCGAAGTGGGTCCTGTTGTGTACATTGCTACTTAAAAAACAAATATAGCTAATTCGTGTTTTTAAACAAATTGCATAGCAGCATTCCCAGAAAGCCTCGTTATGTTTTTATACACATGGCACTATCTTCTTACTATATGAGTAAAACCCCTGCTACGTCATACAGGTGTGGATACCAAATAAACCATTTTTTCTGCTGTTTGTATTGAAAGAGAAAGTGGAACAGTTTCCCAAAATCACAAATGTACAATTAGAGGGATGAGAGTAACACTTGCAATAACCTCTTAATCACTACTTTGCATTATTACCTTTCAAGGAAAAACAGTACATTTTATTCTCTCTATAAAATTAACTTCAGGAATGAACTCCATATGCCTTAAAATATACACTAGACTAGTCAGACCTGACAACATTAATGATTAGCTATGGGGTGGCCAAATGAAGCCATTTATATAAGAAAATGGGTTAGATTCCGATCTAAAAATGTTTAGATTTTTATTTTATATTCAAGATTAAGTCTTTAAAAATGAACCCCTACAGTAAGCAGGCTCTCATGTTATGATGTGTCTTGGTTTTATATTCAGAAATCTACTCATATGAATTAACATGAGTTCTGAATATATTTCACAAAATAGGAATGCCATAAGTGGTGGTGTATTACTGATAAATCGATTATAGAAAATACTGGCTTCCCCCCCAAAAAAGTTGTATTAAATTGGCAACAAATGCCTTTAAGAGAGGTGTGCTTATTTTCAGGATGGAGAAACTGTTGCCATTTTGGAGGTCGTCTTTCTTAGGAGGAGAGGCTCAATAAATGAGTGGGCATTTTCAAAAGCAGCAGCATTAAGTCAGGTTTGCTTATTGGAAATCTTTCACACGCTATTAGCTGAATCAGCCCTTGTTTTGGTCAATTTTTTACTGCACTGTTCTTCTTTCTATCTGCATTTCAGGTTTTTAGTTCATTACCATAAGATGTCTCATACAATACAATATTGACTGAAAGCAGTAAAGCAGTTTATACTGAAATTAAATGCCAAGCAGCATCTGAAGTAGATGGTCTTGTGGCTAACGCACAGGACTGGGAGTTAGACTGGATTTCTTTTCCTGTCTGTGCCATAGGCTTGCTTAGCTCCCTTAAAGCCTGATCCTGTACACTGAAGTCAATGGACATTTTGCTGTTGATTTCAGTGCGAAAAGGATCAGACCCTTGTGCTGCCTGTGACTCAGTTTCACTGTCTGCACAGAGATGATGAAGCTTAGTCCATTAAGGCTGATAAAGTACTATGAGCTGACACAGAGAAAAGAGTTTTAGACATGCAATTTATTATTATTAATCTAATTCTGTTTCCAGTGACAATTAATTTAGCAGTAAATGTCAGTTTTAACATTTTTGCTTTGTATCATATTTATGCAAAATATTTTCTTTTAAATAAGTTCAACATCACATTTCTATTTCAAATCTTTACATAGATACCAAAACATTTTTGCCTTTACTAATTCACTCATTTACAATTTTGAACTTTTAAAATGTGGGTCTTTTGTGGCAGTTTGTTTGTGCCCTCATTTCATACTCTTATGCCTTGATATTGGACTGTAATTTTGACAAAGAATCTCTTTCTCCTTTGGTGTTATAACTGCTTCATAGTCCATTTTCTGCATGATAGTTCTGTAATATAGACTGCTATTGTTAAATTTAAAAAATTATTGCTTTACAAATTTTTATAATAACATTCATTTTACTAGAGTAGTGAAGTGATCTCAGTAATATTCATTTGTAATTTAAAACTGATTACCAGTGTTACAGTAGGAATGTGATATGATATAAAGGGAAATTGCTAGTACAATAAGATTTTATTGTTGTATTTATATAAGAATGCCATTTCCTATTCATGCCAAACATGGACATTTACTTCAGTGTTTGTGGAATAGTGGAAGCTTTAATGGAGACATTTTTATTGTTTATTCCCCTACTGTTCAAAAGTTCTGTATGAATCTCATTTAGATTTCTAAGAAGAATAAAAATATAGCAGCTCTGTACCATATCTTGAAAAGCACAGAAGTAAGGATATTTGTTTTTGCACAGATATCCTTTGGGTGAAATTCACCCAGATGCAGAATGCTAGCAAAAGACCCATCACGCTACATAAGCTCTGTGTTAGGGCTTCTAATAGAGAGGCTTCCATAGCCCTTGCACATGAAGAAAAGTGTCTGTCTCTGTACTAGCCTCACATACTGCAGATTAAGACAAAGTTGATCAGTGAAGGTGAGCCAAGGGATCCATATTTACTTAGTCAAACAGCACCCCACTTCCACACGTATAGTACAAGAGTGACACACAGGGAGCGTTGCCATAGACTGGAGGACTGGGAAATTGTAGCACTGCTCTATACCATAGGCCCAGCCTATGAGTGGATTTCACCTCCCAAAGTCTATTCTCGCCTCCATTGCCTTTCACCTGCACATAGGCATGGGTACTGTGGATGAAATTTTATGTGGATGAAATTTCAGATCTCCGACATAAAATCTACCATATTAAGAAAAACTTATAAGAACTAGAGTTGGTCAAAAAATTTGTTGAAAAATGACCTATTGATAAAAAAAAATTAATGGAAAATCTCCTGATTTCTTCACTTCTTGAGGGGGGGGGGAGAGTGTTAGGGACAGGAAATGGCAGTAAAACATGTGACAAAGCTCTGTCCTTTCACCATGGGTCCCACATTTCCTGGCAGATTTCACTAGCCTCAGAGGCTCACTGTGACCCTCCACATAACCCTTCTTTCTCGAGGGACAAGGGTCACAGTCTACTGAGCCATTTTCATCATAAACCAGCAAGGGAGGTGAGGAGAAGTTATCCTTCCTTGCACAGTCTCTGTTGTCTCCCAGTCTCAGTGATTAATCAGGGGGCAAAGGTCAGGGGGGAGCCCAGGCCCACCCTCTACTCCAGCCCAGGGACCCTAATAGTATCAGCTATGGTAGCTGACCTTTTAGAAACATGATATGTACAATTCCCTGGGCTACTTTCCCCACAGCAGCCCTCACTTCCTCAAGCTCCACTTCACCCTTACCTCAGGGCCTCCTTCCTTGTGCCTGATATGGTGTGTACTACTCAGCCTCTCCAACAGCACAACTTCCTCCCCCAGCTCCTGACATGCACACTCACCTGACTAACTGGGAGGCTTTTAACTAGTTTCAGCCAGCCCCTGATTGGCTTCAGGTGTCCCAATCAACCTAGCCTTCTCCCTGCCTTCTGGAAAGTTCTTAATTGGCCCCAGGTGTCTTAATTGACCTGGAGCAGCTTCCATTTCACTTAACCTGGTACCAGGGATTTGTTTAGCCTGGAGCTAATATATTGATCTCCCACTACTTTTCTATAGCCATCTGGCCTTGTCCCGTCACAAATATCTGTCTTGTAGAAAACAAGCATCCTTCATATAAAGTAAAACAATGACACCAAAACATTCTAGTTACATTTATGCCATTTAGGGAGTGGAGGGAAAATCAGTGATACAAAAGAGCAGATAACGTGTTGAGCAATGACAATTGACTTTTTACTCCTCTGAAACATAGACATGAATGCAAAATTCCTGTAAATCCTGTACTGTGTAGATGACTAACATTGGGAACTCGAGTAGATGAATGATGGGGGTAGGGAAACAGATTCTAATGTCCACAGTAATATATATCAGAGGGAAGAATCCAGTTGAAATAAAAGATATTTGTACCAGATATTTGTGAAAAACCAGTTTGTGCCCCATATTGTATCTTCCAAAACTCATTCAATAATAGTTTGTCTGTGGAAAGAGGACCCTTGTAATGTTGACAAGATCAAGTGAATTTTATAGGGATGGTGGGATGCACAATAAGTACTTGTGGGAGTTAAAGCTTAACTTAAGAAGCCATTTTTGTGAAGAAATAATTTTAAGAGTGAGAATATTTTGCGTGTACATTTTTGTACGAAGCTCTTTGACATTCTGTATGTTTCTTTTCTCCTTTTATCAATTTTGTAGTCTAAAATATCATAAGCCTTTTTAGTCTGAGCTGTTAGCCAATATTCAGGGTCTTGCAGATTGTTTCTCTTGGGAGGAGAAATTGATGACGGAATTTGGTATCAGGATGGAATCCTGATTATTTATAAAGAAGGTACACTAAGTCCTGTTTCCCTCAACACAACGGGAATAAAACAAGAGGAGGCAGTTTCTTTGCTCTCAGTTCCAAACCTCCTTCCAGCTAACACTTTGGCCAAAAAACTCTCTCTCACTCTCCCTTGGCTTTCTCTAAGGGCCAGGTTACCCATGCTTCTCTTGTTGGCTTTCTGCTCTCTTCTCTGGCTGCTTCTGACTCACAGATACACACAGTTCCACCAAACAATACTCAGCCAGTAGGTATGCGTTCAGACCTCAGGGGACCGATGGCCATTCAGGCCATATGGCTTAGCTTCTCCTCCAGTCTTGCCATGTTGGTCTGTGATTTGGTTGTTGGCTTCTGTTGTTTCAACTATTACTAAATAATGGGGCATTTAACTTTTCTCTCATTTAGTCTGAATGGAAGGCAGCTATCACACCTACTAGATTCAGCAAGATTTGTGACTGGCGATAAATCAAAGATCTATTCTTGGGAACCACCCAACATCCAGCATAACAGTATCTATTGCATTAGCAGTGTGATCACCACACATGTATGTAAATACTTTTGATAAGACCACTCCAATATACTGTCTAAATGGATAATTTTCCAAAACATTCACCAACTTCTTTGAGAATTCTGACTTTTCAAGTCAGATGCAGTCACTCTTTTTAATTCACATTACATAAAAACTCAAGATATCTGGGGTGTTGTTTAGGATATTAACATGTAAAGCTGCTTCCTTACTAGCTAAAGATTGCTGACTTGCTGTTTATAAAGGAAAATGCATGCACAGGACTGTGATATGAATTTGTTTACTGTTAAAGTTCTGATTAGCCTGCTGATGTTATATATATATTGTGTATGTATTCTTCTTGTTTCAAAGCAAACGATCCCATGATCAACTTTTTCTCTGAGGAGAAAAAAATACATATTCCTACGTGAATTTTCTTTTGTTATTGGATCCATATTTAAGTGTGTGTGTGTGTGTGTGTGTGGTGTCAGAGCAAGAGGGAACATTAGAGAAATTGCTGTGTTGAAAGAAAATAGTTAATGCTTTTTAATGTTGTGTGATTGTTTGATATCAGTAATGTTAACCTAGGATATTAGATAATTAGTGAAGCAATTTCAAAAGTGGAGTCCCCAGACCACTAAATTGTTATGAAAGGATAGCTTGTTAGGCACTGGTAGGCCAGATGAAGATTACATATACTAAACTAGTTTAGGTAAGTCATAAGAGCCCCCTTTAGTTAGGAATTTAGGATGTGTGGATTATAAAACTGGAAACATAAATATGGTTCAGACCATTAAAATGGTGTTGGATTCAATTATAATGGTTATAATTGCCTTAATTATGTACATGAAGGGGGCTTTGGCACTCTTAGGTTTCATTAAAGGGCTTTGTAAATCTGTGTCAGTCATTCTATTGAGACTAAATAAGCAGAGGTATGGATTCTATGGTAAGTATCTGAATCAGCATTATTGTCCTGTAGTCATGTTACATGTTAAATAAGCTAACAAAACACTGTCATGTTTCAGTTTCCATTCCTGAGATGGCTGCAACATTATTTTTACTTGTACTATATTTTATATTGTCAGTATGTAATTTCTTTTTAATATGAACATGTTTTTTTATCAAAGTTAAATAGCTTCTGTGGGTCTTTATTTTCAGCAAGGTTAATTGCTCCTCCTTCCACTGGCTAATTTTTGAAACATAAAGGCTATTGTGTCATTTACATGAATTACAATCATGTCATTTTGTGCTATGATCATGCCAGATCTCATAAGCAGGGCAGCCTGAGTCAGACCAGTACTCTAATAGTAGACCTATGTGTTGCAGAAAGTGGTGTTGGTGGTTTAGCAGTGTTCTGCGTTGGTAATGGACCAGTGCACTGCATTTCACTGATTTTCTTTCAGATGAGATGTAAAACCAGTCTTACCCTCTTCTATTTAAAGATTGCATGGTGCTTCTTTTCTAGCCAAATTTCAATAAAGGGAATTACATTCTCACTAATTTTTTGACATACTCTTTATTTCCTGCCTTCCACTATGGTGTTGCTGTTGTCTGTTTTATATAGGTGCAGTGCTGTGTTTCAGTGATTGGGAAAGTGATGGATGTTCTGAGGCTTGCTTCAGTCTTTTAAAGCCCTTTGAGCTCCTGGGACTATATAAGTGCAAAATGTTTGTTTGCTGTTGCTAATATTTGTTGTTATTATCACATTAAAATTAGCAGAAATAAAGAGTGATAGCTAATGATGCCAACTCAACACATGGAAGAATTTGCTAGGGACATGTTGCCCATATCTGAGTTTTTATAGTTATTTTTGTTAAGGTGTAAAAAATAAAAATGTTAATTTGTTATAAAGCAGACCTCCATATTCAAAGCTAATATTCCACTTGGGCTAAATAAGGTTCATCAACCATTTTTATCCATACGTGCCAAAGCCTCATTATACAAGGAAAAGGCGATCAGCTTGCTTGGTCATCCAACTGCCTTTTTCTTAAAGGATTTGAAAACAAATTCCATTGTGTGCTGTGAAATGCAAAGTTCAGAATGTCTCTTCTGATTCCAGAGAAATGCTTAATGATCTGGAGGATGGCGTGGACTGCACCCTCAGCAAGTTTGCAGATGACACTAAACTGGGAGGAGTAATAGATACATTGGAGGGTAGGGATAGGATACAGAGGGACCTAGTATTTGTCTAATTTGTATAGACAAATTAGAGGACTGGGCCAAAAGAAATCTGATGAGGTTCAACAAGTTCTGCACTTAGGACGGAAGAAACCCATGCACTGCTACAGACTAGGGACTGAATGGCTAGGCAGCAGTTCTGCAGAAAAGGACCTAGGGGTTACAGTGAACGAGAAGCTGGATATGAGTCAACAGTGTGCCCTTGTTGCCAAGAAGGCGAACGGCATTTTGGGCTGTATAAGTAAGGGCATTGCCAGCAGATCGAGGGACGTGATAGTTCCCCTCTATTCAACATTGGTGAGGCCTCATCTGGAGTACTGTGTCCAGTTTTGGGCCCCACACTACAAGAAGGATGTGAAAAAATTGGAAAGCGTCCAGCGGAGGGCAACAAAAATGATTAGGGGACTGGAACACATGAGTTATGAGGAGAGGCTGAGGGAACTGGGATTATGTAGTTTGCAGGAGAGAAGAATGAGGGGGGATTTGATAGCTGCTTTCAACTACCTGAAAGGGGGTTCCAAAGAGGATGGATCTAGACTGTTCTCAGTGGTAGCAGATGACAGAACAAGTTGCAGTGGGGGAGGTTTAGGTTGGATATTAGGAAAAACTTTTTCATTAGGAGGGTGGTGAAGCACTGGAATGCGTTACCTAGGGAGATGGTGGAATCTCCTTCCTTTGTAGTTTTTAAGGTCAGGCTTGACAAAGCTCTGGCTGGGATGATTTAGTTGGGGATTGGTCCTGCTTTGAGCAAGGGGTTGGACTAGATGACCTCCTGAGGTCCCTTCCAACCATGATATTCTATGATTATGAGCATGGGGAATAAAAACAGGTGTTTAATTTACTGTATCACTAGTGTGGGGGTGGGAAGTGTACTGCTGACCAAACCACTGCAAACATATTCAAGGTTTGATCCAAAGAAAATACAAAACAATGTTGTTGTTGGCCTTGTATACTTCACTAGTACCTTCCCCCAGGTCTCCCTTTTTTGTTTGACGCTCCCAATTTTACAAGAACACACATGCTTAACTTTATTCACATAAATTAAGTCAAAAGGACTGTTTGCATTCATAAATGTTTACACGGTCAGGGCCTGAGAGTGTGAGTATGTATGTGTGTGTGTATACAAATATGCATCCTTTTCGCTGGTGGTCTTCCTAGATATCAATATACAATACAATATCTTTTTCAAGCTAATTCTGCCTCCATCTTACCAGCTTTTCCATTCTTTCTGGTAAGTAGCTCAGATATGTGTGGGTCTTCTCTGCCTCTCTTTCTTTACTTCCTTACTTCTTTGAGAAAATATGCACTTAGGGCTTGTCTGCACTTAGAGTGCTGCAATGGTGCAGTTGCACCAGCTATAGTGCTTAGCAAAGATGCTTCCTACGCTGGCAGGAGAACTTCTTCCATCGGCATAGATACTCCACCTCCCTGAGAGGCAGTAGCTGTGTCCCTCCTGTCTCCATAGCACCAGGAGTTCGGCTGGCATAACTGCATTGCTCAAGGAGAATCCACACCCATGAGCAACATAGTTATACCAACATCAATTTGTAGTATAGACCAGGGCTCAGATTATTGACATTAGCGCTTCTACACATTTTTATTTCCTTCATGAGCAAATTACAAGCTGGACTATTACACAAAAACATAATTGCCAATCTTTCAATTTTTTGGCTATTCTTAAAAAAGAGTGATATGAGGGTTTTTTGTTTGTGTTTTGTTTTGTTTTCCCCTAGGAGCCCTACAGAAAAAAAGTATTAGTCAAATATCAGGCTGTGGAACATATGGAATAATGTTTTTGCTTTATGAATTGGCATATCCAGTTAACCTTTTTTTTTCCCTGGTAGCTTTTGAAAATGGAAATGGGAATTGGTACTACTTGTCATTAAATAGACCTTGAGGTAGGACAGAGTGGGAGATGCATCTTGATTTAAAACTCCTGTTTTAAAGCTATACTTAATCTAAGTTACTACGCTTTGGAAATGTATTTTAATTAATAGCGATGACAAGGTATATTTAACTCATATAATTCCTTTCATGTCATCAAACTATAGATGCTTTTGAAGTCTAGGGGTGTTTGTTGTGTTTTGGTTTGTGTCACATTTATCTGGATATAGAGGCAAAATGAGGACACGCACATGGATGGATTTTTAACCAGCAGGCTGCAACTTTTATTAAACTTAAACACAGATGAGGTGCTCTACCACCCATCATCCATATTCTCCTATGCCAGGAGTGGTTCCAGTGCAGGAGTTATAGGGCTCTAACTTGTAGTAGGCCCTCCTCAGCCTACCCCTCAGGACTCAGCTCACTCTTCTGAGTCCTACTGCTCCCTGCACCTCCCGCCCCCTTAAGGAGGACAGAGGGTGCAGAAAGGTGGGGACCTTGGCTCACAAGGGCCAGCATGTCTCTCACTATCTCATGAGCTCAAGACCCTTCAGCAAAATCTCAGGTCTTTTTTTTACCTCTGGGAACCATTCATTTTATCCTTTCAACCACACTGCTAGCCTTCCCACTCCCCTTCAGCAGAAAGGGCAGGATATGGGGAAGCCTACTTGGAATTCCTTCCTGAAGTCAATCCTGCTCTGGTAGTGGGCAGATCCCCCTTGCTGTGGGACAGGAATCCAACCCCTGTGGTAGAGCAGAGAGCCACCTGCTGGGGAAGCCACTTTGCTCCAGGGGGAGGAGCTCCAGAATTCTTAGCTGTCCTCCTCTGCCTCGTGACTGCTACTGGAATAGTGAGTAGTCTGGTCATCACAGGCATGGAGTTGAAAGAGGCTCCATACGGCCCATGCTCCAGTTTAAATCCTGGGAGTTGGGGAATGCTGGCCAATCAGCAGCTCTCCCTCCCAAATGGCCAATGGGTTCCAGAGACTCCAAGGTGGAGAGGAGCTACCTGGTGTCCATCAGAGAATGTCTCCCTCACTGTCCTCCTTTACCATGGGCCGCATCAAGTTCCGCATCCGCTGAGGTGGGTGGATGACATTTTTGATGCACTGTAGATGCTACTTTTATGGCCAGTGTTTATCCAATGGGGTAACATTGAAAGATCTAACCTTCCTGTGAACCTTGGATGCCACTTAGTTACTTTTGCTAAGAAAAACTAATCTCAGATAATGTACTTTTGCCCCTCCACTGCTTCCCCTCCTGTGATGATGTGTGTTATGGACATGTACATGAATAGAATAATTGGATAAATATTCTGTGGTTTGGTTGTAAATGATTTCATATAACTAGCCATCTGTAGTGCTATTTGTGTGTTTCTTGGAATACAATATTAATTTTGTTCTTTTTCATAATATCTAAATTTTACATCCCAGCCACAGACTACCCTAGCTTGCCATAAATCTACTAAATAAAACATTAAAGGCTGCATGCAAAAAATACCAGCTTCTTCCCTGTAGGCACCTAGATCCATGAAATTAGCTGTGGTATCCATTTTAACTGTTGTTCCTGCTGATACTGCTCGATCAAGTGCTAAAGCCACCTTGCAGGCAAGCATCAACAGTTGCTCAGTTATATGCAATTATAAGTTCTGCCTCATTAGCATAGCAGCACCTTTATAATTGGCTGACTGCTAAATGAAAAAAATTCAGCTGTAACACATAACTATCTCCTAAAGTTGAGTGGCTCTGAAAAACAGATCTGCATTGGGTTTTGCTAGTATTAACGTATTTTTCTGATAGGAAAAAAAACAAATATATAGGGAAACAATTCTTCATTCATGTACAGTGAATAATAAATCTTGTCAAAAAGTCCCTGCCTTGTTTATTCTGTTAATAACGTCCCAATTAATAATCCCAATAATGTTCTTGAGACCTTTGTGGTACTCTGCTCATAACAGGGGTAGCTTGAAGTCTGTAAACAAAGATAAATGTAAACCCAGCTTTCAGGGGGCTAAGTCATTAAAATATTTGTGTACAGTTTTGCCTTTTCAGCGGGATTATCTCCTTATCTAAATTTAGGAAGTGATGAAAGTTTTAAGCAGGTTTATAATCCAGTTTGCCATGTCTCACAGGAATCAGGATTTTTCCAGATTTTCTTTTAAGGTCAACGTTTGAAAAAGTTGATCATCCCCTGTAGTATTTCTACATGCACAATTTAAGAGGATTGTATTTTAAAGGATATCCCAGAGGTCACTCATCATTCTGTTTCATTCAGTTACTTTATTTCTAGAAGTTGTTATACTTCGAAGGCAAGGGGGAAAAGCAGCATACAGTTTTAACAAAATGCATGCTGAACTGGCAAAAAGGAGAAACTCTGAGCTTCAGCGAAGACAAAGAAAATAGAATTACTCTTTGTGTTCTTTTCTTTTGAAGCAGATAAAGTAATGGAAAGACACAATGGAACAAGGCTTCAAAGCAACAGTACAGGGGACAGATTTTTCAATAACATTTCTGCCTTAGAGAAATTTGAGCAACAAATCTTATGCTTGTCCGTCTGTATTTTAGTCCATTTGCAAAAGAAAAGGAGTAAACAATTTATATTTCTGCTACAGCCTGACACAAATGCATTAAAGTCAGTTAGAGTATTTCCATTGACTTCAGTGGGTTTTGAATGAAGACCATAAAGTTGAGGGGCATTGAAGCTCATGGCTTATCACAACTTCTCCGCTGTTGAAAGTGGGCATTTCAGGGACAGGGAGGACTTCATCTTGGACTAGGGATGGTGTGGGTTCCTTTGAGGGTCCCTCAGCTACTGACATAGGTTCCTGCGTCTCCTCTTCTAGTACTGGAGGGATATCTTTCACCTGTATGTCCCCACTGTCAAACAACTAGGTGTGTCATCACAGGTCTGTTTTTCTTCAAAGTGGCCTAGGAATGCTGGAGGGGCAGACTCATCATCTCAGGCTGGTCTTATTGGTCTCATGGATGTGCTAGCCATAAGCCTAAATGCTTCCGCCATGGGGTTTAGGGCTGAAGAAGTGGAGCTCTCACTGGGTTCAGCCGATCGAGGCAGGAATCTGGTCTCCATTCTAGGATACAACGTGATAGTGTCCTCCTCTTCAGACTCTCTCTCTCAGATGTGTTGAGCAGCGGTAGGTTAACTCTAAGGGGCCCACTACATGTGTTGGGTTTTGGTTTCAATCCAGAACCCTTTTGCCTCCCAGGTCCCATGTCATGGTCCATTTTATAAGGTGGGTGCCCATTAATTCCCCAACAGGTACTGTCTCTATTATGTCTTGTATATAATATAATATTTATTAATATCTTTGAGTGTTGGCGGTCCCAGATTAGAGATATTATGGCACAATACAAATAACGTCTATTAACATATGTGGGTGGGGGAATTAAATCTAATTTCTTTTTCACTAGGTAGTGTAATTTTTTTGCATTTTTCTCAATTTGGACAATATAACAGATTAGTCAGTTTGGGGTTTAGTGAGTTTCTAATCTATTTCATTTGCAAATTGTCATACCCAAGGGCAGTGGAGTAACGATTGGGTTACAAACACCACAGGTGACTTGGAGGAGGTGTGTGTTTTTTTTTAAAAGTCATGGAAATATTAAGATTGGATGTCTTCCTAAAAAAATGCTCTAGCTCAGCCAGAAGTTATGGATCTCTTGGAGCTATTACTTGATAAAATTCTATGTGTATGGATACAGAAGGTCAGACTAGAAGATCATAATGATCCCTTCTGGCCTTAAAATTTATGACTCTGTGAATGTATTTTGGTCTTAACATTTGTGAAATCTTGTCTTACCAAAAGAACCAATAGCTGATGTGTGTGGTTCTCTTTGATGTTTTAACAAGTCTCTGGATGGTTATGTTATTGACCTTTAAGTTGGCTGTAGTCTTGTTCCTTAGCTGTTGGAAAGGGGCACTTCTAAGGGGTCTGGTCCTGCCCTTGTTGAAGTGAAAGACAAATCTTCCATTGATTTCATTGTTGCAAAATCAGGGCAATGGCCCTTTGGACGTTCTATAGTAACTACACTGGGAGGAGTTTAATAAAATATCTCAATTCTTAAATCCCATAGAAAACAACCAGGTTAATTGTAAAATCATTTCTGAAATCTCAATCATAAAAACTTTAGATTATATTCTGTGTTCTACCAAAAACAAGTTAAATAAAAAAACAAACATACAGTAGTTGGTTTTTAATTCAGTCAAACATTTGCAGCTTCCAGTAAGGTGTCCAGCTGATCTTATGTTGTAATTTAATAATTACACTATAGTAATCTTTTTTTCTAAAATACAAGTATTCACTATGATTATTTATTTTCACAGCACTTAAGACCATTCTGGCCATTTTAAAAGTAGAAAGATATAAATTAGTCATTCGTGACTGATTTCAAAATATAAGAAGGCAAACTATATGTGTGTTTTGCTTTAGGATTGTATGAATACTTTTGTCATCATATGTGTAGCAACTTAAATCAATCCACATACAACATACTGTGTTACCTCAGCCACCTTGTCTCTCTAATATTCTGGGACCAACACAGCTACAACAGCACTGCATGTACTAGAGATTAGCAGAGAAAATTTGTGTTTTTATTAAAACAAATATAGCAATATACATTGAGGCGAAATGAGCAGTTTTCTGTACCAGTAGCGTGTGATGCTGTATAGCAACTTAATATATGCTAGGCATAATCTGAAATAGCTCCCTTGGCTTTCATGTTAGCAAATAAATATTGCTGATGCCACTTTGGAAGATACAGAGATAGCATAAGCACCTTGGCAACTGGACGAAAGGCCAACTCCACAACTTTTATTTAAATAACTTACAATGCAGTATTATCTGGCAGCTAGTAGACCCTCCAATATTAAATAATTGTAAAACTCAAAAATGTGGCCTCTTAGTTGCAACTCCCAAATCATGCAGATATTAGGAATGTTTTCTCTCAGGGCAGGGAGTGGCCCTGTAACTGCATATTAAGTTCTTCTCTCGTGTTCTCTGCGTAAAACCTTGGTCCCATTGAAGTCAATAGCAGAACTTCTATTAATTTAAATGGCACTAGTATTTCTCCTTATTTAACAAAATATGGGCTATTCTCCTTATGAAGAAACTTATAAACCTTGATACCCAGAAATATATGGGGCATTTTTGCTAGCTGGTTACCATTTAGTAGTTTCTTTGAATCCAAAAAATATGCTACTCAACTAGCCGGCCTAACAATTAAACTATGATCTTCTGTTATTTTTGGACTCCATGTCATGCTGATCTTAATTATGATAATTGGCTAAGAATTAAAATTAATATATTTTATATTTTAATTATATTAAAGTATCACCATGATATTGTATTTGTACACGTTTGTGTACTTAATATTATCACTTCAAACCTAGAAATCACTTTTAAAAGCATAGTCCACAAAAGACAGAAGCAGAAACATGCATAAAATTTGAACTCAATAGAGCTAAAATATAGAGATATCTGAATAACTAGCAAATTACTTTAAAACCAGTTTGACAGAAAATAGTTTTTACTATACAAATAAATGAAAAATGAGGACACAGTTCCACACTGAATAGTCTCTCTGTTGGCCTTTGAGATATCTTCAGAAACAACATCACAATACGCTTGGATATTAAAAAAGATTAAACATTTGTTGTTTTATTTCTTCAGGCATCAGCTACTGACAGATTATTTTCAGACTCTTTCTGACAACGTGCTGATGTCATCATTGACAGTTTAATCAGTCTCAGTTTCATGAATCTTGCAAGCAGCATAGAATAGTTATGCTGTTATTTGAGGTAACAGTTGTTGCAAAACCAAGATGCAGTAGAAAAGAGGCTCACACTTGATGACATTTGACAGTTCTTTTCAGCTGAAGGCAATGGAGTTGATAATCAACACATCCAGTTAGTTCAAATATCTTTCATGCTTTATGATTAACAAGCAAATTTATGACTGAATAAATTACTGCTTGGTATCTCTTTGTCCATATTTTTTTCTTGAAATGCTCTTTATAAATGTGACAGTATAATAACTAGATACAAAAATGTATGTTTTAATCTCTACATGGCTCAAAACTGTGCAGCGAAAACTAATGGCAGGCCTTTTGTATCTTCTAATGTATTTTCATGGACTTTACATAGGAAATGTCCTGAATAAATGTGTTTTTTTTAGGCTTAGTCTACACAACAAAGTTTTGCCAGCAAAGCTGAGTTGCATAGGAGTTTGAAAAAATCACACCCTTAGTTGGCAATACCCCCCCAGTATAGACACAAATATACTGTCAGAGGAGTGCTTTTGTCCGCTTAGCTAACATCGTTCATGTAGGCATGGCTTGACATGAGTAATTAGACATGGGTGCGGCCTCATTTCTCGGGAGACAGGATTAGGGAGGTATATGGATCGGCAGGCTGGAAACAATGTCTGTACTAACTAAAATAAGGGTAAACACTCGGAACCATTTACAACAGACAAGATAACAATGGATAAGATATGTCGGGAATGTAAACATGAGGCAAAGAATAAATCATACATGACAGTGTGTGGACAGAGCAAAACTTGTGATGTAATGTATAGTAAATGCAATGTAATCTGTAAATATATCAAAAGAAAGAGGTTTGCGGTGTAACTTTGGATGTGTGGAATGCTCTATGCTTGAGCCTGATCAACTCAGCATAACTGTGCTGTATGCCGAATGAAGGAATCTGAGTAACGAGACTGGAGTCAAACTGAGTTCTTGGGGAACTGTGTGGAAGAGGTCTTCAAGGAACCCCATCGTAGTGGTTCTATGACTCTGATACACTTGTCTGGAGGAGGTAATATATACACAACTTAATGTGAAGGTCATAACCTACCATTAAGGGAAATGGTACTGGAAGGGTTTAAGGGTTTAAATACAAGGAAGTTAGTACCTGCTGGAGAAATGGGTTAAATCTAAGGGCAGACCCTATGGACTCCCCAGAGATGTGTTAGGTATTAGAGGGATATTGGGACTGGGTGAAAAAGGAACTCCAGAGAGTGGTATTAAATTTTAAAAAAATAAATATTTGGCAGAGGTCCAGTAATGCCATAAATATACATAAATTATTGGTAGAGCACAGCAAAGGTCTGTTAAATGCCAGTGAAATTTAAAAAAAAAAAGGACCTATTGTCAGCCATGAAAAAAAATAGTATCTAGGCGGGAAGTGGGGAATGTTAATCCTCAGGCTTAAAAAAATTAAAGCTCAAATCAAAGCAGCAATTTTACAAGGATTAGTTCTGGTGGCTAAAATTTTACAGACAGTATGTGCCAACTTAAGAGATGAATGCTAAAAGCATAAAATGCAAATCAAAATTGTAAAGGGGGAAACAATCTAAAATGAAAAGATTCCTAAAAGGTCACAAAGAAAATGTCTATTACCTATTTGCATAAACCCAAAGTAAAAAGCAGCCATCCTTCAAGGACTATATTTGGTGAGTACAGGTTTTCAGGCAACATGGAGTAAGTTTAAAAAAATAAATGTGAAAAACATAAAAGATAAGCTCAGAGACCATCACAAAAAAAAGTCAGCTAAGAAATGTGTTATTCTGGGAAATAAAATTTAAGAAGTTTATGGTCCCAGAATTTAGTAGTTAGTAAGGTCTTATTAAACAATGAAAAACTGAAATGAGTAATTTAAAAAAAGATATGTGCAGTTAAAAGGAGCTTTTGCACAAATTAATACTGCAGAGCTCGGAGCGGTAATGGAAGTAATAAAGTGTGAAAGAGGACTTTAAAGTGTTTTTACAAAAAGAATGCTTGGTTTCATAATGCAACCCAGTTATGGCAGTATAACGTGGTGCAGTGATGCCTGATAAAATCTTTAGTAATCAAACAAATTATGCAAATGGGAGGTCAAGTGGTGACAACTATCAACACTATGTTTTTTCCCCAAAAAGCCTTTACAGCCATTCTGAAAAATATACAAAGTGGAAGAACTGAATGGAAGAGGTCTCAGGAGAACCTCAGGTTCAGGGAAGTGGTGTAGCTATGCTGGCAGGAAAAACTACTTCTCTGTTTTTGCTGGATTTCCATTATGGGCTGTGCTGTCCTGTCAAAGGCTCTGTAGTGTAGACAAGCCCCTGGTAAATGACTGCATCCAGTTTTATAATCAAGTACAGTAATCTCTCTTCCCACTAAATTAGTAGTCTTATTTTTATTAAAAGATCAAAAAGTTACACAAGGCTGCAAGGGATAGATATTTAAAATATCTTGTTGAATATACAAAATATGCATGCTCATATAGAAACTTAAAAGTAGAAGTAAACTGTTTTTCTAATGGTGGAAGACTGAGTTGGAGCTCCTTTTGGAGCATGTCAGCACAACTCCTTAATCATCCATCTGTTAAGCAATTTATAGCACTCCCTTCCACCTCTACAGTGACACAGCATGGTAGTACAGACAGCAAGAATCCAGGGATGCATTCTGATTCCTTTCAAGTCACTGGAAGTTTTTCCATTAACTTCAGTGGTGCCAGGGTATCATGAAAAGTTCAGAAATCAAACCTGGATCTCCAACATAGCAATGCAGAATTCTATCATTAGACCACTGGACTGGCTACAGAGCAGTTTCTTGATAGGGATTCCCAAGATGTGGGTCATGACCTTCTAGGGATCTCCAATAGCTTTCCCTTCCAGTCTTACCCTTTCATTAAAAATAAAAACAGTTTCTAGCCATCAAAGTTTTAGAGACATCCTTGAAAATGTGAACTGAGCATAAACCAATGCATCAATGCCTATCTGCTTCAGCTTCGCCACGGTCCTGTGAACTCTGATTTTGTTTCTGTAGAATTTGGTGTTTTCCCAGGATCCCAAGAAATAAAGTATTTTTATTATTTGCTGTTTTGCTGAAGCCAAATGCCTAATGTTTTCTTTTGTCTCCCTGACCTACTGGGAAGATTCAGAAGAGCCATCATTTCTCAATACAATTGGATGAAACTGTAGATGACTTCTTCCGCCTAGTTTAACATACATGAGGATTTCCTTTAAAGTTGTCCACTGATAGGAGGAATAAAAGAATGACGCTTTCCAACAATCAATTCTTGCAGCTGGGTTGGATTGGTATAGCTGTATTGGGATGGTGCCTAAGCTGTGACAGGAAAATGCAGCACCCTTGTGATTAGAATCTAGCCAATTGCACCTCAAGTTATTTGGACGCATTCTTCAATTCCTAACAAAGTAGAAAAGGTAAAAAAAAACCTCTAATTTTGTCATTTTTGAGGTGAAAAAAGGACACATTTTTAGCAAATGCTTTTGGGGAAAAAATCTCTGAAGTTTTTGATGGGAAAGAGGATGCCATTTTCACTGGCACTTAATGAGGCTGTAAAAGTGAAGTACATCATTAAAGGTAAACCCACCAATATATGCCTCAAGGTTATTTTTTTAATGAGGAAATACACATTTGAACATTGGCAACTCCTCTTCAACATTCAAGATTGTTGACTTTCACGTGGCAAAGTTTTGAATGGAAAAATCTAAATATTCTTCTTCAAGGAATGCCCCTGTGGGTGCTCCACTAGGTATTTGAGAGCTTCTAGTCGGAAATTTAAGGTAGCAGTGCCTTGGCTAGCCACGTATGCGCTGCAGCCAGCTCGTGCTGCTCTGAGTGGGTATCGTGTGCGTGCAGCCAACCATCCCTCAGTTCCTTCTTTGCTTCCTTTGGCTTTGGTTGGAACAACAGCAGTGCCTCAGAATAATCTTCCTCAGAATCCTTTTTCCTTTCCTTTTTGCCCAAAATTACCCCTTCCTGTTCCCTGTGGTGTTCCTGTCTCCAAGATCAGCTAGATCTACTTCACTGGTTACCCCCGCTTCCCCTGAAGTCACCAGGGAGGAGCAAGAGGGCAATGAGGACTTAACAGAGGGTGACATCCTACTTCCTACCCATATTTCTTCATCATCCCCGGAGGACACAATCATGCCTTCCCCCACATCGGGGGATGACTTTAAATCTTTCCAAGATCTCATCAAGCATGTGGCTGATTCCCTAGGCATCTGCTTAGAAGAGCTGCCAGAAACACAGCATAAGCTCACTGACATTCTCCATGCCTCTTCTATGGCCAAGATTGCATTGCCGATTAATTCTGCCATTATGGACCCAGCAAAAATGGTCTGGCAGACACCAGCCACAGCCCCACCTTCTTGTAAACATTCAAACAAGAAGTATTACGTGCCAGCAAAAGGGGCTGACCCAAAATGACCGATGAGGGGACAAGATACCTTCAAATCTGGAGGGAGGGCTTTTGCCTGTCTGTGTGATACCTTTGCTGGGAACAGATCAAGGATGCAAGCCCTCCAACTCCTGTAAAGTTAGTAAGTAATCTAGCTAGAAAATGCGTTAGGTTTTCTTTGTTTTGGCTTGTAAATTCGCTGTGCTGGAGGAAATTTGTATTCCTATTTTTGTGTCTTTTTGTAACTTAAGGTTTTGCCTACAGGGATTCTCTATGTTTTGAATCTGACTGCCTGTAAGATTATCTTCTATTCTGACCTTACAGAGTTGTTCTCTTCCCTTTTTTGTTCTTCTAATAAAGTTCTGATTTTTAAGAATCTGATTGGGTTTTTTGGGTCTTAAAAATCCAAGGTAAAAATCTTATTTATTCTCAAGCCTCCCCAGGAAAGGGGGTGTAAGGGCTTGGGGGGATATTTTGGGGAAATAGGAACTCCAAGTGGTCCATTCCCTGTTCTTTGTCTAAAACACTTGGTGGTGGCAGCGTTGTATCTAATCCAAGGGCAAAGACTTTGTGTCTTGGGGAAGTTTTAACCTAAGCTGGTAGAAATAAGCTTAGGGGGTCTTTCATGCAGGTTCCCACATCTGTACCCTAGAGTTCAGAATGGGGAAGGAACCCTGACAGCTCCGTACGGTATACATTCCTCAGACATTCCATTCACAAGCGACTGACCATGCCAATCACCATAAACAACTTGTTTTCCTGGTGGACAAACCATTCCAATGACACACCTCATCAGTAACGATAACCACTGATGCATCTCTCCTGGGCTGGGGGGCATACCTGTCTGACCAGACCATCCAGGCAGATGGTCCTCCATGGAGTCCATGCTCCACATAAATCTATTGGAGCTTCGGGCAGTCTGCAATGCATGCCACCATTTTCTGCCCCTCATTTGCAACAAGACAGTGCAGACCCTTACAGACAATTTGGCCACCATATTTTATATCAATTGCTGAGGTGGGACTCGATCTCACCCACTCTGCACAGAGGAGGTTCACCTTTGGGTCCCACAATATAGACCTCAAAGCAGCCTACCTACCGGGAAGCCAAAACAGTGCAGCGGATATGCTAAGCAGAAACTTTTCCCAGACACATGAATGGGAAATGGACCTGGGAATCCTCACCACTATCTTCCAATGCTGGGGTTTCCCCACAATAGACCTTTTTGCAACACCCCACAATACCAAGTGCCCTCAATACTGCTCCCGGGCAGTACTCAGGGAAAACTCCTTCAGGGACACCTTCCTCATGAAATGGGAAGTGCATCTAATGTGTGCTTTCCCCTTGATTCCTCTGATATCTCGTGTTCTTTACAAGATAAAACAGGACAGATTCTGCGTAATCCTGATTGCACCAATGTGGCCCAGACAAACCTGGTTTCCCTACCTCAACCAGATGATCGCAACACCACCATGGCCCCTCCCACTCGTACCTCACCTACTCACACAGGACTCAGGTCGTCTCCGTCACCCCAACATCCCGATCCTCCATCTCAAGGCATGGCTAATCTGTGCCTGTCACCTCTGGAGGCAGGTTGTTCCACAGAGGTCCAGGATATTTTGATGAACAGCAGACAATTAACCACATGAAAAACATATACTCAAAAGTGGCGTCGTTTCTCCACATGGTGTGGGGACAAACAACTCTCCCCTCGAATGGCTCCATTATCTGCAATATTTGAATATATGCTGACCCTAAAAAAAATCAGGTCTTTCTATCAGTTCACTCCAGGTACACTTATCTGCAATCACAGCTTTCCATTCCAAAGAAGATGGCCTCACTATATTTACATATCCTCTCACTAAACCCTTCCTTAAGCGTATACAGAATACTTATCCTACGGTCAGAGACCCTACCTCTATGTGGGACCTTAACTTAGTTGTCCGTACCCTCATGGGGAAACCTTTTGAGCCTCTGGCTACCTGCTCACTATTACACTTGTCCATGAAAGTCGCCTTCCTAGTCGCAATTACATCGGTATGACGGGCTGGAGAGCTTGGTGCCCTGATGGTAACTTCACCTTACACCATATTCCTCAAGGACAAAGTAATCCTTCGCCCACATCTGAAATTCACCTAAAGTGACCTCATCCTTCCATCTTAACCAGCCCATCTACTTACCTTTATTCTTCCCGAAGCCGCATACTGACAGCAGGGAAGCATCTCTTCACACGTTGGACATTCGTAGAGCACTTTTGTTCTATATGGATAGAACAAAGAAATTCAGAAAATCCACCAGACTTTTCGTTTCCACAACGGAACAATCTCAAGGACTAACCATTTCCAAACAAAGACTTTCAAAATGGATATCCGAGTGCATCCGATTATGCTATCTTGAACACAACCTAGAACCCCCTTCTAGTCTTTGCGCACACTCCACCAGGGCTATATCCACATCAATAGCCTTTTTTAAAGATACACTCATCACTGATATATGTAAAGCATCAGCCCACACCTTCACCAGACATTGCTTCTCTATGGTGTAATCAGCTGCTGATGCTCATTTTGGCAAATTGGTATTATCCACCGCTCAGCAAACATCTCCGAAGCCGCTCCTTCCACTGAAGGGTACTGCTCCATAGTCACCTAAAAGTGGAACCTGGTGCTTCACTACCTTTCCCTCCCCCCGCTCTGCTTCGGAGTTCCTCTTCAATCCTCCATGGCAGAGAAGGAACTGGCGGATGGTTGGTTGCACGTGCGCGATACTCACTCAAAGCAACACAAGCTGGCTGCATTGCTACCTCAAATCTCCAACTAGAAATGCAGGGGCGCTCAAACACCTAAAAGTGGAGCACCCACAGGGACAACCATCTCAAAGAACCTCAGTTACTGCACAGGTGAGTAACTTTCTCTTCTTCTCCAAGGAATGTTCTTGTGGGTGCTCCACTTTTAGGTGACTTCTCATATGAGAAAACTGTGGAAAATATAGTCTATCAACGAGAAATATTGTGGCTACTTGTTCAGGACCAGGTTGCGGAGCTCTGACACTTTCTCATTTGATTAGGCTTATTTCACTTCAATAGTGCACTCACATTAGTAAGGTCTCCACAAGCTTGCCATCAGTAATACACATGGTGTTATGTCATTTATTTTAAAGATTATCATTCATGACATTTTTCTCCATGAAAAGTGTGCCTAAATGTGCCTAATAATTGGACTTTCAACCATTTCCACACATAAAACTTGTATCTTACCAGCATGAATGAGTATTCATGCATGCAAATTAGGTCAGTGCGCATGCAGTTACCACATTTATTGGACAAAAAGGCCTGTTTCCTGGAGAACGTGTTGGATTTTATTCTCATGCAAAGTTTAGAAGTCCTTTACAAATAAAATTGGTAATTTTAATACTGCAAATTACAAAATTTCAAAACTAAAAGTGCAAATCAAAACTCAGGGAAGCAAAAGTTTTTAAGAATTTCCTCGTATTCTGAAAAGTCAGCTAATTTTCATGCTTTTAGTAGGATATATTTTTCATCCAGAGAAGTATTTGGCATAATCAAAATCCAAAAACATGTGTCTGTCACCTCTCAGACTAACTTTTTAGTTAGCAAGAAGAACTACAGCAGAATTCTAAGTTTCAAATGTTAAATTTGGCACCCAGATTTGAGTTGCACAGGATAAAACAGTATTTAGGAACACAGCCCCCAATAAATAACCTTTTTTTTTCATTTAATTGTGGATACAATGCCATCCTTTTACCTAACTCAGTTACAAAATAGTGGTATTTTGACCACATTCTTGGCGTGTAATAAGAAGACACTCCAGTACCACACCAATGGGCACAGTATAAAAGCCAAGATGTGTTGCTATCCTACCCCAGACTTCCAAAAATACAGTGAGCACAAGTTCTCTATTTATTATTTATTCAATGTTTATTGTTCATACTTCATACTGTATGCACATTTGCTGCTTGGCAGAGCCTGGTACAATAGTTTCTCGTATACTAAATATAGAAGTGATATTGTGGATATTGCAGGCACTTGCAGTAGAGAATATTGATATTCTTAATGGCTCCCACAGTACTACGGATTCTAGCAGTTATTCCCCAAATCTATAAACATTATTCTCAGTGAAAGATGAAGATTTTATTTGAAAAAATATTTTCCATGACCCCCACACACACACAGTCATCACCTTGGAAAACCTTACGTTTCTGACTACAGTGTGAAGAATTTTAATCTTAATATTATTCCCCATTGAATCCAGATTTCAGCAAGCAATACCTTTTCCATTTATTAGTGCTGTGAACCACACTAGACTGTAGTTTTGTGTCTCCTATATTCAGATTGTAGATTGTTTTCAGTTAGTTCAGCAGAACACTCTACTTTAAATACTTGTGGAGCAATTTTATTGCTTTTTTTTCCCTTGTTACCCTTCTTCTGTTGTTTTGAGGGAAGTTTCTTCTTCGTGCATCGTCTAAATTGAGAATGCCTCTGTAGAGTCACCGTTGGTCTTTCAGTTTTTGTATTTGGAATACATACTGTAGTAAACACAAGAATAATCAGGTAACATGAATTCACGTGTTTATGAATTTAGATGAATATTCATGTACCCCTCGCAAAGATTCAATATAGTTCATCAGGCATTCCTTAACAGTTCACTTGGGGTCTAGGACTATTGAGGAGTAATTGCATTATGATAACATTGTATTTCACGTGTATTTGTCAAAGACATTCGGACAACTATGATATGAAAAGTGTTTAATCTCATTATCCCATTCACCCCCATGACATTTCTCACGGCTCGAACTCCTTTGAGGCTTTGTCTAGTCTTGATTGCTCTAGTGAGTGGTGTGAATATGCTAGCTCCTCATTAAACTATTTTAAGGAATTATCGAGGATGTTATTGATGAGTCTGTCCCTGTTTTTATTTTTTTATAAGAATGTGTAGGAGGATGAAGACATAGACATGTGAATTGATTGAAAGTGTCAGATCACAACTTTATTATTATTCCTGATTCCCTCCAATAATTAACAAGCAAAATTGGATCCAGTGAAAGTATAAATGATTTTATGCCGTACAATGATAGGATGAGAGTTGACTCACTTAACCAAACTCCCAACAGTCAATTCATAATTCAGCACAAATGCTGAATCCTTCTACCTTCCCTTATGAGGGTATGGACAGTCTACAATGATTTAAGACTTTCTCTCTCCCAACAGATTAACAGGGTCTGCCAGTCCCCCCTGAGTCCTTGCTCAGCATTACACGAGGAGCTAGCCCTTGAGTCCTCTTACTGGCACTGAACATTCCCTTTTGTTTTAAAGAGTATTATCCCTTATCCTTTATATATCCACATCTACCAGGCCTCCAGAATGCTCTGCAGAAGGCAAAAAAAAAAATCCAGACAAAAAAAGAAAAAATCAACCAGCACATTATCAATGTAGCCCAGAGGAGAAAATTCCTTCCAGACTCCATCAAGCTATAGCGTTAGATCCACAGTAAGCCTGGAAACCCAGCTCTGACAACTACCCCACCTCTAGGAGAGGAAACATGGGGAAGATTTCAGCACCAAGAAAGACTGCTGTATGCCTAGGAGTGCTTAAACACACAGAGAGAGGGGTCTCCGGGAGCCAGCTAGCTCTTTCTCCCTCAAATTGGCCAAAGGGCAGCCAGGGGAAGTGGAGCTCCCCTCAACTTTCCCCAGTCGCTGCCCATGCATGATCCAACATGCATCCTGGGCAGGGGGAGAAGAAATAAGCAGGGGGCCTTGGTGCAAGAGCACACTCGCATCCTCCAGCCAGGATCCAGAGGATGTCCATTTCCCAGACAGTCTGATCAAACAACCCCAGCACTAGTTGCTAGTGTTAGTCGATAGAGTCCCAGTTGGGACTTAACCCCAAGCAGGGCATGCCCCGCTCCTCCAGCTTCAAGCTGTGTGTCCCCTGCAACAGGCTGATGCCAATCAGCGATCCTCATGATAGCTGTCTTAAGTATCTAGAAGAAGGCCATCACAAAGACAGGTGTCGCATCTTTAAGAACTTTTTCCCATGAACCCAGAAAGAGCGGGATATCTGCTTGAGGGCATCACTTGGTGGAGGCTGCTGTTCATCCGGCATCGGAACCTTCCACTGTGGCACCCACACCCAGCACTTCGACCTCGGCGCGCAGTGCACTGCTGGTGCCGGGCCAAGTCCGGCCCTTTTCCATTTCTCCTGTGCCAAAGAAGAAGCTGAAGAAAAGAAGCCCCTCAGCACTGAAAGAGAGAGCGGCCTCGTGCAAAGGATCTGCGTCAGGCCATGCGCTCGATACAGGGCTTCATGGGGGTACCACAGAAGTTGGACCCACCAGCCCCACCAGGGCTGTGGTAGGGGTTCCCAGCTAGTGATGGGGCCTTCAGTGTCTGAAGTGGTACCAGAGGCTAAGAAGCAAGGCTGACTGGCTCCGCAGGTGCCATGCCAGGTGACCAATACTGCTCCACTCCCAGCACCAAAGGGGAAAGCCACCGGGGTGCTGCAGCATAGACTGGCGAAACACCCCAGGTCACTGGATTGCAGATGCAAGTCCTTGTCACTGCGACCTCAGAACCTGGCACTGCAGCCTAGCTCACTAGCCAGAAGACCTAGATCTCTGTTGAGATCCCCACCTACTAGGCGAGGGACTCTGAACTTGCAGTGCCACTCCCAGTACCACCGGTACCGACTATTGTCTGGCCCTAGATCACCTAGATGCTGAACACCCTCTCTCAGCCAATGTACTGGATCCAATGCTCCCTTTCCTCAGCCACTTCCACCAGCTTCCAGTTGGTCTGGTCCTATGTCACCTCGGGCCACTGGGTATTAGATAGAGTTTCTTCGGGCTAAACCCTGCAGTTTATATCTGACCATCCTTCCCACCCGTCTTCCCCATCCCTCTTCAGGGACCCTTCTCTCCTCGTTCAGGGTGTTGAAAACCTCCTGCACCTGGGGGCAGTGGAAAAGGTTCCTCAGAACATGGAAGGCAAAGGATTCTACTCCCACTAATTGTAATTCTGAAGGCAAAAGTGGGTCTCAGATCCATCCTGGACCTGCGTCACCTCAACAAGTCTCTCAAGATGTTGAAGTTTTGCACGGTCTCCCTGGCCTGCATTGTCCCCGCCCTGGATCGGGGAGACTGGTACACCGCCCTCAATTTAAAGGATGCATACATCCATATTTCCATCTTCTCGGAGCACCAGCGTTTCCTCCGCTTAATATTGGGCCTGTGCCATTTCCAGGTCATGACGATGCCCTTTGATTTCTCATCAGCCCAAGGGTATTCACAAAGTGCAAAGCCCCACTGGCCACTTACCTGAGACATCAGGGAGTCCAAATATACCCATACCTTGACAACTGGTTGATAAGGGGCGGTCTCTGGATCAGGTACGGTGACATCTTGACCTGCTATGTTCCTCCTGTTCCGACCTCGGGTTGATGATAAATGAGAAAAAGTCAGCCTTGACACCAGTACAAAGCACAGAATTCATCAGAGCAGTCTTCAACTCCACTCGGGCTAGGGCCTTCCTCCCTGAGACTCAGTTCCAGGCCATGGTGGACCTCATCACAGGCCTGTGCGCACATGTGCCTGAAGCTGTTGGGCCACATGGCAACATGTACATACGTGGTTGGGCACGCACAGCTCCGCCTCAGACCTCTTCAGGTATGGCTGGTGTCAGTCTATGTCCCCAACTGGCACAGCATGGACGGGGTAGTCAGGATCCCGGATAGCATTCTGTCGTCCCTGCTCTGGTGGCAGGATCCCAAGTCAGTGTTGGAAGGAGTTCCCTTCACAGCCCCGATCTGGTCGGTGACCCTGTTCACCGATGCCTTAGACCTGGGCTGGGGAACCACCTAGACACACTCAAGGTCGTTGGTCCAATCGCAATCGCTCCATGCAATCAATGTCAGGGAGCTGACAAGCCTTTCTACCTTACGTATTCGGCATGATAGTCCAGGTCCTGATGGACAACATGGCTACGGTCTTCTATATCAACAGACAGGGTGGAGCCAGGTCATCTGCTCTCTGCCAGGAAGCCCTCTGGCTCTGGGACTTCTGTCCGCAGCACAACATCCATTTTGTAGCTGTTCACCTTCCAGGGACCAAGAACGCTTTGACAGATCACCTCAGCACTACGTTCTCGTCTCGCCACGAATGGTCCTTTCATTCGGAGGTGGCCAGTTCCATCTTCCACAGGTGAGGAGCTCCCCAGGTGAAACTGTTTGCATCCTGGCAGAAGAGGAAATACCACATCTTCTGCTCGATTGAGGGCATGGACAGAAGATCCCTGTCAGATGCCTTCTGCTCCTGTGGTCGGGGGCTCTAATGTTCACCTTTCCTCCGGTGCCGTTGCTACACAGCGTCCTCATGAAAATCAAACAGAACAGGGCGAGGGTCATCCTCATAGCACCGGCATGGCCACGCCAACACTGGTTCAGCACTCTGCTGGACCTGTCGGTGGCGACCCTGTTCCAGCTACTGCTCCATGCGGACCTGTTGTCCCAGAACCACGGCAGTCTTTGGCACCCCAAGCTAGCAGCATTACATCTGACGGCTTGACTGCTGTGTGACTAAGCATGCAAGAGTAGAAGTCTTCCACCAGAGTAACTTACCTAGCCAACTGGAAATGGTTCACCTGTTGGATTGCGGACAAAGGTGTTGGTCCTGAGCAGGCTTCGCAGCAGCTTCTTCTCAACTACCTCCTTCATCTCAAGCTCCAGGGCTTGTCCCTTTCACCAATCAAGGTCCATCTATTGGCCATCTCAGCATTCCACCCACTGTTCAAGGGCAGGTCGATTTTTGCTCAGGAGATCACGGCCAGATTCCTTAAAAGACCTGGAGAGCCTTTTCCTGCACATAAGGGACCCCGTCACCCCGTGGGACTTGAATCTGGTGATGTAGCGGGTCGCAGGTCCTCCGAGCCGCTGGCTTCCTGCTCCCTCCTTCTCCTCTCCTGGAAGCTCACATTCCTGGTCACGGTGACGTCGGCCCTCCAGGTATCAGAGATTCAGGCACTCACCTTGGAGCCACCATACAGTCTTATACAAAAATAAGGTCCAACTAAGGTCGCACCCGGCTTTTCTTCCCAAGGTTCCTGAGTTTCATCCAAGTCAGGACACTTACCTACCGGTCTTTTCAAAGCTGCATAAGTCGGAGGAGGAATTCAGGCTATGTGCCCTGGATGTCTACATTGACAGGACCAAGTCATTTTGTACGTCGATGCAATTATTCATCTCTGTGGCCAACAGAATGAAAGGTTGTCCTGTATCCACTCAAAGAATTTTGTCTTGGATCACTGCGAGCATTTGCTTCAACTACAACCAAGCGAAGGTGCCACCCCGGTGATTGTCACTGACTACTCTACCAGGGCGCAGGTCTCTTGGGCAGCCTTTCTGGCCCATGTGCCTATCCAGGACATCTGTAGAGCAGCCACCTGGTCCTCTCTCCACACTTTTACGTCCCACTATGCACTGACCCAGCAGGCCCAGTATGATGCTGACTTCAGTAGGTCAGTACTGCAAGCTGATAAGCTGTGAACTCCGAGCCCACCTCCATGGATACTGCTTGTGAGTCACCTAAAATGGAATCAACATGAGCAAACACTCGAAGAAGAAAAAACGGTTACCTACTTTTTGCTAACTGTTGTTCTTCGAGATGTGTTGCTCAGGTCCATTCCATTTCCCGCCCTCTTACCCCTCTGTCGGAGTTGCCGGCAAGAAGAAACAGAGAGGGCGCAGGACCGGTGGCGCCTGATATACCGCCACATGGTGTTACCTGAGGTTCTTTCAACCCAAAGCTCTTGGTAACTTTTACTCTGTGCCAGGTGGTGTCAGGAAATAAATCAGGGGAGACACGACCGTCCGACCGATAGATGGCTAGCACAAACAGGACAACATAAGAGTGCTTTCTCTTAAAGCTAAACTTTACTTAGTCTCAAGCACTAACACACGTCCGCAAAAGGTTAGTAAAACACCCCCAACCCTTGATAATTACCAAAGCTGAGTGTGGCTCTCAAGTGGCACAGCGGCAGGCTTCCGGTGGCCAAATTTTCCGTCTGCCGGTGGGGACTGCAAGATGTATCCAGAGGGAGAGTCCAAAAAGAGTCCAACTACCTCAAACTTTTCCCCCTTATTTATACATTAGTAATAGAATGACATGTCCCTTAAAGAAAACTTGTTAAGTAAGCAGTTTCAATAGTCAAGCAAGAGGTTCCTTCTGATTATCGATTAACCAGGTGTGGGTTTTTTCCAGAGAGTTTGCAGCCTTGAGGCCCCAATAGACATTCCTGGGGCACGTCCTGCTCTTCGAAAATGCATGTATCAGCCACTTCAACACAATTCTTATCAGGAAGGACACGAGGTCAAACTGCCGTTTCTGTGGCACCCAAAACTCCCCCCTCCCCTCCCGCCTTGGTCAAACTGAGAGTGGAGAATGGCCAATTTACAGCCTGCTGACTTGGCTGCTTTTAGCAATAAGCCATACTGTTTTCAGGCACTTTACTGGTTTGCCAAAGTCTCCCCGTACAATCGGAGCACCCCTCCAGGGGGCGCCACAGCCGTCCCTATGGATACTGCTAAGGCAGAAATCAACTATGTGCATGGGCGCGCGCACACCTAAAATGGAATGGACATGAGCATAACATCTCGAAGAACAACAGTTATGAAAAGGTAGGTAACTGTGTTTTCTTTTTTAATTTTGATTTTTAATTTTGTAAACAATACAGTGGAATTACCATCAGTCTTAGTGAAAGTTTGTTGGAAATTGTTTTCCTAGTAAGTTTAAGGTTTATCACGACTCAGTTTCCACACAAGCATTCCTTTATTAATTGAAAGGCCAGTTGATAATAATTACACCCAGTGTACAACAAAAGCACATACTCCTTGTGGCAAAGTTCCTCGTCTGCCTTGATGGGTCCTGCACTTCTTGGTGGATTTGCTCGCCTCAGAGATTTACGAAAGCCCTCAGTTTGGCCACTTTTGCCAGTGGCTCAAACCTGCCGTTCACTCAGCTAACCTCCTCACTGGTCAGCATGGGTAAAAGGAGGAGAACAATCCCTGCAGTCTCTGCTGACCCACCTAGTGGTTTGCGGGACAGGCCAGGGACCTTCCCCTCTGGTGGGACCCACAGTCCGGGTCAACTCCTCACCGCAGGACCTTCCTCCTGATGACACTTGTACTCCTCAGTCCTCCAGCTGTATGCCTTCTCACTCTCAGCTTTTTGTGTGCCTCTTGCTCCCAGCTCCTCCCAGGCACCTCACTAGCTAAAGTGAGGTCCTTTTTAAACCAGGTTCCCTGATTAGCCTGCCAGTCCTAATTAATTCTAGCAGCTTCTTAATTGGTTCCAGGTGTCCTAATTAGCTTGCCTACCATAATTAGTTCCAGCAACTTCCTGATTGTTCTGGAACAGCCCATTTTCTTACTTGGGGGGAAAGGGACTTGCTTAATCTAGGGCTAATGTATCTACCTTCTATCACTCTCCTATAGCCATCTGGCGTGACCCTGTCATCCTATATTCTACACCTAACAGCAATTTAGTTTTAAGCACTGGACAAAATATTCACAACAAGATCAGGCCCTGGAGGCACCTTGCCATCATGGCATTTTCCAGAGGGGTAAGGAAAAGCACTGACAAAGAATCTAGAACCTAGAGAACCTGTATTTTTTTTATACACTGACAAACAGGTGATGTCATTGTCAGTTATCAGACCTTCGCTAAAGCTAGATGAGGGAATTTTAGGGTCACTCAAATCTTATAACTGGTATTTTAAGGGTCACTACAACTAACTTATTTTTCTCATGATCTTATCCTTTTACATACTTTGGGCTTATCACTCATGCTAAAAATCCAAACTCAGTTTAAATCCATTGTCTGTTTAGGCCTAATGTGGACCCATATTCCTAGAAAGGTCACAAGCACTTACATGTTAATATTGTTAAAAAATAAACGTTAGGGAAGAAAAGTAGGTTTGCTGTGGGAAAAGATGGTTTCCCTGAACTTGTTGATATGTACTGCAGCATACCTGAAGCTGCCTTTGTTTGGGTATAGGGAATGATAAGAGAGAGGAGAATAAAACTTTCAGCAATAAAAGACAGCATATACCCTACAGTATTTCATCTTTCAGATAATAAATTAGGAAATGAGCATT
Organism: Natator depressus; assembly: GCF_965152275.1. Taxonomy (NCBI): domain Eukaryota; kingdom Metazoa; phylum Chordata; order Testudines; family Cheloniidae; genus Natator; species Natator depressus. The sequence continues at coordinate 67,728,478 of NC_134237.1, read as the reverse complement.
GTATTATTTAAAAAAAACAAACAAACAGGCATTACAAGGTTTTAGCACATTTTCACATTTTAGTTGTTTAGAATATCTTGGCATATAAATTCTGCATGTTATGAATCTCTACTATGCATTATAGTTTAGTGAGTATAGTTTAGTTAATATAGCTTAGTGAGAGTTGTACTGAGCCTTAGTCCTGCTTTTTGACTCTGAGTGGCCTTAACAATTGTGTGGACACAATAAGATCAGATTTATTTTAATGAATATGTAATTTAATTTAAATCATTTTAAATTTTATGATACGTTAATCAAGAGCAGAATGTCTGTATGGAACATTAATTTGAGGCAGTAAAAACAAGCAGCTGTAGTTCCCTGATACGATATCTGCACTATTTATATTAATTATCTCATAAGAGAATAACTGGAGTAGAAAATCCATTATGTTTAGTTAAATAGTGAGGAAATCAAAATGCTTTTATCTGTTAATTTTAACGTATCCTCCAGAAACCATAGGCTTTAAAGGTAACAGATGGCCAATATGTTTAGTGGGATTATAAAAATACAGTAGTAATATTATAAGTGTGAACTTTTCCAATTTGCAGCCTTTTTACTCTAATTAAACAAATATGGCTATGAACAAAATGACTAAAACAATTGCCATATTTTTCATTTTCAAGTGTAAGTTTTTTGTACTTCTGCCAAATTTATTGTCATTTTCTTACACGTTCACTGTGTGAAAATACTGTTCTCCTAATTTACAACAGACATAATACAAAAATAGAAGTGATTCTCTGTAATGCAGAAGTAATTTATCCATTGTTTAATTTAAGGGGAAATGTCTGTTACAACACACTTAAATATTACTTTAACTTCTAATCAAAAATAAATGTGAAGTAGGTTTCAAGCTCGAATCCTATATACTTAGGCTTGTCAGAATTTGATTTTGATTTTTAAAATATTTTTTATGGATAACATTGATGTTTATTTTTAAGCAATTTTTAAATTTTTTTATCAATTTACGTTTTCACTGTTGTGTAAAATTGTGGATTTTAAGCTTCCCCCCCTCCATTTTTATCCATTTAAATTTTCACATTTGTGGGAAATAATGGGAGGGTCAGGCAATTATTTAATGACAGTAGACATTGAGATCCAAATGTTAAAGCTTTATCAATGGTTAAAATACAAATGTCACCATCACATGCCAAAATGTACGGAATAAATATCCTTAAATGAAAAAATCATACTACTTTACCTGTCATTCACTAGTCTATTTGTAACAAATCTAATTCAGAAGTCTGAATCACTGGATTTTAACTCTCATAAATTCTTAAACAGCATTTTTCTTACTTTGCCTGTAAATTTTGATTGTTATTGATGGAAATATTTTTCCTCAGTTTGTGTATGTACGGTGAATTAAAAGTTTACCAAATTTACCAGTGGTAATACTTATGTACATGCTTAATTTCAGTGGGTTCATTCATCTGCTTGAGATTAAACACATGTCCATGTCTTTTCAGGATCACACCCTTAAATAATACTGATACTGCAGGGGTGCTGCATTATATTACATTCCAAATGTTGGCCATCAGAGGTACTGTGTATAAAAGCAGGAGCAACAGCACAGGCCATATGACCGACTGTCTACCCTTTAAGGAGAATAGTTTGTCATATAGTGAGAGAGCGAGTCACATGGATCTGATGTACAGGGATGACCCCATATATTTCTTGCACCACAGTACTGGATTTTAGGATAATGCTCTATGGAGGGGTACTTCCCGATTTAAGGGCACAGTGCTTACTATATATTATTATTTATATTACCACTCTTCTACTGTCTTCTGTTCTGTATATAGGGAAATAGTCATTTTACATATCTAATTAAAATGGACTTTAATAGCTTTTTGAGGTTTGTCCCTTCTGGTGTTCCTCACAACTGTCAAAGGTTCTGGCCTTTGAAGTAGAGACTAAACTGAAGCCTCTTGTGCTCTTCTCTTTGGATGTCCTGATGGAAGTTAAGCATCCAGTATTAATTTTTGAAAACAGCAGAGATCCAACCTCTGCTCCTGGGAGCTTGCCCTTTCACTTGAACAGATTCAGCTTTGTAAGCTAGTACAGAGTACAAAAATTGAATCCTTATTTCCTACCCAGTTAGGCTACTTTATGGTATTCATTTCCCTTGGATTTTTTGAAGTTGGAAGACCTCATTCATAAAAATTACTATATAAAACTATTATATTTTCAATGTTCATATACTTTAGTGTAGTAAATGTATATTTTGTTCATGTAGCCTATACTAATATAAATAATTTCCTGCATATTATTCCGGAAAGAAGAGGCTGTTTGTTTTAAATGTGCAAGGAAACTTAGTCCATCACACTGTTTCAGAAATATATGTTCTATTTCTCTTTATAATTTTCAGTATCCCTATTTTTACTCCTCTCTCAATTAGCGTTAGCTCCAGATTTGAAAAAGCAGCGGAGGAATATACACTGATTAGCATATTCAGATATTCTGCTTCCAATCAGTAAATTATATTCAAATGCCAACACAAATTCTACCATTTTCTGTATATGAAAACAAATTGAACATTTGGTTTCTCTTAACATTTATATAATATTTATTATAAAGATATTTCTAGAACATGTACTTATGAGTTTTCAGATTCCTTCATATGTTCCATAGCTATATATGTTGGTTTTGTAAAACCAGTCAGTTTTTATTACGTCAAATGATAGCAGAAGAAAGTAACCTTTGAGCTGATGACTTTATTTCACCCCACACTAATTCTCTTAATGGCTACTAGAATTGATTGTAATAGCAGAAATGCCTTGCATTTGGTATTAGACAAGAGCAGAAGCACTTCTTGGCAGGTTCCTGAATGGATTTATCTGATATAATATGCATTTTTGATTACTGTCTAACCTTCCAGAACCTTTACTGTCTGTCTTTTGCCATTAAAGATTCATCTGCCACTCTATCAGGTGAAATAATAGTCTGAATAGATCTGAATTACCTCATCTAGACCTATTTTAAATCAATGCAGACCAATGATATCATTTCAGTAGCATATCTCTTCAGAAAAAGATCATTTGTAAGAGAAGTACCACCTAAACATATTCCAGAATGCAGAGACATGTTAGTAAGATTACTCAATGTATAACATACCCTTGATCAAACATATACCTACAGCACAAACCTCAAAAACATTAAACTGGCCCAGCTACAATATACAGCAGGGGTAGGCAACCTATGGCATGCGTGCCGAAGGCGGCACACTAGCTGATTTTCAGTGGCACTCACACTGGCTGGATCCTGGCACCAGTCCCGGGGGCTCCGCTTCTGGCCTGGGGTTCCATCCGCTGGCCCTGATCAGCCCGCTGCCGGCCCTGGGTCCCAGCCACCGGTCCCAGGGGCTCCGCTGCCGGCCTGGGGTACCTGCCGCAGGCCCCACTCAGCCCACTGCTGGCCTGGGGTCCTGGCCACCGGCCCATGGCTCTGCAGCCACCCCCAGCTGTGGCCCACTGGCTCAGCACCCCCGCCTTAAAAATTGTTCCAGCGCCACTGTACTGGGATATTTTTAAGTCCTGATTTGCTGCTTACATCACTATCACACCACATGGAACAGCGCACTGCGTTTGACATTGAGATTAGAATGTACATGCAAGAACTGGAATCAGAATTTTCTGACAGATTTCAAGATTTCCAGCAATTTGGCCCAATGCCTTCTTTTCTAATTAAACCTGAAAAGTTCAAGAAAAGCGACTTGGATTTGTCTGTATTTCAGTGGATGGGTGTTGAAGATTTTGAAATGCAGCTCATTCTGTTAAAAAGCTCAGAATTGTGGGCATCAAAGTTTGGAGATCTGCGGAGTGCACTTGAAGCTACCGAGAGAGATCATGGGGCCTCTATTTTGACCTGCTGGATGTCCCTGCCAGTGAAATTTAACTGTTCGAAGAAAATTGCGTTTGCAGTGCTTTCAGCATGTGGATCCACATACCTGTGTGAACAGGTATTTTCACACATGAAATCTGTCCTCTGTCCCCCTCGGAGCCAGTTAACAACTGATCATTCAGAAGCCTGTGTGCAGCTTAAAGTATCCAAATACATGCCAGACATTGGAAAACTCAGCAAGGAAAAGCAAGGGCAAGGATCACACTAAACTGATAAGATCTGCATTTTAATTTAATTTTAAATGAAGCTTCTTAAACATTTTAAAAACCTTATTTACTTTACATACAACAATAGTATAATTATATATTATAGACTTATAGAAAGAGACCTTCTAAAAATGTTAAAGTGTATTACTGGCACACGAAACCTTAAATTAGAGTGAATAAATGAAGACTTGGCACACCACTTCTGAAAGGTTGCCGACCCCTGATATATAGCTTTATACATTGCTTTAGCAAACATTTGTGCTGTGTGAGGGAATGGGCGCTTGTGGCATGCGGGAAGAGCTGTGTCAGATGTATTGGAGAAAGACATAGAAAAACCAACACCAAGGAAACAAATTCAGAATATTTAGAAACTTCCAATGGGTCCGGAGGTATTTTTGTAACTTTAAGAGGTTTTAGTTAGGGTTTTCTTCTGCAGTCTAATTTTGCTAGAAATAGTTTTACTGGGAGTGATGGTAACATCTATATTTACGATTACCTAGTTGTTTTCATTTTGGTCACTTATGACTTTCTCAAACTCACTTTTTGGGTTAAAATTTTATAGACTTAAGCTCTGACTAAATGTGGGTATTTTTTGGAAAGTTTAAGCAAAATTTGTTCATTGGTGTTTGAATGGGGAGGGGAAATGAAAAAATATTTATCCCATTTTAAAAATAGTTTTGTAACTTTTTTTTACATCCCTAAATAGAAGGGAATAGAAGGTTGAAATATGGCAGAGAAACAGAAAAATTGGTTTTGATATGACCAAGGTATTAGCGTATGACAGTCACATTTTGCACATGTTCAGTAGTTTGTATGCAGTTTTGTAACACTTTTTACTAATATCCTAAGTTAAGAAAGCCTTCAGAGAGAGAGAATGTGTCTGTCTCTACCTTAAGTGCTTAGAGCCTAACCTAAACTCATTGTAGTCAATGAGAGCACACGAGGGCTGGTCAAAATTTTTCCATTAAAACTGTCTTGTCACAGAAAAATGGATTTTCAGCTAAACAGATTTTTTCATTAAAAAAAAAAATCTGCTTTGCGTAGAAATTTTTTTTCTTCAAATATCAGAGCACCCAAAATATTTTGGCCAAAAACAAATATTTTGATTCAGAAACGTGGCCATGGTGCATCATGAGAGTAGTGGTTTTGTTTCCTCATGTCTTCATTCTTCTCTATGGGCCAAGCTACTAAGTCAGACTATATATCCCATATGTACAGTCACCACTGCCACAGCACTGCGTCCCTTCATCAAGACACGAGACTTTGGTGGTTCACGCGTTGATGCAGTCCAAGCAGGGAACCAAGCCTATTGAGGGGAATGGGAATATGAGGGATCTGAAATATAACTCCCATGAGGCTGCAGTGACATTTCTGAATCAAAACATTTGGTTGCGTTTTGTTTTTTTTTTAATTTTTGCCAAAAAGTTGAAATTCTCTACAGGAAAAAACCTCTATTATCTGACTAGTTCTGTTAGACACTTTTATAGGACAGCACTATGGAATTTTTTTTAAGAAAACAGAAATTCCATGTTCAAAGGGCCAAGATAAATAAAATGTTATAGTTGCACATTAAGCATTCAGAAATAAGACAATGCCTGCGTTAAAATTTTAGCACAATTTTTTCTTAGGATCACATAATATAAGACGAAAATTATATAATTTTTTCTACAACGTCTATACAGTGCATCGTGCAATTGGTGTGGTTAATGAAGCAGAGCACTCCAGGAACTCTGCCCCCATTCACTGTTCACTTGCATATAGATTACATTAATGAACATGTGTTTTTCTGGCATACACAGGTACTGCAGTACAGCAGAAGATGAAGTCTGTATAAGGTTGTGAGGAAAATTGCTTGGTACTGTTATATTGTATTACTTAAGAAATAGCATGTGATCAATGATTTGAAGTCCGTGTCAAAATGCGTAGTCAAAAAGGTAGTAAGACTGTGCACTCTACCCTTTGCATCAGTTGTAGTCTTCCTTTACTAGAGAAATAAGTGAGAAAAAGCAGTCTATGGTATTATTCTGTGATATGCAGGGATATCTTTTCCTGCAATGAATTACAAAATAGCATTGAATAGAGGATACAGAAGTTCTTATATGAAGCACTGTAAAGTGAAATTAGGCAATCTGTCAGTATATTTATCAACATGTTTGGGGGGTTATAAATCATTTTTATTACAAAATATCAGTGTAGATGTCATTAGCTTTAGCCATTATTATGTCTGTTAAATCAGCAATACTGAATTTTTTCGATTGTGCTACTGTACCTCATCTATGCTTTTGTGCTATGAAAGCATGACATTTCATTTGATTTCTGTTTTTTTTTTTAAGTTTACTCCAAAAACATAGTTTGCAAATAATTTTAAAATGGATTTGACAAGCTTCCATACAATACCATATAAAAGAACTGGTCACGCAACAAATCCCATGTAGAATGAAGAGCTCTTTCACTTGTGAATAACCTACTCTTGGAGCTTCAAAGGCACTCAGATTAGTCCTCAAGGTAAATAAAAACCTGGGATTTGTAGGCCAGATTCAGAGGTTAGTCTAAAAGACTACAAGGAGTCTAAGTTTATTTAACTTACTCTCTGAGGAGACTAGAAAATAGTTTGTTGCTTCAGATTAGATTCACTTCATAGTTAGTTTGATTCCTTTAACTTTTATATTTATTTATTTAGATTCACGAGGCTAAAATCAGATCCCTTTAAATTTACATAGATTTCTGTATGCTAACTTAGACTCAGGGTATGTCTACACTGCAACTATACACCCACATCTGGACCATGTCAGCTCACTCGGGTTTGCATGCTCAGGTTGTGTGGCTATAAATCTGCAGTGTAGACATCTGGGCTCCGGCTGAAACATGGGCTCTGGGACCCCTCCGTCCATGCAGTGACTGTTAGACCCTGATTGAGTAAATTAACCTCTCTAACTATTTTTATAGGATTTTATCCCACTTTCTTTACTAACTACTTGGTTGAGGAGTGCTTTGGTTTACCTGACTTCAATATTTGCCATTACTCAAAAGAGTTTCTTTGCAGTTTGTTTGTGATATTGTTTCTTGTTCAAGGAATTCTACCCACACATAGTTAAAGCCTCAGCTGGTGTAAATTGGTGTAACTCTATTGACCTATGCCGATTGACACCAGCTGTGATCTAACCCAAGGAATATATATTAAAAAATATTTTGTTTTGGCAAAAATCATTTTAAAAAAGTGAAACTAACTTCATCTACATAAAATAGCAGCACAGAATAGGTAAATAGTTACTACAACTGCACCCAATTCATTATCCAGGCAGGTCCTTCAGGGTCACTGCTCAGCTTTGCCATCTTTTGTCAGAAACTTTAAGCATAAGTAGTAAGTCAGAATGCAAACTATAGTCAGCCAAATCAGCTCCTACACTGACTTAGTTTCTGGTGGGTCCTAGCCCTTGTGATTAAATTAGTGACTGAGTGACCATTTGATCTCTCAAAGGATCTCTAATTTTTGTTCAGTCATTTGTAACATGTATCTCTAAGGAATTCCAGCTTCCTTTGTGATATGAAATTTAAATCGGCCTATGTCCATCTGTAAAGAGATATTCAGATCTCACGGTATTGTGTAAGGATGTAGACAGAAAAATGTTTATTACCCTTAAATATGAAAAAAACCTATATGTTCCTAAAACAAGGTATACTCTGTTTTCCCCTACAAGCAAGTCTGTTCTTCTAAAGCATGGGAAATCATATATATGTATTCTATAGCTATAATCAACTATTTTCCTATTCTGTTCCTCAATGTGTACTTCCACACAATTCTTTGCTACTCTGTCAATTTTCCAGCATGCAAGATGTCAAGTTCCACTAAATTCCTTATTCCTGTTTTAATTTGTGAATGGTGGATTGTTTGTCTCAAAATATATTATTGGCATTTTTTTCAGTAATCAAAATTTATATGGATTTTATACACTTTTCTAGAAATTGTATAATGCTGAACTGCTCAAAAGAACTGAATGTTCGGATAAGTGTTTTACTATCACACCTATGTGCCACACCTCTTTAATACCACATACTGTTTGTGAATTGGCTTTCTCCTACTGTTTTGTTGTCAGGAATAGGAAAATCTTGCAAAATATTTTTGGGAAATAGTGAGCAAATTGAAATTGAACTTTCCCAATGGGAAAGTTTAAAAAGGGAGAGAAAATAGGGGAGGAGGGAGCCTTGGAAAATGACAACAGGAAATTTTTTTTTTTATTTCCAAAAAACAAAACAAAATGACACTTTAAGTCGATATGAAACAAAAATGTTCATTTTGAATAATTTAGAAGCATCCTCTGGAAAATCAAAATATTTTGCTTGAAATTTCTCATGGGAAAGATTTTGATTTTCCATCCAGTTCTATTATTTAAATTGCATGTTTATATGCTAATAGTTGAACTACGGATTACAGTATTTATTTAAAATGCTGATGTTTTAGTACTGAAATAAGAGATCTTGTTACAGCTCTCTCTGCTGAGAAATGAGGACACCACAATTTTTTCCATGTAAATTATTAAGTGTGCAGATTAGTGAAGTTCCGCTGTATCTTTCTTGTAAATTTCACATATAAAAGACATCTGCTTTTACTTGACATATTAGAAATGTCATGAACCAAATATACACAGTGCATTTAAATTGATAATGTAGTAAATGTAATTACCTGCAGTGCTTGAGAGCTGATTCCAGTACTATAGCTTTGGGGCATAAAATAGGCAAATGACAGTTTGTAATCAGGTTGTTTTGCATCGTCTTGATTTTTGAAGATGACGATCTATTCCCATTTTACAATAATCCAACTAATTAAAATTAGTAACAAAAATGATCATTTTTTCATTCTCTTTTTCTATTCTGGGTCCAAATCATCATTTAAAGTTTCAGTATGGAACAATAAAGTTTGGAAAAGTGTACTAATTTATATTATAAGAATGGCCCTAATTTAAGATCATATCAGGATGTATTTCTCCTCCTCCCACCATCACCCCTCCCATAATGCTCCTCAAAATGTGCGTGTGTGTGTTGAATTTGAGATATAGAAACAGGAATTGTCATGTTGTCCCCCAAAATGGGCAGTACCACGTGCTTCAGAGAAAGGTGTAAGGAACAGGCCAGTAGGCAAATGTGGGATAATCTGCCCTCCACATTGTTTTATCCTGATCTCTAACAATGAGAAATAGGTTAAATCCTTGAAGCATAAAGTTTAATTCCCCTTCCAAAATTTGTTAGCATTAACTATTATAACACGGGTAAAAGATGAGGCTAGGGTGGTACAGGATCAGTCTGATGAGCTCACAGCCATCTATACATTTATAGATGCAAAAGATTTATCCTCCTCTCACTTCTGCACACTTCCAGGCAGCAGTGTTCCCCAACCCCAGGGTACTCAGTTTTAGTTCCATTTCAGAGCTGGGAGCCAAGGACATCAAGGAGATGCTGCCTTCTTTTCACACCTATACTAAATAAGATATAGACGCTACATCTTTGGGGTAGGAGTTGATCAGACACAGATGGTCACCCAGGCTGCTTTTCTGGAATGAAGGGTACCCATGGGATCTGTGGAGACTGACAGCATCATGGAATTACTGTGGGCTCCTTGCTATTGATGCCAAGATTTTATCACTAGTGTTAACATAAGATTTTGTTTTGAAAAATGTGAAAGGAAGTACTAGACTAGTAAAAAATTGCAACATCAGGGCTATCCAAAGGAATGGGGGAAGACCACATTATCTAAAACCCAACAGACTTTAACAGAGCCAGAGCCTAGATACATCAGCAGTTGCCTCCCCAAGAACTAGTGACAAGCGCCATCACTCATCATGAAAACACTTTGTTTCAAATTCATTCCACCAATTTCTTTTTCAAACACCCAACTGCCATACAGCCAGTGGGAGAAAGGAAGCTCATTTCAATATTTCCCAAGTAGTACAGCATAAATTAAGGATCTGTGTTGTCTGCCACATAGATGTATAATACTTGTATTGAACTGTCACCAGCAGTAGGTTTGGCCAAAGCAGATCTTAATTTAAAATATCCTATGTGATTATTTTATGTACGTGTAATCTTGGCTCAGGAATCCATTTTCACCCTACTAGAAAGGTCTGGCTCATTTTGAGCTTACCTTACCCACTCATAGGCCAATACCAGAATTGTTTCGTGTTGCATATTGAGATGAGGAATTCTGATTTTGTGTAAGTTACACAAAAGAGGAACAAAACATGATTTTATAAGAAGCTCCAGTTTGTTTATAATATATGCAAATATGTGCACAAATCCAACATGAAAGTCATTCATGAGAAAAACTAAAGTCTCAGAGCTATGTTATGAGCAAAGATGAATAAACAAATATACAGATACTTGTCCCTGTAGAAGTCGTCGTCTTTGCTGACATACTGACATGCTTCAGTTTTACTCTAAAATCAAAAACAAAACGTCCAGACTGTCATTCATGTAAATAAAATGTGCATTAGACTTTACCACCAAGTTTCTTGGATTGCAACATAATATACAAAATGCAAATAAAACAATTTGTTTTAACAAATGATTTCTGCTTTGGTCTGGAGTTTATCAGCTCTCAAAAGGTAAGTAAATTTGGGCTTAGTTTGTGGTTGGATGAAGACCTCCAGGGAAATGATCCTGGTTACTGTTTATTTAGTAGGTAGCTATTTCTTCCTATTGAATCAGTATAAATGAAACAGCTCTAGCTTGGTATTTTAGAGAATGCTGGGCTATTGAAGGTGTCTTCTTTGGGATATCATGCTAAAGCCAAGGTCTTACTCACTTGTGGTCATTAGGATCCCTTGACACTTTTCTCAGGAGTGTAAGTGGTTTATTTCCATGTTATGCTATCCTGCCTCCCTCAATTCTCACCTACAGTTTGTTAGATTTGATGTTCTTCCTCACTTCCTGCCCTAAAGTGAATGCTGTTAAATAGCTGCACTCTCTTCCCCAGAAACGGATATATTTCCAGGTGAATAGAGTGATTCCTTTGTGTAGATCTGTGTGGATATATAGTAGTTTGTAAAGTACTTGGGTATCATCTGGATGAACAGAACTGGATAAATGCAAGATATATTGGAAATTTATTTTTATAAAATTATTTATACTAAAAAAGTCATATTTTGAATGTCTAATTAAATACTGAACATGGAAATTACTAGAGAAAAGGAAACCATAGACCATATGTTGCATTTTCTATTTGTTTCACTTTTCAATTTTTAGCATAATTTGAAAGATTGCATTTATCATACTGTAAAAAAAAACCACATAACTAAAGAACTTTGTATATTTTATTTCAGTATGCAGTGACCTGGAATTCAGGGAGGTTGCAAACAGACTGAGAGACTGGTTCAAGGCACTTCATGAAAGTGGAATCCAAACCAAGAAGACTAGAATTGTACAAAGGCCTGAAAGAAGTAGTAAGAGATTTCTTCTTTTGATATTTGATATTCTCTTTGCTACTTTTCCACACTTTTGTTTTTCCATTAATGAGACTTTGATTATTCTAGTGAATCTTAAAACTAAGCTTTATACAGCAAACCTGTATAGAAACAGTAATCTATAACTTTGAAAAGTTAATTTTCTTACTGAGATTCTTCTCAGGATGTAGAACTATGCTTTTGTATCAACATCAAACGTTCACCTCAAGTTTCTAAAAAGGACTATTGTTTTGCAAAACAGTGGCTGATGAGAGAGTTATATGAAACCTATCACTCACAAAGCAATTATTTAGCCCAAGGTTTGATTGCTATTAGTAATATGGCAGAAATGCTTTGCTAGATCATGAGAATTAGTTGCTCTATAAGGAGGGAAAAAGGGAGGAAGTAACTGCTCTGCTGAGGGAGCCATTTAGCAACTTACCCTATTGTTGGAAAGCTCTGCTGTGTACAAGCTTTTAATTATATGTAGCCCATCGCCTCTAGTTGGTGTCACAGTGGATGCTGACACAGAACAACATATGAAAGAGAAGCATGTAAAATAAAACAGTTTTCAAGGATACACTTCAAAAGAGGAAGAGTCAGGAGTGCTAATGAAGTGGAAATTGTAGGGGAGGCATTTTGGTTTTAGCTACCTTAAATATTTAAATAGAATTCTTGTTTTAGAAAACATCAACAAATCAACTTACATAATTATCTAAGGGCTTTGTTTAAAATGGCAATTACAGCATGCAGCAGAGCTCTTGAGAGTGGTGTCACACTGCAGTACGGAGTTAAAATAGACTTTAAGCATTAAACCTGTACCCTACATTAACATGAAGAGCAAACTCTCTATGAATTTCTCCTGTATATATGTTGAATGGAACTTGGCCACTCTTGAATGTTTACTTTGGTCCCTTCACTGTTAGCATTTTTAAACTGTTGAGTTTGTTTCTGCCTTTGTTTGTTCAGCCTGGTGGTGAAGGGAGGAGCTGAGCTAAGCAGGGTGACTTGTATAACCCCTTTTTCCGTCCCAGCTTACTTGGAAACAGGTACCTTTTGCCAGGGCTCCTCATGTCATTAAGGATAATGTTGATCTTGGGGGTCCCAGCTGAGATGGGAAAATAGGTGGGAATCCTCTAGTCACCCCTCTGCAGTAGTCCTCTTACTTGTATGAATATATGTCTACATGTACACCTGTGGCTATACCTTGATTGCCTACAGAACAAAAAATACAAATAATGGATCTTATACAGACAATCAACACTCAAAATAGAACCAACACAATTTTACCTAAGCTATCCTAACAACATACAATGGAAAATGCAACTGATGAGTAAGGTGAAACTGTTATAATTGTATCAGGGCAGTAGGCGACTCTGCAATAGTTCAGCTAATGGCTGCAGCTTTCAGCAACAACATAAACCTAACCAGTGATCTTAGTTTTATACATGGATCCACCCCAACCCTGAGTGTGCATTCTCCCTTAAGTTTATACTCCTGGACCCTCTCTTCCATTGGTGCACTGGGTGAGATGGAGTCCAGGACAGCTATCTGTACATCTAACAAAGGCACTCCAGATGAAACACAAGAGTCCACATGAGACAGTTTTGTATTGCAACCAGCATAGAATGCACAGTATTAGCTGATAGTAACAATTGTTATCTGTTGGAGAATAGTAGCCCCTGATTCTCACCATACAATAAGTTCCCCCCTCTTTTCTTCTTAGACATAATGTAGCCACACCAAGACTTAGCAGTCTCTCTTCAACCCAGAGAGCATAGCCCAGGGGTTAGTCACTCATTTCCTCAATTGTCTGTAAGCCAACTTCACACCAGCTGCGCAACGACAGTTTCTGGCTTCCACTCTGTGCCTCAGTGGGGAGAAGGAGGCCGTGAGCTGTGGCCCAGCGCTAGCAAGTTGTCAACAGTAGTGCAATCTTAACCCTGGTCACGTGTCTTCAACCCTAGCAACTCAACACAGGGCTCCGTCACAGCTTTTCCTTACCCAAACCCCCAAAAGGAGCAGTAGCTCTCAGTTTCAGCTCCTTTCCCTGATATGGAATCCATGACCTCTGACCCAGGAAGCTGAGTCCAGCCTCAGAGGGTGCACACCACTATACCATGGAATTTGTAGTCCTTCAAATCCAGCAGACAGTACACAGACATCTGTGTAATGAGAATGCCTCTAATAGGGATGAAAGGCTCCTCAAGTTAGGGCCTATACTTGGTATAAAAAGTCACTTTGTAGGAGAAATTGAGAGCTGCTAACAGGAGAGTTTTGGCAGGAGTTTAGAGGTGGAGTATGAGAGGCTTTCCTTTCAGCTTCAGCTCTACATGCAATTTCAAGATGGCCAGAGGTTGAATCGTGGTGGTGAACTGAAATGGATGTGCCATATTTTCTTTCCTCCCTGAAGTGACTTCCTGTCCATGAAGGACAAGTTGATGGATGTGCTGAAGGAGAAGATTCTTGGATTGGAGAGACAGGTAGAAACACTGCTGAGAATCAGAGAAGCTGAGTAGTTTCTAGATAGCTAGATTCAGGAAACATCAGTACTCCATGTTCAAGGAAGAAAGGAGCTGGCCACCAAGGAGTTGGAAAGAGAGGAAGTCAGAGAGGCATAGTGCCACTCTGAACAGCTGGAGATAAACAACCATAGGCAGGCTAGGGCCTCCAGAGAAGAAAGGACCAGGAGGAATTCCACACAACTACAAGTTTCCAGTTGATACCAGGTCCTCAATGTGTAAACTGTGGGAGATACTTCTCAAGATCCAGCTGGCCCAAGGGAATGGAGACATATATGGGACACAATGTGGATGGCAGCTTGGCCTAATCAGTAAGAAAATCAGTTTTGTTCACAAAGAGTTCTCCAACCGTTCAAGGAAGACAGATGCTCCTTGTTGGAGATTCAATACTCAAATGTATCAAAATAACATTCTGCAAAGGAAAGATGGACAAAGTATGCTGCCTTCCCAGAGCCAAGACACAAGACAGCATTCTAAGATTGGATAGGCTTTTAAAGTCAACATAAAAGGATCCATTGGTAATGGGTCATATCAGCACTAAGAACAGTGTGTCACAGGATATCTTGCAGATAGTAGACGGCCTATCTAAATAATTTTCTCTGTGATCCTTCCTGTCCCAAAAGCGATGGTAGACAGAAGGTAGAAGATTCTGGAAGCGAACCACTGGCTAGGTAAGTGGTGTGGGGTTTGGGCTTTGTGGAACGTTGGTCCACCTTGTATGAAGAGGGGGCTATGTAGTTTGGATGGCCTCCACTTCAATAGAAGGAATTCCTGGGGACAGGCTGGCTAGAGTAGTCAGGAGGGCATAAACCTTGTATCAAAAAGGGAGGGTAAAAAGTGGGAAAATATGAGCACTTAACACAAAACTAAGATATTGAGAACAAAATTAACGAGGAACTAATGAGCGTGAAGAGAAGAAATTCTATTCACTAGTGCTAGGAGTCTAAGTAACAAACAAGAGGAAGTGGAATTGCTCATTTATGAGCATAAATTCACTCTAGTTGGTATTGCTGAAACCTGGTATACATGGCAAAAGGGGAGGGGAGAATGACAAGCTATGTCAAAAATGGCATTACCTGTTTTGAAGTCACTGATAACTCAGAAGAAAATGATCTTGAATGCTTATGGATGTATGCCTGACAGATAAACACAAGATGGGGTATTAGTCGGTCTGCCACAGAACACCAAATAACACTAGAGAATAGGATGACCAGTTCCTTACTCACCTATCTATAATGTGTAGGGGGGAAAAAATTGATCAATTTGAGTGACATATGCTGGAGATCTCAAGCTACCAGTACTAAAACATCCTTGGAATTTCTAAATATTACAGATTAAAGCTTTCTAACTTTAAGAGTGTTTCATCCAAGATAGGAGAATTGTATATTATACTTCATCTTGATAGATAAGGAGGAACTGATCACAGATTTAGATACAAGTGGTTGTGTCTTGAACACATTTATAATGTACAAACCAAACAAAGTCCAGACCAGTGTTGTATATACCTGGTCCCTTAAAAGGGGAAAGCTGAAAACAATTATGAGCCAAATCAGCTGGGAGAAAGAATTTAATCAGAAAAATCTGAATGATGATTGGGAATTGTTTAAGAATACTTTATCCAAAGTCTATAAAGCCACAATCCCACTACTGAGGAAGGAGGCTGTTCTGGTTAAAAAAAAAAAAAAAGACTTGGTTTAGAGAAGTGAAGGCGGTTATAAAAAAAATTATAAATTAAACAACAAATAGAAGAAAGGGGAAGATGATAGTAATAAATATAAATAATAAGCTAGGAAACAAAAAAAAATTGATAAGGGAAGCACAAGAGAAATCTATGTCCAGTAAAGTTAAGGAGAATAAGAAGGAGGTTTCTTTAGTATATTAAAAACAAAAAACATTCTAACAATGTAATTGGTCCATGATTAGATAGAAATGGTAGAATTACCAATAATAATGTAGAAAGGCAGAAGTATTCAATAAATATTTCTGTTCTGTATTTGGGGGAGAAACACATGAGGTATCATGCGCATCCAATGAAGTGAGCTGTAGCTCACGAAAGCTTATGCTCAAATAAATTTGTTAGTCTCTAAGGTGCCACAAGTACTCCTTTTCATATCATATGACAACACTCTTTCTATTCCACTAGTATCTCTGGAAGATATTAAACAGCAGCTACCAAAATTGACCTTTTTATATCAGCAGGTCTGGACAACTGGCATCAACTTCAAGAGTTTTGAAAGCTGGCTGAAGAGCTCACTGGACCATAAATGTTGATTTTCAATAAGTCTTGGAACACTGGGGAAGTTCCAGAAGACTGGAAGAAAGCTAATGTGCCAATATGTAAAAAGGGCAAATGGGATGACCTGGGTAATTATAGGTCTGTCAGTCTGACATTGATCCTGAGCAAGATAATGGTGTGACTGATACGGGACTCCATTAATAAAGAATTAAAGACAATATAATTAATGCCAATCAACATGGGTTTATGGAAAATAGATACTGTCAAATAAACTTGATATCTTTTTTGACAATATTATAGGTGTGATTGATAAAGGTAATAGGGCTGATGACAGACTTCCGTAAGGCATTTGATTTCATATTGCATTTTGATTAAAAAACTAGAAACATTAAGATATAACATTAACATGGAACACTTGAAATGGATTAAAACTGGCTGATAGACTTCAAAATGTGATTGTTAATGGAGAATCATCACTGAAATTGGTATGTTACTAGTGTGGTCTTGCAAGGATCATAGAATCATAGAATATCAGGGTTGGAAGGGACCTCAGGAGGTCATCTAGTCCAACCCCCTGCTCAAAGCAGGACCAATCCCCAATTTTTGCCCCAGATCCCAAATGGCCCCCTCAAGGATTGAACTCACAACCCTGGGTTTAGCAGGCAAATGTTCAAACCACTGAGCTATCCCTCCCCCCAATCAGTTCTTGGCCCCACACTATTTAACATTTTTATTAATGACCTGGAAGAAACTATAAAATAATCACCGATACATTTTGTAGATGACACAAAAATTGGGGGAGTGGTACATAATGAGGTGGACAGGTCACTGATAGCAATCTGAATCACTTGATAAGCTGGGCACAAGGAAAAAGTATGCATTTTAATATTGTAACCCTTCTGCCAGGCCAAGTTGATAGCAGCAAGGGCGGGGTTCAGTACATAGGGGGTCCCTCTCATCAAAGCAAATGCAAAACTGGCTCGAACCCCACCCAGTGACCTGGGAAAATCTTACACACACCCCTGGGCGCCTCAAAGAGGCAATACTTCCCCTCTCGCAAGCACAGAGTCTCGGTGTAGCAGAGAATCTTTAACAACATGAGGTAAATGACATCAGCATTAAATTGGGAAAACACCACAACTAGGGTTCATCAACCAAACCATGAGCAAAGACCCACCCCAGCAAATTGGGCCATGTCCTTTCCCTCGGGTTCTTGAGTTCAGCAACCCAAAAATCACCCAAAGTCCAAAAAGTCCAACAACCCAAAAGTCCAGCCCCGGAGTTCAAAAGTTCATCTGCAGAGTGTTACTCCCCAGTCTGGGTGAAAATGTGGGGAGGGCAAAAAGAGGTAAGGGGCACCTTACATGATCTGAAGCTGACTGCCCTGCAGCTCCATAGGGCTTCACTCCGATTCACTCCACGAGCCGCTCCGCTCTGCTCCACCAGCCATCCCACGAACTGCTCCACTCTGCTCCGCATCCCACAAGCAGCTCCCGCTGTCCCGTGAACTGCTCCGCCAGCCAGTTCACAAGCCACTCCAGCCGTCCTGCGAACTGCTCTGTTCCACTCTCCAATAGATCTTCAGGCTCCCCACTACTTAACACAGTGCTCAGTGATTCAGCTCTTAGTAATTTTAGCTCTTTAGCGATTTCAGCTTGTAGTAGTGGGAGCCTCAGTGCTGGTGCATCATAAGGCCAAAGTGAATTCAGCTCAGCACCTGTAGCTAGACTCCTAATAGACCCAAAATTAGCTCTGATATTCCACAGTGGAGAGAGACAGAGGTGCAATTGATGCTTCAGGCCCTCACAAAGGGACCCTCACCACCAGGTACTAATACCTATTTCCAGCCTCTCTTTATTCACAGAGTTTTGGAACCCATGCCTAGCCAGTGCTACTTAGTTGATGGCGAGTCCCTCCATCATAACAAAAGGCCAAGTACAGTTCCACTGTCTTTGATTCCCATAATCAGGATAATAACCATTTATTCTTCCTGCCCCAATAACAGAGACACTGGGGATCCCACAGCAGCCAAAGTGACCATTTGGGCAGCTATGGGCTCATTCTAGGCGGGATGGGTGTGCCTATGCAAATGAGATCAGCCCCTGAAGTTCTTTTCCACAACTTGCCACACCTCACCATCAGATATCATCCTGACTTTGCTTACAATATGGTGAAATGTGGATGTATAGATGTACATATGTAGGTAATACTTACATGATTGGACACTCTATCCTAGGAACTGGTGACTCTGAAAAAGATTTGGGGGTTGTGGTGGATAATTAGTTCAACTTGAGCTCCCAATGTGACGCTGTGGCCAAAATAACTAAAAGCGATCCTTGGATGCATAAACCAGGGGATCTCGAGTAGGAGTAGAGAGGTTATTTTATCTATATATTTGGCACTTGTGCAGTTATGGCTGGAATACTGTGTGCAGTTCTGGTGTTCGCATTTCAAGAAGGATGTTATTAAATTGGAGAGGGTTAAGAGAAGAGCCATGAGAATGATTAAAGGATTAGAAAACATTTCTTATACTGGTAGACTCAGAAAGATCAATCTATGTAGCTAAACAAAGAGAAGGTTAGGAGATATCTTGATTACAGTATATAAGCACTTGCATGGGGAAAAATATGTAATAGTGGGTTCTTCAATCTAGTAGAGAAAGGTATAACATGATCCAATGACTGGATGTTGAAGCTAGACAAAGTCAGACTGGAAATAAGGCGTAAATTGTTAACAGTGAGAGTAATTACGCATTGGAAAACTCACCAACAATGGTGGTGGATTTTGCATCATTGCCCATCTTTAAATCAAGATTATATGTTTTTTTTCTAAAAGATATGCTCTAGAAATTGTTTTGGGACATTCTATGGCCTGTTTGGAGAAGGTCAGACTAGATGATCACACTGGTCCCTTCTGGCCTCGCAATCTATTAATACTGTTCTTCCATTCCACACACTTTTCTCTACCAAAAAATCCCATTTATTTTCATTTAATTGGAAATGCTATTTCTCTGTGTGATTTCTCATGCTAAAATAATACAAATAGTATAAAAACAAAATGAATTAAAGATGAATCTGTCTTATCAAGGAAGCATTCTTCCCACGATCTGAGAGAAAATTGCTTCTGAGGCAGGGTATGGAGAGAATTGTTACAAAATGGAAAAGCTCTATTTCTCTATTTCTTTTTATTGTGCTTAAAGAAGTTTTATTACAGTTATCTCTCTCTCTCTCTCTCTCTCTCTCACACACACACACACACACACACACACACACACACACACTCTCTCTCTCTCTCTCTCTCTCTCTCTCTCTCTCTCTCTCTCTCTCTCTCTCTCTGACTTGGCAAGGACCAGGACCCAGTGTATCGCTTCATTGGTATAATCAGATATTTGATTGAATGATGCTTAATCATCAGACAGATGATGAAGTGTATTTGATTAAGTATATTTTAATTTCTTGTTGGAGAGGCCAACATTTTTCTATCTTTCTTGTTTTAATTAGTGTGGTAACCAGACTGCACGATGATAATGGTGACCAGTTAAACTGAAAATAATTTTAAAAAATATATGTAGTGATTTTCATCGTGCAGTCTGGTTACCACACTAATTAAAACAAGAAAACTAGAAAAATGTTGGCCTCTCCAACAAGAAATTAAAATATACTTAATCAAATACACTTCATCATCTGTCTGATGATTAAGCATCATTCAATCAAATATCTGATTATACCAATGAAGCGATACACTGGGTCCTGGTCCTTGCCAAATACTGGTCTTGTAGGCCGTTGCAGGGAGCTGGTTGAATAGGTGAGGGTCTAAGATGGAGAAGCCTGTGCAAGCCCGATAATGGTTCTGGAGAGTAAAACTCCAGGAACTAGTAAGGACTGAACCAGTATAAGCAGGAGTGCAACTCCAAGATGTGACAAAAGAAACCACTAGATGTTAAATGAAGTAGTAGGGAAAAGGCAGCCTCTCAAGAGGCTGTAGCTATGTCAGCGGTAGAAGCTCTCTCGGTGACTTAGTGCTGCCTACACTAGGGCTTGGATCGGTACTTATGTAGCGTATTATTCACGCACCTGAGCAACATAAGTTATACTGAAGTAACTTGTAGTGTCGACAAGGGGTTAGAAACATGTTCAACTACTTAAATTGTTGTAGTACTTGTGAATCTGAATTGGTTTTAAAAGTAAGAATATCCTGTTTGTTCAGTCCAATATAGATGAGGTCTAAGCTTTCTCATTTACTAGATTTAATTTAAACAAGTCACTGCAAAGAGAATGATTGGACAGACTCTTTCTGTAGGAATAAGAGAGTCATTAAATATTCAGTCACTTGTAATTTCTCTCCACAAATAAGTTTATGATGCAACAAATGTGTTTTTTATTCCTTAACTAATTACCTAATATAGTGTACCATCTCTGAAAACAGATTACAGAAACTCATACACTGTTACACATGTTGCTCTCCTTTATTTTACTTGCTAGGCAGGAAATGTTTGCAGTGGGTCTGCTTGTTTGGGGACTGAATTACTTTCTTATGTATTTTTAACATTGAAATATGGTTATTTTTTCTTTTTGATTACACTGTGCAGTGAATGAGGCTGACCGGTTGGTTCTGCTTTAAATTGTGGCTTTGGGATAACTGAAATATTTCAGATGTGACTTTATTAAGACAACTACATATTTTTTTCTGATATGCTCCTTTAAAAGTTTCAGAGTAACAGCCGTGTTAGTCTGTATTCGCAAAAAGAAAAGGAGGACTTGTGGCACCTTAGAGACTAACCAATTTATTTGAGCATAAGCTTTCGTGAGCTACAGCTCACTTCATCGGATGCATACTGTGGAAAGTGTAGAAGATCTTTTTATACACACAAAGCATGAAAAAATACCTCCCCCCACCCCACTCTCCTGCTGGTAATAGCTTATCTAAAGTGATCACTCTCCTTACAATATGTATGATAATCAAGTTGGGCCATTTCCAGCACAAATCCAGGTTTTCTTCTCCCCTCCCCCCCCCCGCCCCACACACACAAACCCACTCTCCTGTTCATGCTTTGTGTGTATAAAAAGATCTTCTACACTTTCCACAGTAGGCATCCGATGAAGTGAGCTGTAGCTCACGAAAGCTTATGCTCAAATAAATTGGTTAGTCTCTACGGTGCCACAAGTACTCCTTTAAAAGTTGTTCATTTTGGGGCAAAGGAAGTCATTAGAACTCCTGAAGTGATTGGCAACGTTTCTATAATTTTCAGGATAAATATATACTCTTAACGTCTTATTGGGTTATTTGGTGCTACCTATGTGTTACTCTCTTTGTGCACAAAGACGTGAAGAATGAGATCCATTGAGCATAATAAATCCCTATTAAGAAATTCTTTAGCTATGTCAGCTGCTCTGCTTCCTCAAAGGTTAAATTCCTGAATGAAAGATGAAACAGTCCTGACTAAGTCTTTCTAGCAGATGGTCAACGGATTGTGTTAAGTGGACCCAACCTTTTGATCCCCCATGTTTCCAAGCCAGCGGGGTCTTCTGGAGTCAGTCTCTAGCTCTGGACCTTTACAGCACACCCTGGGCTGCAGACTCCCGTGACAAACCCTTCCTTGAGGAGAAGGAGAAGTGGGACTCTGAAATCTAACTGCCTTAGGCCCCAAGACCAGTGCTGAGAGTTCCTATGCCTTCCCAATCTCTTATGTGTGCTTCCTCAGAGTTCTACCATCCAGGAACCATGTGACAGTTAAAGCAAGGAATACAGGCTTGGCAAAGGAACATCTTAATCTCTCTCTCTCTCTCACACACACTCACACACTCTTTACTGTTAGACAGCACAGGCGATACAGACCTATGCAAAATGATAAACATATAATCTCCACTATCACAGTCCTCACCACTCCAGAGAGTTCTTGAAGTAATCAGTGTCCCTGAGGGAAGACAAAGCTCCTTCTGCCCCACCCTGACCCATACACACACACACCACTGCTCCATCTATGTCTTCTGTTTCTGGCAGTGGATTTGCTTTCTTTAGAGCATATCACTTTTAAGAGCAGTCTGTGGCTCCTTTATCTCTTCTGCTGGGGACTTTCCATTCTCCATTCCCCTTGTTGGCTTTTGGGCAAAGTTGTCATAAAAGTCAGTGACTCTGCCAGTCCCACCAGGGTGGAACTATTTGAGGTTGATAGCCCTGTTTCAGCTTCACAGACATAGTTTGTTTTCGCTACAAAATGGAAGTTCTAAACTGCAGTGAAGGTTTCAATCATAAATTCTATTCATAAAACAAAAACTAATTCATAAGCTGACATAGACATAGCCTCTAAACTGTCAGTAATTAATTAGCTTACTATGCTGCTATCAAGCTAAAAAAGTGGGAGAAGCCCAGATCATTGCTTTTTAATCTATGGTTATGAAATTTTGTTTAGCTGTTGCTTATATTTAAAATGTGATGCTCCTTAGTGGTGTAAACAGAATGCTTTCTAATACTTAAGGGATTTAATTTACAAACTTTGTCTTCCCCAGAATCCAGTTGGTGCCCAGAAAAAAAGGAGGGAATGTCTTAACAGTTCTTTTTATTCAGGTTGTAGTTAGAAGGCCCATTCTGCTAAGCACTGTATACACACACAGTCCCTGCCCTGAGAAGTTTACAGTCTTAATAGACAACATAGATGGAAATAGGGAAATATTATTACCCCCATTTTACAGATGGGGAACAGAGGAAAAATAAGATTAAATCAGATTTTACTGGTTTATTAAAATAGTTTTAATAGACTCTGCTTATTCTTTTATGTATTTATTAATTTTGATGGGGAGCAATGGAAGGAAATTAATGTCCAGCAAGAAATGTAATTCCCAAAATACTTCAGTTAACTGACTGACTGTCTCTGAAGAAGTCCTACTGCAGACTTTTGTGTTAGACATTGAACGATCACAGGCTGAAGAAGACATGGTGCATCTCCTAATGGCCCTGAAAGACATTAACTACTTGCATGCTGATCTGGTAATTGTTTTGAAGAAATTAGAGAAGATACTAGATGTGAAAAAAATCACTTGTCCACTTGGACAGAACTAATGTAGTTAAGTATTTCACTGGGATTTCAGAAGCTGACATACTGACCTTGACGGAAGATAAAGAAATTGTCAATTTTATCTAACTTTTTTAAATTGTCATTTCAAGAGTCTACTTTGACACTCTTAAGTACTGTGAAAATCCCAGAGAACCCTCTGTGGGAAGAGATACAATTGAGATTGTGCAGACCCAAATTAAAGCATTATTTTTACTCCCATCCTTTTTATTATATAAGTGTCATACAGAGCCACACTGAGCAAACAGAGATTTGGAAAATGATTCTTGCCTAACCTGGCTTCATTTTTGAACTTCTGAGATTGGATGATTGCTTTCTATAAGAGAGAAATATTATTTGGAGGTATCACCTTAAGAAAAAAAACCTACACTGCTGAGCTTACTGTATGAGAAAATGCCAAGCACCCTGAACTGTAAAAGAAATTGTTGGCAAGCTGTAGAATTCAATACATCATGCAATATCCAGCCTGGTGGCAAGTTTCCTGGAAGGAAGAAAGATTCTTTTTTAATGACCTTGTGCATGTGCCAACTTGGTGAAGGGCCAACTGGCCACAGCAGGAGCTAAAAGAAAGAACATGCTTCTGGGCAGGAGTTGGAAAGAAAACCCTCTTTGCTCAAAATTAAAAACCAGAGCAATGAGCATCAGTATTGTTGGCTCAAGTCTGGCTGGATTGAGTCTCTTTTAGAGGGGAAAACTGTCTGAGTTACATCTAGGTCTTCCTTTTTCCTTAAAAAAAGAACAGGAGGACTTGTGGCACCTTAGAGACGAACAAATTTATTAGAGCATAAGCTTTTGTGGGCTACAGCCCACTTCATCAGATGCATAGAATGGAACATGTAGTTAGATATAGATATAGATACAGATAAGTTGGAAGTTACCATACAAACTGTGAGAGGCTAATTAGTTAAGATGAGCTATTATCAGCAGGAGAAAAAAACTTTTGTAGTGATAATCAAGATGTGCCATTTAGACAGTTGACAAGAAGGTGTGAGGATACTTAACTTAAGGAAATAGATTCAATATGTGTAATGATCCAGCCACTCCCAGTCTCTATTCAAACCCAAGTGAATGGTATCTAGTTTGCATATTAATTCAAGCTCAGCAGTTTCTCCTTGGAGTCTGTTTTTGAAGCTTTTTTGTTGCAGAATTGCCACCCTTAAGTCTTTTACTGAGTGGCCAGAGAGGTTGAAGTGTTCTCCTACCGGTTTTGAATGTTAGGATTCCTGATGTCAGATTTGTGTCCATTTATTCTTTTGCGCAGAGACTGTCCAGTTTGGCCAATGTACATGGCAGAGGGGCATTGCTGGCACATGATGGTGTATATCACATTGGTAGATGTGCAGGTGAACAAGCCCCTGATGGCTTGGCTAATGTGATTAGATCCTATGATGGTGTCACTTGAATAAATATGTGGACAGAGTTGGCATCGGGCTTTGTTGCAAGGATAGGCTCCTGGGTTAGTGTTTTTGTTGTGTGGTGTGTGGTTGCAGGTGAGTATTTGCTTCAGGTTGGGGGGCTGTCTGTAAGTGAGGACTGGTCTGTCTCCCAAGATCTGTGAGAATGAGGGATCATTTTTCAGGATAGGTTGTAAATCTTTGATGATGCTCTGGAGAGGTTTTAGTTGGGGGCTGAAGGTGACAGCTAGTAGCGTTCTGTTATTTTCTTTGTTGGGCCTGTCCTGTAGTAGGTGACTTCTGGGTACTTTTCTGCCTCTGTCAATCTGTTTTTTCACTTCAGCAGGTGGGTATTGTAGTGGTAAGAATGCTTGATAGAGATCTTGTAGGTGTTTGTCTCTGTCTGAGGGATTGGAGCAAATGTGGTTGTATCTTAGAGCTTGGCTATAGACAATGGATCGTGTGGTGTGCCCTGGACGGAGGCTGGAGGCATGTAGGTAAGTATAGCGGTCAGTAGGTTTCTGGTAGAGGGTGGTGTTTATGTGACCATCGCTTATTAGCATAGTAGTGTCCAGGAAATGGACTGATTGTGTGGTTTGGTCTAGGCTGAGGTTGATGGTGGGATGGAAATTGTTGAAATCATGAAATCCATCACAAGTACTCCTGTTCTTTTTGCGGATACAGACTAACACGGCTGCTACTCTGAAACCTTTTTCCTTAGGAGACCTGAACGGTTACTCCTACTCACCAAATGGGCAGAGTCTGCTGATCCATACAGTCTCATAACATTGAGCAGCTTATGAGCTGGAGGAGCCTCTGAGTAACCAGTCTCAAGGCAGATTTTAGGGTTTTTTTATACAATACATTTTCTATCCTGTTTCCTTGCAAAGGAGCCTTCAAAGTATGGACCAGATGCAAGGGATGAAGGGAACTTGCCATTGTGCTCTATTTTATCAGTAGAAATTATTTCTCTTGGACACGTGTGCTCACTTTTTATGTAAAATTAGGTGTACTCCAAATAATCATCTCACCAACCCTTCCCAAAACCCTGAAGCTAACCTTGTGCATATTGGTGTGATCATAGTGAGCATGAATGTTATGGGCTTTAGGAGAGTGACAGCAAAAGCATGTTCTAGTCCAAAATGCTGCGGCTGGGTCTGCTTGTTAGAATATTCAGACCTCTCCAGGGCTCAGTCAGGTTGTAGCTGGTAACATGGAGCAACCTCCCTTGCTGTAGTAGCTGCTGCAAGAGGAACTCCTCTCCTGCATCCTCCATTTGTGCTGATAAAAACACGTAGGATGTGTGCTACAGTCTCCATTGCCCACTGCTAGCTATTCCAAGAGAGCCCCGGAGGAGTGGTCTGACCTTCTGCAGTAAGTGGTGCGAGAGTCTTGCAGATGCTGCAGCTTGCCTCTCCGCAGTTTGTAGTAGTGCTATCTATCTAGCTTCATACCTCAAATGGTCTTAATTGGCTTTGAAATCTGTCTACACTGGACAACAGAATAGAGGTCAAATATTTACTGCTGCCACCATTATAGTGGAATCTAATCATGTTTAGGGCACATTTTCACCTCATTAATGCTTTTGCTGGTATTAGGTACCAATCACAAATTCTTGAATCATTAACTAGAGACAAACCAGTAACCTGAACATCTCCACACTTTGTGGCTCAAACACATCCCGAGATAAGATGTATTTCAGCACTAAATGACATTTCTCTGAGATATGGAGGAGAAAATCCCCCTTGTGGAATGCCTGAAGAAATTGTCATTTAATATAAGTGCTTTTAGAAATGGTAGTTTTGGTCATCTGATCAGGCAATTTTTGTGCAATAAAATTTTTTCGCAACTCCATTTTTTTCTTTCAAAACATGCCTGCACTATCCTACATAAAGTACTTATTTTTTATTTTCTTAAATTTGTGGCTAATTGATAGCCAATTTAGGAAATTTTTACCAATTCAACACTCAGTTGCTCCCCAAAGTATTTTGTTGCTGTTGACTGTATTCAGCCTGGCATTTCTGAGTTGCAGAGGCTATAGCAGATTTTCCCTTATGTAGCACATTTAATCTTCAGTGCAGATTTTATTTTTTCATTTGTTTCAACTTAACAACATGAAACAATTCTATTGCAAGCTCTAGGGACTGGGCCATGTCATCGATTAAAAACAGAATCCATAACAATTACAGATAAAAAGGGGAAAACACCACTCTCATAAAGCAATCACTCAGGAAGAAAAACATTGCAGAACGGAAACAGTCTCCCAAACCCACCCAGATTCTCAGAAAAGCCCCAGACCTAATGAAAGGGAAATTGCCTCTTTTGAATGACCCAGGATAATCCAGCATGCTGCCACTGGGTCTGGAATTGGACTGACCTATCCAGAGAAGGGAATCAGAGCAACATGAATTACCCCATAGAACTAGTGAGATAAGTGTTATATAATACTATTCAATATCAGTAACGGGTGGTAGAAACTGGCCCTGACTGAAACATTTAAATTTGCCAAATCTTTCTGTAATAAATATGCTACATTATAGCACCTAAAATTCTTCTCAGTCTTATCTCTGAGACTGGGAATAGGCACTACAATTTTCTAAGTATCTCTGATGGTCTATGCTTAGTTTTTCCAAAATCCACTGCATCATAAGACATTATTTCAAATGGTATATTTCAATATTCAACTGTATGTGTATTATACCTTAAATTACAAAAATATAATGAATATATATTTCTTGGAGCCCAAATGTACTTAGTTTATTCCAATAATGTTTAATAAAATCTTCTCTTTAATTGTTTATGATGACCAATTTAAGCATGAACCACAAAACAGCCTCTTTTTAACTCCATCTTTACCCACATATGCACTAAGAAATCACCAGGAAAGGTACATTTTCTACTTAAAGGCTTCAAAGTAAAAAAATGACAAAATTTGCTAAGAACAAGAATCTGTGATGTAATCAGTTGGCAAATTGGTGTGAAACATAATCAAGAAAGAATGAGGGATGATGTTTTTTGAGACAGGGAGTATAGTGTAAATTCATCTGTGATTTAGAAAAGGAGTACTTGTGGCACCTTAGAGACTAACAAATTTATTTGAGCATAAGCTTTCGTGAGCTTCAGCTTTTTGCGGATACAGACTAACACGGCTGCTACTCTGAAACCTGTCATCTGTGATTTAGTAATTCATACAGTCTTGAGACCTGTGACAGTGTGTCTTTCAGTGTATTTTGTGTGTTTGCTTCTTTGGGAGAGGATTGGAAGGAGGATAGTAAAAATCCAATGAAATGCAGCTAAGCAATTTTATTTCCTCTTGGTATGTCAAGAAAATGTGGTAGGAATTTGTAGCTTATGCACATTTGGAATCTACTGAATGGAGATTAGAAGCTAGTAATGTGCAACTGATGTCTTTAATGGTTCAAATTTGAGCCTTTCTAGCATTTTTTCAAATACTAATCTTAAAGTTTTGTGTCCCAAGTATTATGATCCGTCCTCCAACAAACCCTCTTACAGGACTCCCTCTGCCTTCAGCTCTTCTCTCCCCTGCCATCTCAACTGGCCTCAAGATTCCTCTTTTGATGTCTTTTGGTGTGGATTAGTTACTGTTGGCTGTGATCTCGCCTTCCTGTCTGGTCTGACATTTTATGGAGCCACATGACCCCCACAACCTCCTCATTGTTGTTCAGGGACACCAAGTGGCTGTTCCCTCTCAGCAGCTGTCTTAGGCAGAGACCAAACCCAACTTCAAAAAGTTATTTTGGGCAGAAGAAATCACCATTTTCCATTCGTACATGTACGTGTATACACACGCACACATGCACACAGAGCCAGGACTAGAAACATTCTCTTTCATGTCATGCTCTCGCGGTGGACAGAAAACCTTTAGCAACTCCAAGCGATTCCAAGGGATTAAGAAGGGTTTTACACGCAGAGCCAGTGAGGCATCCCTAGTAGTGGAAGCAGGAGTAGCTGTGGTGAGATATTAGTGTCTTGGGGAGTGTCATAAATATAAAGGGAAGGGTAAACCCCTTTAAAATCCCTCCTGGCCAGAGGAAAACTCCTCTGACCTGTAAAGGGTTAAGAAGCTAAAGGTAACCTCGCTGGCACCTGACCAAAATGACCAATGAGGAGACAAGATACTTTCAAAAGCTGGGAGGAGGGAGAGAAACAAAGAGTCTGTGTGTCTGTCTATATGCTGCTTTTGCCGGGGATAGACCAGGAATGGAGTCTTAGAACTTTTAGTAAGTAATCTAACTAGGTATGTGTTAGATTATGATTTCTTTAAATGGCTGAGAAAAGAATTGTGCTGAATAGAATAACTATTTCTGTCTGTGTATCTTTTTTGTAACTTAAGGTTTTGCCTAGAGGGATTCTCTATGTTTTGAATCTAATTACCCTGTAAGGTATCTACCATCCTGATTTTACAGAGGGGATTTCTTTACTTCTATTTACTCCTAGTTCTATTAAAAGTCTTCTTGTAAGAAAACTGAATGCGTTTTCATTGTTCTCAGGTCCAAGGGTTTGGGTCTGTGGTCACCTATGCAAATTGGTGAGGCTTTTTATCCAACATTTCCCAGGAAAGAGGGGGTGCAAGGTGTTGGGAGGATTGTTCATTGTTCTTAAGATCCAAGGGTCTGGGTCTGTAGTCACCTAGGCAAATTGGTGAGGCTTTTTACCAAACCTTGTCCAGGAAGTGGGGTGCAAGGTTTTGGGGAGTATTTTGGGGGGAAAGACGTTTCCAAACAGCTCTTCCCCAGTAACCAGTATTTGTTTGGTGGTGGTAGCGGCCAATCCAAGGACAAAGGGTGGAATATTTTGTACCTTGGGGAAGTTTTTGACCTAAGCTGGTAAAGATAAGCTTAGGAGGTTTTCATGCAGGTCCCCACATCTGTACCCTAGCGTTCAGAGTGTGGGAGGAACCTTGACAGGGAGTGTGTCCTAAGGGATTAATAGTTTAAGGTTCGAAATAGCTTCAAAATCTGAATATTACTAGGTGTCCATCCTTAACTGAAATACTTATTAGTCTTCCAACACCTAATAAAATAGGAAAGCTGCCCTAGGTGGTTAGGATCATAACTAATTTTGGTCAAACAATATTTGCAAAATAATTTTGACATTTCATAGATCTTTTAAAACATAAATCTTTTAATACTTTGTCATCATTTGCCCACTGTAGTCACAGCTCACCCACCCACATCTCATAAATAATTGTTTTCTATATTTTCAATTGAAATCTGCTGATCAGTCTCCACTGAAGTTTGTGCACCAGTAGCAGTAGATAGCATACAGTGGGGAGATTTATATACACAGAGAGCATGAAACAATGGGTGTTACCATACACACTGTAATGAGAGTGATCAGGTAAGGTGAGCTATTACCAGCGGGGGAGGGGGGGGAACCTTTTGTAGTGATAATCAAGGTGAGCCATTTCCAGCAGTTGACAAGAACGTCTGAGGAACAGTGGGGGAGGGGGGAATAAACATGGGGAAATAGTTTTACTTTGTGTAATGACCCATCCCCTCCCAGTCTTTGTTCAAGCCTAAGTTAATTGTATCCAGTTTGCAAATTAATTCCAATTCAGCAGTCTCTCGTTGGAGTCTGGTTTTGAAGTTTTTTTGTTGAAGTATTGCCACTTTTAGGTCTGTAATCGAGTGACCAAAGAGATTGAAGTGTTCTCCAACTGGTTTTTGAATGTTATAACACTTGACGTCTGATTTGTGTCCATTTATTCTTTTACGTAGAGACTGTCCAGTCTGACCAATGTACCCGGCAGAGGGGCATTGCTGGCACATGATGGCATATATCACATTGGTAGATGTGCAGGTGAACGAGCCTCTGATAGTGTGGCTGATGTGATTAGGCCCTATGATGGTGTCCCCTGAATAGATATGTGGACACAGTTGGCAACGGGCTTCGTTGCAAGGATAGGTTCCTTGGTTAGTGGTTCTGTTGTGCGGTGTGTGGTTGCTGGTGAGTATTTGCTTCAGGTTGGGGGGCTGTCTGTAAGCAAGGACTGGCCTGCCTCCCAAGATCTGTGAGAGTGATGGGTCGTCCTTCAGGATAGGTTGTAGATCCTTGATGATGCGTTGGAGAGGTTTTAGTTGGGGGCTGAAGGTGATGGCTAGTGGCGTTCTGTTGGATTTTCTTTGTTGGGCCTGTCCTTTAGTAGGTAACTTCTGGGTACTCTTCTGGCTCTGTCAATCTGTTTCTTCACTTCAGCAGGTGGGTACTGTAGTTGTGGTCTCTACTGAAAAAAGCAGATGGAGAGATTTGTGAGAGGTGCACTTGATTCTGATGGGATATGCAGCTTTTTCAGCCCAGTCAAGAAATCTGGCATAAAAACATTTGCTGATATGACAAAGAAGATCACATTTAAGTCTGGCAAGGGAGAGACAATCATAATAGCTGTCAGTCCAGAAGTTTTTTTCCTCAGAGCCCTGTGCTGAGTGAGATGCAGAGGTGATATTTCAATAGCATCTGTTCTTAGTCACCTAATAGGACTGTGCCTATGTCCCTCTTCCAGTGAGAAGAACAGACAAAGCTGAGTTAGGGCATCCACTGGAAGCTTAAGCTGAAAGAATCCATGAGCTAAGAACATGCAACAAAGAAACCATGTGTATATCAGAGATGCCATAGCTGTAAGACAAATTATGTCTGGAGACAAATTCCACATATTTGATGAATTGGCTGCTGAGTACTTGAGGCAGGCCCTAAAAAGATTTTACGAGGTTTATTTTGTAATCAAAGTTTTTGACAGGTTGACAACAGGAACTCTGTGAAAACTGCAGAAAGACCGAGCCAGACAGGATCTAAAGTCAGATGCAAAGAAATACCAGGTGGCAATCCTGTGCCTCCATGGAAAAAAATTCTAAACATGGCATCCAACAGGCAGTGACTTGTAAAATTATTTTATGAATATATGGAGCACAACCAACAAAATAGATTGTCTTGCTGCAGGCTTTTCCAATAGTGAAGTAGCAAAGTCCATCACCAGTAGAGGTGTTGAAGGAGCCCAAGACTTGTACAGAACTCAAGAGGAAATGGACACAAGGATGCTTTTGCATTGTATGTGCCTATATGGCTTTTGGTGTCAAAGGAACCAGAGTGATTCGGTCACCTGATACAGCTGTTTTGGTCTTTGCTGTCCATTACTTTCCAAAAATGGAACACACAGATAACATGTGGATTGAAACAGGCACCATTTCCAGCACAAGTAACAAGCATCGCTTCATATCTGTGCATGCAATTTGTGATGCACTCCTGACTTTTGCAACATACTTCCTGCTGTACACCCATTAACGAGATGTAACTCAGTATCATCCTGATTTAGTATTAGGAAAAAAAACCCTGAGTTTAATGTTGCCAAAATTAAGGGAGTTTACTGCATCAGAGATCTTGCCAAATTTGAAGAGAGTGACGGACAAGAAAGCAAGAAAGTTGGCAGCAGTGCTGTATGACCAGAGTGAGAAAGAAAAGGAGACCCTCCGAGACCTCAGTTGCTTGTGCCTCAATCTAACCATCTAAGAGGACAAGTCACTGACTAGACTCTCACCATATGAGGACAGTTTTGAAGAGCATGTCAAAAAAAGATATGACAAACAACGGTTTTGATGTCTTCACACATAAGTAAACCAGATATTGAATCACTATTGCAATATGGATGGAGATATGTGGATGATGAACTACTTCCTGTATTCTTCAAGGGCCCAACAAGATCTTATTTATGCCTGTACCAGGAGAAGTCACTGTGCAATCTTCCTTGTACAGAACTGTGTACATTCCAAGGCAGTGAAGACTGTGGTAACCTATGCAGTCTTGACAGAGGCCATAATGATAACAAGATGATAATGATGTTAACTAGAAATGTCACTGGCATGATTATATTTCAATGATACCTGTACAAATTTATTATTAAATTAGTTTTATCTTTTTCATTGTTTTATGATGCTCTGAGTTCACAAGAAACCCCATTTTATGTCTTTAAAGAATACATGGAGTTATTAAACTAACAAAAAGAAAATATTTCAGTGGTCATTTTAAGGTGTTGAGAGTGTCATTGTTAATCCCCTGTTTTTATGGTAATGGCACTATTTAACAGCTCCACATCACACCTCATCTTAAAGTACACATAATAATCTTTCAAATGATGTATGATATGCTTGTGTGTAGAGGAGATACATTGTCAACAAAATCTTGGTGTCTGCTGCTTGCCTTTTATAGAATCACAGAAATGTTGAACTGGAAGGGATCTCAGTATGTCATCTTGGCCAGTCCCCTGCACCAAGGCAGGACTGAATATTATCTAGACTGTCCTTGGCAGGTGTTTGTCTAACCTGTTCTAAAAAACCTCCAGTGATGGAGATTCCACAGCTACCCTAGGTAATATGCTTCAGAGTTTAACCATCCTGACAGGAAGTTTTTCCTAATATCCAACCTAAATTCTCTGCTGCAATTTAAGCTCATTTCTTCTCTCCTGTCCTCAGTTCTTAAGGAGAACAATTTATCACCCTCCTCTTTTTAACAACCTTTTATGTACTTAAAGAGTGTTACCATGTCCCCCATCAGTCTTCTCTTCTCCAAACTAAACAAACCCATTTTTTAATCTTTCCTCATAGCTCATGTTTCTAGACCTGTAGTTCTCAACCTTTTCAGACTACTGTACCCCTTACAGATGTCTGATTTGTCTTGTGCACCTCACTTAAAAAATACTTGCTTACAAAATGAGACAAAAATACAAAACTGTTACTGAAAAATTGCTTACTTCCTCATTTTGTCCATATGAAATTTTAGTTTGTACTGACTTCGCTAGTGCTTTTTATGTAGCCTGTTGTAAAACTAGGCAAATATCTAGATGAGTTGATGCATCCCTTGGAAGACCTTTGTGTACCACCTGGTTGAGAACCACTTTCTAGACTTGTAATCATTTTTGTTGCTCTCCTCTGGACTTTCTCCAGTTTATCCACATCTTTCCCAAAGTGTGGTGCCCAGAACTGGACACAGTAATCCAGATGAGACTTTATAAGTGCTGAGTAGCGTGGAAGAATTACTTCTTGTGTCTTCCATAAAAAACTCCCTAAATGATGTTCACTTTTTTTTTGCAGTGGTATTACACTGTTGACTTATATTTAGTTTGTGTTCCACTAGAACCCCCAGATCCTTTCCTGCAATACTTTATTAACAGTCATTTCCCATTTTGTATTTGTGCAGTTGCTTATTCCTTATTGAATTTCATCCTATTTATTTCAGACCATTTCTCCAGTTTGTCAAGACCATTTTGAATTCTAATCTTGTCCTCCGAAGTATTTATAGCCCATCCCAGCCTGGCATCATCTACAAATTTTATAAATGTTCTTTCTATGCCCTTATTCAAATCATTTATGAAAATATTGAATAGAACTAGACCCAGGACAGATACCTGTGGGACCCCACTTGATATGTCCTCTTAGCTTCAGTGTGAAACACTGATAAATACTCTGAGTTTTGCACCCACCTTATATTAGGTTTGTCTTGGCTATATTTCCCACCTTATAGTAGCTCCATCTAAGTTGCATTTCCCTAGTTTGTTTAGGAGGTCACATGAGAAAGTATCAAAAGCCTTACTAAAGTTGAGATATATCATGTCTGCTGCTTCCCCACTATCACAAACTTGTTACCCTGTCAAAAGAGGATATTAGGTTGGTTTCACATGATTTATTCTTGACAAATATATATTGACTGTTACTTATCACCTTATTATCTTCTGGGTGCTTAAAAATGGATTTGACTATTTGCTCAATTATCTTTCTGGGTACCAAAGTTAAGATGACTGGTCTATAATTCCCTGGGTTGTCCTTATTCTCTTTTGATAAACAGGTGCTATATTTGCCCTTTTCCAGTTCTCTGGAATCTCTCTCCACAAGTTTTCAAAGATAATTACTCATGGCGCAGAAACCTCTTCTGACAGTTCCTTAAGCATTTGTCAGACCCTGCCAACTTGGGGCTTATCTACACTTAAAAACCTACAGTGGCACAGCTTTGCCTCTGCGGCTGTGCTGCTGTAGCGCTTCAGTGTAGACACTACCTACGCTGAGGAAATGGGTTCTCCCATCAGCATAGGTAATCCACCTCC
Source organism: Natator depressus (assembly GCF_965152275.1). NCBI lineage: Eukaryota > Metazoa > Chordata > Testudines > Cheloniidae > Natator > Natator depressus. The sequence goes on along the minus strand of NC_134237.1, from coordinate 67,693,574 downwards.
CCGAAAGGCGGTAGCTAGGTTGATGGAAGAATTTTTCTATCAACCTGGCACTGTCAACATGGGAACTTAGGCTGGCTTAACTATGCCAGTCAGGCATAGGGGAGGGAGGAATTAATAAATTGGTTTTTGAGCAAAATTGTTAGTGCATGCTGTTGATAAGTTGTTATAATTTTTAAAGTGTTGCTAAGGATGAGAATACCCTTTTAAAGTTTTAATGCGTATCATAGGAAGCAACAAATGGGCTGCAATGAGTTCCACTGAATTTATTCCTTTTTCCTGGTTCTGTGAACATTACAAACCATTTGAGCTCCATTCCCCTGATCTATGATGTCATTAAAATCCCTGAAGAGAATTACTTTTCTGAAAATCACTCTAGATCATTTATTATTCTCCAGTATGTGTTTCCTGTATAAATTTTTTGGGGAAAGGGTCATATTTTTGAACGCTTTGAGCGTGTTGGGGGGCCAATTTTAACAGATAAAGTTATTGATTTTTTTTTGAGTTAGCATATTACTTAGACATGGGCTGTCAATAACATTCACTATTCATGTACTGTGTCTGTTCCAGTAAAGCCCCGTGACACAGCACTTTCTTCCCTTGGCGGAGTTTAACACCAGCTGTATCTTTTACTGTTATCTGATGTCTTTATATTTTTACCTCTTAGGGTTTGATACCAGCATTTTGCCAATTTGCAAGGACTCCCTTGGCTGGATGTTTAACAGACTTGATACAAACTATGACCTGCTGTTAGACCAGTCAGAGCTTGGAAGCATTTACCTTGACAAGAATGAACAGTGCACCAAGGCATTCTTCAATTCTTGTGACACGTACAAGGACAGTTTGATATCTAACAATGAGTGGTGCTACTGCTTCCAGAGACAGCAAGGTAAAAGATGAGAATAACTTGCAGATGCTGACTGACCTTATTGTACTGTTTTATCTTTCTGGAACATGTTAAAAAATTTAGAGTCAATTACAAGCTCTTAAGTGCTATGCTATGAATTTGTTTAAAGGTTTTGAGCTACTGTGAATATAAAGTGAAAAGAAAAGCTAAAAATCAAGCTGAACTGGAGAAACTTAGCTGAGATTCAAGAAATTCTAAATAAAATGTAAAAGAGCAATTAATGCTTTGATAGAAGTATTGTTTCTCTTACCAACCTCCACAGAGAGGAAAGGGAAGGACCAAAAGAAAAGGACAAAATTATTAGCATTCATTTTCTCTCTGTTTTTCCCACATTATAAAATTAACTTTTTTTTTACTTTTTTATTACTGGGCTATAACATTTTAACTGAAAGAAATTCAATATTATGCATAAAGTTATTTGCATTCATTGGGCCATAAAGCCACTGATTTTCAGGACCTAGCTTAAACTATTGATAACTTCTTGAAATTCTTTGCCTAAGAAAATATTTGCTCAAAATATCTAGAGGCAGTCCTTTCTTAATTGTCCACGAATGTAAATTAAATCAAACTCAAACAACAATTTTATATGTAAATGACATATTCCATAAGTTAGAAAATAAAAATGAATTAGAATAAAATTTTTGAAAAGCCTGGTCACCGTTTCTTAGCTGAAACGGGACAGAAAATTGAAATGCATCCACTGAGCTTCTTATTTGCAAGATGATTTAGGGGGAGGTTTTCAAAGGAACAAATGGCAGTCAGGCACCTAACTGCCACTGAAAGTAAGTTGACAATGCCTTTCAGTGGGACTTTTATTCCTACTCACTGAAGCACTTATGAAAATTTTACCTTATGTGCACAATTGGCATTTGTGCCTATGAAAATCCCCCACTTAAGTCCCATTAACGTTCATCATTAGGGCTTAATCCTGACTTCACTGGGAGTTGAAGATGCTTACCATGTTGCACGGTCAGACTTTTTAAACTCTGAATTGTAAATCTGAATAAAAATAAAGACATACTTCTGGGGATATATTTTGGCTGACTGCCTTCTTTCCTATTTAAAACATGCTATCAAATATAAGCATATTGATAACTATCCTGTGCAAAAGGTCAAGATTTCATCTTCCAAACAATCTTTCTTGCTTTATAATAGAACTGTCTCTTTTTTTTTAATGTTTAGAAGTAGTGTACTGCTGCTAAAAGCAATAAATGAAGTATCCTCTATCCCAAGTTACTTATTAAAGAACATAACCAGTTCTTTTTAAAGAATACAGTTATTTTAGATGAGATCATGAATATCTTGAGGGGTGCAAATTTTTTCAGTTGTCTGAAAAAGTGCAGCCATGTTACAACCTGTAAGATGAAATTTATCGCAAATTTTTGTTCTTCTACCAGTTGGTTCTCCTGCCAGTTTTATACTGTGTATATCAGTGGTCCCCAAACTTTATTACTTGCACCCCACCGACCAGTAATAGAATGTGTTTGTCCCTCACCCCCCTCGGGGCCAGGAGCAGAGTCGCAGCTGGGCTGTGGCCGGGAGTCGGTGGTTGGGAGCGGAGCTGCAGCTGGGAACGGGCAGCTGGGAGCGGGAGCCAGGAGCTGGTGGCCAAGAGCCGGGGCTGGGAGCGGGGCCACAGCTGCGGACTGGGGCTGGGGGCAGAGTAGGGCTGGGTGGCACTCCCTTCCCACCCCCTTGTGGGGACTGGCCTGGGCCTTGCCATGCCCCACTGGATGTTCCTCCATGCCCCACTGGGGGAGCACGCCCCTCTTTTGGGGACCATTGGTGTATATATAAAGCATACTTTTCACCCATTATGTGCAAAGGGCACTTCCATGGGATAGTTACGGTCAGTTTTGTAGTCTACACTCTATAGACACTATGTATAAAAACAACTGCTCAGGATACTGCTAATCAGGGTCTGATGTAAATATACCTTAGTCACAATGATAAAGTTAAAAATGGAGTCAAACCCACCAGCAGCATTTCGTGGAGAGCTCTTTCCCTGTCTCAGAATCCAGCAAAGGGACTGGCCGTCACAAGGGTTTATCCTCCTCCCTCATTTTTTCCCCCTCCCTGGCCTGTGATGGCACAACAAGGTACTGATTTAAATGAGATTAGATTGCTAGTGTTATCAGCAGCTTGGCTGAGAGTGGGCATAGAATGCCCTCAACACCAGTAATGAGGTGAAATCTCAGTTCTGGCAACTCCTTGAATATTTAGAACACTTCCATGCACCCCTTCCCAAAATTAACACTACCACCAAAACCTGTCTTCTCCTTCCTTTGCCAAACCTAAATATGCATGTCGGGGGGGTGGGGGGTGTTACTGTTCTCTTTGTCAGCTACTTGTTATTAGCCCTTTTATGCATAATTGTCTCCCTTTAGCATGAACAAGCCAAACAATCCTCTATTAGTAAATTTCAGTTTTATGCTAAGCCTTGTACTGTATTGATGTTTTTCTTTATTGTTTGGATTGCATAATCTAAATATCTCTCTAATTGTTAATGGTGATAGAATTATTAGGTAGAGAAGATTAATGGTGTCCTTGTAATGTTCATTGAGTAAGTTTCCATTAATAAAAAGTTGTAAATCATGTAGCCAGCTCTCTGTATTCAGCTACCTTTGTAGCTCTTTTCTGTGCAATTTTACAACTCCAAAACACGGTGTACAGATCTTGATAACTGCTATTGATTGTGTTTAAAGTGAATTCAAGAATGCAACCTGTGTAATATATCACAAAGACTTCAAAGCCTATCTTATTTTTTTATATATATATATATATAAAGACACAGTTGTTAAAGCTACCATCTATGCAGGAGTCTCACTCCTTGGTCTCAACTTCTTAGTGCAAGTCCGGTGGGATTACCCCAATCCGTAGGATGTTTGGGGGTGTTTCACCCTTGAGGAAAGTAATAACAAAGTAGAGGATGAACTAGCTGTTACTGGCTATTTGCACACCATTTCATGTTGATTATCAACACTGCCTTCCATACATTCCAGTCAGTTCCTTCTTGAGCAGGAAAAGCGCTCCCTGCAGCTGTTTTGCCACATTTACTGTTGCGCCAACACTCCTCTGGATCTCAGTGATGCTTGTCATATCTTTTCTTGATCACACCTCTGCTTCCAAGCCAGGTGGTTTAGTATTTCTGCGGTATTTGTTCTGGGTACTCTGGCATATTTCTGTAGCACTTCAGTGCCTGAGTTTTGTCAGTGCCTTATTGCTTGCCTCTGTGCTTTGGCCCATTTCTTTCTGGGTGTCACAACCGTTTATCTAAGTACTTCAGCACCTGCCTTTAGCACTTATTTTCTTTGTGCTTTGATACCTGCCTTAATGCTTCATTGCGTACCTTAATGCTGAAGCACCACTAGTCTTTGGCCTTTTCGACATTCTAGTGACTGTTTTTTCTTTTTGCCAGTGCTTCCTCATTGAGGCAGCAGTGTTCTTGGTGCACCAGTACCTGAATCTAGATGCTAGAGTGCCAAAGTTTGTTAGGAACCTCAGATCTCTCCATTGCTGCTTACCACTTCGGTCTGTTAGCCCGGTGCATCTCTCGATGCATTTATACCTTTTTTCTTTTCTTTTGCAGGATATAGTAAGTAAAGAGGATTCAAGACCATGTAATGTCTTCAAACATAGTCTGTGGTACAGAAGAATGACAAAGACTGAGGTCCATCTTTCTTATGTCATCTTCCTCAGATTGTAGGGCTCTTACATATTTATAGATAGCACTGAAGAAGTGTGATGTGCACCTCAAGCCTTTGCTAAGGCACCCAAAAAGATTCCTCCTGTAAGTCCAGCATGAGGTTGGCCTGGAGTGCTTCAAAGGTAGACCCTGAAAGCTGAAGCCTGACTTGCCGAAGACTATTGAGAAGCAGATTGGAAAGCTAGTGCTACCCATATTGGCACTGGACGAGACCCAGCACCAGTATGCACAACAGAGTAGTCTCACCACCAAAATACTCTGTGTCAACAACAGAGAGGCTCCACCAAGCATCCACTGACAAGCAAATGTACTTTGAATGAGCTGAAAATCCATACAGGAGACCGAGGCAGGAAGCACAAGGTGTAGGCCAGCAGCTCCTTGATGCACTTCTGTTGAAGCCCCTCACTCCAGGTGACTCTATAACAGGTCTCCAGATTTCCCATTCCCCCTGCATTAATGCACTTGAAGCAGAGACGGGGGGAAATCTGTCCTGGTCCTCTGCAAGCCCCACAGTACTCACTTTTAAATATTCCCCTTTCTCTGTGTTGGCAGGGTAGGATCTCTTGGCACATTTGCATGCAAATACCTCAAGGGTCAATACTCTTGGCAAAGGAGGCCCTGGCCTCAACACAGGTGCCTCTTGCATTAAAGGCTGCAGCACAGCTAGTGTTAGTGTTTCATGGAGCACTTACCACAATGCAGGCCACTCCACAATCATCCTGTCATCTAGACCACTCCACTATTTGGATGAGAGCTGGCTGAAGATCAGTGCAATGAGGTCTGTTATTCAGATGAGCAGGACTCATCTGATGCCAAGTTCTTTTCTGTTACAGAGGAGCACCAGCATAGTGACTGTGCAGGAAATGATCCTACTTTTCCTTAGTTTTTACAGAAGCTAAGACCACTGATTCTGAGTTAAAATCAGTCCAGGAATCTGAGGGAGTGTTGCCTCCCACTCACTGGAACTGACTGGAAGACAAGATGGCAGCATTTACACTCTGCAAGGGTGGCATGTGTCAGCCCATAGGGGCTCAGCTCGAGTTCTACCTTGCTACCACTTTTTTAGGACTAAAAAGCTGTACCTGCTAAGAGAAATCTGTCAGTTTTGTGCTAAGAAGCTAAGACCCAGTAGTGAGAATCCTGTAAGATTATATCTTCAGAGAAGCAGAATTACAGGTAAGTAATTTACCGATACTGTTACCTTTCATATTGCTTAGTGGTATTTCATATTTTCTAATTATTAATTTTAGATTTATTGCAATAAGTGATGAGGATTATTTAGGCTCAGTACATAATATTAAAACTGCCCCGCATCAACATTTGTACGTGTATCTTTGTGTTCCTGATTTAGGATTTTTTCCCTAGAGCACAATACATGTACTTTATTGGGCCAGTTCCTTCTCATTCAGCACATTTCCCATCTTTTTTGGAAGTTGTGTATCACCCTTCTTTTCTTCCATTTACTATTGCCCCCAATATTATCTCAGTTGTATGGGCAGCAAAATATCAAACACTTAAAATAAATGGATGTAACCATGTGCAGTAACAAGTCTAAAATATAGTAGCTTTTAGCGAAATTAAAAGACATTACTTATAACCTATACTTTACATACTTGTGTATGTTAATGATAATCACTAGATATCTGGACCCTTGTCTTTAAGTCCTAGATGTGGGAAAGAAGCAATCCCTGAAGGGTTATAGTTCAAACTTATATAAAACATGAGGAATAACAATGGTAAAAATGAGCAGTTAAGAGTTGATATCTATAATCAACATGAATGATAGAGGAACTTTTTCTGAAAGATGGTAAATATCTGCAAGCTGAGTAGCTTCAGTTCTCATAAAGACACTTCTCATAATCAGAAACCATTAAAAATAAATGGCTATATTTTAAAATACAAGATAATGTTCGTCGACTGTTGCTGTAAAGGTAGAAAACATCCTGTGATGATCAGGAGTTGAGCTGGGTTCAGAGTCAGAGAATTTCAATGTTTGATTCCAGAGAAAATACATCCCTTGGACATTCTTTCTTGCACTAAGATCCCTGTGAGCAGCATCTTAGAAGAAGAGGCAGTTTATAGGGATTTTATTCCAAACAGAATCCTTGTGTATTTAGGGTGAAATCCTGGCCCACTGACCAGGCAATGGGCAAAACGCCCATTGACCTCAGTGGGGCTAGAATATTAACCACAACCTTTCTAAGCTCATACATATGTATCTTCTTAAAAGACTATTTAAAATGTCATTCGAAATGTAAAGCCAAGGGTAAATACAGCCTGATCTGTATGAGAGGTTACTATTGGATTCCAGTTTGTATTTATTCTGTTAGATCAGATCTCATGAATAATACAAAAGGTCTGCTGATATATCTAGCTTCTATACTACACGTGAGGCTACCCTGTCACTAAATAAGCTAGTATTGATTGAATTTGAGATTTCATAGGATATTGCCTTGGGGACAATCTAGGCTAAAAACATATTCTGTGTCATCTGTCCTAGAAGCTCCATTGACCTCAGACTACATGCCACAAGAATACTACTGATTCAGAAAGGAAAATGCCTCAGCTGTGACCCTGTAATTTCTTATATGGCATATGCAGTGTTCAAAGAAAAGGACTAGCCTTCATTCTCTTTCTGTACAGTAGTATACATGCATTCATATCATATCTTTTTTTTTTTTTTCAAGGAAGTTGTCTGTAGTGCTCTGACTTGGCTTTTTAGAGATAAAAACCATAACCCTGAAGTTTGGGGAATTGTGCCTTTGAATCCATATTCTGCAGCTCAGAGCCATCTCTAGTTATTTAGTTAGATTTCAGTTATTTCTAGGCCCCAGTCCTTCAACTCGTGTGTCGATACAGGGGTCTGCAAAATTGGGGCCTTAAATTGCCATATTTAGAACCAAAATCCTACAAATTTTAACAGCGAAAATGGTGACTCTGTTCATTACTTTATTAATAGAATGTGTTCATTTACTTATTCTTATCACCACCATGATACAGATCATATCCTTTGGTATCAAAACATTTGGGAAGTATTAAAGGAAAGTTGGTCAATTTTGCTTTTAACTACACATATTAATAGAATTATCTACATCTGAGGCCAGAATGTAGCTCTAGAACAATTTTTCCTTTGCTGCACATCGGCACCCTGAATTTACATTCTATTTTCTCATCTATTTTTGGTTGTTAAAGTCCAATCCTACTCCCAATGAGGGTTAACGGAAGTTTTCCTATTGGCTTCAGTAGAAGTTGCATTGTACTCTTACACGGTGCCCAACACTGTAATATCTAAACTGCCTTTAAGGGATATTGTAAGAAGTCTATATACAGCTAATGAAAGTGTATTCCCTGCATTTTATTTGATTATTTGTAGCAGTTAAAACATCTAAGAAATAAACTACATTATTAGTTGCTTCATGAGTAAAAAAGTTTACAACTTTCATGCTAACATGATATACATGTTACTCCATGAATATACAGTTCGGTTTACTGCACATGTGCTTTATCTTAAAATCTCATATGAAAAGATTTCATTAAAAATGTTCACATTTAGGAGATCTCCTTACAAGACACAATGATTTTTATGGCCTCAGAAAGAGCATGGCAATTTTGGACAATTTAAGATCTAACTTTAATACGTGCCCTATTGTCTGGGTATACCACAAGAAGGACAGGAGACTTGTTATGGGTTTTAATCAGGCTGCAACTTTATTATATAGATATCTGGGACTACCTGGCAAATAAAATGTACAGTGCAGGCAAATCCATACTTATTCAAGTCAATTCTCCGGGGCTTCCACCAAGCCCCCCTTTGTTTCCATCCAGGTCCTGCCGCCAACCCATGGCTTGGACCTTACCATCCACTAGCCTCATAAGAGGGTTAAGGAGGGCTAGGAGAACGGGGGGGGGGGGGTTTGTTGGGTCCCTGCCATACCAATCATAGGAGTCCCCGAACCCCCTCCCCAGTTCTATTCCTTTATCCAGTACCTCCTTTTAAGTCCTTTACGAGGCCATTTATCTGGTCGCTGGCTGCCCTCCCTATGGAGTCCCTGCATTGAACATCTGCCCAACCTTACAAAACAAGTTGCTACATATGGCCTACCACCTGATCTATTCACCAGAAAAAGTCCATCCTCACACCCGCTGTGGGGAAGGCGAAAAAAACGCACTCCACTGAAGCCAATTCTGGTGGTGTGGGAAAAATTCCTTCCCAGTCCCCCTTTAAAAGGGGCAACTAGCGTAATGCCCACAGCAGGTCCTAACCCAGCCTGCCATTCACCTCCACTAGGGGAGGGTGGGTGGGTGCTGGATTCCTCGCTGCTTGGACGTAGAGACTTGCCCCACCCAGGTTTCGTACCTTTATGCACATTCCAGGGGGTGGTGTGGGGGTGAGTCATTGCTGCAAAGCTGACCACTGAGCACCTTTTACAGCAGTTTTTGATGTTCTTCCTCTCCACCCCCACTCCCAACCACAAAGCAGAGCTGCCCTTCTTTGAGTAAGCCCAGACAAATTCTGCCCCCCATTAGTTGTGGTGCAGTCATTTTCTGAGTACATATACACACAAACACATACACTACCCCCCCTTATCTATCAATTTCTTATGTGTCTTTCTAACTAGGTACAAGTACTCTTCTTTTTTTTTTAAGGTTGTCTTATTAGATATATCAGACTTTTATATCCTACGTTAAAAACGCTCTTTCTCAGGTGCAGATTTGCAAAGGTCTAGTCTGAGTATGTGAAATGCAAAATCTACTAAGGGAGGATGTATATGTTTCTTAATGGCAATAATTAGAAGAAACCTAAGGTATAAAAACCTGATGAAAACTCAATCATTCAACTTTCTTCCTTTGATCAGATGTAATCTATTTAAAATTTTTATGTCATTTCAGACCCACCTTGCCAGACGGAGCTCAGCAACATTCAGAAGCAGCAAGGAGGAAAGACGCTCCTAGGTGAGCCATAGATCATTCTTTTGAAGGTTTTATTGCTTACATAAATAACCCTAGTGAAACAGCTACATAAAATCAATATTAATCCAACAAAGATAGACCACACTAAATTCCAGCAACAAAATTTATGAAGTTTTTGAAAGCTATTAAAGTTAGTTTTATTACATTACCTACTGAAAGATATTACATCCATTTTATTACCCTGATAGACTGTACATTTTTACAGTTATTAGGAAAAAAGACTTGAGCAATCCTAAATTAACATTTCTGCTGATATTTAACTCTAATATTTATGTAAGTAATTGTTACAAAAAATTCCATATTGTATCAAAAATGTTTCATTTCCATAACTTTTATTTTGGATATAAAATCTAAATGCTAGCATTAGCAGTCTTTATAAAATCTGGAGTAAAAGACATAGGCAAACCTGTTTGAGATGATAGTTTTAAATTACTCTGATCAAAAATATCTCATGCGTTTTACAGTACTGACAATTTTTTAATTGTGATTTAGTTACCATTTTCAGTTCTTCAAAGAACATCTGATTATTTCAAGGACAAAGTTATTACAGAATTAAGGTTCTGATTCTATAACTCATTGCTATGCTTATGGAGCCCTGTTAATTTCAGTGGGGCTCAATACAAGGGTTCATTTGCATGGTTCATTTGCCTAGGTATTTTGTAAATATGAGTTAAATAGGCAAATACCTGTAATCTGTTATCAACATTTTAATGTTATTAAGTATCTTAGTTCACTAAAATCTACTATTCAGTTTTGGTGAAATTAAAAATCTGAAGAACTGCAAGCATCCAAACCAATGACTACATGGCTAGGTTCCAGGGGTGAAATTCTGACCTCATTGAAGTCAATAGCAAAATTCCCATTGACAAGATTTCACCCAACCTGTGACTGCCATTAATTAGGACTGTTTAGTAAGGCATAGTGTGACTACAAAAGTTGAAAAACCTAAAAAATGTGTCTGTTAAAATAAATATATGGAACAAAAATCATATTCATTCATTGCTAAAAACTCCCATACTTGTACTTGAAAGAGTGTGTCTACTCTGAAAAGGTACTACATAAAAATGTGCCCTCTTACTTCACAGGTTTGCTCTGTGAGCATATTTCAAGTCACAGCTGCTTACTTTAGTTACAAAAATACATGTTTTTTTGTTCTTGCTCATCTTAGCACCGCATAACCAACACACCTTTGGAGGAATATGATGAATTCTATACTTTCTTTTGAATCACCGGAATAGTTGACAGAGATTATGTCTATACTGAAGTCAGAGATGTGTCTGAAGTATGTGTAGACATACCCAAGCTAGCTTTGATTTACCTAGCTCGAGTAACAATAGCACTGAAGCCATGACAGCACAGGTTGCAGAACTGAAAATTTAGACATCTGAGCTACTCCCTATCTAGTCTGGTGTCTACATATGGCATTCAAGATTTTGGCTATGACAGTCAGGGAGTCTGATGTATAGTAAGGAGCAGATGTCGGAGAATCAATGAGGAGCTTGAAAGAGGAAAGGGGACATTCCTTGATGGACTGGGCATGTCCATTCTTGAGGTCACTCAAAGAGAGGCCCATATATTTGATATCTGCTCTCCCTCTCTGAATAAGAGGAAGGCGCAAATGTATTACATATAAAACACTTCTTGGCTGACTTCAGTAACAGAGAGTAAGTCAATCAGGGAGGACATTGAACAGAGATAAGACACGGTTGTTTATTTTTTATTTTGCTTCTGGTGTAATGTAGAATATTGGTTTATTCTGTACAGGTGACTGCTAATATTATAATTTAATCTTTATGTGTCATAGGGCAGTACATCCCATTATGTGATGAAGATGGGTATTACAAACCAAGTCAATGCCATGGAAGTGCAGGGCAGTGCTGGTGTGTTGACAGATATGGTAATGAGGTAACAGGTTCCAGAACAAATGGTGCTGCAGACTGTGGTAAGTGGAAGAATTCTTGCTCATTATTGAATTAGACTCTGTCTTCTCTTTGAAGTCAGTGGTCAAACTCTTAATGTCTTCAATGAGAATATGACTGGGACCAAACAACACACATTTAGAAGTCAATTTGTAATTATTATTATTATTATTATTTATTTCACTAATTTCTGTAGCATCTATCATGGTGATAGTTATAGAGAAAGCCTATCAGTGGTATTACTTTTTTACTTTACCTCATTATTTAATTTAAATCAAATGACCTGAAGCCAGCTAGTTCTGTAACCATGTGTTCCTATCAGTATAGTGTAACTTTTACACTTTTTTTTTAGCTATTGATTTAGAGATCTCAGGTGATTTTGCCAGTGGTGATTTTCATGAATGGACAGATGATGAGGATGACGAAGATGATATAATGAATGATGAAGATGAAATTGATGATGATGATGAGGATGAAGGCGATGATGATGTGGATGATGATGATCATGATGGATACATTTGACAATATTAGAGGTCAATGAATTCTTCCTTTCTAAAATTCAGAAGGTGATATCTCATAGAAAATTCCTTTGCTCTCCAAGATCAAAAGGATTCTAAACAATGTGTATATTTTGTATGATTATTTCAAATATTGCAGCTGGAGTCATAGACTTTCTTTGTTTAAATAAGAATCATTATATTATGTGATTTTGAGTTTTTATATGCCTTTGAGCAGAAGAAAACAAATTGGAAGTCTGGCCTGAATAAGGAAATGTGATGTGCTACTACAAAAATAAATGTGCAAGGACAACCAAACTTGTAAAAACTTCCATGAAAATGATATTTACTATTGTTTGGAACTTTGGGTGGCCTCATTAAACATGAGCTTGGTTATATGTTAAGGCGGCTTTAATTTCGCAAGTGATTTAGGCCATGTAGTAGATTTCATAATTGTGCATGACCTGAATCAACAACTTATTACAATAGAAATTTCAACACACAAGTAGCATCTCACAAACCTTTAACCAAAGGTGTGCTGTGACTGTCAAATAGAAGAAAATAATGTAAGGCCCTCCTTTGTATTTGCATTTATAGTTATATTTTTGATTAGGAAATGTCTAGGTTCTTGAAAGGATGTTTATCAAAAGCAGTAAACATGGACAAGCATTGATTCTACAAATCTACACTTTTGTTGTCCTTTTTTTCATTTTTCTTTTAATGTCAAACTCATATGGACTTCATTATTTACTCAAGTAGCATGATGATTTCACCTTTTATTTCTATATCTCAAACCAGAAGATGAGCATAAAATATTTTAAATTGAAAAACTTTGTGTAAAATATATTACATCTATACAATACTGTATTTGAGAGTACTGGAACTTTCCCCAAGACAGTTCTAAACACCCCTAACCATACCTGTTAGTTTTTCTATTTCAGAAAATAGTTTTCATCTTTATCTTAATTCATGTCCTTTTCTGTTATTAGTGCAGAAATTTAGAGAACGTATGGTAAGGTGCCTTGCAAAAATAGAAGTAGAGGTTTTAGCATGCATACCAATAGAGGCTGTTAGGCAATAGCTAAGCACACCCAATTACCAAATTAATACCAGTATAGGTACTGCTGCTGGAATGAAGAAAATGGATTATTTTAATTTTTTTCTATTGTTATGTAATTACCATGTGGACTAGCTTATGATTATTGTGTAGAGTAGCACTTACGATTTGACTGTAGAGAAAATTACTTTAATCACTGTATTTATGTTAGCATGTTAATTAATTGTGTAGACGTTTTGGAACTCCAACACCTTCATGCATATCAGACCTATGGCTTTCTGCCCACAATAAAACTGAAACAACCTATGTAATATTACACGACTGATTGTGTAATTTCAACAGTGGATCACTGGTTTCCCTGATTTTCATCTGCAGTTAAATGATAGGAAAATCGGTTTATTCTTTGCATTTGATTTCTACACATTTAAATACTAAATTTAATGTTTATCTTATGTACTATTAAAAAGTATAATGCATTTTCTTTTTTACTGTTTATGTATAGTTTGCAAAATAAAGACTCTTGTAACCAACCTTTAGCTGAATACTGTAATGATTTTTAACAGTATAGACTAGTAGTTTGAAGTTTTGTATAGCTTTCTATTGAAAAATCAGAAGCTCTCATGTTTCAGATACATTCCCACAATCATTCAACTATTCAACTGTTTAACTTATATAGAGCCATTTATTAGTGTTTCATTACATTTCAAGAGATAAGTTTCGGATCAAGACAAAACCCATAAGAAAGATTTTCTTTTTCTTTTTTTTTTTGTATTTTTTTAATTTGCTGTAGATTTATAATTTAAGATTATTGTTTTGTCTTTTCTTCATTATATGGTAGCTAATGTTGCATTTGTTTCTTATAGACCTTATCCTAGTATGAGGGACATAGACATGTTGTTTTCTTAAATAAATATAGTTAAGAGTTTACCATATCTATAATGACTAAATTTCACCAAGAACTGGTTTCTTGTGGGTGGAATAAACTTCTATATATAAAAATGATTTTGAATAAAGAAACTAAAGCTAAACAGTTGTGATTGTCTGATACAGCAAATACCGACTGCTCTGTTTCCTAATGTGACAAATGAATATTAGCTGACAAAAAATTAGAGATGCATTTCATGCAGCTTGTGCTGCTGCTAGGAGAGTTAAGCAGCATATAATAGCGTATTCATAATGTGTTTAACCACTGAACTTTAATGGGATTATAGTATGAAACTATTCTATCGCTAAAGTAATGCAAAGAACACTGTGGGCTAAACTCTTTCTTCCCTGTGTATTCCACGTTGAACTTAATAGGAGAAGGGGAAATCAGCACAGAATTTAATCCTTCTGCATTATAACTGCCAGCAGAGACATTGTTTTACAGAAATAATAAAGATGGTTGAATTCAGTCAAAGACCGCAACAATGAAGGTTCAAGGTTATTAAGGAGTATTTCCTTGGTGCAAAACTGCCCAAAAAAACCCACCCAACCCTGAACTGTTCCCTATTCATCAAGAACAGCTGGATGAAGGATTGGAAACATTAAATCACTTTTGATACACATTACCGTTCTTGATTTTGCTATATTGACTTTGTTATATGTGTGTGTGTGTGTGTGTGTGTGTGTGTGTGTGCGCGCGCGCGCACGCTCCTTTAAGGGCTGGACAGCCAGTGAATGACTTTCTGCTGCAGAGCAGGTCAACGTGGGGATGTGAAGAGAGTGATGTGATGTCTAAAAAATTTAAGTCCTTAGTGGAAATGGACCATATTGTAAAGAAAAAGATTACATGGGAATTAAATGAGAATAGGGTAGCACGGCCATTCAGTCAGTGACCTATACAGAACTTGCGGGTTTCTCCCCTAGGTTTGGTCCCTAAGAAAGCTCCTGGTGAATATTGCTTAGTTCACCACTTGTCATACTCACGGGGTAGTTCAGTTCACAATGGAATAGATCTGGCCGTGTGTCCTATATGCTATTCCGCCATTGAAGAGGCTTTGTGCGAGGTTAGGTTTTGTGGCTCGGGGTGCTGATGGCCAAGTGCGATAGCAAGTCTGCTTTTTGTCCGCTGCCTGTGCAGCCTTCTGACTTCAATCTTTTGAGTTTCTCTTTCATGGGACAATTTTATTTTGATAAAACTATGTCCATGGGATGTGCAATATCCTGTTTGGCATTTGAGAAATTTAATACAATGCTACAGGGGTCAGTGATACAGCAAATAGTGCATTACATACAGGACTTTTTGTTCATGTACCGGGTGAATTTGAACAAGTGTGCTAACCTGATGGACACTTTTCTGGCCCTTGCTAATAAATTGGAGGTACCCTTGGTGGGAAAAAAATAAGGGGACCTTCCACTACACTGACCTACCTGGGGATTGAGCTAGAAACACTGGCAGGTATATTGCAATTCTGTCAGGAGCTACTGTCCAAGAAAGTTACACTTCATGAGCTGCAATCTATTATTGGGCATCTTAAATTTGCTAGCCCCAGGGCGAGCATTCTGTACCCAGCTTGCAGTGACCACCGTAGCCATAGCAAGATCTCACCATTTTATAAGTTACTACAGCGATGGAGGAGGATTTGTGGGTGTGGGAACAGTTTCTGAGCCATTTGAATGGAATGCCATTATGGAGGGAGGAATGAATATTGGAGGCTGATTTAAAGATCCATGTGGATGCTTTGGGAAGTACAGGTTTTGACCAAGGCAGGTGATGTGCCCAGAATGGGTCTCTACCTGGACACAAAAAAGGGATGGTGTAGGATATAGCATTGCTGGAATTTTTCCCCATTTTGGTTGCAGTGGTCATTTGGGGAATGGAGTTTGCTAATAAAAGGTGTGACCACATGGTAGTGGTACATGTTCACAGTCGCCAGTCCTCCAGATCACACAGGGTTATGACCTTGGTAAGGACATTTGTACTACAATGTTTAAATTTTAACATCTGTGTCTTTTCCAAGCATGTGTTTGGGGTTAGTAACAGCATAGCAGATGCATTCTCTTATTTTCACATGGACAGATTTCAAAAGCTAGCAACAGGAACCAGCAAGGAACCTGAATGGATGCCTCTAGCAATATGGAACCTTGGCATATGATGGCTGTCAGTGTAGCACAGAGGTCAGCGGTGCCACCAATACTGTGGGGGTATGAGAGAAGTTCGAATGATTTGGTGCAGTTTCAGGAGCTGGAAGGGCCTGCCACCGATATGGCCCATTACAGAAGAACATATGCTGCAGTACATGGCGTCATTAGCAATCCAACAACAGGTGCCCTCAACTATCTCCACTTGCCTACCGCCCTTACATTTGTCAGTTGACTGAACAGTTACCCAGATCCTTGCAGCAGAATTTAGTTCAGGGATGGGCAAACTTTTTAGCCTGAGGGCCACATTGGGGAATAGAAATTGTATGGCAGACCATGAATGCTCACAGAATTGGGGTTTGGGTGCAGGAGGAGGTGAGAGCTCTGGGGTGGGGCGGGGGATGAGGAGTTTGGGATGTAGGAGGGTGCTCTGGGCTGGGACCGAGGGTTTCGGAGGGGGATCAGGGATGGGGCAGGGGTGCGGGAAGGGGTGCAGGTTCCGGCTGGGGGTGTGGGCTCTGGGGTGGGGCTGTGGTTGAGAGGTTTGGGGTGCAGGAGAGTGCTCTGTGCTGGGATCAAGGGATTTGGAGAACAGGAGGGGGATCAGGGCTGGGGCAGGGTGTTGGGGCATGGGGAGAGGCTCAGGGGTGCAGACTCCCAGCGGCGCTTACCTCAAGTGGCTCCCGGAAGCAGTGGCATGTCCCTTCTCTGGCTCATAGGTGTGGAGCAGCCCTTGACCCTCGGAGTGGGGCCAAGCCACGGCTTCTGTGAGCCATGTGGTGCAGCCCCCCCAACCGGCACCCCGGCTGGAGTACCGGAGTGGGAATGAGCTGTGTGGTGCGGCCCCCACCTGGCTCCCCAGTGGGATCTTGCGGGCCAGCTTAAAATGGCTTGCGGGCCAGATGTGGCCCGCAGGCTGTAGTTTGCCCACCCCTGATTTAGTTTGAAGGTTTTGTAGCTGGATGCTCTTGAAGCGCCGGCCCTAGGATGATAAACATCATCCCGTCACTGTTAATATGCTTAGGGCTCTCAGGCAGATCCTGGAACCCATATGTTGTTGTGGACAGGTAGTGGCCTTGTTCGGGGTGGTATGTCTGGAACTTTTAGGATAAGTGAGCTAGTACCTGGGTCCTGTAGGGATTCTTCGCAAAAGGCTTTGCATCTGAGGGATAGACACAGGGAGCATTATATTAACCTTGAGGAAGTCAGACATATCAAGGATGCCAGGGTGAATCCATTATTCTACAGTAGGGTGGCGAGCCCAGGATTTGCCTTGTGGAGGCTGTGAGGGCATACATGGTGATAAGACCAGGGAGTAATGAGCCCCTATTTATTCATGGTGACAGGAATTCCTTCAGAACATACCAGTTTGTTACAGTTTCAAGACAGAGACTGACGAGGAGGGGCTCCCAGCATGTGAATTTGATTTCCACTTGTTTAGGAGCGGGACAGCAACAGCAGCGGCCCATCAGGGTACGGGGGCTCAGATAAATTCAGGCAATTGGGCATTAGCATTCTAAAGCATAGAGAATGTGCATGAGAACCCAAGTGTGGGAGCCCATGTTAATTTACCATGGTGTTTCATTCATTCATTCAGATGCGGGCAGATGGGCCAGGCTACATGGTGGTGTGGATCTGTGGGCACTATTGTTTACTGGGCTCATAAGTAGGTTTCCAGTCTGTCTGGAGGTTTGCAATTGGGCCTCAGTGGTGATTAGGGTGACCAGATGTCCCAATTTTATTGGGACAGTCCCAATATTTGGGGCTTTTTCTTATATATGCACCTATTAGCCCCTACCCCTTGTCCCGTTTTTTCACACTTGTCACCCTATCTGGTCACCATAGTTGTGAAGCAGTCCTGCGCTGGAATGGGAGGAGGGGCATGTTATGGGACCAGTTGATGCCCCTTCCATAAGTGCTGGAACTAAAGGTGCTACTGCACCCCTCCTGGAGTGAAGTGGATTTCATCATATCCAGGGTTTACAGTTTGATTCAATGGCTCTCAGCACCACCTCAATGCAAATTGTTGCAGCATGTTAGCATACAGGCTTGATTGTCAGCCTGAGATAGAATTTTGGGTTTGACTTTTTGATACTCTTGTATCTTATACTAATGTATGAAGGGATTCTTAGTAAAATCAAATACAGACACTGTAAATGTTGCTTTTGCCTCATCCAGATGGCTTTGTTAGTATAATGGAAATAGATAAGAGCAGTTAAAGTGTTATTGGGCATCGTGGGCATGTAATATATGAATGCACACTTGAAGACTGCCTCAACTCCTTATCTCAAGGCAAGGTCAAGCAACCAGTTGGGATGGGCAAGAGGAGTATGGGGGGGAAGGTAAAACACTGAAAGACCAGAGAAATGCCTGCCCCGATCAGAGTACAACCTCAGTCCTTACCCCTTCCATGGGATACAAAAAAGGTGGGATGAAGACCCCAACTCACGATCCTCCCAAATGGAACATGACCATAAGTTGTAAGGGGTGTGACTAGGGTTATGCACTGCAGGTATATTTGGTCCTGCTAAGGAGGAGGAGGTGGGAATTGGGAATGGGAGGTGGAGTCTGAGCTGGGAATGGACCACTGGGAAACAGAATCTGCCGGCTTGTAGAGCTATGGATATGTTGCTTGGAACTAACCCCAATAAACACTGCGTTGCTTGCACTTTGGACTTCTGGTCTTCTGCTTTCTGTCTGCGTGACAAGCACAACGGGAGAGGGTGGAGGGAAAGCCCTCTAACATCTTGGTGCCGTGACTCAGATGCATCATGTTGGACAGGTAAGTAGCAGCCAGCTAAGTCTCCCTCACCAACAGTCCACACAGATGCTTGGAGGGAGTATGGCAGGTTCTCATTATGGTAGTTGCGGGTTCTCGCAAGCTGGGGTAATGGTCTTTTTGGCTATGTGGATATGGAAGAATCAGGGCCCATTCCAGGTGCAGGGGTCAACCTGGGATGAAATTAAAAAAGAAATGGGGACAGTGTTAGAGGACCCAGAGGGATGGGGGCTGGCTGATGAGCCTACCCCCCTTGGTAAGTGGTCCATGCCGATGGAAACAGGATGCCTTCCAGGGAAAGGGGGCACCTAGGTCCATTTGTAAGAGGTTTGAAGTAAAAGCAGTATTATGGAAGGCTGCCAGTAATCTCTCAAGTTAGTGCTACTCCAGGAAGGGCAACTGGAGGATTGTAAATTAGAGTTAAGGATGGCTAAAGATAATTTGGCACAACAGTGTTTGGAGTCAGAAGCAGAGTTACAGACCACCTTACAAGACAGAAGCTGCGACTTGCTCCTAGGGGAGTGCAGGAAAAAAAGTTCAAAGTGAAAAGCAGAGAGTGAGCGGGTTTAACCCATGGAATTGCTTGGAAACAGTTAACTGCAACAGAGAAGGGCACTCCTGCAACTCAGTTGGGGTGCAAATAAAAGAAACAGACCACAGGGGAACAAATTTAGGGTTTTCAGGAGCGAGTAACAACCTCCACTCTTCTCTCAGAGCCAGGATAAAAACCTGGGGGTAAGGGTTCCCAACTGTTTAAACTTAGGGAGCCCTACCCTTTGCTCAGAGCTAACTATATCCTTTTCTTCTTCTCCTTCTCCATTTGCTTAATTTGTTGCTGTAGGCCTGTACTTTTAAAATAACCTCACAGGGTTAATTTGTTGCTTTCCATCCCCCAGCCCCCTCGGACTTCTGTTCCTCTGAAGTTTTAATGGAGGATACTTTAGATACTTCATGAAAAGTTTGTTTGGACAAAGCATGACAGAAGTCTGCTGGATTCTGTTGAAATTTTTGGAGTAAAAGACCCATGGGCATCCATGGAGACAAATGTTTTACCATCTTTCTAAACAATCCCAAGGTTAAAACAGCACAGGGTAAGGCAGCTGTGCTGCAGGGATTGTATTTGGTGGCTAAGTCATTACAGGCAAAATGCTTTAAAGAACTGAATGCAGAAGTAAGTGATTTAAAGTGAGTGAATAGTTACAAGTAGCTTTTGCAGAAATTAATACCACAGAGTCTGGAGGAAGTTTGGAGGGAAGTAAACAGTTGCGAGTTGTGGAAATGTTAAAATGTAACAGTTGTGAAGATTTTAAAGAGTAACAGTTGTGGTGTTATAAGAAGGGAATTTGTGGTTTAATAATAAAACCCAGTTATATAAATGTAAATATATGTGCAACTCAGTACAGTCACACTGGGTGGAACCCTGGTAGTTAAATTATACAAGGGGGTCAGGTGGCTACTACCACCACTATGTTTTTGTCCCGAGAAGCTTTTACAGCTCATCTGAAGGAAAATGGACCCTTTTTCCACAGGAATGGTTTGTAAATATAATGTAATCAAAATCACTAAAGAAATATAAAAAGAAAAGGAGGACTTGTGGCACCTTAGAGACTAACAAATTTATTTGGGCATAAGCTTTCGTGGGCTAAAACCCACTTCATCAGATGCATGGAGTGAAAAATACAGTAGGCAGGTATATATATATTACAGCACATGAAAAGATGGGAGTTGCCTTACCAAGTGTGTGGGGGGGGTCAGTGCTAACAAGGCCAATTCAAACAGGGTGGATGTAGCCTATTCCCAACAGTTGACAAGAAAGGGTGAAATATCAACAGAGGGAAAATTACTTTTTGTAGTGCTAATGAGGGTGTGTGGCCCATTCCCAATGGTTGACAAGAAGCTGTGAGCATCAACAGAGGGAAAATTACTTTTTATAGTGACCCAGGCACTCCCAGTCTTTATTCAGGCCGAATTTGATGGTGTCCAGTTTGCAAATTAATTCCAGTTCTGCAGTTTCTCATTGAAGTCTGTATTTGAAGGTTTTTTGTTGAAGAATGGCCACTTTTAAGTCTGTTATTGAGTGTCCAGGGAGATTGAAGTGCTTTCCTACTGGTTTTTGAATGTTACAATTTTTGATGTCTGATTTGTGTGCATTTATTCTTTTCAAAGAGACTGTCTGCTTTGGCCAATATACATGGCAGAGGGGCATTGCTGGCACATGATGGCATATGTCACATTGATAGATGTGCAGGTGAATGAGCCCCTCATGATGTGGCTGATGTGGTTACGTCCTATGATGGTGTCCCTTGAATAGATATGCGGACAGAGTTGGCACTGGAGTTTGTTGCAGGGATTGGTTCCTGGGTTAGTGTTTTTGCTGTGTGGTGTGCAGTTGCTGGTGAGTATTTGCTTCAGGTTAGGGGGCTGTTTGTAAGTGAGGACTGGCCTGTCTCCCAAGGTCTGTGAGAGTGAGGGATCATCCTTCAGGATAGGTTGTAGATCCCTGATGATGCTCTGGAGAGGTTTTAGTTGGGGGTTGTAGGTGACAGCTAATGGTGTTCTGTAACTTTCTTTGTTGGGCCTGTCTTGTAGTAGGTGACTTCTGGGTATTTTTGTGTATGTGTAAATATTTTTATGTAATTATGTGAGGTTTTAAGGACCTAAACCAACACTCATGGTTTGTGAAATCCTGTTTGTAAGTTTAAGATAAATTGGGTTGGTTTTGTGTTTTTAAATAATAATAATAATAATACAAAACCAATGCCACTAAAACTAACCCTGTAACAGTGTGTAATGTGTATGATTTTTTTAAAAAAAGAGTAAGCATGCTAAAGATGGTAAATGAAAGCAAATTTCATGTCAAAGTTCTCATGGTAATACTGCCTTTCAACTATTACCTGTAAATAAACTTAAAGCTTGGGACAGCAGAGAAACCATTACAAACCTCATCTGTTGTACAAGGGGGAAACTGAGGTACACCACCTCATTAAGCAACTGTATCTGCTGGTGTCTTCTTGTGGTGGATATCCAGTGCAGGTACTATGTAGGGAAAGGTTTCAGAGTAGCAGCCGTGTTAGTCTGTATTCGCAAAAAGAAAAGGAGTACTTGTGGCACCTTAGAGACTAACCAATTTATTTGAGCATAAGCTTTCGTGAGCTACAGCTCACTTCATCAGATGCATTCAGTGGAAAATACAGTGAGGAGATTTATATACACACAGAACATGAAAAAATGGGTGTTATCATACACACTGTAAGGAGAGTGATCACTTAAAATGAGCTATTACCAGCAGGAGAGTGGGGGAGGGGGAGAGAAAACCTTTTGTAGTGATAATCAAGGTGGGCCATTTCCAGCAGTTAACAGGAACGTCCGAGGAGCAGTGGGGGATGAGGGAAATAAACATGGGGAAATAGTTTTACTTTGTGTAATGACACATCCACTCCCAGTCTCTATTCAAGCCTAAGCTAATTGTATCCAGTTTGCAAATTAATTCCAATTCAACAGTCTCTCGTTG
Source organism: Natator depressus (assembly GCF_965152275.1). Lineage (NCBI taxonomy): Eukaryota > Metazoa > Chordata > Testudines > Cheloniidae > Natator > Natator depressus. The sequence continues at coordinate 67,671,167 of NC_134237.1, read as the reverse complement.
GAGTCTGTTTTTGAAGTCTTTTTGTTCTAATATTGTGACCTTTAGGTCTGAAATCAAGTGACCAGAGAGATTGAAGTGTTCTCTGACTGGTTTATGAATGTTATAATTCTTGACATCTGATTTGTGTCCTTTTATTCTTTTATGTAGAGACTGTCCAGTTTGACCAATGTACATGGCAGAGGGGCATTGCTGGCACATGATGGCATATATCACATTGGGGGGAGGAATAGCTCAGTGGTTTGAGCATTGGCCTGCTAAACCCAGGGTTGTGAGTTCAATCCTTGAGGGGGCCATTTAGGGATCTGGGGCAAAAATTGGGGATTGGTCCTGCTTTGAGCAAGGGGTTGGACTAGATGACCTCCTGCAGTCCCTTCCAGCCCTGATATTCTATGAAAGCACCCTAGATGTGCAGGTGAATGAGCCTCTGATAGTGTGGCTGATGTGATTAGGCCCTATGATGGTGTCCCCTGAATAGATATGTGGACACAGTTGGCAACGGGCTTTGTTGCAAGGATAGGTTCCTGGGTTAGTGGTTCTATTGTGTGGTGTGTATTTGCTGGTGAGTATTTGCTTCAGGTTGGGGGGCTGTCTGTAGGCAAGGACTGGCCTGTCTCCCAAGATTTGTGAGAGTGATGAGTCGTCCTTCAGGATAGGTTGTATATCCTTGATGATGTGTTGGAGAGGTTTTAGTTGGGGGCTGAAGGTGATGGCTAATGGCGTTCTGTTATTATCTTTGTTGGGCCTGTCCTGTTGTAGGTGACTTCTGGGTACTCTTCTGGCTCTGTCAATCTGTTCCTTCACTTCAGCAGGTGGGTATTGTAGTTGTAAGAATGCTTGATAGAGATCTTGTAGGTGTTTCTCTGTCTGAGGGGTTGGAGCAAATGCGGTTGTATCGTAGAGCTTGGCTGTAGACGATGGATCATGTGGTGTGGTCTGGGTGAAAGCTGGAGGCACATAGGTAGGAATAGCGGTCAGTAGGTTTCCGGTATAGGGTGGTGTTTATGTGACCATCTCTTATTAGCACTGTAGTGTCCAGGAAGTGGATCTCTTTTGTGGACTGGTCCAGGCTGAGGTTGATGGTGGGATGGAAATTGTTGAAATAATGGTGGAATTCCTCGAGGGCTTCTTTTCCATGGGTCCAGATGATGATGTCATCAATGTAGCGCAAGTAGAGTAGGGGTATTAGGGGATGAGAGCTGAGGAAGCATTGTTCCAAGTCAGCCATAAAAATGTTGGCATACTGTGGGGCCATGCGGGTACGCATAGCAGTGCCGCTGATTTGAAGGTATACATTGTCTCCAAATGTGCAATAGTTATGGGTGAGGACAAAGTCACAAAGTTCAGCCACCAGGTTTGCCGTGACATTATCGGGGATACTGTTCCTGACGGCTTGTAGTCCATCTTTGTGTGGAATGTTGGTGTAGAGGGCTTCTACATCCATAGTGGCCTGATGGTGTTTTCAGGAAGATCACCGATGGATTGTAGTTTCCTCAGGAAGTCAGTGGTGTCTCGAAGGTAGCTGAGAGTGCTGGTAGCATAGGGCCTGAGGAGGGAGTCTACATAGCCAGACAATCCTGCTGTCAGGGTGCCAATGCCTGAGATGATGGGGCACCCAGGATTTCCAGGTTTATGGATCTTGGGTAGCAGATAGAATGCCCCAGGTCAGGGTTCCAGGGGTGTGTCTGTGCGGATTTGTTCTTGTGCTTTTTCAGGGAGTTTCTTGAGCAAATGCTGTAGTTTCTTTTGGTAACCCTCAGTGGGATCAGAGGGTAATGGCTTGTAGAAAGTGGTGTTGGAGAACTGCCTAGCAGCCTCTTGTTCATATTCCGACCTACTCATGATGACAACAGCACCTCCTTTGTCAGCCTTTTTGATTATGATGTCAGAGTTGTTTCTGAGGCTGTGGATGGTATTGTGTTCTGCACGGCTGAGGTTGTGGGGCAATTGATGCTGCTTTTCCACAATTTCAGCCCATGCACGTCGGCAGAAGCACTCTATGTAGAAGTCCAGCCTGTTGTTTCAACCTTCAGGAGGAGTCCACCTAGAATCCTTCTTATTGTAGTGTTGGTAGGAAGGTCTCTGTGGATTAGTATGTTGTTCAGAGGTGTGTTGGAAATATTCCTTGAGTCAGAGATGTCGAAAATAGGATTCTAGGTCACCACAGAACTGTATCATGTTCGTGGGGGTGGAGAGGCAGAAGGAGAGGCCCTGAGATAGGACAGATTCTTCTGCTGGGCTGAGAGTATAGTTGGATAGATTGACAATATTGCTGGGTGGGTTGAGGGAACCATTGCTGTGGTCTCTTGTGGCATGTAGTAGTTTAGATAGTTTAGTGTCCTTTTTCTTTTGTAGAGAAGCAAAGTGTGCGTTGTAAATGGCTTGTCTAGTTTTTGTAAAGTCCAGCCACGAGGAAGTTTGTGTGGAAGGTTGGTTTTTTATGAGAGTACCCAGTTTTGAGAGCTCATTCTTAATCTTTCCCTGTTTGCCATAGAGGATGTTGATCAGGTGATTCCGCAGTTTCTTTGAGAGCGTGTGGCACAAGCTGTCAGCATAGTCTGTGTGGTATGTAGATTGTGATGGATTTTTTACCTTCAGTCCTTTTGTACGATGTCCATCTGTTTGCATTTGGAAAGGAAGATGATGTCTGTCTATCTGTATCTCTCTGGTCACTCGATTTCAGTCTGTCTATCTGTATCTCTCTGGTCACTCGATTTCAGACCTAAAGGTCGCAATATTAGAACAAAAAGACTTCAAAAACAGACTCCAACGAGAGACTGCTGAATTGGAATTAATTTGCAAACTGAATAGGATTAACTTAGGCTTGAATAGAGACTGGGAGTGGATGTGTCATTACACAAAGTAAAAGTATTTCCCCTTGTTTATTTCCCCCACCCCCCACTGTTCCTCGGACGTTCGTGTTAACTGCTGGAAATGGCCCACCTTGATTATCACTACAAAAGGTTTTCTTCCCCCCCATGCCCCTGCTTTCCTGCTGGTAATAGCTCATCTTAAGTGATCACTCTCCTTACAGTGTGTATGATAACACCCATTTTTTCATGTTCTGTGTGTATATAAATCTCCTCACTGTATTTTCCACTGAATGCATCCAATGAAGTGAGCTGTAGCTCACGAAAGCTTATGCTCAAATAAATTTGTTAGTCTGTAAGGTGCCACTAGTACTCCTTTTCCTTTTGTTCACTCTGGGGTTTTTCTCAACATGAGCCCAGAGCCATGAAATAATTATCTTGTCAATGGGCAGACACAATGGAAAACAAAGAGCTGGATTTGATTTGTGGCAATTGTTGGAAACAATTGCACAGATTTATTTCTTTATTGCACCTGAATATCACAAAGATGGATGCAACACAAGAAAAATGAGAGGCAGAAAAGGACTTTTTTTTGCCCCAGGGCTAGAAACTCATGCAATAAGATGAGAAGTAGGGAAACAAGAGACGAGCCTTCAAGGGTGTGTGTGTACACAACATATGTGCACAAATGGCTCAAAGCTTATGTGGGTTTGTACATCAGAATATTTTTGCCCTTAGGTTGTGCACACACCTATATGAAGAGTTCCAGATATAGTGTTTTAATTGCACTTACTTATGGTACTGAGAGCCTCCCAACCAATGTTTCTTTTGTGGAGCAAGAAATATCATATTCTCCTGTCCAGTAGCATTATCTAGCAAGTGAATATTATTTCCAATCATTGTTTCAGATTTTTATCTGATACTTCAATTTAAGCCATACAGATATGCTTTGTTGCAAATACCAAAGGCATTAATAGCATTAGCTATAATTGGATTACTTACCAAAGACTGAGGAAGATTCACTGCAATGATAGCCAGATTATTAAATGTTTGTTTTGTGATAAGTAAACAGGAAGGATTATTGTAACTCTCTCTCTTTTTTTGCTAAACTCTTAGGTTCCCTAATGGATAATGAAGATGTAATGGAAAATATGTAGGAAATTACCTTGGAAGATATGAGTTTTCTATATTTATTTACAGATTCTTATTTTCCCACAGATATTACCTACAAAAATTGTAGTATTTGTTTCCTAAAAGCTGGGATGAAGTAGAACTGGAAGCATGCCAAGTTTATATTCGATATGATCTACAATGATAATTTTTACTGACTTTTCAGTAACCTGAATCAATCAGTAAGCAGCAAATGGGCTCCATTTTTTCTTATCTTAACTTCTAATTATGTTAGAATTGTATTTTCATTGAGTTGATATCACACACATTTTATTCCCAAGAACTTTTTCACCAGGATTCTATTTAATAGGCACAGATTAGAATAAAAATGAGAAGCAATATGGATTCAAGGAGAGAATCCCTAATCTTGTCCAGTTAAAAATTTGTCCCCACTTGTAAAATAGGTGGTGAAGAGAGGTGGATCTTTGGATATACCTACACTTTGAGCTGGGGTGTGTGGTTCCCATCTTGAGGAGACAGACCCACGTTAGCTCTCATTGAGCTAGCACATTCAAAATTGGACTGTAGCCACAACAGCATGAGCCGTGGGAAGAGCTAACCACTTTGAGTACATGCCCATCCAAGACCCTAGGCATGTACTGTGGGTGACTAATCTCTCCTGTGGCTTGTGCTGCCACAGTTACGTTCTGTTTTTAGTGCACTAGTCGTACAAGTATGGCCCCTTGAACTGGGAAACACATTTCCAGCTTGAAGTGTAGAAATACCCTTTGAGGGACAATGCCAATTTGGGCTAATCCTGAGGGGCAGTTTCCAACTATCCCTTACTCTGGGGGCTGGTCCTAATAGCTCATTCCATAATCCTATATATGAGTATTGTAAAAAAGATGGCAGAACTCTTCTGGTTACCTTTTCCTGTGAGCAGGTGTTAGAACCGTCTATAACGTTGGTAAAATTCTGCTGAGTCACTGTGGTAGGTGTGGCTCATTAACTCCACCCAGGCTGCAGTGGAAGTGGCTTTTAAGAAAAGGGTTTGAAGGGAAACTTTAGCATCAGCCCAGCTAAGGAGGTAGCTTAGTCTGAGGTTTATGTTGTATTGTTTTCAGTTATTAGTAGGGAAGGAGAGATGAGGTTTGTGTGTGAATATATGTATATACATAAACTCCACACTTCCTTATTCTTAACAAAACAGTATATTTGCAATTTCTTTATTGGCTTTCCACACAGGAACATATTGAGAACCTTACTAATATTTCAATTAATTATACCGGCTAAAATAGTTTCATCCACCAAAACCTGTAACCACATCAAATTTTTCTATCATGTGCAGCAAAAATGATGTTTCTAGATCTCTTAGTGAAAAAGTAAGATGGAGAAATGGCCTATGGCACTCTTATGCCCAATAGCGCCCCCCTCACTCCCGGCCAGGTGTTCCGTAAACAAGGAGGCAGAACAATCCTGGCTTACAAACAGGTCCTTGCCTGCAGCTATCAGCAATAATAATGTCAGACAGTTGAAGTAAAAAGATATACTGAGTTCACATCGCTCCACATGGCACCTCTGGGACAAATGTAGATTTCAAATAGAGCTGTTGAAGGCTCACATGATGCATTTCAAAAAAGAAAAACTAAACCTTAGAGTTTGCTATGTGTCTTATTAATATCAGATAAATGTTATTAAGTTCCTCCTTGCACCGTTTCCTTTTTCCGTTTTTTAAAAATACATATTACTATTCATTTTGTGGTGCTTGCATTTCTTTTTATGTTTCACTTCTAGTGAAGGAAAACAGCTTGTCTTGTCTGTAATGCTTCTGATAGATTTACATGAGCTGTACTGTTTTTATTAGTAACATATATACACTGATATGTGTTGAGATGAGAGAATGCTTAAAGGAATACTGTAGATTCTGTTTTGAAGCTTAGCAAGATTGCCTTTTTTGTCACAGAAAGCTGTCACAGTATTCTGCAGTAATGAGCCAAAGCATCACAACTTGCACCAATGACACTGAAGTGGGTTTTTGCTATTACTATAGAATGCCATCCATTTTTTTTTCTTCCAGTGAGGGTTGTTATTAAAACTCAAGTGATTTTTGGGCTTACTCTATGAATTATTTTATTTTCTATTTCTTTTTCTGAACACTCCTTACTGGTGGGGAAATTCTGTGTAAAATATACCATAAGCCAGCTTCAGTATAGTGTGTGGGAAGTGTACTTGCTCTAGTTATCAAGTATAAACATTCACTCTTGTAAAAATAGTAATAAAGCTTATTCTGACCTCAGATAGACCAGTATAAATCCAGACTAACTTTACTGAATCAGTAGAATTACTCTGGATTTACACTAGACTTCAATATTTTATCCTATTTCCTCACTCAGGTTGGCTATATGAGAACTGAATTACTATGACCTCAGTGAAATCATTTTATTTGGTACTTGGGAAATGTTTTTTCAGTGTTTGGTTGAAATCTGATGTAACCAGTTCCTCTCTTCTGACTTTCTTTTTGTGAATTTTGTGGTAACACAGTTGTTCACCATGTGTGGGCTGGAAAGGAAAAGGTGAAAATACAGGGAAAATTTCAAAAGTACCTAAGGCATAATTCTACAAACGTGACTAAGGTGCTGTGATGCTCAGCCTCACAACTCCTAACCTTTAGGTGCCTAGAAAAATCACAAGGAGGAATGCTGTGATCCACAAAGCCTGAGTTAGGCTTCTGTACAATAAATGGGGATACATAGGTACCTTAGGATGCTGGGTGATGAGATGAGGTGTACCTGCTGGAGACCCTGACCCAAAGAAAGTGCTCTTTTGGAGGAAAAGAGCAGCAAGTTTAAAACTCCCAAACTGCCTAGAGAGGTCACCTAGGGTCAGCTGCTGGCAGAACTAATGAGAATTGGTCCTCCAGCAGCTAGAAGGGCTGGGAATGGACAGAATACAATCAGGGCCCAGAAAACAATATCTGAGTGCTTCCTCCAGGGTGTGTGTGTGGGCGGGGGGCGCTGTTGCGGGTGAAGATGGAGCAGGAGGAAGGATTTCCCCATTTTAACCCAAAATACAGGCCTGGTCAGAGACCTAACTTATGACTTATAACTTATGACTGAGCCAGCAAAAGATTGTTTTGTTTTATGGTGCAGAATGTAAAGCCTAGGTGTCCATCCCATGTTGGACATCGATTGACTGCAGTAAAATTTAAGGGAGATTGTTTTGCAAGATGCTACACTGGTTCAGCCATCTCATGACAGGCTTGGTTCAGTGCTGTCAATGACTCAGAAACATTGTTCATGCAAACAGGGCAAAAATATAAATAATTGGCTGGATTCTGACTCAGTAATCCAGATGTAAATCTGCAGTAATTCCATTTATATCTATGTAACTGAGATTCAAATATCACCAACATCCTTTGCTTACTCTGTACACTGCAAAAAGCCTTCAAGCTTCCTCAGTACACTTTATGGGTTTCTTGTTTATTATACATGCAAATGGGTTACTACTAAATTTTTTACATAGCACTTTTGATCTGAAAGGATCATTGTTTCAGCAGTAAGAAATCAAAGTGTTGCCATTTAAGTTGCCTTTAATAGTTATTATACAAAGATATAAAAAGTCTGTGCTGGAAAATTTATGGGACTTGGAGATGTCAAATTAACAGGTAAAATGTTTATTTTTATTTAAAAAATGGATTATGTGGCAGCCTTACGACTGGCCCTGAATTACATCTCAGCTACTAGCTGTTGAGTTAGCTGTTATTTTGGTAGTATTTATAGTTAAGTAATGTGGCGAAAAATAATAGCACAGAGTCCATTTTTTTCTTTTTCAATTTGTTTTTCATTTTTCTTTTACTGCTAATTTCAGATACAATTGGCCCTGCTTCTTCTTTCTTACCAATTTTAGCTCCACTGTCCTGAATAGAGTTATATCAGTGTAAGCGTAAGATTAAGTCCATTGATTTTCAGCAGAGTCAGTGATGAAATCTTGCTCTTTGCTGCTGTAAAGGAGTTCTTCTTTTTCATCCAATGACACCTCATTAAGAGAAATCCTGTTGCTCATCTCCATCTTTCCTTCAGTAAGGAGGATCCTACAGCAGAACCGGTGGTGTCAATGTAAATGGTGCATGGTAGGACTTTGAAAGTGTGCTGAAGGAACTGTGTGCACTGCAGAACATAGCTCTGTGTTGGCTCTCTGAATGCTCCTCTGCAGTGGATTTTGTGGAGGGCTGAATGGATCACCAGTGCCACAGAGAATAGATTCGCTGTGGAGACGGGCACAAAAGCATCAGAGCTTCGGTAGGTGTTCTGCTGCTGCTCTCCATCTTATAGTGAAGGGAAAGTTCCTTCTTCCCAATCCCCTGGATCCCCCCAGTGCATAGTCTGGTAACCCAAGCTCTGGGCTGGGTTGTTAAGGGGATGGGTAGCCCCGCTTTGTTGGCACCCCTCACTACTACATGATCTTCCTAAACATTCTTTTGCTTTGAAGGACACTGCTATTTCATTCCTCTTCCCTGCTGGATTTAAAAAACAGATAATGGTTAGGCTTTATATCTCACCCAGCTGCTTTCAAAACCTGAAATAGACATTGATGTCTCCTTGCTTTATAAAGATTATGGGTAAAAATGTCATTAGCAAAATGGTTCCCAATTTAAAGAAATTACAGCCTATGAGTGAAGCCTGAGTAAAAGTCAGATTTCTGCCTAGCTGTAATTACCAGGGTATCCACTAAGAATGACAGTCTCTGTCTGTGATATCAGTTAAATAATAACTGAGAGTGTTTCCATGCTAGTTAAAGTTACAGGACCTTCCTGCATCAAATCCGAGCCTAAGATGGACTATAGTTATCAGAAATGGCCTGATCACTAGTTCTTTGAACATCCAGTATTAAATCACCCTTGAATGAAAGAATGAAAGCACAGCAAAGGAACACAGGCTGTATAAAGATGACAAAGAAAGCAACACATTACATATACTACTCAAGCAAAATCTTGGCTCCAGTGAAGGCTATGTGAGTTTTGTCATTGAATTCCAGAGGGCCAGAATTTGTTCTCTTTGTTGTTGTACCTGACCACATGAGAAATAGGGAGAAAACATCCAGAATCAGATTCAAACATTTTCTAATGAATTTAAACAAAATGTAAAGATTCCTGAACCACCATAAAACAAATAAACAGATAAAAACAAACACTTCAGATTTTTTGCTTTGTTTTCAAGTTTTGTGCTTAACCTTTAACTAAGCAGGTTTCTAGCAACTTAACCTGAATATATATAACATCAGTGGTATGCCTGCTCAGTGGAACTGCAAACAGTAGTCAATGTTTCTATATTTTGTCAAAGATTCTGTTCTCTCACCTTGTATATAATGCTTTCAACAATTAGCACATTAAAAAACTGTTTGGGAACATGATGTGTTTATGTGTAGATATAAAGGCTGAAACTCCCTCCATGCAAAAACCTTGTACACCACTTAACCCCCATTTTGAGAGTTTTGAGGTCTCTGTATAACAGTGAATTTCATCTTAAGTTATTTGTGTTCTCCTTTCTCCCATTAGTGCTTTTTTCTAAGTAAGGGGCCAATACAGTCCCTTCTGCCACTGATGGAGAGGAACATTTAGCAATAAAACTAGTGTGGTTCTCCTGTAGAAGGATTTGGAGGCAAGAGTTGACGGGAACATGCCTGTTTTTCTCCTTTATTACGTATATTTAAAAGATTAGAATGTATGTATGAGGAGCACTCTGCCCCTACCGATGCCCCAGGGCCAGAGGGGCACTCTGCCTCCCACCACAGCACAGGGCTGACAGAGCTCTCAGCTCCCTATCACACTGTGTGGGGCTGCAGGTGGGATCCAGGGACCATGTTCGTTATAGCCCAAGGTTTGCTACTGTGAAGGGCGCTATAGCGAGGATCTACTGTATACATCACAGAAGAATCAGACTCTTATCTAGTGAATGTTAGGGGGTTTCAAACTTCAGATTCAGTATTTACCCACACTCTGAAGAGTCTATTTGACACTTTCTGATGGAACAACATATCTGGCTCACCTCCTTCTTCCATCACTCTGTCTTTGCACAAAACTTTTCAGTAATACAAAGTTACATCATACCTCACTGTCAATCTGTTACTATTCAATAAGTAGTTTTAATGATAAAGAATACAGTAAAAAAACTGAGAAACTGACTAATTTTCTTAAATTGCCACTGACTTAAATGGAAGCAGGAGCAGGCCCTTGGTCTAAAATGATAGCACTGTAACAGGAGAACAGGAAGGACAAAGAGAATCTGTACCTATTAACCATGGACACCTGAGACCTATTGCAATGCCAATTCGTGGTCATCTAGGGTCACATACTATCCTTGCCGTGCACACAGAACTCCTTCTGATGACAATGGGTGTTGTACATTTGGTTCAATATGCTATGGTCCATTTTTAGTCTGTCTGTATAATATGTTACCTTCACAAAGCAATTATGAGTGTAGATCTCCCTGTAAGGGATGTATATTGATGTACTGTACTTACCTTAGGCACTGCATACAATCCTTTGTTATTAACTGCGATGTATGACATTTCCAAATTAACAAAGGGAATTGAGAACAGAGAAACATTTTTTTAAAGTTCTGTTTATACCAATTCCCCTATTTTTACAGCATTGCAGCTGTGAAAATGTGAGGCGCTACTACTTATGTGGTTAAGGGATGAGCTAAACTTCTTCTTTTTTCTTATATTTGACAGGCAAATCAGCTTGCCTGCTGTGAGGTGTTAGTGATAAGATTCTCCTGTGTGTGCTGTCATTCATTTGTCATTTTTTTTGACTGCAAGGCATGTGAAAGTCCCTTAGATCCAGCAGGGGCTTTTTCTCAGTCCCATAAAATAATTAAGAAATTAACTCTCCCCCTGGCGTAATGACAATTCATTGAGCTGCTGTGAAGGAGAGCACAGGTTTAAGAATGGCATCAAAAATCCCAGGCTAAAGGAAACTGAGTTAGTGGCAAACACGACTTACAGTACTTAACCCATGGGGAGAGGGATTGGATACTGCCTGCATCAGTGAAGCAATGAGTCAAGATTAACTTCAAATCTACGGTCAGGTCCTCAGCTACATACTCACATTTTTTTTCCTTTAATTCAGCTGTTACTCAAGACAGAATTCCAACTGATTTCAATGGGAGTTGGCTTGAGGAACAACTGTTTTCCCAGTTGAGCAAAAATCTCAGAATCTGGTCTCTAGATAAAAGTTTGTAAAAGACTGAGTTGAAGGATAAGTTTGGTTAAATGTGAATTCTTCCCTTAAATGGAAAAATAATACAAGAAATTCAAATTATTTTCTCCTTCTGATACTGCATGAGAGTACTAAATTTATGTACAATAGGGTAATTGTTTTGCCTATATAGAACTTTCCCAGTTTGTCAGCCACTCTTTTGTTGTCACTAATAAATGTCTCTGCTTCCTCCAGAAGTATGAAAATTACTCAAGGTCTGATTCTTTTAGCTTTACTGTTTATCTACCTGGTAATATCACTTTGTCTGATGATTGACTTAACCTAAAATATTGTCTCTTAATAGAGCACTTTAATAGATACCAGGAAAAGCACTATGCACACTTTAACTTGAGATGCACACAGGAATAACATTCAGACTACAATAACTCAAACAATCCTCTTGTGTATTTCTTGTGCTTCTCAACCTCCACAGTGCTTTCAGGTGCAAAGCAGAACCTAATAAAGAGGTTATTGGGTCCAGCCTACCTAGAATGGGAGGGTGGCCCACTGGATGTCTATCGAAACACATAAGGGTGGGGTGCAGGTAATGATTTTCTTCCTTTTGGACACACTTTAGGAGTACTTCTGAATTAAATATAAAATGTGACTTTATCCCTCCATTCCTAGACACATTTGCTTGTGAGTACACTGCGCTGTTACCAAAAAAAATGGGAGTGCCTGGCCCACTGGTGCTTTTTACTGCCGAATATGATAGGGAGACAAATGCGGGTTGAATTAATTTAGGACATAAGAGAAAAGGAAGGCAATTGCCAATAGCAGTAGCCAGTCAGAATGGAGTAATAATACACTCATCAAAATGAATATTATAAAAGTCTGCTTCCTGAAATAAGGAATAGTCACATTAGCAGACAACACCATTATAGTGAATGTGACAAAGTCCTTCTCTTGGATAAAGTTCTATTGAGTAGGAACAACTCTTGAGAAATCTACAACAAAAGAGAAAGAAAGCAAACCCAAATAGAGAAAGAACAGACTCAACAATATTTAGATAAATTAGATGTATTCAGGTTGGCAAGGCCAGATGAAATTTATTCTGGGGTAAGTTAGGGAACTAGCTGAAGCAATCTTGGAACCATTCACAATTATCCTTGAGAATTCCTAAGAGGATGGGTCAGGTCCCACAGGACTGGAGAAGGGCAGTACCTAAATATCTTTAAAAGGAGGAACAAAAAAGATTCAGGGAATTATAGACCAGTCAGGCTAACTTAGATACCTGGAAAGATATTGGAACAAATTATTAAACAATCAATTTGTAAGCACCTGGGGGATAATAGGGTTGCAAGGAACAGCCAGTATGGATTTGTCAAGAATAAATCATGCCAAATCAACCTAATTTCCTTCTTTGACAAAATGACTGGACTAGTGGATGGGGAAAAGCAGTAGATGTGGTATCCTGATTTTAGTAAGGATTTTGACACAGTCCCACATGACATTCTCATAAGCAAACATGGTGTAGATGAAATTGCTAGAAGGTGGGTACAGCACTGGTTGAAAGACCATACTGAGAGAATAGTTATCAATGGTTTGCTGTCAAAATGGGAGGGCATATCTCATGGGGTCCTGCAGGGTTCAGTTCTGGGAACAGTACTGTTCAATATTTTCATTAATGACTTGGATAATGGAGTGGAGAGTATGCTTATAATATTGGCAGATGACACCAAGCTGGGAGGTGTTGGTAGCACTTTGGAGAACAGGATTAGAATTCAAAATGACTGCCAAATTGGAGAATTGGTCTAAATTCATCAAGATAAAATTAATAAACACAAGTGCAAAGTACTTCACTTAGAAAGGAAAATCAAATGTACAACTACAAAATAGGGAATAACTGGCTAGGTGGTAGACCTGCTGAAAAGGGTCCTGGGATTGTAGCAGATCACAAATTGAATATAAGTCCACAATGTGATGCAGCTGAAAAAAAAAGCTAATATCATTTTGAGGTGTATTAACAGGAGTGTCATATATAAGACATGGGAGGTAATTGCCTTGCTCTACGCAGCACTGGTGAGGTCTCAGCTGGAGTACGGTGTCCACTTCTAGGCATCATACTTTAGGACAGATGTCAACAAATTAGAGAGATTTCAGTGCAGAGCAACAAATGATAAAAGGTTTAGAAAATCTGACCTATGAGGAACGGTTTAAAAAACTGGACATATTTAGTCTTGAGAAAGGAAGCCTGATGGGGCACCTGATAATCTTCAAATACTGGACTGTTATAAAGTGAATAGCAATCAATTGTTCTCCATGTCCACTGCGGTAGGACAAGAAATAACAGGCTTTATCAGCAGCAAGGGAGATTTAGTTAGATATTAGGAAAAACTATTTACCTATAATGATAATTAAGCTCTCTAATAGGCTTCCAAAGTAGGTTGTGGAATCCCCATCACTGGAAGTTTTAAAAACAGGTTGGACAAAGACCTGTCAGGGATAGTCTAAGTGTACTTGTTCCTGCCACAGCAAAGGAGGCTGATCTTGAAGGGACCTTGAAGTCATCCAGCCTTACATTTCTATGATTCTACTTGCCTGCTCACATTTTATGAGTTAAACATCATGAATGGCAAGTTCATTGCTGAGCACTACTTAAAAACAGAGGAAGAGATCATCTTCTTTCCCCTTAAGCTACAAATTATAATATTTCCATGCTGTATCCCTGTTCAAGGTAGGGGTTATCATTTTTTGCTGTCAATTTTTTTTTTCTATTTTTAACTCTGAATGATTTCCCCTCAGAATCCTCTTCATCCTTCCTAAGTGCCCATCCCCAAATAACCACCTTATGAAAAAGACCAAACATATAAAATTTCATCCGCAAAGGTGGAAACTATTAGGAGCATATGAAAATAGTGAACTACAATATAAACTGTTCTGCAACCTCAATTTTAGGGGTTGCTGCCAGCACCAACTCTAATAAAATTAAATTCATTCTGGCATTATTAATATTATGGTTGAATATATATACAAGATCTCATTCACTCAATTAGAGCCAATTCTGTTGTTCAGTTCCCTGAGTAACTCTATGTAAAAATGGTGGCACAGACGTCAGCTGCCAGCCACATCACAAACATACCAGTACACTCCATCTGTTGCTTCTACCCACATTTTCTGACCTTGTCTCTCTTTTCTTATTTTTACAAGAAAATATTCTTTAAATAAAAAAGTTAATGTTGAAACTTTAAAAGTTTGAGTACAATGCAAAAATTGGCTAGGTATTTGTGCTTCCTAACTGGGAAGAATCTGTTTAATTCTAACAGATGTTACTTGCTAGAAGCACTGAAGAGCTACGTGGAAGTTCACTTTGCATATCAGCATGTGTCTATTTTATTAACTAAGTTTTTGCTGAAGGGCAGAGGACCTAATTCTCTTCTCATTTGCACTGGTATATGATAGGGGCAACTCTACGAAATTCAGGGGGCTTACACCATTATGTGAGGAGAATCAGCCCCCTCATGTAATGTGCCAGATGTAAGTGCACTTGTCTTTACAGAATAGCTGAGCAAACAAATTAAGATTTATAGGTCCTGATCCCAAACCTATTGGAAAGACGCCTATTGAGTTCAATGGACGTTGGCTTAGGGCCTTATTGCATAAAGATTTTCTGCATGGGTTTGCAGCTAAATCTTTACTTTTTATAAAGAATTTGTATTTACTTTCACTGTGTTTTGCAGGTAAATTATCAGAGTGCTAAATCATTTTGGACCCCAATTAAGTTGGAATGATAAGGCCACCATATAGTTGTAAGCAGAGGATTTGTCTACACTGGGTTGTTTTGCACTTGTGTAGCTATGCAAGTTTATGCCACTGTTTTAATCCCAGGTAGTCTGCACAAGTACATCTACACTATGAGTGAAATCCTGGCTCCATTGAAATCAGTGTCATAACTCCCATTGACTTCAGGGAGGTCAAGATTTCTCTCTAGGAGTTTGCACTGGTGTAGCTACAAGTGCAAAAATCCACAAAATAAAATTAAGCAGGGGAATGCCAAGATACTAGTGGAGTCTATCAGTGGACTGTCAGCTGTTGGGTATGAAGCAGGATGTTGGCATTTGTTCAGTAAAACATTGTTGCTTCTGTGTTTGCCTGGATTTACTTCCCACAAGATAGTATATTATACACCATTGTGGTACAAAAATAAATGGCCACCTGTGAAAAGTATTTGCAGTTGGGGAATTGTTGCTAACAAATTGCCAACAGGGATAAAATACATGGCAACTTTTCCAAGAAATTTGTTGCACATTTGTTTTGTGAAAAGCTTTTGACACCTGTGAAAATGGGGCAATTTGTAATGAGCAAACTGAAAATTGTTCTTATTTTTTGAAAACTTCTGGTTCCTAAATTCTGACTTTGTTTTCTAATGATTTAATATACTCTATCCCCTACCCTACCCCAAAACAAAAAACACCCCAAAGCACACACTTTTCCAGCCTCCACCTTAGCAGCATACATTTCCTAAGATGTTTTATATAGCTGAGACTCCTTGGGTATTGGCTGCTGTTCTTCAAGACAACCTTCCCTCCTACCTAGCCAACCACCTAGCTTTTCTTTTCAAGAAGTTGCAGTGAAGGTCAATATTGCAAGACAAATGACCTACGCATCTGGACTTTTTATAAAGCGTTTGACAAATTTCCACTTGACAAGCTTCCGCTGGAGAAATGAGCTCAGGGAGTAATGAAAACCTCTTTTAAATGCTTAAAAAAAGGGGGGGGGACACAACATTTTACAGTGCTTGTAAAAAGAGTTACTCTTGGCACCAAATGTAAGTTTCCAGAGAGTCTGAACTTTGGCCATCTGCTGTTTCTGAAATCATATGTGAATGATCTTGATAAATGGACTCCAGAAACAGATAGCATGCAAAAATATATAGAGCATTGAACATAGATTATTCCAGCAGTTTACTGATGAGTGTAATAGCTTTTAAAAGAAATGAAAGTCTAGAGGAGTAGTAGTATTCTGGGGTAGTGTAGCTGATAATTGGAGGGTCTATACCCACTGGTGCATGGAGGCTCTTAATAGAAGGAGGAATTACCTGTGTAAATCCTCAGTGGGCAATAACATGAGGGAGCAAAACTACAGCAGACACGCTTTTCAAGTTATGCGGGGGAAGGTTTTCTCTCTGAGACTAGACACAACTGGAAGGAGGAAGATAGGGTCATCCCTTTTATTCCAACCTTGACAGCTGAAGCAGAGTGAATGTTTTTTTTTTTCCCCAATGAGAATAGCCATAGGTGGGTGATGTAGCCACCTCCCTTGAATCAAGGCAGTTTGGGGAGCAGAAAGTTCCTCACCCTTCCAGCCCTGTGAGTTGACACATTTTGAGAGATGGATTATAGGAGATAGAGGAACTCCCTCCTCTCCCCTCCACCTTTGTTCTGTGGAAGACACAGGGAGAAGCAACAGGAGATCTGCTGTGCTCCTTCATATAGCTGAGAAGATTAGCAGATGTTCTGTGGTGGAAAGAGACTGAGTGACAGCATTCAGACCCAGCACTATGTAACAGAGGCAACAGTCTCGCCAGGAGAATCAGATTTCTGTAAACCCAGCTTGTAACATTAATTGTTTTGGGTATTGTTTTATGTTGTTGGACTCCTGAGTTTTAATAAGAGAAACAACACTATAGTATCTGGCCCAAGGATATTTGGAAAAAATGATAAAAGGCAGAAGGAAAGACTACTTTTAGGCTACTGGGTTACAATTTGATCATGAGCAGTAGAATGTTGCAGCTCTGAATTAGAGAAATCAAATGTTTGAAATTATTATTTGAGATTGTAGTAATCTTATGTAATTACCATTTTTTCCATCCCTTTGATTGTTGCTGGATTTAGCTCCATTATTGCACGTTGATAATACATACATCATGTAAAATATTTGTTGCTATAAAAGGGCTAGGATGAAATTTCCAGAAGTACGCTCTAATGTTGGGTGCCTTAATTTCTGGGTTTCCAATTTGAGAAACCTTGGGTCTGATTTTCAGAGATGACCACTCACAGTGCAAACTGCAGTCGATGAGAACTGCAGGTACGCGACACTTTCTGAAAATTAGGCCAAAAGTGTCTAAAGCTACATATCCCTGTGGAAGTATTTAAGGAGAAGAGTGACTGGTGGCACCTGTTTTGGCTATACTTTTTTCTAATATAAATAATACAGGGATCTTCACCTCACATTGGGCTACCAGTATTATCACTCCACTTTATAAAAAAGGGGAGAGGAAAGACTCCAGGAATTACCGCCCAATTAGTTAATTGGATGTTGCTTTAAAAATTTATGCTAGATATATTTTGGGTAGGGTAGGGCAGGACTGGGCAGGGAAAAGTAATTTATTTACTGAGCAAGAAGCTGGTTTCTGAAATGCCTGCTCCACTACAACTAATTGTTTTATTCATTCTTATTAGATCCACAAATACACGGCTCTTGGGGGGGGGGGGGGAATTGTATGCAGCTTTTGTTGATCTAAAAATCAGCCTTTGATTCCACTGATAGGCACTGTCTGTGCAGCAAACTGGAGATTTCTGGAACAGATCCCCTGTTACTTATTCTTCTAATGGCTCTTCACAGATGAAAAGTGGCCAAGGTTAAAATAGGCCTGGGTGGGGAATCAACTGATTCCATCCCAATTACAAAGGGAGATGGACAGGGCTGCTTTTCTTTTTAATTTTGATATCAGTGATGTTTTACCATTAAAAGAGGTTCAGTATTTTCCCCTTAAAATGATGAATAACACTGTGTCTGTCTCATTCTATCCAGAAGATATGGTTTTACTGTCACAAACAGCTTTGGGATTGAAGCATTTATTAAGTGTATTTGCTTTATACTGTTTATGGGACAACCTCTCAATAAATTATTCCAAAACTGAAAGTAATTGTCTTTGTCAGAGATAGAAGCTGCATGGGCAAAATATTGAACAAGTTATCTCTTTCCCTTACCTGAGTGTCTAGTTGTCACAGAATGGTTTGTGGGATGAGCATATTCAAGTAACAAAAGAGAAGGCCTTAAATTCAACACAAGCTATGTTACATTTGATCTAGACTCATAATCTTAATTGAATCAGTCTTTAGAGAGTTTGAGGCTAAGATATGTACTCAAATTTTGTACAGTGCAGAAATATGGAGATGATCCCATAGGACCAGAGGTGATTTGAAACAAATTTCTTAGGAAGATTGTTGGTCTCCCAAATAATACCTCCTCTTAATGCTGCAACACGTATGAATTCAATTCCGTCCAAAATGCAACATCATAGTATTAAGTTTTGGCTGTATATTCATAATATGCATCCACAGCATTTGCCAAGGTTCTGCTCAGTGGAATAGCTCAACAGGACTCTCTCCTATAAATTTCCTTGGTTACAGCATATTCAAAATTCTTTGTATTCACTAGATGTCTCCGAATCGGAAATGATTAGATTTAAGTTTAAAAATGTGAAATCCCTAATCAAGTCAATACTACAGAATATTAATAAGCAACTGGTTATGGCAGTTATTTCTATTCCAAATATGTCACCTTGGTTTTTCCCTTGTTAAAATGACTCATAGATATGCTAAATATTTACATAGTCTATGTGATAACATTCTAAGGTGGGCCTTTACAGTTCTCTATTTCAAATCCATGCAGACAGTTTACTTAGAAAACCTGTATACTGGCACTGAGAAATGTAATTGCCTCTGTCCGTGCAATTTAGAGCAGGTGGAAGATCTACCCCATTATTTATTACATTGTAATTTGTATTGCCATTTGAGGTCAAACTGGGTTTCTATGTTTTTGTCCCAGATGCCTTTGTCTATGATCGTTCAGAAAATAGAATGTAGCTATTATTCAAGCAACGGCCCTAGCTGCATGGTCAGTTGCTAAAATAAGGAAAAGGCAAATGGCACAGTCATTATATATGGATTAATGGTGTATGTCTTTAACTTTGTATTTATAAGTATTTTATAATTTTGGATTTAGTTTGTTTATTGTAATACTAGTCACCTACCAGTCACTATCAAGTGGCACAGGAGTGTTGGAGATGCCAACTGTATAGCTGGGTCCAAAAATACTTTGTAACCCATGTTACTTCCCAGGAAGGTAAATAATACATAGAAAATTATACTGGGTCTATCAAACGGTTTTGTTCCAGTTTTGACTTCTATTTTATGTAAAATTTTAAAAAATGGAAATGAAAAGTAATTTCAAAAAAGAAAATTCAAAAGCTCTATTCCATAAAAGGTCAAAATGGAATGTTTCATCCTTATCAAAGCATTATTTTTTCTTCAACATTTTGTTGAAATGGACACTCTACAAAATGTTTTGCATTTGAACTAATCAGCATTTTCAAATGGAAACGTCTTGTCAGAAATTTTCTGACCAGCTCTAGCATTTTCATAGCCAGGTGGTCTTCTTTTTTCTCCCTTTCCAGTGTCATAACTGATATACATCCAGGGAGAGGAGCATACCTTCCAAAGGAGCTGCTTACATCAGCTAAGGATCTGCCCCAGAGTATACACTGCTAGACTTTGATTAACATTATATCCAGCAGTTAAGAAAGTAAAACTGTATTGTGCCTAACAGGCTATAGCTATTGTTCAAAACCAAATATAGATGCTCTAAATTTAATAGCCGCAGGACATCCTTCCTATATTTTAATGTAACTGAACATACTTCAACTTTGCATCAATCTATTTACTTAAAGATTGCCTGGAGGTAATTTTTACCATCCCTGAAGTGTCTATGTGTGCATAAGAAGTAGGATTTTGATTTTTCCCCCCTGAATATAAAAGAAGTATTTTATGGTTAGTGCACTGTCCTGCCCCCTCTTTTCTATCAGCTCTGAATGATTTCTTGGTTGGAGGAAAAAATACAAAAGAAATGAATTTTGCGTGTGTGAGTGTTTGAAGAAGGGGTGTGTTTTTCACATTTGATAGCACAAGCACATAAGTTTAAAAAAATCTACAATACTAATCTTGGAGTGGAATGTTTGTTGAAGTCAGTGGTATGGAATATAGTCTTTGCTTTTGTTGAGCTGCAGTTACTCTTCTTACATAAAATCAGGCAGAACTGGAAAAATAATTTGTAGTCTGTGTGAAATTTTTTATGGCGAAACCAGTTAGAGTTTACATATAAACCAGAATGAAGAACTAAATTATTTTGGTACATACTAGTTGTTGGGAGGTGAGGGGAGAGAAGGGCTAAAGGTGATGTAGGATTAGGATATACTCTCAAATTGTGCGGAAAGCATCTCCCCTCTTTTTTAGCACAGTAAAAGGCTTGTCTTGTGGCCAACAGCTGGGATACCGGGATTTATATTTATTGATAATATCGGAAATATCTCTTGTCGCTTTCCTCTAAAGGTCAGAAAATAAAGCCCTAGGATCATATTTTGTGCTGACTTAAAGAGCTGAAGGTAATGAGCCAAATTCTTCTCTGTCACATTTGTGCCTCTGCCCTGAAGAGTGTCTGATTGAGATCGCTTGTGAAACCCCAATGGGCTAAATTCTTTTCTCAGCAACATGGATACAGCTTCAGTGAAATCCGTGGAGTTGGTCAATGAGATGAGACAGGGTGTAAGTCATCAGAGATTTTGGTCTCTAAAGTTTCCATATCCCATATTTGAGCTGACCTTTGAACAACTCACTTTCTCCCCACATCTATTTGTTATGTGAAACAAAATAAAACCCAAACCACCGAGATATATACTTGGTGCATTAAAAGGGCCAATTTCACAATGCTGAAAACCATTATGGGCCAACTCAGCTGAGGAAAAGAATTTATACAGAAAAGTGTGAATCATAATTGGTAACTGTTTAAGGACACTTTATTACATGCCCGTAAAGCCACAATCCTGGTTGTCAAAAAAGATTACACTGATTAAATCTATGGTCATCAGACAACAATGATCAGTTGACATATACATATATTTTAAAGTTTACAAAGTATATAAAGCAAACAACCAAAGGAATCCTAACAATGGTTACTAGATGAAAATGGTAGAATTTTCCATGATAATGCACAAATGGCAGAAGCATTCCATCAATATTTCTGTTCTATATTTGGGGGAAAAGTCAGATGGTGTGTTCTCTGATGATAATGATGAAGATGAAACACTTTCTATTCCAACAGTAACTATGGGGGATGTTAAACAGCAGCAACTAAAGTTTTTTTGTGAAATTGGTCCCCTATATCCCAGGTGAGTGCCCTAAGCAGTCGACTATTCGGTATTCTGGAACACACATTCATATGAGATCTGGTTGGCCCTGGCTGAGTTTTGTGAAGGTGAAGTGTGCTCTGAGCATGTCTCCCAGATCTGGCCCCACAGGCTAGATAGGCAGGGAATGCCTATTATGAGAATCCTGCCAGGGCTTAGATGTAAGCAAGGGTGCCAAGCAGCTTGGCGGTATCAGATTTAGGTGGTTTTGTACATGCTCATTGTGGAAGCTTAGGTGCCTACAAGGTTATTGGGCAGCTGAGTAAGGGTTTTGAGGCTCTCAGTGGCATCTACATGTTGTACTAAGGCACCTAACTGCCACTTTAGGTGTCTGGGTCCTTTTGTGGATCTAGCCCATAGTAAGTACTCCTTGTGGCCTCAACTCTGCAATCCGATTGGCTAGTGGAAGCGCTTGTCAGAGCATTGTTCCAAGCAGGCACAAGTGTCCAATTGCAGGATCAGAGCCTTACTGAGCAATAGAATCAACAGTTAAGTAAACAATCATGTGCTGAAACTATTTCACACAAGCTTTTTCTGATAAGGAATGTTGTCGCTATACTGCTCTCCTTACCTAAGCCATATTCCCTCATTGACACACCTAAGGAGCGGATCCATGTGGCTCTGCTCTGCATAAAGTGTATGAAATCAGACTCTGTTAGTGGCTCTAATCTTTAACTAATGGAATATACTTAAAACTCATAGTCAATGTCCCTTGGAATGTCATTTTGCTAGTGACTAAACCTCTTTGGGGTTGTAACTGGTAACTGAATAGCATTCAGTGCGAAAAGGGAAGGAGTGGGTTAACAGAGATTGTGGCTGGCCTGTATGTATATATGGGACTTCAAGGGGTGGGGAACCAGCAACCTCCCCCTTGCACAGCACACATAAAAGCCAATCACAACTGCAGTCCCAGAGTATGAGGGAATCCAAAGACACCGCCGGGTATCCCCTGGAGTAAAAGGGGAAAGGTGCGGTGATAGCTCCACCTCCTCCCTCCACAGCCCATAGGGATGTGCAAGTGCACATGGGACTGCAAACTTTACTATCTAACCTCTGGGCCTCCAGAACTCCGGGAGCGATTGTGCCTTCCTTAGGCACATCTCTTCTGTCGGTCCCCCAGTGAGGGTGGTGCTCCTTCTACTCAAGACAGTGCTTTTTGGGCTCATTTAGCCCTACATCCAGAATAAATATTTTATAGGAGCAGGCAGAGAAAAAAAATATGAGCTTGGACAGGACATTCGACTGTGTTAAGTATACTGAGATAAATCACCATACAAATATATGGTCAAGTGGCATGGATCACTATTTCATAAAACGTCAGCAGGCCTCTTTCCCTGCAGTTTTAGAGCAGCAGAGAAAGTGGCACAGAGAACTGAGACATGCATTTTCTTATTTTTGCTTTGGTATAAAGACATACATGTGTTTTTAAGAAAATCTCTTTGCTTTGAATCATAGTAGTTGTTTGTGATTTTAAAAAGTTCATTCCAATCTGGGGAAAATTTGTGGCTGTTATAAACCTTTTAAACTTTGCAGAATCACATTCAGTGCATGATTATGAAAGAGACCGATTATAATATGATAGAGACAATTTTGTATACTATTAATGAAGTCAAAAACCAAGTGGGCAGAATCTAACAACTGGGAAAGCAAGAAGCAAATAAGGAACTGAGGCAGAACTACTTAAAGCACAGGTAATGAACATATGAAAAAAGTTATCAGAGAAGGCAATTACAGTGGACAGTTTAAGTGAATTCAAGAGATGAGTAGAATATTTTCTGGAGCAGTGGGGTGTCTGAAGAATCTGGTTAAAGAACAAGAGGGTGGGATTAAAGATAAACTGAAAAAGAGCAGGCATTTTCAGTCAGATGGCTTTTTGTTAACATATATTGCAATGTGTTCTTTTTTCTTCCTCCTACGAATTCTGTAAGTACATCAGTACTAAAGACTTTCTGGGACAGGGGGAAAGAGAAAATTCTTCATAAATTTTTCTAATTTGGGTTGCAGTTATAATATGTGTGCCTGCGATACTTTAACTGTAGAACCAACTGTCTGCTCTAGGCTCTATTCTGGCGCAGCTTTAGTTCTCTACCAAATAACTCTACCGAAAGCTTACCTTCCTTCAGCTATATGAGGCATGTAATTGAGGGTGCATTTTATCACCTGCCCTGGAATTTATTTATTTTCAAACAAACCCCAGATTTTATTTATGTTGCTGGCTTAAGGAAGGATGGTGCCTGAATGTCAAACCAAGGAGTTTCCTGAATCAGTTTTGACATCACATGGCTGTTTCTACACAGGAATTGAAAGACAGGAGAATGTGAGGAAGTCTGATATTTCTCCAAATGTTTAGAACTTTCAGAAAATATGTAATGACATAGGCAGCACTTAAGACAGTCACAAAGTAGCTGCACTACTATGGAAGGATGTGGTCTAGATATGGACATGCAGCATCAGGGTCTGATCATCCATGGCCCTGCAAGGTTCTAACCAACCTCAGCCTTCCCTTAGCTCAAATGGCAGGTTAGAGTGTTCCACACCTCATTAGATTTGGCTCTTAACAGCTGAAATCTTCCACCTCCAAACCATCCAGCCCTCTGACAAAACATTTACTTTTACTTTCCAGTCTATAGGTCTCTGATCCATTGCCATAGTTACTAAGATGATCACAAACCCAGAAAAGAACAAGGGGAGAGTACCCCTTATTCAGAATACACTAGAGACTGGAACTCAAACCTTTAAAAACATGTTTGTCTAGAGCTTTTAGACATATAATATTCAAGTAGGTTCAAAATTCTGTAAAATACGGCCCTGTCATGCTATTTAATATGAAGTGAGACTACTATGAGGAATGCAGAGTACTGCTGTGAGGGTATTTACTTAGAAAAAGTTGCAAATTTAATTTGAAGTAATTGTGCTACTGTATATATTTCTTACCAGAGCTATTTTGTATGCTTTCACATTGAGTATAATGAGTATATGGCCTTACTGTTTTTTTCCAGACTTGCTTTCCATTGTTATGTGTTGATAAGAACACTGCTAATACATGTGACTGGCTGTGTGAAATCAATCTGCAGGCACAGATGTTGAAAGCCAACTGGTATGGTTGCAGAATTTTTTTTTTTTTTACAGAAAACAGAACATTCAGTGACCTAAAAAAGTTACTAATATGATTTCTGTAGATCCATGTGTTCAAACAGATTCTGCTATTTTATTCTTCAAAGTCCATTTGAGTGAATAAACATGTCTCCGGCTGATGCTGAATCCAAGGAATTGGAATGAGCTCCATCTGTGTGTTGTGTGTCTTTTAAAAAGGAAATAAACAGTATCTCTGTAGTCTTTGCAGGAGGAGTTATAGTTTGTATGCATTTTTTATGTTAATAACAAAGAAAAGCAGGTGTGTAAACACTGTTCATCTTGGTAGTGTCACTTTTGTAGCCATAGGACTGAAATAATATACACATTCTCTTTTATTATGTTATTAAAATGTTTTTGTTATAGCATTTCTATAGTGTAATGTTTGCAACTGGGTAAAAATTGTATATAGATGGCTCAAAACTTTGTAAGTTATAGTGCTAAATAATGGATAGCACTAAGTGTGCTAAGCAATGGATATAAAGAAAGATGAAAATAGTGTATTGTCAGAAGCTCAAATGAGCTCTACAGCAACAAAACCCACTGAATTAGTGATAGAATCAAAAGACCAGATTTGGGCACTTCTAGTCACAATGAATATTAGCTGTTCTACTTATTCTGAGAAAGGGGGCAAAATCTGTTCCATAGGAATTAAGAGATGTGTAAGATCCATTAGTGCTAATTTATATTCCCCCATAAATGGCTTTTTCCCAGTAGTACATGTTTTGCTTTTATTCAGCCCATCTGTCCCAAATCATGGAGATTTCATCACCTCCTTTGGATAATATTCCATGGCTTACTACAGATCACTTTTATAACCTTTTTTTCTGCTATTCAGAAAAATTAAGAATAATGAGATGAAGTAATAAAAGGGAAAATAATTATACCTCCTTGCCTTGGTCTAAATTATTCCTTTCTTTCCTTGGGGTTTACACCTTTCAAATGTTTCTTTTATCATCCCTCTCACTCCCTGTTTGTAATTAAGCCAAGTAAGCATAGTAAGTGCTCTTAATCTTTCCACATAAATCATTCCCAGCACCATACTGATCATTTTAGTCATTCTTCTCTGAACTCCTTTCAATTTGTCAATATTTTTCTGATAAAAGTATGTCCAGAAATGAACACAATATTCTGGGCACTGTTGCACCTGAACCATGGGTTGGTTATTACTTCCAGGCCATTTGATGTGATGCCTTTGCATCTTCACCGAAAGTTGCATTGGCCTTTTGTTCTGACACACTGGAGTACAAACTCATGTTTAACTGCCTGTTCACCATCTCCAGTTGTCTTCCAGCATTAAAGTTTTTGCATGTATGTTCCTCCCTCTGAATATGTTTTGGATTATTTTCTGCAGATATATTAACCTGAAGTTTTCCAGATTGAATCTCCTTTTATTATTTATTATTAATTATTATTATTGCTAATGTTTCATTTCTTGAAGTATCTTTCCTTTATTTCTGTCCTCACTTGTTTTTATACCTCCCAGTTTGATTTAGTCTACATATTCCATTAAATACTGTTTACACTCTAATTGTAATGAAGATAGTGAATGACACTATACCTAATATTGATTCCTGTAAAGCATAAGGAGCAAAAGTTTCCCCTTTCTTCCCTTCCTACATAGTTTAAACTCCTTGTGATATAGCAATTAGCAGGTATAACCTTAATGTTTAAGTGAAAGCCATTTGATACAAAGTCAATCTCTGTCTCTTGTCTTTATTTTACTATAGAATCAGAGTAGTTAGAGATGGGTGGGAACGCCGCCTGGGATTTCCACAAGTGCAGGCTAATCCCCCAGGGTTTTTTCCTAATTTTTTTGTCCCATGTAGCTGAAAATGTCCCAAATGGTGGGGCTTCCACTGTTAGCTATTGGAGAAAAAATGTTGGCCCTATGGCTACAGTTAACTTTTTTGACAAATTAAAACATGTTGAAACCCTGAGTAGAAGGCTATGAGGGAAGGAGGGCTTAGGTTTTCCTCTGCTATAAACAAATGATTGCTAATTAACTTTATTTCCTTACCCACATATCAAACTACTTTCTCTTCAGGTCCACCAACCAAACCTGTCTATAAATTTGCCAGTTTTAGATTCCTATACTCATCTGCATAGTAGCTGAGTGTTCATGATGCCCCTGTGACGCGGGGAAATATTTTCCCCATTTTGTACGTGAAGAACTGAGGCACAGAGAAGGACTTGCCCAAGGTCACAGGATGTCTGTGAGAAAGTGGGATTCAAACCTAGGTCTTCAAGCTTCCAGACCACAAGGCCATCCTTCCTCCTTTAGAAAGTAGATTAAGGCCATCATCAGTTGTGTGGCACTCTATCAAGTTACCTTCTGTGATGCATCTGAACTTACGTCTTCCAAATCCATGTCTCCAGCAAAGTAATGTAATGTACAGTAGTTATCCCAACATACAATATAACATTCACAGAAACTTTGCTTTATATTTCCCTTCCTCTAGACATTCTCAGATTTTCCACCAAGGCCCATTTTTCTCTTTCCAGATGGAAAATGATGGACACTAAATAAGAGGCCAACTCTCCTTTTCACGTACTGTATGTTAATACCCTTTTATAGCACAAAATATAGCTTTGATTTTAAAACAGACAAAAGTTTTGGATGAACTGTGCTCCTCCCTGGGTAAAGGAAAGTAATTTTTGGTAGAATCAATGTGATTGTAGCTAGAAAATGTTTGCTAGGATGTCCCATCTACAGAGGGAAGACTCCTGTGTCGAGAGAGAGAGATTAGTTCAATTTCTAGATGAATCTTTGCCTTCCCCACAAAGCTGTAATTTTCCTAAGCACGTGCACACACTATGAAATCAGTAGGAATCTTGCCATTGAATTCAGTGGGACCTGAATTAAACCCCATCCCTTAAAATGCCGAATATGTCTTTACCAGAGGTGCTAAAGATGTACATAATGTACCACTAGGTGGAAACTGAATCTGTCTCTTTTGGTTGAACTGGTCAAGATTACCTATACCCATGAAATAGATATTTTATATATGTGAACTAGTGTGTGAATGCTATTTTGTTAGGGATGATAAATTTGAAACAACCCTTGTATGCTTCTACATGATTTACCTTTGGATAGCTTAGTTCTTCTTCTCTAAATTGTTTTTACCTTTTAAAATATTTATAACCATCTTCATTTTTGCTACGTGCAGTGATTTTCTCCCAATACGGGTGTTCCTGCTTTTGCATGTCTAACAGCTGGCAACCAAAAATGGTGACTTGTTGCCTGTCAGGCAGGCTGGCCTTTCTAGCAAAGCAGATGGAGTTTTTAGAATAGATTTTTCATGTGTGCTTTTTGAACAATTGTACTGTACCTCGTGATAATGTGCAATATATACAGTGCATTTCTAAAGGATAGGGTTATGTCTCAGTCTACACTGGTAACTTCGGTAATCACATTATCCTTTCTAAATCTGAATTTTTGTTGACATTTTGCCATTTGTAACTTTAACTCATTTCCCTATGGTGTTTTACATTGGTTTATAAATGACATACGTACAAAAGCTACCCCATAGACTTAGACGAATAAAGCAATTCCAATATTAAAGGCATCTGTTCAACAACCTGTATATGAGAGCGAGGCAACCATGCGTCTATCTGTTATATTTTCTGTGTGATGGCTGTGGCCCTCATTGTGGGTTATTGCAGGTCTCAGAGGGCTAAGCTCACTTTGCCTCGGAGCCATTCTCTAGTGAAATAAAAAATGTGTTACATTTCCTTCTGTCACTGCACAACCTGTATGGTAAAGATTGCTTCAATTACTAGATCACTTGTTATTTTTAAGCAGAAATTGATTTTGTTTTCAAGTTTTATAGATGAAAGTTGGCGGCTCTGTTAAAGGCTTTTAAAATGTTATGTTGTTGTACTTTCATGTACCTGAATGCTTCTCGTCATTTTGATTTTGCATAATGATGATGCCATTATTTACTATTTCTTTCAGATATTTAGACAGACAAGTCTTCTGAGACACCATCTGTGCACTACAAAAGGAGGGCATTCATTAAACAGTACAAAATTAAAACAATACAGAGTCATTCTTTCAACCCCACTTCTAATACACCAGTGTCTCTAATCTTCCATTATCTCTGCCAGAGCAACACATTGATTCCATGTAAAAAAAAGAATCAGTCCTTTTAGTTTGTGCTCCAGATGGCCTGAATGGTGTGAAAGGTGTACTACCCTGCCAGGATTTCCTTTTCATTCTTTACAAAATTGAAGAGAAAACCTTTTTACATACGAAGACCTGAGTTCAAAGTTTCTTATGCAGCAACTGGTGATAGCGCTAGCTCAATTTTCCACAAAGTTTTTGGTGTAAGTAAAAGTGACAGCAATGTTGGTTACATTGTCCGTCCTTAATAGGGGTCTAACTCTTTCTTTCTTTCTTTCTTTCTTTCTTTCTTTCTTTCTTTCTTAACTCCTGAGGAGATGGCCCATTCTCACAAATATGCATGCAATCATTGAAAGAATGGACCCTACGAATCTCACCATATTTCATTGAAACTAATCTGTTTGCAAGCAAAGAGCAAATAACAAAGTTGAAAAGGAGTGTAAATACATTTTAACTTTTCTCCTAAATTCCTTCCAGGAAAATATGTTTTATTAAAGTTGGGAGGTGGGGAAGTCTACTAGGCTCAGCACCACTTTTTTTCTGTGGGGTTGTGACAAGTAAGTATTGCAGAGTTACACACCTTTGAAAACTTTTTATCATAATAGTTCTGAGGAATATTTTGTATTGATCAGAACTGTTACCAGGCCATCCCATCTGGGTGAGATGAAAATGTTTAAGTATGTGCGTCATCTTAATAAAATAAATATCTCTTGTACCAGTTCCTCTGCCATTCATTGTGAAATAACACCTTTCATCCTCTGCCATTCATTATGAAATAACATCCTGAAACTTTTCAATTTTCTGTCAAACTGAAATGAAATATTTTGTTTCAAGTTGGGTCATCGCAAATTGAAACATTTTGTTAAGTTGAACCAAATCAAAACATTTAGTTTATGGTCCATTCAATGCTAACTTGTGTCCATCTGAGTTCAAGTGCCACATGCCCCCCATTATCTCCTAAGGACTTAATTTCATCTCAGATGATGCACTGAAGTCTCCCCTCCAACTGAACCACTGTGGGGCATCACAGGGAATGTGGAAATATAGAGTCTGGCCGGTAGAGGAGAATGGGCGCATGAGGCATCTGAGCTCCAACACCCATGAGGCATTATGGTAGCACAGTGCCAATGTTGAATTAAGCTGAAAGAAATGCTTTGACAAAGCAAAATGAAACATTTTACTTTGGGAATGGGTGAAGTGCTTTATTTTTACTGAAAATGTCAAGTTGAAATCTTTCAGAATGTTCAGTTCCTAGAAAGTTTTCATATTTCATTATTTTGTGCTAATTTGGAAGAAAAATAAATGTCAGAATTTGGAATTTTCCATCAGATGGTAATTCCAGGTTTTGATCAGCCCTAAATTTAACCAGCAGTACTAGCTGCATTTCAAGAATCAGGAAGTGTTAGGAGCTGGTCCAAATCACTTGAACTAATTGAGGAGAAAAAATTGGTTCATGAACCTTTATATTTGACAAGTTCCTCTCCTTTTCACATTTTGTCCCTAAGTTTTCCTAAGTGGTGGCGCACAAACTCACCTTGTCAAATTTCTTAAATTAAACACAGTAGTTCAATCTGAAACACTAAGGCTGTCTCTGCTCTGCCTCGCAGTTTGGATGATAGAGTGTGAATATCAGTGTGCACCATAGTTCTGAGCTGTAACTCCCCATGTGTGAAAGGACTATCTTAATGCAAAGTAGGAATCTTTAAGTTTGTACCTGCAGCATCCACAGAAGGGAGTTACAGCCAAGCACTTTGGTGTGTACCGCCATTTACACCTCCATAGTCTGAACTGCAGGGCAGTACAGACAAGCCCTTAGTATGACCAGTCACTTTTCTGGATTTCTTTTCATTATGAAGATAGAAAATTTAGAATTATTTATTAGTATTTTACCTACAATGCTATATAAATTTGGAACTTTGACCAGCTGCAAAAGCAGGCAGGATTCAAAAGTGTCCACAACATGCAGCCAATGGCAGTTCAGGAGAGAACCACTGAGTACAATATCTCATTACCTATTCATTTTGTGTTCTGTAGAAAGACTTTTTCCTGTATGAAATCAGGATGTCCTGAGAGCCTGAAAAGAGGAAGGAGCAAAGGAGACACTACCTTTCTGAAGTTCATCACTACCAATACTTAAGTGACATTTACATTTGATCAACACAGGGAAAAATTGATTAAAGTGTCTGGTTAAATAAGGAGTCACACACAATTGCTAACATTCTCTGCAGCTTCAATGGAAAAAAATCTTTAAAATAATAGAAAATGGAGAAGGAAAATAACTATTTACTTATCAAGTCCATCTCTTGCTAGTGGAAGATAATGCAGAAACCTGGAATGAGAAGAAAAGAGATTTGAGAGTGTTAAACCCGCTCATTGTTCTCACTGGGAACCCCTCTCAAGCTCCTGACGCTCTACTCGGGGCCTTGACATGAAGTGGTTTCAGTGTAAATACACAGGACACCAAATGTGGGTTTAGTATGACCAGAGAAGGAAGAAGAGATCACGCTTGGTGGAAAAGGAACAGAAGCTGTTTTGGCAATATTTTTACATTGACCAAAAGGCTGAATGGAAAACCTTTGGAAAGATGAATACTACAGTAAAGATAAAGCTCTCATCTTCTTAAAAATGGTTTTTGACATTTCTCTTCTACAAGCCAATAGAGCCATGACAAAAAGCAGCAGTAAGGACTCCCATTTAAAAAAAAATGCAGCAAAGAGGACAGATGTCCATTTCTTAAAAATGTTCTCTGTTATAGATATATATGCTTGGTTTTTATGCTGCTGTTTAATATTTAAGTGCAACAGAATTGGTGCCAAATGTGCCTACCTGCCTATCTGATAGAAAACTCCACCCTGCCAAGCTTAAAATCTCAAACAACTTTTCTAGATAAACATAATGGATTTTTAATATTTTCCCCTCATTTCTTTTCTCCATTCATCTAGCCAGTGGCAGCTATTAGAAGAGTGATCCTTTATACACACTTCCAGTAAATTTTAAAAAGAAAATATATTTTTAAATTGCTATGTTAAAATTTTTAGATTTCTTTTCAGCTGTCACCATTTCTATATTGTTGTCCATCTGGTATTTATAAACCAATTGAAATGACTGACAATAGAGCCTGTAATGCAAACTATTATAGTAAGTAGTAAAATAAAACATGTAGATATTTTGATACCGCATTTATAGATATCAAAAATTTGTGAAGAGATTTTTTCCATGACTGGCCTCTAACCTATTTCTGTAGTCAATAATACAAATCACTTACTGTGATGGGGTTACACTCCATCATGGTCTGGAATAGCCAATAAATTACAGCACAGGTGAAATAGATGTACCTAATTAATTGCTTTACTGTTAAAGCGGTGGAACTGGGAGGTAGCAGGTGATAATTTAGAGGATATGGATCTTATAAAAGGCAGACTGTTCAGTCTTAAAGGAGGAAACCCTGGGAGCAGAGTACTCCTCTGAAGGGGCTTGAGCCAAAGGCTGCTAGATAACAGACACCTCAGAGAGATGTAGTCTGGGCGACCAGTCCTCAAGGCTAGAGCTGGGAAAAGATTTCTGAGTAGCTAAAAAGAAGAGAGAGCTCAGAAAAATGGCAGAGTGATTGAGAGCTTTTTAGCCATTAGTTTGAGCCTTTGTAGTCTGAAATAGATTGGACTCGCACACTTCTCAACTGGAGTGCTGAGTTGTGCATAGAGGCAGAGGACGAGCAGGAAATACAGGAGATCATAGAATCGTAGGACTGGAAAGGATCTCAAAAGGTCTTCCAGTCGAGTTCCCTACACTCAAGGTATGATTAAGTATTACCTAAACCATTCCTGACAGATGTTTGTCTTACCGGCTCTTAAAAAAATCTCCAATGGTGGAGATTCCACAACTTCCCTAGGCAATTTATTCCAGTGCTTAACCACCCTGACAGCTGGGAAGTTTTTCCTAATGTCCAGCCTAAACTGTCCTGGTTGTAATTTAAGTCCATTGCTTCTTGTCCTATCCTTAGAGGTTAAAGAGAACAATTTTTCTCCCTTGTCCTTGTAACAACCTTTTATGTACTTGAAAACTGTTATGTTCCCCCTCCGTCTTCCCTTTTCCAGACTAAACAAATCCAGTTTTTTCAATCTTCCTTCATAAGTCATGCTTTCTAGAACTTTAAGCATTTTTGTTGCTCTTCTCTGGACTTTCTCCAGTTTGTCCACATCTTTCCTAAAATGTGGACACAATACTCCAGTTCAGGCCTAATCAGCATGTAGTAGAGCAGAAGAATTACTTCTTGTGTCTTGTTTATAACACTCCTGAGAATACATCCCAGAATAATGTTTGTTTGTTTTTGTAACAGTGTTACACAGTTGACTCATACTTAGCTTGTGATCCACTATGACTCCCAGATCCCTTTCTGCAGTACTCCTTCCTAGGAGTCATTTCCCATTTTGTATGTATGCAGCTGATTTTTCCTTCCTAATTGGAGTACTTTTCATTTGTCCGTAATGAATTTCATCCTATTTCCCTTCTATCCACAAGGCTTGTTACCCTGTCAAAAAAAGCTATTAGGTTGGTTTGACGTGATTTGCTCTTGACAAATCCATGCTGACTGTAACTTATTACCTTATTATCTTGTAGATATCTGCAAATTGATTGCTGAATTATTTGCTCCATTATCTTTCTAGGTACTGAAGCTAAGCTGACTAAGTAATTCCCCAGGTTGTCCTTATTCCCTTTTTTGTAGATGGGCACTATATTTACCCTTTTCCAGTCCTCTGGAATCTCAACCGTCTTCCATGACTTTTCAAAGATAATCACTAATGGCGCAGATATTCACTTCAGTTAGCTCATTGAGTCATTCTTGGATGTATTTCACTGGGCCCTGGAGACTTGAAGATATCTAATTTGTCTAAGTAATTTTTTGTTCCTTCCCTATTTTAGCCTCTGATCCTACCTTATTTTCACTGGCATTCATTAGGGTACATGACTTAGGCTAAGATTTTGTCACGGATATTTTTAGTAAAAGTCAAGGACAGTTCACGAGCAATAAAGAAAAATTCACGGAAGCCCATGACCTGTCCCTGAATTTTACTAAAAAGATCCCTGACAAAATGGAGAGCTCACTTGCGGGGGCCCCACACCACCTGCAGAGGGCCTGGGATAACAGTGGTTAAACATTTTAAAATCTCCTGTAGTCTCCAGTATTTTTCCTTATTGCTGTGCTGCTCAGCTCCTATTCTGCCAAATGCCTTCACTGCTCACCTTCTCTTCTTTCAACCTGACAGGAGCAGGAGAGCATGTCCAAAGTATATTTTGAAATATATTATTTACAGGGCTCCCTATGGATTTATTGAATGCATTTGTTCTTGGATTTGGTGTCTTGGGCAGCTGCCTCATACCATCAAAACCATGTGCCTGCTTTCTCCATTTTATAATTTTAAAAAACGTTCTGAAGACATGACCTTCAAGCATATCCAAATGCTGAAAGCCCTGTTTAATATTAGTGTGTAACATGTGGGGCATATTATTTCCAGAGGGAACATTTCAAAAGCAATTCTTTCAAAGCAGATTTAAAGAATCTGGACTGAAAGGTGTGTCTTTTAAGGTACTTTCAGACTCTTTCGACAGAATGAATACTTATTTTTTCTCTCTGCCTTTAGAAAAACTTATTTAAATGAGCTTACTGGAAATGGCATTGCTGCCGAACCAAGGGACTCCAACAAACGTCTCTCGCTTAGCTCTTACAATGGCAACTAATAAATAAGAATCTCCCTGTCTCTTTATCCCAATCCTGCCTCTTAATTCTCTTCTACAACAGGCTACCTGGTACATCTATAAAACTAACTAACATTTTAAACTGTTTTCCCCGCATTGGCCCCATTAACCAAGCCCTAGGTGTATTTATGTGGCTCACTGAACCACTGTCCAATATATTATCGTTCTCCTTATGTACTGAGTGCTAGGTTTTATAAACAATGTCTTTTTCCTTTGTTCCTCTATAAACTCATGTAGGAAAAGTAGTCTATGTAAAGGGCAAAGTAAGTTATTATGTCAGATACCATTTCCAAGCATACAGGAACAAGTTGAAGTTGTACAGTACTTAATATATCAAGAAACATCACATTATTTTTCTACTTTTGGATAACCACATTGCCTTTTAACAAGAAGAATAGGTTTTTACAAACACTTTTTGTCAGAAATGGTCTAGTTATTACTTAGTCCTGCCTTGGACTGGGCTGAACTAGATGCAGTGAGTTGGACTAGCTGACTTAATGAGATCCCTTGCAGTCCTCTACTTCTGTGATTGTAATAACTCAGATGAGTTCTAAGAGCCCTTTATACCAGGGCTTGAAAAGCCCACTTGCCTATTCATGGCCCAGCTGCTCCTGCTCCTGTAAGAACCCCAAGACCATTTCTCTTTTTTCCAAGACAGAACAGGAAAAAGAATGGAGACAGAGTCGGCCAGGCACTGCTCTTGCTTTCTTAGGAAGAAAGGCAAGAACTGAGGAGCTGACCATCAGGGTCAGTTCTACGGTCCTATTATTGGCTGGGGCCAAGTGAAGATTTTGAGGCCTCTGGATGTTGCTACTTAAAAAAACAAACGAAAAAAAAAACAACCCAACCCTTCTAGGAGTCTACTTGCGGTTACTTTGTCAATATTTTGTCATTGTCACATCCACTGCTTCACAGTGGATAACTCTGTACATATGTTGGCCTTTCTGATAGTAATTTAGTGCCCTCTGAAGATTGTTTGGCTGAAAAATATTCCTTTTGTCCCCTCTCCCTGGTAGCACCAGCAGCCACTGTTCTTTGCCTTGCAGAGAAGCTGAGGAGTCACTGATTTTTTGACATGTCAGGAGCTGGAGGAATGCCTGTGAGTGAGAATACGTGAAGGTCCAGCCCATCTTCATGTATATTCAGAAAGATAGAGAAATTACTGTATATGAAGAGGATTTCCTTGCAAACATAGATCTAAGCCAAGTCTTCCTCAGCATCCAAACTATTGGGGTGGGGAGAACCTGAAATTCTCCTGGAAAAGCGAGTGCTGCACAATAAAAAAAGCAGGGTCTAAAACCTATTTTCCCAGACTTTCAGAACTAGTGACTCACTTTCCAGACTAAGAAGTGTTTTGATAATGTCCTCATTTTCAAAATCTCTAACTGTAACCATACGCCGGTGAAATTGTCAACACTACCATAAAACAACAAACTACTATAACACTTTGAAAAGCGAACTTTAATGATAAAAGAAGAGACAACATTGTGAATGTACTTACAGTTGGATGTGACCGATGAGCCTGTATTGATGACACATGGTAGTCACACACAATGTAAAACTGGAGAAATGCATAGTCTCAAGTAATTTTCAATCCACAATTGACTGTTATACCCCCTGACTCAGAGATAGGTGAATGAACATGGGATGAAAACTTTCAAGGCTTCTGCAATGAAAGCTGGATGCTCCTCCATCAGAGACAGCCAAAATCTGATCAGTTATTGACTAGAGACCATCAACAGCAGGGTCTTGTCACAATTTGTTTTGCAATGCTGCTACGTAAACAGTCTCTTGTCTGAACGCATTTATGATCTATCTCTTTCCCCTTTGGGGGTCATCAGGGAAATATTCCCATAGCTGGGAATGATGTTCCTTCAGAGGTGTTTTTAATAAGTTCCTAATTGCTCCTGAACAGCTCAACAATTCAAAAGTCAGAAACAAGAGAAATTACTCAAATTTCTTTCTTTGCTCTAAAGACCATTTCTCAGTTTTCTGAATAATATTTCTACCCCATCATGCATATTCCATTCCTGGAGAGAAGAGTTTGGGTCATTTAGCTTTAGAAGTCAGCAATGTAGGCTAAATAGGCCACAAAAGTGAATTATTGAAGGTGCCAGTAAGTAGAGAAGCTGGGTCAGCAGTAAATCTCCCATGTTTGCTCATGCAAACAATGCAAAACATTGAGACTTCCCTGAACAACCTTCTATTAAATTTACCCAGCCGCAAATTGATGGAGGACTTGCACCATTTTTTCTAGGTATGTTTTTAGCAGCAAGACTGTGATGGTGTGTAGAACAGCGAAGCCATGAAGTAGGTGGTATAGTGTTTTGGATATGTGAGACAACACGCTATTATTGTTACCTGTCATTGCTTTGGCACCATCTGTGCAGCCAACAATATATCACACTCACTGACTGTGAAAATCTTTGACTGCTTCCTGAAATGTCTTAAATAAGCATTCTCCTGCTGTGTGTCCTGGCACAGTTTCACACAAAAGTAATCTTTCTTTAATAAAACCTAGAAGCTATGCAGCATTAGCCATATCAGTTGACTCATCATGTTGAATTGTTAAATAGTCATTGTTCCTGAGATTTGAAACTATTTGATCTCAGTCATCCTCAACTGCATCACTAGAGCTGTGTGCGAATTTGATTTTCCATTTAATGGGAAATTCCTTAATTTTGAATATATTTTCTGTTCGAAGACACAATGAAAGCAAAATTTCAAAACTGCCCACAAAACAAAATTATGAAAAAAAATTGGGATAAATTTAAATATTTCTTTTTGATAACTCAAATACTTTGTTCACATTTCAACCTTTATCTTAAAAAAAAAAGTATATAAAAATGAATTTCATTTAGAAGTCATTTCAAATTGAAAAATCAAAATATCCCATTCTGAAACTGCTTTGTTTTGTTTTTTCAAAACTAAATTGTGTGAAAATCAACATTTTTCTAAATGTTTGGATTTTGATGAGACTGGCATCTTTAGCCAAAAAATCATTTTGACAAAACTGTTCTGACTAGCTCTGCACATCAACTAATGTGG
Source organism: Natator depressus (assembly GCF_965152275.1). Lineage (NCBI taxonomy): Eukaryota > Metazoa > Chordata > Testudines > Cheloniidae > Natator > Natator depressus. Next base: position 67,633,746 of record NC_134237.1, on the reverse strand, counting down.
CATAAGAGAGTGGTGTTTGCCAAAAGGCACTGTTTTCAAATTTTGGAGCTGCTTTGAGCCCTATAACTTTTGACCCAATGTCCGTTTTCTGAAAAACTTTGTACTTTACACTGTTGTGCAATATGTAGCAATACCAAATAAGGGGATGTCTGAAGGGAGTGTGTGTCGACATTGCCAGTTTGAGTAATCAAGTCTTGTTGATTTTTCAAATCTTTGTTTTCTCAGAAAAAAAAATCCTTAGGTTTATCTTTCAGTGACTAATGTTTGGTTACTAAATGTTGCAACAGCTCTGAAGACTTCACATTTTTGGTAGCAGCCACTTCAGGGGACAGTGCATGCTGTGGTGTTGAGTCAATCAATATGGAATCATATGTCTGTATACTTCTCATTCCCACATTTTTATTCCTTTCTAAGGTGTCCTTGGGGCAACTTGCCACAGTCCTTTTCACAAAGTAATCCTCCCCCTGAATATCCCCTGCTGGTCTGAGCTTCCTTCTCAGCTCCAGTGATGCCAGCTCTCTCTGGCTCCCTGCTTATGGCCCTGTAACCCTCACCACTATCAAATCTTACTTGAACCCTGGGTTCAATAGCTTTTCCCCTTAAGCAGGGGGAAGGGCCTTTAGGTGTGGGCAGGCTTGCGCCCACCCATTCCTCTGGGAACTCAATAGATGCAGTGATGCCTGGGAGCAGAAAAAAAACAATGAGTTACTTGAAAGTCTTCTCTGCCTTCCCTGCTCCAGCAGTCTTGAAGCAGGCAAACTGCATGAAGGCAGCTATCTGTCAGGCCCAAGTCCATTGGAGCACTTGCATGTCAACTAGGCAGTGCCCTTCTCCCCTGCTTTTATCTCCAGTCTTAAAGCCTAGAATTTGCCCCAGAGCAGCAGCGAGCCCTATTCTCTGGATACTTCTGGTGAATGGGAGACAAAGCTCAAAGAAAAGTTCAAGGGGAAGACAAAGAAATTAGGCCGTTCATGAGTAGAAGGGAAGGGGGTGTTAAGAGACTGGGGAAGTCAAAAGATATTCACTCCATATAATCACTCACAATAAAGAATTCAATTTGTCAGGACAGGAGATAAAGACGTAAAGAATGTAGATAGGGAAACTGAGGCATGAGGGAGCCTCAAGAGATGGCCCTGTCTTAGTTTTCCCTACTTTACTGGGCTCTCTCAGTCAGGTTACCAGACAAACTCTTCTTTGGTTCAGCTATATCCCTCTTTGGGGCTAGAGTTATTAAAATAACAAAATCATTCCCAAAATAAAATTGTCAATATCCCTAGCAAATCTATAATCCCAGGCTCTCTCTCCCTGAAGACTGAGGGTTCTCTAGTAGCACCTACTCACTCCTGGAAACCTGCCTACCTGCCACAGCTTCCTGCTGCTCTTTATAGAGGAATCAGCTCATCTGTGCCCACCTGATTCATGCAAAATTAACCGTTAACTCATTAACTAATTAACCGTTAACTCATTCCAGGTGTCATGGGCAGGGCTAATTGGGTGGAGCTGGTTGGTTCCAGCTCTCCAGTCCTAAAAGGGGCAGGCTACCCAGTTACAATGTATAAAGAAAGAATAGAAAGTTGCTGAATAATTTCTTTTCAGGCACTGAAGATTGCCCATTCTGATGCTATTTGAGAGTCAGGAGATATCTGAGGGGCTAACTTATCCTTTAGGAGAAATCTGTAAAACATGATGTTGTTTGGACTATCCTTTGTAGCAGTGCCAGCAGACAACTTATATGCACCTTCGAAGACTTCCCTGTATGTTTTCCTTTGGGTGTCACAAGGTAGTTGTAGTAAATAGCAACTTGGTAGCAGAAAGGTGATCTTTTGTTAGTCTTTATATCAAGCATTCTATCATGCATCCCATTTTTAATGGAAGCTTAGTGACAGATTGTGCAGTTCACACATGGCCTGTGTTGGAGTGGTGCACTGCCACTCTGAGGAATGTGCTTCACAAATCACAATTTCTTGTGATTCTCTGGTGATGATACAGAGGAGAGCAAGGCCACGGCCCCTGCCCCTCTTCAGCCCCTCTGAGCTCCAAAGAGTGCCTGGAGGGAGAAGCCCTTATGTTCTCCCAAGCGTAGAGACTACTGTTGTGTCTGGCCCTTGTGTTGGGTGGACACAAAAGAAATGTCTCCTTGTTCTCTCTCTCTCTCTCCTCACTCCCTGAACACCAACATTAGGGATAAAACAATGTATGGCCCTTAGTAGGAGGGTGTTATGGGGGATATATTGTGGCTTTAGGAAGCACTGCTGCACTGGGAACATGGTGATGGAGACATTGCATCAGTGGGCCTGGCTGGAAGGATTCTGCCTGCAAAGGACATGTGCAGAGGAATGCTTCTGAGGCCACTATGGGAACCACACAGAGGATCATCATCTGTGATTCATTTTCACTGAGCAAAGTATGCAATCCTCCCTGTGCTGGCCCTAGTCCAAGAGCTGATGTACAAGGAGGGATGTGTGGCCTGGCTCTGATATTACATTCAGAGTGCCAGGCGCAGTGTTCTGGCAGATGCACATGTGCAGGTCAGGGAGCTCATGCTAGAGATTTCAAGGAAGCTCTAAAATCAGTTTGTAGATTCTGAAAATCCTGTAGATTTGGTTTGATTCCTGTCCCAGTAGGGAACATAGTAAAGTCAAGTAAACTTTTGAAAGGTTAGTCAAGTGGATGCCATTGTGTGTTGACTGGAATGAGATTTACATGCTTCAGCCAAAGGTTCTGGGAGATTTCAGTTCATGTGTTTGTCACAGGGTGAGCTGTGCCTTCATAGGAGCAAAGCCTAGCCCACCAGTGCCTAATATTCCTCCCAGATCAGGGCACTATGGGATACAGCAAGGCCTGCTAGGATAGGGGTACCAGGATAAAAGATAGGTCCTCTCAATGAGAGAGCATGCAGGGATAGTGACTTGCTATATGCCTCTCAAGTGACCGTGTTCTGGACTAGGACTATTGTGGCAAGTTGAGGAAGGAACCCATTACAGGCTTGGTAGAAGATGCCTCGGGTGACCTAGAAGAAGCCATAGAGAAGAGCAGCACTATGTTAGCAGGGCCCTCTGGGGAGTCAGAATCTCAGCCAGTGCTGTGGCAATTCCTCAGAGAGAGGGAGCTGAAATGGGGCCTGCAAGAGGTTTGGCAAAGATATTGGTGGAAAGGCTGGAAGGAAGAAATTGGAGGAAGCCCACCAAGAAAGTGGCCCTTGGTAATCATGAAACCAAGCAGTGTGGAGTTTGTGGACAGACACCCCTATATAGAGCCTGAAATAAAGGGAGGGCCTGTATTCTCTAGGATGCCACCTAGAGGTAGAAGGAAAACCCTTAAAATGGCAATTCTTTTTATAATTAAAATGAAGAAATATCATCACTGCTTTCCTGATTCTTTTGTAAGTGATCTATTGCCTGCTGGATATACAATGGCTATATTTGGAAGCTGCAATTTAGCATTTCTTTGGGTGTTCTGTTGTACCATTCAGAATTAAGAACCATGGCTCTGAACCTTGTCTAGGAATCTGTGGAATCCAAAGAATTAAGAAATGACTGTTTTGGCCACTGCATATTTGCTGTAAGGCACTTAGGGTCCAATTCAAAGCCCACTACAGTCAATGCTTTCATTGACCTCAGTGAGCTGTGGATTGTGGCCATTAAACATTCATAGTATTGGGTATTTTACCCCCCCCCCCCAGTAGCTAGTAGTGCTATGTCACTTCTACACTAGTACCAATAAGTTATTTACCTCTTTTGTAACCACAAGTGCCCCTCTCTGCTCCTTGTGCCTGCCTGCACCACCCTGTGATAGTTTTATGTCCTCTACACTTGGAACATTATCAGTGTTCTGGGTGCTAAGCAATGTTATTCTCTGAGACTAAGGGCTTGTCTACATTACGTGCTGGATCGACGGGCAGCGATCGATCCAGCGAGGATTGATTTATCGCGTCTAGTCTAGATAAATCAACTATCACTTGCTCTCCCATTGACTCTGGTACTCCACCAGGGCGTGAGGCGCAGGCGGAGTTGATGGGAGAATGTCAGCTGTCAATTTACCGCAGTGAAGACACCGCTGTAAGTAGATCTAAGTATGTCAACTTCAGCTATGTTATTTACGCAGCTGAAGTTGCGTAACTTAGATCGATCCCACCCCCCCACTAGTGTAGACCAGGCCTAAGAGAGATTGAAAAGCTTGAAAAAAATCACTTTTTCAATGCACCCTAATGTCTTAGGTAGTTTTCAGATAACATGGGTATGTCTACACTGCATCTGGGAGTGTACCTCCCAGAGTGAGTCGACTGACTTGCATTATCTCTACTCAAATCAGTGTGCTAAAAATAGCAGCAGGGATGTTGTAGCTTGGGTGGTGACATGGGCTTGCTACCTGAGCTTGGACCTGGGGTTTGGGTGGGCGTGGTCTTGGGTGGATAGACCAAGTCACTGTCCATACCACAATATCCACCCTGCTATTTTTAGTGTGCTAACTCTGGCAGAGCTAGCGCGAGTCTGTCTACCTGAGTTGGGAGGCATGCTCTCAGGTGCAGCATAGACACATCCTTAGGGTATATCTACACAGCATTTTGGAGCGGGTGGGCCAACCCGGGTTGACAGACTTGAGTTAGTGATGCATAGACACATGTTGAAGTTGCAGCTTGGACTCTGAAGTCCATCTGCCTCCTCTAATTTTAGAGTGCTAGCATGAGTCACATCTGCCCTAATCTGTCTACCCCATGCTGGGAGGCTCACTCCAAAATGCCACGTAGACATATTCCTCGGGGTCGCTTTAAGACTTTGTGTGAAACACCTGCCCATTGCCTCTGACAATAGTTGTTTCCTTTTATAGAGAAGATACTGTATTGTTGAAATTCAGATTCACTTTGATGGTCTTGTCACGTGATTTATCCTGCTAGCCTTGGTATGATATTAAGAAATGGTACGTACCCAAAATACATGATTTGCTCGTTACCTTATTTGCATATTCTTATGGAATCCACAAAGTAGTTTGGGTAGAATTATCCTTTAATATTGCATGTTACATACAACAAGTAGGTGAAAGTATCACATTTGCTAGAAATGACTGGAGACTCAAGAGTTCCATATTAGCAATAAGAGAGTTAAAAAGCTTTTTCCTCAGCTGGGGATTATCACAATTACAGAAGATATATATGTATATTACAATAAAATGGTAACATCTAGGAGAAAATGACCAAAGGAAAATGCCATCTGAGAGGCTGGAATGCTAAGTTCTGTAGTCATGAATTCTCTCAGTCCCATTATTGATATTACAAAACCCACTAACAAGTTTATTAACAATAGTACTACTATAAGCTGTGTTTTTTATTCTTTTATTACTAGATTCTTTACCTGAGCACCTTTTATTGCCTTTCGTACATGTGGCAGAGATTGCTCCCTGATGGAGCTGCATTGTTAGAAATAAGAAATTTGCTTTCACTGTTAATACCATGAGCTGGGAAGCACAAGAGATTCTGTCATAATGAGAGTGGTGACTTTGTCTTCTTTTGCCTGGTATTAGCCGCTCTGCTTGTACTGTACCTGGCTAAAATTAGGGATGAGCGAATCAATTCTTCAAAACAGTTGTTTTTATTTTTAATCATCAACCTTTCTTCTGAAGCAAACTTAAACCTTTTTGAAAGGCTTAGATTAGAAATGCATCTAAGATGAAAAATTCAGCTCTGGTTTCAGGTCTATATTTAAATGCCCTGTCCCAGCAAAGTTTGTGGCATTTGGATTCCATGTACCAATTCAGGCCCGTCTTTTATTAAGATCATCTTGGGGAAGTAACCTTTTCCTTTCTCATGAAAAATGCTTTGATTTAGTAGAATTAGCATTTTCCGATTTGGAAAAAAAAACCTTTCTGTTGGAAAACTTTTGACCAGCTCTATTAGCCACCATTGATGCTAATCCTAAAAAGAAATACATACAAATATATATTGAAGTGTCACAATTTTTCAATTTATGCCTATTCCTAAAAGAGGCTTTAGCTTGTACCAGTAACCCTTTGGGTTAAATGGCTAGGACGATAACACTTTATTTAATCTAATGTACAGTAAATTACTGTGACATATTTAAGCTGCTGCCTCCTGAAGTTTGAGTGGACTCTGAAGTGCATGCAAGCATGATTTTGAAGACTGTATTCATGTGTACATTTGTAGTCACTGCTAGTGCTGTTAATCAGTATGTTCCTTCTGGGGATAAGAAGCACCATGTTTGCCTCCTCATCTCGCCAGCGGTTTTAGGCACTGAAGGCTACTTTTTGGCTTTTAACTGTAACCTTGTAAAGGTAAGAAAGAGACCCCTATGTTGCTTACCATAACTTTCTTATTTTTTCCATTTACTTATGTTTTTTTTCTTCTCAACCAGTGCTTAATTTGTTCCAGGGTTCAACCCTGGCACCTCTAGGCTTGGCAGTTTATTGCCCTGCCACGTCTGGGCTTACTGCCCCAGTTATGAAAGTACAAAAAAATGTCTTGAGCCCTGCATCGAATCTCTTGAGCCCAGGCATTTCTTTCATTACAAAGTAAGAACTGTTCTTAAGTCTTGTGGCATTCAGAGGCATGAACTGGCCCTGTAGGGTTTTTTAAAATCAGATTGTGGAAGCTGGCCCTTTATGTAGCTCAGTATGAAAGTAATTAATTTCAGTAAATCATGCTTTCTGCCTGGCTACAAATTCTTTTCTTCCTCCTGTTCTAAAATCCTGCTAGATCTGTGGTGATTGTGCCCGGCCTGATAGGGTGATATCATGCTGTTTTTTGGGGGAGCTTTCTCTAGAATGCTTAAAAAAGATGAGTGCAAGTCGGATGAGTGGAATTTCAAGCTGTCTTTGTGTTTTTCTGTCGTACCCATCGCTGTGATATCCAAACCAGAGTGTCTCAGTTTTTTTCAGTTATGCACCACAACTTATTAGAGAGAAACTATCTCATAGAACACCAAACTGGACCCTGGAAACACTCCACATGTAAAAGTGACATGCAGGCACCTCTGACCCCTTCTGGGTTCTTCACCAAGCCAGATCAGAGGATTGAGGCCACTAAGCATGTGTTTTGTTTAGTTCAGTGTTTCCCAAACTTGGGACGCTGCTTGTTCAGGGAAAGCCCCTGGCGGTGGCCGGTACGTCCCTCGGCCCACACCACTTCCCGCAGTCCCCATTGGCCTGCAGCGGCGAACCGCAGCCAGTGGGAGCCGCGATCGGCTGAACCTGTAGACGCGGCAGGTAAACAAACCGGCCCGGCCCGCCAGGGGCTTTCCCTGAACAAGCGGCGTCCCAAGTTTGGGAAACACTGGTTTAGTTCAAAAAAATTGTATACATCACTTGGAGGGGAAAAAATAGAAACCAAATATTATAAACTGCAATTTTAGCATGAAAATTCATTTGTGACTTTGGGCTGGTCTATGCCAAAATGTTAGGTTGGCTTAACTACATTGCTCAAGGCTGTGAAAAATTTCATGCCCTGTGCAGTGTAATTAAGCCAGTCTAAACCTTTGTGTACACATAACTAGCTACTACCTCTCAGAGAGGTGGATTTATTACAGCGACGGAAGAACCCCTTCCATCACTGTAGTATCTACACTAAAGCTCTTAAAGCAATGAAGCTGCAGCATTTCTAGTGTAGATATATCTTAAAGCTCCTATTTTGTGTAATGCTATTAATTTGTCAGTGTAATAAGAAATCAAGCAAGATAAATATTATCATTTGCAATTTTGTTTCAACTCTTACTTTTAAAGGCTCATTAAGTAAATGTTTGAATGAAAATTAGAGTGATGAACATACTTTTAAAATTTGAGCTTGTCCTTCCTAGGTGAGTGAGTGAGAAGGAAGTCTGTATCACATCCTAACACGTCACAATTTACAAATTACTCACTGGCTGCATAAATATATTGAAACACAGTGAAACCTATTCTAAGGTGACCTGTCCAATGGATCAACACCGTTGATTGCTTTACACACTCTTTGTTTCCTTATAAAAGTGGAGCCAATATGTGCTCAGTAAACTTGAGGAATCTTTGGGCAGTCTCCTAAAACTAGAGTTACCTAAGAATGGTGGTTTTATTGTAAACAGTATAATGCATTTACCGTTCACTAATGACATACGGTTTGTAATAGTGAGTGTGGCCCCTAGCCATTGAAAGCTCACTAAGCATCCAGGCTATGTAAGTCTTTGGATTCTCAATCAAAGGATGACATTTACAAAATGTGGATGTTCCCTAAACTCTTAAATTAAGTCTAATGATTTACAGTAAAGATACCTGATCATTTGTTAATAAATGCCTTTTCTGTGCCTTGAAAACATAAAGTACATGTTAAAGGAACACCATCAGGTAATCTAGGGCCAGAAGTTTGCCTCCACAGTCTGGGCATTTATGGAGATGTACCACCTGTCTAGCCTTTGTGGTTGCAGAAGTACATGAATATGTAGTCCTCTAGGAAGCCTGGCTCATAGGAGAGAAAGGGGGCAATAGGCTCGTGAACCACAGCCCCCATAAGACAACAAATTTTTCCAGTTTTGGGTCAAACTGATCCAAAATGGAAAATGGATTTTAGTTTTGTTGTGTAGCCCAGTGGGTGAGCTTGCCTTTATTATATTTACTGCTTTGCGTTATATTCTGTTATGCATTATATTCAGCAGTAATGCAAGAAACCTGCAGGCCTGTATCCTGTAAGACATTAGCTTCAGCAAGTTAGCATAAGGCTTGAGACCTATGAACTTTGAAGAGATAAACGGACCAATGGAAAAGTATTTGGGGAGCTGAAAATAGAGTTTAAGAGGAAGTGCTGATCACAGGTAAATAATTCAACCACAGAAGTGTCTTGGGAATGAACTGACATACTAACAGGTACATGAGATACATTTAAGGCTAGCCTGCTTGCTTGCCTATATACATCTGTCAAGGTTCCTCCCCCACTCTGAACTCTAGGGTACAGATGTGGGGACCTGCATGAAAAACCTCCTAAGCTTATCTTTACCAGCTTAGGTCAAAACTTCCCCAAGGTACAAAATATTCCACCCTTTTGTCCTTGGATTGGCCGCTACCACCACCAAACAAATACTGGTTACTGGGGAAGAGCTGTTTGGACACGTCTTTCCCCCCAAAATACTTCCCAAAAACCTTGTACCCTACTTCCTGGACAAGGTTTGGTAAAAAGCCTCACCAATTTGCCTAGGTGACTACAGACCCAGACCCTTGGATCTTAAGAACAATGAACAATCCTCCCAACACTTGCACCCTCCCTTTCCTGGGAAATGTTGGATAAAAAGCCTCACCAATTTGCATAGGTGACCACAGACCCAAACCCCTGGATCTGAGAACAATGAAAAAGCATTCAGTTTTCTTACAAGAAGACTTTTAATAAAAATAGAATTAGAAATAAGAAATCCCCCCTGTAAAATCAGGATGGTAAATACCTTACAGGGTAATTAGATTCAAAACATAGAGAACCCCTCTAGGCAAAAACCTTAAGTTACAAAAAAGATACACAGACAGAAATAGTTATTCTATTCAGCACAATTCTTTTCTCAGCCATTTAAAGAAATCATAATCTAACACATACCTAGCTAGATTACTTACTAAAAGTTCTAAGGCTTCATTCCTGGTCTATCCCCGGCAAAGACAAAATGTAGACAGACACACAAACCCTTTGTTTCTCTCCCTCCTCCCAGCTTTTGAAAGTATCTTGTCTCCTCATTGGTCATTTTGGTCAGGTGCCAGCGAGGTTACCTTTAGCTTCTTAACCCTTTACAGGTGAGAGGAGATTTCCTCTGGCCAGGAGGGATTTTAAAGGGGTTTACCGGAATATTTTGTACCTTGGGGAAGTTTTGACCTAAGCTGGTAAAGATAAGCTTAGGAGGTTTTTCATGCAGGTCCCCACATCTGTACCCTAGAGTTCAGAGTGGGGGAGGAACCTTGACATGGTGGCAGAGTGGTGGGATTAACCTGAAATCATTTTGAGATCCAGTTGAGATTTTTTTGAACTAGAAATACAGATTTAAAAAAAAAAGGAAGTCCAGAAGCAGCTGAAACTGAAAGCAGCTTGTTTTTCTCTGCTTTGTGGCCAAGCAGAGACAAAAGGGGATTATCTTTGTGAATTGCAGGTTTTCTTTGCCTGGAGGCAGGGTACTTAACTCCTGCAGGGAAATTCACATTCTTCCAACCCAGAGTTTTTTGTTTCCCTAAAAGTAAATAGAAGGAGGGGTGTTCTACCCATTTGCCTGGAGACAAAAGTGGCAGGGGTTTTTTTTTTGGATTTTGATTTTTTACAAGGAGCACAAGTTTAAAAAGGAAACTTGTTTTTTCTTTGGGCTGGGTAAACAGGTTTCCAAGTAGTTGGAAGTTTTTGCTTTGATGTGGGCCCAGAGCAGAGACAAGGGAATTGTCTTTTTCTGTAGGCTGACAATCACTATCAGAGAATAGGTATTCTATTCCAGCACAGCAAAATTTTACAGCCAAGTTTTGTTTGTTTATTTCTAAACCTCGGGTGTAAAGTTAGTTAAAAACAGAGAGGTTAGAATGACAAAATCTGCGGCTAGACTACAGCTGGAATTAGCCAAATTTCAGGCTGAGGAAAAACAAAGGGAACATGAAAGACAGATAGAACTCATGCGGCTGGAGAAGGAGGTACAGGAGGCTGCCCACAAGAGGGAAATGGAGGCAAGGAAGCATGTGGAGGAGGAGAAGGAAAAAGAGAGGAAGCATGTGGAGGAGGTAGAGAACATAAAGGCTCAGCAGAATATACCAACAAACCCTAGCAATCCTTCTCCAGGTACCACTTCCCATCCCAAAAGTTCCCCACCTACAAGGCAGGTGATGATACTGAGGCCTTCTTAGAAAACTTCGAAAGGGCCTGCCTTGGGTACAGCATCTCTACCGACCAATACATGGTAGAGCTGAGGCCACAGCTCAGTGGACCCTTAGCTGAGGTGGCGGCTGAAATGCCTAGAGAACACATGAATGAGTATGAACTGTTTAAATCCAAGGCGAGAGTCAGAATGGGGATAACACCCGAGCATTCTCGTCGGAGGTTCAGAGCCCTAAGGTGGAAACCAGACGTGTCATTTACCCGACATGCCTACCACATTGTGAAACATTGGGATGCCTGGATATCAGGAGCAAGTGTTGAATCTCCAGTAGATGTGCCCTTCCTAATGCAAATGGAACAGTTCTTAGAGGGTGTTCCTGAGGAAATAGAAAGATACATCCTAGATGGGAAGCCCAAAACTGTAATCGAGGCAGGAGAGATTGGAGCCAGATGGGTGGAGGTGGCAGAGAAGAAAAAAACTGGTCGCAGTTGGAGCGGAGACCAGAAGGGACAACCCCAGACCACACCCTATTACCGGGGGCCGCCCAAAGCCCCACCTACCTCCCAAAGAACCCTCCAGACCCCTTATCGTCCCACCACCCCGTTCTCCAGCAACCCTCCTCGCCCCAGTGACCCATCAGCTGGACGATGTTTTAAATGTAACGAGCTGGGGCATGTAAAGGCCAACTGCCCCAAGAACCCCAACAGATTACAGTTCATTGCACCGGAATCACACCAGAGGTCCACAGGCCCAGATACCTCCCAGATACCCTTGGAGCGGAGGGAAACTGTGAGTGTGGGCGGGAAGAAGGTCACCGCGTGGAGGGACACCGGAGCACAAGTGTCAGCTATCCATGCTTCCTTAGTGGACCCCAATTTAATCAACCCAGAGATCCAAGTGACGATTCAACCCTTCAAGTCCAACTCTTTCGATTTGCCTACAGCCAAGTTGCCTGTCCAGTACAAGGGCTGGTCCGGAACGTGGACTTTTGCAGTCTATGATGATTATCCCATCCCCATGCTGTTGGGGAAAGACTTGGCCAATCATGTGAAGCAGGCCAAGAGGGTGGGAACGGTCACCCGCAGCCAGGCTAAACAAGCCGTGAGGCCTAGCTCTGTTCCGAAAACTTCTATCAGGACCCGGTCAGAGGTGATGGACCCGGACCCCAGACCAATGTCTGCAACAGCAGTAGTGGATCCAGTCCCAGAGACCCAGACGGAACCAGTCCCAGAACCGGAACCAGCCGAACAACCAACACCAGACCCATTGCCAGCACTGAATCCAGTACTTGCAACCTCAACACCAGAGGGCCCCACCGACCCTGAACTGGCAGCAGCCGATAACCCGACACAAGAGGCTCAGCCGGAGCCTGAACCCCAACATAGTGCACCAGCGGAGAGCGGTTCACAGTCAACAGAAACAGCTCCATCCCCTATATCGCTTCCAGAGGGACCAAGCCTAGGTCCACAATCCAATGAGGAACTGATGTCTCCAGCATCAAGGGAACAGTTCCAGACCGAACAGGAAGCAGATGAAAGCCTCCAGAGAGCTTGGACGGTGGCACGGAGCAACCCACCGCCTCTCAGCTCTTCTAATCGATCCAGGTTTGTTGTAGAAAGAGGACTTTTATACAAGGAAACTCTTTCTGGTGGACACCAGGAAGACTGGCATCCTCAGAGACAGTTGGTAGTTCCAACTAAATACCGGGCCAAGCTCTTGAGCTTAGCCCATGATCACCCTAGTGGCCATGCTGGGGTGAACAGGACCAAAGACAGTTTGGGGGGGGGTCATTCCACTGGGAGGGAATGGGCAAGGATGTTTCTACCTATGTCCAGTCTTGTGAGGTGTGCCAAAGAGTGGGAAAGCCCCAAGACCAGGTCAAAGCCCCTCTCCAGCCACTCCCCATCATTGAAGTTCCATTTCAGCGAGTAGCTGTGGATATTCTGGGTCCTTTTCCGAAAAAGACACCCAGAGGAAAGCAGTACATACTGACTTTCATGGATTTTGCCACCCGATGGCCGGAAGCAGTAGCTCTAAGCAACACCAGGGCTAACAGTGTGTGCCAGGCACTAGCAGACATTTTTGCCAGGGTAGGTTGGCCCTCCGACATCCTCACAGATGCAGGGACTAATTTCCTGGCAGGAACTATGAAAAACCTTTGGGAAGCTCATGGGGTAAATCACTTGGTTGCCACTCCTTACCACCATCAAACAAATGGCATGGTGGAGAAGTTTAATGGAACTTTGGGGGCCATGATACGTAAATTCGTAAATGAGCACTCCAATGATTGGGACCTAGTGTTGCAGCAGTTGCTCTTTGCCTACAGAGCTGTACCACACCCCAGTTTAGGGTTTTCCCCATTTGAACTTGTATATGGCCGTGAGGTTAAGGGGCCATTGCAGTTGGTGAAGCAGCAATGGGAGGGATTTACACCTTCACCAGGAACTAACATTCTGGACTTTGTAACCAACCTACAAAACACCCTCCGAACCTCTTTAGCCCTTGCTAAAGAAAACTTACAGGATACTCAAAAAGAGCAAAAAGCCTGGTATGATAAACATGCCAGAGAGCGTTCCTTCAAAGTAGGGGACCAGGTCATGGTCTTAAAGGCGCTCCAGGCCCATAAAATGGAAGCATCGTGGGAAGGGCCATTCACGGTCCAGGAGCGCCTGGGAGCTGTTAATTATCTCATAGCATTCCCCACCTCCAACCGAAAGCCTAAGGTGTACCATATTAATTCTCTAAAGCCCTTTTATTCCAGAGAATTAAAGGTTTGTCAGTTTACAGCCCAGGGAGGAGACGACGCTGAGTGGCCTGAAGGTGTCTACTACGAAGGGAAATGTGCTGGTGGTGTGGAAGAGGTGAACCTCTCCATGACCCTTGGGCGTATGCAGCGACAGCAGATCCAGGAGCTGTGCACTAGCTACGCGCCAACGTTCTCAGCCACCCTAGGACTGACTGAACGGGCATATCACTCCATTGACACAGGTAATGCTCGCCCAATTAGAGTCCAACCTTACCGGGTGTCTCCTCAAGCTAGAACTGCTATAGAACGGGAGATCCGGGATATGTTACAGATGGGTGTAATCCGCCCCTCTGAAAGTGCATGGGCATCTCCAGTGGTTCTAGTTCCCAAACCAGATGGGGAAATACGTTTTTGCATGGACTACCGTAAGCTAAATGCTGTAACTCGCCCAGACAACTATCCAATGCCACGCACAGATGAACTATTAGAGAAACTGGGACGGGCCCAGTTCATCTCTACCTTGGACTTAACCAAGGGGTACTGGCAGGTACCGCTAGATGAATCTGCCAAGGAAAGGTCAGCCTTCACCACACATCTCGGGCTGTATGAATTTAATGTACTCCCTTTCGGGCTGCGAAATGCACCCGCCACCTTCCAAAGACTTGTAGATGGTCTCCTAGCGGGATTAGGAGAATATGCAGTCGCCTACCTTGACGATGTGGCCATATTTTCGGATTCCTGGGCAGACCACCTGGAACATCTACAAAAAGTCCTTGAGCGCATAAGGGAGGCAGGACTAACTGTTAAGGCTAAGAAGTGTCAAATAGGCCTAAACAGAGTGACTTACCTTGGACACCAGGTGGGTCAAGGAACTATCAGCCCCCTACAGGTCAAAGTGGATGCTATCCAAAGGTGGCCTGTCCCAAAGTCAAAGAAACAGGTTCAATCCTTCTTAGGCTTGGCCGGTTATTACAGACGATTTGTACCGCACTACAGCCAAATCGCCGCCCCACTGACAGACCTAACCAAAAAGAAACAGCCAAATGCTGTTCAGTGGACCGAAAAGTGTCAGAAGGCCTTTAACAAGCTAAAAGCGACCCTCATGTCTGACCCTGTACTAAGGGCCCCAGACTTTGACAAACCGTTCCTAGTAACCACAGATGCGTCCGAGCGTGGTGTGGGAGCAGTTTTAATGCAGAAAGGACCTGATCAAGAATTCCACCCTGTAGTGTTCCTCAGCAAAAAACTGTCTGAGAGGGAAAGCAACTGGTCAATCACTGAAAAAGAATGTTATGCCATTGTCTACGCTCTGGAAAAGCTACGCCCATATGTTTGGGGACGGCGTTTCCACCTGCAAACCGACCATGCTGCACTGAAGTGGCTTCACACCATCAAAGAAAATAACAAAACACTTCTTCGGTGGAGTTTAGCTCTCCAAGATTTTGATTTCGACATCCAACACATCTCAGGAGCTTCTAACAAAGTGGCTGATGCACTCTCACGTGAAAGTTTCCCAGACTCAACTGGTTAAAATCGTCCTTGAGATGTGGAAAATATTGTTAGTCTTTATGTACTTGGTAGCATATTTAGAGATGCATGTGTCTTATTAACTCTGTTTTCCTAGAGCTCCAGGAAGAAATCCCAGCCAGTGTTTCACCCTAGCTGAGATTTGGGGGGCGTGTCATAAATAGAAAGGGAAGGGTAAACCCCTTTAAAATCCCTCCTGGCCAGAGGAAATCTCCTCTCACCTGTAAAGGGTTAAGAAGCTAAAGGTAACCTCGCTGGCACCTGACCAAAATGACCAATGAGGAGACAAGATACTTTCAAAAGTTGGGAGGAGGGAGAGAAACAAAGGGTTTGTGTGTCTGTCTACATTTTGTCTTTGCCGGGGATAGACCAGGAATGAAGCCTTAGAACTTTTAGTAAGTAATCTAGCTAGGTATGTGTTAGATTATGATTTCTTTAAATGGCTGAGAAAAGAATTGTGCTGAATAGAATAACTATTTCTGTCTGTGTATCTTTTTTGTAACTTAAGGTTTTTGCCTAGAGGGGTTCTCTATGTTTTGAATCTAATTACCCTGTAAGGTATTTACCATCCTGATTTTACAGGGGGGATTTCTTATTTCTAATTCTATTTTTATTAAAAGTCTTCTTGTAAGAAAACTGAATGCTTTTTCATTGTTCTCAGATCCAGGGGTTTGGGTCTGTGATCACCTATGCAAATTGGTGAGGCTTTTTATCCAACATTTCCCAGGAAAGGGAGGGTGCAAGTGTTGGGAGGATTGTTCATTGTTCTTAAGATCCAAGGGTCTGGGTCTGTAGTCACCTAGGCAAATTGGTGAGGCTTTTTACCAAACCTTGTCCAGGAAGTAGGGTACAAGGTTTTTGGGAAGTATTTTGGGGGGAAAGACGTGTCCAAACAGCTCTTCCCCAGTAACCAGTATTTGTTTGGTGGTGGTAGCGGCCAATCCAAGGACAAAAGGGTGGAATATTTTGTACCTTGGGGAAGTTTTGACCTAAGCTGGTAAAGATAAGCTTAGGAGGTTTTTCATGCAGGTCCCCACATCTGTACCCTAGAGTTCAGAGTGGGGGAGGAACCTTGACAACATCTTTTTTTATATGTTTCTTATTTTCTTATAGGGTTGATTATTTGTTTTATTATAATGTTTATTGGTTTATATTAGAGTATATTTTGGCTGTAACACAAGGGACCTGCAGGCCACATTCTGCATGGTAAGCTAAGGCAAAGTTAGCATACATATGTTTGGGACCTTTCACCTAGATAGATGGTGATGAGCTAAAGCATAAGGTCCATGTATGGCTGTGACCTTTAACATAGAGGATGTGTTAAAGCAGGTTGGCATAGGGGCTTTCCTAAGCTGAAACTTAACAGGTACACCACAACTTGGAAAGAACCGAAGTAACTATTTAGGAGAGAAATAACAAACAGGCCATGGTAACGAATTGACATATTTGATAATAAGTTGAGATCATTGATATACAAACCTACAGGAAAAAGACACTCCAACATTAGTAAGGTGAGGAAATACAAATAAGGAAAAGGGGAAAAATCCCTTACTAAATATGAATCAAACATAACGGTGTTAGTGTAACATATTATAAAAGTGGCATCCCAGCCTAGGGGCGGTAGGAGAGAGAGATGTAGTCTTCGGAAAATTCCAGAATGATGGCCACTGGTGATGATGGGGAAGGTGATGGTGATGAGGAAGACGATGGCTAACATTTCAGGTTGTTCTACAAGGGATGGTGTGAGTATATGGATGTGCAGATGTTCATTCTGTAGTTTCTCTATCTACCTTACTGGTTTGGGGTGTTTGTGACTGTGCTAAATGTATTAATAAACTATATTTGTAAATATAAAAGAGTTCCTATAGTGTAAGTGTTGCAACTGTGCACATGAAGGTTCCCAACTATATAATAATTTGAATAATACTGAGCAGGAACCTGGCAATCCTCAAAGTGATAACTGGGTATTCTTAAGTAATCAATATAATTAATACATAATCTAAGCTATAGTTGTTCATAAATGCTTGCTGATAAGAGGTCACACTTCAGCAATCTTTACCTCAACATCATGTGAAGAAATGAAACCACTAAGGCTTGCAATGTTTCACATTATTCTGTAGATCTGATACACATACAAACTACTAATAATCAGAGAAGCAACTTAACTGCTATGGTAACTTTACCATGCTTATCTCAGGATGTTTAACTATGGACTAGAATTTGTCAAAATTTTTCATTGAAACATTTTTTGCAGGAAAATGCCATTTTGTTAAATATTTTGATCACATAATCATATTTTGATGAAGTTTTTGAAGAAAAAATTTTGAGAATGATTTGAATTTTTTTTTAAATTTTCCTTGGCTTTACCATTTTGCTTTGTTCTGACTTCAGCATTTCATTCAGCCTTTTTCGATTGGTTCAATTTAGCCACATGCCTCTCCTCCCTGTAAATAATAAGTTCTGTTAAAGTATTGATTACTGTGATATCAAATAGTAAGCTCAACCAAGTATATTAAATCAGGTTGCCCTGACCAAAGAAAATGACAGCACATTACAGAGAGGCAATTACTTACCAACTTCTGAGGTCATCAGGCTATCCATTCGCACTGGACCAACATGGTTCACAATCTTCAGGTCTTTGTAGCCCCCACCTTTTGTTTATTTCATATTACAATTTGTGGCTAACTGCTTAATTTATTATTTTCCACTTACTATACAAAGTCTACCTTGGGGTTAATTGTCTAGACAATTACATTTAATGCACTCTAAATTTCCAGCATACAAAAGGTCTCAACAATTTTGGACAATGGAGATGACAAACACTGCTTAATTAATCACTTATTTTCCCCTTTGCAGTTGGAACATTTTACACTTTTGAGATGTATTGCTTTCTTGTGGTTTTGATTACAATTATAGAACATGTTATTTGGATAGTGTAGAGATGTCTATAAACTGTGACCATAAGAGCCCATGAAAGCCCACTGGCAAAGAGCCCACTATATGGTAACTCATATCAGGCCTGACTCCCTAACACGCTTATCACAGCATATATCTAAAAGGTATCTTGTAAGGTGTTATATATAAATTGCTGACATGCTGGTCCCAAAAGTCATTGTGTGATGGATAGATGTGCACTAGCAATATGTTCTTAAAATCTATTTGGGAGGAAATATATACACTAACCATGCCCTAGACAAATTTACCTGTCTGACCAGCTTGATTAAGAGGACAATTAAAAAACTATATATATATAGTGACAGGGTCAGGCCAGATGGCTACAGGAGAGTGTTAGAAGGTAGATATATTAGTCCCAGATTAAGCAGGTCCATTTTCCCTGAGTAAGGTAACAGGGGCAGTTCCAGAACAAGAAGGAACTTGCTGGAACAAATTCAGGAAGGCAGGCTAATTAGGACATCTGGAGCCAATTAAGAAACTGCTAGAACCAATTAGGGCAGGCTGGCTAATCAGGGCACCTGAGTTTAAAAAGGACCTCACTTCAGTTTGTGGCGCGCGTGCGAGGAGCTGGGAACAAGAGGCACTAGGAGCTGAGAGTGAGAAGGCGTACTGCTGGAGGACTGAGGACATTATCAGACACCAGGAGGAAGATCCTGTGGTGAGGATAAAGAAGGTTTTGGGAGGAGGCCATGGGGAAGTAGCCCAGGGAGGTGTAGCTGTCGTGCAGCTGTTCCAGGAGGCACTCTAGACAGCTGCAGTCTACAGGGCCCTGGGCTGGAACCTGGAGTAGAGGATGGGCCCGGGTTCCCCCCAAACCTCCCAACTCCTGATCAGACACAGGAGGAGTTGACCTGAACTGTGAGTTCCATGAGAGGGGAAGGACTCTGGGCTGTTCCCGACCCACATGGTGGATCAGCAGAGACTGTGGGGATTGTTCTCCTTCGTTTTTCCCATGCTGGCCAGTGATGAGGTTAGCTGAGTGAATGGCAGTTTTGAGCCACTAGCAAAAGTGGCCAAGCTGAGGGCTGCCATGAATCTCTGAGGCAAGGAAATCTGCCAATAAGCGCAGGATCCACCAAGTCAGAGGAGGAACTTTGTCACAAAATTTATATTTATATTTATATATATATATATAGTAAACAAAGTGGTCAAGCAAACAAGGGCAAGGATGACAGTTTAGCAAACACTCAGGGGGAACCAAAAAATGTTAGTTATCATCACTTAAGGGACAAAAGAGGCCAGCACTCTTGCAATCTGAAAAGTGGAGCCTTCAACCATGTGGGCTGAAGACACCGAGAACTTGATATAAGAGAGAAACTGCTTAGGCAACAGAAAGTTTCCAGAAATGTTCTAATGGAGAAACTCTGCAGCCTGGACAGCCTGAAGTTTTTCTAAAAGACATGCTCTAGTTCCAATATAAATTATTTTGTGAAAGTTCTGTGTCCTGTGTTATGCAGGAGGTTAGGCAAGATGATGACAGTGGTTCCTTCTGGCTTTGGAATCTAAGTGAAGGTCAGGGAGCTAGCCAAATCTGAGTTGCCTGAGGCAGGCAGCTCCTTTGAAGAGAAATGTTTCCTTCAGGCACACTAGACCTTTCAGGGTGCAGGAAGAGGTGATGAGAAGGCTAGCAGTGCATCTCTTTTTAGTCCAGTACCACATGAGTCTTGTGGCTAAGCCTCTGCAGCAGCAGGCCACTGGCCTGAAATCATCTACTTCCTCTAAAAATGTGTTCCACTATTTCCAGAAAGGATGTGGTTGGCGCAGGTAGTCATGGCTCACAAGTGAGTGGGGGGAATGATCATTGCCTACATCTTTGCTGGACATGCTTTTGAGAAGTCTAGGGGGAAGGCAGTGCTCTCACACGGCATTTCATTCAGCACCAACAGTCACCACCAGCTACAATCCACCAACCCATTCTTGCAGTACGTGAACAGGCAACCAGCTGCATCATGGCTATGGAAATATTTCCAAATTGATACTGGGAACACTACCGCTGTCAATTGCTAGCTCTGCAAATAGAGGGTAAGGAAACTAACAGAATCCACTTTGCCTGAGGATATGGGACATCAGAAATGGTAAAACACATTGAGCACAATCACAGAGAATATGCCACAACAGGTTGCCTCAGGAACTGGAGAAAAGCAAAGAATCACTGGGCCTACTATAGAGGTTGACCATGATATTACCAGTGTTAGACCCGCAACAGGGGGCTCCCTATGGGATGTGGGAGCAGATTGGTATATAATACTCCAAGTACTCTTTATTGCTCACAAAATAAACCTCATTCACTCCACATTCGTACCCCAAACACACTACATCAGAGTCCGCAGATCAGAATGAAGTGCCACTGGCCAGTCGAGGTTCGATCAGATCACAAGATGCGGGAAGCCAGCAAAAGACCACATCTATATCCAAACAGGGCTCTGGTTGTTGAAAGACTCCACATTGAAAATGTGTGAAGACACCATTTATAATCGACTTTGTAACATCATTAGTCTTTTGTCTCTGTTGTTTGGGCCTTTCATCCACAACTCAGTTCCAAAGAGACAATCCTGGGCGGGCTGCCATGATCCAAGGTGTGCCATTACCTTCAATCCTTACACAATTTTATAGCAGTCCAGCTGGTGTTATTTCTTTATCTGTTGATTCTTCATATTTTCCAGGGTCATAACAAAATTGTTTTGTACAAATAGTTCTTGAACACTTGACCTTAAGTTCTCGCTTCAGTTGACAACAATCAACGCATGTACTCACGTCAAACACACTAGTCCATCCACACTAGGCCTCCATGGCCTATAACATAATACATGGGTATATGGATATATATATGTACAATATCCCAACACCAGTATTTTCCATTAGTTTGTCAGCTAAATTCAGCAGAATCATCCAACTGACTTTAGTCGAGTGTGTTCAAAGGGGGCAAAAATATGAACACAATTTCCCCGTACTGTGGAACTCATAGAATCATAGACTTTAAGGTCAGAAGGGACCATTATGATCATCTCGTCTGACCTCCTGCACAATGCAGGCCACAGAATCTCACCCACCCACTCCTGTAACAAAACCCTATCCTATGTCTGAGCTACTGAAGTCCTCAAATCGTGGTTTAAAGACTTCAAGCTGCAGAGAATCCTCCAGCAAGTGACCCATGCCCCACTCTGCAGAGGAAGGCGAAAACCCCCCAGGGCCTCTGCCAATCTGCCCTGGAGGAAAATTCCTTCCCAACCCCAAATAGGGTGATCAGCTCAACCCTCACCAGAGAATGTATCAGCATGTTGGCCATAGACATGCTTCCTTCCTCCTACATGTAAGATCAGGCTTTGGGGCTGCAGCTGCCCCGAGTTGGGAGATCCCTAACAGCTCCTATTTTTAAAAAACAAAACAAAAAGAAAACCCCAGCAGTTCAGAGATCTGGACTGCTATGAGAATTGTGATATGGCATGGCTGAGGTAACTGTGAAGGTGGGAAGGTGCACCTGATCTCTGACATGTGGACCAGTGGTCAGACAACTGACTATATGTCTTACAGCTCACTGGGTGAGCAGTAACATAAAGACCACTAGCAACATTGACAAAGAAACCATGCTTTGCATATCTGGCTTTGAAAAACAGCACACCTCCCAGAACAGTCTGGACAAACTGGGTGCTGTCATGGAGACGTGTCTAAGGTCCCAGGTCCTATCTGCTGGGTTTGTAGCAAAAGACAGTGGAGTAAATATCTAAAAGGCAGTGTGTGACTGTGGCTTCCCAAAGGTCCCTGACCTTCTTCACTTCTTCAGTCTGGTTGTAAGGGAATATCTGGAGGGGGATCCAGACATGCAATGCTGTTGTCAATAGCCAGGAAGCTCTGTGGCTACTTTAAACCCTTAAATGTGTGGAATGCTGCACAGAACCACTTGGAGAGCTGTAGAAGTCACTCAAACTGCCATAGCACTGGAAGAAACAAGCGATGGTGATCAGCTGGAACTCTACCATTTTAGAGAGAGGCAATGGTAGCATTCTGTGTCTGAGTACAATGAAAACATCAAGCTCTTTTGTACCACATTTATTCATCATTTATTGTGGCTGTATGTGCTGTTGTGTTTAATACAATGAAGTTGCAGAGGTATTGTTGTGAGGAAAAGTGCCTTTTCCCCTAGGTATGTAACTTTCTTTTCTTCACAAATACTGTGAAAACAGCAACAATTTTTACACCATGTTTGGTTGGTTTGTTATGTAGGTTTCATGTTCACAAAACAATTACACATGTACATTTTTCATAACTTCTCTTTCATCTGGTCTGGCTCTGGTTTCGGTAAAAAATCTACTTCGTGTGTGGGTGGAGTGTATTCCTGGAATGTTTGTGGGGATCCTAAAGCGGGGAGGGGTTAGTGTGAAGATTTTTTGGCCCACTTGTCCTGTCACTGTAACCTAGCCTACAAACTAAGAATAGAAGTTGTGCTGTTGGTTGAAATGGCTACCGTATTTTGTTTCTGTAAATTAACCCTTTCATAAGGCTCAGTGGTTGGCCTAGCATTCAACTTCTACCCTGGAGAGCCAAGAGACTGGTTATCAGCTCCCTACGCTTTGATCTGTCCATCTTGGGTGACCCTGCAGGAGTTGAAACTCCCGCCAGCATAGCTCTCAGAGTTATTGGAACACACAAGCCTTCCCACTGGCCCCAAGGAAGGAGCAGACATTTTTTAAAAAATCCCCTTTGTTGTTTTGGAAAACAGTTGCCTTATTAAAACAAGAAAGTTTGTTGACAAGGAGTAATTATTGACTCCAGAATAACTTGTTTAGAATGTCAAAGGAGTGATGATAAGGAGCCCCCATCTCTTCCCCTCCCCCCGCCAAAAAAAGCAAAAGGAGTAGAGATGCTAAGCAAAACACAGTTGTGTTATGATGGATGCCTAATGTGACACATTCAAATGCATACTACATGTGGTTGGGAGCCAGCACAGAACAAGGCTATTATAGGCCCGGTCCCCAAGTAACAACAGAGAGACAGAACTAGCAAGTAACAACTACAAACTAACACTCTGCAAATTAGAGGACTCCTTTATTTCCTCCTCCAGACGGTCCCTGGAGCTGGAGGCTGCAGCTTGGCCCAGAAACAGGGCTGTGACCTCAGCCCATCACCAGAAGAACTTCTGCCTCTGCTCCTCCAAATGGGCATGGAGATGCTCCCTGGCCTCTGCTGCCCACTCCTAACACCATATCACCCTGAACTCAGCCTGCATTTGATGTTTTCCCTGAGCTGCTGCAGAGAGCAGCTCAGTCTCTGATATCTTGTTGCTCACAGATGCAACTATCCATGGTCTTACTCCTCCAGAATAGGAGTTATGCAAGATGGTGTGGGCTGGGCCTGTGCACACAAGGAATGGGTGCTGGGGATCAGACTCGATAATGGGGTTGGTGGCGATAGGTGGCATGGAGCTGGTAAGATGGGAGGGGTCCTAGAATCTCCTCAGCACCTCTCAGTGATGCTGCCTCAGGTGGTACTCTCTGACTGGAGAGTTGCTGGCACAATGGTGATGGGTACCCACATATAGCTGCCCTGAGGCCACACTGAAGTGCTCCCTGATTATAAAGTGCCCACAGTGTCTTTGAGATCCCTTCTCCTTTCCCCCGCTTGCACTGCCATCTCACCCACTTCCCCCCATTCTTGGGTTGATTTTTATTTTTTCAGAGGCAGAGCTTAATCTCCAGTGAAAGATGTGAATAAAATGTGAAAATGTGAATAAAAAGGCCATTCAGGCATTCCCTGTTCTGGGTCAAAATGGTTTTGTTTTGCCATTTGATGTTGAACACATTGAAGTAGAATGTTTGTGTTTAAAACGGAATTATTTTGGTCTGATTTGGGACAAAACAAAATTGTGAAATCATCTATTTTTCACAAAATGGAAACTCCATTTTTGACCAATTCTACTGTGGAGGCTGATGTTGACATTTCTCATTACTGAATATTAGGAAACTAAAAAATACTCTAGTTAGCAAAAGAGATTCAGCCTTGGGTACTTTGGTGCCAAACAATAGTTTTCAAGCTCAGAACAAACGCATGAATAGATCTTTGAAAATACACCATCACAATACATTCTCTTCCACTTTTGTCACTGACACATTTTTAGTTTTTTAGTAAAAAGACAAAAACCTTGAAACACTCCATGTATCAAGTGAATAAGTAGGCTGATTTTAAAAACTACTGTATCGGAGGTGTGGGAGGAATGGGCAGATTTTGAATCCATAAAATGTGATAGTTAAAGTGAGAGCAGCTCAGCAATAATGGAATACTTATCCACTTAGGCCCCAATACTGCAATCATACCTGCATGTAATTGGACTCTGGGTAGACATAAGTACCACCTGTGTGGATCCAGCTGAAGGAATGTCACATTAATGATCTGGTCCATGGCTGACAGTTACATTCAGCCTGGGATTTTCCAAAGGGTTAAGTGTTGGCCTAATTCTGCTCCCATTAAAGTCAAATGAGAGTTTTTTACCACTGGTTTCAATGGGAGCAAAGTTAGGCCATAGATGTTTTTGAAAACTCCACCTGTAACTTCCCATTAGTGTGAACTGAACATTTGTGAGCCCCTTTCCATCCCAGAGCAGCCCTATTAAAAAGCAGGGGGGAAAAAACCAGAACCTGTAAAAATTGCTCTTGAAAACATGGTACAAACTTGCAAAGATTTAAAAAAAACCCAACCCCAAACCTCAATATATAAAGAAGAAGAAAGAAGTAGTGCACAGGTGCCTTCAAATAGAAGTTGAACATTAAAGTGAAACAAATATTTAAAGCCCATTTTAAAAACAAATGTCCATTAGTCTGCTGCCATTCAGTCCACTGGAAACTGGAAAGGAGTTGAACAAACTTGGTCTCACATTGGCTGCTTCAGGACAATATAGCAAAGTATGCTTAAAGGTAAATGGATGCAATTTCTCTTAGCTCTACTTACTTAATTTTCTGAAAAGACAGCTCCACATTCATACAGAGATTGGTCATTTAGCGAGATTTTCTACTGGGAAAAATATTACTTTAATCTGCTAGTGCTAGAGATATTATGGATTTTTGCACAAATCCAGCTCTTTTTTTTGTGCTAAGCACAAATGTCTACTGTATGCCCATAAGTACTAGCTAGGTCCAGCTGGTTAGGCTGCTCAGTATGTTTTCCTAAATCTCACCATTATAAAGACTTGGATTTGAGCACATATTTCGTTCTGGAGCCAGAGCAAACACCGACAATTCTCCTCACATAGGTAGAGCGCAAGTCAGAGTGCATATTTCTTTCCATTTCATGTTCTGTTCCATTCACACAAAATAATGTGGAGTGACGAAAACCTCTTAAAACAAAATGAAGAGTCCTGCTTATTTGATAACTCTTTGCACACCTTTAAAACAAATTTCCAATTCCCCAACTCAAACCCCTGTTTTTCATCTCTTCCCCCCGCCTCTGCTGTCTATTTATTGTTCTGCTCTTCATATTGGTCCCGGGGAATTCCTCATAAATATTTGAAGCTAAACCTGATATTATGTTTGTTGTGCATAGTTGTCATTCAACCCAGTAATAAGTGGTTAATGTGTCTCATTGGGCACTCACATGAGCTAACCTGGATTTTGTCAGTTGTTGTCTGCCTGTTGGTTAGAAGTGCCTGGGTAATTCTATCCAACACATTGCTTGTGTTTAATTAGTTTGGAGATAGAGCTGTACAGGAGAGCTGCTAGTGAGTAATAACTAGTTAAATTGATGTTTTGAACTCTGAGCTCCTTGGATGATTCTTCTGTGTTAAAAGTAAAGCAGGTTTCATATGGTCAATGAAATGGATAATTTGTGATTCTTAGTCAGAGTCCTTTATGCAGAGGTTGGATAGCAGTTTAGAGTGCCTTATTTTACTTGGCTGTGTTGGCTGTGGAAGGAGTTTCATTGAAATTAGAAGCCATCTGGCAAGAAGACCCTCATGCAGAGCCTGGTACCTGGACTGAGAAGATGTGGTTTATACTGTCTCAACTCTCTGGGGCTATCAGAGGCTGGTTCTGCTCCCCTGTGCACGTTAGGGCAGCAGAGGAATTCCAAATCAAATCTGCTATGTTTAGAGATGCCACCCTGAAAGACAAGGCTCTAGGAGAAGGATTGATGGCCAAAAGTCAAGTTTCCTGGCCTAGTACTAGGAGGCAGAGTGGAGATGTGGAGGATGGGGGTAAATCAAAGAAATGCTGAAGCTGGGATACAGAGGGAAGGACATGACAACAAAAGAAATATGGAAAGAAATGAGATGATGGAGTCCCTTTACTGATTTTGTGGGGAGAGAGCAGCACAGAAGACCAAAATATTCTTCACTCAGGGCCCCAGTATACCCAGGAAGGTTCTGTCTTCTATATGTATTAACATAGAGGACATTAATAATTCTCTTAGCTCCCTGTAAAGTCAAGATTTTCTATGGGCCAGATACCTGGGACACTAGAATCATAGAATATCAGGGTTGGAAGGGACCTCAGGAGGTCATTTAGTCCAACCCCCTGCTCAAAGCAGGACCGATCCCCAATTAAATCATCCCAGCCAGGGCTTTGTCAAGCCTGACCTTAAAAACTTCTAAGGAAGGAGATTCCACCACCTCCCTAGGTAACGCATTCACCACCCTCCTAGTGAAAAAGTTTTTCCTAATATCCAACCTAAATCTCCCCCCCTGCAACTTGAGACCATTACTCCTTGTTCTGTCATCTGCTACCACTGAGAACAGTCTAGAGCCATCCTCTTTGGAACCCCCTCTCAGGTAGTTGAAAGCAGCAATCAAATCCCCCCTCATTCTTCTCTTCCGTAGACTAAACATCCACAGTTCCCTCAGCCTCTCCTCAAAACTCATGTGTTCCAGTCCCCTAATCATTTTTATTGCCCTCCGCTGGACTCTTTCCAATTTTTCGACATCCTTCTTGTAGTGTGAGGCCCAAAACTGGACACAGTACTCCAGATGAGGCCTCACCAGTGTCGAATAGAGGGGAATGATCACGTCCCTTGATCTGCTGGCAATGCCCCTACTTATACAGCCCAAAATGCCATTGGCCTTCTTGGCAACAAGGGCACACTGTTGACTCATATCCAGCTTCTCGTCCACTGTAACCCCTAGGTCCTTTTCTGCAGAACTGCTGCCGAGCCTTTCAGTCCCTAGTCTGCAGCGGTGCATGGGATTCTTGTCCTTGTTGAACCTCATCAGATTTCTTTTGGCCCAATCCTCCAATTTGTCTAGGTCCCTCTGTATCCTATCCCTACCCTCCAGCGTATCTACCACTCCTCCCAGTTTAGTGTCATCCGCAAACTTGCTGAGGGTGCAATCCACACCATCCTCCAGATCATTTATGAAGATATTCAACAAAACCGGCCCCAGGACCGACCCTTGGGGCACTCCACTTGATACTGGCTGCCAACTAGACATGGAGCCATTGATCACTACCCGTTGAGCCCAACAATCTAGCCAGCTTTCTATCCACCTTATAGTCCATTCATCCAGCCCATACTTCTTTAACTTGCTGGCAAGACTACTGTGGGAGACTGTGTCAAAAGCTTTGCTAAAGTCAAGGAACACGTCCACTGCTTTCCCTTCATCCACAGAGCCAGTTATCTCATCTTAGAAGGCAATTAGATTAGTCAGACATGACTTGCCCTTGGTGAATCCATGCTGACTGTTCCTGATCACTTCCCTCTCCTCTAAGTGCTTCAGAATTGATTCCTTGAGGACCTGCTCCATGATTTTTCCAGGGACTGAGGTGAGGCTGACTGGCCTGTAGTTCTCAGGATCCTCCTCCTTCCCTTTTTTAAAGATGGGCACTACATTCGCCTTTTTCCAGTCGTCCGGGACTTCCCCCGATCGCCATGAGTTTTCAAAGATAATGGCCAATGGCTCTGCAATCACATCCGCCAACTCCTTTAGCACTCTCGGATGCAACGCATCTGGCCCCATGGACTTGTGCACGTCCAGCTTTTCTACCTGAAGAAACCCTTCTTGTTACTCTTGACATCTCTTGCTAGCTGCAGCTCCAGGTGCGATTTGGCCCTCCTGATTTCATTCCTACATGCCCGAGCAATATTTTTATAGTCATCCCTGGTCATTTGTCCAATCTTCCACTTCTTGTAAGCTTCTTTTTTGTATTTAAGATCAGCAAGGATTTCACTGTTAAGCCAAGCTGGTCACCTGCCATATTTACTATTCTTTCTACACATCGGGATGGTTTGTCCCTGTAACCTCAATAAGGATTCTTTAAAATACAGCCAGCTCTCCTGGACTCCTTTCCCCCTCATGTTATTCTCCCAGGGGATCTTGCCCATCAGTTCCCTGAGGAAGTCAAAGTCTGCTTTTCTGAAGTCCAGGGTCCGTATTCCAGTGCCCTCCTTTCTTCCGTGTGTCAGGATCCTGAACTCGACCATCTCATGGTCACTGCCTCCCAGGTTCCCATCCACTTAAGCTTCCCCTACTAATTCTTCCCGGTTGGTGAGCAGCAGGTCAAGAAGAGCTCTGCCCCTAGTTGGTTCCTCCAGCACTTGCACCTGGAAATTGTCCCCTACATTTTCCAAAACCTTCCTGGATTGTCTGTGCACTGCTGTATTGCTCTCCCAGCAGATATCAGGGTGATTGAAGTCTCCCATGAGAACCAGGGCGTGCGATCTAGTAACTTCTGCGAGTTGCCGGAAGAAAGCCTCTTCCACCTCATCCCCCTGGTCCGGTGGTCTATAATAGACTCCCACTACGACATCACACTAATATTAGGGTGTTAATGGAGTTATTCATATTTACACCTGGTGAGCATGTGGCCCTTTTAATCTGAAGGCAGAAATGACTCTTCTGGTACTGCAACTGCAAATTGCCAACATGTAATTATCTCACAGAATTTTCTGGACAGAGTGAACGCAGACTAACACAATCGTTTTCATGCCTTTCTCAACTCTAGCTCTCCTCAGGTCAAAGAGTTCATAAATTAAATGGTATATCTTTGGAGTCATCCATTAAATTCTCCATATGGAATCGAAATATTTCATGCACTGGGAGTGGTCACTGCATATCTTGAATATACCCTTAATATATAGGCTTTTAAATTGATTCTATGGGTTTAAGCCTGCTGACACATGTTGATTGTGCAGTACAGGTTTTTAATCTGTGCTTCTTGTTCAAAAAATCTCAAATTGATCTCAAAATGATTTCAAGTTAATCCCACCGCTCTGCCACAGTGTCAAGGTTCCTTCCCCACTCTGAACTCTAGGGTACAGATGTGGGGACCTGCATGAAAACCCCCTAAGCTTATTTTTACCAGCATATTTTAAAATTTCCCCAAGGTACAAACTATTTTAACTTTTGCCCCTGGACTTTATTGCTGCCACCACCAAGCGTCTAACAGGTATATAACCGGGAAAGAGCCCGCTTGGAAATGTCTTTCCCTCCAAAATCTCCCCAAGCCCTACACCCCCTTTCCTGGGGAAGGCTTGATAAAAATCCTCACCAATTTTGCATAGGTGAACACAGACCCAAACCCTTGGATCTTAAGAACAATGAAAAAGCAATCAGGTTCCTGTATTTCAAGGAATCCCTGTTGAGGTTACAGGGACAAACCATCCCGATGAGTCGAAAGAATAGTAAATATGGCAGGCGACCAGCTTGGCTTAATGGTGAAATCCTAGCGGATCTTAAACATAAAAAAGAAGCTCACAAGAAGTGGAAGGTTGGACATATGACCAGGGAAGAGTATAAAAATATTGCTCGGGCATGTAGGAATGAAATCAGGAGGGCCAAATCGCACCTGGAGCTGCAGCTAGCAAGAGATGTCAAGAGTAACAAGAAGGGTTTCTTCAGGTATGTTGGCAACAAGAAGAAAGCGAAGGAAAGTGTGGGCCCCTTACTGAATGAGGGAGGCAACCTAGTGACAGAGGATGTGGAAAAAGCTAATGTGCTCAATGCTTTTTTTGCCTCTGTCTTCACTAACAAGGACAGCTCCCAGACTGCTGCGCTGGGCATCGCAACATGGGGAGTAGATGGCCAGCCCTCTGTGGAGAAAGAGGTGGTTAGGGACTATTTAGAAAAGCTGGATGTGCACAAGTCCATGGGGCCGGACGAGTTGCATCCGAGAGTGCTAAAGGAATTGGCTGATGTGATTGCAGAGCCATTGGCCATTATCTTTGAAAACTCGTGGCGAACGGGGGAAGTCCCAGATGACTGGAAAAAGGCTAATGTAGTGCCAATCTTTAAAAAAGGGAAGAAGGAGGATCCTGGGAACTACAGGCCAGTCAGCCTCACCTCAGTCCCCAGAAAAATCATGGAGCAGGTCCTCAAGGAATCAATCCTGAAGCACTTACACGGAAGTAAAGTGATCAGGAACAGTCAGCATGGATTCACCAAGGGAAGGTCATGCCTGACTAATCTAATCGCCTTCTATGATGAGATTACTGATTCTGTGGATGAAGGGAAAGCAGTGGATGTATTGTTTCTTGACTTTAGCAAAGCTTTTGACACGGTCTCCCACAGTATTCTTGTCAGCAAGTTAAAGTAGTATGGGCTGGATGAATGTACTATAAGGTGGGTACAAAGTTGGCTAGATTGTCGGGCTCAACGGGTAGTGATCAATGGCTCCATGTCTAGTTGGCAGCCGGTGTCAAGTGGAGTGCCCCAGGGGTCGGTCCTGGGGCCGGTTTTGTTCAATATCTTCATAAATGATCTGGAGGATGGTGTGGATTGCACTCTCAGCAAATTTGCGGATAATACTAAACTGGGAGGAGTGGTAGATACGTTGGAGGGCAGAGATAGGATACAGAGGGACCTAGACAAATTGGAGGATTGGGCCAAAAGAAACCTGATGAGGTTCAATAAGGATAAGTGCAGGGTCCTGCACTTAGGACGGAAGAACCCAATGCACAGCTACAGACTAGGGACCGAATGGCTAGGCAGCAGTTCTGTGGAAAAGGACCTAGGGGTTACAGTGGACGAGAAGCTGGATATGAGTCAGCAGTGTGCCCTTGTTGCCAAGAAGGCCAATGGCATTTTGGGATGTATAAGTAGGGGCATAGCGAGCAGATCGAGGGACGTGATCGTTCCCCTCTATTCGACATTGGTGAGGCCTCATCTGGAGTACTGTGTCCAGTTTTGGGACCCACACTACAAGAAGGATGTGGATAAATTGGAGAGAGTCCAGCGAAGGGCAACAAAAATGATTAGGGGTCTGGAACACATGACTTATGAGGAGAGGCTGAGGGAACTGGGATTGTTTAGTCTGCAGAAGAGAAGAATGAGGGGGGATTTGATAGCTGCTTTCAACTACCTGAGAGGTGGTTCCAAAGAGGATGGTTCTAGACTATTCTCAGTGGTAGAAGATGACAGGACAAGGAGTAATGGTCTCAAGTTGCAGTGGGGGAGGTTTAGGTTGGATATTAGGAAAAACTTTTTCACTAGGAGGGTAGTGAAACACTGGAATGCGTTACCTAGGGAGGTGGTAGAATCTCCTTCCTTAGAAGGTTCTTAAAAGAAGAATTTTAATAGAAGAAAAAGTAAAAGAATCACCTCTGTAAAATCAGGATGATAAATACCTTACAGGGTAATCAGATTTAAAACATAGAGAATCCCTCTAGACCAAACCTTAAGTTACAAAAAGACTCAAAAACAGGAATATACATTCCATTCAGCACAGCTTATTTTCTCAGCCATTTAAATAAAACAGAATCTAATGCATATCTAGCTAGATTACTTACTAAGTTCTACAACTCCATTCCTTTCTCTTCCCGGCAAAAGCATCTCACACACACACACAGAGCCTGTGTTTCTTCCCCCCTCCAGCTTTGAAAGTATCTTGTCTCCTCATTGGTCATTTTGGTCAGGTGCCAGAGAGGTTATCCTAGCTTCTTAACCCTTTACAGGTGAAAGGGTTTTTCCTCTGGCCAGGAGGGATTTAAAGGTGTTTACCCTTCCCTTTATATTTATGACAAATGCTCTTTAGATTTTCACACTTACTGTTTTGATTTGATTCTCTCATTAACTAAAATGCATTTTTTAATACTTAAGAAGTAATGCCAAACTAAGCCTTACTTTAAATCTTGTCAACTATTTGTGACATTCATCTACTTAATTATTTTGAGCTCTGTTTCATAAAGCTGTTACTGAACTGAAATGATATGTTTCTCCAAGGAAGAAAATGGTCATTCTGAATGGTCTGTGAAACATGATACATAGACCTGAATAGTTATCAGACACTATTAAGAAAGTGGCAGGAGGCCAACAAAGCACTCAGCAGAGAGGGCTGTCCACTTATGTTCTGTAATCTATAGCATTTGTGGCCTTGATTCTCCTGTTCCTTACATCATTGTAAATCAGGAGTAAGTCCATGAAAGTCAATGGAATGACTGCATATTACAACTACAGTCATGATTTATAACCGGTTAAAGGCAAATGTTGTTTGAGATTTTCAGAGTTGACTAAGCAACATAGCCACACAGTGTCCATTAATTTTAGCAGGAGTTAGGCAGCTAAAACTGCATCACCTTTGCAAATATCAAACAATAACTTTAAATGGTTATAATTAACTTGGTTCAGTTTCTGTCCACACCATTTCTTTTCTACCATCACAACCATGTTTGCAACCCTCATTTGCTACCTAGCTTAACTGCACTTGTATCAGTGTATTTTGGGATAATTTAGGCAGCTTCCCATACTTCCTCAGCCTGGAGGACCACAAACTCAAAGCAAAACCAGCAGTACATGCTGCAGCGCACTATGGGATGCTCTACCACACAGATAGCTGAGAGGGCGTGTCTACAAGGAGACACTCTGGATACTTAAGGCAAATTAAATAAAGGTGTGAACTCAATATGCATAAGTTAAGGTACATTAAACCCCCATGTGGCTGTTTTCATTCAGGAGTGAAGTGGTTTTAGTTAAGTTTCCTGAGTATCCCCCTGTGGACATGGTCATAGAAGGATGGGGACCAGCCAAACTGGTTACAGAGGCATGATATGGGGTGCTGTCTACATTGGGGGGAAAAATGTGTGCTAACTTACAAACATGTGTTGTGCAGGCAAAACTATGTTAAGAGCCAATCTATTTGGTTAAAGTTTGTAGTGTTGGACAGTTTGGACTGTGATATTTTATACCTGTTGTGAGAGGCGAATGGGGCCCTCTGTTTTTAAGTACTAGAACATTTTGTTTAAGAGCAAGAATGGAAAGATTTTTATCGCTTCTGGTCACCTGAAGTACTTACGTAGCATTAGTTCTGATAGTGAAATGATACGTCTTCCATAAGCACATCTTATGTCCTCATCTTACCAAACTGGGTCTCTGTTTCACTAGGTTGAGCTTGCTCAGAGCTCACTGTGGCCAGAAATAAGTTTGTGTGTCGAAGGAGAAATGAACAGTGAATTTAGTGCTGACTCTGCAGTAGAAATGTAGATTGCTGCTGCATGGGTTGGAGAAATATTCTTCTAGATATGAGGTCAATATTCCCTGCCATTGCTTTCTGTATTGCTGCAATTTAATACAGTATGAATGGTTGTATTAAAGGATGTTTCCGAGTAGCTGCAATTTAGGTGACAGGAATGCAATTTTTTCTTTCAGTACAGTACAATTATTTGACGGTATTTCAGTGCAATTTCTCAGTAAGTATCAAAGAGCAATGGTCACTTAATACAGCAAGGCTTGTTTGCCACTTAATACAGCAAGGCTTGTTTTGTTCCACATTGGAGCTGACATCTTTTTTTCAACAACCCCATCATGCCTATCTGCCCTCCTTGTTCCTTTCAGTCCCCATATTCTAAGCCTGTTAGCATGCATATAAAATCCTCACCTCCTCTCAGGTCTCAGTCCATGATTCAATAGGTCTATTTTAATGCATAGTAGGGTGTGACTGTGTGCCTTGGATGGACCATACTGAGAATGTCACACTTAGGGCTTACTGCAAGGCAAAGGGCAGGCAAAAACTGGCGGTTTACTCTATAATTTAGATTCACCATGCCAGTAACAAAAGAGCTTCTGTAATACCACACTGGTTAACCACAAGCCAAACAAAGATGTGTTTAGGCATTCCAGCCCTTGGCTCCCATCCAGACAAACAGGTCTAATATAGTGAGAGGTTACTGAAAACTCAATTCACCATATGTGAGGTTCTTACTAATCCCAGCAGATCAGACATTTACCCCCAGGTCAGTATGCATCTCAGATCTTACCCAAATATCATGCTCTCAGCCAATCCTTAGTAAACTAACTAAAAATTATTAATAAAAGAAAAGAATAGAGTTAAAATGCCTAATATGATCCATTGATCATATACATACAAATTATTGCAAATTCCTTCTATCAGGTGCATAGCAGTGATGGAATAGAATGCTGGCTTGCAAAAGTCTTTCTGGTAACTTCCAAAAGATTGGAAGGTCTCAGTCCATGATTCAAGATGCTCCTTTTAATTGTAAATCCACAATGCAGTGAATTAGAGGAGGAAAGAGGCAAAATGGAGATGCCTCAGGTGTCTTTTATATCCTTTGTCTTATGCATGGAAATTTACTGTCCCAAACAAAGCCTACAGCCCCTGTGCCTGGAAAGTTACTGGCCCAAGATGGAGTCCAGGGTCACATGAGCATATCACATGACCCTACATGTCTTGCTGAATCAAGGGGTGGCCACTGGCTCCTCTCAGTCTGAGGCATCCAAAGGAAAGACCTACTGGGTGAGATGAGATTCTTCAGTGGCCCATTGTGCAAGCTGAGTCCTTAAAGGGCCATCAATACATAGCTGTCTAGCCCTAATGTAAATCTATCTGGGGCGTGTCACCCAGGAATAGAACACATGTTTCAGATACAAATACATAGTCAATATTCATAACTTCAGATGCAAAGATGATACATGCTTTGTAAAGGATAATCATACTTAGCAAAAAAAATTTCCATTCATACCTTACATGACATACTTTGTACAAGACTTATGAAGATTGTATAGTAGTGGTCACAACAGTGATTATAAATGGTCACCTTTCTTATACACAGCATCACACAGAGATACACATTTCAACATATGGAATTGTCTATCAGGGCGTTTGATGGTAGAAGGAGGGGATTGTGGCAAGATTCCTTCAGAAGAAGGATGATTTGGGGCTTCTCACCAGGATAGTGTATGTATTAGCTATGGCATCTGGGGAGGTTTGGTGGCCAGAGATGTGAGATTAAGGATGAATGTCACTGTTTCTTCTTGATTTTCTGTTTATACGCTTATGTGGTTCTCACAAAAGGTCCCAACAACTGGTGAGGGGGGAGCAAACTATTCAAGAGGGAACCAAAAAAGGAAAGAAGTAAAACAAAATGTTTAAACATTTATATTAATACAATATTAAGTTTTAGAGTTTAAATACACACAAGGTGGAAAATTTAAAGTTAATATAGTTGACAACTAGCATGGCAGATTGCTAAGGGTTGTGTGATCATGTAATTGAAAACCCTATGATTATGTTCTCATGGGCTGAAATTTACCCATGATGCAGAAGGACAATAAAGACCTACCATACCACTTAAACTTCACACAGAGACTGTGGAGGGGGACTCTGCTGTTGGAGTGAGTATACACAATTGCATGTATGCTCCATATGTGCAAGAGAAAGAATTTGCATTTTTTATTGAATAATTATTTACAGATAAATGCTTCCCTTATTTAGCCTTACTTATGAAGCTTGAGCCTACATCTAATTTTAAAAAGCTGGAGTTATGGAGCCCCCTCGAAATTGGATGCAAATGGCAAAATATCCTGCATAACTGATCCTTACAAGCAAGTAATCATTTTGTGTAATGCTGTAATTTAAATGGGGATGGGGGAGGGAATTCCTTACAGAAGATTATAATGGGAGATGGTGGTGTTAGTATTCTGAAATGAGTTGTACACCCTATCTTGTGAATAGGAGAAATGATGGGGAATTTCAAAAAGGTTCTTACATTCTAGTGTCAAAGGGTGAAATTCACCTGTGTATACAAAACCAGAACAGGGGTGAATATTGTGCTAAATAAACAAACTGGAAAGCATGTGTTTACTATTTTATGTATCCTCCATGTAAGTTATGAATTTGCATAAGTAAACACCAGTGGTACACAGCACATTTGAGTCTCTTACCAATTCTATATTTACTTCTAGTAAAAGCATGCTTGTGTATGAAGGACCAAAGTTAGTGTTGCCCCTCCTCCCAGAACAGCCCACCTGAAAATCAGGCCCAGAATATGCAGTGCAATACTATTTTTGACTCCTTATTAATAATTATATACACATGAATGTTATTTATTTTCAAAAGAAAGAAAAACGACATCCCTGTAGTAAATGTGCTATGAGGCAGTATGTCATTATAGGTTTTTTAATGGCATAATGTTCATTGGTTTGTAACTGAGGAATGCTGAGTTGCAGGCACTCCCAGTTGTCATGTCTACACTTGCCACATGTTTGCATTTCTCACTAAAGTGTATCTATCAGAAATGCTGACAAGCATCACTAATCAAATTATATCAAAAAGGATTTTGTTATGGTTCTGATATGAAGCTTATAGTAAATGCATTATGGGAGAAATGGGGATGACTGCACTAGTGGTTAAGAGCTTTGTGAATGCATGAGTGAAGGCAATGAGATTTGCATTAGTTATATGCATGGGTGCTGAGATTTGGCTATAAACTACCTTTTAATGTAGTGATACTCAGTTCAGGAGCCAAATTAGGGATCAGCATTACCCAAAAGAGCCACAGTAGTTTGAATTCATTGTTTTCATTTACTATTTTGATAGATATGCCAATATTCATTCTCACAGCAAAATGACTGGTCAAGTATTATCAACTAAAATTGGTTAATAACAGAGCAAAGGCATCCTGATTTGTGAGTAACTTAGACTGGTTAATGATTAAATCACACACTATTTTAATATCATGTGCTGGAAAGAGCCACAGCAGACACATTAAAGAGTTACTTGTGGCTCGCGAGCCTCAGTCTGAGTATCCCTGCGTTAGTGGAAGAGATTAGTTTAGTTTACCCCTTCAGTGTTGCATATGGTTACAGCTTCTAGATAGCAGAATAATACATTGCATTCTTGTAATGTGATGTGATGTTGGCATGTCACATAGGAATAGCTATAGGAAGCATCTGATCATTATATCACATATAAAAAAGAACTAGCACACAAGGGGGCACTCAGACAGTTCAGTGGTTTGTGTAGTTGCCATGTTACTGTGAACCTTTTGTACTATAAACCTTATGGATCCCATTTATAGTTTCATTGTTCAAAATGAGATCTGAAACAGCCATTTGACAAAGGAAGGGATAAATAACAGTATTTGAAATGTATTTTTGTGCATCCAGTGCCAAAAGATTGATAGCTCCTTTAAAGAAAAAAATAACTAACAATCTTTATTTACCTATTTGTACCTCTGTAGGTTTAGGATTTTACTCCTGGTAGCACATAAATATCCTTTGTAAATTAAAAACAGCTTTCCATACAAGGCATGTACAACAGGCTTGAGGTTTCCATTTTCAAAATTAAATGCTTAAAACTGTGCATACAGCTTTGTTATAAGGTTATGGGTTCCAACAGGTTTTCATGTATGCAATATGGACATATAACTATCTATTAAAGAGTACAATTACCCATTTTATGTATATGTCTCATTTACTGTTACTTGTCCATACATATTTGGTCTATAAATTTCAGGTGCTAGTTTGGAAAATGTTGATTTTTTTTTAACTAACTTTCTTCTAAAAATCAAGTGTTTCAAAGAGTTTGTTTTATAAACAAGATAACTTTAGATGTACTTCACTGAGATTGATCGTCTTTGTTGTGACAAGTAATGCACAGCTGCATTTGTCATGTCATGTCTTTTACCAGTGTCTCTTTACTTGATGTGGAGCTCCAAGGAGACAGCACAGTGGGAGATCTGGAAAATAACAAATGTGTACTCTATAAATGTTTTTTTTAAAACTCTTTATTTATTTATTTATTTATTTTTGGCAATAGTTTTGACTTTTAAAACCAAGGCCCAGATCCAACTTCCATAAAGAATAGAAAATCCTCATTGAGTTTCCTTTGTAATGTTATGGTAGGAAGAGAAGGAAGGGGGTTGGTCCATCATGGAATGGATAGTAGGTTTGCCTTTGTTAAGTATCTTACAGGATCCACATGCTACAGCTGTCCAAATGAAGGCTTTGTGGCTCCATGCCACATCAGGAGCCCTAGCCTTCTGTTGTAATAATTGGGCCTACAAATTTACAGTAATTGTGAGATCAGTTGTGGGAAAGTGGATAAAAGTTTATGAAAAGTTCCAATCACATACAACAAATGTCGATGGGGAAAGGTGCAAAAGGGAGACTGAAGCCTGAATTAATCTAAACAAAAAGGCCTACTGCTCTAACTCAAGGCCAGTGTTTGGTGAAAAAGAGAAGTGTGGGGCTGGAAATCAGTGAACCAAAATTGGTATGTCAGAAATTAGGCCTAGTTGGTAGACAAAATAAAAAGAGGGTGGGCTATGCTGCCCATCACTCTCTTTTGGGGTCCTTAAAAGAAAAGACTTTGGAGCGGAACACGAGTGCAACAATTGCTGACCGAAAGAAGAGAAGGTATAAACTTCACCACTGTGGCTGCCAGCACCACCCTCGGTCCTATCGTAATATCATCGAGCCTTTATTATTCTGATCCTGAGAGATGTCCTGAGCAGTTCTGGCCAAGAGAAGGACCCAGATGACATCTCCATCTTCTCTGGCTCTGGCTAAATCCCAAACACCACCTGGGACATGAGATTTTATCGCCCCTCATCCTGTATGTCTTTTTTTCCTTTCCCACTTTTCCTTTTCCCTTCTGTTTAATGAAAGTATATCTT
Organism: Natator depressus; assembly: GCF_965152275.1. Lineage (NCBI taxonomy): Eukaryota > Metazoa > Chordata > Testudines > Cheloniidae > Natator > Natator depressus. The sequence continues at coordinate 67,594,896 of NC_134237.1, read as the reverse complement.
CTAGCCAAGAATGTATATTTTGCAACACTTCTGTGACCAGAAAGTCAGCTAAAAGCAATGCCCTAACCTACTTGACACTGGTACAAGTTTGCCAGGTCTGAGAGTGGCTGATAAGACCATGTGCTGTGCCTGGGTTTTTCCAACAGTGAGGTTGCAAGTGCAAGTCAACACCAGAGGCAGAAGCTGAATTTTCTGTCTTTGCTGCTGTTTTCCCTTCCCTCTTAGGTGTTTTGTCTTTTAGGAAAAAGGATCAGACTTTAACAACGGTGCCAGCCCATCTCAACTAACTTTTTCTCTGTTCCCTAAAAAAGACAGTTTAATGCCATCTAAGAGACTGTCAAAAAGGGGTTTTATATCCATCTAAGGTTTCAGAGTAACAGCCGTGTTAGTCTGTATTCGCAATGAAGTGAGCTGTAGCTCACGAAAGCTTATGCTCAAATAAATTGGTTAGTCTCTAAGGTGCCACAAGTACTCCTTTTCTTTTTATATCCATCTAAGGCTCTCTATGGCTAAAGGGAAAGGGAACAAGGGATATTGTTAAAATAAAAGTCTTACTTAATTCTTTACCTTTCAAATGCTTTAACTGTTTTTCCATACTTTTCTGTATATTTAAGAGAAAGGTTACAACAATGTGTAATGATATGTTTGCCGTGGTACTAAGCAGGCTGTATACCAAAGTATACCATAAATCTTTATACCAAACCTTGTTTAACACTGTTTAATGTTTGACAATGAATAACGCCTTTAGCTCTTTGACCCCATACAGTCCATCAATATAAATACAATCCTCCCCTCATCGCTATGGCAGCGTATATCAAACTCGAGCTGTGGTGTCAGAACTCATGGGCTCTCCTGCTTATGCCTACCCCTAGAATTGCCTTTCTCCTTAGGGGCAGGGTCCATGACATGGAGGAATGCACACGAGTTAATGCTCACACATTCTGAATTACCTTTAGTGTGGATTCCCCTGGGCTGTGCACATTCCCCTGACCCAACAGGTCATGGAGGACCTCCCATGGAGCACAGGGCCAGGAGGGGCAATGACAGAGGGTGGTATGTCCTTTTCTTGCTCTGTCTGGCTGAAAAACCAAAGGGTTTTTGTCCCCTCTAATTATGGAAGTGGAGGCAAAAATTTGACTCTCAAATTCTTACTATTTATTATATAAGAACACAGTTTTTTTAATGAACACCTGGGCCCTTTGGCTTTGTAAAAAAACAGCAAAAGGCCACTGATTGCATTTGATCTGTACACAGAAGTCCCCATTAGTATCAATGAGAATCTTGTCAAGATTTGTGGATGCTCTGTGGCTCTTTGTACTGAGCACAGCGTGGCAGGAATTATTGCCAAATAAGTTTGGAAAATCTAGAGTAATTTGTCATTGATGTTGTTATAGGACTGCTAAGGGATGTTTACAGAAAGCTGAAAAGGAGTTTCAAATTCAGTATGTCTCTAGCTGTGAAGTATACATTAAAGAGAACAGTGGTTGGCATTTCATATTTTATATATAATACTAATCCAGGGCCCATTTGCAAGCAAGAAAGAAAAGTGAAGAGCCTCAATTGAAAACATGCTGCTAGGGAAGCTCTTAGCTTTGAATTCACAGCTTACTTTTTCTTAAGTTGAGTTGGCAGCAGTAATTACTAAAAGAATAAAACACTATTATCTGCTGTTTTACTTCACATTTTAATTTCTTTTACAGAAAAAGATTCAATTGCACAAACATTGCTGTAATTACAAGCAGGGCTCTTATGTTAGCCTTGAAGTCAGAGGAAGTCATTTTTACATTTCTTTTCAAATTTGCAATTAGCAGAAGGCAAAGTGATAAATGTTGTCTACCAAGCAACTTTAACTCTGAGTTAATATAGTTTTTTGCCTTTGAATTTTCTAGTTTTATTAAACAGGAAAATATGGTTTTGGTCAGAGCTCGTAGTCATTTAGGTAGTTGTATATATCATTTCTTGGCCCAAATCAACCTCCAGTCAGCAATCCCCATGCCATAGTGCACTCCTTGCTCGCCTGCAAATTTCTGCAACTTCATGGTCCAGGAATTGCCCAGAATCCACTCATTGTAATGCTGGCAGTACACATACTTCTTTTCCTTCAGAGGTCAAGGTACCTGCATTGTCAATTACAAGCTACGTGACTTCGGAAACACCACAGTAATCTGCCCAAGGCCAGGACACTAGCCAGTTGTTCCCTTCACCTCCAGGGGCTAGTAAAATACAGATTTTCTCAAACAACCAATCAATCCAAAGCTTTTTAAACGACCTGTCCTCACTGCCCAACTCCTCTACAGCTGCAATCCCTCTCCCTGTCCCTCTCATCCATACCCTCACCCTCCACACAAAGTCCTCTGTCTCCAGCACCTCCCAATCTGATATAACAAAAAAATTGGTTTGACTAGCTGGTGATTATTCTGTTGTGTTTGCAGTAAACACCCCCATAAAATAAAAGCATACTTATAACAGAGACAACTAATAGTAAGTAATATGAGTTATTAAATCTTTATTGCGGAGATGTACAAAGGTTCAGACTTGAAACATCAGTGATGGAGTGTTCACCGGGGCAGTAGCATCAGCACATTCCCTTGAACTATCTAGGCAACCATAAAGTGGCTATAAGGAAACCCTCTCACAATTTTTCTTTACTGGTGCATATGCACTGTAATCCTTCCAGACTGCACATCTAGGTAAACAAAGAAGTTAACATGTTTTTAAATACCATTCTCAATTTGGATCCCCCAAAGATTTAGTTCACGACCTTGAGTAAAAATTGACCTACTGAGATCATTTTGATTTACGTCACATCAGTAGTTTCATCTCTAGCTCTGTGCCAAAAACTCCCACCCAGAAACTTTTTGAAAATGACTGCTTTTTCAGAGCTTATACCTTTGGAAGCACTGGCTGAAATGACCCCAGGGTCCTATCCTTGACCCTCCTGAGGCATACCAAATTTCAAACAAATTGACTAAGCATGTCAGTTTTAGAGGAGCTAGAATGCTCAACCTTTAAAGAGAAGTTGTGATGCAATCTTAACTATAGTGGCTCTACTGTACCATTATAATCTTGATCATGATTTATGAACATTGTTATGTGCATTCCATGATGAGCGCTAAACTCAAAGTTTAGGTTTTTTTACACCAGCATGTAGAAAAATTGTAACCAGTTTCTCTTTCATAACAATTTTATTGACTGTTGGGAACAGTTAACTGTCAACCAAAATATTCTCAGCCTGCTTACAAAGCTATTAGTCTTCCCCTCACCAGAAACAGCTAAAAGCTAATAAGAAGAAAGTTAGAAGGGAAAAGGACAGAAATAAATGTTCCTTTTTGCAGTTTGGATAATGATTGTTTTCAGTCTTCTGTGTGTCTCAAGTTAGGTAGAGGAGGAGGAGATTCCCTGCTCCATTTGTGGTCAACTTTGAAGGCTGGAGTACAGATATGGTCCAGCTGGTGAATGAAGCTTTCTCTTTTTTCTTGGTGGAGCGAACAGAGGTGACACCAGATGAGCCGGCAAGGACCAAATCCAGGACCACTTAGGTCATACTGTCAAACTTGAGGCACATTATAGCCTGAGATTCAATAGGCTTTTTACTTTTTGATCCATAAATTTTGGCCTGATTCAAAGCCAGTTAAAGTAAACTGGGAGTCTTTCCCTTGAGTTCAGTAGGCTTTGGATCAGGACCTTAAAATGGAAAGAAATAAAGATTGCTGGTTGAAAAATAGTGAACATTTTTTTGTGAAAAATTGTTGAAATTTTGAACTTTGAAAAAATTTCAACCAGCTTGAAGTAAATCATAGAAAAAGACAGAGCAAATAAAATACAACTGGCAAACAAGTCCAATGTGAAGGCTTACTTTGGGTTTCATGCTTCCTCAGTCCCTGGAAAAGTGTTCTTTCTAGCTAAGACTTCCTTTCCTTTCCATACTTTATCAGTAGACTTTTAATTGAAACAGTCTTTGCTAATAACTTCTGAAATTGCTTCAAGGTTGTTTTGTTCATAAGTCTAGTTGTTGTGTAAAAAAAAAAAAGTTCCTAGTATGCACTGATTCTCCTTAGCATGCAATTGGTCACATGATTTTAGGTCTTTCACCAAAAAATCAGGATAACAGTTTACAATGCATAACCTTAAATCCATGACTATCTTTTAGCAAATAGCTAGCTAAGGCTTGCTGATTCCATTGTTATCACATATCCCAATGAATAGTGAAGATAAACGTTTATCTGAAGATGAGAAAGACGATATTTAAAAGGACAGCACATTATTAAAGGGCTCTTTTAAAAGATTGACTATGCTATTGACACCGAAGAAGATTGTAGTGATCTAATAAAAATTATACTTGTTCTTCAGCTCATCTATTTATCGAAATAAATAATTAACTGTGAACCCTCCAGAATTATGATTCAAACTGTATTGTTTTGTTTTTATTCAATATTGTACTGTGTCTGTTTCCAGACACGAGGAAGATTTTTATTTAGCAGAATGGGAAAGAAACCAAATCTATGAACACTGCCGCATATTGCATCTGTTTGTTTGGAATTTGAGAAAGAAAAAAACATCAGACTCAACTGATTTTTTACAGACAAATTGTTCTCTTAATTGACAAATGAAGGTATTATGTCAAATAGTAATTTCACATTAATCTGTCCTCAGTTTACAATTTTACTTTTTTAGTTTTCATCAAATGCAGATGGTATATTTACCAATTATAATTTGATAATATATGAAAGTGTGGCCCTTCCCAGTAATAAAAACTCCTTTACCAATGTTCACTTGTGCCATCAGAGCTGAGGATCAGAATAATAGTAAAGGAAGTTGACCATCAATGCTCCATTTTGAATGGAAGAAGAGTGTAACCTGAGTGTCAAGATGTTACACTAGTAAAGGGGGAGATGATGAGGGTCTGCACAAAAGTTTTGGCTTTGGTGATGAAGGGACAGGAAGTGACTGCTGGTGACAGTGAGTGAATAAGATTGTGATATACAGCTGAATTGTAACTGCAAAATTTACAGTGGCATAAGTAGGTGTAATTTCTTTGACTTCAAAGATAGCATGGGATTAACATACTCTAGCAATCTAGGGAAATAAACTATATATCAGATGAATGTTCTTATTTGTTAATTAGCTAATACAACAAAAATGCATATGCAGATAAACTGACTTTAAAATAGTAAGCTCTACCTTCCTTGCTCAGAGCATATCAAAGCACTTTACAAATATTAACAAATTAAAGCCTCACCACTAGAACTATGTGGGAAACAGTTTTCTCATCCCACAAATATTTTTGAGAGTTTGTAATTGTTTTGCCATCTCCAATCAGGAGGAAAAGTTGGAATCTCAAAAATATTTGTGAACCAGAAAAAACACACATTCCCATCCCCTCCCCACCATTTTTGTTGAATTATTTCCACGGTTTCAAAACATTTTATTTAAGTTTCAACTTTTTTTACCCCTTTCAATCTAATTTAGCTTAAATTTCAATAAAAAAAGTCATTCTAAACCAGAAAACCAGAGCTTTTCCTTTAGAAAATATTTGACAACTTAAAAAAAAAAAAAGGAGTCCTTGTGGCACCTTATAGACTAACAAATTTATTTGGGCATAAGCTTTCATTGGCTAAAACCCACTTCATCAGATGCATGGAATGAAAAATACAGTAAGCAGTGTGTGTGTGTGTGTGTGTGTGTGTGTGTGTGTGTGTATGTATGTATACACAGCACATATATATATGTGTGTGTGTGTGTATATGTGTATATATATATATACATAGCACATGAAAAGATGGGGGGGTTGCCTTACCAAGTCAGGGGTCAGTGCTAACGAGGCCAATTCAATTAAGGTGGATGTTGGCCATTTCCAACAGTTGACAAGAAGGTGTGAGTACCAGCAGAGGGAAAATTACTTTTTGTAGTGTCCCATCAACTCCCAGTCTTTATTCAGGCCTAATGTGATGGTGTCCAGTTTGCAAATTAATTCCAGTTCTGCAGTTTCTCATTGAAATCTGTATTTGAAGTTTTTTTGTTGAAGAATGGCCATTTTTAAGTCTGTTATTGAGTGTCCAGGGAGATTGAAGTGCTTTCCTACTGGTTTTTGAATGTTACAATTTTTGATGTCTGATTTGTGTGCATTTATTCTTTTCAAAGAGATTGTCTGCTTTGGCCAATGTACATGGCAGGGGGCATTGCTGGCACATATCACATTTGTAGATGTGCAAGTAAACAACCCCTGATGGTGTGGCTGATGTGGTTAGGTCCTATGATGGTAGGCAGATATGCAGACATCATTGGCACCGGGGTTTGTTGCAGGGTTTGGTTCCTGGGTTAGTGTTTTTGTTGTGTGGTGTGTAGTTGCTGGTGAGTATTTGCTTCAGGTTGGGCGTCTGTCTGTAAGCGAGGACTGGCCTGTCTCCCAAGGTCTGTGAGAGTGAGGGATCGTCCTTCAGGATAGGTTGTAGATCCTTAATGATGCTTTGGAGAGGTTTTAGTTGGGGGCTGTAGGTGATGGCTAGTGGCATTCTGTTGCTTTCTTTGTTGGGCCTGTCCTGTAGTAGGTGACTTCTGGGTACCCTTCTGGCTCTTTCAATCTGTTTCTTCACTTCAGCAGGTGGGTATTATAGTTTTAAGAACACATGATAAAGATCATGTAGGTGTTTGTCTCTGTCTGAGGGATTGGAGCAAATGCGGTTGTAATCTTAGAGCTTGGCTGTAGACAATGGATCATCTGATGTGCTCTGGATGAAAGCAGGAGGCATGTAGGTAAGTATAGTGGTGAGTGGTTTCCGGTTTAGGGTGGTGTTTATGTGACCATCTCTTATTTGCACTGTAGTGTCTAGGAAATGGATCTCTTGTGTGGACTGGTTCATGCTGAGGTTGATGGTGGGGTGGACATTGTTGAAATCCTGGTGGAATTCCTCAAGGGCCTCCTTCCCATGGGTCCATATTATGAAGATGTCATCAGTGTAGTGTAAGTAGAGTAGGAACATTAGGGGACAAGAGCTGAGGAAGGGTTGTTCTAAGTCAGCCATAAAAATGTTGGCATACTGTGGGGCCATGTGGGCACCCATGCTAGTTAGAAGAGCAGGATTGTTAAAATTGGCCAAATCATGATGACATCAAGCTCTTTAGTCAAATCTAAGAATTTATTGCACAGCTAGAGAAACTTACCTTTCAAGTGACACACAACATAACCTTTATCTTCTACTGAAAGGATTTGGAATCCAACTATTTGTAGGTATTCTCACAGTGTGTACATTAAAATATAACATGGTCTTTAAAATAACATGAAAAACCACATATAATAAGGCTGACCTACACAGTCCCATGGTTTCAATTGTCAGGAAATAAAATGTCATGTTAAACCTATAACTGATTAAATTATATAGTTTCTGCACTTGTATTGTAAGTCATGGCTATTAGTATATTAGCAATAAAAATAAGAAACTGTAGTTCTATCTTCTTGATATTTTGGGTAATCATTCACCTGAAATATATTGTACAATGGGAATACATAGAAATAAAGAACATGTTAATAAACATTTTCAGTGCTGGGTGCTAAAGGTAGACAATAAGGGCCTGATTCTCAGCTGGCATAAGTCAGCATGCACCAATTTCTACCAGCTAAGAATATGGTCCTTAAATGTGAAGACTTTGCCCTAGGTTAGTGCTTTCATGTTTTTTCAATCATCATTAATATTTGTGAACATAAGAACAGCCATACTGGGTCAGATCAAAGGTCCATCTAACCCAGTATCCTGTCTTCTCACAGTGGCCAAAGTCAGGTACTTCAGAGGGAATGAACAGAAACAGGAAGTCATCAAGTGATCCATTCCTTGTCGCCCATTCCCAGCTTCTGGCAAACAGAGGCTAGCAACACCATCCCTGCCCATCCTGGCTAACAGCCATTGATGGACCTATCCTCCATGAATTTATCTAGTTCTTTTTTGAATACTGTTATAGTCTTGGCCTTCACAACATCCTCTGGCAAAGAGTTCCACGGGTTGACTGTGCGTTGTGTGAAGAAATACTTCCTTTTGTTTATTTTAAACCTGCTGCCTATTAATTTCATTTGGTGACCCCTAGTTCTTGTGGTATGAGTTCTTGTGGTTAATTCCTCACTCAGGTTACTGTCAGTAACTCAGTCTTTCTGAAGACTATTTTATTAATTGCAGAAACAAGATCCTCATGCATGTTCTTCAGTGTCCCTATAAGAAAGGGTATGAGTCAAATCCTGTGGATGATTATGCAGAATGCATGATTATGGAGTATTTCTGTTACACAGGTGCCTCATGCTGTGCAGAGTACAGAGACGCCAACTCTATCCCCTTCCACATGCCTCAGTGGCTGTTCATGGCAAACAGCAGAAGTGGGGAGAAGGGAGCAAGTTGTGAGTGTTGCCAGTGGCTCAGCACACAGTATGGATCTGCTGGGACAAAACTCTGCATATGAAGGAACAGAAGGACACATCCACCCCCCCTTTCCCATATACAATACAGGTAATGGCATTGCTGCATGCCAACTACTGTGGGTTGGAACTGAGGAATATCTACCTCAGCTCTGTGATGTTTGATCAAATTTGTACATGAGTGTGATGGGGCTCCTGCCCCACTCCTATGAAAGATAGGGCTAGAGTAGGCCAGAGCGGCTGTGCAGAGGGCAGCCAATCAGGAAAAGTCCTACTGGGAGCCAATCAGGGCCAGTATTACAGCCAGCCAATCAGAGCTAGGCTAGGCCCTATATAAAGGCTGCCCAGGAAGGTAGTATGTAGTTTGTCTCAGACCTACATGTGGGAAGGTCTGTCTGCTGAGCAGGAGACAGGCACCTCGGACAGAGCAGTGCTGGGCAGGCTTGGGGGAGCGTAGAAGGGATCCAGCCCAATACCTGCCAGACTGCGGCCCCTGATAGAAAGGGCCTAGAGGGTGTGAAGGGCCAGAGGGGAAGTGCCCCAGGGACAGTTAGACGGAGGGCAGGGAGGCTGCCAATAGAGGGTCCCTGGGTCGGGACTCAGAGTAGTGGGTGCACCTGGGTTCCTCCCTTTCTCCTTGTACAGCACCTGGCCATGGAATGGTGAAAGTGACAGACTGCAACTGGCCCTTGAACAGAGGGGCTAGACTCGAGGGGTTGTGGTTGGCCACTGCGGCAGGAGTGAACTGGAAAGACTGCTGTGAACCCTCTCCCTGGAAGGGGGCGAGTGTGGACTTGGGGGCACTGCCGGAGGGCAGTGTCCTGAAGAGGATGCCGCGAGCTGGGACCAGTGCGGGTTGAGACACCAATTGAGGGCGAGAGACGGATGGGACACCACCGGCAGAGGGTGCTCTGCATGAACGGAGCTAATTTCTGGACTGAACAGCAGGATGCGCTGCGGTGGTGAGTCCCAACCCCATCACAATGAGCAAAGCTGTTTTATTCAGCATGGCTACATGGCCCAGAATTTCACCCTATAGGTAAAATTTATCATAGTACAGTAGGTCTCCTTGCCACTTAAGCCACTTACTGAAGCCAGTCTCTGTGGTAGACCTTTATAAACTGGTGTGGAGACTGGAGATGGTCAGGATCCCATAGTTATGTGGATCAAGTGACTCTCACACCCCAGTCAGTAATATGAAGGAGTTCAGTGTCAGTTCTTGCTCAGATGCAGGAGTAATAGCTGTGGAGTAGTCTGCTGCCACCCTGTGCCATGATCCCACTCACGATACCTGCATAAAACTTGCTTACTCATTTTATATGGGTTAAATGAATTGCATCACACAGAGGTCATCCTTACTCATTTTGAAATTTTGCCTTAGATAATATGGCCTTTGCAGTAGGAATGATATTTCCTATACTGAGGCCTCTTCTATCTGTCCTTGGTTGTTTTGCACTAGTGTAGCTGCACTGTTGCAAACCCCTAGTGTAGGCACCATGCACCAGTGCAAAAAGTGACTTGCGTTGTACAACTTACCTCTATTTCAGTGACCAAAACAAAAATCAGTTGCATAATGGAAGGTCTTCTAACAAAGCTGGAACAGAATTATATTGAGTAGGTTTGGGTCAAGTCTAGAAAAATCCCATGACCCCTATGAAAGGATTAATTTGTAAAATCAACAACTTGCAGAAAAGTAACAGTGTCCTTCTGAGGATCACTATTTCGCCCATGTAAATTGTTTGATAAAATAATGCTTCAGTCACTGTCCTGTTTAGATTTTTTTTGAGCGGCTTTGAGCGACAAAGCAGACTTTTCCAAGTCCATTTTGCATGTGTAATTGCATTAATTTATTTTAGTAAACTGAGTTATTTAATTTATCTCTGGGCTCTTAAATAACATTGCTCCAAAGACAATAATCCCAAATAGATTTTTCCCCATTTTTCATAACATATCGTAACTCAGTAGCTAGATAATTTCACGTCACAAATGTGACCTTTCACAGACCAAGCAAAAATTCCACAATTCACATCTCAGAGACATAAAAAGGAGGTACATTGTAAAGTCTGTTACTTAACACAAAATCCTTCACTTTCTGATGTTAGTGTTCAAATACAGAAAAATATATAATTGTTTTTGTTTTCTTTTAATAGCTGGTTGTAAAAAAAAAAGAGAGAAAAAAAGAAACACAAACCTATTATTATTCAGTGAAGCTGAAAGAATCAGTTTTGGTTGGCCTAGATTAATTAATTTAATGGGGACTAAGCATGCTTGAGACATAGGATCTACCACTCAATCTAGTTTCAGCATTTCAGATTCTCCGTGAGTGGTTTTGTGGCTTTAGAGTCCTCTTTGCCCATTGGGATCTTCAGGGCTCTAGTAACTCAGACATACTCCTGTGGAGCCATTGTCTCCTTTTAGTTCTAGTAGAAACTTTTATTGGAACTAGAGTGTTATCCTTGGTTAAGCCATCCTCATTTTCACAAAATCCAGACCCTACATCTCAGTTTTCTGCATAATTGATTCTGGCAACAAAAGATTTACACATAACCCAGAAAAGTAGCCTGGGCAAGATTTATTTTACTGTGCACGGTACAAAAGAATATCACTTTTAGAGCTCAAATCTGGGGTTTCTGTGCCCACAGGAAACCAAGATAGTGAACCTTGCAGGGACCATACCAGAAAAATGTTCTTTAAGAAGGTAAATGTTACCACTTTTGCTTTCGGGTATCCACACATTTACTTTGAAACTCTCCTTGAACTCAGTACTTTGCTGGATGCACAATTTCCCCTCCTCCCTCTCCCCAAACATGTAAATATATTCTGATGTATGAGACCTAGAAAATAAGTTCAGAACTTATTTTGAGATTTCAGAGTTGGAACTTTTAAACAAAGTTTATCCCAACTGAAGACAAAATTCAGAGGTAGTGTCTCGCTTCTTTATTTTTCTAATCTGAATTGCATAAACGTGCTTGAGAAAGACTATGATTTGTGCTGCTGGGTTTATCTATCAAGTATAATGAAAACACAGTTGAAAGATATAATGAGGAAATAAAAGGCAATAAAAACTGACCTAAGAAATTGCTCACCATTTCCATATTGGATGTGGGTGGAGGGGTTAAAAAGTCCTCCACGATTAACTCACTAACTCAAGGGTATTAAAACAAATTGCTTTGGTGTCTGGAAATGGTGTCATATTAGCTTTTTTCTTTTTTTAAAAAAAAGAGGCTATTACAAATATGAATAATTGGAGTGCCATCTGCTTGAGGGACATACATTGACAGTATAGTACAGTCATTTAATGTGGATTAAGGCACTGGCAAAACTGTATGCCAACCAAAGAGGCTGAGCCTGATTTTACTTGCAGAACATTGACTTTCTGAACTTTATTTTCATGGTCTACTTATAGAGGAGTTACAAGATTATTCAGTCTTAGTTCGACTGCATCCCCTGCTTAGGATTGCTGCCAGAAAATTCTAAAGAAGGCAGATTGTTTATAGACAGCTGTCTAAACTGCTCAAGAACTAGGGGGGAGAGAAGACTCAATAATTTCTCAAATATAGTAATAGTATGTAATGCCACCGATCATCCCTTTAACCACGATTCACAGGCAAGCTTTGTGTGATTCCCACAAATCTTCATTAAAAGATGTGCCTTCCATGTAATATTGTGTGTTTCAGTAACAAAGGAACTGTTTCTTCACCTAGAGCTTTGGCTCTTACACTGCAGCAGCAGTAGATTTAACAAAAACAGAAATGTCCGGAAGATCACAGTGGAGCTGAGAGAGAGAGAGAGAGAGACATTATCTACTAAATAGGCCACTAGGCTATTTTTCTTTTTGCACTCTCAGACTTTTTACATATCTCAATCACATTTTCATATTCTCTGCTGCTGTGGCATGTCATCATTACAGCTAAGGATTCCAAATTCACACTTGTAGTTCTTTTTATCTCAACCTTTACAAGGGACCTATGCTATTAAGAACATCTCTCTTAAACATATAATAACTATCCTAGACTAAAGTAGCTGATCTTTTGTAAATTTTCATACACAAATCTTTGGTAATAGGGTGGATAGTGAGGCCATCTGCTCCTGTCTGAGCCAATATGGGAAAAATACATGTAATTTTCACATACATAATATGTAAGTAGGCTAGAGAGGGGAGGAGTACAGATACCATAAAGGAGGAGGTTACAATAGTCAATATGAGAGATAATCAAGGATTTAGAGAGATTGGGAGAGAGCAATAGGAAATGTAGAGATATAAAAGAAAAGTGATAGGATTTGTCTGGAAAGGGTCAAAAGGTGACAGCCCTAAGTTGTCAGCTTAGGTGACAGAGAAATTGGTGGAGTTGTCAATTGTGAACAAGAAAGCAAAGGAGGGAAAAAAAGATGAATAAATGGAGTAAAATGCAAAGGTCAGTGATGTAGAGGTAGATTTGCAAATCATCAGTGTATCATTATTTGCTATTTGCATTGAGGTACTGCCTAGGAGTCTCAGTCACAGACCAGAACCCCATTGTGCTAGATGCTGTAAAAGCACAAAACAAAAAGTTGGTCCTTCCCTAAAGACCAAACAGTCTGGGATGGCAGCTTAAACTGTGGAATGGATGAGGCTGCTTACAGAACAAGCTATAGAGGAAGAAAAGGAGGGAACTGAGGACAGGATTCTGAGGGGTTTCCTACAGAATGGAAGGGAGGAGGAAGAGGGGCCCCCAAAAGGACAATGGAGGAGCAACCAATAATTTAGGAAAGCAAGTCAGAGTTGTAAAAAACAAGGTAGGATATTAAAGGGAGTGTTATACAGCATCAAAGGCTTCCTTAAGACCAATGAGAATGGGGAAGAGAATCTTAGATTCACCTCTCTTCTAGTCAGGTCATTTATTCACTTTAGTTAAGGGCAGAAAAGGTGAAGAGGGAGTTGAAGGAGAATTCAAGGCAGCATGAATAGGCAACAGCCTTTAAAAGCCTGATGATGAAGGAGAAAAGGGAGAAGCTGTTAGAGAGACTTTACTATAGAACAAAACTGGGAAACAATTTGCTGCTTCAGTATTGTCAGATGGATTGGGGAAACAAAAATGCTGCTAAACTGGTTCTAGGATAGTATCCAAAATTCACAAGAAGATTTTACAAACATAAGGCCAGATTCTGATACCTTACTTCACAAGTACATTGACTTCAGTTTTCCTGTTTGTGGAATAAGGTACAATTTAACAGGAATAAGGATATCAGAATCTAGCCCATTAGCCTGTTGGTTTTTTTTTATTCCCCAAATATTAAACCACCATGGTGCTGTTAAATAGACTAATCCTTGAAGGATATGCTGGGGTACTTTGGAACATGAACCTGAAGATGTTTCCTTACCTTGCTCTGAAGATCTGTATCTCTGCAGATGACACCATGTGGTATGCAATATTGCCACCCCAAAATGCTACAGGTGTTAAATCCTAAATCATTGAATTCATCTGATGATATGTAAGTTAATCCTTTTATTAATTTAAAAATTTATTCCATTAGCCAGCTTCCTAGACACAGTATACTATTTGTTTGTGAGGTTCTCAGGGGAGCAGTAGTCATACTGTTTGATTCCATCATCATTATTCAGTATACATCAAAACAATGTAATACGGCATACTCAGCCTATAATAGATGATAGTGAGCAGTGAAAATTTCAGTGCATTTTCCATTTGTCAAAGATAAGAAGGTAAAACCTCTTAAAACCAGACAATACAGACACCTCTTTCCATGGATCTGGTTGCTTCTTGTGGCAATTTAGGGCTGCTTCCCATAGTCTCTTTTGGGGGTCGAAGCACTTTAACATTAATAAACTGGGTTGAGTGAAGGGCATGTTGCCAGTCGATGATGAAAAATGTTGAACACATCTGTGCTGATGGCAGACTGTGAGCACATTCAAACAATGTATTCAACCAGTGACACTGCTTTCTCCAGGAGAGGAATGGCCAATTTAGTCAATTGAGGAGTAATGAGTTGCCACTGCACAATATATGGATAGTACATGTTTATAAACACTTTCTGGAGGTCAAGGTTTTGCAACCCACACATTTATTTTGCGGGGTCTGCACAGCCTGTTTGAGTTCCAGAATTTGCCTCCCCTCTCTCCTTGCTAACTTAAATCCTTGTGTTCTTTCAAAGGTGATTTAGGTTTTTTTAAGAGTGTTTTTCTAGGAAATGAGAATCTTGTGCTATTTATTAGAAGCAGAAGAATCTTCCCACTCTTCTTCAGAAGCCAGGCTGCCACATGAGTGCTCTCTATATGTGTTGTGTATAAGCTGGGTCAAATTCTCTGTTGAATTAAATGGATGCAGCTCTCCTGACTTTATTGGAATTTATCTTTCTCCTCCTGTGCTCCTTTTTCCACACTTTCCCCTAATTGTTTTTCACTCTGCTTGTTCTCGTCTCCTTTTTTCATCTTATTTTTATTAGAGTTTTTTCCCTCTCAATTCATTTTTACCCTATTTTTGGTTGGTTGTTTTTATCTCTGCCCTCTCTCTGCATCTTAAAAACAAACTGTCCTAAGCAGAACATGAACCCAATACAATTTGAATTGGAGTCAGGCTTTTGAATCCATTACTTTGTGTAGTTTGAAATTAAGCAAAAAGTTTGCTTAGCAGTGCAGATCAACTGGCAAATTCTAAGTTTTAATGTCTTGTGGTGGGGTGTGAGGGATTCTTCAAACTAAATGAACTGTTCAACTGAGTTTCAACTTTGGGGAGTTGCATTTCAGATTCTTTATCTCCCTGTCTGCTGCTTGGCACTGAAGACTCTATTCATTAAGAGATTTCAGCTTCAATATGTAGAATAATGTTTTAGCATAAAGTATATGTTTGGATCCGACTATTATTTTTGTTTCATTGTATTTGAGTGATAGGAGAAGAAGGAATACATGCTGTTCTCTCTGAGTGCCCAGTTATGCAAAACTTTACTAACATGTGTAATCATCATTGGAACTAATAATATGAGTAAGGCTCAGATACAGCCCTTAGCCACCACACAAATTGGTGATAAGTACTGCACAGTTGATAATACAGCAGTACTATTGTCAGTTCCATTTAATACTCTGAACATTCTTATTTTCTTTGTGTTATTTATGGTATCATCCCCCACCTGATTCTGGGCATTTGCAAAACACTCTGGGGACAGAGACAAGACAGGTGAGGTAATATATTGTGATGGACCAACTTCTGTTGATGGGAAGTAAAAACTTTCGAGCTTCAAGGAATCTTCCCCAGAGGTTACTTTCTCCAGACCTGGAGAAGAGCTGTGTGACAAGTAGGCAGAGGTTACAGGACAGGGATAGTAATAGGCAATGTATGTAGTTGAATCATACACATTGTGTGTATGTGTATTTATAAAACATATATGCAGATATCTGTACATGGGGAAGGTATGAGAAAAATGGACTTTAGGGAACTCATAGAAAATGTATTGGTTTTAGAGGAGGAAGTTACCACAACTGTGGTTCAGTTGCCTTTCAAGACGTTTTCCCTTACAAACGATACATAGACAGCTCATATTGTTGCTGCCACAATACCTTTGGGTAGTTTAAATTTTTCTTTCATTCTATTCTCTGGCCTTTAATTAATTGCCAGATTGATACTGGTTTGAATAAAATTTCCCTCGAGTCTGTCACATTGATTATATATGTACTACACTGACATCCACTGTTTTTTTTATTAGACAGTAAATAGCACATGCCAGGCTGAACTTTCACAGGTGTTCTGTAAAAGGACCTAGCCGCGTTAAATGACTATTTAATCTTTCTCGGATGAAAACACTTTTAAACACAGCAGTACTTGAGATGAATGACACTAGACAGTCATGTCCAGATCAGCATCAGGCTGTATGATATAAAAGTAAATAATAGAAACATTTGTGACACAGGGGAGGCAGCTAAGACATTGGCTTGGGAATCTGGAGGTTTAGGTTCTGTTCCCATCCTGATATGAGATTTTGGGCAAGCCACTTTACCCCTCTGTGCCTCTTTTCCCCCGGCTGCCTTTTGTCTGTTTTGATTGTAATCTCCTCAGAACAGGAACTCTCTCTCACTCTGGGGTGTACAATGCCTAGCACAATGGCACCACTGACAGAGGGGCCTCGATGTTAATATAAAACAAATAATCAATACTAACACTAAACAGAGGTGGATGAACCTTCACAGGTCAGAAGCATCCAAAAGTTTTAACTACAAAAATCACTGAAATATCCAAAGCATGGGAGGCCCTTCTCTCTTCTGACTCTTCAATCTCTGTTGCTTTCTGTCTTGTAAGGAGTCTTCCCCTTCTGCTCTTGCAGTAGCACTGCTGGCTTCAGTCTGTGTCAGGGGCCCTCCCTCCCTTCTGAGTGAGGAATCTGACCCTCCGTTCCCCTGTAATGACCCAATCTGGCACATTTATCCTCTTGAATGGGTTTGTCTCCATACCAACTGCTATGCAGGTCTCTGTGCAAACAACACAACTGAATTTTGGGAATTAATTAGACCCACCTGTGATGAATTTGGCTCATTGGATTTCAAGAAGGCAAATATGTATAAACCATAGACAGTATCCGTGGAAATAGTCAAACAGGATTATTACTCATAACATTCTGTTATATCATGCTACACAAACAGTCAATATTCTGTACCATTGTGTAGGTAAAGAAGATGAGCGTAACTAATCACTCTCCATTTAAGCCTTTAGTGAGGATTTATTTTGGGAAGATTATTCAGGTGATTTTTTTTTTCCTATTTGGAATGATTCTTCCTTTCTTTAATACTCTGTCTCAATAGTACAGTACACACTCTCCCTCCAACCCTTTTGCAATCTTTCCAGGTGTGCACCCTTGTGAGTGATAGGCCTTCAGCCTCCACTTTGCTCAAGGAGGAGCCCCATGACTCTGCTACTCCAAGAATTGATCCCTGGCTTCAGCACCTCTTTTTTTGACCATAGCTCCTTCAGCAGGTCCAAATGAGCTTGTACCTCCTGTTCGAGACTTCTCATCTTGGGAGCTGTGCAACCAGCAAACATTTGTAGTGGCACAGGACAGCCTTTTCAAAATGAGACAATATTTATTAGTCAGCAGGAGTCCAGCATTCAGGGATATTTGGTTAAAATGGTAAAGGGAAGCCTAAATATATAACTCTCCCCATACCAGTCAGTTTCCCCTTGCTTGATTAGGACAGTCCCTCTTTGAACTGGTCTGGTAGACAGACTGCATGTCTGCAGCAAACTTCCCTGACCCTGCCCAATAGCCCCAACTTGGAATACCTGAAGTTGCTTACCTCTGCTCCCGTGTCCTTTGTCTCAAATCCCAGTTCATCCTGCCCCAGTTCAGATAGGGGAAGGGTTGGGTTCAGCTATGCCGCTGTCCATTTGTATGCTAAAGAGTCCTCTTAGGTGGTAATCATAAAGTTAATGGTCCAATTGTTAGTTTTCATTGTCTCTCCAAGGTAGCTCTATTAAGGGCTTGTGTACACCTGAAATGCTGCAGCAGCATGCTGCAACACTATAGTGCTACAGCATAGACGCTGCTCGCGCCAACAGGAGAGGTTCTCCCATTGCATAGGTAATATCTGCCCAGAGGCAGCAGCTAGGTTGACAGAAGAATTTTTCTGTCATCCTAGTGGCCTTCACATAGGGACATAAGTCAGCTTAACTATACTGCTCAGGTGCATGGATTTTTCACACCCCTGACCAACATAATTAAACATACCTAATATTTAGTATAGACCAGGCCTCTCATATTGGCAGTTCTTGATAGAACATACATACCAACCCAGACGTGACTGTCATCCACCCTCAGTCCGTTCGTCATTTCTTTCCTGACTCATGGAGCATCTCTCGACACCCCCTGAGACTACATCTATGTCTATATTGCGTACCTGGCCACGGTGTGCCTGTGTTGCTGCGGCCGCACTGGTGTACGGTGCCCGGGGTAGCTGCTGATTGTCGCCAGGAGAGAACTCTCCCGGCGACAAAATAAAGCCACCTCCAGTGAGGGCTGGGAGCTTCATCGCTGGGAGAGCATCTCCCGCCAACGAAGCACTGTCCACACCGGCGCGTTTCATCATTAAAACTTTTGTTGTTCAGAGGATTTTTTCACACCTCTGAGCGACAAAAGTTTTAATGCCGAAAGTGCAGGGCAGACATAGCCTAAGTAGGTAGCAGGACAAGTGGGTAATCTGTGTTTTTATGAAATTATGTGACTCGGGAGTTTCGCCATTCTCTATGGTCTGCTGGTATTACACTTTTCTCCATAGATATTCTTCTCCATAGGTCAATCTATTCCAGTGATACATCTCAACTCATTTTCATTCTCCAAGGAGAAGTTAACTTGCACACCTATTTGCAGGAGGTGTACTAACAGTCTGTTGTTTCCTTGGATCGTGGAATAATGGCCATGAGCTATGTGCAACAGAGAAAAAAATCTGCCTCTAAGAGCATTAAGTAAATGTTTGGAGGCAGATTGCCTAGTCTGATAGTAACAAAGTAACATTTTGTGAGCCTTACTGCCCAACTACATCCACCCAGCTATCTGTTTAGCCTTTGAACCTTGTAATGATTTTTCTTCTAAGGGGTTGGCTAATTCTTTTTTGTGTGTGTTCTTCGTTGCAGCTTCTGCTACTGCCTTTTGCAGTCCATTTCAGACATAAGTTACCATCTGTGCCAAGACATTTTTCCTAAGTGCTTTTCATGCCTAGTCCTTTCTTAGCTTTAGTTCATGTCCTCTTGTTTTTGAGCCTATTATCCCCTTGAATAATTTGTTGGCATCAACCTTCTCTGTACTCCTCAGAACTGTATAAATCCAAGACCTGCACTATTATGTACCTCAGCTACTGTAAGCATGTTGTTTGCACTATTACGATTTGCAATTGGGAAAACGTTGTGCACTGTTCTCCATAGTACACTAATTCTTTATTCCCTTTTGTCTTTCTAAGTCATGTCCCATGTGATATGTGGAAAGACAGAAATGGTTGCTTCAAATATAGCAATAGACAGACATTGAAAGAGATTTCAAAGACACAATTTTCACTGATGAAAGGTATTTTGTGAGATAATTTCTGTGGAATTCTATCTTCAGGAATATTGGCTGGCTGTCCATAAAACAGAGAAAAGCACCCACTGCATGTACCTATCAATCTAATCTAACTATTTAGGCTTTTAAACTGCGCTTATCACCCTGCTACCTGACTGCATGACCAATTCAAAAAGTAAACATATTTAAGATTTTTAGCTTTCTATCCCCACATCCTAAAATATTATTACTTGTTTATGTGAAAGCTATGCCAAAGAAGTGGGTTTGAAAGTTGTCAATCCACCTTGGAAGCTGAAATATGATAATCATTATGTCTAAGTACAAAGTTTATAAGAGGGGGCACTGCCTCCTGGCCAGTCAAAAGTGGAATTCTTAGTAACTGTAACCATTTAAGTGTCTAGTATTAATAATGAATTTATATTGCTGGACTATCTAGATGCCCTAATGTACTAGAAGCTGTATGCACACATAGTAGTAGACAGTCCTGCCCCAAAGAGCTTACACTCTAAATAGACAAGATAGCAAAAATGGAGGAGAAAGAGAGTATTATTAGTCTCTTTCTGTAGATGTGGAACTGAGGCAGAGAGAGAGATTAAGGGCTCTCTTACACTTGAAAGCTTACACTGATTAAGGTAGGGTATGAACTTAAAGTGCAGTAGGTGTTCCTGAATAACTCCATGCGTGATACTCTTAGTCTGGAACATGAGTGCCTTTTTCCTGTTTAGCGTAACCCAAGCCACCTCAGTAGCTATTGCATGCTCCCAGAGTTCCATATAAGCTGCATTATTACTGTTCCCACTTCAGGGACTGTGTCCATGAAAGCAAAGAGCATGAAGGCTTTGCAAAGGAATTTTCAAATCAATCACACTTTAATCACAAAGCACAAAATATATACACCTTTATAGAAAATAACAAAAACCTACTTGCAAAACCCTGCCTCAGTTTTCTAACCACTCAAAGAGACCTTTGGAATATGGTCAGGCATTTCAGGGTCCCAGTATCACAATAAAATGCCCCCCATGGGGTCTCCGGGGTCAGCACCAGTGTTGTATATTGCTAACACCTTTATATGCATTGGAAAGCATCTTCTGGGAAGGGTTGAAGGTGTGAGTGTGGAGTGGAAGATTCCTTTGCAAGTTACAAGAGGCCAAAGGGGGGGGAAGGAAGAAAGGAACGGGTTAACTCAATGATCCAGCTAGGCCCGAAGATAAGGAATGAAACTGTAGCCCAAGGCCAGCACAGAAAAACAAGCTCTTTGCTGCCAAACAGCCAGAAGCCTGTATCTCAACCCTGGCCAGTCGTGAGAAAGGAGAACTGAGCCAGACAGAACTGAAGGGGTTGCAAAACTAGTAAGATTGTGAAGGTCAGTGAGTTTAAAAACAACGGTCTCGTGACCCTGAAACCGGTGTGTTTTGGGGAAACTAAGGGAGACACGGAAGGCCAGTTCAGACTGGTACCAAGAGCACGGGGGATGAGGGTCCCTGGACGAAAATGCTCCCGGAAAAACCCAGGGCTTAAAACCCTCCCGAGAGCTGAAGCAAGTTGGAGATTTACAGTGGACCCTAGACAACCTGTGCACAGAGCAGAACTATCGTCTACCCTTCCCCCACTCTTCTTCGTATGTTACATCCAGGCTTGGCCAGCCTTGGGTTGTGCATGTGTAAATATGAAAGTGGGTTAGGGCTCGGGCACTAATGCTTTCTTCCTCCCTCTGAGTGAGGTGGGGCGCGCCCAGCGCTCACCACTGTTTGGTTAATAAAGCTTTAAACTTAGTCACTTGGTGTGCTCCTTCATCTCCTCCCCTAAATATCCTGTGGCCTCAGCCTGATCACCTGAAGCCCAAGGCAGATTGGTAACATAAATCTGTCACACCAGAACCATCTCCTCCTCTGCCCCAGTCTTGTTGTCTTGTTCTGTACTCTTCTAAAAATGTTAGGAGCTCTTACCCAGAGAGGCAGTCAGGCTGAAGAACGCTATCCCAAGCATGGGCCAGGCAGGTCTGTGAGTCCCAGACCCACTCCTCCTCCTGTATGTGTTTTCTCAGCAAGCACCAAAACCCCAGATCCAATCCTCCCACCTTCCTGGAACTGGGGGTTCCCAGTGACCCTGCTTAGCTTCTCCCTGGGGACTGGAGGAGGGGCTGGTGCCCATGGGTGCCAAAAGGACTGCAAATGTGGGAGCATGCCTGGGGTTGGCCCAAATTTGGCCCAGTTGCCCCTCTGCCATGATAGAGGATAGGGCAATTATCAGTCAGTGAAAAGTTGGGCCTCCTTACTCCCCTTGTTGTGCCCCTGTAAAAATGATAGCTAGCTCAGTGTCCTAATTAATTCTATTTGAATGGACCCCTTCCCCCCTGCCCTGCCATGTTCATGATTCCTGATTGCTTTGTATTGTTAATCATCTGCTAATATCTCTTGGGATCCCAGTCCAAGATGAAGATACAGCAACAGTGAAGGCACAGTGCACTTTACAGTCAAAATGGTGTTCACAAAGCAAAATGGAGTTTCTAGTTTGATGTAGACATATGCTAATACATCACCGCTACATACGCAGTTTAATGGAATAACAGTCTTTAAATGTTTTAGCCTGTTTGACGTCAAAGAATCCTAGAGATCTGTGGGAATGAATAGAGGAATTAAGAATTCTTTAGTATTACAGTGTTGTGGGTAGAGGTCACCAGAGGAGCTATATCAAGAAAGAGAACTGGCCGTGTAATGATTTTTAATGGTACATGAATGCACATTCCTTTCCAGCAAATCTGACATTTCTTATGCACCATATTCATTTTACTTATTGTGTGTTCCTTCCTGCTTTTATTTATTTTTTTAAAGGAATTGTGGATCAGGGTTTGGGTTTTTTTTGCTTTCTTCATAAAGCACATTGTCAAGGATGTACGTTCTGCACATTGCAGCATATAACACTATGTGCAGATTCATTCAAGGTGAAGTAAAATATGTTCCATATTTTTTTTTAAAAAACACCTGTTTGGTAGTGAAATACAATAGCACTTCTCTGTAGAGTGTAGCGTACTTCATCTCTATTAGTGATGAATGAACTATGAAATGTTTGGATAAACAACCATATGTTTGGATGCTAAACTCATCTAAATGTCTTTGGACTTTGGACTAAAGTAAGTCAGAAATAAGCAAGAATAAACCTCCACCACAGTATTTCTGTACAGAACTTCCATTTACACTTTGTCCAAATTGGAGAGGCAACTGAAAATTAAAATAAAACTGAAAAAGGTAATATGATCTGGTGGCTAGAACAGTGAGCTGGGAATTCACTATTCTTTTCCTAGTTGTCACCCAGACTTGCTGTGTAGATGTTGGTTTGTTTTTTGAGAAACATGTAATCTCTCTGTTTTCTTTGGATATAATAATACTTATACCTCAAGGGGTGAATTCATTAATATTTGCGATACAGTTTGAGATACTCAGGTATAATGTGACCTATATGTGCAAATTATTACAGTAGAACCTCAGTTACTAAATGACCAGTCAACCACACACCTCATTTGGAACTGGAAGTATGCAATCAGGCAGCAGCAGAGACCCCCCAAAAAGGGGGGGGGGATACAGTACAGTACTGTTTTAAACATAAACTACTACAAAAAAAGGGAAAGTTTAAAATAAATTTGACAAGATAAGGAAATTGTTTCTGTGCTTGTTTCATTTAAATTCAATGGTTAAAAGCAGCATTTTATCTGCATAGTAAAGTTTCAAAGCTGTATTAAGTCAATGTTAACCTTGTGAAAGAAACACTATAATATTTTGTTCAGAGTTAAGAGCAACCTCCATTTCCAAGATGTTCCTAACTTTGAAGTTCTACTATATTACAATCTCCCCGGATCCTTTACTTAACAAGGTTCATCTTGAATTTTGGGTGAAGGTTTTTGCTCCGTTTCCCAAGCAATTGACCCATCCAGAATTCAACATAATCAGGTATTGCACTATCACTTCTGGAAAATCTCCTCTCCCCACAATGCTTCTTTAGAAAATTTAAAATGAAGGCTAAAGAAGTTTCATAAAACACTGCTCAGTTTCATTGCCTGGGTATGGAGGCAGGAAGTGATGCTGAGCATGGACTATTTCACTTCTTAGTATGTGGTTGTGGTAGTGAGTGTTACAGGTCATCATCAAACAAATTTGACATAATATTAGGGGCGGGGGAGAGGGATTTGGTAAATTTCCTTTCTGGCTTTGATTTAAAATGGCCCCTTTGTTAAGAGGCCTCTGCATCTAAATGGCTCAGTACAGTCGAGAGAAGTAGCACATTCATAGTCTTCAGAGTGTCAACAACATTCACCTACTGAATTGAGACTTGGCCTCAAAAGAGCTAAAACATTTGAGACCCTTTTATTTAATTCACCTTCTTAGGTTCCCAATTGTTCATGGTCGGTTGGCAATTGAGAAGGTGCTCATTACAAACAATTAAAAACCAGTATTTGTTTCTCTGTGATGCAGCTACTATACCGATGGATAAGTTATTATCAATATCAGAGCTCCGACTTTAACACTGTCAATTGGTCCCATAGGATTGCCATATTTGCCAGTTATGGGAACTTCAGGTCAAAAGACCTCCTTACAAATACTGACTTAAGGCCTGATCTTATGGACTCGTAGGGCTAAATTATCACAGCCCATACACAGGTGCAAAGGTGAGTAGGACCACCCCTGACCCCTCCTCTGCCCTGTTGAGGTTGTGATCCTGGACTTGCCTGATACTCCCTTCTGGAAGAAACTGAGTACAAAAGGAATGGAGAGGTTGGGGGAAGGAAGTGGGAGGGGACCTAGTTTTTTCCAGCCTTAGTCACTGGCCTGAGCATAGGGGCCAGTGGGCTGCTTGCGTTTTTTTTTGTTTGTTTTTTGTCCTGTTTTGTTCTGTGGTTTTGTTCAGTGCCTTGCTCAGTGGGGTCCTGGTCCATGACTGAGGCTCCTAGATGCTACGGTAATACAAATAATAATAGTGAAAGTATCACAAGTTGTTTCTTTGTCTGTTCCTGTAGCAGCGCTGTTGAGCCTCACACATTACTTAGGACATATTGTAAAGCAACTATCTAGATCATAATGACTAGACACATACCTACAAATTCAAAATCATGGTAATCAAATGCTTCCGTTGACTAGATCAGGGGTTGGTAACCATTCAAAGAAGAGCCATTTTTTTGTTTTTGTCTTTGACCAAAATATTTCGAGAGCTGCATCACATGCAAAGCTACTTGTAGAGTTAGAATTTATCAACTAATAATAATTGAACATATTAAAGTTATTACTGCTCACCAATACCTTTAATGTGATTTCTGCTGTTGAACATCTTTAGAGAGTTGCTCAATGTCCAGTGAATATGCCATCATTTCATTTTCAAGCAGGACTCAAGATTAACATCTTGCACTTGGCTCCTTAGTTTGTTTTTGATTAAATTCATGTTGGAAAACACTTGTTCAAAGTAGTACATTGAACCAGAGATTGAGAGAAGCCCAAATGAGTATTTCTTCAGCTGACTGTATCTGGTAGACAATTCCAAATGTTGAATATAATCTGATCTTGCCATTTAAGGTTGTCCATTTCAGACCACTTGTGTTGTAGCCGCAGAGTGGATTTCTGCCTTTCCAGATTTTCAAGTTCAGTGATAAGATCTTTCAATTTTGAATTCCATAAATCCTTGTCTTGCAAGTCCGCTAATTCAAGTTCAAATTGTGCTCGATCGATTCACGCAAATGCTGAAAAATTCAATGCAGAAGTGTCAGCTTCAAGCAGTTTCAACAGAAATGACAAAGTGGCCTTTTCCCTTCTGAACTCATGAAATTGGTCAGCAAATGCAGCTTGCATTTTGATGCCTGTTTCTGCAAGGAACCTAACGTCAATGTCACAGTCGTTTGTTTGAATTGCTTCAGTGTTGGGAAATGCATTAACATGCCCATCTCAATGTCCCTTGAAAACAAAGACAGCTTTCATTCAAATGAAAGAACTTCCAAAAGTGAAATTGGAGTATTTCTTTTCCCTGTAGGTTCCGATTCAACACATTCAAATGAGAAGTTAAATCCACCAAGATACTTGCTGTGTGGAATTAAAGTGATTTATTTTGTGTTTCCTATTAATCTTTGGACCCATGCTGCATTTTCAGCTGTTATCTAGATGCTGTAGTCAACAGAGATGTTTTCTACATGAGGAGGAAGTTGCTGAATAATATTCACCAGAAGTTCCTGGCCAATGGCAGCTGCGGGGAAGGTACTTATGGGTGGGGGCAGTGCATGGAGACCCACTGCCCTCCTCCCCCTAAGGGATGCACAGAGACGTGCCAGCAGCCAGCCACTTCTGGGAGTGGCATGGGGCCAGGGCAGGCAGGCAGCCTGCCTGAGCTCTGGTATGTCGCCGGCCAGGAGCTACCTGTGGTAAGCACCTCCTGGCCAGAGCCTGCACCTCGCACTCCCTCAAAAAATGGCTGTCCACAAGGGGGAAGCCAAAGAGCAGCATACGGCTCCGGAGCCTCAGGTTGCCGATCCCTAGACATTTCATGACTGAAAAAATAATATGAAACTTGTTACAATAAAACTTACTATTGATTATTTGTATTGCTGTAGCACCTAACTGTCCTAGTCATTCAGGATCCCATTGTGCGAGGTGCTGTACAAAGAACAAAAAGATGGTCCCTAACACAAAGAGCTTATAAACTAAAGATGACGAGAGACAACAGATGGATACAAACGGATGGGGAAATATAAGGAAACAATAAGTCAAGAGTGGTCAGCATGATAAACTATGGTCTCAGCACACCAGTGGCCAAACCACAGTAACAAAGCATGAAAAGCGTTGCCAGTGTTTTAGCCAAGAAGTGCAGAGAACAGAAAGTCATGTCCTTTATCAGTCTCTTATCCTGGGGGATTTTTGCTCCTCAGGCTATTACTTGCTTACCTGAAGAAGCAGTAGGTGGGGACGAAGAGATAACAGCCTCTTACAATGTTCACAGCCAAGAAGACAATATATATGATGGATGTGCTCTTTAATTAGACTGTTGTAAAAGCTGTAATTACAGCTACTAAGTGTACTTTTATGTCTGCATGCATAAGCAATTTCAGGATTGTCACTGAAACTCCACAAGGAAATGACTTGGCTTCCAGAACATGCTTTTGTGGGGGGTGGGGAGGGATTTTTTCATAATGTGTTTTTAAATTATATGTTATAAAACAATTTTCTTTATAACATAAATTCAGGATAATAGAGATGCAGACATGTTAGGAGAGCTGTCTTTTCAAAATGTTTTAATCCTTTTTAAAAACTAGAAAAATATTTTTCCAACACCTTTCTTATGGCTTAATAATTCTTAATTTCTTTTTCATAAATAAAATGATCCATGCAATTTCATTTATAGCATGGCCCACTGAATGGCTTGTTACGGAGGGAAAGATAATGAAATTATAAGAGCAATTGACTCCTACCACATGCAGCCAAGACAAACAATTCTGCAGCATTTTCTGCCTCTCCTTGTGATCTATTAGCAAAGTGCATATACTTGCTGTATGGAATTAAAGTGATTTATTTTGTGTTTCCTATTAATCTTTGGACCCATGCTGCATTTTCAGCTGTTATCTAGATGCCGTAGTCAACAGAGATGTTTTCTACATGAGGAGGAAGTTGCTGAATAATATTCACCAGAAGGCAAAGGAAAATTGACTTGTTGAAGAATACAAAGCTAATATGCAAATGAACGGCTGTTCTTGACTATTGTTTGTTTGAACTTTCTTCCTTTTTCTCTTCTTTTCCATAGGCTTCATCTATGCCACATCAAAGCGAGTGTAGAAAATGAGCATAGCTGAAGAAAGAGGCAGATCAGGCTAGATTCACAAGGTGGGCTTCGGCATTGCGATCTTGACCATTGCCACATCTACCTTTTAGGACCCCTGCTGCCTAGTGAAATTCACAGCTCCAAATTAATCATCCAGGCTCCCCGTACAATGCATGGGGAGAGTTAGACACCTAAAAAGACTCTCAAAACCCAGAAGCTAACCCCCCAAAATAAAGCACACAGGAGTGAGTTTTCAGCTCTACATTAGACTATATTTGGAAGGGTTTTAAATAGTGGATTTTAGAAGATTAATTTAAAGTGTCTACAGTTCAATAGGATTTTGAATTCTAGTAATTTTTAATATTTTTAATGGAATTTTCTTTTTTCCTTCTCTTTCCAAATGTGCTTGGATAAAAATCTTACTCACTAGTTTTGTTTCATGTTGCCAATCTTAATAATGGTCTGTCATTAGTTATCACATTAATTGATATAGCTTGTAACTAGAGATCTGCCATAACTATAGTTCCAGATCCAAACACCCCTGAATTTTGGGGAAGTTCAAAGCCTGACCTCTATGTAATGGGTTCTTTCTTTATAAAAGTAAAAAAAAATTGAGCTCATGCTATGAATATCCCCAACCTTCAAGAAGGTTCAGAGCCTGATGCAGGTTCAGATCTGCATCTAAACTTAGATATCTGCAATCAGGTAAAACTAAAACTCCAGCTGCTTGCATCCCTGATCTTTGCAGAGTGGTTATTGAAATTCCAGATCTAAATTTGTTCAGCTTGAGCCTATTTCTGCTTCTGAAAACATTCTCCTTAGCCTTGTTTGCATATGGATATCTCTTATTTCTAATTCTAGATATTTATATGCCCCCATTTCTGTAGTACCTAAACTCCTCAAAAACATTAATTATTTTATCCTCACAATACCACTCTCAAGTAGGGAACTATTATTATTCCTAATTTACAGATAGGGGAACTGAAGTAGAAAGAGAATTAAATGACTTGTACATGGTCACACAAGATGTCCTTGAACAGAAGCCAAGCCTCCTGAATCCTATTCAAGGCCTTAACCACAAGACCACCCTTTTCTATCATGAAGGTTCTCTACCCAGCATTTCTGCTTTGGCTGTGCCTTCTATCTGGCTTTGTTTGTAAGAGATGTGCAGCACGGCTTTGAACAAGGGTGCCAGTTATGCTGGTCTCTGAATTTAGTGAAAAACAGGATTTATATTAGCTACCAGTCTTTTCTATGCTTGTGTTCAATGGATGAAATCTTGGTGACATTGAACTAAATGGCAAAATTCCTCTGCCTTCAATGGGGTCAGGCTTTTACCCAATGACATTTTCTTCTTTGTGACATGTACATCCTGGGGCAGATCCTTCATAGACTTCAATGGAGCTATGGCCATTCACATCAGCTAAATATCTGCCTCCTTGTCCAAAACAAATTCTGTTCAGGTAAGAACATACATATATTGTTTCTCTTTTAGTATGTGTATGTAGTCCTTGGGAGCCGGGCTCCTGTCTCCTCATTTCTCTGTATGGCACTGTAAATGCTTAGCAAATAAAGCAAAATACTGTTTTGGGGGGAAAGACATTTCAATTTCCTTAGGTTTTGCCTTATTGTGTGTTTGCCAGTACGTTGATTGAATCTTCCACTAGAACTAGGCAAAAATATTCATAACAAAGGCTTATTGATAAATGCTTGTTCATGAGGTGAGAATTTTTCACAAGATAGAGTAAAATCTTTAAAACTTGAGGGGGAAATGGATTTGCAATTTAAAAAAAATCCTCCTCAAAACTCCCCTTTGCCATGCTGCCTACAAAAAAAGTTGACGGCAGATAGGCTGGTATCACACTGTCTCACTGTCACAGTATTGTCTCATTGTTTCTTTGTACTCCTGCATCTGTTTTTGTCTCCATCTGTGTCTCTTAGATGATATGCTCTTTAGGGCAGGGCTGTCTTTTTTTTGTTCTGTATTTGTACAACACCTTGTACAGCTGAAACTCGGTCTGTGGTCAGAGCTTCAGAACAGTATGGTAATACAAATAATTTATTTCTGTGAAGACCACTCTGAATAATTTCATGGCACATTTTTATAGTGGTGTTTTTTTTAAATTTGGATGGGCTGGTTGTAGTTGGTCATCTAAGTCACACAATATCTTTCTGGTTTCTACCAGGCACACAGATTTAATATCGCTCTATGTGATTTACAAATGAAAAGAGGAACATCTATTTAATCCGTTTAAATAGATTTTAGGTTTATGAATTGTGGTAACTTAGGTAGATAATAGATGGAGCTGAGGTGTTTTATGGGAGAGGATGCTGACAACATTAAGAGTTTGCATTATTCAATGTTCTCTATGGTGTAAGGAGAGTATGTGCTTTCAGATATCAACAAGCAAGAGCTATTTCATTTGATTTACATTGTCACTGATTTTGTTTGTCAGGAAGAATGAAAGTCACCTTAGGGGGAGGGTCAGAAATACGAGTAGGAAGCTGATTATTTTAAGAGGAAAATTTAATTGTAACACATCTGAGCTCAGTGTGAAGAGGCAGAAAAAGATTTCTTCGTACAGAGTTTTCATTTGGAAAAAGTCACTTCGTAATTCCTGGGAAAAACACACTTGGGCGATCCAGTGTATCAAAGGTTTCATAGAACTATGAGATTCTGTTCTCCTTGTGCACCTCCCTGCTGAGTGGAGTGATAATACCCAAGGAAAAGTAAGTTCTTAGTCAGTTCAGATGAGATTGTAGGTGTCCTGACCAGAGGACTATTTGCTGAAGAGCAATAGGATTGTTTTGTTTTCCTCATTGTCTACTGTAGTTTAGAGGCCAGATTAGCTTGGGAGCTAATTTTTACTCCCCTCATGTAGGAAGAATTGTGTCTGATTATCTAGTCAATCTTTGTGCTGCCAAGAGCTATAGGGGTCCCAGACTTGGAGCAGAGTTGCATTGACTTCGAGTGGGCACTATATATCATAGCCTCTACTTCTATGGAAGTAAACAATATGAGGATTTAGTGCATCCCAATCCAGGAGAGCGCTGCCTCCATAGCTTTGTTCTACCTTCCTCTATCCCCATGAAAACCCTTTCAAGTGGTTATGGAGCCATGTGCTGGGAGAGGGTTATTAATGAAGATGACCATGAAGGAGATATTGTCTTCCCAACAACCTCATTAAATTTTTGTAGATAAAATTATACTGACCCCATCATCATTTCAGATTTGAAGGGCAGGAAGACTATTTTGTGACAATCTAGTCTGACCTCCTGTATTACACAGGTCATATAACTGCACCCAGTAATTCCTGCATCAAACAGATAACTTTCAATGACTGAATCAACCCATTACTTACTGTTTTCCCCCACCTATGCTGTGGAATCCTCTTTTATACTGACTGCGATCTAGTTCTCCTTTTCCCCATCTGTGATATATTTTTTATTTCTAATTGGTGCCCTCATTTCACCACTGAACCAGGATGGGCCTTTTTGCCAAAGTTGTCCTCTTTCTTGATTGTAGAATCATGCCTTTTTAGCCATCTAGTAAACTCTTATTTTGTCATTTTGTTTTAAAGGAGATTCGAGTTTGTCTTAGGCACACTTTCTGGGACATTGACGCCTGTATTATTAACTATGTCAAAACTGAATAGCAGAGCTCTTTAAGAACATCTCTTTATAGGGTGTCCTGAGTAAAAAATGGTGGTAAATATTTTGAGTTCAAACCAGCATATCGTAAACATATTTACTGATTGCTTTTGGGATTACAGTGGCTGATTCTGTTACAACCTAATTTCATCTTCCTTCCAGTTCCTCAAATGTGATCAAGTTACTTCTGAGGTTTCCTGCTAAAAAACCTTTATATCTGAATTAAAATATTACTGCAAGTCCTTAGTGAGGGAGTTAGTTTATTAACCAACATTCATGTTATATGATGTGTGACTCGATGTGTGGCTGAGACTTCTGAAAAGTGTGTTTTGAATTTCAAATTAAATCAAGTATAAATAGGAAAACCTTGATTGTAGTACAATACAAATTTCTTGAAGACCTTGTTTCATTGGTGTCTTAAGTTTTATCTACATAAAAAAAAATTATTTATGGAGCAGATGTTGGAGAAATTGTAGGGGACAAGGTGATTTTATGTATCTTTGGTGGACATGCCCAATTGTTAATGAGTGCATGGATGTGATTCATAACCAGATATTAGGACTGGTCAAATTTTCCACTGGAAAGGATTTTCATCAGAAAAATTGGGTATTTGACACTATAAATTTTTCCACAGAATGTGTCTGCTTTCCAGAAAATTTGATTTTTGCTAAAAAACCCCCAAATAAAAAGTTTTCAGCCAAATTTTTTTTTGTTTTTGTTGTTTCAGTGAAAAGCTAAAATCTTTTCATGGGGAAGTGTGTACCCACTACCCCAAGCTCTTCCAAATGTTACAACTGTTGCATATAGATTACCAAAGCATCCTTTAGTACTCCTGCTGTGAACTTTTCCGTAACAATGATCTCTCATTTAACATACCAAGTGTGTGCACAGCAAAATTGGCAGATACAAATACATATCTGAGGTGAAATTTTCATTGAATTCAATGGAGCCAGGAAATCAGCCTTGGCTACCATTTATCTAATACTTAGACATAGTACACTTCACGGCAAAATAAAATAAAATCACATTTGCCTTTTAAAAATATTAGTAACTATAGTAGACTTCCAGTGGTTTCTCTATGACAGATGATGGAAGCTTTGCCATTGATTTCAATGGTTCCAGAATTTTACTCAAATGTGTTTCAGTTGAAGAAAATCCATGAAGAAGGTGTTTAAAGGTTGGTGTTTAAAGGTTAATCCTTTGACATGGTGAAACCCAGCCCAATAGATAACGTTGGTTATATCCTGACATGTCACTTTTTTTTTTTGGCTCAGAGTCCATTTTTGCATATGTTAATATTACGTTTGTGGTAACTTCATGCTAATGATTTGTAAAATAATTTATACTTCCTAAATGAACAAACAGCTATAAAATAGGGAAACAATACCTTGCATTAGGAGTATAGCAGAGACACAATTTCATTGCTTTCTACTGACTCCCTCTGGATAAAACAGCAGTACTAGCAGGTGTGGAGGTTCTTGCTGAGTCCTCAACTGGAGTCAGCTGAGGGGGTGTCACTAGTAGTTGGGTAGGGTGACAAATGAGGTGTTCCATAGGGCTGCAAGAATCCCAAGAGGGATGAAAAGATGCCCTGAGATGCTGCAGGGTTATGAGGCTGCTAAGAAAATTTTCTTTATATCATTTCAAATTTTGGCTGCAGTCTTCACATTCTGTTTTGAGCTTTCCCATTAGAAGGTTTCAGGAAATGCAGTCTAGTGATACACTGGTACATAGCTACTGAATGCGTGAGCTATTGTTGGAGAACTAACTGAGCCTTTATTTCACTTATTTACGTTTGTTTTGAAGAAGCCACTATTACAGGCCTTCCTGAACAAGCAAGGAATTGTGAGATACAATCCCTTGCCTTCTATAAAAAGTACTTGCGTTGAGTCTGGAGGCTTCCATTGAGTATTTGTTGTTGAGGCTTGCGTTGAGTCTTCCCTTGTCTGTCAGCTTGGATCTTTGGGTGAATAGTTATTTCATTTAGGTCCAGAAAGTCTAGTTGATGATAACTATTGTTTTGTGTATAAATTGTATTATAATAGTGCCTAAAGGACCCGATCAGGGCCCACAGTGCTAAGCACCATACAAATCTGAAGAATTAAGACTCTTTGCCAGAAGCAGTTTACAGTGTTTAATTATAACAGGTAGACAAAACAAACATGGAAAGGGGAAGACTAATTAACAATAAAGTGAACATTATATTTCAGGGTAAAAGTGTTTTCTAAAAATTATGGTAATTAATAGGACAGGTAAAATTAAAATCAGAGGTCTCCACATTATTCCAGTTAATAGTACTCTGGTATCTTGATTAGATTGATATGATTTTCTAGGTAATAACATAAGGCCAGATCCTGAAATGTTACACAATTTTGAAGTCCCTGGGAATTTTGCCTGTACAAGGACTTCAGGATCCAATCCATAGTGTATTTATTATATTATATGCCAGCTCACATTAACAAAGTTTCCACAGTTGTCCCAGTAAAACGGGATTGCAACTCTGTTGAATCAAGGCTAGTACAGTCAATCTTAGGAAATACATTCAATAGTAAGTAACGGGTTCTATTCTGTTGCTGGTGTACACTCATAACTGTTAGTAATATAAAAGAAAATATGTTTGCCCTGACACAATAATAGTACCTTAAATGAGCAATTCTTTCCTATGCACTTATTTGAAATAAAAAATGTATAACCTGGGATTTTTTTATAGTGTTGGTACTGAGACAATTGAAGTCATAACTTCTATAAAAACTTAACTTGATTGGTTTATGGTTTGCTACAATAGGAACCTATCTTTATTTGTTTTAAAATATTCAGCAAGAAATGAGACGCAGTAGAGTGCACCTCTCCTTTGGAAAAAAAGGAATGGAAAGACATTGTGTAGTTTTAAACGGTATTGAAACTGATTTGCGCTATTAAATAAGTGTCCCTCTTATTTACTGCTCACATATAAATGCATATAATAATTGCATAGTTTACATCAGCACAGATGCATTGCATTCAACAAACCAGAGACAAGTATTTCAGTAAAGCTGACAGAAGAACAAGCCCATTGCAGATTAAAAATACATACAACACTGAGAAAACTCTATTTTAATGAGTTTATTGTGTAGTACTCATCCCTGGCTGTGAGGCAGATGACAGTGATGTATAACTTGCAAAGCAGTAGCCCTGATAGAGTGATGGACTGCGTCTCCTCCACATGCCAACAGAGCTTCTTTTCATCTCTTCTCCCATTCTCTGTTCATTGTTTATCCTTTGTATCATCAGTCACCAAGCAGTATAGTTTACAAATACTGTTGTGGCAGCTGAAAAAAAATTGTACAGCCAATGATGTGAAATATATCAAGTTCCTGCCAGGGTACAGCTTGAAACCTTTCTTTAAGCTCCTGATCCATGGTTTAGATAGATTCTTTCCCTCTCACTAGTTACTCAGAGAAAGATGGTCTATTCATTCCCCTTATTCTTTCTTTGTACAGACAAAGGCTGACCAGCTTTCAAAAGCTGGTGAAGACTGAATCAATTATACCTGGGTGTCTCTTTGTTACAGACATTGCATACATGGCCTTATGACAGGATAGCATATCAATACTTTGCACTCACATAAACCGAATATGAATAGCACTCAATGTGGAACCTGAGCAGCTGAACAACGACTTTGTTGTTGAAAGGAAAATATGAAAACCTGGAGGGGGAAAAAGAGACTGCACATGGGCACAGTGGACAGCAGAACCTGCATAAAATCACTAAAACAATACAACAGAGAAAAAATACACAGAGAAAAAAGTCACATGCTGCTAAAGGTAATTACTGAATTTTCATTGGTGGTACAAAATTATTCAGGCTGGTGAGTTGGGAATTAGACTTCTTTAGGTTTCATTAAATATATATGAAGATGAAGAGCTAGATAGTGACTTGGACTACAAGCCTGTGCAGGAGCAAGAGCCCTCACTTGCACTCTAGTATGGGTTACCTGAGCATTGGGTCCAGGCACAATACATTTTAAAACATGGGAGTGAGTGAATGATGTGTTTCCACCTACCTCACCCCACTAGAGTAGATGGGCAGAGAGAAGTAGGCTGGGAAGGGGCTGAAATGGGTGAATGCCTTGGATAAGCGAGTGTGGGGAGTGTTTTACCGTTGGTATAGATCAGCAGAAAATGACTTCTCTCCCAGAGCACGGGGAAAGCAGGGGAGGTAATTTATCCTTCAGAGGTTTATCTCTGAGGGACAGCGGTTCCAGGGATACTTCTAGAGTGTTGCACTTTATGTGCCACCTCTTGCTCAAGTTTGTGCCCAAGGAAAAAATAACCCTAAAGGAATGCTATAAGAATTAAACATCTACAGCTTGGCACAAATGATTGTTGAGAGTGGGGTGAGGATTTAAAAGCAGAATAATGATGACTGTCTGTAGAGCTTGAAAGGTATAAAGAATAAGGAGGGAGAGGAATCTTTAAGTGTTGTCCAAAGGGGACTATATTGAAAAAAGAATAAGTAAAGGAAATTTAAAAGTGAATATCAGGAAAAAATATTCCTTACAATGAGGTCTGTTGGACAGGAGAGTAGGTGCCCACAGGAAAGGGTCATTTAAAAAGTCATTACTCATTTAAGACTGGATTAGACAGAGAAATGTGTGGTACTCCTTATTATAAATGATGTGTTTTGTATATTGAAACCAAAGGAAATGCTACGTGGGATACTAGATTAATCCACTGGGATTGCACCTCTGGGTTCAGTCAGTGGCTTTAATCCCAGTGAAAGAGTTTGATTCTCTCCTATGGCAGTCTTCTGACTATGATGGGGACAAAGTCATTGCAAAGTTTGAAGCTGGAAAATAACATAGGGCCAAATCAATTTCCAGTGCCCTAATCCATCATACCACCTAAGTGAACTGGATTTACTGTATATAGCCCACATTTGCAGTTATAATGATGGTTTTTCCAAAACAAAGCTAATGAATAGTACACACATTTTTCAAGAATTCTGGATTTGGTGAATTTATCAGAGGCCAGTAATTATGTTTCATCAATCATTAGGAATGAAACCTTGTGTAAATCAATAGTAGTAAGTAGTCAGACTTGCTCCGCACTTTATCTTTCTTACCTATAAAGTCTGTAGTGGATTGTACAAGAGTGCCCCACCCTCTATACATTTTAAAACAGGATCCACCTCCTATGCTGAGATGATGCTCACACAAGCTAATTCTGTGGGACAAACACAAGAAACCATTCTTGTGTGTTTAGTTTTACAGCAGGAAATAAATGTATCAAGCAGTTGAGAAAGGAGGATGTCTCGGGAATTCCCACCCACAGAACCGAAAGAGCTATCAAGAAAAAAAGCATTTTTTGTGGTAAGCAATTTCTGGGTTCTGTAATGTAGTGTGCCTTTCAAGTAACATAGGAGAGGTTTGTTATATTCTGTTGTTGGTGGTGGGTTCAATTAAGCTCAGTTTGATATTCCTCTCCACTGACAGATCTGCATGTCAAGTGATCTAAAGTATTTGCTTTCTCACAAATGAATTTGTACCTTGGCAGCTTCTTCATATAATTATATTGGTGGCTTTGCTCCCGAGATCCTTATATGGCTGGTTGCAAATAGGCTATAGAAGTTGCCTTTTATCATCTTGCA
The DNA here is from genome assembly GCF_965152275.1 of Natator depressus. Lineage (NCBI taxonomy): Eukaryota > Metazoa > Chordata > Testudines > Cheloniidae > Natator > Natator depressus. The sequence continues at coordinate 67,558,403 of NC_134237.1, read as the reverse complement.
TGCTTTTTGGGGGGGATGGGGCTGTCACTTTTGAGTAATGTGTGCATAAGGCCCTATAACAGCCCTATGTAGATTTCCTCTTTATCGAAATGGAAGTAATAGAATGATAAACCCTCTGTCTGACACTAGTGAAGATTAGGCCTTTTGATTTGTGACTTTGCAGATAGTCCCTGTGTGCTCTGAGCCCACTTCAAATGAATCCTTCCTACTGCTTTGATATCTCAGGAGTCCACATAACTTGGCTGTTAAAGCTGGGGACTGGGAGTTATGAGACCTGGCTTCTGCATATACTAGGAACAAAAAGTAGAATTGTCAATAATAATGCAGAAAAGGAAGAAGTGCTCAATAAATATTACTGGCATGTTTTTAGGGAAAAAGCCAGATGATGTATTCATATCATATGATGATGAAATACTTTCCACTCCAGTAGTAAATAAGGAGAATGTTAAACAGCAGCTACTGAAGTTACATTTTAAAACCAGCAGATCTAGATAACTTGCATCCAGTAGTTTTAAAAGAGCTGGCTGAGGAGCTCTTGGGACAGTTAATGTTGATTTTCAATAAGTCTCGAAGCACAGGGGGAAGTTCCAGATGATTGGGGGGAAAAGCAATTGAGCCAATATTTAAAAAGGCTAAATGGCATTTATTATAGGTCTGTTAGTTTGAAGCTGTTCCTGGGCAAGAACGAATGGCTGATATGGGACTCAATTAAAGAATGGTATTACATTTCCGGGTGCAATCCAGACCACTGAGGGTTTGTGTCACCGCTTGCCCTGCAACTTTGGGTGCCTCAATGATGCTTTGCTATTGTCGTCCCAACTTGAGTCACTCACAATCAGCCTGCCAGCATGCAGGTCACACCCTACGTGTCTGCTTCTATAATGCTATGTACATTACAAAGTCAGGTCCCAGGTATCACAAATGGGGCATCTCAAGTTAGTGGATTCTTTTGACTGTAATCTCTCTGTGTCTCAGCTCCCTACCTGGTATCACCTCTTCCATTTAGAGAGGTTTTGTGAAGCACTTGAATACTATAGTGATGAGAACCACGGGAAAGCCTATTTAATTTAATAATTCTGTCTTCAAAGTAGAGTCTGAATAGCGTGTAGTAAATAAGGCCTGTAGCCAGGCACTGACCAGAGAATAGAATAAAATATTGAATTGCTACTCATTGACTGAGCACCACCCATCCAGTGCACTGAATGAGGTAGGGTCTTATGGAAAAAATAGTAGGATCATGTAATAAAAGACTGTATCATAATGCAGACGTACAACGGGGCTGAAGGTGTCAGATCCTTATCTTCAAAGCTCTCCATGATCTTGGCCCAGGGCATATAAAAGACCATCTAAGGCTCTACAACAAAGACTGTGGCTGACAATTCACTCCTCTGGCATGTTAGAACTGTCAACAGTAAGAGTGGTTTCAGAGTAGCAGCCGTGTTAGTCTCTATTCGCAAAAAGAAAAGGAGAACTTGTGGCATCTTAGAGACTAACTAATTTATTTGAGCATAAGCTTTCGTGAGCTACAGCTCACTTCATCTGATGCATACAAGTGGAAAACGCAGTGAGGATGTTTTTATACACACAGACCATGAAAAAATGGGTGTTTATCACTTCAAAAGGTTTTCTCCCCCCACCCCACTCTCCTGATGGTAATAGCTTATCTAAAGTGATCACTCTCCTTACAATGTGTATGATCAAGATGGGCCATTTCCAGCACAAATCCAGGGTTTAACAAGATCGTCTGAGGAACCGGAGGGGGGGGTAGGAAAAAACAAGGGGAAATGGGTTACCTTGCATAATGACTTAGCCACTCCCAGTCTCTATTCAAGCGTAAGTTAATTGTATCCAATTTGCAAATTAATTCCAATTCAGCAGTCTCTCGTTGAAGTCTGTTTTCGAAGTTTTTTTTGTTGAAGAATAGTCACTTTTAGATCAGAAATCGAGTGATCAGAGAGATTGAAGTGTTCTCCAACAGTTTATGAATGTTATAATTCTTGACATCTGATTTGTGTCCATTTATTCTTTTACGTAGACTGTCCAGTTTGACCAATGTACATGGCAGAGGGGCATTGCTGGCACATGATGGCATATATCACATTGGTAGATGTGCAGGTGAACGAGCCTCTGATAGTGTGGCTGATGTTATTAGGCCCTGTGATGGTGTCCCCTGAATAGATATATGGGCACAGTTGGCAACAGGCTTTGTTGGAAGGATAGGTTCCTGGGTTAGTGGTTCTGTTGTGTGGTATGTGGTTGCTGGTGAGTATTTGCTTCAGGTTGGAGGGCTGTCTGTAGGCAAGGATTGGCCTGTCTCCCAAGATTTGTGAGAGTGATGGGTCGTCCTTCAGGATAGGTTGTAGATCCTTGATAATGCGTTGGAGAGGTTTTAGTTGGGGGCTGAAGGTGACGGCTAGTGGCGTTCTGTTATTTTCTTTGTTGGGCCTGTCCTGTAGTAGGTGACTTCTGGGTACTCTTCTGGCTCTGTCAATCTGTTTCTTCACTTCCACAGGTGGGTACTGTAGTTGTAAGAATGCTTGATAGAGATCTTGTAGGTGTTTGTCTCTGTCTGAAGGGTTGGAGCAAATGCGGTTGTATAGTAGAGCTTGGCTGTAGACAATGGACCATGTGGTGTGGTCTGGGTGAAAGCTGGAGGCATGTAGGTACGTGTAGTGGTCAGTGGTTTCCGGTATAGGGTGGCGTTTATGTGACCATCACTTATTAGCACTGTAGTGTCCAGGAAGTGGATCTCTTGTGTGGACTGGTCCAGGCTGAGGTTGAATGGTGGGATGGAAATTGTTGAAATCATGGTGGAATTCCTTGAGGGCTTCTTTTCCATGGGTCCAGATGATGAAGATGTTATCAATGTAGCGCAAGTAGAGTAGGGGTATTGGGGGACGAGAGCTGAGGAAGCGTTGTTCTAAGTCAACCATAAAAATGTTGGCATACCGTGGGGTCATGCGGGTACCCGTAGCAGTGCTGCTGATTTGAAGGTATACATTGTCTCCAAATGTGAAATAGTTATGGGTGAGGACAAAGTCAAAAAGTTCAGCCACCAGGTTTGCCGTGACATTATCGGGGATAGTGTTCCTGACGGCTTGTAGTCCATCTTTGTATGGAATGTTGGTGTAGAGGGCTTCTGCATCCAGAATGGCCAGGATGGTGTTTTCAGGAAGATCACCGATGGATTGTAGTTTCCTCAGGAAGTCAGTGGTGTCTCGAAGGTAGCTGGGAGTGCTGGTAGCATAGGGCCTGAGGAGGGAGTCTACATAGCCAGACAATCCTGCTGTCAGGGTGCCAATGCCTGAGATGATGGGGCGCCCAGGATTTCCAGGTTTATGGATCTTGGGTAGTAGATAGAACATCCCAGGTCGGGGTTCCAGGGGTGTGTCTGTGCAGATTTGATCTTGTGCTTTTTCAGGGAGTTTCTTGAGCATATTCTGTAGTTTCTTTTGGTAACCCTCGGTGGGATCAGAGGGTAATGGCTTGTAGAAAGTGGTGTTGGAGAGCTGCCGAGTAGCCTCTTGTTCATAGTCCGACCTATTCATGATGACAACAGCACCTCCTTTGTCAGCCTTTTTGATTATGATGTCAGAGTTGTTTCTGAGGCTGTGGATGGCATTGTGTTCTGCACGGCTGAGGTTGTGGGGCAATTGATGCTGCTTTTCCACAATTTCAGCCCATGCACGTCGGCGGAAGCACTCTATGTAGAAGTCCAGTCTGCTGTCTCGGCCTTCAGGAGGAGTCCACCTAGAATCCTTCTTTTTGTAGTGTTGGTAGGAAGGTCTCTGTGGATTAGTATGTTGTTCAGAGGAGTGTTGGAAATATTCCTTGAGTCGGAGACGTCAAAAATAGGATTCTAGGATTTACAGTAAGAGTAAAGCTCCTTGGCGCAGAACCTTAATTCTGGCAAGTTCTAACTTCTGAGTGCTTGACTTTGCAACCTGAATAATGTTCTGTTAAAGCACTTTTGTGTGTGTGTAATTAAATTCCTATATTATTAATCTTTCTAAAGAAACCTTTTTTAAAACTTAGTTTTCTTTGGGCAAATGTACCTCTCAGTCTTAGAAATTAAAAAATATCCTTAGAAAGAATAATTCATTATGACTCATAATTCATTATGGAGATGCTGCTGTAAAATGCAAGCCATGCTCATATAGCATTTCATGTACTCAAACCCCATTTATATTGAATGAAAGCTTACAGGCTAACGGCTCTAAAGAGTTGCTAGTATTTAGCTATATAATCCATTACCATAAATGGGAGTCATAGATATACTATACAAGAAACACTTTAGAATTTACCTCCTCTTGTCTTAGAACTCTTGCTAATGCTCCTCAGAAACAGATTTAACCCCAAGGAAATAGCTGATTTTATAGTGCTGCATTTGGTTCCCCCTTGAAACTGAATGGTAGTGACAGCTGTAGCAGCATATAGAGATATGCGCACCTGCCTGACAGATGTTACTGTACCATCTTCTGACTGTTTTTCATTTCCATCCTTTTCTTTCACAAAAACCTGGCTGTGGTCAGCAGACATTGTGCATTTTTGAGAAGCAGCTATTGTATTGCTGCACTGTTGTGTGGAACGGAGAATCAGAATCAGTTTGTTCAGTTCTTTTGGAGAAAGATTTTTCTATCAAGACTCAATGAATGGTTTCACATAACCTCCTAAATCTTTAGTCTTAGTGGAATAAATTCTGAAGTCTTGACTCATTTTTCCCTCAATCTTTATTTAGACAAAGTTCTCCTTGTAATCATAGGGAGGTGTTTTTTTTTGTAAACCTATGTAAAGACTGAGTGCAAGGACCGTTGAACTATAGTATTTGGACTATTTGTTGAGCACTAAGTATACCGAGTAATTTACAAATAACAGTCTCGTTTCTCCAAAGATTGCATTCCACTTCAGACCCATCAAGACTGTTTAGTGCCAAAGAGCCTGAATTTCCACTGCCTTGCACCTTGTGTGGTCACTTACAGCTGTGCAAAATGGATGTCAAATGTAAGTAAGCAGAGAAATTTGATTTGGTGGTATTTAACAAGCATTGTGCATAGATGGAAATGACTAAAGGCTATGGAGGTCATGCTTCACTAAATGGATTTCTGTGTCTGACCATTACTCTCTTTTGGCCAGCTATGTGCAGGTACCATGGACACAAGAGTGGAAAGGGCATGTTTTGGGAGCAGAGAGAGAATATAAACACTCTGTTTATGCAGAGAAAAACAGAATGAACTCCAATCGTCCCTCACTAAATTAAGTCTCTCATACACCATATCCTGGTCCTACATAGAAATTGGAAGACCAGGAGCTCTGAGTTAAGTCCACATATTCCTTTCTTTAGACCTGGAATTTTTTCCACTTAATGATAACCCAGTAATCAACAATAGTTTAAAATAAAATTTACATTTTCAGTCCAAACTGATTTGTTCAAAACTACTTACACTTCTTAACTTAGATAGTCCCGCTATTCTTTGAAAATCCCCACTTTTTTTTTTTAAGGGCCTCAGGGATGTTGACTTATTTTATTTGGATTTTAATTACCGTGTCCTACTACTATCTTTCCCTTTTGTTGCAATGCTGCACTTTTGTCTGAGTTTGTTGTTTGTTTGTTGCAGCAGAAGCTAAGAAAGGTCACCCTCTTACCATGTCTGCTTTAATACCATCCCTTGTTTGTTCTGAACATAATCTTCAGTGTGGACTTTTGTTAACTTGGTTTCTAAATCACCTATTGACCAGGCAGAACTTAAAATAAAGAAGTATAGTTATTTTACACTGTACATGATATATTATGTTGGGTATAAATGTGTAGCTTATCTTAAAATAATGAGAAAATAGCTTATACTTATCTTTGCTATAAGTATGTAGGCAACTAACAATAAAAGCAGCAACTGCAAAGATAAACACCTTAGTTTGTATCTTTTCATTATCTTCTCTGAACAGGGAAATGAGTTAGATAATGTCCTTACTGCATCTACTAAGTATTTGGCTGATTCTTTCCTCAATGCTTGATTTCTCCCTCATTAACAATTCTTGGATCCATATGGCAACATCCAGCTGGGGTCACATGTAAGAGCTTCCTTATCAAATCTGTGGAGACTCCATTAACACAGCAAAGTCAACTTTTGCTGCAAAGAAGCTGGCACTCACTCATAAATCCTTCACTGTCAGCTGGCACTATATATGTCTACTAACAAGTCTACTATATATGCTGTTTATTAGTTCCCTAATAAATGACCACCAAGCTAAATCTGAATGGTTTTATCTCTCATAATGTAATGTGGATTCACTATTAATATTGAGTAGTTGCTGTCATGAGGATCACCACTTTAGGGTTTGTGTATTTGTTTTGCTTGATTTGGCTGGCAATACCTGTCTTTGTTCAACAAGATTCACCTCACACTGCCTGCCAGGTTCATTTTTTTCCCCTTCAACAGAATTTTTCACCCACCCATGACTTCCAGCCACTTTTTACTAAGGGGGTGGAAGAGCAGAAACACAAGTCTCTCTGAAAAGCCATCATTTTCCCTTTTTAATTTGTTACCCTCCCCAGGGGAGAGTTAGACTAATTTACACCATCTGAGGATCTTTTCCCTAGTCTTTGCTACTGACACAGAATCAATCCAGTCATTGGTGGAAGCTTAATAGTGATGTAAAGCTTCCCTCTCTTTGGACTGTTCAATACCTATTGAAGTCAATAGGAGTCTTTCCATTGATTTCAAATCAGGCCCTTTGTCCATGTTATTTTTATAAAGTGGTTTTGGGTTTTTTTGAGTCTTAGATCAACAACATTTTTGGAAGCTGTACCTCAGCCATTTTACACCATGCAGAGTTGATAGGCAAAATCTGCTCTTAGTTACATAGTTCTAAATGTGATCTTCAGCAGGGTGAGCCCGGATGTACGCTACTGTAACTGAACTGAATGTGTGCTGCTAGGGATATATGAGGTTTCAGCTCAAATGGGTTTTGTTTTCTTCTTTAAAACATTGCTTAAATTGTATTTTTTTAAATGAAAGAAACTTCATTATTGTATTGCAGTCTTTCAAATGTTTTACAGATAGCTACGGATTCAACAACATAAAACTTCAATAAGGAACATCTAACATTATTTTTATAGCTGTAATAACTATTTCTTATTTCTATCCTCCCCTAAATTCCTGTTGCCTTGAACAGGAATACCACTATTTCCCCCTTAATTATCCCCGAGCCACTTTCTTCTTTAAAAAACAAAAAACTCCTCAGGGGCACAGTAGTGTCCTAAGAACAATGGATATGAACAGAGCTTTCTGGTTGTTTATCTCTTTTCCCCTATGATACTGACTGTCTTTTCCCCTTATTTTTATTTGTAAATGTAAATTTCATAACTGCAATGAGATTACTGGAATTGCATTGCTGTGGGATTACATATTACATTTCTTGAGCAGTTAAAAATCACTCTGCTCTCAACTGTAAAGCCAATTGAATATTTTAAAACAATTTCCCGGGCATTCAGTAATTCAATGCGACGACTCAGGAGTTGGATGTTAACCAAGTGTGTGACAAACGGTTGCAGGACGGGGGCCCTAAGGCTCAGTTATGACTTCAGTTGTGTTGAGGGGAACCTGGAGTCGCTTTGCCGCAGAGGCATTCTATTTCTGCCAACTTTTCCCACTAATGGAGTCTTCCAGTCTGCCCATTGTATCAGCTAACTGTATTTGATCAAGTTGAGAACAAAGAAGGCTGCACATCATCAGATAGAAGATGAACATATCCTCTTTACTACTTCCTCGAAGCAAATTTGGACATTAAATCAGATATGACCCCCTTCTTTATAGTTCTAACAAGTAAAATAAATGTAATATGTTTTGAGAAGTACTAACTGTAGGATGTTAAGATGAGGTTTGTTTTTAGAGACACTAAAACTGTGGCTACACAATGATCTCGGAGCATCATTCCCCTACTCGTGTTGACATCAAAGAGGCAAGAATACAAATAGCAGTACAGCCACAGTAGCATCAGTGAAGGCAAAGCTCAGCTGTGTCGACTGAGTCCCCACCAATTTCAGGCTAAACTGTGCCTCCCTTGCCACTACCTGTGCTACCACAGCCATTTGTACTCATGCTAACTCATGAGCGCTGGTGTGGGTATACGTACTCAAGCATGGGAATCAGCCTCCATGCTCAAAGTGGAGACATAGTCTAGCGGTCTTATTCCACTCTAATTTTTACCAGTGTAAATCAAGACGAACTTCACTGATAAAAATGGAGTTAGTGATTTAAGAGCACTACATGAGAGCAGAACCAGGTCCTAAAAGTATAATATTTTCTTGTGAGCCTGTACTGATAAACAAAGTTGAAAATTTTAAATAAAAGCAATAAACATTCTTTAAAACTTGCATTTGAATCTGGTAGATTGTGATGTAATTAAGGAATAAACAATGGGGAGGATACATAGTTCTTGTGGTTTTTTTTTTTCTTTTGGGGGACTCTGCTTGGAGACTGTGCGGAGTCAGGCAGGGTGACTTGGCTGGATAGGCCTTAGTTGTCCAGAAATTGGGTGTGGTGGACACTTAGCATGCTTATTAGCTGTTTGAAGCTACTGAGTTGTTTCCATTGTGGGTGAGCAGTCCAGTAGGACACATCCAGAGTCAGTATCTGAGAGTGGAACCAATTGGTACTCAAGGGGAGGGAGAGATGTTAATAAATAGGAGGAGTGAGAGTCAGACTGAACTCAGCAGCGGTGCAGCACAAGGATCAGAAATGTCTGCTGTAAGGATTGGTTCCATGGACTCTGGATTGAGTTTGCTAGCTCCCCCACCTCAGTGGAGGAGAAGAAGAAAACTAGAATTTGCTGCAGGAGGTGCAAATTGCAGAGACTCAAGGGAGTTTGAAGGAGTCTGTGGGTTGGACACCATTCCTTAGCAACTGAAAGGGTAAATCCTTACAAAGAACAGCCCTAGGAGAGTGTGTGTATGCTTTAGTATATTTTGCATTCGTACTTGTGATAGTAACAAGCACTAAAGTTAGGGGGAAAAACTCTCTGAAACTGTTAGAGTTGTTAACAGTATTCACAATTGTTTCAAGGGTTATAAGTAAACTGGGTCTGGGACAATTCAATATTTTCATTAATGACTTGGATAATGGAGTGGAGAGTATGCTTATAAAACTGGCAGATGACACCAAACTGGAAAAGCTTGCAGGTACTTTGCAAATCAGGATTAGAATTCAAAATGACCTTGATAAATTGAAGAATGAAGGATGTCAGGTTATAATGAATCACAAATTGAACATGAGTTAGCGAGGTGATGTAGCTGTGAAAAAGGCTAATATTGTAGGGTATATTAACAGGAGTGTCATATGTCAGATTCAGAGTATAGTTGTTGCACTCTGCTCAGCACTGGTAAGAACTCAGCTGGATTATTGAGTTCAGTTTTGGGTGCCCCACTTTGAGAAAGATGTGGATAAACTGTTCCCCTTAATCCCCCAAAACCTAGTAGTTTGGGGAGTTACGGGATGTGGGAGACCCAGGTTAAAGTCACCACTCTGTAGCAGGGACTTTTACCTGGGATAGTGGAGACCCAGGTGAGTGTTCTAACCAGCAGGTTATAGAATCATTCTCATGCTCTGGCCCATGGAGTATTTAATTTTTTTACAAAGTGGAACAGCAACAACTGAGAGAGAGAGTCACTGCAGAATAGCCCATAGCCTGGGGGTTAGGGCACTCACTTGGGATATAGGAGACCTTGGTTTGAATCGCTGGTCTAAAGCAAGGATTTGGACCTAGGTGTCTCACAACTCAGGTGAGTGTCTTGGGTATAGGGTAGCATCACCTCTTCCTCAATTTTGTGAATGGTGACTAAGTTCCCTTGTTATACCATGAAAAATCTGAAACACTGTTAAAAATGTTGAAATAAACCATTTTGACATTTTCAGTTCTCCTCCTTGGTTTTCAAACAAAACAATTTGTTGAAATTGACCCAAATCTACATTTTTGGCAGGAAAAAGTTTTGGCTGAAAAAGGTCACCCAGCTCTAGTCTTTATTCATTCAAGAAGACTAGGGTTACTAGCATGAATAAGGGTTGCAGAATCATGCTTTTGATGCATAGGCTGGGTTTGAAGAAATTTCCAAGTTAAACTGAAGCCTGTCATACACACAAAGTTAGGCCTTTATTTTTATGATTTTTTTAAAAAATAAAATCTCTTCTTGTCTGTTATAGTAGGTAGATGTAAGAGCCAAAGTATATAAACTCTTACTTCATGATGCATTTAAATCCACTCTTAAGAGTCTTATGCATCACAATGACAGCTAAGGATTTCTTTTAGGGTTGCAGAAAAATTCAAGTGAACAGTTTGTTAGCCAATATTCTCCCGTTAGCAACCAATGAAAATATTGGATCAAAGCTTTCTACTTTCATTTAACAGTCCAGAGTCATAGGGATTATTTATTTATTTATTAAGATTTCATCAGGTCACATTGATGTGAACTCACATCTCATTGTGTAGCGTCACAACAAGAAAGGATTTGGCATGTTGTCTCCTGATATGCACTATGGTTTAGACAGACTCATATCTTGCTGAGCAAAAGTGGGGAGGCTCTGGGGAAACTGTGGGGAGATAATAAATAACTTAAAAGGAGGTTGCAGTGGATTTGGAGTCCACCTTTATAATTTTGGAATAGCACGGGCAATTTCCTAAATTTCAGAGGCATTTGAAATATTTTAAAGTAAGAAAAGCTTATTCTAAAAAATGTAACTTGACAGTGAGACAAGTTAGGTTCTTTGTAAAGATCAATAAAAACGTACTAGACTCAACAAAATTCCAAGGCCTAAAATTCCAACCTCTCTGAAATTTCCCAGCCAACGAAGTTAGAATTATACTGTGTATAAAATAGCAAGCATCAGCATTATATTTAAAAAAAATCAGATCAAGTCAATGAAGGTTTGGTAGCTATCCATCAATCTAATACCAAGGTTCAGTCAGGAAATGGATGTGGTTTCAGTGGCCATTATGCATTCTGTAGGTCTGCAATATAATGATCAACAGTCTCACCTTCCAAGTGGTGGTGCTCCCAAGTGAACAGCTTGGTCTAGCAGTTTGTGGTCACCTTTAAGTTCCCCATGGAGTCAGCATCCAGGTGAGGCCCTTGCTGTGAGACTAGCCCTGAAGACTAGCCTTGGATAATAGTGTAGAAATATACTATTGTAATTGTTTGTGTGAAAAGGAAGCGTTAACATGGCTCCAATAGTACTGCTGGTTGGTGCTGCAGTGTATATAGAGAGAGAGCAGGAAGAGAATAAGACTTTTAATCATTTGAGTTCTCAAAACCTTTTTTTTGTATTCTAAAAAAATTATCCTCCCCCCCACCACACACACACTTTTGAGGGGTAAAACAGCCTCTTCTGGTGTGTACCACCCTGGAATCTGATCAGTTTGGGACATGAAGAGACAGTCACTTTGGAGCATGGAGGCTAACAATTCAACCCAGGGCTCTAATTAACTTTACTTTTATCCAAGTTCTCCTGCTCTTCTGTAGTCCTATGGAAACAATACTCATGTAATATCATAGCATGAGGAGAATAAATGATAGCACTGAGATACTAGTGATGAGAGCTACTATGATGCAGCCAAACAGGGAAAGAAGAGTCAAAGAAAGATACAGTGACATGTAAGGAGCTATTATATAAGCCAGGGATAATTTGGACTGCTACGAAGAGATATGGGGGCTCTTTCCGCTCATCTCTATATAGCTGTCCACCCTGTCTCTTTCCATTAGCCTCTTGGATACCACTGCTTTTACCTCTTGGCACCCTGAATGTCAGCATGGCTCTCTCTTTCTAGTTTCTTTGCAGTTTGCTAAATGAGGAAACTCATATGTTGGAGAAAAAGTCCTACCTGTCTTGTCTCCCACCTTTGGAAACATTGCTCATTTCTGGAGTGCTAAACAGAATTTTCCTCTAAAAAGCTGGTGTGACAGGTTGGATCACAGCAACCCCCTTGGGACTGCCACCTGATGTGCTGAGACTACCTTTGAGCCCGTTTTCCCTGGCAGCTTGGGACTTCAGTGCCTTGCCTGGTTTGAGTCAGACACGCTAGCCTGCTACAAACACAGACCCAGGTCTGAACCACGTCCCCCAAAAGCTGCTGGCTGAGCTGAAAACAGCTTAAGAAGTGTTCCTGTCTCCAGCACTCAGATACCCAACTCCCAATGGGGTCCAACCCCAATCAATCCATTTCACCCTGTATAAATCTTATACAGGGTAAACTCAGAAATTGTTTGCCTTCTATAACACTGACAGAGAGCTATGCACAGCTGTTTGCCCCCTCCCTCCCCCCCCGGTATTAATACTTACTCTGGGTTAATTTATAAGTAAAAAGTGATTTTATTAAATACCAAATGTAGGATTTAAGTGGTTCCAAGTAATAACAGACAGAACAAAGTAAATTACGAAGCAAAATAAAATAAAACACTCAAGTCTAAGCCTAGTACAGTAAGAAGACTGAATACAGTTAAAATCTCACCCTCAGAGATGTTCCAATAAGCTTCTATCACAGACTGGACACCTTCCGAGTCTGGGCACAATCTTTTCCCCTGGTACAGCCCTTGTTCCAGCTCAGGTGGTAGCTAGGAGATTTCTCATGACTGCAGCCCCCTTTGTTCTGTTCCACCCCCTTATATATCTTTTGCACAAGTGGGAATCCTTTGTCCTGTTCTGGGTCCCCACCTCTCCTTCTAAATGGAAAACCACCAGGTTAAAGATGGATTCCAATTCAGCTGACATGATTACATTACCCACTTGCCAGCACACAGGTATACAGGAAGACTTACAATTAAACAGAGCCATCTACAGTCAATTGTCCTGGTTAATGAAAGCCATCAAGATTCCAAACCACCATTAATGGCCCACACTTTGCATAATTACAATAGGCCCTCAAAGTTATATTTCATATTTCTAGTTTCAGATACAAAAGTAATACATTTATACAAATAGGACGACCATACTCAGGAGATTATAAGCTTTGTAATGATACCTTACAAGAGGCCTTTTGTAGGAAGCATATTCCAGTGACATTATATTCACGCTCATTAGCATATTTTCAAAAAATCATATAGAGTGTAACGTCACAGCTGGTTCCCAGGCTTTTGTTCCCATTATTTTTTATTTTCATGCGTCTCTGAAGCAATGAGTTCTGGCAGGGATTGGAACCAGAAATTAAGCCCCACATTAAAGGTCATTCTTGCTGTATTACCAGCATGGAGCAGAAATACTGTATGAAGTACCAGCAATCTTACAAGTGTCTTACAGCCAGATTTTGCACGATTAAATGGTTTGGACAGAACTGGATATTTTGGGTGTTTATCCAAACTGAATCCAAATGTTGAATCATCTCGAGTGGTCCATCATTTGTGGAACTCGTAGGATGACAAAATATAACCATCACTCCACACTTAAGAAGGGCACTAATTTTCTATGCACTCTCAGCCTGGCAGACTCTTCAATTTATTTAATTGTTAGCATTAGGGTGCCAACTTTGTGTTGGGCCTAGTGCAAAGCAGTCCTGAAACTCAAGCAACCAAGCTCATGACTCCCCAACTGCTTGCTTTGTGCACTCCTCTGCCAGAGCTGAGAATTGTGGCATAGGACTGTTGGAAACTTTTGCTACTCATTCCCATTTGCCTGGTACCGTATGCAAATTCAGTCAGATATATAGGAAATATTAAAGGTAAACCTTTTTCATGCACACAACTCTTTATAGTCCTAGCTTATTGCAAACAAAATAAACCTGGCAAAATCCCTTCTCCTGCACCAGACCATTCTCCTCAACTTGAGCTAAATGTGCAAATCCTCTGGATGTAGCATGCCAATGAACTAGAAGTTTTTCAAGTTAAGCTGACATGCTTCTAGCTTTAATTCCACACTTTTATTTCTGGTGTAAACATGATAAAAGGCTACTGGGATACAGGGTGTTCTTTTTCTTAATTATTGTTTCACTTATACAAAGAATATTGCATTTTTAGAACACCACTTAATCCTCAAGTCTTGAGGAAAAAAGAAGGGGAGGGGGGCACTTTTATTGCCACACAATGAAGCTATGGTGCATAATAAATACAGCAAGAATAGCAGTAAAAATTAAAAATTTGTCAGTAAGAAATTTGCTTGACCTGTTGATATTTGCACACACCTCTGGCAATACTAAGCAGGTGAGGAGGGGGGTGGGAGGAAGGGGGGAGTCTGGAGCTTGGCTTTTTTCCCCATGTTCAGTGGAATGTTTTGCTTATTATTTTTAGCACAACATTTCTATCATTTCAGACGTACTGCACAAACATGTTTAAATATATTTCTAAATTAATTTTTAATACAACTGCACTTTCTGGTGAGTGAGAAATTCTTTGTAGTGAAATCAAAGAGTTTGAATTAGGTAGATACATGGATAGGCTACTAGATAAATGCTGAATGATTACTATTCATATATTGTTAAATATAAGAGTCATCAATAATTTGAATTGCACATATGCTTTTGATGTATTAGATTATATAATATTTGATATTCATTGTTTCTGTGCAATGTTTTAGTGCTATGGTTACCAAAATATCATTTCTCTTATCATTTCTCAAAATTTCTCTTACAAGCTGTTCATGTGTGAACTACTAACCATGGGAGGATCTTCAGACTTCAGAGATTCATTCTACTCATTAAATGCATGTAAATCCCTTTGATACTTAGGGTGTTGTGTACAGGCATAAAATAGACCACTGAAGATTTTAAATTACTAGAGCCGCACACCCAACAGCTGCACATCCTGCAGAACAACACTGGAAGTCTGTGGGAGTTGAGGGTGGACACCACACCTGAGGAGGTGCACAGCAATTCATATGATTGATTCCATAAGCTACTGCCTCACAGTGAAACATTCTTTTACTTCAACTAATAGACTATTGAACATGGATCTTGGATAGCCTATTCCAGGGTACTAACCACTGGACCAACCTTCCTCTTGCATACAACCATTTCCATTCAAAGGCCATTTACCCGCCACTATCACAGTGGTATCTGAAATGCTGCATTAATTTCCTGTTTACCTTGGGATTGTCTGGCTATGTATTTCTGTACAAGATTGTAGGTGGAGCTGTCACCAGCGCCTATAGATAAGGTTGCCTAATGCTTTTCCATTATAATACCCTCTTCTCAGTGGCTTATTACTTTGCAAAACTTTAACCATTTAGGCTGAATTTTCCATGCTGGTCGTTTATCTCCAGCTGAATTTGTCTGCAAAGTTTCAGTGAAAGTGGTTCAGCTGGCCCTGAAAACAAAGCTGAGGCAAAATGTTGTTTATCCACTGTTTAGAAAATTCTTACTGCTGGTGCAGTGAGAAACTCTAGAATCTCTGTGGTCTGGGGAAGGGATTTGAAATATGGCAAAGGAAGTAGGGCGGATTGTTGCCTTGGCTTCAGGGATGTCTTTTTTGCTGTGCAAGTGAAAATCTACCCCAATGTGGCTGAGTTATAAGCCTTTGGAAATTGCAGTTTGCACATGCTCAGTAGAAACTCCAGCTGGTAGGGGCAGAAGCAGTTAAAGCAGGAACTGCTGTAAAAAGGGGCAGAGAATAAAATAGGGCCCAGCTGGGATTCCCTCTCCCCTCAGCAACTCCCTGGACCAAGAACTGTGCAGATACACAAGTGGTGCCTTTCCTCCGCCCTGCTATATGGGTTTGGGAGAAAACTACAGAGAGCAGCCAGCCAGAGACTCTAGCCATTAGGGGCAGAAGCTGCCAAACCAGGGACCTTTGAACATCTGGACATTTGGAGAGCTTTTACAGGACTTTTGCTGCCCTGTGTTGGTTGGCTTTTTGCGCCAACCCTCCCAGTTTCTTCACTTCCGCTTTATTCACACCTACCCCCCCAGCTTCTCCCCTGCCCTATGTCCCTCAGCCTTCCCTTTGCATTGAGCTGATCCCCTTCTAGACCCTTTTCCCCGCACCAAATTGTGAAATTAATATGACATTTGCTGTCATGACATTGTTCATTCTGCTTGTGGTATATCCATTTCCCACACGTTGTGTGCGTCTTATCTATTTAGATTGCAAGCAGTTTGGGGCAGGCACCTTCCACTTGTGTGTGTGTACAGTATACACAATGGGGTCCCTCCCTTGGTTGGCCCTTAGACATTACCATAATAAATGCTGATGATTTAATGAGAAGAAACTTGGTAGAATTTGGAAGCTAAATTCTCCAAAGACTCCAGTTGAACTGGGCATGCAGCAGGACTTTCCCTGCAATTGCTCCTCCCACTTGCTGGATCCTGCTGTGGTTCTAGGCACCAGAGCGAAGCGCAGGGAAGCTCTTGTGTTCTCACAGCTCTTCCTGTTAGGTCGAGACAATGGGAAGGAAAAGGAGGACACAGCTTGAATTGAATGGTGCAGGGGCTCATCAACAGACTTTGGGGGGAAAGGCACAGGGAGAGTCAAAGAGACTGTAATAGAACACACCAGGCTGTTAGGGGCAGGAAGTGTGTAATCATAATCAGTAAAAGCACACTCCTCTCCACAACCACGAACAGAACACAGGATTCCTGAGTTAATAATCCTCTGAAGTCCATTGAAAAAGCATAATGTCTCTTTCCCTTGTAGTGGCTGCTCCACATAGGGTATGTTTACATTGCAGCTAGGAGCAAGAATCCTAGCCCAAGTAGAGAGACTCATGCTAACGGGCCTTGAGCTAGTGCCTTAATAATAGTGGTGTGACTGTTGCCACTCAGGCCCACCTAGCCCCCTAAATTTCATATTGAACTTTGTTTTCCTGCATCCTGTTCCATTGTTTGAGCCACAAGAGCATTTGTCTACTCAGTATTGAGCTACAGCTGAGGAAAAGTGCGTGCAAATCTAGCTTTAAACTACCCTTGTTTCCCTCATTCTGGGGCTAATCTGGACTAGTCACTCCAAAGGCCATTATAGCAGTTGGAGATTGCCCTGCTCAGGAGCTCTGGCCATCACCTTTTTACCGTGGCTATTCTCATTGTACAGCCAGGGAGAGGGGAGAGCGTATAGCTACAAAAGTTCTATTTTACTCAAGGATTCACCTGAAGCTGGGAGATCTTTTGGGATCCAGAAGAAATGGCCTTAGGGGCAGGGAGCTGCTTCTGCTAGTGTAGAACAAACCTGTCTTAACAAAGGACAGGTTCTACCGACCCCCCTCCATGTGGATCTATGGCCTCTTGGTTATCTTTTTTTAACCTATTTTCCTTAGAACCATCTAGTCTTTTTTCCAGATAATGTGTTGTTTAGTTGTGACAGAAAGCAGACACTCTCTCTTATGGCCAAATTTTTCTGGTAGAGATTCTGTGTGTGCTTTATTGAAGCTTACCTGGTCTCTTGTTGCTTATTCCTTACACAACAAAAATGGCTGCTGGTGAAAAAATGACAGATCTTTTCAGGGTTTTTGCTTTTCTTATTTTTAAAATTTCTTTCTCAAATGTGGATATCAGTATATTATGAACAAAACTAAGGACAGGATGTCAGTGAGAAACATTAAATTTCCTCCTGTTGCAGCTTTTCTCTCCAGTTGCTCAACACTCTGTCAGCAGTATATTATGCTTCACCCCTGTCTCCTACCCTTGGGAAAGCCAGTTTTATATGCTGTCAGAAAAGAAAATAGGGCATTTGCTAAAATAGAAAAATTAGTCAGACAAAGCAGAAAAAAGAAGAAAAACAGTGTGAACTGAGGTGAAGATAGAATGTCTCCATTTGGGCCAACAGAGGGGTATGAGCTCCTAAAAGCATATGCCTGTAACACTTGAGCTAAAAGATCAATTAAATTAGTTAATAGCTATAGTAGACTCTTATCTTTTTATATGGACCAGTCAATAGCAGGTAAAAACAATATATGATGTCCTACTATGGATTACAGATATTTCAGATATTACAAAGACCTGGCATTTTCATTTTTGCCAATGATAACATTTTCTTCTTTCAGATAGGAAATTCCTTGTTTGAGTTAATACTCCTGGGTGAGAGGGTTTGTTCAACACTAGGACACCTCCTTCTGGCTGCTCTGGGGATTAGCTCCATTTAGGTCTGACATCCCCTTCCTTCATTTGCACTCACCACAGCCCCTCTTGCTATTTGCAGTCCCTCTTCATGACTTGGCCCTCCAGAAGGCCAATTTAGTCCTCCCCATATGGGGTAGCAAAGTCTCTCCAGACCAACTGTGCAGGTGTTTTTTAAGGCCATCCTCTAATCTAAGACCATGCCACTTTCCCCAGTGGCAGGTAGGGGAAACCAGGCCCACCCCCTACTTCAGGTCTCAGCACAGGGACCCTCTATCCAGCAACCACAGCCTGCTTACTCCCAGATCCCATTGCTATTTTTCTGTGCTCCTTTGTACTTCCCTTCTCTTTCTCGGTATTCTTGCCCACCCATGGTGTCTAATTCAAGCTCCACATGGAGCAACTGTAATCTATTTCACCTACTTCTGTTCTCAGCTTCCTAGCTTTGTACCAGCCCAGTCTACACCTGCTCATCTGAGCTTCATCTTCCATTAGGGTTTGGATATCCATCCTAATTCTCTCCCAAGCATGGCCTAATAAGTTAATTATCCCCTTCCAAGTCACCTCGGTCCCTTCAGGTAAGGTGTGGAGTGAACATCCCATCACATCCTGACACAGCATACACTGCATTCCTTCCAATGGATACTCATGTAATTTAGGCTCAAAATTTAGGGTCTGTGTTTAAAAAAAATTAAAGCTGTTTTACCACATCTAAAAAGAATAGAAATGTTTTCTGTTTAACCCAGTAAAAACTTCATTTTACAAATGAATAACCATTCCTTTTTGCTGCGCCAAAAACCCAAACACAACATTGTTGTGTTTGGATGAAACCTGAAAAGAGAAACTAACCACCATCCAAGCTGAATAAAATGCAATAAAGAAACAACAAAACTGGCAAAAAAGCAAGTTAAAAAAAATCCTTCCTAACACATTATAGTGCTTTTTTTGTATTTTACTGAGAATTTAACCTTGTGGATTGATTAGCATTACTGTCCCTCTTTTAGTCAGATGGGTAAGTACTGAGTTTCAGGATGATGACTAGATGTTATTTCTGTGGCAGTTGTACCTGTTTATGCCAGGTCTGGATTTGATCCTTTGTCTCTGCCTTCAAGTTAACAGTGACTAAGTGAACATCATAAATCCTACTCCTGTTCATGAAAAAGTGTCTACAACGCCACTTTCACGGATGGGTCTTTTTGGCAGTCTCAGCACAGACTGGGCAGGAAAACTAAACAGCGCCCCGTCTCAGCCCAGGGACAATTCCTCCAGTCCAATGTTGTGGGCGAGGCACGTTGATTGGGCAGCATCGGGAAACTTGCACTGACATTACTGCCAGCTTTGTTCATAAACAGAAAACATTGGTTTTCAATGCTGTTATTACATGAGCATCGCTATCACTTTTGTCAAACAACAAGAACTCTGGTAAAATTGTAAAAACTCTGTAAAATTCACTGCAGACCTTTTCTTAGAGTAACATATCTGCTTTCATTTGACATTTCTCTTTAAATCTATTTTCTGTTGTTTACTCACAAGATTAGTGGGAATATATCTGAATTCATTTTCCTTGTCTTCTCATTTTGAAAGAAACAGTCACACTTTATTTTGAACACAACTAGAATGGAGATTATTTCTGGTAAAAAAACTAATGAATACATCTGTTTGGTCCATACAAACACAAACTGGAACTTCCATCAGTCACTGATGACTCCTTTCATTGGCCCCTTTTATAATGTACATAATTTATATGAACCATAATTGGCATAAAAAGATACAGTGTTCTAGGACATTGACAAAGAGGAAGATAAAAAGGGAAGAGGAGATATGCCTCCTGTCATTCATACCACAGTCCACTACTCCAACACTACTCTTCTTGGTCAGTTATGTCCATTTAAGGACCACTATGCGAATCAACTGAACTAAAGCACAGTGCAACACTGCCAGGCCCTCAGAATCTGGAGAACTGTAATACCAGTACCTTTAAAGGGTCTGGAACCCTGTTACCCTACACTCTCCCAAATCCCCACAGTCACTGGGTTGAGGAGATGTCTCCCAAGAATACCACATACTAGGATTAATCCCTAAAACTGGGCACCTGCAGCCAGTTGCTCAGTCGGTAACATAATTAAACAGAGGAGTAGAAGAAAACAGCCTGAAACCCCTGCTGCTGAATGCAGGGTCAGTGCTCAACAAAACCAGCGCCACCCATGATCTCACTGGGGTGAATCTGTTGGCCTTGCCAGCATCCATGAGATGTGGTTCAATGCCACTTACAACCCCACCCTAGCATAGCCAGTCCCCACAGGATACTCTGTATGTCACAAGCTAAGACAGATTTCAGAGTGTGCCAGAAAAAGGAAAAGAGGAGGTGGATTAGGAACTCTGTTCCCTTCTAGCCTCAGAGACAAGAGACTTTCCTTCCCAGACAAAAACATCTGAATGCATCATCTGGTCTATGAGATGAAGGACAACGCAAACTTAGCAGTCCCAGTGGTGTACAGGGCTCTGATGGAAATCCTGTCATCTTCCAGGATGAACTTACAGAGCTGCTGCTCCACATGGTGCAGGAATCCCCCAGATTTCTTGACCTCAGTAACCTCAGCCTTCACATAATGTTAAGTAATTATTGATTTCCTGACCTACATGGAAATCATGGGATTCTCCCAGACATTCTCGGGAGCTACACAAGCAGCTGGACATACGTTGTTGGATCCAGTCTTCAGGCTAGGACTGGATATTGAAGAGGTCATTGACATACCACTCTCCTCATCCAATTACCCATCCTTCCCATCAGGATAGTGCACAACCAAACCTACTCTGCCCCTGAAGACTCCTGAACACCCTAGATTTTCAGCTTGCATTAGGAGAACAAGCCACACAAACACAAGACCAGGGCACCAATGAGTTAGTACAACAGTCCACTAATGTCCACTGTCATTGATGCCCAAGCTGTCCATCCCCCCCTGCACTGACCAGGATCACCAGGCATCACAGATGAAATATGGCAGACAATGTCCATAGGCAGGAGGTTAAAATATTCAGAATCCCTCCACCAGCAGCACAAAGAACACTTAAAGGATGACAGTACTGCAGTAAGGGTGGCAAAAGGAGCCTTCTACTCCTCCGTAATTATCGTAACAGAATCACAGCCAGTAGAGTAATCTCACATAGTGAACTGGTTAAATCAAGCCAGACACCAGACCCAAACACAGACTGCTGTGAAGAGAGATCAATATACTTCACTGATCGTCCAAGTATGTATGGTGCTAACTGGGAAAGAAAATTCCATTTTAGCTAGATTTTATCATTTGGCCCCATCAAACATACCAAAGTTCAAGAAGCCCTGAAAAATATTAGAGCCACTCCCTGTGCCAACACTCAACCTTGAAAATCTCTCCAACTAGCATCCCAGCTTCAACCTCCCATTCCTGGGCAAAATAATTGAGATAGTAGTAACAACCAAGCTCCAGCAATATGTTGCATCAGTCAACATCTTGGATGCCTCACAATCAGGCTCCAGCCCAGGCACAGCACAGAGATGGCTCTAGTGGCACTAAAAGATGTCTTCTTCATGACGATAGACACAGGTAAGATCTCCAGCTCATACTACTGGAATTCTCTGCAGCCTTTGGTACAGTAATCCATCAGATACTTCTAACATGCCAATATGACACTGCAGGAGTAGATGGCCCAATCATTCCTTTCCAGCAAAATTAAGGGAGTGGTGCTGGGTAACTGATCCTCTTCTACAAAGGCTCTCACCTGTGGGGTCCCTCAGTGACTCAGACTATCTCTACTTACTTTCAGTATCTATGTGAGACCACTGGCAGAAATAGTGAATTGCTACTAAAATGTTGGAATACCTACAGAAAATCAGCTTTTTAAAAAAGAGCAGCTGGCTCAAGTTGAAGAATGAAGTGATGCTGGTCAGAAAGGAAAAATGCTTTGAACAGTTGGCCAGGATGTTGTTTCCACCTTCCACTGAAGGCCTGCAGCCCTCATTTGGCGAAATGATATGAAGCCTTGAGGTTCTGTTCGACTCCTTGCTAAATTTGGATGACTAGGTAGCATCAGTTTCCAAAAATGCCTTCTTTCACTTACTGCTTGCTAGGAAACTTTATCCCTGAATGAGGATCTGGCCACAGCAATTCATGCACTTTTCCACTGGATTATTGTAACTCACTGAACATGAAGCTGAATGTGAAGATGATGCACAGGCTCAAGCTCCAACAGAATGTGGCTGCCCACCTTCTCTATGGCTCAGGCCACTGTTAGAACATAAGGCCTGTGTTCAAGTCCTTCCAGTGGTTCCCAGTCAGCTTCTGATCCCACTTTTAGGCTGTGGTCCTAATTTTCAAAGCAATTAATGAATCAAGCTCCAGCTATATCACAGACCAAATCTTGATCTATGAACCCCAGCTTCTGATCCCACTTTTAGGCTGTGCTCCTCTGGGACAATGCAGATTGCAAGGCCAGGATGAAGCACATGAGACTTGGGGACAAAGAATTCTCTGATGGGATCTGCTATGGAACAGTCTGGACTCTGACTATCTTTAGAAAATGTTGCAAAGCCCTCCTTGTAGAGAAAGCCTTTCCATCATAAGTGATGCTCACAATTCAAATAGCCATTTTATTCCCAAACACCTTTCAGCATACACCCCGAAAAGACCCTACCCCAAGCAGAGTGTGGACCCTTCAAAATGGAAAAGTTGGAGGAACTCCATGAAACTTATTAGGGTCTTCAATATTATTATTGATTTTACAGGGAAGGTGCTCAGATGCTATGGAGACAGACAGCAGTGTAAAATCCTAAAATAAACCTATAATCATCCACCGTTTCTGTATTCACCTGTTTCAATAGAATGTCAATATGTGTTTGTACAATGCTTAATGAACACTGAGCCATGACTGAGAGCCAAGATGCTTTCAAAACCTGGTGAATATATGCCTGTAGAGTATATTAGATCAATAACATAAATGCAAATGGCTGCTAGTAAACTATATCCATTCTGTCTTTTAGATTTTGTTGTTAGTTATTCTTTCTGTTACTTAAATAATAATAATCTATCCCTGTCTGTTGCTAAAGTTGCAATGACCTGCTTCTAAGTCAACCATCTTTGTTTTTTCCTCCCCACATGGCTCAGACACTCGAGTTCTTTGATGGCTTTCAAAGGTTGGAATAATTCACAGGCTGTTAAGTTTCAGTGTTTCTGAAGAAAATCACAAGTACCTATTATCGTCGGTCTAATCGTAGCGAGGGAGTAAACAAACCTCTCCAAATCTGTTTCAATCTTTGTTGATGAACATCACAATACTTAGAATAAAGATTTCAATGGATCATTACACACATGTCATTCCTCATGAAAGGAACTGGGCATTCCAGAACTATCTAGCCTTCATGTCACCCATGTTCACCTCATGATTAATTTAGGAGATCTCTTAGGGAAAAATATAAAGAGGGAAGATAAAGTCACATTAAAAGAAAAGGTAATGCTATGAGGTATAATGGTATTTCAGGTAAAACTTTAAAATAAGTGTAAGAAAATAACCCTCATAATTACACAGAACTGAACACTTATACTAAAACTGATAATAAAAGTGGAAAACATACACAATTTTAGTTATTTTGTGTGAAGTACTATATACACAGGATCACAGAAAGTAATAAAGCAGATTTTGCCTGAAAACTATAAACCAGTTTAGACCTGAGAAATCTTTGGAGATGAATCAGATGTAAAAGGAATATGACAAGTAGCCTTTGCTTGATTCCCAAAGGCCAACAATCCAACACAGGGAATCTTATAGCAACTAATAATGGAACAGAATAAATACTGAATGGAAGAATTGATCCTAAAAATATCATCTATGTGTAGTAACTCTCTAAAGTAGGTAGGCCAGAAGTGACAATTGTTTGACTGAGATTGATTGGTGTTTGAATGAGATTTCTATTCTCACTTTGCTTTATGTTGCTTCACGTGCCATGCATTGTAACTGACACAGGAAGAGGAAGGCATATTGTGATGCCTCAGCAGTTAAGAAAATAATAAGGCTTATTTTTATTAGCTGCTAGCTATCCTTTGATACCATATATCATTTTTTCTGATTTATTATCATGCAGACTCTGCACACCCTGATACTATGCAGCTTGACAATAAATTGTAAATTTATAATACTGTACATGTTAGAAATAGCAGCACTGCATAAGCTGATGAAAAACGCTCCCCAGGGTCTATGCTAGAAGCAGTTTTCCTTGTATGTCCTCCAAGTTTAGAAGGTAAACATAAGCAATAATCTATGATGAATTGTTATTGCTATGAGCAGTTATATTGAACACATAGATTGCTCAGTTGCCTTCACAACTTGGTAAATGGAAGTATCTGGTATAACCATGCTGCTTGCTGTGTGCTATTGATATAGAGATATACATCATTTTAAAATACATTATCCCAATTCTTGCTGAGCTTCTTTGGTACATCATTGGAGTTCCATGACCACAGTGCACCATGATATATGGAGTCTAGCTAGGGAGCCCATCCGATAGAGGAGCATTCTGCAGCTGAGAGAGTGGGACTGCCCCTGTGCAACAGCTTTCTCCCTCAAAATCTTCCCATATAGGTGTTCTCGCAAATCTCATCCCATTAACATAATCTTATCAAATGTTCCTTATCATATCATTAGTTCAAGTCCTGTGGTGATGAGGGTATGGTGAAACAACAGGTGGAGATGACCTCTGGCAGTCATAGCCACAATCCTGCACATAGGTGGCCTTGGGACTAGTCAGCTCTGTTCCCGGGGCAGTGGAGAAGTCTGGCAGCATCCTAGGTGACTGAGAAGCCATTTTAGGATAGCACTGCTCGCCCTTTATAAAGGGAAGGGGCTAGAAAAGGTGCCCTAAACATTGCCTGCCCCGTAACAACTGGCCAGACTACCATGGCTGGCAAATAATCCCCTATAGCTGTCGAAAAACAATAAAGAAGAAAAGACCCATTTTAGGAGCATGGAATGTCCACACTCTTATCGATGGAGGTGATGCATGAAGGCCTGAGAGAAGAACAGCTCTTGTCTCCAGAGAACTCACTCAGTACAATATTGATATTGCCACACTGAGTGAGACTAGACTGGCTGGAGAAGTTTCCATCAGTGAACTAGGAGGTGACTATACTTTCTTGTGGAAAGGAAAAGCAGAGGATGAAGACAGGATCAATGGAGTTGGATTTGCAATTAGAATTGTCTTTCCTGAAACAACTTCCTGACCTCACTGTTGTCCTGAATGAATGGCTCATGAAACTTCAATTCCCCCTGAATCCTTTACGGAATGTCACCGTCATCAGTGGCTATGTGTCTACACTGACCAGCACAGAGGAAAGCAAGGAGCAGGCCTCCTCTGATCTGGACTCCAACCTCAGATCAACCCTGCATATGACAAGCTCAAACTGCTGGAATACTTAAATGCTAGAGATAGCAGTGACTGGAGAGATGTGATAGGATGACATGGAGTGGGAAAAATGAACAGCAGTTGATTCTTCATCTTGAGTAAATGTGCAGAACATTGTCTGCCTGTTATTAATGCCATCTTTAGGACAGAGTGACCAATAGCAAGTCCTTGAGAAAGCAAACGCAACCGGGATTGAGGAAATACAATTGAGAGCACAACTTAGATGGACCGGACATGTCGTCAGAATGGAAGACCACAGTCTCTCAAAACAGATATTGTATTGGGAGCTGAGGCAGGGCAAAAGAAAGAAGGGCCATCTGTATAAGCACTTTAAAGATAACCTGAAAAGCAGTCTCCAGTGGGCTGCTGTTGCAAAGAACTCTAGCAAATGGCTCAGAACAGGACTCACTGGCAGTCTCTGACAAGATCAGCATACAACAGGTTTGAGCAGGAATGATGAAATTGTCTCCAGGCTGCACGTTAAAGGCACCACAGAGCTGCATCATCAAACATCATAGATATGGACATCCCAGGCACTCAGTGTGACCAACCCAGTGCATCAGTGTTCAGACTTCAGAGTCATATGCATAGCCATAGATGTGAATTACAACAATATCATCATCATCAGTGACGGACTACCAACACCAAGGGAGACATTGTCAGATGGAAAAACATGATTAAATATGCATAGAAAACATGCAGATACTGCATGACCTATTTTATATCAAAGTCTCTGAATATTTCCATCCAAAGGGTACAGACTTTGCAGCTCTCTTTCATAAGGATGAACAAACTGGACAGCAATTTTTGGATACCTTAAATCTCCTTCTAAGAGGGTTTCTAGGCTTTTGATTTAATCAAATGAATGCTATAATTCACCTTTTTAATCTTCTAAATTCCATTGGCAAGTTAAATGTTTTTTCCTCTAAAAATAGCTCATAAGATACAGTTTGATAAGTTGCACTAGAGTATGGATCATAATCAGTCAAAGCATTTTTAAAGGGAGGAAAAGAAGAGAATTAGTTATACACTGGAAAAATAATCCTCTGTCTACAATTGTAGAGATAATGAATGGTTGCCTGAATTCCTTTTTTGTTTGCTTTCGCCTTTTGCTCCGGTAATTTTTCATTACCTGAAGGCCCTTGGGAGTTTATTTTAGTCCCATCGGATTGTCAGCTTCACAAAAGCAATTTCTAATTGGCATTGATTTTAGGAAAGATACCTGTCTGTTCAATCATGAGGCGTGGATCAAGTCAGGCTCTGTGAGTAGCACATGATTTGAACAGGAAGACATTCACCTGACAGCTCCCTGCCCAAAGGTGAATTGTCTATAGCTGTAGTGATCTATAAAGATACCAGAGTTTTGGAAGTTTTGGATTCTCTCGCTTTCTCTTTTAATTTAGCATCTTTTGCCAAAATTTGTTCCAATTCCTGATAGAAAACTTTATTATCAGGGCAGAGGGGAATTGGACACACATGTAGTTTTCAGACAGGTGCAGTAGAATCTCAGAGTTACAAACATCAGAGTTATGAAATGACCGGTCAACCACACACCTCATTTTGAACCGGAAGTGTGCAATCAGGAAGCAGCAGAAACAGACAAAAGCAAATAAAGTACAGTACTGTGTTAGACATAAACTACTAAAAAATAAAGGGGAAGTTTAAAAAAAGTTTTGACAAAGTAAGGAAACTGTTTCTGTGCTTGTTTCATTTAAATTAAGATGCTTAAAAGCAGCATTTTTTTCAGCAAAGTAAAGTTTCAAAGTTATATTAAGTCAATGTTCAGTTGTAAACTTTTGAAAGAACAACCATAATGTTTTGTTCAGAGTTAAGAACATTTCAGAGTTATGAACAATTTCCATTCCCAAAGTATTCATAACTCTGAGGTTCTATTGTAGTTCAATCAAATCTGGAGCTTGTGGTAAAGTTGCCCATGTTGGTGGCCCACATCTACAAGGACTAAGATTCAGTGTGTAATATCTCTTTCCACCTGCCCCAAATTCTCCATGTGAGAATTGGGGATGGAAACATGTTTAGTTCCCTGGAGACTGAGGTGAGAAGAATAAGCAATGTATGTAGATTAGATGTGGATCCTTGTGTAATGAATTAGGGGAAACGTAGATGAAAGGTTCCTATTCAATAGGACATAAGGGAACGTATATGATGCTTCAGCCAGGAACACAATAAAGGAGGAGAGGTCTTGATTCCCCAGAGGGCTCATTTTATCACCACACAGCAATGTGAGCAGGAAGGATGGTCTTGTAGTTAAGGCACAGGCAGGGATTCAGTAGATCTATGTTCAGTTTAGAAATCTGCCACAAACTTCGTGTGTGATCTAGGGCAAGTCACTTAATCTCTCTGTGCTGCCATAAAATGGGGTTAATAATTCTTTTTTCCTCTCCCTGTGGTCTGTCTTGTCTATTTAGACTGTAAGCCCTTTAGGACAGGTATCTTACTATGCACAGTGCCTAACATAATGGGCCTCTAGGCAATACCATAATGCAATTAGTAAAGTGCTTCATCCTTCGTAAATGGTGTGGCACTGGAACATGAGACATAAATATCCTACAAACATTGCTGAGGCCCCCGTCATGCAGGGAACCTCTGTGGCTTCGGATATCACAGCATTTTCTGCAGTGATCCTGTCTTCATAAATGTAGTTTACAGAAAGTAGAATATTGAAACTTGAAAGTCCTGTAAGCAAAAGCATGGCTTGAGAAGTACTCAAAGTACATCACGCATAAACTTTACATAATGTATTAAATGAAATGTTATTGATTAGGTATGTGTATAGAAAATACTGGATTAAATTAATCTCTGGTCCAATTCTATTCAAATTAGAAAGAAACCAGGGGAAATGAGTTTGTACAAGCAGAACAACAAAATGAAAAGGGATGAGCATTAAAGTACATGTTACATGAAGGTTGAATTTTACCCAGTAGGTCTATTGGGTGAAATACTGGATTCATTGAATTGATTTGGATGGCTTGAGTGCATGCTATTCAGAACAAAAGAAACTCAAATCCCCAGCATTTCCTTTATCTCTTTTGGAACATTCTGACTGGTGATTATAGCTGTGAAAGCATTTAGGGTGTTTCATGAGGTAGAAAAGCAAACGTACAAATGAAAAAATCAAACACTTCAAGACTGTTTATGTTCTCCTTTACAACTTGTATTGCTCAGGGTGCTGAGAAAGCAATATTTAGAACTGACAAAACAAATGGGTCTTACTTTGCCATAAAACAAAGAACTGCACTGTGGACCATCACCTCAGCCCTGTGGTGACTAGGCATGGAGTCCTCCTTATTCTTCTCCTCCTTCCCAAGCCACTCTTACACAATTTTTCTGCCTTTCTATTTGGGACCTTAAATAATCTCTAGTCTCCAGTGTTGCCTTATCCTTCCCTGAGCAAGAGGAGGAGGAAGCAAAGCCCAATTTATACCAAAAGATCGTCTTACACAATAATGGGCTGAGTGATAACGGCAGTTTTCCCATGTGGTAAGGAAAGAGAAGAACAGGCTAGCAAGATTAGAAAACACAATCAGGCCTGGCTCTTGACCCATTGCCTAGTCCTCACCCTGTAATTCAATAAAGGATGGTAGATAGTGCTAATCCTGAGTTTCAATACTTCTTTTCAAGCTTGGAGCAAAGATAAAGGAATATTTTGGTACTGAATATCATGTGCTAAATATTGTTCTTTGATCTTGACTTTTTATCCCTTTTTATTTCTGTTGTCTTGTTCTTATTAACTCTTTTGTCCTCTAGTGTGACTGTCATCACAGTAATGTGTAGTACAGCTCTGCTTGGGAAATAAGGTTTGTTGTTTCTGCTGGAGCTACCTCCATTTTCTTTTCTCATCTATACTCAGTGGATGTTCTGAGGCTAGTACAGACCCCCTTCTTTCCAAATGATTAAACTTGCCATTCTCTGGCATACAGTGGCTCCGTGTTGGGGACATCAAATAAGAACATAGGATAGATAGTTTCTGATCCAGGGAAGACTGTGAACTCAGGCCTTCTTACCTTGGAGATACACAACAAGCTGATATGCCACTACCTGATAACTGTAAATTATTTTTATACCCTATTCACATAGTTTGTGACATCAGACGAGTCCCTATCCAAGAGGTCAGATTGGGAAGACAAAGGTGGTGGTACTCTTCCAAAGTAAGCTCTGATAATTGAATTGCCAAAATGAAACACGACTCATAGTACATTGTGCAGGTGATCATGTATCCACTCCCATTCAGTGTGGTGCTCTGTCCCCCTCTAGGGGTGGTTGGACCACATATAAAGGCTAATGAGGCTGCTACAGCATTGGCTAACAAACTGTGGTCTTTTAGTGGATGCTGTAGAGTCTAATGCATTCAGATATAGAGGTTCCATGTTCAATCTCCATTGCCGACTTGCCTGGAGTGGGATGTTACAAGCAGTAGATCATACAGAGATTGGAGTAGGTTACGTACAAAATAAGTTTGTGAGTGCTCTGTGGGCTTCTTGAGCTTGGTTCCCCTTGGTGTGGCTTACTGTGCCCATGGGCTCACAGGCCCAGATTAGCCAGTGTTTACTTGGTGCACTTGAATAGGGCCCAATCTCAGAATGACTCCTGACTGGCATCCTGGGGCCAAAATCTGGCCCACCAAATTAATGTATTTGGTCTGTCATCCTGTAATTTCACATGCTGGAGGGGAGGAATTCTCCCTCCCCATTCCCCAGTATCAGCACATTGCTCCTGCATCCTCCACGTGGAGTTTAAGACCTGCTGCTGGCTACAGAAGGCGTGCCACTGCTGCTGTGGGGACACTCTATTGCTCCAGTAGCAGACTGTGCTGCCTACCTGCCCCGAGAGCTGTTTGCATAGAAGCAAAGCATGCTCAGGCTATTGCTGCTGTCAAACTGCTCTGAGAGCTGGTGCTGATTGTTGTTGCCCCATGGAACAGGATGTAGCCTCTTTTTAAAAAAAAAAAAAGTGTATGCCCCCTGATTTCGTGTTGCTCCCCTACCACTATAACATGCTCTGTCTAGTTTAAGGAAAGTATGTGTGGGGGGCATTTGCCATAGTGCACAGGGCCCCAGAATTCTTTAATCAGGCTCTGTGGGCTTGGCATGACTCCTTCTCAATTGGGAGGTGTAATGGGGTCTACGAACCCCATATTGAGCATAGATGGGGAGATGGGGAAGAATTTCTCTTGTTTACAAGCAAGCAGCTTGATCACAGCCTCACATAGCAGCCAGAACTGTTGATCAGGCACCCATAACTGCAACCAATAGAGAAAACAAGACCTGCTATAAAGGAGAGTGTATAGAGAAGGAAAGAGAGGCAGAAAGGCCTGTGACAGAAAAGGGGTGACAGCCCTGCACTAGGCTGCCTCTAAGAAAACAGCCAGGAGACTGAAGGGGACTGCAAGCCCTAAAATTGAAGGGCTGATAGACTTCATTAGCGGTGAGGATCCAGGAACTGAGCTGATTGAGAACAAGCTAAGGAGGGATCTTTGCAGAGAAGCTGAGACCCTGTCTTACATGAGGAATGACATAGTTAACAATGTTGACATTTAAATGATCATCAAGGGACATCTAAGTTAACAACTCACTGAGATGAATTGGCCAGTTCACATCTTACAGAACTATTGGCACTAGGCTTTGTGCAGGCTAATATAGACATCTCTGCACATCAGTTACACACAGTTCATGTTTTTTGAAATTTTCCTCGCAACCATAACAGCTAGAAAACAACTTAAAAAAAAAAGTCAGATTTTGGAGAGCAAGATAGTAGTGTCAGACAAGAACCAAAATGGCATATGTACATGTACTGATTTTTTTCTGAGCCCTAGTCACTGAAGGCAAAATATGTGCTAAGCTCTCATTCCTGCATGAAGACCGAAGGGATTTTATTTGCATGAAGTGAAAGTTGATGGGTGTGCTGGAGTAAAAACATTCTTGGATTGGAGGGGCAAGCTGAGGTACTACTGAGAATCAGAGAAGCTGAGGAGTTCCTAGATGGGCAGATTCAGGAACCACCAGTGCCCAGGTTCAAGCAAGAATGGAATTGGACACCAAGGAATGAAAAAGAGAAGAAGTCAAAGAAGTGGCCTGACAGTTCATAACCACCAGAGGCAGAAGGACATGGCAGCATTCTACATGGCTAGAGACAGAGGCCATGGCCACCAGAGAAAAGAGGACCAGGAGAAATCCCACACAGAAGTTTCAAATTGAAATCAGGTCCTCAAAGTGGAAACTTTGGAAGATACCTCTCAAGATCCAGAAGGTCCAAGGGAATGGAAAGATGTACAGGGCACATGTGGATGGTAACTTGGCCCAACTAGTAAGAAAATCAAGCTTGCCCGCAAAGAGTTCTCCAGCTGTCCAAGGAAGATGGACAATTCTTGCTGGAGACTCAATAAGAGGAGAATTGAAAGAAAATTCTGCAAGGGACATGAGGATAACAGGACAGCGTGCTGCCATCCTGGTGCAAAGGGACAAGACATCATTCAGAGATTGGATAGGCTTCTTGGATGGGCAAGGATCCATTGATGATTGTTCATGTTGGCACTAATGACACTGTGTTGGGGGATATCTGGCAGAGAGTAGATGACTCAGAGTAGAGGGAACTCAGAAGCATGCTAAAGAAGAATGTCCAAGCAATCTTCTCTGAGATTGTTCCTGTCCCACAAGCAAAGGAAGACAGAAGGCAGAAAATTCTGGAAGTGAACTGCTAGCTAGGTAAGTGGTGTAGGGTTTGGTTTTGTGGAACACTGGGTACTTCTGTGGGGAGAGGGAAGTTGTATAGTTTGGATAGCCTCAACCTCAGTACAAGGAGGACCAATCTCCTCAGGAACAGGCTGTGTAGAGTACTTGGGGGGTGGGGGAAATAATAATAAAAGGTGAAGGTAAAAATAGGGAAGATATGAGCACTCAGCACAAAATTGAGATGTCAAGAACAAAATTAATCAAGGAACCAAAGGATATGAAGAGAAGAAATTCTTTAATTGCCTATACACCAGTGCTAGGAGCCTGGATAACAAATAAGAGGAAATGGAATTGCTCAGGTATGAGTATAAATTCAATTTTGTTGGTATTACTGAAACCTGGTGGGATGAGCCACATGTCTGGAATGTTAAAATCCAGGTTATAACCTATTTAGGAAGGATTGAATAGGCATAGAGGAGGGGGAGTGACACTCTGTCAAAAATGGTATTACCTGTTTCCGAGTCACTGAAAACTCATAAGAAAATGATCTTGAATGCTTATGGATCAATGTCCTAACAGATAAATCACAAGATGGAGAATTAGTTAGTGTCTGCTACAGACTACTAAATCATACCAACGAGCAGAATGACTACCTCCTTATGCACCTGTCTATAATGTGTGTGTGGGGGAGGACTGCATAATCATGGGGGACTTCAATTTGAATGACATATGCTGGAAGTCTCATGCTTCCAGTACTAAAACATCCTTGGAATTTCTAAACATTATAGATGACAGTTTCCTGACTCAAAAGTGTTGCAGTCAATGCCGGGGAATTCTTTATTAGACCTTGTCCTAACAGATAAAGAGAAACTGATCACAATAACTAAACATTAATTAGGGACAGGGCCCGTGCAAGCATATTTTGAGCCCTAGGCGAAACTTCCACCTTGAGCCCCTCCCCCCTCCCCCCAGACTCACACACAATTGACACAAAGTATAGCAAAATGATGCAGCAGCAATTGCCAGAGTCTTAGATCTGAAACAACTCAACAAAAATAGTTAGCCTCAGTCGACAACCTCCGAAAACTAGTAAACTTAGCACTATAAACAACCTGTCAGAACGGGTACTGGCTGTGCGAGACGAGGAAAATGACGTCATTGCCACTTTGTACCATAGTGAAGCAGTATGCTTGTCCCACCCACCCCCGACACTGTCCCCGGAACACAGCCCTCCCCAGAGCCCCCCGGCACACAATCCCCCTGCCTCCCCCTGGAGCCTGGCAAGGCACACTGCATCTCCCCCACTTTCCTCCAAAACCCGGACCAGGGCGCTCCACAGCCCCCTCCCCGGCCGGCTTGGCCCGCTGGTCCCCCACCTTCTCCCCAAAGCCTAGCCCAGCACACAAAGAGCCCCCGCAGCCAGGCACATAGCCCTCCCTTCACAGCGCCCAGCCAGACACACAGCCTCCCTGTCAAGGTTCCTCCCCCACTCTGAACGCTAGGGTACAGATGTGGGGACCTGCATGAAAACCTCCTAAGCTTATCTTTACCAGCTTAGGTCAAAACTTCCCCAAGGTACAAAATATTCCACCTTTGTCCTTGGATTGGCCGCTACCACCACCAAACAAATACTGGTTACTGGGGAAGAGCTGTTTGGAAACGTCTTTCCCCCCAAAATACTTCCCAAAACCTTGCACCCCACTTCCTGGACAAGGTTTGGTAAAAAGCCTCACCAATTTGCCTAGGTGATTACAGACCCAGACCTTTGGATCTTAAGAACAATGAACAATCCTCCCAACACTTGCACCCCCCCTTTCCTGGGAAATGTTGGATAAAAAGCCTCACCAATTTGCATAGGTGACCACAGACCCAAACCCTTGGATCTGAGAACAATGAAAAAGCATTCAGTTTTCTTACAAGAAGACTTTTAATAGAAATAGGAGTAAATAGAAGTAAAGAAATCCCCTCTGTAAAATCAGGATGGTAGATACCTTACAGGGTAATTAGATTCAAAGCATAGAGAATCCCTCTAGGCAAAACCTTAAGTTACAAAAAAGATACACAGACAGAAATAGTTATTCTATTCAGCACAATTCTTTTCTCAGCCATTTAAAGAAATCATAATCTAACATATACCTAGCTAGATTACTTACTAAAAGTTCTAAGACTCCATTCCTGGTCTATCCCCAGCAAAAGCAGCATATAGACAGACAGAGAGAGACCCTTTGTTTCTCTCCCTCCTCCCAGCTTTTGAAAGTATCTTGTCTCCTCATTGGTCATTTTGGTCAGGTGCCTGAGAGGTTACCTTTAGCTTCTTAACCCTTTACAGGTGAGAGGAGTTTTCCTCTGGCCAGGAGGGATTTTAAAGGGGTTTACCCTTCCCTTTATATTTATGACATCCCCTTAACTCCCCTCCATTTTCTCCCCCCGAGCACACAGAACCCACACAGTACACCCCCACCCCACCTCTGCCTGGCACATGGCTGAGTCCTGCTCCTGTCTCCAGGGCGTGGCATGCAGCCCCCTCTGGCCCAGCTTGCCCGCGCCTCAGCCTGGCCGGCCCATGGGACTCTGCCCCCAGCTCCAGAGCTTGGCATACAGCCTCCCCCCCGCCCCCACCGCTTCTCCCCCCCAGCCCGGCCAGCCATGCCATGCCGCCCCTCCCCCCAGAGCCTGGCACACAGGGTCCCGTCCCCCCCGATCCTCCAGGCTCCTGCCTCCCCCCCACGGGTCAGAGCCCCCTGGGCAGCACATGGAGCCCCCTCCACGGCAGCCTGAGCCTTCCCCCTCGTCCTGCCCCCATAGCCTGGGCGCCCAGTGCTCCCTCCCCAATGCCCACCTCACCTCCTTGGGTCCAGGGGAGCCAGGGCTGGGCATGGGGCTGGCACCTGCAGTGGGAGAGGCGGGGGGAGAGCGATCAGCATGGGGGGGTGACCCCAAGCCCGCCCCCCCCTCCACCCGGCTGCCTCCCACCTGCGAGCTCATCACCGCTCATCCCGCCGGAGCCCTTTTTGGCGCCCCCAAATCTTGGCGCCCTAGGTGGCCGCCTAGTTCACCTAGTAGTTACACTGGCCCTGATTAGATACAAGTGGTTATGACTTGATCACATTTCTCATGTGTGAGCAAAATGAAGTCCAGACCAGTAATATATATTTGATGCTTTAATAAGGCCAATTACACAAAGCTGGGACAAAGAATTAAATCAGGAAAATGTGAATGCTAATTGGGAATAATTTAGGAACACCTTAATAAACACCCCAACAGCTATAATCCCAAAACTGAGGAAGATAGCTGTGCTGGTTAAAAAAAAGACCTGGTTTACATGGGAAGTGAAGGCAGTGATAAAATGTATAAAATAATATATAATATTGGGAAGAAATGAGAAGCTGATAGTTATGTATATAAATCAGAAGTTGGGAATGTAGAAAATTGATACGGGAAACAAAGGGACACAAGGAGAAATCTGTGGCCAGCAGAGTTAGGGGCAATAAGGAGTTTTTGCTAAATATATTAGGAACAAAAGAATCCTGACCATGGGCAGCATGTACAAAAGGCCAGGAGGGGCTCTGCCTCCCCCAAAATAGCTGCTGCTGCGGGACCCCAGTTGCAGGTTTGGCGGAAGAAATTTCTACTTTTTATTATGCCCCACGCAGGTTCCAGAGCGGCTGAGGAGGCAGTATGCGCTATTCAGCTTCCAGGGTTCATTTGTAATCTCCCTGGATGCTGAGTAACACATGCAGCCTCCTCAGCAGCCACCCCAGAACCTGCATGGGGCATAGAAAAAGCTCAAGTTCTTCTTCCAGAAGAAGAGAAGAGATTTTTAATTTTTGTTGGGCGGCTTGGGGTCTGCGGAGGGGAAGCACGCCTCTGGGGGGCTCTGGCCAGCCCAGGGCTCCTCTGAACAGGCTGGGGGGTGGTGGCACTCAGGGGTCTGGCTGGTCCTGGGCTCCTCTAGCTGCATGGGGGAGGGGCGATGGGGGGGTCTCTGGGTTGCGAGGGGGACAGAGAGTCTTGGGGCTCTGGCCACGGGGAGGGGCAGGGGGTCTCGGGGCTCTGGCCATGGGGGGGAGGTGGGCTGGGCAGAAGGGGCGGAGTCAGGGGCTAGCCTCCCTGAAGTGGGGCTCCTCCCACCACCCATGATCCTGACAATGGTATTCGTCCATTACTAGATGGAAATGGTAGAATTATCAATAATAATGCAGAAATGGCAGAAAACAAATATTTCTGGTTATGTATTTGGGGTGCGGGGGAAAGGGATGATATAGTCTCAATATATGTTGATAACACTCTTTCCATTCTGCTAGTATCTCTGGAGCATGTTAAACTGAAGCTACTGAAGTTAGACATTTTAAAACCAGCAGGTCCAGCTAAATATATCCAAGGGTTTTGAAAGTGCTGGCTAAGGAGTTTGCTGGACTGTTGTTGATTTTTCAATAAGCATTGAAAAACTGGGGAAGTTCCCAAAGACTGGAAGAAAGCTAATGTTGTGCTAATTTTTTAAAAAGGTAAACCGGATGATCTGGCTAGGTCCGAAAGTCTGACATCAATCCCAGGCAAGATAGTGGCGTGACTGATATGGGACTTGATTGATAAAGAATTAAAGGAGGGTAATGTAATCTATACAAACCCACATGGATTTATGGAAAATAGATCACGTCAAACAAACTTGATTTTTTTTATGAGATTACAAATTTGCTTGATAAAGGTAATAATGCTGATGTAATAGACTTCTGTACAGCATTTGATATTTTTATTAAAAACTTAAAACGATATAAAATGAACAGGGCACACATTAAATGGATTAAAAACTGGTAGGTCTCAAAATGTCATTGTAAATGGGGAATTGCCATCAAGTAAGTGTGTTTCCAGTGGAGTCCTGCAGGGATTGGTTCTTGCCCTTATGCTATTTAACATTTGTATGAATGACCTGGAAGAAAACATAAAATCATCATGGATAAAATTTGCAGATGACACAAAATTTGGGGGATTGGTAAATACTAAAGGGGACTGGTAGTTGAGTCAGAGAGATCTGGTTAGCTTGGTAAACTGGACACAAGCAAACAATGTGTTTTTATACAGCTAACTGTAAATGTATACATCTAAGAACAATAAAGAATGTAGGCCATACTTATAGAATGGGGGGTCTCTATCCTGAGAAACAGTGAGTCTGAAATAGATTTGTAGGTCGTGGTGGATAATCAGCTGGACATAAGTTCCCAATGTGATAGTGGGTCAAAATAGCTAATGCAATTCTGGGATGGACTAAACAGGGAAACCTTGAGAAGGAGTGCAGAGATTATTTTACCTCTGTATTTGGCGCTGGTACAACTGTTGCTGAAATACTATGTCCAGTTCTGGTGCCCACAATTCAAGAAGGATATTGATAAATTAGAGAGGGTTTAGAGAAGAGTCATTAAAAGTATTAAAGGATTAAAAAACATGTCTTACAGTGATAGACTCAAGTAGCTCAATCTATATAGCTTAATAAAAACAAGGTTAAGGCCCGTTTTAAAGTCTGTAAGTATCTACATGGGGAACAAATATTTAATAATGAGCTTTTCAATCTAGCAGAGAAAGGTATCATATGATTCAATGGCTGGAAGTTGAAGCTAGACAAATTCAGACTGGAAATAAGGCGTACTTTTTTTTACAATTAACCATTGGAACAGTTTACAGGTTGTGGTGGAGTCTCCATCACTGACAATTTTTATATCAAGATTGGATATTTTTTTAAAAGATATGCTCTAGGAATTATTTTGGGGGAGTTCTATAGTCTGTGTTTTAGAGGAGGTCAAACTAGATGATCACAATTGTCCATTTGGCCTTGGAACGTATGAATTGGAATTTATGAAAATCTGTAAATAGCTTTAAATAGAAAAAAGCCACTTCTCCACTCTCAGCATTCTTTCCCCTACCCCAGCGTAATGCAAGTAGGGTAATATTTGAAAAATGCAGTACATCTAATTCTCTCCAGAATTATAATATTAGTATTAATAATAACACTTTGCATTTATATAGCTCTTTACATGTCAAAAGCACTGAACAGATATCAAATACTTTAAATGTGAACTTCAATTTTACCCTCACATTGTCTTGTTTGTCTTTCTGCCAACACAGAAATATTGTGTGATCTACGACTTGGATCCAAAGCCCAATGAAGTGAAAGGGAGGCCTGCCACTGATTTCAATACCCTTCAGATCAGACACTTAATAGAATTAAGAGAATATGAGTTTCTAATTTATCTTACAATTGCTGCTGTCATTTTTTGTGTAACATACTAGTATCTAACATGATAGATTGCTAGCAGTGCTAAGGAAATTATTGCAATACATGTCACCAATTATTGGTGGCAAGCTCCATTTACTGTCTAATCACCTTATATGTAGGTTATTCTGTTAATCTCCTATACAAATGTTGATATTATGCACATAGAATGAAAAGATTTGGGGCCGGATCTTCAGCTAGTGTAAATTGGCATAGTACCATAGAAAGCAATAGAGTGAAACCAGCTAAGGATCTGACCCATTATCTTCTCTTGTTAATGTGTTGAATCCCTCATCAGAATCTCTAGAATTAATGATATGAACAAGATCCCATTATAATAACTGTGTCAGAGGACAGGAAGAAACTGATAGTAAACATCAAAAAAAAAGAGGGGGGGATGCTATCAATATATTTGTGAAATAACATTTTCTATTTTGTCGTGGCTAAAAGGTTGCTCTTGTGGAAGTTTCAATTTTCTGTCTTCTTGGCAAAATCAAAATGGGATCATTAGGCATGAGATTAACCCAGAAGTACTGGGGTGGTGGGGAGAGAAGACATGAGAAAAGAAAAGCTCGTGATTTTTATTTCACTTCTAATCTAGAACAGAGAACTTGTGGAAAGTTTTGTGGACAGTAAGATTTTTTTAAAAAAAGCCAAAATTCACCAAGCTCAGTTTGTCTTGAGAACACAATTTATGTCTCTGGAAAATTTTAATAATGAAGATGGGGTCAGGCATCTGGGCGATTAGAAAATTAAGAAATATTTAAAATAAATATTTAAAGTAAATTAGTTGAAAGCTGCCCTTTAGATACTGCTGCATACTACCAGTTATTTACATTATGCAAAAGATGGCTATTTCAAGAATAGGCAATAAATGTGGGAAGCCATTATACTCAGTGCCCTGTGATTGGTGGGTATTTTGACATCCAGAAGTAAGAAGTTTACTTGCAGGAGCACAGAGGAGACTGAATATCAAAGAGAAAAGTTATTTATCTTAACAGCTATGTAGTGCAACAGGAAAGTAAAATCAATGCATTAAGAGGAAGAGACAGAAGCACTGGTCACTAAAGGGGCTAACAGCTTATGAAGATGAGTCATAACACTTGGGGGAGCAGAAATCTCGATGTACATTCTCTTTATCTTAAAAAAAAAAGATTAAATAGAGAAGATAGATTATTCTGCAAAGGTAAAAAGGATGCCAGCACTGATAGGAATGTATATATTGCTTAGAGAGGATAGCTCAGAGTCAAAATAACTAGCACTCAACTGAGCTCTTTCTGTCATTATGCCATTTTATGAAAATGAGACAGAGTAACATAAATCTGAGAAATTTGATATAAAAATATTATCAAGATTAAAAGTTGGCAATAACTTTGCTGTATTGCTCTGCTTCACATCTACTCATCCATCTATCTATCTATCTTTACTGTGTTCATCTAAGATCTCATAAAAATGCACCCTATCTACAGTAAAGAGTCCTGCTTATGTGTAGTTACCTCCCTTGATCCCTGAAGACAACGAGGTAGCATGTGTAGTTAAAAAAACATAATTTGTTTTAATTTTCTTTTTAATTATTATATTTTCATGCCCCTCTGACTTCCTCATCCTTTTTCTTCTTCCTCCTCCTTCCCATGCTCACACTCCAAATGATCTAAACACAGAATGATAGGACTGGAAGGGATGTCGAGAGATCTTCTAGTCCAGTTCCCTGCATTCAAGGCAGGACTAAGTATTATCTAGACCATCGCTGATAGGTGTTGTCAAACTGCTCTCAAAAAATCTCCAGTGAAGGAGATTCCACAATGTCCCTAGGCAATTTATTCCAGTGCTTAACCACCCTGACACTTAGGAAGTTTTTCCTACTGTCTAATCTAAATTGCTTCTTGTCCTATCCTCAGAGGTTAAAGAGTGCAATTTTTCTCCCTCCTCCTTGTAACAACCTTTTATGTACTTGAAAACTATTATCATGCCCCCCCCAGTCATCTCTTCTCCAGACTAAACAAACGTAATTTTTTCAGTCTTCCCTCATGGGTCATGTTTTCTAGACCTTGAATCACTTTGTTGCTCTTCTCTGGACATTCTCAAGTTGAGGCCTAATCAGGACAGTATAGAGTGGAAGAATTACTTCTCATGTCT
Source organism: Natator depressus (assembly GCF_965152275.1). Taxonomy (NCBI): domain Eukaryota; kingdom Metazoa; phylum Chordata; order Testudines; family Cheloniidae; genus Natator; species Natator depressus. Next base: position 67,517,866 of record NC_134237.1, on the reverse strand, counting down.
TGCTTACAACACTCCTGCTACTACATTCCCAGAATGATGTTGGCCTTTTTTTTTTGCACCAGTATTATACTGTTGACTCATATTTAGCTTGTGATCCATCTTATGCTTTTTGAATGTGTCGCCAGAATGCCGCAAGACGTTAAGTGAAAGCTGTTCTTCGGGTGGCTTGAAACATCTAGGATAAAATTCCAACTGAGGGGTGGAGGTGGCTCAGAGGCAGACCACCTATTACATAGGTGCATCAAGTCTGTTCTAGCATTGGACTCTCGGACTGTCAAGCCCTTCGAATGGACCAAATGATCGCTATAGCTGACAGTTCAGCTAAGCATTGAAGAAGACGACTGCAAAGAAGCTCAGGATCAGGACAACCACAAAAGTGGCCTCTAATAGGCACAGAACAAATTCTTATCCCCCCTCCCCCCCCCTTTTTTTGCTTAGCTTTCACTCATAAACCAAGGTGAACAATGCACTCACTCTTATATAAAAAATATATTTCCAGTCCGCCCACCACCACATCTCCTATAAACTAATCATACTATAATCCCTACAGATTAAGTGGAAGAAAGAGCAATATTATTATTTCTATATTAAACAATGTTGGAGGCCTGCAGATATTACAATAATGGGAACTAGATAAGTTCATAATGTAGATAGAGAAGGCCCTTCAATTTCACAAAATTATGTAATTATCGGTCAGTTGTAACTGTAATCTATGTGTGTATATTGACAGGTATTAAACCTATGTTTTAGTTTAATGATGTGATTTGTTATTTCAAATAGTTGTTGATCTTAAATGTTAATTTTCTTTCTGTTTTAAAATGTATAGCTATAGCAACATTAACTTTAAAGACATTTTTCCTTTGAAAATAGAGTACACCTATTAGTTAGTTCTTATTTTCTCTATCTTGTGGTTTGCATTGTGGGTTGTCTGATAATAAGAAGTACCATAAAAATAATGCATTCCATTACTCCTCAGATAAGAGGCAGGCGTAATTGCATTATGGGAACTGATTTTTTTTCTATGCAGCTTGGTTCTTGCCTACAAATCTCTTCCAGGAATGAAGCATTAAAGCAATGTTATTTGATATGAAGCTTGTTCTGAATAGCTTCAATCCCCCACTCAGAATTCTGATAACCGCATTGCTTTACCTCATATCTAACCATGTTACTGTTCAACACATAAGAGAAAATGTATATTAGTGTTGAGGGGTGATGTACCAAACATTCTTGTATAACTGGAATAAAGTGCTTAGCTTGAGTTTCTAAATAGATATATCTGTTTTGTATTCCGATTAATGCTACATGATCTTAACCTTGAGTGACTGAACAGGACTACTTTCGTACATCAGATGTGATGAGGGCATCAAGCAGATGAAAATAAAGAGCCTTGTAATAATCTGTTAGCTGAATGTTTTAACTGCCTGAAAATATGTGCATCATGGATTGGAAATGATAATGAAACATCTTCATAGACACAACTGTATAAAAAGGAACATAGACAAGGTTTGTGAAAGTGTTAACTGGAACAGGGAAGAGAAAAGATGTCATTAAACTAACAAGAGGAAAATCTTTACTTGGTATTCACCAAAACATAAAGTAAATACGTGCATTATTACATACAGTTTGAATGTTTTCATAAGAAATATCTGGAAATGTCTGTGTTAAAGCCATAAATGTTTTAAAGGTAACAGTTTAAAAATAAGCAGACAAAAACTAGTATTTTAATTCGGAGATGAAGTTACAGGTGGAGCTGGTCAAAAATTACCATCAGCATTTTTTTTCTCCAGGACAAATGTCCATGTTTGTTCAGTTTTGTGTGTGTGTCTGCATTTTTTCAATGAAAAGATGAAAGCCTCAAACATTTTAGAGAAAATTTTTGATGAAAACAAAACAGTGTCAAAATTTTTTGTATAGTAATAAATTTCTGACCATCTATAATTTCAAGTGCAGATAACCCCTTAATTCTGACATTTCTTGGCTTTCTAGTGCTAAATTATGAAACCTTATCATTCTCTTTTTGGTGTTAGTACATAGTATCTATGGAAATAGAAGGAGACAGTATCGAGAAAGTCATCAAAATTATGTGAGCACTGGAAAGACTGCCTTACAATTAGAGACAGGGTATGCCTCTAATTGCAATCAGAAGTGTGATTGCAGATCTGGTCAGTTTACTCACACTAGCTTTAATCTAGCTAGCATGGGTATCAATTAGCAGTGAAGATACAGTGGTGCAAACTTCAACAATTATTGGAAAATTATTGTTTGCCAGACAAAATTCAAATTAGAAATAAGGCACACATTTTTAACAGTGGAGGTGATTAACCTTTGGAAAAAAACACCAGGAAAGTAGTAGATTCTCCATCTCTAGAAGTCTTCAACTCAAGACTGGATGCCTTTCTGGAAGATATGCTTTAGTAAAACAATATTTTTTGGCCTCAATAGCAGGGTAACTGGATGTAATTCTATGATCTGTGCTAAAGAAGAGGCTAGACTAGATAATCTAATTCTCCCTTCTAGTCTTAACTTCTGTGAATCTGGATATAATCATGAAACATGAATACATTATATTGCCAGAAGAGTGACAAACCTCACTACATCTGATTCTAAAAACTGTCAAATTGTACGCTATATATCACTGCTATATTTTCCCTCAAAGGCCCGTGTTCTATTAGGTTAGGTAACAATGTGTGCATCTCTTCTATTTAATACAATATGAATTCAGTTCCGTTTTTGCATGGTTTCATCACTGAGTCTTTTTCTCAGGTGTATGTTTCAGTTCTTGAGCTCTCTATACATATATCCCTCTCTTCAGTGTCTATGTTCATTACTTGATCTTTAAATCCATTAATATCTGCCTTTCTCTTAAGTGGCTGTGTTTGGGACTAGATCTCTTTAACTCAATTAGTTTATCTGTCTCCCTCTTGAATGGCTATATTCAGCACTTGATCTCTTTTTATTAGTGTATCTCTCCTGTGGGTGGCTTCTCAGTGACTATTACCTTTGATGAATGTGAGCATTTATTTTTAGCTGTGAAAGGCCCAGACCAGCTAGGATTTGGCGATGCTATAATATTTACTGTCTTCTCATTATTAACATTCCTATATAATATAAATTCCTATAATATAAAGCATTAATGGTTCAGGGCTGTCTGAAGTATTAGAGTTATTGCAACGTAAGTGTGGGCTTCCAAGAAAACATTGGGGAACTATAGGTGTTCAGTACAGGGAGCATACTACTATGCAGTGGCCTTTTTCAGTATGTTTGTTTTTATTAACAATGTGTTCATATTTTAAAATATTCTTTTCTGTCTTTGCTCAGAGTGTTCTGGCTTGGGGGCTACAAGGTCTCATTTTTCCAAAGTCTAACAGAATTTGAATTGTATCTTTATATCTCAGGTTTCTTCTATCTTTATAGATCATTATGGTTTGGGTTAAACCTCATTGAAATTGATGGGTTCATCAGCCACCATTCATTTGGGATAAATATAAGAAACAGTTAAACTCTATTGTGGAATCAGATAGATGGAAAAATAACAGTTTTCACCCAAAACAAATGCACATGCCAGGCATGTATGGGTGGAGAGGTTTTGCTAAGTATGATTTTGTGAAGTGTTGGGTGTCTGTAAAAGAGAGGAAGAAAGACGAGAAAAGGCAACAAGGAAGCAGCAGACACAGCCACAGAAACACTGGTAGCATGGCCCTGGGAAAAAGCTGAGAGAGGTTTTGGGCTGCATGCTGGCTAGAAAGGGCTTGGAGCACTGAGCAAAGAGTCATGTTGTTTGATTCCTACTATGTTCAGGGAAAATGGGACTTTGTGCATTCTTTGTAAATAAACTGAATTGCATCAAAGATACCTGACTCCCTCATCAATTTCTTCTCCTTACAAAACAACTGTCAGGACTCAGGATATTGGCTAACTTCTTGGGTCAAAAAAGGAGTAACAATATGATCACAGTGGGTATCTGACTCATGAAGCTACAGCAGTATGTCTTCTGGCCATGTGTTGACACCGTTTTCGTGATTATCCCAGTGCCACCCTATTCTATTTTTCTACTCAACCAATCAATGGCACCGTCTCTCTTACAGAGCATGGTGTATGCACCAATGAGTTCTCTGATGGCTGCTGAGTCCAATGCATGAGTGACAGTCCTGTCCACAGGTCAGGCACACCTCCATACTAGCAATGCTCTGATTCTTTCCTCCTCTGATGCCAGTCATCAAAAACCTTGATCCAGTCCGCCTCGCTTCATCTACAAGCTGATTCTGCCAAACAGAATGGCATTCTGTACTCCTTTCCCAATCATCCACAGAGTTACAAATGCTACTAAGTCATCTCTGCAAGAGGAAATCTGCAAGTGGTCTGGCTCTCTTTCTAGGCCCTTTGTGAGCTTCAGATAACAGCACACTCTTTGGGATCCTGTAATCCACCATTTGCTCAACATGTCCAAGCCACCTGAGTCTTTTCTTTCTAATCAACATTCCCATGAATGACACACCTACACAAATTAACACTTCTACCTTTGTCACTCTGTCTTGTCATCTTATTCAAAGAATTTCACGCAAGCATCTGTTATGAAAGCTGTTTAGTCTTTTGATATGTTTGGCATAAGTCATCCATGTTTCTGAGCCATATAGAAGAGTGGATAAAACATGTCTCATAAATATGGATTTTCACTTTAGTTGACAATTCATTACTGTTACTGGCTCTGTCTTGCAAAGGACCACAGTTCCTGGCTGCTTTGCCGATTCTACTAGTGAGCTCAGCATCAAGATCTACATTGCTGGAAACAAACACCCTCTAAGGTGATATCTGGAACTGATTCTGAAGAACCTTGGTGCATTATAACAGTCTTCTTATTGATAGCCCAAAGATTTTGCATGACTCAGAGAACTTGATAATAAGATGTTGTAGGGTATCAATACTGTGAGCCACAAGGGCTGCATCATCTGGGTCTTGAAATTGAAATCAGTGGGGTTTCATACTGGTGTAGGAGCCTGCCCTTATGGATCTGTTTGCAGCCGAGTTGCCTTAACACCCCAGCTGTAAAATGTGGGATAAAATGCTTTCCTGGTAGTGTCAGGATTAATTAGTTAATTTAAGCACAATGCTGTAATAGAAATATAAGCACTAAGTAACATGGTTAAAATGGAACTTTTCTAGATAGTTAAAAAGCCCATGACATTGCTTTTTCTGTTTGGGCTGGAGATACTTAGACATATCTCTTATGTCAGAAAAAATGGTGAAGTGGTTCTTTTTTTTAAAGAGGGTGTGACAAAGTTTTTGGCTCATGAAAGGTAATTGGTACTAAAAGCTCATTAAAATACTCATATAGACAGAGTCTTGGAGGGGGAGCTTGGAGGGAAGGCATGTCTTTCCTCTAGCTATGCCTTATGTTACTCCATATGGGCAATTTAGTTATGGGCTCAACCTATTCTCTGATACTCACTGTGCATCACTTTATATCTTGGGAAATCAGCAATGGTGCTCAGACATTCATATGTAACATGCCAAAATTTAAGATAATGCCTATTTCATATCAAAAGTCAGATTTCAATCTTAAATTAAAGTTTTTTTGTTGAAAGTGAAAACTGGTAGCCAGTACTATGTATGTCTAATTTGACTACATCAAAGAGTCATTTATTCACAAAGAGATGACTTCACTGTAAAGTGAAGGAGTGAATAAGATTTGCCAGAAATTACCTATGTATAAGGGATGAAGATATATAATCTCTCTCCTCTCTGAGGAACAGGAATGAGAGAAGAATCTTAACAGATTGAGAGCTTCCACCTAGGGAGGAAGAGGGAAGGAAAGAATAGATGATCCCCCCCACTGTAACAGAAAGAAGGTCCATCCCCAAAAGTGGCACCTAGCCATCCATTTCTTTCCCAGCTGTTAAATAGTCTCCAGTGGCAAAAGCCCTTCTATTCTGCTGCTAATTGCCAAATACTCCAATTCCAGTTCCTCTTCCTTTCAATGACTTCTGCAAAGGCTAATGTGTTACTGTAAGGTAACTGGTAAATCAACTTTGTTGTGTTATTTGTGTTGATGTTTTATTGAATGAAATTGTCTGCTTAGGAAAGGTTTTCCAACATTTTGGGTCAGCTGTAGAATCTATAGTTGGCATATGGCAGGAATGAGCGGGGCGGGGTTCATTGCAGAATTTCCACCTGTTGTGCCACAGAAAATGTGGGGCTCTGGCTGTAAGTAACAACGAGACTGACTTGTAGAGACAGAAGATTTTGAATAGCTTGCAACCTTGCCTACCATTTGCTAGCAGATGCTCTCTGGAAAGTCTGTGATTTACTACCTGTCTTGAATGATTTCAAGGGCTCACTAGACATCAGTGGTGTCTAGTGACATACTTGGGGCTGATGGTGACATGCCTTCCTCTAAGAACAGAGTAGGGTCATGGGTCAACTCCTAAAAAAATCACTGGCAGAAAAAAGGACAAGACTAAATACCTTCATCTTCTGTCCCTATTATGTTGAAAAAATGGGAATTCTATTATAAGAATCATGAATTGTTGTTCCTCTTTGGCCTCTGAATGACTCATTGTCTTCTTGTTGCTTTAAGGTAGATAAGGTGGCAGTTGGTGATGAAAAGCAGGTTTTTAAGTTTATGTTGCGGGTGTTGAAACCTAGGACAGGTTTTCACACACTGGTCTCCATATTTGTAGGTCTAAATCATGGGTAATATAGCAATGTCCGAGTCGCTAATTTGTCAACACTGGTCAACATCTCCTCTAGCTCTTAGGGAAGAGCATGCATGTGAGCTTCCTCTAGAGTATATAAGAATGATGTCATCATGATAGGGCACGAGACAGTAAATCCAACTGATCATCAACTAAACCATGAAACTGACTATATAGAGTGTGTGATCAAATTCACAGAGTGTGTAAACTGAAAAAAAATTCTGTAATCTCTTTCAGTTATAGTAAATTTAGGTTTTATTTGTAACTATAGTAGATACAACATTTTTTGATGAAAATGTGATTTTCAAGTTGATGGTATCTCTTTAAGATAGGATGTTAAAAATTACAGTTTGTTCAGAGGCTAACCTTATCTGAATGATGAGATTCACTTTAACAGAAAAAGTATTAAAAACCCAATTCTATTTTGTGTGTGTATGCATGTGCTCAGAATATACAGGTTAGCCAAATGATATTTTATAGATGGGTTTCTACAGCTGATGGATATAGCAACATTCAAAAGATCCTTAAGCAAAACAATGAGATATTATTTTCTTCTCACTAGAAGACAAGAATTAATCCACAACCCTCCAGTATATTCCTAATCTGTGGCATGGAACACTTCTTGCAGACCTCTGTTTAGCTTTTTTAAAAAAAACAAAAAACCTGGATCAATAGCTATTAGAGACATTTCTTCTAGTCCTTTGGGGATTTTGTTAAACTGTTTTAATCATTTTAATTTGTTTCTTTATTGTAAAAAAACTACTTAAAATCAGTATCATGCTTCACTGTAACTTGCCTTGAACTATCTTCAGTAAAAGCAAGAGAGAACATATTTATTAATGTATCTTTGCAAGTCAGCCACTTTTCTATTTCAGTGTAAAAGATAACAATATGTACTTTGTGGGATTAACTTCCATGGTGATAGTTTGCAACATCCATTAAAACAGACCATTCATTAAAACTTAAAATGTATTCTTCTATTCTAGATAGTTTTCAAATCAGGTGTTGCATCCACATAACCACTAAATGAATTTGTCCTAATTAATTAATAATGATTGCCTGCTTATTTAAAAGCAGTAGTACTTTTGCATTAAAATGCACTAAAATTATATGTGATATGCTACCAGTAAAAAAAGCAATACATTTTGTGTACTTATGTACTTATTTTAATTCACACATTAATGATTCTGTTACATTTGTGAACTAGTTACTTACCTACTGTATACCTTTATAAATAGGCTTTTACTACTTAAGGGTTGGTCCTAAACTATTAGGGTCTGAAAGAAGATTCTCTCCAACAAAAACAAAAGAACAGAACCTGCTTACTATTCTAATACTCCTGCTGGTAAAAAGGACATATTGACAGCAGAGATTATTACTTTTGTGCCAAATACAGAGGAAATGTGATGGGATTTCTTTTTTACATGTGGTTGAAAAATATTTATTAACTAATCACCATTGTGAACTGTTATGCCAACCTCTTCACTGCTGGATAGGTTTAGTAGGAGAGTGAAGATGAAAAAGAACAAACCTCTTGGGTATATCCGAGACCTTTTCTTTGAACCATTCCCAGTAAGAGACAGAAGCATGTTATCCTGATTAGAATCCTTACTGCCAGGTAGCAAGTTCCCAGACCATCTGCTTTTTCTATAGACAATCTCTTTTTGCCAACACCTATACTGAAAAACCTGTATTGTAAACCTTCTAACACAGCAGTTTCTCATAATTTGGAATAAAAAAATGGAACAAATAATGCAGTTTAAACATCTGTCACTAGTAGGGAAGATTACAATTTATTCTGGCCTCTTATTTCATTACAGTATGATGGAGTCCTCTGGACTGACATAAAGGCAGGTGACATGTTATAGTAATTTTAATTCTATTTTCATTTCTTTCATGTCTACTAGGATTTATTGGTGTCAAAATGTATTTCATATCAGCAGGAAAGGATTTTCCCGAAATTGTCATCTTTTTATTGAAAGGAAAAAAGACTCTCTCTCACCTTGATATGAAATCACCTTTTTCTAAAATCACAAATCAGAAATTGAAAAATCTTTCAGGTCTTCTATTTAATCACCTTCCCAAAATAGGATTACTCCCTGAAGTACATGTCTTAGTACAAGTATTTCTCAACATTTTATGTGCCATGCACCCTTGTTATAACAGAAAAGTTTTGGGACCCACTTTCCATCTAGTGCCTTAAATAAAAGCATGGGTGGTTTTGACAGCCCTGGACCTATTCACAGTGCCCAGGTTGAGCACACATGTTCTTTTCTTTGTCCAGTATAGTTTTTAGTGTCTCAAGTGATGGCATGTCTTCTATGTCTTTAGGAGACTATTCTGCAGCCTAATAGCACTGCCTGGAAAGATTTTCCCTTTCATAACTATTACTCAGTTACTTCTAGTTGTACTTCTGCCCTTTGCATTTATGCTCTTGAAGTAGATAATTAGCTAATTAGATAATTAGATAATCATAGTAATGTGAATGAGGGATATCTGGCTTGAGCACAATCCGGATGAGACTGAAATGATGCTGGTAGTTTGAGCAAAGCAATCAGAAAGGTTAATGAAGTTCTCATCTGCAGCCTTTATCAAGGCATCATGCCTGCCATTTGAATCATTACTGGCTTGTTAACACAGACAGCCATTTTTAGTCCTTTTCTCAGAACTCCCTGCAATGTGCTAATACTTTTCCATTAAAACAAAGGTGCTAAGAACTAAACGAATATTCCCAGGTGCAATTGCACCTGTGCTATATAGAAAGGAGATATTTTCTCTGTGATACAATGCCTTTTTAGTGGCCATGTCACATTGCACATAATGCAGAGCAAATCAGATGTGTATCACTCCTATGTTGTCTTCAGTATATTTTTTCCTAATTTTCTCATTCCCACTGAATATCTGGATTTCAACGATTTTTCTTCCAGATGTACTAGGCAAGTTTGTATTTGTTCAAGTTGAATATCACTGTAGATCCATGTTATTTTCCATCTATGTTTCTAACCTCTCTCTGTCCCACGGTATTCTTTTTCTATCTCCTTTGGTTATTTGCAGTACTTTCCAATATAAAATTAACTATGAATTCTAACTGGTGTGTTCAAAGCAGCCTAAGTCAATTAGAAATCAAACTTAATTTGAATTTGAGTGGGAATTGGGTGTCTAGCTCCCTCAGGCTCTTGAAAATCCCAACCTCTATTATATATTTATTATATATAACCTCACTTCCAGATAAGAGTAATCTTTACACCATTGACTTCAGTGGAAATGGGATTTCAGTTTACAGATTTAATGATTCTGTTAATGATTGTAAATAATGACATTCTAGGGTCTCTTTCTTTTTTCAATAAAGCATAATGTACTGCTTTTGCAGATGATATGGCATTTGATCCTAGAACGACAGCCATGAAATTTTGGAGCCGAAGTGAATTTTACATTAATCAGAGGACATCTCCAGCAAACAGCATTCACTATTTGCTGCAGAAATACTTCATTTTACCCTCAAACAAACAACACATGGAATTCATGCTGAAGAAAAATCCTGATGACTACCACCAGGTGCAGGGACAGATGGGCCCTGGGAAGGCAGAATTATATGACTCTTATTGTAATTTTTTTCCTTTCATGTTGAATTGTGAATTGACCCATGTAGTGACAGATCTGAATCCATGTAGTAGTGGAGGGAACAACTATAATTTAATAATTGTGTCACATGCAGTTCGCGATCCTTAATACAGAGGACAATATGGAAAAGTTTCAATGATATGCATGTTTCTTACGCTCAGGAGGAGATTTTCAAAGGTGCAAATGACAGAAAGACACCGACTTTTCATTGAAAGTCAATGGGATTTTAGTACCTGCCTGCCATTTGTGTCTCTGAAAATCTCTCCCTTAATTTATATAATGGCTCAACTGACCCTAATTTCGAGGGCTGTCATTTGTATTAGTTCCAACGTTATGTTCCCCACAAATTTGATGTCCTCTCACTTTTATTGTTAATGGTTATTTACATGAGAAACAAAGAATCATTAATTTGATCTTAAAGAATTATTTAAACTAGCGGAATGAATCCCACAGCATTCTGAGTTCCTGCATGAATAATTTCTGTCCCTCATTTTTGAGTCTTTGTCACATACAGTTCTACATTTGAGATGAATACCAGGTCATATGATTGGCAGCTGAAGTTGCTGCAGCTATAACCATAATTTTGTGGCTGATAGCCTCTGATGAAAGCGTGAGTGGTGGTGATGTGGTACCCATGGAGGCTGAGCTTGTCTGCTTATCTAAGAGCTTGCTGTGTGCAGTCATGCTTAAATTACGTAAATGGACACCTGGTGCCAAGTTGGATGCCTTAGATTTTCACATTTACCCAGTATTTATCTAGTGATTATTTATTTTCCCATATACTGAAGCTGCCTAGACCAGTCCCAGTGCTCTTGCTCAATAAATACATTAGCAAGGGAATACTTTAGGAATTCATTCTCTCTCAGCTCAGTTCTGTGCAACAGTAAGTGTGCATAAGAATTATTCATGGATTACTAAAGAGCCAGTATTATGGCACTATTGGGTAAAACAATAAAGACTAACCACAAAAATGTCATTGCAAACCAATCATGAGTTTGGGGTGGTAAGTGCTCTGATATTGAGGAAATGTAGGCTGTAAAATACATTCACCAAAAAGATGTGTACGTCCTCTCCACAATCCATACAGGGAACATTGTTAAAGTGTTTTGAAGTGGGCAGGTTCCCACATGGCACAACACATGGGAGTAGTGGACGGTATGGACCAGATATTGCAATCATATGATATCAGAGGAAAGATAATGGCCCAGAATAGGAAACCTGGGGTATGTAATATGCCAACATTTTTATGGCTGACTTAGAACAACGCTTCCTCAGCTCTCGTCTCCTAATGCCCCTACTCTACTTGCGCTACATTGATGACATCTTCATCATCTGGACCCATGGAAAAGAAGCCCTTGAGGAATTCCACCATGATTTCAACAATTTCCATCCCACCATCAACCTCAGCCTGGACCAGTCCACACAAGAGATTTACTTCCTGGACACTACGGTGCTCATAAGTGATGGTCACATAAACACCACCCTATACCGGAAACCTACTGAGCTCAGTGCTTACCTACATGCCATCCAGACCACACCACACGATCCACTGTCTACAGCCAAGCTCTACGATACAACCGGATTTGCTCCAACCCCTCAGACAGAGACAAACACCTACAAGATCTCTATCAAGCGTTCTTACAACTACAATACCCACCTGCTGAAGTGAAGAAACAGATTGACAGAGCCAGAAGGGTACCCAGAAGTTACCTACTACAGGACAGACCCAACAAAGAAAATCCAACAGAACCCACTCCCAGGGTCCTTGCCCAGCCTGGACTCCCCCCACCCAACTCCCAGTTCCTGTTCCTCCCCTGCAAACTCCTTAGCCCAGTATAGTCCCTCTATCCTGCCTCTCCCCCTTCCCCCACCCAGGAATATGTGGAGCATGCTTCAAGATCTGTCTCTCTGTTCAGGTTTTCTACTGAGTGCAGGATGTAGAATGCAGGGCATATTGCTAAATAGCTAGGTTTGTCTCTGTTGTTCTTTAAAGCTGTGGGGCTTGCACGGAGGTATGGTATATTTGCTCCTTTTAATCTGGAAATGTTCAAGGATTGAACAAAACGTATTTCTGGGAGATATGCTTTAGGGGTGACTAGGTGAAATTGTATGGCCTGTGATATACAGGAGTTCAGACAAGAGGATCTAATGCTCCCTTTTGGCCTTAAAATCTATTGTTTTAGGAAAAGAATCCCAATTTAAATTATGTAAAGTCCATTCAGATTTTACATATAAGTACATATAAAGAAGTTATAAGATGTAAATCACAATGTTAGGGCCACATAGGACTTGATCCTATGATGTGAGCGCCTTCAGCGGAGAATTGAGGGCACTCAGTCCCTTACAGGTTCAAGTCCTTCATGTTTACTAAAAACTTAATAGCATTATTGCGTCCACTAACATACTGTGACTGTAGTATTGGTGGCATATAAAACACTGTTACCTCCAAATTCTGCAACGTTACCAATCGTTCTCAACCGCTGAAGAGGCTTTCCAGTAGTACTTACAGGGATGTCTCCTAGATACAATGACAATAAAATATTCCTTAATTATTATGAGATGCAAAAAGCAACATCTAGATGAAAGAACCTTGGTGCAGCTGCTGCTCATTTGGACAGAGGTTACAAGGATGCTGGTCCTAGCATACACAAGGTGAATCCAGCCCCCAGATTGGGATGGATAACCAAAAAATACTGTCATGTTTTAGAAAGTAACATGATAACATTGCTTTGTGAGTTTCCTTTTGTAAAACTATGGAGACACTCTCAGCTAAATCCTATTTACATCACTTAATAATGTAAACCTGGAGATCAAGTCCAAAAGTAGTAGCAGTTCCTGGGAGAATATTTATAATGCAGAATATCCAAATTGAGCCCCACTCATTGAGGAGAATAAATATATTTTCCTTTATGAGTGTACATTAGAATTGAAGAAACATAAATTTTCTAGCCTGCTGGGCACTTAAGTCATCATTCAAGGAGTTCAAGATTACTGCCTTGTCCATGAGTGTCCTGTGTGCTTTCCATTCTAAATACATAAGTGGACAATCTAGGTATGCGTATTTTTGTTTGTTCCAGAATAAAAAGATCAGGTGCTTTTGCTCTATCACATTTCAGCAGCTATTAAACTGTTTGCTTAGAACATGTGTGGCTCCATCCCTCCTCTTTTTAATTTTTTCTTTGTTAGGATGATGTTTAATCAAAGCAAATGTATTGCAGCAAAATCATCCTGGTGCCTGGCTTTCTACCAATGTTAACAATGATGACAGAAAGCATAGTTACTAGGCCGTGCAAATACTTTAAACTTTGTCTAAAGGTCATTAAGCTTTATCAGCGTTATTTTTCAAAGATGGTAGGTAATTCCTGAAAAAAAATCACCAGGGCAAATACAAAATAGAATTTACATTTCTTTTGCACCTGTCAGAGTCAAACAGAAGCAAGTACAATGGAGGGCTCATCCTGAAGTGATGCTGTGAGAAGAGTGAAGTTCAATCAGATGTGGGAACGCCTGTGTTGAAGTTGCATGGTGGAGCTGTGGGCAAAATGGCCATGCAGTATTGTGTTTGTCTGTATCCGCCTGCCACCCACCCCTACACACCCCATGGAAAAGATCAATGCACCAGTCATGCAGCGGCTGGAATGGTGGATGCCGATATGATAGATTAGGGAAATGGCCAAGAGTTTCACATTTATACTGATCCAGTGGCCCCACCACATGAGGCTAGAGGGTTGAAGTAGTGACTCTTGGGTTGGGTAGACCTGTGCCCTGGTTGCTTTCATTGAAAATATGGCTACCTATTGTGCCATTTGGCCTACTGACTTGCTGACCAGCAGGATTTGCTATGTAAATGTTTAGTTAGAAAAATATGTAAATCAAGCCATAGGGAAACTTTAATTTGAAACACTATGGAAAACAGCACATTGTGAAGCCACAATGTTGATAAGGCAATTTAGTATTCATATATTGAAACTGGTTATTTGGGCTGTTGGAGGATTAGTATTGCTATATCAGTTAGTATAAGTGAAAAACAACAATTATATTAAAAGAGGAAGGCTTGATGTTAAATCTTTCAATGCGCATATAGAGGACAATTCTCTGTGATTTTAGTGACAGTGCACAAAAACTACTAAAATGATTTGGAGATAAGTCTAAATGCAGATTTTTCATTTATTAGGCTCATTTATACCAGTTTAATTCTTGTAAAGAGAAAACTATTCAACTGCCCTTTGTTATACTAGTCTATATGTTTGCCTTTCATATAAGGAAAATTGTCTAATATGATACTGAATAATAACAAAACATTTATGTGCTGACATATCATTGTGCAGAGTAATGATCGTTATGTGGCTCTAAAGAAAAGTAAACAGATGCAGCTCGTTATTGAAGGCAGAGTAAGCTGGGGTTCCATGGGACATATATCTTTAACACTGCCCCTTATTATAAAGATAAAATTTGGATATTCAATATGAAATCACATAAATAGTAACTCTGGGATCATTCACTTAGGTTGTGACTAATTTGATTGGGAAATAAAAAAGCATCTGTTTGAGCTGTGACTTCACACTGCTGTGGATCACTGTATTGTGGAGCAGCCAGTTTAGAGATTGCACTAAGGGCTTGATTCACAAAGCGACTTAGGCACCTAACTGCCTCTCTAGGCACCTAAATCCAATATTCAGGCACCACTGACCTTCACAAAGCCACTACTTAGCTGCTGCCTAACTCTGTAGGCTCCTAAATCACCATAAGCACCTAAATTCCTGCTAGTGGGCATGTACTCAACTATGTCCTGATGCTACTTCACAGCTAAGGAGTGACTTGGAGCCCTAGCTGATACCTAAAGACCAGGTGAGATTCTCAAACTAGGTGTTCCTCTGCCTATCTTGCCTGCAGGACTTGACTCAGTACGTGTGCTCTGAGTACCTAACCCCACAAAAGAGAGCAGCGGGTGAACCAGGAATTTTGGGGGCTGACTGACATGAATGTCCCCAGAGATTAGTCTGTACGCAGCCTCAACACATGTGATGTGGGAGAACAAAGTGTGAATCCCCACTTTGTCTCATCTGGAACAGGGACTTGAACCCAGCTCTCCCAGGTAGGTGCCCTAACCAACAGGCTATAATGTATTCTGATATAGGTCTCACTCAAGCTTTCCTGCTGAAGTTGTTCCACTTGGATAGATACTTAAATAGTCATTGGGCATAAGAGAAAATTGCTCTATAACCTGGGGGTTATGGCACTCATCTGGAATATGAGAGACCTAGGTTCAAGACCCCGGGCCAAATCAGGCAGAGTAAGAATTTGAAAACAAGTTTCCCACCTCCCATGTGAGTGCCCTAATCACTCTGCTATCAGCTTTAATGGGGGGAAAAGGGATGTCTTGCTTTTTTCACAAGAAGGGGCTGACCTGGTTTAGGCACTTAACTCCTTCAAGAGAGGGTTCATGGCTGAGAATCACAAGTTGAGTTAGGCATCTCCCTCTGGCATGCCTGTCAGGTGTGTAAGTATCTTTGTGAATCTGGGCCCTAAGTCCCACCCCTTTCCTCTGTATTTCACTCTTGACTAATTTAGGTGGTTCCCCACTCAGCTTTCTTAGGTACCTGTCTCTTCCCATGTATTGTATAAGAAGTCTGAACACTAAACTTGGGATTGCGAAGTCAACTAGGCAGCAGGGCACCTAGGAGCCAACTGTTGCAATGCTTAGCATTGCCATGACTAAGTCCCCTTTGTGAATTTAGTCCTAAGTCTCCATTACACATTCATTCAGTATTGTATTACTTACAGCCAATAATTCAGCAGCTGCAAAAGCAGTAAATACCGTGTTAGTTGTGAAGCTTGTATCTTAAAGTTTCCACAGTTTGGACCACAACTTAATAGACATTGTTTCATAGACAGCTCACCTCCTATTCATGATCACATAAAATCTCTATGGCAGCCAGACGATTGTTTACTTAAGAATGAAATATTAAGAAAGTATTAAATATAATTTTAGCTTCTTTTAAATGTAATTTGGGAACAAAGAGAAAAGTTAGCAGCAGGTAACTAGCTGTCCATGGATTACCAGGAACTGCTTCATAAGCTACTAGTGGTCACTGGACCACAGTTTGAAAACCACTGGTCTAGTCCAAGGAGCCTGATTTTTAAGAAGTGACCTCTAATTTTGTGTGCACACAAACAAATGGCTTAGTTAATCCACAAATTAGGTAATTAAATCGGAGTCGCAATGTTTAATCCTTCTTTGAGATGTAATGCGTGATTTGCCTTAATACGGTTCAATATTACCACTTTGGGTGACGCTGCTACAAGAACAATCAGTTATTTCTTCATCTCTTTTTTTATTGTGTATATGTTCTGACAGTTTTTTCCTTTTAGGTTGCCCAACATTTGAAGTGTTAAACTCAATCTTTCTTCACTTAGTAACAAACAGCACACTGTAGCAAAACCACTTCAAAAAGCCTTCAAGAAATTAAGGTTATTACTGTTATTTCCACTCACTTGCCCAATACCCTCTTTTTCCTCATTTTTCTTTCTGGGAAGGGCAAAAATTGTCGAGAGAAAAATAGATGGAACCATCAAGGTAAAAACAACATATTAAATTCATGATAAATTCCGATGAAGTGAGCTGTAGCTCACGAAAGCTCATGCTCAAATAAATTGGTTAGTCTCTAAGGTGCCACAAGTACTCCTTTTCTTTTTGCGAACTAACACTAGTCTTTTAAGACTAACACGGCTGCTACTCTGAAACCTGCCATTTTAAATTCAGTGCAATTTTATGTTCCTTTATGGTGTGTAATCCAGTGCAAGACCTAAGTACCACTGAAAATTGTATGATAAAGTGGCATTTTTACTGAAAAACCAATGAAAGCTGTGTGACTAAGTCCTGTACCTCTTTGAAAATGTAAGGGAACCTATCTGCCTTTCTATAAGAGAGGGAGATTGAGGCCTCTTTTAGGATCAGAGGGTTCTTTACCAGAATGTGCGAAATCTTATTACTCTGTGTCACTATTATTAAAAAAACTGATCTGTGATACATCTTTGGGTCCACAGAAGAGCTAGGCAAACAGTGTGCAATGACTAATTTGTTCAGCCAAGTTAGTCATTTTTTTTTGTCTGCAAATTGTTTAACAGCTTGTTATTTTTATAAATCAGTTCACTTTTCCATAATCGTTCAACTGATGTTTTGTGTAAATCCATTTCATCTGACAGAGTGCGGAGAAACTACATATCTGTCAAACATTCATTATTTACAATTTATTCTGTGATTGGTCACTTAAGTCATATATTATTGTTTATGTTCCCTAATTGGATGGTTTATCTTTATAAAACAGGTGTATCTGAAGAAACCACTGGGAGAGGGTAAGAGACAGTTTGAAAAAGAAAGATAGGAGGAGCTTGCCCCTTCCCTTGTATATATTCACGCTTTCTCTTGGTACACTCTTAGGCCAGGTCTACACTAAAACTTGTATGATGTCAGTTAGGGGTGTGTTTTTTTAATGACATTTCTATACCACCAAAGCCCTAGAGTAGATGCAATTTATATTGGCATGAAAGTACTTCTTTTCATACAAATTATTTTGCTCATGGAACTGGTGTAAACTACTGGGAAAGCATTTTTTTGCTATTATAAACTGTATCTACACTCGGAGGGTTTGCCAGAATAGCTATGCAAGCAGCTATACCAGCAAACCTTGTGTAGTGTAGTCTTGGTCTTACAGTAAGATATCCACACTTTACTATGGAGAGAACCTTCCACTTGCTCTAGACCAATCCTTGCCCTACACCAATCCACAGCATCATTCAAGTGTTCCCTCTGTTTGTCAGGATTAACTAGCACCATGGTAGCACTACCACTATCATCTTCTCTTTCAGAAGAAAATCCCATACAGATTTGAATCCTGTTCTCCTCTAGATAAACTGCTCTCTTCTGCATTCTCCTCCTATGATCAGCAAAAGCATTCATCAAATCTCATTTACGCAAAATGATCTCTCAGTCCCAACTTCCTTCCCCCTCCCCCCATCAAATTGTGCAAATTAGAATAAAAATTCTGTGCAACATTTGTTTTCTGCCACTAACAGAAGAATTACAATTTTGTGAGCTATGTCTAAAGCTATTTGGATGGTACCTGCTGGCATCTGCATTGGCTTAAACATTTCTTAATATCGTCCAATCAGTGACCTGAAACAATACCATATCTCTAAGGTAAACTGGCCAGTCACAGAGAAGTATTAGCAAATTGTGTATACATTTGATGAACAGAATGTGGAAACAAGCTTGTCAGAAATTTGTCTGCATGAAACATTCATCGAGGCAATTATGACTAGTGAACATATTTTAATAAATCAGAGTCTGTCCACTCAGCTGTAAACAGCAGAAAGAGCAAAAATCATTGAATTTATTCTTTAGGAATAGTTCTCCTAGCTCTAGTCATGAATGATGGTTAATAAAATAAACATTAGGTTTTGTTGTATATCTTCAATATTAAAATGGAACATTAGTAAAATGATTATGCTGCCATTGTGGAATACCTTTCATAAAGCAATTTCTCTTATAAGAATAATGTGCTTATCAAACTGAAAGCAAACAAAAAGCACAGAGTCTTATTTCATTCTTCTAGATGTAAAGCAGGTAATTAATCAATACTGCTCTATTTGCTGGAGATAAGATACACTATGATACACAAGCTACTTCAGCCCTCATTTTTACATGAAATTCAGTTTCTTTTTGAAGGACTGTCTCATTCTTTGGATGAATAGAGAACTTGGGTCATTTTGGATGTTTTATAAGAACTAAATTCATCCTATTATTTTAAAAGAAGAAAAATCCTGTAATTGTCTGTCAATAATGCATTTAAAAACAAAAAGTTAAAATATTAAAATTTTGTATTTCACATGCATGCACATTACACTCAGAAATTAAAAAAAAAGGTACCTGTCTTTCATGAGCAGATATTTGAGGAATCTCATGAATTTATCATAACATGTATGTTCCCAGAAATATGGATGGATTGGCAGTATTAATTCTGAATTTTCTTCTTTGTAGGTAGATTATACCACTTGAACATTATATTTAATATTCTTTTTTTTTTTTTTTTTTACTATAGTACAGCTTCAGAAGGTTACCTCCACTGACATAAGACGCATGAAAAATCAAATGATATATAAGAAACAGGAACCCAAAAAAGTTTCTTGTGTAATGATTGTACTGGTCCCGATATATAATTGCTTCAAAGTCATTATAATGTCAGTGCAAAGGCATGAGACATTTCCTTTATTAACAACAGTAATGGGCTCAGTCCTGCAGACCTTATTAACTTAAACCACCACTGATTTGTAAGTTTATCTGGCCCATATGTCGTAGAGGGGAGAAATACATGGTAGTGTGATCCGATCATGTGAGTTAGCTAAATTATGCTAGAAAATACTTATGTTTTGCTATATTATTGTGTGAGGGTTTTTTTTTTTTAGTATAAGTTAGGTATTGGTTAGAAATTCTTGAAATAAAGAAGCTGTTTAGCTGCTTTGTCCTTATTATAGATTATGGTATAATGCTTCACTGAAACACACACAGCAAAACAGTTTCCTCCAATTCCTGATGTGACCTGAGGTTTTTGGAGAATTTTGCTGTATGTGTACGTGAGCAGAGAAATCAGCTCGTAGTGTAAATGTAGTCAATATAGACCAGCTGATATATGCTGTATATCATAAAGTCACTGTACTGTAGGTCTACACTAAATTTTATTATTCTCATTTTTTTGAGAATTTAAATTTAGAAACTTAATGTTGCATAGAGTTTTGCATTTGAGATAGATAGATTAGATTAAAAACTATTATAAAGAACAATACTGTACTGGCAGGTAAGTGGACTAGATGACCCATCAGATATTTTCCATTTCAAATCAGGTGGACCAAAACCAAATCTTAACATTAAAACTACTTTAAGAACATTGACAAACTACTTCCAAAAGGACAGTTTTTGTAAGCATGAGTACACCCGTAACCGTAAACATCATGCAAACCCCTTAAAATTTCCATTGTCAGAGAATGTTTTCAAAATAACATTTATGCACTGTAATAGCCCAGTTATGAAGCATAATGTAGAAATGTGCTATATTACACTGGGCTGTCTTTAATGCAAAGCCATTAGAGAGATGAAAAATGGTTATATATGCACTTAAATTTTTCACACTGAAGTGATTTGCATTGGAAGTTTTTTCAGATACAGTAGCTTAGTTTTCAGTGCTGATTACTAGTGCAATATAAAAGATTTTTGTCTTTGTTGTGTATTTTCACAGAGGTATAATCCCCCCCCCCCCAACACACACAGACATTTTTTTAAAATGGGGACTATCAAAGCTGAACTACAGCATGCCTTAAAAATGAAATAGCTAGGATGATAAAAGGCTGCACATTTTCTTACTACAGCTATGCTTTTAATGTCTAGTTAAAATAATGTCAGGCCATTAGTGAAGTGAGAATGCATCTTCACCACCCCATAAAAGCAAGTCTCTTTACCTCAGAGCTCCATTTAGTAAGGTACATCTGGAAAAAAAAGTAGCTTTATTTGTCTCTAACAGAAGACTGTCATCTCAAGGGTAAAGATTCAACTACCAATTTACTGTGCTTTAGAGCTTTTATTTTTATTTTTTTTCCCTCCATCAAACCTACCAGTAAATTCTTTTGGAAATAAACTATTTTCTCCATTCTATCAAAGGCAATCTACATATAAAATCACAGCTTGAAATTATTCAAGAGCAAATTATTCTCTTTCCATATATTAGTTAAGGACTGTACACATTTTTATACTATACTACAAAAACCAACCCCCCCCACAAAAAAAAACAACCAACCAAAAAACACCGCACCAGGAAGACTTGCTAAATAGTAGATTGTTAATAGAATATAATTTAACATAGACACTTGTGGTGAAACAAAGCAATGTGTCCTCATACTAAATGGTGATCATGCAGTGTCAAAAAAATAAAAGATACAAAAAATTGTAAAACAATAAAAAACTTTAATCTTGAGTGTCTCTTATCACCTTGATTGATCAGTCCTTCAGCCCTCATGTAGATTGCGCTGATCACAACACATCTTCCATTCTTCTCTTATCCTGGCCTTCCTTCCTTCATGTGCGGCCATGCCTTTTCACAGTAAAATCTTCCCATCTCTTCTGAGATTGGCTGAGTGGTCATTTCAGTTCCCGTGGGTACCACTCAGAGACAGATGTAGTCCATCAAATGTCAGTGAGCCTAGCTATATGCCCGGCCCGTTGCATTTTACTGTACCTGGTTTGAACAACAAGTCTCTTATAAATAATCCAAATCATGATCCTGATTCTCCTTTTATTTTAGCCCAGCATAAATCTGGAATAACTGCATGAAAATCGATGGAGTCAAATGATTCATGATGGAGAATCAAGCTGCATATTTCTGAATTTTGTTGATATCTTGAATGATTACAAAGCTGCTCTAGCAGCACTAGAAATGCTGTAGCATTCTGCCCCTAATTTTGAACTAAAACCTATTCTCATTAAAATCAAAGCAAGTTTTGCCCTTAACGTCAATGAAAGCAGCATTGAGACCTTTAACTACTACATGGAGCCCTACCCTTGTTTTCTATATATTGGCATATATGAGCTTCTGATCAGCTAAATTTGTAGCTATTTGAGTATATGAAAATGTATTAATTACACCAAAGTATATTGACATGTTAAACTTTAGATAAATCATAAACAAGATATAATAAGCAAAACAGCAAGATTTATGCAACAACAATTAACTCTTTAAGTTGCAGGAATTTAGGACTTCATTCTAGGACATGGTACTGCAGAGGTGAAAATTGTTAATAATCCTGCAAAGAATGTACTGTGTGCATTTTTTCTTCCTTAAGCCTCAGATAAAGTAATAACTGGAACTGTAATTGATTAAAAAAGGAAAATAAAGGAAAATGCTATTTTAAAAGTGGAGATGGGCTCAAACCATAAAATTCAGATCAGCATTTTGATACCCATTCTCCATAATTCAATTAATTATAAATATATGGTCATTTTTCAAAATTGAGATTATAGACTTCATTCAGGGGTGTTCAGATCCAGAGCTTTAGACAGGGTCCATTTCCAGCTAAAATACTCCCAACTGCTCCCAACCTGCTCCCACTGAAACCAATAAAAAAATTTCCATGGGCTAGTGGGTAGGATCAGGCCCCAAAGACACACATGAAAATGTGTGAAGAAATGAAAATTTAAAAGATCACTAGAGATATTTCATTACTGTTTAATTCAGCTTTTGAACCTGAAAAGAAAAGCACTGAAGAGGTAATCACCATGATAAGGTTCTGTAAGAAAGAGATGGGTTAATGACCTCCTAACCTAGGTTTGTTCAGTAGTGCAGTAGGGACAAGTGGATATGCTGTAGTTAATACTATCTGCTAGTACCATGGGATAGAAAAAATGACAACCTAAGTATTTCAAATAAGCATCCGTTTGACATCAATCATTCCTGTACCGCCAGTGGATGGCACAGAAGTGCTTATATGAAAAATGTCTCAATAGCAGGTAGTCTTTGTTTTCTGTTATTAAATCATATGTATAGAATTAGCACTTCCACAGACAGAACTTCCATGAGTGATAATTAAAAATATAGCAGTGCCAATGTGTAGCCACGTTTAGGTCTGCTGAGAAAAGCAGAGCAACATTGGATAAACTCACCTAAATGGGGAAATCAGTTCAGAGAGAGAGTTTCTAAAATGCTTTTATGGTAAAGAAAGGGAGTGTCTTTAAACTCTCATGGAATCTGACCGGTAAGCAGAAGACTGTTAATCATACAGCCAGAGTCTAGCAAACAGAATCTGATAATCATAGACATATTTGGACACCTGTTGTTAAATTGGGATTTTTGATATCTTAGAGCATTACTATAGTTCTTTCCAATAGGATAGTTTTTAAAGTGGTATTTCAGGAAATAGAGACATAGAGTTTAAGGCCAGAAGGGACCACTAGATCTTCTAGTCTGATGTCCTGTATACCACAGGCCACCAACACCACCCAGTTCCTGCACACTACATCCATCAACCAAAATGAGACCAAAGTATTACAGCCCACAGGAGACTAGACCATTATGTGCCACAGGCAGAGAACAGGAGGAATTGAGGTGCACCCTGGGCCATGGCCCCCACAATGACAGGGAAATGAGTATGTGTAATATACCCAGATAATCCTGGCAAGTGATCCACACCCTGCAGAGGAAGATGGAAAAAACCTCCCAAGATCACTGCCAATCTGACCTGGGGGAAAATTCCTTCCTGACCCAACAAGAATGACATTGCTGTTTCAGAAGTCCTTAATTGGATGATGCTATATTATTCTTATAATTACTGCTTTCTGAAGAACAGACCTCTAGTTTTTGTATTATAGGACACCAATCCCTCTAGTTTTTGTATTATAAGGCTGTATCGTGTCTTTTAAAGTGACTTCCTATGCAATTTCTAAGCTTTTTACTCTTATTTTCAGAATCTGTAGAATATCTATCTGCAAAACATTAAGATGAAGACACCAGTTCTGCATTGCGTAAATAAATCAGAGTGCTAAATAAAGAAAGATCAGAAAGCTGTAACGCTTCTTAATTTGAACCTAGCATCTTTAGAACTTTAACTATCTTCAATCTTAGAGAACGTAATTTACTGTATAATCATTATACAGACTTCAGTTAGCCATGATTATTAGATTTCTCGGTATGGAACTGAATTAAATCATATTCATTTTATAGAAGAACAGTAAAGTAAAATGGTAATGATAATTCATACAAAATAAGTTCACAACATAGTTTTGCATCCGATGAAGTGAGCTGTAGCTCATGAAAGCTTATGCTCAAATAAATTTGTTAGTCTCTAAGGTGCCACGAGTCTCCTTTTCTTTTTGAACACAGTTTTGAAATATCAATTACTATGATCCTTTAGCAAAAAGTATTAGGCAATGTCTTAAACCAAGAGTTAATTGAATGAAGTAAAAATGTCAATATTAAATCTAAAAAATACTTTAAAATTGTGAAGTAAATGACAAAAGTAATTATAAGATGATACACCTCACTCTCTCCCCCCAGGCTGGGGGTATGCAGCAGGGTCCCCTCTCCGCCTTCCTGTCTCAGAGGTGTAGCAGCAGATGCCCTTCACCCCTTCTGCCCCCATTCCAGGATGGGTGATGCAAGGAGGGGAGGAGATGGGGTAGAAGCAGATGTCCTCACTGATCTTTAGATCCCTCCACTCCCCCCACCATAAGAATGGCTTTGGATTGCCAGGGGGAGTGTGCGAAAGTTCTGCCTACAGAACCTCTGATTGGTTATTCTTCCCCAGGAGATGGGCAAGAGGGGCAGACAGCCAATCAGAGGGTTCAGACATACTAGAGGGCTGTAGCTTCTTGTATGATTTAGACAGACTTTTTGTTTGACAGCGAAATGGGATTCAGCCTCTGGCAAAATCATACATCTCATGGGAAAAAAAATCACAAGTACTGGAACACTGCTATTGAAGACAAATTTGCTATAAATATGTATTTTCTCTAGCAATGACTTAGGGCCTGATTCCACTGACCTCTAGTGCTTTGGATCATGCCCATTCTGCTGTAATATATTTACAATGAAGCATAGGTAGAGTCCAGTGTTTCTTTATGTTGTTTTCTTCCTATATAAAGGAGGCTACAGCTTAACAATGCTCGCACCAGGTTTTGTGGAGTGGCACCCTTTATGGAAACACCCAATATAATTTAATAGGAATGAAACTAATAGATTTCTATATAAATGTGGAGAACATGGACAATTTCTGCATTATTTTATTAAATATTATGTGTGACTCAATTAACCTTTTAAATCTTGTGCTACTTGTTACCTAAACTCAAAGGGGTTATCTTCTTTCCAAAGACGCTTGCTAGAGATGCAGAATACACAACCAAAGGACTAGTATGCGTGGCAAGTAGCCAGGTCTGGGTTTGATGAGTGAACATCTGAATAGGTCTACTTAGGCCAGGGGTCTCAAACACACGGCCCGTGGGGTTATTTTCTGCTGCCCGCCAGCTCCCCGCAGCCCCCCCGCTCCCTCAAGATTTACCTAGAGAGGCTCCGGCCCAGCACGCTCTGGGAAGTGGCTGGGACCTGGGGGAGGGGGGCACAGGGGTCTGTGTGTTGCCCTGGCCGCTCCTCCAGGTACCTCCCCTGAAGCTCTCATTGGCCGTGGTTCCCCGTTTCAGGGAAGGGGTTGGAATGGGGGCAGGGAAGGGATTGGAAGATGCGGGGCGGGGCCTCACAGAAGGGGTGGAGTGGGGGTGAGGTCAGGGCAGCGGCAGTGGGGAGCGGTCAGTGGTGCGGCCCTCGGGCCAATGTACTAGTCCTCATGTGGCCCTCGTGGTCATTTGAGTTTGAGACCCTGACAAACACATCACAAGTGGCAGTGGAGTTATTCCTTAAAATACAAAGGCAAAAGGAGTTCGACATTGATCTTGCCATGCTTACTAGCTACAACGTGAGATTGCCTGTGGCATTCACGGAGGTGCTACCACAGTGGAATGCCACTTTGGGGCTCGGGAAACAAGCACTGAGTGGTGGGATCACATCGTGATGCACGTCTGGGATGATGAACAGCGGCTGCAGAACTTTCGGATGAGGAAAGCCACATTCATGGACTGATGTGATGAACTCACCCCAGCCCTGCGGCACAAGGACACGAGAATGAGGGTTGCCCTGCCGTTGGAGAAGCGCTTGGCGATTGCACTGTGGAAGCCGGCTACTCCAGACTGCTACCGATCAGTTGCTAACCAGTTCAGAGTGGGAAAAATAGCTTCTGCCTGCAGTATGTGGAGTGGAACAATTCCATCACTACACCTATGGCCACCTAGTAACAGTGCAACGAGACCCCAATCCCTGAAAGACAATCATGGCAAAGCCCCTTCTTAGTCCTCCAAGATTGCACTCTATGCTAATGTGCCTCGACTGCTATCAGGTAGAGATCAGATAGTGTACAGGATGGCGGATACCTGGAGGAGGGCATAAATATCCAACCTCGGTGAGTTGGAGGATGGGGATCAGGAAATAGTGCAGCATGTTAATGGAGTCAGTCTCCCAAGTTCAACAGCAAAGGTGATGGAAATCAAAGAGGCTACAGAATCATAGAATCGTAGGACTGGAAGGGACCTCGGGAGGTCATCTAGTCCAGTCCCCTACACTAATGGCAGGACTAAATATTATCTAGCTCATCCCTAACAGATGTTTGTCTAACCTATTCGTAAAAGCCTCCAGTGATGGAGATTCCACAACTTCCCTAGGCAATTTATTCCAGTGCTTAACTACCCTGACAGGAAGTTTTTCCTAATGTCCAAC
The DNA here is from genome assembly GCF_965152275.1 of Natator depressus. Taxonomy (NCBI): domain Eukaryota; kingdom Metazoa; phylum Chordata; order Testudines; family Cheloniidae; genus Natator; species Natator depressus. Next base: position 67,491,192 of record NC_134237.1, on the reverse strand, counting down.
CTAAACCACCCTTGCTGAATTGCTTCTTGTTCTAAAAGGGCATCCAACTACAGTCAGTGAAGATAGCAGTGTGGCCATAAGAAAAAAGCCGAGCACCAATAGGAGCATAACTGTATTTTCAAAATGAAGATGGACTGAGAGTGCAGGATGGAATACATTTCGAGGAGAGAGAGCTGTTGTCCTTGATTCGTTATGTAAAGTGCCAGGCAAAAAATACATGCCTCACACATGGGTAATGACAGCTATCTTAGACAGGCTCAAGCGTGGGTTTCTTGGTGAGGAACGATACACAAATCCAGCCTTTGATAGAAGGGCGTGACATCTGCCAGTTGTGAGATACCCACCAGCAGAAAGAGACTGTTACCATATTAGCTGCTCACCCGACCATTGAAAAAGGGGGGAAATGAACTTATTTACCATCAAGGAAAAGAATACTTGATTACAGTGGACTACTATTTGAATTTTTTGGAGGCTGACAATCTCCCTGGTACAAGAAGCAAGTCAGTGATTGGCAAACCGAAGACCCACTTTGTAACATATGGAATTACGGATGCTGTATTCACTGACAATGGTGCCAGTTTTCCTCTGAAGAATTCCAGGAATTTGCACATAATACATCTCTTCCCCCAGCATATCCACAGAGTAATGGTAAGGTGGAATCAGCTATGAAAAACCTAAGAGACTGTTACACAAAGCTGTTTCTTGTGGGTCGGGCCCCTTGTTAGCATTTTTGGCACCCAGGAATACTCCATCATAGGGGTGCCAAAACAGTCCAGCTAGGGCACTGATGTGATGAAGGACTAACATCCTGTTTCCAATGAGGAGAGATGTGTTACAGCCAGTTGGATGGGGAGACCACCAAGGGGAGATGGCCAACAATCAGAAAAAGAAGGCACGAGAGTATGACTGCTCAGCCAAGGACCTACTGGCCTGGGAAACAAAGTTGTGAGGATCCAACCATTAGAGAGAAGCAAGAAGGAGTGGACTAAAGGAGTCATTGAGGAGTGCAGTGGTACCCAGGTCACTGGAGGTAATTACAGGAACAGGTGATCCTAAGGAGCAGGAGTGATTTATGAGCCAGCAGACAACTCCCATAGAGAGAGCCTACAGAGATCAGAACAGAGAGAGAGAAACATCCAGAGGCCTGCCCCACAAGGAAGGAGGGAGGAGACTCCATAGAGATAGTTTGCTAGGCTCAGTGACAGGGAGACAGAGACAGGTTAGTCCCAGTGCAGTCACCTGTTGAGGGATCAAACTATCTTAAAGACGAGATAACCAGATGAGTCTGTGGTAGAGATGAAACTTTCACTCAGCTATGTTCTAGCAACCTCTAGCCAAAGGGACACAGGGTGGGATGGGGCTGGACATCAATTATTTGTTTTTAATGTTAGTTTTACAAACATCTTAATATAGGGAAAAATGTATCATGATCAGTGGAACTGGAGTCAGAGGGCCCATGTTTCCTGGAGGGGCTGTTATTGAGGGGATACCTTGGAAACAGGGAATAGGTGGAGTAAGGGTGGAAGGAACACAGCCACATGGACAGAGCCATGCACAGAGTTTAATAAAATTACACTTGTTCTATATAACCTGCATTCAGCTTCATTCTTTAGTAATGAAACAACTGTCAGCCCCACATCACTCTGCCAGAGTGAAACTGGCTAAAGTGATATATAACGGATAGCTGGAAATGCGAAGACCAGAAGCTCCATGAAACATGTCTTGGATTTTTGGGATATAAAATATTACTTTAATATTATGCTAATCATAATTAAAGGAGTTGAAATTCAGGGCTTACAAACATTTGAAGAACTCCACTACCTTTACATTGCATTACCATATAAACCAGAAAACTGATCTGTTCCAAATTAAGGCATTTATATCAGAATAAAACAATGCAATAAGTTGAAGTCATTTCCCTATTGTAATAGACCAGAGTCTCAGTCACTTCTAGACTGAAGAACATTAAAAAAAACACACTGAAAATGCTGCAATTATTTTTAATTGCTATGTTCAAGGTAGAGCAATTTAAAATTACTAGAGCGTCCATTTTTTTTTAGCACTTTAACTTGGAAGTAAGTCAAGTAATATTCTGCCATGGCAGTTTAAGGTATATTAAACCCATTTAAAAATTAAGCTTTTAGAAAAACTAATGAGGAAAAATGTACATTAAAAATGAATAAAGATGGTCATGCAAAAATATATATATTCTGAGAAATCATATAAAGAATTCACAATTAGGTCCTAGACATATAGATGTTTACAGTGTTCAGGGCTGCGAGGGACAGAAGGAGTTGTTTCCTTACAAAGGAAGGTTGTGATAGTATATGATGGTAAAGATGTATTGGAAAATAAAGACTAGAGTATTAGATGATCTAAATCTTTATAAAGCATGCATCTTTGCTATGGGTGAAATGCCTCAGTGCACCTTAAGTACTAAGAATAATAGACTTTTTTTTACACTATATATGACAATACACACTGTATTTTTCTGCACAGATGGCATTAACAGAAATAGTACCAAAGTTAATTCCTAAATTAAATAAAGAAGCTCATATTATATAAATGAAAAATAACAGGTGGGATTTGACTGACCTCCATTGATGGAACTCAGCCTGTGGGTACCAAGTAGTGCAAAGTCCACCTCCAGTAATCTCGGCACTATCACTGTATTAGTAACTGTGGGTAACTGCTGGCATTTTAATGGTGACTGACGTATGTGAATGTGTCTTTTGTTTAACATATTTGTTCCTAAAAATATTATAAAATCAGCGGCAGTTGCACCCCAATTGTGTGATATCAGCATCACGTCCATTTTTACTGAGTATTGTGGACTGCTACATTTATTTCAGAAGCTAAGCCAATATCATGATTATACACACTTGCTGGGGTTTTTTGCTAGTGCTGAATATTTTCCCTCCCTTAATGATTTTAATTTTTTTTCTAGAAACAGTTTTCCTCTATTGAGTTTTCCATCTCCTTAGCTTTTATTAGACTTTTATTATCCTGTTGTGTTTTTGTTTTTGTTTTTTCCCCCTCTCTATTTTTTGTACTTTTATGTATGATCTTTAACCCTCTCCTCTTCCAAAGAAAGCCATGTAACCATAGGAGTAGGGGATGTACAGTAAAAATATTGAATAAAATTCTCACTCAAGATTATTTACTTCTTCCTGCTCATCTATCAACAAGAAGAAATTAAATTTAAGAAAATACATATGTGAAGATGAAAAATTATATCACCCCTTTTTTTTTTGTATACTCTCAATATTTCTGCATGACGCCAAATATACTATACTTGTAAGTTTAGAGCATTTTACCAATACACCAATTTTACCAATATATAGAGCATATACCAATAAACTGGAATATGTGTATTATTTCAAGCAATCCCAAGTGAAACTAAAATAAGTTATTACTATGAAATAAAATTGATGGTTATTTCTTTAAATAAAATGTTTTAAATGGCCTCTGTGGGGAAGACTGTATGTTTATTTTCATTTACAAATAGCAATGTATTCAGATTCTAATTACTCTCACTTATTTGAAGGGCTTTGTACAAGTGAGACTTCATACTTTAGACCAGCAGTCTAAATAGCCATTTGAAACATTGAAATGAAAAGTGAGAATATGAAAAATATGTTTCATTACCTCCTGCTGCATCAGTGTCTTGGTTCACTATGTTCCAAAGGAGAAATATTGCAAATAAACTAGCCTGCAGAGCAATTTTATGGTGGCCATTTTCTCCCAGGGAGTATAACACTTTGACAGTAACTTCATCCACTTTTATGCATACCAAACTGAACCACATTTGAATGCTGTTTAGAGAAAGAAATGACGAACAACAATAGAAGCTAAATTATTCCACTGTATGCTAGAGAGCTAACAAGTGTAGGAGCCCCTTGCTACCAGTGAATCTGCACAAGAGAAAGGTATTATTTGCTTGTAAGAAGTGGGGAATTCAGTGCGGCAGGACAGCTTGTGTTGCTACCTGTGCATATTACCCCAGAGAGCACATGGCTGGATGTGGTGCTACCGGGATTATCCCTACAAGGGATAGGGATGGGGAGAGTATATAGGCTAAAAAGATGTAGCAAAAGCTGCTAATGTGATCCTTGGACATATGAAAGGAGGAATATCAAGTGGAAGTGGGAAAGTGATCTTGCCTCTGTTACAGGATTGGTAAAATTGCTATTAGAACTCTGTTGTCCATGCTTCAAGAAGGATGTGGAAATATCTGAAGGAGTTCAAAGAAGGACCACAAAAATTGTTTAGGGGCTGAAAAACAAGTGTTATGATCTCAGGCTTAAGGAGATCAATTTATTCACCTTACTGAATAAAAGGTTGAGAAGTGATTTGATCACTGTGTAAAGGCCTTACACATGGCAAAGGTATCTGATAGTGGCTGGCTCTTCAATCTTTCTGCCAAAAGCATAAGATCCAAAGGCTGGAAGGGAGAATGATTAAACATTGGAACCAGTAGGTATCACTAGGAGTCTCTAAAACAGATTAGAGATCTTTCTAAAATAAACTGTAATCCAGTTCCTGGGAGAGGTTCTGTGGCCTGTGTGAGTGGATAGGGCTTTGATGGTCATGGTCCCAACTGGCTTTGTAATCTGAATCTATGAATCTCCCTGTTCATTCGCTTCTTTCATGGGCATTGCGGCGAGCAGGACTGCCTTCATTGCCCCCAACATACACATGATACTTGTAGCTCTGTTTTATGATAATCTCATGCTTCAGACAGTCACCTGCAGGAAAAAGTTCCCCCCGATGTAAAAATGTAATCTGTTTTTTTGCTTTGTTTTGTTTTTGCCTTCCTCTGAAGCATCACAGATCAGTCACAGCTGGATATAGTACACTGGTTTGGGAAGGCTGATGCTCTGAGGTTGGTATTGGTAATCCTTGTTTTAGATGCCTTGGTGCGTTGGTCTTTAACTGCTCATTGTCTAACTAAATACTAGATTTGGGGTGGAAAGAATTTTTTCCCCTGGTCAGATTGGCAGAAACCTTGGGTTTTATTTTTTTCCTTCCTCTGCAGCACTCAGCAAGGATCACCTGTTAAAATCTGGGCATGTCTCACCTGAACAATTCCCTGCCATTGCCTCAGTCTCTCTTTTTCTTTGCCTGTGGCACACAACAGTTTACTCTTCTTTGGACTAAAATGCTTTAGTTTAACTGAAGTCATTGGGTTCAACACAGTGGTATTTGAGTTAAATGTAATGGCCTATGCTATACAGTAGGTCAGACTAGATGATCTAGTGGTCTTCTTTAGCATTAAACAGTATGAAACTATGAATCACCATGCTGGTAAACGTATTGATAAATGATGTGGAAAAAGGGGGTTAACAGTGAGATGGAAAAGCTTGCAGATGATACAAACTTGCTCAATATAGTTAAGTCCAAAATAGACTGCAAAGAGTTACAAAGGGATCTCACAAAACTGAGTGACTGGACAACAAAATGGCAGATGAAAGTCACTGTTGATAAATGCAAAGTAATGCACACTGGAAAACCTAATCCCAACTACTCAGACAGAATGATGGGGTCTAAATTCTTTGTTAATATTTTACTACTCAAGAAAAAAAGTCTTGGAGTCATCATGGAAGTTCTCTGAACACATTTGTTCAATTTGCAGCAGCAATCAAAAAGCTAACAATATTAAGAACCATTAGGAAAGGGATAGCTAAAAGGAGAGTAAAGATCATAACGCTACTATATAAATCTGGGGTACACCCACATTTCAAAAAAAAAATATTGGAAATGGAAAAGGTACAGAGAATAGTAGCACAAATTATTAGGTGTATTAGCTTCCATATGAGGAGAAATTAAAAATACTGGGACTATTCAGCTTGGGAAAGAGGGAAGATATGACAGAGATCCATAGAATCATGAATGGTGATGAGAAAGTGAATAAGGAAAGGTTTCAGAGTAGCAGCCGTGTTAGTCTGTATCCACAAAAAGAACAGGAGTACTTGTGGCACCTTAGAGACTAACAAATTTAGTATCCTCACACCTTCTTGTCAACTGTCTAAATGGACCATCCTGATTATCACTGCAAAAGTTTTTTTCTGATAATAGCTCATCTTAATTAGCCTCTTACAGTTGGTATGGCTACTTCCACCTTTCCATGTTCTCTGTATGTATATATCTTCTTACTGTATGTTCCATTCTGTGCATCCGATGAAGTGAGCTGTAGCCCACGAAAGCTTATGCGCCAATAAATTTGTTAGTCTCTAAGGTGCCACAAGTACTCCTGTTCTTTTTGTGAATAAGGAAATGTTATTTATCCCTTCACATAACACAAGAACCAGAGATCACCCAATGAAATTAATAGGCAGCAGATTTAAAACCAGTATAAGAAAGTACGTTTTCACACTACACTCAGTCAACCTGTGGAATGCATTGTCAGGAGATGTTGTGAAGGCCAAAACTATAACTGGATTAATAAGAGAATTATAGTTCATGGAAGATAGGTCTATCAATGGTTACTAGCCAAAATGGTCAGATATGCAACCTCATGCTCTGGGTATCCCAAGCTTCTGACTGGCAGATGCTGCAACTGGATGACAGGCTGAATCACTTGAGAATTGCCCTGTTTTGTTCATTCCTTCTGAAACGTTTGGCATTGGCCACTGTTGGAAGACAGGAGTCTGGGCTAAATGGACCATTAGGCCATTCTCATGTTCTTATGTTAGTCTGCTATTTTGTTACTGACATGTTTCAGCAGAAGTAGCTAGAAATTCTGCAGTATGCCGATAAGCCAAATTCATACAAAACGATAATGCGGTGACAGAGATTCTGAATGCCTTTGCTGAGCCAGTAAACCACAGTGTCTTCACATACCTCAGAAGAATGTCCTCATTACTTGTGAAGAATGTGGGCATTATCTGTATTTTAATCTTGTGTGTGTGATCTCTGGCGGTTAGGGTTACTGTGGGCCTAGGAACTAAATCCAGTTTAAGCTCTTCCCGCTCTCCAGGAACCCAGCAGTGGTTTTAATTCAATTGCCTCGTGCTCAAACAGTCAATATTGTGAATCATCTACTGAGATACCATAGCTGCCTCTTCCCCACCGCCCGCCCTGAGAAATGTACACACCAGTTTGGATCAAGCACAGAGTCCCAAGTATTGCTGGTCAAAAATTTTCCAAGGGAACAGTTTTCCATCAGAAAACACGATTCTACTCAATCAAAATATTCCACAGAAATGTGTTGATTTTGATGAACTTGTGTTTACCAAAAAAAAACCAAACCCCTAAATGATTAATTTTCAGAGGGTTGCAATATTTCATTTAGACTCCTTCATTTCAAAATGCCTTTTATGTTTTGACTTTTATATTATAATATAAATTAGTACAGACTGGGATGGTAGTGCCACTTCTCACTAAGGGTGCCCAACATAATATAATGTAACATGAAAGTCAAAATCAACACAAAACATTTCAATTGAATTGAAACAAAATGTTTCAATTGAGCCAAAACAAAATGTTTCAGAAAGCACATTTTGAAGTAACAGAATTTCATGCAGGATGGAAACTCTGGGTCTAGCCCCAAATCAGAGAAAGGAATTTTGAAATCTTAAAGGGTCTTTGGAATGGACAAAAGGCAACCTATGAGCTAAGTGGGGCAGACACTGTTACAGGGAATCAAATTGAAGGGTAAAGGTTACAGGAGTGCAGTCTGACTTGTCTATCCCAATGTTGTGAGCCTACCTAAAACATGCAAGGAAAGGCCAAGGTTTAGGTAAGATAATATGCATTAAGGTTTTTTTTTTTTCATTTCAACCCGTGTCACTCTCCTGTTCCTATATTACAAAGCCAAAGGGAACCACTGTGATCATCCAGTCTGACCTCCTCTGCCACACAGGCCATAGGACTTATCAAAAATAATTCCTTTTGAACTAGGTCATATCTTCGAGAAAAATATCGGATCTTGATTTAAAAATAGCCAGTGATGTTGCCAGGACCCTTAGTAAGTTTGTTCCAATGATTAATTACCCTCCTGTTAAAATGCATACCTTATTTCCAGTCTGAATTTATCTAACTTCAACTTCCAGCCATTGAATCTTGTTATACCTTTTGTCTGCTACATTTTTGTTCCCCACGTAGATATTCATAGACTGTGATAAAGTCATCCTTTAACCTTCTCTTGGCTAAGCTAAACAGATTGAGCTACTTGTGATGTTCATGGGGATGAATAAATCATACTTGTTTTGCAAAAGATGTTGCCAAGTCATTATACTTTCATACTGGTCACAAGTTCCCACTGTGAATTCTAGAGTAGGGGTCAAACCCAGGAACCTGCTAAAGGTAATACAGTTGGTAAAACGGGGTACTGTAAACCCGGTGGTCCAGTCTAACAGTGGGGTATTCCACTGGGTTTCACCCTAAGAGAAGCACATGCATGGTCTGTGGCTTAGAAAGGGTGCCCATGGGAGGGACTGAGAGGGGGTCCAGGTACTACACACCTCTCGAACCATAGCACAACCATGTTGTAAAAGTGTCAAACAGAATGAAAGCGAGAATAAAGCAATTAAAAAGTAACTAATAGAAACTAAATACCATTGTAATATGACAGGTAAGAGTGATGTATGTTGTTAAGCATCATGGCCCTGATTTTTTAAACACCTAAACTTGGCATCCAATTTAAGCACAGGTGAAAAAAATATACCAGTTCTCAGATTATTTTATTGTGTAATTTTCTGCCTCATCAACCCTTATCTCAACATTTTGTACCTCAACTGTGAAAATAATAGGTGGAAAGTGTGTTTTATGAGCTACTCCTGTGCTACAGAGAAATGGAACATGATAATATCATCATTTATACTGTTAATGTTTTCAATGTTAGTATCTTCTATTAATGTAATAGTTTTAAATAATTTTTCTCACTCTGATGAGTTTCTATTTTTACTTATAAAAAGAAAAGGAATACTTGTGGCACCTTAGAGACTAACCAATTTATTTGAGCATAAGCTTTCGTGAGCTACAGCTCACTTCATCAGATGCATATTGTGGAAAATACAGAAGATGTTTTTACACACAAAACCATGAAAAAATGGGTGTTAATCACTACAAAAGGTTTTCTCTGCCCCCACCCTACTCTCCTGCTGGTAATAGCTTATCTAAAGTGATCACTCTCCTTACAATGTGTATGATAATCAAGGTGGGCCATTTCCAGCACAAATCCAGGGTTTAACAAGAAGGTCGGAGGAACAGTGTGTGTGTGTGGGAAATAACAAACAAGGAGAAATAGGTTACTTTTTATAATGACTCAACCATTCCCAGTCTCTATTCAAGCCTAAGTTAATTGTATCCAATTTGCAAATTAATTCCAATTCAGCAGTCTCTCGTTAGAGTCTGTTTTCGAAGTTTTTTTGTTGAAGGATAGTCACTTTGAGATCAGAAATTGAGTGACCAGAGAGATTGAAGTGTTCTCCGACTGGTTTATGAATGTTATAATTCTTGACATCTGATTTGTGTCCATTTATTCTTTTATGTAGACTGTCCAGTTTGACCAATGTACATGGCAGAGGGGCATTGCTGGCACATATCACATTGGTGGATGTGCAGGTGAACGAGCCTTTGATAGTGTGGCTGATGTTATTAGGCCCTGTGATGGTGTCCCCTGAATAGATATGTGGGCACAGTTGGCAACGGGCTTTGTTGCAAGGATAGGTTCCTGGGTTAGTGGTTCTGTTGTGTGGTATGGGGTTGTTGATGACTATTCGCTTCAGGTTGGGGGGCTGTCTGTAGGCAAGGACTAGCCTGTCTCCCAAGATTTGTGAAAGTGTTGGGTCATCCTTCAGGATAGGCTATAGATCCTTGATAATGCATTGGAGGGGTTTTAGTTGGGGGCTGAAGGTGACGGCTAGTGGCGTTCTGTTATTTTCTTTGTTGGGCCTGTCCTGTAGTAGGTGATTTCTGGGTACTCTTCTGGCTCTATCAATCTGTTTCTTCACTTCTGCAGGTGGGTATTGTAGTTATAAGAATGCTTGATAGAGATCTTGTAGGTGTTTGTCTCTGTCTGAGGGGTTGGAGCAGATGCGGTTGTATCGCAGAGCTTGGCTGTAGACAATGGATCGTGTGGTGTGGTCAGGGTGAAAGCTGGAGGCATGTAGGTAGGAATAGCGGTCAGTAGGTTTCCGGTATAGGGTGGTGTTTATGTGACCATCGTTTATGAGCACTGGAGTGTCCAGAAAGTGGATCTCTTGTGTGGACTGGACCAGACTGAGGTTGATGGTGGGATGGAAATTGTTGAAATCATGATGGAATTCCTCAAGGGCTTCTTTTCCATGGGTCCAGATGATGACGATGTCATCAATATAGCGCAAGTAGAGTAGGGGCGTTAGGGGACGAGAGCTGAGGAAGCGTTGTTCTAAGTCAGCCATAAAAATGTTGGCATACTATGGGGCCATGCGGGTACTCATAGCAGTGCCGCTGATTTGAAGGTATACATTGTACCCAAATGTAAAATAGTTATGGATAAGGACAAAGTCACAAAGTTCAGCCACCAGGTTAGCTGTGACATTATATGGGATAGTGTTCTTGATGGCTTGTAGTCCATCTTTGTGTGGAATGTTGGTGTAGAGGGCTTCTACATCCATAGTGGCCAGGATGGTGTTATCAGGAAGATCACCGATGGATTGTAGTTTCCTCAGGAAGTCATTGGTGTCTCGAAGGTAGCTGGGAGTGCTGGTAGCATAGGGCCTGAGGAGGGAGTCTACATAGCCAGACAATCCTGCTGTCAGGGTGCCAATGCCTGAGATGATGGGGCGCCCAGGATTTCCAGGTTTATGGATCTTGGGTAGTAGATAGAATATCTCAGGTCGGGGTTCCAGGGGTGTGTCTGTGTGGATTTGATCTTGTGCTTTTTCAGGGAGTTCCTTGAGCAAATTCTGTAGTTTCTTTTGGTAACTCTCAGTGGGATCAGAGGGTAATGGCTTGTAGAAAGTGGTGTTGGAGAGCTGCCGAGCAGCCTCTTGTTCATATTCCGACCTATTCATGATGACAACAGCACCTCCTTTGTCAGCCTTTTTGATTATGATGTCAGAGTTGTTTCTGAGGCTGTGGATGGCATTGTGTTCTGCACGGCTGAGGTTCTGATCTCAAAGTGACTATCCTTCAACAAATTACTTCGAAAACAGACTCCAACGGGAGACTGCTGAATTGGAATTAATTTGCAAATTGGATACAATTAACTTAGGCTTGAATAGAGACTGGGAATGGTTGAGTCATTATAAAAAGTAACCTATTTCCCCTTGTTTATTATCCCCTCCTCCCCCACTGTTCCTCCGACCTTCTTGTTAAACCCTGGATTTGTGCTGGAAATGGCCCACCTTGATCATCATACACATTGTAAGGAGAGTGATCACTTTAGATAAGCTATTACCAGCAGGAAAGTAGGGTGGGGGGAGAGAAAACCTTTTGTAGTGATAAACACCCATTTTTCATGGTTTGTGTGTATAAAAACATCTTTTATATTTTCCACAGTATGCATCCGATGAAGTGAGCTGTAGCTCACGAAAGCTTATGCTCAAATAAATTGGTTAGTCTCTAAGGTGCCACAAGTACTCCTTTTCTTTTTGCGAATACAGACTAACATGGCTGTTACTCTGAAACTTATTTTTACTTATGTAAAATGCTATTTCTATGAGTTTCGATTATTGCTTTGTGAGTTATGTATTATTTTGCTGGTACATGGAAAGGTTCATGGGCATATCTGAGTAGTGTCATTTGAACTAGTATTTAAGAGTTTCTCAGGGTTTCTGCTTTCTAAAATGTAATTTTAGGAATGGGCAAACTAACTGAGATAAGATAAAATAAGAACCTTTTGTCCCAGTTAACTTTCTTGGTGTTTGTGTGGATGGGTGGGTGGGAGTGCACCTCTTTGACCAGAAGCAGAAGTGCAGGAGAAGAGGCTATTTTTGTATCATAATTAACATGTGCGGAATTAGGTAGTATCTAGATCTCATGATAGGCTATGTCACAAGAGACTAATTTCAGACATCAATTGTGATAGGTAAAAGAAAGGGTCTCTCAACTGAGATTTCACAACTCTGCATGGTATTCAAGATAAAGCACACAGCAAGAGTTTGATTAAGATTTGCAGATCTGCATTCCTAAATTTATCAGATTTTATTGTTGGTATCAGATTTTCACAATGACAGGTTGAGATTAAATATTTTGCATTCTTACAACAGAAATAAATTGGCATTGTGTAGCCATCTCTGTTAGGGGGAACCTGTTAACCATGGAAGGTTCTCAAATGAGGTAGGTACCATAGTGTTACTCTTTGAAAATGGTAAAACTCACTGTTGAGGGGTGGGACTAATGCCACATTCTCATTTTTTAGTGATACATGGGAAAAAAACACTTTAGTTCCACTAGGTTCAATTAGGTTTCAGCTAAATCCAGCCACACCTTGGATTGCCAACAAGAACTAGAAGTACTGAAATACCAGACAAGAGGTATACCAGACATTATTTCTGAATCAAATTTTGCTGACCAAAGAGATTCATATCAATTTGTCTAATTTCAGCTAATTACCAAAATCAAACCTTCTGAGAGTTTTGCACTGCCAACCGGAGATGAAGTTCTACCTCATTCACACATCTGTTCTTATGGTTATCATGAGCTCCCTTTGCTGAAACTGTGATCTATCTCCCTTGTTACTGTGGCTAATATAAGATATCTTCAGGCCAGTGTTAGCCCTGGTTTTGGAGGATCTCTGTGTGTGAGTAGAAAATGGCACATTAAAATGTTAAAATAATTCCCATAGCAAATTGTGATGAGACAATTTATCTCAATGGATAAAAGCAATTTATCTCAACGGATTCTATTTTTAGAGCCTATGAATGCAGCAGCTCCTCTGAAATAAATTCTCAGTTCCATCAGCAAATGTCCACATAATGTACTGCCATTTTTGCCAATTTCTCTCTCTACCACCATTTTTGGGATACCTGATTACTTCTCATAAGAGAGGAAGAAAGTTCCAGTAAATGGTTGGCAGCTGTAAGATCCATCCTCTGTGAATATACATATTTGTGACTATGGATGGAAATAATTTGACTTCAAGAGAGATTGACCTAAGCATTACACAACATCTGCATTTGGGCAGCCTTTTTGTCTGCTAGCTTTCCTCAGCTTTTTATCCCTTTTCACTGAAGCAATATGGCATTTGGCATAAATGGATATTGGGTTTAGATACTGTAAGGTAATAAGTCTACTGCACAGGGAGAGGCCATTTAAGTAGTTGGGCATGGAGCTAGGGTCCAGGGAATCTCAACTTTTCACTAAATAAAATGTTTCATAGATTCATAGATATTAAGGTCAGAAGGGACCATTATGATCATCTAGTCCAACCTCCTGCACAATGCAGGCCACAAAATTTCACCCACCCACTCCTGCGATAAACCTCTCACCTATGTCTGAGCTATTGAAGTCCTCAAATCGTGGTGTAAAGACTTCAAGGAGCAGGGAATCCTCCAGCAAGTGACCCATGCTCCATGCTACAGAGGAAGGTGAAAAACCTCCAGGACCTTTTCCAATCTGCCCTGGAGGAAAATTCCTTCCCGACCCCAGATATGGTGATCAGCTAAACCTGAGCATATGGGCAGATACCCAGGAAAGAATTTTCTGTAGTAACTCAGATCCCACCCCATCTAACATCCCATCACAGGCCATTGGACCTATTTACCATGAATATTTAAAGATCAATTAATTGCCAAAATCATGTTATCCCATCATACCATCTCCTCCATAAACTTATCGAGTCTAATCTTAAAGCCAGATAGGTCTTTTGCTGCCACTGCTTCCCTTAGAAGGCTATTCCAAAACTTCACTCCTCTGATGGTTAGAAACCTTCATCTAATTTCAAGTCTAAACTTCCCGATGACCAGTTTATATCCATTTGTTCTTGTGTCCACATTGGTACTGAGCTTAAATAATTCCTCTTCCTCTCCAGTATTTATCCCTCTGATATATTTATAGAGGGCAATCATATCTCCCCTCAGCCTTCTTTTGGTCAGGCTAAACAGGCCAAGCTCTTTGAATCTCCTTTCATAAGACAGGTTTTCCATTCCTCAGATCATCCTAGTAGCCCTTCTCTGTACCTGTTCCCGTTTGAATTCATCCTTCTTAAACATGGGAGACCAGAACTCCACACAGCATTCCAGATGAGGTCTCACCAGTGCCTTGTATAACGGTACTAACACCTCCTTCTCTCTACTGGTAATACCTCGCCTGATGCATCCCAAGACCGTATTAGCTTTTTTCACAGCCACATCACATTGGCGGCTCATAGTCATCATATGATCAACCAATACTCCAAGGTCCTTCTCCTCCTCTGTTACTTCTAACTGATGCTTCCCCAGCTTATAACTAAAATTCTTGTTATTAATCCCTAAATGCATAACCTTACACTTCTCACTATTAAATTTCATCATATTACTATTACTCCAGTTTACAAGGTCATCCAAATCTTCCTGTATGATATCCCGGTCTCTCTCTAAATTGGCAATACCTCCCAGCTTTGCATCATCCGCAAACTTTATTAGCACACTCCCACTTTTTGTGCCAAGGTCAGTAATAAACAATTAAATAAGATTGGTCCCAAAACTGATCCCTGAGGAACTCCACTGGTAACCTCCCTCCATCCTGACAGTTCACCTTTCAGTAGGACCCGCTGTAGTCTCCCTGTTAACCAATTCCTTATCCACCTTTCAATTTTCATATTGATCCCCATCTTTTCCAATTTAACTAATAATTCCCCATGTGGCACGGTATCAAACGCCTTACTGAAATCTAGGTAAATTAGATCCACTGTGTTTCCTTTGTCTAAAAAATGTGTTACTTTCTCAAAGGAGGAGATCAGGTTGGTTTGGCACGATCTACCTTTTGTAAAACCATGTTGTATTTTGTCCCATTTACCATTGACCTCAATGTCCTTAACTACTTTCTTCTTCAAAATTTTTTCCAAGACCTTGCATGCTACAGATGTCAAACTAACAGGCCTGTAGTTACCCGGATCACATTTTTTTCCTTTCTTAAAAATAGGAACTATGTTAGCAAGTCTCCAATCATACGGTACAACCCCTGAGTTTACAGATTCATTAAAAATTCTTGCTAATGAGCTTGCAATTTCATGTGCCAGTTCCTTTAATATTCTTGGATGAAGATTATCTGGGCCCCCCGATTTAGTCCCATTAAGCTGTTAGAGTTTGGCTTCTACCTCAGATGTAATATTACTACCTCAGAGGTAATATCTACCTCCATATCCTCATTCCCATTTGTCATCCTACCATTATCCCTAAGCTCCTCATTAGTATCATTAAAGACTGAGGCAAAGTATTTGTTTAGATATTGGGCCATGCCTAAATTATCTTAACCTTCACTCCGTCCTCAGTGTTTAGCAGTCCCACTTTTTCTTTCTTTGTTTTCTTCTTATTTATATGGCTGTAGAACCTTTTACTATTGGTTTTAATTCCCTTTGCAAGGTTCAACTCTACATGGCCTTTGGCCTGTCTCACTTTATCCCTACATGTTCTGACCTCAATAAGGTAGCTTTCCTTGCTGACTCCTCCCATCTTCCACTCCTTGTAGCCTTTGTGCTTTTTCTTAATCACCTTCCTGAGATGCTTGTTCATCCAGCTTGGTATACAACTCCTGCCTATGAGTTTTTCCCCCTTTCTTGGGATGCAGGCTTCTGATAGTTTCTGCAACCTTGACTTGAGGTAATCCCAGGCCTCCTCTGTCTTTAGAGCCATAAATTCTTCAGTCCAATCCACTTCCCTAACTAATTTCCTTAATTTTTGAAAGTAATCTCTTTTAAAATCTAAAACCCTAGTTGCAGATTTATTTTTGTTAATCCTTCCATTCAGTTTGAACTGAATTAGCTCATGATCACTTGAACCAAGATTGTCCCCTACAACCATTTCTTCTATGAGGTCCTCACTACTCACCAAAACCAAATCTAAAATGGCATCCCCTCTAGTCAGTTCAGCAACTACTTGATGAAGGAATCCATCAGCTATCACATCTAGGAAAATCTGAGCCCTATAATTAATACTAGCACTCGTCCTCCAGTCTATATCTGGGAAGTTAAAGTCTCCCATGATCACGCAGTTTCCATTAGTATTTACTTCATTAAAAACATTAAAGAGGGCTCTATCCATATCCAAATTAGATCCTGGCAGTCTATAGCACACCCCAAACACTCTCCCAGGGGAGGCTCTAGTAGTTTTCTTCTCCAATGTAATTTTTGCCCAGACGGACTCTCTTATCCATTCCATCGCTTCTTATTTCTTTACATTCTACCTCATCATTGATATACAATGCTACTCCACCACCTTTACCTTTATTTCTGTCTTTCCTAAACAGCACATACCCTTCAATACCTGTAGTCCAGTCATGACTACTATTCCACCATGTTTCTATTATCCCTATAATATTTGGTGGCAAAGAGAGCTGTCAGGGTATAAACAGACACTGCTGCTTTGATGGAGCCTTTAGGAAAACGGGCTGTGACTGAAATACAAAAAGAGGAGTGAACTTTCCCCAGTCACCTTCCTAGGGTCTTCACTTTGAAAACTAATTACAAGTTATTTAGACTGCTGGTTCTCAAACTGTGGTCCATTCACTGGTGGTTTATGAAGAGGTGTCTAGCCACAGAATTATTTGGGAAAGGTGGCTAGTAGATACTAAAGTAATGTACAGTGGTTGGTCAAATATTTCAGCTGTTTCCTAGTGCACATTCTCCACAAATATGCCTTTAAATACAGTTATAAGGGAGCTTATTTAGTAATATTATTGTTTTAATTTAATATTTGTGTTAAGGTATTGAGTAAGGGCCCCCAAAATTAGGGCCAAACTATCCATATAGTCAGAGACAATCATGGCTCCGAAAAGCTTGTTAAAAATGGGGTACTACTGCTTTTCAGAACTCTGCAGGTTGAAAGAAAACCACCATAGGTTTTTCCAATGTTTTCTGCTGAAGTTTTTTATTATTATTATTTTTAATCGCATTATATTTAGAATGTTTTTCTGTTGCCTTAAGTTAATAAATGTGTTTTAGATGGCTGTATCTCAGTGTTTTACAAATATATTAACAGTAGTGCTAACCAGAACTGAAAACCAATAGAAAAATCCTTGCAGCGATAACATCAAAAAATTCTTTCTTCAACTACCCAACTGAAATCTGTGGCATTATACCAGTTTCACTGAGAGTAGAATGTGGTTCATTATAAATAAAAGCTACAGAGATTTTGGCAGATCTGTGGGGGAGCAAATTCCCTGTGGATTTTTACTGTTCATAGTCATGAGTTATAAGATATTGCTCAGTATAGTCCATAACAGATAAAAAATACCCCACAGTGATTGTTTTAAATAATGTCATGTACTTTTACTAACAAAATGAATATCTCACCGAGTAACAGAAATAAAATAACAGTTCAGTTGTAGTTGAGACCAGCACTCTGCTTTGTTAATCACATGTGCTTTTTACAGGATAAATCAAGCAGTAAGTCTAGTTAATCATCCAATAAACTGAGTACATGAAGCTATATCACAAAATCCTGAATTAGGCACTTTAAACCAGGCACCCCAGGCTCTACAATAAGAAATTTGCCAAGATTCTAATTAAATTAGTTATCCACAGGCATGAAAAAAGATCTTTGCATAAGATATATCTACATCTATATATACTGTGACAAAGTTCCTCCTCTACCTTTCTGGATCCTGCGCTTATTGGCAAATTTTGCTCACCTCAGAGATTCACAGTAGCCCTCAGTTTGGCCGCTTTCGTGGCTCAAATCTGCCATTCACTCAGATAACCTCATCCCTGGCCAGCATGGGGAAAAGGAAGGAGAACAATCCCCACAGTCTCTGCTGGTCCACCTAGTGGGTCGGGGGACAGGCCAGGGACCTTCCCCTCTGGTGGGACCCACAGTCCAAGTCAACTCCTCCTGTATCCAATAGGGAGTTGGGGGGAACCCAGGCCTGCCCTCTACTCTGGGTTCCAGCCCAGGGCCCTATGGATCACAGCTGTCTATAGTGTTTTGTGTAACACCTGTGTGACAGCTACAACTCCCTGGGCTACTTCCCCATGGTATCCTCCCAAAACCTTCTGTATCCTCACCACAGAGCCTTCCTCCTGATGCCAGATAGGGTTTGTACTCCTCAGTCCTCCAGCAGCACACCCTCTCAGCTCCTTGCACGCACCTCACTAACTGGAGTGAGAGCCTTTTTAAATCAGGTGTCCTGATTAGCCTTAATTAATTCTAGCAGCTTCCCAATTGGCTACAGGTGTTCTAATTAGCTTGCCTGCCTTAATTAGTTCTAGAAATTTCCTGAGTGTTCTGGAATAGTCCCTGTTGTTTTACCCAGGGAAAAGGGACCTGCTTAACCTGGAACTAATGTATCTACCTTCAACCACTCTTTTATAGCCATCTGGCCTGACCCTGTCACAATACTTATACCTATAAAATAGAAAGGTTGACTCTATCTATTCTATAATAAGGATATCATGCCTCACACACCTCATCTGTTGTCGGGAAGTTAGCACAACAGATAAGATGACAGCAACACAAATCTTATCAGATGGTAAAATTTACTCAGAAGGAAACATTTGAAATAGTCACAAACCACAGAAGAAGTATTAATGACCAGATGGTGCCTGTTTCTTGCATTGGGAAAGGAGAAGGTACAAAGAAATTTCTCTCACACCCCTTGTAAGTATCAAGCTCTGTGTCTTCCTGTGCATAGGGACCGCACCCTGCTAGCACTCAGTGGGGTGCAACCTGTTCTTACGGGAGACAAGGAAGATAAAAAATAATTCTAGCTCTTCTCAGCACAGTTGCCAACTTTCAGGCGGTAAATAAGCACCCCGACTTTCACAATAAGCCAAAAATCAAGCAAATCCCATTTTAAAAGAAGGTGAAAACAAGCCAATCCCTAAGAACCCCAACACACTATGTGACTAGAAACACACACACACACACACCGACGTGCAGTCTGGGACTGTGGTGGGCCTGCTATGCACCCCTGACTCTCCCCACCCCCCACCCCACTCTTGCTTGCTTGCTTGCTTGCATAAGAAAAAAAAAGAAGCAACAAGCAACAAGCTACAAGCCAAAAACTAGCCAACAAGCATCTCACAAGCCAATTAAGCCAAAACAAGCCCAATTTCTGCATTTTTTCCCCCATGGGTTTGGCATGTCTGCTTCTCAGCTGTAGAGCCCAGTATTTCACAAAGGTGCTCATTATCTTTATCCCATTTTTACAGATGGGGAAGCTGAGGAACAGAGAGGGGAAATGGAATTGCCCACAGTTACCCAGAACTCTATTAGCAGAGCTGGGACTAGATCCTCAGTTACAGTTCAGCACTCTGTCCACTAAGCTATACTGCTCCCTTATCTTTTATTTGAGATATGCTCAAATACTATGATAACAGGTGGCAGTACAACTTTCTCAGAAAGACACATAGCTAGGGAGCAGCAACCAAAAGAGGGGAGCATACACTGTGGGCACATTCCCCTTTGTGTGCTGGGAAGCTCCAGAGGTAACCATGCCTCATTAGGTTAAATGGACTTGATCCTTCCTTCTGTTACAATGTTTTTACATTAGTGTAACGCCATTTACTTCAGTGTGGTTATTTACATTTACACTGGTGTAAAGGAGAGGATAATCAAGCCCCTTGTGTCTCCAGAGCTCTCCCTGGAATGGTACAGCTCCAAACTGGCCCCAGGGTTGGGCTGTGCATTCCTTGTACTGGCTTTGAACTTGAATCTCATTTTATTTCTAGTGGTTGAAGGCTTCTGGGAAGTGAATGAACATAGGGTTTAAATATGGGAAATGGATGGAACAAATTCCTTGGAGGTGTCAAAGTTGTACTAACCCCCCAAATTGCAAGGAGCATGTGTAAAAGACACATGTACTGGTGATAAAACGATTGTGATAAGGCTCAATCCTATTCTATTAAAGACAGTTTTGCTGTTGATTTCAATGGGAGCAAAAGAATCAGAATGTATGTATGAATAGTGGCTCAGTAGGCGCATTGTTGCTGTAAAAATATCATGGCAACTGGCAGCCTGACTTCAACTTGTGGTCTAATGGCACACATCAGCATCTCAAACTCTGCTTGAACAGCCAATATTGGGGAACATGTGATGTGTGCCCAAGAGGGTTGAAAATTTGTGCACATAGCAGGTTTTCCATACTGCTTTTATTTCATATTCTCTTAGAGCTAAAGGAAAAATCAAGAATTTGCTATTGTAGTTCAGTCTACCACACAATGAACGAACTTCTACTAGCTCAAGTGGAGAAATAAATATAGAAAAGCCAAGAAGAAGGATAACCTCAGGTCTCCATTTTAATTCTCCAAAGCATTTTTCGTGATGGTGGGTGCACAGCTGTGCTCACTGTGGTTATATTTGCAATAAAGTTGCTGGATCATCTTCTGCTAGCTCATGCTCAGAATTTTTCCAAAACAATCATCTTTTTTACTTCAATTTTTCATGCTTGGTTTTGAAGAAGGCAATACAGCTACCTTTATGCCTCTGACTGAATTCTTGCCTCACTACATTTACTCCTCTGGTCCACGGGTTGCAATTTGCTCTATTTGGTGCTCCCAAAACACAAAGCCCAATGACTTTTACTCACTATTTAGTTGGTTTCTACTCTTATAGAAGTGACAGTGTGAGTAGGCGTTACCACATTAGGTAGTGACTGTTAATGTGTTGGTTTGTTGGGCAGCAACATTTCTGTAGCTTCTGTCACTAGAACTTTATGGACTGGAAACTTTCCTTAATCTTATGATTCACTCATTCTCTTTTGGATTCTCCACTTTCCCCTTTACTTCTCAGTATATATTCTCCTTGCTTTGATATGGTGTGGTCAAGTGGAAATTACTGCATGTGGGACTTCATGGGTTGACTTTTTCTCTTGGTTTTACATAATGGTGTTGGTTTAAGCCCCTAACCTAACTCCTGGCCTCTCTGTGTGGGATTGTAGATACTGCTGCAAGGCATAGAAATGCCAGTCAGTCCAGTCAGCTTTCCTGTGTATATAAGTGCACGTTAGTTACTTCTGCAGTCTGCTATCAGAAATGTTTATACAGCCCATTTTTATAAAACATTATTTACATTGGATTTTCTAAGCTACATAAGCAAAACACTTTTCTCTTTTACCAGCTCACATAAGTGGCATCAGTCTTGTAAAATTCCATGTTATATTGTAGAGTATTTGGCTGAATGAGCAATATAGTGCCCCCACAAAATTTACAATGCTGTGGATGATGAGGGAAGAAGAGGATTTTGTATTTAATGTTGTCTCAGTGGAATCTTATGGCACATGTATCCATTAGCCAGAGGCCAAAAAAGCAGTTGAGGTTGGTCACAGCCAGATCGGCCCTTTCATTGTCTGTTGAAGATAGAATGTTCAGCATACAAACACGCTTGAGGCAGCTGTTACTACTGCTGCAGTGCCTTTGGTGGATGGTTCGTTTAAAACACTGAAAAGGGACCCGCATACATTAGAAACTTGAGATGGAACCAAAGACAAGTAAATGTAATGAATATTCATTGCCATTCTTGATCTGTTGTCATTTTGGCAGGTCTCATAGTTGTGGAAGGGAGCCATCTCTAAAAGTATTTTAATTAAAACTGGGAAATAGTTTATTTTTTATTTAATAGCGAATTAAAGGATATCTGACATGCATGAATAGAGATGATAAGGGAGATTCTCTCTCGATTATACAGTGCACATCTTATAGGAGACTCAAACAGGGAAAGTTAAACTGATATCCATCTTTAAACCGTCCTTAGAACTTTCATCTAAGATGGTTTTTTAAATAAGAGTCACCTTCCCATGAAGAATCTAGTACAGGAAGTTAAGAAAATATAGTACTGAAGTACCATTTCTTTGATCTGGTATGACAATATCCATGTTCCTAACTTAACTGAACCCATAACATTTCTGAGAGTCAGGAATGTTTTTTTTTAACTTGCTTTTTTCACCTGAGACAGGAAATAGTGGAATATAATGTATATCTCAGCTGGCCAGCACTGGGGAGCAATGGAAATCTTACAAGAAATCTCTCCTGACATGTCTAGGCTAATATTTATTGCCACTTCGGAAACAGAAAGGTAGAATGGAATTTAATCTCAGGGGTGTAAAATTCACCCCAGTGCAGAGAGCCAGAAGAAACTCTAAATCCCAGTGAAGTATTAGACAATCCTTGAGCTGGCTCTGTATATGGGGTAAATTTCATCCTAGGTGCAGATTAAACAATCTAAGAATTCATTTTAGTGGCCCCAGAGACCTATTTATACACAGTGGAGGCAAATCAGCAGCCTGCCCATGAACATGGAGGCTGTAGCTTGGCTTCCATCCACAAAGGAATGCCAAATTGTTTCATGAGGGCAAATTTTACTTGTCCCACTCACACAAATGGTTCCACTAGCTTCTCCCCAGGGAGCTGATAAAACAAGACTCATCCAGCATTTTCACATTTTAAGTTTAGAAATAACAACAACTCTTGGAGGGGTGGAGGGGAATAACAAAAGTCTGACATTTGAATCATTAAAAGGGTCAATGATTAAAATAACAATGGAATCAGCACTGAGTTGTTTAACAGCGTGCGCCAGCCAACTCAAACTGAATCCCACAGGCAAACTGTACGGAGAAGAGGAAATATCAAACTTCTTCCAGGAACTACGAATAAACTGTGTGTACAGACACTGCATGTCTGAGAGCTACTTTCGACAAACCAAACAACCCACAGGGTTGTCTTTATTCCTATCAAGGGTTTCTGAAGTGGTTTGAAATATATGTGGAAAGGGCAGCTAAACAACTTCAACCTTTGCCCAGCCAGTAATGTAAAAATGTGTCAAATACTAACTGACGTGAAGATGAATGGATTACAAAATCTGACCTGATTAGGTATTGCCCCCTGGAGTCTGATAAACGGAGATGTAACTTGACTACCACAGAATCCAATGTCATTGCATGCCTAAGGTACTGTAATGATCAGCTAGTTACATCAATACTAATTTGATGGAGAAATTTTACTAATAAAATGCAAGCAGCTTTCTTAAATATTTAATATATACTTAAATCGTAGCAAAAGTAGAATTTAAATTATGAAAAATAAGGCATTATTTTAACTTTAAGGATGTAAAGGCTTCCTAGTCCACAGTCCTTAAAGGAAACAAAATGGTTCTGTTTATTTTGACTGTTGCTGCCAAAATCAGAAACAAATATGGATCTGTTTAATTATACTTTCACTGAAACAAATGAAAAGCTCTCTGGAAAAATGACTCAAACTGCCTGCAGTTCTCAAATTATTCTACACTTGGTAAATGGGTCACTGGAATCTGGAAAAACTGTGAAAAATGAAAAACTAAACTCTCCAAAATAGATCTATTCCGACTGAAATTTTTTTAAATAATCACAAACCTGATTTCAAAACTGGAGTCCATTAATTTTCCAAGTGTTCTACAAGGTTCTGGTTTAATGTCTCCCATTAGAGTAAAAAATGACCACAGCTAAAATTCCACATAGCATTTTGAGAATAGAGGGAAATATTACAACTGTGGCCACTTAGCTCAGTGGATCCTCACCCTTGCCATATGCCCTGATATTAACCTTTTGTAACCCTAATCCATGTCATATGACTGGGGCCAGGCAATATAGATCATTCTATTCCGAGCACTCGTGTGTGTCACAGCAGATACATCTTCAAACTGGTCTTCAAGGTGGTTCACTCAAATAGGTTCATGCTTAAATCCTGCAATGACAAGCACCATTTGGATATTTAGATATGTAATTACCTGAATTGCATGCCTAAATGCAGGTTAGCCTTTGTAAAATGCTGGATATATTAACTCTGACTGTACAAGTTTAGATGCCTGTTAGAAATTAGCCCCAAACTCACATTGTTCAGCTATTCTGAAAGAAGGACAGGGACTGGAGACATTTGATATGGATTTAATCAGGCCACAACTTTATTATTAAATGTCTGGGACTACTCAACAGATAAAAATATACAGTGCAGGTAACCCCATGTTGATTCCATAATTACCTGTGGGATTTCTGTCAGGTCTCCCTCTTTTCCATTCAGGTCTCCCCAGCCACCCATTACCTGGACCTTACCATCCACCTTCCCTCATTGGAGAGTTAAGGTGGGCTATAAGAAAGGGGGGTTGACTCCTTGCCGTACCAATCACAGGAGTCCTCAACCTCCCCCCACACCCACCCTTGTTCCATTTCTTTAACAAACACCTCCTGTTAAAGTCCATTTCCTCTCCATTTATCTGGTCACTGTTACTCCTGGGGGGATTCTGTGTGACTCTGCACCTGCAGAAAATACACACCCTCCCCCCCTCCCCCCAAATTCCTATACTTCCATGCAGAAAATGGCAGGGAAGCAAAGGGAAGCCATGCTGGTGGGAGGGACGACCATGGGTGCAGTTTTGAAGGGTGGATTGCTTGCCCCCAAACAGAGGTGAGGCACTGGGGCACATGGGGTTACGTGCCACTTCCCCCCTCATTTGTACAAGTGCAGAGCTGCCCAGCTGAAAGAGGCTGAATCTGGGCTTTGCTGATTCTGCAGCTGAATGCCGTCTCCTGGGTCCTAGTGCCACTCTCTAATGCTCCCCTAGTGTGTGCTGGGAGCCTTCCTGTTTTCTGTGCAACAGTGAGTGCCCGTGGAGGGGCTGAGTAAGGGGTGTGGGGGGAAAGAGGCATTGGGGAAGGAAGGGGCAGTGGAATAGGGCGGGGGGGGAAATGTGGGGATGAGGGAGAGGGATGGAAAAGAAAAGGGGATAGAGGAATCGTGGTGGGAAGTGGGAACTTGGCATGCGGCATTCCCTCGGCAGCAGCTGGGTCTCCCTCAATAGACAAGCCTTACCCCCCCTACACCTGGACCCTCCTGATGAGTCCCCCACACCCACCCCAACCCCACTGATCCCCAACCAGCTGCATCTGGACCCCTTGCAGAGTCCCATTGCCCCTGCACCCAGACCCCTCTAACATGTCCCTGTGCATCCGGATCTCCCACTGATCTGCCTGCACCCAGATTGACCCCCACAGAAACCTCTCACCCCACACCTGGATCCCCACACTAAGCCCCTCCATACTTGGATCCTGCTGGGCTGAGACTGAAGAGCACACCCACACACTTGCACTGTGTCAGGTACAGCCTCACTGCTGAGTCCCTGTAGCAGGGGAGGTGGGGGCTTCAGGTGATCTCCCACCTCAATGCAACCAGTGGCCTGTGCTCCCCACTGCCATACTGGAGCCACATTTAGTTGACAAATAAAATTTGCAGAATTCCTGCAGTAGCATCACTGTATACCTTCCCTATGGAGTAGCAGCACCGGACATCCACCACATACGAGTTGTGACATACAGCCTATCGCCCTTCATGTCATGTATGAACAGAGCCCTTGCTGAACCAACTGTGGGGAAGGCAAAAAAAAAATCCCACCCCAACTTCACCAAGGCCAATCTGGTGGCAAGACAAAAATTCCTGCTCAGCCAGCCCCCCTGAAACAAGTTGTGGCTAGCGTAATGCCCACAGCAGGTCTTGACCAAACCTGGTGTTTCACCACCTAAAAGGGAGAGAGGGTGGGTGCTGCCTCAGCTTGGTCTATGTAAAAGAGGGCTTCATGCACAGAGCGCCCCTTTTAAGTCCTTCCGCCCATCCGGTTCCCAGGGGATGAGTCAGCGCTGCCAGGCTGACCCCTTGTCCCTCTTGCAGCAGTTTTCGTCTCCCCTTGCCCCCAGGCATAAAGCACTGTTTCCATTATTTGACCAGCAAGACAAATTCCCCCCCGCCCACACACACACACAAAGGTGTGGTGCAGTCAGTCTGTGAGAGCAGTCCACATGCTTTTTACTTCAGCATTTCACATGTTTGGCCCCAGGAAGGGGAAAGAAGCAGTGGGTAAGAGATATGGATTTTAATTTGGAATACTGTCTCTGCACATTTGCAGAGTACAGGTCAGGGCAACTCAACTGGAAAAACTCAAACATCCAGAAAGTAGAGTGTGGTAGTTTCTAGACATGCTCAGAAAATAGGTTTCAGAGTAACAGCCGTGTTAGTCTGTATTCGTAAAAAGAAAAAAGAAAAGGATTTTTCATTGTGGGTAAGGAAGCTTGCAAGTCCCGCACGTGTTCCCCAGTTAAGAACTGAGCCAATCAGAATTCATGGGGGTTTGGTGAGGAAGTTTATAAATACAGGACTTAAATAGAGCTCTGTGGTCTCAGTAGTTGATTGACATAGGACCAAGAGATGTGGCTGCTATGAGGGCTAGTTCCCTATGCCTATACCACTTTGGCTACAGGCAAGGGTTAGTCCAGCTTTACTTACTAGAGAAGCCTTTCCTTGTAGGATAACATTTCATAGAATCATAGGGTTGGAAGAGACCTCAGGAGGTCCATCCCAGTGCATTTTATGGACCTAGAGGGAGATATGGAAGTGGAACATCTGGCACCCTTTGAGGCTACACTTACATTTACATTTAGCTATTTGCTTTAAGCTAAAGAGAGACCAAGGGCCCAGCTGAATGAAGTTCAGGGTTTGTACATTCTTTACTGACTTAGCTGGGTTTCTGCTGTGGGGAAATATAGTGCCTGTAGCATGAGAGTCTTATGAAATCCATGGAATGTATATTTTTATATGGTGATACTAGTACCTGTATCACTTTTGATACAGGCTACAGCTTTCTGTTGCGCCGGCAACTGAGGAGACCAGTCAACTGTGAACCCAAGCACTGGAAAGCTGCTAGCTGTAAAGATCCTCAGACTTAGGTTTTGTTAACAATGTGCTGAAGTGTTTTGTAACTAACTGAGACTCTGCCATTCTTTTCAAGCTCTGAAAAACCTAAGTGACCCACAATACATATTACAGTCAAACTCTCAGGTCTAAGAAATCATCTCTGAAAGAAGATGAATATATTCATGTTTCCATTGGAAACCTGCCTGGCTTCCTACCAGCTCTGGTGGGCTATTGGGGAAAACAGGCTGCCAGTGTCCACAGCTGTGGGACAACCCCACTTTGCCATGGATGCCAGGCTCCCTGCCACAAGCAATACAGAGAGATAGCTGGCCCAGGGGTCACCAGTCCCATAGCAGCCCTCATGGCTATCCTGCTTCAGAGCTGCAGAAGCTGGAGCAGCTGCTCACTGAAACTGACATGATTCTTGTCAGTTTCATTGCTGAATAGCACTGGTGAAACTGATAAGAAGCATGTCAATTTCAGACAGCGGCAGCTGAGGTCCCCAGGAGCATATTTCATTTCAGAAACACTATGTGATTGTATTTCCAAATTGAATTTTTTTGGAATTCCAAGTTTACAGGTAATTTTGGAAAAGTTTCAGCCAGCTCTACAAGGGACACCAGATTTTCTGCCCAATCGCTCTTGTTTAAAAGTTATTCACAGTGTTACAAATACTATTTAAAAAGTTATATACTATTTACAAAGCTTTTGTGTGCTTTCTATATTTGTTTATTAAACTGTATGGTTCTCTCTCTCTGAAGTTGACTGGGAACTATTAGCACCTAGTGATGGTTTGACATACAGTAGCCCTGAGGTTTAACACTGTGTAATGCTTTCTGAAAAGTCCTGAAAAGACAGACCTCTGGCCCGTGCTTTGGCAAACAGTTGATCTGAGGTGCAGGAAGACGGGAGTGTAATATAGTGTAATATTGCTGTGACATTACTGACATGAACTGTGACCGTATAGATCATTGTTGCAACCAAGGTCCTACAGTTGCACCAAATCTTGTACAAAGGAAGTCAAGTAAGGTGTCTATGGAAAGGTTTTAATTTGCTAGTTATGATTATGCTGTCTGTATGTGTGTATCATTTTTGTATTTGAAGTTATGAATATTGGTTATGTACTTGTATCTCAATGTGTTTGATGCTAAGTAGCATCAGTGAAGCATATGGTCAGCTTCTTGAGAAAGGACTATTTTGAGTAAGTGCCCAATCAAGAAACACTTAACTGACAATGGACTTTGGGAGACGCAAATCCACATTTGAGCTTTCCTGGGAATGTACAAACTAACGTGAACAATGGTGTCAGCCTGCAAAAAGCTGAATCATTAATGGACATGTGACTTGCCCAGGTGGCTACAAACTCCATCTTGTTGCTGTGATTTTGCACAGAAGAACAAAGTGGTTTTCGCCCACAAGAGAGAGAATATAAAAGGCCCTGGAAGCCTCTCCATTTTGTCTTCAACTGGCTCAAGAGATTGCCTCTCCACCCCAAAGAGATGCCTTTAAGAAACTGGGACAAAGGACTGTAACTACGGGGGTGTGAGTGATTGCTGGACCCAAGCCATAAGCCACAAGGTTGGTCTGAAAAGGATTGGGCCCAGACTAGGAAGGACTCTAGTCTGTGAAAGAAGCATATTGGGACATCTCTGAGGGTGAGATTCCATCCGTATTCAGTTTCCTACTGTATTAGGCTTAGACTTGTGTGTTTTGTTTTATTTTGCTTGGTAACTTACTTTGTTCTGTCTGTTATTACTTGGAACCACTTAAATCCTACTTTTTATTTTTAATAAAATCACTTTTGCTTATTAATTAACCCAGAGTAAGTAATTAATACCTGGGGGAGCAAATAGACTGTGCATATCCCTCTATCAGTGTTCTAGAGAGTGGACAATTTAGGAGTTTACCCTGTATACGCTTTTTTTATAGAGTAAAATGGATTTATTTGGGGTTTAGGCTCCCAGAAAGACTGAACACTGGGTGCTGGGAAAGTACCTGTTAACTGAGAAACCTCTGGGTTAAGTAAATCTTAGTTTCTGTGCACTGCAGGGGGGTGTGGCCCAACCTCTTGGTCTGTGCTGTGTCTAACTCAGCAAGACGGAAGTAGAGAGAAGACTTCTATGGCAGGGGGGGTTTGCTCTCAGTGGTATCCCAGCACATCTAGTGACAGTCTTGAGGGAGTTTCTGTGACCCAACCCATCACAATTTCCTCATCATTCCCCCATACAGTAGCAGGCTGAATCTTTCTGGTGATATCACAGCCAAGTTAAATCCCCCATAGAGCATGCATATGGCATAACCAGCCTCCATCTCAAATCACCACACTGATATTTTTATAATAGCAATAAGCTACATCAGGGTAAGTATTCTTGGACCACTGGTGCACTTCTTGGGTGGTTGACGACTGTGGGCAGCATAACCAATGTGTGGCAAGGAATTCATACCCTAATGTAGATTGATTATTTTTTCTGCATCAACTTGATTTTGTTTTGCCACAGATATTGGTATTATGGATATTAATGCATTTTCTCTTCAATGGCAGGCATAAAGTAAGTGAATTAATTAAAAATAGTTCCATGTGGCAGATATGTGTATTAATCTTTAAATCTATGTCAGGAAGTCAGGCAGAAGGGAATAGGGAATCTACTAGGCAGAATCTCTTCAGAGAAATAGAGAATGACTTTAGTAATACTGTTTTTTTTAGCAAATAAAGTTTTTTATTCACTGCTTGATGAAAAGCACATTTCTGTGATCTTCACCATTGTCACAGGAGAGCACATGCACGGTCCATCCATATTTCCCTTTTGATAAGCCCCCTAACACACCACAATTGTTGAAGAGCCTTCCGGTTTGCCATGTTTTTCCTGCCAGCTGTCCTTCATGCTGGGAGCTGTTGTGGAGTTCCATGTTGATTGTCCTGCCTCCTGCTGGTGACATGCCCTACTGCCTCTTCTGCAGCAGAAAGCAGGATCCCACAGCAAGAAGAGATGGGGCAAGCTTCCCATGCAGGCCAGGGGGAAAGGGTTGGGGCCTAGCAGAGAGGACAGGGGTTTAAATATCAGTTGCTCCATCTAGCAATACAAATCTGTCCTTTCCTTCACTGTACCCTTTATTGCCCACTGGTGTCCCTGAAAATTTGCCTGTCCTGAAGGTGTAAAATACCTTATGACTGTTACACTAGGGTTAAAGCCTTTTAAAAGAATTTTAAAAGAACAGCTGCTGTTATGAAAAATTAATATTCAAATGTTGTACCCAATCAATCTGAATCTGTTTGTGATCTCCCCAACATAAAACCCCCTCAACATCTCAGTGGCAGTAAACCTGTTCCTCAGAGCGTTCTTCTTTGGGAGGTAGCAGAGCCAGCTAGACTGAAAGCTTTTGGCCAAAGCTTTCATGTCAGGAGTCTGGGTGATCTCAGCAGGGATTAGAGTAAACAGTAAAAAGCCTGTTCTCCACTCAGTTAAGCATTTTTACACCTTATGGCACCATACATGTTAATGGAATTAAGCTGGTATAAAACTGGACAATCAAGTTATTTAACTTTAGTATAATGCCTATTTTTGGTCCAAATGAAGTGTAAAGTATATCACAGCAGCATTTACCACCTGTAGGGTCTATACACTGGAATGTGTGAGCTTCACCATGATCTGGCAATGGCTGAGGAGGAAGGATACCAAACAAAGAGCAGAGAAACCTGGCCTACTGTTTAAATAGAACATACACGTCTTAAGATCAACAAACAAAAAATGCAGGGTGTTATCCTCTTGACATGAAGAAGCTAACATTATTGATATTAATGGGAGCTATATGTATTCTCTGAAGTAAAATTAGATCCCTTATTTCCAGTGGATTTTTTTCCAAAAATAGTAATGAAAATATGTTTTGTTATTTCTCCTCTTAGTTGAGAGCAACTTGAGCCTGAGTCCCAGATACTTCCAAGGCTTCAGACACCCCACACCATAGTCAGGCAGAAGCTGAAATGGGAACTGCAATGTTAAGCAAAGATGGAAGGTTTTTTAAATTTAAGGATTAAGATAATTGTCTTCAGTCATTAGAAAAACTTATTTTCTTGAACAATGCTGAGTTTAAATTCTGCCTGTTCCATCAATCCCATGTCTTCTAGAAAACACCAAGGATTAAAAATAATGGTTAAACTACATCCTAAAATGTGTTGATCTTATGCAGTCATTTCACTGCTAAAGTAAAGGTAGTTTCATCTCAGTCTTCAGACTGGGTGTCAGCTGATTGCTGCATCAGTCTAGAAGACTCCCTATGCTTTCCACTCACTGCCTGACGCAAAACCCATTGAAGTGAACAGAAAGCCTCCCATTGACTCCAGATCCATATGATATTGCAGAAAGGGAACTGGAGTGACAGAAATTACCTCTTTCTGAAGAATCAGATATTTGGTGACTACAGAAATGGGATAGCAAGGTTGATGGACAAGGGGCTGATCTAGCAAGTCCTCTGATCCTATGACAGTTTTTTAATTTTTATTTTATAGGTAGAATAACCTAGAGTGTGTGATTGTTGTGAGCTTATCAATGAGGCCTTTTAGGCACCTGGAGGCTCTGCACCTTTGATCTCATTGTACAGCTGACTGCATGCCAAAGACATGCAGCTCTCTCTCAGCAACTGCATCACCTGTCAAATGTTATTCCTCAACTATATGGTATAATCAAGGAGGCAGAGGAGAGAAAAAGCCAGAAATTGTTGCTCTTATCCCTTGAGATTTACAGGTATGAACAGGAATTGAAAAAGCTGCTCTTTGATTTGTAGCAATTGGTAACACATACTTGAACTAAAAACTCAAGAAACATATTGCTGAAGTGAAAGCAAATGTATCTGAGGTTACAAGGGGAAAAAGCTTTTAGTTTCAAGCTACTCCTTTGCAAATAACTTTCTGGTCATTAAAGCTGCAGGGAATATGTACAGTCAGCCATATGGGTCATGACAAGAAATGTCTTCACTGAAATGATAGAAAAAGTACTACTTCCCAAAGAGTAAATGTGAAACTTTGACTAATTTCCATCAGTTAGAATAAGCAAAATAAGGTATAAAGTAACCTACAGCTGCCTGGAATTGAACAAATCCCATTAGAGATCTTTTTATATATCTTCAGGGTTCTAAACTTGAAATGTGTTAATCTCTGCATCTTTCTAATAGGTGTTTCAGTTATTTTCTGCACATTTATTCTGTAAACTTACTTCAAGTATTTCAGATTGCTCACTAGATCTGAGTCACATCATTCTGTTATTCTTAGAATATAACTTCTAATTAATTGGCAGTGTGACTCACTGTTATTTCAGCTCAGATTAGTGGCATTCATACAGTTCTATGTAATATCATTGTTTAAAATGTAATATCAGAGACATAAGAGAATTATCATGTTGTATTGATATCCTGTCCATGAAGCAATGGAATGTCTTTCTGGTTATAAGGAAAGTGCCCAAAAAGGGCTTTTTAAAAATCAATTTTAACGTTTCAACCTCAGATATGTCCATTTCAAAGCAGAGGTTAGGACTTCTGAAATTGGTTAGAAATATTTCTAGTACTCTGAATAATTACTTGGTTTAAGTACTCTGTGAATCTGTATTGCTATACAATCCATATATTGTTAAGCATGTGCATAATTTCCTTTACCATAGCAGTGAACAAAGAAGATTCATTATTCTTTCTAACACTGCATAAGATATATGTACCCTTACACAAGTCTTCCCCAGCTTTCTCCCTGCACTTTTCCTGGTTTAAAGCTTGTCTTTCCAGGCAGCCTTGATCCCAGAAGTTTTAGAACCCCAGGTACTTAGTGGAGTCCATCAGTCGAGAAGAATCCTCTTTCCATGAATGCCTCCCAATGGTTGAACATCCAAAACCTTCCTGGTAGCACCAATCCTTGAGTAATCTGTTGATTTTCATTTCCTTCTCTATGGAATGGAAGAATTCCACTTGAGCCTCCACTTCTTTAAGCATCTTCCCCAGCCTGGTGCAATCATCTGTGAACTGTTCCAGCAGGAAACTAGCAATGTTATTTGACCTGACGTGAAGAACAATCACTGGATTTTTTTCCCCGAATCTCATCAGGATCCTTTTCAGCCTCAGGTCCACATCTTGTAACCTTCCTCCTAACAGACAATGCACGCTTCAGTTTTCTGGTGACAGGCCAGTCAATACTTCTTAGTAAGGAATCTCCAGTCACATAAACTTGCTGAAGTGAAAGCAAATGTATCTGAGGTTACAAGGGGAACATTTTTTCTAATGTCCTACCTAAATTGCTCTTGCTGCAATTTAAGCCCATTGCTTTTTGTCCCATCTTGAGAAGTTAGAGAGAACAATTTTTCTCCCTCCTTTTTGTAATGACCTTTATGTACTTGAAAACTATTATGTCTCCTCTCAGTCTTCTCTTCTCCAGACTAAACAACCCGAATTTTTTTCTATCTTCCCTCACAGGTCATGTTTTTTAGACCTTTAATCATCCACATCCATTAATGTCATATATCCAAACACTGTATAGCCTATGACTGAGCAGTAGTCTTTGTTCTCCAATTATCTAATCTATATATTTAAGGTTTTTACATATTTTGTAGTTGATTTGGAATGAAATTCACCTTATTGCAAAGCACAAAAACAGGGGGAAGAACACCATTCAGTTCAGTGCTGAAATACTTACTTCAATATTCCTCAGTCTTTAAATCAACAAAACTCTGTAAAGTGTGTGGAAATGGCCTCTGACAAGTATCTTGTGCATCAGGGGCTCCCTAAGCTGGAAAAGTGCCAAGCTGTAGTAGCTCCCAGCAGCCTCTCCTCTGTGTGCACTAAACATTTGTGATTCTAAAAATGAGATATTATAAGATATTAGAGTTTGCTAGTACACTTTTCCTCATACAAAAATGTAGAAACATTTCTTCTATATGTAGAAACATTTTTGTAATATCTCATACAGTTGCCCTTGAATGATTACACATGCCTCCCCATAGTGCAGAGCAATTTCATTCTGTTACTGAAGACAACAAGTTGTTCATAATGACTAGCCAATGACAACATGCTTTCTGAGAGACAGTGCAAAAGGAAGCAAACACTGAGTTCTATAATGCAAGGAATGACTGATACGGACGCAAAACAAACTATTTATGGGTCAGTGAATACCCTGATTCTGTCAATTCTGGAATTACTCCTGTCTTCATGGTACTTGTTAACTGCTTATTAGCTACAATTTCTATACCATTTTCAATGCAAAGGTCACAAAGCACTTTGCAAACATTAATTAATTAAAACCTTACAATATCCACTGTAGTAGGTAAGTATTATTATCCTTGTTTTATAGGTGAGTGTGACAGGATTCTTGGGGTGCAATCTGAAACTGTGGGACCACTGTGCCCCTTAACTCACTAATCTGGGTTGTCTCTCACAATGCCTTATTGGTGGCAAGCAGCAAACCCCTCCAAGTGCCATTACCACTCAGTACAATTGCATGTGGAGCCCCACACCCAGCTAGAGAGCATGAATGCTCCCATGAATCACACAGAGAAAAGCACCAGCCAAATCCCCACAACTGCCAGCCTTGTACCTTAGAAATATGCCTTGTTGCACTGCTCAAGACCCTTTCTTGAGTAATGCAAGTTTATTCATTGGTTCACCACTTCATCAATGGAAAGTGGACATGCACCAGCCTTTGTGACTTAAGCAGATTTACCAAACATTTCAGGCAAACTCGCTGCTAAAGATAAACAGTAAAATGAATTTATTGATTACAAAAGATAGATTTTAAGTGATTATAAGTAACTGGCAAAAAGTCAGAGTGGTTACCAAAAGAAAAGAGAATATAAGCGCACAGTCTAAACTCTCAACCTATAGACTGGGCAACATCTAGTTTAAGCAATGTTTCTCACCCTGTTGGATATTGGAGGTTGATCACAGTCTTTCATATGTAGGCTTTCCCTCTTAGCCTCGGGACTAGTCTGTTCAGTTCCAGCGTTCTCTTTGTCTTCAGTGTAAATGAGGGAGAAGAGAAAGAATGAAGCATGGGGTCAGTGTGTTTTGTTTCATACCCTTGGTCCATGTGCATGGAGAACATAAGTCCAGGCAATGAGTCACCAGGCAAGGTTGAGCAATTCCCCTGATGTGGCCTGGTCCAAGTGAGTCATTGGATTGTACCATGCTTGATGGACAATGGCTGTTGATGGTTGTTCAACACCCAGCTGCGCGTTGGTTAGCTCCCTTGTTCTTGTCTCTGGGGATCTAATATCTGGATGATTCCCCAAATCACAGCATATTTTAGTGACAACCATACAACACAAGCTCATAACTTCATGTGCACTAATGATATATTATATATATATATATATTTAGATAGAACAATGGCTTTCAGCAGATCATAACCATTCACCTGATACCTTATATGGCATGTGTGACACCACACCCCATGTTCTTCATCAAGATTGATTATGATATGATTATGGCATAATTAAGATGTATTTATGCAAGACAAGTCATGTAAGAGATCATTGAGAAGGTTATGATTCACTGAATACGATTGTCCTACTTATATGCATGTATCACTTTGGTATCTGAAGTTAGAAATATTGTCTATCTTTCTATTACAAATGTGTTTACATCTGGGGAATGACCACTGGACAGAAAATTGTCAGTCTATATGGCTGTCTGGGAAGGGCCATGAGGGAGAACAATGGGTCTTAGAAGAAGCTAATCTCCCACCAGGGAGCCTTCCTGAGGATGCTACAAACAGCCTCAAAGTCATGGCTGCTGTGGCCTTAGTGGGGCATGTGTCCAGATCACCTGATACTGGACTCCATCTTGGAATACCAGTGTTTTTCCACTGAAAGGTGTGGGGGAAAAATGAAATCCAATGGTTGGAAGCTGATGCTAAACAAATTCTTACTAGAAATAATATGCAAGGTTTAGTGAGGCTAATGAACCACTGGAAGGGACATGGTGGCTACTCTATCATTTGACATCTTTAAAACAAGACTAGCTGTCTTTCTAAAAGATACATTATAGCTCAAACAGGAGTTATGGGCTTAACCAGGAAAATACTGGATGAGGTTCTATGGCCTTAAAAAAAAATAACTATCAATGAGAAGCATCCACCCCCCCGCCCCGCCACAGACACATGCACAAGTCACCATTATACAAGTAGCAGATTACTTCTCCTACAGAGCAAAGGGGCTGCCAGGGAAAGAATTGTGATTCTCAGAATAAAAATTCCCTCCTCAGGCTGCTCCTTGGGCAGCAGATTATAAAGATAAAACATAGCCTATGATATTTGTTAAATATAAGTGTGTGCTGAATTCCCTGAAGATAATGTATGATTAGTGCCTCATGAGACAGGCCACAGCATCTCGTATTTTATGGCTATCTTGCTGACAAGACATTACATTTAGTGCTACTTCCTACTATAGCTGTCATTCCAGCATTTCAGAAATCTGTGGTGTATTGTAAACACAATAGATTTTGTAGCCCTTCATTCCCATGATGGTATAGCCTTTCCATTACTCCTCCTCTGGTAACCACTGTTCACTTCCATAACATTACAAGTAGTACTGATACATTGGAAAGCTTTGTATACTGTACAAACCCCTATTGAGAGAGATTATGTCGATTTTGCCATTCCGTGACTGGCCAAATGAATCCTCTTACTGTGAAATGTAAAGTCTCTCCCTCTCTCTGCCTCTCTTCCTCATATGCAGAGCTAAATATCAGACACAAAGGCAAAGATCTTTATGTAACATTTGAGCAGTGGGTGGAGACAATCACAGTAGTCTATAATTGGTAGTTTTCAAACAGAGGGCCTAATCATGCCCTTTGAAGTACAAATGCATGGAAAAGATGCTCCAAAATTTACTCCAAAGTAAGTGTTAACTGTGCTCTTTCATTTAATCAACTCCATGTAAATTTACAACATGAGCAGCAGCTATTGGATTTGGTTCTCCAGACAGTTGTGTTCCAGCAATAAACAGTATTACCCAGGCCTTCATGAAATCTTAAGATCATCTTACAAATTATGAAATCATGATTTAAAAAAACCCAAAACAATAAATTGAGTGTGTGTGGGGGAGGGGGTTAATTCTTTTAGTTTGAGCCTTTGGGTCACATCTTCAAATTTTTCTTTGCAATCATGAGCACTATAAACTTACTTTTTTAAAAAATGAAAGTTGAGATTCTCATTTTACCCTTGACTTCAGGACTTGGGATTTTAAATAAAAAACAAGACAAAACAAACACACCCCAAGTATTAGGATACACAAAGTAAAACTGTGAGTTGGTACCACTGTATAAAGTAGAGGCATTGTGTAACAAAAGCATACCCATTTATGATCCCTGTATGTTGACCATAACTATAGAAATAGCCTCAGATGTGCAATCTGTGCTATGTATAGCATAGAGTTAGTGGGAACTGATGGCATCAGTTGAAGCAAGTATAGCTAAGTGAAGAATGGAAATGCAGTCCATCATCCCAGGAGAAATAACCCATAACAACTGAGATACGTCAGAGATAAATTATAAGAAACACTTGCCTGTGCCTACACTATCAGTTCTATTAGAGGAGTACATGCCTGTCAGCTTTTCATTGCAACACATGTGCACACTGTAGCATGTGGTTACATTATCCTGTCCCTGCCTTTAGCAGGGGAGGGTCTTTGTATAGCAGGGAAGAAGAGAACCCCAGACACATGTATGACAGAAAGGGGAGGGGGCTGCTGCTCCCTACCACCCCCCCCCCCGACCCCCCGTGGTTCTCTGATTAGCCATTGGATGGACAAAGGAGTATATTACCAGGTGAATGACTGCTGTGTGCCCTCTCCCCTTGCCCCACCTTCCCTATGTAAGCTAAGACTGGGCTTCTCAGAAGCCTCTAAGGTACAAAAAAAATCAATAGCTGGTCTGTGTCAGCTGCGTCGAGCTGCAGGGTATAAAACTGCAGTGTACCATTAAGGATCTGGTTGGAGCCAGGGGCTGGACAAGGAGACAGGGCATCTCTATGCCTGGGAGCATCAGTGTTCCACCCCTCCTCCCGCTCCTGTGCTGCTGTTCTGTAACTGCTACCATACAGTTCTGGGATGGCATGGCAGAGTTAACTGACTCTCTGGTTCTTCTCATGGCTGAAAGGCTATCGATCAGGTATTTCCCCCATCAGAGGCAAGAGCACTTTTAACATGGTTGTGAGGTAAAGACAACATTCCACAGCAGGCCCCAGAAGCACCAGGTGGACCAGAGTATAGTGACACCACCAGCCCCAGATAGCAATGCCCAGTCATAGGTGGAACTTGACAAGTCACTGGGGGTGCATTTGTCAAAGGGGATTAAAGAAAAGATTTGGAAAGGAGGATACATTAACATTTTCACCCTCCCATTTAGAGATGACAACAAGCATGATGATGAGAAAAAGAATAATAAAGAAAAAGTGAAAGCTGTTTTAGTCTATAGATAATTGCACCCTAGCTTTTCTCATATTCTCAAGTGTGATACGCAAATGAAGCCTAGAGCAATGTATTCCCCTTCTCAAATACATGGACCTGATAGCACATGAATATGCCTTGTATGTGGGCATGGCATTGTTGAGATATAAGGAATGTAAAAAGAGCAGCAGATGAGATTGAATTGTGGGGTAGGAAGGACCAGGATTTGTGGCTTGAATTTAAGACCCCATCGTGTCTGACCCCATAGGGTTTTTTTATAGATGGTGTGTAACCAGTCCTGAAACTTCAGCTAATGAGGGGACGTTAAGTCTAATATATGTTTTGATTTTAGTTAAGGAAAATGTTTTCACTCTTATTGTAGAGATGAGCATGCACATAGGATGTTTGGGGCGGGCAACACAAAGCACCACTTGTTACAAAACAAAGGATAAACCAGAGGAAGGAGAGGTGGTTACTAGGGGCCGAGGGCTTCAGCTGGAACAGCAGGTAGAAGTGGAAATGTAGACAAAAGCACTATTTCCAATTAAATTAGAACTATCAAGGGCCATGTTGTTGCACTCTCTCAACAAAAAAAGATAAGGATTATATTTGAAATGGATTTTTAGCCAATTCTTCAGATCCGATATGAAGGAGAGAAATTTCATGTACAGGCAAAGTATTTAAAATCCATTGAAGGTTTTGAACATATAGTTCAAAGAGAGAGAGAGAGAGAGGTAGAAGTAGCAGCTAAAAGGGTGGCTGGTCCCTTGAGGAGTTAACCAATACTGGACCTGTAGCTTTCACCCCTGGTTTGATTCCTAAAAAAGTTGAAAAAGAGTACAGAATTATTCACCATTTGCTATACCAGGGGTCAGCAACCTTTCAGAAGTGGTGTGCCGAGTCTTCATTTATTCACTCTAATT
Source organism: Natator depressus (assembly GCF_965152275.1). Taxonomy (NCBI): domain Eukaryota; kingdom Metazoa; phylum Chordata; order Testudines; family Cheloniidae; genus Natator; species Natator depressus. Next base: position 67,452,082 of record NC_134237.1, on the reverse strand, counting down.
TAAGGTTTTGCGTGCCAGTAATACATTTTAACATTTTTAGGTCTCTTTCTATAAGTCTATAATACATAATTAAACTATTGCAGTTAGCAAAATGTGACATTAAGTCTGCATTTCAGTTGCTGTCCATCACAAAGATTAAGTTGTTGGGTTTCCAATTTGAAATTTAGTACTATGTCAATCTTGCCAGTTGGCTGTCCAATTTCCTGCTCATCTTTTGAAAAGCTTATTATGACACTAGAATGGGTGGCTGTGAGGGAAACTGTCTTTGAAAAGGTGGTTCATTAACTTCATGATCTCCTCTTTGAAGGACAGTGGGGTACAGTTAAATGTGCCCACCTATTAAGTGCTTTTCAGAGGTTGGCCACACACTTAGGTGTTTCGTTGGCCTTTGGAAAGACAGAAGGCCCAACACTGAAGTTGACATATTTGCCAATTGAGTTATACACAATGCAGGGTCTATCAGAGTTATCCTAGGAGAAGCTGGATAATCTTCTAAGGGCATTGGTACAGGCAATTCAGGGTCATAGGGAAACCACACTCTAGCCGTCCCAGGTGATCTCAGGGTGCCTGAATTTTGCTTGTAGGTGGTTGCTCCAGGCAGGACCTTTTGTGCCTGGCATGTATCCTCCACCACCAAGGTCAGGGAGCATCCTTTATCAGAAGAACAAGGGAAATGAAAGCTGATTTGAGAGTATGGAGACATTCCTTAATCAATTTAATGGGGCATCTATCTGGCGAGCAATTGGACAGTGAGAACAGAGGTTCTGGTACAACCTGATGCCTCCACATCAAATTGGTTTTGGAGTATATTTCCAAGGGAAATGGGGTGAGCAGAAGTGGCCAGCAGATTGGAAAGCATGGGGTACAACAAAGGATAATACTTATTAGGGGTTTTTTCCCTTATGTTGGTGATAGCCATTATCAGGGTGAGGAATTCAGAAATAAGCAGGTTTTGTTTCTGATCTGACAACCAGGCAGTGATTCTTACCAGACAGCATGGGTAATGAAGACGGTGAGGGCATTTGTTTCACATTGCCTTTCATCTAACATCCTTTTCTGTGCATTTCACATTCCAAGCATAGATAATAACATTGCCGATTCTGTCTTGATTTCAAGAGGACAGATTCTGGGAGCTCGTGCTGTTTGCTAGTCATGATCCACAGGCAATGGCTCATTAGTTGTGGAGCCTCAGCTTATGACAACTTTAGGATTGGCAACAAATCAGCTTCCCCCCCTTCCCCCATCCATGGCTCCCCTGACTTTCTGGTTTAATAGCTGGTGTGGTAAAAATGTACAGAATTTAGAGTTCAAGAAGGACTTCAGTGCATGTGGTCCATCCCTGAGCATCAGGAGTGTTATATACAGAGTCCCTGATGCACCAGGTATTGGCTTCATGCATGATCCAGGGGTGCCTCATAGGCTTAACTTTAGGCTTAACTGTAGCAGGCTAGTGGGCATTCCCAGCCTTTGCCATCACTAGGCATGCCTGAGTTTGCACTAACCTTGGCATTTACAACTGCAGGAGACATCAGGAGGAAGGTTGATGTCTGGATTTTCAGGCATTCTGTTGTGAATTGGGTCCACAAGTGGGTAGCCAAGTCACCAGGTGAATCGCACCTGAGCTTCCAAGTTAAAGCTATTTGCCTTGAAAAGGGTGGCAGATGACTACGCCACAGACACCATTATTTCCTGCAATCCTACATGCACAATACAAAAGATCCATGTTGAAGCAGGCTCAGGAAGTTTAACTTGCTCTTTGCGCTCCCTTTGGTATATAGTTTTTAGAGGGGAGAACAGTAAGAAATTTGGCTCTGACTCAACCTCTTGCATAGAAAGCCCCATTCATTCTTCCAACAGAGTGCACAAAAATGTGCAAGTCATTTGCACTACATTATGTTCCTTGCTCATGCTGTAAGGATGGGGAATAAACTTTCTGACGTAATTTGCATTCTGTTCCTTATGCAGAAAACAGGCTGAAGAGATTCAGTTGTCATTAGGTTATCATTTACCCATACTTCTGTTAGTGTCCATCTGAACAGCAATACTTTTAACAGTATCTAGGCACATGCATGGAGACTGGTCATATGTCTCATCAGTATCAGCCACTGTTGTAGTTGTTTAAGGTTAAAGTCAGTCTAGCAGGACTCTGTGACTGACTTTAGTGGAACCTGCTTGTAAGGGATACCCAGCAATACCTGCTTGAGAGATACAAGATTTAAGATTATGTTCTGACCAGAATGCAAATCTACTACGTTTCCAAATGACAACAAATTGCCCCTTATCAAGCTTCTTAGCTACATTAGTAAAACCCTGTCAGACAATATCATAACTTTCTGGCTACTCGGCTAAAACATCTCTGGCAATTACAACATCAATAGGCCAAAAAGAAGATGAATGATTCTATAAAGAACTTTTCCCTTTTGTAATCAAGCAGTCCCTGAGCTGACGATATTCATATTAGGGCTTCTCACAACTTAATCTAGTACTTCCCAGGTGTTAGTTGTAATTAAAGGCTTAGATGCCTATTTCATTAACAGTTGCATGTGTTTTTAACTCCATTTTTTTCTTGCATTTGTGGAGGGAATTTATGAGTGACTGAATTAAGGTCAAAGGTCCTAATTCTTCCTCCAGTGACGAGTGAGTGAAAGAGAGACAGCGTGTGACTTGTTTAACCTTTGATTGAACATCCACAGTGAGCTTCCAGCTGTCCTGTGTATTAGCACACTCTCTATTAACTTACAGTCTGTCATCAGCTATTTGATCTGTCATGAAGATGATCTATAGTGTACTTGCAGAAAAATCATTGCTAAATGCTGAATATCCCTCTAGGAGATTATTATAGGTTTTTACTGGTTTTACTCTGGGCATGCCATCCAGTTGTGTGCTTATCCTGGTTACAGAGGAGGATGGGTCATGCCACTAAAACAACTTTGTTGCTCATATAATCTGGCATTATATATATATATTCATATAAAATGGAAACTGCACACATGAAGAAGCAGCCAAATTTAACAATGACATCTACTTCCTGAGCAAATGCAAGAAACCGAATATCATCCCCAGAGCACTCACCATCTGTAACCTTCTGACCATTACACACAACTCCAAATACGCTGTTCACTCTGCAGAAGGACTTCAGAAAAACTCCTTCACCTCACATGCTTCAGGTGGGACCACCTCTAACAAGAAATCATCACATGCTCCCACACACTGGGAGAAAAATATCAGGAAACCTATCTGGAGAGTTTGCAGGTGTGATTTATTGTGTGGTGTTATGATTAACTAACATGTTATGTCATATGTAATCATTGAATGCTAAATAGAGTTAAATTGTAGGATTATAAAAGTGTAAGACTGATCACGAGTTAGAATGGATAATTATGTATTAGGTATCTAAGTAAGGAGGACTGAAACACAAGACCTACAGGCTGAGGCCTTTAGGATTTTAGCTTAGCCATAGAAGGCCATAGGTTTTAGAAATGCTTGACATAAGAAAGTGATCAAAGAATGACCCTATGCCACAAGATTATGGGAAAAGATGTACCAATGGGTGATATTGTGAAAAATTAACAGTAAGAGTAATATTTTGCTTACAAGATACCCGATGGTCACATTTTTCTAACATGACCTAACCGCAGGGTGCACTATGTGCATAAATGCTAATGAGGAATAGTCAGAATCACATTATAAAAAGAGGGTGCCCAGACTAGGAAAACTGAGTTCCCTATGGGAAACTCGAGCAGGAGCCATCCCTCTACTGATGATCAATCGATGAGAGATCCACCAGAATGTAACACTAGGAGGATGTGAGTATAACCATATTTGTAACTTGTGCATAGGTCTGTATAGAACCAGGTTATCTGCACTCTCCAAGGGAATGAGCTTCTGCCCACCTCAAAGAATTCTTTCATAACAAAAAGATACCGCCACCCCCAATTACCACATCACCACAGAAAAAAAGACTAATTAGCAGCAAACAAAACCACACAATGGATCATTACATCAATTGCTTCACTCAGGAAAAAAAATCCTGTGAAATCCTTAAACTTTACATCCACCACAATCTTTCTACCATCAAGAGGATAGCTATACAGTCCCTGAAATCAAACCACCAAATAGCAATCCAACCAGCAGACAAAGGAGACACCATCACAGTCTTCAATAGTGATGATTACATCAACAGGGCCAAGTGACAATGCTCTGACACACCTAATATGAAGAACTCAGAGAAGATTCCACGCCATAATTCACACAGGAATTTAAGTATATGATTAAATCCTTCCCCAAACAACTCCAAGAGAAATTCTACAACTTCATCCCGCACAAACCCACTCCAGGAACCTTCCAAACACTTCCCAAAATACGCAAACAAGACCCATCATATCTGGCCCTGGCACTCTTACTGAAGGTATACCAGGACTCTCAGAAACCATCCTTAAACCACTCAGGACACAAAAAGCCACTTTTCTCCAACAAGCTCCCAACAGACCAGGACACACCAACCCCAATGGCACCAGACCCTGCCATAACAGATGCAAAACCTGTAGACATCTTTACTGATATGATGATCAATAGCCCCACTTCCAAACATACCTTTCTCCATGGGTCCTACACATGCCTATCACAACATGTAGTGTACCTCATCCAGTGCATCAATTATCCCAACAACTATATGGTTGAAACCAGATAATCACTATGCGCTCAGATGAACTCACACAGAAAAGTGATAAAGACAAAAACACCATATCACCTGTGCCAGTCACACCAGCTGCTGCTGAGGCAGTCTCAGGCCACTGAAGCAGGAGAGTTTGGGTATGGGAGGAGGCAGGGGGTTGGAGCACAGGACGGGTGAGGCGGGTTCTGGGTGGCTCCCTGGAAGTGGCAACATCCCCCCTCGCTCAGCTCCTAGTTGAAGGCGTGGCCAGGCAGTTCTGTGTGCTGCTTCCACCTGCAGGCACTGCTCCCGCAGCTCCCTTTGGCTGCAGTTCCCCTATGAAGTGCATCCCAAGCTTCAGAGACTTCCCAGTTGAAATCCCGGAGGAGCACCCACTTGTAACACCAACAGACCCCAGTCGTCTGTGGATGGGATTGAACCTGGCACCTCTGGAGCTAAATACATGAGCCTCTACTGCATGAGCTAAAAGTCATGTGGCTCTTAGCTGAGGCTGTAGAGCAGTCAGTCAGTCAGTCAGAGTCTCTCTCTCTCTCTCTCTCTCTCTCTCAGAGCCACTAGATGGGACAGAATATCACACCCAGGAGTGCAGCTGCAGAGCTGTGCTGCTGTAAGGTCTATAGTCCAAACATTCAGAGATGAAGGATCTTTCGTTGAACCCATATTTATAGTATCTTCTCATAGAAAGCAAGCGGACAGTGTCTCTACCCACATGAGCTATTCCTTTTATGATGATGAGTGAGGAATGTACTTTGAGTCTCTGACCTCAGGTCATCACAACAATGGCCATTTGCTTTGGAATTAGCACCTTTTGTGATAAAGTCCTTCATTAGCATTCCAAAAGGCTTCTTTGATGGTAGATGAGTTATTTAGTTACCGGGATGTTTACAATGTAAATGTTTGGTACTATATTATAACAGAAACAGATAAGTGAAAACAATTCAAGTAACATTCCATTAGTTTTCATGAAGTTTAAACATCTGAATACACACTCATACGTTTAACACTTTGAATCAGTGAATTGGCCTGGGGTTCTAACCTGAGCTGGCACCTGGTTTGCCAGCTTCCCACCCCTTTCCTCTGGATGTGCTAGGCAAATCCCTCCTCTTGTTCTAAATCTGTTTTTATCCCTTGTCCCAGGGAGACTGTTTGCAATCTTCTTTCTGACAGGTTTCAGAGTAGCAGCCGTGTTAGTCTGTATTTGCAAAAAGCAAAGGAGTACTTGTGGCACCTTAGAGACTAACCATCTTCTTTCTGTTACCAGCTCCCCAGTTTTATAGAAACCTGCCTGTTCCTGCACAGGTGAGCTTCCTTGAATTAGAGTTCTCTTCTCAGTCTAAATATCCCCACCCACAATACAGCCTAATAGGTTAATTGGCCTACATTAAAGCCTAATAGGTTAATGGCCTACATTAACCCCTTTCAGGGCAAGTGTGGGGAGCACAGCCCATCACAGGCCATTACAACAACTTTAAGACACCTTGTTGCCTACTAATCCTTCATTGTCTTACAACTGCAGAAGTGTTAATTGCCCTCTTCATTTTAAGTGGTCTCCTACAAAGTGTGAAACCCTTCTGCTTAGCAATCTCTCCCACTTTGTATTTAACTGTACCATCTGGTTTCCTTTTCCCAACCTGAAGAAAAGCTCTGTGAAACTTGAAATCTTAGTCCCAATAAAAGATATTACCTCATCCACCTTGTATTTATAATATGGTGTGTTCTTTTTAGGTTTGACTTTCTTTGTTGTGTGCACTGTTGTTGTAGCTGTGTCAGTCCCAGGGTATTAGAGAGACAAGGTGGGTGAGGTAGTATCTTTTATTGGTCCAATTTTTTTTGATCAGACACACAAGCTTGCAAGCTACACAGAGCTCTTCTTCAGGCCTGGAAAAAGGTACTAAGGCCATGTCTACACTACAAATTTTTGTCGACAAAAGTGATGTCAACATCCAGAAGTCAACATGTTAAAAATTGGAATTTCAAGTTCACACTTGCTCCCTCTGTCAGCAGATTGCATCCACAGTGGGGGCACCCCATCATCAACAGTGTGAGCAATGCACTGTGGGTAACTATCCCATAGCCCAGCTCGACACCTTCTGTCGCTAGGTGTTTTGAGAAGGTGGAGCAGATCGCGGTGCATCTTGGGACCAGGCTAAATGTCCTGTGATCCATGTCCCAGCACTCCATGGCCTTCTGGCTTTCTTTCGCAGCATTTTTGACACAGCCCTTCTTTGCTGTGCACCCCGGCATCTTTATGAGACAGGATGGATCCCACACTGCTCTCCTATGCTCTGTTAACTGTCATGAGGACATTGCGGATGGCAGTGCAGTTAATTGTGAAGTTCCTAACTGAAGAAGACTTGCAGGTGCCCGACATTCTGTGTGATATGGATAGGAGCAACTTTAGATTGTTTTTGGCATTCACAGAACAGCTGCATAGGGTAGACCGTTGCTTTTGGGCTTAGGAAACAAGCACTGAATTGTGGGATTGTATCGTCATGCAAGTGTGGGATGAAGATCAGTGGCTTCAGAATTTTTGGATGCAGAAAGCCACCTTCCTGGAACTGTGTGCATAGCTCATCCCAGACCTGCGGTGCAAGGGCACTGCCCTCTCGGTAGAGAAGCGTGTGGCAATCGCTGTGTGAAAGTTGGAGACTCCAGACTGCTACTGGTTGGTCGTGAATCAGTTTGGAGTAGGAAAGTTGACCATTGGGGCTGCATTAATACAAGGTGCAGGGCAATAAATCTCAGCCTGCTATGAAGGACTGTGACTCTGGGTAATGTGTATGAAATAGTGGATGGCTTTGCAGAAATGGGTTTCTCTAACTGTACAGGGGCGATAGATGGCACACATTCCAATTTTGACACCGGACCACCTTGCAATGGAGTACATCAATAGGAAGGGGGTACTTCTCCATGGTGTTGAACGCCCTTGTGGATCACTGTGGGTGTTTCACGGACATCAGTGTGAGGTGGTCCTGGAAGGTGCATGATACCTGCATCTTCAGGAACACCTGCCTGTACAGAAAGCTGCAAGCGGGGACTTTCTTTCCAAACCAGAAGATTATAGTGGGATATGTGTAAATGTCCATAGTGATCCTGGGAGACCCAGCACACCCCTTACAGCTGTGGCTCATGAAACCTTACACGGGACACCTGGACAGCAGTAAGGAGCAGTTCAACAACAGGCTGAGTAGGTGCCAGATGACAGTTGAATATGCCTTTGGCAGATTAAATGCGCACTGGAAATGCCTTTATGGCAGGTTAGATCTTAATGAGTATAATATTCCCATGGTCATAGCTGCATGCTATATGTTGCATAATCTCTGTGAAGCTAAGGGTGAAAGGTTTGCTCAGGGGTGAAGTCCTGAGGCAGACCGCTTGGCCACTGATTTTGAGCAGCCAGATAGCAGGGCTGTCAGAGGAGCCCAGAGGGAGGCAATTCAAATCAGGGAGGTTTGAGGCATCACTTTGACAATGAGCACCAGCAACGTATCTCTCTGGCAGAGGTGCTTCAATGTTACATTACATGTAATTTTCCTAGGAGGCAATGGTGACATTTGGGGCCTTATATTCCAGTAAGAAAATGATTAAACTGCCTGTGTATGTATTGGTAGTGCCTGCTATCTCAATTTGTAGAAAAAAAATAAAGATGAGTTACCATTATTAATCTTTGATTTTATTGCACAACCGCACACACAATCATATAGTTGCTTGGTGGGAAAGGAGGAACCAGGGAAGGGTGGACTTTCATAACGGTGTGTAGGTCCAGCTATCGTTGTGAAAGTTGTCCGAGGGGGTGGAGTGAAGGGGAAACTGAAGAGTCCCAGGATGTGGAAAGGAATGTGGGGGCGGAGGTGTGTGTGGGCGGGGCACAGAAAAGAGTTCTGAATGTGCTGCAGTGGAGGTCAAGCACGGATCTGCTCAGTCTGCAGCATTATTAAGGACTTCAGCATCTGTGTTTACTCCTCCATGACTTTAATCATCCACTCAGTAGTGTCCTTAACAAACGCATGATTCTCTTTTCTGTCCTGCCGTTCAGCTTCCCAGCACTCCTTGCGTTCCCTTTTTTCTGCATTGGAGCATTGCAATACCTCCTGGAACACGTCTTCTTTGCTGTGTCTTGGGTGCTCTCTTATCTGGCAGAGATGCTCGGCCAGGGTGCGTGCGGTGTTCCTGAAGTCCATGTATGGTGAAGCACAGGGGACAATGCACAGAAATGGGATTGTTAAATTCATTCACAGCACTGAAATATTTCACTTAAATACACCTTTTGCTACATAAGAATCACTTTTATCACTGACCCTAGCCAGGCACTTATCTCTATGAACACACAAAGAATGGTGAGTGTTGGCAGGGGCGGGGGGCCGTCCACACGGGGAAAAGAGAACACACTTTTTGCAACGGTCGTGGTGCAGCATTCTAGGAAAAGAAATCTAAAATTCTCCCAGTCTTCCACAGGCGGGAGTCATTCTAGCAGACATCTGACTGCTAAGGGTAAGCAGGGAAATGAGGGTACATCTACTCCATGCTTGTGGCTTCGACCCTGTTCCCTATGCTGCTCGCCTATGTGCAGCTTTAGTCCCTGCACAGGCGATTGCCGAATGGTGCAGGAAAGTTTCCTACAATGGGGGAAGGAACAAAGATGCTCTGCTATGGAACCTTCAGCAGAGGATTACCGAGTACCTCCAGGAAAGTTTCCTGGAGATCCCTCTGGAGGATTCCCATGAGATCTCAGCATGCATCAACACCCTGTTCCGTCGTACCAATTAGCTACACAGGGAAATGCCCAGCTCACAGAAAAACAGCCAACCTCCCACATTTCTATATCCTGAACCCACCTCTGCACTACTCAAGCCACTGCCACTTACCAGGCATCTCATCTCCTGCTTCTTGCTCCCCAGAGAGCAACTGCTGAGACTGGCTAGACACCTCTGGAGTGGAGAACAGTTCCTGGCTGCCTGCCCCACCAGGCAACCGCGCCGGGAGCTGCACATTTTCATCTAACTCCACCTTTCATCAATAACTTCATTCTCCATTATGTCCTCTTTCTGCCACCTCCAGGCCCACCAAAGTGTCCATGGGGTTCTCAGCAGTGGAGCTGGGGTCACCACCAAGGATAACATCCAGCTCCTTATAGAACCAGCTGGTCTTAGGTGAAGCACCGGAGTGATGGTTCACCTCCCACGTCTTATGGTACGCCTGCCTCAGCTCCTTTATCTTTGCTCTGCACTGCAGCGTGTCCCGATCATAGTCCTTTTCACACAAGCCTTGAGAAATTTCCCTGTCAGTATCCCAATTCCTATGTCTCAGGCACAGCTGGGACTACATAGCAGTAGTCCCCATATACTGATCAGATCCAACAGCTCAGCAGTGGTCCAAGCGGGAGAGCATTTGCTGTGATAACCCACCATGGTCACCTGGGAAGATGCGATGAGACCTCTCCACACTGAACCAGCAGGAAATGGAATTTCAAAAATTCCTGAGGTTTCTAAGTGGGAGGGGTGGATGGTTGTTTATCTGGCTGCAGGGCAGTGGAGTTCAAACTGCTGACCAGAGCAGTATGGGCATTTTTAAGACACCTACTGGAGGCCAATTAAAGAAATGAAATCAAGCCTGGTGTCTACACTGGCACTTTGTCGAGAAAAATGTTGAGGTAAAAGACATAAATCTCATCAGGGAGGATGTATTTAATCACCAAAACCGGGTATTTTTCGCAACAAAAATTGCATCACAATGCATTGCATCACTGTTTGCTCGACAAAAGACAGTTTTTGGCAACAAAATTTTTTGATGGTGTAGACAAGGCCTAAGAGTGTGACAGCTAAATTCAAGATCAAACACATAGTTTTAGCATAAGTAGTTAGCACATATTCTAAGGGACCATTCAAGGTGAAGTGGGTGAAACCAGACAGTCGCTACATTCTCCAATGAACTCAAAGGAAAATGATAAGACAAAAAAAAAACAAAACACTGCACCTCTGAGTGAATGCTTTTCACAAAGCGATCACTCTATCTATCAGTCCTCATCCTCAGGGGAAACCTGCACAACACTTTCCAAGGATGAGCCTGGAAGGTTAAATTCATAACCTTCATAAAGGTTCATAACAAATTCATAGACACTACAGGGATATTGACAGGCCACTTCACCTTGAATGGTCCGTTAGTTTAGCACAGTGGTTCTCAACCAGGATGCATGTACCCCGGGAGTATACAGAGGTCTTCCAAGGGGTACATCAACTCATCTAGATATTTGCCTAGTTTTACAACAGACTACAGAAAAAGCACTAGCAAAGTGAGTACAGTCTAAAATTTCATACAATGACTTGTTTATACTGCTCTATATAATATACACTGAAATGTAAATACAATATTTATATTCCAATTGATTTATTTTAGTTTTTAAGTGAGGTGAAACTTGGGGTACACAAGGCAAATCAGAGTCCTGAAAGGAGTAAAGTCATCTGAAAAGGTTGAGAGCAACTGATTGAGCATAAGTAGTTAGCAATATTCTATCCGTTTGATCTTGTATTTAACTGTTCCACTTAGTACCTTTCCCAGCCCAGAAAAACGTCACGTAGCTGAAAAGTTTGTCTCTCTCACCAACAAAAATTGGTCCTATAAAAGATATTACCACCTAGTTTCTGACTTCCTTTGAGCATATTCCCTCCTACATGGGCAATTTCCACATAAGGTTAGGAAATTATATGGGTGTTCATACAATTTCCTCCATATCACTATGATGAATTTTGTTGGATTAGTCCCATTGCTGGAATAAGCAGAAGATATATTCTCCTACGCTGTGCATCCCTGGAGATTCAGAAAAATCAGGGGTACCCATATGCATAGCCCAATACCTCTGCACTGCTTCCCAGTTTTTCAAGGAAGCACCCTCCCATACAGAAGCCTGCTGCTGCCCCTGAACAATTCACCATGTTAGATAAGATCAACAGATCTGGTACATCTTGCTCATGGAATCCTCATAGAACTGTGAGGAGCTGCTGCTGCTACACAGAGTTGCCATTCCCAAGTTTTCCAGTCTTAGTGTTTCAGAAGCGCATTTGTAGGACTGGGCAAAGACACGATAATTCTCTACATACCAGCACTTTCCACTTCCCTGAATCCTTGCAGAAGCAGAGGGATTAATCAAGCCCCTGACTTCAATAATATCTTAAAACTTCTTAATTAGCTCCTTGCCCTGCCTAAATTGTTGCCTACTGTCTTTCAACTGCTATTTTTCTTCTCTCTTGGCTGAAAACGATTTTGTTGAAAGGCAGACCAGATCTGTACACTGTGTTTAAATACCATGAGCATGACCAATGCAAAATGTGAAGGGAGCTGATCACGAAAAGGGGATTTCTGCAGTAGGCTTTTGGCCAGAAATGTTTCATTGCTGTTAGCACCGGTTCAACCCTGTTAACGGCCTGAACAGCGGGCATCCAAGTGTAAACAGGGCTCCCGGTGGCTAATATCTGAAGTACCATCTTGTCTAACCTTGCCTCGAGTAGTCTACATAACACAGAATTTAAAATACTAGCAGCTGCCCTTAACTTGTCCACATGAGAGCTTCGATTGTTGCCCTCAGAGGGAGCTGCTGGGTGCTCTCACTTTGGGACCTCTAGCTATTCACTCAGATGCTGAAGTATAGGGTTAAAAGTCTAACCTTAGGCTCCTATTTTTTTTTTTAATTGCCATACTAATGATGAGACCTCTGCAGTTCTCAGTGGAGAAATTTTAAGAATGCCATTTCTATAAGTGCATTAAATTAAACCAGGATAATTACAAATATTTTTGTAAGGCTAATATTACACCATGCTCAGAGGTTAATTGTGCAGATTTTCCCTCAGTTAAATTGTTTCACTCAAATTTGTGTCCTATGATCTTGAGTAAAGTTCACTAGTGAAGAAAATTACAAGGCTATTAGCAGGGAACATCAGAGACAGGGAGCTTAATGAAAAGAGGGTAAATACAAAAGTACATGAGAAGTGAGCTGTTGTGCATATTGCAAAACCCAGCAAGTCTCATGGCCCGTGGATCACATCTAAAAAAGCTGCACACAGAAAACAAAGGGTTCATATAACACCTGATATTTTAATTCAAAAGCTTACAGTAAAAACGTGTGAGGCACTGTAAAATAAACTTATAGAGGTTAAAAATTATCCATTTCATGTTTGGGATTTAATAGAGATAAAGAGATATTTTTGTTAGTAGTGTCTGCTTTTTAATAGATGCATCTCACTTAGAGCAGGGGGTTGGACTAGATGACCTCCTGAGGTCCCTTCCAACCATGATATTCTATGATAATTGCCTTTCGGGGGGAGGGATAGCTCAATGGTTTGAGCATTGGCCTGCTAAACCCAGGGTTGTGAGTTCAATCCTTGAGGGGGCCATTTGAGATCTGGGGCAAAAATTGGGGATTGGCCCTGCTTTGAGCAGGGGGTTGGACTAGATGACCTTCTGAGGTCCCTTCCAACCCTGAGATTCTATGATCAGAGTCACTGATGTAGCCATAAAGGTAGCTCCACTCTTCCACAGACTATACATTGTAGCAGTGGTGTAAGTGCCACAAGCACAGATGTGCAGCTGAGGCAATGGAAAGAAAGTGGTGTGAAAAGAGGTTGAGATCCCATGGTAGCTTAAGACATAGCAGAATGTGACACTACACCTTGGAAAGGTGTCTAATCAGGAAGCCCTCTTGCTGATATTTGTTTTCTTAAAAGAGTTTTAGGAGAAACTTTTCAGTAGTTTTATTTCCAGGGACTGTCTGTATTGTTTTTATGGCTAGATATCTTGTCTAAATACAAGCATCGTCCCAGCTATATTGACTCTAGAAATTATGTCAGTGTCAGAGTAACAGCCGTGTTAGTCTGTCTTCGCAAAAAGAAAAGGAGTACTTGTGGCATCTTAGAGACTAACCAATTTATTTGAGCATGAGCTTTCGTGAGCTACAGCTCACTTCATCGGATGCATACTGTGGAAAATACAAAAGATGTTTTTATACACACAGACCATGAAAAAATGGGCGTTTATCACTACAAAAGGTTTTCTCTCCCCCCAACCCACTCTCCTGTTGGTAATAGCTTATCTAAAGTGATCACTCTCCTTACAATGTGTATGATAATCAAGGTGGGCCATTTCCAGCACAAATCCAGGGTTTAACAAGAACGTCTGAGGAACGGGGGGGGGGGGGGGAGGGGGAGGAATAAACAAGGGGAAATAGGTTACTTTTTATAATGAATCAACCATTCCCAGTCTCTATTCAAGCCTAAGTTAAATTGTATCCAATTTGCAAATTAATTCCAATTCAGCAGTCTCTCGTTGGTGTCTGTTTTCGAGGTTTTTTTGTTGAAGGATAGTCACTTTGAGATCAGAAATTGAGTGACCAGAGAGATTGAAGTGTTCTCCGACTGGTTTATGAATGTTATAATTCTTGACATCTGATTTGTGTCCATTTATTCTTTTACGTAGAGACTGTCCAGTTTGACCAATGTACATGGCAGAGGGGCATTGCTGGCACATGATGGCATATATCACATTGGTAGATGTGCAGGTGAACGAGCCTCTGATAGTGTGGCTGATGTTATTAGGACCTGTGATGGTGTCCCCTGAATAGATATGTGGACACAGTTGGCAACGGGCTTTGTTGCAAGGATAGGTTCCTGGGTTAGTGGTTCTATTGTGTGGTATGTGGTTGCTGGTGAGTATTTGCTTCAGGTTGGGGGGCTGTCTGTAGGACTGGCCTGTCTCCCAAGATTTGTGAGAGTGTTAGGTCATCCTTCAGGACAGGTTGTAGATCCTTGATAATGCGTTGGAGGGGTTTTAGTTGGGGGCTGAAGGTGACGGCTAGTGGCGTTCTGTTATTTTCTTTGTTGGGCCTGTCCTGTAGCAGGTGACTTCTGGGTACTCTTCTGGCTCTATCAATCTGTTTCTTCACTTCCGCAGGTGGGTATTGTAGTTGTAAGAATGCTTGATAGGGATCTTGTAGGTGTCTGTCTCTGTCTGAGGGGTTGGAGCAAATGCGGTTGTATTGCAGAGCTTGGCTGTAGACAATGGATCATGTGGTGTGGTCAGGGTGAAAGCTGGAGACATGTAGGTAGGAATAGCGGTCAGTAGGTTTCCGGTATAGGGTGGCGTTTATGTGACCATCGTTTATTAGCACTGTAGTGTCCAGGAAGTGGATCTCTTGTGTGGACTGGACCAGGCTGAGGTTGATGGTGGGATGGAAATTGTTGAAATCATGGTGGAATTCCTCAAGGGCTTCTTTTCCATGGGTCCAGATGATGAAGATGTCATCAATATAGCGCAAGTAGAGTAGGGGCGTTAGGGGACGAGAGCTGAGGAAGCGTTGTTCTAAGTCAGCCATAAAAATGTTGGCATGCTGTGGGGCCATGCGGGTACCCATAGCAGTGCCACTGATTTGAAGGTATACATTGTCCCCAAATGTAAAATAGTTATTGGTAAGGACAAAGTCACAAAGTTCAGCCACCAGGTTAGCCGTGACATTATCGGGGATAGTGTTCTTGACGGCTTGTAGTCCATCTTTGTGTGGAATGTTGGTGTAGAGGGCTTCTACATCCATAGTGGCCAGGATGGTGTTATCAGGAAGATCACCGATGGATTGTAGTTTCCTCAGGAAGTCATTGGTGTCTCGAAGGTAGCTGGGAGTGCTGGTAGCGTAGGGCCTGAGGAGGGAGTCTACATAGCCAGACAATCCTGCTGTCAGGGTGCCAATGCCTGAGATGATGGGGCGCCCAGGATTTCCAGGTTTATGGATCTTGGGTAGTAGATAGAATATCCCAGGTCGGGGTTCCAGGGGTGTGTCTGTGTGGATTTGATCTTGCGCTTTTTCAGGGAGTTTCTTGAGCAAATGCTGTAGTTTCTTTTGGTAACTCTCAGTGGGATCAGAGGGTAATGGCTTGTAGAAAGTGGTGTTGGAGAGCTGCCGAGCAGCCTCTTGTTCATATTCCGACCTATTCATGATGACAACAGCACCTCCTTTGTCAGCCTTTTTGATTATGATGTCAGAGTTGTTTCTGAGGCTGTGGATGGCATTGTGTTCTGCACTGCTGAGGTTGTGGGGCAAGTGATGCTGCTTTTCCACAATTTCAGCCCGTGCATGTTGGCGGAAGCACTCTCATGTACATTGGGCAAACTGGACAGTCTCTATGTAAAAGAATAAATGGACATAAATCAGATGTCAAAAATTATTACATTCATAAACCAGTCGGAGAACACTTCAAGGTCTCTGGTCACTCGATTTCTGATCTCAAAGTGACTATCCTTCAACAAAAAAACTTCGAAAACAGACTCCAATGAGAGACTGCTGAATTGGAATTAATTTGCAAATTGGATACAATTTAACTTAGGCTTGAATAGAGACTGGGAATGGTTGATTCATTATAAAAAGTAACCTGTTTCCCCTTGTTTATTCCTTTCCCCCCCACCCCACCCCCCCGTTCCTCAGACGTTCTTGGTAAACCCTGGATTTGTGCTGGAAATGGCCCACCTTGATTATCATACACATTGTAAGGAGAGTGATCACTTTAGATAAGCTATTACCAGCAGGAGAGTGGGTTGGGGGGAGAGAAAACCTTTTGTAGTAATAAACGCCCATTTTTTAATGGTCTGTGTGTATAAAAACATCTTCTGTATTTTTCACAGTATGCATCCGATGCAGGGAGCTGTAGCTCACGAAAGCTTATGCTCAAATAAATTGGTTAGTCTCTAAGGTGCCACAAGTACTCCTTTTCTTTTTATGTCAAAGTGTGTCACCCTTTGGAGAGGTATGTATATGATTAGGTCAATGGAATTTCAGGTCCAATCCATTTCTGCACTGCACCTCTCAAAAGCTGTTATATAGTCCTACAATGCCAAGCCATCTATTCCATCCATGACCCTTCCTTACATTTAATTCTTGCTTGTCCCTAAAGATCCTCTGTTTTTTTTTTAAACACACACAAAACTCTATAGCTGTCAAAATGAATGCTGCATATCAAACAAAGGTAGAATATGTACTTTAACATTCTGCTGGAGTGACACAAGTCCAGAAGATGACAACTTAATGTCAGTAGCATTCTGGATTACATTGCAGTATGCTCTAAATAGAATATAGTTGGAAATCAGAGGCTCTTCATACACACAGCCCATTCCCAAAGGAATTAGGTGTGAAAGTGTGGGTGTCTACTAAAATTTACATGCTTTGAATTAAAGACACAGCTTCAGAATCTCTGCAGGGAATATGTTCTATTGTACATTCTTCGGACAAGCTGACAGAAGCAGATTATGAGGTTTCAACACATTTTTCTATCTTCTGTAGACCTTAAGGACCTGTAGGTGCATTTTGGTTTCTAACAGGGTGTCTTTTTAAAAACAATCAGATGCCTATAGTATGCTCAGCTGGATACATTTCTAGACACACTGTGCTGAATCCACTCTAGGCAGTTGATGCATCCATTCTCCACTAACACTTACAGTGCTGAGCAGCAACGTTTTCTCTTCGTATACTGTTCATTTCCCTACAGATCTGAACACAGCCATACTGTTGGAGCCATAATTTTACCTGATAAATACAGAACTCATGAATTGAACCTGCATTGCTGAGAAGGAAATATGTATATTATAGGCAAGGCTGGTAATGCCTTCTATTATTAAGAGTGCCCAACATTTTCCATTGTAAGATCCTGGGTTCAGTTGCATATAACTTTGCTAAAATTTAACCATTGGGCTGAACTTTTCCAATTTGGTGTTTGCTTGAGGCAAACATTTTTCGGAAAGGGTCAGCCAGAATAGTTGTCATTTCTGAGACTGGAGCTAGGGAGAAATAGGTGTTTTTTCCCCATATTAAACTAATAGCAGTCTTTTCCTTGAAATGCACTACTTGAAATTTAGCAGGTGGGTGACTTTTGTATTAGAGATGTGCCTTTTGCTATCCCCATGAAAATCCACTCAGATTGGTTAAGTTTTGAAAAATTGAAGTTTGCACATGGTGGGTGGAGAATTCTTAGATTTTCATAGCTAAAATCTCTGAAGAGGCCAGTCTCCCTGAGTATGCTTAAGCCATATCTTAATGCATACGCAGAAGAGGGCTGAATTAAGGTCACAAAGGCAACTTTATTCCGGAATTGTCTAACTTCTGAGTGCTTGACTTTGCACCCTTCATAATTTTTAATGTATTTTGTGTGTAGTGTGTGTGGATATCGATATAATCCAAATGTTTAGCTAGTCTAAACCGGCATAACTCCATTGACTTCAATTGAACGTTGCTGATTTACACCACTGTAGATCTGGCTTGTGTTTTGTTTATGTTGTAATTGTGATAATTAGGTGATTAAAAACATTGATCTTTAGCACTTTTCTTCATCCTCAATCTTAATTATTTGTGTGGCCTAAATGATAGTACAAGGTTGCTGTGTTTCAGTGCTGTGAAGCTTCTGTTTCAGGAGCCAACATTCCTTTGCCATTCTGATCACATGCACTTCTACCTCCATATATCTGCTTTGGCTTCTCCTCATCATTGCATTAAATTCAGTAATTACTCTATTAGCACTTTGGTGCTTTTCATTTTTAACTAGCTACATAAATACATCTAATGAATATTCATGATCCCCTTCTTGACTCTAAAAGTCTGTGCCAACATCTCTTCCCCTATCTGACCTACACCTTCTTCTGCTCCTTGCATTCTACCCAAACGGTGGACTTCTCACTTTGTTTCCTCACTAATTTCCATCCTGGTGCCATTTTTTCACGCTGCTTCATGTGTTTGACCCAGCTTTGTACACCAAAAGCTTTCCCTTTCTTTCTGAAACTCATTGATAAGATTCCAGATATTCTATGAAGCATTCTGTGTGGAGCTCCATGTTTGGTCTGTGTGGAGAATGAGAGTTCTCTGTTTGATATTATCCTCAAATCAAAGGAAGCAGTCAGGAAGCAAGCCAACAAGAAACAAAACAATGGTAAAGATAAGAAAATGCCAGGGGTCCTTCATGAATCAATGGGGGAGCTATGAACTAGGGAATCCCCCTGCCTGACTCCAACCAGACAGGCAAGATTTACTCTTCCCATGCTTAAGCCTAGTATCAAAGGGCATACAAAATCATAAGACAATGGGCATAGAAAAGGAAAAGGCTGCTCAGCAAGTGTTGAAAAGTACTGAGAGAGATGCAAGGAGACATACAGAGTCACAGAGGGCATACTGCAGCAGGGCACTCTGCTTCTGCCAGCCAAAAGTTGGAGGCTGAATGGAACTTACAAAACTTGCAAGGGGAGAGTAAGCTGAAGGAGAGACCCCAGCCTATCGGCCTTTCTTGTTGTATTCTTTTACTGTGGGTGCTTCATGCCTTTGGAGGGGTAAATGAATAAATAATACTTTGCTTTGAAGAAGACGGTTGAGTCACTTTAATCAGCAGCTGCCACAGGCTCCCAAAGACAAGGACTTACACATGCCAAACACGTTTCACCCTGGATGTTAACATTGTTGGTAAACGGCAGGGCTACAGCCCACAGATCCAGGCTAAGAATGGTAGGATCATGTGGTTCCATCCAGAGAGGGGTGAAGGTAGCAAACTTTGTCCCCACAGGGGTGCACTCCAAAAGGACTAAAAGGGATCTAAAGCAAAGCTTACCATGTAACTGTGACAGGCTATAGGTAGCCACTTTGTTTTTTTAACCATGTCAGCTTTTTGGGGAAAGTGACCTATTTAGCAGTTTGTGTATTGTAAAGCACTACGTACACTCACAGTGCTACAGATAGGATCAGAACAGCAGTAATAGTGCATGTGTCTTAATGGGGAAATATAAGACAGGTTAATCTACTGCCACTCAGATAATAAATGGAGTAAAACTGTCTGCACTGCCAGGAAATGACTCTTTACCTCTAGTAGATATTAGTCATGCACCTGTACCTTTTATGTGTAGGACCTTGAAGTGAAGTATAAGTGAGGGTTTTTATTATTCAACACTGGAAAGGGAGTTAAACACTAACTTGAAATAAGGACAATATTCCCTAAGGTAATGCAAAACTTCAAAGTTTTGTACCCTTTTTTGACCCTCAGACGCTTGACTGACAACTTAAAGTGTAGAAATGACAGAGGTAGAATAGCTTTTCTTAAATAGAAGCTTTATTGGGATTTTAAGATATATCAATAGAAACAACACTGATCTTAACAAAATTCCACATGATTCATTGCAATTGTAAAGAGATATTAAAGGAGTGCAGTTGATAATGCAACTGCCACAGCAAACAAGAAAGAGAATATACAAGTACAGAAGAAAGGTCAAGGATCATGGTGTTAGCAGAGATGGAGTGACAGTTTTCCAGGTGTTATGGGGACACTGTATTCTTGAAATCTGGCCACCTCCTTCCGAGTTTTTGCAAATGTTCATGTTTTAATTTTAAAAGTGTTTTTCCTTTTCCCTGTTGCTGTTCCCAAGCTCAGCGCAGGAGAAAAGAGTCTTGCAGAGTATAAACAAAGTTCTGTCAAATGCACAAAAGTAAACAAACTGGAAAAATAAATATGTTCCTCTAATCTTTTTCATTTATAGTGATCTTATGCATTTCTTGTAAAACTAGTAGGCAAAAGAATTTGAGGCAGAAGTGAGATTTTTAAGTTGGTGGGCCTGTAAGTCCAATGAGCTGTTGTGGATATCTCAACATTTTACATGTTGCCACAGAAAGAGCTCCCATTATGTACAATGGAAGTCTATTGTCTGATATATTGAAGCAAAAGTTTGCTGTGGATTATTTTTTTCTTCATTTAGGTCTGACCTGTCACCACTAAAGTAAATGGGAGTAGGATTGAGCCCTTGGTAACTTTGATTAATATATAATGCTCCTGTGACATTTGAATTGAGAGAAAGAAGGCAGGTAAGCAGTGACATACAAAGCTGTGACAGTCATACAATGACAGTCAAGGCTGTTGGTGCTGCAATTCATTAGTGTACAAAATCAAGCTTCCCAGAATTTTTGTTGTTTCCAAATGGTGGACATAAGATTGATTTCAGGTAGGCAAGAGGAGAATGTTGCCTCATGTCTCAGAGAAAATTAGAGCTAGTGATCTACATAAGAACGGACATACTGGGTCAGCCAAAGGTCCATCTAGCCCCGTACTCTGTCCTCAGACAGTGGCCAATGCCAGGTGCCACAGAGGGAATGAACAGAAGAGGTAATCATCAAGTGATCCATTCCCTGTCTCCCTTTCCCAGCTTCTGGCAAACAGAGGCTAGGGACACCATCCCTGCCCATCCTGGCTAATAGACATTGATGGACCTATCCTCCATGAATTTATCTAGTTCTTTTTTTGAACCCTGTTATAGTTGTGGCCTTCACAACATCCTCTGGCAAAGAGTTCCACAGGTTGACTGTGTGTTGTGTGAAGAAATACTTCCTTTTTTTGTTTTAAACCTGCTGCCTGTTAATTTCATGTGGTGATCCCTAGTTCTTGTGTTATGAGAAGGAGTAAATAAAACTTCCTTATTTACTTTCTCCACACCAGTCATTATTTTATAGACCTCTGTCATATCCCCTCTTAGTCATCTCTTTTCCAAGCTGAAAAGTCTCAATTTTATTACTCTCTCTGCATAAGGAAGCTGTTCCATACCTGTAATCATTTTTGTTGCCTAGATTCTAGATTGAAAGAACAAATGTTTACTTTCTCAAAAGGGAAAAATATTAAAACTCTAGATCAGTGACATTCAATATCTAAGCTTTCCCCATACCAAAACACATCTACAGCTACTGTTTCCCCAGGAAGTCTTTAAAGGTATGACAATCTGGGACCAAAAGTTTAATGGCAAAGGACATTCCAATAAACAGTGGAACAGAGATGCCATTTGTGTCAGTTGTGTGGGATAAGAAGCTTATAAATCTTTCCAAAATGTTACTTGGAATGGAAGGTAATGAATTTTGTGTGTGATAAAACATTGTATTTGAATACATTTGTTCCAGATAAACAAATTATGCATTTTATTTATTGCTTGATGCCAAACTGCTTGAGGCATGTCAAACCCTATATTTCTACTCAAAACTTGACTCAATACTTGACATTTTAGTATCTGAACAGTTTGGAGTGTATTATAAAATACAGAGATAAAATGCTGAGGGTTTGTTGTACTAATTAATTGCTTCTCTTTATCTGCATCTGTGTGACTCAAATTAAGTGAAAAAATGCTTTGGTTATTGAGTCCCTTAATTGAAAATATGCATAAAATTCTCTCTTCACCAATCCAGAGATGCGTATGTGTTTATCTTGAAAACAATCAAATAAACTTTAGACCTTTGCTTTGCCAAATTGGACAATGTTGTTCAGACTAGCTTGAAATTTGGTTAACCCTGCCTTTGTAGCTAGGATAACAATTCTGTGAGGTATGTTAGATAGTCTCTGCATTTGAAATGGTCATTGGGACTATTCATGTCAGTAAATTTAGTCATGAGAATAAATGTTTGCAGGACTAGGCCCTTAGTGTGAGGTACAAAGGGAATTTCCTTTTTTAGATACATCAGTGACCCTGTGCATCTTGTGTGGTGCTATAGTGAGAAAATCCACAGTAATCTCCAATTGCATGAGTACTTTTGACACAACGGGTGGGAGTTTCCAAAGTGAATTAGGAGTACAAGTATCATGCAAAATGGGACATATCCTCCAAAATTTTTAAGGCACTATTGAAAATCTCACCCGACTGTTTAGTGTAAAACACTCATAACTGTGTCATACAAAATTCTCACATCTTGTTGTGCTGCTGAGAAAAAAAAAAGCGCTTAGTCATTCCTATAAGTGGGCTGTACCATTATTTACTATCCATGGCCCTGCTCCTGAAAATACTTGTACAAGAACTTTAAGCATACGTGATTTCAGGATCCAGACCCAAGGGTTGTAGTTTATTATTTAATGTTTTCTGTATATTCTTACACTTATTCAACAAAAAAGTCTAAACCATACATTTGAAGCTTGTTGAAGTGTTAACAATGCAATCATAACAATTTGCTTTGAGCTAAAAAGCCTCAAAGATGTGGCTTAGACTTTTAATAAGAATGTTATAGCAGTTTAAAGCTTTCTTAACATAAGAAGAATTTTGATTTCGAAGACAAAAGCTTGCCAGTGACTAAGCTCCAACCCTATAGAGATATAACCACATGCTTAATTTCACTTATGGAATGATCCAGTCAACTGCACTGGGGCTATTCTCATAGAGAAAGTTAAATGTATGCATAATTATTTGGAGCAGCAGGGCTTATGTCTGAAATACTATTCATGTAAAGTTTTTAATGCACAACATAATCCTTGCCTTTAATAAGAATCTTTTTCTAATCACACACTAGATAGCAATGTGCATCCAAGGCCATGACAGCACAAATGGAGGCCTAGCAGCATCACATAGACTTCATGCAAGCCCTTTGTATTGGTTTACTAAAGGCCAGTGTATAAAACATGGTAAATATGCACAAATCAGTCCTCCACCAAATCACTTTGTTAGGTCTGCAGAAAGCAAAGATATATGGGTGCACGTAACATTGGCTTTTGGAGGAGTTTGCAGATTTTCCTTGTTAGGTTTAAAGCTATTCTCATGACAACCTCAGAAAATATTTCAATGCCCTTCAAAGTTGATTTTCAATAGCACGTTATGCAACTCCTGCAAGTGATAACTTAGTATTTTGGGATGCTGAGAAGGACTAGAATGTGTGCTTGATATTAAAATCCATTACTTCCTTAACATGATTACACTCTGAAAGAGCTCATCTGACTGTTACAGATACAGTTATGTTGTATAAGAAATGTAGTATATGCAAGCATATTCTGCTCAAAAACTGAGAGAACTTGCATTAACCAATATATACACATTTATATTTATAAAATGCTCCCTGAGGAAGGTTTCCTTTAAAATGTCCTTGATTTCTGTTTTACTTCATCTTTAATTTTTTCCTTTCTTTGTCATTATTTATTTTTCCTTCCTGTCTGTCACTTTATCACTGCCTGTGCTTCCCAACGTCCCCTCTCCTCTTCAGTTTCTCCCAGTCTCCCCACAATTTGTTTCTTTACAGCTTTTCTGTTCTTGCCTTCTTTATTCCCCTCTGTTCATCCCTGTGCTTTTGCTACTTTTCGAAAGCAGTGATTTTCCAAGTGCTGTTCTCACAGGACACCCACACACTCTGAGGCCCAGGAAACAGCAATAGGTTATTAAAATGCAGAAGCTCAAAGGGAGCTGCTAAATAGCACAAGAAAGAAATTGACTCCATAATGCAAAAGTTGACATCCAGTACCGGTCTTTTTTCAGTTGACTGTTCAAGTTTCTGATTTTAATGTAGACACATCACCCAATTTTGGTATCTGTTTAAATGTTTTCTGTGGCCTTTACTGGGACCGTTGGTTTATTAGTATGTGTTCCTGCACAACTGGAAGCCCTAGTTGAGCAGGGCTTGTCTCCCCCTACCCCCTGCATAATAAAGACAACACAGCCCAAGATATGTTCTTCTCCAACTCCCTCCCTCCTCAGGACTGGCATTTATTCATCTGCCTCAGTGATTTATCTCAAAAGCAGTAAAACCTTGCTGCAGCTCAACATTGCTTTAGCCCAAAGAGACCTCCTGAGCTAACTCACCCGAAGACTTTTCCTTGAAGAACTTCTTGCTCCTCCTTGAAGCTATCTCTTATCTTAGAGAGCTGCTCAGCTGTTTGTTTTGCTGAGATGGAGATAAATCTTATTCCTCTGTTTGGGTGATTTGTTCAGTCAGCAGATTAACTCTTCTTCCTCCACAGAAGGACCTAAGACAGAAATCCTGTTACAGAAGCTAACTTGACCTCTTATTCCCCGTATTAATCAAGCTCAGAGGGTTTTGTCTGTTTGTTTTTAAGTGATGCTGGAAATAATTTGTCCACCCACACAGAACCTAACTATGGTTACTTCCTCCTAAAGCATCACCTGCTGGTATTAGTCTTATTAGAATTGCCTTAGTTCTCTGAAGAGCTGAGTGGTCTTGCTACATTCTAGAGATATGTCTACACTGCAGCTGGGAGTGAGCCTCCCAGCCCAGGTAGACAGACTCGTACTGGTGGGGCTTGAACTAGCACACTAAAAATAGTAGTGTGGACATTGTGGCTCAGGCTCTCAAGCCTAAGGGGCCAGGTCAGCTTTTTCACTTTCTTTGGCCCTGATAATATTTAATTATTCACTACAAAGTGGAACACCTTTCAACAAAAGCGCTCCACCTCAGAAAACCCCATCGTCTGCTGGTTAGGGCTCTCACCTGAGAGGTAGAAAACCTCTGTTCAAATAATTTCTCCTCATCAAGCTGAGCAGGAAATTGAGCCAGGGTCTCCTATATCCCAGTGAATACCCTAACGCCTGGGCTAAATGTTTCAGGTATTTTCCTATCTTTACCTGATTTGAAGATTGCACTTGTGATTAGATGTGGGCTAGATACTCCGATGCTTGCCTGGGGCTGCAGTGAGCATGACCACAGGCAAAAGTATAGGTACCAGGGGAACTTTACTGTGAAAATTTAGGCTGTATGTGAGTTTAAGCACCTATCTGGTTAGGCAGCAGCTGAGCAGGGGTGGATCTGAGCCTAAACTTTTCACTATCCCCTGACAATTTGTTTTTATGCATCAAGAAAGCTGGGTGAATGATACTACAAGCCCAGTGCTAGCTCACCTCAGCCCCCTTACTATGCCGTCAAACTTAAACAGGACAAATGAGAAGCTTGAACCGGAGTCCTTAGAGTGCATCCTCAATCTGTTAGCTCAGATTTGAGACTAATTTGGGCATCATGCTGCTAATCTATAGTCCTCCAGACAAAGGATTCCCATAGGAACTAAGAGATGTTGTCTGACATGGCAAAGAAGTCTTAGGTTTATGACCTGTGGAATTTTTTCAAACACTAAATTGTTTCATAAATTCAGATTGCCTCACTCAGCCCCATAACTAGGGCCCTACCAAATTCACGGTCCATTTCAGTCAATTTCATGGTCATAGGATTTTTAAAATAGTAAATTTCATGATTTCAGCTATTTAAGTCTGAAATTTCACAGTGTTGCAATTGTAGATGTCCTGACTCAAAAAGGAGTTGGAGGTGGGGTGAGTCACAAGGTTATTATAGTGGGGGTTGTGGTACTTCTACCTTTACTTCTGTGCTGCTGCTGCTGGCAGCAGTGCTGCCTTCAGAGCTGGGCAGCTGGGGAGTGGTGGCGGCTGGCTGGGAGCCCAGCTCTGAAGGCAGAGCCACGGCCAGCAGCAGCGCATAAGTAAGGATGACATGGTATGGTATTGCCACCCTTACTTCTCTGCTGCTGCTGGCGGGGTGCTGCCTTCAAAGCTGGGCACCTGGCCAACAGCCTCCTCTCTCTGGCTGCCCAGCTCTGCAGACAGCAGCACAGAATTAAGGGTGGCAATACCATAACCCTCCCTGCAACTCCCTTTTGGGTCAGGACCCCCAATTTGAGAAACGCTGATCTCCCCCTTGAAATCTGTATAGTATAGGGTAAGAGCACATAAAAGGCCAAATTTCATGGGATGCGAAGGAGAGGGAGGCCAGATTTCAGGGTCCATGATGTGTTTTTCATGGCTGTGAATTCAGACTCATAGACTTTAAGGTCAGAAGGGACCATTATGATCGTCTAGTCTGACCTCCTGCACAACGCAGGCCACAGAATCTCACCCACCCACTCCTGTTACAACTCCCTGACCTATTGTCTGAGCTATTGAAGTCCTCAACTCATGGTTTAAAGATTTCAGGGTGCAGAGAATCCTCCAGCCAAGTGACCCGTGCCTCATGCTGCAGAGGAAGGTGAAAAACCCCCAGGGCCTCTGCCAGTCTGCCCTGGAGAAAAATTCCTTCCCGACACAAAATATGGTGATCAGCAAAACCGTGAGCATGTGGGCAAGAATCACCAGCCAGACACTTAGGAAAGAATTCTCTGTAGTAACTCAGATCCCACCCTATCTAGCATCCCATCACAGGCCATTGGACATATTTACTGCTAATAGTCAAAGATCAATTAATTGTCAAAATTAGGCTATCCCATCATACCATCCCCTCCATAAACTTATCAAGCTTAGTCTTTAAGCCAAATGTGTCTTTTGCCTCCACTGCTCCCCTTGGAAGGCTATTCCAGAACTTCACTCCTCTGATGGTTAGAAACCTTCATCTAATTTCAAGTCTAAACTTCCTGATGGCCAGTTTATATCCATTTGTTCTTCTGTCCACATTGGTACTGAGCTTAAATAATTCCTCTCCCTCCCTAGTATTTATCCCTCTGATATATTTATAGAGAGCAATCATATCTCCCCTCAGCCTTCTTTTGGTTAGGCTAAACAGGCCAAGCTCTTTGAGTCTCCTTTTATAAGACAGGTTTTCCATTCCTCAGATCATCCTAGTTGCCCTTCTCTGTTTGAATTCCAGTTTGAATTCATCCTGTTCCAGTTTGAATTCATCCTTCTTAAACATGGGAGACCAGAACTGCACACAGTATTGCAGGTGAGGTCTCACTAGTGCCTTGTATAACGGTACTAACACCTCCTTCTCTCTACTGGAAATACCTTGCCTGATGCATCCCAAGACCGCATTAGCTTTTTTCACAGCCATATCACATTGGCGGCTCATAGTCATCCTGTGATCAACCAATAATCCGAGGTCCTTCTCCTCCTCTGTTACTTTCAAGTGATGTGTCCCCAGTTTATAACAAAAATTCTTGTTATTAATCCCTAAATGCATGACCTTACACTTCTCACTATTACATTTCATCTTATTACTATTACTCCAGTTTATAAGGTCATCCAGATCTTCCTGTATGATATACCGGTCCCTCTCTGTATTAGCAATACCTCCCAGCTTTGTGTCATCTGCAAACTTTATTAGCACATTCCCACTTTTTGTGCCAAGGTCAGTAATAAAAAGATTAAATAAGATTGGTCCCAAAACCGATCCCTAAGGAACTCCACTGGTAACCTCCTTCCAGCCTGACAGTTCACCTTTCAGTGTGACTTGTTGTAGTCTCCCCTTTAACCAGCTCCTTATCCACCTTTCATTTTACATATTGATCCCCATCTTTTCCAATTTAGCTAATAATTCCCCATGTGGAACAGTATCAAATGCCTTACTGAAATCAAGGTAAATTAGATCCACTGCATTTCCTTTGTCTAAAAATCTGTTGCCTTCTTAAAGAACAGTTTCAGAGTAGCAGCCATGTTAGTCTGGACTCGCAAAAAGAAAAGGAGTACTTGTGGCACCTTAGAGACTAACAAATTTGTTAGTCTCTAAGGTGTCACAAGTACTCCTTTTCTTCTTAAAGAAGGAGATCAGGTTGGTTTGGCATGATCTACCTTTTGTAAAACCATGTTGTATTTTGTCCCAATTACCATTCACCTCAATGTCCTTATCTACTTTCTCCTTCAAAATTTTTTCCAAGACCTTACATACTGCAGATGTCAAACTAACAGGCCTGTAGTTACCCGGATCACATTTTTTTCCTTTCTTAAAAATAGGAACTATGTTAGCAAGTCTCCAGTCATACAGTACAACCCCTGAGTTTACAGATTCATTAAAAATTCTTGCTAATGAGCTTGCAATTTCATGTGCCAGTTCCTTTAATATTCTTGGATGAAGATTATCTGGGCCCCCCGATTTAGTCCCATTAAGCTGTTAGAGTTTGGCTTCTACCTCAGATGTAATATTACTACCTCAGAGGTAATATCTACCTCCATATCCTCATTCCCATTTGTCATCCTACCATTATCCCTAAGCTCCTCATTAGTATCATTAAAGACTGAGGCAAAGTATTTGTTTAGATATTGGGCCATGCCTAAATTATCTTAACCTTCACTCCATCCTCAGTGTTTAGCAGTCCCACTTTTTCTTTCTTTGTTTTCTTCTTATTTATATGGCTGTAGAACCTTTTACTATTGGTTTTAATTCCCTTTGCAAGGTCCAACTCTACATGGCCTTTGGCCTTTCTCACTTTATCCCTACATGTTCTGACCTCAATAAGGTAGCTTTCCTTGCTGACCCCTCCCATCTTCCACTCCTTGTAGCCTTTGTGCTTTTTCTTAATCACCTCCCTGAGATGCTTGCTCATCCAGCTTGGTATACAATTCCTGCCTATGAATTTTTCCCCCTTTCTTGGGATGCAGGCTTCTGATAGTTTCTGCAACCTTGACTTGAAGTAATTCCAGGCCTCCTGCGCCTTTAGATCCACAAGTTCTTCAGTCCAATCCAATTCCCTAACTAATTTCCTTAATTTTTGAAAGTTAGCCCTTTTGAAATCAAAAACCCTAGTCACAGATCTATTTTCGTTTATCCTTCCATTTAGTTTGAACTGAATTAGCTCATGATCACTCAAACCAAGGTTCTCCCCTACAACCATTTCTTCTATGAGGTCCTCACTACTCACCAAAACCAAATCTAAAATGGCATCCCCTCTTGTTGGTTCAGCAACTACTTGGTGAAGGAGTCCATCAGCTATCGCATCCAGGAAAATCTGAGCCCTATTATTATTACTAGCATTTGTTCTTCAGTCTGTATCTGGAAAGTTAAAGTCTCCCATGATCACACAATTCCCATTAGTATTTACTTCATTGAAAACATTAAAGAGGTCTCTATCCTTATCCAAATTGGATCCCGGTAGTCTATAGCACACCCCAAGCACTATCCCAGGGAGGCTCTAGTAGCTTTCTTCCCCAATATGACTTTTGCCCAGACAGGCTCTGTCTTATCCATTCCATTACTTATTTCTTTACAGTCTACCTCATCATTGATATACAATGCTACTCCACCACCTTTGCCTTTATTTCTGTCTTTCCTTAACAGCACATACCCTTCAATATCTGTACTCCAGTCATGACTACTATTCCACCATGTTTCTGTTATCCCTATAATATCTGGTTTCACTTCCTGCACCAGAAGCTCTTGTTCCTCCATTTTGTTACTGAGACTCCTCGCATTAGTGTACAAACATCTTAATTTTTGCTGTTTGGCTTCTCTCACATTCTTTATCCAATTAGGCACAGACATTCTACTGCCAGTATCACCTATTCGACTGGTATCTACACTACCCTTCCTACTTATGTCCATTCTCCTACCTATGGCTGTATCCTTTCTTACTTTGTTTTCTTCCCTCTCAATGTTCAAATCCGGCATGGAGATTACCTGGACATCTCCCCCAAATTCCTAGTTTAAAGCTCTCTTAATCAGTTGTGCCAGCCTCCATCCTAGAAGTCTATTTCCCTCCCTACTCAGGTGAAGTCCATCCCGAGAGAACAGTCCTCTGTCCATGAATGCTTCCCAGTGGCCATACATCCCAAAGCCCTCCTTATAGCACCACTGCCTGAGCCATCTGTTGATCATCATAATCTTGTCACACCTTTGTTGCCCATCTCTAGGAACAAGCAGAATCCCACTGAAGATCACCTGAGCCTCGATTTCCTTAAGCGTCTTCCCCAGCCTGGCATAGTCTTCCTTGATACGTTCCAGCAAGAATCTAGCTGTATCATTTGTTCCCACATGAAGGAAAATCAGTGGATTCTTTCCCGCTCCCGTTAGGTTCCTCTTCAGCCTCAGGTCCACATCCCGTATCTTAGCACTCGGCAGACAGCACACCCTTCTGTTCTCTGGATCAGTCCTAGTTACAGGCCTGTCTATTCTTCTCAGTAAGAAGTCCCCAATCACATAGACCTGCCTTTTCCAGGCGATGGTGCGATTCTCCAGTCTATCTCCTGTTCCCTCTGGCTGCAAGTCCTCTCGATTCCTATTGTCCCTTGCAATCCTCTGTAACCTATCCCATATCCTCCTAGGGATCATATTTTGTGTTGTTATCTCCATTGACTCTTCCCCTCTTCCTATAGGACTAGCTGCTCTTCTCTTCTTCCTTGCCCTATCACCTTCAGTGACCACCTGCTGTGCCCCTTCTTCATTTTCCAACTCTGCAAACCTGTTCCTGAGCTCTATTTCTCCTTCACTAGCCGGTCTTTTCCTCTGCCTGGTTCTCTTAGTCACATGCTTCCACTGTCCACTTTCCTCACCCAGCAGTATCCCCTCAGAGTTCTTTGGTCCTGCTTCCATCTGCAAGTCTGAGCTTTTTCCTTCAGCCTCCTCATGTCTTTGCTCCATCATCCATCACTCTGCTCCTTGAAGTCTTTAAACCACGATTTGAGGACTTCAATAGCTCAGACATAGGTGAGAGGTTTTTCGCAGGAGTGGGTGGATGAAGTTCTGTGGCCTGTGTTGTGCGGGAGGTCAGACTGGATGATCATAGTGGTCCCTTCTGACCTTAGTATCTATGAATCCACTCAAACCCCCTTCTAAACTCAACCAGAGTTTCCACCTGCAATCCCAATCCTCGGATCTTTTCTTCCATCAGCTCTATTGAGAGGCACTTCATGCAGACAAAACTCTTTTCAGGTACCCCCTCCAGGATCATGTACATGCCGCAGCTTCCACATCCAGTCATCTTCATTGTGTCTTCCACTGCTTGGGTCACTACCACTGCTGCCTCTGTATCTGTCATAGACTTCTCACCTAAGTCCTGTTAGTCCGGGAAACATGAACCGAACCAAACCAAACCAAACCAAACCCCCAACAAGCACCAAAACACTGCCCAGACCACCACACTCTCACTTCACTCCCCTGTCTGTTCCTCTGCCTGGCTCTCTTAGTCTTCCCCACAAACTCCCCTTGCACACTCTCACTCAGACTCCCCTGATTACAGCTCTGTTTGCTGGCTCCTGTGCCGCTGCAGCTGTCTATGCTGCTGCTTGACTGGCTGGCTACCTTTATAGGACCCCCCCAGTCAGAGAAACCCCGCCCCCTAATCAGGGCTCGGCTTCCCTCCCAGCACACTGCCCCTACCAGCCTCTCCAAATACAAATACAAATACCTACAAATACCTTCTCCTCCAACAGAACTGGCACTCAAACTCCCCTGTTTACAGCTCTGTTTGCTGGCTCCTTTGCAAATTTGATAGGGCCCTACCCATAAATTCAGAAGCTCATGTGAAGATCTACTATCTTATCACTCACATCTGTGAAAGCCTCTTGGGACCCCAGGAACAACTAACTAAGCACAGGACCACATAAGATGCCTTTCCAAAAATCCACCTGTGTGGATCTGACTACAGAACTGGGGCTTTAGATGCTAAGTGGTGCTTCAGTGATGTTTATTCCTTGTGTTGGCCTTCTGCAGAGGGTGACTTTCATCCTAAATGCACTAAAGACAAAAAGGGAAGATGCTTATCATTCAACCCTTAGGTATATTACCAGTCAGTCTCAGTCAAGATGCTGTCTGGGCCAAATTAAATATACATACACATTTTTTTCTGCACCACAAGAAGAGACATTTAAAGAGACCATTTAAAACTTTAAAAATTATGAAAATGGGATTTCTGTCTTCTACCATTCACACATCAACCAGATTATTGGTTCTAGTGAGAAAGGGAACAGTACAATCAGATGTAATTAAAATTGGTGGTAAAACTGTCTCATAGAATGATAGAATATGAACTTAATTCAGGAAATGATATGAAGCTGAAATTCCATCTAGAATTGCAAGGTATCGCACAGTATGATGACCAACAAGCTTAGACAAAAGGAACAACCATGGATAATGCTAAAACTTTCAATTGATTTAGCAGAGTATATTCTCTAGTTTCCATCTTGGGATTTGTTTGTTTGTTTCTTGGCAGACAGAGAAAGCTAGCAATTTTCTGGTTTCTTATTTCCTAGAATATGAAGATACTTTTGCAAAGCAGCATGTGTCTACTTTGCAGAGGGCAAGACTGACAGAAAAATCAATCAGATGAAAAGGACATTGGTTTGTGAGTCTGAGAATATCAAACGGCATAAATTTACCACTTCTAGGACACTTGTGAAGTCCTGTACCAAAGCTAAAGACAGAGTTTTGACGAACAATAAGATGATCATTACTGTTGCTGGATATCTGCTTGCAGATATCAGGAATTCTTTCATCTTCACATGTGTGATACTCCAGGTAACTATAGTATGTAGCCTAGCAAGTTTGTTTTCAGGTGTGTTACATCGCTGATGTCTGGAATGCCTCATTAATACCCAGCATTCCCTAAAATAGGAGATTCCGTTCCTGGTATAAGAGAAGCCTTTGATCCATTGACAGAGAATACAAACGTTATTTATATAAAGATTATAGTTTAGGAAGCAATCAAGTTGATTTATCTGCAGTGCACTGGGCAAATTAGAATAACTAAGAATGATTCATTTTCAATAGAAGAAAATAGTAGGGACTCGGTAAAAGAATGCAGTCTCTTCACAATACTTCCTTCTAACTATGCAAAAAACATGAGATCTATATTTCAGAGCTGTCTAAAGATATTCATATGGAAAAGAGAAAGAAGAGCTACTGCTGGAACCTATAAGTAGTGACTTTTTAAATACTTTTTACAAAAAAATCATAATTCAGTTTAAATGAACACATCTTGGGAATATGAATGAGCTTAATGTTCAGTTAAATGAATTTTACTGTCTTTTTGTTTTGTTCAAGAATATTATAACTAATGAAGGAATCCGTAAACTCTTTTTACATAGTGATTTTGTAAGTTTACTGCTGGATATGAAGGTATCATTGCATGAGTTATGTCCATCCTAACTCCAATGCTATTAATAACAAAGAAATTATGGCTCAAAACATGAGATAGATTCTTTAATAGGCCATAAGCAAAGTAAAATATAATGGAGAAAAATGAGAATTAAGGCCCTGATCCTGCAATGAGGTTTGCTCATGTGGATCTCATTGCAGAATCAGGGCATAGATTACTAAATTATAGGTCTGATCTTGCAAACTCACTGCATCACCACTCCCTTTGAATCAATCAATCAACCGATATAAGAAAGTGTCCCTATTCAGCAGTAGCACTTAAAATTAAACATGCTGAAATTGCTTTCCTGAATAGCGATTGATTTGAGCACATGCTTAATTACTTTTCTGAATGGTTGCCAGAGAGGCAAAGATAAAATTACAGGAGGACACTGGAAGAACTACTGTAGTTATCCCAGATGAAGTTTCAAACAAAATAATTTTTAAGCATTTATCTAAGTAAAAAGAGTGTCATTTGTAATTTTTTAAAAAATGAATTATTGTTAAGGCTTTAGCTTTTCATTAATAATTCCATGTTGTGTTGTCATGTATCTATCGCTCAGCTGTAAAAAATTGCTTGTGGCTGAAACATGCCGTGTAGGAGCTAATTAGTTTTATTTTGTTGGTTCATGAGTACAAATATTGAACAAAATTGCTTTAGATATTAAATGATGCAACTCAGATTCTAAATGATCAAGATACTTAAGCTTGCATAACTTCAAGCATACAAGGAGTCCTAATGAAGTTACTGAAGTCAATGGAGCTGCTCCATCGCTTAAAGTTAGGTATGTGCTTATGTAGCTTGCGCTCCATATACTTTTATTGTTTAAGAAGGAGGATTTATTTATGTGCTGACAATCTGGATACATTACCTTTATTCTGCACTTGTACAGTGCCTAGCACAAATCAGATCCTGCTGCATATGGCTATGCTATGGTAATACAAATAACCACCACCAATACCTGTATCAGAAAGACAGATGATCCCAACAGAGGCCAACATAAAGTTATCTGTGGAAAAAGTCTTGAAGTCAGTGGGACTATTGAGCACCTT
The DNA here is from genome assembly GCF_965152275.1 of Natator depressus. Lineage (NCBI taxonomy): Eukaryota > Metazoa > Chordata > Testudines > Cheloniidae > Natator > Natator depressus. The sequence goes on along the minus strand of NC_134237.1, from coordinate 67,417,775 downwards.
GGAGGAGCTAGTCCTCAAAATGCAGGTTAGGTGGCTAAATGGCTTTGAAAATTCTGGCCTTAATTTTCAAAGTAGCATACAGGGACTTAGCTATATCACTTCCATGAACATTAATGGAAGCAGAGTGGCTGTATTCCTGTGCAAAGCTTTACAGATTTAAAAGGAAGAGGTATATTTTATTCTGTTTCTCTTTAATTATAGACTCAGGACTGGAAGAGGTCATCTAGTCCAGTACCCTGCACTCAAGTCAGGACTAAGTATTATCTAGACCATTCCTGACAGATGTTTGTCTAACTTGCTCTTAAAAATCTCCAATGATGGAGATTCCATAGCCCCCCTAGGCAATTTATTCCAGTGCTTAACCACCTTGACAGTTAGGAAGTTTCTTCTAATGTTCAACCTAAATCCCCCTTGCTGCAAATTAAGCCCATTGCTTCTTGTCCTATCCTCAGGGGTTAAGAACAACAATTCTTCTCCCTCCTCCTTGTAACAATCTTTTATGTACTTGAAAACTATTATCATGTCCCCTTCTCTTTTCCAGACTAAACAAACCCAATTTTTTCAATCTTCCATCATGGGCCTTGTTTTCTAGACCTTTAATTATTTTTGTTGCTCTTCTCTGGACTGTTTCCAGTTTGTCCACCTCTTTCCTGAAATGTGGCCCCCAGAACTGGACACAGTACTCCAGTTGAGGCCTAATCAGCGTGAAGTAGAGCGGAAGAATTACTTCTTGTGTCTTGCTTACAATATTCCTGCTAATACATACCAGAACGACATTAGCGTTTTTTTGCAGCAGTGTTACACTGTTGACTCATATTAAGCTTGTGGTCCACTATGACGCCCAGATCCCTTTCTGCAGTATTCCCTCCTAGGCAGTCATTTCCCATTTTGTATGTGTGCATGTGATTGTTCCTTCCTAAATGAAGTACTTTGCATTTTTCCTTATTGAATTTCATCTTCAGACAATTTCTCCAGTCTGTTCAGTTCATTTTGAATTTTAATCCTATCCTCCAAAGCACTTGCAATCCCTCCCAGCTTGGTATCATCTGCAAACTTTATAAGTGTACTCTCTATTCCATTATCTAAATCATTGATAAAAATATTGAATAGAACCAGACCCAGAACTGATCCCTGCGGGACCCCACTCCTTATGCCCTTCCAGCATGACTGTGAACCACTGATAACTACTCTCTGGGAACAGTTTTACAGCCAGTTTTGTATCCACCTTATAGTAGCTCCATCTAGGTTGCATTTTCCTAATTTGATTATGAGAAGGTCATGTAGGACAGTATCAAAAGCTTTACTAAAGTCAAGATATACCATTTCTACCGCATCTAATGATTGACACTTCAGTGATTACTGAAGATCACTTGTAGGGATACTATGGTATAGTAACACATCCAGTGCTGAAGAGCACTGTAGAACACTTTTAGTTACCTGTACTATACAGTTTAAGAGCCTATATTACTTTCCAGCTGGGGACATGTTGCAGCCATCCTCATACTCTACAGCTGTGAATTGTTTATTTCACTGCAGGGAAATACTGATCTTGTTTCAAATACTTTTTTTTTTTCTTTTAAACTTTGTCACATTCTAGAGTGCAAATTTAAGTCCATCACTGTCTCTTCTATTCCTCTCCTTCTGATGATTACTATCTGTAGCAAAAAGGGAATAGCACACAGTTCCTTTTTCCTTCAAAATGTGATTTTCACAGGGCTCAAACTTGTGATGTTTCCCTCTTAATCAGTCTGACAACTGTTTTCACAATAAAACCTATTTCTGAAGAATATCACATCCATTATTTTAAACTGTTTGAAAAGTGTGTTCAGTTGCAAAAAGAGATACACATCAGCACTTATACTGAAAAAAAGATCTAACAAGTGTGCATTTAATCTGACTTAATTACTTTAAAAGGTTAGATTGGCACCTCAGTGGTATGTTGATGGGCATGTTAAAATGCCATATAGATTAGTTGTTTGCAGTGTTGAAGCTATGTTGGTCCCAGGATATAAGAGAGACAAGGTGGGCTTGAGGTCTGAAGTGCTTTTGCAATGCTGCTCAGCATATTTAGGGTTGTATGTAGTGGTCAGAGAATTATAGATGGTAATGATGAAGACGAAGTTTTGTTTCTTGCATTTGCTCAGGAAGTTGATGCACTGTTAAATTTGGCTTCCTTCTTCATGTTGTGGCGTTTCCATTTCAGATGGCAGAATTCAGCATCTTTCATTTTTGTTTGCCATGTTGTCTGCACAGCTCAAAAACTTGTCTCTCTCACCAACAGAAGTTGGTTCAGTAAAAGATATTAGCTCAACTTCATTATCTCTCTCATAGAAAAAGTTGATTAGGTTCCAAAACAAACAAAAAGATTAAAATCAGTTCCTTTGTTACCCTGTAGGCCTAGGAGAGAGTTGCTGATATAAACTAAATTTTGTGCATGGTAACTGGTGAAAAAACAATAAAAAGCCATGGAGAAAAAAGCCACTTGCTCTGGATTGATGGTGTGACAGATCAGATTCAGGCTACTTATTGTAATGTGATTTATTAGTTTGGTTTAAAGAAAAGTGATGGTCAACATTTCCATAAAGTTGACTAAAACAGCCTCTCTCTGGGATATCAGGATGTAAAACAAAAAGCTCTAGACTATTCTAGTCAAAGCTGGAGGTCTTGCCTCAGCGCAGGGGGCTGGATTTCTATGATTCCACTATTCCACTAATACTAGTGAGGAACAGAGGTCTTGCAGGAAGTCCATGGCAGAACCAAGAACAGATCAAAATTCTCCGATTACCAGTTCTGTGCTTTAGCAAGCAGACGAGACTCTGCCTTTTATGCAGTACTACTACGATAGTTATTTTAACACTTTCCTATTGGGAAGTTCTTGGTGCTCCGCTTACTGTAGATGTAAATGGTTTACTGAATAGCACACAAACACTACCTTTGTTTCAAGTAATTCTACAAATCATTCTAGACGCAAAAAACAGATTGTGGCCCAGATCACCTGGCAGAGCAAAGTGGGTGCAAGGCATCCTCTTACTGCCTGGGATATCTAGATCACAGTAAGGAGACAAGACAAGTGGGGGGGAGCAAGTGGAGCCTTGGCTCTGGCCCCACAATGCACCAGGAGAAGTACTCCAGAGACAAGCATAGGCCTGGTGGTGCAGGGTACTTCCCTCACAGAGCACAGGGAAACCAGGAGGAAAATTGTGACTCAGAGTTATCTATGGTCTGGTTGACTCTAGTAGCAGCACAGCAACGGCTGCACTTGGCTTAGGAATTGGCCGAAAGCCATGACTGAGCCCAAAGCAAACAAAGGCCACTCTGTCTTTGGTAAAGCAGATTGGACAAGTATTGCCAAGTATCTTAATAGAGACTCACAACATGGATCGAAACAGCTAAATCTCAAGATGCTTTACACTTTCAAAATTAGCCAGTCTTATTACAAAATTTTCCATTAATTCAAACAATCTCACCAATAGTATCCTTTATAATAATCTTTAGCTCTTATACAGTGCTTTTCATCATTGATCTTAAGGTACTTTGCCAAGGACAGAAAGTATTAATTATCTGCATTGTACAGAAAAGGAGATTTAGGCTCAGAGAGGTGAAGTGATTTGCCTAAGGTCACACAGCAGATAGGACCAGGGGAAAAAACCAAAAACAAACAAACAAACAAACAACCCCCCCCCCCCAGTCTCCTGACTCTCAGTCCAGTGTCCTATCCACTTAACTATGTTGCTTCTATGTCTTCTTTAGAAAGATTTGCATTTTAATAAAAACTTCCATCAGTGTGGTCCCTTTTATCCCAAAGGATGTAACATCAATTTCAAAACAGGATTCATTTTGCCACCCTTGCTGTACAGCACTTCAGCTTTTTAACAGCCTACATCAACATTGTGTATCTCAACTGATTAAGGCAGAAAGTGATAAAAGTTTAGTCACTCGGTTGTTCAGTACTTTGTAGGATAAGAGAATACACTTCTGGTAGTGATTGTTTGGTAGCATACAATTCTACCTGTAGCTTATAATAAAACTAGATAGAACAGAACATTTTCAATGGCTATAGATATAGAATTAGAGATTTGGGGGTTAACAATAAAAACACAAAAATTAGATGTGATTTTCTGAGCAGTGCAGAGGATTTAGTTACACATCTTCCTTTAACTTTAATGGAATGTGTGTGTTTAAATTCCTTGCACTACTTGGAAAGTATAAACTATATTTTAACTGTCTAGTACACATCTATCACAGCTCATCTGTTTGGAAATATTATTAGGTACTTGCTAAGGTTACAAGTTTGTAACATTTACTCCGCTTTCTCTTTTGCAATACATTCAGATTAGTTTAAATTTTTTGTAGAGCTAGGTGGGAAATTGTTTTCTCATCCTGCAAGCAGTCAAGATTTTGCATTTTTACCCATCCCAAACTGAGTTAAAAAGTGGAAAAGTTCAGATTGGGTCAATCAGAACATTTTATTGTGATAATTTTGAAGAGTTTCATTTCTATTTCAACCCTCTAAAATTGTTTCCACCTTGATTTTAGTATAAATTAACTAAAATTTTGAAACAACGTTGTTTTGATCCAAAAAATAGAACTTTTCATATTGGAAATGTCTCTGACATTTCCACAATTCTGAATTTTTTCCCCCCAATAAAGTTTTCCAATTGTGAGATTTTTCAAATTGGATCCTTTTCCACAAACCTTTTCAATTTTGATTAACATTTTTCAAATGAAAAAAAAAAAGTTCCATTGGAAAATTCCTAAGCTGCTCTAATTGTTTGTAATAATTTATAGTCAACTGTTAAAAGTAAATAAAAATAATTAAATCTCAGTGAGAGGGACCTCATCACATTACCTTTTTGACAGAGACTGGGAGGTAGACCATCAAATTTTTGTATAGATTCAATGCACAGTTAAGCAAAATTCTATGTACATATTTCAGCATATGGGATCTAAGTGTATTTGTGATTACATGAAATTATAGTTTGCAATTGTGTTTTGATATTGATAAGAATTTTATTGCCACTCAGACATTAAGATTTTTTATTATTAAGTGAAAATACATATTATGTCAATTAGAACTGGGCCAGTGGCTGGATCTGGATTTTCAGTTAGGGGTTCAGATTCAAGGGCAAATCAGCACTGGGGTTCACGTTGATATTCAAGAATGTCAAAATATTATAAGTTACTTTTATGAGACATCAGCCATATTCAAATCTGAATCAGACAACAGGCCCACTTTGATATTAAGTTCTACCGAGAATCACGCATAAGACTAGGAATTAGAATCTGAATATAGACTCTTCATATGGAGATTTGAAAAGGTTTGCATTTCAGAGTCCACTTCTGTGCTTCTCTAATTTCATTTAAAGAAAGTTTTTTTAAAAAAACTAGGGCAATAAAGCAATTTTAATACACAACCTCCACTTATAGAAAAACCAAAGTATGCAAAATCGTGGAACAAGTTCAGTCAAGTACAGACTAGACAAGTCAGATATTATGTTCTCACAACCAACAATGAAATATTTTATATGAACAATATTGTATGTGTCTCTAATCACATCACTACTCTTTTACACAGGCCACACCATCAAACAACTATTTACTTTTTAACAGCCTTTTAACATCAACTCACTCATTCCTGCTAGTCACACCCTTCCCCATTCCCCTTGGGAAAGTTTGAAAATGCTGGGTTTCCTCTTCTCAGTACTGCAAATCAAAAATAGTGAACAGCCCCAGATTAAGAAATGGCTTAAAACTGTGACATTTTAACAATAATAAATGTGTTATTTTTATTTCCCTACTTATTTTTGCACATTTAGGGGCATGTCTTCAAACTTTTCTCTTCAACCATGACAGCGAGAAAGTTTTTGTTTTTTTAAAACAGAGTCTTACACATGACTCCCAAGTTAAGCAGCTCTTCAACTGAAATAAGATTGTCCATATGGGGGTTTGCACTGATTTAACTAAAGCTGTTAACAGCCACAGCTTAAGTTACTTGTGCAGATGAGACCTCAGACTGTCTCATCGGTTTCTGTTCTCTCTCCCTTCACACACATCCTATCCTAAAAATCCCTTTCTTAATATTTATTTCCTCTGCAACCAAGTGCAACCTCTTCCCCCCCCACCCCCCCCGTTTCTTCACTTCCAAGCTCTTTCCTACCTAGGGTGACCAGATGTCCCGATTTTATAGGGACAGTCCCGATTTTGGGGTCTTTTTTTAAAATACAGGCTCCTATTAACCCCCACCCACTGTCCTGATTTTTCACACTTGCTGTCTGTTCACCCTATTCCTACCCTACCTCATCAATGTGCCTCTATCCTGATCCAGTGGGACACCTGCCACAGGATATTATTGTCTCACATCTATTCAACCGCGTAATCTGACATATCTTTTGAAACTGCCAACAAGGGTGTAACATTAGCGCCAGTGCTGATGGAAGGTTTCTGAGGTTGAGAGAGATGTGAATGCTTGTCCATTAAGACCAGATCTGAGAATAGACCACCAACTCATTTCACATTGGTCACTGAACAGCCTCCAGTTCACTAGTGCTCTGTTCCTATAAAGAGAGAAAAAAATCTCTTGTATCCCCATAGCTAACAGTAGCAAGAACTTAAACAAAGGTTTCATCTCATGGCTTGACAGTGGAAAGGATATGGCACCAGGATCCACATAAAATGGAATCCAAATATAGAAGTTCCTGAGCAGAGTAACCCAAAGTCTAGAAAAATTGGGCTCCAAAAGCAATATTGAGGGACACCACAATAAAACTCTCTCTTACTAGAGAACAGAAATTCTGAAATACTTTTACTTACTGAAATTATTTCAAATGTTTGGAGCAGCAGAAGCATGTTGGCAACTCTTTAGTCACAGCAAGATGCTGGCATGTTATTAGTATTCAGTTCTATTACCAGTGGGTATATTGGCACAAAAAAGGTCTGTCTTTGCTGGTACTGCGACTGCTGCATTGTTTCCACTTGCATGTATTCCTCTATAGCTTTAATGAATGTATTTGACTTTTAGCAGGTGCATCAGAGCATTGTTGGGCTGAATGTGTGATTGATTGTTCCTTTTTTCAGGAGTACAAATTGAATGGTTGTGAGTATTTGTGTATGTTTACTAGTCTGAGAGTGCTGGGAGGCAAGTGCTCTGCAATTGGGTCCCCTTTGTATCATTTAGAAGAAGCTGCGCGTTTCAAATTATTGCAACTTTGAAGTTCCAACGTTGACTATACGTCAAACGTTTAAGGATAAAATGCAATGTGACATAACTGGTTCCTAAAAGTGGTTATGACTTTGGCTGTAAAGCAAGAGGTGTTTTGAGCATTTATTAAAATGATCGGGGAATAAAATTGTAGGCAATATTATGATTACTTTCTACACATTGATGGAGAAATCACGGATTTTATCTACAATTTTCTGATCAAGTACATACTCTTTAAAGCTAATATCATCAGGAAGTGCTCCTGCAGTGCATCAGACTTTAGTTCTAACAGAAGAAATAAAAGAGGCTGCTCAGAAAGGCATGAGTATACCAGAAAGCCTAAGTCCTGTTCTCACTGAAATCAGTGAGAGTTTTGCTATTGCTTTCAATGGAAGCAGGATCCCTAATTACTACTATTTATATTACAGTAGCACCTATGAGCCCTAGTCAGGAGCAAGGCCTGCCTCTGCCTCCAAGACAGTGGAACTGGAATAATTCCACTACCTAAGTGGTTGGGAAATCTACATCATGTCTTTGGAGCTGGTGCTCTCTAGGTGAAAAGATGTACAGTGGCACACAAATCTCACAAACCGGACCACCTTCTGCTCTAAGTGAAAGGCATACTTGGTTTATCTTGCCTTCTCTAACACAAAGACATAGAAGCATGCACATATTTAAAAAAAAAATCTGACCCCTTATCAAAACATTTCTCTGCACACACACTGTTCCCCTGGAGCAGAGGGTGAGGGAAAGAAGAAACCACACATGACAGCTGACAGTCATCTGACAGTGCCCTTCTGGAAGGGGCTCAGCTACTACAGTAACGAGGATGTGATAAGAACCTGTATAGAATCAACTACAAAATGATGTCAAAGGCCTCTCGATCCTAGAAGAGGCACTTTTAAAATGTTTAAATATGAATAAATAGCTAGAACTCTAAATCCATTTGAGTACTAGGGGCCTGGACAGTAGGTGGGAATGGATGGGCAGCAGATATTAGTACACGTATGTTATAGTGATGGAGTGGCTGTGTGAATGTCACTTACTGTGATGACGGGCAAAATCCTAACTCCATTGATGTCAATGGCAAAGCCTCCATTGATGTCCAGTGTGCCAGGATTTCATGTACAGTGTTTTCGAGTGTTTGCATAGTACAACTGGTTGGAAAACATTTTTGATGAAAAATGCTGTTTTCATAAAGACTAAAATGTTTGTGAAAATTGACATGGGATTTTCTAAATTTGTTTAGAAAAAAACGAAAAAGCATTTCAATAAATGTCAAAATGGGAGTTTTGATGGTCAGAATGGAACTTTTCAATTTATTTTGAAATGAAATGTATTTTTATATTAAAATAAATACAAAAAGTTTTAAAATATAGAAAATCAGAGTGAAATGTTTTGATTTTATTGAAAACAAAACATTTAATTGACCTGAATGATCTTTTTTAAAAAAAATTCTCATGGGAAAATTTTGAAGTGTTTTGATCTTGGTTTTTTGGGGGGGTTTTGAGAACTGAAATTAATTTGAAATTGTGGAAATTTCTTCCCAACAAAAAATCTGGTTTCTGCTCAGCTCTGTATCATAGGTCCTCAGCTCATAACACTATGTACCATTTAGTTGGTACACAGATATTACTGAGATGGACATCTTAAAAATAAAGTGAATAGATAGATAAATTTGAGCTTTGCATAATCATACAACAATTGTATAGGATTTGGCCCACATTTCTTATGAATAGCAAAAGACAATCAAGGCTAGAACATGAAAACTGTAGAGTAATTAACAATCTTCATGATACAGGAGTATCTAAAGCATGTCATGGGGCCAATGGCCCTTCAGGAGAATGAGGGGCTAACTGGTCCGTGTCATGTGGGCTACAGATGGGAACACTCGGGTGCTCCAGCTGGAGCCCCTTTAGCTAATTAGTAATGGAGCAGCGGAGATAGAAAAAGGCTGCTTGAACAGTATAAAGGAAAAGTTGCTTAAAATAAAGGGAGCTGTCTTTAGAGGCAGCTTGCTGTGGCTGCAGTCTGGAAAGAACTGACTGGAGGTAGAGTAGGTCTCGAGTGGTGGGGAGTCTGAATCTCATCTTGGAGTAGACGAGAACCCCAAGAGATCTGTCAGGATCCCTTGGGCGGGGGTGGGGGGGTGAAGACAGTTGTGGAATTTCTCTCATTCGGTTCTGGGAAGAAAGCTGGTGGAGGCCTTCATGCCAGAGTGTCCTACAGGTGGAAACAGGCTCTGGGGAAAGGAGTGAGAAGGAGGGAGATCCAGTAGAAGTCATCCAAGGACAGCAAAATAGGCTTCCATGGGGTGGTGGGGGGAATCCTGAGTTAGGTCCTACAGTGGATAGAAGGAACCCACATGAAGCAGGTTAGGCTCCTGTGGGAGAAGTCTTGGGATAGAGCTTGTAAGTGGGAGCAGGGACACCCCAGTGGTAAACTGCCAACGTCCTTGTGGGGAAGCAGGCAGCATGGGGAATCCCACTAGAGTAGAAGTTATTAGTTTAACCCAAAAGGGGATGAAGAATTGCCCTGGACTTGTTATGATTTTCATTTGGACCCTTTGTCATCCCAAAAGGTGTTTGGACTTCATGTGAGTTAGACAGAGGATTGAGCCCTGGATGAAATGGAGAGGCTGCCAGCCAGCCAGAGGTGCTGGGGATGAAAACTCCCTTGCAGCATTGCACCCTGACAAAGGGGACACTATGGGTCATGAGTATACCATCTTTCAGCAATAAATAACTTCTGCAGGAGATTAAATGCTAATCTGCAGTTAAAGCATTTGATAATCATAAATGTTTATTGCAAGTAGACCTCAATACCAAGGTCATTACTGTTATATGTTAAGCTTAAAAAACAATGTAATGTAAATCAAGAAAAATATTTCTGTTATGCGTTAGTAAATCAGTGTTGCCAGCTCTCACAGTGTTGTGAGTCTCACAGTATTTGGTGTTTTTTTCCTTAAGCACCGTGTCACATAAACTGAAATAAGCCACTCTTGAGCAGAAATGAAAGCTCCCTCATGGAGGTCTGCACCAGTTTAATAAAATATCTAAAATGTAGTTTAAGTTAAACTTGTAGACAAAGCCTGAGAATAAGGAAGAGGGATGGGATAAAGAAGAAAAGGTCAATTACGTGGAGCCTATTACACCAGTTCTTCAAAGACAACAGTGTGTTCCAGGTAGAATTACAAGTGTTGATGTTCAGTAATACAGCCCTATATGGTTTGGGTCTGTCCCTAGGAATTTTCAAGGCACATGCATTTCCTTAGGCCTTTGCTTGAAGGGTATGTCTTATGATATATCGATCAGACTTTAGGAGGTGAGTGTCACTTATGTTGACGTTAGTAAACCTCTTGTAGATTTTAATATTGTACAGGCACTTAGGTGAATTTTAGCAAATGTTTTCCTTAGCATTCATTGACTGGCAGTCTAGAAAATGCCAGTATTCTATAGGTTAATGCACGATAGATTTTTTGTGGCTTAGAAATCACCTATCATGAACTAAAAACCAGGAAGCCACAGTATAATTTCATACATTTTGTTGCAATCAGCATGACTTCCATTAACTACAGGAATGAAAATGGTCATTCTACTCTACACAGGTTCTTATAGCATGATCATCATTGTGACAGCTAAGCATCTTCTAGTAGCGCATTAAACTACACGACTACAAATTTGTCATGTAGTGTTTTTTAAAGTAAATATTGCTATGCATTTATGTTAGAGAAGGCAGGTCAAAGAAATGCACCTTGCACTTGGAGCAAAAGGTAATGAGTTTTGTGATAGAACTTAGTTCCTCGGGGAGTTCATTCCACAGTTATTTTCATTATAACCTGCCCATCACCATCACCACTATCTAACCAATCACATTGTTCAATTGGCAGAAGATTGTCTTGTATAAAGCTATTGCTTTTGTGAGGCAGATGGGTATATTTTGTTTTAAAAAGTGTTTGAAATATCAGCCAGATCCTCACCCTCAAAACAGCCTGATGCTTTGCAGCTGAGGATCCTATTGGCATGCTTGTATATCACCCTGGTAGGTCAGCATTGTGGATGGAGGGTGGTTGTGCTCTGGCTGCTTACCAGTAAATATATCAGCTCCCAGGAGTCCTTTCTAGATGGTTGGATCTGACAACAGCCATGAGGCTGCTGTAAATTATTCCAGGGACTATATCAGCCCCTGGTAAATCAGGAACCATAAAGCTACTTTTCCTGTCCCCTTTCTCTTATGTCAGGGGTCTCAAACGCAATTTACCTTATGGCCAGTGCCAGTCCTCAAATCCTCCCAGCAGGCCAATAATGTCACTCATGCTGCCCAGAACCTGCCCCCCAAAACTCCACCCCCCACCTGCCTACGGCACTAGGGAGTTTGGGTGCTGGGTGCAGGCTCTGGGCTAGGGCAGGGGGTGGGGTTGCAGGCTCTAGGAGGGAGTGTGTAGAAAGGGGATGCAAGCTCTGTGAGGGAGTTTGGGGATGCGATGGGGTGTGGGGAGGGGGTGCAGGCTCTGGGAGGGGATCGGGGAGTGCAGCGCTTACTTGGGGCTCCAAGGCAGGGCGGGCTGGGGGGCCTCTGCGCGCTGCTGCCCCCAGGCACCGCCTCCGCAGCTTCTCATTCGCTGCAGGAACGCTTGGGATGGGGGCAGCATGCGGAGGCACAGCCCCCTCCCACCCCGGGGCAGCAGGGAGGCCCAGCAGACACATGGAGCAAGCAGGCAGATGCTGCTCAGCTCTGCTGTGCTGCTGGGGCCCCGGCCCATTTTAAATCTCCGGGGTGGAGGGAGCACCCAGGAGCAGCAGGTGGGGCCAAGAGAGAGACCCATCCCCAAAACTGCTGGAGCCCCGCAGGCCACATTGGGGAGGTTCGTGGGCCACAGATGTCCTGCGGGCCACAAGTTTGAGACCCTGCCTTATGTCAATGCTTGACTAGACCCAAGGATCATTGTCAAATTCCAATACATTCTTAACTTTCCCCGGTGTCACCTTATCACTGGGATTCATAAGTATTGCTTCTCTTTATGATTCTTTTGTTAACTCCCAAACTTTTCATGAGATTCATAAAACAAGCAGGTTTCAGAGTAGCAACCGTGTTAGTCTGTATTCGCAAAAAGAGTTGAGCTGTAGCTCACGAAAGCTTATGCTCAAATAAATTTGTTAGTCTCTAAGGTGCCACAAGTACTCCTTTTCTTTTTGATAAAACAAGCAGTATCAGTAAAAATGTATTCCTCTCCTATATAAAAACCATTAGTGATGGGCCAAAGTTACAAAATTCAGGTCCATATTTTGAATGATCCCAAAGCAGTCTTTTTAACAGCTCAGACCCATGGTTTTGATTCAGCTGATTACTTAGACCAGGACCAGTACAATTCACCCCCGCACCCAAGTTCTGAGCCCAGTGCAATAGCTGCCCACCATGGGTTGTCAGTGGCAACTGAAACCAGGACACCTGACACTAAAAGGACGGGCTTCTACTGTTGGAACTAAAGGACTACTGGGTAGCTATAGCAGACTCATTACATCTCTTAAGTGGACTAGATACAAAGAATAGAACAAAGACCCACAGTGTGGCAATGTGAGTCAGTGGTATATCATTGTGATGCACTAAACTGTTGTTACTACTGTCCATATTGTCGCAAGTTCCCTCCAGAAATGAAAATTCATTCAAGATCTTCTCTTAGCTAGATTAAAACTTCAATTATTTCAAAAGCACAGTATTAATAACTAGAATTAACATAATGGAAAATGAAGCAGCACACAAAAACAGTAACTAAAATATAAGCTATTTGTGGAAGTAAAATCTCACTGGCTATGATGAAAGCCATAAATTAAAACATAATTGAGGCTCAGACAGGCTGGATGTTACTTATTAAGAGAAGTTTGTTTGACATTGGAGCATGTGTTTTCATTTAGCAATCAGCATCAATAATTGCACATATGGCCATTAAGGTTCACATAAGGTTTTAAAGAAGAATCATGTTCTTAATTTAGAATTAGCTAACCTAGATGGAGATTTCATACTTTTGCAGTTTGAGCTTCAGAAATATAGTAACAAAAAAGTTTCCTTAAGATCCAACAATGATTTGAAAATTTTCCTGAGATTTCTTGGGACACTATTTCAAACCTAGGTGTTTTGAAAAACTTGTCTCACTACTGGAGATGGCATGAACCAGCGAATGATATACATTAAAGATGGTAGGGTGTAATCTTTGCGATTGTAGATGAAGTATGTCACAGTGGCTATAGACAAGAATACATAAGTATTTCCATACTACAGGGTCTTCAGTTGTCCTATGAATCGCTCACTTTATCTTTCTAGCAGAAATATGCCATGTTATTCCCATCCCAACAGTGAATGTTTTGTGTCTTCAAAGTCTGAAAAAAACAGCTAATTTTGATTAAAGAGTAAAAACACCACATTTTTGCCATTATAAAAAAATATGATTCCCCTCCATGTTACAGTGCCTCAGCAAGAAGTTGCAGAAATGTTTCATTTATCAGGGACATACTATATAAAATTACATGGTTCTGCAGTGAAAATCTTTTCAGAATGGATTGCATGATATCTGGCAAGCTGATGTCTGGCTGAATTCTGACTCTCTCCTCATATGTTGAATCACTGTAAATTTCTATTTTTGGACAAATCAGCAACACATTTCAGATATAACTGCTAAAACTGCCTGGATAACATCTAATCATAAAAGCTGCATTTCCATGGTATAAAGAAAGGCAATATTTGGTGTAGGGTTCTTCCCCACTCTGAACCCTGGGGTACAGATGTGGGGACCCGCGTTAAAGACCCCTAAGCTTATTTTTACCAGTTTAGGTTAAAAAAACTTTCCCAAGGCACAAATTCAGCCTTGTCCTTGAACAGTATGCTGCCACCACCAAGTGATTAAGGGTACATCTTCACTACCCACCGGCTCAGCGGGTAGTGATCAATCTATCAGGGATCGATTTATCGCATCTCATCTAGATGCGATAAATCGATCCCCGAATCAATGCCTGTACTCCACCTCGGCAGGAGGAGTAAGCGGAGTTGACGGGGGAGCTGCCGCAGTTGACTTGCCGCCTTGAGGACAGCCAGGTAACTCAAATTAAGATACTTCGACTTCAGCTACTTCAGATTGGTTAGCGTAGCAGAAGTTGCGTATCTTAGTTGGAACCCGCCCCCAGTGTAGCCCAGGCCTTAGACAAAGAACCAGGGAAAGGACCACTTGGAGTCCTATTCCCCCAAAATATTCCCCACAAGACCTTACACCCCCCTTCCTGGGGAGGCTTGAAAATAATATCCTAACCAATTGGTTCCAAAGTGATCACAGACCCAAACCCCTGAGTCTTAGGACAATAGAGAAATCAGTCAGGTTCTTAAAAGAAGGATTTTATTTAAAGGGTAAAAATCACCTCTGTAAAATCAGGATGGAAAATAACTTTACTGGGTAAGAAAGGATTCAAAAACGCAGAGGATTTCCCTCTGGGCCAAACTTTAAAGTTACAAAAAGAAAACCAGGAATACACCTTCCTCTCAGCACAGAGAAAATCACAAGCCAAAACAAAAATAAGCTAACGCATTCCCTTGCTAGTACTTACTAATTCTAATGGAGTTGGATTGCTTGCTTCCTTGATCTGTGTCCGGCAAGCCCACAGAACAGACAGACCAAAACCTTTTCCCCCGCCTCCACCCCAGGATTGAAAGTATCTTGTCCCCTTATTGGTCCTTTTGGTCAAGTGCCAGCCAGGTTACCTGAGTTTCTTAACCCTTTACAGGTAAAAGGATTTTGTGCCTCTGGCCAGGAGGGATTTTAAAGTACTGTATACAGGAAGGTTGTTCCCCTTCCCTTTATATTTATGACGTTTGGTGTGGACATTTTGACTCACCAAAGCAATCATTAAATATATGAAGTGCAGTTTCTCCAGTTCTCAGTATTTGAGGCCAGAGGAGACCATTAGATCATCTAGTCTGACCTCCTGCATATCACAGTCCAATACATTTCATCCAGTTACCCTTCTACCGAACTCAATAACTTGTGTTTGGCTAAAGCATATCTTCCAGAAAGGGATCCAGTCTTGAAATAGAAGTGGGAGGCAAACCTGTTTGAAGTCTCTGGGTAAAGGAAAATAGGGGTAAGAAACAAAGGTTATGTCATGGTAGGTGTCTACTATAGACCTTCTAACCAGGAAGAAGAGGTGGATGAGGCTTTGGTTAAAAAAAAAAATCAAAACCACAGAATTTGGTGGTTATGGGGCACTTCAACTACCCAGACATCTGTTGGGGAAAAACTGGTGGAGAATGGGAGGATAATCTATAAAAAGGGGAATAAGGACAATAAGAGAATGATAGAGCGGTCATCTTAACTTGAGTATCTTGAAAGATAATAGAGCAAATAATCCATTTGCAAGCATCTCGGAGAAAATAAAGTGATAAGTAATAGTCAACATGGATTTGTTGAGAACAAATCATGTCAAACCAACCTAATATCCTTCTGTGTCAGGGTAACAAGCCTTTTGGATGAATGGGAAACAGTAGATGTGATGGTAAGGCTTTTGATGCTGTCTCACATGACTGTCTCAAACAAACCAGAGAAATATAGCCTAGGCGAACCTACTGTAAGGGTAATACACAGCTGTTTGGAAAAACATACTAAGTAGTTATTAATGGTTCTCAATCAAGCCAGATGGGCATATCAAGTGGGGTCCTACAGGGATCTGTCCTGTGTCTGGTTCTATTCGATATCTTCATAAGTGATTTGGATGGTGGCATAGAGTATACTTATAAAGTTGCTTATGACACCAAACTGGGAGGGGTTGCAAGTGCTTTGAAAGATAAGATTAGAATTCAAGATGATCTTGACAAACTGGAGAAAGGGTCTGAAGTAAATAGGATGAAATTCAATAAGGACAAATGCAAAAGTACTACACTTAGGAAGGAATAATCATCTGCACAAATACAAAATGGGAACTGACTGCACAGAAAGGAGTACTGCAGCAAAGAATCTCGTGGAGTTCTAGTGGATCACAAATTAAATATGAGTCAACAATATAATACTGTTGCAAACAAAATGAACATTCTGGGCTGTGTTAGCAGGAGTGTTGTAAGCAAGACCCAAGAAGTAATTCTTCCACTCTACTTAGTACTCAAGATCTCAACTGGAGTACTGTGTTTAGTTCTGCACACCACACTTAGGGACAGATGGACAAATTGGAGAAAGTCCAGAGGAAAGCAACAAAAATGATTAAAGGTCTAGAAAACATGACCTACAAGGAAAGATTTTAAAAATGGATTTGTTTGGTGTGGAGAAGGGAAGGGAGACTAAAAGGTTGTTATAAAGATGAGCGTTATAAACTTTTCTCCTTAACCACTGAGGACAGGACAAGTAGTAATGGGTTTAAATTGCTGCAATAGATATTTGGGTTAGACATTAGGAAAACCTTCCTAAGGGGGTAGTTAAGCACTAGAGCAAGTTACCTAAGGAGGTTGTGGAATCTCCATCACTGGAGATTTTTAAGAACAGATTAGACAATCACCTGTCACGGATGGTCTAGATGATATTTAACCCGGCCTCAGTGCAGGGGACTGGACCCTATGACCTGTCAAGGTCCCTTTCACTCCTACAATTCTATGATTTGAAGATGCCGACAGGTGGAGAATCCACCACTTCCCTTGGTAGTTTGCACTAATGGTTAATCACTCTTGTGGTTATTTTTTTTTCTTTTTTCTAATTTGAATTTGGCTGGCTTCAGCTTCCAGCCATTGATCCTTTCTCCTCCAGACTAAAGAGACCGTTAGTATCCTCTATCTTGTCTTCTGCTGTGTATAACTGAAGGCATTGCAGTATACAATTTCAGAAGATATCCATGGTAAGTCTCATGGCATATTTACAAAATGAATTACAAAGAGTGCTATTCAAGCCAATTAATTTAAGTTTAAAAATACCTCCCTGAAAAATAAAATATTGACATAAAGAGAAGCATGACCTGGAAAACAGAACTGAGGCAGGGGCTGTCTTTTCATTATAAGTCTGTACAGTCCCTTGAACTGTGGTACCTAAGTCCAACAGGGATCTCTAGGTGCTGCCAACAATACAAATGATATAATCTGGGGGGGAAAAAAATTCTGATTGGAAGTGGATTCTGTTTATAACATGTGACAGAGAAAAAGACTTTCAAGGTGTCAGGGCAAAAAGGACAAGAATAAAACAAATGCCAAACCTGTTACCTTTCAATTGCTGAAATATGATAAGCTAATGATACATAATACTGAGAGGAAAGCAAGCGGAATTCAACAGAATCAGCTTAAAATTTTCCCCTTTTTCAGCAGAATTGAGGAAGGCAGAAAGTCTATATTTAACAGCATAAAGCACATTTTAAGAGGGGGACTAACATTAGATATAGTATCAGGTATCCAGCTATCTGGAGGTGGTGGAATCTCTATCCATAGAGGTTTTTAAGGCCCAGCTTGACAAAGCCCTGGCTGGAATGATTTAGGTGGGATTGGCCCTGCTTTGAGCAGGGGGTTGAACTAGATGACCTCTTGAGGTCTCTTCCAACCCTAATTTTCTATGATTCTATGATCTTTACTGTCAATCTGCATATTCCACTAATTTTGCAAAACAGATCTGGCAGACATTTCAAAGCCTAAAAGCAAATCTGACCCAAAATAACAGCTTGTCTAACAGAGAAATTTAGATTTTATCTAAAGTGTTAATCCACACTTTCTAGAGCAACAACATTCTCATTAAAACTATAATTCCCTTGAGGTTGAGCAAACAATTTTACCAAAAGTGTAAGGACCTGTTACCAGCGCCGTATTATCACCTAGGTCAGCCTAGGCCGACAAGGCCCAGGGCGGCAAATTTGCACAGGTGGCAAATTTATAATAGCCATAGGCTTGCACTCCCCCCTACCCCAACTCAGTCCCCCAAATCCCCTCCACCCACGGGCGCACTGTGTTTCCCCTCCTTCCCAGGCTTGCCACACGAAAGCACTGGGAGGGAGGAGAAGGGGAGCGGCGGCAAGCTTGGGGGAGGAGGTGGAATGGAGGTGAGCTGGGGGCGCGGGGAGGGCCGCAGCAAGTAACCTGGGTGGGGGGAGCAGAGATACCGCTCCCTGCCCCAGCTCACCTCTGCTCCACTGCCGCCTCCTCCCCCGAGCATGCCACTGCTCTGCTTCTCCCCCCTTCCTCCCAGGCTTGCCGCAGGAAACACCTGCCAGTGGGTTCAAACGAATTTGTACAAAAACTAAAAACAAGTTCATATGTGGCCGGGGGCAGCAATTATTTCAGGGCCTAGGGGCGGCAAAATCATTAATCTGCCACTGCCTGTTACCTTATGATATTGAGAATTTCCTGTTAGACAGCAGCATGTGTGGACTGCATATTCATTTATTTTAAACTCTAAAAGGCTAAATCCACCCCTGATGCAACAGGACAGGACACCACACTCCACAACACTCACTCCCCACAAATGTGCTGTGTGGAAGGTAGCAAACTGAGCGGTACAGTTTTATAAGTCACTCCAAGTGCGTATACAACTGTACCAATGCAGAACCCCCTGAAGGCAATTCCTTGCTTGTGACATATCACAAATTGTTCTATATAAAGCTTTATAATAGGTACTAGTAGATGGTACCTTAAAATGGCTGTATTGTGTTAGAAGAAGTCATTTTCCCTCTCATTCATGAAATGAACTGTAATAGCAAAGCAGGTTTCATACTACTCTGGAAAGACCAGTTGGTTATACTTGTGACTTATTTAACAGTCTATATTAAAAATCACTGCTCATGAAGTATGGAGCCTTATCGTGCAATCAGTTCACCATAGGACTGTGTTCTGTTGGGGAAGCTGAAATACTCATGATTGTTCATTTTCAAAGGAAAACGCTAAACTTTTGGTATGTCTGTCATGATGGAGAGAATACTGTTAAAATTAAATAAATGTAGCTCTGCTGTACAAGGCACAGAACGTAATTAACAGATGACATCAGAGACCTGGTATTTTTCTAGAAGCATGTAGAATGTATTTTCCTGTAATTTCACTAAAAGAAAAAGGTTATATCTGTATTGTAAGTCCAGGATGTAATGTTGACATTCAGATAGTAATCAATACAAAGCTGGTCAGATGTGAAATCCTTAATGAGGGCAGTAATCAGTCTGTGCAAGGTTTGACGTTTAGAAAATGCATTAACCTTTAGCTGTTTTGTCAATATTTCTTTTTAAAAATTGCTCTGCTTTGACTCATTACCAGTTGATTTAAGACATAAAATGTATATTTCTTTTCAGAAAGGGCATCATCCTTTTAAAAATATGCAAAGCTAACTGCAGAGTCTCGGCACTATTTTCAGTTAGTTTTCCTTTGTTTACTAGTATAGTAATGACTCCAGTATTAGTCTGTCTCCTTTATCGAGGCATGGATATTTTATAACAAAATCTTGCAGATGTTTAACCAACACAGGACAACAAGATACTTATAATATGCCTTCTATGCATGTGTTTTGGTGGGAGGTGATCCACAATATTCCACAGCTGTATCCTTTTCAAAAAGATTTAAGCTAGAAATATTCCACTTGTGTTAACAACTCTTTTCAAGGTAATGTTTTCAGAGAAAGTCTATGCTGCTTTCTCAAGTTTGCTCATCAGTATATTCTTACTCTGAATGGCCTCCCTTAATGAGCCTTGTAAATGTTCTTGGCAGCTAGCTGGGAAATGTTAATCAAGGGTTCATTTACGAGGAGCTGCAAATTATCCAACTTGTTAAATTTTCAGATAGCCATCTTTGATTTAATTATTGGCACTGGTCTTCATCCACCACTCAGTGACAGTGCATTGCTTGCTCTGACTATTTGATTGATTGCGCTTTCATGGGTTTTATCACTATAATAAATGATAAATCTGCTAAATTCCTTTACAATCTCAGTCTAGTGAGCTATTAACAAAGCGCTTAATCGTTACCTTTTCTGGACATCTGATCAGTATCATAAGTCTTAATATAGGAAAAAGTTTTGCAAAGAAATAAGAGCCCTGTGGGCCTGGAGGCAGCCAAGCAAGGATTAAGTTGGCAATGGTTGTGGAAAGCAAAAAATTCCAGATTTAGAGCTCCAGTTGTTGACATTGCATGCCCCACTTATGCATTTTTCCCATATGTAATAATGTTAAAGTGCCCATTAGCTGAGAGAAGCTTAGCACAGCTTCTCTTGCCTCATGCCTGATGGGGCTTCATTTGGATCACCTAATACGACTAATACCCCAATGTGAGTCTGGGATAGGATAGAGTGCAAGGCATATGCTCATGTTCTGGAAGTTCTCACCAGTCCACTGGCATACAGCCTCACACAATTCTCATTCCACCCACAGGCACGCCCACTTTCAACTTCAATCCCCTGAAGGGACTTTTTCTTAAAATGAAGATTAGTGGCCTCTTGTCCTTGCATCTTTGAATGGCAGGTCCCCCTCTGCTGGCAGCCTTTGGAATCATATTTCCTTCTCACTATACCCTACGGGATGAACAGCTAAAATGCCCCATGATGACTATTCTGAACATACGCAGTGAGATCCTCAGCCATGTTCCTGACCCTATACACCATGTAAAGGAGCCAGATGCATTAAGTCCCAGAACCACCTGGGGGAAAAATTCCCCCAAGTGAAGGTACTGTGGAAGATAGCTATGAGAGGCTGACTTCTGAGGAATCCCTCTCAAGATCTGGCATAAGTGGTGAACTAAGGGTGGGAGGGGGCATGCCATGGGCAGGGCTGGGGACAAAAAAAGTTAGTGGTAGGGCTGCAACACAGCTCTGCAGAGATTTGACAAGGTGTTGCTGCACTTAGGGCAGCCCAGGGATGCTGCTGTAACTCAGACAAGCCCTCAGGACAGATACTCCAGCCCTTGGAGCAACCCAGAATCAGGAGAGTGCAAAGATGGCATAAAGCAACATTAGCACACACACTCCAGTTGATACTGAGCTCTGTACCATGCCTTTGACTTTAAGCGTGTTTTGAATTTCGAACAACCCAGCTTGAAACTCAAGTGAATGACTATAAGATCATTTTTGCTGACACTTTATTTTCTAAAACAAGACCCTCAAATTGGGCTTCTAGTGCTAAATTTTCAGTGACTTGCAACCCCCATTCAAACACCAAATTAAAAAAAAAATTCAAGTTAGTACTAAATAACGTTCCTGGTACTTTACTTTCCTGGTACTTTTACTTCAATGCAAACCACAGAGGCCAGGCAAATTTTGTTGAACAAGCAATATCAAATCTCAGTAAAGCAAAAGCCAGGAGTATTTAGCAATGTAGATAAGAACATATTAAAAAGGCTTTAGCAACTGAGTGCAACTGATATACTTTATGAAGAGAGGTACAGTACATAGTTACATCGCTCGTACGAATCTATCAGAGTTATTTCATTGACTGAATGATACTGTACGAAGTCCAATTTGAAATGTGATCCAAAAATGACACTATAGTATACCCTTCCCAATTTGAAAAAGTAATCAGTTTAAATATAGAGAATCTAACTGAATAAGACCAGAACATGCAGTTATAGACAAATCTCTTACAGAGGGGTGGGGGGATACTTCATTGCCCACACATCTCTGAAAGTTTCCAATAAGTCTTTGAAGTTCAATCAAACAGACTTTTCTGGATTTATTAAAGATCATAAGAAAACTCTAAGTCTAGTGTAATGGAGCTATGAAGCTGGTCCAAAATCTTCATCTTCCAGTAGGCATGTCTACATGGTGCTATTGTATTGAATTGGAATCAAAACATTTCCATCGGGCCACCATCATGTTGAGAGAAGTGGAAGGGAGGAGGGGTTGTTGCTTTCCCACCTGTAGCTTTTTTCTACAAAGCTACTAAGTACTGGCTTGTTCAATGCTGCTGACACAGTTTAGTCATTTGGTGATTTCTCTTCTCAAGAGAAACACTAATAAAAGCAAAGTATAACTATGTTATTAGGAATGACCAAGAAACCACCAGAACAGAACATTGTAAGAGTAACAATGTGAATATGCACAGGATAATAGTTAATGGGAATGAAAAGAAAAAGCTGAGTGGATTTTATAGAAGATTGGAAATGAACACCTGCCATCTTGACCAACCATTTTGTTTGAATCTAGATTCATTAAATGTTTACTGATTATCCCTCAGAGAAAAGCTTTCAAAACTACCCATATAAAAGCACTTCTGCTGAGACATTGGTGTCTATGAACTATTGAATGGGAATGTTAATGTGCTACTGTGGAAACAGATAAGCATAGAAACATATGGTCAGAGAGGCCAGAGTTCTTTATAAAGACTCCTTGGGGATTGAGACAATATATTCACTAATATAAATCATGATTTGTTAAAGTAAAAAATAAAATCTTTCACTGGAATAAAGAAGTCAGAAGACATTACTAGGATTACATTTGGTGCAGTTATGTATTATTCAGTAGACTACAGGGAATACAGTAATTGATTTTGGAGGGGATAAGATTCATCTAGATGAATATTTAAGATAGCTATTTCCCCCATCCTGTTAATGTCCCTAACAGCAGAGACATGCTCACAAGAAAGCATTCAAATGAAAATAAGTTTAAAGAACCTCCAGTCATGTTTCCACAGTAACAAAAATACAGTATTTTGTCATGCCAAGGACCACGGATAATGACACTTTCCTGATCCTTTTCAGTAATATTAATCACATTGTCAGGGTCATGTAGAACAAATCCAATACTCATCTTTCCTTATGGCTTAGAGAAAAATTCTTCCTGTGATCAGTACCCTTTCTAGCTTATAGAATCAGAAATGTAGGGCTGGAAGGGACCTCAATAGGTCATCTAGTCCACTCCGCTGCACTCAAGGCAGAACTATCTAATAACTAGACCATTCCTGACAGGCATTTGTCTAACCTCTTCTTAAAAACCTCCAATGATGGAGATTCCACAGCCTCCGATGGCAATTTGTTCCAGTGCTTAACTACCTTGACAGTTCAGAAATTTTTCCTAATGTCCAACCTAAATCCCTTGCTGCAATTTAAACACATTGCTTCTTGACCTATTTGCAGAGGTTAAGAACAACGTTTCCGCCCTCCTCCTTGTAACAACTTTTATGTACTTGAAAACTATTGTTCCCCCCTCAGTCTTACCTTCCCTCATAGGTCATGTTTTCCAGACCTTTAATCATTTTTGTTGCTCTCCTCTGGACTTGCTCCAGTTTGTCCACATCTTTCCTGAAATGTGGCACCCAGAACTGGACACAATACTTCAGCTGAGGCCCTATCAGTGCAGAGTAGAGCAGAAGAATTACTTCTCGTGTTTTGCTTACAACACTCCTGCTAATACAGCTCATAATGATGTTTGCTTTTTTGCAACAGTGTTACACTGTTCACTCATATTTAGCTTAGTATCAGTGGGGTAGCCATGCTAGTCTGTATCCACAAAAACAAGGAGGAGTCCACTGGACTCCTTGTTGTTCATATTTAGCTTGTGATTCATTATAACCCCCAGCACCCTTTCCACAGTACTCCTTCCTAGACAGTCATTTCCCCTTTTGTGTGTGTGCAATAGATTGTTCCTTCCTAAGTGGAGTACTTTGCATTTGTCTGTATTGAGTTTCATCCTATTTACTTCAAACCAGGACAAACTGGAGAAATCATCATTTTGAATTTTAATCCTGTCCTCCAAGGCACTTGCAATCCCTCCTAGTTTAGTATCATCTGCAAACTTCATAAATGTGCTCTCTGACATTATCTAGATCATTGATGAGCTATTGAACAGAACCAGACCCAGGACCAATCTCTGTGGGACCCCACTCAATATGCCCTTCCAGCTTGATTGTGCACCACTGATAACTACTCTCTGGGAATGGTTTTCCAACTAGTTATGCACCCACCTCATAGTATCTCCATCTAGGCTATATTTCTCTAGTTTGTTTATGAGAAGGTCATATGAAATAGTATCAGAAACCTTACTGAAGCCAAGATATACCACATCTATCACCTTCCCCCTATCCACAAGGCTTGTTACCCTGTCAAAGAAAGCTATTAAGTTGGCTTGACTCTATTTGTTCTTGACAAATCCATATTGACTGTTACTTATCACCTTATCTTTTAGATGTTTGCAAACTGATTGCTTGAATATTTGCTTCATTATCTTTCCCAGTATAGAAGTTAAATTGACTAGTCTTATGTCCCCAGTTTATCCTTGTTCCCCTTTTTATAGATTGGCACTATATTGGCCCTCTTCCATGAGTTATTGAAAATAATAACTAATGGCTCAGATATCTCCTCAGTCAGCTCCTTGAGTATTCTAGGATGTATTTCATCAGACCCTGCCGACTTGACGACACCTAACATGTCTAAGTAGTTTTTAGCTTGTTCATTCCTTTTGTGATTATTCAGCACATCTCTAACTATGATACAGATTCAAGTGTTCACCTTTCCCTTTTCAACTAAAAAAAATGCATTAATAAAAATCCACAGTAACTGTATTAATTATTAATGGTTTTATTTACCATAAATCTATAAACATTGTATGAAGGGACTTTAATATTAAAGAGCATAGTGTAGTATAGCACCATTTGCAACAATGAATTAATACCCATTAATGAATGTAATGAAATGGACCAAAAATGATAACTAAGGTCAATCAGTCATGGAACTCCAGTTGCTGCTATCTTTTCAAAAACAATTCCTGCACCTAATAGACAATGAAGTGCTGGTTCTACAGAGACGAAATAGCAACCTTAGTGTTTGCACAGTAAGCAGACAAATTTTTCTCCCCCAGTCCAGCACAAAAGAGCCGCAAAAGCCCATCTCTGGACAGCCAAGAAGTCCTTTAGTGGCATAAAGCTGGCATAAGTATACTGTGCTCCTATCTCAGCACCAGCATAAGGGGCTTGCTGGAGCAGGATGCATGGCTAGAGCACTAACATGGTCCAGCAATTCCCAGTGGGTGAATAGTCATTTAGGGACCATTGCCAGCTAGCATAACTCCCCTAACACATGCTGAGATAAAAGTGTCAGGTTTAGAGTTCTACAGGATGGAGAATCAGAGTTCTAACTGGCTCCCTGATGGCCTGCCCCTGTGCTAGTGGATATCTTTGCAGAAGAGAATGTGACCCTAATTATGTATCATTCTAAAACAACACTGCACATTTAAAATTTTGCTGCACATCTGTCCTTGTACATTGTTTTAGGGCTTGAATGACTAAAGCATAATAATTTACATCCTAATCTGAAAGAATATTTGCCATCTGTACTGAGTTCCTTACTTCCCACCTATCAAAAGTTCCAGTAATAATGCAAGTTTTCAGAAAGCTATTTATTTATTTTACTATTTACTATTACTATTTACTATTTACAGTACTATTTATCTGTAATAGAAGGTCACAACTGAGATGCAGAACCTAGCGTGTCTGGCTCTGTAGAAGAGACAATACTTGCCTTGAAGAGTTCACAGTCTAACTGGACAAGACATAAAAAGGGTGGGAGAAAGGAAATATTAGAATTGAGCAGCTCCAGATGCACTTCTGAATTCCATTTAACAATGATTTCTACAGTACCAAAAAGGGTCCCTGATACTTTGCAGAAAAATAAAATATTTTTTT
Organism: Natator depressus; assembly: GCF_965152275.1. Classification (NCBI taxonomy): domain Eukaryota; kingdom Metazoa; phylum Chordata; order Testudines; family Cheloniidae; genus Natator; species Natator depressus. The sequence goes on along the minus strand of NC_134237.1, from coordinate 67,391,993 downwards.
AAAAAACCACACACTCACAGGTTCTTACAATCTAATTTTCTAATCTTTTGTCCATTACTTACTTAAGTGGAGCTAGTCATATGAGAAAGAGGCACAGGATCAGCCTTAAGATAGACATTCACCAGATCATCAGTTGGTGTAAACTAAGTACTCAATTGAAGTCAATGGAGCTATGTCAATTTATAGCAGGTGAGGACCTGGCCCTCAGTAACCATGCAACACTATTGCAGTATTCTAATTAAAAGAGGAGTTAACTGTGGTAGTTCAGGGTGGTAAGCTGGTAAAAAGTTGACTTTGACTTCACATGGGGCTAGCCATAATTGCGATCCCTGTGTTCTCCCTAGTTCACAAACAAACACACACACACACAGCTGCTCCCTGGTAACCCTGCAGAGCTGAGGATCTGGCATTACAGGTTTAAAAGTGATATGCCTAAAATGTTTTACCTACTTCACTAATGCTAATTGATTTCTAAATGTTTTAAATTGGATGGGACTGTGGAAGGGTGCAGGAAGCTGTTGATCCAGGGATGAGGAATAGGCCTAGGCCAGTGAAATATGGCAGTCATGGGCAATTTTATATGCCCATTCTTTAACATTAATAGTGATACAATTCTTGCACGTCTTTTGTGTTTGCTTTCTGCAAATAGTCAAGCAATCAAGTTTCCTTCACATGAATCTTCACAGTAAAATTTAAGAGATAACAGGGTGCGGGGTCCCCAAAAGCTTTTTGCAGAGGGGCAGTTAAAAGCCAATCATTACAGTAAGGATCCGGAATGTACATTCAAATATTTAGTATGAATGTGACAAGAGAACATTCAATATACACTCTGCACTGACCTAATAGTCTTATAATGGCCTCATTATTCTAGGAATGGTTCTTCTGGCCAATCCAGTGTGGCCCAGAGAAGGAACAGTTAAAGAATTTCTAAAATTCCCTACGACTATTTCTTCCTAAATTGCTACCAGTTTCAGTCTTCAGACCCTCTTTGCACATTCAAGACTGTATGCATCCAGTTCATTTACGCTCCTGGAGTAGATTTTTTTAATGATTTGATGCTAATTAAGTAAATAACAATCAGGGAATAGGAATAAAGTCTGATTTATATGACCAAGAACACATGGACCCAATTAGCTTTCAAATAGGAAACAGTTGGTTATGGAATATCAATTTCTATATGTTCTTGGTTTTCTAGCCTTTATAATCATGGACTGCATATTGCCTAGAGCCCATCTTAAACATGAACGATCTACATGTGAAGGAAAAAACAGGAAAGCCTCTCTGGCTTTTTGTTTCATTTTAATGGCAGGTTGTTTACAGCTGTTCAGAGATTTAGAAGGTTAGAAATAAAGCAGGGATGGATTAAGGGCAGAGTGCAAGAAAGGTGATCTAAACAGACTGAATGAAGTTTATCACGCATGCAGTTCTGCAAATTATCATGTGACCCTACAATTTGTCACATGGCTAGGACTATCATACATATAACATAACTAAAATAGAAACCATTAAAAAGATAGCCTTGCCAACAATTAGAACAGATTCTTCCTATTGTATATGTGGGATTAAACTTAATCTCAGATGCCGCTGTGTAATAACTGGTGGCAACTACCACTTTTTTAATAGTGACCTGTGTGTGAATGTCAACAAAACTTTAATATGCTAGAATATTAGAGTCTGAGGGAACAAAATGAGTTAGCAGGGTACAAAAAGCAACCATTCTGAAGGCTATTTAAAAGATGTATCCTGATGAGGAATTCGAAGAGGAAGAGTGCTTAACTTACATTTGACCCCATTCCATTCATTTAGCTCTTTATCAAATCCTCTGAGATCATTAAGACTTGAAGGTGTACTCTGTCCCAGCTACCACAGGAGTTTGAATATTTTAACAGTCAGTCTCACTGGCTTATGACACATTTAGAAGAGGGTAGCATTCTTTACACTGTATAGAAGCTCTTTCTTCTGGAAACTGCTTTTACCTTCCTACTGTAAACAAAGTGCAAGAATCCACTTCAGCTCCAATAAACTCTTATCTTTCTCCATTAAGAACACCATCTGGCCTTTCTGTCTATATATATCTATCAATATCAGATGATAACCAGGTTTTTGCCATAAGCTTTTAGGAATTAAAACAACTTAAAAGCTTTTCTCCGTCACAACAAGGATGTTTTTAAGAAAAAGAAATGAGTGATTCTTAGTTTATATGGGTGACTTCAGACATGAGTGACCTTGCTGATGTTAAAGAATCAGAATTCATTTTGTAAAATTCAGTCTGAAAATTGACTACATAGATGTAATTCAATTTCTTTCATTAATACCTTCCAAAAATCATGTCCTTTGAACTCTAATGCAGTTCAGGCTCATGAAACTAGGTCTCTAACGATAAAAAGAGTTTTGTCAAATCAAACCATGTCTGGCCTTTTTGAACTCAGGTTCAGATTTGTCCATAACTAATTTGACCACCATGTGCTAGCAGTTGATTTCTGAACTAAACTCTGCTGTAGGAGAAATGCAGGTGCAACAGAGGGCACAGAGGGCTGGGATTGTAATGACAAATGCGGCTACTTGAGTCTGCAGTAAAATACAAAGGCCCAGATCAATCCTAGATAAAAACCAGAGGGAGGAAACCTGATTGAGGCAATCCCTGAGAAGAACCAGGCACGGATTTTCCCTCCACCCAGCATCAGGAGAAGAGGAAAGGAGTGAGAACCCCTGCAGAAAGTTCCTGGGGCCCACCCTCAAATCTGGAGGACACCAGGGCCATCTTTGTTGATGCCTTGAACCTCCACAATGGCTCTGTTCCCTCAGTGACCTGCCCCTCAAGTCCACTGGCAGGTCACTGTAGCCACACCAGTGGTGGCCTCCACCTCACTGCAGCCCCAGGGTGGAGCTCTTTAGGAGAGGTAATACAAAATCAAGGTGTATTACCTTTTCCAACTACATAACTTCCTTGAGAGTAGAAGGGGAATAATGGGCCTGTACCCCTCCATCCCTACCACAGCCCACCCAGTCTCCACCCCCTACCTTCAGCATGGGCCCTGAACCACACAGAGCTCATTTCATAACTTTGGTGTCAAATCAAAGATAATTTTGATTCTTTCAAATCCTTTAAAGCCCTATTTTCCTGAGACTTATTCCCCCATGCAGTTCAGCTTTTTGGGATAAATAAAAAAAAGCTGTTTAAAACTCTCCACTTTAAAGTATGCACAGTCGGCAGTCTGGCATCCAGAGAAGCTTATGGAGCTCAAGGACACTTTCAAGTTGCATGAGGTGAATGAATATCTTGCAAAGGAGCTAGTGGAAAGTGGGGTAGGGAGTTTAAGTAGCCTAAATGAGAAGGTTACTGTACATGTATTTCTCCTGCAAAATCTTGAAAAGTTTCTGTAAACTTCTAGAGTTTCCCAGCACCTATTCCTGTCCTTTTATTACAGACTGGTAGCTTGTTTTCAAAGCCAGGAAAACAACTTAAAATCACCTGGTATGTTTGTATTTAAATGTTATTGTGATGGAATGAGTACTACAATGAACGATTACATTTAAAATACCAACATGTAGGCTTAAGTGATTGATTAGTTAATGCCCATACAGTCTATGTTCAGTTTGAATGCTTCACTGATGGTTTTTAGGCATTAACAAGCCTCCTGCACTTTCATAACGGTTTCAAGAGTATTTAATCCACCTAGATGTAAGGTGTGCACTCTATGTTTTAAAATGTTCCATATCAAGAAAATACTCTGAAAGGTTTCAAGCATGTGAAAGAATAAAGCAAATACATAGTCCTTTGCATCCTTGCAAATTAGTAATGCAGGTTTAGCCAAAGGATGCCCTTTGGTCTCCTCTGGCCTAAAAGCAGCCTGCTTAACTTTGCAAACATGTCAGAAGAAATTATTAGCAGAGTCTGTTGTATAATGTATCTATTCATTGAACAGATGTCCTAGTAGTAATTCTACAGATCACTTTCATCTTATCTGAAACTGGGGAAAGAAGCTGTGCAGTTATAATAAATTTCTTGTTTAGAGGGTTCTGTAGGGTTATAAGTATTCATATAAAGGACAAATGCAAAGTATTCCACTTAGGAAGGAACAATCAGTTGCACACATACAAAATGGGAAATGACTGCTTAGGAAGGAGTACTGCAGAAAAGGATCCAGAGGTCATAGTGGATTCCAAGCTAAATATGAATCAGTGTAATACTGTTGGGGGAAAAAAAAGCATACATCATTCTGGGATGTATTAGCAGGAGTGTTGTAAGCAAGACACAAGAAGCAACTCTTCTGCTCTACTCCGCACTAATTAGGCCTCAGCTGGAGTATTGTGTCAAGTTCTGGGCATCACATTTCAGGAAAGAGGTGGACAAATTGGGGAAAGTCCAGAGAAGAGCAACAAAAATGATTAAAGGTCTAGAAAACATGACCCATGAAAGAAGATTGAAAAAAAGAGTCTGTTTAGTCTGGACAAGAGAAGACAGAGGGGACCTGAAAATGGTTTTCAAGTATATAAAAGGTTCTTTCAAAGAGGAGAGAGAATTTTTTTTCTCCTTAACCTCTGAGAATAGGACAAGAAGCAATGGGCTTAAATTGCAGCAAGGGCTGTTTAGGTTGGACATTAGGAAAAACTTCCTAACTGTCAGGGTGATTAATCACTGGAATAAATTGCCTAGAGAAATTGTGGACTCTCCATCACTGGATATTTTTAAGAGCAGATTAGACAAACACCTGTCAGGGATTGTCTAGATAATATTTAGTCCTGTCATTAGTGCAGGGGACTGGACTAGATGATCTCGAGGTCCCTTCCAGTCCTATGATTCTATATAAGTATGTTATGCTCTGTGAAATGTATTCACAACTGAATATGGCTAGTCAAAGATAAGACACTAAAGGCTGGTCTCTGGTTGGTTAGTGTTTCCATTCACTTTGGTGGAATTACTCTCATGAATAAACTGAGCAGGATCTGGCTTATATAATAAAAGTGTAAATATCTTATTTAACACAATAAAAGAGGAAATTACATACATAACTGTATGCAAAGTAGTTGTTTATGTTTAAACCTGATTTCAAAGTTGGTAAAGAAAGTGGTAGGGTTATTTCCCTTTCCCCTTGAAGAGATGTCCCTTATTATTTATATTACAGTAAGATACCTATTTTGTTTATTGTCCTATCAATAATGTATCAATCCACATCAAGCTATTATTAGCCATTTCCCAAAGGCACTATAAGAGAGGGTCTAAAAGATGGCTTTTGAGATGGGAAGGCTTTATGGATTACTCTGGGGTTGGTGTCTCATACATGAGAGAAAGTATAAAGCCTCTTATTGGAGAAGCAGACAAAGGAGGGTAAGTATGGTATTGATGGCCAGCAGCTGATGGATTTAAAGGTAGTGTAGAATTTTGAAGGGTTTTTAAATTGACGAGAGACTATGGAATGTGCTGCTGTGAAGAGATTCAAAGGAAGGGAGTGCTAGGGTCAGAAGAAAGATCAATAAATTTTAGCAACTTCACTTTGTATAGATTTAGAACTAGAACATCTTTCTCCCTCCCCCCGCCAAATTTACTACAAGGTTTTATTATTTCTTTGCCTCTTTCATAATTCTACCCTTTCCTTTTTTCTTCAGATCCATCTATAAATGCATCATCAGCATGGAGAGTCCGATTACTATATGAATATATTTATATCAATTTTCTGGGAGAACAGGTTTGGGGGAAGAGTGTGAATCTTCCTGCCCAATCCTTTCCACCCTCCCAAAAAATTCAGAGGAAACTCCATGAGAATAACTTCAGTTTCCTGGCTTCTGTGCAGGTTCTTCTATATGCAAGAATGATTAGACTAACAGATATTAAGTGGAGGATTTATGAGCATGCATTTTATAGTTGAAAATAAAAGAAAATAGATTCTATATCATTTGTATTGGTGGATACAGAATGAACATGGTTTAAACTGAAGATCGGTTAGGACTGGGCTCTAGGGGTAACATTTAACCTTGTGCCACAGGCCCATCCAAGTCCTTCCACAGCTGCATAGGGATTCTTTATTAGTTAGCTGTCCCAAAATTGCAATCTTTGCTGCCTTTCAATTTTTGGCACAGAGGGCCCCTGGAAGATGACCAAGGGAGAATTGGGCCTCTACCTTTTCAAATCAAGGGTTGTAGACATCTATATAGAGGTTGTGAAGCAACTGGGGCTGCTATTCTAGTCTGTAAACTTGAACAGTGGATATGGAAGAACTGATCCTGAGAGAAAAGTGGGAATGATGCGTGCATATATTACATGAATGCACATATACTAAGCTATTATAGACCATATATAAAATGAGTTGAGCTCTTTTTTATTTGAAACAATTGCCTAACTCATTTTATATATGGTATGTAATAGCTTAGTATATGTGCATTCATGTAACATATGCATGCATCATTCCCACTTTTCTCTCAGGATCAGTTCTTCCATATCCACTCTTCAAATTTACAGACAAGAATAGCAGCCATAGTTGCTTCACAAGAATAGGTATTTACTTTACAGAGAAAGTGTCTTCTACTGAAATATTTTGAAATCCAACAAATGGTACAACTATAAAAAAAAGTGGTTATGGCATCTATGAAGTAGATGGGTAGCTGAAGTGTAAGCAATAAAGATGAAAACATTTGAAACAATCCAGATACTATTTATCTAAAAAAGTATTTAGTCTTCTGTCCAGGTTACATTTATCTGTGCTAAAAAAGCTTCCTACAGGGTTCTTTAACTATGAAATGGGAACTGAGGTGGAAAGTTGTAATACAGTGTAAGTCAACAATTAAAATATTCAGTTAAGAATTTTCTTGCCAAAATTTCATTTTTTTTAAAAAAGTGGAATTTAAAAAACACACAATCACTGCCTCATTTAACATAATTTGGTGGATAAATCTAAGATCTTTTCCAAGCATCAGTGAATTCCAACATGATTCAGTTATCACATTACAAATAAAATTATATATATTCCCCCCCCCCCACAAAGGCAACAGGATATGTATTGAGATTTCTATTCACTGCAACAATTCAACAGGCACATGCGGCTCAGAAAGGTTGCGGGATGGTGCCCTTCTGTAGCAAGAAAAGGATGGATTCTTTGGGAAATTCCGTTATTGTGGAAAACATGGTACCCGGATAATAGGAATAGTAATAATGGAGTGAAAATATTACCATGATAGAAAATGTAAACTAGTATGCACAAGGAAGGGCCAAGTTGTTGCACTATGAAAGTTTATGCAATGAATGCAGACCTAGAAACTTAATGTGCTGTGTGTAATTTTGTTCACTTAACATACAGATGGTCGTTAATTCACATTTTAGTGATATCAAACTGAGTTTGGCATTGTGCAGGCATGAGTCATTGCAGAGGGCACTGGCCAGAACCCCGTTGACTATAACAGCATTGCTCTTAGTTATAGCTAAGGCTTTTCAGTTTCTTCTTTTGCCATGTTACCAATAATATTGGCAGAGAGGATAGCTGGCTAGCACTTGCATCTAATTAGTATCATCGGATGTACGCTGCTAAATAGGCCACAAATATTGTTGTACCAAATGCAGCACAGATAATAGGATTTTTGACAATGATTCTGTGCCAGTGTAAGAATGTAAATGACTGCAATCTATTTTGCGGAGAGACACTCCCACTGTAATTTGATATTTGGTTGTTCCTTGCAGTATTGAAATAATTATACTACATTCCTGGAGCACATTTATACAATTGAGGTGAGGAAATTATGGGAAATGGAAGAGTTACAGTGCATCTGAAGTGGCTTCATTTCCAGCTACCTCATCTCCCACTTCAGTACTGTATTCTACTTCCAAAAGTGGTTTTTACCTTTCTAGTTTAGTGAAGAGAAATGGGAAGTGGAATGTTTGGGGGAAAATCAGGTTTTTCAGTTTTCCCTCTATAGGTACTACCTTTTGGCAGTGATGTTCCTTCAGTTACTACAGTGATGAAAATACAAACCCCAAATATTTTCCTTACAGCAGTCCACAATGACCCCCCATTAGTGACAAGAGGAAATAGGACTATTTTACTGCCTATTTTTAAGGAACCGTACTTAATCCTATATACGTTCTGCTTCCTTTCCATTCTTTTCTTCCTCTTCCTTGGAGTTGTCAGAATTAAATGTAAAATAATGAGAAAAAGCATCTTCAACAAGCAAGGAAGAATGACACACTTTGGTAACAGAATACTTCATCTCTAGGCCACTGCTTTGCACCTGACTGTCTGGCATCCATTTGATGACTTTGGTAAAGTGAGTTTGATCTCGCTTCTTTTAAGAATTTTGGAATCAATTGCCAAGAGGTACCATTGCAGGGAGTTTAATCTGGAAGCTCAGGGAGTGAATCAGCATGGAAACTGAACCTCTCCCCAGGGGTCATTGTTCTAAGTCTTAATAGAAGTATATTGATGAAGTAGGAACAATATGAGAAAACTTGCATGGCCACTGCCTATATGATATTTTTTCTAAACGGAGAACTTCACTTTCCGATGCTAGCAATCATAAAATATGAAGTACCATAATCAAATATTACCATGACAATTAAAAAGGGAACTTGAAGGCCACATGGAAGGACCCTCCCAATTTTATACCTTTAAGAAAGAGGGCATCTGAAACCAGGAATAGTACTGAAGACCATTATTACTGAAATCCTCAAACCCATTCTTCCACTCACACAACTTTAACCAGTAAGTTCTTTGCTTGGAGTCCTGAGTTGGTCAGGACTCATTATTTTCATGAAGTAAAGATTTTTGTTGGTCTACTCCTAGATGTTAAAAAAAAAAGGTAGAAAACATATTGGATGTAAAAGATCTATTTTCAGTGACTTCTCTCTGGACCGTGATGAAAATGCACTCTTTGAAAAGCACATCTTACAACAACAAAATACGAACAATCCTGAGTTCTGTCAATATCAGCAATAGACCTAACCTGTTACAGTGGACTTCTATAGTGCTACATTCTTTGATTTTTAAACTGAAGACTTTTTTCCAAGCAGATGTAGAGAGATCCATTTTTCTGGCACTAAATGGCATTGCCTGAATATCAAGAAAACCATCTATTCAACAGGGAAGAGAAAGACATCTGAGCTATTTTCTGGTTTCCAGCAACTATGGATTATGGAAACATAATCTGTTTTCCTTGCAACATAAGTATGGCAGTGGCATATATAACTATCATTTCAGTCATAAAAATTCCACAGCTCCTGTGGTGCCATATGGTTTTTTGTTTGTTTGTTTGTTTTTTTTTAACTGGAAATTATGGTTCTGATGCAGAATGTGATGCAACAATGTGTTAATAGTGTCTCATCTCAGGATAATTGCAACATTAAGACTTACTAGCAATGTACTTATACATTCATGCTGTTCCAGGAATTCTTGGACCATCTAGTAACATTTTCAGAAGTCCAATCAGATCTTTTGTCAGATTTTCTGGCACAATGTCGAGCACAGCTGCAGCTCTTTTTGAGGCTGTTTCTCGTCTTAACAAGGTAGCTAGTTCACAGAATAAATGAAATTTTGAAGGTTCGGGCTTACCATGGCATAATTCCTGTCCTTTAAAAGCCAATGAAGTAAACATACAAACAAGTCAGGTGCAATTAGTACAAAGTACCAGAACTTTGCATCCATATCACAAATCCTTTGTAAGTTCCACATCTTTATTTAAATCCCTTTGTACCAAGTGTTTCATGTCCTGGGACTGGAAAAAGTCTAGAGTAAAGAGACGTGAATAGTTCATTTAAAATAATGTGTTTGGGGTGAGTGAGTGGGTTTGTTTGGTTTTTTGGCTGCTTGTGAAATATCTGAACAGGTGGAGATATTCTCAAATGAATTTGTTATTTGAAATTATTAAACAGCCTTCACTGGACAAAACAGTCTGATTCTCTTTACACTAAGACCATTTTACATCAACATGACGTTTATTGTAAATTACATTTATTTTTATTTTAAGGCTGTTTTACAGTGCCAGAGTGATATAAAAAGTCTTTAACATAAAGAGAATTAGGCAAACAGATCTAAACCTAAAGATGACATAACTAACCATAGCACCAACCAATAAATAAATAAATTCAATCCCACAATATTTTCTTGCCACAAACTACAAATACATCAGAATAGCTTGTATCTAAATCTATGTTTACTGCTACTGGAAGATAATTAACTTCTCCAGCAAACACTAAGGCTACGTTTGCCCTTAGAGCTGGGAATGTGATTCGCAGCTTGCGGAGATGTAACCGTGCTAACTCTGCTCAGGTTAGCACAGGTGGGGGCTTGGGTTAGCCACCCTAGTATGTTCCAAAGAGGTCTGGGTAGGTACATACTTGGGGTGACTAGCCTGAGCCATCGCCCATGATACCCCAACTACATGGCAGTTTTTCGCATGCTAGCTCAATGAGAGCTAGAATGAGTATGCCTCTGCAAGCTGGGAATCACACCCCCAGCTCACTTCTAAAGGTTGTCTATCATCAACAGAATTTTTTTTTTGACTGAAAGTTTGTCTTTCACCAATTGAAGCTGGTCCACTAAAAGACATTACCTCACCCACCTTATGTCTCAAACATCCTGGGATCAGCACAGCGCCAACTACATGGCAGGTAACAGAACATATAATACACAATGCCAGTGTATTCAAAATGGTTAAAAATAACTAACTGAAAATAAGCTTTGGAGTAGAAAATGTCTTTAAATGGGTGATGAAATGGACAAAGTGAAATCTGGTGTCCCAGGGACGCATTTGATGAGATTGTTATAGTTTGTATTTTTTTTTCCATTCATGATGGGAGAGATAGAAAAATAGTGATAAAATATTCACGAACAATTTGGCTGACTATATTTGTGTAACTTTTATATATTTTGTCTGAAAATATGAGCAGAGTTTTGTTGTAAACAGTCTGAAACTTGCTTTATCAGGAAAATAAATTAATTTCAGGCAGAAGTGGCTGTCACAATCCAGCTGGCCAGGATCCCCACTCTCAACAGACACCAGTCTATTATGAGTGGACCCCACATGCTTCTAAACCCCCTGTATCTGGACAGAACTAGTCACTGTTCCTAGCTCTGGATCTCTGAGGCATATCCCCAGGTGCAGACTCCCTATCTGACACCTGCTTGGGCAGTGGGACCCTACATCTGGCCACCTTGTACCCTAGAACCAGTTCCACAGCCCGCCCAAGCCCACAGTGTATTCACACTATCTTAGAGTTCGACTTCGCTGTGGGCTTTGAGCTTCTTGATTATCTCCTTCATGGACACTGTCAGGCAAGCAATGAACACAGGCTTAGCAAACGAATTTCTTAACCCCAGACACTTTACTCTTAAAGCATACTTGAGAGTTACAGATCTTTGAAAAACAAACTCGTGAATGCATGCCCCCATCCATCCCCACTCTGAGCTCACCCCTCTTGTGAATCCTGGGTTAGATCAGTTTCCTTAGGCTAGGCAAACTTTCTTAGCCCATTCTTGCCTGTGTCCCTTGATTAGAGAAGCACCCATCTTTCAAAAACTGTCTCCCTTTCTGCCCATAGGTTTCAGCTGGGAAAGTTCTGGGCTCCAGACCACCTCTTCCCAAATCAGCTGCTGTGTAGAGTGTCATTCAAAATCAGTAGAAAACCCAAGCTGTGACAATTCAAGCCTCACCTCATTGTCCTCCCAACATTTCATAGTCTTGACCTGGAGCGGTACAGTGCTTGGCATCTCTGCTGAGACTGGCAGCAAGGACCAACTGTGTTGGTGATTTGTGTGTTGTGAACAATTGTGCACGAGGAAGAACTTAAGTTTTTCCAAGAAACCCAATAAGCAGCCAATAGATAGAAACTACCTTCAAACTGAACCTGCATCAACAGTGACTGAAGTGGACATTTCGGGCCTCAGTCCTGAGAGATACTAAGTACCGTCAATTCCCACCATCTTCACTGGGACTTTACAGCACTCGACACCTTGCAGGATTGGTCCTACAGAATTGAGAGGCCTTGAGCCATCCAGACCCCACACATAAGTGATTGTTCATGACAACCGTTCTAAATACTTAGAGCACTTGGAAGTAAATAGTAGTGATAGGTTAGAGAGTTGAGTGAAAATAGTATAAATTTTAAACAGTAATATAACTACTATATTTTGCAATGAATCTTCCCCTCTTCCCCCAAAAGCCAGAATTGGTGTATGCATATTTATTTTGGAGATGTAATGGTGAATGTTAATATACTGCCATCTAGCAATGCTAACGCACAATGAGCAGATGTATTAAAATGGCTGATTGACCTGTAGTGTGTGTGTGATTGCGAAATTTCAAGGTGAAGTTTTATGCAAAATCAGGAATATGTTTAAACATTTAGAAAAAACTGTAAATATTTGCAGATAATGAAATAAATGTGCATACACATGGAAACAGAACAGGCTACTCAACTGAATTTCACATATTGTTAGCATTTATTATTTGTATTGCTGTAACACCTATGAATTCTATTCACATGGACCTCATTGTCCTACTACTATGCAAAACTTATGCCAGGTTGTGATACCTTTACTCACATTGTGTAGTACCCTACTCCACAAGCAGTCCAATTGATTTCAGTGGGACTACTCATGGTATAAACCACAATTCAATGTGAAAAAGGGCAACACAATCCTGCCTTAAGTTATCCATGTTCTGTATTTATATCTCTCGAGAGGGTTTCCTTTTTCTATTTACAACAGAACAAAGTAAAGTCATGTTATCATCTCTCTCTAAAACCCCCAAAACAAACAGAAATTGCTCGACCTTAGACTTCTCAGTTTAATATCATAAAGATATCTGCCTGGCTATTCCCCTTTAGGATGAGCCATTGGCTCTGAAAATCTCTATAGGTTTTGTACTTCAAAAGGAAACATTTTAGATTACCATTTCTAAGATTTACCAGTACATTTCCTTAGTAGTCAGAAGATGCATCCCTGGAGATTAGATATGAAATAGTATAACAACCCATTTTCATGTTCGTATAATTAACTCTAGTTATCAGCCCTCCACGTATTTGTGGCTTCCTAAAGAAAATCTCCTTCAATGGTTGAACTGTGTCCTATCATTTATCCTCTTTTCAAGCCTATAGTCACAGACCACATGACCATTACAAACCCTTGGGCAGGAGTGACACATTCTAACCAATAGAGGGTGGTAGTGTGCATGTGTACACCGGTTCACCCCATGCACAGATTTCTGTTTTGTCATCATTGTCAACAGAAGGTCATTTCACCCCACTGCAGAAGGCTAAAATGAGACAAAGGGAGAAATTAAGCAACTATCCAGTAGCTGAACTACTCATGCACAAAAGTGAGGTAGAAAAAGTGAGTTGGACAACAAGCATTTTACATTAATGTAATCATTTAAAAATCTTTCTAACTTTAATATGTTCATTAATCCCCTTGTATTAATTTCCATCAACTTCCAATTAAGTTGTGTAAATTGTATAGCATCCTCAATAAGCAGCTATGTAACTATTCTTCTGCAGAAGTCTTGAAAGGAAGTTTGTAGTTGCTATCTTTATTAACTTTTTACACTGTGTTGGCTCAGCAAGTTTGTGATCTCAGTTAAATCATTATTTCAAGTCTTCTGCTGGCCTTGTGAAAACTGCAGTCTATTGAACAACAGGAATGACTTTCAGAGCACATCTTAGATGCAAGTGAAAAGGACAAACATCTTGGACTAACAGCCTTATCATATCAGAGCTCTCAGGGGGTTCTTACCGCATTTCTCTGAACTAGTAACAATATGATTATTTTTTAAGTGGGGAAAAACATTGACTTACCTGAGGATAAAAGCTGAGTTGCAAGTACCCCCCCCTATGTATTTTATAGTAAGTATCTGAATTGCCGTATTGCATTAAACCCGTGATCCAGCTGGGGGCTTGATCCTAAGGCCCATGAAGTCAATAGAAAGACTCCCATTGAATTAAATGCACTGTAATTCAAGCCCTAGTTCAATGTCCTGTCTCCAAGAGCAACTCAGGCCAGATGCTTCAGAGGAAGATGCAAAACACAGCATAATAGGAATTTGTGGAGTAATCTGCCCGCTCCTCACCCAGTGAAGGTGTCATCTTAGTCTCTAACTATTAAGGATTATTTTAAACCTGAAGTGTGAGGTTATACTACTAAATAGAAGTGAGTTATTTATGGTCTGTTATTGTTTCTCTTTTGTATATTATCCTTGTAACTAGTTTTATTGTTCACTTTAATGAAGGGGACACAGTCTCACTATATAAAAATCACTTTGTGGCAGACTTATCAAATGTCTGTGGTTAATTATATTCCATATAACTTTGTATATATGTATTCATAGTGATTAACTGCACTTTTATATTACATTTGATGTTGTATACATTTTCAAATGTAAGAGGAAGTATTTTAATAAGAGAAAATATTAAGTTTAGCTGATTTTTAAACTAAATCAAAACATCATTCCAAATATATCACATTAAAACAAAGTCAACATATGACATTCAGTTTACTTATGATCTGGGCCAGACTGCGGCAGGACAAATGGGAGCCAGCTGCAATTCCTCAATCCTGGGGCCAGTATTAAATCAACCCTGGCTACAGTGTAATTTAGAGCAACCTAAGAGGAGTACCACTCTGACCGTGCCTCCTTCTCATCCTGTTGCCTCAAAGCTAGGCTGTGCTGGTTCTAATTCCTCTGTGATCTCCCTCTACACCAAGGAAATCTCCAGCTCTGAATGTAAACAGGTGAAAGGCATTTTATATTACAGGAAATATATAGTGTTTACACTCATCTGTAGGCTGAGCATCATTTCTCTTCAATCTAGCAATCCCTCAATGTATACATTTATTTTAAATATTCTCATCTGATCTGTCATTGGGTATAACTCTGCTGCCAATAGCTCATCACTGTGAATGACATCAGCTTCCTAGAATAGTGCCTGCTGCTGATGATATTTGGACTCAGCTTGTAACACAATTTATTACCATATATCCATTCATCCAATGTGCAGTTCCAAGGGGGTCTGTGCTAACAGATTAGATGGCAGGATCAGGGCCCTAGACTGTACTCTGGTGGACTGTTTTGTCACATAATTTATGAATCTTTTATGCAAAAAAAGTCATGCTTTTATTTTTTTATTTTGTTTTAATAGAAATAAAGTAGTAACACAATGTTGTTTCCAGTAACATTTCCACAGCTCAGAAAAATTAATGAGCTACAGGTAGTATCCTTGCCAGGCATAACAGAAAAAATGTAAGAGTATCAGCAAAGCTTTTTGTGAAGTTTTAGCATTGTCATAATTAGTCAACCCAGTAAGCATGTTGGGTTTAGGAAGTGCAGAGAAACAAGTGTATAAATAGGCTACAGAAGAAAATAAGGAAAATTTGTTTGTATTAAAACTGATACTTTAAGTTACTTCTGTAAAGGCCTGAATTTCTTTAAACAGTATATACACAGTACCTCCATTAGTTATATGGAAGATATTCTATTTAATCATATGATAGTAATACTAAAAGGCAAAAATGGCATAATACAACAGTCTTTTTAAAGAAAGTGTGTAGAAACTGCACTACTTAATCAAAAAAAGTAAAGATAGAAAAATAAAATTCTAAAAATTAAGGCTATTGAAAGGAATTCTTCTCTGGCACAAAAGTAAACTGGAAGAAAAAAGGAAAAATCCATAATGAACCCAAATTGGACTCCAGTATTAAAACCATTAACTGTCAAATAATACTGTAAGCAGACAGAATGTACCTGTGAATTATTAGAGTCCCCATGCTAGGGATGGAAATTCTCTAAGGCATCTAGACACATGACTCTGCAAAGAAAAAGCCATCTAAAGTAGATAAGGAAGAACAACCTTCAGTTTCGAAATCATATAAGGTGTCTATCAATTCAGTCAGGCAGTGCTTTGTTTCATACTGAGTAGGTGAGTGTCCTTGCCTCAGTACACTACTGATATGACTGACCATTGAGTCTATACTAAACATTTCTAAAATATCCATCATAGTAATATTACAACTGTATCACTTGTAGGTATGTCACAGTACATATTGTGAATATTAGTTATTTGTATGGCTTTCGTTCCCTTCATTCCTCCAGTACTGCCAGAGCCTTGTTTTTGTACCTTTAGGACATCATGTTCTCTGGTGCTGTGCTGCTTGTTTTGTATTTTTTTTTAAGCATCCTCCAGTAATAAACATCAAGTTGCATAGTCGAACTATATGAAGCTCTAATCTCTTCCTTTAAAAGATTCCTGATCAGTTTTAGTACAATTAGTCAAGCCATTTCAGACGGTGATTGAGATGTGCACCAGACAAATATGCAGCAGCCCACTTCAGTATGAAAAATGTAAGTTGGAAGTCATGTCCATATCCCAATAAATGCATTCACATTCTTCCTATCCACCTTAGATGACTTAATCTATGGCAAAAGTTCAACTTTTTTAGTATTATCTTTTCCAAAATGCTCCCCCCATGGCTGTGAGGCATGTGATACTGTTAAAACTGTTGAGCATAAAGTTGCCGACACCAAGATGTCATCCTAATATATTGTAATAGTCCCTACTCAATGGGGTGAATTAAGTGCTATGATATATCAGACTTTTTAGAAGCTTGGTAGCTTGCCAAGTGCATCACAACTCACCCCTTTCAACAGGTACTTCAGCCACTAGGCTTTGAAGCAGAGTTCTCAGTCGTTGCTCAGATGGCAGGTTTATTTATGAAGGCCAGCAGAAAGGGTATTTGCAACTATTCCTGTGGACAATAACTTAGTCAACAAAGGCTACTCAGTCCACTACAGGGCTGCAAAATTAAGATTTGTGCCTTTGACATGGTTTTATTACATTAGTTTCCAAAGATGCCATTCCGGATCAGGGACTTGTTGTGTTGAACACATAGGAACACCCCAAAGAGTTTACAGGCTAATTTGAAACCAGATGCAAACAGTGAGTGCAACAAACAGAAGGAGGCAAGCAAGGTGGTCAAAGGGTAATACAAATAGATCATGAGCTTACAAAGATTAGCCTTACCCTATTCATCCCCCCAGTTCATAAGTACTCCTAAGCATCCAATCCTCACCCTAAGTTGCCCCACCCCAAGTCTCCCCTCTAGCCTGGTGGTGCCCAGTAATAATTGCCGTGATACTCCTCTAATTTCTCCCTAACAACTGAAACCCACACCTTACTCCTATGCCCTTTTATACATGTGATCCTTCCACCCCCAGCTCCCTCTCACTCATTCTCTACAGCCCTTTTCCAGGCTTCTGTCCATCTCCTGCACAACGTAATGCACCCAACACAACCCACTCTCTTTTCCTTGCCCCACTTTTTCTCCCTTCTCTCCAAATCTCATGGTCTCCTCCCCTTGCTGCAGGAGTAAACTTATGTTTTCAAAGTGAATCATGGAAAGTGGAAAAGTGGATTGCATACAGCTGGTTTGATGCTGTCAATGGAGCAGATATTTCAATTCATAGGATGATATTTGGCAAGAATGAATTAACTAAAATAGCAGCTTATTTGGAAGAGTAATTTAACAACTAAACATAATCAGTGAATCTTTACTACCCCTTTATCCATGATGCAATTCCCACCTGTTACCAGCTTTTCCCGTTACTTTGAAGTATGTTCATTTATTAGGGTTACTCTTCTGAAGGAGGGCAGGGGTCTGTACTGCTTGTGTCACTTGTATTCTCATATGGAGCTCTACTTTTCCCTTCTGCAAGTTCCCTCCCAATGGTGCTATCCTGCAGGACCTAGGTTCCCCAGGGCTGGGTTCGTCCAGCCCCAGAATCAAACTAAACACACACACTCTAACAGAGTGGGTTCGAGAGGGTTGGATTAATCAGCACTCCCCAAGCTGACCCCTTATATGTCCCTGGACTCGGCAGGCTGGGTCGAGCAGCATTTCCAAGCTGTCACCCTCAAATGTGCCTGATTCAGCACGTCTCTGTCCCCACTTTCATGTTACAATTGTTCTGGTAGTAACCCACTTGATGAACAAACCCCACAGGATTTTTGGGCACTGCAGGGATGAGGAGCGTTGCTGCAGAGCAAATAAGGAAACCAAAAAACACCCATGAGGTGGGGAGGGAGAGAGAAAGAGCAAGAAGCAACCAGCTTAATTATGAAAGTTATTTATTGCCAGGTAATAATAATAGGATAGCCAAACAAACAAAATAGTTATATTAAATCTAACTTAAATTTGATTATAAAAGTCACGTTTAGAAAACTATAACTGATCACAAGAGTCAGGGTCAGACAGCTATACTTAGAGAGAGCTGGGTTCTCACCACTCCGTGAAACTTGAATCGATTGAGGGGGTCCCATGTGGTGGTGGTAGCTGAGGGTCCAGAGTGCTGGAGTAGGCAGAGCCCCCAGCATGATCAGTCGGAGAAGATGAAGTCCCAATGGAACTGATGCAGATTTTGGATCCAGATATCAGAACACTTACTTGAGCATAGATAGGGGTTTTTGTAGAGAAACAACAATGGTTCAAGGGAGAACACAGGATTTGTTTATGTGCAAACAAGGGAGTATACCAAAGTTGTTTTGTTCAGGCTAGACAATGGGACCGGATCATTCCTGGCTTTGGGTGGTGTTCCTGGGAGAGAGCTCACAATGCAGTTAGAGAGCATCACTATTTTGGATACCAATAAAGGATTTATTACTAAAATTGGTCTGATGATAACTACCGAGCTGGATGTGTGCAGGTGTGGGTTCATTAACATCTGGAGCAGAGATTCCCCCCATCATGCAGTGCTTCCCTGCTTCCAGAGTTCTGTGTAGTTCTTGCCTTGGAATCTCTGTTTTCCATTCCGTATGCTAATGGAGATGCCTCCCTGTCCCATCTTCGATGCACATGAGGCTAGGGGAGTTTCCTTAATCCTGTCACCCTTATCCCAGGGATTTAGGTGCTTCTCCCACCACCTTTTCATTGTTTTTTGTAAATCTTTCTTCTGATGCAGATTTGGTTCAAGCAGAGGCTGGCCACGCGGACTTTTTTGTGAGTCAGACAGGCTGGGTACTGTGCCCTGGTTCTTCAAGAACACAGAGCTACTAGGTAACACACCAGTGACCTGCCTCTAGCACCTGTTTCCTTGGGGTGGGGGGTGAAGGAGGAGGAGGAGAACAGGATTCATAGCTATTGTTTTTCTTGTAGTAAAATTCAAGGATCTGTAGAGCCTTACGTGCACCAATTCCTTTCTGTTGGTAAGATGTCATTACTAGCCATTACATATGGGCACCGGTGCACTACTGTTTGTATGTGACTGAGTAGCATGCTGACTTTTATTTGGAAGACAATTTCTCCCAGCTGCATACCACAAATACATTCCTGTGACATGATCCCAGTGTTGAGGAAAATGCTCATAGTGTTGCCATTCCTAAGCATTCAAAAATTTAAAACCAGGCCCCAAATTCACAAGATTAATAAACTTTCTTGAATGCTTTTTGTCAGCCTTCTGGTTGGCTTCTCAAGCCTTTTGTTGCCTTCCCATTTTTGATCCTTTAAGAGGCACTTGGACATATTTTCAAGTTTCTCTCTGTAAAAACTAGAAATTTGCTATTTTAAAATGAAAACAGATTCTCTTCTAGTCAGTTGACTGAGGTTAGTCACTTGGGTTTTAAGAAAAACAATAAAGATCATGAGTTGGCAACACTGCAACTTGTTAAATCCAAAAGAGATGATATTTACTAAACCACTAATAAAACACTTTAGATAATGTTCCAAACATGTATTAACAGCACAGACAACATGTTAATGCTTATTTGAGACCATTGTTACGGACAGCTAGAAAAAAGTGACAATTTAATAGTTGAAGTAGTTGTGTTTGCCTTGGGAGACGCTTCTAGTAAAATGAAAGCAGCTCTGTATTTTGGGATTTTTTTTCTTTTAATATTAATTCTTGCTTTCCCTTCTATGAGATGGGTTATTTCCAATTTTAGTAGCAAAACTACTTACATGGGAGCACTAGCTTCCTGCCACTTCTTCTGTTTCTCTGCTCAGTGAAAATATTCCCCATTACAATTTATATAGGAACCTCAAGTAGATAATGTCACAGGATGTGGCACAGGAACCTGTTAGTACTAGCTTCCTCTATGCTAGTCTGCTAATCTGAGCCTTTCAAAATCCAAAGGCTCTGGAACCTCCTTTCAATTTATACCCAGAATGCTATTGCAGCATGAAGAGTTCTTTTCTACCAGTACATGCTCTTGAGCAAGACTTGAACTCAGTTCTCCCCCATTGCTTTAGCCTAAGCGCTGGGCTCAAGGGTGGAGATGTTGTACCAATAAATTAAAAACCAGCAGGATCTTATTAAAGGGAAAAAGGCAAAATACCACATTTATTGTGAATACAGAAAGAATCATAGTAAGCAGTTAGTTACAGCTGTAACATTCCATTCAATCTCATCTTTATTCACTCATTCATTCATACAAACACACACACACACACACACAGGTTCTGCAAGGTTGTTATCATAGTAAGCAGTTAGTTATAGCTATAACATTCCATTCAATCTCATATTTATTCACACATTCACACACACACACACACACACACAGAGGTTCTGCAAGGTTGTCATCATAGTTACCAGCCTTAGAGTTGCTCATGCCAAGCCACTGGCCAGGTGGCCTGGACATGAGGAGGGAGCAGGGCCTTGTCAGATGCTCATCTGATGCTCCTGGAAGTTGGTTTGCAGAATCAGACCCCAAAGTTCTCACTTTTTAAGAGTCTATTTTTATAGGAATTTCTTCCTATGCCAGTCTATGGGAATTGCTTCATCATGCTGTTGCTGAATCAATCAGCAGATAGCACATTCCTGACGGCTCCAAGAAGTTATCTTGTTCTTTGGTTCTCCCATTCTTGAGGCTGTTGGGTGGATTCCAGTCTGCCCTCCGGGGGTCCTCTGGTTATTTCCACTTGACGCCTTCTTCAGCCGATGGACACTGGATTCTTAGGCTGGCACCTCCCTGATCATTCAGTTATTATCCACACCAAGCATCCATCCACATACATCCTCTATCTCTATTTTAATCACAATTGTTAATACAACAAAAGGGCGGGGAGTCTCTGGGTGCTGTTTCTGTTGTTAAAGTATTGCTTTGAGTCTCTGTGAATTGCTTTGAGAACAGACTCTGTCTTAGAATGTACTAACGCAATTAGCAGCTTGCAAGTTTCACACATAGAGGGAGAGAAACAGTACCAAAACCCAAGAGACCTCTTAATTAGTAATACCCTGGAATTTAAACTATGGGGAATCAAACTCATTTGTGATTTTAATACAGAACTTCTTTAATATGATCCAACAGAGAGACAGAATTCTGAATATTTTTCCATTTGCTGATCAAACCTGGCAATCAATTATTCCCCCAGCTCTATCTATAAGTTGTATCTCTTGTACTGTATTTTTATGTATTACTTTGCATAATACTGCAAATATTCTGACAACTCTAAAATAAATAAAATCTGGATCCACATCCTAGAAATAAGGTGTCAAAACTTTCAGGCTTTTCCAGTCCTTAAAGTATAAAATTGCTAGAGAAGTCAGAATTTTGTTTGTGATACCTGCTGTATGTATTTACACTAGGACATTACTTATCTTACTGTTCTGCAGTGGGATGTTCATCCCACACTAGCCCAGAAAGGGTTAATGTGTCTCAGAAAACATTAAGTAACCTGATAAGCCTAAGTCTCCCTCAGGTGTGGCCTGATAGGCAAGCACCCCAGCTGAGAAGGAACAGGTGGGGCTTGTGTAAGGTCAGGAGGTGAGGGGGGAAGGAGGCTGCAGTCACTCTCTGGGCTTAGAGAGGAAAAGGAGAAAACCCAGGGGGAGAGTAGAAGCCCTGGGATCCTAGCCCTGAAAGGAAGAGTTTACTCAGAGGGCTAGTGGAGAAAGAAGCCTAATAGAGGTGGAATAGAAAGCAGCCTAGGGAAAACAGCAGCAGGGTTTAGGGATGGAGCAGACCTTGGCTACTGATTGCAGAGACTCTGGTCTAGAACCCAGAGTAGAGGATTGGTGAAGGTTCTGCCAATTCAAGGCTATGCCACTGGTGGAGGGCTGCCAGGAATGATATCCGTCATCCCATGCGGTGAAACTTGGATAACCTTAATTGTGGCTTAGTCATCTGGCCAGGTCATTAAGAGGGATTACCCACATCACAATAAGGGAGTAACCTGAGGAGAGAGAGAGACAGAGAGACAGACAGACAGACACACACGCCACATGATGTGGGGGAGCAACCAAAGGAGGCTGAGAAAACCCCATCACAGAACCATATAGAATTTTTGAAGCCTCAACTTGATTGGTTGAGAGCTAATCCAAAGATTAGTTGAGATGCCCCAGGGATGAATAATAAACCCCATGACATGTTCTACCAGATGGATCATCCTATATGGATGAAATGAAACATCAAAAAATTTATGCATGTGACGCTCTGCATTGAAAATCTCCATTACATATTAGTGCCATTCTATTGTTTCAAAAATAACAGAAAACAAACAAAATACACAGAGCTTTTGTGCACTGTAGTTATCATACTCTAAGACTGCCTGAGTGTGCTGGTCTTGTCTGAGTGCCACAGAACAGAATTCAAAAGAGCTTCCTCTTGCAACTTTAAAAAACCCAACAAAACAGCATTAAGTATTATCAATACTTAAAAAGGAAACATGAAATCTTATACGCGGGTTGAGGAAGGTCAAAGCAAAAGGAACAGCATTTCAAGTATTTTGTTAAGATCACGTTTCAGAGTAGCAGCTGTGTTAGTCTGTATTCGCAAAAAGAAAAGGAGTACTTATAGATACAGAGAACATGAAAAAGTGGAGTAAGAAGCTAATTAAGATGAGCTATTATCAGCAGGAGGAAAAAGCCCTTTTGTAGTGATAATCAAGATGGCCCATTTAGACAGTTGATAAGAAGGTGTGAGCCACTCCCAGTCCTGGGTCATTACACATATTGAATCTATTTCCTCATGTTAAGTATCCTTACACCTTCTTATCAACTGTCTAAATGGGCCATCTTGATTATCACTAAAGCTTTTTTTCTCCTGCTGATAATAGCTCATCTTAATTAGCCTCTTACTCCACCGTTTCATGTTCTCTGTATATATATATATATATATATATATATATATATATATATCTTCTTACTATATGTTCCATTCTATGCATCCGATGAAGTGGGCTGTAGCCCACGAAAGCTTATGCTCAAATAAATTTGTTAGTCTTTAAGGTGCCACAAGTACTCCTATTTTTTTCTTTAGTACTCTTAGGCTTATGTCTGACACTGTCCCCTTCACTGAGGGATTTTTAAAACCTTCTCCCCTTTTTACTCCTCACAAAAACCAGATTATGCTGCCCCTCCTTTCCTCCCAGCCAGGCTTATCGAATGTGTTTCCTTCTGCAAAAGAAGAGCAGTGCCACTCTGTTGACCAGAGAGAGATAAAAGGCTTGCTTCTTGTCTCTACTGGTTCATGGTAGCCAGTTCCCTAATTCACATAACTTTCTGTTTTACTGGCCCCTCCACTGCTGGACGGGCCTCCTTTTCAAGTCTGAGTTTCACAGATCTGTCTATAGTTGAGTTCTCACCATTTTCAATTTTCTTCATGTGTCCTCCCAAAGGTGGCTTACACTTAAATGTTGAGTTAAAAGGTAGTATTGAAAATGTTGGTTAATTAAGGGCTTGTCTACATGGCACAAAGCAGCTTATTAGCGGGGTTTGAATTCTAAACCACACCAGCGTGTTGTGCATGAAGTGGCCTGTGCACTAAAAATTCCCTAGTGTACCTTAATGTAGTCCTATTTCAAACAGCACTAGGGAACTTAAGTGTGTGCCAGCAGGGTCTACACAGGGCAATTAGTGCACAATACATTGGTGTGCTTTAGAATTCTTGGGCACATCGCTGTACCATGTTGACAAACCCTTATTTTTGTTCACAGATGATGGCGTAAAGCCTGTTTAAACTCCCTGAAATATGCCACAATATGGTGAGTCATTTTTTCGTGCATTTTTCTATAAATTCTAGACAGATTATTTTAAGTCTCTGGAAAGCAGTTATCAATTTTGCACATCCTTCCAAAGGGGGAGTGCTGACTAAGGATTTCCTCCTGAGTTATGTCTTTCCAACTGGGTTGAGAAGAAATGAAGGCTGTCAATGAGAATGGAAAGGACTAAAAATATTCTATAAACTCTAGCCAAATCTTTGAAATATTCAAATTTAAAGGCAAACAGATGCCGTGGTGACAGGCTCAGTAAGAATCTGTCTAGAGCAGAACAGAAACATATCAGGCTTATATATTATTTGTGAAAGATAGGGGAACAGGGAGTGGAAATTGGCTCTTCCAATGGGAAAAAAACTGCACAGGAGTGGGTACTGGGAGGAAGAGAAAAAAAATCTGAGTTTACCTTCAGTTTTCCCCAAACTGATTTATTGGGAGGAAAGGAGTATTTGAACCTTTATAGAATGGACTATGGTTCAGTCACCAGAATCAGTGATCCACTAAAAACAGCACCATCCATACTTTCACCCTATGCCTCTCCACTGGTTCCAAAGTCCCCTACCTGTCTGGAGGTGCAGTGCCAGGGAAGCCATATTGTCCCCCAGTATGGCCTTCAAAGGTGCCTACACAAGAAAATGTTAATACATATTCACAGTTTTACCAACCTTGCCAGGGGAGTGGTAGAGGATGACTAGTGTCCCCTAGCCCAAGCTATCTTCTGCTCTTTTTACCCTATGACTGTCTGCCCATAGAGGGTAGAGAGGAGACACTACTTTGAAGACTCTTTTCCCCATCCAGACAAGGGGAAATCTGCACACTCAGGGTTTGCTCCATACATGGCACTTGGAGGGAGTGATTCTCCAAGAAAGGAACTTATACAAATTACTACCTCCAATAGACAGCCCCCTTCCAAGCAATTCCCTTACTATATGCCAAGCCTACCAGAATAGTTGTGTTTGCCTTTAGTTAAAGAGTAATTATACTCAACCACCAATTTTTGCTTTTCACTTTATGTATTTAAGTTGATTTTTAAAGAGAAACACTGTCTTGAAAGCGTGTAATACACAGTGTTAGAATGACCAGCTTCCTAGTGCTGCCTGTTTTCTTGTAGCACCGGACCAGTGTTTATCAATTACATTTATTTAAATGGACATTAGGAACCTTTGCAAAAAGTTTTATGAAACTTATATAAAGGGCTTGATCTTGAAAATCCTCCAGACACAGAATACCCATTGTAATCTTATGGTTAAGGATAAAAAATGGGAACTCAAGAGATGTCTCGGTCACAGACTTCCTGTATGACTGAGGCAAGTCACTTTCTCTGCACCTGTGTGTTCTGTCTGTAAAATGAGACTATTTCCATCCATCTGAGGTTTTAGAATAAAATCCTCAGTGTATGTGAGGTATTCTGGTACTACAGGGACAAGAACTATAGGAAAAACCTTATGCAAAAATAAAAAGGAATTGTACATACTCTTCCACACATGGAGGTTTGCAGGATTGGCTCCAACCTGATAGTTTGCATATACTCCTAGTGTCACGGGTTCAGGGCAACTGCACTTGTATTCCCCTTCTGTGGTTCCTTGAGCTCCCAACTGTTGCCTCTCCTGGGTGGAGACCTGCATGTCACATCCTTCTGACCAGGGATTTTAAGGCTACCCAGCTCCCAGCCTTTTGCTGGGGATATCCCCAGCAAGCCAGACTGCCTAAAAGGGCCAAAACCGGCACTTTGCTTTCTCTGAGGGCTATGATTAGTGTTGCCCACCATTATAAGTTACCATTCAGCTCTTAAGGAAGCACATTTATTCTTAAGGTAAAAGCCTTAAAACAATAAAATAAAACCTACATGCATGCTAAAAAGCTTAAAGGTAATCTCCAACTCCAACCTAAGGCTCTGGTTGTTTTCAGTCCTTCAAACCTACAATTGGGTTTTCCCCATGGTTACAAGTTCATCCGGTCTTAGATCCAGAACGGGAACAATGGCTGGGCACATTTAAAAAAAAAAAAAAAAAAAAAGCTAAACTACAGCTCAGGCCTTTGATCTTGGTCTTCCGTAACAAGTAAACAGACAATGACCCTCTTATCATGACATAGCTTCAAAACACTGCATTTTGCACAACCGCAGTTGGGGAAATTTGCATCAACTCCTCCTTGAAGGTCCCCCAGGAAATCCACTTAACACTTATTGACCCAAAAGTCCCTACTCATATGGCACATTTTCAATATAGTTTTTGAACTCCCAGGTCTCACAACTGTCACATCTCCCTATTAGGAAGGTTACACACCATCCCAACTAACAATACAGAAATGTAATACGGTAAGATCAGTTGAGGCTATTGCATGAAATTGTCATATCTGTCAGTTCAGAAAAAAAATCGTGCTATACTTTTTATTCCTTTTTCTGAATTTTGGTTGAGAAAGTATATTAATATATGTATTTTTCACTAGAAAATGTCCAAGGACTTTACATTAAGATCAAGTTGTGGTGACAAGGGGAAATGCAGAAGGAAATCTGGCTTTAATTAAGACTCAGGATATCCTCAGTAGACAGTATTTGTTTTTACTAATGGAAAATTTGGAGCATAGAAAAGTAAAGGGCAAAATATTGAGCTTGGCTGCTTAAATAAATGGCCTGATTAGTAGAGAGGTGCTGAAGTGCTCACTGCTCATCTGAACTTCAGTAGGAGCGCAATACCTCAGGGCAGGGGAAATCAGGCCACTTATTTAGATGCCTAACCATGGATATTAGTGCCTAATTTTAGGCACTGGTGTTGGAGAATTTTGGACTAAGTGATGACCCAAAGCATCACAGAGTGAGTCAGTGGCAAAGCTGAGACAAGAACTCAGGGCTCACTCTCAGCCCTGTGCTCTAACCAGTATAAAAATTATCTTGTTTATACCATTGCTCTGCATTAAAGGATTTTAGAATATATCTGCAGAAAATATTGGATTCTTTATGTCAGTGACTATAAACCCTTACATAGTCCAGTCATAAGGAACTGAATTGTCTTAACAAATCTTAATATGTTTTATAGGGTAGATTAGTATTTTCTGTTGTAAACAGACCGCTTCTGTTCCCAGACAGAAGGATGGCATCCCCTGCTGGCTGGTTCACTGGGATGCTGGAGAGTCAGCTCATTAGGGAGCCAAGTGACCAGATGGTGAGAGAGACCAGACCTTTCTAGTAGATTTCCATTCTTCATTGTTACACTCCACCTACAGTAGAAGTTGGTCCACACCAACAGTTTTCTGCTTTGCTTTCCAAGTGTAACTGATCTGTCCAGTACCATTATTCTCAAGGGTACAAATGAATTAGGACAGCTAAAAATTACAAAGTGACATCCCAGTGATTGTCCTTGGCATTGTTGGATCTGGTATCCTCATGTACTCAGCCACTTTTTCAACTTCCTCTTTACAATTGTATCTTTGGTGTATTTATGAACGCCTCCCCCTATTTCTTCTTAATTATAGTTGTATGGAACGTTTCATCCAACAAGCTAAGTACTCACCTGCTTCCCTTCAAAGCTAACAGTAAGGCCTGCTGTAGGTCCGAGGGCTGGGATAGCTTCAGTGTATCCATACAAAATGGATCTCTTTTCAAGGTGTTCCATGTGTCACCATTGCACAAGACAAAAAAGGCATCAAGAAAAAAAATAAAAAGACAATGAATAGTTTAGAATGTCACACTTGTAACGCTGTCTACCCTTGACAGCTCAGTGTTTAACAGCTCTACTACAATTTGGAATAACGCTCAGCAATATCTTGCCCTTTTTGGGCCCCTTTAATTTCTTCTCTTGTCTAATGCAGCTATTAAGCCTCACAGCCTATGTTATTATAATATCCATTTTAATTATGGGTAACTAAGGACCACAGAGGTTAGAAGTCTTGGTTCTGTCAGTAACTTGATTCAAGAGTTGAATCCAGCTGTCCTGACTCCCAGTCTTCTGCTTTAGCCCCTACCTCACATTCCAGAGCATAGTTTCACTGAATAAGAAGCTGATAAAGTTATCTGAGTGCTTTGGTGAAAGAATAGCAAAAATTCTTTCCTCTCTTTTCTCTGAGTGAAGATTCACTAGCTTCTAAAGTTGAAGTTTAGGTTTAAGTTGTCAGCTTTTTGATTTTGAAGATGACCCTGGAGAAGAAAAAAAAGGAAAAGACAGACACCTTAATTGCATGTGTCTTCCAATTGTGTTTGCACATTTCTAGATTTAACATTAGTGGGGATTACTTAGCCTAGTACTTATTCTGCATATACAGGTGGTTAGTGTAAATCAAAGATAGTTACTCAAGACAAATTAAAAGAAAATGTAAAATTGCTCTTTAATGTAGTTAAAAGAAAGAGCTTCTCATCCAGCAGGTTATGTACAACATACCCCAACAATGCCTGAAATCATGAAGACCACTATGGACCACGTGCAGCTCTCTCATGTCTCTGGCCAGGGAATGACAATATGTCTGGACCTCATCCACCATTCCTAACAGGCACATTATCACTGATCCAAAAAGCCGCATTCCCAATATTGATCTGCTATGCAGACTTTGGAACACACTGAACCATATCAGAACAAACCATGGAAGATGCGGTTATCGTGATGCATGAGTATCAAAGACGCCTTCATGTGACTGTAGTGAGAACATCAAAACCATCGAACACATCATAACATAGTACCCCGACTGTGTATTCAGAGGTGAAATGGGTGATATCCACAACACTGAGGCCGCCTTGAAATGGCTTACGGACCTACAAGCATCTATAGAATGTTGTTCGGTAGATGCCATATGCACTGAGAGAGATTTTTAAAAACCCACATTTGTTCAGCTGATTCTACTCACAACACTTGTATTCACTTCTTTCTGAAAGAGGCAGTCGTGAAATAGAGCTTTCCGGTGTCTAACAAAACAGAGGAATCATATTCAAAAGCCTTAGGACAAAAAAAAAACATAATGAGCCCCCTGAGTTAAACAAAAGGAATTTTTACATGCTGATGCATGAGTTCCAAGGAAAGCACAAAGGACAAAAAAACAAAGCTCCGGAAGATTTTATTGAAATATGAAATTGATGAGGATGCTTTGTAACTACTATTGCAGCATAGCAAGAACACCACACAGTTCTTTATCTGCACTCGCTGCAAATATAAACTAAAATAAATGTTTAAACTTGAAGCATGGTATTTTTAATACAATACTAGTAATAAAATGTATCATTTTTCTGCCGGTGTGTGTGTCGTTTTTTTTGAGATTTCAGATTAGAGACAGCTTTAGTTCACAAACATGCTTTGAATAGATTTAGATATTGCTTCTTCACAATAAACATTATCTTCTCCAGCCTAAGTGCTTGAACCAGGGGCATGCAAAGAATCCTAATGCACCAAGCAAGAGAAATTAGACTGAGGTAGCACCTATGGTCTGAAATGGATTCATTCTTCTTTGGTTTGCACACAGGCACGTTCTTATCAATGTAGGATTGTACATATTTACTCTTTTAAACAAAACAAAAGTATAAAATCCCCGCTGAATCAGTGTTAAGAATAAGGCTCAGATTTTTTTTTAATTGTTTATTTAAATATTAATTAATGCCTCAATGGGATAAGTCTTCCTTCCAAACTAAACACACCTCACTATTTGTAACGTCTGATAATTAAATGTCAGAAGGTGGAAACTAACATTTGCTTAGATGAAACCATGATTGATACTGAGGGCTCTGATGATTAATGTTTTATAAGAGGAATTCTCCCTTTATAAATATAGCATATCTGTTAAACCAAATATATCCACATTTCAGGGGAAATAAATGTATATGGTGCTGAACTATATGCTCCTTTAAGTATATTTTTCCTGAAACAAACTTCATTTTCATAGAAATAGGATATGGCTAGTCATATCTTTACAGTGTAACAATTATTGACTTGTTTTGGCCAAAATTTTCAAACTGATCTTGCTAAAATGTGGACTTAGAAATCCATATGTATGCACTTCATTACAAGGAGTCTAGTGTTCAGCATTGCTGAGCACCCACAAATCCCCTCCTTACAACAAAAGACAACAGCAAGAACTGAAATCTGTCAGGGAACCAATTGTTAATTTGCTATAAGGTTTGGAACACACAGTTCTAAATAACATGGTGTCCAAATACCTGTAAACCAAACATGGTATCAAGAATGTTGTTGATGCTGCTGACAAGTTGTATTGATATTTATTTGGATGTACCAATTTGTTTGCACAAACATGAGCAGAAGTTTGATCATTGGCAAGTCATCTAAGATAGTCATAACTAAATCACCCAAGGTAGTGTGGCCTAATAGATAGCTCATTGGACTAGGAGTTGAGAGACATGGGTTCTATTTCAGACTTTGCTGCTTAGAGACCTTCAGAATGTTCCTTTCCCTCTCTGAGCTTCATTTTCCCCATCTGCAAAGGGATAATGATGCTGACCTTCTTTGCAAAGTTCTGAGATCTGCTGATGCAAAGTGCTATACAAGAGCTAGGTATCATCTGTAAAATGAATATTAAAACAAAAAACCTTACGTCCCTCAGAAGAGTGTTGAGAGGCTGAGTTTTGCACCATATGCCTTAAAGAAGGATTTGCAGACATGACATATCAGGAAATTGAATAAGAATTATTTAAAGACATGCACATTTTGTTTTCTGGGCTTCTTCCACCATTAGAAACATTAGCTTTATTCCATGAATAGTTATATTTTCTCCCTCATCTTCCTCTTAATTTCCAAAGTCCTATGCTATGTTTCTGACAGAGTTTGTTGCTGTGGAAATCATTGTACTGTCAGAAATTGATCATTGTTTGGGATTTCCCTACAGAATTAAACAGGGATTAGTAGATTCAAATAGAGTGGTAACACTTTAAAACTGCTGCATCTGCATGGAACTAAATACAAAGACAACCGCAGATAAATGAATCCCAGAGATTAACATGAGAGCTTTTAAAAGCTGTGTTCTTAATTGAAAAAACCATATTGGAGCTAAAACTCAAGGGTTGATATTGTCTCATTGAAGTCACTGGGAGTTTTGTTATTGACTGCATTTTAAAACAAACGTTCATCTTTATAAAAGGAAATTCAAACCAGAGCTTGTGAGCTGGTGTGATGGGATTTTCTGGCTCCTGGCACACTAGCAGACATGGGCCTACTCCACTTTTAGATAGATGGCAGCATAGCATTGAATTAGGTCCTTTGGTACTTGAATGCCCACATGAAGGGCCAAGCACATGTAAAGAAGTATATGAATAAGTAGTAAGAGAAATGGATAGGTAACAGTGGCCACAGAAAGTCAGAAACACTTTGAAAAAGGTACGTTTGCCTGTTACTGTAAGGAAAAAGCAGACCTGGAAGTGAATGCAAGGGGAGCGGTCAAGTGGTTATATCACCTCAGGTCATGTGATCCACTCAGAAGATACTGGGGTTGAGTCAGTTCTGCCAGAAAGCAGGAGCTTCCACATTCAACAAAAATGGGGGAAACCTTGGAATGTTTGGAGTTCATTTTCCATAATGTCCTACAGTTCAGATGTTTATCCCAACCTACAGAGGAGTGATCACCAACCTGTCAATCGCGATCAACCAGTCGATCCTGGAGACTCTCCCAGTTGATCGCGATCTCCAGTGGTGCAGCAGGGCTACCGCTAAGGCAGGCTCCCTGCCTGCCTCCATCCCATACTGCTCCCGGAAGCAGCCAGCACCCCCCTGCAGGTCTGGGGGGGCAGGGGTCTCCGCATGCTGATCCTGCTTGCAAGCACTGCCCCCACAGCTCCCATTGGCTGGGAACGGAGAACTGTGGTTAATGGGAACTGTGGGGGTGGTGCCTGCGGGGGGGGAGGGGGGGGGAAGGACACAGCATGCAGAGCCACGTGCTCCCCCAGGGGCTGAAGGGGCTCATTGACCCCTTCCGGGAGCAGTGTGGGGCCAGAGCCGCCCAAGGTAAGTGCCACCCCCTTCAATGGGCAGCATTAAGACCAGGAGTAGCATGAGTAGAGCAGGCCCAGCTATGCTGAACCAGCATTTCTCTTCCACTACCTAACCTGCAGCCTCCCAGAGCCAGCCCCCTATGCCCTCTCCTGCACTCCATACCCCCTCCTGGGGCCAGCACCCTGTACCAGCCCTGACCCCCCCCCCCACCCTAGAGCCAGCACCCCATACCCCCTCCTACACCCCAACACTCTGCCCCAGCCTGGAACACCCCCCTCACCTAACCCCCTGCCCCAGGCTCCACCTGGAGCCCACACCCCCTCCCAAACCCCAATGCCTTGCCCCAGCCTGGTGAAACTGAGTGGGTGGGGGAGAAGAGCAAACAACGTCAGGGGAGGGTGCAGTGAATGGAGTGGGGCTTGGTGGAAGGGGTAGAGTAGATCCCAGGTTGCCCTTAAATTCAAAAAGTGATTTTGAGCATAAAAAGGTTGGAGACCACTGCTATAGAGGTTCAAAGCAACCACCATGCCCCTCTGTCCCCACCTAATCCAATCCCACTGTCCTTGACAAGCTACTGCAAATACCCTCCCACCAACAACCTCCAGCACTGGTAGCTGGCACATCTCCACTGGAAAGGCTCAGTGTTATAAAAGCATGTTCTGAGGCAAGGTGGCAGGACCTCAGCAACTCTGAATGCATTCCCCTTAATCTCAACACATCCCTCCCAGACTAAACAGGGTGAAGATAGGCGCAAGTAGTAGTCAGTATGCTACCAGAAGTCAGATCCCCTAGATAGAGCATTATAAGTGAAGACTGTGTTACTGGTCATGTTTTCAATTATTTCCTTTGTCTCTAACAAGCACAAATTGATATTAAAGTGCATTAACAATTTCTTAAATGTCCAAAACAAATTTATCAGGGTTTTGAATATACATTATGTATGACTATCAAATAATTTTGTCCTCCATCAGTTCAAATCTCTCAAACAAATCTGCTAGGCATGGCCCAAAAGATATTTTGTTCCCTAAATTCAGTGCTAATGTTTTTCTTAAACCTTTTCTATGTGTCAGTCCATTAATCACTGGAACATTTCTGCTTGAGTGAAGATACACAGAATAATCCCTCAATATCAAACACTGCTAATAAATATGGCTAGAAAGAGGCAAACATGTTTTGTGCAATTTCAAACCCTGGTACATTTTTAGTTTGAAAGTTTGAGTTAAACTGAAATATTGATTGACACTTAGGCAAGGGAGAGAATAAAAAATGAAGCAGGTGGAATGAAAAAACAAAGTCTGTACATAAAGCAGAGGAGAAGGGAAGAATGTGTAAGCAGGGGTCTAAAGGAGCTCTCCCCTGAGAGCTAGTGAGGAGCTGGGGAGGCTAAAAGGCTTCAGGACCAGACTGTGTATACATGATCACACCCACTCTGCCTAGGTAAAAGCAGATAGAACTGTGGTGGTAAAGTGACCAATTGTGGCTGACACTGGGTTACAAATCACTTTAGTATTGAATGAAGTGGTAATGAAATGTTATCATCTGTATAGTATGAGTAAAGGGCAGTAGAACTGTGCTAGCCTATCCTGATTGAAGTGGCCCAAGCACATGCTGCTTCCTATAATCATTGCTGCTGCTCTTCCCTGGGCCACTTCTCACATAGTCCCTTCCACTTCACCCTTACCTCAGAGTTGAAGATCTCAACTCCGCTCCTTCCTCACGCTTCTGGTCCCAGCCAGCAACTGAGGTGCTCAGGCCCTGCAGCTCCTTTTAACTAGGACGGCTGCACTCTGATTGGCTGCTTCCCTGTAGCCTCTCTAGGCTGGCTTAGAAGACCCACCTTCACTGTTCTTTTTCTGGAGCGGGGTGTGGTAAGACCACGAGGCCTCCAGCAGGGGACCTCAAAGGGCCTAGTACACCCATCGCAATGCTATATATAGTTTACAGCCAGACCATTTGTGCCAGCCTAACTTTTGGAGATAGGGATAGAAAAACAATCACACGTTTCTCTTTAACTAGAAAAGCATTTATTTAAATATAAAATCACCTTGGGGGAAGAATTGGGTTTAAAATTCCTTGAAAATAAGGTTGGCTAACTTCAACTAGTCTAGCAAAGCTAAAAAACTGTAGACTCAGATTCTATGATGTTCACTCATCCCTACTGATAATTGTCCAGTCCCTTCCTCCTGTCTTCATAGACTAAAAAAAGAAAATAAACTAAGAGGAATTGTAGAAGTTTAAGACACATGGACAAACTTTGTTCTTGGTCAGCTTGGTGTAAATCTGGAATGACCCCAAGAGACTTTCTAGTAATTAATCTGTCAATCATCCAATCTGCTTGTCTAGCTAGGAATGTACAATGTGTTCATCACTGTCCTCTTTGAGTGCCTAAGAATTATATCTACATAACCAGGGACTGAATTTGATTCAAAGTCCATTAATATTGAACACATTTCAACAGGACTATTTTTAAACTTAATTATTCTAATTTCTATAAGGTATATGCACATTTAGTCTGTGTCCTTCCACTACTAGTGTCAAGGTTCCTCCCCCACTCTGAACGCTAGGGTACAGATG
Organism: Natator depressus; assembly: GCF_965152275.1. Taxonomy (NCBI): domain Eukaryota; kingdom Metazoa; phylum Chordata; order Testudines; family Cheloniidae; genus Natator; species Natator depressus. The sequence continues at coordinate 67,357,546 of NC_134237.1, read as the reverse complement.
TGGGGACCTGCATGAAAACCTCCTAAGCTTATCTTTACCAGCTTAGGTCAAAACTTCCCCAAGGTACAAAATATTCCACCCTTTGTCCTTGGATTGGCCGCTACCACCACCAAACAAATACTGGTTACCGGGGAAGAGCTGTTTGGAAACGTCTTTCTCCCCAAATACTTCCCAAAACCTTGCACCCCACTTCCTGGACAAGGTTTGGTAAAAAGCCTCACCAATTTGCCTAGGTGACTACAGACCCAGACCCTTGGATCTTAAGAACAATGAACAATCCTCCCAACACTTGCACCCCCCCTTTCCTGGGAAATGTTGGATAAAAAGCCTCACCAATTTGCACAGGTGACCAGACCCAAACCCTTGGATCTGAGAACAATGAAAAAGCATTCAGTTTTCTTGCAAGAAGACTTTTAATAAAAATAGGAGTAAATAGAAGTAAAGAAATCCCCTCTGTAAAATCAGGATGGTAGATACCTTACAGGGTAATTAGATTCAAAACATAGAGAATCCCTCTAGGCAAAACCTTAAGTTACAAAAAAGATACACAGACAGAAATAGTTATTCTATTCAGCACAATTCTTTTCTCAGCCATTTAAAGAAATCATAATCTAACACATACCTAGCTAGATTACTTACTAAAAGTTCTAAGACTCCATTCCTGTTCTATCCCCGACAAAAGCAGCATATAGACAGACCCTTTGTTTCTCTCCCTCCTCCCAGCTTTTGAAAGTATCTTGTCTCCTCATTGGTCATTTTGGTCAGGTGCCAGCGAGGTTACCTTTAGCTTCTTAACCCTTTACAGGTGAGAGGATTTTTCCTCTGGCCAGGAGGGATTTTAAAGGGGTTTACCCTTCCCTTTATATTTATGACAACTAGCTTGTAGCACACACACTGACTCTTATCATTGCTGTCTTTTAAAATTTTCTTTTTTAGTGGACCTATCCAAAGCCTGTTGAAGTCAATAGATTGACATCAGTGGTTTAAGTCAGGCCTTTTCTCCTTCCCTGCCACTTTCAGATAGCTTTGTTTCAGTTTAACAAGCTACAACAGCATCTATATTTCGCATGGGGGCATTTTTAAAAAATCATTTAAAAAAGTTGAGCTGTGGACCTAGGGAGAGGAAGAAAGGGAATAGAGAAGGGAAGAGAGAGATGGTGAAGGAAAAAAGGGCAGCCCGAATGACTGAGTATGAGAAAAAAACAAACATTGTCCCTTCAGAACTAAGATGGGAAAGAGCACATACCAAACAGTAATGCCAGAGGCTACTGGCTGCACAACTTTTACAAAACTGATAAGCATTATAATGTGAGAAGAAGTCAAATTTATAACCCATTGTTTTCCATTTGCCCATGTTATATAGTTGCTTAAAAATTGAATTGGCTGGTGGGTATTTAGAAGGTTTTATGAGGATTGCTTATCTTTTAGACATTAAGCTACTGACTTGTATGCATATTGGAAGGGGGGGGGAGGAGGAGGAAATCAGACAAACCTTTCCAAGTAATTAGTTATGCATAAGATAAGGATAAGTTGTTTTCTACAGCTGCACATTGAACCTCTTTTTTGATTTGGGATTCAAATTAACTCATAAATATTGAAATTATAAGCTTAAGGAAATGGTGTTTTTTGATGCATGGCCTATTTTAAAGAACTAGTTCAATGACGAAATTGCAGCAATAGTGTTGCCATTCTACGAGGCAGGAATGCTGTTATTCTAATAGTATCTTGACCATATTAATAAAAAAAGCCCATATTATGGCTATCATGCTACTGTATGGTATTGCCTTAAGCCTATTACTGTATATTTCAGAAAAGCTCATTGTTATAAATATTTTCCTATGTGTTGTCTATTGTGTTGCAGTTGTAAATCATCTAACATCAGTCATCTTGGAATATTTCCCAGATCTGTAACCTGAGATACATGGTAATGGTTTTGAATGTGTTAGCCCTGTTATACCACTGGATGCGAAATAAATTCTGTACTTGAGTCCTACTTCTTGGAGGTCAGAACCTTTGCTCTCCTCTTTGTGTGCTTCGAGACCTCCGTTCTTCATGACAATGAATGTTTCTCTTTCTACTGACTAGATTATGCCCCTCCCCCCGCATAATTATGTCTTTTGGGTGAAACTGACTCCCCGGAGTAATCAGGCATTCTGTGCAGAATTTTGCTGAGATTGGTGTGGGTGTGCAGAATCCAACTAACACAGAGACCTTTTGCACCCTCTGTGTAGAAATTCTAGTTTACTGAATTTGTGTAAGTATGGATCCAGCAATAGAGTTGAATGGAGGTTGACAATTCAGTTTCATGGCAATGTAAAAGGTTTTGAAATTTGGTTTCACAGAATCATAGAAATGTAGAACTGAAAGGGACCTTGAGAGGTCATCTTAATCCAGCCCTTTGTGTGGAAGCAGGACCAAGTATACTTGGACCATACCTGAAAGGTGTTTCTCCAACCTGTTCTTAAAAATCTCCAGTGACAGGGATTCCACTACCTCCCTGGGCAGCCTATTCCATTGCTTAACTATCCTTATAGTTAGAAAGTTTTTCATAATATCTTATCTAAATTTCTCTTGCTGCAGATTAAGTCTATTACTTCTTGTCCTACCTTCAGTGGACATGGAGAACAATTGATCACATTGTCTTTACAGCAGCTCTTAACATGTTTAAAGACTTATCAGATTGCCCCTAGCCTTGGGTTCTCAAGGCTAAATATGCCCAGTTTTTTTAACCTTTACTCAGTGGCGTAGCTAGATGGAGCGAACAGGGGCAGCGGACATAAAAAAAGGTGCCACCCGCTTGTTCTCACCGGGTGGCGCTCCGGGCCCTCAGCGGCACTGAAGGCCCCCGCTACCAAAATGGGGGGAGGGGGGAGGGATAGCTCAGTGGTTTGAGCATTGGCCTGCTAAACCCAGGGTTGTGAGTTCAATCCTCAAGGGGGCCATTTAGAGATCAGGGCAAAAATTGGGGATTGGTCCTGCTTTGAGCAGGGGGTTGGACTAGATGACCTCCTGAGGTCCCTTCCAACCCTGATATTCTATGATTCTATGAAAATGCCACTGAGGACCCGGAGTGAGTGAAGGCCCCCGCTGCCAAGGAGCCAGAGCACCGCCGGGTGAGTAAAAATTTTAAAAGGCACCTATAAATTAAAAAGGCGCCACTTGTTCTCAGAGACACCCCACCCCACCCCACCCCCCGGCTACGCTACTGCCTTTACTCATAGGTCAGGTTTTCTAAACCTTTGATCACTTTTGTTGCTCTCCTCTGGACTCTTTCCAATTTGTCCACATCTTTCTAGCGGTGTGGCTCCCAAAACAGGCCACAGTACTCCAGTGGTGGCCTCACTAGTGGTCTTCCATATGGCAATGATCTTCCATATGGCACTTTTGTTAATACACCCCAGAATGATATTAGCTTTTTTCACAACTGCATCACATTTTTGTGTCATGTTCAATTCGTGATCCATTAGAACCCCCAGATCCTTTCAGCAGTACTATCACCTAGGCATTTTGTAGTTGTGCATTTGATTTTTAACTTTCTATGTGAAGTACTTTGCACTTGTCTTTACTGAATATCATCTTGCTGAATTCAGATCAATTCTCCAATTTATCAAGATCATTTTAATTTCTAATCCTAAATGCTTGCAACCCCTCCCACCTCTGCAATCCAGTATCCAAGTCATTCATGAAAATATTGAATAGTACCTGACTCAGGAAAGACAAAAGATAGTATATAGGAAACCCAGAGGACCCCCTACAGGACTTTAAACTCCATGTTCTAATGAAGTGATGCATTGGGTCTTGCATGTATACTCTGTATCAGAGTGAATTTCACTCGTACAACCAAATTAACTTTCAATTGCTGCTTACGTTATCATTGTCTTTTGTAAGATCCTTTGTTAAAATTTTGTAGAACCTGTAGCAGTGTAGCACAATGACCTATGACATGTACTAAATTTTATTATGTGTCAGACCACAGAAATGAGACAGCTATGCTCTGCCATGACCTCCTTTTATCAATTTTCTAATACTTTCATTTCAGGATAACTTCAGCTTTCTGACACTGTGAATGAATGGATTCTGAGGGATGAATCTTTCTGACATGGTCCTGCTATTTGATTTCATATCAAGCTGCCTCATTGTAGCTTTTTTTTTTTTTTTAAATCTGCAGTATGCAAACTCAACTGCCAATGTTGCTTTCTAATGGGTACGGGCTTTCAGCCACTAAGGTTTAAAATCTTTTACCTCTGAGTGGATGAGTCAGGCTTGGTCTAAAATAGAAAATTAGGTCAGGCCTTTGAAAAATCCACACCTCTGTGTGGCGTAGTTAAACCAGCCTCTGTCCCTGTATAGACAGCACTAAATCGACAGAAGAATTCTTCTTTCGACCAAGCTACTGCCTTTAGTGTAGGTGGATTACCTATGCAGAAGGTAGTGGCTACAATGAAGAGCCACAGCTGTGCTGCTGTAACATTTATACAGCTATGTAGTGTAGACAAGCCCTCAGCCACATTTCACGCTTCTGACTTAATTCTGCACATTCTCTATTGTGTGCTGTTATCCTGCTGCAGTGAAGTTTGTTTATAGAGATGTACCACAAATCATAGCAGAGCAAATGAACATAGTTAACAGTAAAATATTATTGCTTAAGACCCTTCCATCATTTCCTCTTTCTTATCACTTTGTGCTGAATTGATTGATCTTTCTCCCTGCGTTAAAAATCAGCTCCTCGGTTAGCACTTTATTTTATCACTATTGAATACTGTCAGCACCTGACTAATGTTATTACACCTGATGCAGAGGGTGATTAAAATACAGTGTTTTATGATGGTCCCTGGAAAAATAACCCACAGTACATTCCAACTTGTACTAGTTAGATACTGATAGAATTGTAACTCACATAAAATTGATTCAATAGATTCTTTCCATCCTGAGAATATTAAACTCCAGCATCCTGTTAATATTGACCTGGTTTTAAAATTGCTTTAATGACTTATAAAGAAGTCATCAAGCTGGGAACAGTGTCTGAGCTGTTTTATGGAATCACAGAGTCACATGTATTACATAGATCATCTAGTGCAGGATTGTTCCCTGCAATATAGTTTCTATTGTGCATATAGCCTAATAATTGATTAGGAACTTCCAAGACCAGTCTAAACTATAAACTAAAGGACCATGTGCCAACTCAGGTGGAGAACCAATAGGCATATTAGGGGTGCACCAGGCTTCCCTCTTCACAAGCAGCCATTTTTGGTGCCTGGCTCAGAGGTGGCTATATCATGCCTCCTCCCCACAACTTTTGGGGGTGGCAGTTGCCTCTCAGGATTCTAACAGGAGGTCATCCTTATGCTCATGGCATTGCAGGAACTTCATCTGTGCCTGGCTCCCATTCACAGATTGCTCCTTGCAACCTTCTGCTCACTATTTTATGTATCCCCCTGATGACTGGGTATAATTTTGCCCTAAAAAAGCCAGGTATTTATTTTAAGTGTTGATCAAAGCTTTTACTAACTGTTATTTGAAATAAATCTCTCACCAACACTTCAGTTTTAGGTACTTTGGATTTACACTGTTATAACTGATGTCAGAATTTGTCTCTTTACATGCAGTGACAGGCCTTCCTTTTGTGGTGGAAATGGCCCAACTTGATTATCATACATACTGTAAGGAGAGTGATCACTTTAGATAAGCTATTACCAGCAGGAGAGTGGGGTGGGGGGAGGTATTTTTTCATGCTTTGTGTGTATAAAAAGATCTTCTACACTTTCCACAGTATGCATCCGATGAAGTGAGCTGTAGCTCATGAAAGCTTATGCTCAAATAAATTGGTTAGTCTCTAACGTGCCACAAGTACTCCTTTTCTTTTTGCAAATACAGACTAACACGGCTGTTACTCTGAAACCAGGCCTTCCTTTGGTTAACGGGTGGCTTCACATTCTGGCAGTAGCTCTTCTCTCCATGACACAAATAATTTGGTGGACCTTGATCTTGGTCTTTTTCAGGGACAGTCACAGAGTAGCCAGCTTTCCCCCAAATACTGCCTCAATTTTCCTCTCTCCTCAGGGGTGAATAAAATGTCCATACCACTGTGATCTTTCCCAATGATCCCTTTGTTTTAAAATTGAAGAGGCAATCTGAGGCATTGTATACCAAAGGCACCAAAATCACAGAGAACTCAAGGTCGTCCCATGAGGCGAGTCAGCACTGTTGTATTTTTCTTGGCGATTTTCCCATCCAGATATGAAATTGTCTTGACCCTAGACTGATCAAATACTGACCACACTCCAACCTGCCTCTGTAAGCATGTCTGATCACATCTCAGCCCAATGGGAAATGAATGCAATTTTTCGTGATAGTAGCTCTGATAAAAACCAGTTTGGTCTTCAGGTATACCATTTCACTTTTAGCTTTGTTCATTTTCTCTGTAATAATTTGTGAATCAGCTCAATAAACATGCTTCAATTAGGCACAGAACAGGGAATGTGGAAAGATCAAGCAGAAGACAGAATGTAGCTGAAGATACTCTGCGCAACAGGAGTGATAGCTTTTGACTCTTGGTGGCTGGAAGCCTGCCCACATCAGAAAGCAATGTATTGTCAGTTTGATTTGCATATTGCAAATTAAAAATCACAAGCTAAAATGAACCAGCCAGATATGAAAACAACTAGCAGGAGTACACAGTCATACGTATGCAGATAATTTCACAAACACATATTAGTAATAGAAACCAGCCTTCGTACTGCATATTTCCTTAGTGCAGCCTCATAGCAAATACCTTCCCAGTTACAGGCTACGGTAAATGTACCCCTGCTGTGTAAGATTTCCCAGAGGTTTAGGGAATAACAGGAAATCTTAATTGTGCTCTTTACTGTGACAGATCATCTTTAATCTATCAATAATTCAGATTGGATAAAAATAAGAGAGAGAGGCAGGGAGTGAGCTGGATTCAGGCTGACACTTCCACCAGAACTGAAATTTTCAAACCATGAGGCTTAAGAGAAAGAAAAGAGCGCTTGGAGTAAGGGACAGCTGCTGTGTGGTTACAACATCAAAAAAAAAATGTATTATGAAAAGGGAACAGGAAAATCACAAAGGCAATATCTAGAACAGGAAAATAGGTTGTATTTAAAAACACAGTAGCTAACGTATTTTAACAAACATGTTTCTAAAACCGAGTATAGACAGGGTTTAGCATCTTAAAACTTGTGGACTGGTTATGATTACTGGTTAGACTCCTGCCTAAAGACTCACAAGTTTTAGAGGCGCTAACGCTGGTCTACGCTAGTGTTTCAAAATATGTCATTAACATGGGTTATCTTACACATCTTTACACACAATTTATTTTCCTAGTCTAGACATGTCCAAGTTGTTTTTACAAAGGAGTGATTATAACCTCTAATGGATTTGGGAAATATTCAATAGATGCTTCATGAGAAGTTATTAGAGAGAACATTTGTCTAAATACCTTTGTGGGGTATGCCTGGGATTGTAAGGAACAAACTAACACCTTTGAGATCTAAAGATTTATAGACTATAATCGGGACAAAGACAGGTGATTGGGAGAGGAAGGAAGAGAGAAGATACCTGTCTTGAAACTGAGGGCTGTCTTTCTGACAGGCAGAATGGCCACCAGAACAGAGGATACAGGAACAAAATAGGAAAAAAAGATCACTTTCTGGAAAAGATACAGAACAGACTTATCTGAATTAGTTTATGCAGCATTTAAAACTAGATACCTTGTGCAGACGTGTTTTGTTTAATCTGACCTTTTCTCTTTGTGTTCTGAATAAAGTTTGTTTTACTACAACTGCTGTGATATTAGACTGTTCCTAAGGCATTCAACACACACTGTCACAGGAAAGAGTAAAACTTGAATCCTTTTGGAAGGGATAGAACTGTCTAGGATCTACTCTACCCTACCCAGGATTCCCAGTCAAAAATGAATCTTCTGCCACAAGGCTTCCAGATCAATGAGAATGCCTAATGACCAAGGGGAAAAAACAGGGTCTTAAGGTTGCACCCCTACAGCTGGAAGACATTTTTTGGATGAAACTTTCTCTGTGTGGTAATTCATGCAGATTAATTGACACAGACATTTCACAAATTTGGATTTTTTTTTTTGCCAAATTCTGTTTGTGGCAATGCATCCTCCCTGCCAAAACAAACAAACAAAAATCAAGAAGTCAAAACAGTTCATTTAAACATTTTCTGAACAAAAATGTTTCACTTTTTCCTGATTTTTTATATAAAACAATTCTACACCAGTAAAAAAGACCATTTGAAAGTTAACAACACATGCAACTCAATCCAAAATGAAGTTTTCCACCTTTTCAGTTTGCACAAAAATTTGAAACATTTCCATTTTAGTTTGACCCAAAATGATTTTTCCCTTTTTTTTTAAATTTGCCAGTGAACTGAAAAATCTGTTAGTCACACTGCTCTAGGCACTCCCCCTTCTTTAATGTGGAACCATCCAATTTCAGATTTAGCAGCTCAGACCTGGAGATAGGGCTACGCAAAGATTGTGCAGAGGCTTTCAGTTATGGGAATGCAAATACAGAGAAACTTGGGGTTGTGTTTAGCCAGCTTTCTTGCTTCCCAGAGTGACCTTTCTGTAAAGAAATAACTTCTACAAAATATAACACTGCAGACCTCCTAATACCTGATGTGGGCAAATCCAGTGGGGTAGGAAACGTTCAAAGTAAATTCTCCAAGAGGACATTTCCTGGGAAGTGGAGTACTTCATAATTAAATAGTTGTCATGGCAGGACTGGAAAGTGAACTCTGTTGTTTAGTATTAGATCATTGTAATTTGCTTTAGGATTTCTACCTCTACGAAGGACAGAGTTCTGGAAAGCACGTGAAGGCACGTCTATCTAATGTGACACTCCCACTTTCTCATAAAAGGTGAGAAGAGAGGCGATCTACAGAACATTAGCAGCCCCAGGGCAGACAGAGTATGAAATAGTACAGCAATTGTTTTGAAATGCAGGGTGGAAAGGGCTATGACATTACAAAAAGCTGTTAATTCTAAAATATCTGTGACTACTTTAATGTGAATGTGGGTGCTTTCAAGCTTGCACATCTGCATCATAAACTTCTGAAAATGGTTCATAACAGCAATAATCCCAGAGAGATTTACCATTACTGCAGTTCCTGCCTGCTTTATAAGAATGTTCTCTACTCTCATTCTAGCCTCAGGCCATCAGATAATAAACCGATAATTACCAGCACATTCCTCAGGAACTGTTGCTTTCTTACTGAAGAGGGATATGGGTAAAGCAAGGGATTTTCAAGAATGTCCTCACATAAAGACAAGCAGAAGTGGATTGCTTTCCAACACAAATTTTGTGTTTGCAACTCCATTCATGCACAGTGAAGATCAAATAACCTAAGATTTAATAGGTAATTGTAAAGCAGTTTTGGGTGCTAATAGAAAACGGGCCAGGAATCAGCTTTTTAAATAAGTTAGCAGTTACAAAGTGAATGTGGAGTACAGTGTATACCTGATAGATGGAGTGGTCCTATTATCAAACAAAAAGTTTTAGCTAATACATTTTAGCACAGGTTCTCTTCATTTGTTCCTTCAGATGCTCTTTTATTTGCTGTTGCCTCCAGTGGTCGCAAGATGCTTTTCATGAAAAGACAAGAAGATTGTACCTGCACTCGTTACTGAGGCAAAAGGCTCAAAAAGCAGAGGAGGTCTCATATTTTTCAAGAGCAACTTAGCATTGGCCTAATTATATTCTCATTGACGTCAACAGTCCTTCCTCTCTGGTCAATGCACACTTCCCTTTGGGGTTCTTGCTCTAGCAGCCTAGCCATGCCTGTGGATTTCAGTGGCACCTGGAACCTCACAAGCAGTGACAACTTTGAAGGTTACATGCTGGCTTTGGGTATTGACTTTGCAACTCGCAAGATAGCAAAAATACTGAAGCCACAGAAGGTGATTGAACAGGAAGGCAATTCATTCTCCATCCAAACCACCAGCACTTTCAGAAGTTACTTTGTCCAGTTCAAAATTGGAGAGGAGTTTGAGGAAGACAATAAAGGCCTAGATCATAGAAAATGCAAGAGTATAGTTACCTGGGACAATGACAAGCTTGTTTGTGTCCAGACTGGAGACAAGAAGAACAGGGGCTGGACTCATTGGATTGAAGGAGATCAGCTATATCTGGAGCTCCGCTGTGAGGACCAAGTATGCACACAGGTTTATAAGAGAGCTTGACTTAGTCCCCCCTTGACTGACACTTGAAAAGCACATCTGTACAGAGCAGGCCTCATGGAACTTATTTCTTTATATACATGGGTTTCTACATGATAGCTCTAGGTCAACACTAAGCATTCTTTGATCAGGCATATCTATCTTTTTTTGTACTTGCTCAATATGTATTCTGATCAGGAGAAGATGTAACTGCTTGCACTAGTGTTGCAGTTCTGCTCTTGTTAATAAACACTTGAAAAAAAAACAAAAAACCAAACAAAAAAAAAAAGACGCCAACAGTAAAACGCAAACTTACTTCAACAGGAACCGTTAGGCCAATACTGATTGCTCTTGGAAACCCCATCCATCATCTTTTTTCCCCCTTAAAGGTCATTTTCCTGTCACAGTCCTGACCAGTCCACCTTATTTACCTTTACCAGCTTTCAGTTTCTCAGAATGAATACACAATTTGTATCTTCAATTCCATTAACTTTACTAATCTGCAATGATCTCGTGCATTTGCAACAGGCTCCTCTTCAAATTCAAAGGCATCGAAGCGGGGTGGGATAGAGCTAATCCAAAGATTTTGATGCTCAGCAGGTAACTTGCAGTGCACAACTTGCTCCACTAACTTGCCTGTTCTGTTTTCAGTTTGTATCATGATAACACCTGGTGTTGGTTTGCTGCAAACTGAGGGCGTAGTGTTCTCCTTGGGGCCTTTGCTTCACTGCTGAGCAGCATGCATTCTGAAATTGTTTCACTGTGAATTTTGGGAAACTAGGCGGGTTCAAATATTTTTTTTAAATCCCATATTTCAGCTGGCTCTGCTCTATACTTTGTTTCTGGACAGGCGCATGCCATTTTCAGCTTGTCTGCCAGCATGGACCAACAATGTCTGTGCTGCTATGGTGGCAAGTGCAAATACGCAGAGGCTGCTTGGGCTGTATTACAGCAGTCAAACCTGGATGTATTCAGCACTGGCCTTCTGTCATCACACCACCAAGCAGCAGGAAGACACTCTGCAGCAGTGGGAGCAAGATGAGGAAACCAGCGTGGGTTGGTGGGAAAGGATTGTTCTGCAAACCTGGGAGAACCAGCAGTGGCAAAAGAACTTCAGGAGGGGGAGAGCTACCTTTTTTTAGGGCTGTGCATAATGGAGCTGCAGCAACAACATACTAACATGTGGTGTCCCATACCTATGGATAAGTGGGTCACCATGTGGAAGCCGGCAACCCCAGTCTGGAGCCAACCGATTTAGTGTGAGGAGATCAACTGCTGGGGCCATTCTCATGCAGGTGTGCTATGCCATTGATAAGGTGCTGTCTAACTGAATCATAAAGCTGTAATGGGACAACTGATGGAACTCCTGTGCCTCTCTTTTGACACCCCTGCTCCCTGCCACCTGAGCACTGAATTTATACACAGAATGGGGTATTTCTCCATGATGTTGCAAGGGCTGGTTGGTCACCATGGCAGGTTTATAGACATAAATGCAAGGTGGTCTGGCAGGATTCATGATGCTAGGATCTTTTGAAACTTGGTACTATTTAGATGAATGGAGAAAGGACTGTTTGCCTCCCTGGAGCACCCTGGACACTAATGGGGTGAACGTTGGTCTGGTTATTCTGGGAGACAACCGTATTCCCTGATGCCCTGGCTAATGAAGCTATTCACAAGCCACTTAGTTAAAATATTCCTTCCCTTTGTCCATTGCCTGAATAGCTGAAGAATAGTGGTCAAGTGTGCATTTGGCCATTTGAAAGGCAAATTGTGCTACTTTTGGAACAAGCTGGAAGTTACAGAAAAAATGTCCCAACCATTATAACTGCATGTTGTGTTCTGCATATTTGTGAGAGCAAAGGAGAAAGCCTTAATGATGGGTGGGACGCAGAGGTGATGAGGACTTGCTAAGCAATTCAAGCAGTCAGGTATGCATTCTGTGGGAAATGCTAACACTCAGGGGAATGTTGTCAGGGATGCCTCTTGTTCATATTTTGAGGCTCATGCCTGAATGTTAGCCTGTGTGCTGGAGTGTTAAGAACATAAAAACAGCCATAGTGGGTCAGACCAAAGGTCCATCTAGCCCCATATTCTGTCTTCAGACAGTGGCCAATGTTAGGAGCCCCAGAGGGAATGAACAGAACTGATAATCATCAAGTGATCCATTCCCTGTCACTCATTCCCAGCTTCTGGCAAACAGAGGCTAGGGACACCATCCCTACCCATCCTGGCTAATAGGTCCATCAATGGCTATCCTCCATAAATTTTTCTAGTTCTTTTTTGAACCCTGTTATAGTCTTGGGCTTCACAACATCCTCTGGCAAAAAGTTCCACAGGTTGACTGTGTGAAGAAATCCTTCCTTTTGTTTGTTTTAAATCTGCTGCCTATGAATTTCATTTCGTGACCCCTAGTTCTTGTGTTATGAGAAGGAGTAAACAACACTTCCTTATTTACTTTCTCCACCCCAGTCATGATTTTATAGACCTCTATCATATCCCCCTTAGTTGTCTCTTTTCCAAGCTGAAATATATAAAAGATGATACCAAACTGAAAGGAGTCGCAAGCACTTTGGAAGATAGGATTAGAATTCAAAATGACAAACTGGAGAAACGGTCTGAAATTCAATAAGGACAAATGCAAAGTACTCCACTTGGGAAGAAATAATGAATTGCACAAATACAGGTTGAAAAATGATTTTGTAGGAAGGAGTACTGCAAAAAAGGATCTTGGAGTTCTAGTAGATCACATATTAAATATGAGTCAACAATGTAATACTGTTGCAAAAAGCTAAACATCATTCTGGGATGTATTCGCTGGAGCATTGTAAGAAAGAGCCAAGAAAGAATTCTTCTATGCTACTTAGCACATAGATAATAATGCTGATAATGATAATGCTGTTCCAGTTCTGCGCACCACACTTCAGGAGGAATGTGAACAAATTGGAGAAAGTCCAGAGGAGAGCAACAAAAATGATTAAAGGTCTAGAAAATACGACAGATGAGGAAAGATTGAAAACAATTGGTCTGTTTAGTCTGGAGAAGAGAAGACTGATTGGGGACATAATAAAGGTCTTCAAGTATGAAAAGGTTGTCATAAAGAGGAGTGTGTGTGATAAATTGTTCTTCTTATCCATTGAGGACAGAAAAGTAGTAATGGGATTAAATTGCAGCAAGGGAGGTTTAGGTTAGACTTTAGGAAAAACTTCCTAACTGTCGAGATAGCTAAGCACTAGAACAAGTTACCTAGGGAGATTGTGGAATCTCAGTCATTGGAGGTTTTTAAGAACAAGTTAGACAAACACCTGTTAGTTAATAGTCCTACTTCAGTGCAGGGAACTGGACTAGATGACCTATCAAGGTCCCTACAAGTTCTAAATTTCTATTATTTTTAGCACTGGGGTATTGTGTATGGTGTTGGAAGGGGAACATTCCCTGTATACTTCTGAAAATCTTGAGTCTTGTTTCATTTTTATTTAAAGAAATGTATGAGTGAAATGCAATGAATTATACTGGATGCTTTGTAAGTGGTTTTTATTTTGAAAGAACAATAAAAAACAAAAAAAAATTATGGAACCAATACAAAAATAATATTTTTTGTATTTGCAAATAAGTTTAACTAAGCAATCTAGTAACTAACCAACCATAAACAAACCTTTAATGAATGAAACAGTGCAAACAAAACTGAAAGTGCAACAGTAAGAACATTGAAAATAAACAACTTTTTGTGGAGAGTGGAAGGGCAATGTTAAATTAACAGGTGTGTATGCAACTTCCTTCTGGCTCTTCTTGTCCACATAAGCTCTGGTGTTGAGTGCCGTGGCTCAAAATTGTCAGGGGCATTCCAGGGGTCAAAAGAGCTGGGTTCCCAGATGCCAGTGTTCTCGGTGCCCAAAGATTGGTTCTGATGCAGCAATGTCTGCTGGTAGCAGTTGCAAAGGTATAGCAGGGAGAAGTTGCTGCTGGTCCCAGTACCCAGTATAGTTCAGGGGTTGAAGGACAAAGGTGGATCCCAGATTACAGGTTGTGAGGGCCCCACTGATGGAGCAGAAGCATGTTTTGGAGAAAAGCATTCTGACTCAGGATGGCATCCATGAGTTGCCTCTGCATCTCACTGTCTTTTTTCCTGCTCTCCTTTGCCATGGTGATGCTGTCCTTGGCCACAGCCACACTGTCTCTGGCCACTGCAACACTTTGTTTGAGGACTGCCATGATATTCTGGGACAGCTGCATTTCTTTCCCCCTCTGGGACCTGAGGAACAGTCTCCACTTCTCAGCCAGTCTGGTTTCCCCCTGGGATTTTGCCATGAATTCTGAAAACAGCTCATTCCGAGTCTTCCTTTTTCACTCCTTCAGGTTGGCCAGTCTCTCGGTAGCATGTAGAGGCCCTGTTCTTGGTGGTCTGGCTGTTGCAGGTGTTGTGGCTGTAGGAGTATGGACAACAAAATCAATCCCTTATTGTTCATATTTCAGCCAAGACATGATAGATAGATAGATAGATAGAAACTATCTATCTGACTTTTCCTTCTTGAGATTCTTTCCTTCTTGGGGGACTCTCAGAGATGGTAAGTGGTATGCATGTTAAGAGGGTGCTGGATGCACTGTATATGCGGTTCAGATGGGGTGCGGTGGCTAGAATGATGTTCCTGTTTTGATTTTGAAGTTCTGTTTGTGGCTGTGTTCCGAAGTTGCTTCTGTGGTGCCAGAAGAGGTTATGAGGGGCATTGGGGATGAGCTGGATAGCAATCATCTCTATATCCCCCTTTAGGCTGTCTTGACTGTCTGTGATGTTATGCTGAAGTGGATATTAGGAGGCAGAGAATGGTTTTATTCAAAAAGGCAAAGGACAGATCAGCAAGATACTCTGTGATGTTATTCACCAGGATGGTCCCCCCCAGAAATGCTGCAGGATTGGAAGGGGTTTGCAAGCTGTGGTGGGGAAAAGGGCATGCAGCTATTTCCTAGAATGTGCAAAACAAAACTGAGCAATTTCTCAGTCTTAAGTTCTGTGATATCTCCCCTGAAAAGATGGAGACACTGCAGAGATTGCCAGCTACAATGCATGTTACAGGGCATTTGTACCTCGGTTAGGAGCAGTATTGTTCCTGCCTTTACGGGGCAGGCAATGCCAATTTATACCTCATATGAACTATGAACCCTCCCAAACTTTTTTTTTTTCTATAACCAGTGGCTTAATAAACTGTTGCATTTTGCACAACTGAATGCTTTTGTTATTCAAATATGCCATGGGGAGTGGCACAGGCCGTGGCTATGCCATGATTGCAGTCACAATGTTGAGGCAGCAGAAAGGTGGTGGGCGAGGTAACTGGACAATAGGTGGACAATAGGTGGTGGACAATAGGTAACTGGTGTATGACCCATCACAATTTAGCAAGAGGCATTGCAGTTTTAATCAAGACAATCTATCAAAGAAATGTTAATTAGGCTAGCAGTCCCCAACTCATTCAACTTTGTATTGATAAGAATCAAAGAACAGTTGCTAAGTGTATTTGTCTGTGTTTGCCTATATCAGGGGTGGGCAAACCATGGCTCCGGAGCCACATGCAGCTTTCTTGCAGTTAAAGTGTGGCTTGTGGAGCTCCCCACATCCTCCCCTATTTTTTGCCTGCCAGGCGGGGGGCAGGGAGCTTTTGGGCTTTTGCCCTGTGGCAGGGTGGTTGGGCTAGGAGCTTCTGCCCCACGGGGAGCGGGGGTCTTGGAGCTTCAGCCCCATGAGACAGGCCTCTCTGGGCTGGGGCTTCAGCAGAAGTGGGGCTGAAGCCCTGTTAGGTAGCTCCCACGTGGCTGAAACCCAGAGCCTGGGCAAGCACATCCCATCTCTTGAACTTCTGAAGATTGTCCTATGCAGCTCAGAGGGTCAGTAAGTTTGGCCACCCCGACCTATATCTTGTTAGAAGTTTACCAATGTAACCCAATTAGCTTTTATTAGGTAACTCCTTTTCTTGTCTTAATTGCCTCACATTATATATATGACTGTGTTCTGTTAACCTTAAGATCAAAGATGAGAGATACTGCAGGAACCTAATAATATTAGCGACATTGTCTTCAGCTTAACTATCTCTGTTATAATGGAGGACTGGCTAATTGCCTTATGTAACTGAGTAACTAGTTTACTTGTAAAAAGAAAAGGAGTACTTGTGGCACCTTAGAGACTAACAAATTTGTGCCACAAGTACTCCTTTTCTTTTTGCGGATACAGACTAACACGTCTGCTACTCTGAAACCTAGTTTACTTGTGTATGCATAGGAAATAGAAGATTAACTTCAAAGCAAAGGTCTACAAACTATCTGCATTGCCTATTCTTTCTTGGAAAGCCCTGCTGTGGTGATTTCTGTGAGGAGGCTTGTCAGCCTGCTAGAGAGCTAAAAATACTGGACCTTGGGCATGATCCTTTCATTTCTAGTCTGCTGAACTTTGAATAGGGAAAGTTTAAGTTGTGGGACTGAGCTCTTCAAAAAGGTTATTTGGCATACCCTAGAAAATGCATGGAAAGCCTCTAACAGACTTTACATCTAAGCTGCCTTTAGATTCTGACCTTTTGGGATATTTCCAGAGAGACCTTTACAGTCAGCAGATATATCATCACTGCTATTATCCTGATCTATGAACACTGAAAATCACTTATGTACGAGTCCTTGACCATTCAATACCTCTCTTCTTTTCTTAATAAATCTTTAGTTAGTTTACGAAGGATTGGCTGACGGCGTGATATTTGGGTAAGATCTGAAATATATATATTGACCTGAGGGTAAGTGTCTTCCCGTTTGCCCAAGTGTGGCATTCTCAGTGTGGCCCATCCAGGCACCTGATCACAGAGGGTGTGGGGGGGAAGCTTTGCTGGTCAGGACAGATGTGAAAAAAGGGAAAGTAAACAAGGTAAATGCCGTGGTCCTATAAATGGTCAGTAGGCATGGCTTTGGCTTTTTGCGGAGACTGATTGCCTGGGAAAAGCAGCTGCATTTTGGAAACATGTTTGGGCGGGCAGAATGGACAAAGTGCGCCAAGGGTGGGAGGCGAGGAGTGGATCCTCAGAAGGGTGTGTTGTTTACTTCTGTGTACACGGACTGTGGCCATGAGACCCCCAGAATCAAAGCCAGAATGGGAGCATAGCACAATAATAAATGGTAAAGATAGGTACTTGCATGCCGAAGTTTCCTCTAAGGGTCTGTTGTTTTGGTCTCAGCCTGGGTTTCTGAGACTTAGACTTAGCTGATGCAGAGTAGGTATCAGGGCCTGTGAAGCAGGACTAAGGCTGGGTTTCCAGCTGACCCTCATCAGGGTCTTGAGTCCCAAAGAGATCCTGGCTCTCAGGGGACAGCTTCTCCCTGCATCCTCATACTCATCCTCCAATGGGTTTGCCAGTCAGCCTTGATTGCAGGCAAGTGTGCGCAGCAACATCCGATTGGTGTCTCAGATGGATTGTGCAATAAATGTGTAGAATCTTGTCCATTTTTTTTTTAATAAACTGGACAAGTCACATGTCCCCTGATGGAATGTCTCCTTTTGTCTCCCATTTCAGTGTAGATTTTCCTGAGCAGCTTGCTCTTTATCTGGCACGGATCAGCATCCCAGTCATGACCTTGCACACACCTCTGCTTTGCAATGTCCACAGAAATCTTTATTTCAGTGGCTGGTCTCAAGAGCTTCCTGACCAGATGCTTCTTTCCAGATGTCAGTGAGATAGATCTAGGGTCTCGGTATAGCTCTAAGAGGCTATGTGAGGCATGTTCCATTCTGGAGTGGTATTGGTTTGTATTGCAAGACACACTGAGATCCTGGAATGTATGGGCAAAATCTTGTTCCACACCAGCCTTTAAAGAAGGGAATGGTTGTCCTAGGAACTTGACAGCAGAGCAGGGAGTTCACCCAGGTAAATGGACAGGTGGTTGACCTGCAAAGCACTGTTAGAGAGCCATTGGAAGCATGCAAAAAGTGATCCACAGAAATTGCATCCACATGAATAATAGTCTGAACTAATTCAATTAGAAACAAACCTAGTCCACTTTGCAAGAGTTCACTACCAATGCAGAGTTAGTGCACAATGATGGACTGGATCATTTGTACACAAGAATTTTCAAACTGAATTAACTCGATTTGATTCAGTTTAAGACCCTCATATAGATAAGCCTCAACTGCCTATGTGCTGTGTTATTTAAAATTAATCTAGAAGGTTCTTGTGGGTTTCCTACTGATACGTATATTTGATTGAAAGGGATGACTAAGGAAAGCAGACACATATCCATACTATTGCTGTGCGTGGAATCTTCAAATATGAACTTAATTAGCACTCTTGAACTACATGTACAATACTTGCAGGCCTCTAGAATTAGAATCATCGTCCTCTATTACATGGGATCAGAACTACATAATTAACTACATATCATAGGCCTTATATGACTAAGAGAGAGTCTTTGTAAAGGTAGTTATGAATTTTAGCCCCATTGCTACCATGAAGTTCCTAGTGGCCAGAATGCAAACCATGTTGACGTCTATGATGTTCTACAGGGTCATAGATTTGTTATAATATTAATTTACCAAGCTACAATTTAGTAAACATTTACAAGGGTGCTATACTCAGAATACTGCCCATTCATGCCTAGATGTCAACCACAAGTCCGAGAAAATCCCTCATTTTTCTTCTTCATTATACATATACATTTCTTTTGACATCACAGAGAGCATACAGTGCAGTAGCTAGGGAAGTGTAGGAGGAACAAACTGATGTAATTCTTTTCATAGATAGATTGTTCTATAAAACAACCACCACTGCAGGGAAAAAAGGACTTACCTGGATCTGTGTAAAATAAATATTAAAAAAAATACTCCAATTTTTGTAAAATTTTACTTTTTTTTTTGCTGTTGTACATTATATGCCAGAAAAATTGAGAAGGAATACACTAAAGATTGCCTAGAAATTGCTTATAAAATAACATATCTTCTCATTTATTTGTTCACGAATCCTGAATTATTATAGATAGTTCAAACAGATTTTTCTCCGTTATATAGCTTACGAATGAACTGTAAATAGCATTGCATTACATAATTAAAGTTACTCAGTGCAAAATGCAGGAAAATGCATATGATAGATCATTGCATTCAGGTGTAACTACATACTTCATAACTCAGGCAAAGTGTAGATTTTGGTAAATATATGAAACTTTTCAATCTGTTCAAGTAGAACCAAAGTGGAAAATACATTATTGTTGAGGCTTTGTATATAAAATTACTGAATGGAGAAATGCATTTTGTTAATACTCTGATTTACTTTTACAGAGAAAACAGCCTTGAGTACTGCCAAAGAGAAACCAGAATTACCTCAATACATTTGTTTTCCCATGATGGAGGGAACTTGAAATGAAAGATGTGAAGATTTCAACTAGTTAAGCTAATCAGCAGTAGACTGAATAATTTACAAACCACTTAACTGATAAAGTTGATAATACTGTACAATTATTTACATTTTTATTACTTTTGATAGTTGTCTTTTTTATATTCCTATCTTTGGGATACACTGTGTTCAGAATTGAATATTAAATACAATATAGAAGCCTGAGCTTTTAAATTGCTTTTGTAACATTTACTGTATCTTTCCAATTTAAAGGCAGGTTGTCTGCAAATATGTAAAAGATATATCTTCATTCAAAAGACAAAAACATATTTAAAAAATACGTTGGTAATATCTTGGTCATTCTAGTATGGTGGCATAAGACTGTGCTTATTATTATAGGGAGTGGTGGTAGAAACCCCTATAATTTAGGATGAGTAACTCTATTATTACAAAAGATTCTTGTAATTTTTTACGAGAAACTGTAAAGCCTCTATCGTTTATAGTAGGATTTTGAAAATCAACATTGGAAAAGCCTTCAGGCTAAAGAAATACCTGTTGTTATTGTTCCATAAAATTCTGTTCAGGTCTTCCTGGACCTATGAAGTGTTGAAAGTCACTCTTTCCCTTCACTTAGTTGCATTTCTCAGGAAAATGTTGGTAGTTTAACAAAATAGAAACTGAACGTGAACGTTCTACAGAGCTGGCTCCACCCATCCTGCGGCTGCAGCACTGCACAGTGATCTGGGACTGTCTGGGAGCTGCCAGAGTAGCTGCAGCAGGCGCATAGGGATTTGTGGGGAGAAAGCCAGACTGGGCCTGACCCCCTCCCAAAACTAGCACATGGCCCCAGCATCCCATCCATCCCACATTGAACAGGACAGGACATTTTTGACCAGCTACATTTTTGCATATTCACAGAAATACAAACTCGACTCAGTTGCCTACATTTGGAACCCCTTTTTGAACTAAAAGCCTCTGTCTCAAGTGATGCTGGCAAATGTATGAAAAATTTTCCAAACTTAGCCCTCAATTTAGACATCTAAATCTATATTTGACTTCAGTAGGAGCTATGGATACTCATCACCTTTGAATTTCTGGCAATGTCTTTAGCTGACTAAACATGGATTTAGGATCCTAACTTGAGATGCCTCTGCCTGAAAATTTGAGCCTATAATCTCTCTTGGGAGGAATCAAATAAAATCGGAAGACTGAATGCTGAGAAGTTGCTAGTAGTGCCTAAATATTTTTGTTAGGGGTGCTAAGCACCTATTTTATTGACAATATTATTACTATTTTATATGACTAGCATTCTCATGAGTGGAGATGCCCATGTTCTGCAACAAGCTGCTGTCTGCCATAAACTAAGTCTACATTTACACCCCTACTGCATCTGAACTCCTGTAGCGCTTCAGTGTAGACACTAAGCCAGCAGTAGGGGTTCTCCGATCAGCGTAGGTAAGTCACCTCCCCGCGAGATGGTAGCGAGGTTGACGTAAGAATTCTTCCATCAGCCTAACACGGTCTACACCAGGGGTTATGTCTGCACGGTTAAGTCTCTCAGGGGGATGGATTTTCACATCCCTGAGAGATGTTGCTATGCCAGTGTAAATTCCCAGCATAGACCAGCCCTCAGCCTACACTCACATATGAAAAACACAGTGTAGGGTTCACTGGTTGGATACAGAGACTACGCATTCAAAAAAGTTTGCCCTTTGGTAATCATAGTACATGAGGGTAGATCCATCCCCATCATCGTATCCACTCATTATACTCCACACCTGAACACAGCCATTATATGGACAGCACACCCCCATAGCTCAATGTCTGTACTTTGACTGGTTAAACTTTTACCCCCAATAGGGGAGGTTGCAGATTATGTATTCCTTACGCCACCCGTTCCTAAACCGAATTTCGCACCCCTTGATAATCTGTACCTTATTCCCTGATAACCAGAAACTTCTATGCTTAATCTCTGTACCGTTTTCTTTTTACTTCAACATTATCTTAATAAAATTATTACCTCTTCGTGCTGTGTGACTGGAGAAAGAGTAGGGAACTACGTTGGCAAACACAACCAAGTATGCTCAGATTAGCATAACATAGTTTATGGTCCTAAAAATAAAAGCTGAATTCAGAATCTGAGCTGTTTGCAAATGAGCAAGTAGTATAATGCTCCCAAATCCATGTTACAGTATATCATAGTGCAGTAGAAAAATGATAGCTAAAAAATATCAAGCCAGATTTTAGAGCTGAACACATGAGTTTCCCAAAGGTTTAGGCTTTATTTATTTAATTAAATGTGCTCAGTGTAGTAATCCATTGCTGAACCACACAATAAATGTGAATTACAAATCATATTAATTGTGATAGTATTACATTGTTAGCCATATAGAGAACAGTACAGTGTTTGTACTTGTGGATGTTTCTTCAGCATGT
Source organism: Natator depressus (assembly GCF_965152275.1). Lineage (NCBI taxonomy): Eukaryota > Metazoa > Chordata > Testudines > Cheloniidae > Natator > Natator depressus. The sequence continues at coordinate 67,335,562 of NC_134237.1, read as the reverse complement.
ATGTTGTAGATCAGTGGTTCTCAAACTTTAGTACTGTGACCCCTTTCACATAGCAAGCCTCTGAGTGTGACCCCCACCCCTTATACATTAAAAACACATTTTTATATATTTAACACCATTATAAATGCTGGAGGCAAAGCGGGTTTGGGATGGAGGCTGACAGTTCGTGACCCCCCATGTAACAACCTCATGACCCCCTAAGGCATCTGGCCTCCAGTTTAAGAACACCTGTTATAGATAGTGCAAAGTTCTCTAATGGATGTGAATCCTGTGGCTTCAACCACATTAGTGAAAGAGATTCTTTGCCTTAGGATGAATCCTACTGAATCCTGACTGATATCAGTGGAGTACAGCAAGTTTCACCAGAGACTCCAGTTTTCATTTATGCAGAGATTTTGGTTACAGATGCAATCTTAGCAGCACTCTCCTAGGGACAGAAGTCATAGATCCCCTTTTGGGTTTCTGCAAAATACTTAACATAATAGAATTGGAGTACAAAAAACTAACAACAGGACAAGAAGAGATTTAATTTTCTGCATAAAATTCTATTTAACAACCATGAAGTCCCAGTGTCTTAACCTCTCTCCAGACCCTTCAATTATCTTTGTTTCTGCTACTGTCAACTTTAATTGTTGTGAAAAGGTGCTAACGTCATACATACGACTAATGTTTCAACACTCAGAATGTAACTCACTCCAAAAAGAATTAAAGTTACCAAATGCAGTAGCCACACCTAATCATAAGGGGATTGAATGGGTTAAAGCATTTTCCTGTCTCTGCATGAGGACTCAAACCTTTTCTGAGGTTCTTTTGTACTGCAGAATAAGTTCTCAGGCAAAGTTTTTGATACTATGAGGAATAAAGCAAGCAACCTTGTACTGGGGCATTCCCTAGGTAAACAGCTGCTTAAGCGGTGTCATAAATATAAAGGGAAGGGTAAACCCCTTTAAAATCCCTCCTGGCCAGAGAAAAAATCCTCTCCCCTGTAAAGGGTTAAGAAGCTAAAGGTAACCTCGCTGGCACCTGACCAAAATGACCAATGAGGAGACAAGATACTTTCAAAAGCTGGGAGGAGGGAGAGAAACAAAGGGTCTGTGTCTGTCTCTATGCTTTTTTTGCCAGGGATAGAACAGGAACGGAGTCTTAGAACTTTTAGTAAGTAATCTAGCTAGGTATGTGTTAGATTATGATTTCTTTAAGTGGCTGAGAAAAGAATTGTGCTGAATAGAATGACTATTCCTGTCTGTGTGTCTTTTTTGTAACTTAAGGTTTTACCTAGAGGGATTCTCTGTGTTTTGAATCTAATTACCCTGTAAGGTATCTACCATCCTGATTTTACAGAGGGGATTTCTTTACTTCTATTAAAAGTCTTCTTGTAAGAAAATTGAATGCTTTTTCATTGTTCTCAGATCCAAGGGTTTGGGTCTGTGGTCACCTATGCAAATTGGTGAGGATTTTTACCAAACCTTTCCCAGGAAGTGGGGTGCAAGGGTTGGGAGGATTTTGGGAGGAAAGACGTGTCCAAACTACGTTTCCCAGTAAACCCAGTTAAAGTTTGGTGGTGGCAGTGGAGATCCAGAGACAAAGGATAAAATTAATTTGTACCTTGGGGAAGTTTTAACCTAAGCTGGTGAAAGTAAGCTTAGGAGGTTTTCATGAAGGTCCCCACATCTTTACCCTAGAGTACAGAGTGGGGGAGGAACCTTGACAAGCGGAAAAAGGGAATAGTGTGTTGTCAAGAGAGTCCAGAAGAGACAAACTAAAAAAAGAGATGCTTCTTCCTGAGAGAGCAGTGATACCTTAGCAGAGGTTTCTGCAAAACACAGTGGCCTGAATTCAGTTTGTTACCACCTCTGTTCACCCTTGTGCAGATTTTGTACAGAACCAAATTACACTAGCAAATACCTTGACATTTCTCTTCCCATGGGAAACTCAAATGCTGCCAAAGCCCCAAACTCTGCTTCTGCCTCGGAAAAGGGCAACGACATATCTGATTACTCCAGATTTTATGATTCGGTAATTCTGTTTATTTCAAGGGAATGATGACACTTGCACAAATGGCTGTTCACTTGTCCCTCTAAGGGCTTGTCTACAATGGCAAGTTTTGTTGCCAAAAATTGCCTTTTGGTGACAAAACAGCAATATTGTACACACTTCGATGGGACTTTTGTTGAAACCCCCCCCCCCAGTTTTGGTGACAAAAAACTTCCACCCCATGAAAGACTTTTGTCTTTTCCCGTCCCTTTATTGTCAACAAACAACCAGTGTAGACACCGCTCCTTTCCCCCCCCCCCCCCGATTTTATTTGCTTCCAGAAAGTGTCCCACAATTCCCATGCTGCCGCTCAGGTCAGCAGTTTGAACTCTGCTGCCCTGCAGCCAACCGGCCCCTCCCCCTTGCAAGCCCCAGGAATTTTAAATCTCATTTCCTGCTTGCTGGCTTCCCATGTGAGCTTCCCAGAGGATCTTCCCAGGTGAGCACAGCTGGCTATTGCACCAAACGTGCTCCCGCTTGGACCACTGCTGAGCTGTTGGATCTGATCAGTATACGGGGAAAGGAGTCTGTTCAGTGGCAGATGTGATTGACCTGTAGGCACTGGGACACATATGGGCAAATTTCTTGAGGCTTGTGCAAAAAGGACTATGATCGGGACACACAGCAGTGCAGAGTGAAGATAAAGGAGCTGAGGCAGGCGTACCATAAGGAGTGGGAGGCGAACCATCGCTCCGGTGGTGCATCTAAGACCTGCTGCTTCTATAAAAGGAGCTGAATGCTATCCTCGGTAGTGACCCCACCTCCATTGCCAATTGCCCCGTGGATACTTCGCAGGCAGCAGAAAGAGGGGGTAACCCAGAGGCTGAAATTCTGGATGAAGAAGTAGAGCTAGAAGAGGATGTGGAGCTCCCAGTGGGGTTGCCCAGAGAGGCAGGCAGCCAGGAACTTCTCTCCACTCCAGAAGTGTTCAACAGGGAGCAGGAAGCAGATGAGATGCCGGATAAGTTGCTGTGGGTCGTGTACGGATTTAAAAAGTGGGACGCAGGTAGTGTTTTATGTGAGCTGGACATTGCCCTGTGTAGCTAATCTGCATGGCCAAGCAGGGTGTCGATGGACATCGAGACCTACAGGGAATCCTCCAGAGAGAGGCTCTGGAAAGTGTCCAAGAGGTACGTGTTAATCCTCTGCCACAGATTTCAAGGGATTGCAGCTTGTTAGTTCCCCCACTGTAGGAAACTGTACCATTCCGTTTAGCAATCACCGGAGCTGGGACCAAAGTGGCACATAGCTGAGCTGCATATAGACTGGGGTGAAAGCCGCAAGCATGGACTAGTTGTGCCCTGGTTTCCCGGCTCACCCACAGCAATGAGATGTCAGCCAGCAGGTTGGCTGACTGTGAAAAAGTATGTGATAATTTTAGAATGAGTTCCCTGCAAATCTGCCCTGCGAGCCATGACCATTTTGTCCATATGCACAACCGCCTTCCCCCCCACTCCCGACACTCACTGCGATTGGGGTGCTCGTGGAGCTGTGTGCCTGCCTAGAGTCAGTGAGAAAGTGATTGCTACTAGTTGCAAAAGGCCCTTGTTACTGAAATGTTTCAATCGCTTGCTGGAATGTAACAATCCCTCTTCTGTGCATTGTCCACACCAGCCGAGACCTCGAGGAACACATGCATCCCTGCCGACCAGCTTCAGCAGATAAGGAAGAAGCCAAAAACAGCCAAGAAGACATGTTCAGGGAGGTGCTGCAGAGCGATGAGACACAGACCGGGGAATGCAAAGAGTGCTGGGAAGCCAAAAGTCAGGACAGAAAAGAGAATGCATCATTTGCTAGGCAAGTGACAGAGTTATGGAGGATCAGACAGAGATGCTCAAGTCTTTGATAACATCTGCAGACTGAGCAGATCTGTGGTCAACCTCCACTGCAGCACATACACAATTCTTTGCCAACCCCACCCCCCCTCTATACCCAGACATTCCTTTTCACTTCACAGCCCTCCTGAGTTTCCCCATTGCTCCACCCCCTCTCAGAACTTGCACAATGATAGCTGGAGCTACACACAGTTGTGAGGTTTTACCCTTTTTAACAATAAATAAAGGCCAACTGCCAATTGTATTTAATGGTACAGTGTTTTTATTCTGTGTTCTACAAAAGTGTATAGCAATCAAATCACTCTCAGAAACAGGCTTCTAAAGCATTGTGTTGCATGGATCTTGGGCTCCCAAACTGTACATGGATGCACCAGGGAAGCAACTCCAAAGCAGACATGTTAGTGCCCCTCATTGTCAAAGTGGTTCCTCAAAGCCGCTTTGATGCTAATAGCAGCCCTCTGGGCTCCTCTGACAGCCCTAGCATCTGGTTGTTCAAACTCTGCAGCCAAGCGCTCTGCCTCAGTGCTCCACACCTGAGCAAACATTTCACCCTTAGATTCACACAGATTATGCAAAGTTCAGCACATGGCTATGACCACGGGAATATTATCCTTGGTAAGATCTAGCCTCCATTTAGACACATCCAGTGAGCTTTCAAATGGCCAAAAGCACATTCGACTACCATGCAGCAGTTGCTCAGCCTGTTGTTAAAACACTCCTTGCTGATGTCCAGGTGCCCTGTGTAAGGTTTCATGAGTCAGGGCTGTAAGGGGTAAGCTGGGTCTCCCAGGATTACTATGGGCATTTCCACATCCCCCACTGTGATCTCGTGGTCTGGAAAGAAAGTCCCCGCCTGCAGCTTTCTGTACAGGCCACTGTTCCTGAAGATGCATATGTCATGTACCTTTCCAGACCAGCCTGCACTGATGTCCATGAAACGCCCATGGTGATCCACAAATGCCTGCAATGCCATGGAGAAGTATCCCTTCCTGTTGATGTATTCTGAGGCAAGGTGGTCTGGCACTAAAATTGAAGCGTGTGTGTCATCAATCACTCCACCACAGTTAGGGAAACCCATCTCTGCAAAGCCATCCACTATTTCATGCACATTTCCCAGAGACACGGTCCTCTGCAGCAGGATGCAATTTATTGCCCTGCACTCTTGGAGTAATACAGCCCCAACGGTGGACTTCCCCTCTCCAAATTGATTTGCAACTGACCGGCAGCAGTCTGGATTCACCAGCTTCCACACAGTGATTGCAACACGTTTCTCTACCGGAAGGGCAGCTCTCAATCTGCTGTCCTTGCACCAAGCTCAGCACGTAGCTCCAGAAACGTTGCTTTACGCATCCTAAAGTTCTGTACCCATTGGTCTTCATTCCACACCTGCATGACAATACAATCCCACCATTTAGTGCCTGTTTCTTGAGCCCAAAAGCGAGAATCTACCGTATGCAGCTGTTCTGTGAATGCCAAAAGCACTGATAAGTTACTGCTGTCCATATCACACTAAGGTGCCTATGATTCACCTTCTCTCAGTAACTTTGTGTGATGTCCTCACAACAGTTAACAGCACATAGGAGAGAGGTGCGGGATCCATCCTCTCTCACTGCAGATGCTGGTGCACACTACAAAGACTGACAGTTGGGAAAATGGCGCAAAAGGAAAGCCAGAAAGACGCGAAAGGAAGTCAGAAACATTGGAGTGCTGGGACACAAAGCAGTGCATGATGGGACATTTTGCACATGCCAGGATGTGCCTTGCTCCGTTTCCACGTTCCCACAATGCCTAGTGACTGATGGTGTCTCCGGGCACTGTGGGATACATACCCACAGTGCATTGCTCATGCTGTCGACAGTGGTGCCCCGAATGTGGACATGATCTGTCAGAGGGCGCAAATGTATACTCGCTTTGGCGACTTTGCTTTTGTCAATTTTTTTGTGTCAACATTAGTTTCATCGACAATACTGGCCAGTCTAGACAAGCCCTAAGTAACAACATTAAGTGAAGGCTAAACATTTCTACACATAAGCAATTGTGGGCTGTCTGCTTGCAAATAGAACTTCCCAGGTTTTGAAACATACTTAAACATAAAATAAGACTAAGACACCAATAAAACACAAGACTTTTCATACCCCCTACAGGTGAGTAAATTTTTAAAGAAAGATGGTAAAAGGCAATAAACAGAATTTGCAATAATAGAACTAGAAATTATGAAGGAACAAAACAAGTCTTCTGTAGTATTAAAGTATAAACCAATAAAAGTACATATTTCCCAGGAACTTGGGAAATTAGCTAATATAGAAGGAAATGTGAATGTTCCAAGAAAGTATCATGTTAAACAAATCCACAGAAGAGACATTTGGTTGGTTCACTAGAAGTACAAAGGACATTTCCCTTATCTTTCAGTTTCTGATCTGAGACCTGGGTTCTTGCTAGGAGGGAAAAGGAAAGTTTCCACTTACCTTCACCTGGAAAAATGTATTATTGGGTTTTTCAGATGGGACAGTTTTCTATGTACTGGGACTTGCAGCTGCTAAGTTGCACACCTCCACATCCGAAGGTTTTCAGCAATGTTTGTCAAAAGTTCTGTCAGCAGCCAATTGGGCTATAGGTAGCACCGTGGCGATGTCACATCCCTTACAGACTGTTGTGGCTATGGCTGCCCTTCATGGTGAGTGGGCCCCATATGGGATACATCCAAACCTACAGTGTTTATGTGTGACATTATTATTAAGCACTGACTGTGTGCTCATTGCTGCACAAGACAAAACATGAAAACTATCCTGGATATAAAAGAATTATAATCTAAAAATCTGAATGCAATCCAAATGCAAAATCATACTGTACTGGAGGTGACAGGCTTCCAGGCACCTGCAGCCATTATAGGGAGTTTAAAGTATGTTCTGAAGAATGCATTCATAGATGATGTGGATAGAACGGTCATTATAGACCCTGACCTTTCTGTAAGAATATATTCTTCTAGACCGAAGGGGATAACAGACTCTTAGATCTTTCTCATGGGTGACAAGATAGAGCAAAGTATGGTAGGACAGGATGATTGTGGCAGTATCATTTAGGGCAGAGTAGAACAGGGAGAGGTGAGATGCTGGAAAGTCAGTGAGGGAAGTAAAGGTGAGATGACAAAAGCACAGATCAGGGTTTTAGTTATAGGAACAGAGGAAAATTGTTTGTAATATTGTATAGGAAGAAGCAACAGCCTGAACTGAGAAGAAGAGGTGAAAGAGAGAAATTCCCAGGGGCCACTTATCTTCAGATTCATTTTAATGTTGGCTGGATATGTGTTGTGTCAAATTTGGAATCTAAGGCATAATCTATAAACACGTGTTATAATGTCCCACTTTTGTGGCTGTGGTTAATACTCATTTCACATCAGTTTTATTTTTAACATTTCCCTAATACATATAGTGTGTCATAAAAACAAAACCAAAAACAAATAAAACCTCTGCACTCTGGTGCTTAATGGGGTTGCATTGTGTATACATCTACAAAAAATAAACTGAATATAACCCACAGACAGATGAACATCTGAAGCTAATGTACTTGAAAGTGATAAACAGCATGGGAAACAGAACTGTGTCACCTTCCAGGACATCAAATAGTAACCTCCCAAATGAAATGCAAATAAATTGTTATTTCAAATGCATTTTGTACAAATGAAGCAAAGACTCAAGTTCAGAGTATTAATTGCTAAAAGTCTGGAAACAGCTATCAGAACAAAGTTCGTCATATAAATGACAAGTCCTGCAATTTCTCTTTAACAAGACATAATGAGTTTATATTTGGAAGTTCCTCTGGGGATAGAAAATTCATTCTGTTTGTGAATTAAATCTGTCATTTTATGTCTGATGAATCCCCAGTTACTTCCCCCAAAAGTGAACTTTTAACTGTACACCAATAGTTGGTTCCTTTTCTTTTCCCTGCATAACTGGAAAGCAAAGGTCAATACATGGGTATTCATAAAAACTGAGTATTTTCACTGGACATGCTCGCACATTCATCAAATTGTAGAATGAAATAATATCAGACAAATCACAGCTATCCAACACAGCTCTAATACTGGTTTCAGAGTAACAGCCATGTTAGTCTGTATTCGCAAAAAGAAAAGGAGTACTTGTGGCACCTTAAGAGACTAACCAATTTATTTGAGCATAAGCTTTCGTGAGCTACAGCTCCCTTCATCGGATGCACACTGTGGAAAGTGTAGAAGATCTTTTTATACACACAAAGCATGAAGAAATACCTCCCCTCACCCCACTCTCCTGCTGGTAATAGCTTATCTAAAGTGACCACTCTCCTTACAATGTGTATGATAATCAAGGTGGGTCATTTCCAGCACAAATCCAGGGTTTAACAAGAACGTCTGGAGGGGGTGGGGTGGTAGGAAAAAACAAGGGGAAATAGGTTACCTTGCATAATGACTTAGCCACTCCCAGTCTCTATTCAAGCCTAAGTTAATTGTATCCAATTTGCAAATGAATTCCAATTCAACAGTTTCTCGCTGGAGTCTGGATTTGAAGTTTTTTTGTTGTAATATCGCAACTTTCATGACTACTCAGAGAAACCTCTTCATGATTAATCCACAGGGTTTAAAAAGTTTGTCATGTACTTTAGAATAACAAATCATGATGAAATCATACAGAATATCCACAGCAAGAAAAAGAAATGATGGTATAACTTTTCAAATGCAGGTGCCTAAATGTAGGCACCTAAGCCCATATTTGACTTCTAGAAGAGAAGAGGATGAACCTTTGAAATACAGGCAACCTATCCACACTAAGATTTTGGCCTACGTTCATTGAAATGGTTATTCATTAGGAATCCCTAACATATCACCACTAATAAACATGAGATTACTAAGAGTATTTGTGTGTGTGTGTGTGCGCGTGTACTTGTATGCATGTATATTTTTCTTAGGTGACAAAAATTAAGACAACCAAAAATTACATGCAGTATTAAGGTCAAACTTTCATATGCACAAAATAAAGGAAAATCACGGTATGGCTCCCAGTTGCAACTGTAACATAGCCTTTTGATTACATGTAGTATTTTGTATACAGCACTAATTGTAATGTTTATAGATATAGTATGTGCAGTGTGACTGTTATGGTTGTTCTGAGAACCCTGGACTAAATTCTCTCTGAAACACGCTATTTACTTCAATGTCAATTATACATGCAATTATATCAGCAAGCAGAATTTGACCTTTCAAGAAAATGAAGGATATGACCAATATTGTGATCTGCAATTTTTCTGTATTTCTCACTGTTATTTGCATTCTGGTGGTGCCCATGATGTGCTAGGTGTTGCTCATATACACAATATGAAAACAACGCCCTGCCCGGAAGAGTTCACAATCAACATAGGAAGGGCCAGAGAGAAAGGTAAAACACATAATCAAAGTATATGCATTTATTGTGTGCATCTGTGCTATGGCAACAGAAGAATGCAACAAAATAGAGGTTATAATAATTTACTGAAGACCCAAAGCACATTTCAAATATTGACCACGTGCCAATCTATGTGCAAAGGGTGAAAGGATATCTATGTGGGAGTGTAACAGGACCCAACTCAGCCTTTTCATGTCTCTGAAATATTCTGTTAAACAGACAATTCAGCCAGGGAAACAAAGGAGGACTTTCTATTGGCTTTGGGTCAGGCTATTTCCCAACCCCCCGCCTCCCGGGTTTTTGCTGAGATGGCAGTAAACAATGAGGTAGGAGATGGAAAAAGCTAGAGAAATTTTCTCTTCAAAATGACCCATTCAATAACCTCCCAAAGTCTTGTTCCTTTCCTTCTACCTCACTTTGTTTTTCAGTGGTTTGCCTTATTTGCTAGCTGAACATATTCCAACCCCCTATTTTTACCAGGGCACACCTCTGAAACCTTTATTTGTTGTGAATGATGAGATTTTAAAAAGGCACTCATCTGCTATGCTGGACACCTTTAAAATGATTTAAAATGACAATTCAACCAAAAAAACAAAACATATAGCAACCACCACCACCACAACACTGGAAAAACTGCAGCTAAACTCCACCCAAGTACAATCAAATAGGTGGGACTTTCCTCATCAAATCACCACCAACATTGTTTGGATCTTCCCATTTAGGAATTTCACCAAAAAGTCACAATATAGCTGTAATTATTTTTTCAAATATTGTAAAAATGCAGAAAGTAGATTTTATTGAAGAGAAGTAGAATATCAACCACACTCTAAACTTGTTTATTGGACAATTTCATGGCCCAAACCCTGGATCTGAACACCTCCAGACTTGAGGTATGACAGCAATGGAACCTAGCACTGGAACCCAGAGCCAAGTCCAGCCCACCACTATAATGGGCCAACTAAAATCCTAGATACACAGACCCTCCCCTCAAATTATGGAAGATTTTTTTTCTCCCCCAAAAACTCGAGTTCAAGATTTTGAGGCATGGGCCCATCTCCATTCATAACATTTTTTCTGTTTCATCACTTCTCCTATTGGTCTGCCTCTTCTCTTTTTCCTTCTTCAGAGAAGTCTGTTTTCCAAAACATGAGTGCATATGCAGCTACTGCTGACAAGCTAGCAAATTCGCTGCCAGATTTTCAAACCTAAAAGTCTGCCAGTGACAACTGACGTGCCACTCGTTCAGCAGCAAATGTCACTTGGAAGTCTTTCCTCTGGGAACTCACCTTGTTCAATCCTGTCCATTTAATGAGCCATGGAGATCTAGAAAATCACTCTCTCTTCATTTATAATTTTCAGTGCAACTGTTAGTGTTGGAATTGAGCATGGCTTCTGGAAGCAGCATGTTCCATTCACTCTCAAACCAGCCAGCTGTGCCACCAGAGAGGAAGCTATTGGAATAGATTTCCTAGAGCTGTTGTTGTGGAAGCATGACTATACTCAAGACCAAAGTATCCTTTGGCATAAGGCCATAAAAATCAAATATTTTCTTACTCACAACAGCAAACCAATCTGATATGTAGCTGCAGGCTTTGCTCTGTGTTGTGGCCTAATATAATGGTAACTGTTCAAATTGGAACTTGGGCCAAATTCATTTCTCGTGCAATTCCTTTTGGCAACAGGAATGCATTTGGCCCCTTGTTTCCAACTGAGTTGATTTTGAGTAAACATTTTATAACATATGGAACAAAGTAGAACATATGGAACCATCAGTTTTTCCTTTTCTTGATGAAAATGAGGATCTTTATTTTCATATTTTCAAGCAATCTTTACATTGTTTTCCAAAACTTCCACCACATAAACACGTATGTTTCCCATACTATGTTATACATTTCAAACCATTACAAAAATTGACTTATTATTGCACTTGTGGACATTGTTAAGCGTCATTCCATCCTAGTGACATCATTGTTTCCATAGCAACTAATGTACTTCAAATGGAAAAAGCAAAGAGAAACTATAGAAAGGACAACAGTTGAAAAAAATAAGTGGCATAAACTAAATTTGGCTATTACGGTATGCTTCTGCTAACCATTTATTCTGTCCCTGGTTCAGGAAAATCTGCATAACTCACCTGAGGTTCTCTCAGTGAAGAGCAAAGCAAACATCCAAAATTCTTTGAAGTGAAATCTTCTGAGCACACCACTCCATCATGTGGAGAGGAAATATGTTCTAGAGGGGAAAACTACAGGAGTAGGGAGTGTCAGTGGAGCTGGTTATTTTTCTGGCTGTGCTCCTGAATGATTGCATGGCCTTGGTTTCCCCATCTGTAAAATTAGGATAACGACACTCTCCTACCTCTCAGGAATTTCTGACCCTTAATTCAATCATGGTTATAAAGTGTTTTGAGACTCTTAGATGGAAAGTACTAATTAAATGCATATTATATTCTTTATTTATATGGGATAGGAAAGCTGGAAAAAATGAAATTTTTGTTTGGATAAACACTCACAAGCTCAGATGCTTATCTAAAGCTTATCAAAACCTTTTAAATCCTTCATCCTTTTCTACTTTAAGTCTTCCAATAACTTCTTGGCTCCACTTCTCTTTCCTCAGTTCAAAACATTTCAGTAGGCTTCTCTATTGATCCTAGAACTCTCATTCCATGCTGTAAAATGGCTGCCCTTCTTGCAACCTTACCACTGAAAATACTGTTGCCACTAACTTCAGATTTCACCCGTCATTCTGTGCCCAGTGAGCAATACTTTAATATCGTAGCAACTGGAGACCAGCGAAGAGGCCAATGAAGTTTTTGGGTCTTGCAATAATAACTTCAAAGGTAAGGGATTTGAGGGAATAGGAATATAAGAACATAAGAATGGCCATACTGGGTCAGACCAAAGGTCCATCCAGCCCAGTATCCTGTCTACTGACAGTGGCCAATGCCAGGTGCCCCAGAGGGAATGAATCTAACAGGTAATGATCTAGTGATCTCTCTCCTGCCATCCATCCCCACCCTCTGACAAATGGAGGCTAAGGACACCATTCCTTACCCATCCTGGCTAATAGCCATTAATGGACTTAACCTCCATGGATTTACCCAATTCTCTTTTAAACCCTGTTATAGTCCTAGCCTTCACAACCTCCTCAGGCAAGGAGTTCCACAGGTTGGCTGTGGGCTGTGTGAAGAAGAATTTCCTTTTATTTGTTTTAAACCTGCTACCCATTAATTTCATTTGGTGGCCCCTAGTTCTTATATTATGGGAACAAGTAAATAATTTTTACCCTTATTCACTTTCTCCACACCACTCATGATTTTATATACCTCTATCATATCCCCCCTTAGTCTCCTCTTTTCCAAGCTGAAAAGTCCTAGCCTCTTTAATCTCTCCTCATATGGGACCCGTTCCAAACCCTTAATCATTTTAGTTGCCCTTTTCTGAACCTTTTCTAATGCCAGTATATCTTTTTTGAGATGAGGGGACCACATCTGTACGCAGTATTCAAGATGTGTGCGTACCATGGATTTATATAAGGGTAATAAGATATTCTCCGTCTTATTCTCTCTCCCTTTTTTAATGATTCCTAGCATCCCGTTTGCTTTTTTGACTGTCACTGCACACTGCGTGGATGTCTTCAGAGAACTATCCATGATGACTCCAAGATCTTTCTCCTGATTAACTGTAGCTAAATTAGCCCCCCATCATATTGTATGTATAGTTGGGGTTATTTTTTCCCCAATATGCATTACTTTACATTTATCCACATTAAATTTCATTTGCCATTTTGTTGCCTAATCATTTAGTTTTGTGAGATCTTTTTTGAAATTCTTCACAGTCTGCTTTGGTCTTCACTATCTTGAGCAGTTTAGTATAGTCTGCAAACTTTGCCACCTCTCTGTTTACCCCTTTCTCCAGATCATTTATGACTAAAAAAGTTGAATAGGATTTGTCCTAGGACTGACCCTTGGGGAACTAGTTACCTCTCTCTATTCTGAAAATTCACCATTTATTCCTACCCTTTGTTCCCTGTCTTTTAACCAGTTCTCAATCCATGAAAGGATCTTCCCTCTCATCCCATGACAACTTAATTTACGTAAGAGCCTTTGGTGAGGGACCTTGTCAAAGGCTTTCTGGAAATCTAAGTACATGATGTCCACTGGATCCCCCTGGTCCACATGTTTGTTGACCCCCTCAAAGAACTCTAATAGATTAGTAAGACATGATCTCCCTTTACAGAAACCATGTTGACTTTTGCGCAACAATTTATATTCTTCTATGTGTCTGACAATTTTATTCTTTGCTATTGTTTCAACTAATATGTTGGAAGGAAAAAGGCTGAGGAAAAGAACAAGGGCTTATTGGAGGGTTATTGGTTGGAGTGAAATAACTAGGGGGTAAAGTTTTCAAAAGCAATGAAAGTCATTTATAGCTGGTCTTAATTTCCATAATAAGCTACATTGGTATAACACCTTTATACCGGCATAACTGCCTCCACATTATATGGTTGTACAGCTTTAACTATATCAGTTTCTAAACCATGTAGTTAGCAGTACAGAAACTGTGTTTAGACCAGCTTGTAGGCACTTTAATAAAATTATCCATGGATCTTTTAGAGATTTGTGGGGAAGCCAGGATAGTTAAAAGGCTATTGGAGGGCTGCAGTGAGAAGGGAAAGAGAAATATAAAGCCACACTAGGAGAAAGGGGAAGAGGCTTAACCGCACTGCAAAAAATATTTAGGTTTGGCTTGGTTCATAGGTTGGGAAAAGCTTTGAGATACATACTTTCTGGAACAGATTCATCCATCCTTAATCACTTAAGTACAGAAAACTCTGATTATATTTAATAGGTTTTGAAATGAGACCTGCTAGGAAGAGCTGACAAGTGTAGGTGTACAGAGGAGCCGTACAGATCTTATTCCCTCCTAAATAATTCCCCATAAACTGTGTCAACTTTCATTAGCTAAAATAAACACTACAACTGCTGCAGAGCTTAGATTTCCAGCACAACAATCCCGAGTAACAATTGCTTCTGTGCTTATATTCCAGAAAGCTTAAACAATAGATAGCCGCAGATTTACATTTTCTTTAGTGTCTTTCCAGCAATAACCCTTCAAAAAGAAAAAAAAAAGTTTTGTGTTCACGGAGCTGAAAATAAATGTAAATGAAATAGATGATTCTGTGATTCTAGATTAAAGGAAAAAAGAAAACAGTTAGAAAGTGTTGGGCATTGATATGCAACATTAACCCCTCTTGTGGATCCTGACATGAGTCCAACTCTGATTTAACAGGAGCACTGCCCTTTGAGTGACATTCTACTCACCATCAAGCTACAGCTTCTCTGGATATAACCTCTTGCCTGGAAACGGAGGTCAGCTGAAAACTCTTCATTCTGGAAATGACACCAGAAAACACGACAGTACTGATGCTCACATACAAATAATAAGAGGATGTAGTATTTTGGTCTGTTTGCAGTCAGCAGACACACACATATTTGGAGGTACATAACATTCTGCAAAGCTACCTGGGTCTAGCCCTGTGTAATTCAACGTCCTCCACTTAATTCAATAATTTGATTAAAACCTCTAGAACCAAGTCATTTTTGTTTTTTTAAAAAAACACACACAAACATACACACGTGCACAGACTCATTCTTTATTTTGATGATTTGGGGATGAAATTCACCCCAGGACAGAAAACCTGCACAAGGCAATCTGCACTTCTCAAGCCCTCTGTCTCCAATTCTATGCTGGATTTTTGCCAAAAAAATTTCCATAAACGTATTTAACTGATAGGTAATTACAAAAGGAACATTAATTTCAGTGTTACTTTCTGCCATCTAAAAGATGATATATTTGCATGTGGGCAGCTGTACGTTGTACGAGGGCGCGTTCAATCATAGGCTGATGATAGATTGTTAGTGGCATAACATCTGTATAAAGAAAATGACCTGCTCCCAGACATTGCTATTTGTAGCCCTTTCGCCACTTTTAAAGAGGCATGGGCAATAATATATTCTTGTGACAATAAATAACCTCACTACCATTTTTACAGTGTTTTACTTCTTTCCATTTTCACCATCCCTTGGAGCAGTGTTGCAAAAAGGCTGAAAAGTTGTACACTATATTTTATGGGTAAGGAATAAATGAATAAGGTTAAACTCTCCCTTTATTGATCATAGGCTGCTCTCCTTTGTTAAAATGATAAGGCTAAATAATATCACCTTATTTAAAAGTTAGAGCTTGCCAAAAATGAGCACAGGCACTGCAGGCACTAATTGATTGCCTTGTCCACATAGATGGCAACCTGCTAGCAAGTAATAAGGTTTGCAAAGCTATTTATGTATTTCATTCTAGCTATCTAAAGCTAATTGATGTAATCAGACAGACTATTTGACAATATTCACCTAAACTGGAATAAACAGCAGGTCATTCTTCCATTAGGAACTGATTATCAGGAGAAACATACAACAGATAAATGATACAGCTAGTTTGCATGTTGAATGAGTGTGATGCGGTATGATTGAATATGGCCATTTATATCATTGCTATTACCACTGCTATACAATTGCAACAAATCTTGTACAAAGTAGGTCATGTAAGGTGTTAATGGGAAAGTTATGATTTGCTCAGTATGATTATCCTGTGTATGTGCACGTACCATCTTTGTACCTAAGCTTATGAATATTGGCCATGGACTTGCATCTTCTATACGTGTTGTATTCCTGGGTAACACCCACCAGATAAGATTTACATCAAAGCCAGATAGCTACCCATGTCTTTGATGGCCCATTAGGGAAACTTAACTCTCACGATGAGCCATAGAAAAAACTTGTCCTGCCCAGATACCTGTTCCTGTGGACCCCTCAGAATTCCAGGCCACCCCCTGTGAGTCATCAAAGCATGTAAGGACATGTGATATGCTCAGGTGACCGTGGAATTCATCTTGGGCCAGTAACTTTCTACAAACAGAAGCTGTGAGCTTTGTTTGAGACAGTAACATTTCATGCACATGACAGAGGATATAAAAGACCCCTGAAACATCTCCATCTGGTCTTCATTTCCTGCTTCATTTCTCTGGACTGTATTTCTAACAAGGAAGCTTTGAACAAGGATTCATGACCCCTGATATGCTAGGGTAATTTTCAGAGAGACTTTTGCAAGCTAGCAGTTTATTCCATCACTGATATGATCTTGATCTGTGAACGCTGAAAAATCATTTCTATGTATATGAGCTATTAACCATTAATATCTCTCTTCTTTTCTTTTATTATTAAACCTTTAGTTTTTAGTTAATAAAGGATTGGCATGAGCATATTTCTTGGATAAGATCTGGGTCATACATTGACCTGGCTAAGTGGCTGATCCTTTGGGATTGGAAGGACCCTATATCTGGTGAACCTGGTGTTCAGTAACCATTCATCATAAAGTCCAGTGGCTGGGTGGTGAGCCAAGGGCTGGAACGCCTAAGGAGGCTGCAGTTTTCATTTTTTGTTGACCAGTGTGGTGAGACAGAAGCTCACTTTCATTACTGGCTTGGTATAAGCCGGTTTGGAGGTGAGTCTCTCCCATTTCTCATCAGTTTGTCCTAAATTTGGTATTCTCAGCTGTGACCCACTGAGGCACAGTGACAGTGAGCCCCACCAGAAGGAGATTTTATGGATCTCAGTGACAACAGTGTATTTATGTAAATAAAATAACTGTGGATTTACACCAGTGTAGCTGAATCAGGATCTGGCCCCCTATATCTGTTTGTCTGAGGTTTTTCTGAGGTGCCTATCATCATGTGTCTAAGTGCCACTGGATCATAAAATGGAAAACTTCCCAATTAGTTGTGCTGCTGAAGATGATCTTCTCTATTAATATTCTGTTTGTTAGTTCACTAAACAACACTTATCATGTACACAGAAAGTGTCTAACTTCTGAAGTTGTCTGTCTTAATGCACACAAATTTGAATTAAATTGGCCCTAAAGATTATGATCTAACATGATTTAATGGCAGTGATAGACGCCTCCTTCATAAAATCAGATTGGAAATGAAAGGCTGGATGTTATAATTTTTATGCTTCAACTGTTATTACTAGTTTCTGTGCTTCAACAACTTGACAACTTACGTTTGCCCCGCAAAGGAATAATTCTGGCAGATGATATTGGCTATTAGCTATATATTCTGTCCATTATATATTTTGAATGTGGGCAGTTTCATTCCAGTTACTTATATCATGGCCATTATCAGGAAACTAGAAAAAAAAATACTTTGCCTGCTTGTGCTCCAAAAGCTATTCTAGAAAGCTCAAGAAATGAGACAAAGCACATTTGGTAATCAAAGGTAATCAAAACAAAAAACATGCAAATCTCTCAGAAAGTCTGTTCTTCAGCAAATGCATATGCAAACTGACACGAAAGTACTTTTTAGTTTTGATTATTTTCTATTCTCCACTCTAATGCTCTCTTGGAAGCTTTGAAACAAAGGTCGGGATCATGAAAAGTCTTGTTCAGTTTTGTGGGTGCAATTTCATGCCTGAAGCTACATGTTGGAGTAAATGCCACCGATTTTTAATGTGAGCATCTGGTTTCAATGCAGGAGTCTTAGGGACAGATTTGAAAAGATAATTCCCATTTTGCAATTGCCATTTCTTCTGGGCTTAAACTCAATGAAGTTGGAGAGGGTTCAGGTCAATGCTTTATATAAATATATGATTTACTCTCCATTCTCCAAAACTTAAACCAATCTTGTCTTGTTATGCTAAATTTTGTCTGTTCTATAAAGCAGACAGCCGTTACTTTCCTTATTATCTGAATTACAAGTCAATATGCTGGTCCCTTGTTTGCTTCCTTCTTTCTGAAGCAAAGCACAGATCTAGGCTTTGTTTCCTACTCCCGCTCACAGTACTAGCTCTGTTAGATCTAGGCTTTGTTTCCTACTCCCGCTCACAGTACTAGCCCTGTTAGATCTAGGCTTTGTTTCCTACTCCTGCTCACAGTACTAGCCCTGTTCCAGCAAGCATAAAGCAATGGACCGGATGCGCTAGTGGTGGTACAAAGTAGTGCTAATTAAACCTTTCCGCCCCAGCATGACCCTTTGAACTCTAGGGAGGATTCATCCAAAAGAAAAGTAGCTTTAATTTTCTTCCAGAGACCAACAGGAACCCCACTAGGAACCTGATCCACCTCCCTCTAAGACAATGAGAGTTTTTCCATTGTTCTCATTAGTAGCTGTGTCTGCCTTAACAGAGGCTGGTGAAAGAATGCACTGAGTCAGTACATCCCCTTAGCTGCTCTGCCTATAAATCCTTACTGGCCAGTGTAGATTGGCTTCCCCTGGCTCACCTGAAGAAAAGATTGCAGTTGCTTTGTAACCCTGTAATTTCCTCCAGTGGACTTTTCCCTGCTAGGATCCTGCACTAATGTTATTCCCCAAGAAAAATAAACCCAGTGCAAACCCTGCACTAGTGTCAACTCAGGCTGAGTGTGGTTCAATATTAAGTTCCACAGAAAACAGTTGCAAGATGTAATTTGTTTGTAGTTTCCATTAAAATGTTCACTAGATTCTTTTCTCATAAAAGATATACTTGAGTCAAATCGGACAGTCTCTACGCAAAGGAATAAATGGACACAAATCTGACATCAGGAACCCTAACATTCAAAAACCAGTAGGAGAACACTTCAATCTCCCTGGACACTCCATAACAGAACTAAAGGTGGCCATTCTTCAACAAAAAAACCTTCAACAACAGACTCCAATGTGAAACAGCAGAACTGGAATTAATTTGCAAACTGGACACCATCAGATTAGGCCTGAATAAAGACTGGGAGTGGTTGGGTCATTATAAAACCTAAACCTAATTTCCCCAATACTAATTTCCCCCTACTGTTACCTCACACCTTCTTATCAGCTGTCTGAAATGGGACACTCTCATTACCACTTCAAAAGTAATTTTTCCTCCCTTAGTATCCTGCTGTCAATTGAATTGTCTCATTAGACTAACCTCACACTTGGTAAGGCAACTCCCATCTTTTCATGTATTTATACCTGCTCCTGTATTTTCCACTCCATGCATCTGATAAAGTGGGTTGTAGCCCACAAAAGCTTATGCCCAAATAAATTTGTTAATCTCTAAGGTGCCACAAGGACTCCTCATTGTTTTTAATTGAGTCATAAGGGCATTTCCCAGGAGTTTCAAATCATTTCAAAGTATGCCAGATTGTGGCTCAGACCTATTTTTATTATTTGTAGTCATAATTTGTATTGTAACTAGAGGCCAGATAAATATACCCTTTAGAAACAGTTGACATATATAGAGAAGACAGGATTGGCCAATGAGTCAAAGATTGGATATGGATTGGGTTTAGGCTAAGGTTCGAGTTTGATGCCAAACCAGGGCTAAGGATTGCATTCATATTTCATGAAGACAAAAATCTGGAAATTGCAATCATATGAGATCAGATGTTTTAAGTGAGATGTATGCCCTATTGTTCTGACCTCTTGTAATAATGGCCATTCTCAAGAAATGGTGACTACCTCTACACCAGAACTTGGAAATAGACCTCCTCCCATATGGAATCTGTTTTGAAACTGAAACCATTGGGGCCCATTTAAATCCAGAAACCTCACATGAATCGGAATTCCTCAGAATTTAAGATCCCAATCTTGTTTCAGCTCTAGAAGACAGTCATTTTGGGAAGGAGAGAACTTTACAGTATGTGACAGCTACCAATCTTGGATGGCTTCATTCACTTGCCCCAAAAGGAGAGTAAAAGGTGCTTTTGTATTTCCATCAGCTACTGTTAATGAAGACCTGCAGGTGGTTTGTGCTGCTCACAACTTCATTCAAGCTTTCTAAAGCCTGTGTAGTTTATATATATTGTACACATTTAAAATCTCAATACAACATGTAGTGCACAGAGGATAAATATTGCATGTTAGCATTTACCTGGGAAGGTCTTGCTCATAGATGCAGAACATGAAAAGAAGAATATTTCCCTCTTCCTGCAGATAACTGGATGCATTTTTCTTTATTTTTTATTTATTTATTTTATTTATTTTTGTAAAAGCCAGGAAACATATTTGCAATTTGTTGTGTAAAATGTTCAACATTGATCACTGAATATGGAATCCTACTGAACACCTCAAGTATTCTAGGTTTCAGAGTAGCAGCCGTGTTAGTCTGTATCCTCAAAAAGAAAAGGAGGACTTGTGACACCTTAGAGACGAACAAATTTATTTGAGCATAAGCTTTCGTGAGCTACAGCTCACTTCATTTGATGCATTCTAATAATTTGGCATGGTTATCTGCATTTCCATCCAGTTAATATACAGTTCTTCTCATAGGATGATTTTGTGACAACAGTCAATGATTCTTGGCTACAAAGATCTTTTTTTAGGATGAAACAATAGGTACTATACTGAGCTATGGTTCTGCATAACAGCTTCTAAAGCTTTGCATTAGCATTATAATTTACTAGTTCTTAAGGCTATTTTCTGTGAATTTAGCAGCTTGTATACTGTGTTAAAATGTCTCTCACAACCCTTGTTATTTGAATCATTTGTTTTAACACTACACAGAATTCACTGCATTCAGCACAGTTACTACTTATATTGTCTTCATTGCTGAACTATTCAACTGAACAAGGGCATTTAGGTATGTTCAGTTTTTTCAGCTCTAATTACATGATCCACTAGCTTTTATAGTTTGTCTGTTTTACAGTAAGGTGCAACGGTCTGGCACAAACACTGAAATAAAGGGTCATCATTTATTTTTCTATATTAGGAATTGTATTTTCATTGTTCACATAGTTAACTATGCAAGTGTCAGAATTCAATGGCTTCGTGATATTATAGACAGAATAATGATGAGCCCTTGGAGAAACTGGATGTGTACTGTTTTGTAGCCTGTCCATCTGAACAGGTGAATAACAAGTAAAAATGTACTAGGTAAGTCACCGCTAATAAGGGCAGGGACGCAAACAAATAAATATATGGATGTAAAATTGCATTTGTGTAATTTCTGCTTATTGTTGTAAAGCTGATGATTAATGTTAGTAACTGTCACATCGGCTGGTAATGACTTAATCTGACACCGTGTGCCCTGCATTAAGTCAATTGTACCGTGAATAATCATGATTAATTTGTGTTCAGGGTGACAGTGAAAAGATCACAGATGATCAATCATGGGTTCCTATGGTTTGGCTGACTTTTTCATTGTTAGGCTACAGACGTGATAGTGCACATAGCTGACTCACTGACAACCTAAGTTATGGGCGTGTGAGCAGGTCATGCTGCCAATGGGTCACTATAGTTCGGGCTGTCTTGTCTAATTATCATTTGAAAAACCCCTGTTAAAATGGAGTCAATATCCATAGTGATTTTACAAAGAGGGCCATTTCAATTGATGCCTCCTACAGTAGAACTCCTGCCACATTATATAGCAACAAAAACAAGCCTTTAGATACTTTTTTTAGTGCATTCCATCCTTCTTGATGAAATAGGGACAATACAATAGCAAGGAGGCAGCAGGTCACCCCAGTATTTCTAATATTGACAGTAATTTATGGTGCGTAGCTAAAGCATTACTCTCAAATTTCCATAAACTAATTTTTACCATGCACCTGACTGAGCCTTGAATACCTGTGGCTGATCCTGTGTGCCTTGATTTCAATCGATACAGTATCAGGACCCTGATGTCTTCCCTCAGAAAGGTAAAGAAGCCTCCTGAAGGGAGAAGAAACCTTTTTAATGTGAATATTAGGTTTGTAAGAAACCTAGAGCCTGGAATAGGCAACTCAGTATTAAAATGAACAATAAATACTCATGAATCCTGGGGCACCGTGTTCAGATGGGCTGCCCAGGGAATCCCAGCAAAAACAGCAGTCATTTGCCATTATCAATGTTTCATGTTTGAGTTTTGATATGTGTCATATGACAATGGTAAAGAATTACAGTCACTTTCTTCTAACACTGAACAGTGAAGTTTATTGGAATAAGAAAAGCAACCTGAGAACATTCTCTCTCTCTCCCAAGTATCTACTGCCTGGCTTACTGTTACAGATCGAAAGAAATAGTACATATATTTTCACACAGTTGCACAGATGAGATGTGAGTAAATGCTTGGCAGAAGTTTGGCAAAGCAATAAAAAGACGTACAAGTCTGAAACATTTGTTAGAGAGATATACTTGTGTCACATCTATACTTCTTTCAGTATTTAATATTCCAGTATTAAAGCGGAGAAATTATGCAGAAATGATCTGTCTGTATCAATTATATGGAACTGCTACATTATGTCCAGAACAATTATGGTAATGGTTTCCCACTAAATTATTTTCAGAGTCAGTTAGTCCTTGGTCATGGTCATCATTTGTGAAATAATCATGGACTGGAAATATTGTTCACTCCTGGATAACTGTGACTTTGCCACATTTACTACTGGAACCAGGGAATCAAACCCTGTGAAAATCTCACTTCTGTTATTTAAACAATAAATCATTTCTACTCATTAGCTGGTGCTTACAATAAGAGAAACATTTTCAGTCGGCCTCCTTAATTGTATCTGCAATGTTTGAGTTTATTGTGTATGCAAAACTTTACTTTTGTGTAAGCAAACTACCACTTCTATGTGAACCCTGAGTGAGCACCTTTAGCTCCAGCTACTTGATACATACACGCGTATATGTGGTACTTTTCATGCACAAACACACATGCATTCAATATTGTGGACAGCGTTAAGTATATTAATTAGGTCGTGAAAGTGAATCCATGATGGAGCTGAAGAAAGTATCAAGCTGAAGGAGTTCATTTACTGAAATATGAACAGAAGGTATTGGTATGGTGATGTGATTAGAGCTGGTCAAATTATTATTTGCAAAGAATATTAATCATGAATACTATTTGTTGTAACCTCAGTTATTTTCCATTCACAAACAAATCCCGATTTCTGTGAATATTACATTTTGTTTGTTATTCCCAAGCATTCATCAACTAGTTTATGTGAACAAATTTCAGATTCTCCTTTGTTCACCAAAGATTTGATCCTGCACCCTCTGAATCAATAGGAATACTACCATGGAAGTCAATGAGAATGCAGGAACAGACCCCCCAACAATACACTTCAGCTATTTGCAGTGTTTAATTTGTAATGAAAGAGATGCCAGGGCTCAAGCAATTATATGCCAGGTCTCAAGCTATATTTTACATTCATAACTGATGCAGTAAGTGCAGAGGTGCTGGGGCTCTGAATTGCTAAGCCTAGCCTGGCAAGACCTGGCATAAATTAAGCATTGGCTATTTGGTATTTGTAATTAATTATATGTGACTGGTCAGCTAAATTCCATAATATTTGTTTCTGCTCCCTACCAAATAACAAACAATGCATTTCTGGTATGAATTTTTCAAGCATGCTAAAACTCAGTTTTGGACATTTACACATATATGTAGCAGCATCTAAATATGAAACATATGATCCCACAAATAGGACTGAAGCAAAAATTTAGCTTCCATTTATGAAAATATTTAAATCACTTATTATTCAACCAGATCTATACAATTTGTCATGTGTTCCTGCAGTTTTCTTCCCACATCATCATTCTGAGGAGGAAAAAGCTGTACTATATAAACTTCCATTTTCTGTAGATTGTATTACATCTTATACACTCAGTGTCATCTAATCCACTTACTAACCCATGGATGATGGTCCTTACTGAATATTTCCTAGTGTTATTTCTAGCCTTCGGATGTAAAAATATTTAGCTACTAACCCCCTTCCCACTCCCAAACCCCCACACACTTCAGCAGTACATTCTTTTCAGGAAAACACATGTCTGAAGCTAAGCACCTGCATAAGTGTTTTGCTTCATAGGGATGGACTTCAGCATGTGCTTAAATTGCTTTATTGGAGTAAAGACACAGGAGAAAGACAGAAAGAAATACCTTTTGAAACCATTCGCTGTGATTCTTTTGCTGGCCATCAGCTAGATGTGAAAGAAATTTTCAGAGCTATTTGAAAAGAATAGACAATTGAAGGAAACAACTTTTCTAAAAAACAACGAGGGGTCCGGAGACAAGGAGACTAACAGGTTTTTCTAAAAGTTCCTAATCAAGAATAGCTCAGGCCAAAATAGTTCTAGGTCATATAATGAAACAAATATGCACTATATAGCAAAGAGAAAATAAGGGATGAATTTTTTTAAAAGAGTGATAGATGCCAAAAAGTCTTTGTATCTTATGTTTGTTTCCTTTCATTTCTGCATGATTTGACAGCAGACATTTGTTTCTCCTCTGGCAGAAGACTGTCCAATGAATGCCAAGTTGCTTACAATTGGAAACTATCCCCTATCATCCACCTCCCAATAAAGCTACCCTGCGGAATTTTAAACTAGAGACTTCACATCATGAAGAGCCATTGTTCAGATTAGATTACCACATCAAAGCATGCCCCTCTAATTTATTTGTCATGCTGCTTTAGCCTACACAAATTCCATCCTGAATGATATTAAGCACCCTGGCTCCATTACGTCTGCATTTTTTAAAAAACATTTTCAAGAAAAATGGAGTCATTTAATGTAAAGATTTGCTCGTGTAGCACAGGGTAATCCATTAATGTAAATGATTTGTTACTGCACTCCCAGTGGGCCATCATTAACACTGATGATTTGTTACCACACTGCAAGTATTCCAACCCCTCTGGCAAAGTGATGGTAACCTTGGGCATACAGTGCTGTATGGGAGGAGGCCAGATCATGAAACAGGCACTGTGGAGACTTTTTTATATGCAAAACAGATGCAGTAAGGCAGAGTGTTTCATCATCCTAAAATTAATCATTTTATGGCCTACATCCTACTGCATGCTATTGGTACAATCAGACATAAATAGGGGAGTAATCATACCCACCTCACCGCATATGCGGGAAGTGTTATTGTGAAACATAAAGGGGACATTAATCTAAGCCATATTATGCTGTACTTTCAAGATACAGATCCCTATTTCAAGTATAAAGAAAAGGAGTACTTGTGGCACCTTAGAGACTAACAAATTTATCTGAGCATAAGCTGCAGCTCACTTCATCGGATGCCACAAGTACTCCTTTTCTTTTTGCGAATACAGACTAACACGGCTGCTACTCTGAAACCTATTTCAAGTATAATTATTATGCTAACTAAATTCCTACACAAACATTAATTGAAAAACGAAAGACAGACTGTGACCTCCTCTAGCTCACTTCATCCTCCTACAGCAAAAGGAGATGACAGGGAAGGGATGTGGCGGCTAGCGGACTGTCCCTTAGGAACTGCTGTCTGTTGGTACAATAGACTTGGAGCTTCTTGAGCCTTCTCTAGGATAGAGCTTAGGAAGAGAATAAACAGTGTGAACAGTTCTCTAATATTCCCCCGCCCCCCCTCGGACTGTGCTCAATTAAGTGCAGCAGAGAATCCACCCTTAAATCCATAGTGAGGTTAACTAAAGAAAGATTCTAGCATGCAAAACCTCTTAAAATTCAAAACATTGTTGCAAAAAAAAAAATCCATTCAGTTACATGAATCTCTTTTGTTCATAGTACAGTAGCAGCTACTACTGAGTGATACAGTCCCTATGGTACCAGATGTCAGTGCAAATAAGAACGTCCCTGTCTCATCTGCAAAAGAACATCTCTCTATAAGATGAGCACAATAAGTTTCAGATGAGGACACTTTAACATCCTTGTAATGGGGTGGTCATCTGCTTCTGCCAGAGGGGCTGAAAACAGCCCAGGAGAGGGCTGTGGCTGGGGGGGGCCAAGCAGCTCCCAGGCTGATTGGGGAAGTAGGCACAGCTGGGGCCATGCCCCAACAGACCACAGCTGGCCCTTATAAAAGGACTGTGCCTTAACCATACAGCTAAGGGTAGCCTAGAATGCCTTCTTACCTGTAAGGGATTAAGAAGCTCAAATAATCTGGTTGGTCCCTGACCAAAAGAACCAATGGGGACAAAAGATACTTTCAAATCTACGAGGGGAGAGGTTTGTTTTGTGCTCTTTGTTTGTGTGTTCTCTAAGGAAAGCAGAGAAGCATCAGGTCAAAAAACTCCTTCTCCTGTACAAGTCTCTGATATTACAAAAAGAGTAAGTAAATAAGTCAAGGTGTGTTAGATTACCTTTTGTTTTCAACTTGAGAATTTTCCCTTTGCTAGAGGGAGGTTTATCCCGTTTCTCTCTCTCTCTCTGTAACTTTGAAACTAAAGCTACAGGGGGTTCCTCTGTGTTTTTGAATCTGTTATTCTGTGAAGTATTTACCATCCTGACTTTACAGAGATGATTCTTTTAGCTTTTCTTTATATAAAATTCTTCTTTTAAGAACCTGATTGATTTTTTTTCATTGTTCTTAAGATCCAAAGGTTTGGGTCCATGTTCACCTGTACCAATTGGTGAGGATATTATTCTCAAGCCTTCCCCAGGAAAGGGGGTATAGGGGTTGGGGAAATATTTTGCGGGAATAGGACTCCAAGTGGTCCTTTCTCTGATTCTTTGTCTAAATTACTTGGTGGTGGCAGTATACTGTTCAAAGACAAGGTGGAATTTGTGCCTTGGGACAGTTTTTAACCTAAGCTGGTAAAAATAAGCTTAGGGGGTCTTTCATGCAGGTCCCCACATCTATACCCCAAAGTTCAGAGTGGGGAAGGAACCGTGACCAGCTGTGAGCCAGACGCTCAGACAGTCTCCTCTAGCTGTGGAGAGAGATGGGCCTGGTCGCTAGGGAGCATACCAGTGTACCTGAGGTGAAGCAGGGCTGGGGAAGGCCAGAGCAGCTGGGAGGCTCCAGGCTGGAAAAGCCCCAGGCTGCAGGCCTGGCAGATGGCCTACGACAGGGTACTGGGGTTGCAACAGAGCAGCCCAAGTGTTGGATCATATTAAAGAAGTTCTGTATTAAAATCACAAATGAGTTTGATTCCCCATAGTTTAAATTCCAGGGTATTACTAATTAAGAGGTCTCTTGGTTTTTGGTACTGTTTCTCTCCCTCTGTATGTGAAACTTGCAAGCTGCTAATTGCGTTAGTACATTCTAAGACAGAGTCTGTTCTCAAAGCAATTCACAGAGAGAGACTCAAAGCAATACTCTAACAACAGACACAGCACCCAGAGACTCCCCGCCCTTTTGTTGTATTAACAACTGTGATTAAAATAGAGATAGAGGATGGATGTGGATGGATGCTTGGTGTGGATAAGAACTGAATGATCAGGGAGGTGCCAGCCTAAGAATCCAGTGTCCATCGGCTGAAGAAGGCGTCAAGTGGAAATAACCAGAGGACCCCGGAGGGCAGACTGGAATCCACCCAACAGCCTCAAGAATGGGAGAACCAAAGAACAAGATAACATCTAGCAGCACGGAGCCGTCAGGAATGTGCTATCTGCTGATTGATTCAGCAACAGCATGATGAAGCAATTCCCATAGACTGGCATAGGAAGAAATTCCTATAAAAATAGACTCTAAAAAAGTGAGAATTTTGGGGTCTGATTCTGCAAACCAACTTCCAGGAGCATCAGATGAGCATCTGACAAGGCCCTGCTCCCTCCTCATGTCCAGGCCACCTGGCCAGTGGCTTGGCATGAGCAACTCTAAGGCTGGTAACTATAATGACAACCTTGCAGAACCTGTGTGTGTGTGTGTGTGTGTGTGAATGTGTGAATGTGTGAATAAATATGAGATTGAATGGAATGTTATAGCTATAACTAACTGCTTACTATGATAACAACCTTGCAGAACCTGTGTGTGTGTGTATGAATGAGTGAACAAAGATGAGATTGAATGGAATGTAACTAACTGCTTACTATGATTCTTTCTGTATTCACAATAAATGTGGTATTTTGCCTTTTTCCCTTTAATAAGATCCTGCTGGTTTTTAATTTATTGGTACAACACAAGGGTAGGCGGAGGCAGCAGGTACAAACCCCCCTTGCCTGTGATGAGTGGCTTGTACACTGCAGTCCATCCCAGTGAACAGGGGCTAGGTGGTGACTGGCAGTAGCCATATACTGAGTCGAGGTGGGGATAGGGGGTTCCCTGGGGAGGGAGACCCCAAGACTGTGGGGGTACTGCCAGGGGGCAGGACCCAAGGGAAAAGGGCACCAGGGTCCAAGAGGGACATGGGGGCAGCCACAGGCAAGACACCGGCTGACAGAGGGCACTCCGGAGGCTGGTGAGCTAATCCACTGGATGATCAGCAGGAGGTGCTGCCGGGTGAGTCTCAGGCTGCTACAATACTGATCTGATGGCTCAAATAACATGTTGGAATGTTGCCTTCTTGCCCCTACCACACTTCCACCGTAACCTGCTTAGTGATAATGGCTAGGTAGGTAGCTTGTTCATGATTCATTTATACCTCTTGTTCACTTATCTCATTTAAATTGAAATAGCTCAGAAGTCTATTCTGAGAACTACTAAAGCTGATACAAGCCAAACAAAGTCTGTTACAGATTTGATTCAGCCACTGCTGCAGCATCCTAGGAAACCTGTTGCAAAATTGAACTCTTAGAAGAAGGCAATGTCCTCCTTCCTCTTTATCTGTATAAAGGTTCACCTTGAGCTTTGTATTAACTCTGACAGAGAGCATTCATGAATAATCAAGTAGTTACTTAATTACTCTTTCATTAACCTTTAGTCTCAGTTTCCTTCTTCCGGTGTATCTAGAATAATGGATTTTGTGGTCAATTCTGTATAATAATGAAGGCACTCTTTACTGTATTAATACCAGGATTCTACAATGACTACGGAGAATGGATGGGTAATACTAAATGTCTGATGTTCATGACATTCTAGTTCAGATGACTGCACAAAATATCACATGAGGAAACTAATATTCAAGTCTGCAGCTATTAATCTGCAGAAGACCCCAGGGTGAAGAGCTGTTCATGACTCCTATCTCTCTGAATACCCAACAGGTCAACAAGCATAGCTAAAACAGCTTCATCCCATCAACTAAGCTGGTGACATATGAACGACTGTCCTCTCATCCAAATTAAAAAACACAAGTAATGAATAAATTTTGGAATTATTTAATCAAGATAACATCCTAATAATCCCACTTCCCCATCCCCCGAGGAAAAGAACTATTAAACCAATAAATTTAAAGATGGATGAACAAAAATGTTTTGAATAGAAGTGTTCAGTAGTCAGAAACAGCCCACGTAATTATCTGCCACACAGAATTGTTGGGAGGATTAATTAGTTATTGTTTCCAAATCACTTTGAAGGAAGAGGACTAAATTCTGTTCTTAGTTACACCAGTCAATTCCACCAAATTTAGTGGATTTACACTGACATAACAAAGCAAAATTGCATCCTGTAAGCACTAGGTGGTTTGGCACACAATATGGGTGCATGTTCAGATGTTGGTTGTTCTGATTTTGTCTTTCTAGTATTACTAGGAATGTGTTTGTGGTTCAAATAACTAATTTATATAAATTTATCTTACAGTCATATATACTTATAAAACTGAGAAGCATAGCAGTTTCCTTTAACAAGCATCATAGTCAGTTCTGGGATGTGTAACAGAATACACTGCTATACTTACCCCCTACACACTATTGTAATCTTTGAACAAGATATGCATTGTAAAGTATCATTTGAAAACTAATAACTCACTGGCCAATAATGGTGAAATGTATGTAGCAATATTATAAGTAAACTTATAAACATAAGCTGAAATATGACTGAAGTGTGTTTACTAGGCAAGTCTGGTAAGTGGATAAACCTATTTCTCCAACGCAAAGGCCAAGTTGATGCCCAGCCGATGCCATCAAAGCTGAGGGGCCATTCTTTGGCAAGGAAGGGGGCCAGGAACAAACAAACAGATCTGATCTTAGCAAATACAAGCATGAAACCTCTCCTCCACCAGATTATGTCTCCTTGCTCTCAGCTGGAAAGAACTTCATCTAAGGAGTTCCTTCCCCACTCTGAACTCTAGGGTACAGATGTGGGGACCTGCATGAAAACTTCCTAAGCTTACTTTTACCAGCTTAGGTTAAAACTTCCCCAAGGTACAAACTATTTTACCTTTTGCCCTTGGACTTTATCGCTGCCACCACCAAATGTCTAACAGGTATATAATTGGGAAAGAGCCTGTTCGGAAACGTCTTTCCCCCCAAAATCCTCCCAAACCTTACACCCCCTTTCCTGGGGAAGGCTTGATTAAAAATCCTCACCAATTTGCATAGGTGAACACAGACCCAAACCCTTGGATCTTAAGAACAATGAAAAAGCATTCAGATTCTTAAAAGAAGAATTTTAATAGAAGAAAAAGTAAAAGAATCACCTCTGTAAAATCAGGGTGGTAAATATCTAACAGGGTACTTAGATTCAAAGCATAGAGAATCCCTCTAGGCAAAATCTTAAGTTACAAAAAGACACAAAAACAGGAATCTACATTCCATTCAGCACAGCTTATTTTCTCAGCCATTTAAACGAATCAGAATCTAACGCATATCTAGCTAGATTACTTACTAAGTACTAAGACTCCATTCCTGTTCTGTCCCCGGCAAAAGCATCACACAGACAGAGAGAGAGGCTTTGTTTCTCCCTCCCCCCAGCTTTTGAAAGTATCTTGTCTCCTCATTGGTCATTTTGGTCAGGTGCCAGCGAGGTTATCCTAGCTTCTTAACCCTTTACAGGTGAAAGGGTTTTTCCTCTGGCCAGGAGGGATTTTAAAGATGTTTACCCTTCCCTTTATATTTATGACAGGTTCACTCTCAGGAAAACGCATTTTAAAGGGTGACTGAACTTTAAAAGTGAGGGGCAAAAACACTCTAAGCGGTATCTCCTTAACCATCTCTCTTTTTCATCTAAGACGACAAAAGAAACAGCCTATGGATTTTGGGGGCAGATCCTGACTTGACACTTGGTCAGAAATGGTGGTAAGAGCTTCACCTTAAACCAAGTTCAGTTCAAGTAAGTTCAGTACTCAGAATTGTTTTATCTTTCTTTTTCTTATATCCATTTCTGAATTTAATGTCTTAATATCTGTAGAGTGCTCACTTAAAATCTCTCTTTGTAGTTAAATACTTTTTTTCTTCTTTAATGAAAATTAAGCCAGTGTGGGTAAACTCCATTTAAGGTGGCAAGTTGTTGTATATTGTTCTCTTACAAGGACAAAGGACCTTTAATATCTGAACTCTCCAGGAGAGGGTTGGACAGTGCAGTACAGAATATGCAGTTTGATGCAGGGAATCCAGAACTGGGAGTATATCTGGGTCACCCTGAATGTGGTAACCAAGGCTGCTGGACACCAGAGTATGGCTGACTGGCTGCTGGGGTCAAAATTGCTGTACCAGGATTGTGGCTATATACAGACATTCAGAGTTTGACCTACATGCTGTTTGGCTATTTGTGAGGAGCCCCGGTTGGGATCCACAACAGTGAAGCATTGTGAGGCACTCAAGGCTGCAGGACAGGGGTGACAGCCCCTAAGTAGTCTGGATTGCATCCCGAAATGTCAGTGGCATAGTCAGCAAGATTTATACACAACTTGCTGTTTTAAATGAGATTTACCCTTTAAATACTAGGGTAAGAGTTTTAAGTGAGTCTTAGGTGTGGTGGCTGGGAATAGTCAAAGAAAGTTTACTGTTTTTTGTTTGCTTATTTCAGATAAAGGAAATAGAAACAGTAAAGTACAAACATGAGGACTAGTGAAGCATCTATAAAGCCAGAGCTGGCCAGGCTGAAGAAAGAACAGAGAGACAAGGAGAGTGAACACCAAAAGTGGCAAGCAGACATGAGAGCCCAGGAGAGGGAAGCAGAAAGGCAGCATCTGAAAGATGAACACTGGCAAGGCATGGAGCTGAAAGACAAAGAAGCCCTAGAGAAGGAGAGACAGTATAATCTGGACATGATGGCAAAGCATGGACAGATCCAACAGTCTCTGGTCACTCCCTTCATCCAAGCACCCAAAATGTCATAGTGTGCAATTCTAGACAGCATACAATTCATTTTAAAGAAACTTTTGGCTTGTCTATTCATGGAATTATTTAGGAACAGCTGTTCCTGAATAACTACATATGGATACACTCTTATTCTGGAATGAGAGTGACTTGTTCCTGTTTACCTTAATCAACTTTGGGGTATATAGTTGTTCCTGAATAACTCCATATGTAGACAAGGCCTTAGATTTATATAAAGAGCAGGTTTTTTTATTTTGAAAGTGCTGCACAAACAATTAATTAATCTCACAACGCCTCTATGAGTTAGTTTTCTTTTTTCCATTTTAAGGATAGATAATTCAAGGCTAAGTGTCTTGTTGAATACCACAAACAAATCAGTGGGAGAGCCAGGATCACAACTCAGGAGTTCTTGGCTTCTAGTGCTCAGTAGACCTGGCTTCCCCACTCTAATGCATTTGCCTATAAAATGGTGAATATAATGAAGGAAGAAATAGCATGCATGAACTTTCAGGAATCCTGATTGTTACAGGTGGTAAAGGTGTGCTTGAATTGCTAATACATGCCTAAATACTCTGATTCAATCAAACAACATGCTCATTCTGTGTATTCTGTGAATTAATGTTGTATTGTAACAGAAACAAGTTGGTGGAGAATAAAGATGAACTCTGAAGGATTCAGACTTACTTTTAAAACTTCAGAGATCATTAAGAAACCCAATATATTTTTTAAAATACAGAATGACAGAAATGCAGAGATGACTGAGATTAGGGGGACCAGACAGCAAGTGTAAAAAATCGGGCCGGGAGGGGCAATAGGAGCCTAGATAAGAGACCCAAAAATCAGGACTGTCCCTAGAAAATCGGGACATCTGGTCACCCGGGAGATTCCCAAAGGGTTTCAGAGTAACAGCCGTGTTAGTCTGTATTCGCAAAAAGAAAAGGAGTACTTGTGGCACCTTAGCGACTAACCAATTTATTTGAGCATAAGCTTTCGTGAGCGACAGCTCACTTCATCGGATGCATACTGTGGAAAGTGTAGAAGATCTTTTTATACACACAAAGCATGAAAAAATACCTCCCCCCACCCCACTCTCCTGCTGGTAATAGCTTATCTAAAGTGATCACTCTCCTTACAATGTGTATGATAATCAAGGTGGGCCATTTCCAGCACAAATCCAGGGTTTAACAAGATCGTGTGAGGAGGGGCGGGGGGGGGGGGTAGGAAAAAACAAGGGGAAATAGGTTACCTTGCATAATGATTTAGCCACTCCCAGTCTCTATTCAAGCCTCAGTTAATTGTATCCAATTTGCAAATGAATTCCAATTCAACAGTTTCTCGCTGGAGTCTGGATTTGAAGTTTTTCTGTTATAATATCGCAACCTTCATGTCTGTAATCGCGTGACCAGAGAGCTTGAAGTGTTCTCCGACTGGTTTATGAATGTTATAATTCTTGACATCTGATTTGTGTCCATTTATTCTTTTACATAGATGTAAATTACATTGTAAGGAGAGTGGTCAGTTTGGATGAGCTATTGCCAGCAGGAGAGTGAGTCTGTGTGTGTGGTTTTTGGAGGGGGGTGGCGGGGGGTGAGAAAACCTGGATTTGTGCTGGAAATGGCCCACCTTGATTATCACACACATTGTAAAGAGAGTGGTCACTTTGGATGGGCTATTACCAGCAGGAGAGTGAGTTTGTGGGGGGGGGGGGCGGAGGGTGAGAGAACCTGGATTTGTGCTGGAAATGGCCCAACTTGATGATCACTTTAGATAAGCTATTACCAGCAGGAGAGTGGGGTGGGAGGAGGTATTGTTTCATGGTCTCTGTGTATATAATGTCTTCTGCAGTTTCCACAGTATGCATCCGATGAAGTGATCTGTAGCTCACGAAAGCTCATGCTCAAATAAATTGGTTAGTCTCTAAGGTGCCACAAGTACTCCTTTTCTTTTCACTTATTTTTAGTGGTCCTAACCAACTTATGATTCTGCTGTGGCTACCTTAATAGCTATCTGTCATTAAGGGCCCTATCCAACTCGAGTTGAAATCAGTGGAAAGATTCCTGCAGGCCTCAAAGGAAATGTTTTTGGGCCCATCAAGCTCATATTGGTGAAAGGGTAGAAACGGTGGTAAAGAAAGTTATTACTACAGAATACAGAGAAGAGAAGAGAGGAGCAAGGAAGAAAATAGAAATAAAACTTTGTGTAACCTCTGTTATTTCTCATCTTCTATATTTATTTAGATCTATCCTAAGCAACATTATAATAACTAAAATATCCAATACCAAACCAAAATTGATAGTACATATTAAGCTACCCCTACAATATCATGACAATAGCACCCACCATCATAATAATAATGTTAACAACATCACATCTGACCACTCAATAGGCCTCCACCTACCCAAATGCCTGAGGGAAAAAAGGTAAGGTTTGTAACCTTCCAGGAAGATCTAGGTTGTAGCAAATTCCAAAACTGAGGATGCTAATTGTAACTATGGCAATGTTCCACAGGCACAAGGAAAGAGAGGGGGAGATTCAGGTAATGATCTCAAAATAGGGCTCACTTTACACTCTACCCCAGGACTGTATACAGTGTTCAAGCTGTAGCTCCACGTGCAGTACATTACCGCAGTCTAGTGCAGAGATGACTGCAGCAAGGTTTACATCTGACAAAAAAAGTTGCACTATTCTATGAATCTCTGTTACAATAACAGGTGCGCTTCCTCAGTCACGTAAACCAACATAATCTTTGGGAGCTTTTCGGATTGTTCCTCCAAACCCACCAGCATTATTAAAATCTCAAGCAGTTAAATCTCATCCAAGTTCCAGCCTCATTCAGATACTTGAGCATTCATTCTGCCAAACTCACCTGATTCCACTTAGTAATTTCGTCCTCATTGAATAGAAGGGGAAACAAACGGTTGCTTAAAACCACCCTCTTGGACATCTCTAAAAGACAAGAGTGGAACAATTCAATAGTGACTCCATCTACACCTGGTGGCACTGCGGATATGTCAACAGCATTGTATGATCAACAGCACCAGAGGCAGCTGACAAATCCAAAAGAGTATATTCAGTTTGAACAAACACATGGAAATATATTGCTCTTGGCACATCACCACCCATTAAGTTACAAAAACAATCCTAGCTTTATTATTATTAATTATTATTATTGTTGTTGTTGTTTGTTTTAAGTAGTATCTTAAGGCCCTAAATGGGATCAGGGCCTCATTGTGCTAGGCACTGTACAGACAGAGTGAGAAAACACCTTTGCCTTGAAGAGCTTATAATTTAAATATACAAGAGAATGCAGGGCTGGTGCAAGGATGTTTTGCACCCTAGGCAAAACTTCCACCTTGCACCCCACCTCCGCCCTGAAGCGCCCCCCCGGGCAGCTCCCCTCTGCCCTGAGGCGCCCCCCCTGCGGCAGCTCCCCACCATCCCCTCTCCCCTCAGGGAGCCGTGCGGCAACTCCCCTCCCCAGGTCACCTCTGCTCTGCCTCCTCCCCGAGCACACCACCGCTTCTCCCGCCTCCCAGGCTTGCGGCGCCAATCAGCTGTTTGGCACGCAAGCCTGGGAGGGAGAGAAGCAGAGCGGGGCGGTGAGCTCAGAGGAGGAGGTGGAGCAGAGGTGAGCTGGGGCGGGGAGCGGTTCCCCTGTGCGCCTCCCCCCACCCCCGTTACTTGCTGCAGGCGGCCCTCCCTGTGCCCCTCTGCCCCAGCTCACCTCCACTCCACCACCTCCCCAGAGCACACTTTTGGCTGCCCCAACTACTTGGCGCCCTAGGCGACCACCTAGTTTGCCTAGTGGTTGCACCGGCCCTGAAAGAATGTGATAGTTGGCAAATGTTTAGTTAATTCTATGATTTTTTCTGGAGGGGGAAGTTTTATTCATTTCTATTACTGAGGGAGTTTTGTTGGGCTGGGGTGATCAGCTGAATGGAAAAAACAAAAGGAAGGGGGGAGACATTGAAGGGATAGACATAAGAGGGATATTGAGCGTAGAAGAGAGAAAGAAGGGAAAAGCAGAGGATGGAGGGCATTAGAAGTTATGTTGAGCTGAAGAGACTGCTAAGGGTAGATGTTTGAAAAAACCCACCAATCAGCATATGGGAAAGAATATTTGGCGTAAACTTTATCCATCCATGCTAAACGACAGTTGTAGATATTAGAACATTAAAGGAGAGTCAGATTTTTAATTTTTGTGGAGAAAGAATTAGAAGGATTTGGTGACCTCCTAATAATGGAGAAGAGTAGTTCTGTCAACACTAACAGGAAAAACAGAAGAGAGCTTAGGAGAGGAAATGATGAGGTCAGATTTTGTCATGTTAGGCTTGAGTGAATGACGGGCCTTTGAGGATGGGGCAGTAAGATGTGCAGAAGCAGATTTGTGAGACACCAGCGCAGCATGGAGATGAGAGCTGAATCCTTGTGAGCAGTGGAAGCCACGCAGAGATAAAGTGTAAAGGAGAAGAAAGGGAGACTGGCAGCCCGAGGAGAGAGAAGGAGGAAGTGCACATACTATAGTTTTGTTATCATGTGATCAGGCAATTAATAAAGTGCACAGTGTATGCCTCTTGTTCTGAAAAAGGTAAGATTAGATCTGGTTGGAAAATGGGGACAGTTTAACAAAAATTAATCAAAATAATTCATTTTCAGCAGAATTCCAACTTTGTGTTATAACCCCCAAAACTAAAATTTTGGGGGTTTTCTTTGTTCAACGTAAAGTCATATTTTTTTACATAAGGCAGACACTCCAGCAGAAAATTTCGTTTGGCCAAAACACAATTTTCTAACCAAAATCAGTTTTGACCTAAAATTTTTGACCAAACCTATGTAAGATAAACAGCTGACCAGAAGAATTGTTGTCTAATGGACAGAGCAGGAGATTGAGTCATTACTCCTGCTTTCTCTTCCTGGATTCTCCACCAAGCAGCTATATAACGTTGGACAAGTCATATAACCTCTGAGTAGCTCAGCTGACCTACCTGTAATGTATTATTAGGTTATTTGTAAAGCGCTCTGTCATAACCATACAGCTAAGGGTAGCCTAGAATTCCTCCTTACCTGTAAGGGGTTAAGAAGCTCAAATAACCTGGTTGGCACCTGACTAAAAGGACCAATGCGGAAAGAAGATACTTTCAAATCTTGGGGGATGGGGGAAGGCTTTGTTTTGTGTGTTCTCTTGGGAAGCAAAGAAGCATCAGGTCAGAAAACTCCTTATAAACCATCCTAAAAGTCTCTCATATTACAAAAATTGTAAGTAAAAGCCCGGCAAGGCATGTTAGATTATCTTTTGGTTTGCTTGTGAATTTTTCCTTTGCTGGAGGGAGGTTTATTCCTGTTTTTTGTAACTTTGAAACTAAGCCTAGAGGAAGTTCTGCTGTGTTTTTGAATCTTTTGTTACCCTGTAAAGCTATTTTCCATCCTGATTTTACAGAGGTGATTTTTACCTTTTTTCTTTTTAAATAAAATCCTTCTTTTAAGAACCTGACTGATTTCTCTATTGTCCTAAGACCCAGGGGTCTGGGTCTGTGATCACTTGGTAACCAATTGTTAGGATATTATTCTCAAGCCTCCCCAGGAAAGGGGGTGTAAGGGTTTGGGGGGATATTTTGGGGGAATAGGAACTCCTAGTGGTCCTTTCCCTGATTCTTTGTTAAATCACTTGGTGGTGGAAGTGTACCCTCCAAGGGCAAAGAATTTTTGCCTTGGGGAAGTTTTAACCTAAGCTGGTAGAAATAAGCTTAGGGGGTCTTTCATGCAGGTCCCCACATCTGTACCCTAGAGTTCAGAGAGGGGAGGGAACCCTGACACACTCAGATCCTCATATGAAAGCATGATGGACAAATCTTTAAACTCCTACTCTGAGAAAAGTATCAGAGAGAGCTTTTCCTGAAAGGGTCTCAGTGAAAACTGAATAAGAACTTCATAATTTGGCCTTATAATTCTAAATTATTACCTTTTTTGGATTCAGGCAGCCATTAGAATTTTCCTGGTGAAAAAAATTACATAACTAAAGGCCAAAGAGGAATATCCTGTATGGTTAAATTTATACATGCTGTTCAAAAAGGATGATCTTCCAGCAATCAATGTTGAAACATCACAGAAACATGGTTTTCATTTTACCTTTTAAATAAGGATCAAATGGCAGCAGGAAGGAATGTGACATTTCAGGTTTTGGAGCATCTAGATGTAACCATAGAAGCAATGGTGCTTCTTCTGCTATTATTTCTGCAGCAAGATTTCTCATTTGCTTCCAGTTCCAGATTAGTTTCAACCCTCTCCCCACTCCTTCCCTCCTCCTAGCAAGAAGTGAAGATATCTGATAAGTGATAATACCTGGTTTAAAGATGTGTCATTCATTTCAGAGTGACTAGCTGAAGAAGATAATGCTTGTGAACAAACTGGCTATCAGATTTCCAATAAGTGAAGGTCAGGCCAGCATCCCTTTGTACCTAGGTGCTGTGCAAACTTAGTGACAGTTTGAACAAGGATGCTGTTTCAAAATAAACCAGTCTAGTGGATTAGCTAATGTAAATATTTTGAATAAACTGGTCTATGAGTCAAAAGAAGCAACTTTGATTAGAAGGATGTTTTAGTGTGGAGGGAAAATATTCATTCTCCCCAATTAAACATTGTATATCTATTTTCTGCACTGTCCTTCCATTTTTGCCAAAGGACTTTTGATTTTTTTGTCATCATTCTAGAGGTTTCTCAAGAGGAAACATGAATCTCTTTTCTTAAAATATAGTGAAGGAATACACAACAAGAAAGATTGCTTTCCGGTTCTGAGCAGAAACTGTATTTATTTTTCTCTGAGGCAGAAACCTTGTAGCACACTCAAATCCACACTGCAGTTAGGGCTTCATGTGCAGCTGCTTCTTTCAGCTTTAATTTAATTTATTTTTGGTTAGAACAGACACTCCACAGATATAACCCCAAAATGCCATCTTTAATTATTCTCGATTTAAACTTTTTCCTCTGTGGATGTCCAGTTTAAAATCAGCACCTTTTGCATATTTGGAACAGTCATGAATTTTCCTCCCCTCTTTCCTCTCTCTGTTTTTCCTCCATTCCCAGAATCCCTGGTAGCTTTGGTAAGAGCTGACACACTGAAAATTAATTATCTTTCAGTCATAGTCTGCATGAGGAATTAAGACATCAGTTGTGGGCTGGAAATCCAGCACTTGCCAAACCATCAATTTGTGCCCAAGCTCTTGACCTAGCTGTAGTGCATAAAGATTAGACATGATATTTGTTAGTGTTTTAGTCACACTGATTGACAGCTATGACTTTTGCACATGAATTGTGTTTGGGTACTCATACATACAGAACAATTACTTTGACATTCTCATTAACTGGTTTAATTTTAAAATGTTGCTTTGCTAAAAAAATAAAGCCTCTTGTGTATTGTAATTTCTCTTCTCTGTCACTCAGAGTGTCAAATGTATTTTTTTTCCCCCTTAGCACCCTATTCTCTCCAATTGCATGATTAAGCTTCTTTTAGGGAATTAAACCTTTTACTTTACTGCACTTAATTCTACCGGCTCATGGTGGCTGCTGACGACTGTCATTCCTGAGACTATAAAGAGGCATAGCCCCAAGACATCCTATAACAAGAGAAAACAAATGGGACACCACAGATAGCAGAAAGTACACTTTCCACTCATAAAACTGAAGATGAACAGGAGTCACGCTTAGCTGTGGCAGCAGAGGAAGGATATATAGGAGGTATTGAAGAGATGTGTTGTACTTAGTTTTAACAGCCTCCCACTTGACACATACACTGAAATTGTTCCAGTGCTAACATGTCGCATTACTCCTGCCCTGGTAAACCCCAGGGCAACACTATAATCTGAAATCCAAATTCAGCTTTATTCAGTAGTTCAAGTATCCCATTTCCTCTCATCCAACAAAAGAAGGCACAAGCAAGATCTTATTTTAAGCTAAGTATTGAATGACATAGACTCCCAAGAGCGGAACACCATGGTACAATGAGAATCATTACATGGAATAGAGGGCAACTCCTTGAGGTGAAATTCTGGCTCCAATGAAATCAGTGGAAGTTTTATCACTGATTTCAATGGTGCCAAAATTTCAGCCCAGATATCTCACCATTGGGGAACAGTCCAAGAAGTTACAAAACAACCTTACAAATATAGGTTGATCCTAGTCGCTGGTAACTGGGCAGAAATACACATTGCTTGAAACACAGACGAAAGGACGACGTAAAAATGTTCCACCATATCTGTGTCCTGAACACCCCCATAGGTATGATTAGCTGGTAGGTTGTGACAAACTTGGTTGACATACACTCTGTGTAAAATGTATTCCTGTGTGGAAAGCCAACACAAAGCCTATTAAGTGAGATTTTTAATTGTCTCATAAGCCTCCTTCTATCTGTCTGTATGAGGTGAATTTCACCCTTTCAGTCTAATGATGATGGGCACATTCTGGAATACAGCATGGTTCCATATAGACTTTTGCAGTCTTCTTTGGAAGATGCATTGGGTGCAGGACCTTATACCTAAGTACACATCATTTGCTACAACTCTGCTTTCAGCCTTAGGCTCTTATATGTCTTTGTACAATGTACCTTCTGGTGATTATGACGATATAGTGTTTGTACACTTCTGCGGGCAAAGTTTGTTATCCTGCTGCTGGTTTCTTCTTAGATAACGCTGCAGATTTTTCAGCTTGCTAGCTCTTCCTCATGTATTAGCGTCATCAAACCCTGACTTAGTATTAAAGGGATGTTTTCTTAGGATCGTTCATGTTTGGCCTGATTTTGAAATAAAACCAGCTGATGCAGCAGCTTGTTTTTTTCACTATCCAGAGATGAGATTTGGCTTTTTAGCTATTATTTTACAAGTGCCATAATAAAAAAAAAAGTCATGTTATCTATTTGGCTGTCACACAGCCATGGGGAAGCATTAACACAGTGGCCAGTGCCCCCTCTACCTAGCAAAACCACAAAATACAGTTGGGCTGCCATAAAACATTTGCTAACAAGCTTTTTCTCAGTCTTTTCAGGTTTACGATACAGAGTGAATCCAGTAATGAAAATGAAAAAGCTCATATAACAGCAGTCTTGGAAGGCAATGAAATCCTGAAGATACCCAATGCCTCATTAGGTGTTTCTTTAAAAGTAATATGTAGAGGACACTTAATTATAGAAAAGATTCAATACATATTTCTCACAAAATCAGTGTTCAGCAAAAGCTGATTCCCAATAAGCCCTGTTTCTGTAGGCTCAGTAAAAGTTATATGACTGCCTGCTAGGGAAATTCTTAATCAAATCTATGACATATAGTAAATAATTCAGAGAGCTTTCTGTAAATTTTTCAAAAACGGGATGCTACAGTAAACTTACGATTGTGGTTCTGCAGTGTGGTCAACTCTTTCTTCCATGACTGCTGAGTCCAGGCCAGGACTTCTGCTGAAGGATTTGGGGTGTGACACTAGGCAGCATAGGTTGTGTTTTATAAGTCAGGAAACTAATAAGAGCCAGAAAGAACTATGGGTCTGTCCATACTCCGAGTAAACAAGACCCTCTGTATTAATTATGGGACAAATGAGTCTCGTCTCATCTCTACCATGAGCGACACTACAGGTTCCTCTAATAAACTGAAATCTTCAAAAGTGATTTTCTGTTATCCTGGTAATATTTGCTAAGGAAATATTTGCTAAGGTCATGGGCACTCTTTTATGTGTGTGGGTGCGGGTGGGGGGTATGCATATACCACAGTAATGAAGGCCTTATAAGTACTTGCATAGGTAGAGACACTTACTGCATTTCCGACATGTCCTGTTGCTCAGGACCTTTGTATGTTAGCTCTCAGCCCAACCCAATTAAATGCTTTAACACTGTACACTAACTAACATTTAGATCAATACCACCGAACAACTGGTTAATACCTAGAGGTTGGACGATAACATTGAAGGGGATGTTGTGGCAGGGAGGAAACCTAACTGCAGGCCTGAGACTGGGACTTCTGAGAGAGCTTACCCTCTTGCGGGTACCTCCTCAATTCTATAAACTGCACTCTCTCATCATAACTTGCCTCTCCCTTCTACCACTTCCTGTTGCCTCCCTCAGGCTGGGAACCAGAATGGGGAAAGTGGCACACAACAGAAACTGAAACTGGGATTGAAGAGCTACTAGCATTGATCTCAGAGCAGTCCTGTGGAGAAAGGTCAGCTAGCAGATAAGGTTAAAATTTCCTGCCGGGAGGAGAAGGACCTTTTCCATTGCTCATGAAGGTGTGTGGGTGGCTAGTGAGAGGACTGCATTTCATGATGATGGAATATGGAGCCTTTCATTTTAGGTCACTGATTCATATCCAGCCCTGTTTGGCAGTAGCCAATAGTCATTACTAGCTGGTAGCTAAATGAATTGGTCCTCTGTCTGATTCCTAGTGAAAACTAGTGATTTTTACAAATAAAACCACATTGTATGAGGTGACACCTCAATAGAGTGGCCAAGGACTAAATAGACATTGATAATAAATCACCATCTCTCCTGTAGAGGTGGTCCCTGCAGTAGGAATTTGAAGCATGGTAGTGGGAAATCTTGCCCTGCTGCTTTTCATATTCTATCTGTTGTGCTGGTAAATAAAGGCTGTCAGTCTCCAGGGCTGCCAGTTTGGCACCTTTCATAGATTTTAAGCACATAAGAGACCATTATGATCATCTAGTCCGACCTCCTGCATAACACAAGTCAGTAGATCATCCAATAATTTCTGCATCAGTGTGACAGCTGCTGTTTGAGCTCAAGCATCTTTTAGTGGACGAGAAGCCAGATGAGAGTCAACAGTGTGCCCTTGTTGCCAAGAAGGCCAA
This sequence comes from Natator depressus, assembly GCF_965152275.1. Classification (NCBI taxonomy): domain Eukaryota; kingdom Metazoa; phylum Chordata; order Testudines; family Cheloniidae; genus Natator; species Natator depressus. Next base: position 67,292,541 of record NC_134237.1, on the reverse strand, counting down.
TGGCATTTTGGGATGTATAAGTAGGGGCATTGTCAGCAGATCGAGGGACGTGATCATTCCCCTCTATTTGACACCAGTGAGGTCTCATCTGGAGTAGTGTGTCCAGTTTTGGGCCCCACACTACAAGAAGGATGTGGAAAAATTGGAAAGAGTCCAGCGGAGGGCAACAAAAATGATTAGGGGACTGGAACACATGAGTTATGAGGAGAGGCTGAGGGAACTGGGGATGTTTAGTCTATGGAAGAGAAGAATGAGGGGGGATTTGATAGCTGCTTTCAACTACCTGAAAGGGAGTTCCAAAGAGGATGGCTCTAGACTGTTCTCAGTGGTAGCAGATGACAGAACAAGGAGTAATGGTCTCAAGTTGCAATGGGGGAGATTTAGGTTGGATATTAGGAAAAACTTTTTCACTAGGAGGGTGGTGAAACAGTGGAATGCGTTACCTAGGGAGGTGGTGGAATCTCCTTCCTTAGAAGTTTTTAAGGTCAGGCTTGACAAAGCCCTGGCTGGGATGATTTAATTGGGGATCGGTCCAGCTTTGAGCAGGGGGTTGGACTAGATGACCTCCTGAGGTCCCTTCCAACCCTGATATTCTATGATTCTCTGAGAAAGACAGACCATCTTAAAGACTGAAAGTGATGGAGAATCCACCACATCCCTGGTAAACTGTTCCAATGCTTAATTATGCTCATTGTTAACAATCTGCACCACACTTATAGTCTGAATTTGACTAGCTTCATCCCCAACCACTAGATTTCATTATGCCTTTTTCTGCTACATTAAAGAGCCATTTACTATCAGAAATCTCTTCCTCACATAGGTATTTGTAGACTGTGATCAAGTTTTTACTTAATCTTAAACTAAATAGATTGAGTTTCTAATGTCTCACATTATAAGGCAAGTTTTCTCGATCTCAAATATTCGTATTGCTCTTTTCCAACCCTTTCCAATTTTTCAACATCCATTTTGAAGTGTGGACACTGGAACAAGACCCAGTATTCCAGCGGTGGTGTCACTAATGCCACATACAGAGGTGATACAAACTTCCTTACTACTACTTGATATTTCTTGCTTATGCATCCAAGGATTGCATGCCCTCTTCAGCTACAGCATTGCACAGAGAGCTCATATTCAGTTGGTTATCTAACATGACCCTAAACTCCTTTTTAGGGTCACTGAATTCCAGGATACTGTATCCCATCTTGAATGACCTACACTCTTTGTTCATAAATATATTACATGGCATTTAGAATCATTAAAACACATATTGCTAAATGAGCCCCCCTTACAAGCAATCCAGACTGTAAATCCAGACCTTATTATTACTGGTCATTATTTGCCAATGCACCATTTTTTTTGTCATCTGCAAAATTTACCAGTAATTATTTTATATTTTTTTCCAGATCATTGATAAAGATATTGAATAGCATTGAGACAAGAACAGAACCCTGTGAGACCCCACTAGAAACACTCCAGTATGGTGATGATTCCCCATTTAAAATTATTTTTTAGATGTATTGGTCAGCCAGTTTTTAATCCATTTAATATGGGTTATATTGTTTTTATATGGTGTTAACTTTAAAAACAAATCACTGGCATAGAATCATAGAAGATCAGGGTTGGAAGAGACCTCAGGAGATCATCTAGTCCACCCCCATGCTCAAAGCAGGATCAACCCCAACTAAATCATCCCAATCAAGGCTTTCTCAAGCTGGGTCTTAAAAACCATTAAGGATGGAGATTCCACCACCTCCCTAGGTAACCCATTCCAGTGTTTCACCAACCTCCTAGTGAAAAAGTTTTTCCTAATATCCAACCTAGATCTCCCCCACTGAAACTTGAGACCATTGCTCCTTATTCTGTCATCTGTCACCACTGAGAACAGTCTAGCTCCATCCTCTTTGGAATCCCTCTTTCAGGTAGTTGAAGGCTGCTATCAAATCCCCCCTCACTCTTCTCGTCCACAGACTAAATAAGCCCAGTTCCCTGAGTTTCTCCTCATAAGTCATGTGCTCCAGCCCCCTTGTTACCCGGGGTTCTTTCAACCCAAAGCTCTCGGTAACTTTTACTCTATGAGAGGTGGTGTCAGGAAATAAATCAGGGGAGACACGGCCATCCGACTGATAGATGGCTGGCACAGATAGGACAACACAAGCGTGCTTTCACTTAAAGCTGCACTTTACTTAGTCTCAAGCACTTACACACATGTCTGCAACAGGTTAGTAAAACACCCCCAACCCTCGATAATTACCAAAGCTGAGCATGGCTCTCGAGTGGCACAGCAGCAGCCCATCTGCTGCCAGGGACTGCAAGATGTATCGAGAGGGAGAGTCCAGAAAAGTCCAACTACCTCAAACTTTCCCCCCTTATTTGTACATTAGTAATAGAATGACATGTCCCTTAAAGAAAACTTGTTAAGCAAGGAGTTCCAATGGTCAAGCAAGAGGTTCCTTCTGATTATTGATTAACCAGATGTGGGTTTTTCCCAGAGTTTGCAGCCTTGAGATCCTGTTAGACACATTCCTGAGGAAACATCCTGCTCTTCTAAGATGCACGTATCAGCAACTTCAACACAATTCTTATGAGGAAGGACGCAGGGTTAAGCTGCCCTATCTGTGGCACCCAAAACCCCCTCCCCTCCTGCCTTGGTCAAGTTGAGGCTGCGGCATGGCCAATTTACAGCGTGCTGACTTAGCTGCTTTTAGCAATAAGCAATGGTTGGTTTCAGGCACTTTACTGGTTTGCTGACATCTCCCTGTACACCCTAATCATTTTTGTTGCCCTCCGCTGGACTCTGTCAAATTTGCCTACTTCCTTTCTGTAGCGGGGGCCCAAAACTAGATGCAATACTCCAGATGTGGCCTCACCAGTGCCGAATAGAGGGGAATAATCACTTCCCTCAATTTGTTGGCAATACTCCTACTAATGCTGCCCAATATGCCGTTAGACTTCTTGGCAACAAGGGGACACTGTTGACTCATATCCAGCTTCTCATCCACTGTAATCCCCAGGTCCTTTTCTGCAGAACTGCCGCTTAGCCAGTTGGTCCCCAGCCTGTAGCAGTGCATGGGATACTTCCATCCTAAGTGCAGGACTCTGCACTTGTCCTTGTTGAACCTCATCAGATTTCTTTTGGCCCAATCCTCCAATTTGTCTAGGTTACTTTGGACCCTATCTCTACCCTCCAGAGTATCTACCTCTCCCCGCAGCGTAGTGTCATCTGCAAACTTGCTGAGGATGCAATTCATCCCATCATCCAGATCATTAATGAAGATGTTGAACAAAACCGGCTCCAGGACCGATCCCAGGGCATTCCACTTGATAACGGCTGCCAACTAGACATCGAGCTATTGATCACTACCCGTTGAGCCCCACTATCTAGCTAGCTGTCTATCCACCTTATCGTCCTTTCACCCAATCCATACTTCTTAAACTTGCTGGCAAGAATACAGTGGGAGACCGTATCAAAAGCTTTGCTGAAGTCAAGGTATATCACATCCACCGCTTTCCCCATATCCACAGAGCCAGTTATCTCATCATAGAAGGCAATCAGGTGTGTCAGTCATGACTTACCCTTGGTGAATCCATGTTGACTTTTCCTGATCATCTTCTTCTTCTCCAAGTGCTTCAAAATGGATTCCTTGAGGAACTGCTCCATGATTTTTCTGGGGACTGAGGTGAGGCTGACCGGTCTATAGTTCCCTGGATACTCCTCCTTCCCATTTTAAAAGATGGGCACTACATTAGCCTTTTCCAGTCATCTGGGACCTTCCCCAATCGCCATGAGTTTTCAAAGATAATGGCCAATGGCTCAGGAATCACATCAGCCAACTCCCTCAGCATGCTCGGATGCATTGCATCCGGTCCCATGCAGGGCTAAGTCAAATACCTTACAGAAACCTAAGTATATTATAGTCACATAGTTATCTTTATCAAACTGGAATTTCACTGAAAAACAATATCAAGTTTGTTTGAAAAGACGCATTTCTCCATAAATCTATGTGGAGTAGTATTAATTATGCTACCATCCTTTAATCTTTTACACATTCTGTCCCATATCAGCCTATGATATTCTTTTAATACTCTTGTGTGTACATTATCTGGTTCTCATGATTTTAAAATGTTTAATAGTTGCTGTTTAGCATCCTCCTGTTGTTACTGATGGAAAAGAAAGTATTTCTGAATCACTGGGTGATCTGACTACACCATCCTGATTCTTTCCAAATACAGAATAGAAATATTTATAGACTTCTTCTCCCTTTTCTGCATGGTAATTGACAATTTTACCATCCTTATCTAGTATCAGACCTACAGGATTTTTATAGTAGATTAGTATTTCATTAGTTCCCAGTATATTAAAATAATTCATTGTCCTTAATCTTACTGGCCATATACTTTCATTGATGCTTTTAGCTTATCAATTCTCTGCATTTCCGAATTGGCAATTTGTACTCATCACTATCAACTATGCCTTTTTTACATTTGTTATATATATATATATATTTTAAATAATTGCTGTATTCTCTTCCCTTCTTAGCCAAAATATTCTATTCATTTTTAATAGACGACTTCTTATATGATTGCTGAATTGTGTTTTTATTTTCCCCTGGAATCTAATAAAACACTCTTAATCAATTTCCAATTATCACTCACATTTTTGTTTAAACATTTCCTCCTATTTGGTTTTACTAATGATTGTTTTCAGATTTGGGAAATTGGCCCTTTTAAAATATCTAGTATCTCTATTATGGGTCGGAGTATATTCTGTTTGCACATAAGAAATGAAACTAGGCCATGATTAAGGCTATGCTTTAGTCATGGGTAGTTTTAAAAGTCATGGACAGGTCACGTGCAATAAACAAAAATTCATGGCCCGTGACCTGTCCATGACTTTTACTAAAAGTACCTGTGTTTAAATGGGAGGGGGCACTGTATGTGTGTGGGGGGGCTTCTGCTGGAGGGCATGTCATGGGGGGCAATGCTGGAGGAGGGGTGCCTGGGGCCAGCGGCTCTAGCTGCCGGGGCCCACAGACTGCAGCTGCTCCAGCTGTCTGGGAGGGGATTGCTGCCCAGAGCCATGGATGCTCCGGCCAACTGGCTGGGGACCACTGCCCGGGGCTGTGGATGCTCTCGTCAGGGACCGCTGCCTGGGGACACAGACCGCGGCTGCTCTGGCCAGCCGGCTGGGAACTGCTGCCCGGGGCTGTGGACTGCGGCTGCTCCAGCCATCCAGGAACTGCTGACCCGCCCCCCTTTATTTTCAGAATGTTTTGTCCACTCTTCTGAATGTCACAAGCTCTAAATGTAAAAAAAGAAAAAAAAAAGAAAAAAGAAAACATGAATTCAGTTGCAGAGAGAATCTAGAGAAATAGTGAGCATGTATCTTCTTAGCTGATACCTTTTTAAACAACCTTTCAGTACATTAAGTTGTTAGCATGCTTTCTTTCATATTAGACTGGACAGAACATTACTTTGTGGGATTTTAATGAGTCTTGGATTTTAGCTTGACCAATTATTGAGATTTGGCATCAGCATGCTATTCAGGGCCAGCTCCACATTCTGAAAACTGCCAAAATTCGGGGTGTTTGGATCTGTGGGGTTTGTTTGAGCCAACATTGAATGAAGACTTGGTATTTTCTACAGTAACATTCACAACTGGAGGTAAGCAGATATCAGCATGAATACTCCATAGTATATACTAAGTCAGAGTGATTTACAGGCCTGAAAAATTAGGCTTTCAGTTTTTGCACTGAACTAAAGGAGAAGCTCCTGTAGTTGACACCAAGAAACACTTGTCTCTTTTGCACTCAGCTCCTCATAAAATGACAAGGTATAAAGACAAGGCTGAATCTTTCAGGAAGATCTCAGTCCATGGGAGGGAGTTACATCTCTAACTAAACAGTTCAGGATTCCAGTGTGACCCTGATAAAATGTCATGAAAATAATTAACGGTGTAATATGTGTCTTTTAAAATTAAACTTTCAATCATGTTTAATTCCTGTGTAATCCTGGTATTTAGACATGAATTCGTGAAATTATCTTTAGAAATACAAATGCAGATTTTCATTACAAATTATCTTACTACATATAGTTTATAGTGATAGAAATTCATGCACTATGTTTTCCTTTGTTTACATGAAAATTGATCACCATGCTTAGACTATTTAAGTATCACTGAATCTCTGTTCTATTAGCTGGAATTCTTCATGATGACCTTCCTTCTAATAACACCTCTAACTATGACATATTCTGAGGGCATGTCTACACTTGCCATTTAAAGTGGAAAAAGTCCCTTTTTTGCACAAAAACCGTGGGAGCATCTACACTTGCCAATGACTGTTTGGGGTGAAACTCAGAAGTTTCACCGCAACAAGAAAACCACCTCAACGAGAGGTGTACGGCCATTACCGGTGATGCTTTTGCAGTGATATACAAGTGTAGACACGTTCTTCCTGTTTACACAGCTTTTAGCCTCCTGAAAATATCCCCACAGTGCCTAGGTGACCACTCTGGCCAGCAGCTCTGCTGCTCTGATGCCAGGTAAACAGACATCCCCCCCCACTCCCCCTGTAAAGCCCCAGGAACTTTGAAACGCCCCTTCCTGTTTTCTTGGCAAGTGCTCACTTATCCGGCCAGGTGACAATGCCTGCTCCATAGAGCTAACGATCCCCTGCTTGGAGCAATGCTGAGCTACTGGCAGGGGTGAAAGTAAAATGTGTCTCTTACTGGTATGGGGGGCCTAGGGTGGAAGGGGTGGAGCGGGGGCAGGAGGGTGAGCGTCTCCCAGCCAGCCCACTTGTGCCGCCCGGGACTCCAGCCCGGGCCCTTTAAAATCGCAAGCCCTGAGGTAGCTGCTCCTTTTGCCCCCACTCCCATTGGCAGCCCGGGGTGGGGAG